>NC_135125.1:2653636-5307273 GCF_050908995.1 Andrena cerasifolii | reverse complement strand
TTTAAAGATCGCAAAATAAAATCGAAAATCACTGATTTCAATAATTTCGCAATTTTCCACCTTATTCTGCGATCTTTAAACGCGTAGCTCAGAGCCACATTAACCGATTTAGATGAAAATTTCACCATGTATGCAACTTACTTCAATCAACAAATGTGTTTTTTTAATTTTTATTACCGGCTCAGAGAAAAATTTAAAAAAAACGACCTTCACTATTTTCATCGCTATTCCGACCAGTCGCAATTTTTTTCAAAACGACGAAACACGTCACCTAGAAAACTAATTCCGCTAGCTTCTAAAAAAAAAAAACTATAGTCGTTTGGACCAATTTTAAAAAAGTTATGCGATTTTACAGAGTGTCAACTTACTTTCCGATGCGACGTACATTGGGAGCTACCCCCTTCTTCCTGCAAAATCTACAATTACACTCAACTCTGTTTACTACCTTGCAAAAGTGCGAGCCGACATTAAAAACGCATCAGCGCAAACGCAATCGGGAATTCTGAAAGAAACCCTCAGCGGCCGTTACACACAAGCCGATTAAACGCACAGATCCGAACCCTTGAACTCGCGACCCCTCGTAATAAATTTCCCCGCACAAATGATGCCAACCGCGAAATTATTCAACTCTCACGATCATCCGGAATGAACCTCAACCCCTTCGCCCTCCCCGCCCCGCCGAGGAACGCCCAGCCGAAATCTCAGACTTAATATTCATACCAGGGCCGCGTCTTGCCGCGACCCCCTGAATCCATTACCGACTTTCACGGCGCCGATTAGTAACGACCCCCCAGGACTTCATCCGGCCTCCCCGGGGCTCCCGGGGAGCAAAAAGAGCCCCCGTGTTCCAGGCTTTTGCGCTTCACGGGAATATTAATCGAGCGGGGACAGCGCGGAAGCGGTCGCTGCAATTCGTCCGGGGCCTTTCGAGTGCCGCGAGCCGCCGGAAGTCAAGAAGAATGTCGGGAGAGGGGCGGATAGAGAGGAGGTGGAGGCAGCGGGGCGGCTGAGAAACGAGGGTGGATGGAAAAGGGCAAATGGCTGGTGCTTGTCCGCTGGAGGCTTAAAACGGCCGAGTAAGCGGTAAATTCTTAGGCTTCGTGCCTCGCGACCTGTCCCTGGATGAATAAGTACTCGAAACGATACTAGCCGAGGGCCCGTCCAACCCTTCCATTCCGACTTCCGTGTTCTCGATTCGACGAGTATATATTATTCAGGCTATTCTAGGCGGCACGTCCGCGCGCCGTCCTAAGAAAATTGAATCGCCGAAGGAGTCACGGCGGATCGCGGTCTTCGATGGGGAGGTGAAGCACGGCGCAGAGGGACCAGACGGAATATAGTCACGGACAAGAGC
Source organism: Andrena cerasifolii (assembly GCF_050908995.1). NCBI lineage: Eukaryota > Metazoa > Arthropoda > Insecta > Hymenoptera > Andrenidae > Andrena > Andrena cerasifolii. The sequence goes on along the minus strand of NC_135125.1, from coordinate 5,305,919 downwards.
CGTGATTTTTCTCGGGAGGGCAATCCACCCTGACGAATACGTGCTGAAGGATGAATACCGATGACTGGCTCCACCCTCGGACCTGGAATGCTCCGCGAATGCTGCTCACCGTTTAGGGATGATTTCAGCTCGCCGATTTTATAGGGCTGTTCATTAGGGGATCGGGAGCGCGAGGGGCGCTGGCGTTTGCACCGTCGACTTTATGCACTCACTCGCTCGGAAGCAATCTCTGATATCCCGGATATTTACATCAATTTAATTCCGTCTATCCCGGGATTGGCGTTCTTGTTCGCTGGCTATTGTGTAGTTGATTCGCAGCTACTTGCGATAGGAGATTAACGAAATGGATATTTTGAAGTTTCGTAGTGTATTAAAGGGGTAGTGGACTATTTCAGCTTCAAAAAATTATTGCTTTTTTACTGATTCTGAAGGCTTATCCTTTATGAACATTTTAAACCAAATTTCACGAAGACATTCAAATAATTGTAGAAGTTATAGCAGCGGACGTAATTGAGTGCACCGTCGAATAACGGCCTCGCAGAGTGGTATTGGCATTTTCTTATTTCCGCTGCGCAATCTGGTGGCGAAAATTAAAGCAGTCTAATCGGGTTAGCTGTCACGTGTAATTGGCAGTATTGGGAATTTCGACTGTTTGATGATCGATTTTGTCAAATTTAACAGACTATTTAATGACAAAAATATTATTGCACTGTTTCAATACTTGTGTGACACCAGTCCTGTGAAGCGATTCACCCGATTGCAGAGCTTACTTTAGTAGATGGCCCTCTCACAGTATGTCCCAATTGCCATAGGGGACTTAACTTTGAAGCCGTTTTTCTCGAAACACTGAATGTTCGTAAAAGGTTAAGATGCAGTTAAATGCAATTTTATACATTCCGACGATTTTTTTTTTTTTTGGTAATTACTCGCAAACGTGCCCACAATAGATTGTGAAAAGCAAGACTATAACGATTATTTGGTATCAAAGTAATTTAGCGTCAAAGAAACTAACCATTTTACCTATCTAATAGTCCACCCTCTTAATAAGTAAATGTTTTAGTGAGGACTATAATTGAAGAGTCCTTGTAGAAAACACTAAGTGCCAAAAATTACATTTTTCAGGGGAGAGAAGAAAACTTCCCTGACTTTAAGTTGTTTACGAAATTTTAATTGTTTTGATTGCTAAATATGCTCAATAACTTATAAAATAACCTAACTATATCACAAAATTTTCTATTTTCGTTGATTAATATAGTCCAAATGTGTGACGAAGAGAACTGTATTTGTAGAAAGTACTGTATGTGCACCTCTCACTTGCAGAGAAAACTGAAGGTGCCATCCATTTAAATTTGCGAGACGGTATTTTCATTACATATGTAAGTGCATAATTATTTCCTAACAGTGTACTCATATTTTAGAATGCTTTTAAAGCTAATATCTCTAAATATTTCTATATCATTTTACATTCATAATTTAAAAATAACACTGTTTCCGGAATAATAACACTGCGACTCTGCTGGAAGTTGTATTAATGAATTGTATTTTCATAAAATGCAAAAGAAATATTGTTTTTTAAAATGACGTTCTTTCTACTGTATTGCGTATACTTTACGTACAATTTTATATCAGTTGATCGTGATCTGAATACCGGTAAACGATTATCCAGTTGGTTGAACCTCGCAGGAAGGTAGTTCAGAATTTATGCTATTATTCACTTACCATGAGATCTCTAGTAGGTACTTAACTTCGGTGTAATTTAGAAGCAAAAATTTACGTCTGACACATTTTTTCACTAGATTCTAATATTTAAAATACCGAATAATTTGCAATTATGGACTTACAATTACATAGTGGTATTCGAAATTCATAGCTTCTGGCTTCTAGCAATTTTGCAATCTCGTTATGTGTCTGGAACTATTACCAAATCACTAGAAAATAGCCATCACATAGACAAATTTACGAAAATCACATCACAGAATAAATATAAATATGGAATTCATAAAGAAGGTCCACCAACTCTTCTATCTCTATAAGCTACTCCGTATATCTGATTGTCAGTCAAGTTCAATAAAGGTAAATGATTTTTGTCACACGAATTTTTATTCACTGCAAATGTTAGTTCGTTACTCAGTGTCATTACAAGTTAAATCGTATATTGTTCCCAGTGAGTTAGGTACGTGTCTCGTAAGCATAAATATAATTATAACAAGACACAAGAAGTCGAGTGTGTAATTCCATTTCCTATCCATATTCGATGTTCTACATTGTCATTAAATTGCCAACGAAAGCAGGTGCGCAGGGAAATAATTTTTGCAAAGGCACTGTTTCCCTAAGATGAAAGAGAAATGGAGCTCCGAACGTTCCCAGATTCTTTGGACAGTTAAATTTTAGGAAGCCGTCAAAATGAACAGATTTCCAATACGGACACCCAGCATGGGTAGATTTGTAAGGGTAACTGTATTTCGAGAGCCTTCAAGTCTAACTTAGTCGTCGATGCGCCAATTGTCCAGTCGGCCAAGCAGCCATGTATACATAGATACTGGTTGCTTGTGACTGATGTCACTATTGAGAAACGGGAATCGTTCCTGTGGCCGAATCCAGACGAATACGTGTCGACGAAATGACCCAGGAATTTCACTCGCCCGCCATATCGCCATTCTACTCAAGAATATCTATAGTTGCACTCCCTTACTCCAGGTAGTGTTATGTACTTGTGATAGTAAGGGAGCATTAAGAATGGTAACTAAACTGAGAAAGTTTTGTGTACAAAAAACAATTGTTTTAATACCCACGTAATGAGAAATGATTCAGAATACCCCATTCATGACAAATAAAGTTAGCAGCTTGGATTTCAAAGTGAACGGATATAGCTTTGTTATTATCCATAGGATGACGTAGGCTAAAGAAGCTTCAGGTAATATTTTAATCCTTATTTTGATTGCTTTAAGAAAATAATATTTTAGAGTGAAACAATTTTTTGGATTGAATGGCCGGTTTAATCTGGAACGTTGAACTTTTTTAGTTACTTAATAGATGCTAAACTGGAGGTTAGGGATTTAAACATTATAGTCTAAAACCACTGTCAAGGTCCATACTGTAGATTAATAGAAATTAATTGCCAGATTGGGGGTTATAAAATTATTTTACAGTAACACTGAAGGGTTTCTAAGTTAGAGAGACTGGTTAAGATACAACATTTTAGGGGAGAGATGGGACAAATTGGTCTTGAAGATACCTATTTCTGATTAAATGTGACGCGAACCCAACTGAATAATGAGAAAGGAAGCTCTAGTAAAATGGCATTATTATTCAATAGAAAGCAATGAAGTACCAACTGACTACTTATTAATATCTGTGTGAATATTTAAAGTGGTCCCATATTTAGAATTTACATTATCCATATGCATGTAGATCACACTGTCGCTCTAGACTTAAATGATTAACATAGAACATAGGTATACAGTATATACCAATACACATAGGTTATAGAATAGAATATTCTAATAATTGAATAGAATAGATAAACAATTAAATACGGTATATCGAACCAAAATGGAATCGAGTCGTATTCAATGTCACCTCAAACAATATTAATTTCCGTTCTCCCTATAAATGTCATTATAGAAATATTTTCTCGCTGGATCAAACCAGAACCGATTATAACTTTACGAAAATTGCTCTGCTCTACTGCTCAAAGTTCTACATACATTTGTAAAGGATGCCGGAAACATTATCTGCGACACAACTTGGAAGCAGTGTTCATGGGGATGCTTGGAAATGAACTCTGTAAGCGAAGAGTATATTATGCCAAGTGAAATAAATATTGTCCTGTGCGTGCTTGAAAACGTGACTTGTAGTCGTGCCATGCAGAACCATCTATGGCTATATTTTCGAGAGCTTTCAGGTTTAACTTAGTTTCTTGCTTGGAGACATGCGGACAAGTGGGGCTCCTCCTACGTCATTAAACCACGTTTGTAGCTAGTGCCCTACCTGTGGAATAAACACGGACACACCACGGAGAAGTAACGAATATATTCACCCTGATATATTCAAGGTCTCCTTTCCATTTTGACGGTAATGTCTTCGTAAAGAATGCGCACGTTCTCAGTGACGAAGTGTTCGTAACATGAAATACAATTAAAACATCAAAGTGCATCTTAAGGGGGAACAACACCTTGAAGCCCGGAAAAAGTGCAATTTTTTGGAATTTTTTGGTTGGATATCCATACTTCGTAGGAAAGTCATTGATATGGGGTTTAAATGTGCATGTAGTGGACAGTATTTTAGAATTTTTGTGTGACAAAATATACAGTTTTAATCAAGTTATAGAGGTCGCCGTTAAATTGCGACGCGTCGGACACGATCTGATGGTTTCCCACTTTATTCACGTCGCGTTCATCTGAGAAAAGAAAGGAGAGCATTTTTTTAATCTATATTAATATAGTTACAGTTAGCGTACGGAAATTAAAAATAAATTATTTTTACTATTTTTTCCACCCCAAAGTATATTGATTGTTTTCTTAAACTGACTCGAAATTTTAGAACTTTCCACTTTAAGCTCCGCCATTTCTCCAAAAGTTATTGTAATTAAATTTCCGTATGCTTAACTGTAACTATATTAATATAGATTGAAAAAATGCTCTCCTTTTTTTTCTCAGATGAACGCGACGTGAATAAAGTGGGAAACCATCAGATCGTGTTCGACGCGTCGCGATCTACGGCGACCTCTATAACTTGATTAAAACTGTATATTTTGTCACACAAAAATTCTAAAATACTGCCCACTACATGCACATTTAAACCCCATATCAATGACTTTCCTACGAAGTATGGATATCTAACAAAAAATTCCAAAAAATTGCACTTTTTCCGGACTTCAAGGTGTTGTTCCCCCTTAAAAGCTTTGATGCTTTTCTGCTAATTACACGAGCATGTAACAATAATTGATTTAGGGCACAAAATAAATGCGACAAATGAAAGAAATATTCTTCTCTGTTTACAAAGCTTTTCCCCCATGCTCATACAATTTAAACGATCCAAAATTTATAATAGATTAAATATTTCGTTCGGTGTCTAATTTTTCTAACAGCTAACTAATGGAACTAAGAATCCTTTTTCATACTCTGAAAACTGTGTATGAGCTAAGAGTACAAAATTAAATAATTGCTTATACTCACGCGTTCTAATTTCGATTGCACTATGTTGTATATAAAAATTAAACTAGAATCAGAATTCTATTTACCTTATAATTATTACACAAATGTATCGAGACCCACTGTTTGTCTCCATTTTCTTCCCTTCGCGAAGTCATTGCTCCCCTTTTTCAATCCATGCTTATTACACAAATGTAAATTCTACTCGAACACAGTACTCCTATGCTCCTCCTAACAAACGAGCCTCGACTAGCGCTCTTCAGCATTACAATGCGAAGAAACGCGTATGCGAGTAGGAAACCTGTAGAAATGAAGGTGCAAGTGAAGATGAATGAGCAAACCACTAAGAAGCGGTTCGTTTTTAACATACAGAGAAGATCTTTCATCGTGAGAACTCCTAGCCGTTTCTATCCATCTGGATGGAGAAATCGGGCTTGCGAATCGAGTAAATCCGCGTTACCACGACGTGCAGTAACGGAATCGCAAGAATAGAAGCTAAGGGATGATCGTTGCGAGAGAAAGATTGAGCGAAACAGGAGAAAACTGACGAGGGTTGGCAACTCTATAAAGACTTAGTTACTGTTCGTATATACTGGTTTCGTATAGAATTAGGATACTTCAGAGGTAACAAGTCAGGAAATCCCTCGCATTCAATTCGCCCTCCACGCAGCTCCGGATAATTAGTTACCCTTGTCTGTAGATAGTTGGTTGGTCAATAAAATATTAGTTAAATGAGAAATATTTGTTAGAATCTGCCATCCAGCTATTCCAGTTCTTTGTCGTTTGTTAGAAAGATTCACGTTCTTTTATTACAAATATGATGTAAGAAAAAGAGAAAGAATTTTTAATATGAAACCTCTCTATAAACACATTCATGGGAACCTGGTTTATTTGTATACAATACTTACAATATTTTTACATGATGTTGTTCGGTATTATTAGATGCTTTTTAATATTATTGGATCATCACAGTCTGCAAAATCACCGGGAGAAACATTTAAGTGAAATCTGTCATTAAATTCATTATTGGTATTGCTGTTTCTGTAGATTTGTCGATCCGACGATGAGTAATCGTTGGTTTCATAAAAATCCCAATTAATAACTGTCACAATAGCATGTACATAAAAAACCTTGAACATTTATCCTCCCTCCACGGAAAGGTTTCCTCCAAGAAGGTATTGTGTTTGATTCTGAGAGAAACATGGTGTAGGACACAAAAAGCGAGGTGAATGGCGTTCGTTTAGATGTAGTCACATATCACGTGCCAGTACCTTTCAGGTTCTTTTGCCTACCGACAATTTATCAAAAGCGAAATTCTATGATTTATTTAAACTCCTCGTTTAGTTTTGTTAAAGAGGTATTACCTCGGAGAATTAAAATACAACAATATTTTCACTGTAAATAATCCAGAATTTTTGTCTCTGTGATATGGAAAAATATGATTCTCAGATTAATATGCATGTAATAAAAATAATATTTTACTTTGAAATCAAAAGCAAAGGAACTGCCTATATTTTTAATATTATTTGACACGTAATGAATCAATTCACTCTCAGCAATATATAGGTACAATAATCAGAAATTTTAGAGAGCCATGATCTACCTGTCTCTGACTTTAACTATGAATGCTTCCAAAATCGTTGAAGCCTGATATCCCAGGATCTCTCATTTTCTTTCGTTCAGACATCCTGCTCACATTGTCACGCTGTTTAAATCACGTATGAACCAATCACTCTGCAGCACACCTAAACGAATGTGGCTAACAAAAAAGTTTAATATTAACGTTAAAAGTTATTTAAGTGTCAGAGATAAGAATTAATTTATAAAGCCTGTTTTCGTGAAAATAGGAAAAAATGGCAAGCTTTGAAGGCCTGTATTTTTTAAACAAATTCGAAATCAATAAAATGCTAACATAAACACACACACACACACCCCTCCCCCTCCCTTTTAGCGCATTCTACGCGGCTGGTGACTGTTGGTGGCGCGCGAGATTTATATATATCATCATATCTTCTGCAATTATTTATTAATCAGTGTGAAAATTGCTGAAAATCTTCCTTGTATATTAAGGAAAAACTTTGTCGCTGCAAGTTATATGTACCTCAAAATTGCCTCGATAATTTTTAACGCCGACCGTTGAAAAACATGGGTTATGCCCGGTATTACTTTTTAATTAAACATTATTACATTTGTTAACATAAGGGTTCTGTGCTTACATTTTGCGGCTTCGCTAGAGTTTTCTGAAGTTATGTTTTAAGTTCCATAACGATTCGTTGACATTTACTCAAGTTATCGCAATTTATGTTTAAAGAAACAATGATTTTGGACGATGAAAATTTTTTCCTTTATAATTTTTAGCTCGAATAGTAATGATTGGATAAACAAACTGTAAATAGAAAAAATATGTGTCGCGACGAGCTTTGCAACACTATATTTTTAAAATTCAGGTTAACAACATTTATTTCTTCCAATCTCTCTTATCGCTTTGCCAATAATTTTTCCCACTTTCGAGCGCTAGTCCCCTTATTGCATCCGACCCTTCAATTGCCAAAAGTGATCGCTTTGTCACGGAATGTCCGAGACATTTAAATACCAACGAGGACACGTTCAACTAATCACTAAAACGCATTTAACACACACTTATTCCTTGTTGAGAAATATTCACGGTTTTTCCGTTTCTTTAGCAAAAGACACCTTTACAGTATAAAACCACCCCTAAAACCACCCTCGGAATATTACATTATCTCAAAGCAGCACGTAGCGACGTCATGCTAAATGGTCGATCCAGCGCAAATCCGCAGCATTGTGCTGCAACATTTAATGCGTCTCGTCCGATTAAAATGTATAATATCATTAATCTGGAGACGCGGGCTGCTGGCTCTTAAATATTATAACGTTGACGTCTTAAATAAATCGGGGCCACGGCCCTCGGTGGAAAGTTTCGTGAACCAGCAGGATCTTTACGTCCCACTAGTGGGTCACGGGTCATACTTTGAGAAACACTTTGCCGTGGTATGAGGGGCGCGACAGCAAGGGGGAGCACTGAGTGCAGTGCTTCGAAACGGATGACTGTCATTTATTCCCGTCACGTTGGCCCTCCCAGCGGAGAAAAAAAGTGCAGAAAAAAAAACTTGGCGTAATCCTCCAGCTATCTCTGTACATTCCAGTGGATGCCGAAGGATGCTGGTACGTTGGAAAGACTTAAGGAACGCGGCAGTGGATGGAAGGACGACCGAGGGTGTGGCAAGGGAGGTCTTCTGCTTGTCCGCGGACAGGCCACCCCGAGGATGCGGCATATCGATTTTATTTTTAACCCCATTTCAGATTCTCGGTTTATAAAACAGTCCGCCCCCGTTGCGATCGCTAGATCGCTGGAAGAGAAAAATTCAGGCAAGACGAAGCGGCTCCCTAGCCTGCTGACCTGCTTAGGGCTGGTGTCCACCGCGATGATTTTATTCTGCCTGTCGTGGTGCCAAATTTTAATATTTATTTAGTTACAATAAACTCAATTAGCAAATTAACATTATTTATTCAATAAAGAACTGATACGAAACCGTCTACCAACTTATAAATACACTTCGTTTTTAATTATCCTTTATTGCTAAACAGTTATTATTTTATAAAAAGTGTAACGCTGCTTAACAACATATAGCTTAGGGAACAGACTCTAGGAAACTCTAGTATATATTAACACAAGACCCTACATTCTTTTTGCCGTTTGCAGTGGCAATTTCTGTTTTCGATTAATTGAAATACTCTCAACTGTATTGTCTTCAATTTATTTATTTATTTATTGAATTTAAATTCAATATGGAACTGCTTTCAAACTTTATTTATCGCACTATCCTGAACGCCTCTCTGTGGTTGAACTATTGATTTATTAAAACAGTTTATAGGAGGAGTGACGGTGCTTAACAAGAGTATAATTAATTTAGGGATTACATTTTCTTCTTAGTGTTCCTTGTTACAACAATCCCAGTGAAAGTGTAGAATTTAGTGTTTGGAAATTTGGTGAGATGATATGGAACTTACCGAGGAAGCAGAAGGATGGAATACTGCTCGTGCGATTAATAATTTTCTCTCGTCTCAGAGGGCAATGTCTGGCATGAGAAGAATGTAATAAAACCATTAATTTACTTACTGGGTAATTGGTTATAATGAAGGTTTAGGAAATGTACAAATGAAGTTGAAGTAGAAAGGCAACTCTTGTTTTGCTCTGTTTCTGGACAATTTTGGGCTTGATTATATCATAATAAATACGTGTAAAAAGTATTTACACCTGATCATTTTATCACTCCATCGAATGAACTTGCGTGACTGAATTATAGCAATTTTCGCAGTCTCTGATGCTCTTTGAAAGTGCGTTTAAATAAGAAATTAAACTGGCTTTATTACAAAATTCTCTTACAATTAAAATTCTTCCATGAAACTTTTATTTAAAGTAGAACCATAAAAGCCACTCGAAAATTGGCGTTTAATTAATTACTAGCTCACTAAACTCGCTGTTATTGATTCTCGGTAAGCAGATAATAAATTTCGATTAGGTCACGGCCAAAGTGGTCCAAAGGTTCAAATAGAATGTAAGATAGAAATAAGAAGAAAGCGAAATGATAACGACAAAATTGCTTTCTTAGTGCAAAATGGGTTCGAGATATTTTCGAAGTAGTAAATTTAGTCTTTAGTCGCTGTGCAAAAGAAAATATACCTACCAAAGTACCTGCTGGGGTAAGTAGCGATGAATGGTCGCGAGTAAGAGCTAATCAAGTACTGTTCGTACACCTTGCACGTTCTGCAAGCTCCCAGGTAATTACATCGGCCATTGGCATCGATCGTGAAAGGACTCGGATTACCCTTTTGAAAACATTGAAAGGTGTGAAGATTCGCCCTTTCAGCGGCGCCGCGCATGCTATGGAAACACGATCAGCAATTGATTAGAAATCGATCTCCATTCAAATGACGAGGCGTAATAATTTTACAAAAATACATTTCCCTCTGCAGCTGCACTCGCCGCTGGAATATTAAGTGCGATGCACGTATTTGAAGTGGAAGTAACTGCGTCTACAGCTTCCACTTCGAATTCAATCGAAGCTCTACAAAATTCTTCGGATGTCTCGAAAGTGGTGCCCCGCAAATCACAGAGAAATTACTTTTCATTCAATTTCTGAAAGGACGTCTTAAAAATTTCAAGCAGAATATTTCTGCCATTCGCCAATATAATTTATCGAAGCATTTACAGCTTAATGAATTACAATTCATATTTTCATTTTACTGCATCATTCTTTCATGTTTAATAAAGATCCCTGGTAAAATCTAGACAATTTGATTTCTTCTCCTTTTCTTCCATAGAAACCTTCAATTTACTTTCTTTCAAAAATCCCACCTCTCCTCCATTCGATATAGCATAATAAACAAAATACTAAGAAACTACTTCGTTTGTTTTAATAGTAAATTATTATTAAAAGGGAGGCTAAAATCTGAAATCCCAAAGGAACTCAGGAGCCTTCGGTTCCAAAAATTAAGGAACTTCTTTCATCGATGCAAAATGTCACACTATTGAAGTTTCGAGCACTTAAGGGGACCAGGCAGCCGTGTTGGTCGAAAATAAAGCATTTCTTTCTCAATTAATTACAAAGAAATAAAACTGAGAGATCTGAAACTGAGAGATCTCGTAAATCATTAGCTGCCAGGGGTAAAATATTTTCCAATTGTCTACCTTTTTAAAATCAGTGCGTAGCACCTCACGCGGTTCCCTTTTAAGGGTCCAATGGGATTCATCCGGGTCTTATTTTGACGCCCAAATAGTTCCATGTGAACTAGGAGTTTCTAAAAGTAATGGTACCGTGTCTACAGAAAGTTTCTAGAAATCCGGCGGATCCAGATGCAGTTGTTCTTAATATTGTCCTAATTCTCTACAAAATTACTCAAAGCGGAAACAGTTGTGGGTTTTCAGCCGTTTTTTTTGGGGGTGACACCAGTGGAGACGGTATATCCTCGTTAACCCAAGTGAGGCTCCTGTTCCTAGGTAGTGGTGAGTTCCCTAACAACGCAGACAGTTACGTCGATTTGCAGGGGAGGCAAAGTGCGAATAAATCTGTCCAGCAGGACACGCAAATAAGTGGAGAAATGGCGTTCGCATAACAACGGGAAAGGAAGAGTGAAAGGAGCGATGTGAAACGCGGAGGTGGGAAGGGCGATGCGCCACTATCTTCTCGCCCTGCTATCGTTATTCGTTTCATTCTATCCTTTTTCACGTTCAACGTAATCCTCTTTCTTTGTCATCATGTGTTACAGATGCGTATTCCAAAAGGCTGAAAGAGTGTACCGCCGCTCAACGCTTTATAGAATATCAGTTTCCATACGAGGAGATTGAACGAGCCAAAGCTCTCCTCTCCTTTTATGCGCCTTTATCGGGCCTCTTTTTACCGACCTTGTACCCGGCGCATACACCACGCACGTAAGCTCGCTCGATCAAAGCCCCCCTCATCGAATTCCAAGCCGTTAATTATTTCGGGATTATTCGTGCCGCGGACCCCGCGCTGGCGCAGGAATTCCCATTCCTTTCACACAAGTCCCTGTCACTTGTACACGGAAGCTGTACACCCAGTGCGAAAGATAGGTGCGCCTCGTATTCCGCAGTTTGTTTACCCTTATTTACGCACCCGGTAAGTATGCCACCTGAGCCTGTGGCGCGCTTAGGATTTAATCTTAGGGGAGCCGAGTTGAGCGGATAAAAATATTTTTAACGCAAATTCAAGGAAACTCGCCGAGTGAACATAGAAATTTATTTAGAGGATAAAATCCAGCTTTCTTTTCTTTTTACAAAGAACCCTTCTTTGGGGGGTGCCAGGTTATTTGAATATTATAAAAGGGGATCGTGCATCAAAGAAGGTTGGCAGAAACTGACGTAGTCAATGCTTTAATTACGTTACAAAGCAGTTACGTTAGAACCATCGTCACTGACCCATGAAAACTCACCTGCCAATGTTCTAATATGCACACAGAAGATCGTACACTGTCGCCATGAACTATGAAGAATTATTCTCGCGGCCAGGATTTATAGAAGACACCAGTTTTGTCCGGAACTCGTCGATCGAGATTCGGCACTTTTCGAGCGTATAAATTTTTAACGTTCCCCAGCAATTTCAAGCCGAAGCCCCCCACATAAATTCAATGCGACTGTCCGTTACTCGGGCTATTAAAAATCTCCTTAAATCAACTCCCGAGGTCACTGTATAAACCGCCACGAAAGGAGTTCGAATTGCGTCATAAATCGAATGGTACGGTCCGACGTCTTAATAAAATTGCTTTTGTTATATCGCCGTCTATTATCTAGATACCAGCAAGTACTTCCCCCGAATCCCCCAGGAAATTGTACCGCTACAACAGTTTTATTTATACCCGCCCCGATGGATCCCGAACGTCGCGGGAACGAGCGAGGCTTCGCGACCTACTGATACAAACGTGTCAAGAAATAAGAGTGTTTCCATGGCTTAATGTCCCACCGATCTCCTTCGTTCCCTTTCTTCCTCCCTTCATTTCCATTGATTCGCTTCAGCTGCCAATTGTTCAGCGTTTATCTGAAAGGCTTGGCTAAAAATAGGTCGCTGAGATATCGGCTCTACGGTTATTAGCGAAAGTAAACCACGGTTCCGGTCGATTATGAGCCAACTGTCGAATTCAAGTTGAGAAAGAAGCACTCGAATAGTGGCTGCGAATAAAAGATTCGAAGCAATGGCCTGCCAGCTATTTTAAGTTCGCTCTTATAAAATGTTTATACCATGTGCTTCATTTTTGTTCAATAGAATTGCTGATAATATTCGATAATGGAAAACCTTCAGTTGCGCAAGGAATTTATGGAATATAAAAACCGACGTGGGTGAACGTATTCCTCAGTTTTATCGTGAAAATGAAGACTCGGGGATGAAGACTTCAGTAGCATTAAAAATAAGCGAAAATCTTTGACAATTGGAGGAATCAAGCTTTATGCAATAGTAAACCCCCACGCAAAATTTTAGAAAAATTGAGTCGGTAGTTTTTAAATTATTCAACTTTCAAGTTAACATGTATTGTGAAGTTGAATTTATTTAACTGACAACAAAAGTGTTATATGACATTGAACGGGGTAATTTTTTACATTTTTGGACTGACAAATAAGTTACCAGGTTTAGTAACTTTTTAGGTTGTCCTAGAAGCAAAAGGCACCCCCACGATATACTAGTTTTTTTTATTAATGTTCAAAAGTAGTATCGTTTTGTTGGCTTTAAAAGAGTGTTGTCTTGTTTAATGTTATGTAGGGTTTTTGTTTGTTAGTTAAATAAATTCAACTGTAACTGGCTTTTATACAGCCCTTAATTCTCTTTCAGAATATGTAAATTAGGCACATATTGCAGTTTTGAGTTGACATTGAAAGGTAATAGAAGTAGGGTGGTTCGAAAAAGTGGTAACTTTTTTGTCCGGTACTGTATAGTCCCATTACCCATATATATACCCTTACAATCCCGTTTACCATTTATAAATAAACTCCCCAATAAAACATCGAACTAACCACCCACGGAAATAACCCACAGAGAAACCCAGAACTAACGATCTCCGAAATTCCCATTATTTTCTCAGAAGATCCTTCCCTCTAGAACCTTCAACTCGTGACACATACGCGAGAGCAAGGTGACTGATGGGGAATTCGTGGAATACTAAGCAAGATTCCAGGCCCCTCCATCCTGGATGAGGTCCGCGCGAGTGAAACAAGCCATCGGGCACGCGGCAAATTTCACTTTACGGAACTTAAGCGCGCTCGAGGAGGAAGGGCGAGGCAAGGGTAGTGGGCGAGTCAGCCAGACCAAGTTCCCCAGCAGAAGACATCAAGATGGCGGAGGATAGGGGGCGAAACAGAGAAGTGGTTGCCCGGAAGCCACAGTGGGGGGTGCGAGTCCTGCGGGAGGAACACGATGTAGCAGACGGTATCCAGCTTCTCCTCTTCTGGGCCAAAACAGTTTGCTGCGCCAATATTAGTAGGACGGATAAGGGAGCATGGTTGTATCGGGGGGGTGGTAGGTAGACTCTTCAAACGTGGGGAAAAGTTGGGCCAGGTTAATCCGTGGATTTCTAGAGACTGCTGGCCGAGACGACGATGGTTTGTCTTTTCTTGGCTAACCTCATTCAGAACCTCCTCGACCGCGATCCGTTTAAGACCCGGATGATTTACTTCGCTCTCTCGGGGAAAGGCGCTCATGCTTGTAACATACGGACCCCGCATTCGATGTACTACATCCACGGACCCATTTGATATCCGCAGGCCTTCGCCCGTACCTTTCTCGCCTCGCTGAATCCCCACTGTGACGTTTCGATACTGTTACACTGGAAGACTGTTATCGTATTGAGAAATTAGTACCTCGGAGGAAAGAATACTGCTTTCATTTAGCTGTCATTGAATTTAACGCGAGAATTAAATGCGAATATGCACATACATGAATAATGGAAGTTCGTGAGATATTTTAATACGTATTGATTAATTTTCAGAAGCTATTTATGTATCTAAATTTGTTAGATGGATGTAGTTGATTAAACTGTTTCTAGAAAATAGCTGCATTTAGGAAAACTATTATTACAGGTATCTACTGTACACAGGGTGCGTTCACTAACAGGTAGGATTTTGTTGCAATATTGTTTTCATATTCTGCACAGACGATTGTTTAATTCACTCGTGTGTTTATGTTACGTACCACGTACCGTAGTTTCTTAAGAAATTTCACATCTATTTCAACAACTAACAAATTAAATATGGAACAGTGTGTGGCGTGTAAGGTGAGTAAAACCGAAAAACAGCGACTCTATATACAGAGAACCAATTGTGGGTGGTTTTTTAAAATCGAAAAAGTGTATAGTCCGGTTCGATCAAGGCACCATGATTGGTTCCTCAGTTGCGGGGATAAGATGACGAGGGGGGTAGGTGTCGAATATATCTTGTCTGAATTTTGAGCAGAAGGAAGTGGACATTATTGTTTCAAAGGGGTCCCTCAGGTAGGGAGCAATCCTGTAGGTGGTCCGCGTGGACTTCCAAGGTCACGTTTAACTATCACCCATGTCGTAGAGCCATAAGTCGCCTGGGTGCGCCCGTTGTAAATGGGTTTACTGGTTATTACGCTGTTTCCAGCTGCTATTAAGAAGGACTGCAGAATTGGGGATGTTTTGACCGAGGGCTGGATACATTTAATTTGTGATTCTGTTGTTGGGACCACTGAGACCCATCGATAGCAAGAAATCTGTTTACCACATTCGTTCAGTTAAGATTGAATTGTTTAGAAAAGATTATTTATAGCATTTCAAGTGTATTTGAGCTGGACAACGAGGGCGTTCGCAGACTTTTTTCCCGCGGGGGAAGGCAACTTCGGAAAAGGGTTGACAGGCGACGATTGGTGGCTTGTTTGCATCCATTTTGTAGCGTCAATTTAATTAAAATTTTAAAAATGTTCACTTTTTTAGTGTAAGCGGCTTCCCCCTTTTTGATTAACTGATTAAAATGGCAAGATCTGACAGAAGCGTTGATATGTTGGTGGTATACGAATACTGCAGAAATTACTGGCGTGCTGCTAAAGTATTCACTGTATGTTTCCACGTACATAAATCAGACATGGCATTTTTATGGCTATGGAAACGGCTACAGAATGCTGGTGCTGTATATACATATAATACAACACGCATGTGGCGATACTCGTTGTGAATAAAATACACAAAACATATACAACTGCCAGTATAGTAACTGTTACTGTCAATCTGCAAATCAGTATAGTTCAGTTGACAACTGTGCACTTTAGTTACAAGAATTTTAAAGTATCAAGTGTGCTGTTTTTATCATATTTGGTTGCATCAAAATCTGTTTGAAAACTATTATCAAGACAGCAAATTTGTCTGTACATGGCTTCTTCATTAGATGAATACAGATAACTCAGTTTTATAGTTTATTGTATTCTATGATGAAACAGCATTATTCAACACTAGGGTGGCCTTTACTTTCAACCCGCGATTTCTTTTGCTCTCACCCCCTAATATGGTTCCATTTCATCAAAAAATAGTCCCTGAAAAAGATTATTGCAATCGGACAACAGGAACGGGTGCCGACCAGGCCTTAATATTTAGAATTCATCAATGGTTTGAATTTGAAGAATTTCTCAAAAATGGTAAGCCCTATTGAAATTTGGTTCAAATAATATTAATAGAGCTTTCAATTTTCTACAATTACTGTATATATAATTTTTACGTGCTTCCAACCATTTTTTAGATAATAGCGTTTGAATATAGAGAGTTCCGCACCTCGCGCGCCCCACCTGTACGGCGTGACTATTGTCTATACGCGCGAAGTGCCGATCTCTCCACATTCAAACGCTATTATCTAAAAAATGGTTACAAGTACGAAAAAAATGATATATACCATAATTGTAGAAAATTAAATGCTCTTTTAATGTTATTTGAACAAAAATTCGATAGGACTTACCATTTTTAATAAATTCTTCAAATTAAAACCATTGATGAATTCTAAACCGTCAGCACCCTAGCCTGTTGTCTAATTGCAATAAACATTTTCAGGGATTATTTTCTTATGAAATGGCCCCTTCTTGGGGGTGAGCGCAAAGAAATACGAGGAAAAAATTCGGCACGTCCTGAATTAAGACGGTTGATAACAGGTGTGATTCGAATGGTAATCACGCTAACACTAAAACCCATTATTTCGTTTCAGAAGAAGTCCCTTTCACAGCCCGTCTGAGAAACGGAGGAGTCAAACGCACGTCGTGCCAAACCGGGACAGGTCAAAGTCCTCAACAACGCCCGCAGCCAGGACTTAGGACGGTTGTTTCCAAGTATATACAGGGAGAGATCCGCAGGGGTAGCAATTTGCATGAAGATTGGCTAGAGGAATCTCGGGGTCGAGGCTCAACCGGTATACGTTATACCGGCCAGGGTAAGCCACTTCGGTAATTGCGACGTTATTAAATCATACAGCCTCTTAATTAATATATCCCTTAAACGGTGCCGCTGATAAAGAGACGCAGACAGGAAAGAGTCTGGCCTCTTTATGACGCGATCCCGCACTTGCTCCCATCGTTGACGAGCTTTAATTCCGTTCCCCCGTCTTCCCGTACTCCTTTATCTTCATCATCGTCTTCGCTCTCCTCCGCTCCATCCCTTTTCTCATCCAACTTAAATAACTCGTTTGGCAGACCGCGCTGAAGGATCTCTAATAAGATCGTCGACGCGATATCCGTTCATCTTTTGCCTCGTTCCTCTTGCGTTTTCTTTCGACTTGGGCATTCCTTGCCCACACTTCCCTTCCTTCTTTCACCTCGCTCTACCCGCTTCGAGTTTTCGAGTTATCTGACTCGAATATTTCCCACCGCAGCCCCGAGCTCTCTCGTCGCAGCTCGATTAAATGCTCAGGCCTCTGACTCGCGAAAAAGAAAACACTCTCTGCGTGAAACGAAAACGAGACTCGGCGAAGCAGCGTGGTTCTCCTGGAAAGTGGTTAGGGTGGATTTGTTTCTAATTAACCTGAAATTGTGATGAAGAAAATATCAAAGTATTTTGAGATGCCGAAATGATTGGCAGGAGTAGTTTCAATGACAGAAATTTCAGAGAAATGCTTTTTACCCTTACACTGGGGATTGGAATCAGATACGGGTGAAGTTGTTATTTAAATAAATCTCGAATAACGAGTAGAAGTTACAAAAATTATTCGTCATGTGTCGAGCAATCTGAAGTTAAAGTAACTTTTATTTGATCCGTTATTTAAATAATTTTTTATTTCGTTAATGCCCAACTCTGATTTCAATGATTTTACCACGATTAATATTATACACAGTGCTTCTTTATCTGCTGAATTTGAAGTCGTTGTGTGTTGATTTATGTTAATTTAAGTTACGGATGTGCTTCCAGCTCGAAATCATAAGAAAATTAATGTCGTGGAATACAATGAAAGGGCGTTCAATAAATCAGGTTTAAATGAAAGAGGGGCCGTAGGGTGGAATTGAATATCATCGCCATAAGAATCGTCAGGAAAGCTGCAGAGTGTCTAGCACGCTAAAAAAGCGTTCAAGGTAAAAGCGTATTACCCTGACTTCGATGGCGGCAGGCAGCTTTTTATTCACAATCTGGTTCGTAATCACGGTCGAAATCATGTTACAGATTCCCGCGACGTTTCACGAGAAATGTAATTTCGTTGCAGTACTCCTATCCTATATTCCATCGGCTCCAATCTACCTTAGCTGCGTCTTTCGTTTCGTGGCATTTTATAGGGCACGTTGTAACGAGCACTTCTAAGATGTCTGCCCCATTCCTAATTCCATGGCGCAATGTGTTTCATAATTGCATTCTAAAGAATTTACTGATACTAAAAGAATGTCAGAATCCCTTACATAATTAAAATTCATGGTTCTTCGGCATAAAATTTCAGCGAAATTAGGCAAACGTTGAAGCGACCGTTACCAAATTGACAGTAAAATATCAACAAGGTCTTCAATAGGACGGACATCCCTATTAGTCATTTTCTAAGGTGCAAACAATAATTTGTCACAATAAGTTTCGACACCGTTGTTCATCCCAAGTCCATCGACAGACAAAAATTGAATGGAATCGCTCGATGACAAGTGGTTGGATGAATGCAACCATCAAGAGCACGCGAGTATACCGATGACGATGTCCACAAGACTAACCCCCTTTAATGAATTATCCCCGCTTCCGCGAACGTCTAATCCATGCCAATGCTAAGTTACGAACATGCTAATGACACCAAGTGACCTTGTGCAAACGTGTAAAGATCGTCGATATGGTTCGAACATGACCAGCGATACGTGCATTACAAGCTAATAACCGCTAGCCCGGCTGGCCCGTCATGGCAGCCTTCTTAGCGTCGCGCGGTCCCCTTGACAGCGGAAGGCACGCTGCGGGAAAGGAAGATTGGAGGGGGAAGCAGGCGCGTGAGGGGCCCTACGCTGGTCAGCGCTGGTATAGGCAATACGTCACGCCGTACAGGTGGGACACGCGAAGTGCGGACCTCTCTATATTCAAACGCTATTATCTAAAAAATGGTTGGAAGCACGTAAAAATTATATATACAGTAATTGTAGGAAATTGAATGCTCTATTAATATTGTTTGAACAAAATTTCAATAGGGCTTACCATTTTTGAGAAATTCTTCAAATTAAAACCATTGATGAATTCTAAACTTTAACCCCTCAACGACCGACCCCTGAAACGAAAAACTGATCGTGGGGCCCGGGCCCTCGGAAGGAAAACGTCACTTTGCTACCTGAGGCCTCGGCACTGAAACATCAGTGCACAGACAGCCTCTAGAGTGTCCGGTACTGACGCGGGAGCCGTTTGAAAAACAGGGTCCGTACGAGATACGGAGGCGGGCGACCAGTGGAAAACTTAGGGTCCGTACCAGATACTGAGGTGGTCGTTGAGGGGTTAAGGCCCAGCCGGCACCCTTTCCTGTTGTCTGATTGCAATAATCTTTTTCAGGGACTATTTTTTTATGAAATGGAATCATATTAGCTGGTGAGAGCAAAAGAAATCGCCGGTTGAAAATAAGGGCCACCCTAATGTACATAGTACATCCAGTTTATCTCCCCTACCACCTCCCACAAGGTCGTTCGCCACCATATTTCGCAGCTGACACATAACGCCACAATTATCACAGAAATCAGACGTCACAGTTACCAAGAACGCGCGGCTTCAAGCTCGTATGCGCCGTCCCGCACTAATTATCTCAAAAACTTTTCCTTTGCTACGTGGGGAGCGTTTTATCATTTCCTCGAGCTTCGTGTCGTCTCGCGGCGGCAAAAGGCATCGTTCCAAGTGTTTACTTCGTTTCTTTGAGCCGCGATAGAGGCGAAAAGGGCACGGGAGCGTCGCGACGAGGACGCCTCGAGGATCGGACGGAGGGGCGCGGCAATTGCGCGGCACATTATGGTGCCAAGGCGTTTCGACGTTGTTGCAATCAGCCGGAGTGTAATTACCACCCCCGCCGGCCCCTTTTCAGAGCCATCGATCGCTAATCACTGCAAGTAGGAAAAGTGGGGGTGGTAGGGGGACGGAGAAAGGCGAGGAAGTAGATCAGATAGCCAAAGAACGTTCATTCTTTTTTAGTTACTTCCTTACTTTTGACCCAACTTGTGGGATAGATATCGCCGCTACAAAGAAACAGCATCCCTCACTGGATGAAAGTTCGGCCACTCCTAGGATCGAAAAACTTTCCCGTGGAAAAACTTCTCCCCGAGCGTGGATGGTTATTTTTGTTCGGTATGGTAATTCGAAGCCGTTAAATAGCTGATGAGGAACGTTTGCATACAGGTTGCGGCCAGCTTTTATTCATAAATTAGCTCCTCGGATTTCGTGGCCGACCGCCGCTCGGGAAGATAAATACAGCCGTAGTTCGGGCGTTTCTCGAATAAATCATGTAATTCTTCCCGCGTTTACAGAAGTTCATTATTCGATGGTGGAATTACTCCAATTTGTTTTAGTTTGGAATCATCCTGCAACTGGCGATATTTTAGTCAGCAATTTCAGTTCAATTCAATGTTGCTATGCGAGAATAATCATCGCAAGACTGAAAAACATGGAATTATGTTGCGAGACCATTATAAATATATTTGTGCAAGATAAATATCAGCAAAGTATAGGTAGATAATAAAAGCAAGAACATCTTTCGAAAATTTAAATTATAATTAATCTGGTAACTAAATTAATCGGGTAAATGTAACTTAATCCGGTAAAATGAAAATCGCAGCTGTAAAGCAGAAGCAACCGTAAAATGACAGAATGTTATTTTGAAACTGTTTGTCTTTGGAAAATTCTACAGTGAAATTAAATGTATAATCCAAGTATTTCTATGCTTACTCGGTTACATCGTTATCATACTTCCCGATTCTGTCGAACTGGCTCACTTTTATTAAAATTTAAACATCATAAATTTTTCCAAAATAATGCCACTCTTTCTTGGAAGTTCTAATAACCTGATAATATTCAGTTGCAAATTATTTGGGGAATAATTTATACTGTATATAAATAGAATAATAATAGATGTGGAAGGCAATTGTTGAATATAAATATTAATCGAGAGGGTTGCATGCAATAAATAAATATTTGCTCTATTTGAAACTATGTGTACTATTCTCATCGAGCAATATGAAATATGCAGTGCATACTGAAAATTGAGTTTTGCTACCAATGTTACTGTTAATGTTTGAGCACTTCTCAAACATTACAAGTATTTATTCGAAGTTCAACTTTACACCCTTACGTTAAAGTAGGGCTGATAATAAAAATCAAGAGAGTTCAAATATATTACGTCCATTCGAAAAAGAAATAGACAAATGGTTTCATGAAAGAATATAAATATTTCGCAGTTCCTTTTTGTAGTGTAATTTAAATAATTTGAAACTTCGTCCTTCCCCGAAATGTGCATAACATAGAAAAAGTTAACTGTCACTCCTAACGTTATTCATTTAAAGTTTCTGCCAAGTGTAAATTAATCACACCTCCCCTGTAATAGTTACAAGACCCAGTTCATCTAAAACTATCCTCAATTTTATACGGGAAATTGTATCTACGTAAACAAGAAAATCTGTTAACGTTTTCACATCGTTCTTTTCAGTTCATCCTACTCACAAAATGAAATTTACGTTGCTAACTCTTTTAAACTTGCCACTGTATTACTATTTTCCTACCAGGATTCTACAGTGAAGGATTATCACAAATTACACTTGAAATTTTATGACCATGTGATAGGGACCTTTATTTCGACCTAATTTCTTCTGCAATTAAGGTAGATTAAAGATTTTTCGTTCAGTGAATTCCCCTTATCCCTCTAGGTTTCTATTACTTTTCATATAATTAAAATAAAGGTATATACTTGTGCATATAAATTTTTGAATTTATAAACAAATTACGTTAATTCTACATTCTAAACTGCTGAGGGAGCATAGAGTATTTATATATCGTTGATTGGTCATTAATAGAAAGTCCTTTATTCCCAACTTGCAAAATATCCCCGCGCTTCGCTTCATGAAAACACATTCACCCCTTTTCACCACCCCCTTAGGAGTTAATTAGTGCAAAATACTTAAATTGGTTTTTAGACATTTATGTGGGTAACCTTTCGATGTAAAAACCAAGTTGATATCTAATCGGGCCTAAGAGACTTTGAGGAATCCGTGGAAACACATTTCCCCCTTTTTTTACTCCCTTAGGGGTTGATTAGGGCAAAACACTGAATCTGGTTTTTAGGCAACTGTATGGGTAACTTTGATAAGTAAAAACCAATTTGATATCTAGTCAGGCCTAAGAATTAACAAGGACTCCAAGAAAGCATATTTCACCCCTTTTTACCCCCTTCAGGTTGGAATTTCAAAAAATCCCTTCTTATGGAGCACCTACGACGCAAAAGGAATATACCCTCCGAATTTCATGTTTCTAGGCTCAACAGTTTAGGCTGGACGGCGATGACTCAGTGACACAACGATGACATAGGTATAAGACTAACGCGTGTACCGAAGAAACCATAGTACCCACTTGTAATGTAAACGAAGTGGCGGGTGGAAGTTATGCGGCAACCTGATACATACACCCTACACCCTCTGTGAGGAAGAATCTGTCTCTTGGAATCTCCCTCGGAGCAGTTAGCTGGATCGAGGAGCGCGGGATGAAAGCTGAAGGCGAGAGTGGCCGAGGTATTTAGAGGCGGCCATGCTAGATTTATTGTCGCGCGGCGGGAGTCGTAAAGCAGGCCGCAGTAATTGCATCCGACCTGTACGAAAATCCAGTCAGCATTATCAAATCTCCGTGCCAGTGTTATGTTCCTGATGAGATCGACGCCGATACAAGCAGCGCGCCGACCTCCACCTCCCGCCGCACCGGAGACCCTTAGCCACCCGCTCGCCTCACATTCGTTCGGACCGCCGGGCCGGTTCGCCTAACTTCCACGGGGATAATGGCGTTCTCGTTCCACCGGCCCGTCGAGATGACGCAAACGCAATTACACGGAAATCCTGAGAGCCTCGGCGCTCTCCTAGGCCCAGCACCGCGGAACAGCCTGGCGCCGCCACGGCGCGCGCTTTTGTTGCAACTAATTGTAAGGCCAGTTCTGCTGGCGTTTTGAGATCGCGGCAGGCAGAGCGCGGATCCATTTCGAGCGGTTAGAATATCCGTGGAGGGCGATGATGGTGAACTGTAATGGGCCTCGAGGGTCTTCGGGGAAGTTCCGCGACACCTGACAACGCCGAGATTGTGCTTCGCGTTGCGGGGGGGACGATGGCTGAGCTACGATACGTGAATATAGGGCTGGTATGTGTGCGTTATTGGGTTTTCTTGGCGAATGGGCGCGGAGGAAGAATATAGGGGTGTTTATAGCTGCTGGCAGAAGCTGCGGCTCGTCTCTGCGCGAGGGTACTAAAAATTGATGGAAGGAAAAGCTAAATCTCATCACGAGGATTGCCATTTCTTAGCATTCCTCGTCGATGCAATTTAAATTATACCCATTCTGTTGTTTTCTTTGCATAAATAGATACTTTCTGTTATTCTGTACATTAAAGTACTAACGAGGGTGGGACGCGAATGGGATGAGCGAATTTTGAACGAAACAAATTCGAGAATATTAGCTGTGAATTGCCAGCTATTTTTATACAAAATTATGATGTTGGATCGACTTCGTTCCTCCCTTAAATAGTGGATCTTGATGATAGGAATAGAAAAGTCCTATGCGTCATTGTCATAGGATCAATAATTTAACCAGGAAATCCAATCCTTTGTCGTAGTATAGCCACTCAACCACGCTTCTGGAGAACTAATTTTTAAATACCGCACTGACCTAAGTAGATGCAAGCATCCCGAATTACGAGCTAAGAAACTAAGTAGGGTTCGAATCCCTGCAAGGGGTGGTTTTTATATTTTTTTTTCTTCTCCTTACATTTGCGTCATTGCGCGTGTTGTGACTAATCAAAATTCCACAGTTTTCAGCTTAATATCTCGATAAAAAAATTTTGAACTTAAATACTCGTTTTTATGACACATCTCATGGAAATCATTGGAAACAGGATGGAATTCTACACAAATTGCTTGCTACAAATGCTTGCGCTGTACATATTAATTTTTTAATTGTAAAATGTGATGGAAAACATATTTCGTTGACATTACGGAATTTTGGGTATGACACATCATTGTGAATGTGTATATATACCGAGTATTTAAATTTAATATTTTTTATCGAGATATTAAACAGAAAAGTGTGGAATTTTGACCAGTCACAACGCTGAATGACGAAAATGTAAGGAGATGAAAAAATATAAAAACCACCCTTTCTTGCAGGAATTCGAACCCTGTTTTCTTGGGTCGTAATTCGGGATGCTTGCGCCTAGGGTAGCGCGGTAGTTAAAAATTAGTTCTCCACAAGCGTAGTTAAGTGACTATACTACGACAAACAATTTCATTTTCTGGTTAAATCATTGATCCTATGGCAATAACGCATAAGACTTTTGTATTCCTTTCATAAAGATATACGATTTAAAAGAAGAACGAAGTCGATGCGACGACTTCATAATTTTATTGTTCAAAGCCATTTTTTATAAAAATGGCTGGCCATTCATAGCTAATATTCTGGAATTTGTTTATACACATCGGCCCCAACATTTTCTGCCCGGTTTCGTTAAAAAATCGCTTGTCCCATTCGCGTCCCCTCATAAGGTACGACTATTGGAGACGAAATATTTAATTTTGCATATCTGACACTGCATTTTCATGTTGTAATTACATTTAGTTGATCACGTACCACTGACGGCCATATATACGTGTTCCTTCTGTTTAAATCGATGGCATGAAACCTGGAATTTAAATTAATCGTCCAAATGTAACTGTGACACGGCTTAAAAGGGTAATAAAAAATATGAAGAAATGAAGAAGACAATGTTTAGATAATGCAGAGTGTGCCATTGGAACCTGGCGATGTTCAAAATGGAATTAACAAAATGAAATATAACATTTCTTTTTTGTTATATAGCAACAGCAAATCGAGCGCCATTTTAGTATACATATTACATCAACTCATCTGTATAAATTTTGCATATCTTCGCGGTGAAAAGAGATACAGTTTCTTGCAGTTTTTAGAAAGACCCTGCGTTCGGGTGCATAGGGATTGGAGTTGCGAAGAACTTTTTTCTTGTTCCTATTGGTTCATCGTTACGCTTCAGAGAAGTTTTACAGCAGCCACCGATGCAGTTTTACAAAATGATTAAAAGTGGGCATACGGTACACGTTTCAGCTATCTTATTGGTGGAAGAGAAGAAACTCCTGTTGCAAGCGGAAGGAAAGCTTATCACGAGCAAGAGAAGAGTAGTCCTGTTGTAAACGAAAGAACTTCGCGGTGGGCGGAAACGGAACTTTTGATTTTATCACGGCGGAAGCTTTGTGTGCGTGATGTAATGCTTGTAACTGGTAGGTTAATTACGTTCGCTGACGTTACGAATTACTTTTGGAACCAACGAAGAGTAACATTTTCATTCAGGCCTTTCCACAGCTACGTAGTCCCCGAATGCAGATTCGCAAGTGTAAAAAGTGTAGAATACGTAAAATCGAAAGTTTATATTCTGCAGTATTGAAAGTGTTAAATATGTAGAATTAAAAATATATATTGTTGACTATTAAAAGTGTTAAATATGGAGTATATAAGGTAGCAGAATCTCTCAAACACATAATCTGAAGAAAGGCTTTCATTGCAGGTTCACAAAAAGTCACAGTAGAATAAACGAATGCTGGAATAAGGCTTGCCGCAAACTAAAATTCGCAATTGCTTTTCCTAAGTGCGCCCCACCGTCAAATCTCTAGAGAAATCTCAAATACGTCGACCCTGAACGCTTACAGTCCTCAATCGAATATATGCATCCATTCGCATCGTATGTAAAACGTTCATTAACAGAAATTCAACGAAATCTCGTCACGAATATATACAAAAAATCACTAAACTATAAAACAGTTTCCGAATTGGTATAGAAGCTAACCCTTCAAAGAATCTGACCCCACACCAACATTCTAAGCTCAACTAAATCGTTCTCTTAAACTCCACAGACAAAGTGGAATATAAGCTATTGAAATAAATGCTTAAATACAGTTCCATAATCAAACTTTTAATTGCATCGCCTAGCATCGTCCACTAAAGCCATTTCAATACTGCCAGCCCATCCCTTTCTCACCACAGCACATTGAAACCCCTGCCAATCAATTCCCCACACAGCAGTCCGCAAGAAAAGGACCAAAGAGACGAAAAATTATTAGTCGTCAAGGGATTCAACTGGAGAGCCACCGAGAGCTCTTTCATCCGCAGCATCAGCGAGGGAGGAGGGCAGGGGGGGGAGGGGGAGGCGCGAAACGGCAACGATTCCACTTTTATATCGGCACGTCTCGGACGTTTCTTGTGGTAGTTGGTAAGAGCACTTCCGTGAAAGCAACCCGAACGTGGCGGTATCGACACGTAGTCGTCGTAAAGTTCTGGCATGTCGTACGGCCCGGTGTCTCTGATAAACTCCGAGGAATACCGTCGTCGATGGATCCAGGGATCTATAAGGTTCCGCGGAATGAATCCCTCCCCAGCCCCCTGCCACTCTCGCGAGAATTATGATCCATTCGACCGGCGGCGGTTGCTCAAACGGCGAAGCTTATTCAACAACTGGCACCTGTCGCACCGGGGAATAGTTGGAGAGCCGCGATGGCAGGCGATGAATAGTGGCGCGGGGCTGTAGAGGGGCCGTGAGTTCCAGTTACAGCTCGGTTAAACGTAGTCCGCAGGACTCGCCGGAACGGGCACCTAATTCCCTTAATCAGCCGCGGAATTCGCCCTCTGTCCGTCGTCGCAGCGCTGCAACATTCAACGGTGCTAAGTCTCTTACCAGGGAGTTCCCGGCACTTGTTGAGGCGTTAACGTCCCCGACAGACTTGAGGCGGGTGTTCGCTGAAACGGCGCGGAAACGAAGGCACCGCGAAGATCAAGCATCATTGGAATAGGATTTCGGGCCAGTTCGATTTTAAGTCTGCTGAGATCGGCGCTAAGTTCCCGGGGATTTCAGGCGAAAGATAGAGGACGATCGCATTCAGGGGTTGAACTGTTCATCTGTTTGGACTCGGTGGGATCAAAAGGTGGTCGGTGTAGTCATGCAAGAGAGCTTTAAGGCCGTCGCGCAGTTTGGGGAAGCGAATTGAAGAAATTAATAATAATTAATTAATTGTCGCTGCGCTTCGGTCATCAATTGTTTGTAAACTTTTCTCTTCGTATCGCCGCGCTCCGCCAAATAGCGTGACGGCTTTTATGCGGAAAGTCTGTACCTATTGATGTTTTAGGGTTCTGTCTTTTTAAATGAGTTTAATAAATGCGGACATTTAGGTAATTTTATGCTTCGTAATATTTACAGAGAAATGTAAAACACCGTTAGAATTGCAGACCGAGGGAGCTAGTGCGACACTGTGTATGTTGCATTTTGGTAACTGGAAGGAAACGAAAATCGTTTCTAATAGGATAGTACCGGCGAGGACCCAGTTCCTGATTACTTAAGAGTAACTACCGCGGGTTTTTAAACTTGTAAAGGGAACACTTAACCAAATTTAAAAGATTTTTTGTTATTTCAGTAAATCTATGTTTTATCTTTAATTTGGTATTAAAAAAAAGTGCAATAATAAATATTTTATAATTTAAGTTTGAAAGTGAAAAATGCAAAGGGAGCAAGTAGCATAGTAAAGAGAGTTCTAACCAAAAGTTGAGTTTTGCGTTCAATACACGTTCAGAGTGGTATGATAGAAGTTCGATACACGTTCAACTCTGAACGTGTATTGAACGTCTATCGTGCCACTCTGAACTGTATCGAACGTCTATCGTACCACTCTGAAATGTATCGAATTCCTATCGTACCACTTTGAACGTGTATTGAACGTCTATCGTACCACTTTGAACTGCATTGAACTTCTATCGTACCACTTCGAACGAGCATCGAACTCTATTGAACTTGTATTGAACGCAAAACTCAAATTTGGGTTAGAACTCTCTTTACTATACTACTGGAGCAGTTTCTGATCGCCTTTACACGTTTTACTGTGAGCTATCAAATTATGCGTATAAATTTCAAAATACTTCATAATTATTTAGTAATTTTAAGTACAATTCTGTCTGCATAAGGCGTCTGACTATGTACAGTCCCCTTTCACTTGCTGCGATACACTTGGTTCGTCTCCCGCATTTCAGTGAAACAGATCAATCATACTTCTCTATACATATCTTGTTGTATCACTTAGATGTGCATTGTTTTCAATATCCATTCAAATAAATGTTGTCTAGGGTAACAGAGGGCTTCATAAAGGTATAGGAGTTTGAATGCAACTTCATTCAACGTCAGTAAAGAAAGGATTGAAATTTTGCGTTCCATGTAGAACGCAAGGACTTTTCATATGTTAGAATTCCAAAACAAAGCTTAATAGAATATCGTGAAATTTGCTTGTTATGAAATTAGTAGAAGATCCTGCAGATACGCAGTGATTTCTTCTCAAGATGTGCAACACCTCCTATACAAAAGTCTTTTTGTTAAAGTATTTAGTTCATTAAATTATTATTATTACAGAAATGAATTATTATTACTCGGGATTATATACTTCTACTAATTAACATCTTATCTACTACAAACACTGTTCAATACACAGTAGGGTTTATACAAAAACGAATTTTTGAGAAAACCGCTTTCCGAATTCCAGTAAAAACGGTTGAACCAGTTTTCGAATTTTTAGAATACGAAATTAAAATAGTAAAAAATATTTATATTCATTTTAAAAAAATTTCGGTTTATTTAATATTTATGGAATTATAAAAGTATAACAAAATAAAGTATACTCTATCTATTCAAAGACAAATAAATACAAAAAAAACTAAAATAACTAAAATTCGTACAAAATGTAAATTATAAATCTTTATTTCATTTACTATTTCTCTTCTGGAAATATGAACTCATGAAGATTACTATTATGAAGATTACAATATGCTTGTGCCCGAGGCGGTTTCAAGTCAAAATGTTAACGTTTTCAATTAAATAATTAATTAATTTTAACATATTAATTATAGTATCTAAAACCGGTTTTCAAATTTAACAAATTTATCACAAAAAACACCCGCTTTCCAAAAACCGACAAACTCTAATACATAGTAGGTATGCCCATCTGCGAATCTTCAAGTATTCCCACTTACTGTAAACGAAACAGTAAGATCAATACGGGACGGTAAAATAGTAATCACGAAATGGCAGAACGTACTCTCACATACGACGATTTGAAAAAATCAGCGATGGGCCATTTCCTTAGAACCAAGAAGAGAACGTCCCTCCCTGAACCCTTCAATTCCGGTATTCGTAAGCAATGCATGCGTAAGCAAAGGAGCATCTCCGCCAGCGGAAAAACGGATGAAAAAGAGTGAGAGCGGATTCTCAAAGGCTTCCCCCGAAACGTGTTAATAAAGAAACACGAGAGGAAGAAGAGTATCGTCGGAAATAGGACCCGGGGAGAAGCGTGCAGGAGGAGGGAAATAGTCCAGACCACGAACATTTCCGCGTTCATCATGCAGCATAATAGCGAGCATCTCAGCGCAGACCCAGCTAAGAGTTTATAAACGTGTTACTCAAAAAGTTACCACGAAAAGTTCTCGGAAACTTTATTCCCGTCTACTCGTGTTTCACACATTCTACCGCGGAGACTGGAGAACGTTATCCCCGTTTGGAATATGTTGGAGTAGCTGCTTCAAAGGGCGGACATTGTTATTAGGGATTTAGTAAACAGTAGAGGGAAGCACGGAAGACGGCAGAATCCGAAGGATTCAAAAATAAATGCTCGTTGAACTGGTCTGGCTGTGCCAGCAAAAGTTTCTGCTGCAACGCCTCCAGCAGAATTAAGGAGGCGCGGGGTGAAGAAGGGGTGGCTGTGGAGATATCGGGGCACGGAAACGAGCGACAGACGGGGCAGGGGTAGATTTGATGAAACACGAGGTGAAATTTGTCGTGGAACGCGACCAACTTGTGATTGTTCGTCGTTCTTTGAGTGAATTAGCGCTGAACGCGAATTCGCTGATTCGTATGATTATATGCAGTCCTGAGTACAGTTTGTGTACGGATATTAAATGACAATCTACAGTATCTGCTTGAAACGACAATTTTTCAGCTCCGTTGCTTCCTGTAGAATTGTATCTATGAAGCACAACGATTCCGACGGTTTTTTTAATGCTCCTTACAACTCCTTTTGTGAGTAATAGCGGGATAGGGGAGACCGGGGCAAAGTGACGCGATAAAAGTTTGAAGTTCAATACAATTTTTCCTTTTCAATAAAAATGTGTGGAAATAGATTTATAATATAATTTGAACGTTAGTATTGATAAATGAAGAATAGCAATACTTAAAATGAACTTAAAGTATATTAAAAATCAACTTGAAAAGAAAATGCCAAAACCCAGACCACTTTACCCCATATATAAACTTAATTTACAGGAAATATTTTTTATATTAATGAATTTTGATAAAATTTTTATTTTAAAGATGTATTTATATGGATTATTTTTAGGTTATTTATTTTATTTAAGTAGAATATCTAATTATCTGAATTGAATCTATTTTTTTGTTTCCATGCATTTTTTAAATATTTTTTTTTTAAATTTCCTATAAGTGAGTTATTTTAAGTTTTTATAATTATGAGAGTTGATTTGAGAAGGGTTGATATGAGTCTCATATATATATGGGGTAAAGTGAGCTGAAATAAAATACGAGTTTTAATTAAGGATATAGGTAATTATTAACCCCCTGCGCTGGGATGACGTATGTAGCACGTCAGTTTCTGTTTTTTTTTAACCGTGGTTGTCAAAAACTGTGGCAGATGTTTCATTTTTTTGAGGTTAGATTCTGTCCCATCATGCCGCGTGGTTTCCCAGCTAGCTGACAGGTTAGGTTATTGCGCACATCACTCGCGCATCTTTTTTGCAGCTCAGTTTGCCCCGAATGTGTACTCAGTGGGAAATTAATTATTTAATAATGTAAACACGCAGAAAAAAATTGGAGCTGAAGTAACACATTTAAGACTATCCCAAAAGCTAAATTGAAAAGAAAACCAATTGGAAGTCTCTAAAACTTCATTTTAATTTTTTAAATGAATTTCCATTTTTCGATATCTGAATTTGCATAATTATCATTGCGGTATTACACACATTTATTACGTCACCAAAATTTATAAATATATTCTATTGTTAAAGAATAAATTAAGAAAGCTCATTTTACCCCGAGGTTCACTTTGCCCCGGTCTCCCCTAAGTCCTGATAGAGAAGTTCTTTAATGACGAGTGAAAGATATTGATGAATTTTAAATAGATAGTTTTTACTTGGATGAATTTAATCCCTTCTTCATTTCCATTTGTAGTTAAATAGAAGATCGTTCACTTCCGATCGTCCTGAGCAATAAACGCGCGAAAAGGGTGGCGCAAAGTGGCCTATGTTGCGCAGTTATTGTATATCGTGAAACCAAGATGACCGTGTACGAGATAAGGGAAACAATAGCAGGATAATAGAATAATACTGTTTCTCGGGTGCAAAGTAATCTCGGATTAATCTCCAGCTCAGGTACGAGTTAAGTGGTTTGTAATTCAATTATGTAGAGTACATTCCCGTTAGCATCGGAGAATGAACTTCCCTTTTTACATACTTTCGAAACATTTACTTCAGAATCTCAACACGATTAAACAAACTTCTTCCACTGTTCAAGATACACTTTTTGTCCTTGATACTTTTAAATACACTTTTTACCAATAGTTTCCCCTTATATTTTCACTGAAACACAGAGATTTTATTAACAGTAAACAAAATAAGAGTTTCTCCGGAGCTGAGAAAAATATTTAAATGCTAGGACAGAAAGGGGAAATTGAATTTAAGTGACTCGCAAAATTTGGAATTGCTTGAGGGGGGAGCCTGGTGCATTCGGCTGAAGTTAAGGTTCTTTTTGGGATTGTTTTGGTAAAGAAACTATACATGCAATCTTTCTAAAACTGCCAGGCTATAGTATTATGTATTTCAAGAAGTGGACAATTTTTTTACATAAAAATAACGCGGTAATTCCAAATAGCATAAGTGTTTCGAAGCGGCGTGTTTCATAAAATTATTCTATGGATGAACCTAAAAAAATAGTTGCTTTTTTCAGTGAAAAATTTCACGTTAATTGTGCAATAAAACTTATGAAATTTAATAATTTTATTCCGGATTGGGATTCATCCATAGTCTTAATTTTATTCAAAACTCAAAACTATTTAATTTTTTGGTTTCAGACCACTGGAAGGGCCCTATATTACACGCAGTTGGACAATATCGCGTTATTTTTGTACAAAAAAATGTTTGTCCACTTCGTGAAATACATAATAATATAGCCTGGAAGTTTTAAAATGATTACGTGTATAGTTTCCTTACAAAAAATTCTCAAAAAGAACCTCGAATTCTGCCGAATTGAACCCTCGGAAAATCTGTACATTTTGTGGATTTTTTTACATGTCAACGGCATTACGAACTACTTAAAAAAAGTTTCAGTTAAAAAACTATTGTTTTTCGGAAGTTATGCATACATATCCAAAAGTCTCTCGATTTCAGACGGCTAAACGGTGGGCCTAAAAACTCGCGCTACGTTCAACCAATTCACTTCCAATTTTGCATGCAGGATCGTAATAAGATTCCACATCGTCCAACGAGGGCTCTTTTTATTCCGATTCCCCGTTTATTATTTATAAAGAAAAAAAGTGGCCCTTTCCCTTAGAAAAACGTAACTTTACCTTTGATCTCTCACCATTTCATTATTTTTCAAAATTTCAAAATCAGCCCCGTTGGACGATAGCTATTGACATACTTTACAAGAATATTTTAATGTTTCTGATTTCAGACACGACATACAGCTGTTTTCAGGCCCACCGTTTAGCCGTCTAAAATCGAGAGACTTTCGGATATGTATCCACAACTTCCGTAAAACAATACTGTTTTAACTGAAAATTTTTCTTTAACTAGTTCATAATACTATGCAAAGACAGTAAAAAAACGGGAAATCTTCATCGAGCCGTTGACCTGTAAAAAAATCCACAAAAAGTACACATTTTCCGGGGGTTCAAACGGGTGTGCCCCCTTAATTTATCGTAACAAATCATTACAGCCTATTTTTTGCACCAATCTATTCAAAAATGTTTCTACATTCAAAGCCGCCTATCATCCCACCTCAGCAAATCATAGAGCTGCCACCCTTTTGCAGAAAACTCCTCAATTGTCAAAGGGGACAATGGAAGCCATAACCGCGCAGCCGAATATCGCAGCAGAATTAGCATGCAAATAGTGACTGCAGGAAACACATCTCTAACCGTACAGTGACACTGATGCGGCCATTTCACCGTTCATTTTTCCTTGGTCATAGCTCATGGGCTCCAAGGGACCAACAGATTGCGGCGGCTCAAAAAAACGTCGGCCCGTTAATAAACGCGCATGCTCCGCCGTCAAGGGGGTTCGCAAGGGTCCGTCCAGCGATTCGTTGATTTATTTATCACCCTGCAATCCCTGTTTCATCGACCTCGGCCATTCCAGCCACTCGTCACGCCGCCCCCCCCCCCTACCCCCTTCCCACCCCCTTAACCCCCAGTGGTCTTGCAGAACGCGTACATTGTTTTGACCGTACACGGGACAATGACGAATAGAGAGCTTTTACAGACAATAAATGAACTCTGGTCGGCGCCTGTCTCGTCCACATTAATTCCAATGACATTGTCGCGATTTTCCCCTTTTCTGGCCGGAATGGATGGATTTTTAGAGATATTATAACGCTGTCGGGTTACATTCAAATTGCGCCGGCGAAAAACACGCTGGAAAATACAAGCGACCGCGGGGTGATTTACCGTGCTGCCTTCGGTGCTTCGATGTCGAGTAACTTCTGCGAACAGGACAGTGGGGTAATTAGGGAAGCGCGAAATTTCAGGAGCAATTCTTTTTTGGAATTGCTGCGAAACTAGTGCGAGCGTACTTCGCTGCTAGTGTGAGTATTGTCAGGATAGAGAAACGGGCTGAGTGTTAATGTATTTTGACTACGCGCTTTGACTTAAATATATTTTGCTGGTAAAGCTTAGTAGAATTGATAGAAATGTTACGCCCGGTGTAAGGTGAATGTCAC
Organism: Andrena cerasifolii; assembly: GCF_050908995.1. Classification (NCBI taxonomy): domain Eukaryota; kingdom Metazoa; phylum Arthropoda; class Insecta; order Hymenoptera; family Andrenidae; genus Andrena; species Andrena cerasifolii. Next base: position 5,271,541 of record NC_135125.1, on the reverse strand, counting down.
AATTTCTACCACACGTTTTAATATGTTAACTATTGGGTACATATTGGCGACGAAAATCGAGTGACAAGAGAGAAGGTTGGGAACGGTGTAATTAATGATTCGAACGCAGAGCCAGGCGTTTACACGAATAAGGAACGGAGAAAGAACAATCTTTGCCTGACCTGATTAGTCCCCTGGCCCGACCTCGGTCACCTACCTCTTCCACTGTTTCAGTTACTTCGTTTCTTTCGTCCCTTCTGTCTGGACACATCGCGCGACCCTCGCGAACTCAGTTTTCCGCCTGAATTAAGAATCGTCTCCGAAGTTAAATTCAGACAAGAGTAGCTCTAATTATACCTAACGCAAAGATCCAGGAAAATGTTTAAAGTGGCTGTACGTGGTTCGTGAAAAAATACAAGCGAGGTATCCTGGGTAATAACTTAAAATTTACGTTTGTATGCACGGAGGACAGATAAATATTGTAGGTATCGAATGGAATAATTCAACGTGGAATTAAACTGTGTACAAAATTAGAGAGACCTTAAAGATAATTTGTACCGTTCAAGTTGATTATTCTAATCTTAGGGAGTATATTAAATAATTGCATGGAAATTTCACAAACTCGTAAATTTTGCTCACATTATTTCGATGAAATATTTTAGAAATAATTATTCAAATGATATATTATCTTATTTGATTACATTATCTTCAAATAATCGTGGTTTAGTTTATTTGAACAAACAAGTGCTTTCCCTCTGAATTATTTCGATATTCATTTACTAATCAAATAATTTTGAATTTTATTTTATATTGGAATAAGTGCCTTGTGAAATAATCTTGCAAATAATTTCTGATGGGGCTGTGTTTCAGAAAAAATGTTTAAAATCATAAAAGTCGTGAAAGTGAAGGCGGTTAAGATCTTTAGTAAAATAAAAGAAATCATTTTGAAAATATTTATTTGCCTTTGGCATAAAATAAGGCTACCTTTCTACATTATTTTTAAAATGGGATTAACAAACTAGGCACCTACTTCAAATAATTCATCATTACAAATATGATTTTTTATTTTGTATTTCAAATCATACCTGTTCAATTCCTATTTCTTATATATATAGATACAGTGTGTATCAAATGAAACAAAAATGTGAGTAAGTAAAAAATTCAGCACTAACGCTCGCCACTTTGCTATGTGTTAATTCACCGAGCAATTCCCATTCACTCATAGCGACTATTCCACAATTCAGTTTCAATCGAACGAACAGCAGGAACAATAAAATGCTCCTCACGTCCACAAGAAAAAATGACAAGTTAAGTTAAGCCTACTCGAGCAACGAAAAATCGTGTTCCTACCGGAGTGGACACGGTTTACCGATTTTCCTGAGAAACACTGCGAATGTTGATGCTTGTAACTCTCCATGTGTTGACCTTCTGAATACACTATCTCTAAGGGTGCCCCACCTAGGCAGGTGCTTTTGCTGCAAAGCTTACTTTGAGACTGAAGGCCTTTGGGAACAAAGTATACTTCGAAAATACTTCTCTTAAACAAGTTATTGTATTCCACAGTTGTATGAGTAGGTACTACAAAATGCCTGTAGAACATGAAACAGTCTTTCTAAACGATAGAACTTATGTTCTATCTTTTTAAACCCCCAGCGACGAAGCATGCTTATTATTTACCCATGTGAAGGGATGAGATTCCTGCATATACTCCACAAACATGTAATCATGAACTTCAAAATTATGTAGACACTTTACTGTATTTTAATAATTCAACTTACTTAGTGTAATACAGTTGAAAATATCTATTTACAAATACGGAATACTTATAATTATTTATTTGAAGAAAACTATCTATACCGCGTTCAAAAGCCGTCACAAGAAGATTAAGGAACTCTATTTAATTAATAATTTTTTAATACTCCGCAAATTACTGTGTCCACTATCCTGTTATACAAAATATTCTGAAATGTGAAATAAGCGATCTGAATTTTTTCAACTCACAGAGCTGATCCCTGCAGATCGAACATCTGCATTTGTGTAAATGATTTTGATATATAAGTACTAGCACTAGAGGAGAACGTTATTTTCTGGAAAACTGGGAATGTCATTTTAATTAATTATCCCTTACCAAGGAATTCTCAGTTGCTCCTCTCAAAAGTACCTTCAAAGCTTTGCGAAATACAATACTTGCACGGATCTCATTTTACTTGTTATTTTTTTTTTTTTCCCTCGCGAATGCTTTCATATTCATGGAATAAGCTAACGTCTGGCTGGAATGTGAATGTTTTTGGTTGCACGATGAAAAATAATCGCTCGATGCACAGCTGGCACACCCAGTGCATCTTCAATTTGCTTCAGTACCGGCTTTTTTTTTGGTAAATTCAGGCGTTGCAGACTGCGCGAGACCGTAATCAAAAAGCAAACTAGCGAATCAGTTGGGGAAAAAATTGGAATTACCATTTAAACCTGTTTAAAAAACGAGGGGCTGTTCACAGAGTGCTTCAACATGTTTAACGATTTTTTCAACGGCTAAAGAAAATCGCAGTTCCTCCACGGCGTTGTTTTTTAAGTGAAAAGGAAACGCAGCTCATACAATTATTTAAGCAAAAGGATAGATAATACTAATACACAAGTAGAGATGTATTACCTTTCCTTGCAAAGTGAACAGATTACACAGTTCAACAAAATTTGACTTTTTTCGGACTTGTAACAGTCAATGGCTGTTTGTTATAAGTTTTCGTGAGCTGAAAGCGAATCCGCAAGTCAGCCTCAGTTTCTGAGAAATTTGATTTTGAAAAAAACTGCAAATTTTCAGTTTTGACCATCCTTTGTATCGAAACAGTAATATTTATTCGGTTGCTGGTTCCGTCAAATTATTCTATGAACCCTCCTGAATACAACGATATAAGTTATTAGTGCATTATGAATATTTAAATATGTTTAGAGAACGATCAAAGGGAAAAGAACAACCGAATTGCACCCATTTTTGCAGATATTTTTCAATTTATTTCCAAAACTATGGGTCTAAGAGAAAATCTGACTTATCCACGCGATGCAGCAGACATTTTTCCTTCGGGAAGCATCAACAGAAGTGGTAAGTCACGTTTTGTTTTCAATAGAGAAACGAAATAGTTCGATAAAACGTGCGCCATCGGCAGTGGTAGTCAACGGCGGCGTGCGATCCACTGCCGCTGAGCATAACACAATCGCTTAACGCGCGTGAGTACCACTGTCGGCGCCGCATGTTTTGCCAAACTATTTCGCTTCTGTATTGAAAACAAAACGTGACTTACCACTTCTGTTGATGCTATCCGAAGGAAAAATGTCTGGTGCATCGCGTGGAGTAGTCAGATTTTCTCTGAGACCCTTAGTTTTGGAAATAAATTGAAAGATATCTTCAAAAATGGGTGCATTTCGGGTGTTCTTTTCCCTTTGCTCGATGTTTAAACATATTTAAATGTTCATAATGCACTAATAACTTATATCCTTATATTCGGGAGGGTTCATAGAAAAATTTGACGGACAAGCAACCGAATAACTGTTATTGTTTCGACGCAAAAGATATTCAAAGTTGAAAATTTGCCCTTTTTTTCAAAATCGAATTTCTCAAAAACTAAGGGTGATGGCAACAAACGGTTTGCGGATTCATTTTCAACGCTCGAAACCTATAAAAAACAGTTATTGAACGTTACAAATCCAGATGGCAGTCGAAGTGTGTTATTGATTCCTTCATAGCAATTACTTCCACAATAGAAAGTATTCATGAATATGAAGAATACAAGATTAATGTAAAAATTGTACGGTCATTTATATTACAAATTACCTCGGACATTCTGCATTTTATTTAAATATCTTCTGCATTTTTTCTCCCCAGTAATTGAATTAACACATCATTAAAATGTGAAGAAAAGGTTCAACTATTTGAACGAATTCTCCTTAAAATTAATTTCCAATACATTAGTTACATAATTGTTTACCCGTCAATCAAAGAGTTGACTTGATTTATCTCTAAATAATTTATATCTAAGTAATACTACCTGAAAAAAAAATCATTCAGCTTCACTATGATGACGTCTCTCTTTCTAAATTAAACAATCTGCACAAAAACTACCCTTTGAGTTTTTAATTACTTAAAAAGTAAACGATGCCATTACGTTTCAATCTAATATACTACATGTGTTAAATCACTGCAAATAATTCGTGATTCCCTCAGCTTCATACTATCTGGATTGAAAGTTTTTTTAAAAATGAGCATTATAATTACTCAGTCACAATAGCAGCAATAGACGTATTGTGTGTTATTCAAAGCATTCGCAGCATTGTTGATTGAGGCACATCGACTTCAAGTAATTCAGCTCGCGTACGATTATTCGCGAATGTCTTTAAGTGGTCTCGAGATAAATTGCAAGGGAAAATGGAGGAAAGGAAGGATCGATCCAAGTCCCTTGCTCGTTACGTCACCGGCGAATTGGACAACGCCGAGGGCCAATGTAAAACATTTATTCCGATAACGATCATGTTTGCTCAGTTATTGTAAGCAACTTGTAGCAATCGTCCTGAAGTTTCGAGGGCCTCGCTCATTAGCAAAATCCTTACGGTCCTCGTCGAGAGTTTCTTAGTATTTCCATCCTCCAAATGGAAATTTCCGTTAAGGGACGCTAACTATTTTATTTCCCCTGCAAAACCGTTTCCCTTCTGAGTCGCTTCTTACATGAAACTTTGAAATTGAAGGGTGGAATATGTGCTTGCAACTATTATGAGAGCACCACGTTTCTTGTTGCGTGTAAGTCATCGTGGCAAGCAAGAAGTTTGTATGAAAAATACTCGGATTTGCGATTAAAAAGGTTAACGCTGAGGATATTAAGTCAAATTGAGTTTTGGTATGTATAGGATTATTTCTACTCATTTTGTTCAGTGTTTTCAAACCGAATTTTTATATACACAAATGGGATACACAATGGGAAAATATATGCCCCAGGAAAGTCGAAATATAATTAATATTTATTCAGAATTCGATATGTTCTGCTTACAAGGGAACATCCCGAAGCCGAAAATTTAAAAAATTCTGAAACTTTGTGAACATGTAGGGAATTTCCTCCTGATTGCAACGCAATTTTTGTTTGCTGCCCAAATTCACTCTGAGGGGGTGTAATCGACCCCTGAAAATCCGGTTATTTTCCGATTTTGTGTTATAACTCATGAAATATAAAATAATTTTTTTACCAAATGATAGATCTAATTAAAAGAAGTAAAGTTTTTTGTCATAAAACTGTTTCCCTATATTTTACAGTTCGCGAGTTATAACACAAAATCGGAAAATAACCGGATATTCAGGGGTCAATTACACCCCCTTAGAGTGAATTGGGCAGCAAACAAAATTTGCGTTGTAATCAGGAGGAAATCCCCCACATATTCACACAGTTTCAGAATTTTTTGAATTTTCAGCTTCAGGATTTTCCCTTGTTAGTGATACATGATAATATTAATGTGCTCTGGAAAATACATGTCCCTGGAAAGTCGAAATATAATTATTATTTACTCAGAATTCGATATGTTCTGCTTAGTGATACTTGATAATATTATAGTATCTTCAAAACAGATGGATTTATGTGTACTAGGATAAGTGTTAAAGGAATGCTAAAAAACTGATATAATTTATAATGTGGATGTAATTTAACCATCACTTTCAAATCCGGAATTTGTATGCAACCACTTCTATTAGTTTCAGCCTACACTTCGAATAATTCTTAAAAAATTGTTCTAGGCATTTATACACTGATATTACTAGATAAAATTCTCTTAGACATTTTATAGTGTGAAACTAGTAGGTACCCTTCATTTAACAAAATAATAATTTTTTACATTTTCAATCTGTATGTAGGTACAGTATTTGTACTTTTCAGCTATTTTTAGGAATCATGTTCGAACTGAAACACTTAATCTTACTATAGGTGTCTCTCATACTTGTCACAAATTGAAACCTCTCAGCATTGACGTCAACTTTATTATTGAAACGCTCATTTATAATACGTGCCTACTTAACACTTTGATTTTGTTCTCGAGAGATAATTAGTCAATTGGTCCAATAAAATACAACAAATTTAAAAATCTTGGGGAGCAGATTTGCTGATTGATAAAAACCTGCCCTCTGTCACACAACCCCCATACCATGGAGTTACCAACAAAAGTTCTAATTTCCCAAAACATCAATAACTCCATCTCCCTATGAATCTACTATTTCCAATAAAGAAAACAGCCTAGACTAACCTGAAATCTAAGAAAACGACAAACCTCAAGAAGCTACAAAATGTTTACTAATATTCCCTTCATATCCTTCCCGACAATAGTAAGCGTTCTAACGCATCTATTCTCAACTGTCTGCTAACGCGGAGAAGACGTTTTAATTACGGAGCCACTTAGAAGCTTCACTACCGAAACGCGCGTGAAAGGTTGATAAATCCGGCGGGATGCTGAGGCAACGTCGCCGTCGGATTTCTAAACAGAGAGGATTCCGTCGGCGAAGTGAAATCCCGAAGGAAGTGTCGCGACAAGACAGTAGACGCGCGCGAGGATGGAAGAGAAATGGCGAGGAGAACTCGATTATTCCACGATTTCAGCGCCCCACCGACGACGGGCTGGGCGCCCGTAAGAAACGGGGGAAAAGCTAGATGCACAGTGTCGGCCGAGAAACAGAAGAAACGACTGGGAGTTCCGTTCCCCGTGGCTGGTAGTGTGGAAAAACGCGTATATAGGCGAATTTCTGGACTACCTCCAGTGACTGGCGGATGCCCGACTATAGTTAATGAATCCCCCTAGAGTTCCTCCAGAAGATTAACGACGAGAGTAACGCCGAATGGGCGGCGAGGAAAGAAGCACAGTGAATCTTCTAATGGTGTACAGAATTCGGGTAATACTCACCGCGTGATTTCTTCTCTAATGAAACGGGGAATTTATCGCGGATCGGGCTATGCAAAAACTTCCACCTCCACTGGGTGTAGCTTTCGCAAGGGTTGGCTCTCTATTTGCAACCACCTTTGAACCTTATTAGTGGAAGGAAATGGTTGAACTCTCGGCAAGAAAAAAGATGATTCAATTGGTAGTGAGGTGTTAATCCGAGGAGTTCTAATATTTAAAGGTAAGAATGATTAAAATTTTAATATCTACTTAGTAATAGAGACAGTCTAATGGGATTAGGTATATGCAGGATGGACTGTAACAGGTGATGCGAGCCAAAATATGATAATGCTATATGGCAGGGTCTCCTAAACTATGTTCCACTGAACCTGAATAGGTGTTCCGCGACAATTTGGAAAGGTTTTCATCAAAGTCATTAAGTGCTTTATTTATTCATATTTTTATGTTTATATTGTATTATAGTTTTATATTTAAAAATGATTAGTAATAAATAATGTGTTTTAATAACATTTTTTTAAATTTTTAGTAGTAGGAATTACATAGGTAAAATTTCCGGGTTTGCGAAGTGTTCCATTGCAGAAAAAGCTTGGGAGACCCTGCCAAATATGGTAATGGTACCTACGGGGCTTGGTTTTTGACGAAAAATAATTGACTGTTTGTTTAGTTCGCATTCCACTGTCAAGAAATGGTAGAGTGCAATAGTAAATATAGGGTAACTGTGAATACAATGAATTTTTGTGCAAAAATTAGCTGAAATTACAGAACATTATTTCCGGAAAGGGGTTTCTCTTCGACGAAATTAATTTTGCTAAAATGAACAAAGCCTGATTCGAAAAACAATTGATTTACGATTGTGACCCGTTTGTACACAAAGATTCGTTTTATTTGCAGTCGCACAATATTTACTGTCACATTCTACCAGTGCTGCGCATTTTATTATAATTGGTCCGAATTTAATTAAATATATTCAATGCCACAGCAAAACAACAATAATAACAATTTCTTAACGATAGCCCTTTGAAACATGATAGACGAATGAACAAAACTTATTTAGAGATAGAGAAACACAATAGACTGTACGGACGCGTTAGCTATATAGTTTTTCCAAAATCCGATGTGAAGTTCAGAAATTACAAGACGCGTCGTTATAAAATATAGCAGATACCAGAAAGAAAGAAAGAAACATAGCCCAGAGATTACAAAGCCGCAACTAAATTACAGTTATAATGTTAAAAACAGATAGCTTAAACAAATAAAAGGTACTAGTAAATAGATTAATATTGCTGGAATAATTTATTATTAACGCAAATCGACGTACCATGAATGGCCACCACCTTCCACTCCTAATCAACTTGAAACAACAGAAGAACCGCTGTGAAACGACCATTGATGAAGGAAAAATCGCGTCCTGCATCAGTTATCAATTTAATAAAACCACTCACAGCCGGAACGCGCGATAAGGGCTGAAAATGCGGTGCCTCGACACGGGGTGTTGCGTTATCGTGGCCGTAGAATCGCTCGAGGACGGTTGCTTGGTATTTCGCGAGCGTTAAACAACCCCCAGTGTAATCGCGACAGTAATGTATGCTCGCGATGTAGAGCTGCCGGGGAATTCCCCAGCCGAAGAAGAAAAACACTACGCATGTGCATATACAGAGGATGAGGCATAAGTTTTTGCCCAGTCTATAGCATCTGTTCTATCTCGAAATCAGAAAATTAGCACAACAGTGGCTTAATCCTTTCGCTGCTGTATTCGACTGTAGCCCACGAATTAAAAAAATGTGTTCTCTGGAAAAAAAAAACTTTCTTTGCATTCTAAAAAAGGTTGAAAATTAACAACATTTTTATCGATGGACAATTGACACTTTTCCAGAATCGACTGAAAATTTAAATACGCAGCGAAAGGGTTGAGACCATGCAACCAATTCTTCGAGGACTAAGTAGAATCTGCAGCGTGAATTTTCATATAAGCAACAAACTTTGCGCATAAACTGAACAAGAACATATAACTTAGCCACTGTACAGTACCTTACAGAGATACAGTGATATTTGTTGAGCGCCAGGGGTTGCAACGCTATGGAGGTGATTCGCGATACAAGATTTATGCACCCTCCTCGTTTCAAATGTACATATTGAAATAAGATCTTAGTTGAATAGAAGATTCAACTAAGACCTTATTATTTAAACAAACGAATTTTTTGCAATCTGTTTACACAGCTGCATTCCTTATTATAAAATACAGCAATTTGCCATTTACACCGTTCTTCTAACTCTAGTAGTCTCCAAGATATCCGAGCGAACATGTTTTACACACCTGAACTTCGAGGGCTGCTTTCACCCCTTCAGCGCGAATGTCAGCCGACAAGAAAAATACGTGTGAAATATTTTTGTAAGGACTAGTTTCCACCAAAGGCGCATCAAAATCGGCGATTGTCACTTCGACGTGTTCCCTTGTTAGTAACAACCCCAAATGCTTTGTTAATGCGTAGATTTTAAGTGGGTACAATTCTTTGAAAATGCATCAAAAATATTTTGTTAACGCTGTTTTCATCAGTTTTCCAAAAGTGAATAGATTTGGCGCTGCCCTCTTCTCGCTACAAAGTCGCCAATTTAAAATAAGTGCAGTCCTTTAATAATTGACGAAGAACATGTTTCGTGGGGTGCAGTTTCGCAGATATTGTTTTACGCGCCACTTGAGTGACCGTCGGGTTAGTCACTGTACATAATCCTGCGAGGCACGGTGAACTGCCAGCTTCGAAGATCCATTGCTTCTCCGCTCGAGGCACGCGCGTGACCCTCACGTACATCCCTGTACCTGTTGTTTGCGCAGGTGTTGCATTCTGCGAGAGACTCCGTCTGATGAAATCGCGCCTCGTTTCCAACATGGAAGAGAAAGCACAAGCTCTGGAAAAGAGACGGCGCAGGTGGTAGGTCACCGTGCAGCGTTCGTGTCTGAGACGTCTGCACGAGGAGCGAAATACTTGTCTTACGTTCGCTCAACTTCCCGCGTTATAAAAGTCTCATTTCTACTTGCAGGACGTCTCTTACCGGGGTTCGTGCTCGCTGTTTCAGTCACTTCGGAAAACTGTTTCCCGCGTTGTTGTTCCAAACTGGGAGTGACGGCGAGTGCAGCACGCTTTAGGGGGTGGGACATTAAGGGTATTGTGCGCGGTAACATTTTTAGCGTTTTTCAACGGTGACCCGGGATATTTATAGCAAGCGGAACTTTTATCAAACTAACAACTGTATCTTCCAGTTTGATAAAGAAGCAGTGGCGGGGACAAAAAACTGAATTTGTGGAGGATTTAAGGCAACTGTTTTGGTACCTTATTTCCTCGGACGTGATGATCAGTCGGTGTGTCTGGAGGAGCATGATATTTGATTATGGAAGATTCTACAGCCGAGGTGACAAAAATGGTGTGTAATTGATCCTAAGATTATTAAATAATTAATTTTCCAGTGAGGACATAATCGGGGTAGAGTGACCGGGTTAAACTGAGGTGCAAAGAACAGATGCGCAAGTGAAGTGCGCAATATCTGGCTAAAACACCACGCGGGGTGATGGGACAGAAACTAACCTAAAAGAAATGAAAAATCTGCCACAGTTTTTGACAACCGCGGTGCCAGAAAGCCAGAAACTGACGTGCTACACATGTCCGCCCAGCGCGAGGGGTTAATAATTACCTATATCCTTAATTAAAGTTCTTATTTTATTTCAGCTCACGTTACCCTAGTCTGGGCCAGTTGGAGCATTTGAGAGCACGAGCACCTATGGTGTTTGCCAAAGCCGCGCAGAAGAGAGCTCGATGCCAATGATACCGCGGGCGTACAACGGATAGGGGAAACTGTAAGGGTGTAAGTAGTAATGTGCGGTGCAGGCTCGTACCTATAGGCTGAAATAACTGGCCCTCCTGGGTGCCCCAGTGACAGCGAACACTGGGGCCCTCAAGAATCCCAGTCATTCAAGCCTACCCTACGGCTATCCGTTACCCCCACGTTATCATTGGGTTTCGAGCTCCCCTTCCATGCGACTCTGGTAAACATCACGGAGGTGGGGCTCCCAAATGCTCCAACTGACCTAGACTGCTTTACCCCATCTGCTGCATCATTTCTTTCAAGCTGAATTTTAATATACTCTAAGTTTATTTTAAGTATTGCTATTCGTCACGCATCAATAGTAATGTTTAAATTATATTATAAACCTATTTCCACACATTTTTATTGAAAGAGAAAAATTTTATTCTACTTCAAACTTTTTTAAGTTCACTTTACCTTGGTCTCTCCTAGCTAAGAACGCTCTAGCAAATAATTGCTTTAATATCTATAGTTTAACTATGAATATTAACAAAAAAAGAATAGAAGAAACTGACCTGAATGGTCTAAATCAGGGTCGACCAACCGGCGGCTCGCGAGCCACCGAGGGCCCCGTTGCCACGCTGAACGGCCCCCCTCCACACCCACCAGACTCCAACGATCGCAGTGGATTTCTCCTTCTTTCCTTCTCTTTTCGACTGCGGTCGTCAGAGTCCGGCATGCATAGAGGGGGGTCGCTCAGCGCAGCAGCAAGGCGGAGGCGCCCCCGGTGGCCCGTGAGCCACCAGCTAGTCAACCCTGGTCTGGGTTAGGTCTGGGTTGGGCCCCAGGGAAGTCCCCGAGTCTTCGGGGAATCGGTGCGGAGTATGCATCAACATCATGCGCGTGAGGGGGGGGGGCAAGCGGACGTATCGCTAGCTTGCTCCCGCATCAAGTCCTCCTCCTTAGGCGCGCTACTCCGCATCCGAGGACGACCACCGTGGAGTTTTAGTGGGTGCAAGCCCCACATAACCCCTGACCCTCCCCCGAGGGTTAGGGGTATCCGTTAGGGATTTCTCCACGTAAAAAAAAAAAGGTCTGGGTTGGGCACCGAAGGGGATACGTATTGAAATTACGCGCGCGGAAGGAACACAGCCTACTCCGTGCCACCGTTTGAGAGACGTGCTTTGTCCCTGTTTCGAAGCTAGGCTAGGCCGGCACGCTCTCCATGACAAGCGGGAACCCCACTGCGTAGGGCCGAGGCGACTCTTCATACAGCCAAAATGAGGCAGCTGGGGCCACAGAAAAAGCCAAGTCGTCGTCCGAGAGTGGGGTAAAACTCCCCGGTTGGGTAATGGAGGCTCCCCTTCGGGGGTGTAGCTAGTCCGATAGGACATGCCCATCCCTTTATGGCCTCTGACGTCACCACGCCACCCCACCAGCACGTTAAACTAAACTAAACTGGGTCTGGGTTAGGTCTGGGTTAGGTCTGGGGTATACGATTCGCGTTACTGCTTAGCGTCACTCAGTACAACAAAAGAGACACTACACACATGTAACTGTGTAAAGCAAACGTTTTGGAAATGTTTCTGGAAGGGGAGAGAAGGCGTGTTGCTTTCATGACGCCGTTGCTTTTGTCAACGCTCTCCCCTACGCTTTATTTATGAAGAATGTGTAGTGTCTAACAATAAGGAACATTCTCGCATGACAGCATTTCCTGTGAAGCGTTAAGAACTTATGATAAGCTACAACCTAACGCCAGGACAAAGAATTTAGAGGCCATTATAATTTCAGACAAGACCAGCGCATCGTTGATACGACAATGCGCTTACCCCTCGTTTACAGTTAATGAATTAATATTCAAAGCCGGCGGCTAGTGCACGAAGGCTAGAATTCAAAGAGCAGTTCGTTAGAGCTTGTGGTTTGAATGAGTCGGCTAGCATCAACAATGTCCTATTAGTAGTACAAAGTGACTCCTCCGGGTTTCAGTCTCTTATTATACTCAAGCACGCTCTGCTAATTTAATTTCGCCTAGGAACATAAATTTACGTTTTAATCAATGCTTCGCTACAAACGCGAATCACGAGTCCTCGAAATATGCAAGAGTCTCCTATTGTTACTTTACACTGTTAAAAAATTCGGGAATCGACCGAAGTTTCGCCTTGACGAATTTCAAACTACGATACAAGAATTAATAGTAACTGTGCTGTACATATTTATTAATAATTATCTGTAATAGAGTTTAAAATAATTTTAACAAAAATTTTCAAGAGATTATGTACTTTCCAACATTAAATACGATCTGTTTTAGAATACCCGCAGTAATCGGGGCATCCGCAGTAATACCCCGACCTACCCTAATAGAAATGAATCGAACTTTCGCGCGACGAACGAAAAATATCAAAGATCGTTGGGGTCCAGCTTCACGCGATTGGCCGCTGCTTTCGCGGTCGCCCCGGGATAAGTTAATTACCTACGTTATTAAACTGTTTACGAGTCGACGCCGTTTCCACGGCAGACACTGCGACAATACCGGGCTAATAGATGCAGTGTATTAGTTTAATTTCAGTTCAAACGACATCAAAACGATCGCTTATCCGCCGTAATCACTCATTTATATTTCGCCGCCGTGTCTGTTAATTGGGACGTGGCAATTTGGCGGGCGCAGCTAATGAAAATCCCGAAAAGTATACTAATAACTCTGGAGCTGGCTGGCCGGGGATACCGACGCGACTCGGTGTCGTTGTGCGCGACAAAACGAATTTCGCGCGTGCACATCGGAATCAGTTAATTAACGGCTCGGTCGGATTAAACTGTTATCAAAAAACATTTACGCAGCTCAGAGCGGGCCGGCTAATTGCGTTGATAGTCGCCATTAATTCCTGCATTTGTAAAAGCACCGGATGCACAGCGAAAAACGCGCGCGCAGGTCGCGACGGCTAATTATTAAGTTCGATGCTGTTGCTCGGCGATGAAACGGCAGTTCGATCAAAATTGTGAAAGGGCAATGTCTTCAGTTTCGGCGAAATGCTTGACTCGTACTACTGCAGAATGAATGAATTTTGCTGGAAATAAGTGTCCGTAATAACCAGGCAAGAAATAATGCACTGGTTTCTGCACATCGACTATTTCGTGACATAGTACCTTGGGAACAGGATATGAAACAATAACCTTCGCTTAATACCGGAGGGTTAACACGAAACAAAAGTAAGTGCAACACCCATTTAGTCGATGGCTTCTACTACTTGTTCGCTCACACAAAAGCCTCTAGTGAAATCTGTGAAATCCTCGAGAAGTGAATACCCAGATTCGCGGTGTGCACTTGCTAATTGGCCTTCTTCCTAAATAGAAACCATTTCAATCATTTCAAACTATTTTATTCGTTGTTTAAAAATTCACCTTTAATGCGTTATGATTTTTAAATATTCGCTAGGATGTGGCTTGACTTTGTATATTACTATTATATATGATGTAAGGTTTTGGGTTTTGAAGAGTTATGTATGATGGTTACAAGTGCCGGTGATTATAAAAGTGGTCTAAGTCATTTTTTTCGTTTCGCGATATTGAGACTTAAGGATACCGTCCGGTCTAAAAATCGATTTTTATTTTATTTCATTTTTCGAATGTCCAATCTTTTAAGAATATGTGTTTAAAAGGATTTTTTGAAATTCGTAAAGTTCCCGAAGTTTTTGGCATTTGAGTAACGGCAAACGCGTTTTTCCCGAAACATGATTTTTCCGAACGGTAGACAGCGTAACAAAATAAATTATTAACCGATTCCAAAAACTTGGTGGCATTTTCTTTGTAATTGAATGCACTATCGCATCACCCCTTCATCATCACTTTTAGAGGTCATAGTTCTTCGTTATTAACATTTTTAGCCGCAGAATTACCCCCTTTTTCGCATGCTTGTGTTCAAACATGTACCAAACATCGCCGTTTCGCTTTATTTGTCTTCTTAAAGGCTGATGCGATAGTGATTGATATAACCTATAAAAATGTCTTTGGTTTTTCAATTTTAGACAATCCTTTTGTTGCAGCAGTGCACTGAGCGCCGCATAAAATTCGAAACATTATAGAAAAATGAAAAAAAAAGTTTTTATATCCTTGAAGAACGAATAAAGAAAGACCGTGAAGTTTTTTACTGCAAGTTGTATACTTTTTTGAAAAAAAATCTTAAAGGTCACCTATTTTTCGAGATTTTTTTTACTTAGATTACTTTCATAATCACCGGGGCACATTAAAAAATCTTCCGCAGATATTGAAAATATCGTATATCTTTATATACAGTAATTATATTTTCAGTGCAATTGCTTTTCGATGAAGACTATTCTAGAAATGTAAAACGCTTGCTGTTTCAAAACACCGAAGTGTGAGCGGATTAAACACGTATATCGAATGTCGATTAAAGCTTTTCGAAGGTTACCCACTAAAAGCAATAATCAAATGCTGGAATGGCCGACATTATGAAATTTTCTTTGCTGCCATTACAGTTAGCAGAGCACATCGGTTAAATTCGAATGCATACACTTATGAATGTGCAAATACTATTGAATTCAAAACAGAATGATTACTATAACTATCACAAAATTTCTTTTAAGCCCATTTATGCGATATAATATAATTCCAAAATATTTCATTGAACTGTAGCTTTTTTTTACCAATAATAAAGATCGGCAAATATTAGTTTCCTTTGAAGCTTTTTGGCATTACCCTTCCTGCATTTTGTGTTTAATTATTGCAGTTGAATACAATCAAATATCATTATTTCAACCTGATCCGATCAGAAGAAATTTTATTTTGCTCATCGATTCCCTCAGAATTCCGTTCACAATTAATCTTATTCTCTTATTATATCGTACGGAAAATGAAACTTTATCCGTGGAAATTCTGCGCGATCGATGCAAAATTAAGAGGGAAACACAGAGCGGGAAGGTAGGCGACTTTATAATCTAGAACAATCGTATTCTTTCGCGCTTGTACAGGACTCGGCGACGAAGCACCGTGGATAAGAAACTTGGTCGAACGCAAACGAGAAGTTAGCGAGTTTACTTCCCAAGACACGAATAATTTTCGTTCAAGTTCCAGCGGTGTGGAAATTCAAATTCGAGAGCGCTCCTTCGCCGACAATTTATTTTTATACAGATTGCGGTGTTCCTATTTTGTAAGAAAATAAATTATTTAATTCGTAACATGCTTGTTAAATAATGCCAAAATAATATAAAAGTATAACGGAACAGAACAAGAGTAGTTGTCACAACCAAGGAAATACCCTTATCATTTAAAATTTTACTTTCTCTAAAACTAAGTGTTATACAGTGTGTTTTGAAATGCGTGGTACAACTGAACGATTAATGATTATACATGAAAAATTAAGTAGGAAAGTTGGAATAAAATTTGTTCACAAGAAGCTTTGTTTTTGAGAAAATTGAATTAATTTTTATGCGAGAATGAGTCCAAATGTAAAATAACATTTTCCTCAAATGAGTTTTTTCCTCAAACTTTGTTTCAGGGAAAATCGATTTAAATATACCTATATATATTAAATATACCTGTGATTCTTATTGTTAGTTATATATATAACAATAAGAATCACAGGTATATTTAAATCGATTTTCCCTGAAACAAAATTTGAGGAAAAAACTTATTTGAAGAAAATGTTGTTATATATACGCTTACTAGACAAATTTTCAAAATCGATTTCCATTAACGATTTGTATTTTCAGCTAAACAAGTATCCAGTGAGTTATTGGCGTAAAATTAAATACACAATTAAGATATTCCACTGAAATTTTAGATTTTGTGCTTACGAAAGGACGATCACATTTTTTTTTTAGAAAAGTGTTTGCGGAGAATATTTTGCATTTTTACAGGAAATATGGACATTATTATTACTGCATTTTACGAACTCCAGTAAGAAGAAACGCACAAAGTGTTCATTAAGAAAGAATTGTATCTTTCGGAATTGAAAATGGACGGAAATTATCTGATATTTGCGAACGCAGCAGAACCTCGATTATACGAACGCCGTTTAATCGAGTGTTGGGTTCTAAAAACACCATTTCATTTAAAGTTTGATTATTCGAAGACCGTTTAACCCGGAGTTCCAATATCGAGGCAACGTTATCTGGTAAAAGAACTGAATCAGGGATTATTTCAAGAGGCTGAAGTTCAATAGTGCAACCAAAGCCGAAGCATACAATTAATACGACTGTCACGTGCTCGAGAAGATAAAGGTCGAAAGAATTCCTAAGTACGTACACGATGAAAATTGAAAATAAAATGTAAAAAATTGTATTTCTAAGAACATTTGTACTATAATCTCCGAAATAACTGACTCCAGAGAAATACTCGATTCAAGAAGAACTTGGAACTCGGAATTCTAGACAGTTGGAGAAATTAAAATGCAACACGAAGGAAATTATTCAATGCCTATGTAGCAATTGAACATTCTTCGTTCCAAATACCTCGATAAATTAACAGAGCTTAAGAAAATACTTATTTATCACATCAATTAAAATGAGAATGCTGTAGTGATAAGCACCGATTTGAATTCAATTTTTGTATCAAGATTTTGAAATAATATTTGACACGTTTTTTTTCTTAAAAAGAGGAATCAAAATTGAAGTAGAAAAATATTCTTGGCCGAATATTTTGAAGCTATTAGTTTCGATACGAATGTTATTTTTCAAAAGGAAATTCAGCTACGTAAATATCACACACATACACACTTCATTTGTTCCTTTAATACGTTAAAAAATATTAAACTTTCTTGAATTGTTCTTGTAAAACGTAAATGCATATTCACGTAACTTTGTGTGTGTAAACCACAGGCTAAGAAGGAAGCAAGAATATTTTAGAATTTTGATCCCCTACGTTATAATAAAAATTACTGTACTCGTAATTTACTCATATTCTCTAGGAGCTAGAATCTCTGGTCACGTATATTCGAAACTGTATACTTTTTAGACTTTACATTACCTGTTCACTTTTGCGTGAATGTCGATATGAGTCAACTACTGTTGCGGCATGGAAGATCAATTCGTGCTTGATCGACGACCGGTCTTACAATGCCACACTCTTGTGATATATTTTCAACAGGTACAGATGTACAATGAATGCTATTGAAGCGTACAATTTGAGTGATTACTGAGTTCTAGAGCACTGTGATTCTGAGTGCAAGTGTTTGAGGTCTGATCTCGTGGTCGCTCTGAGGAAAACTAAAATTTCCCTCTCCATGGATCTTGTCGAAATGGTGGTGGTTCCAGGAGGAGTATAGAAGACAACTGAGTGATGGAAGCGTGTCATTAATAACAGTAGAGAGAGCGAAATAGAGCGAGAAAATCTAAGTCCATCCCGCGTGTTGGGAACCGGTGAAAAATGCAGGTATCCGCGACGCGCGGACTTTGGGCCTCGGAGTGGTGCCCGCGTGGCTGCAATAAAACGCGCATCTGGTTGCTATCCTAATCCCTCGGAACCTTCCAAATTGGCTGCGCTAATAACCACACCCAGGCTTACAATTGTCTTTAATAAAAGTCCCGAGTTTATGCATGAGGACGGCAAACCAAGTGTCCGCCAGATGACGAACGCTGTTTGTAGGGAAAACCCTGGCCACCGGCTATGCTATAAACGTAGCTCCTCTCAGCAACTACTGTATATGCAGGAATAGCATCTCTTGCCAATTATAAAAAGAGTCCCTGCCTTGACAATTCTTTTCTTTGACGAAATACTTTTTCCGCTGGCCAACGTCCAAGATCAAAATCTGTCTTCAGAACGCTATCATAGCGAAGTAGAATTGATATTTCCCCGTCGTGAGGAGAAGTCTCAAGTACTCGAAGTCACTTCGACGCTGAAGGACCCTTTTTCTGAACGGTTTCGAGTTTATTTGCACACTCTGATCCTACTGAACCGCCGAAATCTCCGTTGGTTCAAGGAAGTTTCGAACACTCGTGTTCCTCTCGGTTGGAATCCGTGGTAGGTCCTTGAGGTCCACACACTGAAACTCGAGACTTCCCTCCTCGGTGTTGCTTCAAACGAACAGCACGACCTCGCGCCCCATAGAATATTGCAATACTTAATTTTCAATAACTCCATTGCAATTATCTCAACGGTTTAGGAACTCGGAATTTTGTTAATTGTGTTATTGTAGACGTGTGTGCTACAGCGAAAATTCAGAAGACGATGAACTTTGATAGGGCTACAGGCTTCGACTGTTGTGAATATCACATAATTCTATAATTTATTTCTATGTACATATTAAGTGCACGAAGTTTCGTTTGTTATTGTAAACACCATTTATGGAATAACAATTTGTCTACCTAGTCGGAACAATTATTGGCGAACACCCTGTATATTGCACGTAGAGAATAAGCAAACGCAATAATGTGTTTATATTAACAATTGTAGAAACGCGAACAGTTTGAGAAGCATGGGAAGAAACAGATTTATATTTCTCGACATTAAAGATTCTCTTTAAAATTTAAGAAATAATGTTTATCGCGATACAATCTTGGCACTTCCACAATTTTATTGACCACAAAAACAGACAAAAGACACGTTTGTTTTTCTGCAGAATAAGTGTAATACATTTCTAATCATAGATTCGTGTAGATAATAATTAACAGAGACTCATTCACATAAGATTCTGGTGTAAGAAATTAATGCTGAAAGTAGATATTCTGGAATGCTTGTTTCCTCAGGTTAGAGTTGGGCATTAGTTAAATAAAAAAATGATTTGAATAGGGATGAAATAAAAGTTACTTCAACTTTAAATTATAAATAAAAAATTTAATTAAATATTAAATAATAAAGTGAATTTTTTTTATTCCATGATAACTGTATCACCCAATGACGAAAATTTAAGCCTTCACAATTTTTATCTTACCTTTTTGAAAATAGTACCAGTTTAACTCGAGTTAACTTTACTCAACACATGACGAATAATTTTTTTAACTTTTATTTGTTATTCAAAATTTTATTTAAATAAAAATTCTGCCCATCTCCTTGTAAGTAATTCTACATCCAAACTTCTACTTTCTCTCTCAGTGTTCGCATATTCCTGTTTAAACAATTCCTTCGTGTTAACAGTGGATGTATGTTAAATATTGATTTATAATTATAACTATAATTTCATTTGAACTATTACTGAAAGTATGCTAAACTCACAAGGGAACATCTCGAACCCGGAAATTCGAAAAATTCGAACAATTTTTGTTTGTTGCCCAAATTCACTCGAAGGTGGTGAAATTGACGTCTGAAAATCCGGTTATTTTCCGATTTTGTGTTATAACTCATGAAATATAAAATATTTTTTTGCACCAAATGATAGATCTAATTAAAAGAAGTAACTTTTCTCTTGAAACTTTTTTCCTATCTCGTACAGAATGCTAGTTACAAAATAAAATCGGAAAATAGCCAAATTTTCAGGGGTTAATTCCCCCCGCTTAGAGTGAATTTGGGCAGCAAACAAAAATTGCGTTGCAATCAGTAGGAAATCCCCTACATATTCACAAAGTTTCAGAATTTTTTGAATTTTCGGGTTCGGGATCATCCCTTGTCAGAAATATAAAGCAATTCTCTAAACCCCTTCACCCGGAAAAATAGTTACAAAATCCAGTGAAATCTCATTCGCTCAGAAATGCTTGACTTGTACTACTTCGGAATGAGGAAACAGGCTGCAAGTAACTACTGGAAATATCCGAACATGACAAACGCGCAGGTTTCTGCATATCGGCATATAAAACAGCATGATCAAGCTGTCGCTGTATGATCAATTATACGAAACGAAGTTTTTCTGTGTCACATAGGTATGATGTATCGACGTCAACGCTAATCCGACACCTACCCTTCTTCTTTCCCTCGCAGGATTCGCATTTTCTCGTCTAAACGAGTTTTCCTGGGGTAGTTGCCGAGGAAAGGGGCGTAACAAGAAATCGTGTTGCAATTCTGCCAACGAAGGGACGGGGGTGGGGGTGGGGGTGGGGCCGTTGCGAGACGAATCCTCGAGCTTACGAGTTGGCAGTCGCGGGGTTCGCGCAAAAAACTTCCCAAAAAAGGGAAATGAAAAAGTGCGAGCGTCGTCTGTTTTCGATCCCGAAAGATTTTGCCGGTTTGAATAAATAAATCGCGGCGACGTCGAAACTTTTCAGGCATTTTACAACGCTCGGGCATTCCCCGAAGGGGTTGCCGAAGAAATGCGCGGAATGCCACTTATCCAGTGAAGTACCTGTAAAGTCTCGTTCACTTCCCGAACTATCGCGGAGAGACGACCGTGATAGAATGTTATCCACGCGCTCCGCGACCGTCCCCAGCCTGAAACTACGGCCGTTTCGTAAATCGGGAACGTTACACTTTAAAATTTCTACCTTCGGCTCCACTAAAAGGTTCGCCTGCTATTTTGATTATATTTCCCCACGATTAAGCCTGCCGTTCGCTGTCATTGCACACTCCGCCGCGGAGCTTACGACTCCACTGATCGCCTTGTAATCGATTCGCGTCGACGTTCTAAGAAATGCACTATGTATTGCATAGGAATGTTTTACTTTGATACAATTTTCATCGATGCTTGGTGGCGTTGATTGAAGGATGCAGGGCCATTGCACGCCGAATGCGAGCACCTTTTGCTTGCGTTGTCAGAGATTTCGATGAAATGAAAGCTACGCCGCGCATTATAGACGATCTGATACGTCGCGTTTAAGTTGAAAATAAAAGAGAACCAGAGACGTTTTTTCTGCATTGACTCTGTTAACCCTTAACTGGTATCCTGGGGTCGCTCGTGACCCCAAGCACCCAAAGTTCGATGTACAATTTTCAGTTGTCTAAGTTGGTAAACTGAATTTCTAATTAATTTTATAATAATAGTTTAACTTTCTACGCTTCTATTATTTTATACATTACCTAAGATGAAAATATTCATAGTGGTTGCTCTAGTGTCGACTTTACAAATTTCTGTGTCCTTTTTTATTTGGGGTCTGACACGACCCCAGTATACCAGTCACGTTTGCCAAAAACAGTATACCAGTTAAGGGTTAAGGTAAATGGCCCAGTGCTTGAACAAGACCTAATAATTAAAAATTGAGAAGAAATTTTGTTGACTAGAGAAACCCAAATTAATTAATTCGGGTAAATAATAAAGAATTTAACACAAATTTATTAGAAATAAAATGTTTTCATTACCCCAAAATATAACCATATTGATTTCTTTTCATTAACTGATAGAAATAGTTAAATCAAATATATATTCAATAATTGGCACACTGATAGTTAATGACTGGGACACGCTATGAATTTCAGTTAATTACTGGGCCATATGAGCAGTTTCATGTTTCAATTAATTTAAAACTTTTCCTTTAACAAATGTAGATTTTTGTTACTTTATCTGAAAGTAGAAATTGTACGCTTTCGAATAATCATATTTAATTATAATTCTATACTGCTTAAATATAAAAGAAATTGCAATTATCTCAACTGCTTCCTTAACTGTTCCACCACTCGGCCATTTACCTTAGGTACTGTTGTTTCCTGCAGTTTGGCATTCGATCGATTCTGTGGTTAGTTGTAAATGCAGTGTAAAGTTTGCTGGTCAACGCGGACGGACGAAAGAAGTGGAAAATATACATTTATATTGCGGAATAATAAAAATTAGTGAACTTCTGTCGGTACGAAAATAATAATTGTCTTGTAAAACTTCATAATCAATAAAGCACTTACATTAAATATACTACCACTACACGATGTACCTACCAGATATGATAAAAGTACATTAACTTCAATAAAAAGCATACACACGTAACACAGACTTTTTCCATTATTATTCCCGGGTTCGCAGGCAAAATCTATGTAAGAAAATATTTTTTTTCGGCATAAAAAAATAAGCAGTGTGGGGTCAACACATTTCTACGAAGCCAGAGTTTGGAGTTCGTTCCTTCATTATTTTAATGGAGCACGACAATTATAAATATATTATAACTTCGAAAGTTTCGCTGGAGAGCTGCACAGTGGCGTAACTAGTTAGGGGGCCGGGTGGGCCTGGTCAAAACGTGGAATGGCCCCTTCCTAGGAACTATCACACAAGTAAAAAACATTCGTCCGTTAAATAATTAATACTTTTTTATCCAGTTTACTCTTTGTTTTAGTGTCAAAAAAATGTATAGGTAAATAAAGATTTCCTCCACGTATAAAAAAAGAGTGAGCGAGAGAGAGTGAGAGGGGGAGATGGGGCCTGCCCTCCCCCCTAGGCAAAAATCCTGGTTACGCCAATGGAGCTGCGTTTTTAAAAATCAAGAAAATATAAATAAATTCTTTGAAGCCTCCTCCATGAAATAGGACTCTGTTTAGGGACTTTTCAAGGAACTGTTAGAGGCATATGCACGCTATATCATTCAAATGAAATCTGCAGACGAAATTTGTGCATGAAAATTCGAAAGTGGCAGTCCATGCAACATATATGATTCCATTATTGGAATCGGATAAGGTACGAAGCATAATGTCTTCTTTTAAACGCTAAAAAGAGAACGAATAGGAGAGAATGAAATGATAATGGCGAGGATATAGCTGGGTATTCGAAATCCACGTAATAATATTGCTACGTACACCGAAACAACGATCGTGAAACGTTGGACCTTAATACCACTTGGTTGTCCAATGTTTTCGCTTGATGTGGTTTTACGCTTTATGGATCTGCATTATCTCAATGGGATTCCTCACAGTTTCTTCTCGTTTATCGCCAGACATTACGTATTTCATGCAGAACACGATTCCCAACGGCATCGAAAGAAATAATGGTTCTCCGCGCGATACAGAAGGTAAATAAGAAAAGATATTGAGAAAGAAGTATCACTTCGATTTTAAAATATCACTGTCTACTTTTTAATTAACGCTGAATCAATAGCCAGAAGATTATCTGAGTACCTGGTGGAACCAGAGGTGGGCATTATTCGACTAAATTTTTATTCGAATAATTTCGAATAAATTTTTATTCGAATAATTTCGACTAAATTTTTATTCGAATAATTTCGAATAAATTTTTATTCGAATAATTTCGAATAAATTTTTATTCGAATAATTTCGAATAAAATTTGCGAATAAAATGGAGCTATTCGAGAATGACGAATAAATTCTTATGCCGAAAAAAAAGTTCTGGATGGGACCTGTAAAGTAAGCTAGAATAAATGTTTAAAGAATTTAGGGACGAGTAATTATAATTTGATTTAGAGACGCCATTAACTGGTAATCGTATTTTCTACCGGCAGCAAATTATCATCGTGATGCGCAATTAGCATTTCGACACAAAGAATCGATAGCGTATGACAGTTGAGCTACATTGATTACGACTCAGGGTCATGAATATCAACTACCCCGCCGATCTGTAGTAGGGTGATTTATATAACGAAATTCATGCACCTAAACATATGAATATTAATTAGAATGGTCACCACCATAACTGTCGAAGTAGATAAACAGCACCTGACGGGCATAATCGAGTCTACCTGCAGTTTATTCCAAATCAAAACGTACCTACAACAAATAAATCCCGACATTTTGCACGCTCCTAAATCGACAGAAAATACTAATAAAACTAGATATTCAAATCTCATTAAATCAACTTTCCCACGTGTAACGATGGACACGTATTTCGGCAACGAGTTTGAATAATTTCACGCCACATGACAATAACAAACGCAGCGTTCATCCAAAACTCCCAAACGTACTTTAAAATTGTTTCGTTAATAACGCCATGATGCCCACTCAAATCCATTGTCGTCGCGTAAAATATTTAAACTAACATGGACAAGCTTCAGGCCCGGTAAAATATTCAGCGTAGCAATCGCGTTCGCGAAACTCTCTCTCTCTCCTGCTCGGATAACAAATTCGAAGTATTCCTTGTGCATTTATAAAACAATAGCCGGTGTTTACACTAGAAATTACACGTCAAAACTCGCGGCGAATAATTTGCGATACCCGATGCGCATACCGAATGCCGTATTCCCATGTATCGCGGCCTCTTCTCGCCCGTTCGCGGCGGGGCCGAGAAACCATTTGAAAAACGACTGTGCCCCGTATTAATAGCGGCTACTTTAAAGTTATACGCGGTACGTGCTCGAAACTAACTTCGGAACCTACCAGCGGCGGTATACGTGCCGATGGAACCGTCGATGGCGATGGATTTGTTACAAGGGAATTCGGTTTACGGCCACGCGAGCTTTGTCGGAACTTTGCTGAAAGTCAGACCATCGGCGAAGTATCTCAAATAAATTGCAACAAAAAAGGACAACCGCGGCAGCAACGATGCGAGGCCGCTTGGTATTCAGGCGACGTTACTTATTCCATCGAGAAACCCTGATGCCTATATTTACTTAAATGAGCTCTTCGAGGATCCAGAAATACGTACCTGTAACGATTCGATTGACTTTCGAAAGCGAAATAGATTCCCAGGTATATTTTGTCTACTGTGTTGCTGTGGGATTTTTTCCATTTTTAGGCTGGAGGCACACGAGCGTCTTTTTTTTAAGGACGACATGACAATATATTGCAGTATATTAGACTTACGCTAGTGCAAAATTAAGGTCCGTCAAAATTTACTTCCGTCGCGAAAAAAACGCACGTGTGCCTCCAGCTTAAGGAGGGAGACCACTGTAAAAAATCGGAATAAACGATTTTTTTCTTCTTTTTTTACATTTTCTGAAAGACGTAAGTTTCGAGAATGCTCCCTCCAAATTTCATGAAGAAATTCGCAAAATTGACGGAGATATATTATTTTCCGTGAAGCGGTGTCAAGCGCGCGACTCACAAGGGAAGATCGCCGAACTCGAAAATTCAAAAAATTCTGAAACTTTGTGAACGTGTAGGGGATTTCCTCCTGATTATAACGCAATTTTTTTTTGCTGCCCAAATTCACTCGAAGGTGGTGAAATTAGCCCCTGAAAAATCGGCTGTTTTCCGATTTTCTGTTATAACTCGGGAACTGTAAGGGATGGAAAAAAAGTTTCGATACAAAAGTTACTTCTTTTAATTAGATCTAGCGTTTGGTAAAGAAATATATTATACAGTTCACGAGTTATAACAGAAAATCGGAAAATAACCGGATTTTCAGGGGTCAATTAATAACAACATCAACAAAATGTAGCTATGTAGATTTTTAAGGCAAAAGAATCACGATTTAACGGATTTTTACTAGATCTCCCATGGAATTTTACACGCGATGCAATCAGATATCGCACCCACGGAAATTGCAATTACACGTGTTCATGACACGTGTTTCAGGTCAGTTAATCATTAATCGATTGTGTTCGCGATTCAAATCCCGAAAGGCGGACATTGTTCTCGGTTTTAATCAAATTTTATTGCCAAAACTAAATCCAGTGGGAAGGAACCAACGGCGTGGAACAACGCGGATGCACAGATTAATCAGTGAGAGCGGAAATCTACGTTTTCGGTGCCAATGTGTCGTTCTACGGAAAAACGGGGCATCATGGCAGCGTTAGACTTTTTTCGTATCGGCATCCCAGCCGCTGGATAACGACGGAGATGCACGCTGAACCCCCAGCCAATTTTTTGCCCGGCAAAAAAGGGAGGGGCGAGGTTATCGCGCGTGTAAGATGAAAAGGGGACAAGGATAAGGTGAAACGAAAAAACTACCATATGCCGACACGGAGCAGACTCGCAAGATGCAAATATATTTCACCTCCGATTTAACCACACCCTCGCTCAACAATCTGCTGCAACCCCTTCTTGGGAAATATAAATTTTTCATATTTATCGAAGCTTTGTCTAGCCTTTTTCCCTGACCAATTTTATTTTATCGATTTTGATTCGATTGTTCCTATGTTGACCTATATTATTTTATCAGAATTGATCAAAGTGGCGTCTTAAATTCGCCTGCTCTTATCCACGTCGATGAATCTAAAATTTTGGATAACAAAGGACTGAATTTATTAATAAATTCAATTTACTTTTGAAAGCATCTTTTACATTCCCGTATAGAAAATTCAGATAACAATGGGACTCTAAATTTTGTATCGTATTTTCAAGTATTTTGTAAGCCTCGTGTTTCCTTAAGTACCTAGATATTTAAATATTGTGAATTTGTTTGACGTGGCGCAACTTAAATGAACAGAATTTTTCTTGCCGAAAAAGATTAATACGACACATGGATTAATTCTAATAAAATAATATAGCTCAACTTAGGAACAATCGAATCAAAATCGATGAAATAAAATTGGTCAACGAAAAAGGCTAGACAAAGCTCGACTTAAATGAACAGAATTTTTCTTGCCGAAAAATATTAATTTGGACTGAACCTGGTATTCAAATGCGATTTTTAGCTTTTCAGTGCTGAGTCATACACTAAGAAAATTTTCATCGATTTAAAAAAGCAGACACGATAAATCTAACAGACTTTGCGTTTATCATAAAAATATCCGACTTTGAGGGGGCTGTTCTCAAGGATCGTTTCCTGGCGAACAGAAATTAGAACGGACCTGTATACAGAAAGACGACGCCCGGACGGTGCAAGAGGAAAGGGGCGATACTGAATCCACAAAGCTGTATATCAATCGAACGTGTAACGAGCATGACCCAGTTTGGAAAAAAGCTTTGAGAACGGCTTACATTTTGCGTCTTTTGTGTTCCTTAGGTGTGGCAGTTTTTCCGCATGCTTTATATGTATAGCGTCCCTTTCCACTCGAAGCCTGGGTCTCGCAAACGAAAGGAGATTCTCAGTTTGGTGCACTGGTTCTCGTACACCATTAGGGGATGTAAATACAGTACGGGAAATATTTATTGCATCACTCTCGAATTTACGTATCGCGCACAATTTTACATTCGTATCCAACTTATTTTGGCCATTACAAATTTTTGCTGTAAATAAACTTTGCAATAATATTTTCCTTGTGCCTACTAGTAATCAGAGAGGTATAAGTGATAACGCGTTTACTCGAGATGTACAAATGTTCCCTGCTAACTGTATAATAAATTCGATTGTGACAAATTTTTACAATGGATCACTTTTGACTGTGTTGAGTGTTATAAATATGGGGTAGTTATAGGAAGCACATTACTTTTAGTTTGAAGATTGGGTGGATGGATCTTAAACAATTGACGTACATTTTGTAACTTTGAATAAATTGACAAAAAAAAGGAAGACTAATTTTCAGTTTGAGTGGAAGGATTTTGAATATATTTATAACACACACATACACACACAAATAGTGAGACTAAACTGACCTTGATATTTAGAATTTATTCGCTGTTAAGGACGAAAGAATAGGATAATTAAATCCTACGTGCCCCTCAAACTTTCAAATAACCTTTGCTGATAAATCTTTTTGTGTATAGAAAAATGATACACATCTGGTATCACTTAAACTTTCTTTTTCAGATGCTTTTCTGGAAATGATGACAAAGTGAAAACTTCTAACAACTAATACGTAGAAATTGAACTGAAAATGACATTAACCTAAAAGAATGAGTAAAAAGTATTGATTATCTTCTATTATAGTATTTCTCAATTGCATTTTCCAAGCTTAGGTATATATATATATATTTCCAAATTGTCTTTATTGTACACTTGCACAGTCTTCTCAGACTACACACAAGCGCACAATACACTCTATAGAAATTAAAAATCTGATACATCTTCCCTACTTCGTAAAACACTGCAAAAATAAATACACCCTTAAACGTTGAAAAGCAGATGGATCAAGCTACCAAATGCATCTTCACTGTTATGCTCCTGCAATAAGTGAGCAAAGAACAAAATTGATTTGTTAAAAAAAAACTGCCATAGAATTCACAGTGACTTTGAAATTTAAACTGATTCCTTTAAACTTTTAACTCCCTCAATTCGAAAGGAGGCTGAAAAGTTAAAAAAAAACAGATATTATTCCGAAAGGGACAGGTGGCCGATCGAGATGAGGTTTGGGGGAGGGGTGAGGAGGGGGTGTGGACTCTAAATCTGAAATTGTAACTTCGGGTATTTATTAGTTTCCAAAATATTAATAAAAAAATATTGTTAATTTTTTTCTCGAAAACTTTTTTGGACGTTGATGCAGGTCCCCCAATTGTTTCATTTTTAAATTTGGTAGCCTCAGTCTCATTTTTGGCATCGCCAAACTCGCATCGGTTCGCTACCATGCTTTACGCGCCCTCCGCGCTAATCAAGCCCCAACCAATACTAATACCCGGGACAATTTGGAAAGTGGAATGCGTTGGTGCCCATATAGGTCAACAGAAATATTGTTAAGAGCAGGGACCGTGGTAAAGTGATTAAAAAAAATCGGTAAGGTGTACCATTTTATACACAATTACCCCTGTATCTTTTGAACGCATTAATTGCCGAAGCTAGAATTTTATATTTGCGGTCTTTCCACACCCCTCGATACCCACCAAGTTTCATCTCGATCGGCCATCGGTCCCTTTCGCAAGTACAGCCAAAAAAAAACTATTCGTTGAAAAGAAACAGTACCTCGCGAAAACTATTAAGCTATAAATTATTTAGAAATAAAAAGTAACTGGTCCAAATCGTTCAATTACGTTGCATGCATCCGCAGAAACACGGTTTCTGTTACCGACGTAACTCAAACGTAGAAATCAATAACGGTGGATGGGAACGATTAGATTGCAGCTTGAAGAAAATCGCGGAACAAAAGCAGCTCGTCGACCATACATTAGTATTGTTGCAGTGGACCCTTTTATCCGCTACAAAAGGGACGATCCATTGATCACGTCCCGCGGGCCGCGAGCAAACGATGCGTCAGCATCGTTCCGGGCTTTGAAATTATTAATTATACGCGTTCGCGTGGCGTAATAAATATTAATTAAAACGCCGTGTTTCGAATGGTATGTTGCCCGGTTCCGTCTTTGTGCCCGAGGAATAGGTAAACATTTAATCAAAATTTAAATTTCAAGCATAAAACTCGCGTCGGTTCCGCAATGCATGCGCATGCACCAATGCATCCCATTATTACGAAATTTTCAAATTTTCTCCACAGCGGGCGATGTTCAAATATTTATTGTCGATATAAAACTGCCGCGCCTGGGGAAATATTTATTTTTACGAAAGAATCTCTCTGGTGACTCTCGCGGGGTATTCACGTGAAATTAAATGTTCCGTTTGGCCGCCGGACATAGGCACTCGAGCAGCTTGTAATGTTTTTAATCGTAGATAATTTATTATGAACTGATCTTTGCACTTATGCATTTTTGCAATGTACACACGTTTAATTTACTAGTAATTCCTCTTGTTTGCAAATATTTTCCGCTTTTGCAACTTACTAGATTTCGATTGCTGATCGACTGGACAAAATGGTCACAGTGACACTTCACTGCTTTTTCACAGAAAAATCGAACGGCTGTTGATCGACAGCTCTATGCCTCAGCTAGATGTTGAACACAAAGCTTGTCCACGAATTTACCTAGAAAACGGCGTGAAAATACGAAAGGGACGTTGCTGTGTCAAAAAAAATCATTTAATATAGTTCGAATTGATGAATGTACCAAGTGCCAGAATCAGTGATGAATTGATGAAGTGCCAAAAATCAAAATTTTCAGGAGAGAGAGAAAGGAACTTCCCTGACTTTAAGTTATTTACGAAATTTGATTTGTTGTGATTGCTAAATCTGCTCGAGTACACAATAACTCAAATGCATTGCATAATTTTCTATCGTTTGCAATATAGTCCAAATTTATGAAAAGAGGAGTTGTATTCGTAGAAAATGTATGTGTGTTAATTATTTAGTTTTAGAGAAAACTTAATGTGTCGTTCATTTAAATTTGCAAGCACTGTAAATGCCAACCCTGTTGGTCCCTAGCTAATTGGGTCTTAGAATGTTTTCTACAAAAATAGCGTGGCATATTTTAGCACGTGGTAACTTATTTACACAAGGAAATTACATTAAAATTCTATAGGTACTATAGTATCAGCATTGTCACGTAGACCATTTCCGATATTTTTTTTTTATTTTGGCACTTACAGTGCTTTCTATAAGGACTCTTCAGTTACGAAGGCAAAATAGTGTATTTTTGTTAATGCATTAGTTCATACAAGGAGGCTTTCAGGTTTGGCAATTTCAGAAAATTTTAATATTTAATTAGTGTTCGTGAGCTCGGCGCTTCGGAGTTCAACTCACGGACACCCAGCTCCGGCGTAGTGTGCACGAGGTGGGGGAAATTCTCGAGGGAACCCGTCCCCGATCTGGCATCACAGAGCCTAAGCGAGCCGAGCAAGCTCGCCGATCCGCGCGCCATCTGATCGGTCATGGATCGCCGAGTAGTGCTCGCCAAGCCGAATCGCCGAACCTGGGCGAGCTGAGCAACCTCGCTGATACACGTGCCGTGTGATCGGTTATGGATTGCCGACTGAAGTTCGCCAAGTCAACTTGCCGAACCTGGCCGAGCCTAAGCTGTGATGCCAGATCGGGGACGGGTTCTCTCGAGAATTTCCCCCACCTCGCGCACACTACGCCGGAGCTACGTGTCCGTGAGCTGGACTCCGAAGCGCCGAGCTCACGGACGCGCCACTCCGGCGTAGTGTGCGCGAAGTGGGGGAAATTCTCGAGGGAACCCGTCCCCGATCTGGCATCACAGAGCCTAAGCGAGTCGAGCAAGCTCGCCGATCCGCGCGCCATCTGATCCGTCATGGATCGCCGAGTCGTGCTCATAGACATATATAGACGGAGCAGAAGCTGGGACTATCGGCGAGGAGAACGGTAGGCTTGGAGGGGAAAAGGCAGAGGTGAGATACAGGCACGTCGGGATAGCTTCGGAAGCATTCGGCATCCATAACCACTGCGTTACCCGATTTGCCTGTATCGCTCCTCTTACCGTGAATCTTACACCCCTCTCAGCTTACGCTCTGTCTATACAGGGACGGAAAAGAATTGTCCAGCCTTTGGGCCTGCCATTTCTGGCGTAGACCTTTGGCAGGTAAGTATCCATTTCAACAGGCAGTGCCACCCGTGGCGCCAGTAAGACCGCCCCCGGTTTTTGCCATTCCAGAGGGGTTTCTTGCAGTGAAAATCAGTAAATTTGCAAGCGCAATATCTTAAAAACCAGTGGAAATAAAGTGTATACATTAAAGCTTATTGAATTTGTCTTGGAACGCACTATCAACTCAGGTCTTCAAAAAAAAATAGTTCCATTTGAAAAACCGAACTTGACCATCGTATCTTTTAAAATAATAATCGAAAACAAAATTCGTTCGCGCTAATAATTGGCCCCCCTCGAACCATGCAATTCCCTATTTTTTTTTATATTTTTATCGACAATACTTTAAGAGATATCGCGCTGTCCACTCCTTAGTGGGACACCCTGTATATATCCATGGTCGTGCTCGCCAAGCCGACTTGCCGAGCCTGGACGAGCCGAGCAAGCTCGCCGATTCACGCGCCGCCTGATTCCACCTTTACACGAGGGTTGCCTGCACCTCCGTTTCCCGCCAAAGTGCGAGGGCACAGTTTTTATCTTCTCGCGCATTTCCCAAGGGTCCACATCTGTGAGCCTCTTATAGAGGACGCTGTTAAAGAGTGTCCATCGCCGCCGTTATTTACAGCCGCTTGACCACTCTCATAGTCTGCAATCCTGAACCGCGGAGCTTCCTCTCGATAGCAGACATCCTGACTTCGGTCCCGATTTCTACTGTCCCTCACGCCAAGTTCCAGATTACTGTGGAACTTGCTGTAATTTCGTAGTCGTCGTATATCAGCGGCGGGACTTCGCTGGCAAAAACAGGCCACGCCGGAAGCGATAAAGCCGCCCTAACATTGACGGCCGAAAAGTACCGAAAATTTCTGGGACGCCGAAGGAGCAGCCACGATCGGCCGGCCCTTACGTTCCCAGATCACGTCTTGAATCGCGGTGATCATTTCACCAGGACGTGCTTCCGGCCGCTGGGATCCCGTGGCAGCGGCACGAACCATTCCGCACACGGAACGTCCTTGCCCCCCTCGGCTGCAGTCCCGGCGTGTCGAAGTCGCAAGAAGCTCGGGGGCTTGCTCTTTCCCCGAGCTTCCGGGCCGCGACTTTCGCCGAGCACGCTGCTGCCTCAGCTCGGCCCCGATTCTACAGATGGCCCCGGATCGTTTACGTTTAAAAACTTAATTAAATTGACAATGAGACAGGGGCGGGGGGCTGGCCCGGCAGGAAGAACAACGCGCAGCACGTGAACGGGGTTCAGACGCGAAACGGCACCCGTAAATTCCTCGCGTCCGTTCGTTTGCCCGTTGACAGTTCCTACGAATAGCCGGAATAAAAATTTATCGCTTAAGCGAGAGCTTTCATCAACGTGGCAACGAGCTTCTTGCAGGGGAGTTTCACTCCGCGCAATTAAGAATTTCCCGGACCCCCACGAGTGGATTCGAGCTTATTCGTTACCTAATTCTTTCGCAGGCACAATGTGCTTTGCGGTAATTGGGGTGCTGCGTCAGCGGTACACGGTGTAAAACGTTTATCTGACGGTCGCCGGTTAGTAACAATCCTGCTTGTGTGATGTGTATTCATTCGTTTCGTCTTGTCTGCTATTTAGAACGAATTGTGCTTGTGGCCTATTTGAGTGGGCTTAGGATGTAATCAGGGCTGTTCCTGGGTTTTGGCCGCTCAGATGCAAAAGCAATATTGCCGCCCTTATTAGTTCAATATTGTTTAATTAAGAATTTAATATGCAGTGTTTACTTTTATATCTATACATACACAATTTTAAACAGTTATCGTGGAAAAGAGTTTCGATTGTTATTCTTATTAATCAAAATTTTGCATATAATAAACGGCCTGCGGCCGCCCCTAGGTTTGGTCGCCCAGGTGCGGGGGTACCTTCTGCACCCCCGCCAGGAACTGCCCTGAATATAACGCGAACCAGAAGTAAGAAATTCTTTATAAGGGGAATTGAAAAGTATTTTTAATTCCTGCTAAATTTTAGCAATAATACAGGGAATGCTACTTCTTGCGGAATGTTTCAATAGCTTTATTGTATGAAACTGTGTTATTTTGACACTTATTTCTGAATGAGATACTGTAATTAAGAAAAAGTTGTATGTATGTATATCGCACTGCAAAATGAAATAATTAGATTAATGTAGCTGCGAAGAGCAACTATCTACTCCTGTCGTAATTGGTTAATATATAGAAAAAGAAGTGGAGAAGTAACATAATCCTCAAATATTAATAGTCTCTGTTTATTGGAATTAAGGTCAAGAGGCCTTTAAAATAGTTTTTCAAAGTTCTCGAAAGGAAAACGTTTGCTAATTGTATTAGATTTGACAATTAGGGGCATTTTCAGGTATGATCATCTTTTTTTCTTATTCAGTTTTAACATAATTACTGTACTATTGGATAATTAAGAAGTATTGTGTACATAATAAGAGACTTTTTTCATTACGCTCGTTTTGAACCGAATACTGAAATAATTTCAATGGATCTTCTCTCTTTCCCCACGCGCTACTCTGTGCGCCGAAAAGTTAGTTAGAGGCTTGAAATTTTAACACTCAAAGCTCTCGAGAGCTAAATACAGAACTGTAATCATACCACTGTGAATTTCTCATAATGAACATATACTCACTTCTCGAGCACTGTAGATAAAACATATTATAACTTTAACGCAAAATTTGAATCGCACTAATTACTAAACTGAGATTAAATTACAAATTTTGATGCTGATAACATTTTCTTCGATACAGTATTTTTAAATATGTACTTGTCCTGGGAAGTGAAGTTAATTGCTGAAATACTGTATAGATATAAACAACGTGTACGTAGGTATATGCTACCTTTTTCGGTGTTCGTCTTTTTGCAATATTTATTAGTTTCCAATGCTGTTATTAATCCAAAGCACCAAAAATTTTGAAGTAAACAAAATTTTATGTTTGTCATATAGAAATGTTTGCCAGTGTGAACAAATATTGGAATAATAAAATTTTCTCTCAGATGTAGCGACAATATTCTTTAAAATCCTTACGATTTACTTATTTCCAGAAACACGAGTTAACACTAGAACTGGCGACGATTAACGTAGGCATATTGCAGCTTTTTTGTACAAAGCCTAGCCTTTTTACTTACCTCAATCAAGTTGAGGAATCATAACCATTTTTATATAATACAGACAGAGATCTACCGCCTTAATGTAATGAAAATATTCGCCAACAAAAAGTATGAAACTATTATATATTATATATTAATACAAAAGTATTACAGAGAGGCTATGATTCTTCAACCCTCAACCTAATTAAGGTAAAAACGTGTTTTCGAGAAAACGGCTGACTTTATAATAATTATCCTACGGCACACCTATTTCCAGAGCGATGAAAACGACAAGTTTCAGAATACGTAGGTATATTACGTATCTATCATTGCGAAAAATGTTAGAGAGTTTGGGGAGGGGAAGAATACATTAATCAATTTAACCCTTCGTGATCACATGGGGTGTATCGCACCACAGGCGATTACCGAGTTCAAATATCGTGCCTCTACGAATACAAAATGCATTTAGTCGTTGATATTAAAATTTTTAAATTTGGTGAATTTCAACAATAATAATCTCTGTTTTCCACAAAAAATTATTTCTTCAACTACAAATTTCATCGTATTAAAATTTACATTTCTAGAAAAAGACTATTAAAGTCTGTTGTCTACATGATTGTATTACAAATGTACAATTATCGCTCAAAAGTTAAAACATTAAAAAATACGAAAATGGTAGCTCAAAAATGACCCTACGTGACCGACTTGTGATTATAAGAAGGTGTGAGCACGGAGGGTTCATCACAGATTGCAATGAAGGTAAGAATCGCAAAATCTTAGAAAATTCGCCACTATAAATTCGAGTAATTTTTACGAGAAATTAGAAATCAGTTACTTTGACTGCTTTGATAGTTCCCGCGGAAAAGCTCCGATTTCGTCAAGTAAAATAATTCGGACGGGCGTGGGGTATATACGTAGATATATCACGGGAGCACGCAAACTGCAATAATTAACGACAATGGGGTAAAGTCGTCGCGGGGGATCGTAATCATAAAACTAGGATTTGCAAACGGGCGTTGTCGTCGTCGAGAGGAGAGGGGGGGGGGGCTAAGGTAAATTCTGCGAGTCAGCCGAAACCCCCGCCCCCCTCTCAGGAGAGGAATTACATCGATAATACGGCTGAAACGAAATTGCACGGTGAACGAATTGTCACCGACAAATTCGGTAGGAATAATTCAGGAGTGGACGACGGCAGTCCGCGGGATCAGGCCGAATTGCGCGGGCGACGTTATCGCAGAAAATTAAATGTCAAATTAATGCGACGATAAATTCCCGTCGAATGAACGTGCGGACGCGCGGCTGCGAGGCCAGCCAATTTACGGCGCATTATCTGGAGTTTAATTCGACGACACTCAAAACGGGCGCGAAGAGTACGACTGATAAGACGGCGAGAGGGTGTGCGGAGGGGGCGGCGAGAATGGGGGCACACCGTCACCGGTGGATGGAGCTGATAACGAAGACGGAATCGAATGCGCCTGCTATGCGAAGAAACCAGGATCTGAAGGCTAAAGGCAGCAGAGGCCATTTCGCGCGAGACACTTTTGTGGCTTGCGACTGGTTTCAGATGTAGTGATTTGATTGTGATAAAGGTGGTTTGGCAGAGGGTCAGAAGACATGAGCATGTGCTCGAAATGGTAGTTGTTCGATGGTTGTTGAATGTGATTTCGGATGCAGTCCTGATAAGGTGCAAATCCATGTTGTTGGGTCTCACATGAGTCTTTAATCTCATGAGACTAGTATTTATTTTTTTTTTTTAATTATTTTGATCTAATCCAAACCTGGTTAACCAGGGAAGGTCACTGTAACCCACTCTAACCTTGTAGGAACGGTTCTTACAAGGGAACACCGCGAACCCGGACTCCCCGATTGTAACGCAGCTTTGTGGGTTTTTAGAGTGATTCAAAACAAGAACAACAGTGTCTTTCATTTGGGCCCTATCGCCCTTTAAGTGGGTGAAAACTAACCTCAAAGTCAAATTGGCACTTCCACTTTTTCGCGTATAAAGTACAAGAGACAGAAAAAAGTACAAGAGACAGAAAAAAGTGTTTCAAACAAAAGTTTAATGGTGCAATAAGCGCTACAAACTTCCGTTAACAAAATTTTTAAAAGAGTTAAAAATATATATATAACTGATGAAAAAAACTCTTTTCAAAATTTTGTTAACGGAAGTTTGTAGCGCTTATTGCACCATTCAACTTTTGTTTGAAACATTTTTTTCTTTCTGTTGTACTTTGAGAGTTATACGGGAAAAAGTGGAACTGCCAATTTGACTTTGAGGTTACTTTTCACCCCCTTAAACGCCGATAGGGCCCAACTGAAACACACCATTGTTCTTGTTTTAAGTCACTCCAAAAACCTACAAACTTGCGTTCCAATCAGTGAGACCGGGTTCGCGGTGTTCCCTTGTTAGTCACGCTGCCCGAAAGGAAGATTGGAAGGCGAAGTACATAGGCGCGTGAGGGGCCCCTATGCTGGACAGCGCTGCTCTAAATCAAGGTGTGTCGTAAATGGAAATTGTTGCTGACGCTACTTACAAGGTGTACCTGCGTCGAGTGACCAGATTTTGCCCTCTCTAGTACCTACTTGCCAACCAACAGACTCCTACCAAACACGTCTTCCTTCCTATTGTTATGAAGTGAAGTGGATTGGAAGCCCTCGGGTCTACTAATTACATTTTTATTTCTAACAAGTAACTTTAATAATAAGATGCACTGAATTAAATCAGGAAAGGACAAGAGTATCCTCGAGTACTCTGCTGCGCGTGAGTAACTCAATGATAATGATTGCTCGCCTTAGAGTCGCGTATTAGAACTGAACTACTCTTGTTTTTGGAGTCGTATTACATGTACCCCTTTTTGGTGGTGGGATATAGGGTGATGTGTCCATGGTGGCGTATCCACGGTGACACGAACCTTGTACCCTTTTGATAAGGCGTCCGAGTCGTGAACGGGCCCAAGTAATTCGTCACTGAGCAACTAATAGTAAATACACTTGTGTTTACTATTAGACGGCTCTTTTGACGAACGTATTTTCAGGCAACTCACACAACACCATTCCCAAAACCTTCAGGAATCAAAAAGTACTTGGGAAGGAATCACATCTACATGCACCCTATGGACCCCTATAAGATTCATTGCAGGCTGCCGTGACAAGAGAAGCATTAAAAAGTCACCACCAAAAGAACACTCGCACGTTACACTCTGGTTGCAAATACTTTACAAGAACCCAGCGATTATGCAGTGGTAGGACATTCGCGTCCCTGCATTCACATATATCCACGCCTCGACGAAAGCTAAAACAGTCTACACAGAATTTAGGACCAAACGATAGAGAATTTATGTTCGAAAGCTGTCGAAGCAGCAATAAATAAAACACCAGTCGCGAGCCACGAAAGTGTCTCGCGTGACAGGGCCCTGACGCCAACCTTCCGGCCACGATAATTTACTGTTCCTTCGTCGGACATTGGGGTTTTAAAATAACTTGCCCACAGTCCTAGCCACAGTTTGCGTCTGCGGAACAGCGGAGTTCTTTAATCAACGCTGCTCCGTACTTTATCAGCACCTGTATTCAAGCACGTCCCCGTCTCGCTTTCAATGTTATCCTTCACCTTCGTGCGGAAGCAAACTAAGATTGCGCGCCACGAGGGCCGCAGCTGCAGAGTCGTAAAAGGGGTTCATGGAGGGGAAGAGGAAATAAGGGAAAGAAATAACCAGGGATAATAAAGAAGAAACGCGTAGAAGGATGAAACGGAGGAAACCGGACGAAATAATGAGGAAAGAAGATGGTTTAAAGAGGGTAGAAGGGAGGAAACACACAGAGAGAGAGAGAGAGAGAGGGAGAGAGAGAGAGAAAGAGAGAGGGGGAAGTGATTGGGAGAGCGAAGATTTTAAGTGCCTGACGTGCTGATGTACAACCTTGAAATTCTTACGATTTCCTTCGTTTAGACCCTGAGGATGTTTAATGGCGGTATGAAGCTGTATCGCCAATTTCCTTGTTTTATTAAACGGCTACAACCATCCCCAGGCGTGTTAAATTAAACTACATGTAAAAGTTAGCACCATGATAAGCGCGAAAAATTTTACGCTGCGCGGAATGATTCTTATAGAGTTTCAAGGGGAGCATTAAGAACCGTGGCGGAGTTCCTGGGAAATACGAGTTCAACGATGAGTGATAAAATATTTTACAGTCCCTTACACGCGTGGGGTTGTTACAGAAATTTGCGAGGTGCTCGTGATTCCGCGCGATTCTTAGAGAATGGAACGGTTAGATTAGCTGGCGGTATATTCGGTCTCTCCGTTTTTGGACCTATCGTTGAGGGCGTACATGTAGGACTGTGGATTAACATTATTAGCACACTGCTTGAGAATTAAAGAAATTGATAAGTAACATCTGCGCGTAGAGAGACCGGGTCCGGTTAGGCACGTAGAAAATAAAACCTTTTGGTTTTTTGTTCTAAGTCAAACGGTACAGTCGTGAGATTGAACACCGTGGAAAACGTCGCTCCTCAAGATCTTGCGTATCACGGCTCTACCGCTGCCATTTTGTAGGAAAAAAATACGATTTTTTCCGGCGATAGTTGTACAATAACAGGCTTCGTATTAAATTTTCTGTTTATTTCATTATCTTCCTAAAAAAATGCCGAAAATGACTGGAAATTTGCTACGTCCAAGGTGGCCTAACCCCTTAATTCCAAGTAGGTATATGCAGCATTCCGCCGTGGCTGAAACCCCCGCGCCAAGGAAACTTCCCACCAGAAAGGTGAATAAGTTTAAATGTAGAAGTTTCTTAACGCGGCCAGCTCAGTCGGTTCTAGGATTCACGATGAAAATCAATTTCCGAACAAGCGGAGGAAGTTTGGTCTTAATGGCGAGGATAGGAATTAGGCGGGGCACGCTTCGAATTATTGAAAAAACGAGCGCCAGACGAAGGGAGTGAAAAAAGGAGGCGGCGGAGGAGGGGGATGGAAAGGAGAGTCGTTTGGAAAATCGAGGCCGAAACGAGGCAACTTTTGCTGCAGCTATGGCGTCGACCTGAGCGCAGCCAGTTGAGTGTGGCCATTGTTGGTGAATGTGGGTCAACCCAGACGTACTTCCGGCGGAGGCATACCGAAGTAAAGGGCGACTGAAACTGCGAGAAGAAAGAGCGGCGAGGCGGGGTAGCTGGGGAACGTAGAAAAAGGGGAAAGTAAGAAGGAGGTGGGGGAGGAAAGTGGAAAGAAATGCAGACAGTTGGGGATGAATGGAAGAAAGTCCGAGTCAGTAGTTTCCGTCTAGTCAACGTCGAAAGGGCAGAAAGTCGTTGTTCATCACCTTTAAGGGTTGCTTCCTACCGAACCACTGGGCGAAGGAACGCCGTTAAAGGAAACGTCTTAATCTCTGTAATTGCGGGGCTGCGTGCAATTTGAATTGCCGTGCCTGAGGCCGGAGAGTGTGCAGGCAGGCAATGTTTCACAGTAAACTACTTAGGGCGTGATATACCTAAGTGTTGATTGAAATGGATTGGAAGCGACGCATTCAACGAATATTGCGCCGATTGCACATCTTCTGTCTCACAATTTTTGTATTTCTGTATTTTTAACCACTGGTTTTCTCACATTGCGTTAATTGTGTACTGCATAAAGCTACTTGTTTGGGAAAACTAAAGGTCTGGGTTAGATCTGAGTTAGCTGATTTTCCCACATTGCGTTAATTGTGTACTGCATAAAACTACTTCTTTGGGAAAACTAAAGGTCTGGGTTAGGTCTGAGTTAGCTGATTTTCCCACATTGCGTTAATTGTGTACTGCATAAAGCTACTTCTTTGGGAAAACTAAAGGTCTGGGTTAGCTGATTTTCCCACATTGCGTTAATTGCGTACTGCATAAAGCTACTTGTTTGGGAAAACTAAAGGTGTGGGTTAGGTCTGGGTTAGCTGATTTTCTCACATTGCGTTAATTGTGTACTGCATAAATCTACTTGTTTGGGAAAACTAAAGGTGTGGGTTAGGTCTGTGTTAGCTGATTTTTCCACATTGCGTTAATTGTGTACTGCATAAAGCTACTTGTTTGGGAAAACTAAAGGTCTGGGTTAGGTCTGAGTTAGCTGATTTTCCCACATTGCGTTAATTGTGTACTGAATAAAGCTACTTCTTTGGGAAAACTAAAGGTCTGGGTTAGCTGATTTTCCCACATTGCGTTAATTGCGTACTGCATAAAGCTACTTGTTTGGGAAAACTAAAGGTGTGAGTTAGGTCTGGGTTAGCTGATTTTTCCACATTGCGTTAATTGTGTACTGCATAAAGCTACTCGTTTAGGAAAACTAAAGGTCTGGGTTAGGTCTGGGTTAGCTGATTTCCCCACATTGCGTTAATTGTGTACTGCATAAAGCTACTTCTTTTGGAAAACTAAAGGTCTGGGTTAGCTGATTTTCCCACATTGCGTTAATAGCGTACTGCATAAAGCTACTTGTTTGGGAAAACTAAAGGTGTGGATTAGGTCTGGGTTAGCTGATTTTCTCACATTGCGTTAATTGTGTACTGCATAAATCTACTTGTTTGGGAAAACTAAAGGTGTGGGTTAGGTCTGGGTTAGCTGATTTTTCCACATTGCGTTAATTGTGTACTGCATAAAGCTACTTGTTTGGGAAAACTAAAGGTCTGGGTTAGGTCTGAGTTAGCTGATTTTCCCACATTGCGTTAATTGTGTACTGAATAAAGCTACTTCTTTGGGAAAACTAAAGGTCTGGGTTAGGTCTGAGTTAGCTGATTTTCCCACATTGCGTTAATTGTGTACTGAATAAAGCTACTTCTTTGGGAAAACTAAAGGTCTGGGTTAGCTGATTTTCCCACATTGCGTTAATTGCGTACTGCATAAAGCTACTTGTTTGGGAAAACTAAAGGTGTGAGTTAGGTCTGGGTTAGCTGATTTTTCCACATTGCGTTAATTGTGTACTGCATAAAGCTACTTGTTTGGGAAAACTAAAGGTCTGGGTTAGGTCTGAGTTAGCTGATTTTCCCACATTGCGTTAATTGTGTATTGCATAAAGCTACTTGTTTGGGAAAAATAAAGGTGTGGGTTAGGTCTGAGTTAGCTGATTTTCCCACATTGCGTTAATTGTGTATTGCATAAAACTACTCGTTTAGGAAAACTAAAGGTCTGGGTTAGGTCTGGGTTAGCTGATTTCCCCACATTGCGTTAATTGTGTACTGCATAAAGCTACTTCTTTTGGAAAACTAAAGGTCTGGGTTAGCTGATTTTCCCACATTGCGTTAATAGCGTACTGCATAAAGCTACTTGTTTGGGAAAACTAAAGGTGTGGATTAGGTCTGGGTTAGCTGATTTTCCCACATTGCGTTAATTGCGTACTGCATAAAGCTACTTGTTTGGGGAAACTAAATGTACCAATCAGGCATGAAGGTACTCGTAATGCCATAGTAATTTAGTATTCAAAGTTTCTTAACCTGTCTCACATTTGTCACTTCTTGAATCTCTGTAACAATGCACGTGCAAGCTGTATGCAATCTTGTGCTTCTTCATGCGGGAATAATCTATATTCTTTTCTTCCATTCGTCATATATTCAAGGGAAATGTGAATAGCAGCAGGAGGAGAGGATCGACAAGAACATTCTGTCGCATTCATTGATCTTCGCTGTTGCTCATTGAAGCAGCCCCTCGTTCCACTCTTGGGAGAACTTCGTGCTACTAATGCGTAACAATTGGTAATTTATGGGAACGTTACCATTTGGGAGTACGAAGTTACGACACAGTTAACGACAATCGTTGATAAACATCGATTCGCATTAGTAAACCCTAGACGTATCTGGGCGCGTATTTTAGCGTACGACATGCAACAAGAATTATCTCCCAGTTTCTACTTGAACGTCGAACCCAAGTTTCGATATGTCGAATCAGTGGATGTGAATACATTAAGGGTACTAGGCAGTCGTTCCTGTCTGAAATGAAGCATTTCTGTTACAATTAATTACACAGAAACAAATTGAAACTGGGACTTGTTCTTTGGCATGAAGTTTATCAACATCAAAAGACGATCAGGTACTAACTTCAAGAATCACAATTGGACACAAAACTCACGCACCGGTATCTTCTAAGCAGAGAAGAACCCCCATCCTGTGATCCATGCAACGTGCAACTGTCAGTGGAACACATCATCCTACACTGTAGGAAATACTACCCCGATAGACAAAACTTCAACTTGAGACCAACCCTAAAGGGCAACTTAAGCGACAAAGGAACACAAAGATTATTAGATTACCTAAAACATACCAAGCTGTACAACCAACTGTAGACTACACCCTAGGTCGTTAATAACCCACCCTAGTGGTTGATGCGACATTAAATAATGGAAAAAAACATCATAAGCTTTAAAAACACTTGTTTGTTTCGTCAAAAATATGCATTATATATGACGCTACAGGTGGATCATTAAAGAGGCTTTTTTAAAAAAAGTTTCTTTTGTTTTGCAGTGATAACTCAGAAACGGAGGTTCCAATCGATTCAAAACAAATTCGAGCATCTTCACAAAATGTGCAGTTTCGAACTAGACCTAAATGAAAGTTAATGATAACCGTTATTCGTTATGAAAAAACACTGAAACCCCATTGAGACCCCATTGATGAGGTTTTACCATCCCTCAAGCCCCAAAGGTTAGGTCTTAGTTTATTTTCGTAAAGAATAAGAGTTTTCATTAACTTTAATTCAGGTCTGGTCCGAAACTACACATTTTGTGAAGATGCTCGAATTTGTTTTGAATCGATTGGAACCTCCGTTTTGAGTTATCACTGCAAAACAAAAGAAACTTTTTCTCAAAAAGCCTATTCGCAAAAAAAAAACGAAAAAATTCGAGATTTTCATAAAACAATCAAAGTCGCGGATTTTTAGTAGCGCAGAAACACGACCTAAAAATCCGCGACTACTTAATTTTTTGATGAAAATCTCGAATTTTTACGGACAATATCAGAGGTTTGGCGCGAAATGGCACATGTTCTACATATCCTGTAATTTTTTCAAGTCGATCTG
This sequence comes from Andrena cerasifolii, assembly GCF_050908995.1. Taxonomy (NCBI): domain Eukaryota; kingdom Metazoa; phylum Arthropoda; class Insecta; order Hymenoptera; family Andrenidae; genus Andrena; species Andrena cerasifolii. The sequence continues at coordinate 5,227,837 of NC_135125.1, read as the reverse complement.
AACCTCCGTTCATTCGCAACTAGCCGAAAACAAAGAAAGAAAAAAGATTTGAGAAAAACGCGTTTAAAATTTCTGGGCAAAGGCGACGCTATAGGTTGCCGCTTGACGTTCTTAGCTGCCAAATCTACAATTTTGCGAATTTTAATATAAACCAAGCGGCATTTTATTCAGAAAAGATAGTACTTTCGGAATATGCAATAAAAATCGATTCTTCGACTGCCTAACCCAGACCCTCAAGTGTAATGATTTGATACGTAATATTTTATATATTATTATGAAGGCATTATTATTATGAAAATATTAATAGTTTACTTTGCGTATCCCTAATAAATACATTTAACAATTGGGCTTCTGCTAATTATTGCTATCTAGAGCACAGTTTATCAATATCCAGGGCGATGCGGATAGAACACTGCACAATTAATTAATGAAGTTGATGTTTCATAATGGAACAGCATTTGGTGGGGAGGAAACCGTGGTGTCTATTGCGAATTCACTATTATAGATTGCACTGAGAGATGCAAGGAACCAGTGAAATATTGACCACTGTTTTAGTACGCCAGAAGAGGCATGTATTTTCTCTGAAATTAAAAATGAACTGACGAAATAAATGCAACCGGAAAAACATTCCACAAATCCTCCTTCTTGGATAATGTATTCGACCACAGCTGTTGAATAGACGTTCTCGTCGTGAAGCTTAAAGGTGTGGCAGATGTAACTGTCAAATGTGGTAATTAATTCTATATTCCGTAATTTGAAGCCGAAGTTTCGTCAGCATGGTCCGGTGGATACTCAACTTAATAAAATTTATATACAATCTACACAAAGTAAGTAAATTTGATGTGCTATACTCTCCAAATATGTATTTAAGAAAAAACCTCTTGAATGTGAATTATATGATGAAAAATTTAAAGAAATCCCTTGTAAATTACACTCCGCAATATTGTAAAAGGAATAGTTTGGAATAATAGTTGTGCTTACATCGTACTATTCTCGATTTATTTTTACTGATAATATTTTCTAACATTCTAATGCTCACTCAGGGTCTCCTGCATCTCACAGAGTGTTCACTGTTCTATTTCTGTATTGTCTTTAATGGCACGAAATAAATAATATACCACTGAAACTGGAATATGCGAAATGATATTCTGTTTCAAGCGTCTGCTCGAACTTCTGAAAATACATAAAAAAAATTCCCTCTCAATGTGCGGAAAGATCAAAAGCTACATCCACGCAGCATCGATAATGTACCATAAACATAACGCTCTCTGCAGGAGCATCGTGTCTTGTTACGCTTACAAGATACTAGCAAGGAAATACTGTTCGCGACGTTCCACTTGAGTTAAAAGCACTAGTGCCTTCAAAGCGGAAACTTACTATCGCCGTGTAAGAATATTGCAGCCAACGATTTTCGTTTCGTGCGCAAAGCAAATTGAAATATAACGGTTAACTTTCAATTCCCTACGAAACTCATGTGCAAAATAAATTAGCGGAATATTAACACCGTGTAAAACTGTGGAATATAAGTAAGTGCATGTACGTTTTAATTTATTATTATATTCGCACAGCATGGCCAATATAAAAACATTATTAAAACTAAATATCTAATATATACTAAATTTTACTTTTTTTTCGCGTTACGTTTTACATAACACGCTATGTTTTAAATTCGTTAATATCATAAGATGGTATAAATATTTTAGTATATTGGAATATATACATTTTCATCGTACCATTTTTTTTTACATGAATTTTAATTTGCATATCATGAAGGAATGAATATTTTTCCTTTGATGGTGGTAATTTGGTAGGGCTGCATTAATTAATGCACGTAGGAGAATGATGCACATTAATGAAGAAATTCGTATTCACTGAAGGTGGCGTTATTTTGAGAAAGCAAGAATTACGAGCCGTCGTTAATAATTTTAAGTAGGTTAATTTCTGGACGGTTTCGGTTCCCAGGTTGCCTCCAAATTGCTGTAAGTTACAGATTGCTTTCATAAAACTTCTTGTCACGAGACTGTAATCATTTTGCAGCTATCGCTGACAAGGGAAGATCCCGGACCCGAAAATTCAAAAAATTCCGAAACTTTGTGAATATGTAGGGGATTTCCTCCTGATTACAACGCAATTTTTGTTTCCTGCTCTAGGGGGGTGAGATTAACCCCTGAAAATTCGGCTATTTTCCGATTTTGTGTTATAACTCGCGAAATGTAAGAGATAGAAAAAAAGTTTCGAGACAAAAGTTACTTCTTTTAATTAGATTTATCATTTGGTAAACAAATTATTTTACAGTTCACGAGTTATAACAGAAAATCGGAAAATAACCGGATTTTCAGGGGTCAATTACACCCCCTTAGAGTGAATTGGGCAGCAAACAAAATTTGCGTTGTAATCAGGAGGAAATTCCCTACATATTCACGAAGTTTCAGAATTTTTTGAATTTCCGGGTTCGGGATGTTCCCTTGTGAGTAAAAATTGGGGACAGGAATTTAATTTCATCGGAGATGTTTTAGCTAGAGCTACTACAGCTTGGCGTAGAAATCAGGTCTTCACTTTAAACCAAAACAAGGAAGGGGAGACGTGAAATCACAAATTTTGAAAATTATATAGTAAACTACAGTGCATGGAGTATGAGTCATTTTCGAAAAATTAGGTTTCTCTGACAAACCTGCTTTATTAAAATTTGGTAAATTATAATGTCTGCTCCTAGATACTTCAGTGTTAGTAATTTATCTACATAAACCTTTTTCTTAGATAATACCGAAAAATATCGAAATTAATGAGACGCAATGACTTAAATCAGCATTTTCTGAAAACATTTCATCAGGAGTATGGTCTCTACCTGCCCAAAATAAATTATCACACTCTTAATACGTTCCTCGATCAAATAATTATCATTTTTCAATTATAAATTAAGCACAGTATAATCCATGGGAAAGAAAGCCGAGAAATATTAATCCAAAATAAATTACTGACTTTACTGCAGCCTCGGTAAGACTTCAAATTAGTAACATTCAAATAAATATAAAATCTACAAGCTCAATAAATCTTAAAATGTAAAATTACTTAGAACTTTTTACTTTCGCGTAGAGAGCCGTTCGTAAGAGAGGGGGAGTTTTAATAAAGTCGTGCGAATTTTTCGCTAATCGCAAGCGCATATGGAGAAGTGAATCGCAGAATGAAAAAGCGACGGGAACCGCTAACACTGCATAAATTAGTACGAACGCGGTTGTAATTTCGAATGACAGTCCGCATGTTTCATTACACAAAATTAAAGAAGGTCGTACGTCACGTAAAAAAATTCCTTCCTGCAATGTTTAACGGCCGACAGCCTCCCTGAAGTACGTAATACGTATGTACCAGTTCCGGCGTGGCTCGAAACCACTTTAACGTGCTCGTTAAAGTCCCAGCCATTTGGAGGCAACCCTTTATTAAAGCCTCGTTACTTCGCGAAATTAAAAACCGTGGGAACTTACCATTCCATGGGCCTGATAATATAGGTCCTCCTGGAAAGTACGTTCGTCGCCAATTGACTGTAATGTGAAAAAAAAGCATCGATTAGAGAGTGGTAAAAATAGATGGAACAGGTCTTAAATTCTAGTGGCATTAAATCAATTCTGTTTAATAAAGAGGGAGCCTAAGTTTGTTTAAAGGCGACAAAGACGAATGTGCCTGTCGAAAGATTTAATTAATTGATTATTTATACTATCAAGAAGATTCAAGGTAAATAAGTGGTTAGTAGGTTGTGGAATAATCAGAAATGGTAATATTGTATTGAATTTGCATAAACAATGGTTAATTCAGGTTTCAATGTGAATGTTTTCGTTTATGTCAATTGAATTTGTAGAACTCACGTACCTATGACTGACGTCATTTGTAATCTGCAATGTTCTGTCGTTGGGTGAATTTTACAAAATCGAGATTAAGGGGTTAGGCCACTGTGACGGTTTGAAAAATTAAGCTATTTTTAAAGATTTCTTTTTCCGTGGATACAACATATAATGTAATAAATCTTTTTGGTATTTATTAAGCTACTCTTATATTATATAAAAAATATTTAAAAGAATGTTTTTAATTTGTTTAAGTTTTAACTTTAAACGCGATTATCTCAAAACAACATTTTTTCAACTGGTGTAGGTGATTGCAAAAAAAACTATTTGACCAATCAGTCTGAAATTTTTACACGTTATTCGGCACATCAGTGGCTACGGCCGGGACCACGGAAACCTTTTTTGATTTAGAATTTCATAATTTTTACAAAGCAAAATTATTGAAGAATTCACAGTATTTCGACACTTAGACTTCAAACCCCCGCCAATTTGTTAATTTCTTATTAGTAAAAATAATCCTGTTTCCGGCGATAACCACACTTATAATGATTACAACACACTTTTAATTTTTTGTTTCAATTGCGTCTTTCTCCCGGAATCTCCTGCACCAGCACTACATCGCTTTCTCAAGACGCTCACATCAGTGTGATATATATATTTAAAAAAAAAACTGTTAAATATTTAAAATAGATATTTTTATACTGTCAATAAGTGTATTAATAAGTAGACAAAATATTATTTACGTTGGATATTATGTTTACAAAAAAATAAATCCTTAAAAAATGACAATTTTTCACGATTTCACAGTGGACTGACCCCTTAAAGAAAACTCTCATTTAGCTAAATTGTAACAATATCTATCGTAAACAGAGTGTATAATTTAATGTTACAATGAAAAACAATTTGTTTCTTTGCTAATGAGACCATTCTTCTTCTACTATCATCTTCAAATTATATATTCATCATTAGACATTTGTATACAAATCTATAATGCAGAACAGAAAAACCTTATTTTTATTGCCGAAAATAATCCGTTTTCCATCAAAAATTAAAAGCTGACATTTTATCTAGCAAACGAAATCCAATACACAGGGTGGAGAATTAAAGGTTTATAGTCACAGTGAGTACAGGCTAATATTATTTAAATTGAATGTAATTCTGAGTTTTGTGGGTACATGTATGTAATTCTGACGATCTTCAAATAACTGCATGCATTTTACGAAATATAGGTACACTTGATATTGTCAATGCAGCCTATTACAACAAATCAGATAACAAGTATAATAATAATTTAAAAAATGATATTGCAGTGCATCGCAATTATTTCGCGATTATTGACTGGGAACATTCAACGATGAGGCATACCTGGATTCGCCATGGGAACAATTTCACATAATATAAAGTGTCATGAAATCGATATAGCGGTGCTCTATCGCAATGTCCTAATTAGCACGGAGCTTGACTGTTGACTGATAGACCACGTTGGTATTTATCAGAGACCGATTTTGCATATTCTCCGTTACTAAAATTTTCGGCATCTAGTGTCAGTGGGAATGTCTCGGCTAGAGCACCTTGGACATTCCAGACGCCATGCGCATGCATGGAGCTTCATTCCAAAGGGGATGCAAAGTAAGTAGATCTGTAGGTATAGCAATTACTGGGACTATTTCATTGTCGTTATCCTAGACCCACTTTCCCTTTTGCCCTCGAATATCCTTATTGTAAATTCAATCAATAGTGTTCTTGAAATTATTGGTCAAATTTTACACACGTACTATTTTAATGACACAAATGCAGATTCCGATGGAACCATTTCACACAAACATAGATTCGGAAATCTTGGAAAATTCGTTGATTTCACCGGCATATGTAACGTAAATATTTTTCCTGCTGCCTGCTCCAGAATTTCGCTTCTCCGCGGATAAACGGAATATAAAATGACGGACATGAATATTCTACATAGCTGTACAATTAAAACAAAACTGTGAACAGCCCCACGTATATGCTGCATTATTTATTTAATTTCTGTTATTGGGCTCTTCGTTGAAACCCGTTCTTATAAACAACGTTCCATGTTCACGATTTTAGGAATTTTAAGCTGAAAACTAGTAACAGGAAGAAGAAGAAATCAAAATACTTTTAAGAAGACCATACGTATTTTCTCCTTAGCTTCAGAGCGCCATGATAGAGACGAAACAGATTAAATAGGCTTGTTCGTAGAAAAAAAACGTGCTCCTCTATGGGGTGCTCTTACAATTAAGGATACGTGAGCTATTAGGGACGACTGAAATGTTTAATCTAATAAGAAGACTGCGCAAGGTTCAGTTGTCTAACTCGATAAAAATCTGCATCTAGTTAAAACCTCGCCACAAAATCGAGATCAAACTTTTGTGTTCTGCAGATTCCATGTATTAGTGCATGAAAGCAAAATTAACTGAATTATTTCATCACGCAAATAATTAAAATTCAGAGAAAAATTGTTGCATACTATAATTGCACGTTGCAAACGCTTTTATATTCAAGCATAGGTGCACACGAAACTCTGGAAAACACAGAACCTTGAACTGGAACATCCCTTAAAATGTTCAGTCATTATTAAGGGGAAAAGACACTGTAGAGCCCGGACAGGCAGCCTGATTTTCAGATTTTTTTATGCGAGTATTTGTATTTGTATTTTTGTTTTTCCTGTGTTTTTACACAGGATGGCGTTTCAAGTATTTTGCTTATATTGCCCAACGAACATTAGTCATTTATTTTTTATATTGAATGGAATATAAATATTGTTTGAAGACCTTTATGGCGGCGCCACAGCTCAACAAAAGAAGCTTCTTCTGAAAAACAGTGTTTCGCGGCCGGAAAGATTTCTCCTTCAATTTTTAACCCAGGACAAAGAACCCGGAAATTGTTGAGTTCTATATAAGATTATCTCAAGAAGTACAGGAGGAAATTAAGAAATACTGATTTTTGCAAGAATGGTGCGTGATTGAACAAAACGTTTCAACAATTTCGAGGTTTTGGCAGTTCCGTGTTTTGTTCAATCGCGCATGTATATATTAAATTCTCAAAACCAGGCTGCCTTTCCGGGCTCTACAGAGTCATTACCCCTTAAGCATATCTCTAAAAAAATCTTAAAAACAGCTGCTTCTTCTCCAACGTGGTGTAACCCCTTAACCCTCGGTTGTCACACACCTACTTTTTCGAACGTCGTTGTCACACTGGGTCAATTTGACCCTGCCAATTTTCAATCAGTTGTTATTTAAAAACTATTTGTTAAATTAAGTCTAAAAAATTCTGAGATAAAGTTTGAACATTGTAGAATATATGCACATCGTTGAAAGTTGACATTTAAAGTGTCATCGTGCTTAAAAAAAAATTTGAAGCAATAGGAGTTCCGTCAAAAAGTTTGTTTCTTAAAAAATTGCAGGGTCAATTTGACCCAGTGTGACAACCGAGGGTTAAATACATATAAAATGATTGGCCAAAAATCGACTTTATCGTGTTCCATATCTAAGGGGTCGTCCTTAAATTACGTAAGGGTAATTTTGCCGATTTCTTACCCCCTCCTTCCTCCGTTAAAAAAATTCGTAAGATTTGATATTGCAACCCCTTTCTTACGTAATATTTTTTACATTTAATTTTTCCAGTTATTAAAATTCTTTTAAAGGTTTATATAATTCATTTAACTCGGTTTCAGGAAATTAAAACTGAAACTACTTTGCTAAAACATTAATGATAGAATCTGTACTTATTGAAAATTAGATTAAAAAATATTACGCAAGACACTACCTGACTCCCCTCTTGTAAGAAAACGTAAGAATTTCGCGACCCCCTCCCCCAGAAGCCTTACTTAATTTAAGGACGACCCCTAACTGCTAGAATTGCGCAATTTGTACTGACTTCTAAGATCAGAGCTTTCGAGCCAAGTATTTTATAAACCTAAAACATCGCCCTGACAAAATGAATTTATCATAAACAGTGACGTGCGAGTAATTCGAAACAGTTTATCTAATCACGGCGGAAAAATAAATAGCATGCATCATCTAGAAGCGAATTTTTAAACGAATGGGAACCTCGAGCGCAGCACTTTGCAAATTGCCAAAATGGCCCCTCCAGGAGCGAACTCTAAAAGCCTAAACTCTATGTCTCAACCAGACATTTCCTACGGAATCGTGTATGTTCCCAAAATTGAAAGAACACCCCCCGCGGGCCGATACGCCCGCCGCATTGAAGCAGCGCTCGCTGCCGAGCACAAAACGCGCAGCAGTAAAACAATCTAACGATCAAAAGGTTGGGGGCACAGAAACCAATTCAGCAAAATCGCGCGCTGCGCCCCCAGTTTCTCCCTGCGCTGGTCCGCCGCGCTTTTTTTCCATGCCATAAAATGCAATTCGCTTTCCATCACGTTCGCGTTCGAGTTAACAAGTTTATACCGCGACGATGTTTATCCGTTTCTTCCCCACGCAACAATTACGTTCTCCCCGCGGCGCGAGCGTTGCGTGGATAGCACGAGCGACACGCGAAAACGACGAGGGTAAAGGGATGGAGGGCTGATAGGGACGAGCGACAGTTGAAAGTGGACAAAGGGTGGAAAGAGTCTCGCAGGGTCTGAGGCGAGGCGATCCGATTACCAGCCGGCGAACAGCGAGCTGCGCCCCGCTGGCCAGTTGCGAAATGGAGGATTCCGTCCGCGTTTGCATGCGTAATGGGCGATGGGGTACGACTTAATTACACGGAGGACCATAAACCTGCGCTGAATCATTGTCACAACCTTCTCGATTTACGTTGCGCTGCGCCGCGGCCAATGAATTATTGTCCATTTCTATCGCATGATTTATGCGCGAATGTACTTTGCATTTCACCCGCGGACACGGGAGAAAGGCGAAACGGTACATGCTAATCCCTGGACCCACTGCGCCGCCCCACCCTCGCCATTACGCCTTATTTATACGCGAGTGACGAGTAGCCCCCGCCACCCTTTTACATTCCGGCCGTGGCGGTTCTGCATCATAATTTCAGATTCTCGCGGTAATCGCTTTCTGGGGATGAAAATGGGGAGCGTTTCGGGGAGGAAATTAAAATTTGGCACGCGGATTTATTCATGGGCGTCTGGGACAGAGATCTCTTAGGGAGACCTATACAAAACTGTGTACTTGTTTCTAAGGAGGAATAAAGGAAATTATACAGACGTTCGGCAATTGGTTTTCGTTATAGTGAAGTGTTTGTCGAGAGAGATTTGTTAGTAAGTAGTATGAGGTGGATGGATTTTGGCCCATAATAGAGTTTTGCTCGCAAGGTTTTCAGAATCAGCTTTTCAAGTAGATATGGAAGTTTTTATAGTATAACATCTTCATTTTAGGGAAGTAATGAGGTTAATAAGGGGTGAGTCAAAATGGACCTTGTATCCGATCTGAAAATGTCAGGCTTTGGTACAGAATATGGACTTTTTCTGCATTATTTAAAGCGATGCCTATTAACCTGGATCAAATATTATTTTTCATTTTGTATTTTAAATTATTTAATCTTAAGGGGGTATACCCGTTTGCACTCTCGGAAAATGTGTACACTTTGTGGATTTTTTTAGAAATCAACGGCTTGATGAAGATTTCCCGTTTTTTTACTATTTTTACATAGTATTATGAACTACTTAAAAAAAAAGTTTCAGTTAAAAAAGTATTGTTTTTCGGAAGTTATGGATACATATCCAAAAGTCTCTCGATTTCAGACGGCTAAACGGTGGCCCTGAAAAAAGCTGTATGTCGTGTGGGAAATCAAAAACAGTAAAATTTTCTTCTAAAGTATGTTAATAGCTATCGTCCTACGTGGCCGATTTTGAAAATTTTGAAAAATAAAGAAATGGTGAGAGATCAAAGGTAAAGTTGGATTTTTCTAAGAGAAAAGTGCACCTTTCTTCTTTATAAATAAAAAACGGGGAATCGGAATTAAAAAAGCCCTCGTAGGACGATGTGGAATCTTATTACGATTCTGCATGCAAAATTGGAAGTGAATTGGTTGAACGTAGCGCGAGTTTTTAGGGCCACCGTAATGAAAAACAGTTCCGCTGCGATCGGTCGCGCCAGCCGTGCTACGTGGGTTGTTCCACTCAGATGCCCATAATTTCATCAATCTTCCGAATTTTTACATCGGACTTGATTTATAATATTTCTAAAACATCAATCTATGAAAATATGTAAAAAGAACAAATCTAATCTTTGACACTTTCAAACAGTTATACCCCCCATTTCTTGGAATCCTTCGGTCAAGAGTGAGAGAACCCAAGAACGATCGCGAGGGAACGAAAGGTCGACAGAAAATTGGTGTCAAATGTTTCGTCCCCTCTCGTTCACCCTTGGGTTCTCTCACTCGCGGCATCGGGCGCACGGAATAGTGTCCGCAACGCGTCGTACGCTCGCCGTCAGCCCAGTTCGTCGGGTTTAAGGGTACTAGGCAGTCGTTCCTGTCTAAAATGAAGCATTTCTTTTTCAATTAATTGCAAAGAAACCAATTGAAACTGAGACTTGTTCTTTGGCATGAACTGTATTAACATCATAAGCTTTAAAAAAATTGTTTGCGTAGTCAAAAATATGCATTATATATTACGCTACAGGTGGATAATTAAAAAGACTTTTTAAAAAATGTTTCTTTTGTTTTGCAGTGATAACTCAGAAACGGAGGTTCCCATCGATTCAAAACAAATTCGAGCATCTTCACAAAATGTGTAGTTTCGGACCAGACCTAAATTAAAGTTAATTAAAACTCTTATTCTTTATGAAAATAAACTGAAACCCCATTGAGACCCCATTGATGAGGTTTTACCACCCCCCAAGCCCCAAAAGGTGAGGTCTTAGTTTATTTTCGTAAAGAATAAGAGTTTTCATTAACTTTAATTCAGGTCTGGTCCGAAACTACACATTTTGTGAAGATGCTCGAATTTGTTTTGAATCGATTGGAACCTCCGTTTTTAAGCTATCACTGCAAAACAAAAGAAACTTTTTCTCAAAAAGCCTATTTAATGATCCATCTGTAGCATCGTATGTAATCCATATTTTTTACTAAACAAACATGCTTTTTAAAACTTATGATGCTAATAAACTGCATACCAAGGAACAAGTCTCAGTCTCAATTGGTTTCTTTGTAATTAATTGAAACAGAAATGCTTAATTTTAGACAGGAACCACTGCCTAGTACCCTTAATACGAGTGTTTACTGTACTAAATAATCAGCTGTATTTCACGTTGGACGTAGGTGTTACTACTAGCAAAGCCCAACCATTCTCATACATAACACGACAACCATTCCATTAATAATCATCTGCAAAGCAATAGTGTTCCCCACATAGAATTTAGAATTTAATGTTCCTCTCGGCCTCAATAGAAGGCAGGACTGTCATACACCGCGGACTTTCTGACGTGCAAGATGGAAATTAGTTTAACAGCTCCTGAAGATAGATGCGCCTAAAACAAAGGAATCGGAGTTCGGTGGAAACTGTGCCGTTGCCAAAGTTCTGCCCGCGAGTGAGTATGGAACAGATGCGATTTCGCTCACTCTTTAGTAAAGCCATGTCGAGGGAGATCGACGTATCTTCGAACAGAAGTCAATTAGTTACCAATCAGTTATGGATCGGTAATCATCGAGCCCAGAAACTAGCAGATGCACAGAGAAGCAATTAGTCCTTGAATAGTTCATTTCAAGCAGGGATCGCGCAAAGCAGGCAAACTTCTACGTGTCAGTTGTTACAATTCAATGAAGCCACTAACTTTAATCTGTTTATTGCGAAATCAAAATCAAATTGTACAGTAAAATGCCCACTGTATTCACTGTGTACAACAGAGAGTTAATATTTGTAGTCTTTGTATGCGAAAGGAAATTTGTTAACAATTGAGTATTTAATATGTAAAGGCAAGGGCATGAGTGTACTTTAATATGTATTAGAATGTAATGGACAGAGATTGAATCTGCGCGATATTTTGGGTTGTCATAACAGGACACCTGCGTGATATAGGTGGGTAATAAATGTCTTTCATTTGTGGAGTCCTTGGCAAAGGGAAGACTAATGTTAACGGCTACTTTGCACGAAACTTCCCTAGTCTGAAGTCCTAAAGGTCTGTTCAGTTTGTCAAGAAGACGAAGAGAAGGTTTGAAGAGTCCAGTGAACGAATGCAAGTAAAGTTTACATGGTCGTCATACGTTTCTTCATTGTGAAATTTAAGAAGGCTATTTAATTAGGTCTGAGAAGATAGCACCCCCAAATTCGATTTTTTAAAAAAACTTAACAGAATTCGTTTGTCCATCGTATGCCCACGTTTGCCCATCAAAAATTTATTTTTGCCCACCCTCCAAAAAAAAGTTATGAACAAAATAAAAAATTTGTCTTCATCACCCACCATGAATGCATTTCAATTTTTTAAAAAAAGGATACGAATGTACCCGACCTGGCCACGTTTGCCCATTCTCAGATTTCATTTGCCCACCCTCCAGAATTTAAATAAAAAATAAAAACCTCGAAAAGAAGGGTACAGCTGAAGCGATCGCGTTAAAGTTCGATTTCTCTGGAAAATATTATCAAAATCGTTCTGTCAACGATGCAGTCCGTTAGTTTAGATGTAGAAGAGATTTGCCCATGCATTAATTTCGTATGCCCACCCTCCAGAATCCAATTATTAATAAAGATAGCCAAGAAGTGCGGTACCCGTTGAGACGACCAAGTATAAGTTCGATTTTTAATTAACTAAACGATGAAATCGATTGTTTAACAATGCATATCGTTTGTCCAGATGTAGAAGAGACTTGCCCATGCATTAATTTCGTATGCCCACCCTCCAGAATCGCATTATTAATAAAGATAGCCCAGAAGTGCGGTACCCGTTGAACCGAATACCTTTCTGTTCGTTTTTTTTTCGAATGAATTATCAAAATCAATTGTACTTACCGTAAAGGTTGAAGGTGTTTGGTGACATGTTATCCAAAAAATGTTGCACACACTTATTTCTCACTTTATTCGAACAACACTTCAATTTGTATCGCTCATCGAATACTTGACACTTTTCACACATCTGCAGCATGTGCAGAATAACACCAGAGTGGTTTTCTAGTCATTTTTCACTAATTACCGCAATGATATCGCACAACGGAAAATAATATAATCTCACAGTTACTTCACAAACCGTAAATGAATGCACGGTCTCGCAAGAGTTGCGTCCGAACTCTGGAGACCGACTGACTTTCGTGCGTCGTTGGAAACAATTCGAGGGTATCGCAGACATCTGTTTACGTTTCGACACGTTCGATGACGACACGCAGCGCTGATAGCCTAAAGGGTCGCAGCCCCGAGTGCCACTGCCGAAACGTAAACAGATGTCTGCGATACTTTCGAATTCTTTCCAACGACGCACTTCTAGGCTATCTTTATTAATAATTCGATTCTGGAGGGTGGGCATACGAAATTAATGCATGGGCAAATCTCTTCGACATCTAAACTAACGGACTGCATCGTTGAAAGAACGATTTTGATAATATTTTCCAGAAAAATCGAACTTTAACGCGATCGCTTCAACGGGTACCGCACTTCTTGGCTATCTTTATTAATAATGCGATTCTGGAGGGTGGGCATACGAAATTAATGCATGGGCAAATCTCTTCTACGTCTAAACTAACGGACTGCATCGTTGAAAGAACGATTTTGATAATATTTTCTAGAAAAATCGAACTTTAACGCGATCGCTTCACCTGTACCCTTATTTTCGAGGTTTTTATTTTTTATTTGAATTCTGGAGGGTGGGCAAATGAAATCTGAGAGTGGGCAAACGTGGCCAGGTCGGGTACATTCGTATCCTTCTTTTAAAAAATTGAAATGGAGGGTGATGAAGACAAATTTTTTATTTTGTTCATAACTTTTTTTTTTGGTGGGCAAAAATAAATTTTTTATGGGCAAACGTGGGCAAACGATGGACAAACGAATGCCGTTGAGTTTTTCCAAAAATTCGAATTTGGAGGTGCTATTTTCACAGACCTTATTTAATTACAGGAATAATCTAAATTCAAGAGAAAAGTTAGATGTGTTTTCAACTCTACTGTGTTAAATTTTATCAATTTTTAATGGTTCTTATAATGGTTGTAATTCATTCTCTCGTGTAATTTGGATGCGATAATAAGTTTCCTGCAGGAATACTAATATTTAATAATACGAAGATACAACACAATAACACGAAGAATCGTTAATATAAATACGAAATAATAATCGTAATAATCTGCTGATACAAACAATGCTACAGCACTCCCAGTTGATTTATTATCATTTCTTCCCAATCAGTACCTACGTCATAAACAACCACATCGTCAATTATAATTATTATCTTTAATAATCCATAACTCGACCAGGACAGAAACCCCTATATTATAGTTTACTATTCTGATTAACGATTCCCATATTTAACGATACTAACAGTAATCACTTGCGTTGTAATATCAGCTGCATACTCGAGCATATCAGATGCAATGCATACTGTAAATACATAGCTCATCTCCAGTGGATTTAACGAAAAAAGCGTAAGTGGCAAACGTTCTGGGAAACCCTGTATACATAACAGAATTACAAATAAATTTAGAGCGCCCATGGTATGAAAATTATAGGAAACAAAAATATATAGTGTTTGGATAAAATCATTTTTTTTTTTGAAGATTGGGTCCCTGGGGGTTGGGAGGCTTTCTAGACAGGAGCCCAGACGGCAACTAGGTACCCATTGGTCGTCCGATAAATCTGCCACTGCTGATCTCACTGTACCTGTTCCGTCTCCGAGAACGGGACTCATGAATTAGCAAGGGTTTACTCTGGCAGGCGCCAGATAGTCTAGGACCCAAACATTGTAACGCGGGCGTCTGGACAGTGTTTGGAGGTGACTGAAAGTATAGTCCTGGGAGATTTTTTACCCTCTCCTTGGGGACTGAACTGCAGAGCAAAGGTCACGTCTATATTAGGCGATCACCAATAACCAGTTGATAATTGGGAGAAAGGAATAGGGCTCCACCCGCACAGAGGCTGTAGGAGATGCTTTACCTGTGGCTAACATTTTCCGACGAGTCAATCCTATTCTAGAAGAGACCGTTCTATAAGACGCATCAAGCGTAAAGACCTTTATATCTATACCATTATTATTTAATATACTGTTATTTGTTTTCCATACTCGTGCCTCTATTTATTTAACGCAACCTTCTCCACCGCCATTAATTAGCCGTTGGAGGCGTAGATCGCGAATTGACTCAAGAAATTTCGTCTACGTACCTACGTGAGTTACGCGAAATGTAAATTCACGGTCAACACAGTACCAGCAAAATTCTTTAAACTTTCTGAATCCCCAATTTCTAACACCTAATAGCAGAGAAACCATCCGCTATAATCTCCCCTAAACTACAGCTATCAACGATCCTAGCGTGAAGACCAAGTCAAACAAGGGATACTCGGTATCGTTGAGTTCCCTCCGATAGTAATTGCAAGTTTCCAGGCGTCTTAGCGGTCTCTCGAAACGGATCACGGTTCGACACCTGATACAAAGGGATCTCGAAAGGTTGATCAAATTCACGCTGGCCGTACGTGACCGTGTAAGATCGATGCGGGCACGTGCGAATACACACCGCTAAATGATCTGATGTACTTGAAGCTGTGCTACGACGGATTAAGGCGCGTCACGTCCGGCCGTACGTGCGGTACGCACGTAGTAATCGGATTTCAGTAATTAACCAAATGCGTAGAACGTGATCCAAGAATCCGTCTGCGATGCATCGCCAGGGAGAAGAACAGGGCCGAACGAGAGCGCGTTTTAGAGCTTCCTTGAGGCTCGTTTGATGGTATGCTTCGTAACGCATTGCGCAAAGTTAACATTCAAGCAAAGTTGTGCGTAAATTGCTGTTAAATGCTAATGCTATACAGGCGAATGAAGTCTAATGCGAAGGAGGAGTACAAATGTAATGTAAGACTGTGTGTATTATTTATGAGACTAGTAGGTACTACATTATATAGTCACTTTTCGCACTTGGTGCCGAGGAATTTCGATGAAATTCAAATATGCAAATATGATGTAGTGAGTACACAGTATATCAGAGTAGTCCATGCGAACTTAGGGGGACTTTAAGTCATCATTTTGGATGCTTCGAATTTGTTTCAAAAGTAGTGCAGGCCTAAGTTTGCAATCTTTGCTACTTCTCGCGAGAAAAGGATTTATAATTTTTATCTCCAAAACTAGTAATCATGCGAAATTCATTCTTTTTTTTTATTGTAATTAATATGAACTATATAATCTTCCTCGGTAAATTTTCGTTGAGAACAATCTGTTGTCCTGAAGATTTCACTCAGAGGTGACACGTTTAAAAGATATGGACAGATTTTTATTAATCTTTTGATCACTGTGTTGTAATTGCATGGGCTTCAACTCTGAGCAAAACATCTTGGTGATTATTCAAATATGTGTTACGAAACTACAGTGCCGAAAGCCCTAAAAATAATCTAACAAATATGAAATGAACCGAGACAACATTCATTTTTGCAGCAAAAGATTCTGTGTTTTGCATTATGAAAATAAGTGTTTCTACTGAAAGGATTCCTTTGTTTCCATTTTACTAGTTTTAACGAATATACTCGTGCTAGGAGCGACGGATTTTACTAGTTGGAATATCACGAGATTTTCTGGAAGGACGAAGGTAGGAACCCAACGTCCTGAAATAACACGAATACGATTACTTTGGATGGTCACGAAATAACAATCGCAAAGACACACTCGACAAGCTTGGACTGCCTTAAATCGTGGAGGCCCAGGGAGATCTGAAAAGTGACCTGCTCAAGGGGGCGGGGGAATGGCGAAGTGGAGAAGCTCGAAAATATTTTAAAAAGAATTCTACGAACGACAAACATGTTAACAAATCTTCAGTGAACCCGCGGTCTTAAAACAATATCTCATACCAGAGAGATTTGCATATTTCTAGCGGAACACACGGGAAAGTGTTTATATTTCATCCCTCGTTTATGTAGGTACTGCGTGCTTCGCGAAAAATACAAATGTTTTCGGAATTCATTGCTCGACTTTAATTGTACGTCGAAAACAATGCAAATGAAATAACATATTTTTCCAAAAGCGTGCTAGAATTGATGTTATAGCGATAGAATATAACAACGCAACGAACTCTGGCTTCTTTGCAATTTTCATAATGGAACTCACAAGGGAAGGACACCATGTGGTAGACATCGATTTTGATGAGGCTTGGCACGATGAATCTATGTCGAAAATAAGTAAATAGGTGTCCGAGATAATAATAGAGATATTTACGTGGAAATTATTAAAAATTTCATAGTAGCCCTGGGGTTTTAGTGGGTAAAAATCCTACACTACCCTCGTGTCCCCGGGGGATTCTCCTCTGAAGGAGTCGGGGTGCCTTTTGAAGATTTCCCCAAGTTAAGAAAAAATGTATAAAAAAAAATTTATAAAAAAGAATTTATAAAGTTTTTTTTAGCGTGAAGACATCTTCAAAAGGCACCCTGATGCCTCCAGAAGGGAATCTCCCGCGGGCGCTAGGGTAGCGTGGGATTTTTACCCACTAAAACCCCACGACCACTATGAAATTTTTAATAATCTCCATGTAAATATCTCTATTATTATCTCGGACACCTATTTACTTATTTTCGACATAGACCCATCGTGCCAGGGTTCATCAAAATCGGTGTCTACCACATGGTGTCCTCCCCTTGTCAGTGTTTACTTACAGTACATTTCTAAAGTAATGATTTACAAATGTAATGAAAACAAGTTGGAAATTGAATGAGAATGAAAACTGAACAGTAAACATTTAGGAAATTTCACGTGCTATGTTAACCCTTAGTATCAATTGCTTTTTTAATTTTACCCAGAAAAATTCTTATCGGTCCATTTTTGTCCACACTTGATCGTAAAAATAAGCAAAACAATCCTAGTGTAACAATTTTTTATATAAATGAAAAAATATGGACACAACACATACTGTTTGAGAATCTCGTGGTTGAGCGCGCTGGATGTCAAGTGGCCACTTGCTCGGTGGAAATCGTTCGTCAGTGACGAGCACCAGCGAACCGACCTTGATGTTGTTGGATGGATGATGCCACTTTGAGATCGACAGCTGTCGCTGTAGATAGTGAGACGACCATTGAGTCCAGAATCGTTGCATCTTCTGTTGAAAGAGTTGCCATATAGCTGATGGTGAGATCGTTGAGTGCTCCACAGAAGGTTCAGGCAAGGTTGAGAGTAATTGTCCGATGAGGAAGCGAGCTGGTGTGAGCGTTGAGATGCCCCTAGGGTCATCGGTGAGAAGCTCGAGTATTCGTGACTTGAGCATCGCTTCTATTTGCGTAAGAAGTGTGCCGAATTCTCCGTATGTGAGTACCGTCTCACTGACGGTTCGCCGTAGATGATATTTGATTGATTTCACGACGGCTTCTCATTTGCCTCCCATGCGAGGTGCCGCTGGCAGGTTGAAACACCAGTCAGTGTTGTCGTTGACAAACAGCTGATTGAGTTGTTGGACGGTATTAGTATTGGTTGGGGCTAGATTAGGGCGAGGGCGCGCGCCTGCGAGAGTGTCAGAGCTAAAAACGCACAGTTTTCCGCAAATATCTCGAAATCTACTTGCTTTACGAGAAAAATTGTTATTATGAAATTTGAAGCTTAGTCAATTCTCTATAAAAAAGATTGTATAAATTTCTCCGTAGGAGTAACCATTTTCGCGTATGACGGCTTACAAAATTTCAACCCTTATACCTTTGACAAGGGAAACTTCGTGAATATGTAGAGAAAGTCCTTCTAAGTACAACGCAATTTTAGTTCCCGCCCAAATTCACTGTAAGAGGCTGAAATTGACCTGTGAAAATAATCCTTTTTTGTGTTATTACTCGCGAACTGTAAGAGATAGAAAAAAAGTTTCGAGGAAAAAGTTACTTCTTTCAATTGGGACTATCACTTGGTAATTTACAGTTCTTACAGTTTGCGAGTTATAACAGAAAATCTGAAAGTAGCCGGATTTTCAGGGGTTAATTTCACCCCCTTGGAGTGAACTTGGTTGCCGAAAAAGAATTGCATACGTACCTATATATCCTCTACATATTCTGAAAGATTAAAGTTCAAGTTTATTAAGTTAATTTAGTTAAGAAACAGCTTCGCCACATTCACTTCTCTCCTTTACCGTAAACTCCAGCTAAGTTCAACAACCCTTTACCTTCGAACGATTCAGCCCACGATTATCTCCTCTATACCCTCAAAGCGCGAAGAGCAACAATCTTATCGCGTCCAACTATTTGATTGGAAAGCTTAGACACAGATTCGAATTCTCTATAATGGAAGGCAGTATCCAGAGATTGCTGGCGAAGCGAGAGAGCGTCTCGCTGGAGAGAAGTCCTTTCGAGACTCGGGTGCCAGAGACAGCTGAAAGTGGTCGGCGGTATTCCCGCGGTTCCCGAGTATTTTGTTTTAGAGGGGGCCGTTATCAACGGGGTTAGGGGGTGTATTCGTTTCATCGTTCACTTTACGCGAAAACGTTTTCGTGGCATCGGTTTTGTTGCGGCCTGACAGACTGCGAGCACCAACACCCCACTGCGCGCCTTTTTGTCGCACACTGATTTCTACTCACTGAACTGTTACATCGACTCCCCCTGCAAAAACTGTGTCAACTGTTGCGGTTCATTTTACTTGAGCCCCGCGTTCGGCAGCGTTTCGTATTAGGTGCATCCCCTGAGCAATGTAATTTTTTTCGGTCCGTGTGTCAGGCGATAATAAACAAGAAAGAATCGTGTATATTTTATTCTTCCTCACATTTCATTACCAAATTTTCCATTTACGTTTTGCAAAATCCCTTCGGTTTCGTTCGAATAAATCCTCGTTTGATCTTATTTCTTAAACTGCCTTTCACACTGGCTTATACTAATCGCCCCATACACCTGATACAGTTGCGTTGTTTTTTTGTTGTTAAAGCTGTTTAATGTGGCAACGCATTAAACGATTATAATAAGTAAAATCTTCGATCTGTGCTCGTCAACTTTTGTGTTCGCTAACTTGTGTTTAGTTATGTTGTTTTTTACTCAGTTAACAGAGAACTAAGATAAGTTAATACGTTAATTTGCGTCCAAGAAACGATTTAAGTTCCTGATTATCTACTCCCTATTCCTATTTTAATCCTTGGACTATTGATAGCTTGACAACATCTATTTCAACTATGTTAATACAATTCTCAAAATAAGCTTCCATCCTGCATTCGAATCTTGTCGTAATCTGAAATTCTTATTTTCTTGAGACAGTGATAAGTAACAAGTAACATAAGAAGTTTATAATGGGTCCAGACCGACCCTGCATTCGTCAAGCAGAGGTTACACATGTTCCAGCTTTGGTCAGTAGTTCGTATAAACAAATTTTTAAAATTATATACAAACCTTTCAGTTTCATGGACACATTCATATCCTCCTCTCTTATTTCTCTGTTAAACGTGCTAGTAAAACCTTATTACATCTTTGTGTCCTTATTTTTAGCTTTAATCTTACAGTTAGTTCCCCAGAGCAGGTATTATCATAAAAAATGTCACAAATCACGAACCCTTTGACGATAGTACATTATTATGTAGTTACAATGTTAGAAAAGTCCTGAGTTATCAGTTGCTCCATTTAATTACTTACAATTATAATAGACTGATCCGAAAAGGGGGCTAACATATTGAGTACTGTGTATTTACTATATTTTAAAACAGTACAGTCGATAAATTTCCCAGCAGAAGGAATGATTTTGTTGAGAGATGGACTAAGTAGATTTGTGTTTAAATCAGTTGTACAAGCAATAAAATTCAATGCAACTTGATGGTATTCAGAAATGAACAGCAGGGAACTTCACTTATTGACTTGCCCCCGTATATACGGGAATAATATTGTGAAGGAACTGCTTATAGAAATTTAAGTACCTAAAGTTTTCCGACGTTAATGAGGGAGACGTGCAATCTGGAGTAAGGATCCATTAACGGACCTGACGCAATATATACCACAGCTGTACTCGCGCTAACCTTCCAGGCTGATATCCAGCATTACTATCAGCCACGTTGGAGGTAGAGTTAATGCACAATAGAGTCTGTTACTTTAGAGCCCCGTGAGCCTGGTCGCCTCGTAATACAGCTTAACTATTTTAATGAGCAACCATGCCAGAAATAGTTGCAGCAGGGAAATACTCACATTTTGGACGTTTTAGACATCACACATCTCCTGACTCCTCCCCTCCCACGAGAAAACTCAATTTAGCTGCATAGAACTGCGCCACCGTACAGATGGCGCATCAAATTAAACAGGCAAACTCTGGGTAATATTTGACGTTGCTGTGCTGTAAACATAGGCAGGATGTTCCTTGGTACATTATTAATGAAAAATCATAGATGGACTTGCAAATTCTTCCTACAACAGCTGTAAGTGTGACTCTGACTGGACACCATCGTTGAGTTCCTCTACTAGCTTCATTTACCAGTAGGTATATCGCTGCTTGGTACTCATAGTGGCATAACTCCAAAAATGTCAATTTAAACAAATCAGTGTTCAACTATTACTCAAATGCACATTAGGGTGGGCCTTATTTTCAATCTGCGATTTCTTTTGTTCTCACCACCTAATATGGTTCCATTTCATAAGAAAATAGTCCCCGCAAAAGATTATTCCAATCGGAGAACAGGAAAGGGTGCCGACCAGGCCTTAAAGTTTAGAATTCATCAATGGTTTGAATTTGAAGAATTTCTCAAAAATGGTAAGCCCTATTGAAATTTGGTTCAAATAATATTAATAGAGCTTTCAATTTTCTACAATTACTGTATATATCATTTTTACGTACTTCTAACCATTTTTTAGATAATAGCGTTTGAATATAGAGAGTTCCGCACCTCGCGCGTCCCACCGGTACGGCGTGACTATTGTCTATACGCGAAGTGCTGATCTCTCCACATTCAAACGCTATTATCTAAAAAATGGTTAGAAGTACGAAAAAAATTATATATACAGTAATTGTAGAAAATTGAAAGCTCTATTAATATTATTTGAACCAAATTTCAATAGGGCTTACCATTTTTAAGAAATTCTTCAAATTCAAACCACTGATGAATTCTAAACTTTAAGGCCTTGTCGGCACCCTTTCCTGTTGTCCGATTGCAATAATCCTTTTCAGGGACTATTTTTTTTATGAAATAGCACCGTTCTAGGGGATGAGCAAAGAAATACAAAAAAAATCCACTCTAATGCACATTTTAAACTGCTTATCCTGCTAAATTTACATTTTTTTAGTTATGCCACTATCAATACCAAGCAGCGATATAAAACCCTCATAATATTGTACACTCTGAACACTTGTTCTTACGTTATAACCCCTTTACCAAATACACACCGATTTATCTCGCAACTTCTGGGAGTTCCATTTAATTTCACGCAATAATCATTTCACAAAGAATCAAAGCAGTACGTTCTTACCCTTAAAATTTCTAGTCACCCAGTTAAAGTGAATGAAACACTAAATTTTCCACAAACAGGTATCCCCCTCGGTCTCGCTCAATAAACGCGATCAGTCAGTGTAATAAAAGGACACCAATCAAGCCTGTTATCACGGAAACGCACTCCCCGGTGTTTATCAAAATTACCCATGATTCACCGAGGCAAATCGATCGCAGAGGCATAAACGAGTGTTTTAGAGTTATTATCTCCTCCCGTAGGTCGTAACGATGAGTTACGAGGACGGCGGTATCTGTGTATACACAGATCGACGTGCAGGGAACAGTGTCCAATGGAAAGACGAGAAAACCGTTTCATCGAGCACGAGGAAAATCGAATTACGCCCGGCAAAATCGTTCAGTCCGATTCGTTTATCGCCCCCGAATTCAGCTCCTGACTGTACATACAGCCGAGCGCGAATAGTCGCGCGCCAGATCGACGCGTGTCTCTTGTCCGCTACCGTGTGCTCCGCGTACGATATAAAGGCTCCCCCAAACCAACGCGAATATCGAGGCGCGGAGCGGACCCGCCGCGGATCAGATAACACTGGCCATAAGCCGCCACGTATAAAAAACTGCTGCCTTAAGGTCGGTTTATACAGCCACTGAGCCGGGCCGTCCGTGCCGTGCCGAGCCTCTATGCTAAGCTTATGGACAGCGAGGAGCCGCCGAGCTCGGTGGAAACTCGGCGGCTCCTCGTTGCCCGTTGGGCCCGTGCGTCGTCTCAACGAGCGGCCACCGAGCCCGGGCCCAACGGGCAACGAGGAGGCGCCGAGCTTAATTTAAGGTAGGGATGAACCGATCCAAGTGAATACGAGTAAATACTTGATACTTTCGTTTCGATACCCAGTAATTTTAGTATCGATATTTGTGGTTGAAATACGTACAGGTCTGTGAAGATAGCACCCCCAAATTCGATTTTTTAAAAAAACTCAACGGCATTCGTTTGTCCATCGTATGCCCACGTTTGCCCTTAAAAAATTTTTTTTGCCCACCATTAAAAAAAAGTTATGAACAAAATAAAAAATTTGTCTTCATCACCCACCATTTCAATTTTTTAAAAGAAGGATACGAATGTACCCGACCTGGCCACGTTTGCCTAATCTCAGATTTCATTTGCCCACCCTCCAGAATTTAAATAAAAAATAAAAACCGCGAAAAAATGAGTATAGATGAAGCGATCGCGTTAAAGTTCGATTATTCTCGAAAATATTATCAAAATCGTTCTTTCAACGGTGCAGTTCCTTAGTTTAGACGTAGAAGAGATGCAACTAGAATTTTCTTCTTTTCCTTCAATGTCGAATACAATTGGAAAGAATTACACGTCTTCTTCGTCAATCGACATCTTCGTAATTGACGCGAAGCCTGCTCTAATTTTCTTTGAATTTGAATTAAAAAATTGAGCGTAATTGTTATTGCAATGATAATCCATATAATGGTTTCTATTTCCATTAATAACAGGGAAACAATAATTTGAAAGGGGATTTAAAGGGAATGCATAACTCCTACACATCATGAGCTCTGATTTGTGCAATCTTTATTTTGTAGGAAAAATACCTTGGGTTTCTAATCAATCTAACATCTCGCAGAAGAATAATAATTCAGCTTTAGCTTGAGTTACTTACTGTACTCCAATACACCGTGCATCGCCCCCTTATAATAAACTATCTCAACGAATAAATCTCAACAAATAAATCTCAAGGATTCAGTTTGGTTCTTGCCCAGAGATAATACCCATTCAGATTACTCTTATATGTATAGAAGAAGATCGAACGGTTCGTGACGTTATACACCTTTGGGGAGCTCTCGTCAAGAGTAATCGAATGGCACATAAAACACATTTGAGGGATCGACCTTCAAGGGCATCGTTTACGCACCACTAGAAAGCCTGAAGTATCTCATCAAAGTCCTTCCACTTAGATACGAGTTTTCCACCGTTCCCTTTGTCACGAAGTATCAGGATTACGAGCTTTGGGGGCAGTCTTAAGGGTGTGTTCACGTGATTCCGAGGGTGGAATCTGTTTCTCGTAACGAGAGCATATCTCGCTAAATATTTTAGTCTCTATTAAACTAAAATTACTAAAACACCAACAGTTATAACAACTGCAATTAACATTAAGCTTGCATTGCATACTATACTGTAAAGAAAATATAAATATCCAAGGATTTTATATTAAACGAATATTGCACCTTTGGGGAAGCATAAAGAATTCTTTTACACAATCGTATACAATTTAAAAATACCAATCTCAACGATTTATGCAACCTCACTACAACTTCATCTATTATTCCACGAACAAGATACGTGTTACCACGAACTTTAACAATGAAAATCGAAAACAGTGAGTGCAAGAGTAATTTTAAATTTGAGAATATTAATTAAAAGTCGTCTGTGGATCGTTGGGCAGTGATAGGAATCACATCAGCACATGGTTCGTCGCCGTTTCACGTTACAAAACAGTGATGTATGAGATCGAAGGAAGCTCAGTAATCTTTTGCTGTGCTGAGTTGCACAGGAGAATTGAAAGTCGCGAGACTTGACGTGACAGTGATACGTTGATAATGTGGCAGCGATATGGAAGACCGTTATCGACGAGGCGTTCCAACTCGTCTTTCATATTTCCCTCGCCCGCATAGAGATGCACACGCGGTTTCCTCTATTTATGCTCCCTGCCCCATTTCTTTCCTCGGTGGCGAACGTGACAAAGAAACAGCGGACGCTCAGGGAAATTCCCCCCGCGTGCTCTTCCACTTCATCTGCAAGTCACTTTTTCTTACAACGTGTAAATACGATGCAATAGTTCATACGATAAATCCTTAGAGCTGAAAGCTGACATATTTCCGGCAGCACATTTTTAAACGGCGAAAAAAAGTTCGAAGATTTACGGTCCCATCAATCACTGCGAAGTGATCCCAACCGATACGCTGTCCTGCTCCAAAAGAATTATTATATGTCCTCGAAGTTGTAATACTCGCAATCTGTTTCTCACGATTCATAAAAAAAACTTGTTCGATCGCTGCGTGCTTTAAGGGGTCGTGCTCAATCAGGAGGCCGAAAAAAGGGTGATCTTTGGAAATTTTTTACTCAGAAGCTATAACATATTTCTCAGAAAATCTTTTTTCCTTTTAAGGATTGCATCTAGTACCGTGCACCGTATTTTTTTTATTTAAAAATATTTAGCAATAACTGAGTTATTGTCCATCACACGAAGGTTCTTTAAAAATAAAGGCTTCTGCGGTGACCACTGCTGCTCGAAAGTCGATCATCTAAAATAAAAAATTCAAAAGAATTTACTTATTATATTATATTATCTAGTATTTGAACGAATGATTTTTCGAAATATTGATTTGGGAAAAAATGGCTGATGTTTAAAGTAAAAGTTTCAATTTTTATCACAAGTGGTACCTGATTTTCATCAATTAAAAGAAATCTAAGGATGGGATAAAATAATCCTTCGTTCAAATACTAGATAATATAATGTAATAAGTAAATTCTTTTGAATTTTTTATTTTAGATGATCGACTTTCGAGCAGCAGTGGTCACCGCAGAAGCCTTTATTTTTAGAGAACCTTCGACTGATGGACAATAACTTAGTTATTGATAAATATTTTTAAATAAAAAAAATACGGTGCACGGTACTAGATGCAACCCTTAAGAGGAAAAAAGATTTTTTGAGAAATGTGTTATAGCTTTGGAGTAAAAAATTTCCAAAGTCCACCCTTTTTTCGGCCTCCTGACTGAGCATGACCCCTTAAAGTAGGAAAGGAATTTCAATTGGGTCCCCTCGTGTTTGTTCTTTTTTTTTATAAATTACATCCCTAGTTGGTTCGTGCTTAGCAAATTTTTATTATAAATATTTATAAACGTATATACTCGAGGTTCGAATTTTCAAATGCGAATGATGATTAGATTAAGAATAGGTGTCAAACACTCGATGTGCTCCACAGACACACGACATCGTTTAGGCATCATTTAATTACATAAGTATGCATTATAATAAGGTAGATACTCGAGATGTACTTAAATGCATGTAGTATCTGCCTATTTTTATTTTATCATTCTCTCTTGTATTAATACAAGTAATCCGCTCATTGTACGTAAAATAAAATAAGGAATAAAGAGTGAACGTTCGAAACTGGAAATTCTAAAACACTCTAATTTAACAAATGCGTATTTAGCTTATAGCCCGAAGTTTTTATTGATATTCTCGAGTAATTAATCACCTGAATTTCTTTCGACAACTTGATTTTTTCCCTAATAAGTGAATCAACGGGTATTCCGCTTTAAAGAAAATCGTCTAATGTACCGTAAACGACCTTGCTTCGGTTCATGAAGTTCATAAGCAGCCACTCGCATATTACACACAGGGTGTTTTACTAACTTCGTTACAGATGATTTTCCAAGGATTTGTGTGTATTTAGACATAGATATCAATCATTTCCGAAACATAATCGTGTAGAAGATTCTTGTATTTTTCCAATAAAATTGTAAGAATTACTCACATAAAGTTCTTACGAATTCGAAGATATTTTATTCGAAGCATTTGTAGTAAAAACGCATTATTATTGTTCATAATTATTACTGGCGGTATCTTATCAATGTCATAGAAGAATTTAATGACAAACAAATAAATGAACTAAACATTTCCGCTGTACATGTGCAATATAGTAATTTCATTTTTATATTATTGAAACTTCAGTTCCCCTTTTTTTCTTGTTTCATATTAATTCATACACTTTTATAAACATCTGTGTATTAATTTTGGCGGGTAAATAAATCGTTAGAAGCCGTGTGGCATGTCGCAATTATCTTTATATATAATTAAAAACTCCTAAAATATCTCTCTTTATAATATTTAAAAAATGCGGTGTCTGCGTCAAGCCTCCGCGTAATTATGCATTTCAAAGTACACTGAATTCTGTTTTTACATGATAGACACCTTCCCGAAAAATCGGTGTAAAAAAAATACCGCGCACACGAGAAAATGGAGCACTGTGTCCAGGCTGCAATCATACAAACAAATCGTCGAATCTCGAACTCAATATTTTTCTGACTGCGTCACGTACCAGATAAAGTAGGAATGGTAGACAGATTGTCGTTACGTACACGCGTTCAAATAAGTCATAGAAAGCGGAGGAATCATTTACTTGAGAGCGTGTTGAAGCCTTAAATGCAAATTCTGCGATTTTTTTTTAATCATGAGCAATTTCCTGGAAAAATAAGTAGGAATATTTTTTCTTGGGATTAAAATTAAGTGAAGATTTTTAAAAAGGTAAATTTTTATCGAGCCGTGTTTAATCAAAACAAATCGTGCACAGAGAGAATTTAATTTTTTTTCTAGACCATGTTAAATCAACATCATGTAAAAACAGAATTGAGTGTACCAAACAAAATAATATCATGTTTCCCAAGTGAATACATACACAACTTTTTTCGATTGATATAAAACAAACATGACTCCAACGTTATCTCAATCTAAACAAATTATTATAAAATGTACATACAATTTAACATTTGATCCTACAGTGTGCTTTAAATAGCACGCTAGCAAGTTGCCTAACCAAGACCCGGGCAAATTTTATTTGAAACGAAGATATGAAGTGGCTATTTCAAATAGTATTTCAGTCGAAATAATATTTTGAAATAAAATATCGATTCATTTGAAATCATAGCAATTTCAAATAATGAACTATTTCATTTTTATTACGGCGAAATAAATAATCGTCAAGATAATACAACTGAAAGAGTTTATTGCACGAAATGTTTGCAACAGTTTGCTTTTAACAAAACTCTCTACTCAAAAAATTCATCAGTAAGAGATTTTTGTTTGGGACCATCTAATACTGGGTTGGTTCTACTGGTCTGGAAGATTGATGGGGGATTATTTTCAGGAAAGCGTCTCTTATTATCGAGTAATGGGAAAAGTAATTACAATACGACTGAAATATATCAGTTGAACCCACTGAATATTTCATTACTGTATTTTCTTAGATACAAGACAATTAGTTTAAAAATTTATCTTGAAATAAAATAACATAATTGTATTATGAAGACGAAATAATTATGAAATAAAATAACATACTGTTTGAAATAATATTTCATAATAAATAATATAAATAATATTTCATAAGAAATAATATAATTAGTATTTGAAATAATATTTCATAATAACAAATATAAATAATGTTTGAAATAATATTTTATAAGAAATAATATAAATAATATTTGAAATAATACTTCATAATAAATAATATAAATAATATTTGAAATAATATTTCATAAGAAATAATATAAATAATATTTGAAATAATATTTCATAATAAATAATATAAATAATATTTTATAAGAAATAATATAAATAATATTTGAAATAATATTTTAAATAATATTTCATATTAACTAATATAAATAATATTTGAAATAATATTTCATAATAAATAATATAAATAATATTTGAAATAATGTCATTTCAAATGTACCCAGGTCTGCCAGCTTAAAATCACCGCTTAAAATCACTTAAACTCCTTCGCACACCGAAAAGACAGCAACCCATGGATAATTAGACAGGCCGTTTCACTGAAATCCCACCAACGCCTGCGCTTATTTCCCCACCGCCAGCGAAACAATCATTTTTATGGAAAAAAAAAGAGGCCTGAGATAACTTTCGCTCCTCTCTCATTCGTCCTCTCCATCTGGTTAATAAGGGGCGATGGCAAAAACTGTGATAAACGATAAGCCACGATGCAAGCGCGCTGGAATGAGCAACAAAACGTGACCGGGAGAAAATGAGTTTTCGTTCGGTTAAATAAAGCGTCCGGCTAGTCGGCTAGCGACGGAAAAACATAAATTCCCAGGCAATTTATACAAATTACGGAGAACCATTAACAGTATAGCGGGGCAGAGGCGGCGTCTATTGCACTGCAGCATTTTATAAATCAGCGTATACCTTTGAGCTTTCAATCCCCGCTGTATTCCGCGCGTACACCATCCTCGGCCGTCCACGTTTCCGCGTTCAATTCACTTTTTTTCGTTTCGCCTCGCGCGCGCGTTACCGAACTTCTGCCATTCCTGCTGAATTTCCCCGTGAACGCTCCGGTTCATAACAATAACCGGGCGCGAGCAGTGAATTAACAGGCGAGGTACAGTGAAAAAGTTTAGCAGCAACTCCGACGCTTTATACATGTATATCTTCTTTTTATTTTCAACCGGCCGAGTTGTTCTTTTCTGTGTTAGCATCCAACGATTTATTATAATAGTTAAAAAGTAGATACAGTAGAGGTGAAGTGAAGTGAAGCGACGAGCTCGGGGCACTACCTAAAACGAGGGCAGTGTCGCACTCAGGATTTAATCTGGAGGAGAGCCGAGTTGGACGGATAAAAATATTTTTAATGCAAATTCAATGAAATTCATTAGGTTATTATACAAATTTATTTAAAGAGTAAAATGTAGGGTTTTTTTTGGTTCTTACAAAGCCCTTCCTTTAGGGGGTGCGAGAGCCCCTTGGCCTCCCTCTGGGTGCGTTATTGACCGAGGGAGTCTCTTGAGGCTTTTCATTCAAGTCCAGTTTAAGTTCTCTGCCGGGAGATATGCTTGGCAAATAATAGTTTGTATAAAAGAGATCTGATGGAACTATCTAAATTCTAGATGCGCAAGCAGGGCCGGCATTCTCTTTAAAGGGGCCCGGATGGAAGAAATATTTTAGGGCGTCAACAAATTTCTCAATGGTAAAAAAGGATAACATCTCTTCAGGGAAAAAGTATAATAATGACACTAATAAAGAGCTTAAAATAACATAATAAAATGAATATTACCATATTTAGAAATATGACTAATATTAGATTATTATATTAGAAATTATATATTCTAATTTCTTTTTGGATAGTCCTCGCAGACTATGGTACGTGGTTACCACCACACAACCACAATTTTGGCGTGTCCATAGTATGGCCAGTTCTACATATTGTTATGTTTTGCGCTCGGCATAACGAAACTTCAATGTAACACGGCGGGAACGGAACATAAACGAGAACAGTAAGAACAGAATATTGTAGGAGTCGGAAAAAGAGAGCCACGTCACCGGGAATCGAACCCGAGCTGTCCGCGTGCTGATCATCAGTTTTTTTTTATTTTTTTTATTTTTTTAAAAATATTTATTGCAGACATATATTACAGTCTTGCATCTTTGGCGTCAAAAACAAAGAAAAAAAACACCATCATCTTGTTACAAATAATGATTGATTGTGCAACGCTTGTAAAACTTTCAATCACTCCTTCTTTGGTGCTTAGCTGCCACCCTTATACGTATATAAATGATATCAGGTACAATGCCAACAAAGCTACAATCTTATGTGTCAAGCACTATTACAACATGGGGAGAAAAATGTGCTGATCATCAGTCGCCTTAGCCACCACGGCTATACGGAGACTCCCGACGGTCCCTGTCTTCCGAACTCTTCATAAACGGACGCCACCTATGGGCCTCATCGCACACCATAGGCCGTTGCCTAAATGCCGGTTTTTCTACTATAATATAATCTCTAATATACAGCAATGAAAAGGCGGCTGACTCTCGAATGTCAGCTTGACAGACCATCCACCGAATCACCTTCATCTCGCCTGCCTTCTTTTCGCGGTTGCGATCACCAGCGGGCCATGGATCCCATCCATAGGGTGTTCGCAACAATATTATGTTCAGCCCGTGAAATCTAACTCGGCGTATAAAATTAGATTAACTTTAACTAAAAATTTTCCGTTCCCATTTACTGTTTTCTTCACTTCTCCTTTTTCTGAGGCCCCTGTACAGCCCGGGCCCGGGGTGACGTTGTGGATATTATTACAGTGACCAAACGGCCCCGTGAAAAATCTACTTCGCAAATAATTGGCGCGACTAGGTGCCACGCTAAATGTATCGACAGGAACGGCGTTTGATAATTTAATTTGCGGAGCAAAGAGATCCCGTCCGATCCGATTCCTCTGGCGAAGCACAAGCCGGCTGGAGCGCGAGCTTTTACAACAAAATCGAGGCTGAAGCGCTAAATTTTTAGGTCGGCAGCACAAAAGGCGGGGGTTTAAACATTGAATTTAAACCGGGCGGTGCAGGCGAAATGGCGTGCCGAACCCCCGCGGGGCCGGTGGCGGCCGTCGCGCCGAAAATTTGACAACAACATTTTAATTCGGGATGGACAGAGACGCAGCTGTCAGTGCGCTCGCAGTCGCCGACATTTAACTACGCCAACATGGCGGGTTACTGCGTAAAAATGAAGAATGCACTGGTGATACAGCCTGTAGTTTTTCAGCGTGCCTCCGTATGACAGCCGACGCAGCAGCGTGTCGGAATTTATGTGGAGAACACGCGTCCGCCTGAATTCATCGCGTATAGGCAGCTTACCCCGCACAGTGCGCGCGCGCATCCACGTGTGTGTGTGCGCGTGTATAAGCTCCGTGGAGCGGTGGCTGTAGGAGTATCGGTTTTGCATTTTTCAAGCCGATAATTTATCAATCTCGTCCACCCTCGGTCCTCGGTCCCTCGATCACCCCTCGTCGATGAGAAGAGGAGAGGCGAGGGACGTGGACGGGGGGACGGTCGAATTCGACTAGGAACGATCGTTCCTGGCAGGAAAATAATGAGACTCTTTAAAGGCCGGAAGTTTTCATCCATGGGAGAGCGCGGAGAATCGATTTTCGCACTTTGTCCACCGCACCGCCGCCGACCTCTCCCCCTATTGCTTGCGGACGAATTCATCTTCGCGCTGAGGAAGAACGAAGAGATTACCGTGGGACAGATACTGTGCTGAGGTGGAAAGAATATGTCTGGGGGGAGATACTGATGCACACGGTCTTACATCGATGCTTGACGCAGGAAGATTGTGTCGATGGCAGGTAGACGAATTTTTGGCGGGTTTAATGAATCGATTACGATGCGTTGGTGAGTGAGGGGTTAAAAAGTAGATCCAGGGAAGCGATTTAATAGGATTTTTAGATTCCAGTTGAATGGAGCTGGTTGAAAATTGGGTTCAGAAGATGCGGCTTAATATTTTCTTAGTTTCGTAGTTGGGATTTGTTTTCGGAATTTCGGAACTTAGGGAGTACTCGTTAATTTGGAATGGAAATATTTAGGTCTGTATGGAACGAAAAAAAAAACTATAACAAAATTACTGAGAGTTGCTGAATATATGTACTTTTAAAATAAGCGAATAGTTGTAAAAATACAGATTAGATTTTCCACCAAAAATTCCCGAAAATCACGTTTTTTTCACCTGCCAACTTAAGGAGTTATACCTAGTCAGGCGGCCGAGCAGAGGCGAATGTTTGTGAATTTTTTTTCAGAAGCGGAAGCGTATATTTTTACAAAACTTTCTGCGCTTAAAAGAGCAACATTTAAAGAACATTTGGTAATTTATTAACGTTAAAGATATTTTAATCAAATTAGATAGCGTTAGTAGTTTTTTAGATATTTCAGTATTCCAAATGTGCTGCACTTCCTCTAATAATATATTAGTTTGGCAAGTCTGCACGTGGTTTGAGACATAACCATCATAATACTGTCAGATTATTTTTGAATGATTAATAGTAACGTTATGGAAAAGTATTACACAGTTGAAAGAACGTCCCCCTTATCTCATAATATCTGTCGAAGCCATTTGTTTCAGCTTTCTGTGTTTCACGAAGGTTAGATGACAACTTCTGGGAAAATATGGGAGGCTATATGGCATCACATGTGTGTTTAATAGCATTTCAATAACCTCTGGGCAATAAATATCTGAGCAACTCTTATAATCAACAGATTATCTACTTTAATTTTTATTAGAATAGTAAAATTCAGACTCCCCTTCCTTTGTGGATGAAAAAAGTTTCTGGCTACTGTAAACTAAAAATATTTCATTTGGGCTTGGCTTGTTGTTCCAAACCTCGGAAAATATATCTCCTGTCATACTCCTCTTACATTAAGTAATTCATTAAAGAGCCAATTTAACAAATTTCCATTTGCTATTTCTGTAACTCTAACATTACTGTACAAAATTTACAAAATCTAACCTGAGTTTCATCCAAATCAACATAATCTATATTCATATAATTCAACAGTCTATAAATAAACTTCCCCAACAAACTGCCACCTAGTTCCTTTCATCCCCATTTGTCACTTTAAAAGTGCCATACACCGAATTACATTTCAGTTAGGCATGTATCGTTTGCGTTCCCTAACTTCCATAAAGAAATAGAATACCCACCATGCCGGGGCATCCGTTAAGGGATTTTTATTGCATTTCCCGAAAGTGCTATCTTTTCTGGATAAAATGCCGCTTGATTTGTATTAAAATTGGCGGCTGAAAATTCACGCGGTAACTTATAGCATCGCCTTTGCCCAGAAACTTTAAACGCGTTTTTCTACAATATTTTTCTTCTCTTTATTTTCGTCCAGCTGCGAACGAAGGGAGGTTCAGATCGACTTTAAAAAATTACAGGATGTGTAAAACATGTGCCATTTCGCGCCAAATCTCTGATATGATCCGTAAGAATTCGAAATTTTCATAAAAAAATTACCCGATGCCAACATCGTCGAAGAGATTCCACAATAATTAATAAACAATAAGAAGTATCGACGTAAAAAAAATATTTTCTGCAAGTTTAAAGATGCCTCCTTATATCCCAAAGGAGTTTAATACAATATTAACAATAGCGTTTTAAAAAAAAATTCATAAATTTCGGGGGCTGTTACACGAGAATCCCCCCTTAAGCCGTAAGTTATCAGAGCTACGGAGGTAATCAATTTCAACAGGTGAATATTAGCGACAACATTGTTTCTTTTGGTAGACGTCCTCCGCCTGTGTTTGAGCCTTTTCAAGGCGCGGTGAGACAAGGGTAGGCGAATCTCGTTGGCTTGAAATGGGTGAGCGAACACGGGCGAGGAAAGCCGTCGAAGAAGAAGGGATCCCGAATTTGCAGGGACAGATTTTTAAAGGGAGGACCGTCACGGTTCATTGGAGGACCCTCTTTTCGGAGGTGACAGTCATCTTGCACGGAACAGCGACCCGAAATTATTGGGTCATCGTTCAATGGCAGATGCGTTATATTATTCGGCGGCGCGGCTGAGCGAGAGTGCCCTGTTACTGGGAACATTATTTAACTTCGTCTACAGCTTATTCAGCACGACGAAAAACGGGGTGGATCGATTGCCTGGTCGAGCGGAAAAAAAGTTGAAGAGGCCGTTTTATTATCAGAGGAGCAGGGGGGCGTCGTGTTGCAGCGGAAGAATCGATGCTTGACACAGGAAGATTGTGTCAATGGCAGATAGACGAATTTTTAGCGGGTTTAATGAATCGATTACGATGCGTTGGTGAGTGAAGGGTTAAAAAGTAGATCCAGGAAAGCGATTTACTAGGATTTTTAGATTCCATTTGAATGGAGCTGGTTGAAATTTGGGTTCAGAAGATTAATATTTTCAGCTTAATATTTTCTTAGTTTCGTAGTTGGGATTAGTTTTTGGAATTTCGGAACTTAGGGAGTACTCGTTAATTTAGAATGGAAATATTTAGGTCCGTATGGAACGAAAAAAATCTTATTAGAGTTAGAAGCGATTCTTGGCGTTAGTAAGGTGTTAGTTATCAGTTATTAATAATTATTAATTATGATATGTTTGCTTGATTTAGAATAGGTACCTACTATTATATAATACCTACTATGGCTTATCAGTGATTCGTTATGCAGTATTATATTATATAATTCTATTTTATAAATTTGCATGTTGGATTGAGGAATAAACAAATCACTGATTTCACAGTTTTCCCAGATGTATTCAGTAAGCACATTTCATTCCATGTTAGTCAGTATTAAATACTGTCCCAATCATTTTTCAAACGTCCTAGGGTAAAGCAACCAGTGACTGACCGAATTGTTGAATCTATGGACCTTTGAGATTAATACTTGAATATATTTATGTACACTTAACAGCAAAACAACTGTTGAAATTGCATTTAAATTTATTTTTCTTGAAATTCCTATAAAAATAATTACTTATTCTTATCGTAATTTAAAAAAAATGCAAAACGTGTAGGAGCTCAGTAAATGACCACATACTTTTAATAAGAATTGTACTTATTAATGTTTGCTTAATACGCGTAACTAAAAGTATAGGATATTAAAAGTGCAACTAAACTCCATTTATAAACATATAATAATGTTTAACTTTATAACTGGTTGGTTTACCCTACATAATCACTATTATTTAAAAAACTGTATAATTTCTTTCATTTCCATGCCAGATAAATTCTTGAATATTATCCTACGGAGAACATAGAAATATAAACAAATCACCTAATAATCATCTAAATAAAAATCAAGGTGTACATATGGGCTAGGTAAATATCTTCGGCGCGGAGCGCTCACGCCGTCCCTCGGATTTTCTTTAAATATTGGGAGTATAGGGGCGGCAACTGTTTAAGATTCAAACGTGAAATATGCGTTTTGTAATTTGTTGTTTAACGGGTTGTACGTGGCTACGGGTATAATGTAAATATATATAAAGTTAAAGTTGAGGTAATTACGTACTGTTTAAAATTCAAAACTATTATAATTAAGTACACTGTAAACATTACATAGGGTTTTCCAATTTCTGTACAGTTGTTTTATTATGTATTAGCTATAATAAACCCTATTATTTCAGTCAGGACTATGTGCACATACTGATACACAGCAATGAAGATTTCTTAGTGGACGTTATACCTAAAATTGAAAGATTTTATTACGAATATTTTATAAAGTTATTGTCATCGCCTTGTCGCGTGGCTGTCCAGTGAATTTCGTACGGAGTTTATCCTTTAACTAATTTCAAACATTTAAAACTTCGGCTAATTCCACCCTCATTCCTTTCCCTATTACATTCAACCCTCATACATTCGATTAATCATCCCACTTTCCAAAAAAGCGATACTTACCTAAACCATTACATAATAACAAATAACGAAAAACTCTAAACAAAAAAACACTGACGAAGATTATGAAACCTTTGAAGAAATATCCCAAGTATTTAAGTATAATATATTTATTCAACATAAATCGTCTAAAGTTTGATACCCTGTCAAAGGTTTTGATTTTAATATCACTTGCACTCAGATAAACTATAAAAAGATATTTTCAGTCTTCAAATTCGCAAATTACATATTTGCACACGTCCCGGGGGGTTTCACCAGGAATTCTGAATTGCTGCGGCAGAACTTAAAACACGGCACGCAAGTTCCAGCCGTTTTTCATGGTTAAGGAGTCGCAGACTGCGTTGGCCAGACTTTCAAGTAGTAAAAGCGTATATAGGACGAACCGCATGCGAAACTCTCCCTGTGTAGTAGCATACCAGCTATCTTTATGGCTCGAAATATTTTTCCACACTACTGGCTGCCGCTGACCGCTCGATAAACTTCGATCTCGCAGAATTTCGATGAAAGGGAGAATTTTCAATGCACTGTTACATAAACAATTCCACTCAATCGATACTCGGAGCAAAAGAGTTTCCAATAAACCGTTAGCAAATATAATTCCTCGATGAATACACGATCTCACATGGAGACCCATATCAATTCCTTCACTTAAATTGAAATTTAGAAGTTAACAACGTTGACTGTAAAATTTTACGTATGAATTTATGTATTATCTTCATGCCCTTGAATTTATTGGGGAATTAATCGCTTACCAATAATATACATCGTTTAACATTTTATATTCTCGTGTTATGAAACCTCAAGTAACGTGGAAATCAATGACGTACATACAGAGGTAGGCATTTTCTGTTAATTTTAATATAGTTCATTTCAATGACGGTGATTTCCATTGTTTCAAAGCAATATTGTAAAGGACCCAATTACTGTCACCTTTTACAGCTATTTTACTTAAAATGACGAATAAATAAACTACAGTGTATAATCTGTAGAATAGATTATAGGTTGAATTACATAATTCCTTTTGTGTATGACTTTAAAACGTTTATTTATTCGTTATTTTAAGTAAAATAGCTTAAGGTGACAGGAATTGATTAGGTATCAGTAATTGGGTCCTTTACCCTAGATTTCAATGCATCGAAAGCTTAGGCATGTTTATAAATTTTCAATGCAAAATTAACATTTCTGAGAATTTTTTCTCAAAAATATCGCAACAGACTTTTCATAACATAGACAGTCCTTGTACGTACATGTTCCGGGTACGTAAACTATGTACTAATAAGATAACATTTTCTCTGTATAAAGTTAGAACAGGCAGAAACGAGTTTAATTTCATGGTAAAAACAACAAGCGGACAAGGATTTCGCTGCAAAGTTTTTTAAACTTAATTCGAAGGGACGTGTAACGTGAGATCAATTGAGATGCACCGGCTCACCCTCTCGAGCTTTACTTTCAGCTTGTTTCGCTCAATTTCTTAATGAAGAAAAATAACGGCGGCCCAATGGTTTTTTCCCCAGAGAAATTAATTACTTAAGCGCAAAGGACTTTTTGAAGTAGGATAGAAATTACGGTATCCGGCGAACGTAATGAGTTTTAAAAATTTGACTCGCCTTTATGTGACTCTTTTAAAGATTTGTATTTGGGAGATTGAGCTCGTAATTTATACGATGATGAGTTTTGTATGTGCTTCTGAGCTTTCGGTGACAGACTTATCGATCATAATGATTGAAGATATTAAAATAGTATCATTCTTATTTATTTCGTTTAAAATATGTATTGTTACGAGCACGAAGTATGCAAATTTTAAGCACAGAGTGTGCATGAGTCAAAACCTACTTGTGTAATAATTGTATATGTATAGAAGAAGATGTTGTTTCTCGAATTCTCAAAAATAATGTGAGGCATTGCGAACAAAAACGGATTAACTCACGTTGAAAAAATAAAATTATTCCCATTTTATTTATACGAATAGTATAGCCTATTGGAATACATTATTGCTACTAACTCAATTTCGCAAAAAAATATGGGATAGTCCATTTTACCTCTCAATGCTTCATATAGAATGCGCATTAGGGTGGCTCTTATTTGCGACTTCTGAATTTTCTTCGGGGCACCCTCCAAATAATTAAAAAAAATCCGTGTAAAATTTGAGGTCGATCAGATCACGGGAAAGGGTGCCCCTGGGCCCTTAAACATTTAAATCATTATTTAACATCTCAATTTTATATAATATCATCGAAGTTATTGCTTAAATAAAAAAATATCTCAAACAAAAGTTGTTGATCCGGACAAGGAGCATCTTTTATGTTTTATTACTTTTTCTCGTGCGACAAACGGTTTTCGAACAAAGTCCGAAAAACTAAAAAAAAACTTTTTCCCTCAAATTTTGAAAGTTTAAATGCTTCTAGAACACTTTTTATTTATGAAGGCGAATAAAAAAAGGGAATTTTTATTTTCGAGGACTATTTTATAAACATTTAACGGGGGAGGGCATACACCGAAATATGCGAAAAAGATAAAAAAAAATCTTATTATCAGTGTCTGAGATGTCATGAATGTTTCCTGAAAATTTGGGACCGAAATTCGCAAAAGTATCGAAGATATAGACACCATGATATCGAGAAAAATGCATTTGAATACCTCACTTCTGAGTTTACACAGATTTTTTTTTAATTATTTGAAACTATTCTGGAGGGTGCCCCGAAGAAAATCTAGAAATTTTTTTTTACCAAGAGTAAATAAAATCCACCCTAATGCGCACAGTCCCTAATACTTCGTTCCTTTAAACTACACGAATAATGTATATAATTAATACATGTACAGTACAGTGAAAACGAATTTTATTTCACTATGCTTCATTCAAGATTGACCTCGATACTACCATCAAGCTACATCAGATATCCTGGACCACAGCCCCCTTCGTTTTTAGTATCAGAACAACACCAAGCCTCCCACCACAGCAGGCACAGTAAAATGCACAGCAACTCTTTAAGAAAACGCGAGAACTTCCGAAAAACCGTGTTTGCAGGTACAACAGAGCGAAAGCTTGCGACGAAACGACACCTGCGCTTAGTTACACAGGAACGAGGAGAGCTTTGGAAAAAAAAAAGATAGGTTCGCGTCAGAATCGAAATCACAATTCCCTCGACGCGTGACCCGCATACGTATCGATCACTCACCCTTCGCGGGAGGTTATCGCGCGATAAGAGTATATCATTTACAATGGAAGTTCACGGAGGATCGGGAAAAAAATTGCAGTCGGAAAGGCAGCCACTTAATGCGTGCGGGCAAGGCAGGGCCATTTATACGGAGTACCGTAATTGTCCCAGAAAATTCTACTCTTTTGGCTCCCTTTCCTCCCCAGTTTAGACGGACAAACTTGTTTCCACGGTCGCTAATGGCTCCCCTTATCTTATCCAATTCGCGCCTTCCATCAGCCGCCCCCTTTATGCGATGTAAATCGCTTTTTTGCGCAGCCCCTCCCCTCCCTCCCCGAAGGACGAAGGGGAAATTGCTTGTGACCTTTTTGAAAGGACCTCCCTGCGCGAAACGGGGGACAAAGGTGTACAACGAGATCTAGCCCTTTGCCGCGGGACGATAGTAATTGTTCTTCCGTAATTCCTGAAATACAGTCTCCAGTGCGTTAAAGTGTATCGCCTGGTCCCAGTGTTTTTGCGCAAACCTTCATGGCGTGACGGCGATACCAGCCAGGGATTAATTGCGTGTGCAGTTGCCTTTGAACAATAGGGCGGGGCATCATTCCGCGTTCAGTCGGAGGTTAAGATTGTGGCGGGGGTTGAAGGGATTGGAAGTGAAATTTTAATACAATTTTGCTCGGCGTTAGTGGCCGGGGATTTGGTGTATTATGTAGAAAGATGGAATTCTAGGGAGGGTGAAAATTGGGGAGTGATATGAAAGTGGGGGATGAAATTGGGTAATTTCAGAAATACCGCTGTTTTTAATTATAAGAGGGATATTTTTGATACCGCGTGGTAAATTTAAATGCTGTGGAATTCTGTTGAAAATGGAGGTGGAGAAATCAGAGGGGCATTAAATTTCGAGCTGTTTGTCTACGAAGAGGCGTTGTTTGTTGTACAAGTGGATTTTAATGGATTAAAGAATTACAGACAATTTGCGCTGTTTGTGCAATCGTTTTTCCAATTTTGCGTAGACTTTTTTTTGTGATTTCAACTGATTTCTATTTCACACGGTTTTCTGGAATACATGGGTACGTGGAAATTAAAAAAAATTCAATGTTTCATTTTTGTTTCGATTCTAACGAAATTGCGAAGCCACGAAATGCGTTTAAATGAAATAAGGGAAGTACTGAACACTGTGCAGTGAGCTTCGAGGGAAGCTTTTACGAATTTCCTATTCGTCGGTTTTCAAAAATGTGTTATTTAACTCGTTGGATATTTATTTTCACGACTGCGAGTCATTTTTACTCGCGTGTATTTCAGGAAAACTCTGTTTCGTTGCTGATTAAAACTGAGTTAGAAGGATTCTGCGGATCAATACTAACACAATTAACTCAGAAAACCAATATCTTCGTTGCTGCATGAAAGCACTTCGGCGAAATTCGCTGGTACTCGAAGAGTTACGAGTAAACGAAGCAATATTTTCGAAATGGCGAGCCCTGGATAGCGGAACAACTTCGCTGGTTCACTAAAAAGGAAATGGTAATGTGATGAAGCAACGTTTTTAACCACAGCAATTCTAAATGGGATGATTAACTGATAACATAACTTAAGGGATTACGCCACCCTGAGACGCTGGTAACTGGACGAATTATTTTGCAGCTACTATGAGGTTGAAAATTATTTCTTTACCTCTTGTGTGTAGAGCATGTATTAGTGCATATTTTGTATAAATAATATACAAAAATATTAAAAAATGGCCGAGTTATTTTTGCTATCCCGTGAAGCTCCTCCGCGTGAACAGTGTACCGAATATCTCGAAAACTATTTGTCCGATTGATTTCAAACTTGGTACACATATTCTTAATAGTATTATCTACAATGTAGCATATCATTTTTTTGATGCGATAACCCATTCGTATGTAATAAATGTTTTAAGTTTGTTTTGTCTTGTGAAAAAATAATAATTTTCTTTATCTTGCTGTCGTTTATGCAATAAATTTTTTTCTCAGATCCATATGCTACATTGTAGGTATTTTATTAAGGAACACTGAAATCATCATGTTTTTTTATTTCAGAGATATATGTATATATATATATATAAATATAAAATCTTGGCTGATAAACGAAAAAATGCGTCTTTTGACTCTTTTGGAAGAAATTCTGGATCATGCAAAAATTTTATACAGAATACAATAGTCTTATCTCCTCTTTTCTATATTTCTTCTTTAATAGCCACAAGAAACTCATTAGGTACTTAATTCAATATACAATTTTTCTAAATTTTTAAATAAGAATTTAAGAGCACCTTCAGCAGTTAATAATATCGAATCTTCCGTACTGTGATTTTCTATTGGAATTCATATAGGTTCTAATGTTATAAATAAGATGTATTATAATTTGTAGATGTGTTTATACGTTCGCGATTAACTAGTAATACATTCATTTACGAAAACAAATGAGATTTATAATATTTTTCCTAGACTTAAGTTTGTCGAGAAATTATAGTACCTACTTCTCGAGAAATAGGAAATAAGCAATTATAAAATTTCTCGAGAAGGAACACTAGTGGTACCTATGTGATCAAATACATCGTTTACACTTAATACTAATTTAATGGCTACTTAATATTACCTAAATAGTGCTTGCATGGTATATCGATTTCACTCGTTTAAATAACCATTAAATAATTATTATTCCAATGAATATCAATATACAATAATTCTTATTTTAAAAATATTTGACGATATCATACAATATATCAATTTCCCGAAAATCTACGATCACTGAAGAACAAGACTCATTTAAACACACAAAGCCTGTCATTTTCCGAAATTGCACAAAGCTTCGAAACAATCGAAAGCAAACAAAAGGAATTATTTCCCACTGATATTCAGTAGGTACTAAAGACCGAGTAAACTAAAGAAGAAATTCATTACGTTCAATTTATTGTTAAGTAACTACTTAACGCGACACTTGCCCCGTGACGCTGCTCGTTTCCCATGTATTCGAGCTCTTAGAAATGCTGGATAAAAGGGTTGTTTCATTAAGTTGCGCGGGGCGAGCTGCACGGCAAGGAAGCGCGGGAAGAAAGGGAAACAAGAATAACGAGGTCCAGCAAGGGAAATGTAGTTGTTCGTCACGAAGAAAATTGAATTCCCCGTCGAAGCGCGGAACAGACAAAAATTTATGGTACGCGCCCCTGTTCCGCAGGGGGACCACCGAGACACCAGCGCGCGTCCGTGTTAATCGATCGTCGTGATTGCGCGGATAAAAAAGAGCCA
This sequence comes from Andrena cerasifolii, assembly GCF_050908995.1. Lineage (NCBI taxonomy): Eukaryota > Metazoa > Arthropoda > Insecta > Hymenoptera > Andrenidae > Andrena > Andrena cerasifolii. The sequence goes on along the minus strand of NC_135125.1, from coordinate 5,185,153 downwards.
TCGTACGGCCATTATTCCCGTTTTCCTCATTGTCGAAACGTGCTGTGCCTAGTTTCCCTGCCGCTCGGAACGTTGCCGCCACCGAATTACGAGGGAAAAGGTTTCCCTCGCCGCGTTTTAGTTCCTAGCGATGGCATAACGTGCCTGAATCGCCAGTAATTAGTGCCGCTGAATAGAACTATGGAAACAGAGATAGCAGATTTTCAGTATAATGATAATTAGATCGTTTTGCACGTTTCACGCGGTACACTTGTTCCATTGATTGCGAAGCTTAATTGCTAACGCTCGAAAAAATTCGCCCCGAGTGCCATGCCGCGCCGTGCAAGGCCTAATAACGGCGCAATTACAATCTCCCGTGATCTAACATTCGAAAGGGACGAGATTTCTGCCCCGTGGAGGAGCACTTCTAATTGCGTCTGCGGATTCTCTGTATTAAGATAATGAAACGGTACGGGGAGCAGTTAGTTGCCGAAAAACACGTGATTACCTGTGGGCGAAATCGACGAGAGTCTATTTTTCTAACAGCTTCAGGCGAGTCTAAAACAATGGGTAAACGAAGTTTATTATCCAGCAGGTTTAGATTTAGAAAATTAAGTTACCATTTTAGTGTGGCGTTCGCGTCACGTGCAGACAATACTTCCCGATTATTTTTCTGTGAAAATAAATTGTGTAGATTTCATTTTGAATGGGAATGTCCCAACCATCAAACTTTTGCTGGCTCTTATGCATTGTTCACTGCTCACGTTCTACATATCTACATAAAACAGACCCAACACCTTTATCGAGCCCTACCTACCACAACCAGCGAAATTACCAAAGTCTATATCGTGGGTATACTGGTAAACCACAATAATTGTAAATCAAAAACGCTAGTTTTTACTTTGTGGTAAAAAGAAACATAAAAATTACCCCTATACATGCAGGTAATACACACCAAGTCATAGCATAAGAAATAAAGGATTTTTGTACAGAAATAAGTCATTAATTGCTTTTCCTATAGTTGGACGAAAACTTTCAATTCATTTTCTGAGAGACCATACATATCGACTTACTGTGTTTTACCAGTAAACCCCAGATATTAAATGTCCATAATTCTTTCCTTTACCCAAGTTACAAGAAACGTCACCAGAAGTCATGTATAACGAAAGAGGGACCGAAATATTTCCAACGCAAGAATGATGATCTGACAGCGATTGACCTTTAGGCTGGAGCGTCTGAAATTAGGGGGTGGGAATGGTACAAGGTGGGGTAGCATCTGGGCTTGACAACTCGTCAATGGGCGTCGGGAACCACGCGTTCCACAGCTTCTCCGTCGCACTGGGGAAAGTGAGAAGGAACCAGGTGACAACAGAGCGAAGGTGGGGGAGGTGGAGGGTAACGCGACAGGGGGGCGGCACGAAGGTAGGAGGCAGTACTGCCACTGAATTCCTAGCCCCCATTTCGGCTGAGGTTGTCGTGTGATTTATATGAGAACGATTTCGCGTCTGGCGGCGCAGGTAATCGCGCGATGATTGCCGCTTGTAATTGATTGCCAATTGCTTCTGTCACTTAATCCCTTCTGCCTCCACCTAAAATTGACGGGACTATCGGCGATGATATTGAAAATGTCGACGTCTGCCCGATACAATCGAAGGGCATCGCGTTTAGCACGTGGATGGGTGGAAGGTTCACTTCCGTGAAATTAATTTTATATAAATTAATGGAGCGAAGATTGGGGGCGGGGAATATCTGACACAAATTAATATTGAGTGTACTGAGTACCTACTAGAATTCTGTAGGTACGACTTCGTTCGTCTCATTGTTCCTGCACAAATGATATCATTTTTTTGTTAAATTGTACACATTGAAAATGTATTAATTTTTGTTTTTTATTTACGGTGTATGAAAGTGATAATATTTTCAGATGATTTTAAAGGATTCCTACTCGATTGTGTGTTACAACCGTCCTCCATAAAGCTGCTTATTGGTTAAATTGTTCTGAAACTGATTATTAAAATGTTCATATGTTTCACTTTATATACAGGATTTTTTTTCTGTAATTCAGCTCAAATCGTTATCCCAATGTGGGTATCTAATAAATATCATACTTCACGAGTTATTATTCCAAATTCTATTTCTTCTGAGCACCCAGTCTTGAATATAACTATTTACTATATTGTACAAATCTAATAAGAATTTTGATAATTCTTGTAACAAAAAGCTTACGTCAAATATACACCCTAAAACCAATGTTTATCATATCGATAACCACTATTTTAATATATCTGTAGCTGACCTGTGTTTGTATGTATATGACTCAATCCGATTTCTGTTTTTAATATTCTAAGAAGTCGGTTAACAATTCCGAATGCCATTCGTATCTCATAATAAACACCAAACTTTTAAAATATATCCATGCTGACACACCAACGAAGAGTCAAATCTGAACTTTATACAGATCAATTATCATAACTGGGCCTCGTCGACCCATTCACATTTCACAAAATAGTAGCATAGTAAAGAGAGTTCTAACCCAAATTTGAGTTTTGCATTCAATACACGTTCATAGTGGTACGATAGACGTTCAATACACGTTCAGAGTGGTACGATAGACGTTCGATATACGTTCAGACTGGTGCGATAGACGTTCAATACACCATACTACTTTGACTGGTGTCATAGGTGTATTGAACTTCTATCATACCACTTCAAACGTGTATTGAACGTCTATAGTACCACTTTGAACGTGTATTGAACGTTTATCGCACCACTTTGAACTGTATTGAACGTCTATCGTACCACTTTGAACGTGTATTGAACGTCTATCGTACCACTTCGAACGTGTATTGAACGCATAACTCAAATTTGTGTTAGAACTCTCTTTACTATATTACTCAAAATATTTTTCAAACCCCGCCTGGCAATCCGAAATACGAAGAGTATTTAATAAAATACCGCAACGCATAAGCTATTGATCTCTTCTGATGTCCCATACAAATACATTGGGCCTGACGAATAAAAACTAAGCAAATCCCTGTTAGCAAAATCAATTACTTAAAAAGCAATTGCTTAAACAAAAAAGGAATTGCTTATTTTCACATGAATAAAAATCATAAGGAATTTCTGGCTTTGCTAGACCGTAAAAGTAAATGGTAGCTGTGACTGCTGGTAACGTTCTCACTTTCCCTCGGGCTACCCCTGTTCACTCGCGTTCAGTGCTCCTGACTCGCTCTCGTCTTTGCAGAACAGGAGTGAGCAGGGTTGCCATGAAACATTTAGATGGAGACGTTCAGGGCGTCATCACGCACACATTACCACCACTGCTGTAGGTGTTCCCCCTCCACTGAACGTCTTGTCCATCAGAATGTTACCTGGCAACCCTGGGAGTGAGCCAGGAGTGGTGAGGAGAGCACCAAGCTTCACGCATGAAAAACAATTCATTGTTTAGGGTTTCATGAAATGGGCAAAGGCATTTATTTGCCTGGGATAATCATGTCGGGCAGTAGTGGTATTAGTGACAGCGAGGAATCTATAAGCAGTTGATTTTTGTATAAAAGTTGAAAGAACATAAAGTACTTTTTAATCAATTCTTTACAAAGCATTACAGAGCATTATGCAACATTTTTTAGTATTTCGGTAACAAAGAATCCAGTTGCCAAAAAAATTAGTAATATTAAAGTAGAAGTGAAGAAAACGGCTGCATTTAATTATCGTTTAAAGAACTTCATGTACCTTTATTCACACGCTTTCTCTCTAATGCATACTGATGAAGTAATTTGTCCTTTAAGCAAATGTTTAAGTCTTAAGAATTCTTAAGCAATTGCTTATTTAGCAAACGCAATTGCTTCTTTTAGTCATTCGATTGTAAGCAATTCCTTAAAAAATTAACGAAAAGCGATTCCTTGACAGTTTAGGAATTCCTACAAGATAAAACAATTGCTTGTGTTTTTATTCATATAAATTTAAGCAATTCATAGTAAAGTATTAAGAAAAAGCAATTGCTTACACTTCATTCATCAGGCCCATCGATAGCCAACACATTGCAGTGGATTAATGAATTGGACACACATTTATTAAGACATCCTCTTGTTGAAACGAGTACTGTATACCTACTCTGAAAGAATGTGTACCTACAACACATTGTGGCCATTACGATTAACTATTAATGACACGTATTTTGTTACACTCGTATAATTAGCCACATAATCCCTAGTTAAGGTGGGCCACCTGAAGTCTGTTCACGTTCACAGAACGGGATTTTGCAATGCAGAAACCACTGGAATATAATTTTCTGCAGACGTTAGCTACCCCCAGTATCTCCCATCCGCAGATAAACGCTGGTGCGATCCCAGCAACGTGTTACCGCGAAACGATGAGCGCAATTTACGGCACTATTGTCGCAAGATGCTGTGGCCTTTCCGATGGTAGCATCGATATGGCAAGTGAAAAATACGAGCTACTTCGGGGCTCTGCTGTGACGGTACTAACTGGATAGATGTAACCCATTTTCAATGATCGGTCGTTTTTATGCACTCCTAACTTTCAAGAAATTGCTGGGCCAAATGGAGCCACGGTGAATACCAATTGCAGTGAAAGATAAAGTACGACGACCACATCTTTCAACATTTTTACAGAGGAACTCTACAATACCTTGAAAATGTGTGTAATTTAGTTTGAAAAAATTAATGGTTTATAAAGGGATTAGGTGTAAATGCGAAACATTTTGTTTTTTTTAATCTGGGCTGAGTATTTAAAAGTGAAATCGTGTTTTGAAGCACAATATCCACCTACTCTGGGCCTAATAGTATTTTTAATGATACGACAAATATGAAAAATACCGTTGAAATAAAAATTTTGTTATATTTTTGAACGTTGCAAAAGTATATAAAAACAAGAGCGGCGAATAGCATTTATTGTAATTATAGAATCTAAATAATTACTGTCTTCTCTACTATCTTTTCAATTAAATGCGTCAATCAACAATGAAATAATACCAATCGAATACAAAAATATTACAACATCCCGCCGCACTCTATGTTTAGTAAAAATATTACTGTATATAATACGAAACGTTGTTTTTATCTTGCAATTTGTTATTTGCAAATTATTAGAATATGTATTTGCATATAGTATTCCATCTTGGAAGCTGACAACAGGTCAGAATTTAATGCCCTTTTTAACTAGCTGGCACAACTTTTGAGTAGGGTGGAGCTTATTTTTCAACTATGGAAATATGAGCTTCTTACCATCGCAATTTGTTCCTTTTTATAAGAAATAAAATTGAGCAGAATATGAGCACAATTATTGATCTATAGTTAGGGGTAGTTCAATGATGGTGAAATTTCCAATGTACACGATAATTGAATGAAACGGCATGGAAAACTAACAATTTTTTCAAATGCATTCATTTGTTCATTAAGAAAAATAGAAACTGAGAAAAGGTATCATTGTGCCCCATCTGATATATAATTAAGTAAAACAATTAGTGGAGTACCTGGCAGCAGAAAACAGACACTGTCTGATGTCTGAGCGTCTGTGAACCAAATTATCAAATATAAATGTAAATGCAATGTAATGTAAATGTAAATATAAATGTAAATTCATAATTTTTCTATAATCTTTGACTCACTCGAGCTACCCCTAAACATAAGAATCTACTGCCCAAAGTTTTTATATAGTGTTTGTATAACTAAGGGAACAAATCAGGGTGATAAGACTTAATTAAAAAATATATTTTTTTTTTAACTTTTGAAGCTCCACTCTACCTTTGAGTTGGCTAATTTCGCCCCTCGTGCTATACAAACCCCCAAAATTCAAAAAATATACTTCTCACACCTCAGATGCAATGGAATACTCAGACCACAAACCAGAACATTGTTATTAAATATGTCACTCATAATACAATATTCAACACTATTTAGTTTCATCAAATTCAAAAACATCAGCCTATCAATCCCACAATACAAAAAAAAAGAAGAAAATAGATGATAATATCATGTGGATGCAAAAGTTCGTTCGGTTCATTAAACCAAAGTCTAGATTAAAAGTAAAGATGAAAAAAGTAAAATTCTGCTTGGCTGTCTATGATCTTTCACCACTTTTCTGCTAACACTACACGTAGGTGTAGTAAAAGAAGACATTTCCACACTTTCCTTAATGCGCAACTACAATACGCCACTCTCCATACGTCTCCATTGTTCGCTACCAACCAATTGGCTGAAGCTGAACAAGAACCCTCAAATTCATCAGCGCAGAACGAAAAATCCTTGGCTCCTGTAATTCAGCTACGCTAGGCTCGAAGGTAGTCGGTTAAAGTAATGTTAGAAAATAAATTCCTACCGGCGGTTATTATCCAAAGCGGGAAAAGTATGTGGCACGTGCCACATTCCAGTCGCGGCTATCTCTCGAGGAGAGATCTCAGGGCATTATCCCCCTCATAATTTCGCGGGCAGCTTACACGAGCTTAACTCTCCGCTCTGGTCCCCATGTCTATGCGTTTTTCCCTCGACCTCGCAACTATTCCTGTGCCTGGAGCCTGCCCCCTCATAAACTTAACATAAGGGTTAAGTCTTGCGGGTACCCCCGTCCGCCCTTCAGTCTTTTCATTCCTTTTGTGGCCAGGCTACCACTTACCTCGCGCTATTCCGCTTACATCAAAGGCCGCACCCCTCTGCTCGTTACACGAAATTATGCGGAAACTTGCGTGTAATTCCTCTTCCGCCGAGCATCTCCGAAACACGTGCCACGTTATCGTGTTCGACGGGTCTGCCGATGTCTTTTATGGTGATACTGCAATTTCGACTTGTATCATTCAATAGCCGTTTCTCATAGGTATTCGTGCGCTAAATACGAATGCATAAACCGTTTGTCGCCATCACACACAGTTTTTGAGAAATCCGACTATGAAAAAAAAAACTACACATTTTCAATATTGAACATATTTTGTGTTCAAACAGTAATAGTTATTCAAATTATTCTATGAACCCTCCAGAATATAACGATGTAAATTATTAGTGCGTTATATATGTTTGGAATGCACTCAGTTTTGCAGGTATTTCTCAAATTATTTCCAAAACTAAGGGTCTAGGAGAAAATCTGACTACTCCACGCGATGCAGCAGACAATTTTCCTTCGGAAAGCATCAACAGAAGTGGTAAGTCACGCTTTGTTTTCAATACAGAAGCGAAACAGTTTGGCAAAACGTGCGCCGTCGACAGTGGTAGTCAACGGCGGCGCGCGATCCACTGCCGCTCAGCGTAACGCAACCGCTTAACGCGCGTGACTACCACTGTCGGCGCCGCGCCGCACGTTTCGCCAAACTATTTCGCTTCTGTATTGAAAACAAAGCGTGACTTACCACTTCTGTTGATGCTTTCCGAAGGAAAAATGTCTGCTGCATCGCGTGGAGTAGTCAGATTTTCTCCTAGACCTTTAGTTTTGGAAATAAATTGAAAAATATCTGCAAAAATGGGTACATTTCAGGTGTTCTTTTCCCTCTGATCGTTCTCTAAACATATTTAAATATTGTTGTATTCAGGAGGGTTCATAGAATAATTTAACGGAGCCAGCAACCGAACAACTATTACTGTTTCGACACGAAAGATGTTCAAAGTTGAAAATTTGCATTTTTTTCAAAATTAACGTACTTCACATTAAATCCTAAAAATCGCGCGGCAAATGGGAATACCCTTTTAACGATGTTTTTCAATGGCCATACGAAAATCTGAAATCTATCAATAGCCGCTCGCCGTTCCTGGTAGGCAAGCCAGAAATCGAAATAAAAATGGTTCGCTGCTCGTTTCCATTTGTTCCGCGTAAAGTTTTCTATTTTGTGCGAAACGATTTTTTTTTTATCTCCCCTGGAAAATGTATAAACTTCCAGTTTAGAGACCCCGAATGCGATTCGAATGGGAGCAGCTCGCAATTGGTGTATACGCGTTGCGTTTAAAAGCATTGAAAGTACGTAATCCGATGATTCGTCTGATATTCGTAAAAAACTGCACGCTGCTTTTAAATAATGTTCGACGCTTTGATGCATAAGGTTTGGCGGAGCGACGAACAAAAATTAATCGCAAGCCCACCGTCCGGAGACAATAGAGGAGGGGGGAGAGTGGGCTCCGCGACGTTTGTCTCGATTCCGGGTGGATTTTATTACGCCGCCATTACTACCCTTTCACGCTGTAACTTTCAAAGGGACACGTACTCGCGGAAACCCATTCGGAAATGTGTCATTTTTCAATAAAATTATCCTACCCCAGATACGCGATAAATCACGTCCCTAAAGTACGCTTCAGTTTCGGAGAGTGTCTCGAGGCACATTCTTCTTGCACAAAAAAATCCATTCCGTCGAGCGGCACATTACAGAAATAGGGAAAGAGGAGTAGAAGAGAAAGTAAGAATATGGCTACGTGCAACTATCAATCATCTTGTCTATAATAAAAACAGAAACTATCAACCCTTCTTCTATATTCACTATGAAATTGCACGTAATTCGAAGAAAGCAAATTTCTTTTTCAACGTCGCACGAGTATCTTTATGGGGGGAGCCCTGTTGAGGACGCTAGGAATAAGGTGATACTTAGGAATTTTTTTCTGAGAAACTGTTAAGCGGATCTTTCCCAAACTTTCAGGGTATTTTAGTTCATATTTGAACAATACAAATTAATTTTTTCGTTACAATGTGTTCGGTAGAAATGGAGATATATGAACATGTTCGTTAGGACTCGCGCGCCGGAGTTGCAAATTTGTGATTATAAGGGTGGCCCCAATTCTTCCTTGAAATAAAAAACCAAGGATTTTCTTATTTCTGGTATAATTACATTGTCGATGGACCTAAAACTTTGATAAATAAATTGAATTGAACAACTCTTTTTCCATAAATAGTACGAAATATCTTGGGGCAGAATCGTAACTTTTTCTTTCAAGTCCCACCAATTTGCCAACTTTTAACTTTTTTTTACGTTTGTTTTTTATGGTTTAATAACAGAAATAACAGAAACAAGTATATTTTTTATATACCTATATTATACACCATTGTTTCCTGAAATCCACAATGCAAAATCTCTGTCACTTTAGACTGTGATAAAATATTTGTTCACAGAGTCATCTACAATTTGTTCATTTTACCTCACTAGCGGGTTAAAGTGACATCTACGCAGTGGTAAAAGAAAAACAAGTTAGGAAAAATCAAATGGCTATATTGAATACAAACTTGTAAACAATATTTTACAACTTGGTTCCGAAGAAATTAAAAAAGGGGCTTTAATTTCAAAATATCGCAAATTGAAAAGAAGTTGAAAAACGCAAAAAGAAATAATACGCTAAGAACTGAATAAAATTATAAGAAAAGAACACAGGGTAATTTATTAAGCTGTGTTACATGTGCTTTGATTCATTTCACTTTGCCAATAGGATCATTGGAAGAGAAATGTATGAATTTCACGAATCTACAATTCATAGGTTACAATATTTGTTAGTATGGTGAAATAAAGCTAATTTAACATACTTCCATATAATCTGAATAACCTGAATAATCATAAACTAAACAGGCATACCATACCTGACTATAAAAATAACAATTTCATGCATAAAATTAAAAAAATTTGAATAAAAACTCTAAACACTCTACTGACAAGCAGTCTCACAAATCATAATGGCTTCCTCTCATACATAGTTGCTTAGCTAACTAGTATTAGAATAGCCAACTACCTAACAATACTAAATACTAGCATGTACAAAACAATATTTCACTTTGCCTCAGCAAAGAAAAATTGACGAAACATTTTCACAGATGTTTTGTCAATTTTTCTCCGATAGAATTGCAGGACAGTGGGAGAAGAAATTTGGAAATTTGTGCGTCTAATTTACAATTTAGCAGATGTCAATTTTAACTTGTAACCAATTGTGTGGGTGGCCCAAAGTTTTTATAAAGGTCACCATTGTTTTAAGAAGTTTGCCCCCCTGTTATTATACTGGTCCAGAAAAAAAGTTGCAGGTGTTGGTACCGCGGTGTGATTAAGGCACGGTCACGACTGGAGGACGTCGAGGGGAATTATGCGCATTTAATTATCATTAATATCGACTATATCCATAAATTCGTCCTAAGCAGAAGGAGAATAGGAGGAGCGTGCCAAAGGGGGAGTCGCGTGTACGAGACAAGCTCCTAAACCGGAAGTCAGCACGTCCAAGCCACTCAACGGAATTGCCAAGCCCCTTGAAACGCGAAAACGTCTGTAAAGGATAACGTCCTGTTTCGCAAAGGTTGATGCATGAGCACGGACTGTCAGAAATGAAAGGCGGAGTGTGAAACGTTATTCGTCAAAAGATACAGCGAAAATGGGGCTTGGTGCTTCATACTACACGCAGAGCAGCTTGAATTCTTTCATCTTCGCGGCGTACGTTGACAGACGATGCTTGGCGTCATTAATCAATTGCTTTCTCTCCAAGTCAGCAGCTTTTCAATGTAATGGTAAGTACGTATCGGGGAAAAACTTTTTACTGACTTGAAAAAAATAATACTGTTTAGTTAGGTATTAGATATTAGCTTGAATATTAGGGCGGAGCGGAAAATTTAAATTTGGATTTTCAGTTGGCCTGGGTGCGGGATAGTTGTCTTTTGATTAAGCAAATACAACTGTAATTTTTTTTTGGAAAAACATTCATGTCTGCAGGTTTATTTTTCTCCTAAAAATGATCACATAATCGTATAATCATGGAATCATTTTTAGGAGAAAAAGGAACCTGCAGAAATGAATATATTTCCAATTTTTTTTTACAGTTGTGTTTGGTTAATCAAAAGACAAATATCCCGCACCCACGCTAACTAAAAGTTTAAATTTAAATTTTTATCAGTTCTGAAATAGACATTAATTTATATTTAGGTAGGCGCCTCCTTATAATTTTGGCAAATGCTGTACAAGAATTGTATACGAGGAATTCGTGAAATAAGATAGGGCATTCCAGTACCAAAAGACACCCCAGTCTTGTTCGAGAATGTTGCTAGAATTAAGTGGCAACTGGATGAGTAACTTTTACCCATAATTAAAGTGAAAACGAAGTCTTCTATGCGGAGTACCTACTTCTTTCTGCAATTATATTAAATATGGTAAGAATTACGCGAAACTAGACAGCATCGCGATAAAATCGTAAAACAAGTAGCCAGGTTTCCGTATTGCTAAGTGAATGATACGGTATATTATTGAAGTGGAAGATGTTAAAATAAGTAATCTGGTTAATTCAATTTAAAAGCTTTCGAGTCTTCGGCTTTAACGAAATATTACAGACTTTTCTATTGCCCGCGTACACTTTCATTATCTACCGCCATAAACATAACTTACAATTTGCCCCTACTTTTTAAACTTAAACTAACGATGATTCTCTTAACAGCGCTTCATTAGAACTTACGCGTGTTTTAAGCTCTTTCGCCGTAGCAATTTGTTACTAAGTAAGTTCGCGTTACGAGTATAAGGTTCGTAATCAGAATTCCCCGTATCAAAGGCTCGATAACAGCCGTAAGATTTCATTCTCGCATGCTGAAATAAAGAATGTGGAAGAAAACGCCTTCGACTATTTTCTTAAGCAAATAATAACGCCACAACTAATTTACTCATATTGTATAATATTCGAGGCGCGGATTTTTCTACTTAACGAAAAAAAGCAGAAATGATTATGAATATATATGCATAAATATCTATTTATTTTGGACTATGGAATGCAGAGTAATAAAAAAATTAATATAGAAAGCTTCTCCACGTTGTGGTTACTTTTATAACAGAATGTATAAACTTGTATTTCTCTTAAGATGAGTCGCACTCACGCTAGCTCTGTTAAAGTATATAATGATAAACACGCCTTCCGTGTCCTCCCTTTGATTCCTTTCTTTTATTAAATAAATTATCAACCCTCAACATATAAAGACAGACAAATTTTCAAGTGCCAACATTTGAGATTCCAGATAAAATGCTTCTGCCACTGAGGCAGATGTTAAGAACGTACGTGGCACATTCATTGAACATTGAATAATATTTCTCTTTGAATAATTTACATGCTTTGTTGTCAAGAATAATCAATTTGTCGAAATTTTACTATTCAATTAATTCTACATTTACATTTAGACTTTACAAACTGAAACTTACAGCCTTAAACCCCAGTATTAACCCTTCGTTGACACTCTGGGTGTGAGACACCCATAAGCTGATTTTGACGCTCTGTACCTTCGATATGCAAAATAAATAGTTATTTCCCAAAGCCGACGCACAAACTATTTTTTCTCTCAAAGTATTATATCCCAGCAACAACTCTGTAGATTTTTAGCTTCTAATATTGAAATTTGTAAAATTTACAATTTTTTAAAAATTTTCTTCGTTTCTTTTCGACATATGGTAATCTAGATTTTTTTACAAAAACTGCAATAAAATTTCAATGAAAAAAACTATTGGAATACATTCTAGAGACTTTGAAATCGATCCATGATTTTTTTTATAATAATTGGATTCTTTGCATGAGAATGGCAGTCGTTCAAAAATTTCTCTGGGTGTGAGCCACCCAGGCATGTCAAAATTGATCGAAAAAGGAGGTGTGTCAACGAAGGGTTAAATGAATTCATAACTAAATAGTCTCCGCATGCAAAGTTTCAATCTATCTTTACGTAACTGTATATTTCAGAAAATTCTGTATTTAAATATAAAAAGAACTCTTCTCCATTCTCAAACACAAATGCTTGTTAAGCGAATAATTGATTTTGATAAATATTCGATAAAATGGCAGGTATAGGCACTTCGATGCACCTGTAAAATAATAACAGGAGAACCATGAGAATCTAACGCAACAGACAGTCCATTCGTTGCCAGGCGGAAATTAATCTCGATCGACGCAGGCGAATTTGGGCGACTCGCAGACGAGGAACGCAGTTTCATACGTATGAAAATAGTGACTTTCGTGGCGGATGATGTCGTCATTCGAAATTTTTCCGGATCCGACTAGTTGCTTCCTGGGGTGACGGACACGCGAACGCGTCTCACCCCCCTCTCGAATTTGTGCACGCCTCCGTACGTCAGATAAAATACCAGAACTCCATTTCGCCTGTAGAATCGCAATTTCTAGGGACTCACCTATGGCTCTACCTTCGTCTCGGTTCTCTTTTCCCCGCACCGTGACGGACGTTGCATCAACGAAATGAATATACGCGTAGCATCGCGTCATTCGAAGAACCATCCTCCCGTGCAAATATATCGCGAGGCGGGAAATTCATTGGACACGACGCGTTTCATCGCCACTTCGTAAAGAAATCAGTTTCTCGCGCGAGAATTATTTTCGTCAGCTATAACGCTGCCGCTCACGCGAGAATGCCCCCTGTCACACTGCGCGACGCTTTCGATCCAAACGAGTCCGAACTGTTGTTGAAAATGTGTTAGAGATTGCACGTGGATGTTTTTAGACAGAATCTTGTAGGAAGGTGGATTATTTTAATTCGATTTCGATTTTAACTCTCCCGTGGAAGTTAGAGGATCCATTTGGAAACTTCCTCTATGCATATAAGTACGTAAATTTATTTATGGTACTTTTTAGACACTAGTATTATTTATTTAAGGAATCAGGTATTTTCTGTTATAAAAAGACTAGCAAAATACCACTCCCTTGGGGGTTGATTAGGGTTTCGATTTTAACTCTCCCGTGGAAGTTAGAGGATCCATTTGGAATCTTCCTCTATGCATATAAGTAGGTAAATTTATTTATGGTACTTTTTAGTTACTAGTATTATTTATTTAAGGAATTAGGTATTTGCTGTTATAAAAAGACTAGCAAAATACCACCCCCTTGGGGGTCGATTAGGGTTTCGATTTTAACTCTCCCGTGGAAGTTAGAGGATCCATTTGGAACCTTCCTCTACGCATATAAGTAGGTAAATTTATTTATGGTACTTTTTAGTTACTAGTATTATTTATTTAAGGAATTAGGTATTTTTTGTTATAAAAAGACTAGAAAAATACCACCCCCTTGGGGGCTGATTAGGGTTTCGATTTTAACTCTCCCGTGGAAGTTAGAGGATCCATTTGGAATCTTCCTCTATGCATATAAGTAGGTAAATTTATTTATGGTACTTTTTAGTTACTAGTATTATTTATTTAAGGAATCAGGTATTTTCTGTTATAAAAAGGCTAGCAAAATACCACCCTCTTGGGGGTCGATTAGGGTTTCGATTTTAACTCTCCCGTGGAAGTTAGAGGATCCATTTGGAACCTTCCTCTACGCATATAAGTAGGTAAATTTATTTATGGTACTTTTTAGTTACTAGTATTATTTATTTAAGGAATTAGGTATTTTTTGTTATAAAAAGACTAGAAAAATACCACCCCCTTGGGGGTTGATTCGGGCAAAATCGTAAAATTGGTTTTTAGGCATTTGTGTGAGTAAGCTTTGTGAATAAGAAGCATGTTTATATCTAATCGGGTCTAAGAGATATTAGGAAGTGCGAGAAAACATACTTTACCCCTTTTCACCCCCTTGGGGATGAAATTTCAAAATATCCCTCCTTATCCAGCACCTACGTCGTAAAAGGAATATACCTACTCTCCGAATTTCATGTTTCTAGGGTCAGCGGTTTGGGCTGGACGGTAATGAATCAGTGACGGCCACAACGATTCTATGTTAAGTAATAAGTACTACAGATTAACGTCTAATATAACCATTTATTCTGGTGTGTGTATCAATGAAATTATATTATCCAAGGGTTGATTGGAATGAAAGTGGGAAATATGTTACCGGTTTCTAATTTGTTATGCAACAAATAATTTTCATTTCGACTTTATAGCTTTTTTGAAATTTCTTCTTGGAACATTCACATTTCCCCTTACAAAATTGTGTGTCATTTATTTATCAGGTCTGTCAAAACGTGGTGTCGTTTAAAAAAATTCTCCCCATCGCATTGCATAACAATACCTGCTACTGCTTATTGCATTGTGAGTTTCATACACGTTAATTGCTATTAATATAAGACTTTCAGTAATGAAATAATAAAAATACATATTCTTTTAAAATAATAATAGATTTCAGCTGACGTGTGACTACAAATATTATTGTGATATTGTTATCGATATGAAAATGAAATGTATTAGAAAGGAAAAAATCAATTTAATACTAAATCAAATAATTTATGAATTTTTTACTCAATGAATGACAAATATAATCGCGCAAAACTTTTTACATAATATTCATCTACTTGTGCCCTGCTGAATTTTTCGGCCAGATGACCAGAGTAACCACGGCTGTCTGGACTAGACTGTCTTATGTTACTAGTAACCGGCTCCGAGTGGGTTACAATCCCTGACACCGGCCTCAGAAGAATTCTTTCATATGACTAAAAATAAAAGCGTGGAGCGCAAATATCGAATATTAAAAGTTATGCAAAAACTAATTGCTGAACGGCATGATTTTGTCTTGACTATTAATCTGGTTAAATCTCAGGACAGACTTTGAATTGAGGAGTTAGTCTGCTCGCAATCAAGTGGAATGCGAAAACTAATGTATCAAAATACGTATTATAAATATTTATATAAAAAGGACATCTCAATATCTACGCCCCACGCTTTTATTTTTAGTCGTACGAGGGAATTCCTCTAAGACAGTCACTTAGGCCAGTATCAAAATTATTTTTCCTTTTCAACAGGTGAATTTTAATAAAACCTTGTTTCTAATTTTTTTATTGAAAATACTGTATTGTTATCAAAACTACACATGTGTGCAAAGTTTCAAGCCGATCAAATATGTGGAAGTTGGTCAAAATTAGCTTATAAGATTCCACCCTGACAAACTAACTAACAAACTCACAAGCGAAGCTAAATAAAAGCTTGTAATAACACGACACTTTCCCACAGACTTAGAAGCACACATGAATTCTGTTCGGTTTGCAGTGAATAGAAAACTACTCTGAATACATGTGGCACTAATTCGCTTTTGCTTAAAGCATACATTCGCGGATGCTATAGTAGCCAGTAATTCCATTCATCCAACCATATTTACGTGACACCTGTTGAGGAATTACACTGTTTTTTTTATCCAGGTTTAATCTCCTTGATTCAGTGCTTCGGTCTAGCGCGGAATTCCACCCGTTTGCTCACTTTTCCGACGTTAATTGTTGGGCTGTTATTCGCGGCGTCACATAATAGCGGAGAATTACATCGCTCCAAGCATGTAACTTCATCACCTTGAAGAGTGTGGATTTCCAGAAACGTAATTGCGCCAGAAGGGATTCAACTTGCCTTTCCACGGAAGAGGGCGGTCTATCGCGAGCAACGGGGGTCGAATTCAACCCATGATTTATGGCTCTGCGGCCGGTAAGGATCGCTATAAATGCAAGAACATTGGCGGGATAACGTGCCCGTGATTTACAGCGAGATAGTAAAAACATTCGCTTGCGCCGTTTATTTGATACGATCGTTGGGCGAAGAAGGGGGTTGTTAATTTCATCGTAACGCAGCAAGAATGATAACTGGTAAATACCAGGGGCAAGATTTACCGTGTGATTTACCGGTGGACATTTAAAAAATGGTACCTTGTTCCCTTTAGGCTACGATTACAGTGGACCCACGTATGTCCCGACGAAGAACAGTTCTAAATAGGTTCCAAGTGATCGTCAGGAATATCTGACTATGGTGAATGCATATTCTTACGAAATGTTAGTTGGTGCGTCGCAGTAGGGGAGGCCGGGGCTAAAAGTTCCGATTTCGATAAACCATAAAAATGACTGGAAAATAATGTAGTTATTCTCTTCACTATTGACTAATTTCTTGTTAAATTTATTATATCTTCTGATTTTACGCTTGTGTTTAATATATTGTAATAGGTTTCCCATAGAAAGTAATTTATTTGTGGCTGATCGAAGCGGAACTTCTTACCCCTACATGGGGCAAGTTGTTATCGCATTGGGGTAAGTTGTTACTATGATATAAGAGTTGCCTTTTAATGAAATATTTCACTTTCTAATGAAATAAAGCAGAATTTTATTAATAATGGTTATTTATGAAGGTTCGGACCAACAAAAATGTAATATCTTTAAAAGAAAACCAAAAGCGACAGTTTTTATTTATATTTACGCATAACTTCGATCGAAGTCGTGTCCCTTTCCGCCTTTCATTCATATGTTCGCATCTTAAAGCACAGCGGAAACAATTTATACATTTGCGGTAGGTCTGTGACGATAGCACCCCCAAATTCGAATTTTCGGAAAAACTCAACGGCATTCGTTTGTCCATCGTTTGCCCACGTTTGCCCATAAAAAATTTTTTTTGCCCACCCTCCAAAAAAAGTTATGAACAAAATAAAAAATTTGTCTTCATCACTCACGATGAATTCATTTCAATTTTTTAAAAGAAGGATACGAATATACCCGATCTGGCCACGTTTGCCCACTCTCAGATTTCATTTGCCCACCCTCCAGAATTTAAATAAAAAATAAAAACCGCGAAAACATGGGTATAGATGAAGCGATCGCGTTAAAGTTCGATTATTCTCGAAAATATTATCAAAATCGTTCGTTCAACAGTGCAATTCGTTAGTTTAGATGTAGAAGAGATTTGCCCATCCATTAATTTCGTATGCCCACCCTTCAGAATCGAATTATTAATGAAGATAGCCAAGAAGTGCGGTACCCGTTAAAGCGATCGCGTTAAAGTTCGATTTTTCTGGAAAATATTATCAAAATCGTTCTTTCAACGATGCATATCGTTTGTCCAGATGTAGAAGAGATTTGCCCATCCATTAATTTCGTATGCCCACCCTCCAGAATCGAATTATTAATAAAGATAGCCAAGAAGTGCGGTACCCGTTGAACCGAATACCTTTCCGTTCGTTTTTTCCCGAATGAATTATCAAAATCAATTGTACTCACCGTAAAGGTTGAAGGTGTTTGGTGACATGTTATCCAAAAAATGTTGCACACACTTCTTTCTCACTTTATTGGAACGACACTTAAATTTGTATCGCTCATCGAACACTTCACACTTTTCACACATCTGCAGCATGTGCAGAATATCACCAGAGTGGTTTTCTAGTCATTTTTCACTAATTACCGCAATGATATCGCACAACGGAAAATAATATAATCTCACAGTTACTTCACAAACCGTAAATGAATGCACGGTCTTGCAAGAGTTGCGTCCGAACTCTGTAGACCGACTGACTTTCGTGCGTCGTTGGAAGGAATTCGAGGGTATCGCAGACATCTGTTTACGTTTCGGCACGTTCGATGACGACACGCAGCGTTGATACCCTAAAGGGTAGCAGCGCCGAGTGCCACTGCCGAAACGTAAACAGATGTCTGCGATACACTCGAATTCTTTCCAACGACGCACTTCTTGGCTACCTTTATTAATAATTCGATTCTGGAGGGTGGGCATACGAAATTAATGCATGGGCAAATCTCTTTTACATCTAAACTAATGAACTGCATCGTTGAAAGAACGATTTCGATAATATTTTCCAGAAAAATCGAACTTTAACGCGATCGCTTCAACGGGTACCGCACTTCTTGGCTATCTTTATTAATAATTCGATTCTGGAGGGTGGGCATACGAAATTAATGCATGGGCAAATCTCTTCTACATCTAAACTAACGGACTGCATCGTTGAAAGACCGATTTTGATAATATTTTCTAGAAAAATCGAACTTTAACGCGATCGCTTCACCTGTACCCTTCTTTTCGAGGTTTTTATTTTTTATTTAAATCCTGGAGGGTGGGCAAATGAAATCTGAGAGTGGGCAAACGTGGCCAGGTCGGGTATATTCGTATCCTTCTTTTAAAAAATTGAAATGCATTCATAATGGGTGATGAAGACAAATTTTTTATTTTGTTCATAACTTTTTTTGGAGGGTGGGCAAAAAAAATTTTGTTATGGGCAAACATGGGCATACGATGAACAAACGAATGCAGTTGAGTTTTTTTAAAAAATCGAATTTGGGGGTGCTATCTTCACAGACCTATTTGCGGCGGGGCAAGTTTTTACGGTAACAACGTGCCCCAAGTCACGGTAACAACTAGCCCCTACCGACACATGTAGCAATTTCAAAGACTATTCTGCTTATACATGTATTCAAACGAGAAACACTATTACACCATGTTCTTAAATGTCATTTGATCCATAAGAACGATTCAATCTATAATATCGACGTTAAATAATTGAAATAGACCAAAAAGTAATGATAGAAAAATTTTTACTTATCTGGTACGCGACTAATAGCTCCTTGCTTACAACCACACAATTCGCTGTCGCGGACGCTATTATAGTGGGCGACAGAGTGGCGTGATCAACTCACACGGAAAAAATAATTTAAAGTACAACGCTCTTTTTATTTTGAAGATAGAGCCGTCGGAGCAACTTACCCCCGGAACTTTTAGCCCCGGTCTCCCCTACTTAAAGTAGATGACATCCGTTTGGCATACATTTTACTCATCACCGAAAGAACTGAACACGTAAGTAATGCACTTGCTTTGAAAGAAAGGGGTGGGGAATGCTACACATTATTCCAAGATATACTCAGTCAACCGAAAGTCTTTTCTGAATATATCAAAATGTCACCCGGAACATTCTACTGTGTTCCTAATGGAATTGAAAAATGTGTCTCCAAACAGTCCACACACTTAAATTTTCGTCCATGCATTTCTTGAGTAATCTTTCCTTATTTGTCACGAGATAAATACGTCTCTGGTGCGGTAAGTTTCCTCTAACATGTGCCACAGATATCGATTTTCATACATTAAACTTGTGAAGCTCTTAATATTGCATGCAATTCTTTTACTTGATTATTCTGACGTAATCAAGTGACAGTGCTACAGAATACGTATTCGTCGTAAACATAGCCTTATTTAGCTTAGAATGCATTGCACGAATTACTTTAGTTATTGGATAAAATTAATAATGGAATTGCTAATCTGATTCAATTTAGGGATAATATTGTTCTGGTTGATGGATCAAAGATTGAGAATAGATTTGTTATCATTTTCATTTAATTGAGTTAACTTTTTTGTTTTTTTTTGAGTTGATAATGTTGTATTTGTAAAGAAATTTATAATGATTGTTGTTATAATTATTATTAAAGTTATGGATATTATTATTAATCAAACTATAGGTTTTATTTGAGGAATAAAAGATTATTAATATTCATTAGAAGTATTCGCTTGTACTATATAGTATTGCATTTCAGACATCTAATGAAAAAATATTATTTATTAATAATTTTTAATTGACAATTTAATGTTATTTTTTAACTAATTCTTTAATTGTTTTAAAATGAATTTAGTCAGTTTTTAAAGTTTTTAATTGATGTTCTTTCTATTACAATTGGCATAAATCTATGATTTGATCCACAGATTTCTGAGCATTGTCCATAGAATAATCCTGCTCGATTAGAGTACAGAGTTATTTGATTGATTCGTCCGGGAGTTGCATCTACTTCATTCCCTTGCCTGAAATATACTTACACTACAAAATTTGCACTTCCCCGGAAAATTCTTTTGTAAAGAGGCTACTAATGAAGATACTGATTGTATCTTGAATGCTTCGTGTATAATCAAAATAAAGAAAATATATAAAAGCAAAGGTATGTAAATAATACTGAATATATACACAAGAACATTTAACATAAGAATAACAGTGAAAGATTGGAACTAGCAATGTCGCACGAGAAGTGTTCAAATATTTTGCTACTAAAATACAACTAAGAATTCTGATTTTTTGAATCAAAAATATAATTAGCGTCGAAACACTTCGAAGCACAGTAAGAAGTTCTAGAATACCGGTAAAATTGTTAATGGGCTTTCCCTAATTTTCTGAGTTATATTAAAGCGTACTATATTTAGTTACCTATAGTAATTAAAACGGAAGCGTACTGCAAACCATTTAGAAGCTACAAGGTAAATTCCTAGAAAATGCATTGTGCAAGAAATTATCCAAGAAGTTCCCTTTTAAATAAAACGACAGATTTTATGTTACACGCGAGGAAGATAAAAAAAGTAATAAAGTCCCAGATGCGTTAGAACACGTATCTAAATAAAAATAATAAAAAAATATATTATATACTCTCTGCGTCTCCACTCAAGGCACTCCATTTAACTGATTACAAACCTGAGAGAATAAAATCACTTTACCGACATGCTCTCATTCTTCACACGAATTGCAGCTTATAACAACATTTACTTTTAATAGGCACACGGCGAGCTTCAATGGTCAGTCTGGAAAAATTAAAAGCCCCGGTTCCGTGAAAGAAAGTGTTCCCTTAAAATTGTCCTATTAGGTCTCGAGAACCTCCTGATGCCTGCTCATTATGCACCTCATGAAGCACCCCCTGTACATGCGCGCCCGCGCTCCCCAGTGTATTTTATCGTGGATTCCCGCTAGGTGCATTCACGTTCTTCACCAGCCTCCTCGCTCTTCCCTTCTGCCTCGTTATGTATTTTATTCCGCGGTAGTGGAGCCCGCAAACGATTTCCCTGGTAAGTGGCAATTTGCATAAACGAACATCCGAAACGTATTCCTGTCCGCTTCCATACCGCGATTCGTCATCTCCACCGGTTCCCGCCAACTTTCCGCCCGCCATAACATCGTTACATTACAGGCGGGAAACGGAATACCAGCGGAATCCTGTACATTTCGCACCTTGCGATTTCAACAGTAACTGCCGGCCCCCGCTTCTTAGTATTCACTATGATTCATGCCTCGCGCTGGTTTACGCAGACTTTTTGAAATTTTAGAATTAGTGGGCGGGTGTACAGGGTGTTCATAAAACAGGGGGCCAAATGTTATGAGTGCATTCTACTCGTCGTCTTTTTTATTAGAGGAAGTGGTGTTCATTATTTCGGACAGTTTAGCAACGCGCCGCGATATCGGTGCGGAAATTTTCTAAACTAGAGCTGTAAATATTCGGATCATTTGGAATGCGAATAGTTTCTTCGAATATTTCGGACATTCGGACATCCGAATATTCGAATAATTGGGAGTATTAATTGTATTTTAGTATACAGGGTGTCCCACTAAGGAGTGGACAGCGCGATATCTCTTAAAGTATTGTCGATAAAAATATAAAAAAAATAGGGAATTGCATGGTTCGAGGGGGCCCATTTATTAGCGCGAACGAATTTTGTTTTCGATTATTATTTTAAAAGATACGATGGTCAAGTTCGGTTTTTCCAATGGAACTATTTTTTTTGAAGACCTGAGTTGATAGTGCGTTCCAAGACAAATTCAATAAACTTTAATGTATACACTTTATTTCCACTGGTTTTTAAGATATTGCGCTTGCAAAATTACTGATTTTCACTGGAAGAAAACCCTCTGGATTGGCAAAAACCGGAGGCGGTCTTACTGGCGCCACGGGTGGCACTGCCTGTTGAAATGGATACTTACCTGCCAAAGGTCTACGCCAGAAATAGCAGGCCCAAAGGCTGGACAATTCTTTTCTTTTGACACAATCTGCTCCCTATGGTTGAAATTTAGTCTAGCAACTTTCACTCCTCCTAACCTAACCAATCCAACTTGCATCTCTCCCAAAAGAACCGGCCATCCGAGCGTAGAAGCAAGTGCGAAATAAAAGTAACGATGCGCTTCTCGATACCGCAGATGTACCTACCTAAGTAGCATTTCTGACGGAAAAGAATTGTCCAGCTTTTGGGCCTGCGAACCCTGTCGTAGACCTTTGGCAGGTAGGTATCAGTTT
Source organism: Andrena cerasifolii (assembly GCF_050908995.1). Classification (NCBI taxonomy): domain Eukaryota; kingdom Metazoa; phylum Arthropoda; class Insecta; order Hymenoptera; family Andrenidae; genus Andrena; species Andrena cerasifolii. The sequence continues at coordinate 5,162,470 of NC_135125.1, read as the reverse complement.
CAACAGGCAATGCCACCCGTAGCGCCAGTAAGACCGACCCCGGTCCTTCCTATTCCAGAGGGTTTTCTTCCAGTGAAAATCAGTAATTTTGCAAGCGCAATATCTTAAAAACCAGTGGAAATAAAGTGTATACATTAAAGTTTATTGAATTTGTCTTGGAACGCACTATCAACTCAGGTCTTCAAAAAAAATAGTTCCATTGGAAAAACCGAACTTGACCATCGTATCTTTTAAAATAATAATCGAAAACAAAATTCGTTCGCGCTAATAAATGGGCCCCCTCGAACCATGCAATTCCCTATTTTTTTTATATTTTTATCGACAATACTTTAAGAGATATCGCGCTGTCCACTCCTTAGTGGGACACCCTGTATAATTATTTGTTTATCAAACGATAAATTTGAATCTTCAACAATCTTTGGTAAATTTTAGTTTGCTACAAAAATGTCTGCTTATGTTGAAAATGAAGTCGCGTAGATCGACTGCGAAACAGAATAGGGCATTATTCCAATTATGCCAAGTAAATCTATACGTATGTGACGTAATTATTCGAATAAATTCTTATTAGTAGGTACAATATTTTAGTTAAATAATAATTATTTACTGTTTGCAACAAATTATTTCTTCTATTCATTCGAATTCATTCTGTTCATTTATTTGAATAATAAGTGATGGTTATTTTCGTTCCAAAATTAAAAAATTTAGCAAATCTGAATAAAGTTTCAAATTTATCGTTTGTAAAACAAATAATTGTAAAGGCTAATATGAAAGAATTTCACGATACAGTGTGAAAAAATAAATCATCTTCAGATTCCAATTTGGTATAATCCGAAATTCGGTCACTCCGAATATTCGATTACTCCTATTTATTCGAATATCCGAATCTTAAATTCCAATTTTCTGGTATTCGAATATTCGAATCTCAATTTCTAATGCTCTGGTATCCGAATATTCGAATCTTAAATTCCAATTTTCTGGTATTCGAATATTCGAATCTCAAATTCGAATTCTCCGGTATTCGAATATTCGAATCTCAAATTCCAATTTTCTGGTATTCGAATATTCGAATCTCAAATTTGAAGTGTCTAGTATTTGAATATTCGAATCTCAATTTCGAATGCTCTGGTATTCGAATATTCGAATCTCAATTTCAAATGCTCTGGTATTCGAATATTCGAATCTCAAATTCGAATTCTCTAGTATTCGAATATTCGAATCAGAATTTCAAATTCTCTGGTGTTTAAATATTCGAATATTCGTACCAGCCCTATTATAATCCCTCAATTAATTTCCGACGGACAAGTTACTTGAAATATCCCCTAACAAAGAAATTTTAATAAATTATGGGACGCTGTATCACGGAAATTAAGTATCTGAAGACCATTGTTTGTGAGCTGCATTTTTATCACTGCGACGAGTAGAATACGTTCATAAATGAGCAGCAACAGATTTAAAAGTGTCAGCAGCAGGTACAGCGTTGGTTTACCTTAACCACTCTGCGACGATGCTTTCCCTTTCAAACAAGTGAAGCGGCTTTACCCAAAGCCATGCAAATCGTCTATTAATTCAAAAGTCCACTAAACAACACACATTCTGTGAAATGGCTCGACAAACGTTCCGCGACAGCTGATAAAGCGGGAAGAGCTCTGGATGCCGAAAGCGGAAAGAGTTCAGCATGCAATTATCATTCCGCTTTTGTCGATAATGTAAATGCACAGGCGAGAGCGTTTAGCGTGTACACCAGCGAAACACCAGCAACGATTATCCCCTGAATAATAAAAAGTATAATGGAAACAGTAAACATTTAAGTCGAAAAGTTGCAGCGCACGGTCGCCACGTACCTAATTCATGTTCCAATTAATATTTCGGGAAGGCAAAGAGAACTGACGCATGGCGTCGACGATGGAATAATGACATTGCAGTTTCAATATTAAAACGAACAAATGTAGTAGCCTGTGGCCCGATTTACCAGCGAGTATTTACCAAACAAGCTGCCTCGCTTTTCCTTTGAGCTCGCTTGTTTTCCAGGAACCTTCAATAAATAACGATAATTAAGCAATTTTCGCGTTTTCGATTGGAGCGGCCGAGCCCCCGTGGCCCTGCGCCCCGTGTACACTTAGAACACTTTAATCAATTTAACGGCTTATATTATGGAGGTGTCGCTGAAACGCTGCCATTGATGAAAGCGGTTTCCGAAATTACGGATAATTAATCAGCCGCACGTCCGCTGGTGCGCGACAGAAATGGATAGCGCGGGGCCAGAGGTTAATAAGCCGCGAATGATTCGGTCTAGGGCTGGACGAGAACTCGGGGACCATCACAGTCACTGACGGATGCTGCGCGTGTGACTTCCGTTCCGTTCCCGTGCTTCATGGACACCCCATCGCTCGGCGTTACCACAAGCATGTGACCGAAACTGTTTTGATCCTCTGACTCCTCTTACAACCCCTCTTGTTAGTTTTTATTCGTGCTGCCAGTGGCGTCGCACGCGAACAATGCATACAATTTGCCAACACTGCTGATCATAAAGATTTTGTAACGTTTAATACGTTGATTGCCGTGGAGCGTATTAAACAATTCTTATGTAAAATCCTTGCATTAAATGAACCGTTAGGTTCGCAAATTTCTGGATAATATCAGTGTTATTGGGGATGAGCTAGAATTTTAAGTGCATATATTTGAAGAAGTTAATATATTTGTAATTAGTTTAGTTATTTTACTGGTATGAACTGTAATGGTAATGAAGTAAGAGGGTAGCATTCCATCTAAAAAAACGCTAGGCGACTTTAACCCTTCGTTGACACACCTCCTTTTTCGATCAATTTTGACATACCTGGGCGGCTCACACCCAGAAAAATTTTTGAACGACTGCCATTCTCATCCAAAGAATCCAATTATTATGGAAAAAATCATGGATCAATTTCAAGGTCTCTAGAATGTATTCCAATAGTTGTTTTATTGAAATTTTATCGCAATTTTTGTAAAAAAAATATAGATTACCATATGTCGAAAAGAAACGAAGAAATTTTTTAAAAAATTGTAAATTTTACAAATTTCAATATCAGAAGCTAACAATCTACAGAGTTGTTGTTGAGATATAATACTTTGAGAGAAAAAATAGTTTGTACGTCGGCTTTGGAAAAAAACTATATATTTTGCATATAGAAGGTACAGAGCGTCAGAATCAGCTTATGGGTGACTCACACCCAGAGTGTCAACGAAGGGTTAAAATAATCTTGACCAGTGAAAAAAGGTCTTATTCATAGATGCTTCCAGATTCTCCCTAAAAAATATAAATGAAAACCACCTTATTAAGAAAGCATAATTCACAGGGACAGTAAAGATTAAGACCTGCAGAGAATTCAAATCTAAACTATCACAAAATAAATCTGTGGGTGAGTTCAACAAGGGCCAATATCAAAATCGACACTTTTGAGTAATTGGCGTTAGACATTTCGCGAAAACTGTATATAATTAAGTATACAATGTTGCAAAATTAAAGTTGACATTAGCCCTTTTTGAATTCACCTACAGAAATAATTTGTCGCGCCAGGAAAAATGTTTAACTATCTCTACTCGTACAACTTTATCAACAGATAAAGAAAAATGAGTCCGGCGATCATTGAGAATTTCTACACGATATCATTTTTATCAAAATGTGTGACGTTTCACGCTTCGGCACGTGTTTGCAGGTAAAAGTGCACGGTATCAAGGAGATCACAAAACGTCAAAAATTCAATCTTCTATTCCAGCTACTTATAGCTATTATTCGATCAACATTCCTCGATGAATATTCCAGGTAGCTCGAGGTAGAAGAATGAAGGTTTGATCCTTCAAGGGTGTCATGCTCGTATCCTCCTCCATTATTCTCCGGCACGAATTCTCCATCACTCTTCACTGACATCGGTGCCACTTTTCCGGCCCTCCTTAAAACTTCTCCCAACTAGATGCGGTTCGACATAATAGATAATTCGATCAGGAAGTCGGCACGAAAAATTATCGGCGAGAGCAGCGAAAACATCGGAGCCCGAGAAGAATCGGGACCATTCTGTCGCGAGTTTCTTTTCGTTTGCCTTTCCACGCTGTTCGTCGGATACAATCGGACATCGGTACTACCAGATAGCAGCAGGCATCCATAGAAAAGGAAAACGCTGAACGGTTTGGCAGAAAGCAGTCGTCCCTCAATGTTTTTAGAGCATTTCTCTTCTGGTGGCTTTCCTCTGCACCTTTTTCCTGTCCCCCCATGCTATTTCATTACATTCATACTTTGACGTCCAATGAATCACCTGCTTCGTCGGACAGGCGACTAATATTCACCGTTTCGTGGTTCAATTCACGGCCAACTCGAGTGCGCCCACGAAACAAGTGTTTTATTAAGTATGTCAGGGCATAAGTAATTTCGGTGACGATCTAAAGGCTCTAAATGCAAGGGATTCTTTTTATTTGTAATATATTATTTCGATAATATTAATCGACAGCTGATAAAAATAATGGAAATAAGTGAATGTAGCTTAAAATAAACATCTAATTTGTCGGAAAATGCAGATTGACAGAGTACACGAGCGACATTGCATTGTTTCCCTACTTCGCGAAGGAAAATCGATTGAAAAAGCAACTGGAACTAATAAGGGAAGAACCCGAACCTGAAAATTCATAAAATTCTGAAACTTTGGGAATATGTAAGGGATTTTATTATTAAACATCAGACAATATGTTAAAAATGTTAATCTGAGTTCAAACGATTGCTCTTTTTTTTTAAATTTATTTAATTAATGTCGCATCTTCTTGTTAACCATTAGCGACCACAGTGAATTACATTGTTTAATAGAATAATATATACACTTCTAAATGATCATGCTTGGTTGTCTACTATTATTCTGTACTGGATATTATGATACTGCATTTTAATGTCTATTAAATTGTTCGTTTTTTGAGTCAATTTTGTCAAATTTCTCCGACTATTTGGGTTTCTTTTAGGTAAGTTATTATTCTCCCTACATATTTCTTATATTTAAGACATTCTTTGATGGTTACTGGAGGTTTTACTTGTTCTCTTAGGGTTTGGCTTATTGGACATTCTTCCATTATATGTTTTTAGCTCGGTATTACATTTTGGAAGTTGATTCTTCTCTATTAAGTACAGGTGTGTCAATCTAGTATGTCCTACTCTTAGTCTTGTAATAATTATTTGTTCTCTTCTTGTCAGTGAGAGGATTGCTTTTAATATAGTGGACTGCATGAAATATGTTACTGTGTAAATATGTTAAGTATAAGCAAATTATTTTAAAAATATCCATCATTTACATAAAATTAAAAAAATTCAATTATTACAATCTGTATTTACATTTAGTATCTACTGTATATTGCCAGTAATATTTACAATACATGTACACAGTAATCACTGGAAAATATACATTTATTGTACCAAAACTTTAATTGCAGAGGAAGTGCAGTAAATTTGGAATACCAGTTTGTTTAAGACGAATACAAAATTAGGGCAGAGGATGAGAACAAATAAAACTGCATAATATCATAGAGAAACTAATAAACTTTCATATTTCATAGTTTCAGTAATAATAAAAAAACAAAAAGTAACTGAGACTTTGGTTTGAATGAAAAATGACAAGAAGTATCGATTTAGGGTGCAGGTAATTTGGAATACCGGTATTCCAATTTACCTTCACTTTATAAACTTAAAGAAAACACGTAGATAATAAAATTAGTTTATTTGGGCGTAAGCAGGCTAAGAAATCACAATGAAGGAACAAATTATACGTAAATATAAATTCAAAACTTTAAAATTTACTTGCAGTAATCACAGATATAATTTCCTGCGTCATACCCAGCACATTCAAGCGGCAGTAGCTATTACGTGTGAAACGAAAGCATCGCTAAGCTTTGCCAAATTACCTTCACCTTCGGTATTCCGAATTAGCAACATGGCATTGAAACATAAAATTTCATGTCACACTTTGTATTCCCGAAATTATCGCAAAACTGGCACGGAACCATAGAAGTAACATGCAAATGAGTAAATTAAAAGTTTAACTCTAAAGTTTTTACATATTTTAACCATAATTGGAACGATTGAATACTTACTGAAAAAGTTTTGCAGATTCACGTTTTCTTCCTCTGCAGATTACGTCGAAAATGTAAAATTGGCGGTTCATCCACAAATGTCATTAGTGAACAGGTCATTAGCCCCTATAATCTGCGGTGTTACAAATTAAATAGCGTTAGTAATTTATTACATACTTCGGTATTCCAAATTACCAACAGTATTCCAAATATGCTACAATCCCTCTACTTTTTTGCCACTTACTTATTTTTGCAAAATTTTATTTCCTCCTTATAAAAATTGACCGATAGTCTTACAGTACCTAATGGGTGAGCCCCCTTTGTCTCCTGGCCCCCAATATTTTTAGAATCAACTCCGCCAGTGCTTGCAACTTGCAAGGCAGTTAGGGGTTGATCGTTTAAAAATAATTCGACGCTTACATGCACTGGGGAAGGTGGCAACAGAAGAGTCAAAGATAAAAAACCGAAATTACTTATGCACCAACCTAATAAATCGCGATCCTGGTAAGTCGAATGAAGATTAGATCTGGAAAGACTGAAACAGGGGGGGTTGGGGCGAATTCATCGAATCAGCATCGAAATCTCGTTTCCGCGACTCGTTGGCGTTCCACGGGCAACGGCCGCCGGCTGATGCTGCGTAATCCAGAAACGAAGAGATAAGGGTCGACCTTATCCATAGAGAAAGTAGACGAAATACAGCCCGACGTTTCTGGATCGGGGGCACCGCCCTTTGCGCAAATACGACTGCGCGCCCAGTTAAGAATATTTTATCGGGGAATATTCCCGCGGATTGGGCAACTCCTACGGCCCCGTAGGAATCCTCCTGACGTTGCGGAATTCCTCGGAATCCCTCCGCGCGGGCATTTTTCTTTCCTTTCCTCCGCCCCAAGCGCAATTCACCTGCGATACAGCGTCTCCGCCGAGCCGAATAAACGAATAAAAGTTCGAGACGCTCCTGAAACATTGATTTTACGCGTCAGTCGGGCGGACACGTCGCGCCGGTCGTCCCTAGGAACGGAGCGCGATGAAGCTCAATGCCGAAGTGAAAATTAGTCACGCGTAATCCGTTTCGGTTTTAGACGCAACAGTTTACATGCACCTGCTCAGAACTTGAGGCTTGTATAATACTCGTGAGCGAAATTGCGGAGGGCGGGGGAGAAGGGAAGTTCGCAGCCCCTACCGCTTTGTTCGCGAACACTGTAGCCGTCTGTTTACGGTACCAGGGCCCATATTCTGCAGTGGCTGGTTTATTCATTGAAATGCTTGACCACGTGGGTTAGTGAACCCGGTGATCGTAGTAGGTTGCTATGTACTTTTATCGGGTTTACTACCCCTGGTACCTACCCTCTTTCCCTGACGTTCCTGGGCAGTGGTCTTAAAAAAAAGTGATCCGGATTTTGGCTGTTGACCACAGTCAAACAACGGAAGCAAGCCTCTGTGTAAAGAAATGTAAAAGAGAGCGGCATAAATTTGATTAAGGGGGGATTAGGGTGGAGAGTTCAAATTTCGTCCCCGGAATGAAACTAGGAGCTGTAAAGGAAACTGAGAATGATATTGTAAAAATTTGTTGTTTGAAATGAAAAGGGCTGAAATAAATAAACTGTAAGATCACTTGTGTCAATGAAAAAAATTATTTGTGAAGTTATTTCGTGGTTTACAAATGTTTTCTTGGGGGACGAAATTGGGAAGACTTTTTTCAGATCTCACATTTTGTTTATTATCTCGCATTGACATGACATAATTACATTTTGCGATTCGTGGAAACATAGAGAAACGTTCGAAAAAAATTCACGCCAAGTGCCAACTCATTCTAACATTCTATACACCCTCTACAGGGTGAAATACAAATGGGGGACCAAATTTGGGCCCTTTACCCTATAAATACTTTACGTAACGCTGAAACAGCCTGATTTTGCCAAATTTTCTCTGGAGAAATCATGAATTATGTCATTTTTAACTTTTTTATGGCTGTTTATTTAACATTTGGAGATACGAAAAAAAATTAGGTTAAAAATATGCATTGTAGATGTCGCTGACGAGGCATCTTGCCGGTTGCAAGATTTTTCAGGATTTTTTTGATCGTACTTTTTCTCCAAAGCTCTAGAATTCTGTAAATGTTTTACTTCTTTTATTAATTTTGAGGTTCATCGATGATATAATTTCATAAATAATAAGAATATTTTTGTTTTTTTATGTTAGACAAAAAGGCGCTAGAACCCTCACCGTTTTGCAGCTTTAGCAACGACGCTGTAGCAAGATGCCTCGGTCTTACAACCTTAAAATGTTAAATATAAAGCCATAAAAGGGTTCAAAATGATTTGCTTCATGTCTACAGAAAAAATTCCTCAAAAACGGCCTGTTGTAGCTTTATGTAGAGTGTAAGCCCCCTCCCCCCATCTAATAAGGAATTATTTAGTAGGTTTGTTAATGTAGTAAAAATAAATCGAAATGATTTTCACTTCCATTGCAGTTTACACACTTGCAGAATGAAAGAAAATAAGTGAATCTGTTATAACACTTCGTGTCTAAATTATACTTAACACTTCTGTGACTAATTGTAAGTACTGCGTATGATTATTATTACAAATAATATAACTTGAATTTCGACCGTAAAAATTGTTGTAATTAGAAGAGATGATTTCGGCGCACTGGTTCGGTCTATTAAATAATTAAATAAAAGCTATTTTGCAATTTTCAGAATTTTTACCAAACTCCAACGTTTCGGTCAGTGATTATGATCATTCTCAAGGAAAGTTAGACAAAAGGAAACAAAATACTGCGTATGCTTTTATACAAATATTTTTTCTTTTAAACAAATATCACGTTCATTGTTGGGAACGTGCGACGCAGGAGTCGGTTAACCGGTGACTGAGGTAAACAGTAGACACCAGGCAAGAACATCGAGATGGTAAACCAGAGTGCGGCCTAACGATGCCAGAGTATTTTTTCCTTTTATCTAACTTTCCTTGAGAATGGTCATAATCATTGACGGAAACGTTGGAATTTGGTAAAAATTCTCGAAATTGCAAAATAGCTTTTATTTAATTATTTAATAGACCGAACCAGTGCGCCGAAATCATCTCTTCTAATTAGATTATTATTATACTTATTGCAGCATTCAGATAAATTTAAAAATGCAGCTGTGCTGCACTATATTTCTCGTGAATTGTCCTTGTTTATCAACTATCACATACATGAATCACGATGCACTTGTTTAACGCCATATCAGCGTGAGAAATTTTTCAAATTTTAAAGCAATAATCTATAAAGTTTTTCTAATTCATTTCTAATTAAAATTCTCAATTTCAATTGTACACATTTCGAAAGAGTTGAAGTAAAGTTTGAAGCAACAAAATGTGACTTTATTTCTAAAAAGCTTAGGAAGATGTGTACCTACCATTGCCGCATGTTTGCGTAATATATCGGAGCAACATTTTCTACATCAATGTTCCATACCTTTATCAATTTTCTTTACATTACGTATCCATTTCCCTTGAAAAATATTTTTGAAACGGAAAAAACTGTGGAAGCACTTGAAATCCTTTCTCCGCGGAATATTATGCGCAAACTTTATAGAACCAGAAGAAAACAAGCACCTGAACTCTCAAAAATGATAGAAAGAACTTCCATAAATTTCTACGAAGTTCTATTAACAATAAAACATCCAATAGTTACGATCAAAATGATGTTAATTATAAAACTTTATACAAAACTTATTTTCATAATGATTGTTCAGTTACTCGATCACGTTGGAAAAAGAATGGATATTATCCTGGTTTTCCAGCAAACATAGAGCATTCGAAGTGATAAGAAAACAATGAGGTAACTTTCCATTTAACTAATGGACGCAATGCAATTACTGGAAGATCATTATTTTTAAGAATCTCGACGTACCTGTTCAGAGCGAGAACGATTAATTGCAGACCATGAACTAACGAAATTCTTTCGTCAATAGTTCGCTAATTAATGTATGCCAATCACTCAAAGTACATTAATGAACATTTTTATCGATGGTTACTTTTAGTTACATTATCTTTTCACGTTTTTTATTCTACCTTCCTTTAATTCTTCTCGTGATTCAATACTTCAATTTCTCAACAGTTTTAATTCAATATTTATACTTCATTAAATACCACCGATTATAAAATTATTGTTTGCATTAAATGTGTGAAATTTTTAATACTCACATTATTCGAACACTTATGGTAAAAAGCAGCTTCAACATTTTCAATGCGAAACTTTAGCAAAAAATAATTTTAACCTCCCCCTCCACTCCGACGAAAAAAATAAAACGAAAAAAATACAAAAAGATTTACATCGCGTGTAATTATTTCATACGAATGTACGTCGCCATGCACATTAAATTTAACATTATTTACGCGAGTAAAATAAACATCAATGTTCAAATAGTGTATGTACACATCGAAGCTTTGACTCTGTGAAGGACGATCAGTGCTCGAGCAGAGTGAAGTAAAAAATGTTTAAATGAGGAATTAAAATGTTTCCTTCTGTTTTATACCTGCAATTATTGTCCATATATTTTCCCTTGATTTGTAGCTCATGTTTAATTAAGCAATCCAGTCCAACTTTATTTATTAATGAAACAGAGGTAGGTACTGTTTTTTGGGACGAGGTGGGTCGAATAAATAAAAAATTATTTACATTCTTGATAATTAAATACGTGAAATCTAATGCTCATTTATTTAAAATATCTAAAGTATTACTTTTCGTTGAACAAAGCTGAGGTAACCAAATTTGATTTTGAAAGTTATCACCATTTGTGCTGAATTTCTTATAAATTCACTTGAATTTCATCTAATCGCTTCACATAAATTTCAAAGTATTTATGAGTTTGATAAACTACGAAGGTAATTAATTTTGAGTACCTGTACTGATTTCAAATTTAATAATTAATTTTCTTCTATGAATCCCAAATTTGTCGAATATACCTAACATTTATTTACACTTTACGCGGCACCGTCGTGTTTCCGCACCCTGGGATTTGCGTTCTGTGCACAGATTGCAGACGGAATGCTGGAGCAATTTGAATTGAGAGGATTAAAAATAAAACTGGCCCGATTAAGGTCGTATTTGAACCCATTTTTTGGAAAGGTTCATTTTCAAATTCTTACCCCAAATTCGCCCCTCAAAGTGTTTAACTGTGATGTGCCCGAGAAATATTATAAGAAAATTGCAAACATTATAATTCGTTAAATTCGAATTTGTTAATTTGAGTGATTGAGGGTTGTCGCATGGATAGTGCGTTTCGTTTAGTAATCGTACGACAGAAAAATAATAAAAGGAGATGGGTTGAAAGAGTGACGAAGTAGGTACCTACTGTAAATACCTGAAAACTTCATGAATTTATAATTCAACATTTCTACTTTATTAAACTATTAAATTGTGTAATCATTAAATATAACTTTCTGTTGAAACCTATCTATAATATTTCATGTACAAAAGGTTACTGCATCGAGGGCACTAGCTTTCATTTATGATAATATTGATCGCCGAACGAAAATGACTGGGCAGAAATTCGAGGACACCGATTAGAAAAGAAATTGCATCTATGTAGGATCCTAGGACCTCATGCTTTAAATGGTGCCAGTAGTGAAACTCAAGCATACGTCAGACTACGTACAGTGCACCTACAGTGACTCGCATTAATATTCGGACACTTTTTAAAATCGCATAACTTTTTTAGAATTGGTTCAAACGACTTGAGTTTTTTTGAGAAGCTAGAAGGATTAGTTTGCTAAATGACGTGTTTGGTCGTTTTGAAAAAAACTGTATTTGGTCGGAATAGCGAAAACAATAGTAAAGGTCGATTTTTAAACTTTTTTTTATGTTTCGAGAATCGTGAAAATTCCCGAAATCAGCGATTTTCGACCTTATTCTGCGATCTTTAAACGTTTGTAGCTCGGAGCAACGTTAACCGATTTTGATGAAATTTTAGGCACGTATACAACTTACTGCAATTTACAATCGTTTTCTTTTTTTTAATTTTCATTACAAGCTCACAAAAAAAAATTTAAAAATCGACCTTTACTATTCTTTTCGCTATTCCGACCAAATACATTTTTTTTCAAAACGACCAAACACGTCATTTAGCAAACTAATCCTTCTAGCTTCTCAAAAAAACTCAAGTCGCTTGGACCAATTCTAAAAAAGTTATGCGATTTTAAAAAGTGTCCGAATATTAATGCGAGTCACTGTACAAACTAAAGTTGAACCTTGGGGCAGCAATCGTAACTCTAATCGGAAGTATTCAGTGAGCGTTCTCCTAGGTTTTAATAAGTCGCCTGAAAAGTGTAATACCTTACTATTCGACGTTCAGATTTTTCTAGAGCTCTAGAGAAATCTAAATAGATCTCAATGAGCAAAGCATGCAATCTGCTGCCATACTGGCGTAGATTAATCGTCAGACAGGCCAGTGAAAGCGTTCGTAAGAGTGTGTGAGAAGCGTTTGATCGCGATCCGTCTGACAGCATGAAACACTCGAAACTCCCTTTGAGGATGAGAATCAGACCGAATCGAACGGGAGCCGGGGGCCGAGGACTTCGTTCATTAACGGCCAATTATTTTTGTTCAGCCTGTTGGAAAAGTTTCCGAGTTCCTGATGATTTGACGAAACGGTATTGAGGCTACTTGACATTTAGGTGACGCGGAGCCCACTTTAAGTACATACCGATCAATACTTTTTTGTCACTTGAAACTCGCGCGCCGCTGCGTAACAAAAACTATTCGACTGGATCGCGAGATATAAATTGCGGTGCTCCGGCTTGCCTCTGTTAATTTCAACAGACTCCCCGGGATGCTCGCCATATTTTTGTTGTTGTTAATAGTAAATCGATTGTCGTCTGCTGTTAAATAAAAATATTAATCACTTTTATGGAAATACAGCCGGGCCGCAACGAAATTTATTGTTGGCATTGGAAAGCTGGACCGCGACGCGATAAATAATCCGAAATTCGCGAATTAATTGATAGAAAACGGATCAGTTGCCAGGAGGTATTTATCACGTTACGCTGGCGACTAATTGTTCGTTCTTTTCAACAGAGTCATGAATCTCTGTCGGGGCATTACAGATTTCTGCAGCACTTCGTTCTGTTCGATATTTCATTTACGAGATGTGTTTCGCCCTTTTTTCCTGCCCGAGGAAAGCATCGGGCAAGCGGGGCCCCATGATTTATGTTGCAGGCGTTATCAACTAAATTAACAAAGACGATTCGCATAACGTCCTAGAAACGTCTTCCCCGTTGGAGTGAGGAGACCCGCCCACTCGAGACAGTCATTATTCTCGAGCTGTTAATAAAACTGTGTGAACAGCAGAAATCTCCTAAATTATGTTTCATCTTTTATCGAAGTAAATTCTCTTTCATGCTGAAACAGTAATTTCTTTCACTCTCTCAGATGTAACTTTTTCACACTGTTATTGGGGGGGAATGTGAAGAAGATTTCAGTGAAACATTTCCAAAGAAAATATCAACTTAGAAAGTCTTGCAGTAATTCTTTTATAATTCTTGAGGTAAGTAGGGGAGACTGTTGTACCATGGAACACTTTTTACATTTTACTTTTTCTTATTTTTTGGTTAGAATATTTTTTAATTAAAAAGTGATGGTGATGGTTAATGAATATTCCTTCGCAACGTTCTGTAATTATTTTTGTGTTTTACAGTGATATTGAAAGTTAAAAATTATAATGTCAGTGCCATGTAAAATGTACCATGGAACACAACCTCTTGTGCTTTCTAATACTGTCAAATTCTGGTTTATAATCAAAAGTTGCGCTTCCTGAGTTCCGGAATTTTGCCAGTAGTCTTGACAAAGTGGTTAATTTAACATTATACTTTGCATGCCTCCCTAATTGATATTTCAGTCGCTGGGGGGGCCATAACTGCCTGAACAGCGTTCTGCAAAACACCTGGATCAACTGTAGTCGGCTTAACACCCTGTTTACATTGTGGCATGATTATTCGAAAAAAAAACAAATAAAAAAAATGGCATCGTGTACCTTGGATAATGTTCCATGGTATAGGATGTTGTGTGTTCCAAGGTACAAGAGGGTGTACATTTATACCAATATGTCTGCAAAATGTTCACTAAAACTATTGAAGTAAGCATGTTTATTTACTCACCAGGAGCTGTAGAGTACATTGTATGTAATACTTTTCACAGTTACAATTCAATGTCCTTATTAAATAATAAAATTACAGAAACGAAAAATGTACTTCTGTCGCTTAAAAATTTGTTTATTTCACTACACACACACGTGTTGCACCACAGAAAAATAGAACTTCCGATAGAGTTACCTAGCGGCACTCTCTACAACCTGTAATGAGTTTCAACTGTTTATACAGCACCACTATCCAGTAATAGACAATGTTTCAAGGTACACTATCACCATGCCCGAGGTACAACAGTCTTCCCTACTCATATTCCAAACCACCTCCTGCCACAGAAAGTTAAAGTAACATTCTTATATCGCCCCACTGTTTTCATTTATTTCTCAACGACGAATCACCCTTTTTTCCACGTTGCATCCAAATTTCAACCCTGCTCCGGCTGCCAAACAATATTCCCCATGTACACACAACTATAGGTACATTATCGACGTGCACGTATTACCCATTCGTCACAGTAGTCGACGGTTAAAGTGTTACGAGTAGTGATGGGATTTAACTCGATTCAAAGCGCCTTCAGCTAAGTCCTGAAACTCGTGAGATCCCAAAACGTTTTGCAAGAGCCTTTGGTTTAGTAATGTTCTACGGTCTTGCAAATTTTATGAAGTCTTACAGCTCTTGGAAATCTTAAAAGGCTAGAAAGTCTTTTACAGTCTTAGAAGTCTCGAAACGTTTGAGTTCTGAATATTATACGTACAGCACTGGATATATTTATTGCATCACTTCCGAGCTGAAAAGCGATAAAATGATTCGTATTCAACTTATTTTGGTCAAGATAGCGAGCTACAAATCTTTGCAATTATTCTTACTTAGTACTAATAATAAGAGATGCAGAGTGATAACGTGTTTACTCGAGGGATGCAATAAATATTTCCAGTACTGTATATCATAAACTGTTTTATGTAAAAAGGAAATAGATTAATAGGCAGTGTCGTTAACAAAGTCTTCTGTTTACACTCCTCGTAAACCTGCATTATTCTTCACACTTGAGTCAACGCAGTTCGAAAAACAAAGGGAAGGACCAAACAATCACAATCGAAGAAGAAGAGTAAAATTACTACCGTTTCGGTTCCTGTTTTTTCACTACTGACGATGAGTGAACATATTCTGAGACTTTTTTTTTTACACAGTTTTCTCGATCGACAACATTCTAATTCACGATTTTCTCTGCCCAAGCATTGTGTGAGTTTTAATACTAGTTTAAGGGAAACCGCCGTTTAAAATTTTTCAGAAAATAAATTTTTTTTATATAATTCAAAATTCTTAAAATTCGTAAATTGACAAAATTCGTAAAGGTATAGATTCTACAGTCACATAGGTAACTAATTTAAACTCCGAACACAAGCATGAGCTGAGGACGGTTTGGACACGTTTTTCTCGAAACACGATATTTCGAAACGGTAACTACGATTTCAGAACAACTACTGAACCGATTCAAAAAAACGTTGAGGCCTTTAATTCGCAATTGTACTCGCTATCGCAGCACCGTAAAACAAACTTGTTTGAAACACGAATTTTTTTTTTATTTGCATATTTGTGCGGAAAATTACTCGCTTTTTGCACTACTTCGTTCCAATGCGCACCAACATCGTAGTTTTGGTCCTTTTTGCCCCAACAAGGGGTGCTGCAATAGCCATTGAAATAAATTTTAAGAGATTGCTTGAATTTTTGAGTTTGGACGATGCTGTGAGTAAATTTCGTGGTTACCGTTTTGGCGTCTCTTTTTCGCAGCGCTTCCACTAAGCGCCACCTAGAAAATGCATCAACGCCGAAAACACGACACAAAAATTTTTGTTGCACCCTGACGAGTGTATCAATAAATGCCAAAAATATTTTTTAGGATATCCTATAACCTCTTCTTGTAAAAAATCATAGATCACGTATTTTTCAAGGATTTTAACCGCAGGGTCTCCTTAAGTAAACCTTGTACATTTTGCGTCTTTAAACGTCCACAACTAAAATTATTGCACACATCTTTTTAAATCGAACGCTTCATTTCTGCAAGGATTAAAAAAAAAATAGTCAAAATCGCTTCGGTAGTTTCCAAGAAAAAGATACCCGCAGACAACACCACACGATTCTACAGTACAGTAAAATTTCTAATTAAAAAAATTACATTTTCTTTTTCTATAAATATTATAAATAATAAATTCTGGTAAATGAAAAAATAAATAAATGTGTCGCTATCATCATAATACACACTTTTTCTCCCTCTTCATTTGTATTGCATGACTTGCAAGGGGCTTAGGTTCGAATTTCTGTTTAACGCACATAGACTTGTCCGAAATAAATTCTAATTACCCCCGAATGTCCAGGAAATGCTCTAGATTTATTTGCCAAAAATTTGTCTTTCACTTTCTGGCAATTTTCAACTACACCCTGCCCCCTTAATCTCCCCAAAGCATGTACAATGCAGCGTATCGAAAATCGCACCACCAGTTACGAGTGATCCAAATAACGGCCCCCATAAGTCCCTAAATCCGTCATTAACTTCGCCCGTCGGCGACCAGCCGATACAATCAGGGCCGTATAAATCAATGGAAAAAATTGCCGGCGCTGTGATGCGCGCACCGTTTCGCGAGCGATTCACGAAACGGCCGTAAATCCACGTTCTCGTCAGGGGTCACTGGGAAGAAAAAAGAATGATCGAGACCGCATAAAGCAGTCGGTATTTATTTAACGGCGGGTACGTTGGCCGCGTTTTCAGCCCCGTCGTCAATGAATCTCGTCTGGATAGATGAGCGAGATCGGAGAGTCGATTTGCTTGGTCGACTGCCGCGGGGGCGATGGTTTTTTATTCGTCGCGGTGCGACGACGTCGTCACGCCGTGAAAATGTAGAGTTATTACATCCACGGTCGGAGAAAGTGGGGAGGGGATTGGCTTTTGAACGGGGGGAGGGGGGGCCAGGCCAGGTCAAGCCGGGAGTGGACGAAAAATGGAGCAACGAAAAGGCAAGGGTTGACGAATGTGATTCGCTGCGGGGGACGACGCGCCCGTTTCCGTTAAAATTACGCCACTAACTACAACCCCTTGAGAGGCGGCCGCGGCAGCATCGATCCTCCCTCGGGGACATACCGTAATGCATCGGCATACTGCGTCGGCCGTGTCGGCTCACTGACTTATGAAGCTGGTTTATATTTTTCGATTCCTGCCTTCCAGCCGCGTCACCGTCTACCGCGTCCCAATTCTAGCGGGAAACAACTACACGCGCTTACCCTTTTGATTTACGGCGGGGAGGGATGGATGGTGCAGGGAACACGTTCAGGGAAAGAATAAGGAGTGGGTGTGTTATTGCTTTGAAATTAATGATTAGCCCCTCGGTGGGCGCGCTCTTCAGACTTGCATGAGTGGGCGCGTTGCGGCTTTTAGGGGAGAGTGGGGTAATTGGGAGCACCTAAGCAGAAAAGGAAACAGAACGAAAACTATGTGAGACAGGAATTTGTTTTTTATTTACAAACATACTTAAACTAAGGTGAATGTCACAATTTCTGCTCATGTCCCTATTTTTGATCATTTTGAATTTTTCTTATTATTATATGCGTTATGTTTGCACTGCAGTTGCAACAAAATAATTCTAAATTATTTAAACATTTACGCGAGTGTTGCACGAGTTTGGGGCTGTACATACATCGCTATTTTTCATGAGCAGAAATAAGGACATTTAGAGCATTATATATTTAATTACAAATTACTAATAGTTAAACATCTTGAAATATCTTTTTTAAATAGTTTTTGAATTGGTTGATTTATTATTAAAGAATTAATCAATTATTCTGCAAATTTTAATTACCAACAAATTTTTTACATCTTCTTTGTGACGAGTTACCTCTTAAATCAGCAGAAATTGGGACATTCACCTTATTTCTCTATAAACTACTGTAACGAATTTTGGAAGAATTTTAATAAATTAGATTACCCCATCCGATTTGATCGTCATTACCCCACGACATCAAAAGATAAAAAAGAATTTATTTCAGAGGTTAGAATCATGATTCAGGCGACGCTTTGGACACAAATTGTTGCTTAAAAAGTGCTTTATTTCAACTTGAAAAAAATCACAATTGTATCATTAATTCAACAGTAATTACATGCAAATTGAAAATGGACAAAATATTACTTGAGACATGATGAAAATAATAAATTGTGTTTACCGTGAATAGCGTGAGCGTCCTATATTTATTACTTTCTGTCCGGCGTTGGATACGACCTAAACTATTAGATAGTGGAGACGGAACATAGGTTTTCATTTATTAAAACGCCGTAACCATCGCGTTCGCGATTACCCCGCGTTCCAGTTTACCCCACTCTCCCCTACACCGCAATCGGAGTTCTCGTTGTTTTACCTCTAAATTTAGAAAATTTTCGGTCTCACAGAAGAAAATCGAAATTACATTAGTTGCTTAATATTATTTTATTCAATGAACATCGAATATTAATGGCGTTGAAGATAATAAAAAGGAAATTAGTCCACATGCATCTGCTGCTCGTTTTTACAGTAAATATACAGTAAATATAAAGTACTATTTTATATATTTTACAGTAAATATAAAATACTTTTATATATTTAAATAATTTTATATATTTTACAGTAAATATAAAATACTATTTTATATATTTTACAGTAAATATAAAATAGTATTTTATATATTTTACAGTAAATATAAAATACTATTTTATATATTATACAGTAAATATAAAGTACTATTTTATATATTTTACAGTAAATATAAAATACTATTTTATATATTTTACAGTAAATATAAAATTTGCGGCTAACTGCCGCGGGCGCGCCCACCGAAGGGTTAAGTAATATCATTTCATTTCCTATTTTAAACAAACGTCCGTATCTTGTTTAAGTAATGTGTTCATAGACACTTTCCCTCACTGCGGGCCACAAGGGGTGTTAGAAGCATTCTGATCGATATTTTCCAGTTAAAAAAAATCCGAAAATTGATGTCATGATAAAATTAGACCACACACGGCAAAAGCAACATTAGAAAACATTAACAGCTGCAATTATTGCGAACTGATACCGCATACACCACATTTCTGTGACCTAGCATAACCTGACTGCCACTTATTCGGAGTACTGCAACATTTTTTAATCGATAAAAAATTCGACGATAGCGAGCACTTCAAATCAATTTTAAACGAGTCTTTTTAATTAAAAACATCCAAAATTGTTTGAAGAAGGAGTACAAAAATTACCTGACATATGTATTTAGAGGGAGATAAAAATGAACGTAAGTATTAATATTTTACGCTGAAAGTTAGCGCCGAGAAACGACATTACTTATAAGATGATCAGATAGATACTATTTGAGTGTTTTGTCGTGATGCATTTTCTTGATTAATAGGAAATATAAATGATAATATTAATATTGGTCATAATTGGTTCTGCGTCACATAAGTCACTGATGACCCACAATGTTTATTGGGTTTCAAAATTTCATTCAACAGACAAAGGTTTCTCAGTTAGATTTTCAAATAAAACAGGAGAGAAGCAC
Organism: Andrena cerasifolii; assembly: GCF_050908995.1. Lineage (NCBI taxonomy): Eukaryota > Metazoa > Arthropoda > Insecta > Hymenoptera > Andrenidae > Andrena > Andrena cerasifolii. The sequence goes on along the minus strand of NC_135125.1, from coordinate 5,142,701 downwards.
ACCGAAATTATGAAAATTTTAAAGCAATTGTTACTTTTCTGCCGCTGAATATTATATCTAGTCAATTTTTTGTATAATCTACTTTTTAAGATACTATCAAAGGCCAACAATTTTACAGTCGGCAGGAACGTGTAATGTGGTTTTGCAGCACCGTAAGCTATATGTGAAACGTGAAGAAGATTGAGGGCGGAATTCTGCGAGGATGGTTTAATCTCGTTATTTTTTCCCTTTTCGGTTTCATATTGCGTGCTACATTGAAATAAATTTCGAAATTCTTCATTCATAATATCATATGAGAATACTTTTACTTGTCTACTTTTTTTATATAAAAAAATAGGTGACCAATAATCGCTAAATTGTGGTCTAGACTCGTTTTAATACGAAAAATCGTTTGGCAGTGCTGGATGGAAAATTACAATATTTAAATCAGCGAACTTTAAATGGGTGTTTCGCCCTTTTGAATCGCTTAACACCAAATGCAGGAAAATACATCGTCCATATTTTTTATTGCCCCACAAATGTATGTCAGTTTGATTAAAAAAAAAAAAATCGCTTTCAGAATGTTCCCTTGTGACATTCCCTTGTACTCGTCAGCTTCCACATTTTAAACCCGATTGCTTCCAAAAAGTGTCCACTTTTCCGGAATACCAGCTCGTCTGTCCGTTTGAAGTACAGATAGAGAGCACCTCCGTGTTTGGCCATTAAACGGTACGGTGAGGACCGTTCACTAACTTTTGACCAAGCGTGTTCTACTACGAGTATATTTTAATTCGCCAGTGTAGCGTATGAAGTAACTATTCGTGCTTCCATTCGGATTTAAAAATTGGTAACCGACAAATATTTCAAGAAAATACACACGCCTTGAAAAGCTGATAGATCTGGCAATGTGTTCTCATTCGTTTTTTACAGAAAAAGGAATAAAAATCTGAATCACGATCGATCCATCGAAAGCTACAGATCCCAGGAAAATAAATGAAACGAATGTTATCCCCGCGGTGTTCGTTAGGGTAATTATTTCACGAGTAAAACAATGAAGGTATGTAACGAAAAAATCGCGGGTGATGAAAGTTTTTCGCAGACCTATGGATTTTCGAACGCAGAGCGCGGAGTGTACTTAGAACCAGCATTAAAAACATTTTATCTCATTACAGCCGGTAGAACGGTACGAAAAATCCATTAACCCACCGCCGCGCGATCGAAAAATAAATCACCGAGGAACATCCCCCCATTAAATCCACCATAAAATCCAGTAGGTATTAACAAATCAGGAAAGTACTTCCTCGGCCTTTCCTTTTTCACTCAGCGGGCTTAAGAGAATTTAAGAACCGGCCGATGTCGTTCTGTGTTCCTACCAAGGGTTAACTCTACGTTACTCACCCTCCACCGGTATTTCCTCCCTTTGGAAGCTTCACTGTGCTCCTGCGCGAGTTCACATCTTCCTTCGACAGCTTCCGTGAACACTCGCGAGTTGCATTTCTTCTGAAACTGCTTCCGGCCACTGAGTCCTGTGTTAAAGAGTAGAGAATTAGTGTTGAGAATAAGGGAAAGAACTGTACCCATTTAGTGATTTCTGAGCTTTACACAAAAAGAAAAGTAGCATAGACTCTCTATATTTTTTTTCTTTCTCATTTTTTGCTAAAGTTCAGTTTGTGAGCTTTTAATTAAAGAGCATATTTTTTTTTACACTAATCATTCAAATAGTTTTCTCAAAAATAATGACTTTCGTTATCGAAGTAGGTTTGTAATGTTTATCAGAACTTACAATAGTGGAATTAGATATATTGCAGTAAATATCCCCTTAAATATATATTTAATGAATTCTGGGTAAAGAAAAATCTAATGCCAATCAAAATATAGTCAACATATTAATTTTATTGAAGGGTCCTTGTGGAAAACACTGTAAGTACCAAAATTAAAAAAAAGGAAGAAATTTTTATCGGAAAATATTCTGCGTGCCAATGATGATACTATACTATAGAATTTGATTTCTGTCACCTACAGTGTTTTCTACAAGGACTCTTTATTAATATTTGAACATTATTCGAATAATTAGGAGTATTCGAACATGAAATATTTTTTCCCACCCTATCGTGAAATTCTTTTCATATTGGCGCCTTCACAATTACAATTTGTTTTTCAAATAATGCATTTGGAACTTTATTAATCTTTGGGAAATTTATAAATTTTGCATTTTTTTAGTAGCATTTTAGATTAGCCCACAGTTTCCCCGAGTTGGAAATTAACTGACCATCAAAATGCCAACAATAAATGCTACTAAGGTTATGAGTATTATTATTGTAATTATTTTACAATCGTTATTGGAACAAGTACTTCAAATAAATAATTATTCGAATAAACAGAAGGAATAATTTCTTGCAAAGCGTAAATATTCATTATTCAAATAAAATATTCTAATAAAAATAATCTATTCGGATAATTACGTTACATGCGTACACATTTACGCGAAACTATTGGAAAAATACCCAATTCTGTTTCGTAGTCGATCTACGCTACTTCATTTTCAACGTAAAGTTTGAAACATTACTTATAAGCAGACATTTTTTGTAGGAACGTGAGAATACCAAAGGTTAATAAAGTTCTGTAAGGGTGGTATACTGAGGGCGACAATGGGTTAAAGATAGGGTAGTTGTTTTATTTTAATTGTAGACTGGTCTCTTTACATCTCTCTACCAGACTGGTCTGGACTTGTGATGCCAGATCGGGGTCGGGTTCCCTCGAGAATTTCCCCCACCTCGCGTACACTACACCGGAGCTGCGTGTCAGTGAGCTCGGCGCTTCGGAGTCCAACTCACGGACACGCAGCTCCGGCGTAGTGTGCGCGAGGTGGGGGAAATTCTCGAGGGAACCCGACCCCGATCTGGCATCCCAGGTCTGGCCTCGACTGCCCGTTGCGTACGTGACCCACCGCCGCATGCGAGTCCCGAACTTCGGTGATCGCTGTCGAGTACCGATCGCTGTTGCTAGGCGCTATTGGCGGGCATTGTTGCTATGCGCTCGCTTCGGAACGCTTGGGCCTACGGTACGGTCGTAGTGACCGCCTCACACACATTTTTCCAATTCCAAATTTTTAATAATCCTAGAATATTCGAATACTCCTAATTATTCGAATATTCGCATTATTCGAAGAAGCTATTTGTATTCGAATATTTATAGCGTAGGCTGCGGCCCTGAACTAGCTTCGGGCCTGGGGTTTTTCCAACGCCTGGCCAGCGTATGGTATATATGTAATGTGATGTATATAATATGTTTGTAATGTTCATAATGTAATTCACCATTAACAAATTTTAACATTATATCAAGTTTACAGTTCTTTTCATTATTTCTGCTTTAATTAATATTTTAAGTCATTCATTTCTAACTTTGAAATCTTTAAATATTGCCTCTTTTAGCGAAATTTCGAGGGCCTGAAACACCAGAGGGCGCTGAATCTCGTATATTACTTTTTAACACGAGCTCTTATGGGATGCTTCCACTCTATCTTATCCTCTTTGCTTGCGTGCACTAGCGTGCACGAGTAGTGCCAACCCGGCACGGTAGAACAGACGACGTCCTAACCTATGTATCTCTATTAATGTAACAATATACCACTAGTATCATCGGAATCGTGTGTCTCATTACATTCCCATACAACGCGTGGCATAACAGTCCACGTATCATGCGTCGAGTGCACACAATCCCTACCCACCTGAGAAATGGGGGAAGAACCAAAGCTGACCAGTACTCAAGTCAAACCGTAGACATTGGATGTTCAGACCTCGATAGATATGCAAGGGTAGGATTCGAGGGAGCCGCATACAGACGTTCTTCCCTGTACATTTTCCTCTTTCGCTCACAATTTCCTGTTCCTAGCCACCCTGTTCTTTCACCTGGCTCCCTTTCGCTTGCGCGCTGCAATAATTCTAACCGGAAAATGCGGGAATGTGCCGAAACCTTAACTTCATTACACCAGGGCGCTTTAATTTTAGCGGTCAGCGTTAGTGCACAGGAAGGGAGAGGGTGGAAGTCGAGGAAGAAGGACGAAATACGAGCGCCGCGGTAACGAGTGTTGTTACGTACAAACTACCCCTGCTGCGTGGCCAGAAAGAGAAGGAAAGTTCGAATTGCCGGCCAACTCTGCTCCACGGTTTTTATTTCACACTGGAACCCTGCACTTTTCACTGCGGAACGCGTGTTCTTAAATAAGCTCGGCGTCTTATGATCTCGAAATTAGGCACCCAGAAGCACATTAACGAGGGGAATACAAAAGCCTCGGTTGCTTTCTGCTTGAAATCTACGCGGTGGTATTATAAAATTAGTGATTGTGGCTTGCGTAATTTTGAAATTAACGTGTCCGTTGGGTTGAATGCTTGCAATGCTTAAATTGGGATCCGCTGTAGCAGGGGACTTTAATAATGCTTGAAGTTTGAATTCTCAGTGATTTGTAATTGTTAATTTAATTTTTATACATATCGTTTCTGGTCAATGTAATTACAGCTGATGTTTTCGAATATAAAAAATGGAAGAAAAAGTTCGTTGTTTGCCTCAGTGGTTTTAATAATTAGACCAGTTGCTTAACGAATGGAAATTCTCCCTTTTTTCAAATTTTTACTACTTAATGTATAAATTATGAAATATTTTTTAAATGGGGCAGGTGGTTTGAAGTGGTTACTAGCGACGTTTTAATTGCATTTTATATTAGTTAATTCATTTATTTTATTTATCTAAGAAGTCAAAATATACTGGAGAATTTCTTGGTGATATTCATTTTTTTTTTATTAATTACTCAACTTGGTAGGGTGTCTTACTTTTAGTCGGATAATTGGTGTTTGTACGACTATTTTTTGTATGCTAATTTTCAGTTTATTTAAAGAATAGTTACACAAAGCCATCATTAACGTACATGATAAATATCTGAAGATACTAGAGGCAATTCCTATTCCCACTGCTTTAACTTGCCTCTAATTTTCTGGTATACAAACCATGGGCATGAAATGAGATGGGGTTGAAAATAAAATTGTTCGTTACGTTACCTCTAATCCCTCCGCGATAAATTTCTCGAGTATCAGGGTTGAAACGACTATCTGTAAATATAAACCTAAATATGAATATTCACCTTGCACTGTGCACTGTTCATTAGCTTAAGTGAGTATTGTAAGTGAACACTGCCAACGCAGAGGCGCTAATTTTCTTACATTTCCTTCCTTTTCATAGAACCCTTCGCTTCTCTTTTTCCTCTACCCCGGCGTAGAATTAACTCAGAAATGTGAAGAAAAAAGGAGTAGACTTTTTTACGACAGGAACGTTAAAGAGAAAGCACATCGCCAGAGAAGGAGAGAGAGAAGGTGAATGGAGACAAAGTACAAGGTGCTGAACGACTAAAATTTTCTTCCACAATTTGGAATTTTATATTACTTCTTCTTCCTGAGCCCCATACATGTGCATTGCATAAAACGAATCCACTCCCTTCTAAAGTAAAATTTTCCGGAATTCTGACCCTTTAGGATTACTATGAGACACGCTTCGAGTTATATTATGATGTTAATCTCGGTGGACTTAAAATAAAACTTCCCAACAAATTCGAGTTCCCAGCTATTCTACTCCGAGGGCAGAAAAACCGATGCAAAATGTGAAACAGGGGTGGATTAACCCGACTGACCAAAGTTAACAAAACCTAACGATACTTCGTTGTACAGCTGCAATTATTAAGACAAGGAAAGTGACGAAGAATGGTAACACATAGCAAACGAATTAAGGGGTAGTGCCAGTAAAACGGCATTAAAACTCGTAAAACGTTTCAACACTTTCGAGGTTGTGGCAATTCCGTGTTTCGTTCAATCACGCGCCATTTTTACAAAAATCAGTATTCTTTAATTTCCTCGTGTACTTCCCGAGATAATCTTATATAGAACTCGACAAATTTCAGTGCTATTTTCTAAGTCAAAAATTGGCGGAGAAATTTTTCCAGCCGCGGAACACTTTTTTCATCAGAAGCTTCTTTTTTTTAGCTTTGGCACCGTCATTTTGTATTAAAAAAATTAGAAAAAAATTGTGATCATACATCAAGGTATGGACAATAAAGGCCTTCAAACAGATTTTGTATTCCATTCACTATATTCGCAAAAAAAATTGTCAAAATCAGGCTTGCCCTTCCGGGCTCGACAGTATTACCCCTTAATGGCAGCAACTATTATACAAAATTATAACAATTTTTTCCTGGGTCGTCTATAAGATTCTAAGGCTTGAATATATTTAAATTCTTGCTCAGAGGCATACCTACATTTTTTACATACAATGCCAAGGGAAATACCTTTATCTACGAGACACTGGCAATCCAGTCTTCGTGAATAATAGAAAATTTCCATCTTCGGGTACCATACATCCAGTATGCGTACATCATGCTACATAAACAGTACAACCATGGCTTCGCCGTGCGTCAGTGTGAGCGTGCTTTACATACTTTTTAACATACGCGGCCGCAGAAATGCAAACTCAGCCGCGGGAGAAACAAAACTGCCGGACATTACGCAAATACGCGTGTGCATCTTCCTAATAGATTCCTAACGAAAGCGCGCACTTTTAGCTGGCCAGGCTCCATTAACCGATAGTTATTTCGGCAGTATCATTTTAATTAAACTGTTAATTAAGGAGAGTGAAGAGCAATGGGCATAAATTAGAGAGGGGAATTAATTGCGTTCGCATCTGGTTGCGTCGGGAAGGTCTCCCTTGGCTGCGCAGCTCTGGTATCTGTGTTGCTGTTCTGCCTCCCAGCGTGCGCGCGTGCGGCGCACAGTCGCCCCGCCAAGAAAATAACTGACGAGAAAATATTTTTCCGAGCACTCTTTAAAACTAGAAAACGCGAACGCAACTTTGACGCGGAACGCGGGCAGCAAAAATTACCGCGGCCAGCGCCAGCCCGTAAATTACATTCCGGGATGTCATTACGTGTGCGAGTACTTCACAAAAGAGTAGCCTTTGACGGTGCAATGAAAGATTTTCAGTGGCTCTGGACTGTGTCATTATTACTACATTATTACGCGCGGTAATGCAATGCAGCCGAATCTTCCCATCCATTAAACTATTACATTCGCGAATTTAAATAAATGGCGGGAACGTAACGCGGTATGAATTTCGAATAAATTGGTGAAATCGTGTGCAATTTATTTTCAGCTTATCGACAGGTATTTAGGTGTAGGGGAGACCGGGGCAAAGTGAACCCCGGGGTAAAATGAGCTTCCTTAATTTATTCTTTAACAATAGAATGTATTTACAAATTTTGGTGACGTAATAAATGTATGTAATACGACAATGATAATTATGCAGATTCAGGTATCGAAAAATGGAAATTCATTTATAAAATTAAAATGAAGTTTTAGAGACTTCCAATTGTTTTTTTTTTCAATTTAGCTTTTTGGATAAATGAGTCTTAAATGTGTTATTTTAACTCCATTTTTTTCTGCGTGTTTATAACAAGCTTATAAACATACATGTACACGCGTTTGAGAAAACATTAATCCTAACATTATTAAATAATTAATTTTCCACTGAGTACACATTCGGGGCAATGTGACCGGGGTGAACTGAGCTGCAAAGAAAAGATGCGCGAGTGATGTGCGCGATAACTTAACCTGTCAGCTACCTGGGAAACGACGCGGCGTGGTGGTTCCAGCGTGCTCGCAAATAATTATTTTCAATATTTAATGTCTGGGTTAGGAGAAATATACATTGAATAACTAATGCAATTGTAAATACACATGTATTAAAAAAAATCACCGCTTATTAAGACATCAACAAAACTTGAAATTTCAGATTATGAGACGACGATACTTTTATAAGGAAACAACATTATTTTATACCCAAGACAGCGTATAAGAACTCTAACTTTAATAGTTTCACGAATATGATCACTTAATATATTAAAGGTTTAAAAATTATAACAGATTTTCACTAACAGTTAGAAACATTGTGGAATGAAGTTATGCTAAACATTTTGTGGTAGAACGAACTGTTATACTTTTGCTACAACTGAAAGAGGGTAAGTCTGACGAGTGCAGTGTTCTTTCACTTTTGCCCGAAACGTTTACGTTTAAATTTCACATTTTATGAATATTGAAACATTACCATTGCATACTCTTATTATCGATGTTCATATAATTCCATTTCTTTGCGACAATATTTTGACACAATATAAAATTTTCGGCACAAAATTTGTCCATACATCTTCTCTCTACAATTGCGAATCCATGTGAATTACATTCTAGAGTTTTGAATTTATATGCATTACATTCTAGAATTATGAAAATTATATCGAAGCTGCATGAATTTGTAATATAAACTACCTGCGCACTGACGCTGAAAGTAGGCGAATTAGTATATTTCTGAGCTAACCAGTTCTTCCAGACCATTGTCTTAAATATTATTATAATATAAAGCGATCGCAGGTATCAAAATGAACTTTTTAAGCGACTTGAAAAAGAAAGGGGTTGTATGTATGTATGTTACACGTATTATGTTTATCCGCGAATTTCTCCGTAACCACTGAACCGATTTTGGCGAAACTTATTGCATTCAGTTTGGCTTCGATCAACTTAGGTCGTGGAAAAAGAATTATCAAAATCGGTCCAGTAGTTTTAAAGTTACACCAAAATATAAGGAATCTGTTTCATTATAATACATTGTATGCGCGGACAGACAAAGGACGGAGTATCAGCAGGGTTGCCACCTTATCACCATATAAATCCCGGAGTGCCACACATTCCAACCCGGGGATTCGAATATAAACTCGGAGATGGAAAAAGCAAACAAACAGTTTTGTTCTCGAATATCCGGAAAACACATGTACAACTCTTTTAAGCTGAAACAATTCAGAACTTAAAAGTATGTTTGTTTAATTAATAACTTTTATTGTATATAAAATTGATACTGTTTTATAATACCACAATTTCTTATTATCGCATTTTTTTCTACAACCCCGAGATATTTCCAGTAAAACCGGAGCCCGGAGATTTGCTTCAAAACCCGGAGTCTCCGGGCTAAAACCGGGGAGGTGGTAACCCTGAGTATCAGGCGACCGAAAAACAGAGCGAGACAAAATATCAACGCGTCGTCTGTCTCGTACCGTTTCTTGCTCGCTTTCGCCATCGGCAAGAAAGGAGCGAAAACGATCGCTCGGAATCGTGTCCCCTCTACGTTGTAATATTATATTATATTTATTACATTATAATATATATTGTATATCATGTTATATATTATATATTATATTATTTAAACAAATGTAGTCATATAACTTAAATAACTAAAAAGTACAAAATAAAAAAAATTAAAGATTAAAACTGACTTAAAATAAAAAAGCTCTGAAAAGTTAAAAATAATTTTGTTCCTCATTTAATATACGACTCTCAATTTTTTTTAAGTCGGCGCCATATTTACACAGTGCAAATGACGAGGCGCCGACATAAAAAGATTGGGAGTCGTAGATTAAATAAGGAACAAATTTATGTTTTACTTTTTACCGCTTTTTTATTTTTTTGAGGTCGGTTTTAATTTTTTTTTATAACATCCAAGTCAAGACGAACTAGAGATAATTTGAGTGAACCACAATGTAGCAACAGTAAATGTAAAACCATGTACATGCATCCGTGACAGCGGCCGTCAGTGCTAAGAAATCCCAGTGGATCCAACGATGCATCGAGTAATTTCTTTCTCTGGTAGAACACAAGATTCTCGTACAAGGCCATCTCGCATAACATAAACCGTAACGCGTATAGGTAACGCAGGTACGGTCTCGTTTTATGAAGACGAGGTACGTGCAACCGAGAAATATGTTCAGCCGGAGCGCATTCCTTTTTGTCTCTCAAATGACTTCGTGCTTCAGAATACACGGTGCATTCTAATTATGAAAATAAATCATGCTGAATGGCCACCTAGAAGAAACACACCGGCGGCGAGCTTGCAAATTAAATAAGACCTTTAAATAAGGCTGTTATTTATCGCGAGCACTTTTAATCGAGCCTCTTACACGCTGGGAACGAGGATTTTACAACGAATGGACCGATGTTTACAACGAGTTTTACTTTAACATGCAGCGGTTGATATACAAGTATCAAGTTGAGGACTCTGTAAAATAAAAAATGGAACACTCTAGGTACTTCGTTTAATATAATTATTTAATCGAAGTAATTAGCAACCAGCTTCATTTTACGTGAATCCCTCGCTCTATATTGATAAAGAAATGAAAATCTCGTTGAAGATATTAATGTGAAATATTTTATAAATCACTAAACAGCTGTTTCCAATTGTCGTTTCTCTCGGTCAGCTATTTCGTGCAATGCGAAATATAAAGTTTTGCCAGGGGCACGAAGCTTTCGACCAGCTTAAACCCAGACTGTTAACAGAGCTTGCGGTAAACTGCCAATAAGATTCTTCGGTTTATTGCACAACCACATTTTGTCAGAGAACGTGACTCGGATTTCTGTATTCAATTTTTCCGTTACGTAACTCTGGATCGGGTTAGTGCAACACAATATTCTACGTTTAATGAATCACAAGAAACTCCCGTTTCGAACCATGGAAGAGGATGCCGTTGGCCGGGCAAATACTTGTTTTGCTTTCAATTATTACGTGTTCGAACAATTCTTCCTCGAGGGCACGTAGATTTACAACATTAATTACGGCATTAATTAAAAAATAGGCTTGCACGGGGAAGCAAAAGCTGTGTAATTAAACTTGCTTGCAATTATAAAATCCCTTTCGCACGAAAAAGTTGCTATTCCATTTATATTATTATTCGTTCCAAGCACGATATTTCGTTTCAGATAGAGACCAAACTACAATGCACAGTAATAACGGAAGGGGTAGTTTCCAAATAATACTAGTCGTAAAATTTGAATCACAGGAAAACTGTATCCTCAACTCCTATAACTTCGTTTGATTTCTCTTTTTCGATTGCCCACAGTTAAGACCTTCTTTATGAGTTTAAACAGAAGGGTGGGTTTACGATACAATTTGCTAAATAAATTTACAATAATAATGTCGGTAGAAGGTTGCCTCAAAGTTTGCAATGAAAGTACATACGTTCGGAAGTTATTTCAATTAAATTCTGTTATTCTGGAAGTTAATGTGAGAATACTTGAGTATTGCAACTTATTAAATGTACAGCTTTAGACGTGCTATTATATGAAACTTGCAATTCAACCTAGTATTATGTTGCAAGAACTTATGTACTTTCTACGTGTAAAGTGGTTCATAAAGAAACACCTTTGACATTTACAAGGCGCAGTTATTCAGAAAAGTAACAGTAGCATATTAAATGCAGGGGCTCGGGAGCTCCGGGGGTGGAGGAAGGACCACCCTATTACCGACTTCGATTCGTTTAAATTAGTCTCTACCAAGTTTTTATTATTTTCCATCGTAAAACGATTTTCATACGACATTTTTAACAGAGGATGTTCCTCTTATAAAAGTTTTTGTGTCAAATACAGGCCTCGCCCGCTAATTCCTTAAAACCGAAACTGAAAATCTGAGCACTGAATCGATTTGTGGCCAATAAAGGAATGTCAAGTATAAAAAGTGACAGACGAATCAGTGTTCGAACGGAGAACGAGAATACAATTGGAATTAGCAAAGTTGATTTCACAATCTTTGCGTGAGAATGTTTTTAATCTTTTTCGTGAATTAAAGGTACAATTGGAATTAGCAAAGATGATTTCACAATCTTTGCGTGAGAACCTTTTTCGTGAATTAAAGGGAATTAGCTTCTTTCATACATGAGTCATGTTTATGGGGGGGGGGTTATACATTATATATAATACTATGTAATATGTATAAGCATTAACATTAATGTATCGAACGATTAAACACTGACAATAAGAATAAAAGAGAAATCATTCGGCGTAGAAAATCATTTGCAAATCCAAGAGCAAATGTTACTAATTGCTCGATATCTCGAGTTCTATCGATCATAATTAATAATAAATTATACTGGGCGGTTAGTGTAAATGTTGTTAACATTATTTGTTATTGCAATAGCCACTGGAATGGATATTTTAGCAGAAAATCCATTTTTGCCAAAGAATTCGGTGGATTTCGCAATTGTAATTAACCGTCGACCTTGTTTTGATCGGGGGACATCGTTTCTCAAAGGCTAGATAAGGAGCTCACAGAGCTCCATGTACTCAGTCGCGCGTCGGTCCTCCAAGCCTGGAGGACCTCCGGGGACCCTGGAGCTGCCGAGCCACCTGGACCTTCTCGACTTCCTGGACTTCCTGGACTTCCTGGACTGGCTGGTGACCTGGTCCTTCCTCCACCCCCGGAGCTCCCGAGCCCCCTGGACCATTGGGACTTGCTGGACATGCTGGAGACCTGGTCAGGGTTTCAACCCTGGTCCTTCCTCCACCCCCGGAGCTCCCGAGCCCCCTGGACCATTGGGACCTACTGGACTTGCTGGACATGCTGGAGACCTGGTCAGGGTTTCAACCTTGGTTCTTCCTGCGGCCCCTCGCCCCCCTGGCCTGGGTTACCTTATTCGGTTGGTGCCGATGAAATTTTGGGGTTCGTTAAGCCATTTAAAATTTTATTATTCTGCCAAAGTCAAAACTGACTTCCCTCTCTATCTAATTGCTTTCTTCGATTGATTTTCATCATCTGTCCGATTTCATGCATTCCTTCCAGGATTTTTGAACGAGTCGTTCTATTTCGTGTATTTCTTCGATGGGTTTGCATGATCTGTCCTATTTCATGCATTTCTTCGATGGGTTTTCATGATTTCTGTTACTCTTTCATGCATCTCTTCGGGGGGTCTACATTCCCTGCTCTCCTTCATGTATCTCAACGATGGTTTTGCATGATTTATTCTACTTCGTGCATTTCTTCGATGGTTTGGCATGATTTATTTCTTTTCATGGATCTCTTCGATGATTTTGCAAGACTTCTTCCCTGGCACGCATATCACTGATGTGTTTCCTTTCCCTGCTCTCTTTGATGTACGTATCTCTACGATGGGTTTACATGATTTACTCTATTTCATGGATTACTTCGATGGGTTTTCATGATTTATTTCTTTTCACGGATTTCTTCGATGGCTTTGTATGACTTTTGTCACTCTATCGCGCGTCTCGTCGATGTGTCGTCATTCCATCCTCTTCTTCGTGTATCTCTGCGATGGTTTTGCATGCTCGTGCGTGCTCTGCTATTAGTGGAAATTATCCCGATCGGCACCAATTCATTAAGTTTTTTCTTAGTTTCCTTCCAGGTTGACCACACCATTGCTAATATAACGTAGTTGATTGTTTCAGCATTTCCGGTTCAGCCCTTCGCGGGGAAGAAACTTAATAAGATGATACCTACTTCTTAGAACAAAAACTAGTGAAAAGTGTTAGTGAAAGAAGACATCTAAGGAAGCCTAGGTTAATTTATTATAGCATGAAGTATTTAAGGCCCCATGTAAAATTGCGAAGTAGTCACTAAATCATCAACTTTGTTGCTCTTTTGTTGGCTCCTCATCTCCGATGAGGAGGTCGCCGCTGGTTCCGTTTTCGGGAGCAAGCGCCTGAGCATGGAATCGGTATGGGTCGATCAGTTTCATCCCCTGGTGTTCTTGTCGAAAGGGAAAAGTTTCGAGCGTAGGGGGTGTACCTTTTGGTACACTGCCTGCGTAAGTCACCCGGTCCGATTGCCCAATCTCCGTGTTAGACGGCTTGAGTCAGGTCAAGTATTTGCTCCTGACGAGTCGCATCGGAGCAACAGGAATCGTCTGGGAGGCGCCGAGCGCTTTTCCCTTTCGACTCGGAGAGCAGGGTGGTAGGGACTGCGCCACCCTATACTCCTTTCATGCTCACCGGTAGTCTTTCCTTCTTTCCTGAATTTCTTTTAATCGCGTGATTGCTTGGCAGTTCCCTAGATTCTACATCTAAACCAAAGAGACCGATGGAACTTTGTTTCCATCCATCTCTTTGGTTTAGTTGGCTTAATGTACAGGGAGATCGATGGAACTTTGATTCCATCTATCTCCCTACGGGTCTCAAAACGCAGCAACCTCCTCGCGGTGAGACCTGGTAATCGGTGAGAACCGAGCCGATAGCTGCGATTGTCAAATATTCTAGTCGGATATAAGAATTTCTGTAACTAGCAATCCTCCCATAAATATGACTCATGTATGAAAGAAGCTAATTCCCTTTAATTCACGAAAAAAGTTCTCACGCAAAGATTGTGAAATCATCTTTGCTAATTCCAATTGTACCTTTAATTCACGAAAAACATTAAAAACATTCTCAGGCAAAGATTGTGAAATCAACTTTGCTAATTCCAATTGTATTCTCGTTCTCCGTTCGAACACTGATTCCTCTGTCACTTTTTATACTGTCATATCTCGTAATCCTAAGAGTATCATTTTTATAACTATTAATTCAGAATAAATCTTATATCTTTTAGACAAATAGCTTGATACATTAAGTAAAACGACATATAGCTTCGAAAAAAAAAATGATTCGCTTAATCATGTAAAAACACCGGGACTATGTCATAAAATAAGATAATAAGGTTAAAATAGCTCCGACGACCTGTCAATTTCGCTATCTTTCGTGTATAGAGACATGGTCGCTCAGTGTGCCTATGGGTAGAGGGGAAGGGGGAATTAGCTTCCAGACGCGACCGCGTCTGTTGATCGACTTCAAAGAAAAAATTCGCAACCCTAATTCACATTAATATAAACCTTGATTAAGGGGACTAGGCAGTGGAAAAATCGAATTTTTTATTGCATTTTCCTAAAGTACTATCTTTTCTGAATAAAATGCCGCTTGGTTTACAGTAAAACTCGCAGAATTGTAGATTTGGCAGCTAAAAACGTCAAGCGGCAACCTATAGCGCACAAACAATGATGATGCGCTACCAAAATCCGGTGACTTCTTAATTTTCTTATGAAAATCTCGAATTTTTACGGGCCCTATAAGAGGTTTGCCCCGAAGTGACACATGTTTCACACATCCTGTAATTTTTTCCAAGTCGATCTGAACCTCAATTCGTTCGCAATCAGGGAAAAAACGAAGAGGAAAAAATATTCGAGAAAAGCGCGTTTAAAGTTTCTGGGCAAACGCGACGCTATAGGTTGCCGCTTGACGTTTTTAGCTGATAAATCTACAATTTTACAAATTTTATTATAAATCAAGCGGCATTTTATTCAGAAAAGATAGTACCTTCGGAAAATGCAATAAAAAAAATGGATGTTTCGACTGCCTAGTACCCTTAATGTACTTGCTTTGGGTGTTCTTGTTCTAAATGATTAACGATTAGAGAAGAAACAGCGTAGAACACCGATTCAATGGATCGCAATGAATTCCATTTGCAAGCATACTATTCCCGAAAGTTCAAACACATTGACGGTCAAGTGCACCAATTTGCATTCCATTTCCCAAGCTTCTATGAAATGCGAGACAATCGTCTCCCGCGTGCAACATAATTGTGGCCAAATACAATTTCATTAGTGCCATGCAGCTGCATTTGCCAGCGCTTTGATGATTAGCACAGCAACTCTGCTTAATGCTTTCCAAATTCCATATCAAAGAAGTTACATACTTCATAAAATTAAATCGTTACAGATACTGGCAAAGAGCAGGTCGCGCACCGCTTGTTTATTATAATAATAATAGCACTGATGATATAATAATATCGTAATATAATAATAAAAATTCCTAATTGAAGCAGTAGACATTAAGAATAATAACAAGAAGATAAAAAACATAAATACATATGCGAAAACAAGAAAGAGGAAAATAGCTGCGTTAGAAATTATATAATATACATATGTGAAAGTAATTGTAGAGTGCAAAAGCTGACGAAGGGCTGTACGAACCCTAAATGTGCTTAGGAAGTTACACCTGATTATAGAAACAAAATGTTAAAGAAAACATTTTCAGTTCTGAGGGGCACACTGAATATTTCAGATTATTTTCTATATGTATCACAGTTTTTAATATTCTTAAATCAGCTTATTGGTTTTTGAAAGGGAACTAGGTACTTTTGTGGCATATGCTTACAGGTGATCCAAGGAGGAATTTCGTGATCCATTATATTATGAATTTGAATCTGAATACTCGCAGCAAAAGCGTTTGTTCAGTTCACAGTGATTAATATAAAAATCCAATTAATCGAATAAAATTTCAATTGAAATTTCATAGGCATTCTTTTAACCCGGAAATGATTAAACAACTGTATTTATCAATTCACATTTCACATTTATCTGTACCTCCATTTAAGTCATGTCCCTTTTAAAAAATACTCCATTTATGAACGCCGAAGGGTTTAAGAACCCTGTAAAAATATTTTTCCCCGATGAAAACTGTTCGTTTTACACGGAGGTATACTACGCTGGGGGAAAAAGGTAGAATAAAGGAGATGGGGGAAACGAGTTTGAAGAAGAACGGTGAGAAAACGGTTCGAGGATGGGGGTGTTGTAAGCGGTCAGTTTAAACAATCGAGTGTCCTTTCAAAAACCTTTATCAAGACCTCTTGCAGGACTAATGGTCAAACAGCATTGTTTTCGACGTATTCCAGCAGCCGTTGCGAAATTTTAAGAAGGATAAGGGAATGTAAAAGAAGATTTTAACATTAACTTTCAATGTTATAAACAATTTTTGCGGCAAGTATTTCTTACAAATATCTGCCGATCCAGAGGTGTACATTTACGCCTGAAATTTAGCAGTGACCATTACTTTTTATACACCCTGTTAATAAAAATAAATATACAGGGTGAGTCAGGATGGGTGGGCATAGGGTAATTTGCTCAAAGATAAATATGAAAATGCCTAGTAATTTTTTGGGGGGTTTTGAAAATTCGACGAGCATGAGCGCATTTGATTAGGGGCCTGCAAAACTTATCACTGATATCGTACAACTGCGAGTGAAATGACTCTTCGTGTACAAATAAGTCGAGATTGTGCAATAACTTTCTTAGAAAGGAGCTTTGTTCTCGAGAAAGTCGATTTAAAGGTAGAAGCGATTTTTAGTCAAGTGCACTCGTATTCGATGGATCTTCAAATTCGATTTTCTCGAAAACGAGGAATTATATTAAGAAATTTTATTCTACACTTTCGATATATTTTTGAACAAGGAAATACCCTATGTTCGGTTATACCTCCTGCCCTCACCTACTCTGTACAGTAGATACTTGCCTTAATCTACTGTTCCTGCATTGATTTCCCTTTTCCTCTCTCTCTTGGCCATTTTAATTGTTTATGGCCGGTTTCGTTATGGACGGAACGCACATTGCAATACAAATCGTCAAATCTCTGTAACTCCGTTACTTTGAAGAATCCCAGTTAAATTTTAAGGGAGTATTTTCAATCGCAAGCGCGAAAAATAGTGTATTTTTAGTCATTTTTTTGTGGAAAAGTGTAAGTTCAATTAAAACAGTCTTTTGGTGTTTAGTTATGAGGGTTTCAGTTTATTGTTCAATATTTTTTTAGCATTAAAAAAAAGGTTCCCTATAAAGATATATGTATACACGTACCTACTCTGTGAAGACGTCCTTCGTTCGTGGAACTAATATCAGGGTAACGAGTTGATCTGTAATCAATATCACTATTGTTTAATAGTGTTATGTTCAGCGTTGGTACTAGAATCAACTGCAAAAATGAAATATTTTTTCTTTTATTAACCGAACTATCCAGAAGTTTTATACGAGTTTTGATTCCATCTTTCGACGACTGCCATTTTGAAAATTTTCAACGAATAATGCCGATTCCAGTACCAACACTGAACATAACGCTATTAAACAATATAATGTCAAGATATTGATTACAGATCAACTCGTTATCCTGATATTAATTCCACCAACGAAGGACGTTGTCACAAAGTACGTATGCTATACCATTATAGGGAACATTTATTTTATATCTAAAAAAAACATTGAATAATACCCTGAACACCCCATCACATCATAGCAAAAAACTGTTTTGATAGGACTTATACTTTTCCATAAAATAATTCCTAAAACAAATACTGCTTTTCGCGCTTGCGAATGAGAAATAATATGAAAACAGCTATAGTGTTATATAAAGAGAGAGACGATTTTTCTGATCACGCAAAACTCAAGACCTATTGAAACGATATTTCTCAAAATTTTAACACGTTATTCCAAGTTACTCTAAGGCGGATATAGACTATGTAGCATGTCTCAAAAACGCGTTATTAACATGGAACGAAGAGGCGCCTGGTATGTGTTCCGCTGGAGGGAAAATAAATCTCCCAAATTTGGAGAGAATCTTAACTTTTCCGAAATATTAAGAAATTAATTTTTTTTCTCAAAACACTTAATTTTCTTAAAAGATAATTCTAATAAACATGAATCAATCACGCTAATATCTCGGGCGAAGCCGAGACGGGGGACGCTAGTAATAAATAAATATCGACTGTTTTAATAGTGCACATAGTAGGAATGCCCCCCAATGCGTTTATCACCATGGAAGTAAGGTTTCCCTCGAGTTCAAAGTTGCGTAGAATTAATATAAAACAGCAAATATAGTAAATCAAGGTAAGCTGACATCTTGGCTGTCACGTATCACCTGCAATATTTTTTAATCCTCGTTACCCTTTTGTGTGGAATTATCTCAATGAACTGCAGCAGATTATTCGAAAGTATAATAAATATTGGTATTCTTGATTGTGTGCAGAAAAAAATTTTAAAGAAGTATTATTTGGAATGCTTGTTAAGGGATGGTGAAACAGTTGACCAATCTCTTAAATGAAGTTATCTCGATCGTCTTTCCGATACAGCGAATGCGTGGTGGAGGCTCAGAATTACATTTCCCAATACCAGCCACGCCAATAGCAGTTGCAGAACCGCGAATCGCTGCGAAATTCGCGCTAATGCCATTCGCTACCCTCCTCTGGTGCCCTCCAGTTCTAACCAACTAACAGTTACAGCGTATCCATTTTATCATTGGTCATTTCCTCCGCGCAATCTGCTCTTGACAGTGACCCCGAGAATCCACTGAAATATTCCCCGCTTTCGACGCGCGCCAATGCTATTAAACAGAGAATTTCAGGTACAAATAAATAAAGTGCCGCGTACTTATGTACAAGTCCAGTGTAAATATTCGGCCGATTAATTATTGTCGATGCTTTCGCCGTTGCCGATTATAGCTGAAACAGGAACATTTTATTGCTGCCGTTGAATAATTGCTAGAGGTCACTTTTTGTATATTGTTTGCTTTAAAAAGGAGATTCAAATACTGTGAAATATTTGTTATTATCCTCTTTGTCAGTATTTTAAAACGTCGTGAAGCGTAAAACTTTCAGTCGATTTGATAATTGGAATTT
The DNA here is from genome assembly GCF_050908995.1 of Andrena cerasifolii. Classification (NCBI taxonomy): domain Eukaryota; kingdom Metazoa; phylum Arthropoda; class Insecta; order Hymenoptera; family Andrenidae; genus Andrena; species Andrena cerasifolii. Next base: position 5,123,393 of record NC_135125.1, on the reverse strand, counting down.
TCCATACTGCGTTTCCTTTTATTGTTATATTATATTATCGCGTTCGTGGAAGGAAAGCTAAGTTGTAAAATGTAACGAGCTTCGGCAAGCACTTTGAGAATTAAATTCAGAGGCATTCTTGTTAACTGATCTTCCAAAAAAAGTTGAATCATCGCGTAGAAAATGGAAAACAATTTATTCAGCACCAGTATCCCTTTTATCAAGTGGCTATATCACTGAAAAGGAGGATGAAATAAAATAAATTAAGTGCCGAAAGGGACACACGAAACACATACGAAATTTTTTAGAATCTAGTATTTTGTACGAGCAAGCCTGATATCGGTGAAAATATGAAATTATAAAATAGTAACGGTGCCAAAATCTGGAGTTCTGATACACTGTACCATGAAGAGATAAAAGTATTACACTTTGCCCATTCCTTTGCCGTATACCCCTTGTCCTCGAGGGAATAGACATTTTTATTCATTCTAAGAAAAAATGAAAACCTCACCCCCGAGAATTCCACGTCTCTGAAGAACTGATGATAAATACTACCATTACTCTCCTGAAATACTCGATGCAAGATATTCTCTCCGGCCCTTTTAGCGTGCAAAGAGAAACAGAAACATTTGCAGGGACGTTCATCGCTTTATCTCCACCGCGAATCGAAATTCTGGTTGCTGAGAGAACCATATAACTTGTTATTAAAAGATATCGCTGGTGAAATTTGGATTTTCCAAATCTCGCTTAAAATACATCTGGTGCATGTGTTTGATAAATGAGAGTATTATAAAAGTATATGTGCAATTACAAATGGCATTTAATTTGAACAATATCAATTTTTCCAAGTCGAACCTGGACATTGTTTAAATAATTATTATTCTAGAACGATGGATTGCACAATGCCTGTAAATATTTCGCAAGCAAATGACACAAAACTTAATTTCTGACGCAGTATTTCCTTATTTTATTCCGACTGTGAAGTAGTATTTACAGATATTTCTATTAAATACTCCCCAAATAGAAGTTCGAATGAAAAAGGAAGTTTTGAAATAATTTTTTTATATTACGAAGCCATATTTCCAAAAGTCTGTTACGTTTTTACGTTTTCGTCGAAGTTTTTCACAAGCTTTTGGAATTCTATCACGTCTTGTTTTCGAATAATAGGGAATTCGATTGCTACCCGTTTGATATTTGAACACAGTGTTTGGAAACGCCATTTAGTCCTGGCACTGCAATTGCTTTCGTACTGAAACGAACTAAATACACTGTACTTCGTACTGTTGATAGTGGACGATGATGAAAATCAAACAATTAAAAAAAGTCATTTAAAAAAATCTCGCAATACCTACATTTTTTTCTCAATTACCTCGAATTCAAATACGATTTCGAATTCTTTTTTTCACTTTGAGCCACTGAAAAAAATATACCTGAATGATAAGAATTATTCTTTAATTTTCGTGGAGAAATAGGTACTCTACAAATAAAAGTGAAGTTTTATCACAATTGTATTTTAGTAATCTTTCCTTTCTTCAAACATTCACAAGCCAATCATTCGAAAACTTTTCAACTTAGTGTAAAATATTGATTTCTAAAGTACACGAAATATTGTTGTGTGTAATTTATAACAGTAGGTACAGCAGAAATTGCTAAAAAATATACATGTTTGACTATACCTTGATTTTAGCATTGTTACGTAAACTGAATATTTTTAATTCAGTGAAGAGTTATTTATTTTCGCAATTCTTCTATATGTATTTTCAGCGCTCGCGTCATAATTCATCAGGGAGGTAATAAATCGTACGATTTGGATATTATGAAAATGCAAGTACTGTGAATACCGGAAAAAAGAGGTATGCACTTACGTATTTTAATCTGACCTTATTGGAAAAACGTTTCTTGCATATCAAGTAGCCAGCAAGTTCCTCGAAGTAAAATGGGATGATCGTAAAACTGAATTAACCCCAGGGCACCGATTTTCACTTTAACGCAGTTTACGATGTCATTGTAAACTACAGCGTTGCAAGGAAAATATGATGGGAAATATAGTATTTATGTGTTATCGAACGAAATTTTATTGAAGACGCTGCTTTGAAGAAAAAGCACAGCGATAGCACTTTTTCAAGCATTTTATGGGTTACCTTTCTTAAAGTTTCACCAAGCCTTATACAGGGTGTAACATAAATTGAGTAAATAATACTTGAATAGTGAACTTAGAACGAAAGATAAATCTAGTCAGAATCCATTTTTCGATTACCTTACTATATTTTTATTTGATGTTTACAACACGTCCTGTAAGTATCTTTCTTCTATTCACACAAACGTCACATGTTTTCTTATGCTGTAAAAAATCTCTGATTGCACTTAACTTAGTTTTTCACTTGCCAAAATAATTCGGTACCATGTTACATAATTATTAAAAATTATAACATTAGTCGAGTATACTTTCTGATTACATTTATTCATTTCAAAATGCATATTATAATATTGTTTACATTCCTAAGAGAACAACCTAGTTATTATCGGTATTAAAACCAAGAGTCACTTTTAACTCCTTTTTATTTTTATCTAAATTTTTCAACCTCAGTTGCTTATGCATTTTTAATTATTTGTCTAACAAGGGAAAGCCCCGAAGCCGAAAATTCAAAAAATTCTGAAACTTTGTGAATATGTAGGGGATTTCCTCCTGATTGCAACGCAATTTTTGTTTGCTGCCCAAATTCACTCGAAGGGGGTGAAATTAACACCTGAAAATTCGTAAATTTTCTGATTTTGTGTTATAACTTTACGTGTATATATAATGACGCTGTCATTTGACTGAACCGTGGCGTCGATTGGTTTGACGTCACGGGGTCCTCACGCGCATGCGTGGCGCGTTCCCCCTCCATTACGCGCAGGATTTTTCTGGCAAGCCCAGTAATCCCATTAAAATCTCTACTACCACGATCTCATTAACACATGTATATGCCTTCCAAGTCACGACGCCTCTCGCGGCGGCCAGGGGAACTAAACAGAAATCGGCACACAAAATCGCTGGGGTAAAAGGTCGGAACACCTGTCTATTACACTGTGGTCATGACGTTCGCTGTAATACAGTATCACGACAGCTAATGTCATGACTTCAGTGTCACGTCAAAACGCACCTTAAAGCGGAACGGTTGTCTCTGCACTTCATGCGCAGTATGCGTGAATCGGAACGCACCCAATATCAATATTGCAGGTAGTTCAGGTGCCAACTGGCTTCTCGAATTAACATTTAAACGGCTTCCAATCGTTCCTAGCCCGTCCCTCATACTTGGACCGTGTTTTTACGGATTATATGTCGACACGAGAGCTACGTTAATCCCTCGAATTATTGGAAATGAAAGTGAGCAGTGTCAGAGGAAATAAGCAAATCACTTTAACTAACAAAATTCAAAAATAATTTCACCAGCGTGTGCCTTAAATGATACAGTACAAAAATTATTTAATTCACCTTTCAATTCCTATTTCAAACAAATTGTGTCAATCTCTTATACAGTTCTCTGCAATGTATGATTTTTTATATTCAGAGATTTCTCCCACTCGTTTAACTAACTGTTCAGTTAATCAAGCGAATATGTTTGTGGAAACCACTAATTAGTACAGTAGACTTTTACAAACTTTACACGAAACTATAGGGCAGTTACTTCAAAGTTAGAATATAATCTGTGTAAAATGATTTTTTATTAATATTCCTAGTATACAAACTAAGTAGTTGCAGGTACTGGTAATTATTATCTCCAAAACTGAGCTTTTCCTGGAAAAAAAGTTATTCTACAATTTCCACTTATTTCTGCACAAGGATTCAGTTCACACGCATTCGTAGCAGATTTACTACGTAATAATCTATGTTAATGCCTTGGTGCACGTGTGCCAGGTGAATTGTCAAAATGGATTTTCTCTAAAACATATTTTTAATAAAACATATATCTTAAAAAAAAATTATATTACATTTCCCATTTATTCTTTAATTTTGCAGAATCTCTACCCCTTCGATTACACGATACCTAATTACGATATATTACAAAGCATCCTTTATCTCAATTTAGCTTACAATTAAGCTGAACAGTAATGAAACTGAGCCTCGCCTTTACGTCACTTTATAAATTCTCTTCCATATGACGTAACAAGCAAGTTATTATTATTAAAAATACCACGTCACGACATTCAACAGCCTGCTTTACAGGAGCATCCACGAAATATGTACCCACCTCCTCGACGCGGTCAGAGCTCAGTTCACACTGAAGAATATGCAAACGCAAGCGCGGCATGTAATGGACCGATCGAAAGGGGCAGAGGGGTTCGAAATTTTCTCTATCGCCTTGCCAAATCCCGTAAATTTCGGAAGCTATTAAGTTTATCGGCCCTGGTAAGAAGCCCCCTAAGTTTTATAAATGGCGCGCGACCGCTGCCTTCGGTGCAATCCAGAGAAAAAGCTCGTCCCTCATTTCACTTAATTCTACCACCGCCTGCCAAAAAGGGACAAGCGAAACGACTGCAGGCTTGCTGGTACATGGGCGATCGATATATCGTAATAGAAAACGATTCATCCGACTCATCGTCGTCCCTATCTATCTAGCATCGCTGACCACTTTATTCGCTTCCTCAGGGTTTGATATCCTTCGGACAATGCGGTCGTTTAAGTGGCCAGTATTCTTGGCTAGCGATTACAGAGATTGTTGATGTTCGACAGGGTACGGAATATTTTGACGCTATCAGTGGCGTAGATTTTTTAAAAATGACCCTGCAAGTCAGTCGGGCCTTTCCCAGTGATCACTACTGCAGGGAAAGTTTTGGCCAGCCTGCCCCGCGCTTTCAACACACGCTGACGTTAATAAAAATTCAAACTTCTATATAGTCCATTGAACCTTCATAAAAGTTTAAGAATTGAAGAATTTGGTGCCTTTTTCGTATAACTGGTGAGCTATAAAAAAGATACCGGAATGCAATTTGCGCTGACAAATGGGGAAAATTAGCCCCTTCTAATTTTCTAATTTTAATGGATAAAGTAACATACTTTACATTTACTTAATTTTTCTTTTTTCAATTTTGTAACCATAATTGTTGGGAACAGCTTTTGCAAACTGTTTATTTCATACTTTATTTAATGCCCTTTTTAAAATTCATGGTGTTTATAAAGAATAGGCTAGTGGTTTCTGTATAATTACATTCATGAATTGAGAAATTAAATTTTTATTTAACTGTATATTAGTTCTGCAGCCTCAGAATCTAATTTCTTTCTTGTGGTTCTATCTTTAATGCACTGCATGCATAGATCGGACGTAAGGGGTAACTAATGGAATATGCCTCTGTTTGTAGCGGTCTTTGAATTTTTACAATGCACATATTTCTGTAAGGAAAATAAAGAACAGTAAGCGCTGAGACTGAAATTGGTGGTATTTTATATATATTTCGTAAAGATTGAGACGAGGCTCCCAAACGTCGGCTCGTCTGGAAAACTGTAACAGGAAAAAATGACGGGCCCAGTTAGTTTTTCTACACATTTCGGGCCCTTGAAATAATTTACGATCGGCGAAGGCGTCGCTGTCCGGGGTTGTCACCGTTGCAGCGTAAACAGACCCGCGGTGTATCCACTGGCCTTGCCCGCTCAGCGCCGAATTATCTTACACTCGCTTATCTTATCCTGATAACGTGCTTGTCCTCAAGCATCGCGTTGTTTCTATAACAAAAGAGCCAACAATATATATCTGAGCACAAGTTGCATACAACGAAATCAAATTCGTTCCGGAACCCTGACATTGGCTTATGTCCTTGTAGCTTATATATATATATATATACATAGATAACAAATTACTCCATATGGCAACTGATTGCAAAATATACAACAACTCTATTTATAGCCAAACTCCGTCAATTACTGCTGATATTTCTACAGCCTTTCCAAGAAACCACTGCAATCCACGGCTTCAGTCTCTTAAGGGGTTACGCCACCCCGAAAGTTTTGAAAACACGATTTTTTTTCTATGCATTTTCTTATCACGTGAAGTTTTAAGAATAATTTAAGTCATTGTAGACGCAAAAATTCCCCAAAACAGCCGAGTTATAGGCTTCCAACGAGGCGCGGATGTCGATATTCCGCAGCAGGTAGCGACCATTCTACTTTTCCCCTTTTGCGTTTTTCTCGAAACTACATTTTCAAAGGTGATACATCAAATATCTCCGAATCTATTTGTCCGATTGAGTTCAAACTTGGCACGCATATTCTTAATGGTATTATCTACGATGTAGCCTATCAGTTTTTCCATCCTATACCCCATTCGTATATAATTAATGGTTTAAATTCGTTTTTTCATGCGAAAAACGTATAATTTTTTTCACTTTGCTCTCATTTGTGTAATAAATTTTTTTCTCTCAAATCCCTATGCTACATCGTAGGTATTTTATTAAGGAACACGAAAATCATCGGGTTTTCGATTTCAGGCGAACATGTTCGTTATAATTTGTTAGGTCAGTCACGCGTGTAACGGCGGACGAGCTTCGCGGGAGAACAAATAACTCGGTCATTTTTTAATATTTTTCTACAGTATTTATACAATATATGCACTAATACACGCTCTACCCATCAAAACAAAATAAATAATTTTCAACCTCATAGTATCAGTAAAAAAAAATTCGTCTAGTTTAGTGCTGTTTCCAGCGCCTCAGGGTGGCGCAACCCCTTAACCGCTTGACCTGATCATCCTGCAGCTGCGAGACCACCACCCAATCGGCTTCCGCGAAAGGGTAACCGCGCCGGTACCCACGAGACATTTCACCATGCTCTTATTTATAACAGCAGTCCATATGAACATGTTATTTTGATCCCGACTCACCTGTGTCGCATTAATCATCGCGGTTTGCACCAGGGCAAGATTTGTCCAAGTGCCCTCGACCCTGACTCGATCCGCAGGCAGCCCGAATTTGGAAACATCTGCTCGCCACGTATCCTGCTAGCCCGCAGTTGGGACACGTGATGTCCAAACGTTGAGGCGTTTCTTTGGCCTTGGTGGCCTCCAACTCCGGTTGTCCATGTTGTTCAGACGTGCTTCCTTGAGAGCGCAACGCAGATCGCGAACGCAGAAATGAAATGTTTCCTGATCTATCCACGGTGACCTGCAATTCCCCCGACGGGGATTCATGCCTGACACGCCCAGAGTGTTCCCGGCGGCGTAAGTGACCGGACGAATGACTCCCTGACCGATGGCGATGTCGTGAACGTCTGGTCGAGCGCCCCCGTGAGCCGCCGTGGGGTCTTCGATGGTGCGAGCAGCCCCGTGAGCCGCCGCGGGCTCTTCGATGGTGCGAGCAGCCCCGTGAGCCGCCGCGGGCTCTTCGATGGTGCGAGCAGCCCCGCGAACGATGCCGCGAGCGGCCTCGCGAATGATGTCGCGAACGTCTGTTCGAGCACCCCCGCAAGCCATCCCGGGCTCTCCGATGGTGCGAGCAGCCCCGCGAACGATCTCGCGAACATCTGGCCGAGCGCTTCCGCGACCCGTGGCGCGATCTTCCATGGTGCGAGGAGCTTCGCGAACGATCTCGCGAATGTCTGGTCAAGCGCTTCCGCGAGGCGTCGCGCGCTCGTCGATGGTGCGAGTGGCCTCGCGAACGGTGTCGTGAGTGGTCCCGTGAATGATCCCGCGAATGATCCCGCGAACGTCTGGTCGAGCGCTTCCGCGAGCCGTCGCGCACTCGTTGATGGTGCGAGCGGTCCCGCGAACGGTCCCGCGAAAGGTCCCGCGAAGACTCTCGAGAACATTCCCGCGATCCATCTCGCGAACCACCCATATCTCTCTGCTCACTGGCTGTCGCCTTTACGTGTGGTTAAAAAAAGTATCAGACTTGGACGTATTTGACGGTAACGCCGGCAGAATCGCGTTGCAAAACGTTTAAAAATTGTGTGACGGCCTTATCTACGCATCGCGCGTATTACTTCTGATTTGCAAGAAAAATAGCTAAAAGATAGTGAAAGTTGAGACTGAAATTGGTGATAATTTTGTATATTTCGTACAGATTGAGTCGAGGCTTCCAAACGTCTGCTCGTTTCGAAAACTAACAGGGCTGCCCGTCCGCCGAAGTCACGGGCCCAGTTGGTTCGTCCGCACCCCTCGGTTCCTTGAAACAATTTACGCCCGGCGAAGACGTCCCAGGGTTGTCACCGTAGCCGTTGCACCCTAAACAGGCCCACGATGCTGCATCGACCAGCCTTCTCCGCTCAGCACCTAATTATCTTGCACTTCTTATTTGTGAGACTTTTCGAAAAGCACCAACTAATTGTCGTAAATCGATGTAGGTTTCATCGTCAATTGGCTCGGCGTGTCGCGGCTGCTCCTTTATATACTGCTGGTTGCAGCAAACTGTGTGCAACTCATCCACCTACAATCTCGGAAACCACGCACGCGCCAGCAAATGATAATGGCAACACCGGTACAAATATTCTCCCGCAATAACGGTGTATTTGTGTTGATAACGCGGTGACGCACCACAATACATCGCATGGCGTAATTGGCGGGCACAAGTCGTATTAGAGTGTGTATTTTTGGCGAAATTGAACCTTTCCCTACCACTTAGTCGCGGGTCAGCTTTTTATAGCAGTAGAAATATAAATATAAATATCAATTTATATAAATATCAATTTTCGTAAGAATTTTTTATTAATATCTTGGAAATTAATAAATTTCCGGAGCTAAAATTTTATGTTTGGGGTCCACCCTGCCCTCACCACCACCCCCCTCAAATTTCCTGCTGCTCGGCCACTGGTGCCTTTCTGGACAATATCAAAATATAATATAAACACTTTCATAATTTGTGTACATTGGGTTTGTATACTTGTAAAATATTCTGAGCTACATTTATACGTCAGAAGATCGATTTTTATGTTCATAAATTATTATAGACTGCCCACTTCATAATTTCAAGACAGAGGAGAGACAAAGATTTAATTGTTCGTTTACAGTCTATTGAAGAACATTCGTTTCACTCCATTCTTATTTCAATATTATGAGAAAAAACTGCGATACCATTATTTCTGTTACAATCAAACAGCAGTAGCACACTTAATTTGACACAAGTAACAATATGTTTTCAGAGCAACGGACGAACTTACAAAAGTTTCCATGGTTTAATATCTGTCAGAAACTTTTAAGCCTCTTAGGCTTTAAATAGAAAATACAACTAGCATTAACATATTCAAAGAAATTTGAACTAAATCTCGAATTAGTTTCATGGAATTTAAGAACAATTTTTTCACTCACAAGTCGAATAATTAAAATTTTTAATCATATTTTGCTTTAATAGTACATAGCCCTCGAAATACGTTTTCAGCAATGCAATATCACGATCACATTTTGTTCAAGAATATTCTACTACGGATGACAATTTCATGTGACAAACTTCCCTCGACTCTTCGTCGAACCTTTCGATTGAACACTCACAAGTCAGCATTGTTACAAACAGTGTCTGCTAAACTAATACTAGGGGTGATCAAAGGTGGGCGAGGTTTGATGAGTCGTTTGGTCTTTCGCGAACATCCACCCAACCTGGTCGACCTTTTCTGAGTGCCCAGTGGCGCAATTTTACGGGCAGAAATTGTGCTCGATTTTGTGGAATGCGTATGGGGTAGTGGTAACGTCGCAAATCTCACGGCGATCCGATTTGCACGGTCTAGCTCGTCGCTTGTGGGGAGGAAATAATGGCCCCTGTATCTTCTCAGTATCCCATATTCTACACCTCTTTTCAAGGCTGCTTTTACCTGCAATTACCAATTATTCACAGTTAAAATAGCTATGGCGAATAGCTCTTTCACCACCTACTCAGTGCATCATGGTACGTAGAAGAATCTAAGCTTAAGGGAACTATGTATAAGTTATTGACAAGTTGATGAGTTGTGAAGGTAGAGTCATCTAGCTCTAGGTATATTCTCCCATACCAGTGGCACACTCAGGAGTCAGGCTTTAATCTTGGGGGAGGCCGAGAAAATAGTTTTAATGCAAATTCAATAAAATTCAGTAGGTGATTATAAAAATTTATTTAACCCCTCAGCGTGGCATGACGAGCAGGACTCGTCAAGGGACGTGAAGCGGAGGCGCAGCGAGTGGGGCAGCGAAGGCCAGTTCGAGCCATTTGGGAGCCCGGGGTCCATGATGTTTACCATAGCCGCGCGGAAGGGGAGCTTGAAATACCTGTACGATAGGTTTGAAGACTGGGATTCTTGGGCCCCCTCGTAATCGCTGCCTTTAGAGGGCTAGTTATTTCAGTCTAGGGGTGCGAGCCTGCACCGCACGCCACTACTTGCACTCTTACAGTTTCCCCTATCCGTGGCGCGCCCACGTTATCATTGGCTTTCGATCTCCCCTTCCGCGCGGCTATGGCAAACATCATGGACCCCGGGCTCCCAAATGGCTCGAACTGGCCTTCGCTAGAATAGGGCTTGGGACCAAGGTCTATTCGACACCCGAATTAGAGGCGTGCTGTGCTCTTCTGATATACATTCTGTAGGCCTTGCGAAGGAGCTATTGCCGTGAAGAGGGTCTCTTCAAGAAAGTTGCCGTTTGGGAGGGATGCAAGTCCGATTGGTTAGATTATGAGGTGTGACAATACTTCTTCAGGTCTGCTCTGCAGTAACGCCTTAACAGCAGGGGTTAAGGTTTCGACCAATGCAATTCATCCCACAGCTAGGTACTCTTCTGGGCAGAAAGCCTCCTCGCTGAAGGGTTAAAGAATAAAATCCAGTTTTCTTTTCTTTTTACAAAGCTCCTTCTCTGGGGGCTGTCGAGGACCCTTGCCCCTTCTGGGTACGCCACTGTTCCATATTATGATACTAACATTTAATCATATGATACTAATATTAAGATTAACAATTAATCTTAATATATAAAGCAGAAAGTGTTTGTCCGGTTGTCTGTCGCCTAAAAACTTTCGAACGGTAAACTCTGGGGCCACGAAACGTATCCCAGCTCATTATACTTAGTTAATCCAGATGAATCTGACTATTTTCACAAAAAAATAAATAAATAAATAAAAATAGTTTTTTTTTATAAAATCAGAATTTAAATTTCGGGCAAAGCCGAGTAGTAAAGCTAGTATCCAAAAATATTAAATTCTAATTTTATACGGGTAAATGATTCCTTTGCAAGAGTATGTTTAAGAAAGTTTTGTTATTAAAGTTCTTTTATTAGAAAATTCCCGATAATACCTGTAAATCAGGTACAAAAAAGAGAAAAGCGTCTGACTGTACTAATTAAGTACACCATGGATGAGAATGAAATTAAGATCTCTAAAGTCACACGACAGATAATCCCTCCCAGTTTGGACTTTCTTTAAATCGGTTTTTATTCAAGCTTGCAGCGTAAGGTTAATCTTTTATGGTGCAGAAATTGAGTTGCGCTTCCTGGACTTTGAGGTTACGTAACAGTGGACGCGCCTTAGTCAGAACGGCGAGCGGATTGCGCAATATTGCGCGACGCCGCACGAATTTACGCGACGTCATCGCAGAACATCGCACGAACATATACAAATGTAGATCTTTTATTTTTCGAAACTACGTGACTGTTGCGCAGACATTTAGGCTGGGTGCACACGAGCGGATTTTTGACGGACGTCACGACAATACATGGCAGTATATTAGACTTACGCTAGTGTGCGGTGTATACGCACGTCCGTCAGTTGTGACGGACGTCGGAAAAGACGCACGTGGGCCCCCAGCCTTAATCAGTACATACAGTGACTCGCATTAATATTCGGACACTTTTTAAAATCGCATAGCTTTTTTAGAATTGGTCCAAACGACTTGAGTTTTTTTGTGAAGCTAGAAGGATTAGTTTGCTAGATGACGTATTTCGTCGTTTTGAAAAAAAATATATTTGGTTGGAATAGCGAAAAAAATAGTAAAGGTCGAAAATCGCTGATTTCGGGAATTTTCGCGATTCTCGACCTTATTCTGCGATCTTTAAACGATTGTAGCTCGGAGCAACGTTAACCGATTTTCATGAAATTTTAGGCACGTATACAACTTACTGCAATCTACAAACGGTTTTTTTAAATTTTCATTACAAGCTCACAAAAAAAAGTTTAAAAATCGACCTTTACTATTCTTTTCGCTATTCCAACCAAATACATTTTTTTTCAAAACGACGAAACGCGTCAGTTAGCAAACTAATCCTTCTAGCTTCTCAAAAAAACTCAAGTTGTTTGAACCAATTCTAAAAAAGTTAAGCGATTTTAAAAAGTGTCCGAATATTAACGCGAGTTACTGTATATGCATACGACGAGAGTCGAAGTGAATATCATCGATGAATATTGCTTAGACAATCCTTTATTAAGAATTGTATCAATGAGTTGCAGGCAGGGGCATGTGAACAGTATTTCTGCTTCGCGAAAAAAGAATGGTGAACACCAAACAATATTCAAATATTTATTAAACTAAACGAGCATTTTTTTTAATATTTTAGAATGTGCCCAGAGACATTCTATTATATAATGTACATGGTATAGAAAGATACATTCGCGAAGAGTCAAATTTTCTCCGACACACTGCGTCAGAGGAATGACTCGGCAGATGAGTCATGAGGTGTACATATTGTAGGTGTGTGCGTTGTGTGTACTCTTGGTGTTGTCGACAGAGCACTGTAGTTTTATTTGTGTTATTAGTTTCCTGTCATTTTTTTTTTCAGATGGAGCAATCAGAAGGCCAATTAATTAATGATAATCACTGTCCTGTTTCCCGCATTTCAATAGATGTAGTTTTTCAAGTTTGTTATTTCCAACGACAAGGTATTCCGTGAAATCTGGTCACGTAGTTATCAATGTAATCGCGAAAAACGCAAGCCGTCGCTGGCATATCAGATCCATTTATTTCTGATTGCGGGAAGTCCCGCGACAATCTATGTAGGTACAGCAGTACAACTACAATATCTAATCTCACACTATATATAGATCTCACGTAGCTGTCAAATAAATATTTTGAATGATAAAAAATAGTAAATAATAAAGACAGAAATAATAAACAATAGTATTATTGTATTATTTCGTTTTTATTTCATTTCTCATTTAATTCTTTCATGTGTTTCAGCAATACTTATTTTATACTTATATATATATATATATATATATATATATATATAAGTATAAAATATATATATATATAAATAAAAAACGCGGGGGTTATCCGCCTGTGTGTACGCTGACCCTGTATATATATATATAAGATCGCGGACGATCATGATTTTCTGCTACGCGAGGGTTATCCGCCCCGTAGCTCATTTTTCAAATAATCCCAATTCAAGCGCGAGCTTACGACTTTAAATTTCGTCACTAGCACGTGTCGAGATTGCTTTTAAAGCGCTCTCAATACCGCCATAATTATCTTGGAGCCACTCACTTGTCGCTTAACGCGTCCCTGAGCCATATTGGATGCATAACTTATGTAACCTATGATCTTGCTGGACGGTAATCCTTTGGTCTCACGAAGATCCTGTATAGCAGACACGATCAGCGCAGCAATTTTCATCGGCTTTACTTTACGAATCTTTCTCCTCGATATTCTCTGCGCGGGCTTTCTCCTCTTCCGCGACATTCTATCGACGAATTGTCACCGAAGGGACGTTTCTGCGCCGGATGGAACTCGAACTTGGAATTTCGCGGAATCGTCAGCAAGGATTTCCAAAATATTACGGAACACGGGAAATTTATCCGTTAACAGTTACCAGAAAAATTGTTTCAGCAATCCTTCGTTTGTTCTCGCCAACAAATTGAAGCTGCCTTCGTTAAAATGGGAAGCGAAGTTCCGTAACATCGCGGAAATTTCGTGTCGATATTCGACGAACCTGAATCGCTGTTTATATCCCCCTAAAAACATGACCACCGTGAAAGACAAACTGTTATTTTCCTGTGAGCTGACAGAATTTTAATGGCGATGGCAGCGTTTGACGCGCAAAGAAAATACCAACCTCGTTAATAACATACAGTAAAAATTCCAAACTTCCAGCTGAAATATATTTCGAGAAATGTGTGATAATATTAAGCTTCTAATTAAAACCTTCTAATTAAAAATTCCTGAAAAATACCACGAAATTCGAATTTAGCTCCGGTTTATAATTTCAAAATATTCCTTCTCATATATTATACAAAATTTAATCGCCCTGTCGCTTTAACTCCTTGGATAGAAACATTATAAGAAATACACACACTTAGCAATACTTTGCAAATGCATTGATACCTACAAATGCCTCAACAGTCGTCTAAATAGTTAGAGTACCCGGCTTGTGAATAAATCTTTATTCGAATACCTAACCCTCGAATAAAAATGTCGACTAAAATGAAGTTATTCGAGAATAACAGATAAATTTTTATTCGAATAAAGTCCAACTCTTTTGCGTAGGTAACAAAGCTCGCATATCTATATTGCACTTTCTCCGCACTTCATGTGCTCTTGGGCTTTATCGACGTACTTTGATATCCCCCTCCACCCCATCGGGGTGGCCCCTTTTTCCTTCTGCTGCTCGATCAGTCAACTTTACGATAGCCATATTACTTTCTTCCCAGAAAAAAAAGGAAAGAAAGGGTCTTGAATAATACAATGCGCCCCGCAGATGCACTCCGTGCTGGTATCAGTTTCAAGGAAGCGTAATCGCCCTTTTAGTGCTCCCCTGTGCTTCGATAAGAGTGGCGCGCGGTTATGTGCAAATTAGTTCCCGTCAGAGATAGCTGGTCTACCGTTGATACGCGAGAACGTCATTACGATGATCGAGTGCGCCCGCTCCTATCGAGCGGGGATATGAAATGGCGGGGGGTAGTTTATTCAACCCTCGCGTGTGTCATTATAATTTGCCCAGCTTGAAATTGATACGTGAGCCCCCTACCGGCGCGCGAAATTATTTAGTAAAATAGGGGAGCGGCTCGAGGAACGAGCGACTTAACAAGGTCGATTCCCATGGAAAGGCGTCTTTCGTTCGTTAACCAGATGTCGAATTAACCGCGAGCAACTTAGGAATGCACGTGTCGCACACGTGATACAGGAACTTTTAAAGCGTCCATCGGTAAGAAGCGAGCAGAGTCAAAAACGCGTCGCTAAAGTTTCTTCTCGACGCCGATAAGCGGGGTAAAATAAATCCTCCCCGCTCCCACAAAAATATCAGAGTTCCGTAGCTTTCGCGGAACTTTTCCCGGCTCTCCCAATTTAGGAACTGCTGATTTAGGATAATCACCGGGCGAACTTAGTTCCACCACGGTTATCTTATCGGAGTTAGTTAAAAAACGGAGGCTTTTCAATGCGAGGAGAGGGGCAGTGTTCAGAACGCGCGGATATCGATCGACGGCAAGTGACTAGCTTTTTTCGCAACGCTCTTTTTCTCGCCTGGATCGCGCCAGCACCGGAAGCGATAGTAAATTGATCTCCCGTAGAAAACAAAAAAGCGCGCGATACGCTGAGTCTTTGTCTTTCGCAACTGATAAGATTCAAGGCGATTCTAAGTGGCTTGAGTTGAACTCCAAAGCTCGGAAGATCTGAAAACGTTTTGCCGAAGTCTTCGAGGTTTGAGATAGTATTTGTTAATACCCGTGGTTGATCATTCAGATCGTTCGGGTGTTGTTAGATTTCGCACGTGACGTGCCGACTATAAAGTTTCACTCGAAGGACCATCCCTTTTGATGGATAAGGGGAAATAATTGTGTACGAGTCTAACTTTCGTGAACGTGTTGCGACTTAAATTCAAAGCTAGTTTCTATCTGCCCGCGAGGCGCACAGACTTTTCCGAAGGAAACTACAAAGCCCAATCATTGGCTGTTAACGACAACCGGGGTGAGAAAATCACGGTTGCTATTGGTCGCTTGAAAACAGTGGGTGAAGCAACACCAAAGAGGAGATATAATAAGAGGCGTCACTCGACAAGGACAGACATAAACTAGGGAAATCACTAGACAACCAATTTAAATGCCCATTCGGCAATGATTGGTAAACCACGGTAATCTTCGGCGATTGTCAGCAAATTGCGGTAAGGTACATTTAGTCGATTTGAATATCCCGCTCGAATAGACAACCAATTTAAATGCCAAGGTCAAGTGAGGACTTCAAAGGTTCCGCCCGGAGTGACGGCTCTTATTATAAATTTCCTCTTTGGCAACACCGTGGTGGGAAAACGTCGCCGGCGTGGCGGCCGTAGACATATATAGACAGAGCGTAAGCTGAGGGGGTGTAAGATTCGCGGTAAGGGGAGCGATACAGGCAAATCGGGTAACGCAGTGGTTTTGCGTGCCGAATGCTTCCGAAGCTAACCCGACGTGCCTGTATCTGACCTCTGCCTCTTCCCCTCCAAGCCTAGCGTTCCCCTCGCCGATAGTCCCAGCTTCTGCGCCGGCTATATACAGTGAGTAAAAAAAGTATTTGGACGGTTTTTAAAATCGCATAACTTTTTTAGAATTGGTCCAAACGACATGAGTTTTTTTTTAGAAGCTAGAAGGATTAGTTTGCTAAATGACGTGGTTCGCCGTTTTGAAAAAAATGAATAGAAAATCGGAATAGAAAAAAAAATTGTAATGGTCGTTTTTTTAATTTTTTTTTGTGAGCATCAAAATCGGCTAACGTTGCTGTGAGCGTTTATAGCTCAGAGCAACGTTAACCGATTTTGATGCAATTTTAGGTACGTATGTAACTTACTTCAATCTACAAACGGGTTTTTTGAATTTTCATTACAGGCTCACAAAAAAAAGTTAAAACAAACGACCTTTACAATTTTTTTTTGCTATTCCGACCAAATGCATTTTTTTCAAAACGACCAAATACGTCATTTAGCAAACTAATCCTTCTAGCTTCTAAAAAAAAAACTCATGTCGTTTGGACCAATTCTAAAAAAGTTATGCGATTTTAAAAACCGTCCAAATACTTTTTTTACTCACTGTATGTCTATGGCGGCGGCTCGACTTTCCCCAAACGTGCATCTGGCAATACTCTTGGTCAAGTCCCATCTAAACAGTTGACGAAAATTTGGGCCTAACCCTGAGATGAAATCATCTGCAACGCAGACGACCAGACTAGACCTCAAGTACTGCCTGCCGTAATAAATTTTACAGCCCTGTCCCTGTTACAGGGTGTCCCGGAAAGGGGTGACCAAGCGACGCGTCGACAGTTCTGAAGTTTCTGAGTTTCGAAGGTTTCACGCGTAGGTATTATAAAATATTCTACGTAAAAGTAGCAGTGGACTAAACAAAGTTGTAAATAATATCTTCCTTATATGTTTACCTTTCAGCCAAACCAGTTCCAAAACAGAAGCAGTCCACTGAACATTAAAAACTCAAAAGTTTCTAGGCTATCGAAATTTCCAAAATTTCTAAAGCTTTCAAGAGTTTCAGACGTTTTTAAGTCTCATCGGTAGCCAGCGCGGTATTGCGGCGATAGAGCGTCGGGGTTCTTATCGCGTCGACGAGGGCGGACAGAGAATAAACGTGGGCGCGAGTTTTAAAAATAATCTCGAACGCTGGAATCGTAGCGCGACAGAGGCGATAAGTCCCGCCGCTAATAAACGCGGACATTGTGCAGTATAGCGGTGGAATTAACACACAACGGTTTAAGCCTGATATCTGAAACGACACGCGACTAGCCGCCATTTGCATAGAATGAAGTTAGAAATGCAAACTGTCGGCGGGAAATCTCAATTTCGCGATAGCCGCCAGCACGAGACTCGAACAAGCGTAATTGGGAACGAGTTAATAGAGAAAGCAACGCGATTTGTCGATGCGCCGTTAATCTGATTTAAGCAGGCTAACTCTGCGCGCCGTGTTTCAGTAGTTCGGCCCGTTGACTTCGTGATTTTCGTCCACTAAATGTGTAATAAATTCTGGATGCGGTTACTCCGACTTTCCACTTTACGAAGAGATTCGTCCGTCGATATACTGATTGTAAAAGAAAATCTTATAGCATCGATAGGCTTCAATCATGTCAGACAGGATGATTGAAAGTAATTGAAACATTAAGTACGATTTTATCAGAAATAGATAAGTCTTTCGAAGAAACGAGAAATAGAGAAGTTGGTTTCTAAAAAGAAACAATTATTCTTCCGATTAAGGGGTTAGCTACCGTCAGGGGGTAGACAAAGAATCGATTCTTTGGGAATTTATTTCAGAAAGTACATGCATATATTTATGCAATGGTTTTTGTATTCAGACGAGGGACACTTTAACAGGTTATTATATATTATGCTTTGGTATAAAAGTATTTACGTATTGCAAAATTACAGCTGATTTCCCGGAAGCTGCTTTTACACCGGTGACCACGATTTCTCCAAAATCGCTTCACCAATCTTTCTGAAATTTTGTAGGTTTCTTCTAGACATTCAAATCTAGTCTTTAATCGAAGCATTTGTTTTTCCAATGCATAGTTTTTATTATATGGATGAAAACACTTATTTTTAGCTAGAAATACTCATTTTCATCCATAAAATAAAAACTATGCATTGGAAAAACAAATGCTTCGATTAAAGTCTAAATTTGAATGTCTAGAAGAAACCTACAAAATTTCAGAAAGATTGGTGAAAAGGTTTTGGAGAAATCGTGGTCACCGGTGTAAAAGCAGCTTCTGGTAAATCAGTTGTAATTTTCCAATAACTCAATATTTTTCCTACTATTTTTAAGTCGTTATGAAATTTCCTATATAAATTTTTTCACATTTGGTACTTTCGCCCTAAAGCGCCCAACATGGTTTCTAGCGACGTTACTGTCTCCTCGGAGAGAGGGTTGTAGGAGTCGTCCCACCTTAGCTGAAGGCGCACCGGTGGATGGAGAACCGAAACATCTGTTTTAGGAGTGCATTTCCCCTACTGGGGAAGGCCTGCCCTAGAGGATCGCTACCATGAGCAATCCCACGGCGCGGGACTCGGCGAGTCGGCGAACCATGAGCAATCCCATAGCGCGGGACTCGGCGAGTCGGCTCGGCTCGCCCAGGCTCGGCGTCACCGAGCCACGCGCCGCGTAACTTCACCCTTAACCAATGACACTATTTGCAACTTGTATGTGGTCCATGAACGTGGACATACGTTACAGCCTGCCCTTCATCGAACCAAAAGTACGATAGCTTTTATGACAGCCCCGTGCAATCCACAAACACGACCGCGACGCGCGATAGATCGTATGACAACCTCACGCAGTTCGCAATTATTGTTACATCGACCATAAATGTGCAACTTATTGCACGATGAATGGCTACATCTGTGGGCTCTATGATACAGCGGATTCCAGCTACACGCGTGTACGATAAACGACTGCTGACAGTGAACGAGCTTTGCTTACTGCTCTTTATTCCCTTGATTGCTGTGTGGTACGAACAGTGTACAAATGAAATAAATTTCCACGCAAAGGGCGGCATTTATTAATTTAGAAATGCATACCACATCGCGCGCGTATTTTGGCGCAATTTGTAAAACGAATCCCTCCACTTCATGTTTGCAGCTAATTGGTTACATATGCACGTAGTTCATAGCCACGATACAGACTGTTACGAAATGTGCAAATTGTTTTAAAATATTTTCCGGATTTTTCATGTCGTAAGCATTTTTATACTTGATATTCAAATTGGTTATTATTCAGGAAGATAGAGATAATATTTAAAGGGCTGTTAGATATTTTACAAGGCTTGGGAATACGCAAGAATGCTACAAGAGGAGATCAGAAAGTTAAGGTGTAATATTTAAATGCATTGAATTAAGGTTTTTTTTCTGGCTGAAGACGGTAATTTGATTACCAGCCTGCGAGCACGCGCGTACACTACTGCAGTTCTCCTCACCGATTCTAACCTTAGCAACGGGACAGGCGGGTTGCTCGCAGCTAGGCGCTAAAAACGGCTCCCTGTGCACCCCTGTCGCAGAGAGTAATTAAGCAAAATTTCGTCCAGATTGGTTAAAAAAATCGGGATAAAAAGTATCCTATATGTTATTCCTGGTCCCAGACGTTGTGTAGTTGCGATGTAATTGAGTAACAAACATCCAAAAATCCATTTATTATATTAGTAGGATTTCTTTTTCTGTATTTGGTCACTGACGAATAATTTTTTTAAACTTTTATTCGCCATTTTAAGTTTTTATTTAAATAAAAATTTTGCTCATCTCTGCCCTCGGCCCAACCCGAAGGCCTCGGGGTCTGACCCACTCTTATTCCTGACGTATATTCGCCACGGAGCTCTTTCGAATTACGCTACAGATTTATTCGTGACTACCTAGCGTGCAGATCGCATGAAACAGCGGTGTAACCATCCTCAGCGGTGTTCAGTTTCGTGTAATAAACCATTTAAAAAATTAAACGTCTAGAAGCTTTCTATCACAGCCTAGTAATATAGCAAGAAATATATTACACCGATATTATTCCAAATTCCGCTTACACCAATAGATCTGTATTTTATCGTGAAAGATCCTACTTGATATGTCAATCATTTTGAGGGCTGTATCTGTAAAAATGTTATTCGAATTTATTTGAATATTCGTGGTGAGCGTGGCAAAAAGACGTAGAGCGAAATTAGAAAACGAGAGTCAAGGGGAAGATAAAACACGTAGCTGGAAAGACTTCATGAAATTTCTTCAAACATCGCTCTGACTTCAGGAGAATAATAAAATATTACAAGGTTTTAAATTGCTCTCGTTACATAAACAAAAGATAAGGGCTTGTTAAAACGAAACTGAGTAAACGTGACGATAAAGAACATTGCATGCTGCGATAAAAGGTAGGTATTATATTACATTACATGATTGATGAAACCTCTAGAGTTTAGTTACCCCAAATATCAGTCTTCCTTATCCCTTAGAATAAACGAATAAATCCATCCGCTTTCCCCTAACTGCTGTTTGCTAATTTACTGACTATGAGTATATTTCTCAAAGTTTGACTTAATTTACATTCTTTATGCAGTCCTGGAAATATTTAACACGTTATCAGTTACACCTCACTTGATATTAATATTTTAATTTCAATTTATTTATTATTGACAGCTGGACTCCACGTTCTTCTTTGCGCGAGGATGAATTGAAGTACGTAATAAAGTCAAAACTAACGTAGAAACACTAACAAAGGGAATATTCTTACGTACAGAGAATCCGAAGCTACTGGTTAAACCAGAAAAGAAATCGGACACAATTGCAACGAGTGTTTGCCACGTTACAAATACAGTTTTGCAATGAGGGATGCGAAAGGGCATCACAATTCGAAGTGTTCCTATGTACAAGGGCAGAGGTTGAACTGAACTTCAGGCTTTGAGTAATCCAACGTTTGATGAAATACCTACCGTTTCAAGTTAGTCAGGCCTTAGGTGTCGGGCGAGTGATCGCTCTTGCCAGGAAAGTTTGACTCAATCGCCCCATCAAAATTTACATTTCTATATCTTCTGCTGCAGTTTCATAATAATACTACCAATGGATAGGCGAGGGATTTCCAATAACAATGAGTCCAAGCACAGTCTAATTATGGCTATTTTCAATTATACGTAATTCGATGCACTTCTACGTATAGTGCGCATTACAATATTGTTCATTGTGATCGTGGACTCGTTTTCATCAGGAAAGCTCTGTCAATTCATTAGTAATACAGCCATGAAATAGATCTAACAGAGAACATACACATTATAATGTTCATTAGTAGATGACGTCCCAGATTTAATTGCTAGGGGTGCAAAAGATCGTCGAGGCAGTGATGCAGAAAGCGATCCTCAAGTGTAATTTCTTTCCAAAGCAAATATTCGGTGGCTATGCGGCAATACTTACTTTCAATTTTTTCAGAAAGTATTAACGCGAGAACACGCCGACGCTACTCAGAGCGTTAAGTTTTAAGTAATAAGTTCCAAAACAAGTGTTCGGAAAATATGATCGCGTAATTGTTGACTAGATATTCAGTAGTAGATACCTTGGCCAAAATAAGACGACTACCACCACTTTGACCATCGCGGATCTACGAAAACAGTATCTATAGACTACGCGGATTATTTGCTCTTCTATTTCCCCTCTTGTACCATGTCGAAACACCCTTTTCCTACCTGCTGCTAAGTGGATTTATAGGTAGCACGATAAATATTCCCAGCAGTGTGCATATCACTTGAAACAGTGTTTATTTCTGACAAATATCTCACGCCATGGTGGCGAGCAAAAGAAATCAGAGGAACAGCGGGGGAAGATTAGGGCGACGCGAATTAATAGTCTTATAGTTATTGTAATCTTACGAACGTTACCCCCCACCTTCTCTGACTTGTAAACTCTGCGATTATTATTCGCGCCCTTGCATATTTAAGCTGTTAAAATGCAGACTTCCCGTTGCACAGAGCGTTCCCCGGGAAATTTATTTCAGATCAAAGCGACAAGCCTCTCGCGCCACTGGACGCCACCAACAGTTATCGGCGGTGAAACCGGCTTGTTAGTACTTTATCGTTTAATATTCTAAGTGGTCGTAGAACCAAGTGACGTTATTGCCCTCGTTAAATCTAACGGACCGAGCTAATTATGCAAGTGACTGAATTATTTGTGTCCTCTTGGTGCGTGTTGCAGAAATTGCCTGCCACGAGTGAACAAAATTGCAGCGCCATTGGATTCGTGGCTGAACAATTAGATATTTGTCCCTTTGCTAAGCGTTCGCGCTTCAAGTGCGCCTCTTAGGCGCGCAGACATTTAAACTGGCATTGCACGTCGATGTCATTATATCTTGTGGGAGTGGAGAAATTCGTAATTTGTAAAGGTAATTGAATCAGTGGATTATAATCAGTACTCTACGATTTCCCACTCCGAACACCTACAGTGGCTCGCATTAATATTCGGACACTTTTTAAAATCGCATAACTTCTTTAGAATTGGTCCAAACAACTTGAGTTTCTTTGAGAGGCTGGAAGGATTAGTTTGCTAACTGACGCGTTTCGTCGTTTTGAAAAAAAAATGTATTTGGTTGGAATAGCTAAAAGAATAGTAAATGATGAGCTGATTTCGGGGATTTTCGCGATTCTCGACCTTGTTCTGCGATCTTTAAACGTTTGTAGCTCGGAGCAATGTTAACCGATTTTCATGAAATTTTAGGCACGTATACAACTTACTTCAATCTACAAATGGGTTTTTTGAATTTTCATTACAGGCTCAAAAAAAAAGTTTAAAAATCGACATTTAATATTCTTTTAGCTATTCCAACCAAATACATTTTTTTTCAAAACGACGAGACGCGTCAGTTAGCAAACTAATGCTTTTAGCTTCTAAAAAAAACTCAAGTTGTTTGGACCAATTCTAAAAAAGTTATGCGATTTTAAAAAGTGTCCGAATGTTAATGCGAGTCACTGTATATCCAAGAAGTTGAACAAGTCTCGAGGAAAAAGTGGCTCTGATCAGTTGACCAGCGAATAAATTCCATTGGGTTAAGTTTGTCTGCAACTCCTTCTAACAAATGTGGAGTGCCGGGGTGTAATTGGTACGCTACAAGAAGTGTCTTCTAATAATTATTATTGTGTAACAATAAGGAACGAAAGTCACCACTGTGCGCTTCAGCGCAGCCATACTTTAAAGAGGGTGCAATTGCACTAGGCAGGTGCAGTAGTACATTTATGTAAAGAGTGAGGTCGTAGAAAAAGCGACTTTGTTCTTCCACTTTACTTTTCCTAACATTTCCATCTTGTTCTTTCTGTTCTCTCCTCTTCCCCCGTTCGAAAATTTTACACCATGTTCCTGCTTCCTGTATATTTGAAATGTGCAGCTAAAGAATCGAATTATAAGAGAAACATACCCAAACGTTACACATACATATTTAACTGAAAGTATCATGGTCTCCGAAACTGATACGATAATATCGCCGCAATTTGAACATGCACTCGACATATCACTTTGCTTCGCACAATAAAATTTTCAAAATTATGTTTACAAAATTGACCACGATTTTTAGACAATTTACAAATCACCGCACCCAATCCTACCGTTACATCTCTGCCAACCACTTTCGTTCCTGTTGAAAGTCATAGAGGCGTATTATAAATTACTAATAATACAATACCTCTCTGCGACGATTCGGCAATCCTTCTTATCTTCCCTGACTCGCAACGCAACGAAATCCTCCAACTGTTCCGCCAACTGTTCCGTCCAACTCGTGACGACGGAACACGTATTAGCCTAGCATGCTAAACACCAATTCTTTTCCTCTATAAATCAACCTGCACATCGCACTTGAGAAATGGAACATCTACTTCGCTTAGTCGTCCACGATCGGCATAGTCTGACGGTGATCGGCTGTGGGGATCGACACGGGGGGGCAGTGGAGATAGAGGAAAGGTCTGTGTCGCCAGGAGAAGTACAGTATTTATTCGCTAAGAGATCACGGTTCGCTACTGGCTGTAAGCTCTTAAGGCGACTAGGCAGTCGAAAAATCGATTTTTTTATTGCATTTTCCGAAAGTACTATCCTTTCTCAATAAAATGCCGCTTGGTTTATAGTAAAATTCGCAAAATTGTAGATTTGGCAGCTAAAAACGTCAAGCGGCAACCTATAGCGTCGCCTTTGCCCAGAAACTTTAAACGCGTTTTCCTCGAATATTTGTTACTCTTCATTTTTTCCCTGATTGCGAACGAATTGAGGTTCAGATCGACTTGGAAAAATTACGGGATGTGTAAAACATGTGCCATTTCGGGGCAAACCTCTTATAGTGTCCGTAAAAATACGAGATTTTCGTAAATAAATTAAGAAGTCGCCGGATTTTTGTAGCGCACAAACAATGATGGTCTGAGTTAAAAAAATCCGGTGACTTCTTAATATTTTTCATGAAAACCTCGAATTTTTACGGACCCTATAAGAGGTTTGCCCCGAAATGGCACATGTTTTACACATCCTGTAATTTTTTCCAAGTCGATCTGAACCTCCATTCGTTCGCAATCAGGAACAAAATATTCGAGAAAAACGCGTTTAAAGTTTCTGGGCAAAGGCGACGCTATAGGTTGCCGCTTGACGTTTTTAGCTGCCAAATCTACAATTTAGCGAATTTTACTGTAAACCAAGCGGCATTTTATTCAGAAAAGATAGTACTTTCGGAAAATGCAATAAAAAAATTCGATTTTTCAACTGCCTAGTCCCCTTAAGGGGTTACATCCACCTAGAGGTCCGGAAAAGCCATACAAGATCAGGATTTTATGGGGGGAATAGTATAAGTGAAAATCATACACAATGCTTTTCTACTAAAAGATACATCTTTTAACTATATTATTCTAAATTTTCATGAGATGTTATTATTAACTAAAGGAGATATCGGCTTGGATATGAGTCGTGTTTTTTTTAAGCATCAGCTGGTCCCTAGGCTAAACGATGCATCTGAAAGCAAACATTCAAATGGACTTAAAAAATAAATAACTTTCAGAAGTGACGTTTAATATGATTATCATCGGAAAGCATAAGAAATCCATTGGTGTCACTGGCATATCGACCCATGATTTATGCTTTGCCACGCCTCATTTTATGCTGCCTAGTTATGCTTCTCTTACGCAGTTTGACAATTTGACTCGCGCTGCGCCTCGCCATGCCTCGCCTCAGCGCGACTGCGATCGGCGGATTTCTTCTCGAGAAAAGTGAGAAAAGAAGTTGCGTCGAGGCGAGACGCAGTGAGAGCCAGCCTTTAGGCCTCAGAGACACGGGCGTTTTATACGGCGCATGCTGCTGTCGTGCTTCTTCCCGCCGAAGTAGGATCTTAACTGGATGAGCGTTTTACACGCTGTGTGCTCCATGCCTATGTACTGTGTAGTCAGTTGCATTAAAACACACAGTTCCTACTTCCGCGGAGGAATCGCCACGTGCAACCCGCGGTGTAAAAAACGCCCGTTTATCTGAGGATTCAGCGATTATCTACTGTATTTTTACGTTAGGCCGTGGCTTATGTGGAGACGCGATAAATCAACCGCGGACGGAAGAATTGGAGGGGCGCGAGGCGAATGCGAGGCGAACAAGCGTTGTTGCTTCTAAGCCACCGTGAAAGTAACAGTGTAATTTCATTCTTATTAAACTGACGATTAACATTGAACGTTTAACACTATTAAATCTAAACAATCACGCACTAAACTAATTTGGCGTGTGACCGCGTACGTCAGTACGCGACAGTTAAATGATCTCTCGTTCCAAAGGCGTGGCTTGGCAGGGGAACGAAGATCGAAAGTTCGACGTATTCGAAATCGGGAAAGAATCAAGGGTTCGGGGGGGGGGGCGGGGAGTGGCAGAGAAAAAGAGGATAAAAAGGATAAAGGGGGAGCCGAATGGGAGCAGAGAAAACGATCTCGTGATCTTTGCCGTTTGCCAAAGTGCTGTGCCCGTGAGTGCCTCTCCATGACCTTATCCGACCCATGATCGCGTGGTCGTTGGGAAATCGCAGGGACCAGAAGGACTTTCAATTATATTCGTATTCAATTACGCCACTCTCGTTTCCCCCTGTCGCTCGTCTAAATGTGGCCCGTGCAAAGCCACTTGTAGCAGATACAAGTCCCATTGTATACGCTGGGTAAATAAGCTCAAAGGAGCGGAGGCTTTCGTGGGTCAAGACTACGGGCCCCCCTGCATTGCGAGGGAACGTCAACAAGCTATACAGCTTTATTTCGTGCGATTCAATTATTGCGCGCCGACACCGGGGTGGAACTTGAATTTTTCCGGGGGAAGAGGGTGGGGCAACGCGAACCTCCTGACGGAATACACGAGTCGCGCGGGGGAATGAAATGCTGGGGGTGAATAGCCTCGCGGTAGAGGCGTAACAGGAGTTCCAATTAGCCAAACAGGAGTCACATTTCTGGTAATTTAATCTGTAATACCAGATAAGCAATGCAATATGTTTTTCAATTTTTCACAGAGAATATTACTTGTATAAATATACATATATATATATTTATTATAATTCTAGCCTCATCGGCTGCAGAATTGGACTGGGTTTGCAGCCTTTACTTAAACACTCATCCATCCACACTTGCTTTCTCAATATTTATATTCTTAGTATATTATTTCTCTCTCTATTTATCTTTTCTATGTATTATATATATTTCTATTTATTATTCTCAGCTATTTTATCGCACGTTTATTTACCCGACCTTCTAACATTTCCGTTAACCCTCGGGCGGGCGCGCCAATGAGAGGTGCACGAGCAGGCGCGTGGGGAACTCAGTTGATCAGTTGAAAATAATCATTTTAGCTCCCTTATATATTACACTTCAGAAACGGTTTCTCTGTTGGCAGTGGAAACTTAAATTAAACGCGATGGGAAAATATTAGCAGCGTATCCAAAAATGCAGTAAATGTATTTAAAAACACAAAAACAGTATATGTAAAACATTTTTAGCATCAAAAATGAAAATCAACTGGCACAAGCATCATAGGGTTCTTGAAGCACACCGCGATCGCGCGGAGAGAATGTTTGTCTTACCGAGACTTAATGAAGGAAATTCGCAGATCGGTGAACGGAGTTCACAAAGCGCGCCCGCTCGAGGGTTAAAGAACACCCCCCTTTCTCTATTCCATTACACTC
This sequence comes from Andrena cerasifolii, assembly GCF_050908995.1. Lineage (NCBI taxonomy): Eukaryota > Metazoa > Arthropoda > Insecta > Hymenoptera > Andrenidae > Andrena > Andrena cerasifolii. The sequence continues at coordinate 5,095,925 of NC_135125.1, read as the reverse complement.
TTCAACCCAGTGTTTCAACGTTTCTAACCCCCTTTTTTGTATTCGTTGAAGTACTGGATCATCCCACAGCGATACGATTCTTTTGTGAACTGAGTTTGTAACGATATAAATCGATGCAAACGTCATCTACGCACTTGGTATAAATAGAGCCGAAGCAGGAACCTTCGGATAATGCTGTGCAAACTATTGGAGGCTGGGAACGTTTCTTTGTCAGCTCTCAGAAAAACCATATTACTTATGTAACGACCTAACAGAGTGAGAATGAAAAATCAACGAGAGAGAGGCATCCGCATACAGCATAATTGAAGGGAAGCCCGAAGCCTGGACTTTAATTCCGATTAACCACAAAATCCTTTAGCGAAGGCAGCCGATGCACTCCCGCCCGAACGCAATTATTTCCCTCAATAATTCACGTTCGCGTATTCGAATAAACGCATTTTCTCCCGGCGGGAACGTCCGTTTATTCATACACCGCGAACGGATCTCGGTAAATACGAGCAGTTGGAACTTTCCGCTATCCAATATCGGGGGCGAGTGACGGTACGATCCTGCATCGGCTGTGCATTAAAACGGCACCGTTTCGTGCTCCGGTCGGCGGTCTATATCTCCGCGCGGTTCTATGCCGGTCGATCTTTAATAGCACAGTATCCATCCACGACTATACCCGCTAAGCATACTCGATGGCACGGACTTGAAAGTGATCGATCCAGATGCAGGAGCGGGCGAAAGCAGGCAGACTTGCGAACCGAGCGTTCATCCAGCATGCAGAGCGGAACGGTGGAAGGAAGCGTATCCTGGGAATTATTGGCATCCCGTTGGATCGTAGCGTCCGAGCAGTTTCCATGCGGGATCCCCAATCACCGATTGGACTTACACGAATGCAATTGATCCCTGGCCAATGGCTGTACTCACGATAATACCATAACAATCGTGCATCACCGCCGTCTGTGATTCTGGCATAGATTAAGGTGGATCCACCGCTCATACGCGGCTAAGCCTAGCTGGATTTCGAATTAGTATGTAGCTGTTAGCGGACACGTGTTTTAACGATGTTTAAGGGGTTACGCCTAGTCAGGCGGTCGAAAAGAGGCGAATATTTGTGAATTTTTTTTGAAGAAGCGAGAGCGTATATTTTTACAGAACTTTTTGCGCTTAAAAGAGCAACTTTTAAAGAACATTTGGTAATTTTTTCGTAGAAAAATATTTACGTTTATAATAAAATAACGTGCGACATCCAAGAAGCATTTTTAAAAATTTGGTTTTGCGGTGAGCATTGCCATTCGAAAGCAGATTATTTAAAATCAAAAAACAAAAAAGGTTTCGTTAGTATATTAATGTATCCTCAGGTTGACGGAGAGAATTTTCCGAAATATTAAGTTAAAACAAAATGGCGGCTATTTAAAGTTGAAATCCTGATCTTTTCCTGCAAAAATTACGCGAAAAAATCAGGATTTCAACTTTAAATAGCTGCCATGCTGTTTTGACTTAATATTTCGGAAAATTCGCTCTGTCCACCTGAGGATACATTAATATACTAACGAAATCTTTTTTGTTTTTTGATTTTAGATAATCTGGTTACGAATGGCAGTGCTCACCGCGAAAGCAAATTTTTAAAAATGCTTCTTGGATGTCGCTTGTTACTTTATTATAAACTTAAATATTTTTCTACGAAAAAATTACCAAATGTTCTTTAAATGTTGCTCTTTTAAGCGCAAAAAGTTCTGTAGAAATATACGCTCTCGCTTCTTCAAAAAAAATTCACAAATATTCGCCTCTTTTCGACCGCCTGACTAGGCATAACCCCTTAAAGCAGGCAGACCGAGGCAATTTCGCTTTCAGAACGTCTGCGGCTCGGGCAGGACTAGAATGGGGTCTTGACACGAGCCATGCCCCTTCAGGGATAGACATTACGCAATGGTTAATGATCGTTTGAAAATTGATATATACAGTGGGGGCTAAAAGTATTCGGTCACCCTTTAAAACAGAATAAGTTTCTCAAAATTGGTCCAAACGACTTGAGTTTTTTTGAGAAGCTAGCAGGATTAGTTCACGAGGTGACGTGTCTCGTCGTTTTGAAAAAAATTGCAATTATTCGGGATACCGAAGGAAATAGTAAAGGTAGTTTTTCAACTTTTTTATCTGAGTCTGTAATGAAAAATTAAAAAATTCCGTTGGTAGATTTAAGTAAATTGTATACGTGCTGGAGATTTCATTGAAATCGATTGATACAGAAACAAGCGACATCTAAATATGCAAGAATCTTTAGGTTTATTACAGTTATAGGGGGGAAACTGGCGGAGAGTGTGATTTCCACCACTTTTAACTGTTTGTAGCTCATAGCTACGTTAGGCGATTTCGATAAAATTTTCAGCATGTCTACAAATGGAATGTTTGAATTTTCATTGCAGTCTGGGATAAAGAAGTTGACGACCTTCACTATTCTCTTCGTTATTCCTACCGATTTCCAAACGACGAAACACGTCACCTAGTACACTAATCCTTCTAGCTTCTAAAAACTCAAGCCGTTTGGACCAATTTTAATAAAGTTATTCTGGTTTAAAGAGTGTCCGAATACATTTGTCCCCCAGTGTGCATATACACAGGGTGCTTCCGAAATCCTGGTGCAACCAGAAAGGCGATGATTTGTTTTACAAAAGTAAATCGAAAATATAGAATCAAACTGTTTCTTATAAGGTTCCATTTTCAAGAGAATCGATTTTTAAAATCCGTTAAGTGTGCGTGCACTGGATTGAGAATTGTATCCACTTTTAAATCGATTTGCCTAAAAAACGCAACCACTTTCGGACAAAAAACATTCCACAGTTTCGACTCTTTTTTGTTGCTTACTTGTTCCTGAATTCTGTAAAATTCTCAGGCAAATGTACCTATGTGTGCTAAACGAGTTTCCAAATTCGTTTCTCCTGAAAAAAGAGCTCTATATATGAAGAAAATTTCATTCTATATATTCGTCTTACTTTTGCATGAGAACCCATCTCCTTTTCGGTTGTACCACGATTTCAGAAAGTGACCTGACGTTGTATTACTAAAGAATAGGGATATTATTCCTGAAGGGTACAGCTGTATAGCGGGGAATTCGAGGGTGCATTCTGGCAAGAGGATAGGAGCTTGAAAGGGAATTCGTTCTGTAAAATCTATCTGACCAGTTGTCGAATCTAACATGGCTGTTTTAATGAAAAATTGTTCTCGAGAATGGGTAGCCAGAAGCCTGATTTCGTGTGATGTATTGTGCGTGATTGGTCGTTTGTAGCTTTCATAGGGCCCTCATGGAGGAACGTGACACCAACGATAAACCGAACCGATTAATTGGCCCATTGCGAGTCCACTGATCGTGCAGCCGCTTGTTCAGTCCTCTCTGCGTTGGATGAGCATTTGTGGTTTGAAGAAAATGTATAGGTCTGCTGTTGGATCTGATTCTTTAAAGTGCAGCAACATTTCACAGTGCAGTTAAAATTTTTTACTCTTCAGCTGTGGATTTTTAAATTTTTTTTTTGAGAATTCATTGTTAATCGTACAGAATCTACATTCTTTTTGGTGTCTTAAAGAGTAACGAAATTCTGATTAAAAGAGATAATAGGAGTTAAATAAAATTTAAAAGAAATAATATCTGTGGCACTAATGGCACTAAGTGTTGCTTTTTTAATTTAAAAATTAAAAAAATAACGCTTATACAGAAGGTACGGGGATTTGAGGTCGACACAAAGTATAGGTATTTTATATGTATACGTTAAATAACAACATTTATGCAACTTGAATATGTAATTTTACTTTGTTGGTAAATAAAAACACTTAGTCCATACTCGAGGAAAGCTAACCAACCTTTCTACACCTGTAAATATTAGATATATAGCAATTTCTGTCACAATCAAGTTAACAGATCACTACAAATATTTAAATTGTTGTTTAAACTGTAATTCTTCAATTACTATGGTGTCATAGTAATTCACTTCATCACTTCAAGATTCAAATTCGTAAATAGCACAAACTACTTAACCTGGTACTATTGTAAAAACAATGATCGGTACACTACACATAAGCCATTACCTTCAACAAGCAATTTCGTTAAATTTTGACTTACGTGGCTAATTCTGGCACCTGCGATAGCGGTACTCATAATGATTAAGAATTACCTTGGTTTTTTTGTTTCAGATGAGTCTGTGAGCTTAAATCACTCCCGCCAGGGAGGTATTTCTTTTCAATGTCGCGATTTATACCTCCAAATAACATTGAAAAAACACAATTAAAAGTGTATTTAAAAAATTGTTCCGTATACATTACAAGTAGCTTAATAAATGAAACAAAGTTTGACATTGTTATTCATTGTATTCATTGAGAAAAAAGAGCCTGAATGTTGCCGAATTTTGCGGCGTGATTACCGGAATGACCCCTTAATCTACTCTTAAGGGGAGGTTCCGGTCTAGAGCCCCAAAAAATGGGTGATCTGTAGGAATTAATTAAAGGAAAAATACTATATATAATTTAATGGGACTTTTTGCATTGTATTAAGGATGTCTTAAATTATAGAAATATATTTTTTGTTTTATAATTAATCATTGCAGTCGGTACTGGGGAGTCGTTAAAGTCAAGGCGTCAAAAAATTGATCAAAATTGGTGGAACCTGTATCCCCAAAAGTTATTATCCCATTCGACTGAAACTTTTTTTATTTTGAAGAATATACTTCTAGCTAGGGGGGAAACCAGAAAAAATACAAAAAAATTGAAAATTTATAATTTTTAAAGGCGTGCAAAGGACGAAAAATATAGGGGGAAAGGGATTTCAAACTTCAAGTGTCGTTATTTTCTTAAAAAATGTCATTTTGCACTTTTTTCTGGTTTCTCCTCTAGCCAGAAGTATCTTCTTCAAAATAAAAAAAGTTTCAGTCGAATCGGATAATAACTTTTGGAGATACAGGTCCCCCCGTTTTGAGAAGACTGTTTCGAGAAAAACGCTTTTAAAGTTTTACGTGAGTGCCGAGTGGCCGGGTGTTACCCATGCATTTGCCGCCACTCAAATGCCTATAATTTCGTGAATTTTACGATTTTCAACAAATCCTTTTAAACACGTATTCCTAAAAGATTGAACATTCGAAAAATGAAATAAAAAAAAATCGACTTTTAGACCGGAACCTCCTCTTAAGTTGCAACTGCGGCTGTTTACAGAAACGTTACCGAAGCACATTGCATCGTTAACGTAAAGCCTATCTATTTCATTTCATGCCCAGGGTACCAAGAAGATCGACCCCCCTCCCAATGATCTTTACCGTGCCCCGCGCCACGGCGTTATCGCGGTGATAATTCAGATTCAGCTAGAGCGCGTATTCTCCCTAACGTGCAACCGAACTTCGATTGGCCATTACCGATTCTAGACGCAGATAAGCCTAACTGCCGCCGAGGCAACGTCGCGCAAGACCTCGAGGACCTCCCGTGCCGTGGTGTCTCATGAAGAATTTAAATCCAGCCGGAGGATGGTTCCCGGGCAGTGTCTCGGGCCGCGAAACTAGTTTCTCGCATGTCGGTGGCTTACGTCAGAAGAAGGCCCGTGGGAGCGCGGTGTCTCGTTAATACTTTAATTTCGTGCGCAGCGCGGACGATCCTTCGCGACAGAGCCCGCAGGCCGACAAACGGAACTCCGCTGTCGCGGCAACTTTCCGCTACACGGGGCTTAATTGTTTGCTTACGGAATTGTTGTTAGTTAAAGTGGAAAGTTGCTGATAACTCGGGAAAACGAAAACGAACAAGGGAGGGTGACACGTGCAAGTTGGGGCGCGCGGGGAGGGGGAGAGGGAAACGGAAGGAGAATAGTAGGGAGTGGCTAGGGAGAGGGATGAGGGAGTATTAAGGGAATGGTTTCCATCGCGGGCGGATAGAATCTGCCAACGGGAATGCTGGATCATCCAATTTGATCGCTCCTGATCATCCCAGCCAGGTGGAAAATGTTGGCGGAACGTTTCGGATGTAGAACTCTTTCGATCGCTTCGACGGAATGCGAGGCTAAGTATCCGGATCCAGTGGAGAAAGTTCCTGATTGGCTGGCCTGGATAGGCGTAAATTTAATTTTTACCTGAGACCACGGCGGTTCGATTAGCTGTGAAATTAGAACAAATAAGATGGGACGTCGGAATCACTCGCATTCTTGGGAAACTAGCTGATTTGAGTGAAAGCTTTGAGTGGATGGGTGCTGTGGTATAGATAGGAGTGGTTCAGTGGGGATTTTCAATGTGTTTGTACCAGGGCTTGAATAGCTTTCGAAAATAACTGTTTCAAACTGTTATGTAAAGGTTCTGACTGAAAGAGTTATGAAGAACCTTTATTCGGAATTACTGTTATGAAGAACCTAAATATCAGACTATGTAAGTATAAGTTACGGTTCCTATATAGCTCTATAATTTTTATTTTTTAGGTTCTATAACTTTTATTTTTTAGGTTCTATAACTTTTATTTTTTAGGTTCTATAACTTTTATTTTTTAGGTTCTATAACTTTTATTTTTTAGGTTCTATAACTTTTATTTTTTAGGTTCTGTATAAGTTACAAAGCGGTTATAGAACCGATTCTTGTAACGATTATACAGAATTTTACAGTAAATGAAATCACAACATATTACAGCTATAGATTACTCTGTGTAACCAAATTGTTTAAAAATTATTATAAATAAGTAAGCAATTATATATTATGTACACATTTGTATATGTATACACTCGGCGGTATGCAAGGATCACTTGTGTACATAATATATATTTGCTTACTTATTTATAATAATTATTAAACAATTTGGTTACACAGTGTAATCTATAGTTGTAATATGTTGTGATATCATTTACTGTAAAACTCTGTACAATCGTTACAAGAATCGGTTCTATAACCGCTTTGTAACTTATATAGAAACGAAAAAATAAAAGTTACAGAACCTAAAAAATAAAAGTTATAGAGCTATATAGGAACCGTAACTTATACTTATATATTCTGATATTTAGGTTCTTTATAACGGTTATTCCGAATAAAGGTTCTGAATAACTCTTTCAAGAACCGAAATTCTTATAATAACGGTTTCAAGCCCTGGTTTGTACACACGTGTTTGGAGCTGAGTAGTTAAGGATCTTTATTTTAATTATTTATTTATTCCTTTTACGAGTAAGACTCATTTCGCAGCGGAAAAGTTGAAGAAAATGAGACAGCGTAGAGACGAAGCATTAGGGTAATCGCACCAATAAATGAACACTTGAGGCTAATGAATGAACAATTTTATAAAATTATGTTTGCAACGCGATTGATTCCACGTGCTGCAAAAATTGTTTGGATATGAAGCAAGAAATTAAAACAAGTCTCTAATTAATTAGTTGCTTATTTTATTAACTTATTTTACTGAATTTAATAAAAAATGTCCATTCACTGGTACGTGTTCGTATACCGGTACATCCACCCTACAATGAAATAAACAAAACAGAAAGCTAAGGACTTCAGGGTGTAGTGAAATGTGTACCTATTTTAGTTTGATCTTTGGAGAACAAGTTTTCATTAGTGAGGGAGCATTAGATAGTATTCACGATATCATATGACAACTCACAATTTCTTCGAGGGAGTGTTTCCGCCCTTAGTACCATTTCATTACCGAAACAAAGAATAGTTACGTCATTAGTATCACTTGACCTACATTTCTGCAATGTTTCAGATTTGTTTGAATTTTTTAGTCGCCGAACTTCCCTTATAAGTATTTATTATTCAGCTTAATGAACATTAGAAGCTTACAAAATCTTAACCACTATTCCAAAACACCCTGTATATATAAACCATATACTGTATACCAGACTTTCGTTAAAATCATATCGTCTGAGAATTTGTGTCCCGATTCGAAATTAAGACTTTCAGCGATAATTGCGATGCTTCTGATTCCAATAAATTAAATAAAGTATATCCCACGAATCTTGGCAGAATGAACCCCCGGAAAGAGTTCACTTGTCACTCGAAGGGTGGAAAATGATAGGTATTTCGTGAAAATTCGCCGGCTATAAGCGACCGAAGCAGTGCAATGAAAACGTAAGGTTCAATTTGGAGGACCGCACGTCGTATCTGCGCTCGTAAAAATAAGCAGGGAAGAAGAGAGCTCGTCCCATCTCGGTGTATTCTCACGTCAGGTGGGCTGAATGCCAGACCGAAAGGTACGAAATTTTTCGCCGCTGCACCATAATTTCGTATCCCTACCATCAAGCCTAACCAAACCTTAACCAACCACATCGTTCAGCCCCGAGCGTTCATTTCGCTTGAACGCATGCCAGAATAGTATGAAGGAACGTAATGAGATCCGATTAGAACGTCGCCCAGGTTATGGTTTAACAGCCTCTCGTAGAGACTGATAGCGGTGAGCCAAAATCGATACTCCCTACGGAAACCAGCGGCACTCTTATTGTTACTTTTCAACGGGTACACAAATAATAAGACAGTGCTGTTATCCTGTATAATACAGGCAGGCTTAACGATACGAAACACAGTAATCGGTGTGCACAAAATATTGCATCTTAAAATGTTCTCCTGGTTTTATGGGAAAAACAGTAACGAAGAGCAGAAAAATCTGAAAATTCTTGTAAGGAAAATCCAACACGCGCTATCCAGAATTTTGTACAGGTACTTGCGAGATTTTTCTAAATTACAAATAACCTACAAAAAAGACTTAATGGATACCTAGGGTAAAGGACCCAATTACTCACACCTAATTAATTACTGTCACCTTAAGCTATTTTACTTGAAATAACGAACAGATAAACGTTGTAAAGTCATACGCAAAAAGAATTATGTAATTCAACCTATAATCTATACTATAGTTTATTTATTCGGTATTTTAAGTAAAATTAAGCTTAAGGTGACAGTAATTAGTTAGGTGTCAGTAATTGGGTCCTTTACCCTACGTTCTTAAATAAATTTTATAAGTTTCACAAACTATAAACTTCGATTATTTTGACACAACAGAGTCGACATCCTTCTCACGATTTCTCATAATTCCAAAATTTATTGTGTACGACATATCGCCAACTCCTATGGACTGCATTGATCAACTCTAATAAATTAGGATCTGGGTTTTAGAAAACATGATTAGGGGCCGTCCTTAAATTACGTAAGGGTAATTTTAGCGATTTCGTACTCCCTCCCTCCCAAGTATAAGAATTCGTAAGATTTGATATTCCAAACCCCTCCTTACGTAATATATTTTACATTTAACTTTGTCAGTTATTAAAATTCTGTTAAAGGTTTATATAATTCATTTAACACGGTTTCGTGAACTAAAACTACTTTTCTGGAATATTAATGATAGAATTTGCATTTATTGAAATTTAGGTTGAAAAGTATTAGGTAAAACGCTACCTGACTCCCCTCCCCCTCTGTAAGAAAACCTAAGAAATTCGCAACTCCCCCCAAAAAACCTTACGTAATTTAAGGACGACCCCTTACTTCGCAAGTTCAGGAATGATTTGAACAGCATGATACAAAAATTTAATACACTGCCAATACGTGCCAAATTATTCGCACCGTGGACTTCAATTCAGGCAACGCTATAGAAACACAGCTGAAATAAAATCATCCGCAGATAATTTTTATAACAAAGATTTTCGTAAAAACATTAATACTACGAACTCTATATTACTAAATCACATTGTTCTTATTTCGCAACGTAAATGTATGTCAATATCACGATGTAAGGATATAAGGTGTGCTTTTGCCTAACCTAACCCTTTCAAATTAGCCAATAAATAATTAGCCAATAATAATTTGTCAACATTTCGACACACGTGCGTACACTTGCATATGCATTCATATGCACACATATTTTAATATGGCGAAATTTGGCGAATGCGCACCTTATATCCTTACATCATAGTCGATATCACCCAACACGAATCCTGCTAAATTCAAATAAATCACGTTGAAAATCATTTTTCTCCAAAACAAAACGCCCAAGCTAAAAACCATGTTCTAAATCTCCCAGATGCTTTTCCCATAGTACCTATGCTGTTTTGCGGCAGGGTTTATCGTGCACCCTGTACAAACAGCGAGGCACGGCGTTTGATAGCCGTCTCCATCCTCTCCCCCGTCTCCTCGCGACGACCAGTGGTGACAGTTCGATGAACAATTCCAACGCAACGGGCACTAATGCCGCGGCGACGCTACGAATACATTTGCAAGTGCAAGCCACGGCCGAGCGAGAAGCCCTGGCCAAATACCAGACGAATGGGTAACCGGCTATGTTCTGTTCCACCGCCGACTGACTGGAACGACTGCAAGCACCGGTTGGAATCCCCCAGCGATCGAGTCGCGAATATGCACCACCGCGATTCGAATTCCTGCCTGCCTGTCCATCGGAACGATTACCCGTCGCGGCCCGTTTAGAGGAAATCCGGTCAGTCTGCGGAGACATTGTTGCTCCTTCTATCGATCAGCTCTGGTGATCAGATGACAGCTGCGTGTGACGGCCGATGGCTCCGAAAATGTTAGCATTAAGTGGAAATCGACCGACTGCTCCCTGTCGCGTTTCCAGCACTCGTAGCGGAAAATTGTCCACGCGCGGATCAGCGAAGAAGAGGCGAGAGGAGGAAGGAAGAGGGTTCGTCGAGTGGCTTGGTGACTCGGTGCAAACACTTTGCTAATTTCTGACGGATAATATTTGGGGGTTACCGTTTCAGGGTTCTTGATATCATCACGCAAATTAATTGTGGATTTTTTTATATCGAGGGGTGAATAGAATAATGAAAACTAAGGTCTCTTTCACCACACTCCTTTTAATACGCGAGAAAGGTGATACTCACAAGGGAACACCGCGAACCCGGACTCACCGTTTGGAACGCAATTTTCTGAGTTTTTAGAGTGACTCGAAACAAGAACAACGGTGTCTTTCATTCGGGCCCTGTCGCACTTTAAGGGGGTGAAAACTAACCTCAAAGTCAAATTGGCACTTCCACTTTTTCGCGCGTAACTCTCAAAGTACAACAGGCAGAAGAAAATGTTTCGAACAAAAGTTTAATGGTGCAATAAGCGCTACAAACTTGCGTTAACAAAATTTTGGAAACAGTTTTTTTCGTCAGTTATAAATATTTTTTTAACTCTTTTCAAAATTTTGTTAACGCAAGTTTGTAGAGCTTATTGCACAATAAAACTTTTGTTCGAAACATTTTTTTCTGCCTGTTGTACTTTGAGAGTTATACGCGAAAAAGTGGAAGTGCCAATTTGACTTTGAGGTTAGTTTTCACGCCCTTAAAGGGTGATAGGGCCCAAATGAAAGACACCGTTGTTCTTGTTTTGAATCACTCTAAAAACCCACAAAGTCGCGTTGCAATCGGTGAGTCCGTGTTCACGGTGTTCCCTTGTCAGCGAATCAGTAAACTAACAATTTATTACTCTAAACGGCGCGAGGCGTTGCCACTACAGGCAGTTCCAACGGAGTGAGGGCGAGCGTCACCTCTGGAGGCTATTTATACAGCCCTCTCAGAGGGACGCGTCCCTCAAGCGACGCCGAAAACGCGCGGCAAATTTCGGCGCGAAAAGCGCGTCCCCGCGCTGGACAAACCCTGACCTGGGCGAGCCTGGCTGCCAGATGCATACGTGACCATAGCCTGACTCACCCAGGCCCACGGGAGAAAACCCAAGCATACCGAAAAGTGGCGTCTCCAATATGGAGGCGAAATAGTGAATAAACCGCTACAATATTAATGCGTTTAGTGGATACGTTTCTGGTCGCTATCGAAGGGCCACCTTTGCGGAGGAAAATGAGGAGTGATTGGATGGTTATAATTTCACAAGAAAGTAGCTGATGTGCCCGCACTCAGGCCTGCAATTTTATGTTGTAATAATTTGGCCACCCCTCTGTAGTCAAGGATCATCCTCGATCCTTGTGTTTAATCCTAAAATAATAAATAACCCTAAGAGAACTACCGTTGGTACCGTTGGTGCTCCGAGAATTGCATTGTAAGTTAAAAAACGCATCGAAATTAGTCTATTAAGTTCCTGAGTTATAAAGAAGCAGACACAGAGACTCTATTTTAACTCGGCGCGAGGCGCTACTGGGTAAAGTTTACCACAGAGGCGCTAGTTGCGAAAATATGAAGACTGTTTGAGTTTCTGTTACAATTTTTAAAGAACGTTCATAAAGATTTTAAGATATCTCAGCAATTTTGTTTGATTCTTAACACAGTGTACTTTAACATAAAAATTATAAAGTTAAAAAAAATATATTCTGAAACCGTGGTTTTTTACGTTTCAATTTTGGGTATTTTTCACCCGGTAGCGACAACCTGTGTTACAATAGGGGGTGCGCCTCCCGCCGGGCAAGAGTCATGAAACATTGATGCATGCATCAGCGTCTGGATGTACCTTTAAACATATATACCTCAAACCAGACAATATAAGCGAAGATAAAATTGAAATAATGCACACATAAAATTAAAACTATTTAGTTATATTTGTCCTACAAGAACAAGCACGCGAAACAGAAGATCGAGCCTCGCAAATGATTCTCTCATTCATGAGCTTCGCAGTATTACGTTTGTTTCACCCACTTCACGCAACGCAATTTAAATTAAAAAAGTTTCCAGAAAGGGTGCATAAATACGAATATCACTTTAACGTAGAACCCACCAGCAAATGACACACATTTACACATTTTTGCACGAGGCTTAAGAGCTCCATTCTCGCAAAAGTAAATGACACGAAGAACGGATCGGAAAAAAGGGCGGAGGGCGGCGGCAGAAGCGGATGCAGAGGGAGCTGATAAGCCTCGCACAGAGAAGACCTATCTGTCCGCGGGAGCAAAAAGTTTCATCATTTGTCGGCCACCGTCCGTCGCATGTGTCCGATTCGGGGAACTGAAAGTTTCAAAAAGTCCCGTGTCGCGTAACACGTGTCCGGCAGCTCAAACTTTTTCCGCAGAACGCCGAACAAATGACGAAGATTCTTACCAGTAGTCATCGATCCAAGTTACATTACCAGTTCCTACTCCCGCGCGAATCACGCCATACGGGGCTTCAATTTGATTCCCAAGCTGGAGTTATGCTACCCGTGGATGACCATTGCTTCGCGAAGCTAGAGAGAACTCAGTGAAAAGTACAGGCAACACTTTTATGGACCACGTCAACCGTGATCACGTACATTCGCATATTCCTGTCCTACGTGCAGGACAGGTGGCCTCCCAGGGCCAATCAAACGGCGGATAATCCAATTTATCGAAAGTGTGGTCGATAGTTAAATAATCAAAGAGGCGAGATTAAGGTTTCATTCCATTTAAAGTATAGATACTCTATTAATATTTAGACAGGTGGTGGCGTTATTGATAACGTTGTAAAGAGAGATTTAACATGTTTATAGCAAGCGATTCTTATTTATTAGAGACAGTGGAATGATTTTATTAACCTCGTCTTGTAAGATCATGTTTTGTTTCGTATGGGAAAGAGAAGTTCAAACTGCTTTTAACAATATGAAGCATGGTGTAACTTGACAAACTTGAAAGAAATTGTTGGTAAATTTGTGCATCTCGAAATAATTTTCAATGTATGGTACACATTAAATAATATATTTAGAACAGTATAGGAAGTAGGGTTCGTTCGTGAAACGGGGGTGTGAAATAAGAGCATACTGTACGGCAGCAAGGGAAAAGAACCTGTATATGGTCAGACGCGATTTATAACCGATATGAAAGGAACTACATATCTACATATATTTCCCAGGAATTTTTCATTGGTGCAGCCTTTTAAAAAACAGTTTCGAGGAAGCAACGTGGCAATTAATAATCACTTTACAAATATTCAGAAATTTTTTAGTAATTTTATGTAAGATTCTTATGTTACACCTTTGTTTATTAATTCAAGAGGAGGCATCATTTCCTTCACAGTGCGAAATGTATTTTCATCCCACAAGGGCTAAGATAAACAATTTACCAATAATTATTATCAAATAACAAATACGGTTGGACACAGAAAAAAGTCGAATGGCTGAACTGGAATGTTCAGCTAACTTTTCTTTACCTTTCATTAACGAGTTAAAAGCAGAAAAGTGTTGTTTTTTTTTAGGAATTTCGTTGAGAACGAAATGAGTGTGCATTTTGGATCATAAAATAACTGTGAATCGTGAAAAATTCTTAAATTATAGATGATAACTTCCTCATAATTTCTTTTATAAAGTAATGTCTAAAATCTAAATGGAGAGTATTCAAGATGTAAATGAAAATCGTTAAAAATTTGAATAAATATAGACTTTCAGCTGAGTTATTTTGTAACGAAAATCTTTATCGCTGTATAGAAAGCTACACAGCTATTGTACTATTTAAAATAAAACTCAGAAACTGTTGTACCCTATATGATATAATACTTTCTTATGTAGCATTTGATACTTTATCGAAATTCAGGATGAAATATTTGGCATTCCATTTAAAAAAACTGAAGGTGACCGTTACATATTGATAAACATGTAACAGTAAAAACACGTTATTGCATTATATAAAACACGTTATTGCAATATTTTTTAATACAGCCAATAATTTACGAGTAAATTAAGGTAGTCACGTTGGTGAACCACCCTGTATATTGATTTGGGGTTGAAATTTCATTAAATAAAATTTTTGCAGATGATGACGAGCTACATTAAACATTAACCCGAGAATTCATTTTTATTAACAAGTTAACTGTCGAAATATATTGTGGAAAATAATAGTAGGTACCATAATAATAAATACATAATAAAAAAGCTTCATCTCCACAACCACTTTGTTATAATGTGCTGGCAATTTTGATCGTGGTGCAAGTAAAAAATTAAAAAAAAATTGAATTTATCACTTATTTTGTAGTGTAATGTGATGTAACACAAACTAAGTGAGGAATTCATTTTTTATAGACTACAGACTTACGCCACTTTCATAATTACCGGCACATATGTACATATTGTATTTCTGGCCTTAAATAATTATTCGCACAGCTTAGACATGTATATTAAAAACTATAGTGACCCACTAAAGAGGGGAGAGTAAAATTGATTCATCAATCGTTAACATTTTCACTCGCGAGAATCAAGTTTCAACTGTTACAACGTATTCTTCGACCATATGCGCAGCTTCTCTGAGAGCTAGAACTTATTACCCCCATCTTGCCATATTCATAGAATTCGCTGCAGCCTGGCTCGCCGAACAAAGAATCCATATTTAAAAGGCTACGAGCAGTTCCAGAGACAAGAAGTAATTAAAGTGATTTCGAAGGAGCCCTCAGGATTGTACGCAAGAAAAGCGCTTCAGACCTCCCCGGAGAAGCTGGCCGCGTTAATAAAGAAATTTTTCCGCGCAAGGGGATCCGCCGACAGCTTTTCAAAAACTGTTCCATCGACGTCGAGCGAGCACGGCTATCGAATAATTTTAACAAGCCGTCGCTGTCACGGCTATAACGGGCCCAGTAGATCGTGGAAGAAATCGAAAAGGATCCACAACAAAGGTCGCCCTCGCTTTGAGAGACAACGGTGCTCCGATCCGTGGGAACAATTAGACGAGGAAAGGCGGCGAACGACATAACCTGCCACTGCTATCTTCCAGAAAAGAAGAGGAGGACGGGGTGTAAGGACCGAGGGAAATTAAATCTACCCGCTCGAATGTCCCCCCATCCACCCTCATTACCGTGGAAAAGCGTAAAGATCCCGTCGAGATGAGGAGACATTGTTACACGGGACGAGCAACGAGCAACGAGGAAATCCACGTTTCCTGTTTGAGAAGTTCCTCTTTGCGCCCCATCCCCTGCCCGACGCCTCCCTGTTCCAGCGTGTACGCGTCTCACGTTACACGCGTCGACAAGCATCGCCTCGCGCACGATGGGAACCGCCCCTCCAGCGACGGCCGAAACTTCCCCGAGGTATGCATGCAGAGCTACGGTACGATTCTCCGTACGCAGCTCCCGATGCACGAGCAATTGCTAATCGAAATTGTTACCGTGCGAGCTACCGGCGGGGAGCGGCACCGGGACGAGATGCAGCTGGTAAGTTCGCAACTTATTACGAGCATAAGCAATGTCTGGTAGCGATGGGGAGCACGCGCGCGCGGGCAGCAGACTTGACGGATGGGTTGGATTAGTTGGTTGAGAAGTGCATTGAAATGAGTTGGCTGAGCTGAATGATCAATTGTCCTCGTCTAGTTGAGAGTTATTAATGTCTCCTGGTTTAATAGCGCGAAGAGAAACCGGGGATTTGTGGCAGAAGGTGCTTTTCTAGAGAATCGCTGCTCCGAAGATAGAAACGCTTTAGCAAGTGATTTGTAGAAGTCGGAACTCGGTCTGCCTTAAACTGGGCTGGTTAAGGTGTTGATAATGTCGTTGGCTTGCTATGGAGTCCATATTTCTGAATTTTCGGTAAACGCAATAAAGTTCGGTATATCACAATGAATCAGGTGATAATAATTATTGAAAGCTATAGCGGGGTACATCGGTGTTTCCACGTATGGATTTTTGTTAACGCTATTCCTACCGACACTTCGCGCATTGTTCCGTCTTAAGGGACAAAAGCGGGCTCAGGGCGAGGCGAAAATTCAACGTCTTTTACGGTGAGCAATTGTTTGCTCTCGAAGCGTTCGTCGGGAACCATTTGCCTGCCAGATGACTAAGAGGCAATCGACATCGTGCGGTTTCTTTTTTTAGTAATTTCGACTACTTTCGCCCTGAGATAATCCGTTAAACTGCTCTGTCAGCGGGTGGTATTGGCAATTTCTTATTTCCGCTACGCAATCTGGTGGCGAAAATTAAAGCAGTCTAATCGGGTTAGCTGTTACATGTGATTGGCAGTATTGGGAATTTCGACTGTTTGATGATCGATTTTGTAAAATTTAACAGACTATTTAATGACAAAAACATTATTGCACTGTTTCAGTACTTGTGTGACACCAGTCCTGTGACGCGATTCACCCGATTACAGAGGTTACTTTAGTAGATGGCGCTCTCACAGTATTTCCCAATACGGTAACCTCGGACCGGTACATACCGTCGTACACTGCTGACTCGCGGAACAATACGGTCATAAACCGTGACCCTGGCTAAACGCTCTGACCGAACAAGCTAGCTAGGTTCGCTAGCCAGATGTCTGGTTTTTCCTCTGCTACGTCACCGAGAGGTTTCCTCCTCCACCTCCGAAATCGCGGAAGGAAGGTTCCTCCTGTTCGAGAAAAAGCTAGCCAATCAGCAATTTGACACCTCCCGAAATTCTGATGTCTTGTCTACCTTCGACGTCGAAAGGCGAGACGAGACAGAATTTAATCGTCTCTTGAGCGAACGCATTCATCTCTCGTCAGAACTTGATCGACACTTCTTCACAATCAACGATCAGACGACGTTACGTGGTCTAGTCAAGCATTCGTGACTAAGACTCTCAGTCAAACAGTTCTCTTACTCGAGTCATCATACGGACTTGAGTAATTAGTCTAGTCAAGCATTCGTGACTAAGACTATCAATCAACAGTTCTCTTACTCGAGTCATCATACGGACTTGAGTAATTAGTCTAGTCAAGCATTCGTGACTAAGACTATAGAACAAATTACATTCGTGCTATTGTGTGATCATCGTACGGATCAGCAAGCTCCTTTTTCGTCGCGTAATTTAACAATCACTTAAAATTAATTTGGCCAGTGATAAGGTTATCAGCACCGCGTACCACGGAGTTACTTGGGCCTTACAACCCCAAGAGGAAGAACAACTTTCGCGCGTGTGTCGGTAACTTACACGTATACATATTCCTACCGCGACCGGTCGAATGACCAGTCTTTGGCACAATTTATATTGTTTAATATAGAATGAAGATAATAGCCAATTTGACAGTATAAAAATATAGCTTCTTTTATTCAGAAGTATATCATGTACATACGTATATTTGAGGAAAAGTCGTGAAGTTTAAAATTCAATTTCGTTATATATATAGGAAATTCTAATCGAAATTTTAAAAACGGTCATTTGACCGGTCGTGATAGGAATAGTGTTAATCCATTGTTGTAAAGAACGTAGTAAGTAATTGCTTTCATTACTCCACGTTCAACCCGGCAGAAATGGCCGGACTGAACTCGTTAAGGATTGCAGGATTAGTGAATTGAAGTGTATACGAAATAAATGTTTGCAATGTCAAATTTGTAATCAGGTAACCATGTAAATGGTTTATGACGAGGGGTGTGCGCGTACCCGAAATTACGGAACCCGATTTGCGATTCGGTAGCCGAATTTCTTGCTTAAAAATTCTTACATCTAATCACAATTGAAAATCACAACTTAAAAGTTATCGGGTACCCAAGACCCGAAAATTTTTACTGTTTTTAAAGTTTTCACGTATCGAGTACCCGCTAACTTTTAAGTTGCGATTTTGCAGTGTGATCAGATGTAAGTATTTTCAGGCAAGAAAAATCGGAACTCCGAATCGCAAATCGGGTCCCCGAATTTCGGGTAACAGCACACCCCTAATTATAATTAAACGAAGTTTAGAAGTTCAAAGCAACATAGTAATTAGTATCTCTAAAAGGGCACAAATAATTACATATTGCAGTATTACTTCCCAAAGTAATTTGAAAATTATAAACTAAAATCTGAAAAATATATCTACTAGCCCTAGTTTCCCCTACGGATGAACGAAAAATAGCGTATTCTTCAGAGCTAGGAATATCTAAATTCCTAAAGAAGGCATGTTTTGGTTGTCATTAAAAATACGACAAGCAGATGTTTTCAAATCGTTCGTGGAAAACAAGAAATTGTGAAAACATCTGCTTGCGAAATTACCGGTTGTAAAATAACGAATGAATTTTCGCTGCGTTCTGAATCCGCTTCTGTCAGAAGAAATACGGCAAAGAGAATGAGATTCATTTTTCATCGCATCCCTTCCTGTCAGTCTTTGACTCTTTCCTCAGAGAAGGTAGTTTAACATAGACACATCAATCAACCCCTTGCTTTCTGACTCCTCTGTAGCGTACAAGAGCTTACATGAAGCTTAAATGAAGAAGATACACTAATTAATTAACAAATTGTTAAAAACTGAATTTACTTAATGAACTACTTCATATTTTGCATTTTACCATATTTACAGATACTGTCAAAGACTAATAAGTTTCTTATATTTTTAAGATCGTACTAGTTTTAACATGTGATCAGTTTTAAAAGCATTGCCTACGCAAAGCAATGATTTGTTGATTGCAAATATACATACCTACCACTTTAAAAACAACCAATTGTGCAATTACTCGACCGATTTGAATAAAATTCTGCACGAATATTCTGAAGACTATGATCTAGTACTTGCCGATGCCGATTTTGAAAAAAATTATTTTTTGAAAAATGCCAGCTACTCAAAGTCAAGCACGTGATTTTCGACCTAAATTCTCATCTTCTTTTGCTCATAAAAGACAAGACACGACACTAATCGAAAAATCGTCGCAACAAGTACTAAATTATAGTCACTTAACGACGCGACTCATCAATGTAAAAACGAGGGGTTAAGTCTGCGATCTTTAACAGTGCACCCCTGCGAAAATTATCGCTATAAACACGACATGCATATTTCCCACGCAACAAAATCCAAGGTTTCCTACGCACGAATAAAATTCAACCTACACAAAGCATCTCTAACCCCTCAAAGAGTCCTATCGATCCCTAATTACATTAACCCCCATAGCCCGGTCACGTTCTCTTTGACAAAGATTCGAATCTGCGTTCACACAGATCTGAATCACAGGAAGCGAAGAATGGCAAATTAGACGATGCAGTCGACAACAGGTATCGTTCTGTTGATTGGAACACTAATGTAATTTCCGAGTCGGCACGACTGGAACCGAAAGTGGCTGGACAATTCAGTAGACCCTAGTTGTGATTAGATTTATTTGCGGCTGGCCGCCGAGAGCTATGACCAACATTCTGAAAATCAATGGGTCCTGCACGTACAGCAGGAACTGGAGTAGAGGAAGGCATAGCAGAGGAACGGTTAGATAGGCACAAGATTGCAGATTGGCGAAACAATAGCTTCGACAGGACCGACGGTTGATTACCAGAGATAATTATAGATGCCCCGATGAATTGTATTAATGACATGCGTGTGATACTTAGCGCGTGAACTAATTCATTGTCCCCCGTGCACAACGCTTCTATGCGCGTTGTAATCGATTAAGTTAACAGTATTAAGTGCTACTGGCATTAACTCTCCGAAATTCAAGGTATTTTTGGTGTAGTTCTGTCAGTCAATTCTCAAAATCAGCGATGCTCGATCTTATTCTGCGATCTTTAAGCGTTTATAGCTCAGAGCAACGTTAACCGATTTTCATGAAATTTTAGGCACGTATATAACTTACTTAAATCTACAAACAGGTGTTTTTTTATTTTTCGTTACAGGCTCATAAAGGAAAAGTTTAAAAAACGACCTTTTCTAATTTTTTTTTGCTATTCCGACCAAATACATTTTTTTCAAGTCGACGAATCACGTCACTTAGCAAACTAATCCTTTTAGCTTCTAAAAAGAAACTCAAGTCGTTTGGATTAATTTTAAAAAAGTTATGCGATTTTAAAGAGTGTACGATTATGGCTGTGAGCCACTGTATGTCGTTCCTGACAGCTGTAGAAACAGTGGCACGCATTTAAAGTATGTGTGAAAAAGGAAAAATTGAATGCCATATTAAACTGCATAGCTTAGCGAATGATTTATAATTTAGTTAAGTTGATGAAAGCATAAGGCTAGGCACGCTGATGTACCACCATCAGTCACCCGACAATGATGGCGATGATAACAATAATTACGGCAATAGAGTTCAGATTTAACTGCCAAATGAAGCTATCACGAGGATCTCGTGATGATGACAACGGCTAGAATGATGGATGATCGACGACATTAGCCATTTATCAGAATAATGAAAATAGAAACAAGAGGAATGCTTCCCACACATAAATTACTCTATCAATTTGAGCGTTCGCTACAAGTGTATTTTGAAGAAAACGTCATCCCACTTTTGTAGTACAAAGTTATAAGCTCCCAACACTTTTTTTTGTTATCTACTACTGTTATACGAAAGTAAAATCGATACTTTTTAAGGAGTTGTCCTGAAATTAATATATTTTTAACCTCGTTTATAATAAACACAAATTCTATCATTAATGTTCCAGTAAAGTAATTTTAGTTTCAATTTTCTTAAATAACCGAAAAAATCTGTAAAAAATATTGCGCAAGGACAAGGGGAGGGGGTGGAATATAAAATCTTATGAATTCTTATGTCAGGGAGGGGATAAGAAATCGCCAAAATTACCCTTACGTAATTCAAGGACGACCCCTAATAACCAATTTCCAATAATTAGTTATTATGACAAGTGTTAATTTGTTGCTTTTATTCTCAGCCGAAATAATAAAGTAACTGTAAAGTACACATACACTCTGTGTGCATACAAACAGCAAACAATTTTAATACCTATTTCCCCGATAGGAAGAGCCTTCGAAATGTTATTGGACATAAAATGAAAATTCGATGCGAGTTTTCCACAAACACGACAGGAATACGTGCGCATTCGAAATTATGAACCATGGATTTATTAGCAAGCGTACCATGCAATTTTTCGCCACGCTTCGACGAATTAGTCGGTGGCAATGTTTTTCAATTATGGGCACGTTCGCGGTTTATTCGTCGATCGAAAACAGGGGCTGAAATGTGGATTATGCGTGTCATTTGTGTCGTAGAACAATAGCGTTACTATAACGCAAACGTGGGATGAAATTAGTGAATATTTGTGGCATTTTTGTTAATAATTGAAATTTTCTTATTTATAACACCATGTGATTATGACCTTACAAAGGTTTCAAATACGATCTCCACTTGCAAACATTAGAAAATTAATTCTTACGTATTAATTCATAATTTAGCGAGTACCATAATTATTTCTGGCAAATATGGTCTGTTTTTTTTTACTTTTCTCTCTTTCCCACTGTGCTTTATTGTGATATGAAACTTTATACACAATTACATTAATTTTCCTCTACGCAGAGTCCGTGTATCATCTATTCGGGATATCAGTGGGAAATGTTAGACGTTTTACCAAGATTGTGGGTAGATTTCTATCTTTTGGTGCAAACCAACACACTGAAGGTATATTATCTAAAAGCTAGGTTTTATTATCTAATTGAAAAACAAATTTCCCATCATATATGATACTTTATACAGCCAAACAATATACGTTGGTACTTTGCGCACGTTTGTACACATATTGCGTAAGTATTGTCAGTGTCTAGTTAAAATCAAATTTATAATCATAAACTTTTCCCCAGCAGGCCGTATTTAAATTCAAGCAATAGTATACTCAAGATTCTTTACATAGGTATCTCCACATTTAAAATATTTTATTTCAAACAGACATCTCCCCATGTCCCTTACAAATAACTGAACATGTTCAAATTGTTTACTAAGGATTAGCTTTCTCCGCCCAAAGGATGAGCAAATCGTTTATACAGTGCTTGGAAAAATAAAAGAGCACGTTGACTTAACCTCCTCAGAGAAACTCTACCTGGACTAAATTTACAGTTTGACTCGTCTGTCGGCAAAGGCAACCCTAGAAACGTTACCGAACCGTTTGACCAGGATCGAGTTTGCGGACGAATCTGTTAACTCGAGTGTCACGCACAACTTGCTACTCGACTGCTTTCAGATACGCCATTTTCAAATGCAAAGTAGAAGGACGGCACAAAAACAGATACGCGAATTCTCGTGTGAAATACTTTGGATTTATGACGCCCCTGTCGCTGCTGCATTTTGTAATTAGTACAAATGGCACAATTAAATATTTGCATAAAGAATTCGTTGTAAATGTCCAATTTCACCTACTTCAAAAGAGAATGGTCATTCCCATAGTAATATCACGTACAAAATACTAATTTACAGGTATATAATGATAACGTCTCAGGCAGCTTTGAACTTAATTTAGGTAATTAGACACAATAAAAATGGGCAAAATGAAAATTTCAAGATTAAGAACTTAAGATGGGCATTTTACATGTGGAGGGTTTGGAAGCTAATCAGTGTGGGTCCAACTGTCCCTGAAAATGAGTTGCGTAGTTCAAAATCCTCTTTATTGTTAAAACTTTCAGTTGATAAGTCAATTACGTCACTACTTTCATACGTAAGTAATAGGTGACTGTACTTATATACGGAATTACTAGGCAAAATTATTCACAGGACAATCAGTGCAGTCACTTTAAAATCGCGGTAAGAAAATTACCCTTTTTCTGAAACTTAAAAAAAATTGAATATAAATATTAAATTTGTGGTAATGTTAATACATATTTTTAAGATACTTCTTAATTAATTTTCTGTAAATAGTGAAGTTGAGTCACAAACTAACGATGACTTATTCAATTTTTTTAGTGAACATTTGACATAAATCACAATTTTCTGATTCAATCTGATTTCTTTTAAAAGCACCACGATGATTTTCTTTTGTTTCTCTTGTAGTTAAGTTCATTTATATGTTATATTACAATAAAAATCGGTTTTTGCATCTTTCGCAGCACTGTCAATTTTTTACAACTGTTTTGTAAAAACCTTGTTTATCTCGGTTTGAATGCTGATGGACTTATACTGCTTGGCTTCTGAGCCCCTCATGTGTAGATAAGTTCCTATTTAAAATTTGCTGTCTGTAATATGTGTTCGTTAATGGTTCGTAAACAAATTGAAGGAAGAATGTGTAGTCTTTACTGTTAAAGGTGAAGTTCAAAAAAGTGCGATGTAAGCCTATTCTGCTTGTAACAAGTTTGCTGAGTTTTTATGAAATTGTCAATACAGCAGAAATATTTCAGGTGACAAAGTTAGTTGAAGCACCCTGTATAACAATGTATGGCATGCTATTTCATGCGATAAAAATAAATGTATTATAAATACTGGAATGTTGACAGTTATTTAAATAGTGTACAAAGGTTGAGCCCAAATAATAAACAACCATTACCAGTTTACATTACGTTCTTAAATTAAATAAAATGAAGAGAACCCCTGAGATAGCGACAAGTCGACATTGTTGCAGGTATAAAGATTTCTGCTACCGTCGATTAATCATAGTGCTTCGCATAGTTCGCTTACTGTTTAATCATCGTGTACTGTTCAAATAAGTGTCACATACAACTATAGGAATTTAATTTGTATCGCATAAAGTAGCACAACATGTATTGCCATATGAAGGTATAGTCTTCAAGTAATACCACTAAAAGTCAACGAGTTTTAAAAGCTAAAACTAAAGGCTAATGTAAAACTAAGCACGACTGCATAATACTTCATTGCGGAATGGACGAAGGAACTGCCGCGGAAGGGAAGTTCCCGGCAAGGTAGGAGAAACGCAATTACGCTTGAAGACAGACAAAGACAGCCGATCTGCCGCAAAACGTGGCAACGCCGCACGCAATCCATAGCGCACCATTCGTTCCTCCTTAACCTTTAGAGGGCCGGGCTGGCTACTACAGTGACCACCTAAGAATTTGGATACTTTGCCGGCCATTGTGGTGGCATATATGCATAAATTTTAAGTAAATAAAATTTATAATTTCAATGAAAATATCCCGGCTCTCTAAAGATTAAGCCACGCTCCGTCCGAGGGACAATCAGACTATAACTGTCTGCTACCATCAGTGGCGGATTTACCCTGCCCAGAAGGCCTCTCCACGGCCCAGAAGTTAAAAAAAAAAAAATTATGATTTTATCCAAAGATTATGTATATTTTCTTTCTGTATTACTACACTTAGCCCACTACAGTAACTCCCCGTTATGAGTCCGTCTTTTCCTCCCGTTGACAGTCCGCCGACTATCCCCACCATTTCTTGGAAGCCTGCGGACGAGAGTGAGAGAACCGGACAACGAGCGAGAGGAAACGAAAGAGTCGACACAGCCACTGGCCGCGCGGAAGCATGTCCGCAACCCACTATGAGCACGCCGCCAGCCCCGTTCGTCGGAATCATAACGGAGGGTTACTGTATCTCCTCATCCCCCCACCAAAAAAATGGGCCCCTAAGAATGTTTGCCATCTGTGCCTTTTTCCCTAAATTCGCCACTGGTTACCGTTACCCCTATTTTTATTGCACACCATTCAGTTTGAACTAAATCAACACAGCACACAGCTCATCAAGCATCCCATCCAAAACATCAAGCCCAGAAAATACCTCGCCCACTGACTAAACAACTGTGTCCGCAGACATAAGGACAACACTGTTCTTCAGTAATGAACGATAAACTTCCCCCAACACAGATAGACAGGGAGATATTTCCCAGTGACGAGACGAGCCAGCTAGATCCCCTGGGAGACTCATCTCGATTCCCCGGAGGACAAGCTAGCGTCATACGTCGAAGACGGAAGAACGAGCTACGAGACACGAAGAATTTTAGTACACACTGGACCCATCGTCGAGAGGCTACTTCTCCCTGCTGACATCCTCTCCCGTCATTTGTCGACAGCGTATCCGCTCGAATTTTTAAGTCTTCTACCTCACAAACCCCAACAATCCCCGTACGAGAGCAGTCTCTTCAGCTCGTCGAGTTCCTGTCACAGCCGTCACTGGTGTTCAAGGAATGTGTGATCCATCGAGGTCTCTTAGCGCCGATAGCCTGCTCGATCCTCCCAGGATCATCCAGCTCGATGGTCATCCAAAACGTGGCTACGTCCTTTGTCCCAGGGAACTGTTTCCCCTGTCCGCCTTGCTAACGACGCCTCGAAACCGGTCCGTCATACTTTACGGCGGCGTCGTTCGCGTTATCGAGGCTCCTCGCGGCAGGATACTCGAGTATCTTCGATCACGCTCGAGAGTCGAGCGAGCGCGCAACGGAGAAGGGTTGATAAGTTTTTAAGCCCCTCGAAGTTTACGATGCATTTGGCTTAAGTTGCTTCCGAGCGAGCTTCCCGTTGAAAAGTAAATTGCCTGGCTGGTTTCGAAGAAACTTTACACCGCCGTTCTTTGTTGCATCTACATTTTTCACGGTTAATTGATGCACCCGGTAAGTTTCGCCAAGTAGTCTCGTTCGCCCCCTGCGGGGGCTAATGATATCAGATATCGTAATAGATTGTAGTGAGAGTAATGAGACGCTTTGGGGACAGCGTTAAAGGATTCTGCGACATGCTTCGAGGAGAACTTGGTCTAATTAGATTCAGACCTGCCGTAAACTGGGGGAACATTGGCAGGTACTTAACGTGTATTAAAGAAGGAAGAGGACAACAATTTTATGCATTTATCGCCGACCAAATCGCTTGAGAAATGCGCGATTTTCATGAATTAAAAAAAAATAAACTGAACGACATACTGTAAAAATGTTTTCTGGATTTTAAAACTTCATATTTGGAGAATACACAAAAAAATTGTTGTTATTATTTTATCAACTTTTGCATTAGATATACAGCATTCGTTGTACCACTGCAGAAATTAGAGCTCTTGACGGGCGCCACTGTAAAAAGCTTAATTATGAACCAATTTCGAAAACTCTTACGGCATTCTATTCATTAATTAGACTTGCTATCGCCTTATCCGCAAAGAGTAATTTTGGATCACCCATTTTTTTTTTATGGACAGATTTATGCGTAGAAAAACTGTTTTTTTTGCGACACTGTGTTTAAACGTGTGCTTAAAATCGACGAATTGTTTGTTTGCAATGGAGACGGATAAGGCGATAACCATTCACATATATTTTAAGAATATTTTTAGTTTTTTTTATTTCAGACGATCCTGTCACGAGTTCTGATAGCGCCCGTCGAGAGCTCTAATTTCTACAGTGAATACAATGAACGCTGTATATCTAATGCAAAAGTTGATCAAATTCGAACAATAATTTTTTGTTTACTCTGCAAATATGTAGTAATAATATCTAAAAAGCTTTTTTACCGTATGTTGTTCAGTTTCTTTATATTTAATTCATGAAAATCACGTGTTTTTCCAGCGTTTTGACCGGAGGGTACCCTAAAAGCAAATATAAACATGTTAATTGAATTTTGAATTGAATTAAAAAATATAAAAGGGGTTGCGTTGAACGTAAAATGGAACAAACTTAAGTGGCAATATAACTGAGGCCCTTGCTTTCTCTTGATGCCATAGCACGTGTTAATTTTCCTTATTGATTAATCCACCACTGCATGCAAACAAGAAGAAAAATCCTCGCTCTAACGATAGAAATATTACAAATCAGCCACGAAGCTTTCTTTTTAACACAGATCTTTTAAAAAATTGTTGTCAAACGAAGCTCGTTCTAAACGAAGAACACATGCATATTCGGATTTAATTTCCCGACGTCAGCCGCGGACAATAGTCTTGCAAGCAGGGAAATTAATTCGCGCGTGTTCTGAAATATTCGATAAAGTATCCAGCTTCGTGGCGCGGCTAGCGCTGTTCACCGGTCGAAATACGAAACGAACGCAAGCTCGTCCCCCCGCTGCGGCGGTAAGTAGAAATCGTCCGAGGCGCGCAGTGAAATTTTTATGAACACGATGCAAGTCATAATTCAACCGGTGCGCGGATCGACGGCGACGGACGTTCCATTAAATTGTCCAATTAAGTCGGAATGCTGCGGACTCGCGTAAAACGGTGAAGTAAATCGTTCGCCATACACAGCCGTTTCGGCGTTCGCCGACAGTTTGACGCGGGTCGTTCCATTCGCGGGCCAAAGTATAATTGGTCGTTCGAACGAACGCTCGTAAAGAGCTTCTGCTGCGCGATTCGGGGAATCCTGGCAGATTGACGCTCGGCCGGTGTCATAAATGAAACAAGTACAATCACTTGCACCTATTCCGTGCGGGGTTGCAAAAGGAGAATTTCCAACAGCACCGCCTGATATTGTTGGTGAGCTAATCTGCACTGGGTGTTGCAGGAAAGGCTTTAGGATTTATGGGGTAGGTAGTGTCTACTGGCAAGGGAAGATCTTCCACTCAGAAATTAAAAAAAGAACGTAACTTTGCGGATATTTAAAGCGTGTATATGTGTATGTGTTGCGCCATTTCTTTTTGCTGCGCAAATTTACTCTAGCGGGGTGAAATTGATCGTTGAAAATATTCCAATTTTGTGTACAACTCGCGAAGTGTAAGAGATGGAAAAAGTTTTCAGACAAAAGTTACCCCTTTTAATTAGAATTATCGTTTGGTAACTTACAGTTCTTACAATTCGTGAGTTAAAACACAAAATCGGAAAATAACCGGATTTTCAGGGGTAAATTTTCACCCTCTTCGAGTGAATTTGAGCAGTAAAAAAAGTTGCGTAATAGACACCTGCATATCCTTTACATATGTCAGCAAATCATTATACCAAGAATGTTATCTTCTTTGAAATATTACGAAGAAATCAAGCTTTTTTCAAAATATTTTATTTCCTTAAAAGATATTAATTCTAATAAACATGAATCAGTCACGCTAATATCTCGGGCGAAGCCCGAGATGGGGGACGCTACTGAATGTATAAATAACTATAATCAATTATATTGAAATCAGTTTGTTCACGCGTCTTTCATTTAATAAACCTACAGTACTGTTACTCGCTAAAGCAAATCTTAGAGTAGTGTAACTTATAATGTTACAAAATTATAATATAACAATGATTATTACACGTGTTATGAATTAAATTCAATTGTTAATGTAGGAAAACTATCCTCTATTTTCACTCTGCATGCGATAAAATAAGATCACTTAATACCTTCTACCCACAGCATTCAAAATCGCTTTCAATTCTGACAGAATTAATTTTCCATCCATATTTCTTAAGCATTCTTTATTAACTAACTATCGCCTATAAATCTTGAACCCATCTTTGAAAAAAAATCTGGTACATACTAAAGATACCTCATGCTGTTGAAAATGAAATACTGCTCGTACTATTCAGTATAAAATAAAAAGACAGAAGGGATGTTCGAATAGGCTATTCTGAAGTTATAAAATTTACAAAGTACACTTACTATTCCATTCGAATGCTGCAATTTTGCAAGTAAAATTTGGAGTAGAATAGAAACGGAGAATGGCCCTTGGCTGCATTCAAGGATTCGAAAATTTCCACTGGTACATAAAACGACGTCCGCGCTCGGACGTTCCAAATTTCCAAAAAGCTTCGAGTGCTCTGGGTTACACGGCTGTTCCATTATGTCGCAAACAAAGTATCAAGGGTTTCGCTATATTAGAACTTACTTTAGGTACATTTTCACGAGACGACCGGCGATGTTTACCTTTCCACGTCACACGACTGCTTCGGTAGGGCCAGGAAAGAGACAATTTGAATTACAAATTTACGTCCGCCGCCAGCACTTTACTATTGTTACATGCCTGCCAAGTGGCGTGTATCCATAACAGTAACAATAACTTACTAAAGTAACGGCCATTAATTTTGGTCATATACAAAATTTTCCAACTACTGTAATTATAAAATATGTCGAGCGAGTACAATAACAATTTTATACGCGTGGCCTTGTTTTCGAAAACGCTGGTTTCGAATATTTGTAACTAATTCAAAACGTACATACATCGCAGGGCAACTATGTATATATGTCCTGACTGTTTGGTCAACAGGACGGTTGATATAACTGGTAAGTTTGGGTAACAGCAGTTAACTTTTTCTCTTTTAGGTAATAGGAGATCACGTTCGGATACCTGGATTTGCCCAGACCCCTTCATGTAGGGTAAAGTAGCCGAATATGACGGCCTCTCCTAATATGAGACCCCAGCTTATCTCCGCTACAGAGCTCTTGAATGTCATAGCGCTGCTATTTCTTTACTAACTAACCATGTATTTGTTGTTGTATTTGTTTGCATAGTTGCATTGTAATCAGTTAAGCGTCTTGAGCAAGCACACATTTCTGGAATACATTGCAGAAAGTTTTTGAAGTGGTTCGATTAACTTACAAATACCTCTAAAGTGGTAAGTGTACAATGATTTTCATAAATATTGTTGTATAGTGCTTGTAATGGAGTTTAAGGCTTACTAGTTGAATAACATTAAAGGATGAAGACTTAACTTCGAAGCTACTTAATAGTTATCATGTTATTGTCTCCAAATATGAGATCCGTGAAAGTTCAATTGATCAGAGCGAAGAAGAAATTGTTCTGAATGATGAAAGTGATTAAGAAAGAAGATTATGATACAGGATGCTTGTTTTGCACAGGTCTTTATTCTTCAGATGTGCTAGGTGAACAATGGGTTAAGTGTACGTATAAAGTGTTACGATGGGCGTGGTGGGCCCATGGAGACTTCGGTGGTGGACCCGCGAAGACTGCGGTGGCGAAGAAATAGATTTCACATGCCAACTTTATAAAGAAAGAAAGAAAAAATAAGTTTTAGGACAAAACAAACTGGGTTTCATATTAGGAACCCATTTTTTACATCTGCGTATTTGCATGACTTTCGCTTTTATTTATGAAGAAACCTACTTTTATTCTATAAACTCTACTTTTAAAACGCGTATAGAATTTTAATAAAAGTGTTCTTAGTCAAGAGTTATGATGTTTTTAAGAAATGGCTCTCATATTCGGCTACTTTACTTTATACATATCTATTCGTTTGTTTTCTTCGCGACTTATTCTTTGAATGTACATAGCCTATGCAAATGTTCACGTAACTGGAGTGCCACGTTGCAATTTTTCCAATAATAATAGTTCGTTAGTAAATTTCGATTGCGATATAAATTTAAATTTCGAATTCAATAAATCCTGCATCGACAGAAATTTCGAATAAATGGAATCCTGCAGCATGTTCCTCCTTTAAGGATGTCGTCAGAGACACTGCTGCTCTGCCATGTGAGTGTCTGTTCTGGATAGCAGTCACGAGCCACCACAGTATCGTTCGAAAATGCTTTCACCGCTCTGTTACCAAGCGCAGACGCTAAGATAAACAATAATGTTGCTTCGCGACGCACTCTGCTGTGCAACTGACGATGAGCGATGTATTAACTGTCTGGGTACACGTGTGCTCGTTAAGGTGCGAAATGAGCCAGCCATGACATAAGCGTGCTAGTTTATGGGGCCGTAAAAGGTTCGTAGATAATTTTAAAAATTATGCGTGCACTGTAAAGCATGCCCCGTGATGCATGCAACATCGCCCAGATTTCGTTTCATACGTACACTAACGACTAGATCCCGGTACACGCGAGATACCTCACGAATCTGTGGTCAAACATTTCCGTTTACGTAGCGTCCGTGATGGTGCATTGTCAGAAGACTTATTTCCAGATAAATTATGTGCTCGAATCGAGTGTTAGG
The DNA here is from genome assembly GCF_050908995.1 of Andrena cerasifolii. NCBI lineage: Eukaryota > Metazoa > Arthropoda > Insecta > Hymenoptera > Andrenidae > Andrena > Andrena cerasifolii. The sequence goes on along the minus strand of NC_135125.1, from coordinate 5,064,720 downwards.
GAAAGAGAATTGGCACCTTGAATATCGTCAGTGTCCCAATTCAAAAGAATTTAGGGAATCTGGGAAATATCTTGCAAGGTAAATTGTTTCCCTGACAAATAAAAGATTAATAGTCCTAATAGCGATTGAAAGTAAAGTAAATGGGGAAAATCGAAATGCGAGCTAAATCATCCTACAGAATTAAATCACAAAGAGATTATTCAATGGCATCAACCTTATTTTGTTATTTAACTTCTCACTGTACTTTGCTTGCCTATCAAAATTGGAAACTAACTATAGTTGCACTCGATTTGATGCTTAACAAATATTTGATCTTCATATTAGAATCTAGATCTACATATTTATACACTGTTGCATCGAACTGAAACTGCCTAGCAGCTTTCGTCTATATAGCCTGTACAAGATAGGAGACTAAAAAGCATGATTGCACTCGAACATAGACGCTGCGAGCAAGACTGAAGGAACTGGAACAGATTAAAGCTAGACGAAAGAACAACAGCTCAGAGTCTCCACCAGCATTCTTCCTTTACCCCCTCAGTTCTGCTTCTGGTAGTTACGATCACAAGCCCCGCGTCAAATGATTTCCACTTTCCGAGTTCTCTTAAAGATTAGACTTTCAATGCTCAAAGAATTGGAGTATTCCAGTGCGTAGTTCTAAAGTAACGCGCTTTCTACTACCACTGTTCGCGCGTTTTAGTGACCAAAGTGCAACCCCAAGCCTCAGAATTTTTTAATATACACAAAAATCTCTACCCCGCGTGTATTTTGAGCAGCTACTGTCTGTGGGAGTCCAAAATCTATTATCAGACCGACCAAGTTAGGAATGGTGACTGCCACCTGCGCTCACTTGACCCAGCTTGGTAGATGAAGGGAAATTTTCGACTCTCACAATCAGACACTTCTGCAAGGCAAACAGGGGAAACCCTTTATCCAACCCCGATTCTCGACGCCCTCGTACCCCATTACGCCTGGACGGGGCTGTTGCATTCACAGAATGCTCCCACTTGAGCCTTTCGCATAGTCTCAGTACCGGTGAGCTGGCTCGGGACCCCGGGATCGCCAGTTTCCGTTCCGAGGACACGCTTCATGGGGTTTGAGAAGCAGGAACCAAGCCTCAGTCCCTGGGATGGATGTGTTTATTCACAACAGATGGAAAGTATAACTGTAGCAAGAAAATATGGGTGGCCAAAAGGTTGCCTAACAACCAACTGTCAGTGGGATCAACAGAAGGCTTACTAAACAGTGTAAATAGCTAAACACTAGTCTTTCAATAGTGATCCACATCTTGCGAATTAATAGAAACACCAGGTTTCATACAGGTGTGATTTAAGGAATTGTTTTGAGCCCCGAAGATCGTTTTGCTCTAGAAATGTGGGGATGCGGTAGCTGAGAGAGGCGTGTGTGTGCGATAGGCATCGAGAGAGAGAGATAAAGGCTCGATGCCTCTGCGGAAAGGATCGCAGTAAGGGGTGAGAGAGAGAGAGAGAGAGAGAGAGAGAGAGAGAGAGAGAGAGAGAGAGAGAAGGGATGCGTGTTGCGTAGCGGACGAATAGGAGGCGTCAGTCGTCGTAAAGCATGCGCCAGAGGTGCCACTTGATTGTATCATTCTTTGTTCTTTTTTATTATTAAATTATCCAATTCTTTGTACACATCTCGTTGAATTGGTCCTATCCACTCCCACATAAATGTACCGTGTAAGGACCCACGTACATCTTCCCTTGTTCCAAATATAATGAGATAGAGTGTAAGTTCAGATTGAGCCACAACAATTCAAAGATTACGCTTTGGTGATTGGAGTTTTGTTTATTACAATAAGAGAAGTCGTGGTTACAGACATAGATATTGGTGTTTCAGATGTAACTTCTTTAACTTCGAAGGATACTTTCTCGGGAGTGTTGGTTACATTTTGGAATATGATTGTTTGGTTTCAGGCTCAGTTTTTGGTTGGTTTACCGCGCATGGTTAGGGGTTTATACAGATTGAAGATAGTTCCGGAATATATCTTTGGTCACTTTATTATGCTTTTCATTCCTGCTTGCGGCATTTCAAGGTGATTCCGAAGGGCGGAGTTAAATTGTTTTTATTGCCACTAAATTGGGTTTTAATTTTTAATAATTTGTTTTTTTACAGTTTTGGATACTTGTACTTCGGTTAGCTTTGTTAAACTTTGTACTCTCAGATCAAAGTATTCTATAGTTTGACATTTCTGCTGTACATTTTGTGTATAATTAACATTGGCTGTTTTGTGCAATTATTGTTCAGCTGTTGTTATTAATATATTCATTGCGTTCGTAAACGACATTCTGTGTGCAATATTATTTGTTACGTGAACGCAGTGGAAGATAATAGTCCTGCATAAATTGAAAAATTTTCATTAAAACAATTAATTTGTAAATGAACGTCTAAGTTACACTGAATTCTTATTATTGTTTTATGCCAAATTGCAAGTACACACTTGGCAATACTGTAGGCATCGTTACGTGTCACATACATGATTACATTTCTACATAAACACAAAAGACATTTTTCGTACTGCGACTCTGATAAATAATTTTATCAGCCCCAACCACTGTACGTGCAATTATTATTCTACGTGCTTTTAAGGAACTAATTGCTCTAAATAAAGTTTATCGATGCGCTATACATTAGAAGTTATAGTAAGATCCTGATTCTCTGATATGCGTCTGACCATATGCAGACCAATTCTACTTGCCCTTACTTCACTACGCTTCAGTCGCGTATTCTAGTAGTACGAGTCAATCATACTTCGTACTCTCGCAATTTCATGCAAAATTTTAGCAGTAGATTCTAGTAGTGATTTTAACGCTAGCATAACTTTCTACAGATTTGTTTATAATTTTCATCCTGTAATAAAAACTTTACGTCTTGAGAAGAAAATTACTTAGGAAGATGTAACCTCTCTGAGTAAAACTAAAAGAAAAGCATGTTAATACGATGAATCCTTTCTAAATAAAAAGACACATCAAAATCGACCAAAATTAGCAACTTGAATTTACGATTCTCCTCAATTATTAAGTTATAACTCTGCGGCCATGTGACATTTCTAGTTCAGAATTATTCTCCGAATCGAATGGCTTATTGTTGTGCACCCTGTATACATGAAGATCTCCAAGTACACGGTTTTCAGCTTGAAACGGTATCTGTCAATTACTATTTATTTATGATGAATTAGAAGCAGCGAGTTGTTGAGATACGCGTGCACGCATTCGCTCTAGCTCACGATCGCACAAGAAGTTTCTTGCACTCGTTAGTGGCACAGTTGCTCTTGCGCTTCAGGGTCTGAACTATGCATCTGTATGCATTTGCATTCTATATTCCAGCTTCCGTACGCTACGATCTAAGATATTTGAGGTATTGAGAACAAGAAACGAACTAGCCCACATGTTTTGTGAAATGGAGTTAGTAGCAATAATATATTCCAATAGGCTCTACTAATCATATAAGATAAGAAAAAATAGTTTTTATCAATGTGGGCTAGCTGGTGCTTTCTCTCAACGCATCATTTGTCCCCGCGACAGTCTTGCGACGGGTAACAGAAAATTCAATTGTGGAAGAGCCAGACGTATCATAGAAGCAGTGGCAATATCAAAACGAGGTGCTCGAATCTGAGACGCGAGCGTAATAAGGGTGAGTCGCTTCGTTCGACTTCGATAATGAAGCATTCTTCCATTTAAGTAGATTCTTTAATTACCTTTCTCCTATAATTGAAATAAAAAATGTTCCAGGCGCGCTAACTGAAGGTTTAATTAAACTGGATGATTGAATTATAAATGAATGTATACTATTTTACAATGACTGCTAGTTGATGAATAGAAATGTGGCGAGTTGCGAAATGAGAGGAATGAAATTGAGGAATGAAAGACGAGCCATTCTAAGGCTGGTATAAAAGAAACCGTTTTTTTATGCAAAAAAAAAAGAAAGGTGACTTTGATTTTGTAAGTAAGCAAGGTTTGTTTCCAAAATATAAAAAACGTATTAGATATATAAAAGATATATAAAAATAATGTATAAGATATATAAAAAATGTATAAAGATATATACGTAAATATAAATATAAAAAATTTGACTACGAATTTAGCAAGTTATATTTTAAAAATTTGACGAATATTCCACTACGTGACATGAAAGTTTTTGTGAATAAGTTAATTGTAAAATATATACTTGTTGTATATTAAACTATAATACACAAGTGATAGTAATTCCAAATATTACAGTTTTCGATTCTACACCAGAAAAGATGTGAATGGACAATGACATTAACATACAACTTAAAAATGATAGAATACTAAGTATTTCTCGAATTTCTTGACACACTTATGATTCTCAACATTAAAATATTTTGATCTTTTGCATAGTGACCATTACGCAAGTAAGTATGGACACTTCAACAGTTTTTTTTCTATGTTACATGCACTGGATAGTCATAATTTGTATAGCTAAATTTAGATAGTCATATTTATAAATATAATTTAATTTAAATTATTATTTACATATATTTATAAATGGAAACAGATTGACACAATAGACACAATAGATTGCCTCACAATATGGCCTTTTACCTTATTATAAGCACCTGAATTTTCCCCCCTGTAGTTTAACGCGACATCAGCTATTTACATTGGTCATACTAAAATAATTTTCTAAACAGAATATAAGAAACTGTAATTGAAACACGATACACCTTTCAAACTATGTGTTCATATGATCCATTCTATTGGCATCACGTTTAACCCTTCGTGGCCACAGCTTCTTATAATCACAAATTAGTCACACGAGGTTCACTGTACCCCAGCGTCATTTTTTGAGTTACCATTTTCGTATTTCTGAATCTCTTAACTTTTCACTGATAATTGTACGTTCGTAATACTTATACAATCATGGTCTAATAGTCTTTTTCCAGAAATGTAAATTTTGATATGATAAAATTTATAGTTGAAAATGAGCGATTTTCCACGGTTGTGGGAAAAAGCGCTTTTTTAATTTTTTTATATTTTTTTTCTTGCGATAAATCCCCTTTGGAAGTCGTAAAGACACGACATTTTAACTCGAAAATTATTCTCGGAGTAAATACACCCCGCGTGACCACGAAGGGTTAACATCTTCCTACAGTGTTCGCAAAACATTTTACAGCACGAAGCACCCTGTCTAAAAATAAATTACATTACACCACATCGTTCCTTATAAAAGCCTCGAAGAGTATCCAGCCGAAACTGAACAAGTCGGTATATCATTAACTCAAAGTGGGGCGGTTTCAACGCCGCCATTTATCCCTGAATGAGCACTATCTCCCACATCCTATCTGCCATCCTCCGTACTAATTTCCCCTCTTTCGTCCAGCTGAACATCGTCAAAAATCCAGCATCTCGGGATTCTAAAGAGAAAGCGGAAGGTCCGTTCCTCTCCGGAGGGGGGGATCGACGTGAAAACGGTGAAAAGGCGGAGCGCGGTGGTGTTCGTGCAATTTAGCAGGGTCGTTCGTTCCACTTGATTCGAGTAAAAGTGTAAAGTGTTCTATTCGGTCGGTACACCGTTCGGCTGAATAATAAATTAACGAAAGCCGAGATTATCGGTAGTGCTGGATTACAGCGAGCCGGTGGGATTATTGAACTTTTATCGAGAAGATAAAGACAGAGACGGGCAGGTAAAAGAGAAACGGCTGGCCGAGGAGGACGAATGGAGAATCGGATAAGAATAGGAAATGAAAGAGGGCCCTTCGCAGAGGAGACGGTTGGCAATTCGCCGATCCGATAAACTCAATCAGCTTACTCATCTACCTACGCGTAGCTGCGCGTCTACTAATGATCTTTAAATCCAGCCAATCTCAATCGAGCTTCCCTTGTGCCCTGATTGCAGCCTGTACAGGCGCAACGACACGACCGTCTCCCAGGATTATAGATATTTCGGAGCTAGACATTCCTACGTGGGTCTCCTGTCGTTTGCACGCTTCCAACATTCTACTTGTTATTGCCATAAAATAGCAGGAAAATAGATCTCGCGTAAACGTGTTTCTCAAGTTGCAGCACTTTAAGGTAACAACGTGCCCTCTGCTCATGCAAATATTCGGCTACGTTTCATGGATAATGTTGAAAGCGTGAGGTTATTTTTTGTTATAGAATAGAGTTGTATATGCATTGGTGATATTTAGGTTCAGTGCCAGGTTGAAGTTGGTATGAATGAGCGGGACAAATGGATCCGGAAGGCGGAAGAACTGGGGGAGGTTCGTTCGCGCGTGATTTGGAGAGTATGGGGGAGTGTATTGAATTTATCATTCTTTATATATAATTATATTCATTATAGCTATTCAATAAGTGAGTGTTGCATTATTGAAACAACCCAACCACCACCTTTCAGTCACAGAAAGTACTTCCATCCTACAGAGAAGAGTGAATGTTGATGTACGTAGGTTGAAGAAAGGATGCAGTTTGTGTCTCCAATGATTTTGTAGTTTTCATGAATGTGATTTCACTTACTTAGGTATACTGTTTTGTGTCATTCTAGGGAAAAGAGTGAAGGGGCTATGGATACGAGTGTAGATTTTCGTTAAATGTATTTTGGAAAAGTTATTATTGGGGAGCAACATATATGTATGTAATAGAAAATTATACTAAACAAATATTTCGCTGAACATGTAAGACAGGATTGTCAGGAAGTAAAAGAGAACTTTATCAAAACATTAAGCAGTGCATGAGAATCAATTCTACATTTTTTATAAATGCAGAAATAAATACTAGACAATAAAACAATCACTTCAAAACATATCACTTCAACGTACGTGTTCGTACCAAATATTTTTATTTCCTAATTTTTATTCGTGTATTATTGTACACATTTTTGAAAAATTATATAGCCTACTGCGTTTAGACTATTTCAACTTTGTTAAATAAAAGACATGGAATCGGAAATGTGTTTCTTAAATAATTGCACTATCGCGAAATTATTTCTAAAAATCACGTGTTTCTAAATTTGCAATAAATATGGGTAGTTAGCATATTCTCCATAATTAGAAAACCATCTATATTTCTAACTCTTAATCGAAAATTAAGAGAATAGTATAAAACTGAAACTGCCATTATACTAATTTCATAACAACCTCGTTTCTATTATATTTCACTATTTAATGAACGAAATATGGCTTCAGTAAGGAAAGCAAATTTTCAGACATTTTATATTCTTACTTAATAGTAATACAGGACCCAAAATATTAGCATTTTTGGTTAGCCAACAGTAACCAACAGTTGGGAATTAATTGTGATACAATTAATGTTTTTGTCTACAAAGTCCCGACATAGTGCCTACGGCAAAAAAGTTACGACAGTTTGTCTACGAATATTAAATGTTGGGCCTAAAATTACCATGGCTGGTTAATTAACAAAAAATTTACAACGATGATTAAATGTCGTCTTAAAAACGTCAGAAAATTTCCTACATCCAAAAAGCTGTTATCATATTCCAAGTTGTGATTTTTCTTTTCTTATTTATAAATTCGTAACGTGGATGTCTGTCTTAAGACGATTGTGAAATTTTAAGGTATGAGTCTAAAGGTCGAACGATGATATTTTCTAGAATATTTCGTGTCACTGAGCAGTTTTTATAAACAATTAATACTAGTTATGAAACTAGAAATTAGAAGTGTTTACAAGAAAGTGTGTAGGGTAGTTGCGAACAGGGGTTGCTTCGTAAGCGGAAAGTTTGGGTTCTCCTCAACTTGGAATTTTTTTTTCCTGAAGCAGATCTGAAGAAAACGTCTTTACGACGTCTTTTGAAGTTCTTTAAGACGTCTTCCGGACGTCTTTAACCTTTAGAGGGCCGGGATATTTTCACTGAAATTGTAAATTTTATTTACTGAAAATTGATGCATATATACCACCAAAATGGCCGGCTAAGTATCCAAATTCTTAGGTGGCCACTATAGTGGCTAGCCCGGCCCTCTAAAGATTAAGACGTCCTTTGGAAAGAAACCTTCAGTTGGGCCTTTATGTTAAGTGACGTTGGGCCTGCGTTGGTTACAATCGTTGGCCCATTTAAAAATGGCGCGACACCTCAACAGTTGGCCAACCGATAACACGTCGTTGGCCCAACAGACTCCCAAAAAATAAATGCTACTAGGAAAACCTTTCACATGTTTGTGAAAATATTATACTGTAACATTTCCTGACCTCTTATCCATCAAACTCTTTCATCCTTTCCCTGTCAATCTAAATTTTTGACACTTTGTAAAGCCCCTCTAAATAAAGAAGCTTTAAAATCCCGATTATTCGGAATACGTGTCCAAACATTTCGAGCAGAAAACCAATTGAGGGGCTCAGTGGAAAACACGCGCATGCCACATGTGCATAAATTTTCGTTTCTTCGTACCATTAATTCATACCCTGCAATGTAGGGTAATTCCAGCACCTCCTAACATAATAGCAAAACGGCAAACTGCCTGTTTCCCACTGGGTCCCATTATTTTAAACAAACAGGCCAAATGTACTAAAACACACGGAGCACTCCGAAGTAAAAGAAAATCACATTTTCCAAGTATACGAAACGTCGGCCAAAGAAAAGCGTACAAAGTACTTTAAACTCGAGAAATTAAGAGGAGAATCGCAGAATACTAGGAGTTTTTCGATTACGCTGCGAATAAATTCCCTTCGGCTCCACTTAGACAGAATTCCGTGCGATTCCAGTTGCAGCGGACTTGTACGTATAAAATCGCTGCAAGCGAGCGGTGTATGCTTTCAATTAATTAAATAAGTGCATCGCGCGAGCGTTTTCCGTATAACGCGATGCGCTTCATGAAAACATACCGGCGTGTAATTGATCCAGTCCTCGGAGGATCGCTGGAATAAGCAATTATTCAATCACGCGTGCGGAATGGGCGCGATTCGTGCCAGGCACAATTAACCCGGAAACGTCCAACTTGAACGCGCGTACCCGTTTGCATCGGTGAAAACGATTGCTAAATCGACGGGGAGCGTTCGATCGCTGTTAGAACGTTTCGCAAAGGATCCCTTTAGAGGCCGTTTAACCGATTTGAATATTTTCAACTGCCGGATAAAGGGGTCAGCGAGCAGAAATATAGAGGGAAAAACTATACCACTGGCGAAGCGGCAAGAAACGATGCTGCTCGACATACTTTCAACCGGGTTCCTGCACATTAACGTGCTAAATTATTCTGAATCAACGTGCCACTGTATTTTCTTGTCCCCTGGAAACGCGACAAATTAATTTTTTTCTTACAGACGCGTTGACGTCCTCCAAAAATTGAGAAAAAGTCACCCTCTGGGGAAGAGGGTGGTACAAACGGGGGTGTGGTGATTGTACGTGAAAAAATTAGTCGATAATATGGAATATAGTTTTGTCGTAACCCGCTTAGTTTTCTAGAAAATTGACTTTGAATTTCGGCTAAAACTATACTTTGGTCCACGCGAATTAGGCTAAGATTCAAAGTTTATTTCCTGGATAACGAAACGCGATATCAAAAAATTGTAGGTTTTCTATATTTTCAACTTTTTTTTATGCGGGAACACCAGTTTTCTGCCTGTAGCACCGGTTACGGGATAGGTACTCTGTAAGTCAGGAGTGTCGAACTTCCCCACTCCGAGAGCCGTACGAGTCGGGCCCCCGGTCAGCCGGTTCCCCCACTTATTTTTCTCCAGGCGTTGCACGAGACCCGGCAGGGAGAGAGTAGGTGTGGAGGGAGCCGTTCTCCTACGACTCTACGGAGCAGGCGAAGAGGAGAAGGAGCCACTGCGGCTCCCGAGCCGCTAGTTGGACACCCCTGCTGTAGGTACTCGCAAAAGTGTTAAAATTAGAAGCATCAATTCCCATTCATATTACTATAAACTACTTTTAATTAGAACCATCTACTAGAAAAATGCTCAAATAAATTTTGGTAGAAGAGTGGAACGAGAAGAGCGCGAATTTTATTTAAAAAAATAAAATAAAATAAATATTGAATTTGGGCGAGCAATTTCGTGAGTGTTCTATGATACTTCAACGAATGGCAATTTTTTGTGTTAACTGCGTATTATTTTTTAAGTGGAAGTATCCTAATTGAAGTATATTAATTACGGGTTAGAATAGCATGGATTTGTAATGCTAACTTTAACATTGATTTAACTATTTAAAGTTTGTCGTAAGTACGTATGACGGATAGTGTTTTTGAGTAACTTTATTATCATTTACACAGAACACGAGTGTTTGGTTTTAATGGTTGCAATGTTCTAGCTGGTGCCACGTGTTTAATTCCAGTGTGTCTTCTTTGTCTGTTTATTGATTTTTTTAAACAACTAGAGAGTTATATAACTTTTTTAGGGAAACCTTCTGCTGTACATGGGAGAATATTTTATTATTACCTTTAGATGCATGAACCTCCAGATTTTCGATAACTATAACTTTTTTATTTTGTTATTAGAACTTCTGAATAAGCTTAAAAATGATGAAAGATAATTAAATGTATAAAATCATTAATAATTAAATTCTGTACAACCGATTCTATTCCTGAAAACGTTACAGGAAGTATGAAAAGTGTTCACAGAACATAATTAAAAATGAATCATGAATATTATACAATAATTTATGCTCCAAATGTGACCATACTATATAACCATGTATAATATGAAGTAGTAATTATAAGTAGATCCTATAATTATACAACTGATCCCAAAACTAAAAAAAAAATCATTTTTCAGAAGTAAAAGAAGTTCAAAAGAATATAATCCTTAATTAATTAATTAAACTAAAAAAAAATCATTTCTCAGAAGTAAAAGAAGTTCAAAAGAATATATTCCTTAATTAATTAATAAAAAAATTATTTTTCAGAAGTAAAAGAAGTTCAAAAGAATATATTCCTTAATTAATTAATTAATTAATTTTTTGAACTTCTTTTACTTCTGAAAAATGATTTTTTTTTAGTTTTGGGATCAGTTGTATAATTATAGGATATACTTATAATTACTACTCCATATTATACCTGGTCATATAGTATGGTCACATTTGGAGCATAAATTATTACAATTATATATCCTTAAGTATATATAATTTTTGAAGTCCCTAATATACATATTTATATAATTAAATTCTGTACTTCCCACTTACAAATAATTAACTTCCACCCAGTCCTCGAGACGATTTGAATACCATTAAAAAAAAACAATTTCCCCAAACCCAGTAACATAATCCACCTCTTACCCCTCCTCTAATTTCCCCAGATCAGTCCATAGAACCGCGAAACTGCGAACCGTCCAAGAACATCCAGAAAGTGAGGCGAAGCTTCCACTATGTACACGACTGAAGCCCTCTCGCAGGGACCTCCCTTCATTCGACGAAACGGCCCGTTACTGTTGGCTGCTGATATGGGCAATTTATTGTCCGGATATCAGCCCATGGTTTGTCACTGTGCATACACACGCGCGGATGCTGTCAGAGCGGGGTGTAAGATCACGGGGTTAGAAGCTTAGGGTGGGATGACCAAGCCCCTCTCTATAGAGACGTTGGGGCTTCGCTGGTTATAATACGCCTCCGGCAGAACGTTACACATCCCATAAACGTCACCAGGCCACGTAGCCAGCAGAGAAGAGACGTTCTAATTTTCAGTAGGCGCGAACCAACGCTCCGGTTGTTTCCATTGTATCTGCCGGGCCACGGACAATTCGCCCCGGAATTGAATGTACCCGAATCCGAATGGCACAGTGAATCGTCGTGATTAACGTTCCTTAAGCACCGTGCCGCAGCCATCGTCGCGGCACGGCACGGTCGATGACGAACGCCAATATCCTGGATGTTACGTACACAAGCCTGCATCGAAACGGCCACGGGGATCGTATCAAGCATCGAGACGGATACTAATACGACTCCAGGGTCTGATATCTTGCACACGGCTGTTCTAGGAACTGGCGAATTCACGCGCGGTCTGTTTACGCGCTTCCCGAGAAATCTTGATGCGGGCACGGTTAACGGGGGCTGGTACATGTTGACGCCTACGTCTGAATTGATCTTCAAGCGGATAAGTTCGATGCCTCCATCCCCCTTAGATCTGGCTGCGCGCAATGGCAAACGCTTGCTGTACATAGCTTGAGGATTAGTCTTCTTTTTGTTTGGTAATCGATGCATTGGAAAGCATTGAGGAATTCGGTTTCTCTTATTTGGTAAATAATCAGTGGGTCGAAGAGCACTGGGTTTCTTAAGGGGGTAGGTTACCCTCGATAGCCCTTAAAAAGCCTTTTTTCAAACGCAAATTGTAAAGTGATAAATAACTGTAGAGAGAAGGTTTTTTCTGGAAAACCGCTCCAGCAATTTGGACGAAAGTTTAATGAGAGACGCAGAAGACCATTCCCTACGATGTGTCGGGAGCAGATTTTCGAGATAGATTCTTAAAAAAAAGATAAAAAATATTTTTCATACAAGAAATCGATATAATCGTATTTTTCAACATAAAAATTGTATTATTTTTTTTCTCGAAAATCTGCTCCGGACACATCGTAGGGAATGGTCTTCTGCATCTCTCGTTAAATTTTCATCCAAATTGCTGAAGCAGTTTTCGAGATTTTATGTTCACCATCAAAAGGTACACCGGGTACATGCCTTTACGTTTTTACTCACAACTTTTATGTACATAGAGATACTTAGACTTTTCTTTTTTGGTGTTAAAACTCATAGAATAACGATTAAAACTAGAGAAGAAACATTCTCTCTACTGTTATTTATCACTTTACAATTTGCGTTTGAAGTAAGGCCTTTTTAGGGCTATCGGGGGTAACCTACCCCCTTAACACTTTGGCGGCCACCTTTCGAAGCGAACTTACGCTCACTGTCAATCTCTTGCAAATGTTCCAAATGGGTATTCAATGGTTTTTGCAAAACATGAAAGCAGAATATAGTATCGTGTCACTTCATTCACTTTTGAAGCAAACTGAACCTTGTATGGGAGGAAATGGTGGTCATATTTGCTGTAGCATTTATCTAACTAAATACTGCTTTGCAACATTATGCGGGGTGGACATTTCTTACGCTATTTTACCTCGCCTCCCTTAATCTTTACCTGGTGGTTTCAGGGTCTTTTTGGATCCAAACGAAACGTCGATGGCCATAGGAAGAAATAGTAACAGGGTCATTCGGGGGAATATGCCACAGTTAAATTTGGAACGCGATATCTCGCAAGTATAAGTAGACACAGGGAAAAAGATAAAACCATATGAAAGTGTAACTAATTCTGTGTGATGACTAATAAGTAGAGATACGTGACTTTTATAGTTGATTGAGAAACGTGCAAATACAAAAGTCCTGGAAAGTGGCACATCACCCAAGTGGTGGATAAATATGCCACAAGGTCTGAGGGTAATATGACACAGGCTATGAAGTACGAGCTAATCACTTAAATTTTGGAGAATCAACAATATTTTAAACTATTTAAGCTATTAGTATCTAATAACAAATATTTGAACTCGATGAAACGTAAAATATATTTGAAAAAATAGCTGTTTCTTACAAACTAAACAGTCTCCAATCTCTATGCTGTCTTCATGGACCCACTTTTTGCAACAAGTAGTTTTTACCCAGTCGCATTTAGATCCTTGTTTATCGTAACAATATAGTTCACATATTGCACAGTAGTTGGCATTTTCTGCACAAGTCGAATCGTCGTAAGAAATATCTACATTCTCAATTTGTTCTATATTGTAGTACGAGCCACCTTCACCATTCGAATGGCTGCCTTTAAACTTTCTTCTGACCAAGCAACACGGTTTGAAATTTGTACATACTTCTTACAAGGTTCTAACACGAAAAAACAACTCGACGTCATTAAATAGAAAGAGTTATAAAAATATGAGTTTGCTGCAAGTGGCATATTATTCCACACGGTCATACAAAGAAGGATTGAAAGTCTCTCCACAAAATACATAGTTTTAACGGATGTGTGAGTGGTTATAAAATTCGTTTGTTAGTACACTTTATCATAATTTACTGATTTTTCGTAGGACTGTTCACACAAATGTATAATCTGCATTCTAGTTACAGTGTGAAATTATATCAACACTATACTTTCATAACTTACCAGGATTTACTGAAAATAAAAGAAGGTGAGAGCCACAATCTATTGCCGCCTTAGCGGTTTCACTAAATTGAACGAAATTAGTGCGAATGTAACGCTCTCTGTGTATTATTTAAAAAATTATTGAGAAGCGGCATATTACCCCGAGTGACCCCAGAGAAAACCTTATTATGAACAAAGTAAAGAGTTCCCCTGTCAAACAGAGTATCCTTCAAAATGCCCGTGCCACGTAAGAAGACAATCTTCTTCAGAGATACCTAAATAGTTATTAAAATTAAAAGTTCCTTTGCACCTAAAATCCCCAAAGTATCCATCAGCGAAGCATTAATAATTCGCATGATTACGATCGTGCAACACCAGGAGGGTTAGTCTAGCTACGGGTGAGTGACTTAGTCGGGGAAAGAATTAACGCAACCGGTTTGCAATTTGCTAAATGCGGCCCTGCCCGCTGGCATTTGCATATACAATACCGAAACAATTACTCGAAAATGGCTGCCGCGGTCTTAGCGGGGCTGTGGCTGATACAGGCTCTAGGGGTCGGGCGAGTTAGACCGCGCAGCGGCGTAACGGGAATAGGAAAAAGACGATATCGTTCCATTAGCCAGAAATTGCAACAGCGGCGAACCATTACTTAAGTAGGAAAAGACGGAAGCGCCGGGGTTTTCGCGGCGTTGCGCGAGAACAATCGTTCTCGAGGAGCCGAAACTTCGAATGGACGACGACTCTTCGACGGGGACGGGCGTCTCTCTCGAAGCTTTCCATCATGGTAACGTCATGAAAACAATGAGAGAAAAGGGCCACGGTAATCCAGCGGCGAAGTCTGCACAGAATTCGGCCCGGGGAAGTTACCTTTCAATGGAAATTTATGACCGACGACGATAGAAAGTGGGCACGATTTTGAGAAGCTGCTCCGCTGCAACCCCCGATAAGCGCTTTCTGTTGATTTTCTTCGAAACTATAATTGTGCAGGGTTGGCGACGCGCGCCTTATAAACTGTCGGGATCGAGAGATTTCTCGTTGGCGCGTTCGGGGAGGTGGGCGACGAATTGTCCAGTAGGGAGTAGTCATACAAATTTTCTAGAGATTGCTTCAGTCACAGGAGTCTTGGTGTTGCGAAAGTAACGGGAAAATACTTAATGGACTATATCACGCGGTTGTCCGTTTACAGTCCTGTGCAGTTGCTTTCGTATTGACAGGTAGTAGAAAATCAAATACGTGATGAAATAAGATGAAAATCATGAGTGTTGTGCCGCGATAATAATAATAATAATAACAATAATAATAATAATAATAATAACCATATCACACAATAAACCGGACATCACAATTATCCACAAACAAAATAAAATAACACAATTAATCGAAATATCCATACCCAACACAACAAACATACAAAAAAAAAAACAGGAGAGAAAAATGAGAAATACATCAACCTAACCGAGGAAATTAAAGACATGTGGCATCAAGACAAAGTAGAAATAGTACCAATAATACTGTCAAGTACAGGAGTCATACCACACAACATTCACCAATACACCCGCGCATTACAACTCCCTGCAAACATATACATACAATTACAAAAATCAATAATTATCGATACATGTATAATCGTCCGGAAATTCTTAAATGCACCATAACTCAACAGTAAGTTGACGAAATATGAAAATGCATGTCCACGTCCACCTCCCACTCGACCGCACCTTCTTCGGTAGATATAACTACTGAATCTAGAAGAATCAGGGAATTCGCAGAAGACAGTTCGGACAAGGTACATCTGTGGGATCTCGACGGTCTTGTAAACATAGCCTAAGTTCTCTCGACTTGTTCAATAAAAGAACGATTATTGAACTTCACCCGGAGGATTCCAATCTTTTAACCGCTCACGAACTCCACGTACCTAATCCCAGAACTGCCCTGCGAAGCCACCGTGCTCCGTTTTTCAGCTATTAAACATGCCAAACACTCTGTGTATACAGGGAGGACCGTTTAATTGGCACACCTAAATAACTCCCAAATTAGGCGTTGATTGAAAAACTGTTATGTACAAAATTATAAATACAAATTGATGCATATTGGAATGCTATGCTTTGAAAATAATTGAAGACTGCAGGGGGTTAATAAAGAACACAGATCGTTTGTTCGCGACGTGTGATTGAAGAGGTGAGTGTAGACACGACGTAGAATTTGTTACACAAAAGTGGCTAATAAATTTCTTTTACGAGAATGCATTCCGCAATGTTTCGTGTGAACTGTTTTACCTGCGCACTCCTTCCAATCGCCTAACGTATTTGGTTGAGTTACTGATCCCAGGGGAGGAAGTATTCAGAGGACGAAAAAAGGGTGGGGAATAACAAATAGTCTTGACTGAATTGCCACGGAAGCTCGCTGTTTGACGATTCAGTACGCGACAAAACATCCGCGAAATTGGAAACGGTCCCAACGTGAGGAAAATCCATTCCTTTTCCTCCGGTTCCGCCGTCCTTTTTCCTTGACCAGAAGGGATATATGCGGCGATACCCATTAACTGATAATTGAGATGCGGATAACTTATGGAAAAGTATTCGATTTATCAATCACCTGAAAATTTTGATTCTTCGTGTCTGGTAAAGATGAGTAGACGACCACGTGAATATCGCGTACTATGTAATAATAAATAAACGTTGTACGTAGACAGCGGGAAATATATTGTTAATTACAAAATTTCGATGTAATACAGTGAAAAAAAATGCGAATGGAGAATTTTTTGGGCCAAATTTCAAAGCATTGAAATTGAATAAAATTGACTTCATAAATGTCACTTGACTAAAAAGTAATAGAGTAATAAATGTGTTACAATCTGAAGTAGCGCTGCTCACGGTCGCTCCCACGGGAGCTTGGGGTTCTCCCACTCTCGTCCGCGTTGTCAGGGATACCGCGCGACGCTATTCGCGAAGACGCTAGCCCGGCTAGACCGTCATGGTAGCCTGCTTAGCGTCGCGCGGTCTCCTTGACAACGGAAGGCACGCTGTGCGAGAGAAAGATTGGAAGGGGAAGCAGGCGCGTGAGGGGCCCCACCGCTGGTCACCGCTGATCTGAAGCATTTGAATCTAGGTAATGAGTTTTTCGAAGCTTCTTTTCTGCATGCTACAACTCTAAGTAGATATGCCATTGTAATGTTTCTATATATATAATTCGTTTATAATTCGTGACCGTTATGGCCTACCCAATAGCAAAATTCCTTACGGTAATCCCATCGAGTCAAGACGTGGTCTTTCTATATATATAGAAACATTACAATGGCATATCTACTTAGAGTTGTAGCATGTAGAAAAGAAGCTTCGAGAAACTCCGACCATCGAGAAGTTTCCCAAATACGGTTATAGGCCGCCCGCGAGCACAGACGTGCGGGCGCGGAACCGCGGCCCGCGAGGCCCGCGCTTGAAGACGCGTCTGTTGATTTCTGCGGCCGCGGATAGCAAGGATTGGGTATAAATTAGAGACCCGCAAAGGCATTTCCTTCTTCGCTGTTCCGAGAGAGAGGATGAGGTAAGACCAACCGCTCTCGGACAGCTTAGGGACTCCGGCAGGTTAGTTCAGCGATGATACCTGGACGCCTGCTAGAGGGAGTACGCACTAGAGTCTGTTCCTGGACGCTCGACCGACCGATATGGAGAGTACGGCGATGATACCTGGACGCCTATCGGTCGAGAGAGTAAAGAGCATCTCGAATAAAATTAGAGAGGAGAGTACGGGAGAATATTTCTAGACGCACGTTAGGTATGGAGAGTTCGGCGATAATACCTGGGTGCTAACCGAACGGGAGAGTACAGAGTAACTCCTGGACACCTCAGCAGAGTAGAGTCGCGAGAGTACAAAGCCCCTTTCTTAAATATGCGATCGCTGAGAGAGGAGAATACGGGAGAATATTCCTGGACACCCGTTTGGTATGGAGAGTTCGGCGATTATACCTGGACGCCAACCGAACGCGAGGAGTATACAGAGTAACTCCTGGACGCCTAATTAGAATAAAGTGTAGGAGTCGGAAAACGAGAGCCACGGCGCCGGGAATCGAACCCGAGCCGTCCGCGTGCTGATCAGTCGCGTTTGCCACCACGGCTACGCAGACTCCCCACGGTCCCTGTCTTTTTTTTTCTTAAGAACATGTCAGTCCTGGCACAGGCCTATATGTGTCTTTATTCAGGTACTAGCATCACAGTTACATAGAAGTTTACAAGTATAAAATTAGAACATACATATATCTATATATGTATATATAGATATATGTATGTTCTAATTTTATACTTGTAAACTTCTATGTAACTATATATAATAGATATATGTATATATATCCCAACATCTCTATACAGTTTTTCTAAAGTCTATTAGTCTCTGGGCAGTCTTATTTCATCTAAAACTAGCTTAACTATAATTATATACAGAGATAATTAACTTTAAGAAAATTGTCAATTATTGACAGTTCCTTGATCTTTGGTCCCTTTAGGAATGTGCTGCCAGAGTATGAGGGATTCCATTTGCATTCCATCAGCTGCTCCACCATGTCTTCCGGTCCCTGTCTTCCGAACTCCTCATAAATGGACGCCACCTATGGGCCTCATAGCACACCATAGGCCGTTGCCTAAATGCCGGTTGCCTACTACACAAGTCAAGTGCCGTCAGCACAGTAGAATCTTGTAAAATTGTATAAACACAGCAAGACGCAACGTCTGTCTTCCGAAATTTGTAGCCCCGTCCTATCAACCAGACAATGTATTCCTACCTAATCCGAATAAACCTTGTCTGTCCAGAATTTATCCTTGTTCCTATCCTGGAAGGCTACAGAGTTAATTTATAATGGGTTTCTGAAAGGAATGGCTTTCTGAAACAAATGAGGTTTTTGCTCAATGTCCTTTGATCGAGTAACAAGTATTTCTACCTATGAATGTATTAGTTTCCCTAGAAATTATAAGTATACCAAGCATTGATGAGATCTGTAAGAATTAAAAGAAGAGGGTGTGAAACAAAAGATCAATGCCAATGCTTCGATACTAGATCATCCAGTAAACCTCGAAACTAATCACCCCTATCGCCACAGAGTTCACACTATGGAGCTCTGTTCTATTCAGACATGCGCATTTCGTGGCCTCGCTACTGTTCAGTACACCTACATGTACCTAATCCTATCCAATTTCTATAAGTACCTTCAGAATTAATATTACCAAGTCCATTGGAACATTCTGATAGCCAAGTAGAGGAACTTCTAACTAGCTAAATCGTTCTGCTACTCCCTTTTAATATTCCTCCCCCTATGTCATTTATCATAAAAACGTGCATAACTACATGCAAAGGTTTCCAGCCGCAATTATTCGCGTCGATGCACGGTTTCGTGCGACATGTGCCGAACAGTGGCGATGTCTCACAAAGGGAGTGAACGAGATTCGGGTCACCACTCTGGTTACAATTTTGCATATAGTTAGTGCACAGCACGTGTAATTATGTACGCTACGAATAGGGCACGTTACTTTACATCTTTTGAAAAAAATTGTGTTCAAAATAATTGTGTTTATTCCGAAACCTCGATATGTAACCACGCACAAAGAGGAGACCGTAATTAAGTTGTAGTGGCAACTCAACTGAAATGCATAGACTAACCCGAGGAATAAGTATGTACCTATAAATTTCTACAGATTTTTCGCTATTTCTGCAATCAGCTCCTTATTGATCTTCTTCTTACGGTGTTCGTGTAATTTCTACCCAGCGTTTTCCTCGTAAGTGACAAGTAGGGTAGATGTCCCAATTACTGCCACTTCATTTATTTTACTTAATAAACACGCAGCGTATAAAGAATAGTGTACAAAAAAATGTATTTTAAATTGAAACTGTTCTTCTTCATATTCTTATACACTATTCCTTTTACTTCTTTATACTAGTACTATATACTTTATACTTGGTACATCTACTCTATAAGAAGAAAATGGAAGAAGGAAAAAAACCACTACTTTTTATAAACAACAGGATTGATTGCGTCGATTTTTAAAATTTGCGACAAGTTGCGAGCAGCGATGGTCGCTTTTAATTGACAAAATAATTTTCAAGAAACACGGCGTCAAAGTCTTTTGCGTATGTCGTGAGAAAATTGCAATTGGATAGCAACTGTGCCGACAGTTCATTCTCTATAAATTCCTACGAAATCCCGATGTTTGTGAGAGAGCCCACTTCACGCATAATTGGTACTGCGAAAAAGATATGGGTTTAAGGAACTAATTAAACAAAAGTGTACAGAAGCAGGGAGCAGGAATAAAGATCAAAGTGAAAATCACTCTGCTCTAATTTTACACATTTTGCCTTCAACGACGGTGGTAAGCTGTTTGAGGTCCCGCAGCCAGCCTTTGCTTACATAAACGAGTGTTTCCACCGCCGGGCTTTGTTTCTCCAAAACAATCTGCAGGATCTAATTGTTTCGAGCAGTGGATATGGAACGTCTGAGCTAAATCGGTGATCCGAACCTTATAAACTCCCCTTGTCGGTAACCCTCGCGGAGGGGTGAGATAATTTTCCTGGATGCCTGACTGACTGAACGACGGGGTGTGGCCACGGGCTGAAGGATGATCGCGAATGTAGTGGAGGAGCGAGTTCCCGGTGATAGTTCGCGGTATGTTTTTCCCCGTCCTTTGGGGTTACGCCGTCCGCCGCGCGAGAGCGTGTAAGCGCGCGTACGAAGTGGAAAAGCTCGGTGACAGATGCGAGACATTTAGCAGCGGCCTCGCTGGCGCGGAACGGCCTGTCTGCCGCTTAATCAATCTAAGGTGTCGGGACGTATTACCAGCGCAATGCTAGCGAGCTTCTAGTAGCACGAATTCACGAACCTGCTGGCCAGTCCACGTCGACATCGACCTCGAGGCCCAGGTACGTCGATATTTCCCAACTTTCGGTGCTTACCGTACGCTTCCACGAGCGGAGCATACGGAAACTCTTGGCATGCATAAACGGAGGCACGGCTGGCGCAACAGAACGTGTCGATGGCGGCGAGGCATATGGGAATTAATCATGGAGTATCGTCGGCGATTTTCTTTCCCTCTCTTTGCTGTTCAATTCACTGCCAAGATATTGGGAAGTTGCGACAAAGTCTGTAGTCCGTTACAAAAGTCTACGTGCATCCATCTTTATGGAGATGCAGCCATTGGGAATGAAGCTATCGTACTTTTTATAATAGTTCAAATTCTTGGGGTGTGTGTGAACTTTTGCAACTCACTGTGAATATGCTCAATTATTATTATATGAGTCTTTTATTTTGAAAGTGGCTTAAGTCTATTTGTCAATTGTTTTTTTTTACTGTAGTGACGTGTACAACTTGAAGTTAGTATTAAAAATTTATATAACAAATTTTTAAATATAAATGGACTTAGGTCACTTTCAAAATAAATGGGTCATACGTATATTTTGGTGTATTTGTGTGCGAACGCTGAGGAATATTTTGTGACAAAGTTGCGTGGATTGGAAGGGTAGTAAGTGTATAGTTAAAAGAGTAGGAGGAACCCCTTTTTGAGAAGTGGTTACCAAAAGGATATTTCAAAGTTTCCTGGATGGGCTGTTGTGCATTTTTTGGGTACCTGTTCTAATAACACTTCCTCGAATGAGTTTTAAAGCCTGTAAATTTCTCTTCTAAATTGGAATGAAAATCAAGTTACGACTTATTAACAAAAGTTTAGTTGAGAATTCTCATGAGAAATCACAGAAAATACTGCACAATGACGTGCATTAATAAGAAAAAGCGTGAAATGATAAATTATTACAATATGTGTTAAGAGGGACCTGACTCTACATTAAGACAAGGATCATATTACTGAGTCAATAAACACGGTCATTTCAGCCATCTTCCCTGGGCTAGTATTACTAATTTATGATCTAGAAATGGCCCTAGAATGGCCCTTTATGTAAAGGGTTTAGGTAGCCAGTGCTGTAAGTCCACCACTAGGTAATTGATTTTGCGGTTATAGATGCTTTGAGAATCTATTATGACATTCACGGGCCCTATCTAACTATGTTTTGTCCATAGCAAGTTTCGACATCGATTTGTTACACAATATTCACAGTACATTTGCACGAGTGCTGCGTATTTTTTTCATAATATCACGCGCAACATTCGTACTACTCGCTTACTCACTTTATTGTAGGATTTTAATAATCTCATTTAAAGAGAATTTATTAAATTATGATTGCAAAAAATATAGGTATATAAGGAATATTGGTTTGATATACAGAACTTTAAGTCGTAAGCCACGCTCGATCCGATTCACTCTTTTCACAATATGCAAGATTTTCACTAGGATTCTTAACGATTGTCTTCAACGGTTGTTCTCGCAGAACTGCCACGGTTCGCACCGATCTGCGTCGGTTTGGGCCAGTTTGGCGTACGTACCGGTTGCCAGCCTGAGCGCGCGACTTTTGAACTCTCTTAGAACACATTTGTTCCTACATTATTATATCACATTTCCCCAATTTTCTTTCTGCCAAAATTGCTGGCCTTACGTGACAAGGCATCAGGAATTAGCGAATGGAATATGAAAAATGGAAAATGTGAACATGTTTTAGGCAGTGGTCGTGAGAGACCGAAATGTCATGTGCGAAAACTGCCCAACAACTCTGAATTACTTGTACTTGTTTGTAGAAAAATAAAGGGTGACTCCAAGCCATTGCTGGACCACTTTAAAAAATTTAATGCTGTGTGTACAGTTAACTTTACACAATATTGACATTTCAAAACGGCCATTATTTTACCCTATATCATTTTTTGCTCGCACGTCGGAATCACATTTGTATCATGGAGGGTATCATTTATTTTCTTGGTGGCCCAATGGTTTATGGAAATTAAAATATACCAGTTCGTATTTCTCACAGCGCCATGAGCAAAATCACGGTCGTCTGTACTACAGGCTGAAACATAGTGAATTTGGCAACGCTATAATCAGTCCTATTTGAATTTTTCTGAAGCCTTTCGCTCGTTATGTCATACACTTGCCCCCTAAACGTAACCCAGTGTAGCCAAATTTTCAGTTCAACTGTTGGAGAACTTAGAAGCTCAACTGAAAATTTGACAAGATCGACTTAGCACTTCCCGTGCAAGCAATAGACGCTACATTTCTTTACACTCAATCAATTGCACCATTAAAATTAAAAAACGAGATTCCTCAACTCACACAGTGGAACCTGAAATTAAGACGAAGGGGAATACATTCTCATCGATGTTTTTCAGATTTGAAGGGGCGGGGGGTCCCATCCCTCAAGTTCTACACGTGACACGAAACTTTCCTGAACTTTCATATTTCACTTCACGAAGTTTGTAGGAACATAGTGATATATATGCCGCGGGGCATGGGGCGAGGAAGCTGTAACTCCACTCTCAGAAAGCTATCGCGTTCATAATTGTGTTGGGAACGATTCCGCTGGTATTTTCAGGCTTGCCTGTTCACAAATATTTTTGCTTCGCGTACCGCTCGATTCAATTATAATGTTAATTCGGCGAACGCCAACGACGCAGGTATTTTTAATTTGCACACACGAATACGCGAACCTGACTCGTTCAACGTCGCCCAGGACCCGGATTAAAAATTGCACACAGCAAAACACGCGCCACTGAATGCCTCGGTCTGCTGATTCGTCGAGCAGATTCGTCACGCGTCTATCTGGCCGTATTTTCATAAACATACAAAAACCCTTACTTGAGCCCGCTGGTTTCAGTTACGCAAAGAGGCAACGGTTTTGCCCCGAGTAATGGCGGCGAAACGTAATTTTCTGGTGGAATACGGGGCAGAAAATGCTGGCTAATGAATCCGGATGGTATTTAACTTTGAATGAGTAATTTGAATATAATGACAAATGACGTAGAAGAGGTGTGAATATTACCTTGTAATTAAGACTCCGCGATTCAACCTAAAAATATTTCTGTTCAGTGATGCATCTTGCGAATGCATCTCAGATCAAAATGTTGCTTACACTTTTGTCTGAATAAAAATAATTATTGTTTTGTAAAAGAGCGACCCAAAGATGAGGCCCTTTTCGCCTCGTTTTGGTCCCACGATTTTGGAACTGAATTTTATGCCAAACGATACCTTATGATGAGATATCAATGACCCGAAATTTTTAAGATGGGGTGACAATTAGTTTTTGAAATGTGGGAGATCAAAAAAGTGAAAATTCGTTAATGCGTCGGCCCATACGCTTCGATGTACGGATTTTTATGTATGTCCGATAAATTAAACAATTATTCCTAGGGGTTTTGCCGACTGCTAACAACAAATTTGGGCTAAGATTTTCAAAATTCACAGAAAAAGAATTGAAATCAAGAAACATAAATGACTGTGTAGTGACTGTAGTGGGTGTTTTTTTTAATATATCGTCACCATATTAAATCGTCCATTGTGAATTTTGAAAATCTAAGTTCAAATTCGTTGGTAGCAGTCAGCAAAACCCCTGGGAATAATTGTTTCAATTATCAGACTGACATAAAAGTCCGTACACCGAAGCGTATGGGCTGACGCGTTAACGAATTTTCATTTCTTTGACCTCCCATATCTCAAAAACTAAGTGTCACCTCAACTTGAAAATTTATATCATAATATATCCTTTGGCATAAAATTCAGTTCCAAAATCGTGGGACCAAAAAGGCGATTTCTTGGATCACTCTTTTATAATCCAATAAAGCGCTGCACGATGTAGCAGATATGATACATGTACAGTAATTTAAATAAAAACACACACGCGTAACCCAAAATGTATTCATTATTTCTTATTACGTTAGAAACTACTTTTTTCCTTCAGCGAAAAACTGTCCGTTCAATACAATTTTTTTACGAAAACACAAACATAAAAATCACCCCTATAACCCGGGAACCGGTTATTCAAACTAAAATTGTTAAATAATCAATACTCCCTCGCGAATTTTACAGACGTATTTTACATATCAAAGCACTGAACACCGTAAAACGACCCCGTCCTGATCACCCACTTACCAAGTTTCTTTCATTCTCCCTTATAAAATGCACCAGCTAATTGAGCTTTCGCCCATAATTCCGAAACGCCATTTACAAAAAAAAATGGCGGCAGTCCGTGCGCCCTGCGTTGCACTTGATTCGCCGATTAAAGGGAACGAGCAATCGAAGGGACTGTGTGTAACGAGGGAGCGCGAGGGAAGGAAACGTTAAGAAATTCGTAAGGGCGCGCGGGAACTGGAAGAGCGTTCGTTAAGTGTACTTTAACGCTATCAGAAATTCCTCGCTCCGCGCGCAACGATGACTCCTTTCATCGAGCCAGACACCCGGAGCAATGAATTTACCCAGTATTTCGTTCCTAGTTTTAATCTCGTTTCACTCAATTTCACCTTCACCCCCCGGGGCTGCTTCTTAAGTCGCATTAATGAATGAACATGCTTCAAAGAGGGACGGATCGCGGTATGTAGCTGGCGCCAAAGGGCGCCCCCGTCTTTGCTAAATTATGGCACGATGTGCTCAATAAATCAGGGACACTTATTTACACGCGCACCTGCGAAAAACGGCTTTGAGATTCTTGATGCTGAAATTCCCTTTCAACCACCCGTCCAATTTTTCTGCCACGCTCGATCGGGGAAGGGCTTTTAAACGTTTTCACGCTGAATTTATTTTTCGCGAGCGTGGTTGCATTCTATTAATGCGGCTTGTACTATTCGATCATAGGTTTATGCGGGAAAGTATTCATGACGATTCAGGACCTTGCATCAAGAGGGATGCAGTTCCATCTTTACCAACTTGGAGTAAATTAGAAAAAACTGTTTATAAAATTATTGCTTTGGCTTGCCATTGAAAAGAGAGAGCACTGATTGAAATATATATTTTCACAGAATAAGTAGCAGTTATTGAGTCGATAAGTTTTCATTTCTATTTTCGGCGAATTTTTCAAAACCGGAGCAGTCGTGTTGCGAAAAACAGTAATGGGCGCAGATTCAAAATTTGCAATAAATGGCTTATCTGTTATCGGATTTGCATCAAACGTGCACCACGCGATGTGGAATTTTCTTACGTATATTACAGATCATTACTCAAAGCTGTAAAAAATGGAGCTGCACCCCTCTTGCCAAAGGTCCTCAATTTCGCATTCGAATTTTTATACCTACAATTCTGTTGCTTATTTTGCGGGGGAGGGGGTGAGTTTTGAGTCTGTGTCGAGTTTACAGCATCCGGCTTACCTTTTGGCCCCAAAGTCTGGGGCCTTATGACTCTAGAACATGGTGACGTTTATTTCGAAATTAAGAATCTATTATATGAAATTTTGTAGAATAAACGAAGTTGGAAAATGCGCTTAAATTTAGCACGAATTCTTGACTCACTTTTTGTGTTATATGTCTTCCTCAGTGAAGATTTTGAAGTTCCAATTGGTTAAATTGAAAATAAGGTAGAGGTATTCTTCATTGATAGCACTGTTCGAGTTCAGATCAATGAAAAGCTTCGCGCGATTACAATCCAGCTGTAACTAAGCACGTTCAAAATGCACTGAAAGGGAGCACTGCAATAACTTAACTGGAATGCTTTCAAAAGGGTCGTTCTTTCGCACGGGGCATAGTTCCAAATCGTTGTAAGCACACTGCAGAAAACAATGCTAACGTACGAAGCAACTGTTCGGCGTTTGAACGCACGTATCTACTGAAATTCAGTACGAATTTCATTATGGGGATTCGCGAATGGTACATCCCGAAGTAACGATGCCTCTTGTTAGAAACCTTACACGTCATGTATGTAGTTGAGCAGAACTCTGGTGTTTCATAACATTTTCCCTCTACCCCTCGTGTAATAGAATATTTCAAACGTGTGTTTGAAAGTAATTAACTGTTAAGGTACGAAGCCAAGTCAAGATTTGTATTTTACATACAAGTTTCAAAGCTCAAACATAAGCAAAAATTTAGTACGCTTCAGTTATAGGGAACTTGGATTCACTGGAATGAGAAAAGTCTTTTTTTCTGCATATTTATTAAGGTTGAATTTTTTAATTTTTGTTAGATGAAATAGATAATTGTTCGGAAGATGTATTCGTTAATTTTTTATGATACAAAATTATGGACACACCTACTGACAGACACTTTTTGTGTTCAGCTACTATATTCGTTATAATTTTCCTACTACTGATCTTTTTAAAGTTTCGCCTTTCTGCTTTTGGCGAATCTACCCTGTATCTATAAAATCATAAGTGCCGGTTTTATTGCTTTTTTATCGATTTTGTTACGTTTTCTGTAACGCTTTAAACGTCACATTTTTTTTGTAACGCTATAAAGGGCGAATTCCACTTACGCCCAAATCGCCGGTGATTTTCATTAAGGTAGGTTTTCTTATACGCGACTGGACGCATCGTCAAGAATTTCAAAGTCGATTTTCTCGAATATGAAGCGCGATATGAAAAAAAGTTACTCTTTCTTATCGACTTATCACAAGTAAATAAGTCGAGAAAAAGGAATAAAATTTTTTGATATTGCGCTTCATTTTCGAGAAAATCAACTTTGAAATTCTTGACGATGCGCGTATAAGGAAACCTACCCTAATGAAACTCACGGGCGATTTGGGCGTAAGTGGAATTCGCCGAAAGTGGGGATATTATAAATAATACAGATATGTGTTTGGTGTCCTTCTTTCCGTCATTTATACAGGTTTAATGGCATACTGTTCGAAATTAAAATTCATGTTGCCTTTTAAAATTAAAAACTAAAACATCACGGAAGACATAGCTTTCAATCGATTATGTCACGATTTATGAGACGCTTTAAATGGAGGTTGTTTAAAAAGTGTTCGGTGTCCATCATTTCTACATTTGTCCAGGTTTAATGGGATACTGTTCGAATTTTAAATTCATGTTTGTTCGAATTTTAAATTCATGTGTGTTCGAATTTTAAATTCATGTTGTGTTTTAAAATAATAACCAGAAAAATCATGGAAGATCACGGTTAGGTCTGGGTTAGTTCAGTTTTCTTTTATATAATTGTTATTTTCCCCCATAGTCTTAGCATTTGGTATAACTATTCATAAGTCTCAAGAACACAGTTTTGATCACGTTGGAATATACGTCAACGGACCATTATTCAGCCATGGACAGTTATATGTTACATTGTCAAGATGCCGCTCAAAAAGTGGTATAAAAATTCAAAGTTCGAAAGTTATTGAAAATATTGTTTCGACAGAACTATCGTAAATAAAGATGTTCTGAATTTAAGACAGCTTGTATTTTCTATCTATATAAATCAAACAAATCTCGACATCTAAACAGCAAATGAAAACACCTGCTGAACGTAAAAATGAATTTTGTAAAAAGTGGACCAGTAACGAAGCTTAGAATATGAAATTCAGTTCTAGTCAAAATATAAAATTAAGAAACTTTTACTGTCATCGTTTTGACAACCAAAGCAATTTACCCACCACAAGTATCAATAGAATCTCTTCGAAAATATAAAATCGAACTGAACAGAATTTGAATTAAGTGAAATACAGATCATCATGATTACACTACACTTGCAATGCTCTTAATTCCACCTCCACTCTTTTAAATTTATTAAAAATTTATCAGTACCATAATTTACATACCTTAAATCGGCCCAGACGAAGTACACGACGACTTCCACCAAGTTTTTCATTAGAAATCCCTGTAACAAACGAAAGAAAAATCAATTAGAACTTCGTGATTCCATTAACAATATCCAAAAATAGGAACTACTATCCTGCTTAAAAAAAAAAACAAAGCCGCTGATTTTCCTTGTTGCGACTAATCAATAATCTAAAAATGAATTCCTGAAAAGTAAAATAAAACCAAAGTCACTCTTCATTTAACGCGGAGAACCGAAGTTCTCTGTAGTCATCAAGATATCTCGAAGTCGACCCAACACAATGACTCCAATTTTGAATTAATTGACACCATGTATATTTCAAAATGTATCTACTATTTTCCCTGCGCGAAAAGCATGGACACCTTGCATGTTGAATTTAGCATGCCTCGCGTATGCACGGTCTGTTCTCCGCGTCGAAGAGCGAACCACCTTGGGGACGTTCACCTACGACAACAACGTCAAATCCGTGACAAAAGGCGAGGCTTGAATTTAAGATGGACATCCGCGAGCAACAGATGAGTTTTACGCGAAAAAGGTGAGAGCCAGTCGGAGGAGTTCGAGTTAGTTCGGGGCTGCAAGAAAATGAATTGAATAATTTAGCGGGCCAGAACGAAGGGACGAAACGAGTAAGCTCGAGCGTGTGTTCCAAGGAAACCCCCGAAAATCCCTGGAACGAGGTATCCCGGAAAGGTCTCACTTCGTTCCGCGTCTTTCCATCGAGGCTTTCCCCGTCGCATTTTCGTCATGCGAGAAACATCCGCGCGGATGACGTTGGAAAATAATTTGCGCGCTGATGTATGACAGTGACTTTCCCTACACGCGTGCTCCGGCGTTCCACCCCTTTCCCTTCTTTTAAAATTCCGTCAGTGATTCTATTTGACATTACGTGCTGCGACTTTATGAGTATAATGAATGTCGCATTAAGCGTAACGGTGATTTGAAATTCCAGTGCAAGGGTGATCGTGGGGGTAATTAATTACATAATTATTACGTAAACTGCATATCCAGTTTCAGGTTAATTTGTTCCAATAATTACAGCACTGAACATATCCACTTGCTTAAGGAGGTTCGATACTGGAGCAAAAATGATGAGAAATCTTTGAGAAGTGTTTTAATCTAATGTTCAAAGTGTAGTCTACATTGTGTAAAAATTTCAAGCCGATTGACCGCACGGTTTTTGAAAAAATTCAATTCAAAGTTATGCTCTTATACACAAAAGCGATAAAATTTCTATAAAACTGTTGCACAGAGTCCTTAAAAATGATGAGAAAGTTCTAAAAAATGTTGCAATGAAAAGCTTAAATATTCCTGTGAGATTCTAAAAAAGAAAATCCGACATGAACCGTACAGATTTATTAGATAATTGAATAAATAGTCAGCAATGTGCTCGTATTTTTGGACTGCCTGAAGGAACTGTTTGAAACGTGGCAACGCTGTACGCCGGGTTGCCATCTATACAATGTATACTTGTACAAAGCATAGGTACAGCAAAAATTGGTAAAAACACTTTGGGCAAAACCCAGCTGTAAACACGTATTTAATAATTTGTTGCGAACCGGTACGAACGCGCAAAAGAACGCCACAAGTATGAGATGGAAAGAGAAAACAAGATGGACGCTGAGCGACGTTGCCGCATTTCACTCGCATATTTTACGCCACTTTTAATGAAAATATTGTGTTTCTAGCTGCAGTAAAGCTCCTTTTTGTTTAACTGAATTCCAAAACAAAATATGTAGTAATAATTTTATTAGGAATAGACATGTAAATAACATTTTTGTCTACATAATTTTTTTTATCTAAGATTGGTATCACTGCAGAGCGCCCATGTATAAGCACAGGCTTATCCCTCTCGCCGCCTGCCCCGCAAGTGAGGTACAGAAACATTTTAGACCAATTAGGTGATAGATTTTTCATTCTAGAAATTTGTCAGGAGCCACTCAAAATTCAGTGCACCTCTGTGCGTGGTTTCACGTCGATATTTTCTGCGGAGCATCGCAAGTATTGTCGAAGAGCCCTTGAACGTTTACTTTGAAAACAAACCAAACTCCAACTTCGCTTTATATTTCACCGACCTCAGCTCAGCCCGTGATAAGTCATCTATATAGTAACGAACCTTTCAATTTCTATATCCTCTTTAAACTTTCATGAACGTATCATGATGTAAGGATATAAGGTGTGCTCTTGCGCACCCTTCTCAAATTAGCCAATAACGTGCTCTTCCCAATAATTGACAATTGACAATTCATATTGGATTGTCAACCAATAGGACAGAATGAATTAGTCAACATTTCGATATGCGTCCGTACACTTGCATATGCATTCATGCACATACATATTTTAATACTGCGGAAATTGGGGATGCGCAGTAAAAGACGAAAATGAGCCGCTCAGCGAGCACACCTTATATCCTTACATCACGGAACGTGTCATAAATTCTCCCCGTGAAAATTAGACTAAACTCAACCTGATTCGCCACTTTGAATCATACGTAATGTCCAATTTTTCCACGAAACTCAGAAGTGACTCAAAGTACGCGCAATAAAAACTACCCTGCTGGAAGTACCTGCTCTAATAAAAATATAATAGAGGTTCAGATATTCATTAGTGTCGGCACATGTTCAAAATATGTGCAGGGCAAAGTGGACAAAACTCTCCAGACAGCACTGACTGAAGTGGCATTTCTGCAACCCTTGTGCCACTCAAAGTGTTAACACTTGCAACTTGCAACGCGTTTGTTGCATCATAACATCGCCTAGACCCATTCTAGCCTCCGTCGTTCTATACACACATCTCAAGCGGCTGTCAGTTAAAGTTCGGACGTGTCCCTTCGCTGTCGTCGGGGAACGCTGGCAAAATCCAAGATATACAAAATCCTCCGTTCTCTGCGTCAAGCGTTTCGACAATGGCGAACGGCGTCAAGCGTTCCCCGTTCCTCGGACGCGGTTGAATTATGTATTTCGTTACCGTCGCGATAACAATTTGTCAGCAGGAGGTCCAGCATGCGCCCAAACGTCCCGCCGCACAGCTACCTACACCCGCGCACCAACACTGGCGCGCACAGGTTGCGCGCATTATATAGGTACAAGGGCTACGGGAATAGTTTAGCTTTCGACCATCCCCACTGGTATGTGAAAGTTCAGGCGAAGCTCAAATCGTGGTAATAGTTTCGCCGTTTATAATTATGCACCTTTCCGGGACTAATGCGACGCCAAAGCGACGACCGTATTCATCGAGGGAGCGGGCGCGACAGGACACAGAGGGAGAGGCAAGGACGCGCCTTGGTACCCGAATTCAGACGCGAATATTGGGAGGGTTTTCAAGCAGGGATGGGGAACCTGCGGCCCTTCCACGTATTTCGTCAATTATGTACTTCTGTCGCCTGAAAAATAAACGTTTCTGAACGACGTTTTGCTTAATTAATAGGGATGGAGCAGTGGTTCCCAACCGATGGGTCGCGAAGTGTTTTCTGGGGGGTCGCAACGGTTTTTTGGATTTTCTTTTTAATATTGTGAAGTTAGAATTATAATCTGAAATGGCTATTTTTAAGGGGTTATGCCACCCTGAGACGCTCAAAACCAGCACCCACGATTTTTTTTTATGATACTATGAGGAGGTTGAAAATTATTGCTCTACTGTCCTGAATTGCCGGTCCTCAGAACGAGGAGGAGAGTTTTTGCCTCGTCGCCTCCGACGTAACCATAACACCTAGGGCCGGGCAGGCAGGTTAGCCGCAATTAGGGCTGGGACTATTTGTCGAATTTTTCGGTATTCGAATATTCGAATACTTCAGTTGCTCAATTATTTGGCGAATATAATTCGAATACTATTCGAATATTTAAGTATTCGAATATTTAACTATTCGAATATCCAAGTATTCGAATATTTAAGTATTCGAATATCCAAGTATTCGAATATTATTCGAATATTTAAGTATTCGAATATCCAAGTATTCGAATATTTAAGTATTCGAATATCCAAGTATTCGAATACTATTCGAATATTTAAGTATTCGAATATTTAAGTATTCGAATAGTATGGTGTGAATTATAAATCAAGTTTTTTAGGTTCATTTGTCAGGGTGAAATCTTATAAGCTAATTTTGACCCACTTCACACTATACTATTCGAATACATCAGTATTTAAATACATCAGTATTCGAATAATAACATTCGAATACTCAAATATTCGAGGTTTATTCGTAGCATTCGAATACTTGTAAAATATAAGAATATTAAATTATTCGAATAGCCCCAGCCCTAGCCGCAATGGAGTAACTGTACTGGGCGGGTGGATTGGCTTTGAAGGATCAAGGAGGAAAAGAGAAAAGGAGAGGTGCTTGCTGGTTTTCGTCTTGGGACCGTCAGCCAGACTCATCACTAGGGCTACAGCTGACGGCCCCTGCCCTAGACACACACGGGGACACAAGAAGACATTATTTGGAACTTGTATATATACGAAATGAGATTGGGAATTAGGATTAGCGAGAAAATTAGACCTCTGGTGGCGCACGCCCACACTAAGTCGCGATACCGTGGTAGGACCGGGACGTCACACTACTACTTATGTTTAGGGCATGTATTAATGGATATATTGTATATAATAGTGTACAGAAATATTAAAAAATGGCCGAGTTATATGTTGTCCTGCGAACCGAACTCACTGGCCAATATATCTGAACACGACCTTAGTGAAAAATTTATATATTACTACATCATTAATAACAATATTAATATTGGAACAAATCGGGACAGAAGATAACGCACCTAAAAACTTTGCAATATTTAACTAATTTACTATAAATAAACTAAAAATGGTACAAGGTGTGCAAACAATCAAGAGAAGTGTATGTTTCTCTTATCAAACTCAACAAAATTAATTTCTGTCCGGACGAAGTCTTTTAAATTTAGTAGCAAAACATGATAAATAACTATTAACAGCTACTAAATATACATGAATATGTAAATTACCGTTGTACAATGAATGACAAGTATGAATTTTTAATAAGAACCAAAGATAAATACTCTCGTGCAGAAGTCTATCCTAGTCTATCGTGTCACGAGGAAATTAATCATTTAAAGGGCTGCTATTATACTTCCTTGATTTCAAAATACGATACCGAGTGTTTAATTCATGTGCTGCAGTAAGATTTTTAATTGCTAGATATTTAAAATGCATTGTTTCGTGCTCAAAGTTATACCTCGGTGACTCAATGGTTTTTAGTAATTTTTATTATTAATCACCGGCGGGTCAGTCATTTATAATAAACTGATATGCAAAAAGAACGTCACATCGAAGACAAAACATGGAATATTTTGTACGCCTACTTCCTATTAGGTTATAATTAACATACATCTTAACAATTAAAGAAGATCATAAATGAACTTGGATCTTTCTCTCTAATTAACTTTCAACTTACTGACACAATTTGCTCCAGTCAAAAATGTTCAGACCAAAGTCCTTCAAGTCAAATTTTGAAGAAAAATTTCTTCAAATCTCGAAGATATAGCCATTACCACTACATCTGTTTTCTAGAATAGTGTTTTGCAGTAGACACGATGCTACCCAAAAGATTCATCTCAAATGAAACAAATAGATTTTTGAAGTATACTAAGTAGTGTAGCGGAGTCGCTACTTAGACAATAGTTACAATTCCTTAATTAGAATAAAATGACAATCTTTGAAATCGTCAGTGTACAATAGACTTTTAAGAACATTTTGACAGCTTTCCAATTATCACTCAAATGTAACTATCTATCTTCGCACATTTTAACAGAATGTTCTCCAAAAACTTGAAGTAAATTGGTCAGATATTTTTACGCTAACCTGGGAAAACCGCGATTCCAAATTCAGTAGAAGTTAAATCTAAAGTAAGACCTTTGTATTTTATCCTGATTATCAATCCCGAAATAGTGTATATACAATAGCAAATTGGAGGGAAATATACGCGGAACATCCGGAAGGATTATTTAAGAAAATGTAACGAGCCAGAAGTGGATTCTTTTAAAAATGTCCAAAGTGTACATAATCCTGTATCATTCTCTGTCTGAGATTAACCAAGGAATTTATCTGCCGATTCGACCATTAATTACACGACATAACGATAAAAAAGTATTCGAGTACAGTGAAACGGAGTTGCTAACAAATGCCAACTTTCGTCAACTCCGAAAGGGACGGGAGAGGTAAAAAGGTATACTCGTTACAAGGCGCTAAAGATTAATTGAAACTGAAAGCTCTTTAATTAAAAAAGTTCCTCGTTGTTGACTGCGAATGGTGAATTAATCGGCTGGAAAGAAAACCCACGGGTAATAACCCGTTACGGTTAGCAAAATACTTTCACCGGCTGCTGAACTTCACAAAAATTGACAACGGACGAAAAGTCTTTGTGGGTGCTACATAATGCAACAATTGAGCGTGCAAATATGTTTATACAATTGCTATTTTACGTTTGTTTTTTTTCGTGAGACGATTCTTTCAATACCGAATAAATAACGCCATTAACATTTTATTTCCACGCAATCACTGTTTTGTGAGAAGAAAAAGTGGAGGTGGAGGAGGTAATTGTTGTAAGTCGCATGTCGATGCATGTCGAGATACAAAGCGATCAGTGGCACGACAGCGCGGAATAAAGGATTTTAACGACTTTCTCTCGGGGATAAATCAGATTATGCTTCGCAACGATCCAATTTCTTGCATGCAAAGTGCTATTGCGCGACGCGCCAGTCGAATGTAATACTGATATTAATGTCTGGCACGAACGATTTCGTGCGCAGCAGCGTTTTTCAATTTTGCAATGTTATTCTAATTGCACTCTAATTTCTAACTATTATTTCGAACATAATAACGCGAGGTTCGATCCAACCCTATTAAAAAAACATGGAATGTTATGCGGAATAGTTAAAAGTGGTTAAGCACGATAGAAAACGAAATATAAGTAACTTCTTTTGAATTTAAAAAAAAATCTATATTTCTGTATTTCTTATTTCTATTTATTTATAGGATTATATTAAATATAATATTAATATAATTTTGTATATTTGAAAATCCCAGATTGTTTTATATTATTGCATTATTTTTCAGTAGAATAGTTTTGTTTTGGAAGAAAATTAGCAACTGAATCTTATTTAGGGTAGATACACCATTTGTGGCTACTTTAAGGTATTGTACCAGTTTTGGCCACTTCTTAAAAAATATAATATTTTCCGTGTAAGCAATGAATGTAACCTTATATATCTGGCGGTATACTAAACTAAATATTTATGATGTGAAATTCCCCACATAATAATGATCTGCAAGCAATTTAAAAATAAGATAATTATGCACATAACCAAAAACAGTGCAATGGCCACAAACGGTACATCTACCCTATATATTACCCTGCTAAAAAAAATTGTTTATATACAATTTAATTGGCTGGTGATTGTTAGGTAATTGGAGGAGTTGAAAAGATGTTAATAATAACAATTTAATCTTTTACAGTAGAGTCCATGATCAAAATCTAAGCTTATCGATAATATTTTTAAAAATGGAACAGCTAATATAAATATTAACAGCACAAAACTATTCGACTGCAGAAACTGTAGGTACTCCCCAAAAAATTTCTATAATTCAACATTGAGTATTGGCTTGGCTGCAACTGTAATAAGAATAAAAAAGAGAAAGAACAATAAACCACCAAGAAATGGTATAATAATATTCGCGATTAACTACAGTAATAAAAATATTTCCTTCATCCACTATTGTAAGTCATCAACAAATAAAAACACTCATAAAAAATGCAAGTTTAAAATCAAAATCACCTCTAGAGAAGCTCGTGCAAGGGCCAGTAGTGTTTTTAAATGTTCAAAAAATATGCACGTATTTCGTCAGATCCCAGAAACTCCTTTATTCACTGAGGATCATGTACTTGCCCTAGCTGTCCTGTTCACATTGAGTCAAACTTCAACAAACGATTCACTAAACCAAGAAAGACCCGAACACCAAGATTTCGCTACCTTCTTACACCATCATTTCTAAAAAACCCGCAAGTCCAAAGTTGCACAAGTGCTTGCCACCCCCTTCAACGTTTTTCCTCCCCAGGTGTTCTTCAAATCACCAAAATCATGGCCGCTTGTCCCAGTCCTTTGACCCAAGGCTCCCCGCCACCAGTAGCAGGGCCGCTCAAACAAGCGTAATAATATTTGAATATGCAGCCGGAGCTGGCCAGTCAGGCTATTCCGTTCCGATCTCCCAGCAGGCTCGTCGTTTTATTCCCGTCGTTCGCCAAAGACCAAGCGCAATGAGGCAATCACAGCAGGCACACCGACAAAGGACGGCAACGAGGACGTTGAAAAGGAGCGAAAACGTTGGGGGTGGGCGAGGGGCGAAGAGGTGAAAGGCAGGGTTAACACGCAAAGCGCGCGAGATGGCGGTGACTCAAAAATTGCTACCCATAGCAGCTACAGGGCGATAAAACTTGAGACTCCAGGCGAATGCAACCGGAACCTCGCGCCATTAGATCCTCTGGTAGCCTCAACACAACGGACACGATGGTCCTGCATACACCACCACAGTCTTCATCCACTTCATCTTCTTTCTCTACACGTAATGGCACACCCCGATGCAGTCCTCAGCGCCACCCCTCCGCCCCCCAACCCTCTTATTTATCCGCGCCCTCGACCACCACCAATGCCGAATCTTTCTAGCCTTTGCTTCGTCTCCTTATCCGTCCCTTCTCTTTATTCCTCTCGCGGAATTGGTTTGTTCTCAGCCACCGCCTCTGACGATTTTCATCAGTGTTCCATTCAGTGAACAGTATTCAGTTTTAGGATCGACACCGGCCCCTTTGCGCGAGCTTCTTTCACGTTTCTCCATTTTGTGCCGCTTATCAGTCCCACGGCCCGCGCCTTTACGAAGTAATTCCGGCGCTTTGCATTTAGGTTGTGTCGAGCCGATGATTTTCTCACGGAGGCAGAGACCTCGGGGTACGTCACCGTTTGGAAGGTTGGATATACATGGTAAAATTGTATTCTACGTTTGAAGAGGAAATGTAGAGTCTGAGGTCTGAGAGTACTTTAATCCTTACAGGTGTGTTTAATGATTTTTGTGACGCGGGAGATTTTAATTTAGTTAGTTAAACTCGTGCGTAATTGCGTGACTCTGGTGCCGTTGGCAGTTGTTTGAAAGTCGCTTTTTCAACTTCTTTATCTGAGCCTGTATTGAAAATTTGAATGTCCCGTTTGGAGATTTAAGTAAGTTGTATAGGGTAGATGTACCGTTTGTGGGCATTTGCACTGTTTTTGGCTA
This sequence comes from Andrena cerasifolii, assembly GCF_050908995.1. Taxonomy (NCBI): domain Eukaryota; kingdom Metazoa; phylum Arthropoda; class Insecta; order Hymenoptera; family Andrenidae; genus Andrena; species Andrena cerasifolii. The sequence goes on along the minus strand of NC_135125.1, from coordinate 5,026,792 downwards.
TGTGCTTGATTATCTCATTTTTAAATTGCTTGTGGATCATTATTATGTGGAGAATTTCACATCGTAAATATTTTGTTTAGTATACCACCAGATGTATAAGGTTACATTTATTGCTTACACGGAAAAATATTATATTTTTTAAGTGGCAAAAACTGGTACGATATCTTAAAGTGGCCACAAATGGTGCATCCACCCTACGTGCTGAAAATTTCATCGAAATCGGTTGATGCAGAAACAAGCGACAGGCATCGAATTATGTAAAATCTTTACGTTTATTACAGTTATACCTAAACTGAAAACTGTGATTTCCACCATATTTAACTGTTTGTAGCTCGTAATAACTACGTTGTATACTATTCCGAGCAATCGCATTTTTTCGTCAAAACGAGGAAACACGCCACCTAGTAAACTAATCCTTCTAGCTTCTCAAAGAAACTTAAGTCGTTTGGACTTGAATTTACTGGAGATAGAAAATGTATCATTTTTTTATAATGTCAGTCAAATTTTCCACGTTAATTATTTTCCAACAAACCCATGCTTTTGGGAAGTGAGTATCCAATCACACCTAAGAGAAGAATATTTTTCAAACAGCCCTAATATTTAATATAGTTAATTTGAGCTATTAACTCATCCATATATATAATACAAACTTAATATATACTTATACAACTTAATAACGTCCAATTACGATGCATTACAATATCGAAGGCATAAGTAATTGTGATTTTGAGGAGTTGGGGCGTAAATAGTGAATAAGAACCCTGGTTCCTACTTAAACTTGAGAGTGTAGATATTCTTTTTCTTAAAACGAATAAAATATGGGCCGTATCTCATCTGATTAATTACAGCAAGAGAGCCTGCAATTAATATTTATCGCACACTTTAGATACGTGAATATTAAATCGCCAGCAACAACAGCCGCATATATCCTAAAAACAGAGTTATCCCCTTCGTAACATAATTTTTTTGTTACAATTGTCTTATACCTAAAAAAAACTCAATTTATCATTCCAATTGTTTCCATCAGAATACGCTACAATAATTCCATTGAAATTTCGTTCTTTCCTCTCTACGGTCGTATTTTCCTTCATCCTCAATGACACTCGTAATCCCCCTTTCGACACTACTCCCACCCGATCGCAACCAGCGATATTCACTTCGGGATTTCACAATAGGCGTCGGCGAATTGTCACTGTGACGCGCCCTCCACCCCCGCCCACCGATTTATTTCTTCCTTCGCCCTTATCTGGCATCGTTCCTTCTCCCCTTTCATCGTCCTCTTCGGCCATCGCTTTCTTCAATCGAGGTGGGTCACGTCTCTATTTTGTATTCCATCAAGCTCGCGTCCATTCCCGCGCTAAACAATGGGGAAGCAGCCCCTCTCCCTTCCACGAAGACTCTTCGTGGACCAAGCTCGCGGAAACCCCCGACGAGTTCCATCCCTCCCTCACGATTCAACCCCTCAGTCGCAGCAGGGCAGATACCCGAAAACTTCTACCCTTCCTCTCCCCCTCTCTCTCTCTCTCTCTCTCCCTCTCTCTCTTTCTCTCTCTCTCTCTCTCTCTCCCTCTCTCTCTGTATGACCCTGTCTTCCTCCTTCTCCCATTCCCTCCCGCGCCACTGGGCCCCCTTCTTTCACCGCTGTAATGCAAGCGAACGAGTGTTTCGAGCCGGTGGCGGAACGGGGCGGTCTTTTATCCAAAGGCTCATCTCGATTTCAAATGCAAATGCGCCCGGTGAGAGGAGATAGGAAAGAAAATGTGGAAGGAAAGGTGCATTGCGCGGCAAGTTGCCGCAGTCTGTTTAGTAACTTCGCGCCCGATCTACGCCTCAGCTCCCTTTCATGCAGGGGGAAAAATGTTCCCCGTTTGTCGACGCGATTCACTGTGCCTCGCTCGGTCTTCCCGCGCCCATATCCTGCGTTTGACGCTTCCGTTCCAATCCTCCCCCTCCCCCCTGTCTGACTTCACGTTTCCTTAACGGAGAATCGAATCTAGCGCGCTCTCAGCAATGGCGCAGGTCGAGCTTCTTGACAAACGACGTGAAATTTCTCGTTAAATATTCGTCGCGGCGTAGCGACTGTCTGCGGCGTGTGTGTGTGTGTCTTTCAAGTACGATTTATCTGTCTCGTCGACGCGGCACTAGTTTCATCGAAGATGTTGACAATTTTCAAAATCCATTTTCTATCCTCGAAACAGACTGATACAAATCACAGATCTAGATACATATCGCACAGGAAGCAGTTTACCTACACGCAACTTCAACAACTGCATCCTTTCGAACGTGGAAGATTGCGTAATATCAGATCTACGGTTTAAACTCCACAGTCGCGGTTTATTCAGCGCAACCAATAAGATAAAGCTTATTAAATTCCCTCCCCGTCGTCTTCAATTTCGCCCTACCAATTTTCAACGAGAATCGAGCAGCGACCAAAGCAATTAAGCCCGTTATCTTAATGGTCGATGGCATCAAAGCCAAGTAAGCCGAATCTCCGAGATTCGTTAAGAATAAATCATTCCTCGCGCGAGATTCCGCTGTGCACGGGGCCCTTGGTGTGGCTCCCCTCGTTCCACGCCACCCAACTTTTAACAGCCCCGACAAACTTCGCTCTTCCCGCTAGCAACCCCAGCGATAACATTCCAGAATCGTTAGCCTTCTACGTTCGCGTACTAATAACGCTCGGCTCGCGCAACTTCGACTTCTGCTAACAATAACGCGGTTTCGCCGGGCCCCTCCCAAACGTTACCGTAAAACAATAGGGGAGTCGCGTGACACGGGATGGAGGCCGACACAGGGGTACGCGCCTGGCGTTCGCCGCACGCGAATACACTCGACGACTAAATCTGTTGCAGCTTGACAGCTATATAGCGAACGTGCTGAGGTTCACTGAGTGGTGTGTAAAGCAATATTCCTGAGACTACCGCCAAATGTATTCTTGGTTACTCGTTACAGGCCTGCACTTATTTGGTCACGTGCCTACACACCTCAGGGATCTCGGAGCAGTGATGCCCCGAATGTATACTGAATATGTCCCTGAGCTCTTGACTTGTCTACAAGACACACAAGGACGCTACCAACTTCCAACACTGTATGCCTGAAGTGCTTTGTACTGAGCAAAGCAGGGGACAAAGTAGATAGCGCTCTTGAATGCCTTCTCTGAAGTTAAATGCTTAGGGACATATTCGATACTCCTTTCGGGCATTAGTGTAGTGCCTTGCAGAGGTATAGTGATCCTGCAAAAGTACCAGAGGCAACGTCGGTAGGACAATACGTGCAGAGGAATGTATTAGGCGTTTTCTTTGGTCGTTAAGGAGGAATCCTATTCTTCGAGCTAAAATCATAGCAAAATTTGGGATTTTTTTTTTAAGAAATCAGCGATGCGATTCCTCTGAAATTTGGACCATGTTTTGATGCATCTTTTCAAAAGCTGCAGGTTTTTTTTTATTAAATTTTAACCATAAATATAGTAGTTATGCATGATCGACCATCACGCCGCGCAAAATTCGTCGTCCGTTGGTTTGCATGATATTTATTTACCTGGTAATCTGCAACAGAAACGTGATACGGCGTTTTATTTTATACGTATGTAGCTTGAAATTGATGAACCAGCAAAAAACAAAAAAATTTATTGAACAGTAGGAGAGTTTTCAAACTGAAAGGTCTGAAGATTTAGTTTTTGCTATTCAATTTTGCGCCAATTTTCTTATGTGACAAAAGAAGTACAGAACTTAGCGGTATTCTGGTTCATCAAATTGAAGCTACATATGTACAAAGTAAAACGCCGTTCCATTTTTCTGTTTCAGATTACCTGCTTGGTAAATGTCATGCACATCAGCGGACGACAAGTTTTGCGCGGCGTGATGAATAACTCCTACATTTATTATTAAAAATGAATAAAAAAAAAACTGCAACTCCCTCAAGGATGCATAAAAACATAGTCCAAATTTCAGAGGAATCGAAGTGCTAGTTTCTTAAAAAAAAAACTCCTAAATTCCTATGTTTGTAGCCCATAAAATAGGAATTCCCCCTTAATACTTTAAAGGCCTGTTGCGGTCTAGAGCCCATAAAAATAGGTGGTCTTTAGGACTTAATTAAAGGAAAACTACCACATATAACTTAATGGCACTTTTTGCATTAAGGATGTCTTAAACTACAGAAATAAATTTTTTGTTTTATAATTAATCATCGAGGCGTCAAACAATTCATTCAAAACGGTGGAACCTGTAGCATCTAAACCATGCGTTTGAAATAAAAAAACAATACCAGATTATTAAAGGGCATGAAACTCGCTCGTGGACTAAGCAGTAAAAATGACAAAATTACATTATTTGAAAAAATAACGACAGTTCAAATCTGAAATAAATTTTTCCCTGTATTTTCCGTCCTTACAACATCTTGAAAAATTACAAATTTTCAATTGTTTAAAATTTTACTGGTTTCTCTACGAGTTAGAAGTATATTCTTCAAAAGAAAAAAAGTTTCAGTCGAATCGGATAATAACTTTTCGAAATATATGTTCCACCGATTTTAAGAACACTGTTTTACGCGAGCGCCGAGTGACCGGGTGTTACCCATGCATTTGCCGCTACTCAAATGCCTATAACTTCAGGAATTTTACGAATTTCAAAAAATTCGCCAACCCTCAGAGGTTGAACATTTGAAAAATGAAATAAAAAAAAATAGATTTTTAGACCGGAACCTCCCCTTAAGGTCCTGAACTGTGTGGGACCGTGACAAATAAGTGCAGCACTGTAATAAGTAACGAAGGACACATTTGATGGTGTATATGTTCAGGGCTATCTCTTTATAGGTACACCACTCAATGGGTCTTCCTAATGTGACGGCTGAAAAAACTCAATTTCTCGGGAATTAAGGAAAGAAACAATTTTTATTCTATCACCAAGTAAGCCCGGTCCTGTAATAAGTAACGAACAACACTTTTGACGATTTGTACTCCGAGGAATATAGCTTTGCACTTCATTCGAGTGGGTCACAGCTTAGTCACTATATCTTCTCCAGGCGCAATACTCAACGGTCACAAAGAACGGCTCAGGAACGACACGCGAAAGGAATAAAAGCGGTTACGTCGATCGAGGTTACGTCTGCCTTACCTCGTCGAAATGCAACCCCGTCGCTGATCGTAGCAATAAACATTTCTGTATTTTTATTGCCGACAGTCGTTTCGCTGTTACGAGCGGGGATGAAGCGAGCGAACGGATAGTCGACTGATCGAACTCCTTTCCCAGTAACCAGCCACTACCACCCACGCTATTCCCTGCCAATCGGTATAGAAGGGCAAATGTGTGCCGTATGTAAATGTTATCCAGGCCAGGGTAATCTGAAATTTGCTGGCTGCGCTTCGAAGCCACGCCTGTTCGAGAAAGCCAGAATCTATGAGAGCCAATTGATGACTGCCTCCTCGACGTTTATTCAGATATTAATCCTGCAACGAACGGGCCGTTTTAAAACCCGTCATCCGTCGCGCAGACACATCGATCCCGTCAGCATTCCATTCCACCCTAATCTGCGAGGGTAGGATAGGTGGCTTGTCAAAAATTAGCCCAAAACAGAGAGGTACTGCGTGTCTCGCTGAATCAGTAACGTTACTGCTAGTTCCACTCGGTCTCAACTACTTCGTTTTATCCTTCTTTCTTCAGTTACCGCGTTCATTCATTTTTATAAGGGCTTCAGCTCGGGAACGTTGAAGCTAATTTATATTTTGTGCGATTTCTTGCGTGGTGACACGAATGCATCGAGGATTGTAAATGGACCCCCGCTGTGATTCCACTCTTTCCAGTGGTACACGAATACTAAACTTTGTACCGCGTATGACACAACGTATGAAAACTAACGAGCTATGTAAATTGGAGCACGTCAGTGCGACGATATATTGATGTACTTTTGCGTTTTTGCAATGGCCAGTGCCGCGACTGTAACGGTATTTCGTGTATTTAGTACGAAATGCAATGGAGTATTATCTGCTGTTCAAAATTCTTTTTGCTCATAAGAAGTGGAAAATTAAGTTATTCTCATATTCCTGTCCTTTATGTCGAAAGCCACACATTTTGAGCTTCTATTTTCCAAAAACACGCAATGACGGTAGATCCTTGTTTGAAAAAAAATGGCCTACAATTTCGATCTATTTTCGTAAAAGAATTCACTTGATACATAGTTATAGGTACCATATTCACTGCTACTTTTTGCCAATTCGTAGTAAACATACACTATTTAATCAACGACTTTTTCGAATTCGATTTTCTCGAAAATCGAAGCTACAATAATAAAATTTGATTCTACATTTCCGACTTACTTTTGTACGCAGCATTATCCAGACTCTACTATGTATTGCAGGATATCCAGTACATAAAGATCATCAAGCTTAGATTTAATAGCAGTGTATAGGGTGAGTCACCTAAGTCTACCACCTTAAATTACTTGTAAACTGTTTGTTATATGGAAAAATGTTTCAAATGAAAGTTTTATGATGTCAAGGGAGACGTACGATGTAATAATTAGTTTTCTGTTTGCCCTCGCAATTTGCTAGATTATTGAGCGCTGCAATTTAATTTTACAAGTGAATTAAGGTGGTAGATTAGGTGACTCACCCTGCATTTTCTTGTCGTTGAACATCACCCTTTACACATATTTAATAATGAATTTGTCATTTTGTATTCGCCTTTTCTCTTTTCCTCTATTTTTACCATATTACTAGGGCAAAAGACGCAATTTTATTCTCGCATTAAGAATTGACTCTGAGCTTATTGCATAGTTCTTGTATTTATTGGCCAAAAGTGTAAGTTTTTCTATTTATTTATTATTACTTACTATGTTTAGTTAAAGACAATAATGTTTGTGACTCTCAAAATCTCTACTTTTATTTATAAATTCATTGATATAAAAGAAATATCTTGGGAGCTATTACTGTCACCCTTAAAACGTGGTCGATCAAATTACTACCACCTAACCAAATACTTTTTATCTCATTTTACAGTTATGTCGTTTCGTGTAAGCACATACATGAGCAACTACTGCCATGACAGTAATTCCAAAATGCTTGAAACGCTTGTACCAAACACAGCCACCCAAATAGTAAATAAAAAAGCTTAACCAATCGATGAATTCCGATCGATATTATTTTCTATGATGCTTGTAGTACCTATCTAAAAAAATATATTTTGTTATGTTAATAGCTTAAATAATACTTTCGCTTAAATATTAGTTTTCGCTCTTCTAATATCCGCTTAAAAATCTTGATCGTCTTATCAAAATTAACGAAGGAATAATTAAGTATCTACTGTTTTTTTTTTGTATCGTATAAATAACAGTTTTAATTTATGTATGATTTCACAAGGATTATTCGTTATTGCAAGTAAAACAGCTTAGGGTGACAGTACTTGGGGCGTTTACCTTACTGTAACGTACCGCTACCCACCGCCATAATTTTTTTTCATTAATATTTCATATTAATCACGGTTTTGTAATATTAGTACTAAGGAGTTGCGCTCGCAAATCCTTAGTACTAATATTACAAAACCGTGATTAGTATGAAATATTAATGAAAAAAAATTATGGCGGTCGGTAGCGGTACGTTACACTACGTTTGGAAGTGTAGAAGGCGTATAACAATAATAATAATGCATTTTCATTGAAACGAGCGGGTAACGATTCACGTGGCCCCCTCCTAATCAGCAAAGACGTTTCGACATTTTACTCGCAAGTTGGTCACGTGGAATCGCGAGCGGTTGGTTACCCCCTTCGTTCGTTTCCACGGGCCCTATTCCGTTTCCGTCGTAATGTGCATCGCTGCGGATCTGCAGCGACGAAGATCCGGTGCCTGCTGGTTCGGAACGGTAAATGTATGCCGTATGTAAATGTTATTCGAGGCGTAGGGTAATCTGGAATTTGCCCCGTAGTGCTTCAGAGACAGCCGTGGCCAGGAAAGCTCAGGTTTATGGGACGATTGATGATACACACTCGACGCGTGGTTACGCGCAAAGGACCACTGTCAATGATGACAAATGGGAAGGATCGAAATTAAAGCAGTATCGCAATTGACTGTGAAATGCTAAGGGGGTTCCCGGTTTCGGCTCGTCAAACCAGGGATTTGGAGTATCGGTTAAGTGACAGGAAGATGTGCATATCTATTACGGGAGGGTTGCCAATATCGCACCATTTAAGATATTTTACGTTATGTTTCGTATTTGGTATCTACTAATTTCAACGCAAGTTAATACTCGATATTCTGCCGTGTTAGTTCGAAAGGGCGTATCTGCAAGTTTCGCTTAAATTGAGTGATTGCTGCCACGTAGCAGAAAAGTAGTTTACCTATATTAATGGGGAACATCACTGTGACGGCCGGAAAAGTAAGCCATTTTTAAGAATTTTTTTCAGGAATAGTTTACAGTTTTCATAGAAAATTTGTATTACCTACCTCTAGTACGCTGTCTTAAGAAACTATGCAAAAAAATAAATAGAAAAACATCCATAAATTTTAATATATTAATTAATCTTCTAGACCACCTCTCTCCCCCCCCCCCACACGCGGACTGGTCGAAGGTGAAACTATGGAAGAGGAAGTCCGAAATCAAATTTAATTTTTTTGTTATAAACTATATGACTGTATCTTACTGTAGACCAAGGGAATTTTATGCTAGTTAAACTATTTTAATTGCAATCACTTGTGTCACGATAATTAAATTATTTACTTCATTTACTATAGTTAAGCAACAGTAAAAAGTGAAGAGTTTATAACTTCAACAATATTTAGTATTTAAATACTGAGAATTATATATATAAATGGAGTATACGAAACACAATACTCAAAAGAAGGATATATTACAAGATTATGAAAATTCAGGAACACCTTCACTCCGATTGATTTTGAAACCTGGAGATACAAATCCACATTCTTTTCAGAGTAAAAAAATGTTGTGTCTGTATTCCTCACGTAAAGTTATAGCTGCGAATAGCGTAAAAAGTATTCAACTTTCCCTAGCAGAAATCCCATCCAAAAATTCCAAAAGGAACAGCAAGTTAATAATATTACAATAAAAAAGTAACTTCAATAATTGTACAATCTGCCGATTAGGCTTGTACTAGGGCTGGGACTATTCGAATAATTTAATATTCGAATATTTTACGAGTATTCGAATGCTACGAATAAACTTCGAATACATCAGTATTCGAATAGTATGGTGTGAAGTGGGTCAAAATTAGCTTACAAGATTTCACCCTAACAAATGAACCTAAAGAACTTGATTTATAATTCACACCATACTATTCGAATACTTAAATATTCGAATACTTGGATATTCGAATACTTAAATATTCGAATAGTATTCGAATACTTGGATATTTGAATAGTATTCGAATACTTGGATATTCGAATAATTAAATATTCGAATAGTATTCGAATACTTGGATATTCGAATAGTATTCGAATACTTGGATATTCGAATACTTACACATTCGAATAGTATTCGAATACTTGGATATTCGAATACTTAAATATTCGAATACTTAAATATTCGAATACTTGGATATTCGAATACTTAAATATTCGAATAGTATTCGAATACTTGGATATTCGAATTATATTCGCCAAATAATTAGCAACTGAAGTATTCGAATATTCGAATACCGAAAAATTCGACAAATAGTCTCAGCTCTAGGTTTGTACTAACCAAGAAACGCCATGCGAATGACTTACACCACTACGAATCTCGCCCCTCCATATATACATTAGAAAACGGGAATAAGGAAAGCAGTCAGCTTGATGACCTACATATACATCTAGTTATAAAGGTTAACAATGCGCTGCTTCTGGAATTGCACAAAGCACACAAGAAATTTCTTCGATTGATTGAAGCTGCAGAAGCAGGCTACGGCAAAAACGAAGAAAGAGTTAAGAATCAGGAGAACGTGCAATCGGAAAAATTGTGCCGAGCGAGCAAAGAGAAAGATCTCTCATTGTCAGCCTAGCTTAGGATACACTTTTACTACTGCAACGAACCGCGCTGGAGACACTTGAAGCTCATGCTTCTCGTCAGCAATTGTGAACATTGTACGCACAGTGGAAATATCAACCCACACCGTAAGAAATCGACTCGCGACCTCTTCAAAACGAATACTTGACACACATTCGCGTGTATATTTCTTTGCTTACAAGCGTGGGTGAACTACAGTCAGGATAAAATCATCTGGCCACTTGGGACCACTTCATCAAACATGCTACATACTTCGTACTGGATACGTCTGCTGAACCACATATCCAGTTTTTGTTTCAAAAGCTTAGAGTATATGCCTGAGCCATCCCAAACCCAATACGTTATTTTTGCAAATGGTATATGGTATACAGAATTTTCATAAAATTAGGTACGATCTAAGTCATTATTCCACTGATTTCGAAATTGTTTAAAAAATAAATAATGTGTTATATTATTTAAATGATGTCTAGAAAAGATGTCAACAAAATCAGCAAAATGATGATTTAAACCAGACCTAATGTCACGTGAACTACATCATATTTCAATTTCATCAAAATCCCCAACTCTGATTACAAAAGCTGATAGATTATATATTATTAATAAATTGGTACAATCGATTTAAAAATATCATTTCAACAACCATAAACTACATGGACCAAATAGTACCTCCTCATACTCATATTGAATAAAATATTTATAAATAAACGTGCATGTATATTGTTGAAATTAATTAATATTCATTCAACAGGCATAAAGGCCTGCCAATTATGAACTTAACTCATTATCAATCTTAATGCGTTATGGTTATTTTTAAAGATTTATGGTTAAGTTTTTATTTTACCTCGTTGTTTACAATAATAAAGTTTATTTCTGTTTTATATACATTTTCTTTTCTTTCAGTGGCATGAAGTCGTTATTATTACTAGCACGAATAGCTGATGATTTGTTGTGTATTTTCTGGTTGCTGGAACGATATTTTTGCACTGATTTCAGGAAGCAATAAACCATAGAATAAGGAAAAAGTGAAATTACGTGGTGGAAATAACCCTAGAAATTTCTCAAGCAACTAGTTGATTTTATCTCGGTTATAGCATGCAAGTTCCTTCCATGTTGTGTTCGATAGCGCGCAGCAAATCGCAGGCAGTACACGATGGGCACCAACTACCATAAAAATCCGTTAAGATCATCCCCTTCTGCGTGTTTCCACTATACTCTGCGATATAATGCTGCAGTAGCGTAGATACATCCTAGGATGAAAGCAATCAACTGACCTGGCTCTTCGAGTTCGCTTTGTCGCACCAGTGATTGACACAAACTACTTACGAAAGTGCACTGGTCTAGAATTTGCTCCGATTTCAAGAGATATTTATTTTTATTTCAACAGATATCTGCTTCGATCTCGAGAGGAATCAAATTGAAGAATTCTGCTCTGTATTATACCTCTAGGTTGATCCCAAACAATTTTAACTGGCGGCCAAATAAGCGAACTTAATATCATTAAGAAAATTCAATTTTCAAGCCAGTAGATTTGAATTAATTCTTGTTTTTACATGGAAATTTTGAGCTACTTCATTCTTGTAGTATAATTCTTCTATTACGTCGGAAGAATAAACGAATTCCTTTTAGCGTAAAGTAAAGCAAAGTTACCGTGAAGTTTGAAAACGAAAATTTTAAATGTTAGGTACAACTTCCAATGTTAGGTACAAATTCGCTAGTTATTTTATTGTACAATCATAATTTTTAAATGGAAACAGTTCCACACTACTTACTTACTCAGTAGAAAAGTACTCAGTATAACTACATACTTAATCAGAAAAATATTTTGAGAAAAATAATTTAATCACGAAATTCGTATCGTAGGAAGGAAAGAGTTGTAATGATATGAGCCACTGTAGAAGCTAGTCACTTCGAGTCGTTGCTTGCGATACTCATTTTTCACTGCAAATAACATTAGAGCTATGGATCTCCAACCTTATTTGAAGAGTGCATTTCTACGTAACCATAAATGCGAAACGCGTACAGACGCAATTTCAATGTGCACGGCTGCAATGCAACTGGGTTTGTATGTGTGCGTGGGTACAGTATCGTGCTTTAAAGGATACGCTAAAATTGGGGTCAGGGGGTAATAAAATTGCCGGGATCTATGAAACGATGTTATTACAAACCTCCGTGTTCCAAAGGAAAAACAATTCGAGAACGTGACTCAACTAACTTTATTGCTTACCTGCATACATGGCTGCTTATATGAAACAAATTCATCATAATTTGTAAGTAAAAGCTGTAGAAAGGTGAAGACTAACTCACCAGAAATGGCAAGTTTATTCATTTATTTATTTAACACATATGCGGTGCGAGATTCACGATGGAAATTTAGCGATCAAAAGACGAGGGAAATGAAAATAGTAGCTTTTAATAAATCAGATTTCTTTTGAAATTTTGGGGTAAATTTTCTAACTTCAAATCAGCTGTACAAAACTGGAATTATTGTGATATCGTCAGTGAATAAAATAAGCATTACTTGGCGAGAAAATTATATGAAAATGTTGGGGGAATTTTTCATCCGTAACAAGTTCCATGTTATATTAACACGATTGCTAATTTCTGTTCTTCTCCTATTTTTATTCGTATTTGTCAAAACTGTCATGTCTTATAACAATGAAATATGAAATATTTGAATTTTAAATATTTGTATATATGCATTTCTTTTTATAATATACTTCATAGTTTGTTTGCTATCATTTTGACTATGACTAACCATCTATTCGAAATACAATCAGTATTTCTGAAGCTATCGCAATGATATGTCATTGATTCGCGCGCCTTGAATTCGATCTGCAATAATTCATGTGCAACAACGAGACATGCTCAGGAATTTTTAATTTAACAAAATAAGTGCGTTATTGACGCTTAGTGCATTACTTTGAAATATATCAAGCCATGGCATTATTTAATAACGCAAATAGAAACCATGATACGTAAGGATATTTGCTGAATCGAGTTTTATAGTTATATAAACGTATAGGGGTCATCTTTAAATTACGTAAAGCTTTTGGGGGGGAATGGGGTTGCGAATTTCTTACGTTTTCTTACCCGGGGAGGGAGGGGCGTCAGGCAGCTTCTTACGTAATATATTTAACCTAATTTTCAATAAATAAAATTTCTATCATTAATGTTCCGGAAAAGTAGTTTTAGTTTAAATTTCCCGAAACCGAGTTCACTGAATTACATAAATCTTTAAAAGAATTTTAATAACTGAAAAAATTAAGTGTAAAAAATATTACGTAAGGAGGGGGTTGGAATATGAAATCTTACGAATTCTTATACTGGGGGAGGGAGGGGGTAAGAATTCGCCAAAATTACCCTTACGTAATTTAAGGATGGCCCCATACGTATTCGACAAATCGTCGAACTTGATTTCCTTGACCGTACGAAGAAATTTCATTTCTGACCCAGAACTACTTTTCCACCACAAATTTTGATACGCGGTGATTAGAGTAACAAATAAAATACTAACAATCAGTTGAATAGCGTGCAACAGATAATTAAATTATCCAACAGTAGCGGAGTTCTTTGCGCTCACGATCGAGCTATTGACGTTGATATGAACGTCAATATTGAGTCACATTACTCACGCTTGCACTGCGTCGACAACCGTGACATGACAGTAGTACTCTGCACCTGGGCAACAAATGCAAAGCACGGGTGTGTCATGTGTAATCGTGAAGGCTGACGTACGGCATTTGTTAGTGTGCTAGTATACCTAAACCAGTTGTCAATTCAAACATTTCATCCTTTGCTAGTACTACGGATGGTGTCGAGCATGTGATACTCGAGCTATGTATTGAACCTTCCCTAACAAGGGAAGTCCGGTAGATATAAAAAAATTGTTATAAAGGAAATGAGATGGGAAACTATGTAATCGTATTTGCGGTGAGCACTTCCATTCGGAACCAGATTATCTAAAATTAATAAACAAAAAAGATTTCGTGAGTATATTAATGTATCCTCAGGTTGACGGAGAGAATTTTCCGAAATATTAATTTAAAACAAAATGGCGGCTATTTAAAGTTGAAATCCTGATTTTTTCGTGCAAAAATCACGCGAAATTTTTGTTCTCAATTTTTAAAACGATTCTTGGATGTCGGTTGATATTTTATTATAAACATAAATATTTTTCTACGAAAAAATTACCAAATGTTCTTTAAATGTTGCTCTTTTAAGCGCAAAAAGTTTGGTAAAAATATACGCTTCCGCTTCTTCAAAAAAAATTCACAAATATTCGCCTCTTTTCGGCCGCCTGACTACATAGGTATAACCCCTTAATGAAGGAGTGAAATCAGCCCTTAAAGTTACCACGTTTTCCATTTTTTTAATTTAACTTTGTAACGTTACGAGCTAGAACAAAGCTTTAAATAGAAAAAGTATTCACTTTTCTATACTGTTTCACACTACTATCACAAAACTAAAATAATATTAAAAAATGCGGCAGTACCAGACATGGTACTCGACCAGTAAACGTGGTAATGGATAACTGTTCGCTAATTCTCTGTACTCTGAAATGACTTAAAACACCAGACTCTGTCAGCAATAGTATCGATACTAACGTCGCTCAGCAATCACACTAGGTTTCAATCTGAAACGTCGATACCAAGCACGTTCTCTTTCACAACGTTTCAAAACTCCTGACCAAGTGTACGATCGTCGAATTGCTGGGGGAGCAAGAGAAAGTACTGGATCAGTCCCACCGTTGGTAAACGGTGGATAATTCACCCCTGGCCTCCCCCCCCCAGGAAACGCAGCGACCGTAACAGAATGTTAACGTCACCGAACCGAATTGCCTCGACAGAAACTGCGAAAAGGTAGACCGGCGTTTCCTCGCGAATTACACGGCTGCCAATACTCAGCGGCGTTACTCGCGCGTGCACAGCATCGACGCGTATTGTTCCGCGCGAAATTACGCGCTAAATAGCAACAAAGTTGCGATAGATTGTGCTGCTGGGCGGCCGTATTCCAAAAGCCCAAGTGCCACGGCTTGTTATTACTTCACGCAAGTACGATTCTTGCGGCAACTGCAAACAGCGTGTTTCGACGCGAGCTATTAGCATCGTAACTTCCCTTTAAATCTTTCCCCGTAAACTTCGAAATAGTTAAGCGTCGCAACTTTTCCTCCAGTTGCCTGGAGAATTTAATAACAACGCGAATATACGTATATTCGGTTGCCGGGACTAGACCGCGGCAACGAGTCCCACAGTCTTACAGCAACTTTCTGAATACCAGCGCCACCAATGTTAAGCAGATATCGAATATTGCGAATACCGCCGCGCGCAACGCAATATACGAGCCCGAGTTTTCTTTTTTTTTTTTACCGCAACGCGGGAGCAACTTTTACGTTATGAGTTCCTCTTTCTTCTGCGAAATCGTTGGGAGCGCACAATGGCGAATGTGTACTCTAATCTATAATTGGGTCAGCCTATGAATTCAAGCTGCGAGAGGTTTATGTTCGAGGTAAGTGTTTGGAATACAGAGTAGGGATTTATGTAGCAAGAGGCGAATATGATTTATTTTGAGGGGAATAAGCAAGGTTTCAGTCACCGATTTGGTTTCAACTGTGCATATAGTACGCACTTTGTGTAAGTATATATTAAACATGTAGGAAATTTGTAGGATGTACTAACTGATTTGTAGATTGTACTAACTGAAAGTATATTAATCAGGTTTATACTCTCGTGAATCAGAATTGATAATTCTAACTACAATATTGATTAACGATGTAAAATCTGTTATACATATGATTTCCGGAAAAGACGAAACTTTCAATCAGATTTACTCTCAAATTCGGGGAACTTCTAAGATAAAACAGCCCTGAAGTATTATATCAACGTACTCTGAACATGTTAAACCAAGGCAAGTTCATGACTGATAGACATGTAAGTCTCCTAGGAAGATTTCCTTCTTACATCTCCTACTTAAGGGTACTAGGCAGTTGTTTTTGTCGAAAACGAAGCATGTCTTTTTCAAATAATCACAGAGAAATCAATTGAAGCTGAGACTCCTTCTTCGACACAATGTTTATTACCATCATAAGCTTTTAAAAAACATATAACACAAATTCGGAAAATAACCGGATTTTCGGGGGTCAGTTTCACCCTCTTGGAGTGAATTTGGCCAGCAAAAAAATTACGCAATACACACCTACCTATACAATATCCTCTACATATCCCCAAAGTATCATAATTTTTTGAATTTCGGGGTTGGGGATCTTCCCTTGTACGTACATGTAGACATTATGCAGAGGAAAATGCGCACCAGTACAAAATATTCTATCGCCGACATATTTCCAAATTCATCAAGGTTCTCAGTATCTCCTCTTAACGAAGTTGTTCGTTGATACATGGGACTGAAATGAGTACGTTGACTTTGCAATCATTGCTGATTGCTCCTTGAATTATCGAAACGGTACAGTTCATTTACCAATCGATTATTTGTCGGCCAAATTTCAGGGGAAGTGTTTCAGAGTTCTCCAAACTGCAAGTTTAATAGGATTCTAAAATATGACAGACTCTTCATTTGCCGCGGAAAGTCGAGAGGCTTCCAGCAGCCTGATGTCGAGGTTGATACGTGCTATGGCATCAACCAAACGCGAAATATGTGTGCTAGGTACGATAATTAGATCGGTATCGTTGAAATAAAAAGCTGGTCAAGTTTCTCGTCGACTGGATGCCAGCACACGTGTTTCAGAAAATGAAAGCAACGTTTTCCAGAAGCAAAGCCTGCTATTTCGACAGAGGCCCACTCGGAACGCACCGCCTAATACGTCCAGCAACGATTTGCTGGCCACTGAATTTCAAAGCTGAACTTCCAGGCTTGTACCTCGATTAGAAAAAGTTTTACGCCGCCTGTGCACGATACGTGAGTCGTTAGGTGTCACGCGCAACGTGACTCACGTTTACTGCAAATCGTCACAAGCCCATGAACTGTATACACCCAATCGTTAAGCCAGCCATCTGTTAAGATTGTAAAGTCTTTAGCACCCCCGGGTCTTACGACACGACACTGCCATTAAACCAGGAGAATCTAATTACCGAAAAAGAAAAAGATCCCCGTCGCTTTGAGCCTCGATAAATTCAAACTACCGTCTGAGAAATCCTTCTTATTGCGAGGACAGAGGCTTTAAGCGTAAGTGGGAAAAGCGACGGATATAGTACGTTTCCCTTGGAAGTAAATACGTAGTTAAAGGGATAAAACTAAAGAGGAATAGGGGGCTAAAAGGAGCAGTGCCTTTAGATAACTGGCAATGAGTCCAGCGGGAATCCGCGAAGAATCTGCGAATTTGTATAAAAATTCCTATTTGTGTCTCCGGGTCACAGAGCACTGTGTTAATTTTTCTTACTGGATCACTCAGCTCTTTGTTATTCTTGTCTATTCTATTCCAATCCCTACCGGACGAATGTGGAATTCTCAGGCTCGTTCCGAGACCAAGATCTCGTTGGAAGGGAACGTATACGATACTCTTCTACCGTGTGTTGAGACCAGGGATTGTAACCCGCTCGGAGCCGGTTACTAGTGATATAAGACAGTCTAGTTCAGACAGCCACTTAACGGGTTAGGCCACCTTGGACGGAGCAAAATTGCAGTCACTTTCGGCATTTTTTTTAGGAAGATAATGAAATAAACAGAAAATTTAATATAAAGCCTGTTATTGTACAATTCTCGCCGGAAAAAATCGTATTTTTTTTCCTACAAAATGGCGGCGGTAGAGCCGTGATTCGCAAGATCTTGAGGAGCGACATTTTCCACGGTATTCAATCTCACGGCTATACCGTTTGACCTAGAACAAAAAACCAAAAGGTTTTATGTTCTACATGACTAAATCTAGAGAAGTACATAGCGGTTTTGCGATATCTTGAATATATTCTTTGCAATTGACACTTTTATAAAAGTAAAACCTGCACTTTTTCTCCCCATGGTCACCATTTCGAGACAAATTAATATTTCTGGATTTCCCTACGTACTTCACTAGATTTAGGCTTGTAGAGAATAAAACTTTTTGACTTTTTGTTCTAGGTCAAACGGTATAGCCGTGAGATTGAACACCGTGGAAAACGTCGCTCCTCAAAATCTTGAGTATCACGACTCTACCGCCGCCATTTTGTAGGAAAAAAAAATACGATTTTTTCCGGCGAGAGTTGTACAATAACAGGCTCAATATTAAAATTTCAGTTTATTTCTTTATCTTTCTAAAAAAAATGCCGAAAGTGACTGCAATTTTGCTGCGTCCAAGGTGGCCTAACCCCTTAAGGGGTACTCTGGTCATCTGGCTGAAAAATTGAGCAGGGCACGAGTAGATGAATATTATGTAAAAAGTTTTGCACGAATATATTTGTTATTCATTGAGTAAGAAATTCATAAAGATTGCTCATTTTTTCGGCCGGACGACCAGAGTACGTGAAGTGGCTGTCTGAACCAGACTGTCTTATGCTACTAGTAACGCGCTACGGGCTGGTTGCAATCCCTGGTTGAGACGCCTCAGCTGCTGTGCGATATAGGTACTGCTAGCGCACATGGTATCCACTGACAATACTCCAAATTTGAGCCCAATTGGTGACCCCGAACCTCGTGCATTCCCTTGTTAGTACATCAGTGCGCGATTGCACGTGCATCGCGATGCCTCGTTACCAGCCGGTGTATTTAACCTAGTTGTCAATTCGTATAGCTTGTTTCGCACTCGTTCGGCGTATCGCGACGCGCTGAAACACAGCCAGGCATACAAATAAAGTTCCCATAGCCCCCCCCGAGCGTCAACGTTCGAAGTCAAACACGAGCAACGGGTTTAATAATATTCCTCGAGGACGGGCCGCGCCGCTCTGCGGCACTGGTAAATAAATAAAACTTTTCAGAGCGGCCGGGGCAAGTTCGAGAACCCGAAACCCACCCCTGGCTGGCCGCAATCTCGCGGAAATTTCCACTGCAGATCTGGCGAGCCACGGTTAAAGAAGCCCTACGATCGGGGCCTCCTTTCGAACTTTTTGTTTAATCGACATCACGAGAACAGGTTACGGGAAATATTCCGCCGCGAGATGGATTGAATTTCTCGAGGCTTCCAAGAATTCACGCGCTGCTGCTTCGAGCTCGACTAGAGATTATTATATAGCATTAATTGAATCGATAATTTCAAGAAGGGGATAGGGTAGATGTACCGTTTGTGGCCATTGCACTGTTTTTGGCCATTTGCATAATTATCTTATTTTTGAATTGCTTGCAGATCATTATTATGCGGAGAAGTTCACATCATAAATATTTTGTTTAGTATACCGCCAGAAATATAAGGTTACATTTATTGCTTACACGGAAAAATATTATATTTTTTAAGAAGTGGCCAAAACTGGTACAATACCTTAAAGTGTCGAACAAAATTTAACTATTTTTCTGTTCTGTAACATTCAATAGCCGTTTCTTATAGATTTTTGTGCCCTGAAAACGAATCCGCAAACCGTTTATCGCCACCACACACAGTTTTTGAGAAATTCGATTTTACAAAAAAATGCAAATTTTTTACTTTGAACATCTTTTGTGTTCAAACAGTAATAGTTATTTGGTTGCTTATTCAGTCAAATTATTCTATGAACCCTCGTGAACGCAACGATATAAGTTAATATTTAATAATAAACATTTAAATATGTTTAAACAACGGTGAAAGGAAAAGGAACACCCGAAATGCACCAATTTTGCAGATATATTTCTATATATTTTAGAAACTAATGCAGACATTTTTTCTTCAGAAACCATCAACAGAAATGGTAAAACACCCTTTCTTTTCACTACAGAAACGAAAGAGTCGGGAGCAGATTTTAGAGAAAAAAAATACAATTTTTATGTTGAAAAATACGATTATATCGATTTCTTGTATGAAATTTTTTTTATCTTTTTTATAAAGAATTTATCTCGAAAATCTGCTCCCAACACATCGTAGGGAATGGCTTTCTGCATCTCTCATTAAATTTTCATCCAAATCGTTGAAGCCGTTTTCGAGATTTCATGTTCACCATCAAACGGTGCACCGCGTACACGCCTTTACGTTTTTACTCACAACTTCTATGTAGATAGAGATATTTAGACTTTTCTTTTTCCGTGTTAAAGCTCATAGAATAACGATTAAAACTAGAAACCCCCGTTCTCTCTACAGTTATTTATCACTTTACAATTTGCGTTTGAAAAAAATGCGTTTTCTTAGGGCTATCGAGGGTAACCAACCCCCTTAAGAGCCATTTACTTCCAAACAACATAGGCAACGTCAATCATCCACTGTTCACACGTGCATATGCACGAGCGTTACGAAAAGTCGAGTGCAAGGGGACCAGCTAAGGGAAGGGAGTCAAGAATTTGACAAACTCTGGACAGCCGTCAACCCAGTGTGGTATCATCGGACGGAGGGACAAACCGTCGACGGGATTTCTCCTTGCCGGGGCTGAGGACCAATTATTCGCGGAAACTTTGAAAAAATTGCACGTTTGCACTTTTTTAATTAAATTCCCCGTCAGATGTCGTCCCGTGGCCGCGTCGCGGCCACGCGGTGGACTTGGGAACTTTCAGGAATTTAATTGAAGTCCAGGCATCCTGGCCGGCCGGGCGACCTTTTGGCGGGTAGAAAGAGTATTTTCCTGGCAAATTTGTGGAAAATTTGCCACAGCCCGCCTAGAGCAAGGTCTGCTTGGGCAATACGTTCCCGCGGGAAGTCTCCAGGCGCCCAACCCTCCGCGCGGTTGCGGCGTACGGCACAAGAAGATAAATTTTTAATGAGAAGACCACGAGTGTTCTGACGTGCAATTTATAAGACCAACGAGGGGATGAACGCTGTTATTCAGAGCGGGAATTAGTAGCGTGAAAATTACTTATGCAATTGATCCTGAAGCCTGCTAGTATCAAGAGCCTGGCTTTCATTCACTGCGGGTGCAGAAAGGCATCGTGTTGCCATTAATGTTAATTCGAGAGAAGTTGGAGTGCGTTTAACGACGTGGTAGGCTGAAACATTTCGTTGCGCTGACATAAATTTGCGGTCAACAAAGCAGCTAAGCAAATTAAATGCATAATACATTAAGGGGAGGTTCCGGTCTAAATGTCGATTTTTTTATTTCATTTTACGAATGTTCAATCTTTTAGGAATACGTGTTTAAAAGGATTTGTTGAAATTCGTAAAATTCCCGAAGTTATAGGCATTTGAGTAGCGGCAAATGCATGGGTAACACTCGGCACTCACGTAAAACTTTAAACGCGTTTTTCTCGAAACAGTCTTCTCAAAACGGTGGGCGCTGTATCTCCAAAAATTATTATCCGATTCGACTGTAACTTTTTTCATTTTGAAGAATATACTTCTGGCTAGGGGACAACTAGACAAAATTACAAAAAATTAAAAATTTGTAATTTTTGAAAGGCGTTGAATGGACGAAAAATACAGGGAAAAGTGATTTCAAAGTTGAAGTGTCGCTATTTTCTAAAAAAATGTCATTTTTGTAATTTTTCTAGTCCCCCCCCCCTAGACAAAAGAATAATCTTCAAAATAAAAAAGGTTTCGGTCGAATCGGATAATAATTTTTGGAGATACAGCGCCCACCGATTTGGATGATTTTTTTGACGCCTTGACTTTAACGGCTACCCAGGGCCGTCTGCAATGATTAATTATAAAACAAAAAATAAATTTCTATAACTTAAGACATACTTAATACAATGCAAAAAGTCCCATTAAATTATATATAGTAGTTTTCCTTTAATTAATTCCTAAATATCACCTATTTTTGGGGCTCTAGATCGGAACCTCCCCTTAAAATCAAAATATGAGAATATTGGTTTCTATTTTCTATACATCTGTACATGGGCAAGGTATTAAAAGCATACAGGATAGTCTCGTAGAATTAATCCTACACGTCATTCTAATGGAACAAGTTTACGTACACACAGTATGTCTCATAAGAATTAATTTTTTAGCTATGTACACTTTTGTGTTCTCCAAACACTTTTAGGGGAGCAACTACTCTGCGCTGTGCATCAGTTGCTTTAGCCAGTAACAAAATTATTTAAGTATTCAAGTTTCTAATGGTATTAAAAAGTTATAAACAGTTAAAGCAGATGTTAATGCGAAGAGTAATTTTGAACTTTAAATAGAAACGTTAATTTCTTTTATAACTTGCTCGCAACTATGCGCGCTCCTAACTATGAGATACCACTGAACGTTCATTAAGAGATGTAGGTACATTAATAAACTCTGAAGTGCGAACGAATCACAACTCAACCGGCATTCATACACCTCCTTTGCATTTTTGTTTAATCTTAGACGAAACCTGAACTACGTCAATTATTAATCAGTAATCTAACCACAATTCTCGGCTATACAAGTTGAACCCACTGCCTGCCTTAGTTTGAATAATCCCAAGGAAAGTTTGTAATACACTTTCCAATCCAATATAAAGAAAATCGATATCATCCATGAGTTGTCGCAAGGAGATTGAGAATCATGGGTGCCAGAAGTGTTTTCATACAGGCCAAGAGGCGTCGAACTTGTACGAAGAGGAGGTGAAAAATGTTTGGGCCAGGCCTCAAGGCAGATGCTTTCATAAATGGAAACGAAGAAGTGTGAAAAGAGGATGAGGAAGAGGTTCAAGTCAGACGATGCGTTCCCACAGAATAGGGATGAAAGTCAAGAGGTTAAGCGTCTTATGGGATTCTGCGAATTCAAGGTGCTTGGCGAGGAAAGTGCCTTTTATTCAGACGTGCTCCGCGTGCTAGATGCGCGCAAAATGTGCCATTGATTTTTATCGATGAAAAATAGGTTTCCGTGGTCGGCCGCGAGGAGGAGAGGGGGAATATGGTAACAGGTAAGCAGGTGTACACCGGCGGTGGAGAAATTTAGAAAATACAGGACCTGGCCCGAAAGAGGAGGCGCCTCAGTTTCCATCTCCCTGCTGGAAACTCCAGGAACATTCAGAGAAGCGTGGAAACGTCGGGAGAATTTCTAGCAGTTTCGATTTCCGATGAAAAATGAATTTTTAATGCGACCCTGGACTCTTCAGCATAAACGTGAACCGTTGGAACGCCGAGACATTTCTTGGGAATAAGTTTCCCGTGTCTACGTCGCACAGATTTAGAGAACTATCGACGTTTGGCTGTTTTGAGCCTGCGTTGGAAGTGTGAGTGCTCTTTGGAGGAACCTTACGGGCTGGACTAGTTTAGCGATGCCTTTTATTATTTATTATTTCTTTATGTATATCGTAGGACAATTAAAGGTAAGGGGGAAATCGAGGAATGTCCATTTGTTGTGATTTTACAGTTTATAGCACATTTTGTTGGTGGCAACTGGGTCTACATAACTGTCGAATTACAAATGGTTATTAAGTTCAAATGCCCCGTAAGATAGCGTTAATGTTTTGGTGTACTGGTTAAAAACAGATAATGTCCATTCTGCACTGGAACAAAACATAGAATGTTCCCCCCTTTTTGCCTAAGCAGAAGCTCCTGTCGTGATGGTGAAACAAGAAATTATGATAAGGGAATGGCCGTTCCCCGAAGAGATGCCCATTCCCCATTCAGCAAGTGAAGGAAATGCGAGTATTAGGTGATATTTTTTATCGAACCATCTACATATTTTAATGGCTATTGGTTGAGTAATCTCATCTCCCTTAAAAAAAGGCGAAACAGTAATAGAAGAAAAGGAGAGCTCGAACTTGTCAATAGGCACACACACAGAACTCTTGACTATTTTAAAAGCAAAATACAAAGCCATCGTGGCTTTTAAAAAAATGTTGCGATCCTAAGTCTGAGTTATTTTATGAGACGTTATCTCGTGCATAACAAGTAAATAAGAAACAAAATATCTGAAATTAATAAAATAAGTGGCTTTCCTCGTTTTGATAATAATAGAAGTGGAAATTTCTTATTTTGTTTCAGGATGGTGCTCTGTTCGAACTTGAAAAAATATTAAAAGAATGTAAAAGAATTATCATTTTATTGCTTATTTTTTTCTGATGCCGAATTAGGGTATAAGCATCAGTGCCACCTTAATCTGTTGGCGAAAGAGGCAACCGCCTCAGAGCCACGGAGCTCCCGAAAAATTGGAAAAATTAAGAAAAATAGGGTTGTAAAAGCTAGAAAAATAAGTGAAATGGGTCCTCCAACTGTGACCGGAAAGAAAATATCGATTACACCACGATTTCGATTTTAAAATGTGGGCCTTTTCGTGAAATGGACCCCACGTTTAATCTTATTTATTTAATTATTTGAATACTTATCCACTTCGCGTGTTAGCCCGGTTAATTTAATTTGCATTGTGCAAAGCATGCGCTGGACAAAAACGGCGTCTGTACCGTCTTTTGTTTCTTTGTCTTCACTATACTGACACTACGACTGAATAAATATTCATTTTATACTTTTCAACCAACAGTTATAAAGAATGCAGATAAATTTATTGAACCTTGTTTCTTTACTGGTGGACTAAAAGTATTGTTGCAAGCACCGGGTATAGGCCCGTGCATAGCCTACTGGTGCTCGTAGCTGAAGATAGAAGAAGGTCGGCCCCTTTAAGAGGACGATTAGCTATGAAGAAGAAGACGGTCTTGTA
This sequence comes from Andrena cerasifolii, assembly GCF_050908995.1. Taxonomy (NCBI): domain Eukaryota; kingdom Metazoa; phylum Arthropoda; class Insecta; order Hymenoptera; family Andrenidae; genus Andrena; species Andrena cerasifolii. The sequence continues at coordinate 5,002,201 of NC_135125.1, read as the reverse complement.
CCGAACGCCATCGCGTTCGGACGTGCGGATTTTACCTTTGTAAACTATTGCTCTGTGTAACAATATAGTTCAGTCGTGTGTGCGCCCGTCTGATCATTATTCTACTCCTTTGCGTCGGGGTGGCCTGCGGTAGGGACGCCCCGACGCAACAGTATTAAAATTTAACTATCTCGATAAAACTATTTTGTCACATTCCCTGTTTTCCCCTTAGGTACACTAAAACAGTAAAATCAGCCTTTCTACAAAACGCCTAGCCTTTTTGTCGACAAAACGTTTTTACCTCAATTAAACATAGGAATCATAGCCTTTATGTATGTAATACTTTAATACTGCTTGTTGTCGAAAGTGTCCATTACAAGGCTGAAGCTCTGGGTTAGGTCTCTATCCTTTTTATTAAAAAAGGCTATGATTCCTCAGCCTAATTTAGGTAAAGGTTTAGTAAAAAGACTAGGCTTTTTACAAATAGCCTCGTTTACAATTGGTCTGCGAAATATACTTGTGGAGACTCGTCATCATGAATTCCTTTATATTTAATGATAAATAATAGATGTTTATATAAAAAAGAAGTGGAAGATACGTTAAAGTCATTTGGCATTCATTTTTCAATCACTTCGCTATATCTTTTTCGATTGCAAATATTAAAAGTCTGCTAAGATGTAAAATACGATAGCAAGCTTCCAATTCAAAAGGACACACTGAAACAATTAACGATTTAAATGTCCAGCGTTAATGGAAAACATGCTACATTATTATTATTTATTTCTTTTGCACTTATATACCCTCGTACACATCTAAGAATACTGTACATTTCATATTTCATAACGAAACCACTTCTTCCGTAAACAAAAACAGCTACTGCATTTTTCAGACCAACGACTGACAAATTAATCATCAAACCACCCCTCCCCTATCCACAACCAAAATTCGATCTATATTTACCGCCCAGCTGGAGCCCCGTTTCTAGTTAAAGCAACATACACCCTAACCAAAACTTTCCACGATTTAACAGCAAAAATTTCGCCGGGAAACACTGCCACCCAATTGCCCCGGTGGTGGCGCGAGGGAACGCACGCGCGTTGAGGTTACGTGGTGCAAGAAAAAAAAATGTTCAATTAAAAAACGGCTATACGCGTGCACCAAATCGAATTAACCCCGCGCGTCCACGCGACTCGCTTCTCCCCCGCGTTTTTTCCATTTGCCCGTCCTCTTTGTTTTCCCGTTGGCCTCGGGTCGGCTGCTATTCAGCGCGAAAAGCACGCGCGGGACAACGTGATCGGAATGCTCATTGGTAATTCAGAGTGACCGTGCTGAACTGCTGAGCCTCCCACCCCCCCAACCGGGGGCGCCTAGGCGGGGATGAAGATACTAGAAGTCGAACGGAGACTCGCCGTAGGAATCGCGTCGAGATCGACATCCATGGAGCCCAGGCAAGGCCTGGAAAGGGAATGGAAAATGAGAGGATCGATCCACCAGGGCGAGAAGGATCTGAGGATGGATTGTGAAAAAGTATCGAGCATTAGGAAACACCGACTGCGATCCGACTTAACGACAATGGACGAAGATAAAGAAAATGGAGTCGGAGAGGGAATGGCAGATGAGACGAGACGCTCGAGGTGCACGTATTTTTCCGGGTAGAAATTAAGAGTAATGATTCGTGGAAGGAGGCAGGAGATTATCCCCTTTTGGCGTCCGAGTATTAGTAGCGAGACGATGCGCAGGATGTAATGGGAATGGGGGGCCAACCTTTGGCAGCGTATTCTGCTTACGACGAAGGAAGATCGTAAAACCGTGGGTAGAAAAATTCTTGCACGGCGAGATATAAATGTGCCGGCGATTATGAAAGTGGTGTAAGTAAAAAATGTTAAAAAAATGAATTTATCACTTAGTTTATGTAACACTAATTAAGTGATGAGCTCAATTTCTTTTAGATTTTTGACACACCACTAGGGTTTACACAAAAAACGACTTTGGAAAATAAACCGGTTTTCGAATTTTACTATTCCCCAGAAACCGGTTAAACCGATTTTTAAATTTTCACAAAAAATATTATTAAAATAGAAAATAAATATTTGTACTTATTCAGTTTTTTTTTAATATTTATGGAATTACACAAATATGACAAAATAAAATACACTCTATCTGTACAAAACCGAATAGGAAAAAAAATAAACTAACTAAAATCCGTACAAATCCGTACAAGTTTTTTGTTCATTTAATATTTATGAATCTACAAAAATATAACACAGTAAAATACAATGCATACAAAACCAAATGAAAAAATAACTAAAATCCGTACGAAATATAAATTATAAATCCTTATTTCATTTACAAGGGGAGGACACCGTGTGGTAGACATCGATTTTGATGAGCCTTGACACGATGGATCTATGTCGAAAATAAGTAAATAGGTGTCCGAGCGTTTCTGACAATGGGCCTTAATAATAGAGATATTTACATGGAAATTATTAAAAATTTCATAGTGACTGTGGGGTCTTAGTGGGTAGAAATCCCACAACTACCCTAGCGCCCGCAGGGATTCCCCTCTGGAGGAGTCGGGGTGCCTTTTGAAGATTTCCTCGAGTTAAAAAAAATAATTTATAAAAAAAATAATTTATAATTTTTTTTTAACGTGAATATATCATCAAAAGGCACCCTGACGCCTCCAGAAGGGAATTCCCCGCGGGCGCCAGTGTAGTTGTGGGGTTTTTAACCACTAAAACCCCACAGTCACTATGAAATTTTTAATAATTTCCATGTAAATATCTCTATTATTATCTCGGACACCTATTTACTTATTTTCGGCATAGATCCATCGTGCCAAGGCTCATCAAAATCGATGTCTACCACATGGTGTCCTCCCCTTGTTAGTATTTTTATTCCGAAAATATGAACTGAACTTATGAAGATTAGTTTTACAGTAAACTGTGTCTACTGCAATATGCTTGTGTCCGAGGCGATTTCAAGTAAAATATTAACGTTTTTAATTAAATAATTAATTCATTTTTACATTAATTCAGTTTTTTTAAATTGGAAACCCGTTATTCGAATTTTACAAATTCATTTTAAAAAAAAACTGTTTTTAAACCCGGCTTTTGAAAACCGTTTTTTTAACCGCACTTTACACTTAACAGGCAATTTTGCGGAACCCCTAATTTGTAAAGAACACGTATTTATAACCTTGGAAAGGAGGAGGAGAAATATGCGCCTACTTTGACCATTTCTTTCAGTTACACCCTGTAAAAACGGAGAAACGTTTACGGTTATAAGACAGTGATTCCCAGTGTTTTCTGAGGGGTCGACACGATTTTTGTTTTTTTTTGTTAACATTATTAAATTGGAAGTATATTCTGAAATACCTATTTTCATTTGTTTTCTCTGCTTTATTAAATTTACCTTACCTTATATTGGGGGGAGGGGGTCGCAGGTTATTTGAATATTATAAAAGGGAATCGCGACTCTAAAAAGGTTGAGAAACACTGACGAAAGAGAACTTTTTCCAGTGCGTTTTGCTTAGAATATTCGACTATTTAGGTATCGATGTCGTAGAGGTAAACTACTTAGGACCGCTGCGCTATTATATTTATCACGCTGCTTCATTGTGGAAAGCGTTGCACTGCGGTATACATCGTAGATGTTAAACGTTTGCCACAGTAAAAGTTTATATGAATGTCTGTGCTCGAGGGAGCACTCGACAAATGACTATCGATTACGGTTCACGTTTGAAACTGATAATTTAGGTGCGGGTAAATTAGAAATGCTCGTGTTCACGTATAAATAACAAACGATTGGGTGTTTATCAGCGTTCATTAAGAAAATATGTAAAACCGCAATAAATGGATGCTTGCGTGATTTAGAGCGTGTGATTTGTAACAGGAAACGTTATGTTCATTGATTTACTAGATTGTAGCCCTATTTTGGAGGGTTTAATTTCGATATATTCTGGGAACATTCCAGGAAAGATTTAAATCTGTAATGCACGTGTTAAGAGTTGGGGAATACGTTCTTTTTGTCTAGTTTGGTTCTGTGGACATTTGTCTTTTAAGTTTGTAATTTATACTCATAGAAAGTTAACTGTTGAAAAGTACATGGGCGTTTGAGAATAATATTTTGTTCGAAGGTAACTTGCTAAGAGTGGACAAATAAAAAAATAAATCTATGTATATTTTAATGTAATCTGTGATAGACAGTTACTGGCAATAAACATTTCAGTCTCTAAACTTGAAATTTATCTACCCTTCGCTACAAATGAACATTTACATTTACTATCAATGATGGGGTGAAGTGTAATATCTATTCACTAAATTGATTCAGTACTTCGTGCTGTGTAATAGACGAATAAACCTGTCTGGATGTCAGTTATAATATGTAACAGACAAATCTGTGGTTCCGTTGGAAAAATATTAATGATCTTAACGACTAAGAAAGAATTACCTTGCAAAAACAAAATTATATGCATCATTATACTCTTTCGTAAGCATGCAAATTATGCCTGGAACATTCTATCATATCTTCAAAACTAAGCATGTTCTTTAGGTGGTCCACCTCTTTTGGAACACCCTGTATAAATATCATAGCAGAATTTTAACATATTACGTTAGACCTCAATTCTACTTATAAGTAGTGCAACTTTTTCTTGAAATATTTCTATAAAAATCGAATATACTCAATGGACAACTTGCTGTCCTCATAATTCCAGTGCTTACTCCTGCTGTTTTGCAGTAGTACAAGCACGCATAAGTCAGCCATTGAGACTCCTACGTTAAATATTACTGTTTTCTGTTGTATTATTGATGGAGCAGCTAAAATACATGAAAATCTGACTGGCACACGCATATTTATATATACATAAAAATATTCAACTTGTATTGTTTATCAATTTAAAATTATTAAAGAATCTACGACTGTGCTTGACGCCGCGGTGAAAGTTGTACAATTTTATACCGCACGAAAAGTGTCACCGTGGGAAATTATTGCTTCTACTTTCAAAAAGGCATATTTAAATATTCTTATCAAATATTTCAACTTCGATATTTCAAATATTAATCAATAGTAATGCTCAAATTATATTATAAATCTATTTCCACAGATTTTTATTGGAAAAATTTTATTCGACATCGAACTGTTTTCGCGTCGCTTTGCCCCGGTCTCCCCTAAACAGCTCTGCCCTCTACATTCTTTTCCTACCCCGAATATCGGATATTTATATCAAGTCGGCTACAGCGAAAATGGCGAATACCCAGCCGAGGAAAGAGCCGTATGATGCAGAACTCCTGTGGCCCAATAGCCATGTCTCTCTATTAGTTCGCGAAATGGCGGTCCTCCGGTCCAAACGTGCCCCACATACAGTAATTTCCGACGGCCATTAAAAACAGGCGAGAATATTTTCGCGCCCCCGTTGAAACGCGAGAACTCCGTGAGTAATCCGTTAATTACAACAGAGATCGAGTTCGGTCTGAAGCGATAAAAGGGATGCGAGGGAGTCAAAGGCACACGACACCGAGAAAAGAAACTTGATCCGATGAACGCGAAAGCGCTTTCGCCTGTCAAGACCCGACCGAAGCTTTGGAACTGAGGACTTGGAACGCTTGGCATTTTATATTAAAATCCTTTCTCCCATGTCAGTCCGATATCCCTTCCACCCCCGGCCACCCCTATCCGTTATTCTCGAACGCGTCCACCAACATTGCCCCCGCCACTCCCCTCGCCCCTCGGCCGCCGTTCCCCGTGCTTGTACGTGTGTGCGTGCGGCTGGAAACTTTTCTAGAAATTCGTCGTGCATTCCGCATTCCATTTCAATTACGTGGAAAAGCGCGTATCGCGATTGTTCCGCGTCCCCGTCTATTGTTTCCTGGATTTTATTATCGTTTCTGCCGTTTCGGTGCACGCGAGCGTCGGGGAAAAAATTAGAACGTCCGTGGCCAACGACCAGAAGCGTCGTAGACGTGGGAAACTTGTCTACCCGTAATCTCGAACTAACCGAGGATTAACTCGTTACGCTCGAGAGTTTTTCGCCTCTGCGCTGGCAATCTTGGCTGGAATTTCAGCCTTGGAATTAAAACAACCGTTTAATCGCGGAGGCGTCTTTGCGACGATACATTTGCCTATTGCCGTGCAATTCGATCCTCCTCAACGCCGCCATTCAAGTCGAACTTAATTCCGAAGGTGACACTGATGCTTTATAGGAGATTGCGAGGAAACGATATGCTTGCACCTCTGCATTCTTCGTCAAGAATGTATTAGCGAAACCTCTGGCATGCTGCTTGCTCTATAAAGATATAAGCAAACGAGTTTCGCCCGTGTAGCAAGTACCTGTGCTACCCGTTTTCACTTAAACTAATTTTCTGTAAATCAATACTTATGCAGTTATCAAAACGGTCCCACTATGTCCCACTATCTCTTTAACAAATTTACAAAATTACGCAATTCCTCTGTTTCAATTGAGCCCCCCTAAAACTTGCGCGGACTTCGGTTCCCACAAAAATTAAGGCTCGCACGATTATCCTCGCAGCGAAGGGATGAAATTCCCCAGTGGTCGCTGTTAAAGTTTGTTAAAAGACACGCGGGATTCGTCACGCCCCCGCGGAAGGGTAATCGCCGAAAGTCGAAGTAAACGACGGGAGCGATATGGTATCAGAGATGATGAGAGATTCGCAAACGGTGCACGAGATCGAGACAGATAAACAACTCGAGGCTCGTTGTCAGTGAGCCATGCTATATTCGAAAAGCTCGTATCTGAACAGCAAAGCACTTAGTCGAGACGCTTACTGGCACCATTCTTCGCAGAATAGAACGGCAGGGAAATTCAAAAGCGCATGTTTGTCGTCCACTCGGCGAACCCTTCTGAAAATTGGCCTGGTGTCACTCGAGAATTTCAGGACCCTTTCCCATGGTCCTGTCCAGCACGAGATACACAGGGGACAGACACCGGCGAAATTAAATCAAGCTGTATTCACTCCCTCTTGCACGGTTTCAAGCCATGCAACAGCTATTACTACCTACGTAGTTTTTCCACAGCTATCGTGGGGAACAGATATGCCATACTTATATTTTTACAGGGTTGTAATTAATCAACTCATAAGTATTGTATATAATTCGTAATAATACAAATTTTTCGGTATGTACCTTTCTATGTTAGATGAGCATTAAGGTGTGTCAATATTATGGGTAAATTTAAAAATTTTGAAAATTTTAAAGTGACTAGTGACAAAGTACCTAATGCTGCGTTTAATCCTGAATCTGAAACTATCTTCCGAGATTGATTCGAGTGGGGTTTAGCTACTTCAAATCACAGTTGAAAAAAGTGAAAATTAAGTAAGATTTATCTACAAACTACATAATCATATACTGCTTAAAGTGAGCCTTGCTTACATAAAAGAATGAAAATGAAAATAAAAATATGTGGAAATTAGTATTTATTACATTCACGTGAAAATGTATGGAAACGGGTATTTACCTATTACAAAATGAAAATATATGCAACTTTATCAACAGATCTAGCCATATGTCATCTATGTAGTAAATTTAATGCTATTTAACAAATTCCACCAAGGAAGCGATATCTTGTTTGCTCCTATTGCGGTTCATAAGCTCAATTATTAATTTTTTTTTAATAATTTTAATAATTTTCGTATTTTTCTATAATTTCAACTGAAATTCCCACTAGGTAAATAATGTATCACACCAAATTTAATGGTAGTGGTTAATTTTAAACCTGAAATGGTATCGTTTTTCCACTAATCGTTTTTAAAATTGAAACACTGAAAAAATTAACACACCCTAATGAGCAGAAACAACTTTCTGCTACTTATCATCAATGATGTATATTTTATCTTTTCTCATTTTTTACAATACTTTTTGCAAAAATTTCATTCGATTTTGTTTGAAAAAATTCATCAATTACATTTGCGACTTCCTTATTTGATGTCATTTCTTGAATCAGCTTTTTTCACTGATTTAATATTAATACTATATTAATATATACTATAAAACTAATATAAATACATTTGCATTGTTCTCTTATTGTTAGTTAAACTCGTATAACATGCCACATTGAATATATTCATTTGTCATATCCACTTTTAGAATATCACCATCTTTGCTTACATGCACATTAAAGGAGCTTAATTTTGAATAGTTAATGAATTCAAAATTCATATAGCTATGGATAAACATTTGCTGCAAAAGCGGTAAGGAAGTATTTTATATAATTTCGAACGGCATGCTTATATATTTCTCTTCAACGGTACTGCGTCGATGCCATGAGACTATTCGATTCGATTATTTTCGCCGAGAAAGTGCGATGAGAAGAGCAGTGTTCAGAAACTTTGAATGGCCCTTGAAAGCATCTCGCAGAGTATCAGGAAATGGAACGTGAAAATGAATACTGGCTGCGTCCTCACTGTGCCACTTCTTTGCCGTATCTCCGGCGAATATTTCACGCCTACGAAGGGGTAGCCTCGAAACTTAGGGTAGGCGAAACTGATATAGTCACACGTATTCAGAATTTTTCTTATTACGCAGAGGAATGTAGCACTTATACGTTGCCACGTTTGAGGACGCACACGTAACGCCGTGATGAAATGAAAATTGGCAATCCTTCTTGTGCGGAAACTTTAAAATCACGCGGAATTGGATAAGCAGCTGCTTAACATTTAATAGTTAAAGTAATTATGCATATGGTTCTATCACCGTTAGTGTTCTTATCTTTTAAAGTGCAATGTGCATTGTGAAATGAATGCAAACTTTATACATTCTTTTCTTTGTTTTTGTTTATTTAAATTTCATATTCAGTTTATATTTCTTATAATTCACATAAAATAAGAGAAATTCGAATACTTTTTAAAAGCATAAACAGTTTTTAATCGAACAGCTTCAATCTTACATTCACCGCGCAAAATTCTGAATTCACTACAGTTATATTTTATTCATTTTGAGGCTTTACCGAAAATCAAAAGTTGTAGAATTTCCTGTTTGTCCATCCTATACATATACAAATGATGAATAGTGATTAATCTTGTAAGCATAAGAATTTAGTTTACGCGCTAATGAACAGAATATTTTTCAATTTGAATATTTTAGCGATATTGTAAACATAATCTTCGTTTTTCCTGCCTGTTTCTTAATGCCATTTTACTAAAGAATGTAAACCTGCTTAAAGCCAATATGTGCGCACCATATTCTGAACATTTGCAACGGAGATTTCCTAAATCCTTATACTTTCAAAGGTTTCAACCGTTCCGCAATTTTTACCAAACGAAACTACACATTTCTTTTCAGTGTCTTTTAATTATTCATTACGAAAACACAGTATCTAACAAAGATTTTTTTTCTATATATGATATTTCTATATTCTATGATATTTCTTATTAAAATAAAAATTCTAGTTTCCTTTATAAATACGATTTGGAAAGTAGATTACTTGTTTTCATTGTAATACTTTTAAATCTTAGATTAAATAAAATAATTTCTTAACGGTACTACATAAAAATTGTTATCTTAGAAAATTCTTTTTAATCAAAAATAATATTCTCTTGAATATATGTAGCTTATCTTTTAATTGGTAAATTCATACGATCTTCGTATCGATATTAGCAATATCCATACTTTTTGAATAATATATTTCATGCATCGATATTGAACGAAAAAATATATACCTATTGATAAGCATTATCGATAGTTGGAACCAATATCGCACATCACTAATATGAAAGCTAAGATTTCTTGTAAGGGTGTAATACGTAAATAACCAAGATTTCTCCAAAAAATATAAAACATAACGACTTATAAATACCTAAAATTTACGTGGCAGCAAACTCTTTAGCTCCATGCGGTAATAGATTCATTAAGGAAAATAAAAAAAAATGTTAAAAAAGCTGCCGTCTGAGAAAGTCGAATCACTTTCGCTCAAAAATCGAGAAAAAGCTCCTTTAAATATAAAAGGAACGGTAACAAATCTACTACCACAGATAGTCTCATTCATTAGATTAAGAATCTCTTTTCCTATTTGTGTTTCAGGTAATCCTTAGGGTACTTTCCATCAACGTCAGAACCACCCGTTTTTTTTCAACGCTCTCAGTCAGCACTCTGTATCTGCTACGCTCTTTTCACCGTCACGCAAAAATTCAGAATAATAGTAGAAGCCACTATAAAACATCCTGCCAAACTGCAAATTAATTCGTCGAACAGTTTCTGTGCAAAAAATTCACAAAATCCTTCGACCTCGCGAGGCATCCTCCCTTAAGCGCGTTAACACCTTCGATAAACCGGACAAGTGAAATAAGAACTCCCCCTGTTCATTGCATAATCGTGTATCGCGCGAATCCCGTCCCCTTTAACAAACGCCCAGTTTTCGGAAGCGGGGGAGTGACTAGCGTAAGGTATGTATATCCGTTGGACAGATTCCAGTACGCGGGTGCAGCAGCTTTGGGGTCGAAATACCGCGGCGGTTGCAGGGTTGGTATTACTGACATTAGTGTCGCCCAGTAACTCTTTCGAAATAGGCTTGGCACGTTCTAGACTTCGGCTACCACGGTTGATTTCCTACACCTTGCTTGAATCACGCTTCGAAATTCCGCGTATCCGTGCTCGTACCCGCGCGACATTCAACGCTCTCCATCATACATCCTACTTCGATATTCCGAATTACATTATCCCACTGACTACACCTCTAAAACGTATGTCACTTTCGAATCCAACAGCTTATTATTCGAAACAGCTTATTACGAAGCATGAAGAATCTTCTGGGAATTAAGTTGATACTCACGAGAACAGTGCACGAGATTGGGTCCACCGATTTCATTGAAATTTTGAATGCAGTTAAGGGGGGAGCCTGGTGTAGTGGGGCGAAGAAACCGATTTTTTTTTGCATAAATCAATAGTTGAACATCACGGTAATATGTTCTCAAAGCCGCGAAACGAAATTCGGAAAAATAAAAAGGATGTAGCAGATTACCAGAAAACTTTAAATGTGTTTCTCTCGAAACGACAGTTTTACAATTGGCAGGCAATGTAACTCTAAAAATATTCAACCAATCGACTTCACCTTGTGCACGGATATTTGCGAACATTTTCGTCGCAGAGCTTAGCTATTGGTATAATGATATTGTTTAAATAATTAACTTTTTTTACACGTTTAAGGCAAAGTTTCGTTGGAAAAAGTGAACTTTTTTTAAAAACGCCGACATGTGTTCAATTTTGCATCTTTTAAGTTATGAATTTATACGATTTGTGCGTGCACTCATAAAGTAAACAAAAGGTGTTCGATTTTTGGATTCAGATGAGTACAGTAGACGCTACGTTGCCTGCAGTGGAACAAGTGCGTCGCCAACGGACTAGGCATAATCCCGTATAACTCTGTTATTTGCCGCTCTTTTTTAATACAATTTTTTTTTTTATCTATCTTAATCTGATAATACAATATCCTGAAAGTTTCAGAAAGATCGATGAAATACTTTCTTTAAAATAAATTCCCGAAAAATGAACTAGCGCTCGAAAATGGGAAAAATTATTGTCCAAACGCTAAGAAATATTGGAAAATTAAATGTTGTTAAACTGAATTTTAAAGAGTATAGTGTTTTTTCTATTTACAGTTTGTTTATCCAATCATTACTATTCGAGCTAAAAATTATAAACAAAAAATGTTTCATCGTCCAAAATCATTATTTCTTTAAACATAAATTGCGATAACTTGAGTAAATATTAACGGACCGTTATGAAACTTAAATCGTACCTTCAGAAAACCCTAGAGAAACCGTAAAATGTATGCATAAAATTATGTTAACAAATGTAATAATATTTAATTAAAAAGTAATACTGAACATAACCCATGTTTTTCAACGTTCGCCGTTAAAAAGTATCGAGGCAATTTTGAGGTACATATAACTTGCACCGACAAAGTTTTCCTTAATATACAAGGAAGATTTTCACCAATTTTCACACTAAAATAATGAATTTGGACGGTGAAAAATTTTTGTTTATAATTTTTAGCTCGAATAGTAATGATTGGATAAACAAACTGTAAATAGAAAAACTGTGTGTCGTGACGAGCTGTACAACACTATATTTTTTAAAATTCAGTTTAATAAAATTTAATTTTCCAATCTTTCTTAGCGTTTGGACAATACTTTTTCGCATTTTCGAGCGCTAGTCCCCTTATTGCATCCGAGCCCTCGATTCATAAGTTCACAATATGGAGACAAAATCGGTTAAGAGTAAAAGCTGTGAATTCTAGCAGCAATCTCTCGACAGCAGAGATGCTCAAGTTTAAATCACATTAAGCAGCCTAATCTTTCTTAGTACAAACGTAAATACGTTACAGCATGGTGTTCGATTTTGCAAAGTTGGAACTCATGAACTGGAGTGCCGATAATCCCAGATAAAGGGCAGCCCAAGCAAGCTTCAACTATCGGGAACACGGATTAATCGGAAAGGGGGTCATCGATAATTTTCTCGATGCACATTTCCATTAATGCAATTCTACGCTGTGTAGAAAATGTAAATATCTAATATCTAAACGAACGAACGAACGACGATTATTCTTTAAACTTTTATTCTTTATACGAAATTTTATTTAAATAACAGTTTTGCCCATCTCTGCCCAACTCCACGACAATGTGAAGTCATCGTTTTCTGCCTGCTCATACTCGCTGAATTCTGGGCACATTATTCTGCTATCTTACTGAAATTAAATTCGACGTCGCATTTGCCAAGAGGGAGTATTGATTACGAGGAAGATGTCCATACTCGGAAGCATCCGCAAAATCATGTTCGCTGGGAATCATTTAAATGAAAGTGCTCGCCTCAAGTGTTTGAGCTCCCTTGACGATCACATTTCCCAGTGAGAAATTTAAGACCGTTAAGCAGAAAATTTAGGTCTGCATAATTATCCGCGCTGCGTGTTTAACTATTCCTTTTTTATTCAGAATCTACGCAATTAAAGATCCACTTATGAAATGCAACTAATTAAGGTCACATTAACCCGGTTCTAAAGAACTCTCCCTATTAAAGGGGCACTGACAGACCACGAAACGTCACGGCGGATAAGCAGTCGCGTTCGCCGTAGAAAATAAAAAAGAATTAAAAAGAAAAAAAAATATACACGCCTGTTCCACGGCATTCCGGATAAAATGGATTTCATACGACTCTGGGGACATGAATATTTCACGTGTTCAATCTCAATGAAAATCGTCTCGAAGGTGCGTCGAAAATACAGCCCTCTACGACGGGCATAAATCGGGAATGCATTTTGTCAAAGCTCGATAAATTTCTTCTTTTTTTGTTCCCCGCCCCCCGAAAACTCCCGGTTGAGCGTTTCGATGAAACGCGTGTCGCGCACTAGAAGGTTCTGCATTTGTATAAATCTGAGCTAGTCGAGCCGGTTCTCTTTTAAATCTCGCCCACCTCGATTGAAATGCGCGCGAATATCGCCAAACTTGGTTTCACGGTCCCGTCGAATTCGACTTCCTATGGCTATTTGCATTGATTTTCAGCGCTTTCTTTATTCGCGAATGACAAAACAGTACAATCAACTACGGAAACAGAAGTCGCGAGCTCGCCTCGGCGCTGGGAAACAAACAAGCACGGGGAAAGAAGAAACGCTTGCACTCTCATATATTTTAGTTTCGAATGAAACGGAGCCTTTAATCCGAAGCGAAGCATTCGGCACTGCTTCTTATAATATTGCAAAATTACAACACAACAGTGATTACTAATTATATTTAATGTGGTAAGATGTTAACTTGTTCTCACTTCGGACGCGGTACCAAATGCAAAAACCAAAAATTCCTACCAGCTCTGACAAGGTTGATTTCTCTCGTCTCATATTAATTCGTCATTTTGCATTTCATTTAATAAGCACTGTCTATAGTTAATTTTTGATTCTCTAGTACTGTTTTTAAGCTACTAAAGTAGTTAAATACACTTCCACTGGAATAACGGACAGGCATTTGGAAGAGTAGTGCAAGTGGGACAGTGCATTTGCACCAAAAACATGTTTCAAGATATCCCGTTATAAAAGCTGTACCTACATTTTTGCTTTGAGTTTTTAATTGATGCCCAATATGGAGACTGACGAGGAGAATATTTTAGTTATCCGCCTCTGATCATTTTGATTTTTGGATATGTTATAGAGGACCGAAAAATAAGAAATACGTGTTTTTTTATTTTTCCCCGTTTTCATATTTGGGGGGTGAAAACTGCGTTCGAAGTTAGGGTTGAAAAGTCATTTTTGTGGATTTTTGAAAATCTGGTGAGTCAGTCATATTTCGCATTCGAAGACGCAAAATTCGTCCATTGACACTATTCCCCTATCTCTAATAGTTCTCGAGATATTCCACAAAAATGATTTTTCAACCCTTAACTTTGAACGCAGTTTTCACCCCTCAAATATGAAAACAGGGAAAAATAAAAAAACACGTATTTCTTATTTTTCGGTCCTCTATGACATATCCAAAAATCAAAATGATCGGAGGCGGACACCTAAAATACTCTCCCTGTGAATATTATTGCATTTTTCCTGACGGGGTTTTTGCTAACAAGAGACAGCATATGGTTACCATGAAAAGCACTAAACAAAGGAAATAAATGAACACTGCTGTTCTGTCTCGAGGTGAAATAATTCACTATTACAATATTAACATCTGCAAAACATGTTTACGTCCTGGATCATCTGTTTGCCAGAGTCAGACACGTCCTTTGCAGATGTTAATATTGCAATAGTAAATTATTTCGCCTGAGGACGAAAGACGTGCACCGAATAAAGTCCTAGAGACACGTGGAAAAGAGTAAAAAAAAAAACACTGCAAATTTTTCACCGATTCATCGAATGGAACGATAAAATATTCAATTACTATTATCGAAAATAAATTCATAGTATATGCCAGAAAGAATATAAAATAAATTCTTTTCGTTCAAGAATTTCGAAGTTTCCGAGAAACTCAAGTTTGAAAGTTGGGTTGAATGCCATTTAATTAAGGCATTATTTATCAAAGCAAACGGCATTATGTAACAGGTGGCACAAAAGTCATCATCTGATGTTAATAGCTCGTAATTTTTTTATCTTCAGTTACATGTCAGTGATGTTTTGACATTTCAATAAAAGGAACTCACGAAATTTATTGCCCATAAAGATGAATAAGTGTACCCTTCAAGGACGCGGAAAAATTGTGCCGATGTTTTTACGTAACAATTCGTCGGAGATCTTAGGGGTCCTCCTTAAATTACGTAAGGCTTTTTGGGGAGGAGGGGGTCGCGAATTTCTTACGTTTTCTTACAAGGAAGGGGGAGTCAGGTAGCGTCTCACGTAATATCTTGAGACCGAATTTTCAATAAATACAAATTCTATCATTAATGTTCCAGAAAAGTAGTTTCAGTTTAAAGTTCCCGAAACCGAGTTAAACGAATTATATAAACCTTTAAAAGAATTTTAATAACTGAAAAAATTAATTGCAAAAAATATTACGTAAGGAGGGGGTTGGAATATCTAATCTTAGGAATTCTTATACTGGGGGAGGGAGGGGGAAAGAAATCGCCAAAATTACCCTTACGTAATTTAAGGACGCCCCTTAAGTGGGTATTCCACTGTACACGGTCAAAAATCAAGTTATTTTTAAAGATTTTTTTCTCAGTAAATACAACATATAATGAAATAAATCTTTTTGGTATTTATTAAGCTACTCTTATATTACACCATTTTTTTAAAAATATTTTTAATTTCTTTTACTTGTTTCTTACAAAGCGTCAATTAAACAAAAACGGTATATTCGTGGTGCAGGTGATTTCCCGGCTTAGGCTTATTTGAAACAAAAAATTCGAAAAGATTCTTAATTTGTATGAGTGTCGCTATCGCCCGTAGCTCAATTAGCAATTTTTGTACAAAAGTAACCGAGAGTTTTCTCTGGGAACAATCAAGAGAAGACCATTTTGGGGAACTTTTCTTTCAACCCGGCGCCATTTTGCTATTTCTCAATAAAAATTGTTAATTGAGCTACGGGCGATAACGACACTCATACAGATTAAGAATCTTTTCGAAATTTTTTGTTTCCGATAAGCCTAAGCCGGGAAATCACCTGCACCACGAACATACCGTTTTTGTTTAGGTGCCATATTGACGCTTTGTAAAAAACAAGTAAAACAAATTAAAAATATTCTCTTTAATTTTTTTGGTATAATATAAGAGTAGCTTAAAAATAATCAAAAAGATTTATTTCATTATGTGTTGTATTTACTGAGAAAAAAAATCTTTAAAAATAACTTGATTTTTCGACCGTTCACAGTGGAATACCCCCTTAAGCTGAATATTTAAAATCTTCTTTCTTTGGGGCTATCTGAAGGCATTGATTTACGCGAATAACCGAAAGAGTTTGCAACAGTTAAAGGACAATATTCAAAACGAAATCGAAAATCTAACCCCACAAATTCTTCGCATAGAAAATGCAAAAAAATACCCCAAATTTGCATGAATTCGAATGACGGTCATTTGTTGCATATTATCTCTAGAACTTGACGTAAAAAATGTATATGTAAGTCTCAAATAAATAAATTATACCACAAAAAAACGCCACGTTGTTTCATTTAACACCTAACAAGGGGAGGACACCATGTGGTAGACACCGATTTTGATGAGCCTTGGCAGGATGGATCTATGTCGAAAATAAGTAAATAGGTGTCCGACATAATAATAGAGATATTTACATGTAAATTATTAACAATTTCATAGTGGCCGTGGAGTTTTAGTGGGTAAAAATCCCACACTACCCTGGCGCCCGGGGGAGATTCCCTTCTGGAGGCATCGGGGTGCCTTTCGAAGATGTCTCCACGTTAAAAAAAAAAATTATTTTATTAATTATTTTTTTTAACTTGGGGAAATCTTCAAAAGGCACCCCGACTCCTTCAGAGGGGTGTCCCCCGGGGCGCCGGTCAACAGAAATACTAAATTTTTTTTTTATTAATATCTCGTAAACTAACAAATTCCCGAAGCAACAATTCTAGATTTAGGGTCCAAACACCCTCCCCACCCTCCCCACAAATCTCCTGCCGATCGGCCACTGGGGCCATTCGAAAGTACAGCCAATATTATATTCGAAAGCGCGTAGCTAAAGAACGATTCGGGATCTCTTCCCCCGAAATACATGGTTAACAAAGCAACAAAACAATTTCCTTTCGTCGGTGCAAAACTTACCGATGCTTCGTTGCCGATCCGTCAATCCTGCGAGACCATCGACGCTCCCGAAACGCAGCACAGTCCCTCCGCAATAATCTCGAATAATATTCTTCTCAGCACTAGTGCAAATCGCCGTAATCCAGTCACCGAATAGCGAATTCGTCAACGGTCGTCGATGCTTCACAAATTCGCTGGTTTACACTTCGTTACACAATACAACACTGACACACTGGCTGATGATTAGCAGGGACGTTTATTTAGTTTACATTACCCGCGCTACCAGTTACGCGAGGCTGGTTTAGCGCGCAACGTTTATGCCGAAGCGCATTCGAACGAGCTGGAACATCACGCGATAATCGAGGAACATAAATACGCGAAGAAGAAACGTGTATACCGCTCGACTTCCCCCCAAAGTCGCGACCAAGGTCGTGCGTTGCGAGAAATACTAAACATTTAAGAGACCGAAATTGCGTGAGCGTAGCAACCGCTTTCAAAAATGTCCCTCGTGAAAAATTGCATCGCTGAAAAGAAGAGATCTACGCGACACGATTAAGTAGCTCGCGAGACCTAATAAAAACGATATTCGCAGAGCTCTGAAAGGAATCAATTACGCCCATTCAACGCCTTACGCATGGAAGGGAAAGTTAAATACAGCGGTATATTTGAATCAGAATCGCGTCTTTCATCGTTTTTACGCGCCGCGTTCGCACGCCTCGCGACACCCAGCGCCCGCGTAAGTTCGTTAATTTGCATGCATTCTCCGGGCCATTTCTTCCGGCATAAAACAAGTTTCAACGCGCTCTAACGGCTGGGGGGATAGCAGTTACTCCATTAATTGCGATCTCTGAAACGTTCGAACGAGGAGAAAAAAAAAATGGCCACTCGAGATTGCTGCGAAGCGCGCTACGAAATCGTTGATTCGCGCAATCGAGGTTGAAACGGATTATGAAATTATCGCGACGCGGACGGCTCGAGCTGGTTTCGAAACGTGGCAGCTGAACACGCGGAGTGGAAACGAGAGGCAAAAATAGTGGGAGTAGTAGCGCGGCAGCGGGATTACACGCTACAAAATTACCGATCAATTTCATTGTTCGTCGCTGTCGAACGAGGAGGGTATAACTGGGAGGGGTTTTTGCCAGGCAGTGCTATCTCTTTCACGCTGGCATGGGCCATCAACAGGCCGCGCGACAATGTTGATTAGACGGTTTAATTGCAAATTATTGGCCCGTCACGAGATTCAATCGCACGGGGCTCTATTCAAGAGCCGCGACCGCGAAATCGCCGCGTTCCGACGCCTTTTCACCCGATATTTATCGCGACCCTTTTCTCCGCGGACTCTTCTTTATTGTATCTGCCGTTAAAAGCCAGGACTCGTTCTATTGACTCGCTCAATGCCCTCGGTAAACGGAATAAAATCCCCTCCTCCGTTCGCAACAGGCAATTCCTCATTATTCCGCGATACATCTACGTTTTAAGTCACCCAGCTGGTTGCCTAGGTCGACTACGCGAAAGAAGTGAATGCGCAAAATATTCCGTTCGTCGCTATGAATATTCATCCACGCCCCATTATCGCAGAGAATTTTAATTCTAACGTCGCCTCGGCGACACCTTCACGCGCCGAGCAAAGCGCGAAGAAAAGAATTAAGGGGTGCGAAGAAATAAACTGCAATTAAAAAAGTGACGTGGAGTTTATCGAGTACGTAGCGAGCTAAGAAGCAATTCGTTCGGAGGCGAGCCCTGCTAGAGACGCGTGGCTTCTTTGGACCACCGATCGGACTTAAAATCGACGAGGCTGATAATAGAGTCCGCCTGGCTTGTTAAAATTAACGAGGAAAAATAAATTGGGATTAATTCCCGTGTGTAGCGGACTTTAAATACGCGGCGGGGATGCGCGACGAGCTCTGCATCGAGCTGCAACACTGAAAAACGTCGGCCGACTCCGTTACGCGTAACGTATCAACTTTAATTGCCACGATTCTTTCTTTCGCAAGGGTCCTCGCGGCGAGGCACTCCGAAACACAAAGGCCTGCGTTCAAACCTAACTCGGACGATTCATGTGCATATATTTCACACTCAACACGTGATCTTGAAAGTACGTCGACCGCTCGCGGCTAACCTAACCTCCCACAGCTCGCACGATCGCAGTCGCGCTCTTCTACCGAGCAAAAAACGTAACTCGCGACGGTGCCGTTCGCGTTCGAATGCTACTCCCGTACTTCTCTATATATGTATATATATTTTTTATCATCCACTCCGTTGGCGACGCGGCTAGACACCATCCAAGCCACTGCGCGATCGAATACTTCGGATCGGTTAGTCCCACAGAAATCGGGAGCTGTCACAGGACGGACACGTTCCTAGCGGCGTTTCGTACACACTCCGCGCTCGAAATAGTCCTCCGCGGCGAACCACGCACTTTCCCGCCGCACGGTGACAGTACGTTACACGGCACGGTGGCGGATCAGTTGGAAACGGCGTATCACTTATTCGATGACCGTTAATCGGCGCAGGGAACACACGACACACGTCGGGGCCGAGCCGCGTTACGCGCGAAAACCGCGGCGAACGTGCGCACCGGGCGCTGAACGACGAATGAACGAAAGCGCCGCGGCCGAAACTTCGCGAGCCCCACCGCCCTTTCGGTGCTCGCGAAGTAAAGCGCGACGCCGGCCGATCGCCGCCGAACGGCGCCGAACGTGCACGAAGATCGATGGACGGGGTTCGGCGGTGTTGCTACAAGATAATTAATCGGTGGAAATATAATGCTGGATCGTGGCTTTGCGCCGCGATCACTACTTCTGTTTTATTAAAACGCGCTCGGCCTGGACGTGCTTACAAAAGGAGGGCCCCCGGTATTACGTCGATCGCGCGACTACTTTTTTCCACGGCGGTGCCGCAATGGCGTTAATAAAAGTTTTTCCCCGCCGCGCCGGGCTCCATTCACTTTCCTCCTTTTTCGCGAATAACCACGTCCGTACTGTAGTTACAGGCTGTTTTACGGCTTCGACGGGAGCGATTGGAACGTTTGATACGATTACGCTGCAACGTCGATTATCCGACGCGGTAGGAAGACGAGTAGGTTTCGACTAGCCGATGCAGCCGCTCCGGCGCGGGGTATTTTATGCTGCGCATCAAGTTTTAGTTCGTACATAAAGATAGGCTGTAATATATTGCGAATAAATGAGCGGCACAGGATTTTGAATTGGTGGAACCAATGGTGGACTGGGTATAAAAATATTGGTAGCCAGGTAGGGTTTGTCGGTTTTTAAAAACCGGTTTTTATTCATGAATTTGTAAAATTCAAAAACCGGGTTTTAAATTTAAAAACCCGGTTTTTATTCATGAATTTGTAAAATTCGGAAACCGGGTTTGAAATTTAAAAAACCGGTTTTATATATTAGAATTAATATGTAGAAAGGAATTAATTGTTTAATTAGAAACGTTAATATTTTGACTTGAAACTCACCTCGGATACAAGCATATGTAACAGTTTACTCATTACTGTAAAACTGTATTCATGAGTTCATATTTTCTGAAGAAAATACTAAATAGATTAAAGATTTGTAATTTGGTACCACTGTAAAAAAATTATAGTTTGTGCGGATTTTTTTTTTTCATTTGGTTTTGTATGCAATCTATTTTATTCTGTTATGTTTTTGTAGATCCATAAATATTAAATGAACTCAAAAATTGTACGGATTTTAGTTAATTTAATTTTTATTTATTTATTTGGTTTTGTATAGATACAGTATATTTTATTCTGTTATATTTTTGTAATTTCATGAATATTAAGGAAACTAATCATTTTTAAAATAAGTACAAATATTTATTTACTATTTTAATTATATATTTTTTGTGAAAATTCGGAAACCGATTGTTTGGTGATTAGTGGAATTCGAAAACCGGTTTTTTCAAAAGTTGGTTTTTGTATAAACCCTATAGCCAGGGGAAAAAGGGGGCCCACCCACAACTGTAAGGCTATCATTTAATTTTTATAATAACTAAATAAAATTTACAAAAGATACACAAGTGGCAACAAAGTACAATTAAAATTTTGGTGAAATAAATATACATTTTTTAGTAATTACAGTGTACGTAAATTGTACATATTACTGACAGTACACGGTAAATAATATCTACTGGGGTGACGTATTTCGTCGTTTTAAAAGAAATTGCAATTAGTCGGAATAACGAAAGCAATAGTAAATGTCGTTTCTTTCAACTTTTTTGTCTACGTTCGTAATGAAAATTTAAAATACGCCTTTTGTAGATTTAAGTAAGCTGTATACGTGGTGAAAATTCCACCAAAATCGGTTAAAGCAACTATGAGCTACAAGCATTTAAAGTTGTTGAAAATCACACATTTCGGCAGTATTTCGCAATTTTTTCAAAACGACGAAACGCGTCACTTAGCAAACTAATCCTTCTAGCTTCTAAAAAAAACTCATTTGAACCAATTTTAAACAAGTTATTCTGATTTAAAGAGTGACCGAGTACTTTTGCAGGCCATTGTAAATACAGATAGTTATAAATGAATTTTTAAATTTTTCTACTTTTCAATTTTAAATGGATGGTGGATATTTTTAAATAATTTCGCTGGTATTGAACATGTTACAATGTGTAGTTCAACAGGTAGTTCAGAAGCATACTTCATGCAGTACACTACATATATTATGAGCAATCGTTTGATTTCACTAGATGATTGTGCCAATCTGTTAATAATTGTTTCTGTATCCAATTCATCTAACGATTGCTTTTCAGTGGATAGCAACATCTATTATATTCTCTAGCTACTAAACGGTCATTAACATTTTTAACATATCGTCTGACGTTTAAGGAGGCCCACAGGCCCCACTTGCGAGTGGGCAAACTGACACCCCGGCCAGTCCGCCACTGGGTAGACCAATTGCCTAACCCAGACCTCAATTCTACTTATAAGTAGTGCAACTATTTCTTGAAATATTTCTATAAAATTCGAATATACTCAATCTACAACTTGCTGTCCTCATAATTTCTGTACTTACTCCTGCTGTTTCTCAGTAGTACAAGCACCCATAAGTCAGCCATTGAGACTTCTACGTTAAATATTACTGTTTTCTGTTGTATTACGAATGAAGCAGGTAAAATATATGTAAATCTGACTGGCATACACATGTTCATATGTATACAAAAATATTCAACTTATATTGTTTAGCAGTTTAGAATTATCAAAGAATCTACGACTGTGCTTGGCAACTACATACTTTCCAAGCTACAACACAACTACAGCCATCGTTGTAGAAATGAAACAATAGACAATTATACACACAGTGAACGGTCGTCTTCGATCCTTGCTTTTGGTCCTAGGAACACCCCCGCTAGTAAAGCGAGAAAGTTAAATAGCCGAAAGGCGGGATTTCCTATACGCGTCAGACTCATTTATACCGAAACAATGGACAACAATGCTCTTGTTTTTCTATAAGCCATTTTCAAATGTTGTCGCCGCGTCAGACGATCGCCTGCTTCCGAAGCAATCTAGACGCAAACGCAGTGTAATCAATAAAAGTGTCAACTGTATTTTCCTCCGAGGGGCATGAAAAATTGTTCGAATATGTCGCATATTATCGTGTTCCTTACGATCCAAGTGACAATGATTATAAACATTATATGGAACTGACCTACCACAGACACACGCTTCTGACGCTTACAGAGAATCTCATCTGCGTGCGGACGCTGCACACTGGGGTACTTGGCCCTAAATCTGCTTTCGTACTAGCAGCCACAAACGTCCGCAAATCTCAGGACCATACATTAAAACACGCAATGCCAATAAACGTATAAAACCAAGATGAAGTCAAATTTTGGATGAACTTTATTACCTACTAAAGCTTAGACGCCTAAAATATAAAAAAGTAAGCCATTTTGAAGTGAAATATTGCAGCTTTTAATCCCAGAACAAGACGGGACAGACGAGAGACTTTCTTCAATGTTTATTGTTGTTATATGTCATTGTTAACTATATTAAATGATCGTACCATTTCCTCCCATGAAACCCTTATATTTCTTGATTAATATGTAACTCTGAAACGGAAATCTTAATAAGTAAATGTCATAATAAAATAAATTATGATAATAAATCGACTTATTTCGAAATTCTTTTACATCCTGTGCATTTTTTGTAAAATTCTACGAAACAATTGCAATTGCGTCATTTCTAAGCATATTTGGCTGCGTTAAAACGAAAACAATAATTTTAGTTAGCTTTTAGGGCCGCAAGCGGCGAACGCAGAGTTACAATTGAATTGCTACATGAATTATAATTACAACATAATTCAATTACATCGTATTGAATTATTATTTGCAATTGTAATTGCATAGTACAATGTAATTGTAATTGCATAGTACAATGTAATTGTATTATAATGACGAATTAAAAGGTAACGAAATTGAGAGGTAATAAGAGGTGGGAAAGAAATATGTAGGTAAAGGTTTCGAACAGAAAAAAAATTATTATGAGTGCTGAATATGGTATTATTCATAAATTTATAACATATAAAGAGAAATAAACTCCTTTGTTACATTTTTTCCACTTTTTGTTTCTCACTTCTTCAGTGTTTTGAGCTGTAATTTAATTGCATTGTATTTCAATTACATTCTATTCAATAAATCCTCAGCTTTCACGTCCTAATATTTAAAAAAAAACAAGCACTTAGGTAAATACAAACCGCAGTCGACCCTTAATATAGAACACTAGGTAGCTTCAAAGTATAGACAGTTTTAAACAAATTCGTGATACATTTAACTGAACCCCTTTCCCGATAATTACTTTTCCGCATATTGGTAGTTAGCTAACCGTATCTTCGGTAATCGATGCTTCTCTGCATATGATCTGAACGAAGTGCCCTAAATTCTTGGAAACCTTTAAACAATCAGATAATCACAATCAGTCATTCGCCATTAAAATTTCTCAGCCAGCAAGGTACCAAAATTCTAATACACAAGAAACACATAGAACTTCTGTATTACCAAATCAGCTTGCCAAGTAAAAAAATATAAACATCAACTCCTTTGCGTTACCCATGACATAACATGTCCTAAGGGTAAAGTTTCACACTGTACTACATACTAGTGCAAATGAAAAAAATTCCAACCGAAAGTAAAGTGAATAATTAATCGCCCTAAATAGGTGCCTCCTGAAATGTATCGCGACAATCCAAGCACGGGGGAGGATAAAACAGTGGAGGAATCGCAGGGGATGCACTCAGATTGCTCTTGGATATTCTGTCAACGGGGAAACGTAAGGTGGCGGAAGCCTGGCGAATCGATAAAACAGAAAGACAATGAGTCGCCGTTTACCTGTCCACCAGAGTCTGCGGGTAGCGTCGGGAAGCTCGAATTCTCGTAGCAGAGAGCCGGTAACCAATTTACGGGCGCGCTAGCCAATGGCCAGCGGACGGTATTTTTCGCCTCGTGGAAAAAAAAGAAGGAAGGAGCTTGAAAGAGACGAAAGGCGGCGGCAGAAAACAAAAAAAGATGACTTCCTCCAATCGAAATCCATTTTCATCCCGAATCAAGTACCGAGTCTGACAGTGCGGACGAACGACTTCGCCGTGCGTAAAATTCATTGCCGATCGCTCTGCCCAATGACCGTCGGGCTCAAGCGTCATCGGAGCCGGAAAGAGCGAGAAATGCGAGCGGGAATTCGACGACCGAACGAGGATATCTCGCCCAGCTTTGACATGAATTTTAAGTTAATGGCATGCTTACGCGTGGCAATGGAAGTGCCGCACGATGTCCGCTGGACAAGGGATATAAAAAAGAAAGCGGGACACGATCGCAGAAATATCGGGAGGCAAAGAGGCCGGCTCGTACTTCTCGGATTTTTTAAAATATTCCCGATAACGATAACGAGCTTGTTTTTCATAAAGGGAACAATCGGAATCCGATACGGCAGTAGCAGCGAAATGCTAGCGTTAACGGATAAATTGGTCATAATTAAGGCGAAAATTGTGGCAGAACACTTTCGCAGGCAGATAATTATGGAACGCACGATTGGTAATTAACGAATGGTCCGTACTCGATATTCTATGGTGATGTGGTTTACAATTGTTTTATGATAATTTTATCATATTATCTACCTCTGGGGGAATTCTTTATTCCGTCACTCGAACCTCGTAATTGGTACCTACAATAATGGAAATATCGACTGAACATTTCAGTGATATGCAACTTGTATCCTACAGGGTAAGTCCGGTACAGTTCGACCACCGGGAGAGTCCGGCCAGTGTTGATATTTTTAGACTGACGCAAAAGAGGACACTGTGTGCCATGGACACAAAAGAATTGGATGCGCCTGTTGTTGATCTCGCATTGGCCATTGTCACAAATCTATATTTAAATTATAAGAAACACTTAAGACTTTACGCGAGTCTGAAAGTTTTCAGACCAAGTTACAGTGCTGATGATATTTGAAAGACAGGTAAGTATGTTTACACTATTCCGATATTGGGGGATATAATATGCATAAAACAACCCCCCAACAATAAGTATGTATTAGGGTGGTTCTTATGTGTATGGTAAAGAATCAGAATTTTTTAAATTTTCTTCTGACCCTCTCAGAAGTTTCCAAATAGTTTAAAAGAATTTCGTCTAAAATTTTGTTAAAATATATTAAGGACTAAAGGTCGCTCCATGGCATTGAAATATTACTATTATAAATTGATAGAAATGTTTGCAATAAGGACAAAATAATTTTATTAACTTTTAAGTGAGAGGATAACATTAAAATTCGGGCACACATCGCATAGACGAAACGGGTTTATAACGAGGGTGTACTGTATTGTGTTGTGGCATAAGGCTTTATATGCACATTTAAATTTCTCGAATCAGATGCAGACGCAAACGCTAAAATAGATAAAAGCATGGTTTCGGATTCTGATATATAAATATGAGCACCGTTTCATTAAAATTGGCAAGTGACAATTATGGAAAGTCGCATTTGCCAAACTTGTGGCACATGCGATATATAAAGTCCTTGAGCGACCTTTATATATCAAAATATACAAATAAAAAACACGAAGATATTTTTTTTTTGTCAAATAGAAGATTTTAAGAGGGTCAGACAATACAAATTTTAAAGTTGAAAAATAAGGACCACCCTAGTATGTATTCGTTTTTAATTTATTTTGACAAGGTGGTCGATCACTCCCTTGATTATGGGATAGTCCGACCACGTTAATTAAATATACAGTGTGTTTCTTCTGTTAATGCTACAGCAATTGCTATACACATCGGTGGTGAACTGATGTTTCATGATTCCGTTTCAACGTGTATGTGCTGTTTGATTCCTCTCACAAATCTCAAGACACATGTATCGCGATCTGCATCGATACATGTAGCAATGCAGACCTCAACGTGTATTGGGCCCTTAAGGGTACTAGACAGTCGTTCCTGTCTAAAATGAAGCATTTCTGTTTCAATTAATTGCAAAGAGACCAATTGAAACAGAGTCTTGTCCTTTGGCTTGAAGTTTATTAACATCATAAGCTTCAAAAAAAAATTTGTGTAGTCAAAAATATGCATTATATATTACGCTACAGATGGATCACTAAAAAGGCTTTTTAAAAAAAGTTTCTCTTGTTTTGCAGTGATAACTCAGAAACGGAGGTTCCAATCGATTCAAAACAAATTCGAGGATCTTCACAAAATATGTAGTTTCGGACCAGACCTAAATTAAAGTCAATGAAAACTCTTATTCTTTATGAAAATAAACTGAAACCCCATTGAGACACCATTGATGAGGTTTTACAATCCCCCAAGCCCCAAAAGGTGAGGTCTTAGTTTATTTTCATAAAGAATAAGAGTTTTCATTAACTTTAATTCAGGCCTGATCCAAAACTACACATTGGAACCTCCGTTTCTGAGTTATCACTGCAAAACAAAAGAAACTTTTTCTCAAAAAGCCTATTTAATGATCCATCTGTAGCGTCGTATATAATGCATAGTTTTTACTAAACAAACATGGTTTTTAAAACTTATGATGTTAATAAACTTCGTGCCAAAGAAGAAGTCTCAGTCTCAATCGGTTTCTTTGTAATTAATTGAAACAGAAATGCTTGATTTTAGACAGGAACGACTGCCTAGTACCCTTAAGGGTCTGTCCAGACGCGTGTAAAACAGTACGCAAATCGGTTCTTGAATACTGTTTATCATGTAACTTCTGAACCAATTATTAAAAACAAGTTGTATAACGATAAATACGATACGATGCGGACCATAGACGAAATATTGATTGTATGAGAACTGGTACGCGTTCCTCACTGCCTTCTGTACAATATGGCACGAATTTTCCAAAGAACCTTCATCATATCCAAAATAAAGGTAGGGAACTACTTAAACTAGAAATACGAACACCACAATAAACTGCCCAAGAACTATTAACAATTCAGAAGCAAATCCTCCTGATGAACAGAGTGACGTAACTGAACAACCGAATAAGAGATGGACATTGCGTTTCTGCTTTACATCCTGGCAGCGATGTCCTTTGGCGCAATTTTTTCCGAGTACGTCTTCCATTTATAACGACGATCGGGCGAGCTAACGAACGTACGCGCAATAACGAGAAGGAGCAAAGAGACGGAAGCGGCAGGAGGGAAGGGGCACGCGAAAAACTGAACAGAGGTTTTGATAGAGGCTTCGATTGAGAGTAGATGCGTTCTTCACCGGCCGGATGATTAAATACCGGCTAGCCGTGCAGGCTTTGATCCCTCCAATCAGCGCACTGTTCCACGATCGAGTAAGCTACGCGACCTTTGTACACTTCAAAGTCCTTCGGCAGTGGACGTTCATAAAACGAGCCGAAACGGACTCTGAATGTTTAATGTTCGAACACCTGTTCATCCAGGGTAAGCGACGCGCTTTTCTTCATGCTCGCCGCTCCCTCTATGCTGTGAAATCTATCATTCATTCGATAACGAACGGACGCGGTTTTCACGAACGTATATAATCAAACGTGGCTTCGCTTTGCTCGCGGTTTCTTTGCGCAAATTCTAGATTCGTTAACCTATTTAAGGGGTTATTCTACTGCGATGGTCGCAGAGAGGAAAAATCGGCCCAGCAAGACTTCTTTCAGGAAGAGGAAGGTGCTCTCTACGAGCCAGGCGTGGCAGATTAGGTGTAAGTAGAATTTTCTTCACTGGAAATGTTTCCGAATGCGTTTTTCTCGAAACAGTGGTTTAGAAAATGATTGCCACGATATCTGAAATTCTACTTCACCGCGATGTCCGCCCCTAGCAGAATTAGGCCAAAATATTGTCCTCTGCTAAATTGTTTTTAATTTTGTAGCCCGAAAAAGATAAAGAAAAATCGCAAAAGTGAAATTGCAGCGATTTTTAACAAATTTGAAATTTCAATTCGAATCTGCTACGTGCGATAGTCATGTCCGAATAATTTAATTAAGAATCTTGTTTGGTTTTTTTGTTTCAGATGAACAGAACGACCAGAATCATGGCGACAAATCGAGGCGAATATTGACGGCCGAACAGGGGTTAAATATTTTTCCCTTCTCTACCTTCCTACGAAGTTTCATTAAAATCGGTGCGTAACACCTTATGCGGTTTCCTCGTCAGATTATCTCGTTAACCTGTAGGAGGTCAACTGCAAATAAAAACTATTATGGTATAAAGAAAAGAAACTTTAAACCGTTAACCGTAAAAGTTTTCCACAAAATCACAAGTGTTTTTTTGTAACACCAGTAACGAAAGATGTATTTAATATAGCCTACCAGATCTACATACTCAATCTTCTTAGTTTTCGAATTAAATTTACACCATTCTTACATTAAAGTGTGTACTTTAAGATGCATATAAAGGTTTCTAAATTAAAAAACATTTTCATTGAAAAAAAAATTGCTAAAGTTCACCCTGTTTTTTCTAGTCCTAGGTTTAGGTTGCCTCTTAATAGATTAATTTTAATTCAATAATATCCACAAACTTTTCACGTTTCCATTCCCAAGTTAAAGTGTCCACGCTCTTTAGTGCTTATAAAGTGGAAAAAATTTTACTGAAAGCAAATTTTGGAAAGGAGAGATTCTTGTTTTCTACAGAATGCAAGAAGCGATGTCTTTAAATTATCCATGGATGTTCGAGTGGTCTAAATATGCTGACGCGTATAAATGGCCAGCAGTTCGAATCGATGAAATATTTTTCATGCAACCCTACTCTTTGCCCCTAATGCATCGAGGGGATCAGGAAGTCTCTCTGTGCCAGCATCACCTAGAGTAAATATTTGACGAGTAACTCCGCTATCGTGGTGGTACTGGTCCTGATGAGGGCTGCTCAACCTCGCCTTTGCTGCCTCGCCTTAACATCGTAAAACGTTGTTATGTCACTTTGCAAAATCAAAGTTACTGGCGTGCGATTGACATCGGAGGGGGGAAGGTACTCATCAGCTGACGAAGGTTTTTACGGTGATTAGAGCAATTCGGAATCGTATGAGTGAAATAATCCTATATACATTAAGAAATTTATAGACCCTCTAATTTAAAAAAATAAGATCATGCTTCTCGGGTTACGATGGAAAGGATGAGGAATAACGTTTGGCTAAATATGAAATAGAATTTTTAAAAATTTCTATGCACATTTGAAACAAAACTTCTTGTTTACACATTACTGCAAAAACGAATAAAAAAGAATATGTAGATGTTTTTTATATACCACAAGTAATCCTACAATTTGAAAGCTTCTTATATTCATATCTCATATATCTTTCATTAATCTCTGTATTTCACACTAATATAATAACGTCAAAGCTTATTCTCTTTTTGTTATATTATTGGAATAATATATTTAGACTATGTATACTGCGAATATTTAATGTATCTTTCTAGAGAGCCACACGCGTGGATCGTCACGCAGGCCAAGGTGTAGCTTGTGTTTCCTTTTTCTTTTTTGCCAAGGTGCTCCGCACTGTTATGGTCGTCAAAGGAACAGACCTTAGTTTAGTCGTGGTTTGAAGACGGAGTAACGACAACCGTCGCGATACTTTTCCATACCATTCTTTTACATTACATTTAATTATATGAAATATAAGTTCAGACCAAGAATAGTGTGTTTCATTTAGAAGCCCAAGACGTGATTAGGAGTAGAAAAGTAGTTTTTCTACACACACACACACACATATATATATTTTGAAAATATAGAATAGAATTAATATTTTCTATTAACTTTAAATAAATATTTGTATAAATAACTTAATACCAAACACAAAAAATAAATAAATTAATACACAAGAAAGAAACTTCTTTCAACATATATATATTAATTCATCATACCGCACACGTGGTATAACTCCACGAATTCAAATAATAAAAAAAATATGAAATATTCAAACTACAATAAATCTTAATCTAAACAAACTAAATCCTATAAATATTAACGAAATCAAAAATCTTATAAAAATAATTCTTAGATTCTCAGCTATAAAAATCAAAGTAAATCTTCCTCTAAAATATTCAGTATTAAATCCAGATACTAACTCAGACTCCCCTTCAACTAAATCAAAAGGAGTACGATTGAATTCAATCAATAAACTAATTAAAAATATTAAATAAATAGGTAGTAAAATAAATACAAACTTTACATAAAATTGAAATTTATATAAATCTTCAAATCAATAACTTTCAATTAACAAAGTTACAGTAAATATTATAAGAAATAGTCTCACTTCATATATATATATATGAAGTGGATATATATATATAAGGAATGATATTAGTTTTATCTAAAGGGGTTCGACACTGTCAAATAAACAGTATTGAGTTTCTGTAACAAAAAGGTAATTTATTCTTAATTTATAAATCCTAATTGTATTACTTTATCCTATTGTTACCTGTAACAAAAAGAAACGACATTAAAGTCTATTCTATCCTTGATGTCGATTCCCTTGTGCAATTTAACTTAAACGATTTTCTTACGTTACGATTTTATTACAAACGATCTTGTTTACTTCTTTGTTCTATCTCATACACTTGGTCGCGTGCTGTAGATGTCGCCCAGAGTTGGGCAAAATGCAATCTAATTACAAATAACAAATTACGATTAAACTGTAATTGTGTAATTAATTACACATTATTTTCTGTAATTGTTAATTTAGGTAGTTGACCATTTGTTTTTGCCAACTATCTAAATCAACGATTACTGAAAATAATGCGTAATCAATTACACAATTACAGTTTAATCGTACTTTGTAATTTGTAATTACATTAAATTTTGCCCAACTCTGATGTCGCCCTTCGAAGTGAGCGGCAGATTCCATTTTAAAGAAACGCACTTATGCGCTTTCTTTGCATACATATTATTTATGCACTTGTTATATACTTATATCTACACTTAATAAGAACACGAACACCATATTTCTTCTCTCTATTCTGAATGATTGAAAAATTACAGCAGCCAGTAGGCGAGTAAACAGTGTTGAACGCGACGGCTCGATGCTTTCGTGATACTTAAAGTCTAGGTTCGGTGCAGCTGCATATATGCGCGTTCACAACCGGTATATGTAAATTCTCGTCGGACCCGAAACTGCTGGCAGAAGAAAAATACAGACAGCAACAGAGTTGGGTGGTCAGCACACGCAGCTACGCTATTCCCGTATGCGGAACTGAACTGAAAATCGCACGCCACAAACTACCCCCGTCCCTGCATGTTTGAACGCACACACGTATCGCCTGCTCGATGTCATGATCTATAAAACATAAGCATTATACTTTCTAATGCATTAGAGAACACCAGATCCTTCCGCTGGTCCCCTAACCGAACGCAAATGATGGAGGGCACGTAGCCAAACGATCACCCCTAACGATTGTCCCTTCGTCAATGCTCGTTCGACGTTCCTATCGATTTCTAGAGCAAACATACCCAAAGTTTAAAATTCCACGTCAAAATCGATTGCTTTTACAGAGTCATTTTCAAGCGCAATTAATTCTGGCTTAGTTTATTGAACAGGTTGTTGGACCTCGAAGTTGAAAGCTAGCGAAGCAAGATTTTATATTCAATTATCTCTGACAGCTGTCGCGGACATTACTTCGTAAATTTTGGTAAATCTGTTGCGAGCTCTTTGCGTAGTTACAAAAGAGAAAATTCGCAAGGCAAATTCGCGTTTATTATACGCGAATTATACGGCTCGATTCTCCGGAGTCTCTGATTGCTTACTTAATTAACACAATCGATTATTGCATCGGGCATAACCGTAGGCATCGAACTATGTCGCAAATAAAATCCTAATTAAGGGAGGTATCCAGTCGCGATCATTGTAATTGAACAGCAATAGGAAAAACACATCGTTTGTCAAGCTTATGCGATCCTGCAGCCTTATTTCAGTCGTTCGAAATTGTAATAAGTTATGCTAACAAAATTACATACAATTAGCGAGCTATAATGAATTGTTTCCCGATCTGATTGCTCACACTCTGGCGCAATCAGACCCGACGTCGCTGTATGCGGAACAGTGCATTGTCGACCACAGTCCTTGTAATTACACCGTAGACGTTTAATGAAATAATAAGAATTAACGGGCTGTCGCATTCAAAAGATGCAAATTCAATTAATGAGGAAACAGAACGGATCAACGTTGCTTGCAATATGTTGCCTGCACTTTTTCCTCTTCATTCTTAATTAGTAACTTCTTTCAGCGTTGGCAATTTATAACGAGTGATATTCATCTACGATTGTAAGTCGAAAGAACCGATGCGAGTGCTTGAATTTATCCGAGAATTAGAGGTGCAGACTAAAGTGTGAGATTCGGCTATCGCGTGTGTTAGTAAACTTATGGGTCACGAATCTGGCCGCAAGGGTAATAATTAATTGATATCACCTCTTGACCGACGCATGAAAATGCAACATCGGCGGAAATGTAATTATGGGTGCTCCATACGCAGACGATATTACAAGTCGAACGATAAACCAATATTGCTCGAGCTTCGCCCTCGAAATTTCAATGGAACGTTTAATAAACAAAATATTTTAGCCTGAATACAATAACTATTTGGAAGCACATCAAGTCGTCCCTTAAATTCCCATTGCAGTGGAAATCCTAATTTCTCCCTTGTCAAACTATTCATTTATAATACTTTATTCTTTCAACTTTTAGCTCAGTGCAAAAATTCGTTCACTCACTGTTAGGACATGTTCTCTTTTAGAACACTTTTATCAGAAAAGTGGCAAAAGGTCATATTACATAGTGTTACGTAAGAAACCGAGATGGTGATTGGTGATTGATTCCGGAACGTAAAGAGGGATCTTGCCCCGTCGCCTCCGGCGTAACCGTAATCCCTCGAGCCGGTCACGCTTTTTGGAGTAGGGGAGACCGGGGCTAGTTGATACGTTCTTCAGTTTTCAATTTTTTTCATTTTTTATTTAATTAATTCCTTAATAACAAATATGCCAAAATATACTTTGGTCCTTCCTCTTTAATATATAGTAAACGAAAACTTGAGAAAATACATACAAAACGAATGAAAAAATGTTATTTGGACGAATGCAAAGTGTATCAAGTTATCCCACTGCGGGGCTAGTTGATACGATATTCTGTTTTCAATTTTTTTAATTTTTGTTTTCATTAATTACTTAATAACAAATATGCCAAAATATACTTTGGTCCTTCCTCTTTAATATATAGTTAGCGAAAACTTGAGAAAATACATACAAACTGAATGGAACAACAATGTTCTTTGGACGATCAATCAGTTTGGATGTATCAAAACTAGTTACACTTTCTCCATATAAACGAAGAAAACAGTTAAATACCGATTGTTAATGCCAAGGTACATAGACGTACGCTAAATCGTAGTAAAGAACCTAACTTTAGGCACAGATCTAGCCATATGTCACCTATGTAGTAAATTTCATGTTATTTAACAAAGTCTACCAAAGAAGCGATATCTAAAATTTGTTTAATAATTTCAGTAATATTCGTATTTTTCTATAACTTCAAATGAAATTCCAACTAAGTAAATAATGTATTACACCAAATTTAAAGGTAGTCATTAATTTCAACCCTGAAATGGTATCATTCTTCCACTGTTCCTTTTTAAAATCGAAACACTGAAAAAATTGACACACCCTATTGTATTATGATCACTACACGTCCCAGAAAATATAGTTCGCTACACGATCTGGTAGTAATATTCAGCACATTTGAGATATTTAAGTTTGAGACATTTTTAAAAACGTACTCCATCTCTACCGGAATTACCCTATTTCAAGTTATCCTTTACTTACCAACTGCGATTAGAAAATCTCTCCCTCTCTCCTACACCCCCGTCTTCGCCTTATATTGTTGCTGGTGAGGATGTACCTGTGCCAATTACGCGAATTTGATGATGACAGCAGAAACTAATGTATTTAACACAAAACGTTTCGAATTCATAGAGCGGCCACATAGCTGCATAACGAATAATACATATGTTCCTTAGAAGATGAGGTTACGCCAGGAGAACGGTGCACGGTGGGGTGGCAGTCAGGCGGTGGGAGGATCGTTAAGGGGCCGAGGTAGCACAGGGGTTGCCCGGGGTGGTTCCCTGTGACAGAGAAGCTAGACGACTCGGGGAGGGTTCGTGTGGCCCTAGGGGTTAATAGATGGCCGATGTCCCCGCGCCGAGGTCAGACACTGTGTCACCTTCCACGTTCGTCATTACGAATGCAGATTGGACCTCCCGCCATTACCCTGGCGCCTATCTAATCGTCGTCGAGGCCGGCCACGAAACTTCTCGTCTGCACGGAAAATTGCCCATTGTCCGACTACGGGGGCTGCTCTTTCCACGCTTTCCATCGGGTATGGTGCGCTAACTTGTGCTCCAAGGGAAAGTCGGATTTCTGGCGCCTCGTAAATCGCCGATGGCCGCGCCGAAATCCCGCTTTCCGGAGTCTCCAGGAATCGAGGAGGAACGGGCCACGTTGGATCATGAAGCACGCGGTCTGCGGAGGTGTCGTTTCCTGGTCAGCTACACGGGGGCATGCTGCCAGGGAGTTCGTCAGTGACTACGAGGAATCGATTCGGGCCATTTAGGTGGATAGAGGTAACAATTAATGTCTTCTGTCGGGATTGATGGTAGACAATTTTATACTGTGTAGGGTGCACGACATTTCTTAAACGATACGTGGTGCACTTGGCATTAGGAGTTGTGGACACTTGGGAGAGAATATAATTGCGTTGGTTTTGATCCGGGTTTATCAAGTTGAACTTGTCAAAAGTTATACAGTTTCTTGTGTACGAGAAACCTTGTATTTTATGAGTGTTAACCCTGCGTTGACACTCTGGGTGTGAGCCACCCATAAGCTGATTTTGAAGCTCTGTACCTTTTCCGAAACGTAGAATATCGGATTAGTGGCAGCTTCTAGTGTTAGATTGGAAAGTTTACTACACTTTAGGGCTATTACTCAAACGTGGCAAGCGTTAATTGTTGTCCTAGGGTCGTAGGTAGCAGGCTATGGGTGTGAGCATGTATAAGTACGTGCATAACAAATTAAGAAAGAAAATTATAAAAATACATAAAAAGTTATATAAAAAATTTTGTTCCATTAAAAATAAACGATGACTTTCTAAAGTTAGAAAAAATAAATTTAGAAAAAATAATCTCTCCATTGCTGTATTGTATTTCTTCCGCCCTCTAAAATGTCCCACCGTCGACAATAAACAAATTTTTATTCCTAGAGCGCTTGAAGCACAAGCTTAAAAAATATCTTCAAAGAAACTACTGTACACTTTCGTTAACTACAAAACAAATTGAATATAAATACAAATTATATACTTATTACTATTTTCCATTGATAACTTCCTATTCGTCAGTTTTATTTGCGAAAGAATTAGTCATACGCTTTGAATAAATAATTTCATATTTTTTGTCACATCGAGTTTGCAAAATTGCTCGTTTCTGTGTGAAATAATGTATGCATCGAGCTGCGACCAAGTGCACGGTGAAATTTCACATTTGTGATGAGATTAAAAATTACCGGGGAAGGGCACTTTAGTTGAACTGAACCGATTGGCGATTCCGAACCCGTCAGTAATCGCAGCATTGCATTTGCACAAAAATTAAACGCGATGGACATGTCGCCATCAACAAGGCTCCAATATCCAATGATTACTTGTCATTGAACTGAATCCTTGATGCAACCGATATTCCAAGTAATTAACGATGGCTGTTGCAAATCGAAATCCTTCTATATTCCTGCACCAACTTCCCGATGAGATAACAAGAGGTAAACTATTGAACTTCAGCTATTTCACAATTTGGCAGATATACAGTATTCCTGCAGCAATTGCTAGAATTGGACGATCAAATTTCGAAGGTAAATGGCGTTGGTTAAACAGACAATTTGCTTCCCGATGATCATACTAGTTATTTTAAAATCCACGTTTATCTTGCAGAACATATTTACAATGGTACGTGAAATGAACGTTTCAAATTCTTGAAATTCCCGGCGATATATGTGCTCGCGAATGGTAAAATATTTGCGCTGCCGCGGCCAATGTGCAGAAACGATAAATCGCCAAAGATGATACGGTATAAAGCCATTTACGCATGCAAAAGCGTGTAATGCATATTTTGTCTCACACATCAGCGTGCTCAAAATGCAAATTA
Organism: Andrena cerasifolii; assembly: GCF_050908995.1. NCBI lineage: Eukaryota > Metazoa > Arthropoda > Insecta > Hymenoptera > Andrenidae > Andrena > Andrena cerasifolii. The sequence continues at coordinate 4,965,425 of NC_135125.1, read as the reverse complement.
AACCGGTGGATAGTCGGAATAAATATTTCGAAAAAATACAGCGTCCGATGGGGGAGGGAGCTGCGCAGAGTACTTTTCGCTTTAAATGATTCATGTAAATCCTTGAAATCCATCTAAAACTGTAGCACAACATGACATGCAAATCTGCTTGTATATACACGCGTTTACATGTGCACAACTGTCAAAGAATTTTTACCTACGATAGCTGCTTTGGGGGTAATAAACTAAATAAACAATTCACGAACTTTATTCTCTTGAGAATAGTAAATGTGTTTCATTCATTTTGTCACTCCAATTATTTTACGAAAATGATTTCAAAACAATGTGCTCACTGAAAGAGAAAATATTTAATGGAATAAAGGTGTGATAACGAAAATAAATTTTTAAATTATGATCCCTCCCATGATCCCTAAATAAAGTATTAATTCACTAAATGTTTGTGTTATGTTTATTATGTTTCTCTTACATTATTTATTCCGAAATACAAATACACAGAAATCTTTTAAAATATATCATTACATTCACTCATTCTACAATTTCTTTAACGTTACAAGGAAGCAGGTCTTGAGGTCATTGTAATTACTCGACAGAATTCGATTAAAATTGCAAATGAAATTTTTTCTAGTTATGCATATATCCTTCATTCGTCCGAATTATGACGTGGGAATAATTTCAAACAATTTTAGAAGCTGTAGAATTTATTTTGTAAGAAAAGAAAACGATTTACTTAAATGAATGGGGTGTAACTTGCATGTTTCTGGTAAGGATTTCGTCTAGACGAGGTCTCCTATTTTCCTTCCTTAGAAAACTATTCGTTGGCGCAGATAGATATAGTCTGATTCTACTTTCACAGTACCTACATATGTAGTAAGGATGCTCTGACCCTTCTGCGACGAATGTCACCCTCGTTACTTTTTATTCTGTTGAAGTTCTTTCACAAACTCTCTTTGTAAGTGGCCATGCTGGATCGTAACCTTAGAAAGGTTGAGAATTGCTTAAACAATCTTTAATAACTTTCCCCGTTATTTACAAAATCTTCGTAACTGCTTCGATTCAAATCGCATTGTAAAAGACAATCCGTGTTTTATAATGAGTGTGAGATAATTCGTTGCTTTAAAGCAATAGACCTCGCGAATTGTTTATGTATAGTATAAAAGTGTATATATAAAATAGTCTAAAATTTTAAAAATATGCAATTGTAAAACTTAATCGCCTGAAGAAAGGCTACTGATAGCCTATACGTTAACAGTTACAGTTATAGTTACTCTAATCAGCATTGCAACCTGCGTCTGACCAATGCCGGTTACTTCTACTTGCGCTCACTTCGCTTCGTTTCTGTCGCGCATTTTAGTAGCACAACTCATAGAAACAGCAATCGAACTTTCACACAAAAATTTACCAGTCGATTCTGGACGTGATTCGCAACGAGAAATATCATATCTATAGATGCGTGACTCAATACAAATTAAGGAGATATTGTTAATCAGCGTTGCCTATTTTGATCAATTTTAACGTGGTCCTCTAGATAATCTTTATCTCTAGAATTATATTAGCATGTTTTTCTTTTGATTTTACTCACGAACTAAGGGCTTACATTGTTGCAACGATTGAAGATTTAAAACAGATAATTTTGAGCTAATTTTTTTATAAAATTCATCTTAGACACTAACTGTCTCGTTCTTAACTAGCGTCCCCAGTGTCGGCTTTGCCCGAGATATTACCGTGACTGCTTCGTGTTTATTAGAATTAATATCTTTTAAGGAAATTAAGTATTTTTAAAAAAAGGTTAATTTCTTCATAATATTTTGGAAAAGATAACATTCTCTCCTTTGGGAGATTTACTTTTCCTTCAGCGCAACATATACCAGGCGCTTCTTCGTTCCATGTTAATTCCGGGTCTTTTAAACATGCTACATAACCTATGTCCGTCCTAGAGTATCCACGAATAACGTGTTCAAATTTGAGGAAGATCGGTTCAATAGGTCTTGAGTTTTGCACGAACATAAAAATCGGCTCTCTCTGTATATAATAGTATAGATTGCTAAACCATCGTAATGAATACAGTCTATACCGGAATCTGTTGGATCGAGACATTTTGAATGTTATCCACCTCGATAACCGAAGGCCGCACAAAAACTGATATATTAGAAAATATTCTGCGGGTAAACAATAAACATATCAACGTATAAAAATAATAAACTATAAAATAAAATAATTGTACATTATTTATTTAAATCGTAAATAAGGTAATTGTAATAAACACCATTTAAACTGATTCCCTGAATTGTTCCTTTATCCATACAAGTAGATTAGATAAAGTCATTCAGCCATGGGGATCCAAGGACGGCGTAATGTACTTCGAAATCCAAAGTCATAAAGGACACGTGGTCCTCCAGAATGACCAAAACAGTGGGGACGAAATCCTCCAAGCACTGTCCTCTTGACATTTACGAAGGATAAGAGAGTTAATTAAGCAAGTCGGGTGAGCACAAGCTGGACGTAATCATGTGAAATTACCGGCTTTTCTCGAACATTATTTTCGTTTTATTTCGCTTTCAACCGTGCTGGAAGAAACCATAAGGGCGCCTCGGATAAGGGTCTTGGTTCAACGGGCGAGCTGAACAGCGATAACTTCGTTTCTTTGAAATTAGTTCGTCGGTAACTAGCCCCACGTGATCATCACATCGAACTAGCTTGCACTTCATGCCTTTTCACTAAGAGTTCTAATTAAAACTCTAAAACATTGATGTAGTGAAATGTCACGGTATCCTTAAGAAGTGTGCCTGGTAAACTTCAACATTATGCAACGAATCTGCTGATCTAAAACTGACTCAATACTCAACTCGAATTACTTACGCAGAGATTTGACACAGGCTGATAATTATATTAAAGCAGCAAATATATTAAAATTGCCTTAATTGAAAATAAAGAGAGTCCTAAAATTTCCCTAGCATTTCCCTAGAAGTACAGATAATAACTTGTCGATGTTTAAATCTTTAACGAAAACTCGAGTAGCACGGAGTTCTAATAACTCTTCAACAGAGTTGGGCATTAATTAAATGAAAAATTATTTAAATAACGAAAGTTACTGTAACTTTAGATTATTTAACGAATAAAGTTAATTTTTTATGCGGGTTAACATTATTCGACACATGACGAATAATTTTTTTAACTTTTATTCGTTATTCGTCACTTTTATTTAAATAAAAATTTTGCCCCATCTCTGCTCTTCAAGTATTTGCAGGAAACAGAGATAATTGAGGAGAAATTCTGTAATCGGGGTGGCATTATAGATAGTACACAGAGTAATATTTTAAATGCACAAATTCAATATAGAGTAAACTGTACAATGATTGGCACTCTAAGCGGAAATCCCAATTGGAATGTCTATATTTTTTTATGAAGTTTTTATATGGTTTTAATGTTCAGTTATTATCAATGATTATGAATTTCTCATTAAAAAAAAAATCATCTTTAGTTCACCTATTAAGTCTTTTGTTTTAAAAATATTCAATGAAAAACAAATATAGGCATAAAAATACAATCATTGGCACCCTAAAATTTGAGGTTATATAGAAAAACATATGTATTTTTAAAACTTAAAAGTAAATGTTATCGGCGCACCGGTTCGGTCTATTTTGAAGAGATTAAATAACAGCTATTGTGCAAATTTTAAGATTAAATTTCCAACGTTTCGGTCAGTATTGCGATCATCATCCAGGAAAGAATTAAATCAGGAAGAAAACTGCGTCTGCTTTTATAAATTCGGCTCGTGTTAAACGTGCGAACGTACGAGTCGGTTGGAGAGTGACTGTAAATCATTTTATTTAAAAACATATGTAGTTAAGAACGAAGTTTAAAGTGCTTAAACAGACTATTTCATTCACTATTAAATACCTACAGCACTTAGTAAATCTGTATTTCAATCCATTACTTAGTTACAAAGCGACAAAATATACTTACCTACCCCTTATCAAAATTTAAAAAGAAACGCCTAAAACTCAGCCCTTTGTCCCACTTTGTGGTGTTGCCAGATGTAAAATGTATAGTTTAACTGGGCTTTGCAGTGTTGTAGTGAACGAAAAATAAGAAATTGTAAAAAAGTACTTTCTAAGCTTGTATTTCCTAATATTTAGTTTTTTAATCTGCAGTGCCAGCATTAGTGCAGTTTACCTTACCATTTATAAAAAATTTCAAGATCTATTTTGATATTGACCTCCTCCCATTTTATCACGTCTCTTCTCTCTTTTTCCTTTGAATTTACAGCGAAGCCTTCTTAAATTGGATTCTTTTCTAGCCAACATCCATCAACCAGTCAATCAGAAAATTATTTGTTTACTTGGACAGGATCGCTTTGAAGAGTGAGCAATTTAAGTTGTCTATTCCCTGTAAATGGTCCGCAGCCATTCTTCACCCACTGGCGGAGCAAACGCAGCGTACATCAAGCGCGCGGCTAAGGTGACGTTATTAAGGTGCAACGCCATGAGAGGGCTGAAGTACGAGCGCGTGCTCATGGCATTGAAGGCTGTTTGCGCCCTAAATGCCATCTACATATTCATGCTTATAATCGTCCATTACACGCCGCGCGAAGGCAACCTTCTTCTCGGCCTACACGTGGCTGCAACATCCGTTTTCTCCGCCGCGTTTTTGCCCCGTGGTTGTTTACAATGAAAGCTCCGACGAAACCACCCTCGTAAATTTACATTAGCCCGCCAGTTGTTCCAACGGGTCCCGCGGATCGCGTTTTTACACGCCGCGCAACACTTTTCCGTCAACTTGGCAGGGAACAACCTCGATAATTGCGAAAATTACAAGCCTGCGAAATCGCGCAAAAATAACGCCGGGCCTCGTTTTGTTTGGCCACCGCCTACCTGCCCCATTCTTCCTCCGTTTCCGGCGAGAACTTTGACGCAAGTTCCGCTCGTAGACAAATTTAGCACTGCTCCCAGCGTTATTACGGAACTGCCTGTAGTCGCGTTACGACTGCTCATCTCGAACATCTCCCGAAGAAGTTTTCTGTAAAACTCCGTCGCGGATGTTGAGGAGAAGTTCCTTCCCTATAAAAATGCAGTAAGGAGCAGGAGGTGTGAATATGATTTCTATGAATTTCTGGCGTCCTCTTTTTGATGCTCTCAGATTCCTTCCTTTCACTTCGAGTTATATCGTTACGCAGAAGTTTTGGGTACTTCCTAATTTCGAATAATTAACTGAAAATTGGTGTGTTGTTTCGTTGTATTATATTTGGAGAATAGTTGTACCAATGCGCATGTCTTCAATTTTGTTTAACTATATTTTAATAGTGTTAGTTTATACGATCAGTTCATTCACGAATTAACGAAATTATGCAACGATTTGTCATAGAAACAAACATAACAGTCTTTTCTACGTTTCGTATTAATTCTAGTGATTGACTCCCACAATTTCGGGAAAAATTTTAATAAAAACCAAAGTTTAAAGTCGAAATGAAATAAGCATCGGTAACAACTGGATCGAATGTATTTTCTTTATCAATGTCTAAGAAATAAATCTCACACTTCCTCCCTTAAGGGGGGAATCCTATTCTTTGGGTTAAAAACATAGCAAAATTTGGGATTTTTTTTTTAAGAAACCAGCGTTTCGATTCATCTGAAATTTGGACCATGTTTTAATGCATCTTTGAAGAAACTGCAGTTTTTTTTTAATTAATTTCGAACCATAAATATAGTAGTTATGCATGATCGACCATCACGGCGCGCAAAATTCGTCGTCCGTTGGTGTGCATGATATTTATCTACCAGGTAATCTGAAACAGAAAAATGAAACGGCGTTTTATTCTATACATATGTAGCTTGAAATTTATGAACCAGTGAATAACAAAAAAAAAATCATTGAGCAGTGTGGAGAGTTTTCAAACTAAAAGGTCTGAACCTTTAATTTTTGCTATCCAATTTTCTTACGGAACAAAAGAAGTGCAGAAGTTAGCAGTATACTGGTTCGTCAAATTCAAGCTACATACGTACAAAGTAAAACGCTGTTTCATTTTTCTCTTTCAGATTACCTGGAAGGTAAATATCATGCACACCAGCGGACGACGAATTTTGCGCGGCGTGATGGTCGATCATGCATAACTACTATATTTATGGTTAAAAATTAATAAAAAAAAACCTGCAGTTTCTTCAAAGATGCATCAAAACATGGTCCAAATTTCAGATGAATCGAAACGCTGGTTTCTCAAAAAAAAATCCTAAATTTTGCTATGCTTTTAGCCCACAAAATAGTATTCCCTCCTTAATCCTCTACTTAAACTTTGGAAAAAAGCGTGGGCCAAGCAACGCCAAGCTTTCAAAGCAAGTCGAAAGCATCGATTATTACATACCAATTGGATATTAATCATCGAATGAAGAAGTGGTGGGGGAGCATTAGCCGAAGACGAAGAAACAAAAGCTTGCGAACTATCGATTCCACCAAGCTTAACTGCTATTCGGCTCATTTTGCATACATTATTCCATTTGCATAATTTCGCCAGTTTTTTTCATTACACCGAAATACCCCTTCCGCTGGGTGCGAGCCGTCTCACCCCTGTCTCTCCGCCGACCTTTTGGATCCACCCCCCGACGCGCTGCGCTCTCTTACCCGCGCTATAAATGGATTTTTCTATGCAATTTCTATTAGCATAGTTTTTACATAATTGCGCACGGTACTGCTGCCAGGCCGATGTTCGCGACTAGCCATTTTACGGCGGAATAAACTCCACCACCATGTATACAGGGAGGGAGGGGGAGAGAGTTTCGAGCTGGAGACCCACGTAGCCATTGCTCGGCGTAGAAGAGAGCCTCCTACAGTTCCACCGCATATAAATACTATAACTCCCACCCTCCCAGTTACAAAACAGCATGGTATTTACCCTCCATTGTCCACGAGACCGTTGCCACCTCGTGCCCAACATCTATTCTGGGTCCGCCTGAAAGTCTTGCAGGACCAACAAGCTGGTCTACGATCCAAATCCGAATATAAGCGTTTGACCAAGGTGTAAATCACCGTGGAAATGGTCTACGTCGGTTAGCAAAGACAGATTCCTTTAGGATGTGGGACTATAGCTAGCGGAAATTTGATTGGCTGGTCAGGGCTATTGAAGGATCAGCTCCAGCGTACCGTTTAACTACTCTGCTGCTCTAGCTTTCCTCTCTTTTGCCGGTATTTGCTCCAGTCCGTTGTTTGCGTTGGCTTCAGCTGCCGACGGAGTTTACGACGACTTCGGGGAATTTAATTTATAATCATCGTATGTTTGCTGAAACTGCAAGATAGTGTGATGGACCTTAAGTTCTGTTAAGGTTTGTTGCGGATGGTTCCGTTTCTTGTCTGGGCTAGAATTTTCTATTCTTCTAGTATTCTTTCTGAATATTAAGTGGAGAATACTAAGTAGGAGATTCTAAGTTGTTGCAGAGATTAGGTCAACTGGATTTGGGGCAAGTACCGGCTGTAGCCTTTCTTAATAGGTAAGTATAATATTCTTGGTCAATCAGCTTTTATTAAAAACGCACTCAAAAATCAGTTAGGAATACATTGTTTCGTAGAAGCCAGGTAACGTTTAGTAGTTAACTCTATTAAAATCAGCGTCTCTAAGGTTCTCCATTATTTAGTACACAGGTTCAGTATCAGCTTTCAAGTAGGATAAGTGCACATGATATCAGCTACCTCAAAAATATTGATTAATTCGAGTATCTATGAGCTTTTAAAGTTACAGTTATATGTGCATTTATTATTGTTAACCATATGAATATTTTGGATGATTTTTTACTATTTTTTTATGTGGATCATGTATAAAAAATGTAAAAAAAAAAATAAGGGAATGCAACTTCAAAATATTTACATTATTACATATTACTGTGGCTCCGCAAATTTCTTGTTCTCATCAGTAACAAATACCACACAAATATTATTTGCTTTAGATTAAATTGCTTAAATGTGCTATTAATTAGGTACTCCCAGTACATTTTCATGCATTCATAGGTTTTTGTAACTTACCTTCTCCTAATATGATGTAAAACTGTCGCGGTTTAATAAATTTTGACACTAACTAAATTCATTAAAATACTTCTACGCTGGACGTCGCTCAAGCGACGTTGCAGCCACAGTATGCCTTCCTATACATGCTTGGCTACTAATTCACTTCATTACCAACACATGTCAGCACTTACTTCACGAGATATTACGAGTGGTGATATTAGGTGCACTTAGCCTATCAGCCTGAACCCATAAGGTCATTAAAGTCACTGAACAGTGTTTTCTAAGGTACGTATTGTTACCACCTGTTGCCACTTTATCATTAATTATTTAGAATTCTTAAGGGAACTAGGTAGTCAAATCGCTCGAAAATCAAATATTTTTTGCGAATAAATTACAAGGAGATGGAAGCAAGCACAAATTTTTCCTTTTACACAATACTTATTACTTTCACGTAGAATACAAGTATATTTTTTTTGTCTACATATCTATTCTACAAATAGTGTCACACGAGGTTGATTATACAGTGGTTTAAAAAAAGTGTCTTTGGTTTTGCTCTGATATTAAACTTGAAAATAAAGATACAACGGTTTCCTTGGAATACGTTTCTCCTAGAACCTGTAATTTTGGAGGGGCCTCTGAAAAAAGAATTGAAACAAAATTATTAAATTAGCTACTAGACGAAGGCGATTTGTACGACAAATGTCGATTTTCGTGGTGCATAGATGGCTGTTTTTCTTTTTATCTCGGAAACTAGAGCTTCTACGCCTTTGAAACTTTTTTTTCTATCTCTTACAGTTCGCGAGTTATAACAAAAATCGGAAAATAGCCGAATTTTCAGGGGTTAATTACACCCCCTTCGAGTGAATTTGAGCAGCAACCAAAAATTTCATTGTAATCAGGAGGAAATCCCCTACATCAGGTCTGCCCTTTACGGTGCAAATACCTCCTGAAGTTCTGGGACCCGGGCAACAGCCGGGCGCGTAACTGTTCCAATGCTACCCGTTGCGAGAGTTGTGAGAGAACTGCTAAGTACTGATAAGTATGCGTCAATGCACGAGCCTGCATGGACGGCCGCACACTCATGCAGTTCTCCCGCAACCCATGCTGTGGTTAGCAACGTAAAAGTCCCGCGCTCGGCTGTTGCCCGGGTCCCAGAACTTCAGGAGGTATTTGCACCCTAAAGGGCAGGCCTACCCTACATATCGACAGTTTCAGAATTTTTTGAATTTTCGGTTTCGGGATCTTCCCTTGTTAGTCTTCGAAAAATTTGACTGCTCAAGTAGTCCCCTTAACTCTACAATTTTATAGGCTTGCAACCTCACCTCGTATGTAGTGTATATTGAAAACAATACTCGTCTCTCACGTTCACAATAAAACTACCCTGCGGAATTATTCTTCTGCCGCCTTTGCGATTGTGAAATCGACAAGAAAGCGCGACAGGAATTGTTCCAGAGAGGACCCATCGCGAGTGGACATTAGGATAAGGAATTCAGTTTCTTTCACTCCCTCAAAGACTTCACTCGCCCAAGCATGAGGGGTCTCAAATAACCTATTCAAATAACGTAAATTAGAAATTTCAACTCGGGCTCCCTTTAACTCCACAAAGACAGCCCCGATGAAGTTACTTTCACAGTAATTTCACTCGGTAGCTTTGACAGGGACAGTGACGGCAAATTTGCGCAATGGTATAATAAACAGCTGAATAAGTAAGGACGTTACCAAACGCGCGAGCAGCATAGATGAGCGGGGTCGAACAAATATTATTCAGCCTTTCATTCACGAAATAATGGCCCCGCGTAATTGGAATTCCTTTATGTCGCGTCGCGATTAAATTGCACAGTTCATTATTTCACGGCGGATGTATCTGATGCACGCATACATCACAGTCTCTTACATAATACTTACTGTCGGCTGGGTGTTCGCCTACAGTTATTTTACTGGGGAATAAATTCCAGCGCCGCGTGCACTGGCGAGCTGAAGAACCAGCGTGTGTGGAGCAAAACCTGGAGGACGATTCAAGGATCAGTGATAACGACAAGGGATAATGGTAACAATAATGGGCCATGGACAAATTATAAAATACTAGCACAAAAATACAAGCTTACATCGAAAACTTTGTGTTAAAAACAATATCTTAATTTGAGGACCTTGCAGGAAGATGGGTGCAACTACTTCTTCATCAACTTCGAGTAAATTAGAATAAACTGTTTATAAAATTGTTGAAAAAAAGGACACTAATGGAACAATATATATTTTCGCAGAATAAGTAGTAATTAAGTTAGTTATTGAGTTGCTAAGTTTTTATTTCTATTTTTAGCGAATTTTTCAAATCTGGAGCTATAACGTCCTCGATTCTTAATGCACAATGGAATAATTGTTACTTTGTCAAGTCACTCGTGACCTTAGTTGTTAATGCGACTTTGAACCTTAAATAAAAAAAGTATCTCCAATATTGTTCACTCGTATTCATTCAGACGTGTATTCTTAGAAACAAGAACGTATCGTGCACTTATTACTCTACATCAATGAATATTGTAAATCTAAGGGTTTATTTATTTTGTAGCATTCTAAGGAAAAGTTTTAAGTTCGGGACAGTGGTCATTGGTAACCTCCATAGCGGCCAATGTGTTACCATGGCTCAAACAAAGTGTCTTTATCTCATTAACCCTCTAGTGCCTATATTTTTAATTCAATTGGAAAAATTAGGCTACTCTAATTTGGGGATGGGAATACCGAATCCGATGTCTGCTTTCAATCTAGAAGAAATAATAATAATAATAATAATAATAATTTTCGCAGCGTGCGTAGCTCAAAAATGCACTTCAACCTAGATTTCTGTCAAATCGAAACGTCAGGTTGACATGTTTCTTAGACCAATATGTGCGCTGTGGCGCTGCTTTTAGGGCTGGCAAATGAGAATTCCCAACCCCTGGATTAAACAGGTGCCCGCCTTAAGGCAGGCGTATGCACTAGAGGGTTAAGTTGATAAATGGGGAAATTTAAGGTGATAACGACCAAGTTTTTACCAACCATTACTTTTACACTTTACAATATGCAAAACGCAGCGAAAGTTACGGGGACATTTGCACACGAGACACCTCTAAAGTCTAAGGCACATGTGTGGTGTTTTGGACATATTCACTTAAAATTAACAGGGACAGGGATAGCTGAAAAAATATAGAAGGTAAATATTTCCCCGTGAGAAAAGGCCTTAATAACAAAGGGCACATGAGCATAGAAGTGATTGCAGTTCATATCAGATTTGGATGAAATTGAAATTTGATCTAGTTCGCGCAAAATTAAGGGGAGTTTAAGTCATCATTTTGCTAGCTTGGAGTTTGTTTAAAAAATACAGGTTGAAATCAATACTGGAGTTCTGCATTATGAAGGCTTCCAGGTATGACGGATATCGGACTTGAACTGGCTGCTTGTTCAATCGATAGGGCTTTTTCCAGATTCACTCATATTGGAGTTTTTACCAATCTGATAACTATCGATTCCTACCTGATTCAACAAAATCTGTTTCCTGTTTCGTTTTTTCCTCTTAGCTTTCTCTATTGAATCGGAAAAAAAACTTTATTGGACGAATGGGCGACAAGTTCAAGTTGGTATTCCGTATAGCCCCGAACTAATAGAACTCTCCTCTATACAGATATTTTTGTAGCTTCCGTTCCATATTCTGAAACATACATATTGATATGTTATATAATTACCTAGACACAAAAGTATCCGCCCGTCCCATACGTAGGTATAGCATATTTTAATTTATTTTATCCATTATAATTTACATCGGTATAAACCTTAATTAATATATTGTTAGTTTTAATTAATATATTGTTACCTTCTACCAAAGAAACTTTGCCAGCAGAATGGAGCGAGATAAGCCCTGAATCTATGCATAAAAGATTAAAGCTAATAAAAAAAACGCGGGGATGTTAGAAGAATATTAACGTATTGCAATTACGTTTGTATAAATTAAGTATTGAAATTGGGCGAATATTTTTTTGCACTATCTCTGCTACTTCCGTGGAAAATAATACTTTTTTTAAATAAACTGTACCTATACAAATGAGAGGATGCAATAACGGGACTATCGCTCAAAAATGGGAAAAATTATTGCCCAAACGCTATGAAATATTGAAAAATTAAATGTTGTTAAACTGTATTTCAAGAAATATAGTGTTGTAAATAGAAAAAATGTGCGTCGTGGCGAGTTTTACAACACTATATTTTTTAAAATTCAGGTTAACAACATTAAATTTTCCAATATTTCTTAGCGTTTGGACAATAATTTTTCCCATTTTCGAGCGCTAGTCCCCTTATTGCATCCGAGCCCTCAATTGTATACATATCCCTGCGATTTTTTTATCAGCTTTAATCTATTTGCATAGATTCAGGGCTTATCTCATTCCATTCTTCTAGCAAAGTTTCTTTATATACAATTGTATACAGTTTATTTAAAAAAAAGTATTATTATCCATGTAAGTAGCAAAGACAGTGCAAAAAAATATTCACCCAAATTCAATACTGAGGCGAATAATTTTTGGGCAAAATTTTTCAATAGAATACACTCAAAAGAGAAGTGTTATCAATGTATTAATCAATGTTTATATTAATGTGAATTAAAATTACGAATTCTTATCTTGAAGTCGATTTAATATGCAAAATATGTTACGTATAGGGTGGAGGAATACTTTTAAGAGTAACAGTAGATCTGAAATAGAAGATAATACATAAATTATTTTCTTAGTATTTCATATGTTTAAAAATTATTAGTATTGTCTTTGAACATTATATTCCTCCTGACGTGATTTGTCGTGTGAATGATTTCTATCGATTAATGCCAGTAACCATGAAATTAAATATATTTAGTCGAGTGTCTCAATGAAATTCACGTGACCAATTAATTATAAGATCATTAAATGGAAATGATTCGGAAATAAAAAGAATAGTGTACTGATGATGCTAAAAATTTGATTCACTTGTATAAATTTTCGATATTCTACTATTATTTAAAATGTAACAAATACAGCCACATTCGGCGTAAAGCAATAAATAAATTATTAATTATAACAAATATTATTGCATCGTAAGAAAAATAACCCAAAATTCAAGAAATATTACGCATAATGTCTTCCAGCAATAATATTCTCGCGGAACTATTATTAAGAATCAATTTACTGAAACTTTTTTACTAATAAAAATTATATATTCGATCCATGTCAAAGGCAAGATCTTTCGTTTTATTTTTTTGCATGCTTTTGTGGCATGCATCATACCATAACGAATTATTTTTAACAAATTACTGCACAACAGAAATCCTTAATCCAGTTTCGATTTTTAATAAAAACAGCATTGATTCTGAATTCCGTTCGATATTTGATTTGGAAATGGCTGGCGGTAAACGATCGATTCTGTGTTACGCGCGAAAAGCTTCGCAATTATTGGCTTCTTTTAATGACACGGCCAGGACGAAAATTGTCTCATTTAGCGCGACCAGTACAAGCACGTCAGGTTTAATCGTCTGAATTAATCGCAATGGGTAGTTTGCTGTGAGTAATTGTTGAGCTTATCTTGGAAATTTAAAGAGAACTGGCCAGAAGAAGCGCCAGCGTTTAAATAGAATTTTAAATTGAAATCACGAGCCCGTTTCGCATCGGTCGCCATTAAAGTCCTAGCAATGTTGATAACAAATATGCCAGAAAATTATTTTAGCTTCCCCCTTGTTGCAACTTTATAGCAAAAGTACAGAGGTGCTTGTAAAATAATATCCAACATAAGCAACGAAAATAAAATTATAAATAATCAAGGTGCAGGCGCAAAGTAACAGACCCATTGTTTACGACGGTATTCGATTTCCAGCTAGTAATATTTCCTCGTAATGAGTATTGAAATGGTGGTCTTTGTTCTGCATCTTTAAATTTCACTTCCCGTTTCCTATGAAACGCGAAGAACAGGCATTTCCACCTGAAACTCGCGGGGAACTCGTTAACGAATATAAAACGCGTGTATACAGTCCCCACGAGTCCCATAAAAGGCGAAATTGATTTTCACTAAGGAGGGTATCGATCGCGGGAGAGTCGGTACGCGGACCGACAGAAGCTATTAACTACTTCTTTCTAATAAGTAACACGATCGCTGGTGATAATTAATTTCTGATGTAACAAGATTGACATGCTGCGAAAAATTATATAACGACACGTAATAATCAATATAATCAAACAAATCCTTTACACTCCACGTATATTTCTTAGGCACACCATAGTTATTAATTGTCGCCTAGTGACGAATTTGCCCGAAATTATGGCCAATAATTTTTTTTTATTTTAAAAATCTGTGAATTGTGCATGATTTATAAAATGTCACAGCACATTTTTTCCATTAAAAACATTTTTTGATTTGCAATTCTCTTAGAGATATGCAACTTCTAACTTAACAGCATTAGAAAATGGATTTTTCAGGTCAAACTAGAAATTATGTTATTATTGTTGTCACTGATGGTATCTAATATGCTCGAAATTTATATCTACATTAATTGTATTATTTTTTCAATATTTCTACAGCTGTGGTAGATAAAAATACAAGACCTATATTTGTTTTTCTTTCTTTAAGCGAATAGTCATGTATCAAGCGAGATGAAACTTCCATTTTTTTTTAAAATAAAGTTTAAAGGTCGCAGAAGAAGTTCTGATTGGAATTAGCTGCGACAATCTTCGATTTTGCCAGTGATCGTCATTTGTTTTTTATTAATTTTGTCCACAATTTTTAATTCTATAGTTAAAAAGGAGTTTATTATTATTATTATTATTATTATTATTATTATTATTATTATTATTAAACGTCTTTATTACTCCTGTAAAATGCGAGGCGCAGCTAGTAAGCTGTTACTATGCCTGACCTTAGCAACAAAGAAATACAGCAACATATACACAAACACAAACATAACAAGATAATAAAAATTACGAAAAGAAGAGAGAAAAGAAAAAGATTTAAAAAACTATTGTCATCTAGATTTAGACATTATTTAGGATGTTTATCTACATTATCTAGTGCCTAATCGTGGCTTTTTAAATTTCATTTTGTAGCAAATTAATTTTTCAGGATAATGAACGATTAAGCACTAGAATATCTAATATACTAACTAAAGTCGAACTTTAGTCGCTTTTTTTTATTTCTGTGGAACCAGGTCAAGGCTACAGTAGTCACCGTAAAGTGTTAAAATAAAAAAACCCTTGCTGGGGAAAAGTCTGTAAGTTTTTGAAAAAAAATTCCGGAAATACATGTGTATTCGTACTTGACAGTTAGGCATGATGCCTTAACTAGAAATTTTTAACTTGGATCTTCTAAGTCTGTAATATATAGAAAGTTATAAAAAACTAGTTTTATAATGTAAATATATTTCGTCCTTGAAGGGAATATTTTATTGCGAATTGAAGGTTCGTTGAAGCACGTGCTCCAATATTTTATGAATGGAACAAAGTAAATGGTCCTTTTACCTTCCCTGCTACTCCAAAATATTTGCCATACTTGAATGCGCTCCGTTAAATAGTTCTCAAATATGCGTTAAAATGGAGTCGAGTATGTGTGCTGTACCAACGAGATTAAAATACCATGCAATGTACGAATTTTTGTCACAATATCATTTTCATCTACCTCATATAATTTTTTTATTCCTGAAACACAGCTGTTTTAATTTTAAGCTTTCGTGTTACATTACAAACACTATTTTACTCCTATTCATTTTCACGTGTACTGTATAAAGTTACGTTTCAAACAAATTTTAAAGCTTAACCATGACTAAATAAGTTCGATGCAAATAAATTATTTCAGATGAAACGTAACATTTTCACTGTCATGGGCGCAAAGTGTCATTTTAAACTGCTGTTTCAGCATCAATCGTCAAAGTAAAATGGTCTGCTTAGTAAGTGAAGGGTACGTTTTACTAAAATTTGAATATGAATATACTTAAGAGAAATAAAAATCTTTTTTACAAAATAAAAGGAAATACATCATTTTAATTTTTATAAACTCATAATGAAAGTAGCTCGAAAGAACAAAATTCTGTGAAAGCAATAAAAATTCAGCGAATCATTTTATTCAGTATTATACTCCGGCGAGGGATTAGTGGTATCTATAACACCATAGTTATAATTAACAGATATGAAATTTGATAGATCGAACTAATCGAATGTATGGAAATTATCACAGTAAAGTGACAAGCAATCCATCAGGTGTTCTGTTTAAACAGTTCCCTTAAAGGGAGATAGCACTGTCGCCCCACGTCGGGGGTCACGAAATTATCGTTGTGACAGCACGTACCAACACCATCCAGTTTTCAGTGTCAAACATCGAATATCACGTACCGATATCCCACTGCATAGAAAACACACTGCAGCAATATTTTCCATCTAGCTAATCCTTGTCTGGCATGCGTGCCTGGAATGAATATTGAGGAAAGCTATATGTAAAAGAAATATTAGGGAAAGTGGGTGAAGTTAAAATGAATCACGTCCGTCGGTTTATTAAACGTAATACTCATTAAAATTACAAAATACTTCTCTTGCCGCTTAAATTATTTTCTATGCTAATGCGCCGCGTAAAAATTCACTTCATAAGAAATTCAATTTAAAAGCAATTACTTGAATAATCGCTCCGAAGTTGATACGTTTAATGGGCCAATACAGCCTTGGGGGCTAATTTCCCGCGATTTTCCTTATTGTTTTAAACAGGCCTATCTTTTTTATTATTATTATTCGTACATGTCATAACGGGATATTCAATACGGTGGATACTAAATGGTTAAGGATCTGTTGTTTCGCAGCATATTACCCATTAATTATTCAATCATTAATGTATACTACAAATTTCAGACCTCGCGATCTATTTATTTTTATTACATGAATAATTCACTCGTAAATGAAATTTTTCACGAAAATTCCACGTATACTTGGCAAACATTCATCTAATCCACGTAATCACAGAATCTATTATAAACAATTTAAATATATGTACCTATAACAAATAACACCTGAAATACTTATGTACATATAACGTCCCTTTCATCCTCTTTCGATTGTAGGTATTACCATATGTTAGTACCATTTACTGCGGTGAAACAAAGAAATCAATAATTCACTTTCCACTTCGAAAATAACGATAAGAAGAAAGAATCTCTACCCAGAGGTGGGCAATAATTTTATTTAAATGAAAATTTCGAATAATGAATAAAAGTTAAAAAAATTATTTATCGTGTGCCGAATAATGTTAACCCGGGTAATTTTTTTATTCGTCTAGCGTTTCAACTTCAACACAGCGCCGAATAAAATTTCGACTTCGGACTTCGACTTCGACTTTATTCGACACGACTGCTCGACTGCGCGGCAAAAATTATTCGACGCCGGTATAACTTAATTAAGTTAAAGTTAAAGAGTCATTCACAAGCTGAAACATTCGATGAATAAAAAAGTAAGTAACTCTATTTGTCGAATAAATTCTCGTGGAATAAAAAAAAATAACTTTATTCATCAAATAATCTATAGTTAATGTAACTTTTATTTGTTCCTTTATTTAAATAAATTTTTATTTAGTTAACTCTCACCTCTGTCTCCACCCAATCAAAAGTCAAATCACGTATAGTGAAACAATTACACATTCATAAACACGATCTATGCCCGGCGCGAAGAATTCATTTGAATAATTCGGTACAGTCGCAAAGAAATTCATTAATTTCTCAGCGAGATTTTGAGGAAGCTACGATGGCAACCATAGCGATCAAGCCGAAGAGCGTCGTAAAAATGAGTGTAAAGGGTGAACACCAGGCCGGCACGTACCCCGTAACACGGTCGTCCCCATAAACACAAGTGTGGCAAAGCGGTAAAGAAAGAACTCCAGCACCGAGGGTGGGGTTTACGCGACACTGTAAACTTTTCACCTCATCGAGACGTTCGACGCTGAAAGGCGAAAAAAATTATTAATTAAACGCTGTTTCGTCACTGGTAATTTTCATCAAAGGGTTTCGCCGGCGAGGCTCCACGGAAGAACCAATCACAGAGGGTTGATTACTCCTTTTATTTCACTCGCCATAGCTCTCGATCATTCTTGAATTACTACTGCCTGAAACGTGCTGCCACTTGTGCTCCTCGTTGCAGGTAATGAGATAGAAACTCCTGGAGATACTTTAGCCTCCGTCCTTTCTGCATTACATTCGTGCGTGAACGGCGCTGGAAAGACGGATTTATTACGGCTTGAGTATCGATAGGGAAATTGTAAACTGTAATTCACGGTGAAATGCATTGTGCGACGATATTAAGGAGATAAATATACCCATTGGACTGAATAGAGAATAGTTCCGCTCGCGATGCGGAATTTATGTGGGGGCTTTCCTTTTTTCTTCGAAAATAGAAGCGTAGAAATGAGATGCAATACCACAGCAGGCGGAAAACTTCTTACAGATACATTTCCAGGAACGCTCCTTTAAAAGGTAAATTCTCCTCGCTCAGTATTTTTATCTGAGAACGTACATTCGCAACAATTCAACTTTTGCGTTTACGTTTCACTTAACACATGAGAGAAGGTATTGTGTTTTGTAAATTTTTGTAGAATTGTTTAATTAATGCCTTGATATTTGACGAATGCCTGATTATTCGTTTAGGTATGTGTTGAGGGTTTTAGTATGGATATTTGACTTTTGTTTGGTTAACAACATGAAACATCAAATCAGCATGTTTTCTTTTTCAACAAATTCAATCTCTGACGAGTGTTTGAACTCACTCGAATCAAATTTGTGTAAGCTACCCAGACATGCGCGAAAGGTTTTGCCCTTTCTCTTGGGGTTGTGAGGCCCAATCAACTCCGTGGTACGTGGTGCCGGCGACTTTATCACTCGCCAAATTAAGTTTAAGTGATTGTTTATAATTAACGCGACGGAAAAGGGATCTTGCTGGTTAGTACGATGACCAGACAAGAACACTGAATGTATTTGTTCTTATTGTCTTAGTCACGAATGCTTGACAAGACAAAGTGCTCTAGTCATGAATGCTTGACAAGACAAAGTGCTCTAGTCACGAATGCTTGACAAGACAAAGTGCTCTAGTCACGAATGCTTGACAAGACAAAGTGCTCCAGTCACGAATGCTTGACAAGACAAAGTGTTCAAGTCACGAATGCTTGACAAGACAAAGTGCTCCATTCACGAATGCTTGACAAGACAGAGTGCTCTAGTCACGAATGCTTGACAAGACAAAGTGCTCCAGTCACGAATGCTTGACAAGACAAAGTGCTCCAGTCACGAATGCTTGACAAGACAAAGTGTTCAAGTCACGAATGCTTGACAAGACAAAGTGCTCCATTCACGAATGCTTGACAAGACAGAGTGTTCTAGTCACGAATGCTTGACAAGACAAACTGCTCTAGTCACGAATGCTTGACAAGACAAAGTGCTCCAGTCACGAATGCTTGACAAGACAAAGTGCTCCAGTCACGAATGCTTGACAAGACAAAGTGCTCCAGTCACGAATGCTTGACAAGACAAAGTGCTCCAATCACGAATGCTTGACAAGACAGAGTGTTCTAGTCACGAATGCTTGACAAGACAAAGTGCTCTAGTCCGAATGATGACTAGAGAAAGAGAACTATTTTTTATTGATATTCAAATTTGTATATATTTTAACACTTGTAGTATAATCACAAAAGATGCAATGTTATGATAGGATGCTTAAAGCAAATGTAAACATGTTAATTTTTAAATTAAATAACAAAATGTTTCAAAAACCTGCCAATGTTCCCCCAGTTTACGGCACATACTTCCCTTCTCCCATTGCTTTCCATATTGTTTCGAAGTACAATGCCAAATTCGTACTGCATTGCGATCCCAAACGGCGTTTGCTACCTTCACCGAACCCCTAGCAAATGTTGCATATAATTAATACAGCTCAATTAGAGCAAGTAGGGAGCAACTCTCGCTGTGCAACACCTTGCTCGTGTCGGCGTCCAAACAAACAATAAACATCGTAATTAAGGTTAATCTAACGGCGTCGTAAACTTTGCATACGAGCGTTAAAGGAGCAGAAGCAAATAGCCATCTTTCACCGGGATTAACTACCCCAGAAAGCTCTCGTGTCATCGGGGCTATCGAAAACGGTGTACCGGGAATGGGCTGGCAAAACTTGATCGAACATGGTCGAAGGCCATCGACACTGTCGATTATACTTCGACACCGAAACAAGCTACGAACGGGACCATTGTCGAGAGAGAAAAGGGATAACACAATACATCTATAGACGCGTGGCTTGTTCCCGCGGGAATGATGGTGGTGCGATAGAGAAAGAGACGGGGAGGGGCGGGTGGGCGAGAGTTCGGTGGCACGATAATGGAGATAATAAATTGCCTCGAACCGCCCTTTGTAATTCACCCTTGGCCCACGTTGAGCCCGTTGAGGACACGCATTCAGACAAGACTGCAATTTCCGTATCGAGTAAACTCTCTCTTTATTAATACCAACCGCTATTACCGTATTATGGCTAAAAGATTCCTTAATGGGACGTTTACGACAACTATTCTTGGGGATTAAGGGTTTCGTCGCAAATTAGCTTGGCCGTGCCTCTGTGGCGACGACTTTGCAGATCTCCGTAGGCGCACCGCTGCACGGTGGTCCCGAATCGTCAAAAGCTGGCCGAAATTCAATTTTCCAAGTATATAGCAGGTTTTTGCTATTACAGCAGATTTGTGATATATATATCAGTGCATCAAATGCCGCTTGAATTTCTTAAATATATCGATTGGTTACTGAGATGTAGGCCGTCAAAGTGGATGAGATTTCGTGCTCCTTAATGTCTTGAAAATGGGAGCATGTTTAATGTGTCAGAGAATGTTTATCTGAAAAGATCAATGTGTGAAACAGTTTACCATTAAAGTAGGTGTTATAAACTTAAACTGGTGTGTTAAACTTTCCAGAGAAACAAAGTAAAATATCTTTGACTTTACCCTTGTAATTCCCTTCTCAGTGTGTTATAAATCTAAGTCACGTTTTAATAAAACGGAAGGAAAACAAAGATGAGTGTCACCGAGTGTCATGCTGTAACAAGTTTCCTGATATAAAGTAACACGTCAAGTATGATATCCAATTGAGAATATTTGCGAAAATTTGCGGTTTTTAAGATATTTAAATTTAAAGTGACAAGTGTATTTAGTATATGAATAAAACAGCATTCGTTATTTCAAACAACGCTTATAATCCATAGTTTTCTTTTATCATTTTCGACAATATACTTCAACTATGTGACCTACTAAACGGAGAAATGTTGAGTTTTTTCACTGGAATCGGAAAAAATAAAATTGTTCAAAATAATTTTTAAATTAACGTCGTCATATTAAAATCGTTTTAGTCAAAAATCGGAAAGTAATCAATTTTCACAAAAATTAACTTGAAAGCAACGTTTACACCAGTGATATTAGATCCGCCATTAGGTTGTTTGTAATTTTGACTTCAGATTCGTAATCAGCGACCTCGAAAACTGTATGATACCAAGTTTAGACCAAATTTGATATGTTTCTGATATACGCGTCCGCAATATTGGATTCGCCATTTTGTTTTAAAATTTTTGAAGGGGTGGTTTGAGGGGTTGTAGAGGAACACCCACACTCGGAAGTCTTAGAACTTAACTTAGGATAGATAAGGAACTTTGGACTAAGCTGAACACATTATAGAAGTACATTCGTGTCAATAATGCAATAAAAGTTACGGAATTACCTCAAGCATATCGAAAAATTGTAAGAGGAATTAGATAAAAAGATATGAAAAAGTTGTCCTAAGTCAGTAACGCGAATATGGAGCATCCTGCAACAAGAATAGAAATAATAACAGCAGGAAACTTTAAAAAATTGATCGCACAAATACATGAAGAAAAAATGGAATATGCAATAAAATATTGCGGCAGATAAGGTAAACGGTCCAGTGGTGGAACAGTTAAGGAAGCACTTGAGATAATTTCTTTTATATTTAAACAGTATAATATTATAACTAAATATGATTATTCGAAAGCGTAAAATGTCTACTTTCAGATAAAGTAACTAGAACCTATATTTGTTAAAGGAAAAGTTTTAAATTAATTAAAACATGAAACTCTTTATATGGGCCAGTAATTAAAAGAAATTCATAGTGTGTCCCAGTCGTTAATTATCAGTGTCCCAATTATTGAATGTATATTTAATTTAACTATTTCTATCAGTTAATGAAAAGAAATCAATATGGTAATATTTTGGGGTAAAAAGAAAATTTATTTTATAATTCTTTATTAATTACCCGAATTAATTAATTTGTGTTTCTTTAGTCGTTTATAAAATTCTAGATTATGTCAATATTATGACGAGTTTAAGATTAATTATCGTAATAATTCTTAAACAGTGTTATATATTTGTATAGTTATTATTAACGTAAATATATAGGATACAAAATATACTTACTTTAATACAATAAACGTTAATAATCTCAAATCTTCACTGAGTACTGGCGTCTCTACCAGTATTTAAACACCATTAAACACGCGTTTAATAACTGGTCCGTGTCATGTTTGCGTGTACAAGTGAATAAACGCATCAATTTCAATATTAGAAACAGAAAATTAATAAGGGATCCAATTAATTTTCAATTCTTCAATTTTAGCTACGTCGATATCCCTGCTTTTAACTTCCTTATTCTTTCCGATGTTATTATTCGTCATTCCTTTTGAAGAAATATTTACAAACCATCGGGAGACATTAAAGCGACACCTGAATATTCAAAGAAAGTCCTCTATAAAAAGAAGGGAATTTATAATTGTACAGATCCGAAACAACGATTTACAACCTTCTTCATCCTAACTTCTTCCCTACTTAGAAGTCTTTAAAAAAAGGTATAAATTTATATTCTATTTGCCGTTAGTCCCTCATGTAAGAAATTGTCTAGACCTTTGAAAATATAGAAATCATTTGAAATACCCCTAAAAGTATCATTTCAAGAGTAACAATTGCACCATGAAGAATTACTCAACAATCACTAAATAATAATTTTAAATTGCCTGTGAAAAATACAAGAGCACATTCAGCACTGTGCTATCTGTATAAATGACTTTGGACGGTAGCAGAATCGGATGCGGAATTCAGTAAAATGGCACTTTGACTAAGAAAATTTTCTGAGTCCCAAAGATGATTACCATGCACTCGCATAATTTGTCGCAGAGGTGATTCTCAATTGTCGAAAAAGGGACGTGTCCCGAGAATGTTATTCCGTGCCCGTCCTTACAGCTCGACGTAAGCTTCAAAGCTTTTGTGTAAATCTGTCTAAATGGAAATCCTCTGTTACGAAGTTTCCTCTCGCCTTCCTGTACATCCTTGCCTCGAAATGTTTGTCCTATCTAGGCTGATGAAAGCTCGAAACGATTTCGCTGGCAAGTTCGTCGAAGTGCAGAAAGAGGTTTAGATAATTCCTTGCGAACTTGGCATGTCGTTCTCTCTAATTCAAAGGCTTAATCCGACGAGCTGCTGTTCCCTCGCGTTTATTCCCATTTGTACCTGCGCTGAGGAAGGAGCTGACGGAGATTCGCGCAGACATTCATCAAAATGGTGTAAATAGCGCGGTTAACTTCCGCGATTAAACCGTTCAGAGGGAACATGTTTGAAAGACGACAATTGTGACAGGGGGGATATTACGCGCAGATTGTAAAGTCCCTTTGCGTCATGATGGGAAAATTAATTCTCTGCGCATGAAAAGATGGCAGTGACAAAGGAAAAGTCAGTGAACGTGGAAATCTTTGTCGGTAATAAGCGCACCATGTAATTCTGTGAAATCAATCGGATTTGTTTCTAATTTTGTTCGTAAAGGAAAACGATGTATTAGTTTAAGTACTAACAAGGGGAGGACACCATGTGGTAGACGTCGATTTTGATGAGCCTCGGCACGATGGATCTATGTCGAAAATAAGTAAATAGGTGTCCGAGATAATAGTAGAGATATTTACATGGAAAATATTAAAAATTTCATAGTGGCCGTGGGGTTTTAATAGGTAAATATCCCATAACTACCCTGGCGCCTGCAGGGAATTCCCTTCTGAAGGCGCTAGGGTGCCTTTTGATGATATCATCACGTTACAAAAAAAAATTTTTTAAAAATTTTTTTATAAATTTTTTTTTTATAATTTTTTTTTTTAAATTGGGGAAACCTTCAAAAGGTACCCCGACTCCTTCAGAGGGGAATCCCCGCGGGCGCCGGGGTAATTGTGGGATTTTTACCCACTAAAACCCCACGGCCACTATGAAATTTTTAATAATTTACATGTAAATATCTATATTTTTAAGGTCTACTGGCAGAAACGTTCGGACACCTATTTACTTATTTTCGACATAGATCCTTCGTGTCAAGGCTCATCAAAATCGGTGTCTACCACATGATGTTCCCCCATTGTAAGTAGTTCGAATAATTGAATATTGAAAAGAACATATTACATAATTTTGTGAATTTGTAGGTTGTGTAAATTTATTTGGTATTTAATTTCATTAAAAATATTTAAATTAATTTAATTATTAGACGGTGATTGAATTTTATGAAAATGTATTTAGTATTAATTGAATTTTGTGACTTAAACCACACAACTTTCGTTATCACTTTTTCCCAAAATTCAAATAGAGAGATATTCAGGTGTTTATTCTGTAAAATGCTGAATAGTATATAAACTGTAAACTGTTAAATTCACTGAACAGTTCTTTCTTGTACTATACATATATTATACAAATAATAAGCACGCCAAAATATCATTTGTGCCTTCCATTGCCTGCGAAATGTTTCGTTTTTACTATAAGAAAATTCACGCATATAATTTTCCATCGAATGAATTTTATGAAACTCGAAACAAACAAAAATTTGACACAAAAATTCTGGTGAATATGGTAATTAGATTAGTTACGTCCTGCTTACACTGTAATCGCTTTAGTTGCTTCCAAATTTTTTATGACGAATTTGAACTCTTTCCTGT
Source organism: Andrena cerasifolii (assembly GCF_050908995.1). Taxonomy (NCBI): domain Eukaryota; kingdom Metazoa; phylum Arthropoda; class Insecta; order Hymenoptera; family Andrenidae; genus Andrena; species Andrena cerasifolii. The sequence goes on along the minus strand of NC_135125.1, from coordinate 4,940,436 downwards.
ACTAAATTTTAAAATACTTTAACTCGAACAGGAAGCATTTACAATTCCATATGTCTATAACAGTTTTCTGTCAAGATAATTAATAACACAAAAGTATAGTGGTAAAGATTGACCTATCATTTTAAAAGCTTCCCACACAAGTCACCTAAGTTCTTAGAATGCCCAATAAAATTTAATTTCTTTCACATCAAAGCAGATTCGTCAGAAGCATTTTCTTAAGGATAATGATCGAGTGACTTCATAATGCCCAAACTTGGTGTCAGGTAATAAATCGTTATAACAAAGTTTCTGCGCATAGTTGCTGTAGTTCATCGAACCCGGCTGGCTACCAGCGCTCAATGAGATTTCAATTTAGCAGAAATCGTTACCTTTATCAAGGATTTCGTTTCGACATCCCCCAGTCCAGGCGGGAAGATTATTTCCGTTCTCGGAGGGACCTGGAGGAATCTTACGTTTGGAATTGGTTATCAGTGATTCTATCGGATATAATCCGCAATACTTCGTATCCACGATTGGATACAATTTATAGTATGTCATATCGACGATTGACAAAACTGTCAAGATTAATTGGACTATGTTTATTGCAAAAAGTGTTATGAAGGGGGACTGCAGAGGCTTATTGTGCATCATTAATACTCTAAACATAAGTATAAAATATTGTATAAGATTTTTCATTCAACAAGTCACGGTAAGGTACCCCAAACAAACGTGCAAACTCTTCCTTTGCAAGCATATTTCTAACTGATTTTCCGTTCAAATTTTATTAAATCTTCCTTGATCTCCCCCCTCCCCGTCCTCTGGGTGCGCCACTGATGTAGGTACCCAATTTATATTTTAATTTCACCCCATGTAATCCAAATGTGATCGCTAATAACCCTGTAATAAGTTGGTGGGACCTTAAACATATAAATACTAATAAAAAAATATTATCAGCATCATAAACAGTAGAGGGAACGACCAGTTTTTATGACAGTAATCACACTGTAAGTTGTGCACCGCAGTTCATCAGGAAGATGCTGTGGGGGGGAGGGGAGGGATAATATAGCGGGAGTGTGTAACGGGTGCAGGATGAGAAAGGAATCTATTACACGAACGGTGTCAGTTGATGTAAAATTCTCCTTTCCTTCAAGTTACGTCCGCGTTGGCGGGATTCTCTTACCGAAATGTTTGAGGGCTTGCAGGAGAAAACTCCTACGAAAGTTGCCGATGAATAATGGATCCTCTATTTCGGCGACAACGTCTAAGAACAAAGCCTTCAAAGAAGGTATGCATCGTTGATGTTTCATTCAAATTTATCTGGTGTTCAAACGCCACGGCCTCAAAGAGGCACATCCCGAATAATGATTATCAAATGTCAGAATCACGTGTCTAGGGTAGCTCGGAACACGCCCCTAAATAGGTGCCTTCGCTTCGCTGTGTTGGACAGTTTATTGAGAATTTTCAGATGATGTCGGGGGATTTGATGGAAATGAAATCTGATGTAATTCACGCCAAATTAGGCGGGGTTCAAGTCATCACTTTGCTGGATTCCAATTTGTTTAAAAAATATAGACTACGAAAGTTTGCAATTTTTGTTCGCTTCTGTGAAAACTGATTTCCGTAAATGAATTTTATCTTCTAATTTGTCGATCGCATGAAAATCGATCTTCCTTTATTTGAATCGAGAAGAATTGGTCTTTTCACAGAAATATGTTTGCAGACCTGAAAATGGTTTTTCCGATATAGCATTTACCTTTTCGGATATTACTTCGGGGTGACGTCTTTGAAAATCTGCGAAAAATATACTTAACCAAATTTCGTGAAGCCTTTTTTACGAATTAAGACTTTTGTCTAGGATGATCACATTAAACTTATAGTGCGATTATTTAAATAATGCTTGCACATGATAACAAAGAATTTTAAACCAGCAAAATGACTAAACCTGCTCTATTTCACGAGGAGTGTCATACTTAAATTTCAACAAAATCCATCGCATAGAAGCCAAAGAGTGATCGATTTGGCGTAGAATGGCCCATAGACCCTTAAAGTTCACTTAGGGCATTTTCGCACGGGGCACTTTTATGACTCGCGACAGGTACAGCGGGTGAGTCATATGTTCTATCCTCGCTTTCTGTGGAAACTTCATGTGTCCTGTAAAAATTCATACGACATAATCTAGTCTTAGAAGTAACGACTATTGTGCTTTATGGCCTCTCTATGATCAGAAGATATAAAATACGTGAATATATCCAGAATAACGGGGATGACTAATAAATTCTTGTTCAGCTTACACCATTGTTTTATATATTAGCTTCACTGCCCAAAAGCGGTACAGACGAAGAACAACTCAGTTATTAGAAAAATTTGTTATTTTATTTGGTATTCACATGCTTTTCCCTTTTTCTGTTCTGTGTTAAACGAGAACTATCTCTGACAAGTGAATCTACTTGGGATAGCTACTGTGTAATAATTGTAAACCGTAGAAATGTCCCGTGTGAAAAGGTCCTTAGAGAATCGAGTTACTCGTAATTGCACAAACAAACCAATTTGATTGTGTAATTTTCTCGTGTATAAATATATCAACGCATATTAATTAATTGCACGTATGGGAGATTCCTCTTCAGTTGCATTTATTCTTGGGATATTGTTACATACTGTATAGTGGTTCCCCGAACAATTGGAACAAATAAATCACAAATTAAAACGAATGATACATCGTAGAAAATGGTTAAAAGAAAAGGGGAGTGCGCTTAAAATTTGCTTAGGTGCCGCACGGAAGCATACAAAAGCATCGAAATCTTCTACGACAAATTTCAAAGAAGAGAAGTGGAAATATCAACATTTTCATCAGTTCTTCATAAAAATAAAAAAAATCCATTCGCTTTCATTATACTACATAGAACGAGCAACAAAAATCACCTTCGGTTATTAAAACGCCTATTATAAATTCACAAGGGAAGGACACTATGTGGTAGACAATGATTTTGATGAGCCTTGGCACGATGGATCTATGTCGATAGTAAGTAAATAGGAGTCCGAACGTTTCTGCCAGTAGACCTTAAAAATATAGATATTTACATGTAAATTATTAAAAATTTCATAGTGGCCGTGGGGTTTTAGTGGGTAGAAATCCCATAACTACCCCGGCGCCCGCGGGGATTCCCCTCTGGAGGAGTCGGGGTGCCTTTTGAAGATTTCCCCAAGTTAAAAAAAATTTATAAAAAAATTTAAAAAAAATTTTTTTGTAACGTGATGATATCATCAAAAGGCACCCTGACGCCTCCAGAAGGGAATTCCCTGCGGGCGCCAGGGTAGTTATGGGATATTTACCCACTAAAACCCCATCGCCACTATGAAATTTTTAATAATTTACATGTAAATATCTCTATTATTAACCTTTAGAGGGCCAGGATTTTCTCATTGAAATTGTAAACTTTATTTACTTAAAATTTATGCATATATACCACCAAAATGGCCGGCGAAGTATTCAAATTCTTAGGTGGCCACTGTACTGACCAGCCCGGCCCTCTAAAGGTTAAGGCCCATTGACAAAAACGCTCGGACACCTATTTACTTATTTTCGACATAGATCCATCGTGCCAAGGCTCATAAAAATCGACGTCTACCACATGGTGCCATCCCCTTGTCAGTTATCAAACGTTAAAATTTCCTAGCAAAATATTCGCCAAATTCCTCAACTCAAAGAAATGATTCTCAAGAAGAAAGGCCTCATTTTTCACTTTCCCACGCTTCGTACGAACAAACTAAAATTCAACGATCAATATCTTTAACGTTCCCAATCTACAAACCATCTAATCCCCCTTATTCAAATTCGCAATATGGTTCCATTATGTTTGCTATGTGCCTATATCCATCGAAAAGAGTAAAGTGTATTTCATACATATTCAATCGGCAGTGGAGTAATTGAGGGTGCGGTGCGTGGCGATCAAAGGTGAATTTCTAGAGAGCAAGAGGCAGACGTTTAAAATAGTTGGAGGGGGCGGCGGAGCCAGGGCATAATTCAGTTTTACGAGCATTGTTGCACCTTCGTCTCCGTGTTATTTATGTATATAAACGAGGCGCGGAAATTCGCGGGATCGCCGGCTAAATCCATCGTCCTATTTATTGCTGTTGCGCTGTTTGTTACCACGCTCCCGCCGAATTCCTTATTTTCCTCTTTTCCCGGCTGTTCTTATTCCCCGTACGCTCCCGCGATCGTTCCTCCGCCCCACCCTCTGCGACGCCCGCGTCTCCAGCCGAGTCGCGGACACCTAGGCGAGGAATTATTTATTGGTCAAGTTTCTCCGCGGGTAACTTATGTTGCCACAATCGAGCTGCGCTCGCTGAACGGCCAGCGGAGGAAATATAAATTCTCGAACGGAGGCCGAGGTCCAATGCCTACAAAGGGCGTTGAAATGCACGTAATAACAAACGATGCCCGGCGAACGGCCCTCCTTCTTATTTACGATATCACCAGGCCCGCCTGCTTGATGTATTTTATGTGAATTTGTCAAATAACTTCAGCCTGCGCGTCGCCGTGATACGATAGGTCGCTTACGCCTTTCCCGCGCCTCGGTCAGTCCCGTATTTGTGTTATCTTTTTTACACTGTTTTTTTGGGGGACGACGGGGTGTTTATAAATATGTGGAACATTTTCTTAAGATACGTGCTACTCGTGAAAATAATAAGAAAGGCGTCAGGGTGCCTTTGTACTCTAATTAGTGGTAGAGGTTAAAATTAAATAATAAAATTGAAAATTTGATAATCTGGAATCCGATTTCTGGGGGGTCAGCCTAGACTTTCATAAATTTAGTTTATTCCCTAAAGTGGGGGTGGTCAAATTTAGTGGTTTAATTGATATAGTTTGATTTCTTTAACCTGAAGCGTTGGCTAGAACTGAAAATTTGAAAATCTGGAATCCGATTTCTGGAGGGTAAGCGAGTTCATAGACTTTCATAAATTTAGTTTATTCTCTAAAGTGGGGATGGTCAAATTTAGTAGTTTAATTGATGTAGTTTGATTTCTTTAACTTGAAGCATTGGCTAGAACTTAAAAATTTGATAATATCTTCACGTTAAAGAATTTTTTTTTGTAAATTCTTTTTTTTAACTTGGGAAATCTTCAAAAGGCACCCCGACTCCTTCAGAGGGGAATCCCCGCGGGTGCCGGGGTAGTTGTGGGATTTTTACACACTAAAACCTACCGGCCACTATGAAATTTTTAATAATTTCTATGTAAATATCTCTATTATTAAGGCCCATTGGTAGAAACGCTCGGACACCTATTTACTTATTTTCGATATAAATCCATCGTGTCAAGGCTCATCAAAATCGGTGTCTACCACATGGTGTCCTACCCTTGTTAGTTTTGTAGTTATAAGTGTTTTTATATTTCATGAAACGATAAAGATTCAGTTTATTCCTTTTTAATTAATTGATAAAGAAATGCTTCATTTTCGTGTTTTACCGAATGTAAAAATGCTTATAACTGCAAAATTAAACCCAATTTAATTAAAAAAAAGCTTATGGACAGTGTTGATCTTTTAGTTTATGATGCGGTAAAAGTATCAGTCATTTGAAGTTAGTGTGATAGATTGAGAGCGTTTGTGTTCTAGCAGCGCATTATTTGGAAAATTCTTCGTGCTAATTGTGGACGGTCGCTTGTTTATATACTAGGTATATGTGCTTTAGAAGATAAATGGGAAATTAAAACGGCAGATAAGTGATGGCAAGGTGACACTTTAACAAGACTTACATACTCTTGAAATTATCATACAGTGAGGCATCAGTGTATTTTTACTTATAAAAATAACTAAATTCTTATTTTTCGTGTGCCTGAGACTGCGTAATATAAAATAATATGAAATAATATAAAATAATTTAAAGTAATGTAAAATAATGTAAAATAATATAAAATAATATAAAATAATATAAAATAATATAAAATAATATAAAATAATATAAAATAATATAAAATAATATAAAATAATATAAAATAATATAAAATAATATAAAATAATATAAAATGATATAAAATGATATAAAATAATATAAAATGATATAAAATAATATAAAATAATATAAAATAATATAAACAAGTAGCTGGTGAACATATATCGGGCCAGCGAGATCTATCATGGAGTTACCAGAGCTATCGCGGAGTAATCAGATTGTATTGTGAAAATTTAAGTTCGTATATTTTCAATCAAATGTACTTAGTAAATTTCTGTTAACCTATTATTTGTTTGTATGATGTCTGACCTAACATTATATCCTAGACTCACTTTCAGAACATGTGAATATTAACAATAATAGAGAAATTCTAAAACTATCATGGACTTACTCGAGTTTACCCTATTATCGGCCATATGCGTATTCCGACATTTCTTATTATTTTTATGAGTAGAACCAATCCTGAAAAAATGTTTCACATTTTATAAACAGCCTGTACATCGTATGAAAACATTGAAAATATAATTAAGTGCTCACATCCACGTACAATGAGAAGAAACGAGGCTCTGAGTAATTCTGTGCGGTTACATTTAGTTGGGTATTGTACTACGAACTCATTAGTGGACATATGTGCTTGTTATCGTGTTTAAGGATGATTGGACGTAATGAGAACGAAGTAAAAATACATTTCCGCCATAGGAACAGGAATATTCTGTCAAGGGCGGAAGCACTGTCCCTCGAAGATTTTCCGAATTCAGGAAATTGCTCGCCCAATACCTTAACGCGTTATTTCGCTCGGGTAATTCGAAGTAATGCTTATTAATTACCGCGCAGACATCGAAACACGTTTGAAAAGCACTAGAAGGACACGCTGCAGCGTTGAACGCATTACGTCGTAATGACAATACGAGTGACTGTCGTTAATTAGAATCTGATTTCTGAACACCGTCATACCGGGTAGCTAGATGTAATTAAGAATTTGAAAGGTATACGTAATTAAACATTTTAAAGATATATGAAAGTCAGAATCTTGGAGGTACATGGGAGTAAAAATTTTATAGGCACGTATAATTAAGAAGTTTAAGTGTAGGTGTCCGTAATTAAGAATTTTAAGGGTACGTGTAATTAAGAACTTTAAAAGATTATGTAATTAAGAATTTTAAAGGTACTACATACCTCAGTGATGCAGTTTATTTTCACTGAAATGTCAGAGGAGTAAATCACGTATCGCCAAATATCAAAGTTTATTAAATTATTCCTCCTACGCCAAAATGTATAGGAATACAATTAGTAATAAAATACCTTCTAGCTACTATAAATTTAATAGTGCAACCAAACTTTCGTCTTTTATGGGGGTAGGTAACCCTCAAAATTTTCGAAAATTCGATTTTGGGTTTTTGCATATTCCGTTAGCTACATCTTTTCTACGTACTTTAAGCGCAACAGGGCCCCGAAATTCCAAGAATTGAAGGAATTACAGCCAAAAATGTACGGGCCTGCACATGAGATCGCATGTAGAAAATTGCATGTCCAACTTTCAACGTGATTTCCCAGAAACTGCGTTTTCCAAAACGATGAACATAGAATCTCGAAAACCGCTCCAGCGATTTAAATGAAAATTTAGAGGGAGGCGCAGAAAACTATTCCCCACAATGTGTCGGGAGCACATTTTCAAAATAAATTCTTAAAAAAATGATAAAAAATACTTTCCCCACAAAAAGGCATAAAATCATATACATCAACATAAAAATTGTATTAATATGTTTATCAAAATTTTGTTTCCGTCACAAGATGGGGACTGTCCTACAGATTATAAAAATGTCTTTACTTTGTGTTTTAGGTAATTCACCTGTCCGGAATCGTGTTCACCATCAGACGCTGCATCGCGCACACGCTCTCACATTTATATTTAAAACTTTTTCCCGTGTAAATATATTTAAAATTTTCTTCTTGTGTATTAAAGTAAACGAAATGACGATTAAAAATCAAAACAAAAATTAATTCTATATTCATTTATTACTTCAAAATATGCGTTTGAAAAAGGGCCTGATTTTGGGCTGTTGAGGGTTAACTACCCCCTTAATAACAATAACCATCAAGCGATTAGAGCAACACTAATAAGCAAACGTTCCTATTTATTCGATTCATAAGGGAAATAACGTAACTTGTTTTTCAGTCGGCAATAAAACGTTCCTAAGAGTGAAAACACCCCCTCAAAGAAATTGCGAGTTTTCATATTATCGTGAATATCTGCGAAACTGTAAAAGATATCGAAAAAAAGTTCAGTTCAAAGTTTCATAGCTTTCGATATCCTACAATAAAGTGATAAAGAATTGTCAAAAAAGGGGTGGCGGGGATAAATTTAGAAAAAAATATTTTTCGCAAATTCTTTATCACTGCTTTATAGGACATGAAGCACCCTAGAACCTTGAATTTAAGTTCTTTTTGATATCTTTTATATTTTCGTAGACATTCACGATAATCTGAAAACCCACAAATTTTCCGCGGGGGTGTTTTCACCCTTAGAACCGTTTTATTGCCGAATAAAAGAATGGTTACGTTATCAATATCACTTGAGCTACATTTCTGCAAAGTTTCAGTTTGTTTTTAGTTTTCGAGTTGCCGAAGTTCGCTGGTCAAGTATCGTATACCAAGAAAGAGGGCAGAAAATAGTAGCTTTTTATCGAAATCTGCCTAATTAAGCCAGCTTAAGCCACGGTGTCGGTGTTAATTTATGCCCGCGATGGAAAGCTCGACACGTTACGAGTGATTAATTATACCTTTTTATTGGAATATCGTTCTGATCCAGGCTATTGCTAGGCATTATGTGGGATTTTCTCGTTAGTTAACAAGTCACGTACACAGAATCACGATGACCTTGAAACCCCTAATACCTATTAATTGTTCGATCTCTGTTAATTGTATTACTCTGCTGTAATCGGGCGATCTCGTACATGCTTGCAATTAAATTATAAATAAAACAAATTTTCCACGTTGACGTATGTATATTGCCAACAAGTGTTTTAATTAATAATTCAAAAGGACTTCATGTACATAGAGTTAATGAGTTTTTATACATTCTATCTTCATCTTTTACGAACTGACTGACTCTTACCAAGGAATTTCACCCTTTTGTCAAGAACGCCAAAGAGAAATAAGCAACATTTATCTATATTATGCAAGGTTTCTAAAATATCGGTTGCTATTCGAGAGGAACGAGACGAACGAGCCAGTGTTAGTGATAAAATCAATGTAGGTGAACAATAACAATTCAAAAAATGCATCCAACTATGAACTAGTGATAGCAGGTGTTATTGGAACGTCACTCTCTATACTCACGTATGAACACTTTCACAGTTGCACGCGACACACTTAAGGATCATCCAACTATCGTATTCAGAAAACACCTATCGCTTTGTTACACAGTGGCAAAACTTTCTAGTTATAGGATTTATGGATTTGGCCTCGCACTTTTTCAAATGTCGTTTGTGATTTTTAAGAGGGTGTTGGAGGTCAGCGAAAAGGTTCCAGCAATATTTGAATGCTTTAAAATGTTTTAAATTCCTGATTCTGTAAATTTTAAGGCATTCTGTAAGTGATGAGATTTGGTTTTTTGGACGCATGTTAGTTGAAAATAAGCAACTTTCTGTTAACGATCAAGTGATGATATATATTTTATTTTTCATATTCTATGTATAATCGTCTCACATTTCTCCTTTTCTAAAACTCCTTTGATTTTGTTTGACGAAATCTTTGAATTACATTTTAGAATTCCTGTCATGGTCTCATTTTTTAAACCAGCTCTGATACTGTCCACTAATAACCTCTGCATAAGATTGACAAATATTTTTCACCGTAACCATTGCGCTGTTTTCTTTGTCAAACTCATATAACATAAACAACCGTGTATGCTCTTTCGTCACGTCCGCCTTTTCGCGAACGTGTCAGAGGGTGACAGAGCGAAAACCTGCGGCGTTAAACGCCTGTGTATTTGAGTTGAACTCTGTCTGACGTATAAGTATATACTCATAAGTAAAATAAGTCGATGGCTTTCGTGTTTATTTCAACACGTGTCACCGTGAATAAAAAAAAAATGAGTTCTCGAGAAGCTCGTGGTACATATCGTAAATATAAGTGGAACTTATAGAGTCAGACAAAAACGATCAAGATAGCAGTGGAGAAAGTCAAGGGTTTTAGTGACGTGATAGTGCCCGCAGACTATATTTTAAACTATCAAATTTTGAATTTTCGTTTCGATTTTTGGTAAAATTTGACAAAAACATCGAAAACAATTTGGACCAGGTGGATTCCCTGTATAGCCCTGGTATCGATGATTACATGTAAGTTGAACAAATTCAATTTTATAGTAGGGTTAACGTGTAAAACTTTGTATGCGTTTTTCTCAAAACCGCGTCGTTAAAGTCGATGCCATAAATATCTCGATAACGTATCAATCGATTACCATAATTTTTTTTTGTATGAAAGATTATAAAATTCCCAGGTCGTTCACCGACGTTTTTTTATATTTTATTTGTGTTCTATTTTTTTACACAAAAAAGAAATGAACACTTTTCGTGAAAATCGATACCTACAGTTTGATAATTCGCCATTTTGTTTTAAATGCGAAATTTAAGAATCGGCTCGGTCAACGACCAGAAAATGTAATAAATTTTAATGTCTCAATTTGTTTTTACGTTTCTGATAGGCACAGAAGGCGGAATTTATGGCACCGCAATTCTACTCGCTCCGCGAGGGACCAACTTTCGGCGACTATAGCGAGGGGAGGGAGATCTGGAGGAGGGTTTTTTTTTAATAAAAATTCTTTTAATACTTCCAAACAGCGGTCTTTCATTTGCAACAAACCACATCTTTCTAGCTTTTCATTTTCATGTAGAAAAAAAATCACAAAGAATGCTTAATTTTCGGGCGAAAAGAGTACTATGCGCTCTTAAATAATTAAAGTTTGAAGTAGGTGAGAACATTGAGATATTCGCAATCTATGGCCGTCAACTTTTTATACAACAGAGTTGGAAGACTCGTATGTAAGTTAGTACTTATACTGTCAAGTGGTATTCTTATAAATTCTGTCCCGAGAACAATTGCATGACTTATGAAATGAACCAAGATTTTGAGGGAGTGTTCTATGAATTTTTAGCTATCTGTAAGTACCTACCTTTGTGTCCAATTTAATAAGGAAAAAACAAACGAGAACTGTAAGTTGTGTCCTGACAGAGCCTATATATAAATGACCAACGACAATTAATGTGTTTCGATGGATTTTGCAAAGTTAAGATGCTTCATTAATGAAGTTTATTGACCACGTCATAAGAAATTATGCGCCTGATTTTCTAAGCTAAGTGATCTATTTTTTTGCCGGACAGGCTAGTGAAGCTCGACGGCGTGATAGCTCCGATTAATTTGCATGATAACGAGCGAAGCACCCGCGAAAACTATAGGACGGCACAAGAAGTGTTGGACCCTGTTGTGAAACTATTAACCCCTCCTGTAAATTATTTCCCTAATTTCCCAGCAACTGTCAGGGATTTAACACTTTCTTTTGTCATCTAACGATTCCGACACCAAGTAGAATCTCCTTAATTATTTAAATAGAGCTTGATAAAACTCGAAACTACAGCTTTGAGAATTATACGAAATACTTACGTCACTGTCTTTTAATACGATCTATTGTACTGCATATATCGTGCGAAAGAATCAGTAGCACAATTTATTTTACAATAGTATCAACATATTTATACATAGAGCAGACATTTCTTATAGCAGTCTTAGCACACTAAATCACAAGATCGACTGAATTCAATACCTACTTGTTGAAAAATGAATGTATTTGTACCTCTTCATATGAGGTTTATTGCAATTTTTTGTGTTATTTATTAATACCTTATTTCGGATATTGGGAAAATGTGATGGCGTGCCTGAAATAAAAATACAAAATACGTATTCGATAACAACAGCAAACGAAATATTGAAAATTATATAATACCTTTCATTCACCCTAATCTAATCCTTCACAAATACACGCGCGCGCATTCTTACCCTCAAACTTATGCTTCAAATACTTAAAACTAAAGCAATCTTAAATTAAATACATCTTAATACCTGGACAGTTGGAGCTGAGCATTAACTAAATAAAAAATTAATTAAATAGCGAATCGAATAAAAGATACTTTAGACTTTAGATTATTCAACAAATAAGGTTAATATTTTTATTCGTCTAGCGTTTCAATTTCAGCGTCGAATGAAGTTTCCAACTTTAACAGTAACTTCGTCGAATTAAAGCTGAAGTTCAAGTTCAAGTTCAAGCTCAAGCTCAAGTTCAAGCTCAAGCTTGAGGTTGAGGCTGAGGTTGAGGTTGAAGTTGAAGTTGAAGTTGAAGTTGAAGTTGAAAACTTCATTCGACGCTTTTCTAATCGAAAAAAATGATCTTTATTAATAATCTCTTTAACTCTTATTGGTTATTCGAAATTTGTATTTAAATAATAATTATGCCCATCTCTGCTCGACAGATAACTAGCTAAGGCTCACGTCACTAAGAAATGGTAAAAGTGAATCATTGCAACGAAACAAACTCACCTTCAAACGCTCGTACATAAACAGTTACGACCGAAACACCATTCTCTACATAATCCCCAAAGGTGTTTGCCGGCCAGGATTTAAAATGTTGCATTGCACAAACAAAGAAATTGCAGCAATATGAGTTACGGTAGTTTCATTCTGTTTAATCCAAAGTCCTACTAAATGGGATCAACCCGGCTTATGTTCAGTTGGCTTTACGTTTCCACACTGTATATTTTTATTACAGCATGGGCCACAAGTTACTAGGATAGATACATGAGGAAATAGAACACACTCGTGGAATATTCAATCGTTAGAAACAGGAACGTTTAATTATTAGCGAGGTACAAGTATATACCGCGTGTTCATTTGAAACGGTAAGCGAAGAGTCCCCGCGATCCGCGTATTACGAAATTCCATGAACTCTGTGGATTGCCGACTGTGGTTATTCGAGGACTCGGGGAGTAGGATCAAAACATGGTACACGACAATTGCGAGAATAGTCGAAGGTAAGCCACATATTATCCTTGAAAACGGGGTTATGGTCGTTCGTTACGCGAACTCAGGCGAAACATTTTGGATTCCAATTGCATCTGTCTAACGCTTTTGTCAGCGTAGCTTCCTGTATGAGCCAGTACGTGCGCAACATTGCATTGCCCCCGCTTCCTCAGATGAATCTGAAATCGATAAACTCCGAACAAACGTAATACAGCGCTTTAACGGTGTTTAATAAAAACCAAGTTTTCAAATCTGAACGATTTCTGGAAAAAATAATTGGTTTCGATATTTATTCAGGAAACTACAGAAACGTATTCTGAAAAAAAAAACATGTAATATAAACTTTATTACAGAGTTATATCGGAACAAAGTAAATAAGGTTAATTAAATTTCCATTCCAAAATTCCTGTATACGTTATTAACCCAAACTTGGCACCGTTTAAAAACCGAGTTTTGCACTCTGTGAATATGAAAATTTTAAATAGCTTTAATCCTAATTAATAGCTATTTTTATATCCGTTTCTTTTTCCCTTTCGTTTTTTGGTCCATTGTCTGTTTTGTATTCCTCGGATAGCCGTTAACAATATCCTGTATTGTTAAGATTTATGTGTCAGAGTTCACCCTGCAAATAAATGAATAAATAAATTGTCAATCTATTATAACAGTGAGTGCGTTACTGCTTGTATTGCGAATAACTTGTAAATGTAACTTGTGGATAACTTTTAAATCTGAGTGTTTATAATATATTTTTGTTTTCATTTGCGTAGATAGAACATATTATATAACTGTAATATCTCAAACATGCAATTTCATTTCACATCGAAATTTTTTACCTGATCATCACATTACAGACAGACCATAAGAAAGTAGGTACACCAGCCTTTCATGGAACGGTGGTTTTTCACATGAATTTTTGTTACCGGCAGAAATGAGCTAGAAACTGATTTCGCTGACTGAATCGCGATGACGAACGAGTAACAATGGAGGGCAATAAGGATTTTTCTCTTTCGATGCTGAACAATGGCGAGGAGATACCGATATAAAAAATTGACATGCTCGCGTAGAAAAATAATGGGGAATACATTCGGCTCACGTGGGAAACAGCGTTAGGTACCATGAAACTGGAATAATTTTCATAAAACACGAACTGCCAATTTCACACCAGGCCTGCAGATTTCTCATGAAAATGTAATATAACTACTAATTGGTAAAAAAATAAAAACTAATTAGCTTCAGTTTTATAATTTACTTCCTACTGTTTACTACTATCTTTCAGATTGTAACTATCAAAGATCTCTTTGGGCAATAAAATAATGAAAATTTTCTCCTTAAATTCAAATTACTTCATTTTGAAGCTTTAGGTAAGATTTAACATAAGTGAATATTTCTTACATGTTACTCTTAGCCTAGAATACTTAAAAAATATATTCCACGTTTCAATTTTTTTTTGAGAAAGAAAAATACGACTGTGCATTAATATAGCTTCTTTATTGCAAGTATAGCGGGAAAAGTGACTGGTCAGACGTTACGTCAGAAATAATTAAAAGGCAGAAGGTGAAGGGTTCAATCCCTAACTCGCCAGGAATTATAGAAATTGCTTCATCAGTCTCCAAGCATCTTAGAAGCTGAATCAAGGATGGCACTTAGCCTCAGGAATAGCGTTAAAGTGGATTTCACCGTGAAATCAATAGGGAATGGACGGTACTAGGGAGGAAGGCTGATAGCTATAAGGGCGGAAGCTCCAACTCCGTCGAGCATCATTACCTGCCATTAGTTCATTGATTCACGATGAAGTTTTCGCATAGTTGCTGAGTTTCAGTGACCATCTTTCCTTCCTGTAACCGTACTACTCCCTTCTTATTATGAAACCAGTATCACTGGCAACTCACGAGTGAAAAGTTCATTCGCTTATTGGAATATTCACCTGGAAATTTGAACTTCGTTTTAATTGATGATTCCGCGCTAATACGATCGAGGATCGGATTCACGGTTAGCCACGGTCGTCGGAGGAATATGAAACATATTTTGATTACGTGGAAGTTGTGTTTTCCTGAAATAATGAGAGATTGACTTATAGATCTTTTATTGAAATTAGTGACGATTTATTGGCAATTAAAGGATACAGTGATTATCACAAAGTGCAAGAAACTTTACTGAAAGGTAGCAGAAGATAATAGCATTGTTATATTTTCGAGTGAAATCGATTTTAATCGCAGTTCGTGGTTGGGAAACTTTGATTTTCTTGATTAGCGAAACAGTGGAAGCACTTTAGCTTCGAGTTTACGGTTCGAGGTTTGTTAACTATAACAGTTTCGCTTAAACCGATTTTCTAATGTATGTATTCAGCGTTATTGAAACATCTCAGAATCAGTATTCACATTTATTAAGTATTCGCTTGGCAATTGAACTATTTTTTTTATGGATTAAAAGTATTTTCTAACTTTAACAGATATGTGCAAAGTGAGGTGGGTACAAAACATTTTACCATTTCAATGTTTTTAGTTCTGAAATTTAAAATTGGAAAATAGAAAAGAGAACAGAGGTGAATGATTTAAATTAATCCGATTATTAATTTTATTTCATTCATTTGTTGTAATTGCCAATTACGAGTGCATGCATTCCATGATAAATTAATAATTTTTTGTCCGATATGACACTAGTCCAATAAAAAATAATTAACGATGTTTGAGTAGCTGCAAAAATGCGAATTAATTTTCAAAGTATATGGTAAATAAAATTATTAAAAATAGACGAGATTAAGGTTTCGGGGCACTTGATATATTTACAAATAAAGGAGTTTATAAACATTAATATCGGTTGCGCCTTTAAGTAGGTAAACACGTATATAAAAGATGAAGTATTGTTTACATGTAGTGCCTAAAACTAAAACCATTTAGAACAAACGTGGTGAGCGATTACAATCATATTACAAAGAAAATAGTTAACTAATATCATCGAGAAATTAACCCTGACAAAATTAGAAAATATTTTCATTAATATTTATTACACCAGGTATCCAAACAAGAAATCATTTTACTAAGTAGATTAACATTTGCAGAATGGATGATCCAATGTGCTAAGTATATAATAGTGTCTTAATTATGAAAAGGAAACATTTGATTTAAGTTTCTATCACAAAGTAAAGCAATTGCTTACCTATTACCTTTCTGTAAGGTTACTGGCAGTGACACACAGTACTTAATTACAGAAAAATCTCAATTTGCCTAATTTTAGCCATTATGTAGCCGCTTCGATACTCCAACTCTCCAACTGTATTTCACTCATAACAATTAATAATTATTATCCTATTATAATTTTCTAATATTATAAAACCCAAAGCTACGTGTCTCCCTTCAGTAAGTAGAAAATGCCTATCAAGGACAGACTACGGTTTTTTAAAAGAGTTCACTATTCTGTGGTATCTACATATATTTAAATATGAAGTTTGCAAAGAAATTAAAGGCAAACAAAAAGAATCTAATTTTATAAACATCAAACTGAAATGTTAAAATAATCTTTTATTGTCATTCCACGTGGAATAAATAGAGGCAGCTAAATCATTCGTGTTACTAATATCGAATTAAGGAATGGTGGTGGGGGCAACTTGGAAAGTATGAATTCTTCGATAATTATTTTTAATTCTTGTTCAAACTTCTTTTCGATACCTATCTCTCGCCGTTTTTTAGATACACCACGAAAAAGAAAATTCTGCATTTTTTTCAACGCACAAAGTTGCCTAATTTTCTGAATATTCTGGTTGCCCAACTTCCCTTGTTAGTGTAGTCAGTACGATCTACCCCATACGCCTTGAAACATTTTCCAAGAGCAGCAGAGGTACGCAGACCTAATTACCATAAACGGCGATGTGCAGCAGAAATGTTGTATTCAAGCCGAACCATAAGTTATAGGATTAATCATTAAAAGTGCCGGTTCGTTGTTCTGTGTATAAATATCGGCCGCTCGAGAGCCTTGATTTTCGCGATTAAAGGAAAAATAGAGACAATATCGTGAGTAGCGTTCCCGTGGGAAACGAAAACGGAAAGGAAGAACGTGCGGTGCCTCCCTCCGCACCCCTGCCCGCCCAACCCCCTATTCCGGCGTGGTCTCTACCGATCGCGGGCTTCCGGTTTCAAGATATAATGCAAGTCGCGTACCACCCGGAAAATGAGCGCGGCTGTCTCGTTCTCTGATTGGAAAACTACGAATTGCTTCCTGCCGACGATGGATCCCCGAGACAAAACTGGGACGGGGACAGAAACGATCTCGCGAACGAATCGGCGGAAGGAATCGGGATGCGTCTCTGATTTAATCAATACCTAGTCCTCTATATTAGAATCGCCCGCGGCCTCGCGATTGAAATCAAACTTAGACTGCGGAAATGTAATGTCAGATAGTTGTGATAATTGATCATTTAAAACACAGCATTGAAGGGTGGCCCCGTGGCTCTGGTAAAGGAAATTATTTTTCCTTGGGGCTTCAATAACACGCCATTAAAATGTTGTGGATCAATTTAAAGGATTGGCGAAATTGTGAGGCTTTGAATATACAGAGGCTCACAGCCATAATCGTACACTCTTTAAAATCGCATAACAGTTTTGAAATTGGTCTAAAGGACTTGAGTTTTTCTGAGAAGCTAGAAGAATTAGTTTGCTAAGTGATGTGTACAACGGAAACTACAATCATATAGTTTATAAAAAAAAGAAATTTGATTTCGGACCTGCTGTTCCATAGTTACACACTCGACCAGCTCGCGTGGGGGGTCTAGAAGATTAATTAATAATTTAAAATTTATGGGTGTTTTCCTATTTATTTTTTTCTGTATAGTCTCTTAAGACAGCGTGCTAAAGGTAGGTAATCAAAATTGTGTATGAAAACTGTATATTATTCCTGGAAAAAAATTCTTAAGAATGGCTTACTTTTCCGGCCGTCACAGTGGTGTTCCCCCTTAAGTTAAGTTGCGGGGAGGTCCATTTTGGTACGGTTCGGTTATCCCGAGTCAGACTCGGGTTAGGTCTGGGTAAAAGTGTACTGTTTTTAATAAATATCCTCGAAATCACGTAGTTTTCAACCCGAGATACGAAACTACCCCCTTACAGAAAGGGACTTTAGGCATACCACTTTACAAAAATAACATAATTTACAGTTTTTATAATCTACAGGACACGTAGGTTTAATTTAAATAAGAATATTCAGTTGTGAAATGGAAATGTACACTGGGTGCTACAAGTATCCAAACATTTCCAATAAAAAAAGATGACAAACAAAATGAGCCGGTTAAACCAAAATTTAGAAAATATCCTTCAGCTTACTGTAAGAGTACAGTATCAAGTTTATATTCGCAAGATTTGAAGAAAACCTAACAACAAACACATGAGTTACAAAATATTCTTTCTTTAAATCAAACATTTCCAAACGACGATATTAAGTGAACCTTCTTATAGAATCTTTTGACAGTGAAATCCAAAATACAAACTGATATTTTATTCAAAAAGGCTCCCTGATTGCAAAAGAATATTTTCTTCTTTTTTTTTAATTGTTTATTTAAAGTCGCATCAGCTTAACGCAATTAGCGACCACTGTTACAATATATTACACTGTTATCTTAATCTATTAAGCTTCCTCTCCCCTAGTTCATATTTCCTTGGTTATTTTCAGTTGCTCTAGAAAGGATACTATATTCCCAATACACTTTTTGTTATTCAGACATTCTTTGATAGTGGCTGGGATTTTCTCATTTTGCCTTAGGTCTCTAGGCGCTGGGCAATCTTGCATTTTACGCTTTATAGTTAATCTAGCATTACAGGTGTTACAGAGAGGATTGTTTAATGTGTTAAAAGCAGAACGGACTACTGAGAAAAGAAGAATGCGGATTTCTGGAAAACATTCGTGTAGCGTTGGTAATATTTGTGTTACAGTGGTCGTGCTTCAGAGGTTCATGCAAAAGACGTGGGGTATAGACGTTGTTGGAACGACGTCCCTAGCAGCTGCTTCATGAGCTGTTGAAGAGGATTATGGCGTTGGGCTGACGAGAAAGAGAGAGTCGGAAATATCCAGTACAAGCACATACGATGGCAGAAGCTCCTATGGTGGATTAAAGTAGCTTATAAAACCAACCAGTCTTGAACTTAACAGTGTATGTACATACATACGTCCCAACGTTGTTCTCGCAGGAATATAGAACAACTGAGAGCTTGTAGTCTAACACAAACACTAAAGGCAGTTCTGTTGGATACGACAATCATCGAATGGATGGAAACATAATATAAAAAAATAGTTACTGGATATAATTTGCCATCACCAGACAGATGAATTTGATAAATAGTAATAAAGATCATATATTGATGGATAATTAAGTACCTGTACCTACATGTGTCGACTGTGTAACACAACAGAAGGAAACATTTTTGAATAACATTAAATAAAATAAAGATATAAGATAATAAAAAAGGATCGTGTGTACTTTTATAAACTAGACTAAATGTTGTACAATATAATGTAAGAGATGTACAAATAAATGTAATGGAAATAATTGTATACGTAAAAGTGTGTGATGAATCTGTGTTTATATTTGAAGACAACTATTTAAGCATGTGTACACAATATACTTGTGTATGTATGTATAAAATTGTACCAGGCATAGCTAGGATGTGAAAGCGTGTTGCCATGACTGCGCAAAGACACTTGCAGATACGAAAATCATATTAGCAGACAGATAGGAATATAATGAACTCGGACTGAAGATCGGCTTAGATACTCACTTCCATACTCGAAACTGTAAGCACCCTCGGGATTCCGTTTCCGGGGTCTCCACTAAAATCAGAAACTTTACGAATGCAAATCAAACGTTCACCTCGCCGAATACCTTTCTCTTGCAGGACCATGAAGGTGGGAAAGGACGAAACTTGTCGCATTTAAGGTTTCATTTAAAATCAATTAAAAATAATCATGTAGGTACTGAATAACGTAAATTCTGTGACTAAAATAGTTATAAAAAAAATAGAAAAACGCGTTAGCTTTAAGGGTTGATTTCACCCATTCACGGTGCATTTCTGCAGATAAGAAATTGCTCCTTGCATACTACAATACATGGTCTGCATTCACACGAGGCTTCCTTAAAATCAGAAGTTTCAGGTTGGTAATGTTTCTTTATTAGACTCATATTCATTGAAAAATAACACGGCCCTTCCATTGGTAATACTCTTAACAAGGTTTAGTAAAAAATATAAAAATTTAAATTTAAACGAAAAGTGTTAAATTATAAAAATTTAAATTTTTATATTTCATTTTTTATTTTATTAATTTAAACGAAACGTGTTACATTATAAAAATTTAAATTTGTATATTTAATTTTTTTTTAAATTTAAACGAGATGTGTTAAATTATAAAAATTTAAAATTGTATATTTTATTTTTTATTTTATTAATTTAAACGAAACGTTAAATTATAAAAATTAAAATTATTATATTTTATTTTTTATTTTATTAATTTAAACGAGACGTGTTAAAATATAAAAATTTAAATTTTTATATTTTATTTTTTATTTTATTAATTTAAACGAAACGTGTTAAATTATAAAAAATTTAATTTTTATATATTTAGTGTCGACATAGTATTATTATTCAGAGTTCGGGCTGGATCGGGCAAAACTTTTCCAGCAGAAATAATCCCCCGAAAGGCCTGATCCACTTAAAATTATATTTCGCCGAATACGCCGCGGAAAGTGTAATGTAACATGAGAATGTTGTAATCGAAATGAAAATCCCGAACATTAATCTAAATTACTCGGCTCCGGCGTTTATCGATCATACCTTGCAGCCGAGTATCGATATAGCGAGCGCAGTTCTAAACAGCACGAAGCATTTTTCCACATAAATTCTTCTGTGATTTCCTTCATTTTCAGTTTCCATCGGAAGCTCCGTTTCCCATCGTTTCCTGCGAGCTATTTCCTTCCTCCTCTATTCTTCCCACTCCTCTCCGGACCTTTCCTTTTCCCTTTCGCGCGATCTCGCGCTTTCGTCTCCGCCGGAAACAGAAAGAGGAAGAAAAAAGAGCGGGAAGGAGGGGGAGAAGCGGGCAATAAGGTCAAGTATAAAAGTTCCTACTGAAGGAAGAAAAGCTCGAGGAAAAATGGCCCCGTGCCGAGATGGGTCATAATTCGAGCCACTGTGCCATTCGATTCTCGATCCTCGATTCCCGATACGAGCGGGGGAACTCTTAAACAGAATGATACGGCTAAACGAACCGGTGATTTAAACTGCACGACATCGTCAACGTACAAGCTTACGATTAAAAAACTGAAATGGCCTCTGGTTGGAAAATCGGTACCTCCTGTAATCGAAGGTAATCGTGAGTGAATGACAACCTTCATTAGGAAATATTTGACACTTGAATTGCGCAAGAAAACGATCTGTCGTAATAAATGAAAATCTCTCCCAAAGGGGGTGCACGAGATTCAGATGATTAATTTGGTTTAAATTTTGCACGTAGTGCACAACATGTATGGTAATGTCAGATTAAAGTTTAATTACATCAGTCTCGCCATTTCGAATGCACTCGTACTTAAGCAGGTAATTGTAAAATCTAATTAAGTGGCATTGGCGTCTCAACTCTAATCCACACAGTAATCTTTACTAACTTTTTATTATTTCTACGATTACGTATTTAAATCAGCCTCGTTCTTGTATGCAAATCCAGATATGCAGATACGAATTCTGGAGAAGACAAAACTTTCTACTCGATTTTCTAAAAATATTCTGATTTGTGGGCCTTGTGCATTTAACGCGTGACATGAACTATTAGGTATATATACAAGATTTTTTCTAATTATGTGACCCAAATTTTGTAACCTACACTCTTTAGATTAAGTGGTCTCCTTAGTGTGACACCCTGAAAATGACCGTGATATTTGGAATTTTTTTAAGAGGAACCCTCAAGTTATGTTAAATTAAAACTCTATGCCTATATTTGTACATATTTAGACATTTAATAAAAAAATTAATTTAAAAAAACGGTATCTAAATCTAGCGCTAACGATTTCTAAAAAAACTAATGGACCAATACACTTGAGATTGGTAGAATATGTGTGTGAGATACATTATTTTCGGTCGGCCTATAACCAAGTCAATATTTGCTAAAATAAAATTTTGGCATTAAAATAACTACAGTTTATTTTTCGCAGAAATCAGGATTTTTTAAAATGTCACCATTTGGTTATTTATTGTTAATCCAACGATAACTACACAAATATAGATTAAGAATATCCTTGATTTTTGTTTATTCGCCAACAGCGACAGCTACATTTTGAATTGATTTTTTTTTTAAATGTTGTCCAAGTATGTATAAATATGGACATAAAGTTTTCAATTAATATAATTTAATGCTTTTTCTTTAAAAAAATCCCTAAATATCGCCTTCTTTTCAGGCTGTCACACTAGGGCAGCGTTGCTCCGATGGGCGGTCCGAGAGCACGAGCCTCCATCGCGTTTTCCAAAGCTCGCGTGGAAGGGGGCGCTCGAAACCAATGATGTCGCGGGCATGTAGCGGATGGGGAAAACTCTAGTAGTGTGCTGATTTCATGCCGATTAAATTGATTTGATTTGTGGTTATAGGCTGATTTCAAGTCCTTTGGATTTGTGGTTATGGGATATATTTATTGATGACTGGGTAATTTTTTAAACCCCTGGATTTTTCTTTCTTCAAAATTTTGTATTGTCATCCAAACTACGTATGCCTGCAAAGTTTCACGTCTATTGGATAGTTGGAAGTGGGTTAAAATTGAGTTTCTAGATTTGAACTAAACAAACATACATACAAACAAACAAACAGCGGATTGAAGCTGAATAAAAATCGTTTAATAATAAACTTTTTGTTAATCAGAGGTGTAAGTGGGACTGTTCAAGTCTACTCCGTCCAATTATATAATATTATTGTTTAATCATTAGTCAATTCCTGTTTATTTTCCCCATTCCTAAACTGTAGAACACTAAGGCTCCAAGAGTCCCAGTTGTACAAGCCTACCACGCGAGCTTTGGAAAACGCGATGGACGCTCGGGCTCTCGGACCGCCCATCGGGGCAACGCTGCACTAGAGAGGCCCCTTAAATCTCAAAACCATCAAAATCACAATTAAAGCACTACTCGCTCCGCTTACAAAGCATTAGACCAATCACACATCGAAGTATATCAGCATTTCAACAAAAGCTCACTAATCGCAATAATAATATCGAGAAACTCCGCGATCTGAATTACAGCGAAACTTCGTCCAGCCTTGCTATTTTTACGTCGCAAATCCAAGCGATTTAGCCCGCGCCATTATTCCCCGTAAACCGTTCTCGTTCCCCCAAAACGGCGGAAGTGTACATTCGGAGCGACATCCGGCTATAAGCGACCGCTGAACGGAGGCAGGGCGCAATTAAAGTTAAACTACTATAACGAGACATCGATAGGCCGGGCGTTAGATCGTGGCACAGGACCCGAAAACGATTAGAAAACGAGAAAGAGAAGGGTCGTGGATGGAAGGGGGCGGATAGAAGGGCGAGGAAAGGTAGGAAGGGAGATAGCTAGAAACTGGCTGGAGTTCGTAAGTTTTAATTGGCAGACAGCCCCACGACCTCCTACCATTTTACCTTCGCCCTTCCTCTGGCCACAGTTTCGCCCCCACCACCCCTCCCAGGTTCAGGCACTGCGATAATAATTATAGTTACTCTTTGTTTTATAAATTAACTCTGGCTCCCTGAGCCTGCACCTTTGCGGATTCTGCGATGGAGAGGACTGGAGATACTTTACATTCACTTCAACCGGTAATGGATTAACTGCTTATCGTCTCTTTAGTTCGCCTGGCGCCACCCCCGCCGTTGCTAATGTTGTCCCAGCTCGCAGTGCCCCGTTCAAAGGTGCCCGAACTTGCTCCCGCGATTATTCGGGGCTCTTTTGGCCGAACGTGCCAACAAAAAGAGATTTTTTTTAGCGAGCGGTTAATTGATAAACAGAAGCAGGTTGGTGTGGGCGGAGGGTGGGGGGGAGCCGTGCGCCGCGATGGAATCGTTATCGCTTCGCTACCGGGGCAGAGTAAAGAGATGTAAATGGAACGTGAACCGATTCGGGGAAAAGGGCGTAGAAAAAGTTCCCTGATAAAGTTTCCTTCGGGAACTTCTCGATTCG
The DNA here is from genome assembly GCF_050908995.1 of Andrena cerasifolii. Lineage (NCBI taxonomy): Eukaryota > Metazoa > Arthropoda > Insecta > Hymenoptera > Andrenidae > Andrena > Andrena cerasifolii. The sequence continues at coordinate 4,916,276 of NC_135125.1, read as the reverse complement.
ATAATTACCTTGCAGAGAAAGGCGCTCCTTGGGAATGTTGGCGTTTAAACGAATAACTTCATTTTTTGTTTCAAGGTAATTAAGCATTCATACCGTGTGAAATGTGGGGTCCTGAACGTGAGCGGGAGTGAAGAAAATTGAAATTCGAAGAGTCGTATTTGGTAATTCTGCTGTTGTACGACAATGATCAATTAATTTTATGTTCAGAAACGTTCGAACCAAGAATGTAGTGAGCAGGAACGCTACAAATGTTATAAGAAGACCAGATAATATACTGAAATTTATATTATAGCGATTGTGTTGTTCTTTTTGTGTTTTATCATAATTTTATCAAAGAGTTTTAAAAACCAAAAATTGACGAACAAAAGATGCAAACTAAAGACACGTAGAGAAAATAACGTTGAAAATAATTTTTGTGCATACACGATGAGCCACCTAAGAGGAGTCACCTGAATAACTTCTACAATTTTTTAGATAGGAAGAACTGTTTAAGACAAAAGTTGTTTGGTTCTGTGGAGTTCGTTACATCGTGGATTGAACTTAATACAATTGTTGTCACTTTAGATCGAAGCAAAACCGTATAATGTATAATGTAAAAAGGACAGGTTTTGTTTTATTGTTAGATTAAGTAACCTGTTTGGACTTTTCAACTATATTTTTGTTATTTTGTGTTGTTCATGAAAACATTTAATAAATACTGCTTTCAGTACCCAATTTGTTTTATAATTTAAAAAGTTATGGACCTAGAACCTTAAATATACGGTTTTGGACAGTTTCCCCCTATTTTATACGATACATGTTCAATAAATCATCAGGGAATTATTATAAAGTATTAGAAAAGTATTACTACAATTCAAAAAGTATAATGCTATTTAAATTCTTCTTACCCCTTCACTCGCTTGGGGTTCAGTGTTTCTAAAACGCAATTCTGCTAACGTCTTCTCTATAAATGGAGTTTTGATATCGCGTCCAAGGAATGACATTCTTATGCGACAGTTATGAAACCTGAACGCGTCATATTTTTATACTAAAGCATAAAATATGTTCCTCTGCTCTCTACAGCTACTCGGCGCGGCGATAAAAAATACTTTTATTTGTTAAATTATTCCTGAAATGCCTATATTTGAGGTGATTATATTAAATGACAGGCTATTTACGTTACTTATTACTTATTAAAGAACCACGTTTTTAAAAGAAAGCACTTTTAGTTCAATATTTAATATGAAATCTTATTATGTGATGTGACGAATTAAATTATATTATTGATAAAAGTGGAATGGACCAAGGGTTAATCTATCACAGACCTGGGCAAATTTTATTTAAAACAAAAATAAGAAATAGCTATTTGAAATTATATTCTGGTTCGTTATTTTTAATACTGTTATTTGAAAATATAGAAAATATCGATTTATTTGAAATTATAGTAATTTCAAATAATGAACTATTACATTATCTTGTTGTTTCAAATTTGGCGAAATAAATACTCGCCAAGATAATAAAACTAGAAGCTTTTGTTTCAATAAATTTGTACAACAGTCCGCTTTGAGCAAACTTCTCTCCTGAAAAAATTCATCAGTAACAGATTGTTATTTGGGACCATCTAACACAGTTGCGAAAAAAAATAATAGTTTTACTGGTGCGGAAGGTGGAAGAGGGATATTATTCTTCAGGGAAACGTCTCTTATTGTCGGATAATAAGAAACGTAATCACGATACGATTGAAATACCTCAACAATTGAGCCTATTGAATGAATATTCCGTTATCTTATTACCTTAGATACAAAATAATTATTTTCAAAATTTTTTCTTGAAATAAAACAACACAATTCTAAATAAATAATAATTATGAAATAAAATAACACAATTGTATTTCGGAATCGAAATAACTATGAAATAAAATAACCTGTTATTTGAAATAATATTTAAAATAATCTCATTTCGGAATCGAAATAGTTATGAAATAAAATAACACAATTCTATTTCGGAATCGAAATAATTATGAAATAAAATAACACAATTCTATTTCGGAATCGAAATAATTATGAAATAAAATAACACAATTCTGTTTCGGAATCGAAATAATTATGAAATAAAATAACCTGTTATTCGAAATAACATTTAAAATAATCTCATTTCAGAAGTGCCCAGGTCTGCCTGATCACCGCTAGTGTAAAACGCCCGCCAACTTAAAATCACACTGGCTATCATTCAGTTTCTTTATTCTTTATTAGCAATAAAGCTCGTAGTTCATAATACACTTAGACCGCGTATCATTCTGTTACCGCTCCTCGAGATCCCCAGCAGTGCCACTGATTAAATTAACACTGAACACGAAAGCCGTGACTTAGCAGTTGGATGTTAAAAAACGTTGTTATGGCGTTCACGAAAACTGCGCCGTTAAATTAATCATAGGCGCGCGGGGCCGTAAATAAGTGGGCCGCGTTCAGTGAGCACGAATTCGGAAAAGCACACGGAGGCTTTAAAAAAGAATGGATAATGAAGCCAGAAACAGATACGCAAGTATTATGGAGAACAACAAGCTCGTTCCGCTCCGATATTCCAGAAGCGTTCCCCTCGTAAAAAGCAATTGTTTCGACTTTATATCCGCCTGCTGGAGTACACTTCCGGCGGCGTTGGTGTTGCGGCAAGGAACACCCTTGCGGTGGCCGACTATACCAATCGAAGCTCAAAGCCTTCCCGATGGAGAACGACGGTGTCCAACGTAGAACGTGAAAGGATTCCGTAAACCTCGCAAATTTACACCATTGTTTCCCATCGGTACGCTTTCCATCATTTGAAGAAGGTGCGAGCGACTTACGGGCTAATGAAATCGGAATCTTTCCGTACGCAATGCACAGGTATTCAAACACTTAACCATCCGTGGTCACCACCTTCTTATAATCAGAAATTGGTCGCATGGGGTTCACTGCACCCCAGCGTCATATTTTAGTTACCATTTTCGTAATTTTTAATCTTTTAACTTTTCAGTGACAAGTGTACATTCGTAATACTTTAATTCTTTTTCTAGAATTGTAAATTTTGATAGGTTGAAATTTGCAGTTAAAGAAGAGCGATTTCCCACGGCTGTAGAAAAAAGCGATGTTTCTTTCCCTTTGGAAGTCGTGAAGGCGCGACATTTGGGCTCGAAAATTGCTCTAGGGTTGCGATACACCCCGTGTGACCACGAAGGGTTCGCAATAATACATCCTTCTTAATTTTTACGAGAGTATATATTGATGATAATATACAGATCATATCATATATGAATATGTGGAAATGAAATGAAATATTAAGGGTGTAAAAGTTTATATTTGTTACTTAAGTGCAGGCACAATGACTACACTATCACAGTTCTCGAATTGAAGTTATTAAATATGATTAATTATATCGTTTCCTTAACAATGCACTAAGAACTTTTAGTTTCATCTTTAACACATGGCTTCGTTTTAAAGTAACAGAGCGGGTGTCGAATTGTGGATTATATCAGCAAGTATACGTGCAATTGTGCCTAAGCTTATTTGTCATGTCACAGGAATATTTAACTTTATGGTGCCAACCTTATCTCTAACCCAACGTCGCGGAAACTAATGTCGAACTCTTTCTCGTATAAAATTCATTTCCTCTTACTCCGCGCCTTATCTACTTCCTTCCTTTATATCGGGTCTCTTTGCAACCTATCGATGACCCCTCTGCGTTCTTTTTTTCATATCGGCACCTCTTTACCATTCGACAAAGTGCCCCGGGATTCACCTCGCGATTCTTTGACATGTCGAACCCCGCTAGCTAACGAAATAGAGTCGACTCCATTCCACCAGTTCGATTTCTCTTCTCGACTGAACTTCCAGTATTCTCTCTGTGTCTCCTTTAGGTCTTTAAATAAGATCATTAGGAATGAATCGAAATAAGTCGGAAGCAGACATGGAAAAAATTCGCTCCCTCAAGTTTTCTATTTAAAAAATTAATCAATTGTTATTGCGGAATAGTAGCGAGTACTAATCATTTATAATAATTTATATAGCTTACCTTGGCTACCTTAGACCTGTTGCTGTTAGGGAGAACCTTTTCAAAGAAATGTACACTGCATGCATATAAATATGCGTGGGCCAATAGCGAGGCCTTTCATTACGCACGCGTAAACAGCATGACGTGTAAATATGATGTTTCTTTATACGGAAAAAATTATAAAAATTACCCTATTTTCCGACCTGCCAAGAGTATGTAACCCCTTATTAAAAGGATCACTATGTTGTAAATACTGATACCTATAGCATATATTTTAAATATTTTCTGTATAATTTGAATGATCAGTCATCAAGTCTTTTCAAGATCAGTCACCAATATTCATGCACGAATACCTGACCAAATATCACCTGATATCCACCTCTTATTATTGATTAATAGTGAATTTCCATTGACTTACAGGAAAATAAGTCGGGGACTCATGTACGTACTCTCTTTTAATCTCACCAAAATTCTCTGCATTCATTTCTCGCTACACGATGCAAACGTCATTCTAGATAAAGAAGTACAAAGGTAAAGAGGTGACGCAAACCTCTTTGCTTCTGAAAATCGTTGCTAAAAATACCCAAAACATTACAGAATATTGAAAAGAATGTGATAAAAATATTTCCATTATTTAATGTCGCGTCAAACACTTGTATGAGGTATTAGCGACCTACTTAGAGTATGGTTTACAATTTCTTGTACGGTTTGATTTCCTTTATGTAATGCAATAGTCGTTATATTCATCCTTTGTCGTTTAAATCCTTGTCATTTAGTGTGGGCCATATGTTGAATCATTATCTACAGGGATAGTGTTTTCTGCAGTTTAGGATGATGTGCTCCACAGATAGTTATACTCTGCACAGGTCGCAGGATGTGGGTTCTTCTGTGTTGATTTCGCTTCCCTTGAAAAAAATCGTCATTAATTGAAAGCATTTCCATTCTTCGTTCCATTTTCCTTTTATTTTTTTCTTCAAGTGTGAGAGCATAGTATCCAAAGGGACGCTGGCGTTGTTATAGAATATTGTTCAATTATATTAACCGAAAGAACGTTGTAATTTCTAAAAATTCGTCCTATCAGTTTCTACAATATTCATGACTACTTTTGACGATTCCGACAATCCTGAAGAAGTCACGCTTATTGTCAGCGAAAATTCTTAGAAGCAAGCTCCGCAGAGGAAAGGCACTACGAATGAAAAGTATCTCGCATAAATTCTCACCTTTCCTTTTCCGCCTGTTTCCCTTCACCTGGAGGATAGGGTAAGCCTGCAACTCATACATAAGACAACGAGAAACGGCCTAGCATTATACGAAGTTACGTATTGTTTCATAAGAGGCGAGAAAAGGCCGCGTCGAAGGGAATAGCAAAGCGACGCTTGCCCTTTTAGTGGCGTGCTGCGACTACGGAGTGTCGTTTTTCGAGCCTCGACAGCAATAACCGAACAATAAAGGGTATTTTACGAGGGATCTGGGAGCGATTTCCTCCTAAATCCTTTACGAATTTAATATGGGAGAGGGCGAATGAGTAATCGTTGGGTAAGGAGAGTGCGTGAGAAACCGATCATCCCGAAATTCTGTCTTGTTCGGCGGAACCGTACGACGTGTTCCAAAAGGTCGTATAGGTGCTTTATATCGAAGGGATGCGAATTTCTGTAGGAACAATTTCATAAAATAGAGATGAGCTGAGAATAACGAGAAATAGAATCGAAACGTGATCGGAGGACCCAAAAACCAGAACTCTACAGACCAGAGAGGTTGCTAATATCTGTTCTTCCATTTCAAGAACCTCGCCAGCTACTTTTCAAAGCGAAGCTTTTATTTCTCTTATGATCCGTGGAAAATTGACACTCTCGAAGAATTATTTTGAGAAGCGTGACGGTGGCAAATGGCAGTTCAAAAGAAAGGTAGAAAGCAGTGTTCCTGGGAAGTGGAGGTGAAAGAAGAAGGATAGTGCTGAAATGTAGGGGATTGAGCTCTTTCTAGATTTTATTTCAATTCTTTATCTAGAGCTGTAAACATAATACAGACACTTGTTTTGGTATCGAGAAGGGCAATCTGCTGAAACAGAATTAGGTTACTGAATAATAGGCATTTGTGACATTATAAAGCTCCGTGGTTTATTAGCGTGAAAGCTGCTTATGGTATCACGGTTATCACACCTGTTATTTTGATTTGCCTTCAGTTTTAAAAAGTATAATCCACTCAAAACTGCAAATTTTCTCAAGCGTTCATTTAAAAATCGTTGTATGATTTAATTAGGAATTTATTATATCACGGACTTTAAAATATTTTCCTGTTGGTTTATAATAAGGAATTGTGATTATAAGTACCTACTTTTAATTACTTTGATTGAAGTCATATCGAAGTTAATGCAAAGAATAATTTTATCATCTAGTGAGTAGAATTCGTAGAATGAGTATCTTATATTTATTAACATTGAAAACACGTATAAAATTATTTAACTGCATTTTAAAAATATAGTTTCTCGTTTCTTTCCGAATATAGAAGAATCTCCAGGAAAAATCAGAGCTAAAGCAAGATTTCATAATCAATGTCACAAATATCGTTCATCTTCAATTGTCACGGTTACAAATGCCACGTTCGACATTCGAGCAAACGTACCCAGCAGGAAAATAACCATCGATTTCGTCACATTAAAGAGGGAATCGTATATTCCCCGATAATTCTTGCATTTGGCGCTGCACCTAATAAATCTTAATCGGATTTCACTAACGTCACATTAATCACATCGCTGCAATAATAAGATTACCGTATTAATAAAGCTTTACGCGAGTATCGCTGCACACGGCGACGTTACATATAACGTTACCACATTAATACCATTAAAACGGCAGGTAGGGATTTGAATGGCTACACGTGTCCGAATGTTTCTGAAACTTGGCAATCAAATTACCACATCGTAATCCAAATCCATTTTCAAATTACTAGATCTCGGTGAAGAAGGAAAATAGCGAAATATTTTCGCGTTCCAAACAAATCAACGCGCACGTACCAATTTTATTAGGAATACTTGTATCTAGACGAGTTCACAAATTAACTTTTTAAAATGGACAGCTATGAGTAAAGTGTCATAAAACTTAGTACAAAGTATGGGGTTTTAGACTCCAGATTTTTAGCAATTGATTGTCAGTAATTGTTGACATTTATCACGAAAAAATTACGTATTAAAGTCTCCATTTCTGAAATTAAAATTCCCTTCTTTAAATAATTCTTAAGGAGAGACTCGCATTCTTTGCGCTAACAACATAGCAAAATTTAGGAATTTTTTTTTAAGAATCCAGCGTTCGGATTCATCTGAAATTTGGACCATGTTTTGATGCATCTTTGAAGAAGCTGCAGTTTTTTTTTTATTAATTTCCGACCATAAATATAGTAGTTATGCATGATCGACCATAACGCCGCGCAGAATTCGTCGTCCGTTGGTGTACTTTTGCACCGATCTAATACTTTTTGGCTTACATTTGCACATACAATTCCCAGCTTTCGACTCGCATCGCCAGTTACAGGACCCCCTGTATAAAGAGTGCCGGTCGGCAGCTATAGAAGCGCCTTGCATGAAAAGCCACTAATCGTAAGAGCCCCATATTTATCGTTTCAATATTCATCCCCCGGCCTCCGAAATTCGTCCACCGTTCGTCCCGTGTAACATTTTTGGACCCACGGGTGCGAATCATCGAACAAGCCGACGAACTCGTGCCAAAACATCGCAACGACCGAATTCATTGAGAACGTGCAGGAGAACGCAGTGAATGGCCATCGTCGCTTGTACAAGGCATGGTAACAGTTCCCTGCGTAATGCTCATCGTGTATCAGGATCAGGCTGTCCATAACGCGCACAGGATATTCCAGCCGTATCAGAGCTGTGTATCTGAATGAAGGATCGACCAGGATCAAGGGGATCGAAATGCCGAATCAGAGCTGTGATCTCCCTCCGCGCATTATTCCCTAGCACTGGTACCTAAACAACACGATCTGTAAAATACTCTGGAAATTAGGACCCCTTTATTTCTGTTCATCATTCTTGCACCGAAGTGGAATTTCGTCTAAAATTTTAACCGTCTGTCAATTTCAAACGCTCGACTCGAGATAAGCGGTAGCAAAATGACAATCATTTTGCTGTGCAATCGTTTACTTCTATCGGCTAATTTTATTAAGTTGGTGCAAATGTCAATCGCTCGCTGTCAGGTGACGTTAGGTGTACAGAAATGTCTTATTCGCTGTTCCTACTAAGGTGTGTTAATTTTAGGGGTAAGCTTAAAATTGTTAAAAAATTTAAAATGACTAGTGACAAAGTAACGCTGCTTTTAATCCTGAATCTGAAATTATCTTCCGCGATTGATTTGAGTAGGGTTTAGCGTTTGTAAAGAATACTTTGCTACCAGTAGAGAACATTGGTTCCAATGTAAAATTTGCGAAAAATGGACCAAAGAGTCATGCGGAATAAATGGTGTATTCGATTTTTTTCTTCTATGTGCCATTAATGATACTTTAACAATTGATCTCATTTTTATTCTGATTTTTTTTATTTGCATTAATATGTCTCTTTCCTGACGTCTAATGTCCCATTTAAGTCTACATGCCTAGTCATGAAAGGGACATTTTCGAATTATTCGATAATCGACGATTTTGTTATTTTCTGTTATTATCAAAGAGTTTGCAATATATTTTTATCGAAGGCCAATAAAAATTCTTCCTATTAATGGACTTGTGTTTTTAAATACCTGTCATGGTATTATCAGAAATTGGCGCAACTAGAAATGTTCATTTTGTAACACCTCTCCCCTATATTTTTATTTTCAATGAAGACTGCTTCGATAAAGCGAATGAACTTTTACACCAACCTAATAGGTCGACAGGGTTTCGTATAAAGACTTTTAGCTACTCAATTATTCTACAGCTGATTGATGCCATTCGTTTGTTGATCGTCGGCCCGAAATTAAAGCGTCATTTTCATTTTGTTAGTCAGCTTTTAATGACTAATTCGATTCAATACGGAACGATTAATCCGTAGCAAATTCGCTGCGATCCACTCGTAGCTGTTTATAAAGGATTAAATGAGATACGTTGAACGATACACTCGTACAGCGATAGTTTATTGTCTGATCGCCAAACGAATTACAATGTAGGATTATTATGTAATAGTGCTTAAATATGCGGGGATTTCAGCGTTTCGGCGTTATTTGTTAAATACATTTTTCAGTCAGCGGGTAGGTCCTGTCGCTTTTATTCGTGCAATGTTCGTATTACATACTGGTAATAAATGTGGCGACTTGCAATCAATTCTGGATTTTGTATATTTCATTTTCCACAGCTGATGTTGTAAAATACTGAAATTCCTTGACAACTGTGCCATTCGTTTAAGGAATTCTACATGAATATGTTCCAGGGGTCGAATGAAACTGTTAAAGTTTCCAACTATAATTATGGCATGTCTGTCATTTTATGACTATTATCTTTTTTGTTTCGAGAAAACTCTTACAAAATATAGCGTATTAACTGAAACTTGTATTCCATACATTTTTTGCGTAAATAAGAAACGTTTACTTTCTTGAAAGTAGAACAAAGTTCTAGTGAAACAGGAACATGTATACTGCTCTGAACAAGTTAAAGTTGTGACGAGCAGATTTCCTGAAAATGTTGTGTAGTAGAAAGATCTGAAGTTGAAACCTTAAAGCGTTCGGTGAAAATAGTTATATAAATATCACAATGTGCTTTCTCTTCTATATTTACCATGCTTCCACTTCGTTAAATAATACTAATGAAAAAAATATTCCTAACAATTATATTTCACCGCTAAATATAAGTACAAAAGTATATGGTTCTTTAGAACTTTTATTAATCGAACATAAAATAATTTTAAAATGTTAACTTAAGCGGGTAGTGGAATATTAGGTACGTAATATCTTTAGTTTCTTCGACGTTAAATTACTTTGACACCAAATAATCATTATAGTCGTGCATTTTGCAATCTATTGTGGGCACATTTGCGAGTAATTGCCAACCAAAAAAATTGTTGGAGTGTATAAAATTGGCGAATCAATCATTTGAAAGCAAAATGCTTTGGGGTGAGTATTTTATACACAAAAATCTAAGGAGTAGAATTTTGGCGATGAATTTGAACAAAAATTGAGGAAGTTACACACGAATCAATTTTTTCCCACATTTTTACGGAAAAATCGTCTTTAATCTGTTATAAAATGTTTTATAAACATCCAATGTTAATGCGGGAAATCCACTCTGTGGAGGAAGGAATTCTACACGTCCAGTAAAAATTTCAAGTGAAAATATTCATTGGTTCAAGAGTTATGATGTGCACCGTATCTGAAAATGGTGTTTCGAGAAAAACGACTTGAAAGTTAAGTCCCCTATGCCAATACCGCTCTGCGATGCTGTTACTCGACGGTGCACTCAATTACGTTCAGCGCTATAACTTCTACAATTATTTGAATTTCTTCATGAAATTTTGTTTAAAATGTTCATAAAGGATAAGACTTTCAGAATCAGTGAAAAATAATCGATTCTTTGAAGCTAAAATAGTCCATTACCCCCTTAATACAGAATAGAAATTATTTAAATGTTAAAAGTTGAATAAATAACTTTTATTTGTAAAAGTTAACAGTTTCATTCGACCCCTGGTGTGTCCGCTCATATAATATCGTTACGAATATTGCGAACACGGGGTTCGTAATAGTGAAGCCTGCAGCAAATCTCAAGAAAATAATGCAGCGAAGTATGTCAGAAAGTTGGAATGAAAAAATGTAAAGTGACAACAGGTGAAAGTCCTTATCGTTCAGTATTGTAAATAAACAGTGTTGACGTTGGTTGAGTTTTTGTTATGGATTGTTGGTGAATGAGTAAATGACGATAAATGACCTATGTATATCCGTATGATTCTTAGAGATAGATTGTTTATTTATGTAGGCGAATGAAAATTCCAAATTTTATATGTACGTGTATGTATGAGCAGTAAATTAAAGGGTGGGAATTTTGGAAGGTGGGTCCTTTCTTTTAAATAATTAATTAATATAAAAGTGTTTTACTTATTTATAAGAGTTTCCATTATGAATAAACGGTCTTGCATTTAATTTCTCATTCCCCATCCGTCTAGAAATCCTTTCAGTTCATTTTTTTGTGAAATGCAAATTCCTATAGCTTAGTATGAACGGTGGGAGTAGTATTTTTTAAATAATTAAACATCTGTCCCTTGGGCGTCCACGAAACAAAATTGCGCCGTGCAATTAGCATAAGAACTGCCTTCCAAATTATGCCTTGGATGATAGCACAAAAAGACACTTCCTGTCTCTCGCGAAATTTCCTCGACTATGAGGCGTTAAAAATTAAGTGCCACTTAAAACCCTGCTAAAGGACGAGGTAAAGGGGTAACAAAGCATGGGGCGTGCTTACGAATACGCACAATTAAGTCCCCCTCGGCCTTAATCGTGACTGTTAATCCGAGGAAGCTTTCTAGTGACGTTTACTTCGTCATCGACCCAGGTAAGTCAAAGGATTTTGCTGGCTACACGGGGGTGCTTTCACGCGAAACACATTTATGCTTGGTAACTCGTACAATTATTTCTTGAGCCCCTCGCATACTTAACCTGTTATTAGGTATTTACACATCGCTCAACTGTTTGCACTCAAAGTAAGTCTCTTAGGCATATTGAAGTTTAATAAGAGCAGTTTTCTGTGAAAGTAGTATTTTTTTTTCTTCAAGACTGTATCAACCCATTTGGGTAATTAGCAACCATGTTAAGTTACATAAAAATGAAGGCACATATATATATATATATATATATATAAATTTAAATTAAATTATATATATATATAGAATAGTAATTATTTATATTTATATATATATATATAGTGTAATATATATATAGTATATATATATATATATATATATATAGAATAAGTAATTATTTTTATAGAAATTTCAAGAAAAATAAATTTAAATGCAATTTCAACAGTTGTTATATATATATATAATTTAATTTAAATTTAACCTAATCTAATATATATATTAGAACAACTGTTGAAATTGCATTTAAATTTATTTTTCTTGAAATTTCTATAAAAATAATTACTTATTCTTATCGTAATTTAAAAAGAAACATAATAAAATGCATTATAAAATGCAAAACGTGTAGAAGCCCAGTAAATGACCGCATACCTTGTACTTATTAATGTCTGCTTAATACGCATAACTAAAAATATAGGATATTAAAAGTGCAACTACACTCCATTTATAAACATAAAATAGTGTTTAAATTTATAATTGACGTTTCTTTGCCTAATGGTCATTCACTGGTATGTGGTCAATTACTGGTTGGTTTACCCTATGTGAGCCTATGAAACGCTTATTTAATAAAAGAAATACAGAAATTATAAAAGAAATACGAAAAAAAACCTGTATAAATAGTGGCCCTTTCTGGTGCACGTTCAAGGCCATGACCTCCAGTTTAAATACTCATACCTAGTAGTATAGATCAAAAATACTAATCTAGAGCTGCACGAGTGTCTCACGTAAATGTGCCCCAAGAGGAGGAAGAAAAGCATCCGAATTCCTGGCGAACAAGTCAAGGTGTCATCCTTTTGATTATCGGTTAAAGGAGATAGTAGAGGGGCGTGAATATTCGGTTATAAGAAGCACGGTTACGTAAATACAAAGCGGAATAGAGCGTAGGTACGTCCCGCTATTAATTCCGTCGCCCCTAAGACAGACCTGCTCCCTTTCTACCTAGCTCTCGGGGCTAGAATAATTGTTAGTAGTAACAATATATCTCGGCTTTAGGTATGTGAGAATAACAGCGTCTACGTGCACCTAGCCAGGGGATGCTTAATTAAACGTTCGTGTTAATTGCTTGGACTTCGCGTCAACCTCTCGACCCGCACTATTCCGGCGAACGCTGCACGAAGAACTTCCGCTTTTCATCGGCTCGAAATGGAACGGCCAACATAAAATCATCCTTTGTTCCGCCCCACTGCCACCGCCCAACCCTTATTACTCTTTCCGAAGTCAGACGTTTTATTGCGAAACCGGCTGTAACGTGCGCGATCGGAACACTGGAATTAACGTTGATTTTTAGAGCGGGCGTTGGAATTAAGGTGGAATTGCAGAGCGTCCGTCGGGCACTTCGACGTGTCATGCCGTACGGTTAACGGTTACGTTAAATTGTATAATATAATTCGATAGATTTATGTTATTTAGCCCATCGTGGTTACGCGGAGGGTGTCGCACCCCAGGATATGCATTTGCCAATGTCTCTGTCAATTTTTAGACCTTAATAATAAAAGTTAAAAATTCGGCGATCTTTACGAAAATCGCTTTTATTGCCATTTTAGAATTTTCACCTACGTTTTTACATACGCATGTACGATACACTCAGAAAAGCTACGAACTTCCTCAGCTCATCACCAAAGAATTAGAACACGTACCAGTGATATCTCCCTTCGGCCACGAATTATATTCCCCAAGCATATAAAAACAAGAATTAAAAACGAGAAATTTAAATATATATACATAGAATATCTGATTTCGCAGCAGCAACAGTAAAACATCATTTCACCCCCTGCCGCCGGTAGCCCTCCTCTGAATGTCCAACTGATTAAAAGCCAATTATCGCCTATCAAGTTTCCAAGAATTAGCGTGATTCCACGTTTAAACAGCTAACGCGTGGAAATTCTAACCCGTATCCTCCAGAGGTACCAACACGATCCGCCCCGCTTATAAATCGCGCGTGTATCCTCGCGAGCGTGTATCTATACGCAGAAACACGTATAAACGGTGGCGAGACCAAAGTCCATGGCCAAACAGCTCGAGCGTTAGGCAGAACGATAATAAATTAAGCTCAGCCAGAACTCGGAATTGAATCAAACGCGGTAATCTCTAACGCAATTGATCCCGGCATACAAACCTCCCCACCCGTCGAAAACGGGGTCGAAGGTTTTCGAATGATTTTGCGGAGTGGTCGGCGCGGATAAGAGAGTAAAGGAGAGGAAAATGGGGAAGGAAAAAGAAGTGCACGGTTCGTGGGTCGATAGCGTGGATAATGATTACACTGATGGCACGCTTCATCCCCCACCCCGATTCATCACAGCGTACCCCACACCATTTATTGGAACAGGCATCGTTGCTACGTTGTTATCGTATGTTGATGACACAAGGTGACTTAAGTTGCTGCCACTTTTTCACGGGGCCAGGGAAAGTCCATTAAAAGTAGCAGTTAAAGGTAATTGGCTATAGATTGATAGCCTGAAGGGTTTCGCTGAGGAAATTGGTGTTGTTATCTTTTTATACGTAGGGGAAAGGTGGGATAGTTGATCAGCGGGGATACATGATCGCATCAGTTTTGTAATTAATATATTGGCAATTTCTGCCTGCTGTCACGTTATCGTGGTAATGCTTGAATTGTTGCAACACTTCGCGTTGTAGCTTTCTTTCGGGTGCATAGAATGATGTTAGAAGCTTCGATCTTATTTGCAGCCAAAAACTAAATATTTTGATCACCTTGTTCTTCCTCCTTTTCGAGTGAATGCTGCATTTTCAACGATTTAAAATATATCAAGTAAAAGCAGCGATTTCTGGTCTGTTAATGATATTTATTGATTCATCTAAATATTTAAGGTAGGTTTAATTTTTCATCTTTTTTTAATCGAGTGTATTGAGGGATACTTCATCAGTGTGTGAGGTGGGATACTTGAACAGGTGAAAATGCCCCAAAAAGAACCAAATAGATCAGTTAATGAAACAGAATAATACGACAAAGAAAGTGAGATGGAAAATCTTTTCTTCGTCATCATTTGAATTGGATGTCTAACAAGGGAACATCCTGAACCCGGAAATTCAACAAATTCTGAAACTTCGTGAATCTGTAACGCAATTTTTGTTTGCTGCCCAAATTCACTCTAAGGGGGTATAATTGACCCTTGAAAATCCGGTTATTTTCCGATTTTCTGTTATAACTCGTGAACTGTAAAATAATTTTTTTACCAAATGATAGATCTAATTAAAAGAAGTAACTTTTGTCTTGAAACTTTTTTTCTATCTCTTACATTTCGCGAGTTATAACACAAAATTGGAAAACAGCCGAATTTTCAGGGGTTAAATTCACCCCCTGCGAGTGAATTTGGGCAGCAAACAAAAATTGCCTTGTAATCAGGAGGAAACCCCCTACATATTCACAAAGTTTCAGAATTTTTTGAATTTTCGGCTTCGGGATCTTCCCTTGTAAGTGAAATGTCTTTTAAGAATGCATTTATGTTGTTTTATGTCATAGAGTTTAATTCTTCGGTTTTATTTTTCAGTAATTCTTTCAAGTTACTTATAGTTTAGTTTATTTTCATGGTATTCCCTTTATTTCATGTTATTGACTGAGATGATTAATATTTTTTAGAAAGTTTATGTGTTATTTACTCTTAAAGTTCAGTGGTCAAGTCTCCCTAACCTTCTGAACAAGTCTCCCCTTCAGTGGGGGATACTTTTGTGTATAGCGTCGCTGCTAGAAAATGTTTAAATTCAGTCATTAAAATTAGTTTTCAGCTCTGAAATTTGTACAAGTATATTGAGAATACTCTAAGAATCACAACTTAAATAATTAAATACAAACGAGGCAAACCATTATTATTATTTTAATAAAAAAGCAAAACTGTGATCAACTATCCCTCGTTTCCCCTATTATCCACGTGTCGAGAACTATAATTATGTGGAAGTATAATATTAATACGTCAACAGAGGGTTAAGCGAATGTTAAATTCTTGACTCAGTCTATATAAACCACTTTGCACTGCAACTTCTTCGTTTCTCATCGATCAAAAGTGACTTGGGAATATCCGACATGTGTAGTATAGTGGTTCCAAAATCATCACATTTATTTAATTCTGTGAATCACGAATTCTTTCATTTTTCCAAGATTTAAGGGGGAATTCTACTGTAACAGCCCCAAAAATTTATGAATTTTGTTTTAAAAAACTATTGTTAATATTGCATTAAACTCTTTTGGGATATAAGGAGGCATCTTTAAACTTGTAGAATTTTTTCTTTTATGTCGTTCCTTCTTATTATGTATTAATTATTGTGCAATCGTGCTAACCTCTTCGAAGATGTTGGCACCTGCCACATTCATTTGATTGCAAAAAGAAGAAAATTTTCATAAAGTTAAATAATTTACGCTGGGACTGGACCTAAAATTTTAATTTTAGTTTTTATTTATAATACTTTTTTCGACGATATAAAGAATCATATGAAAAATTTGTCTAAGGAAAAGACTTTTTCTTTCAAGCACTATAACAATTATAGCACTCTTTCAATTTTTCATTTTGTTTCTCTTTAAAGTGGACCAATTCCAGCGTAAACTATCTAGCTTTAAGATTCTTCTATTTTTTTCTGCAATCAGAAGACTATGATCGGTGCTACACATCTCGCCAACAGGAGTTACATCGTCGGAGAGGTGGACCAGATGCCACAATAATTAATAAATAATAAGAAGGATCGGCATAAAAAAATATTTTCTGCAAATTTAAAGATGTCTCCTTATATCCCAGAAGAGTTTAATCCAATATGACCAACAGTTTTTTCAAAAAAAAATCTTAAATATTAGTTACTTTTGTGGCTGTTAGGCGAGTATTCCCCCTTAATAGTTTCAGTATGTAAATTAAGTAGTGGAAAGTGGAGTATCGTAAGATACTCAGCCACCTAAGGAATATATTTTTAAAATGAGAAGATCAATTCGTGCAGAAAGAAAAAATTATAATTTGGTATTCATTGGATCAAATGTACCCAAGCGAATTTCAATTTCATCTGGATTAATAAAGGAGTTTTCAAGTAAGGCATCTTACTCATCGACTACGTTGTTATCTAGTTAAACGTTGAGAGGATTAAAAGTTCCAACTAAACAGCTGAAAATATCGATCAGTTTGTCAAGTAGAAAGGGGGAAGAATTCAGAAAGGCGACATCAGCTAAGTCTTTTTGCCAAGTACTTAGCTTTGAGTGGATTACAATTACCAAACAGAAGGAGATTATTCCTGTTATACTCAGGCGGCGTATAAAATTAACCGATGCGTAATTACCATTAAATTTAGATAATTATAACATCGATTGTAAAATCGATTATTGCTCTTGATATTATTATCCTTTTTTCGCGAGAAGATGTTATGCTTTTTTTTACAGTTGAGAAACTGTTTGGGGCGCCAAAATATTTCTTGCATCCTAGCCCCTTTATAGGGAAGTCCCTGACTACAGTACCTACATCCCAAATATTGCAAACCATTAAAAACAACATCAGCGTTTCAGATAGAGCGTTTCGCAAATTGTCCAAAAAAATGTGCACTGTCAACAGGCTAAGCTACAAATGAAACTGTTGCGAATCAGTGTTGTCATCTAAAATAAACTTGTACTTTTAATAAATCTGTATTTTCAGAGGATTATAATCTGCACAGTGTCCAGGAGCAGAACTCATGAATTGAGTTCGGTGTGTTCGACAGGACTTCGTTAAGTGCAGCTACTTCTCGAGACGTTACAGTATATCACCTTTTAGGGTATGAACACGAGTACAATGCTAACAGATATTTGATTAACGGCCGCCCTCATCAAGCGAGTCGATGCTGTTTACACGTGGAATCTTGCTCGCGTTGCGGCATCGGTCGTCTCGTTTAAATATCGGCCGGTGTACACCGAATCCGAGAAACGAGCACGATTTGCTAGGATCTGCTAGATTTACTAAGCAATGGCCTGGATAATCCGTCGCGTTTACCGCCGTAGCTACTACCACGCACTACGTTTGCCTCAGTGCCAGCAGCATTATTCCTCTCACGTATTATAAGTGGTTTACGCAGGCCCGTGATGCGACTGTGCATCAATTACATCGTTATTTGCAGGTTGTAATATAGAAAACATGGAACACTGGATATTCTGCAGTTGTTTAATCATACGGGGATTCTGTTTGACTTCGTGCCTGATGAAAGAGTAAATACAGGAAGGGAACCTGCAATCTCCGTCTTCCTGTGAGATAATGACACAGTTAATTCATAAAATAAATTTAGTAATATTCGTTGACCGTGTTTGCTATAACTTGTCACTGAATGGGGACCAAAATTTTCGTCAAAAACGTTAATGTTTATTTTTTATTTTTTATTTCTATATTCTATGGAGCCAACCAGCAAATTTGATACTCGCAAATATCCTGTACGCGTGGGTAACAATAGTGTTTCCTTGACAAAGGTTCCTCTGCTTAAGGGGTTACGCCCAGTGAGGATCTGAAAAAGGTGTGATATTTGGGAATTTTTTCCTCAGAAACTATAAAACTTTATTAAATAAACTTTTCTTTGTTTGAAAGACAGTATATTTAGCTATGTTTCTGAATTTTGGCGTTAAAAAATATTTATTAGTAACAAAGTTATTTACAATATACTAGATGTCCTGTTCGAAAGAGGGGTTTGCGGTGACCACGATTACTCGGAAGTGGATTATCTAAAATCGAAAATTCAAAAAAAATTATTTAATATATTAAATTATCTCGTACTTGGACGTCCTACTAAATATATTTGCCAGCGCCAAGATGTGTTTAAATAAGTTCAGTTTAACGCCAAATTCTTCTCTAAATAAAAGAGAAATCGCATGGATGCACGAATAGGAAATAAAAAACTTTTCGGGTGATCGTAAAGTTCAATCGCAATAACACTCGTGAAACATGACTTTCGACTTTGATTCGCGCGCGTGAAACTGGGAAGCTGGAAAAAAAGATTGCCACGGTTTCCGTGAAAGGCCAACACACCGTTAAACCCGACTCGCTATTCTTGTTTCAATTAGCGAAATAAATAACGTCGAACACAATGATAAATTGTTCTGCGTTTTAATTGGCGAACTGGAATATGATATTTGTATCAACGGAACGTCATGCATTATTATTGGCAGTAATTTAACAAATACAATCTCTGACCGGAACACGTTGATTGTAGATTCATTAATTTTTTAAAAAAACTTTGTGTTTGTGCCCGATGTAGCTGAAAAATGAAAGAATGCGTATCCATTTATTACGCGTTCTGCAGCTTTTCACGGAGGTAAATATTTGCCGCGCAAAATTCGTCATGCATGTATGAAAAAGGAAAAACCTTTTCGTCCACATAATATGTGACTTGATACTTGTAGATACGTATTTGTAGATACGGTATTTTAAAAATACTGAAAGTATTTCAGGTGAACGAGCTTATTCTTTCAATTTTTGAAATGTATGCAAAGTCTAGAAGTCCGGAAGTATTAACCCTTCGTTGACAGTCTGGGTGCGAGCCACCCATAAGCTGATTTTGACGCTCTGTACCTTCTATATGCAAAATAAATAGTTTTTTTCCAAAGCCGACTTACAAACTATTTTTCTCTCAAAGTATTATATCCCAACAACAAGTCTGTAGATTTTTAGCTTCTAATATTGAAATTTGTAAAATTTACAATTTTTTAAAGATTTTCTTCGTTTTTTTTCGATATATGATAATCTAGATTTTTTTTACAAAACTGCGATAAAATTTCAATAAAAAAAACTATTGGAATACATTTTAGAGACCTTGAAAATGATCCATGATTTTTTCCATGATAATTGGATTCTTTAGATGAGAATGGCAGTTGTTCGAAAATTTCTCTGGGTGTGAGCTATCTAGGTATGTCAAAATTGATCGAAAAAGGTGTGTCAACGAAGGGTTAACATTAAGTATTATTTCTAAATAATACTAAATAATACTTCTAAATAATATATTTATATATTTCTAAATAATACTTAAAAATCTTATTAGGCACATAAATAATACTTATATTAATAATAATAATAATATTTAGAAATAATTCTTAAAAAACTTATTAGGTAAGCATTTCAAAGACCCACATCTTTAGTCATCATACTTACCAAATATCTATCAAAGATTACTATATTCAGGTGAATTGTTATTCCCAGAAGAATTCATCAGACATTTTCTTCTTCTCAAACCTTGGTCATTCTTTTACAAATGTGTGTATACTGTATACCGCATCCTAAAATTAGGTAGTGTCGTTGGTAGTAGAATTATGTGATTTATTTTATACAGTGGAAGATTGCAAGACAAATCCTCTGCTTTAAATAATTATGGGCGTGGATAAACGTATCCAGAAGTACAAGGGAAGTCTTAAGCTTTGCAGAGGATTCCTCTGGAAGACACGGTTCGGGAGTTATAAATGCATTCGGTTCTAATACTGACAACCGAGGATTATTCCACTGCTCTCTGTACTACGTCGCCTCGCGGCACCCTCTTGTGTTCGTTTTTAACTGAAACTGCTTTGAACGCGTTTATAGCCAGGAAGTCTAGTGAACACGCACCTGCCCTAGGCTATACTTCAATTGCATAGACAGAGTGGAGTGTAATTCGTAATGCAGTTGAAAAAGCTGATTCTTGACGCATAAAGGAATAAATAATGGGGAAACAAATCTTTCTCTATATGTAAAGTTTTATTAGCTGTTGTGTAAATTGATTTTGAAAATTCCTTGTACATGCAATGAAGCAAGAATTGTCTACCCTGTTGCTTTATTATTCGTTATTTCCACTTGTGTGCTAGTATTTGCAAACATGGACGATAGCATGGTTGGAATAACACAGTATTCAACGATCATTTATTTTTCATTCCATTATGTATACAGTACTGGAAATGTTTATTGCATCACTTGAAAATTTAGCTTCCGTTCACCTCCACCTCATTTGGTATTAGTATTCGGGAAGTACTTTTGCGCGATTATTGACGTGGACTTGGGGGTGCAATAAATATTTCCAGTACTGTACCTACCTGTTTCGTACTTCCTCCTAAGATTCCCATGTAATGCACAGTGTCTGTCATGTAAAACATTACTGACGACTCTACTAGCTAGCCCAGGAAGAAATACGCACGAACCTTCTTCATCTTCTCCCTTTCCATCAAACCTTCCCACCTTTGAACTCTCAACGCCTACCTCTTCAACAGAAATGTCATCACCGTTGTCGCTTATATGATGTGCTACTAGCTGAAGGAAACAGGCACGAATGGAAAATAATAATGTATGTCTGTTTCTTCAATTTTACAAATTCCTGCGCATTAAAACTGCCAGAGATAGACCCAGGATATTTAAAGCTTATGCAGGAGAAAACTGATGGTTTATGGAATAAAAATGTTCAATACTTGAGGGGTTAGTTCGTACCTTAATATTCATGTGTGGCACAAGTACAAAATTCATGTGCATAGACTTTAGTGTTTAGAAATGTATTCGATCATTAACAGTACACCATATTCCATCATCATTATCGTGATTCCTCATTAACAACGTAATGGCCCCTATTAGGCGCGCGCAAGAACGACGCGTGCGGAAGAAAAGTATGAGGCAACCTCGCGCCACGGCAGTCACTTCTTTTTTGGGTGCCGAACAGAACGAGGGCAAAAAGGAGGGAACAACTAGCACCAGAAAAACGGCGGACGATGTCTTACATGCGTGCAAAGGCGGCGAAAAGAGTTGTACGTACGTGCGAAAAGGATAAACAAAGTTCTTTGCGCGTGTTCAAGCTTGAACTGCAGCGAAGAGGTTTCTTATCAATGCTCGATACACAGAGGGCAAGAAAGCATAAATTATTAGTTCCGTAGGAGGGGGCATAAGCCCAGTGTCTTACGTCGATTTTTCTCACTTTACCTGGGAAATGAGGAAAACGAGTTAACTCGTCATCTGAGGATTCCTCGGCGTTGGAGAAGACGAATTATCTCGTCATTTCAATATTCCTCCGCGAAATGGCAGACGGATTAACTCGTCGTCTGAAAATTCGTCTGTATTGGAGACGACGAGTTAACTCGTCACTACAAAAATTCCTCCGCGTGGTATGACAGTCGAGTTAACACGTCACCTGAAAATTCCTCTGTATTAGAGACGAGCTAACTCGTCACCTGAAAATTTATCCCCGTTAAAGAAGACGAGTTAATCCGTCATTTCAATATTCCTCCTCGTGGTATGGCAGAAGTGTCAACTCGTCACCTGAAAATTCCTCTGTATTAGATACGACGAGTTAACTCGTCATTTCAAAATTCCTCCGCGTGATATGACAGATGAGTTAACTCATCACCTGAAAATTCCTCTGCATTAGAGACGACGAGCTAACTCGTCACCTGAAAATTTATCCCCGTTAGAGAAGACGAGTTAACCCGTCATTTCAATATTCCTCTCGTGGTATGGCAGAAGAGTTAACTCTTCACCTTAAAATTCCTCTGTATGAGAGACGACGAGTTAACTCGTCATTTCAAAATTCCTCCGCGTGATATGATAGATGAGTTAACTCATCACCTGAAAATTCCTCTGCATTAGAGACGACGAGGTAACTCGTCTCCTGAAAATTTCTCCCCGTTAGAGAAGACGAGTTAACCCGTCATTTCAATATTCCTCCTCGTGGTATGGCAGAAGAGTTAACTCGTCACCTGAAAATTCCTCTGTATTAGATACGACGAGTTAACTCGTCATTTCAAAATTCCTCCGCGTGATATGATAGATGAGTTAACTCATCACCTGAAAATTCCTCTGCATTAGAGACGACGAGGTAACTCGTCTCCTGAAAATTTCTCCCCGTTAGAGAAGACGAGTTAACCCGTCATTTCAATATTCCTCCTCGTGGTATGGCAGAAGAGTTAACTCGTCACCTGAAAATTCCTCTGTATTAGATACGACGAGTTAACTCGTCATTTCAAAATTCCTCCGCGTGATATGATAGATGAGTTAACTCATCACCTGAAAATCCCTCTGCATTAGAGACGACAAGGTAACTCGTCACCTAAAATTTCTTTCCGTTACAGAAGACGAGTTAACTCGTCATTTCAATATTCCTCCTCGTGGTATGGCAGAAGAGTTAACTCGTCACCTGAAAATTCCTCTGTATTAGAGACGACGAGTTAACTCGTCATTTCAAAATTCCTCCGCGAAATGGCGGACGGGTTAACTCGTCGTCTGAGAATTCGTCTATATTGGAGACGACGAGTTAACTCGTCACTTCAAAATTTCTTCCCGTTAGAGAAGACGAGTTAACTCGTCATTTCAATATTCATCCGCGTGGTATGGCGGACGAGTTAATTCGTCATTTGAAAATTCCCTCACACAGTGTTCCTTAGCTGGCCCTTGCGACGCCCTCTCGGCAAGTACGGAAAGAAGTGTGCAGGAAAGATGCGGAAATCCTTATGCGAGAATGATGTCGAATGCCGCATTACGACAGACCGATATACATGCATAGAGTTGCCAGGCGAATTTCTGGAGCATCGTGGATGGGGGGGGGGAGGGGTCCTAAGCTCAGCCGCGTGTTTTGTTACTTACCGAAGATTACCGGCTTACAAGAAACCCAACGGCGGTGGGAGCAATCTACCACCCTACAACCCTCTTGTGCATCCCTCTGCACGCCCCCATTCCACGTCCTCCGCGGCGTTATCGCGGCCGCCTTCCGCCTTCCACCTTCCGTCGCCCTGCGTCCTCTGCGAAACACCAGCCTCGCAGAATGGCGGGGGGCCCCGACCGACACCGTGAACCGGTTCAACGGAGAGGGAGAGATAGAATAACGCCCCTAAGTGTACTTACTGCAAAGACCCGAAATTGGGGAACGATGTAAATCACTTACGAGATACACTTACACCTCTCCCGCCCGAGGAAAAGCAAGACGCGCCGCCATTTATCGTCACCACGATAATTCCCGTGGATTCGCGCGCACGAGTTTCCCGTCCTGCACCGAGCGCGAGGGAGAATAAACGCAGCCAGACTGGATCTGGGGAGAGGAGCTACCCCCGCGGGGGGAGGAGTTCCCTTGAGGAGTTGAGACGGGTTCGCCTTTCCGGGGAGGGGAAACAAAAATTCAGTGGAATGGGAGCACACTCGCTGTAACCAGCATCTTGTGGTACAAGGTCTGGGTACCGCACGAGACTCGGATGTTCAAACTTGGTACTGTTACGAGAAAGTGATTGAGACTTGAATTCTTCAGGAAATTTGTGTGAAATAGGAGAAGAGGTGCAAATAGGAGCAAGCTTCGGAGACATTTTCTTATGAAAACGAGGAAGGGTTAGAAAAGTCCAATAAGGGTTAGAAAAGTGCAAAGTGTGAAATACGTATCTTAGAGCAAGGGATTTGGATAACGCAAAATGAATATTCAGAGGGCTATATGACAGCTCTACGAGTACCTATCTGTTTAATAGGTATCTCTACTCCAGCAAGAATACACCGTAGCAGACTATGCGGGTGATACGACGAAAGGGAAACCATATCCACAGAACGAAACGTAACGACTTGTTAAAGCCTCGCCCTTAACATCAACCACCAATTTCTCTCCACCCGCGTGACCTGCTGTCTAGAACGTAATTGTTGGCGGGATGGAAAATGTTGCGTGTGGCTTTTCGCAATTCCTGCTAGTCGAACTAGGGTGCGTGATGGAATGCTCCAAGCAGGATTAAAAAGTTATTCGCCATTGAAAAATGTGTAAATCGAGTAAATACCACAATGCAATGCAGAGTGTATAAAATATTCACGAGCTCCACTCGACGTATTTATTCGCATTTATCAATCTCTCCTTTCTCAGTAAACAGACGAGTGACCAGCGGCCCTCGAATATTAATAGAGTTTCTTCTCGATGAACTTTGCAATTAATTTACCGCCGCGTCCGTGCCCATGTCAAGCTTGTTAAGATTTTAATCTAGTTATTCCCCGCGGGCTTGATGAGCAATATTAGCGTTCTCGTTCCTGGACCTGTTAATAGAGGGGGAGAGGCACGCGAAGCTGCCTCATTTTCGACTAACAATAAGAGCCCTCAATATCGGCAATAACAACCTCCGTTGCAGTTATTTCCAACTCAAGACTTTAATTCGCACCGTATCGCCGTAATCCGGCTCGATACCTCTTGAAACTTCAAGCAGAGCACATTTCCCTTCGCTCGGCGGGGTCTCGTGTTCGCCGCGTTTGATTCGGTCAAGGAAAAATTTAATAGCTCGCTTTTAAGTGGCCGGTTTCACAGAGACTTAAGAGGGGAATTTCTCCAGCGGGTTACCGTCCGACGAATAAAAATTTTTTGCGCCCCGTAATACCGCCGCGGCGCGCGGGGCAAACCGCGGGAAAGATCCATTTACGTTAGTTATAAAGTAAACTCGTTGAGAACGCGTCACGTTCCGTCGACACGTTTTGTCGTTCGTCGTTCGAAATTTCCATAGTGTCAAACGATTTATGAAAACGTCGTTAAGCCCACGGGCTCAGCCTCCTAAGAGCCGGGCGAATAATGAAATAAAATGAAATGAAAAGTTCCCTCTTAACGCGTTAATACGACCTCTCCACTCGGTATTTGTTTTTCTTTTCCCTCTGTCCTCTGCCGCTTCCTTTCTGCCCACCTCCGTGTCTCCTCTCCTTTTTCAAGTCGCGTGGACGAAAATGGCTTAAGTTGATACTTGCTGCTTTTATTACCCTAAGCAGCGGCCGCTAAGAAATACGTCGCGAAGCATTTAAAATTGCAAGAAAAGAAGAATGGCTCGCGGGGGAATCGTCGCGACAAATTATCGCCAGCTTTCCTCCTTTCCAGCTATTTCGCGGGCAAACGGGCGCGGGAAAATGTTTTGCCCTGGGAGGAAAGAGAATCGAAGATGGCCGTGCTTCGTTAATAATGGAACGTAATTAAGCAAACATAAGGATAATTATTCCAGGCATAAATGTGAGACTATCGTGACGGTCCATTTGATAATTATTAGAAAGGTGTGAGAGGTGTGATCAGAAAACTGGGGTATACAGTTTTGTCTGGAAAAGAAGCCGCAACTCGGGACTGGACGCGAGCTCTTATCGAATCGGGTAGGCTATTCGGCTTGCCTTTCCTCTCTGTCGCAGCGAGCGAAAGGCACGCGACGGAGCACAGTGGAACGAGAATGCCTTATTTATTTGGACATCGCCCAAATTTCATGTGTCGAAATTCTATTCTAATGAACATTAATAATTGATTTTTAAATGTATATTTTTCCCTTCATATTTTTAATAATTTTTTTTTAATTTGTTTTCTTCTGAATCTCAGTTATTCTAGTTAACATGAATTGAAAGTGTGCAAATTTTTACAATGAAAGTCCCAACCGTTTGGAAGTAATTGCCATGTCCAGTTATTGTCCTTACGTTGTTCCACTGTGCGGCGACAAGCCATAATTATAATTAAGATCGGCACTACAGCGACGTTGTTTATCGAAAAAAAAGGATATTCAAAAGCGGCAACTTCAACAGAAGTAGCGGAGATAGCGGCGGCTTCTTTTCGAGACAGATGGCGAGGCTTCTTTTCGAGACAGCATTGTAGTAAAATTGCTATTAATATTTATGATTGTTTGCTAATTAAAACCAGACCTGGGCACTTTTGAAATGATATTATTTGAAATATGATTACAAATAACAGGTTATCTTGTTTCTTAATTACTTCGTTTTCGAAATATAAGTGTGTTATTTTATTTCAAGAAATAATTTTGAAAATAATTATCTTGTATCGAAGATAATAAAATAATGGAATGCCCATTCGATAGGTTCAACTGATGTATTTCAATCGTATTGTGATTACTTTTCTGATTATCCGATAATAATAGACGTTTTCCCGAAGAATAATATCCCCCTTCCATCTTCCGCACCAGTAGAAAGATTATTTTCTTTCGCAACTGTGTTATTAGATGGTCCCAAAAGGAATTTCTTACTGATGAATTTTTTGAGCAGAGAGTTTTGCTCAAAATAAATTGTTGTAAAAATTTATTGAAATAAAATCTTCCAGTTGTATTATCTGGATGATTATTTCTTTCGCCAAATTTGAAATTAAAGAAAAATGAAGTACTTCATTATTTGATACTTCTAAAATTTCAAATAAATCGATATTTTCTATATTTTCAAATAACAGTATTGAAAATAACGGACCGAAATATTATTTCAAATAGCCATTTCTCATTTTAATTTCAAATAAAATTTGCCCGAGGCTGAAATCAAACTGAAAGTATTCTTCTTGCTCGGTTAACTTCCGCAAGTTTCCAAAAGTTATCTATTCACGTAGGATGCCTAAAAACATTTAACGCTCCACTGCAAGAATGTTACTTTTAAACCCTCCAAACGTGACTTTTACGTTTCGAAGACAGTTTCATCAAACAAGGGAAGTTCGGCAACTCGAAACTTCAAAAAAATTTGAAACTTTGCAGAAATGTAGCTCAAGTGATGCTAATATCTTAACTATGTTTTGATTCGGCAATAAAGCAGTCCTAAGAGTGAAAAACACCATCAAAGAAATGGCGAGTTTTCAGATTATCTTCACTATCTATGACTCTGTAAAAGATATCAAAAAGAAGTTAAATTCAAAGTTTTATGGTTTTTTATGTCCTATAACGCGGGGATAAAGAATTTGCGAAAAATATTATTTTTTCAGAATTTATTCTCACCCCCCTTTTTTTGACAATTCCTTATCACCAAATTAGTGGAGTATCCAAAGCCATAGAACTGTGATCTGAACTCTTTTTCGATATCTTGTACGGTTTCCCAGGTATCCACGATAATTTCAAAACTCATTTCTTTGAGGGGGTGTTTTCACCCTTAGGGCCGTTTTATTGATGAACTTCAGAGATGGGTAAAATTTTTATTAAATAAAAATGTCGAATAACGAATAACAGTTAAAGAAATTATTCGCTATGTGTCGAATAAAATTAACTCTGGTTAATCGGGCCTGGAATAAAGTTAAAGTAACTTTTAACCTATCCGTTATTTAAATAATCTTTTATTTACTTAATGCCC
The DNA here is from genome assembly GCF_050908995.1 of Andrena cerasifolii. Taxonomy (NCBI): domain Eukaryota; kingdom Metazoa; phylum Arthropoda; class Insecta; order Hymenoptera; family Andrenidae; genus Andrena; species Andrena cerasifolii. Next base: position 4,888,487 of record NC_135125.1, on the reverse strand, counting down.
AACTCTGCCGAACTTCTCTTGTAAATAAAAATCATGCACCACGCAACGCATCATGTATTGTTCTCTAACATCCACTATTTAACACAAATCATCGAACCACCCCACGAAATTCACCCCTAAAACTCTTCCAACTTGCTTTCCCTCCCCTTGCGTCGTACATTATCAATCTATTCCACCATTCTCTACTGTCAAATCCTTTTTTGAAACTTTCATTAGTCTAATGACAGCATACCTCGTGCTGACGTAACCCCATTTCCAATGAGGCGAAAAGTGGACAAACACATCGCAGCGCCGTGAAAATTTATTCGAGCATCGAGCACAGGTGATACAGAAAAGTAACCAGTATGATTTAGTGCTCACCTCGCTTTTTTTTATACGGCAGCGGAGCTTTCATTGCTTCAAAACCGACTCGCGGGAGCTTTTCGGAAATCGATATCTCTCGCTGGTTATCGCACGCTTGACCCAGCCGCCTCATTGTTCCCCACCTGGAGGTTGAAGAGCCGTAGGGGCACACCATTGTCGTGGTATTTGCCAATATAATTCCGATTATTAACGGTACATCATCCCACAGACACGCCTTTAACTGGCTGCAAACCCAAACGGCGACGTACGCACGAAAGTCTCATTCAATGCTCTTCCGCCGCCTCTGGAAAAATTCTGGACGATGTATTTGTGTCGCGCGAATACGACGATACTCTACTACATAAAATACGGGATTATATTTTTTCTGTTATAAGTTTTAATACTAGATAAAATTTGGCTGAACAAATATCGTTGTAACAAGCATAAACTAATTGGTTGATCAGAAAAGCTTGCCCAATTCTTCTGATAACAAGGCAATTGGTATTTCTTACAGATAATAGCCGAAGCTGAAACAGCACGTTTGTTCTGCAAATAAATAATTCACAAAAGATAATTTGATCGTTTTCAGCAGGAAAGCTGAACAGTATTTTGCAATAATTTAGCTAATTTTGTTAGTTATTCATAATATATTAGAACTGCGTTAGGTTCAAAATTGGAGGGCACCCCGCGCCTAGTGACTGTGTATTAATTAATTTTATGCGTCTGTATTTATGTAGGTATATTTTTGTTTAGTGTGCTTAGGAAGGGGTAGCTTCTTCTTTGTGTACTTTATGGTTGTTGTAACGATTTTTGTCAGCCGATCGTATAATATTCAGAAACTTGTAATGGATGCATTTCAATTCTGTTAGGTATATGTATAGTATTTTCGAAAGACTTTGGGAATAATTTCGCACGCCCCCCTGTACGGTGTGACGTATCTATGCGCGCGTGGCGCTGATCTCTCTATATTCAAACGCTGTTATCTAAAAAATGGTTGGAAGCACGAAAAAATTGTATATACCGAAATTGTAGAAAATTTAATGTTCTATTAATATTATTTCAACAAAATTTCGATAGGGCTTATCACTTTTGAGAAATTCTTCAAATTCAAACCATTGATTTTTTTATGAAATGGAACCATATTAGGGGGTGAAAATAAGGGCCACCCTAGTGTGAAAACTAGCCACAAAGTCAAGTAGGCACTCCCACTTTTTCGCTTATAACTCCTAAAGTACAAGACACAGGACGAAATGTTTCAAACAAAAGTTTAATGGCACAACAAGCCCTGCAAACTTGCGTTAACAAATTTTTTAAAACAGTTTAAAAAAGGAACACCTGACGAAAAACGACTTTTCTTCAAAATCAAGACCTCACGCAGCCTGAGTCCCAGTCAAAAAATCCTCGAAGGCAAAACAGCCCTCGACACCACTCAAGAACACGTTGACATATTTAAATATTTCACACGCTTAGGAAGGGGTATTAAATTATTCGATTGGTTCCAGCAACGTAAGCTAAATAAAAGCTAGAGAAATGGATGAAGATTTGTGAAGTGAAAAACCATTGGAAACTTGGAAACAGTGCCAGATAAACTGTAAATTCTTGCAAGCACAGTCCCACTGAGATTCCAGAGCTGCTTACTTCCTCTATCCCTGTCGTATTATAATAACTTTGACTGAAATAAATTATTAACATTTGGCATGATAAGAATCTAAGCATCGCACGATTATTTCCACAGGAATTATGATTTTATTCGGCTTTCGTAGATTGAAAAGTAATAAATTCTTATCCGCATTGGGTTATGCGTAAACGTAGGGAGTGCTTTAATAAGGAAGGGAAAAATGCCTGAGAAATTCCGATCGGATAATATCGACCACGGGAACTCGGAGAATTTCATCGAAATTTAAATTACCAGCCAAGGAAAACGTCGTTATCGCGAAAACAACAGGTAGAAGGGAATTATGCAGGCCTGACATTTGGGATCGAGTTGGTAATTCGCGGTGGACTCCCGAACTGTGTCCTCTAACTTGTTTAGTAGTCACCTGTACTTATAGTTGAAACCAGAGCCCCGTGCACAGTTCGGCGCAGAATAATAATGCCAGTATAATCGTATCACATGCTGTAACTTAACCGTGAAGCAACTCACAATTTGATACGCTTCATCTATTAAACTTCATGCTGGTCTGGCAACTGAAAGTACTGCACAGAGCGAAAAGTCTGCTTTTTAGAAATCTACGTAACCGAACACTCAGCGAACATAACTGCTCAAAGTAATAAAAGTTAGTGGTACTCTTATTAGTATGTAGTAATTTTGCTTCTTTGTAACTATGTGTTGCTCCATAAGTGTATCTATTTAAGGGTGTATTCCACTGTGAACGGTCGAAAAATCAAGCTATTTTTAAAGATTTTTTTCTCAGTAAATACAACACATAATGAAATAAATCTTTTTGACATTTATTGAGCTACTCTTATATTATTCCAAAAAAATTAAAAAGAATATTTTCAATATGTGTTACTTGTTTTTTTTGCAGCGTCAATATGGCACTTAAACAAAAATGGTATGTTCGTGGTGCAGGTGATTTCCCGGCTTAAGCTTACCCGAAACTAAAAATTCGAAAAGATTCTTAATCTGTATGAGTGTCGCTATCGTCCGTACCTCAGTTAACAATTTTTTCCGAAAAATAGCCGAGATTTTTATCGAGGAATATTCGAGTAAACACCATTTTGGGGAACTTATTCCTTCAAACCGGCGCCATTTTGTTATTTCCCAACAAAAATTGTTGATTGAGCTACAGACGATAACGACACTCATACAGATTAAGAATCTTTTCGAATTTTTTGGTTCGGATAAACCTAAGCCGGGAAATCACCTGCACCACGAACACACCGTTTTTGTTTAAGTGCCATATTGACGCTGTAAAAAAACAAGTAACACAAATTGAAAATATTCTTTTTAATTTTTTTTTATATGATATAAGAGTAGCTTAATAAAAACCAAAAAGATTTATTTCATTACATGTTGTATTTACTGAGAAAAAAATCTTTAAAAATAGCTTGATTTTTCGACCGTTCACAGTGGAATACCCCCTTAAATTTCAATGGCACATGAATGTTTTAAAATTACCGCGAAAGGATTATGTACCACGGAGGAGAAGTAAATGGTGAACAGAATATTCATATGGTATAATTGGTTTAAATGTTATGAAAGGTGGAAAATGAAATGAAGCGGCAGTACCCTGCAAGCACACTTACATACATACAAAGTAGTAGGTAATTGAATATATATTTTAGAGAAGTCAGGCTACGTAAATTAAACACACAGTGTTGAAACTGCACTTTATTAGTATATACCATATACTTTCGTTCTATGAACTTCCGTAAAGAAATATTTTATTTCTTAAAGCATCACTATTAGCACTATTTTATAAGTTAAATTGTGTAAAATATGCAAGGCAAAAGCTCGTGTCACTTAAACTCTTTTAAGTCCATTTCGAATGTGCATGTCAAATTTGTAAGTATGACACGTCTTTCCCATAGCTAAATACATTATTTTCAACTAATAATTCTTCTCCTCACGCCCCAGATTATCAGATAAAAAGCTCCAGGACACTATATTTTCGTATCATCCAATGCTACATCCATAAATATTGTTAGCAATAAACCGTTTTTAACGGCATTAAAATCCCATTGAACATATTTCGATCTTCATTACAGGGATGTCAATGAAATTGCACTTTTTCATGCGCTATCATCCTTCTATAATTATTCGTATCGCTAAAGGCCACAGACAGCAGGTCCAAAGACTTCTAACGATTCTCTAATTTTCTCGCAATTGATTAAACATCTACGAAAATATAAACATCGTAAAAAGTGTAAACAAACTATCCCTAAAACGTAAAAAGCAAATTGCAATATTTTGGGGCCCACAGGCGGCAGTCGCGCGGTAGTAATTTGTATTTTTATCGACGACATATACAAAGGTACCTACAGGTTGAACAATTTGGACACAGGATCGTTGTACCCGGTCCAATAAAATTTCCACGAAAAGTTACACCCCGATACAGACACGACCGATATTGGAAAGAACACAGAAAATATTTTTAAATCTCGCCTTTTTTGCGCGAAAGCGGTACAGAGTTCGAGATATGAGAAAGTCACTTTGATTCCATGGAATAGAAACGTAGATGAAATTGTTGGTTTCATGAAAAATACGTAGAAAGTTTAAAGCGAGTATTTTGACTTCATTAATCGTAAACCTTGTTCCTTACAGAGGGTGGTCGGCATCTATGGTCGAACCGCCAATGGAGTAATTCCTTGTGGAAAAATAAATTAGAAACATAGAAATCTTTTCATGCGACGCTTCACTGTTGAGAAAATCAATCTTGAAGATAACATTAATAGGAATAATCTGCGTGTCATAGGAAGACCTTGAAACAATACACAACCATATTTTATAATTTAGTAAGTATAATAAAAATATCAAAGAAATTTCTCCATACATAAAAGATATCACTTATAAATAGGGCTGGGAGTATTCGAATATTTTACAAGTATTCGTAGCATTCGAATACTTGTAAAATTAGCTTCTAAGATTTCACCCTGACAAATGAACCTAATAAACTTGATTTAAAATTCACACCATACTATTCGAATACTTAAATATTCGAATACTTAAATATTCGAATACTTAAATATTCAAATACTTAAATATTCGAATACTTAAATATTCAAATAGTATTCGAATACTTAAATATTCAAATAGTATTCGAATACTTGGATATTCGAATAGTGTTCGAATACTTGGATATTCGAATAGTGTTCGAATACTTGGATATTCGAATAGTGTTCGAATACTTGGATATTCGAATAGTGTTCGAATACTTGGATATTCGAATAGTGTTCGAATACTTGGATATTCGAATAGTCTTCGAATACTTGGATATTCGAATAGTGTTCGAATACTTGGATATTCGAATAGTGTTCGAATACTTGGATATTCGAATAGTGTTCGAATACTTGGATATTCGAATAGTATTCGAATTGTATTCGAATACTTGGATATTCGAATAGTATTCGAATTGTATTCGAATACTTGGATATTCGAATAGTATTCGAATTGTATTCGAATACTTGGATATTCGAATAGTATTCGAATACTTGGATATTCGAATAGTATTCGAATACTTGGATATTCGAATAGTATTCGAATACTTGGATATTCGAATAGTATTCGAATACTTGGATATTCGAATAGTATTCGAATACTTGGATATTCGAATAGTATTCGAATACTTGGATATTCGAATAGTATTCGAATACTTGTATATTCGAATAGTATTCGAATACTTGGATATTCGAATTATATTCGCCAAATAATTGAGCAACTGAAGTATTCGAATATTCGAATACCGAAAAATTCAACGAATAGTCCCAGCCCTACTTATAAATAGGTAATTCCCAGCATTTTCAACCTTCCTTAGTCTAACTTTTCTCTTCCCAAGATTTCATAAAAATACATCTTACTTATGTATGCTTGCTACATTTAATATGAAAACTGTTCCTACTTTTGACATGAGAATATAAAGATTCTTATATGAAACACAGTATATGCAGCAAAGGTTTCATGAATGTTTCACCAAAATGCATCAGACGTGTCACAGAATATCTTCGACAAGTCTCAGTGATCACGAGTTCGCCTCACAGTTCGTCGAAATCGATCCGCCAACTTGCACAGATCAATCCGGCTGGCACGATCCGCCATTCATCGATTCGCACCCGCTGATCCGCGGTGAGCTGGGAAAAGTCGTTCTCAGCGAAGAAGGGGCTTAATCCAAATTGAAGAATAATATCGTCGGTTAATCCTAGCCCGAGGAGCGAGATTCGCCGAAAGACGGCCGCTGGTACGACGACGGAGACTCAGAATGAATCGGATTTAAATATTTCGAACGGGCTTCGACGAGGAACTGGTAACGGCTACGCTGGAAACGATTATAATCATTTTCTTCTACGCGCCTCATTCTCTTTATAACATTCCACCATTTTTCTCCATCTTGCTCCCGCGATATATCGGGTCCCGTTAAATCCATCTTTAGCAATTCTACGTTGCTGGAGCTTGGGAACGGTTCTAGAGCTTCAACGGAGATAATCTTTGCGCTGTAATAGTTTCTTATGAATGGTTTTTTGCGAAAGGTGTGAAATGAAATGTTCTTTTAGAGGGGTTCGTTATTAAATTAATGATTTTGTAAAAGGTTGTTACTACGGGGTTACTACAATAACTATGCTTGTGGAAGAATGAAATGGATATATGTATATTTGAAAGAAAAACAGTTGTGCTGGTCACACAACAGCGGCCAGGCGACGAGCGTCGTGCCGTCTCGAAGTTTCTGTTGCCAGGCCGTCCCTACGGTCGACGCGGCTTACGCTTCGCGACGTTGCCGCGTTGCTGATGGGATTCGTAGAATCCCATCGTTCTCGTCTCTTACAATTTAGATTTTCTATTAGTAAGGCGTCGTCCTTAAATTACGTAAGGCTTTTTCTGGATGGGAAGCGGAGGGGAGAAGGACGCGAATTTCTTACGTTTTCTTACAAGAGGGGGGGGGAGTCAGATAGCGTCTTACGTAATATTTTTTAATCTAATTTTCAAAAAATACAAATTCTATCATTAACGTTCCAGAAAAGTAGTTTTAGTTTAAATTTCCCGAAACCGAGTTAAATGAATTATATAAACCTTTAAAAGAATTTGAATAACTGAAAAAATGAAATGTAAAAAATATTACGTAAGAAGGGGGTTGCAATGTCAAATCCTACGAATTCTTATACTGGGGGAGGGGGTAAGAAATCGCCAAAATTACCCTTACGTAATTTAAGGACGCCCCCTGATTGGTAATACTAGGGTATACTTGGATTCATCTCCTTATATCTTAATTATTTATGCACAAAATAAATTCCTTCTTTTTCTGGTGATAAGTCATTTATTACAGTTATAAAATATATATAGTTTATTCAACTAATAAATATATATTACATTGTAGTTAACATTAACTGAAAATGGTTCGCGATTATCGTGTTACAAAAATATTCGGACAGTAGGGAAGAAACGATGCTTTAAGCTTTAAGTATTACAGACACTCAAATAACTAAGTTTAATATTTTCGGGCATGACTAAACCATGCCGTAGACGCTTTGGCATACTCGATATAATTTTTTGCAAGCAATGAGGATTTTTACGTTCCCATTCTTCTCCTAGTCTTCTGTTAAGTTCTTTCTTGGAAGTTACAGACGTAATCGTTATTCTGCGATCCAATTCCTGCCACAGATTTTCAATTGAATTTAGATCGGGAGATTGTAGAGTTTGATGCAATACTTTCGGACTCTTATAGAATAATAATTCTTGAACAGCACGTGCTTTGTGCTTTGTGCTTTGCGCCATCGTCTTGGTAGAATATAAAGTGTTATGAACATTTTAATAGTACTTTAGGATATTAATCCGAAAGGGACAGGTGGCCCGTCGAGATGAGGTTTGAGGGGAGGGGTGGAGAGGGGATGTGGACTCTAAATCTGAAATTGTAGCTTCGGGTATTTATTAGTTTCCAAAATATTAATAAAAAAATATTATTAATCCTTTTTCATGAAAATTTTTTTTGGACGTTGGTGCAGACCCCCTACCCGGGGAACCCTCTCGTCCCCCAATTTTTTCATTTCGAAATTTTGTAGCCTCAGTCTCAGTTTTAGCATCGCCAAACTCACATCGGTTCGCTACCATGCTTTACGCGCCCCCATACTAATCTAGCCCCAACCAATGCTAATACCCGGGAAAAAATTGGAAAATGGAATGCGTTGGTGTCGATACAGGTCAACAGAAATATTGTTAAGAGCAGGGACCGTGGTAAAGTGATTAAAAAAAATCGGTAAGGTGTACTATTTTACGCAGAATTAACCCTGTATCTTTTGAACGCGTTAATTGCCGAAGCTAAAATTTTATATTTCCACACCCCTCGTAAAACCCACGAAGTTTCATCTCGATCGGCCACAGGTCCCTTTCGGAAGTACAGCCGCACTTTGTATCAAGTTCTCCTTTAAAATATTTAAATACTTCGTTTCACCCACAGTGCATAAAATGAAGAATAATCTCCCCACTCCCTTGCTCGAAACACAACCCTCAGACAAGAACGCTTCTGAACGCTTCTTCCTTCGTGCTTAAAAGTTGGTCGCAAATTCTTTGCGGACAATTCTGTATTTCGTGTACGTCAGACCCACCCATCTGACGAAGACACATTAAACTTACTTTCGTCCGCGAAAGTTACGTTACTCCACAAGTTCCGTGGCATGGTGTATATCCATGTTATATAGCTAGGAATATTATTATTAAACGAAGCCTTCAGATAAAGATCTATGTTCGTTTAAGATCCTTGTTATTGCGAGTTGAACTTTCGTGGCTTAAATTATTTTAATATCGACATTGACAATCTGTGAACGAGTCGTTCAAAATTTAGAAGCTGGCATTGCGTCTATGTGAATCGTTAACTGGATGAAAAAGTTCTGGCACCGCTCCCTCGTAAATCAATGATGCTAATACCGGGATTACCGTGGACTCGAGTTGTTTGGTGTTAATGCAACGGTTGTTAGAGAATATGCAATAGAGGCGCAATGAAGCGCTTACGGAGACTTCAGCTTGTACAGTTTTCGGTTTATATGCATAGACGGCCGTCCCCTTTCCCTGTTCATTTTCACCTCAAATTCATGCATCATTAGTCACACGCGTCTAACTCTAATTTCGCGGAATATTTTTGTATCTCAACAAATTTTCAGCGTTCCACGAAAGGTTCGATTTAAATTCATTGCAACTAGGAAACGCAATTCTCTGCCTTCCTCTCTGCTGCAGTTTATTCAAGCTGCATGTCTTGCTGAATGCTAAGAATTCGTGTACGAAAGTTTTGGTAAGAATACGAAATAAGGAAAGTACAGAATTCTTCAGCAGTTTGTTCAGCTTTTTTGTTTAAGAGTTTCTATTCTGTTTCGTCATTTTTAGGAACAACTTGAATTGTAATGTTGTTTTTTACCATTTTTAGTCGTAGTTCTAATTATCACAGTAGGGTAGATGCACCATTTGTGGCCACTTTTTAAGGTATTGTACCAGTTTTGGCCACTTCTTAGAAAATATAATATTTTCCCGTGTAAGCGATAAATGTAACCTTATATTTCTGGCGATATACTAAACAAAATATTTATGATGTGAAATTCTCCACATAATATTGATCTGCAAGCAATTTAAAAATAAGATATTATCTACCCTAGCTCACAGAACAATTTTTTAAATTCAAAGGAAATTTAATAATATTCAATTGCTTTTTTCGATTATCGAATTTGTTGCAAGGACTACAATGTGGATATCTAGTTTTTAAATAAAAGTATATATTTTTATTGGAACTAAGCATATAAAGGTGCTATCGAAGTGACTGCAAGTAACATTATTACATTTCACGCTTGAACGGATATAACAGTGTGTAAATGCAAACGCTGATTCATGGAATTCCGTTAATTCTGAAAATGGGTCAAAGGAACTGACAAAGCATAGTTTAATTCCTCGTTAATTGGTTGGAAAAATTCATAAAGGAATGCTGAAAACTTAATGAATAGCGACTCGATCCTGAGGCACATTTTTAAACCTGCACGCAATGCGTCCATGCTCAAACAGTAGGTACTACGCAAGGAACGCGTTGTCCACGTGAAGTGCACTTTTCCCAGAAATGTATTTTTCCTCGAATTTGTACGACATACTTTTTGTTCACTGTAGAGAATAGAAACACTGTCACATGTAACAGTTATACCCACCCCAGACATTTTTTTTGCACAGTTGTAAGTATACATAAATACCTAGGTATAGATAAAATAGTATATTAATTAATAGAATGTAATCTAAAACTAGTGACAGTATGAGGTTGGCTGGCAGTAATTTGGGTGTCAGTATTAGGTTAGCTGGCAGTAATTGGGGTATTAGTAATTGAGTCAAATACATTTTAAGGGTGTCAGTAATAGATCCCGAAATATATTTTTGAAATTGATGATTTTATACATAAAAATCTAAGTTTTAAGGTTCAGCAAATTTTTTGCATCAACTACTTTAACTTAAATTTAACTGTTACGCACTAATATGATAAAAACTGTTTGTAGGGTGGAGGACCCAATTACTGACACTTTAAGCGTTAACCCTGACATTATCTTATAGTTTTGTACTTATAAACTAAATGTATAATGTTGTCCTTGTTATTTATTATTGTTTAATATGTGTAAATATAATAAATAATATAATAATATAATAAATAACATATATAATAATATAATAAATAACAATAATATGTGTAGACATATCGAACAATAATAAATAACAAGGACAACATTATACATTTAGTTTATAAGTACAAAACTATAAGATAATGTCAGGGTTAACGCTTAAAGTGTCAGTAATTGGGTCCTCCACCCTACAAACAATTTTTATCATAGTAGTGTGTAACAGTTAAATTTAAATTGATGAATGGAAAAAGATTTTCATTAACCAATTATACTCCAAACTAAATGCAAGAAATTTAACAATTGCTGTGACCAAGTATCAATGAACAACAAACACTTAACTGAAATTGCTGTTCCGAGTAACTGAAAAGCAGCCTTGAATGAGTATTTCAGTATATTAAATCTTAATATTATTTAAACGTCGTAGATTCTAATGCATTTGCATGAAAAGAATAGAATTAATTCGCCACTGAGAAGAGGCTACACAAGCAAAAGCGTATACACTCGAGCGTTGTCAAAGAAAATTGCTCGGTGTAAGCATACACGTGCAAAGCCGCATGGCTGATGAAAATTCAAGTTTCATTTAAAAGCAATACGGCAAACGAGCCTTTGTCGCGCAGATTATTTATAGCTCCGCGAGTTATACAGCTGCTCAGCTGTTGTAAAAAGTGCTTTTTTTCGATGGCCATACAAGCGTTCTCGTGCAACGACTAACAATTCTCCTCCATCATTTCCACACCTGAAGTAATGTAGATTACTTCAGTTAGGAATCATTTTTTTGGAATTATAAGAACATTTGACTCGATTCGCATTTAAATGACACATACTCAGGCTCGCGACAAATACTCGTTCTCGTCGCATATTTATAATATAATGACCATCTTTAAATTATTTAACTATGTTCCACCATCTCGACCAGCTTCAGTTTTTTTTATATAATAGCTCGATAACAGAGCATTATTCTTAATTTTTTTGGAGGTCGTCACTCAAGGGGTAGTTTCCAAAAACCACCCCCTGAAAATTAATTTAATTCTACCCTTAATAATTGATTTACAATTTAGAGAAAAATATACGAAGTACAGCTAGCATGTAGCTATTTTTTCGTTTTTTTTTAAATTAAACTATCTTAACTAGTAACCGAGAAAAAAAATAATAACGTTAAGGGCGTTTATCTCCGTATTACTCTTAAACGGGGGGAGGGGGGTAGCTATCTAAAACTTTACATAATGGTGTTTCAGGCAAGGAGCATTGTTTAAAAAATAACAACTCCAAGAGTCGGCATGGGGGCAGTTTGCCCATGCTTACCCTGTTAGACCCTTTCCATTCAATTCAATTTAAATTTAACCTAATCTAATATTTATGTCTACCTTAATTTTTATGTAAACCAGCGCGGTTGCTAATGACCCAAATGGGTCGATGCAACCCTAAATAAAATAAGAAAAAAAAATATCATGCACGACGTGCGCGAATATTTCATCTTCCGTGGCATCAAGTAATCACGAAAAGAATTTGAATAGCTGTTACCGATAAAGGACGACTCAACAAGTGTCCAATCTCGCTCGACGCCAATGAAAATCTGTAACACGTGTACGATGATATTTGGGGGTAGCCGCAAAAAGTGGTGTACGGCGGCGTAACACGAAAACAGGCCAGAGGGAAAGCCACTTCTTAACCTCAGACTTAAGAGAACCGAGAAATACGTTCAACAAGACCTACATTTATAATTACCTTGTTTCTTTCGACATGGACTGCGAAGCATCCTCAAAGTAGTTATTCTCGGCAGTCGTTTCGTTGGTTTCCTTCCTGCCTCCTCCTTTCTCGCCGCGGAGCAAGTCAAGTATCAAGTTAGACATCCGATGAAAGGCATTTGTAAACGTTTGAAAAGAACAACTTCCAAGAAACCGAGCAGAAACTGAACGAGGAGAATTGAAACAACTTCCAGAAGGGCAGGCTGAGATCTAACATCGCACAAGCGTTTCATCGTTGACATTTACCAGTACAGAGCCATGCTGATTGCAAGTCCCCTGCTGTTCCACTTGCTGCGCAGCAAAATAATGTCACGCTTTAAACTCTCGAACATCGATTTTATATCTACAACAATATTTTGCACCACGCGTCGGCTAAGAATTGGAACAGAATTTGTTTAAGGCAACAGCTCTCGATGCAGAATATTGTTCTTCTTAATCGTAAAAGAAGATAAATAATAAACCTCGTTATTCATTTTAAACTTACGTCTCCTTAATAATGAGATTCAAGGTTCTCTGAAAAATATTCATATTAAATAAAGAAGTATGGTAAAGGGAAGCAATATGTTTGCATTTTGCTTTGTAAAAATAACTTGACCCCACGCATGTACATATATTCAAAACTCTGCACGATGGTTTCAAGTGCTTCAACCCTGAAACTTGAGTTATTACAATCAAAGGGGATGTTTAAAATTTCGTCCCTTATATTGCACTGATTTTAATAGAGTTCAATATAAAGAAATGATAAACACTGGAAAAATGCATAATTAATTAATAAGCGTAACAAAGATAATTCATAATGTTTCAAAGCTTCGTTAAAAATATCCTCAAGGCTATTATAAATAATCCTCCTTTAACTATTCTACATATATCAATCATCATCAATCATTTGCTAAAACATTTGCATTTTTAGTGGTAAAGACAAGATCTCACTAATTACACAGACACGAAACTCTCGAAAATCATCAGAGATTATAGACAAGCCTGATGGAGGAGTATCGAAATATTTCTGGTAAAAAAAAGGAAGCAGTTGTACATTCCGTTGATTTTTCACGTGAAGCATTCGACGTGATGGAGTGGGGCAAGGAGGTACATTTAAAAAGGCATTTGTCGCTATGAATTTTTTGCCGGGCCTGTGGCGGGTCCTGCGGTTTTCATTTTAACGATCTGACTGAATTCTCGTCGTTGCGGTAGAAACACGCTGAAGACCTTCATTCGGGTTCGATTTAACTTTGCCGCTGGCGTACCGTCGGAAGTTAAATTAGTAGTAGTACCGTCCAACAGAGTTGCACCATGCCCTAACGAGAAACATTCATTCTACCGGGAGACGGATCGTCGCATAAATATATTATCTTGGATAACATGAATGGCCACGATTTCCTAAGAGTTATTAATTCACGTGGGATATTACGCCTTCGACCGAACGAGCCCATTAAATTCCGACCCAAGTACGATTTTCCGCGACCCATACGATGTTTGAATACTACAGAAGCCATTTATAACTAACAGTTGATCTAATGGTGAGCTGTGTAAGCTTTGAACTAACGAGTTTTCTGTCATTCGCTGGTATGGCAGCTGGCTTCATTAAGGATTCGAGGATGTCCTGATATGGGCGACCATTTTATAGTTGTCGTTTATTAAAGAAGTGATCATGTGATGTTATTCTTAAAAGTGTGAACCACTGTTAAGGAACTATTTAGGTCTTCATCAGCCACTAATTTTTGATCAGTTGAAGAAATAAATCTTTCATTTAAGTTTATGGCAATAAGTAATTGTTTGAAATAATTTCTAAAATAAAAATTGAGAAACCAAAAATATGTGTGTTGCATGTGAAAGCAAGTAGTATTGTGAGTTTTCGTGAAAATGAATGTGTACGGCAAGACACTTGCAGAAAGCCCTTGTTGGATGCCATCTCTTACTGATAGCAGTAGTTCTTTGATGCTTTTGCAACTGTTAATGGTTATCTTCATACATTTTGTTTATTAAATAGTTTACTTACAATGTAGGACAAGAATTTTAGTATTATATAATTTTGATTTAAACGTCAGTAATCAATTATTTACTTACAATTTTTTCTGGTGTAACTATATTTTGGAACCACCTGAATAACAAACAGGTTGGTCAGACAAGTGTGGGACTTAACCAAAAATGGCAAGAACAAAAAAGAAGAGTGCTTATAAAAAGTATAGCGAAGAAGATTTAAAACAAGCTCTATAGGATATAAATTATAATAAATTTATTTTAAATGATCGAAAATTAGTTCCTTACCTACCTTATCAAAAAATAGTTTCCATGTATTTTAGATTATCAAAAACTAGTTCCCAGTTATCTTATTACCCCATAGCTTATAAATAATTAAATTACACTTATTTTGAACGTGTTTAATTTTTTCCTTGAAGCTCAAGCATAAATTTATCTTTTAATAGCAAAAAAGTCTATGATTTAGGGTTTTATTAAAATCAGTATTAAAACGGAAAGCCCCCCAAAATGAGGGAACTAGTCTCTATTTCCTTAACAGTATATTCACTAGGATCTCTTACTCCTAGCCTTCCAAATTGTACTGTTTTTCACACTTGCACCGTAATTTTGTAATTTTACGACTTCTGTTTAACTGCAGTCAGCATATAAATATAATAAATAAATAAATAAAAGTAAAAAGTAAATAAGTAATACTAGTATTATTATTTAATAGTAAATAATTACTCGATTCACTAATATATACAAGATGTTCGACTACAGGTGAGCGTCCTTTTAAGAGGTGATTCTACGGACTAAAATAAGACGAAAATCCAGAGTGGCGAAATTGCGGTAGAGGCTTCGTTTGCGAGTTATTAGTTGATCTAAATGTGCGTGGAGAGCGTCTGACGCGAGGAACTTATACTACTACCGGCGCGCAGCAGTAATTACAGTAAATCCCCGTTATGAGCCCGTTTTTACCTCCCGTTGACAGCCCGGCGACTATCCCCACCATTTCTTGGAATCCTTCGGACGAGAGTGGGGGAACCCGGGAACGAGCGAGAGGCTCTTTCGTTTCCTCTCGCTCGCTCTTGTGTTTTCTCACTCGCGCCACTGGCCGCGCGGAATCATGTCCGCAACCCACTATGAGCCCGCCGCCAGCCCCGTTCATCGGGCTCATAACGGGGATTTACTGTATCCAGGTGACGTACGACGAGAGTAGTAGTATAAGTCCCTCGCGTCAGATCCTTTCCGCGCACATTTTCAACATCTATACATATACATAACTCGCAAACGAAACCACAAACGCAATTTCGTTCATCTTGATTTTCATCTTATTTTTGCGCATAGAATCGCTCCCTAAAAGGGTGCCCGCCTGTAGTCGAACACCCTGTGTATAAGTCTATTACAATAGGTAGTGTACTACCTAAATAATTATTTAGAATGATATTACTTTATCCAGAGTCGTATGCTCGAACTCTAAGAAAATAATAAACCATCCTGGCGGTGCCGCCAGTGGCGCGCTCAGGATTAATAATATTTTTAACGCAAATTCAATAAAATTCATTAGGCGAGTATAAAAATTTATTTATAAAATGAAATCCAGTATTCTTTGCTCGTTACAAACCTCTTAAATCAATTAGTCACTAATTATGCAGAACACTACTGACTCTTTGAATGACCCTGAAAGTAAGTATTTCATTGTGTATCAATATTTAAAATTAATCGGTGACCTCGGGCAGGGAAACAGTACGAATTCTCGATGAACCGAAAAATGGGCGTGTGACACTAATACAGCATTTCCATTTGGCGCCAACAGGGAAGACTTTCGAGGCCAGCGGTGGAACTCTCTTTTTCCCTGTACGCCCGCACTCGGCGAGTCAGCTCATCGACATTATTACACGATGTCACTCGAGGTACGTAGTATCGATTTCGAATCACACTGGCGGGCCAATGGAGAAATTTAATTGGAGGCCGCGTAATTCCCAGTTCAATTCGAGCCAACCTGCAAACGCCCGACGTGCTGGAAAAAATTACCCACCCAGGGCGCGCGTCGCGGGAAAGTCGAAGCTGTCCGCATCAGTTGCGTGGGTAAAATCACTCGGGGAGAAAATTTATCCATTAAACCGATCGCCACCAGCAAAGATCAGCCACCGATAACCTTATACGATAACCTTATCTCTCCTCCACTTTCGAACGATGATTCTTAAACGAGAAATTCGAGATCATTTAACATTGATTACGTAGATATGGATTCCCCGAACGTGGGGTACAGTAAAAGGTACGAAAATAGAAAAAGTGAAGGAAAATCTCTTATGCGATAACGTTAAACAAAGATTTTTTATTGCAGAAATATTGTTATTTCCAGGTGGCATTTTTGTTTGTATTATATGGTATAGAAATATAAGATAATAAAGTATCATAATGGTATGTTCTTAGGTCGAGAAAATCAATGCGAAGATGGATGCGATTTTTATTTCTGTAATTCCGGAATTTGTAAAGTTACACGGCTCAAATTGACCAATCTATACTATTATATAAAATTGAAGTTGCATACTTTGAAATGCGGTTTCTCAGTACATTTGAACTGTACGCACAAGTGTGTTATATCAGTTCGTTCGTCTTGGCGAGAGGAAGGTTCTAACGTTTTTATTTTTTTTAAATATTGATTTTTAAATAATAGTAGTTCGGGACGCGTCCGCCAGGCGGCGACCGGGCGAGACCGCTTCTCGCTTGCGAAACAGCACCGCGGCGAATAAGTGGTCGAGGGCTCTCGAGTTTACAGATTGCAGACTACCAATTATGAATCAGTCACGCTAATATTTCGGGCGAAGCCGAGACGGGGGATGCTAGTGTCATATATTTACAAGAAAAATGAGCATACAGAAATACAACTCAGTTCATTTAATTATTACGGTTTAATCTTTTAAGAGAATATTAAATTTCTATAATAAATTATTTTTAAAAAGAATTAAAAATAAAAATAAGGAATTAAATTTAAAAAATTATTATTGTTATTTATTAATTATTGGTTAAATAGTTATTTGAAAATATGAAGGTGTTTCAGTCCAAATAATACATTAGTAAAGGAAGAATAAGAATTTCTGCCTCGATTTTGAGTAAAAATGTCCCAATTTCCGTACAAGAATTAAACGTGTCAGAGTGCAGCACGAAACAGACTCGCAAGGGCCTCCGGCGACTTTTTTCCAGGGGCGGGGGACAACTTTGGGTGATGGTGAAGAAAAATATACCCCTCTTGCTTTTTTTAACCCATTTCATAGTGCCAATTTAATTACAAATTTAAAACCGAAATTTAAAAATATTCCCTCTTTTAATATAAACTTAATAAAGATGAGTTTTGAAAAATAAGCGATTTTGTCTCAAAAGCCCCTTTTGCACCCTCCTCCGGGCGCCCATGGAGTCTCGAGCGAACCGTTTTTTTATATTTGGTATCGCGAATACAAATCATATAGCCGGTAAAAGGAAAGCATGCACGTTTTAACGTCGTCCTTTGGCAATGAATTACACTGGAAACGGGTTGAACTCAATTTTTCCAGTAAATGTTATCCCACAGTTTCGACTTATGCTTGCAGAAGGATTCGTTTCACCCGCAGTCCTGCCATATTTACTGACAAATTCTACTGGTTTTTATTTATGTGTTCGTAGCTCCCGAGTTTTTGAAAACTCAAGATTTTCACAAAAACACGTCGGACAAATTTTATTCTATATTTCCTACTTTTTTCAGGTATCATGGAATCACTGTCCTTTCGGTTGCAACGCCCTTTTCGACACACTCGGTATATGCACATAAAGTTTCGAAGGTGCAATGAAAGATGAATGTATTAGATGTTTGAAAGAAAAATAGATGCAAAGCCGTAAGAATTACAAAGGAAATTTCATCAAAAGGGAACGTTAAAGAAGCCCTTATATCGAGTTTTTATGGTGGAAATCCCTTCGAACTATATAAATCGGACCGCCGCTCGTGCTGCACGCAGACGTAATTCTCCGGAACTATGCGGCAGGTATTTGAGGTGGAATCGGGGAAATGAACTATTCTACGTTACATACGCAACTTTGAGATTTCTCTTTGAGGCAGCCAGGAAAGCCACAATAACTCGCGGCTGAGCCTCGATGATTTCAAAGGAAATTACTATAGCGGAGATAACAGCTTTATTTGAAGCAGGATTACTGCACGAACGTCGTGACTGATTCTCTTGCGTAATTCTGAATAAAGGCACTGGTATCGATTAAAAAGATATCAGATTGAAAGACTGACAAGAGGCAGTGTCTAGAATCGACTTTGTTTTCTCCTTGAATTTAGAGGATTCAGAAGCCAATCAGCGTAAGTCCAACTTTTCCTGATAATGAGTTACGTAGTAAATCTCCTCTTTATTGTTAAAACTTTCAGTTGCTAAATCAATTGAGTTCAAACAAAATTTCTCTGATTATGATGATACTAAGTGAATTGAAAATTAAAAAAAATTGTTGTAATTTTATACGCATGTTTATTAACGTGTATTTTTAATATAAATATCAAATTTGTGATAATATTAATGTATATTTCTAAGATACTTCGGAATTTGAACAACGAGGACTTATTCAAATTTTTCAGTGGACATTTGACGTAAGTCACAATTTTTTTATTCAATCTGATTTCTATTAAAAAACCATGGCGATTTTATTTTGTTTCTCTTGCAGTTAAGTTCGATTATATGTTATCTTATAATAAGAATCGTTTTTTGCATCTTTACTAGCATTCTCATTTTTTTACATCTAATTTGTAAGAAGCTAATTTATCGCGGTTTGAGTACACTGATCTGCTTCTGAGCCCTCCATACGGTGTTGCGTAGCATGTGTGCGCATGTTACCTGATTTGCTCTTGATCTTCGCTAAGAGGATAAAGTAGTCCCCCTAATGTGATAAAATCTCATTTCACAATTACTGATGAATTTTACTACTTTATAGTTTTGAAGCAGTAACTTTAAATTCCCCTCATAATCATCATTCCTCTTAAATATACATTATCCAGGTGCTAGGTATTTGAAGTTTATGGAAGTAAAATTCATCTTTTATGAAATGAGAATTCTCTATCTTCGAAAGGCTGTTATATCCCTCAGAAAACATAGGACGTCTCTCAGATGTTAGTGCTGAAGAGCATATCTGAAGAGGAACACAATCGATTCCAGACTCTTGAGTACCGTCCCTTGTGCACTATATAATTAAACCTTGTACAGGATGCTCTTGAGGTAATTGGCGCTAGTGTTGATTAGAAGCTTATACGTGAAAAGGAAGAGGTAAAGATATAAAATAATTATTTATATTGAATTTACTGTATTTTATTCTTGCACAGGCTGAATTTTGAAGGTGTAAGATAAATGTGAAATTAAAAAGATATTTACTCGTAACTGTGAGGTTGTTTTTGGTTGCTGGGTGTTGGTATGCATGGAGGCCACCGTGGTGGCATGCGGGGAGAAGCGCTGCGCAGTTGCATGCGTTCTAGAGACTAGCATTGTCGCTAGAAGTTATGTTTCTTAGTGTGTACTCTATTACATCATATCAAACATTAAATATATTTTAATCTTAATGGGTTGTTTTCTCTGTCGTCTACCCCCATAGTAACGAGATAGCTTTTAATAAACACATGCAATTTACTTTGTCGGCCTGTACTGTGCATTTTCAAAGGGTATAGCCGGTTAAGATGGTCAAATGTGCCCATGAACCGAATTCGACTCACGATGAGTCATTCGAAAGCTTATTAAAAAAGAAACATTTGTGGCAATTTTCAACTTCGTATCTCCACCCGGAGGGTAGTAAAGGGCAAAAATAGGAAATCAGGTTTTTGCCGAATTTCTCCTATACTAGGGGATGAAAAATTTTGAAAAGAAATCAGAGGCATTTCTGTTATCGGGGCACATATTAGAGAATTGTTTCAGATTTTTAAATTGAAAAACCAAGCTGTGAAAAATAAAAAACGCCAAAAAATGCTGAAAAATGCCGATTGTATATCGAAGCAGTCTTGGCACTATAATTATATTTTTACTGTAACTACGTATCATTGTTAAATTTGAAGGTATTGCCTGAAGGACATATTTATTAATTAAAGAAGTGTGAGTTTTACATCCCTTAAAGTTCATTTCATGGGGAAGTCTACATTATCCACCTAATCTCCAACTTTCTATTCTTATTTAGAACCAAAAATTACTATTAATAATCCCATGCCTTTTTTCTTTTTTTATATAAACAGCTGCACCTTCTTTTCACACTACAAAAATATGCATGTGCTTACATTTACCTAATTGTGTGATAGAAACTGAATAGAATTAATCTATGTTGAAAGTTTATACTGAGATTTTTTTTATTCCTATTGGGTAGACCATTATTACAAATATAATTATCTCCTTCAATGTCGTTGAAAAGTAAGGACGCATTTTTCAGGAAAATTTATCAAATAAAATTTTACGGTAATATGGAATACAGTTTGAAGCTGTGTCATGTATATCGTATCCTCTGGAGCATAGTCCGTCGAGTTTGCACTGAGCAGAATCTTACTTAGATGTAATTTAACTGTACCTGCGCTGCGGCTGTGTCAATCGTTTTGTTTCTGCTCGTAAGATCTTATTGTAAGTCTTGAGGCAACGCTTTAGTGAACTCGCAAAAGGGAACATATGTGGCTGCCGTTTAGACGAGATTGCTTGCCCCAAGGGTTTAATAACAAGTTCCGCTAATAGATTCCCGGCGTTGTATAAAGCGTGCAGTTGCCATGCTTCTCCTGTGACGACGTTTTAGGAACCTCAAGCGGAAATTTAAATGCGATTAATTCTATGGAACCATGCTTTTTTACTTAAATAATCGTTCTTCAACATATCCCACACTTTACCCATAACCATGACACGTAATCTTCCGAATAGATTTACCTCCCTTTTGTCTTAATCTTATAGCTTTAGGAAAGACAAAAAGATGCAAATATACAAGGTGTCTAAAAATATTGGAACAAGCTGTAACATGCAAATTATTTTCTTTCTGATGAAAATAAAATCGACGTGTCATCGCCTTGCAACGTTAAGCTTTATTAAATTATCTAGATATGCTCAGGGATTTTTTTTTAATTCCACAAAATTGTCAAATTTGAAGAGCGCGGAAAATGTAAAATTATTTGAAAAAATGGAACTGAGCGCATTTACTGGTCGTTGTCACCACTAAACTGTATCGTGGACATAACGTAGATGTCTCTTAAGTAGAGCGCGATAAAGTGGAAATTTTAAAAGAAACACGGGCGCATTTAATAAGGGAACAGACACTGTGACACTTTCCTGGCTTCAGGTAGTTATAAATCTCGTAAAAATGTCTGAAATCTTGTACCTAAACTCCCTCATTTCTGCATTTCCTCGCATTGTTTGTGCATAATACTCTGAACGCCGAGGCAGATGCTAGTATCTCTCCAAAATCGAACAATGTCTCGAGTAATCAGTATCGTCTTGGTGCTGAATGCAAGAAGTGTCTTGGAGAAGTGCAAGTTTTATGTGACGTGACAGTGAAAAATTCATTTTTATTAAAGGTTTTTAATACACAAGTAGAAATGTATGAGCCACCGACTGAGCATATTGAACTAATTATTGCCATGCTGGGTTTCAATGATAATTGATGAAATAAGGGCTCGTATTAGTGGGTTCTATGGGTAATAGTGGAAAAAAAATATCATACAATCGCAAACTTATAATTTTTTTATTAAAACGTAGCATTAAGATACGAGATATGAGGGAAAAGATATCAGAGTTGTTAGAACGATATTGGATATGAATGGCTCAATAATGTTGGGTTGAATAGGGGACCATTTCCGTGGCCCCCTGGGTCACCTAAGGACACGTCGTCGGTCGCTGCATTCATGTATATAGCAAGTACATTTTATGGTACTTCGATTCCACTCGATACCAATCTTCAATTGATTTATCTGCAGAGATCCTCTCCAATTAGTTTAAAGATGAATCATTACCTGGTGAAACGTAACCTCCACGTGTGTTTAATCTTACAACTTTCCCGTCACATTTCGACTAACTGATACCGCTTTTCTGATTTGTTAAGACGTATTGTTAAACGACTTGATAATCTCGAAAAGGGGGTAGACCCTCAAAAACTAATTTCACAGGGAATGGAGATCCATACGATTAAAGTTAAAACAATCAAAATCGGCTGTATTATTGTTCGATTAAGTATCTTGAGTTCAGTCAACTTTCAATGATTTTAAAAACTGTTCAGGTGCTGAAATTTTATTTTTTGTTTTTTGGACTTTATCCCCTTTTCGACATCAATGACATTGAACAGGGAATTTGAGGAATTATTTAAGAGCATAAAGTGTACGGATTGCTACAAGAAACATTTTATTCTAATTGGAACAAATTCAAATTCATTGTACTTAGTTTTCAAAAAAAAATCTGATTAGAATTTGGGTAAAATTAAATCAGGATCAGAAGTCCTGTTGAAGGCCAACTTGTTAGAGCTTTATAAAAATCGTTGAAATCTAGCGGGACGTAAATCTTTCACCCCTTTAGAGCACGAACGTCACCCTTTTGAAGGAAACGTAAAAAAAATGAATATTGCCAAAAATCGGACTTATCTCCTTTTCGAAATTATGAATTCAAATATCTTGTAAGAGTTCTTCTTTTCCAAGTGGTGCCCAAAATTGCCATTTTCCACAACCTTCATCCCTTCAATAATTATATCCTATAGTTTTTGGAGGTTTTAAACGTGCCTTCAACGGTGTATCGACGAGCGCTAAACGAACCCCCAGGCTGTTTCCATAACTTTAAAGCTCCGAGTGAAAAACGAAAGCTCCTTGAAGAATCCTCCCGCTGAATTGCTTCAAGGTGGCACGTAGAGGAAATTGAATGCATTCCTCAACTGTGCTCCGTGCAAATAACGACTGAAACACGTCTGACAGCCATGACTGATCTCACGTTTTTATATTATGCACGTGCCAGTATGCCACCGAAAACTTTGAAACTCGCGAATTTGCAAACTACGACGGGAGAAAAATATGAAGGGAACAGGACGTGTGTTCCGTGGCCCCCGCATCGCCTTCGACTTTTGTCGTGCTGCAACGAGTCAACTGGTTTTTATGAAGTGTTTCCTTCGCTGAAACAATGTTTCCCATAGAGGCATGGATTTTTATATGAAGCAAATTCGTACGTTTGCATTTCTGTTTGCAAAGTGAGACGGTGAATTATGTAGTAATAGCGCCTGGCTTATAGTACGAGGTTAAAGGGTATTTACGATTGTACTGCAGGGTGCAAGAATGGCCTCAGGACTAAATTTCGTTACCCGAATTTTTTAAATTGCCAAGGCAACGGTTAATTTTGTGAATAGATATTGACCAACTGACAAGGGAACATCCCGAAGCAGAAAATTCAAAAAATTCTGAAACTTTGTGAATATGTAGGGAATTTCCTCCTGATTGTAACGCAATTTTTCTTTTTTGTCCAAATTCACTCTAAGGGGGTGTAATTGACCCCCTGAAACCCCGGTTACTTTCTGATTTTGTGTTATAACTCGTGAACTGTAAAATAATTTTTTTACCAAAGGATAGATCTAATTAAAAGAAGTAACTCATGTCTTGAAACTTTTTTTCTATGTCTTACAGTTCGCGAATTATAACACAAAATTGAAAAATAGCCAAATTTTCGGGGGTTAATTTCACCCCCGCTCGAGTGAATTTGGGCAGCAAACAAAGATTGCGTTGTAATCAGAAGGAAATCCCCTACATACTCACAAAGTTTCAGAATATTTTGAATTTTCGGGTTCGGGATCTTCCCTTGTGACTCGTATCGAAGGCAAACATACATCAACCTGAACATGACTATTTTTTTATGACTATATTATTTCAATATTCTATATTTTTTTCAAATATTATGCAGATATTAAACAACATTTTTTCTATATTTCTCCATTTTATGCACGAAGGGCCTGGGAGGCCTATAATTAAAATTAACTTCACTGATTAATTTATTACATAATTCCGATTGTAATAATCCACTTACAAAGGAGATATCAATTTTTTCACTATGTATAGTAGCGAATTAGTTTAATTAGTAGCGACTTGACAGCGGGGGGAGTCTTGGCCGATGCCGCGAGTCACAGGCGCAGCTCTGGCCATTCGGCCTGCGCGCTTACATACCATCAGAGTACGGTGGTTCCCCCAGGGCTGACCGCGCCGTCCAGCGCAACCGCCCCTCTTTTCCCTACACTGCTACGGGGTCGGAGGGCTTCGGCGCATTCACTATGTATAAACAATATCTAACTTCGTAATGTTTACAAATACTTTTCTCGAAACTGACTTTTGGCACCGAGCCCTTTTTTCCACCCAACAATACAAGTTCCTCAAAATAGAAGTGGTGTATTTCAAACTCTGATTTACAAGGATTATCGCCCCATTATAAGCATATGCTATTATCCACGCAATAAATGCTTTTCATTTATGTCAGTGTACATTTAATTTTCAATGGAAAAGTCATTCTACGTACTTTTTTAAGAGCACATGAGCCATTTCGCACTATTCAGTGTATCTACTGAACCCTTGTCCCGAAAAATTTCATTTGTTTTTGTAGATATAATGGATAGTATGAAACTTCATGCAAAGCTTCATAAATACTACTAATTACCATATGTTACATATATCTGGATTACACTGTCCTTGGTAAATATATACTTACTTTATTTATTTCCTGAATAAATAGGATAAAGTCTCTTTAGTATACAAAAATGTAGAATGAAAAATATGGTATTATGTGTATGCTTTTGTATAACAGACTGTAGCTGACGTGAAAACAAAGTTAGTTGCTAATTAATATGTAGCCCTGATCGGACCTATGCTTTTGATAACATATCTTCTGAATTACATTTGATAGGTAGGCATTTAGAAGAATAGAAACAAATAGAAAAGCGTGATGATTAGTGAAGGTGTTGCCAGGGATTACGAATTACAGATTTTTAGGTGTAGTTTTTTTATAAAATTTAAAAGCATTCAATTTCGGTGCGATCAATTTCGGAAATGTCTATGCAGAATAGCAATCGGGGCGAACGTTTTAACAGAAATCAGAGATATGTGCAGGATAGAGTGATTCCAGAATTTTATTATGCGTCGCAATTGGTATATGTGCAATTACATTTAGCAACCACATGGGAACGTATTTTAATCGCATACACAAGCACGAAGAGTTATCACTCAGTTGTAACGTTAATTTTATTTAATATACCGGACCAGCGAGAAAATCTAAATATTTAAAATCCCGCGTACATCTCACTGAGAAATATTATCACGTTATAATCACAGAAAAACGGTTCCACGCCGGCAAAGAATGTTAAATTAATTAAACAACGAGCACTTTGAGCGACCGTTGGATTCACGAATATACTGCGTTCAGTTCAATTTATATATTTCTCCCAATTAAATAAATAATTGGGTTATTCAATCTCTGCGGGCATAGTATTTTCATGGTAACAACGTATTTATTGTGTAAACTGTAAAGCAATAGATATAAAGCAACTGGTACGTCAGAAATTAATTACAAATCATTAGCGGCCTATACATACTTCCTTCATTGCAAAATGTATGAAATGAGATAACATCCCTATATATCTTTCAACAGTTACATTAATTTTCCTAGATTTCCAGTAAATATGACAAGCGTCCCAAGACTTTTAAATACTGCTGTAAGCATTGGGCTATAAAAATACCCGGAGAATGAACAGCAGTGGGAAGAAGTAAGTAGAGGACAGTGGTCCGAGGGAAATAGAAGATAACGGGTGAACCTATCCTTCTTCTTCCTATTATCCCTCTCTATCATGTAGTAAATTATAGATATCATGCTGTGATCTGTGCTTTGTTCATTGAGCTCAATGTTATGTTTTATGTTAGCCATTTTGGTATTACGCACATCGAGAAACGAAATGGTTAGAGCGTGTTGTATAAAGTTTTGTAAAAGTGAGTGGAAGGTAAGCGAGGATGATACTTTTCATAGGTAAGAGAAAATTAAAATGAGTTCAAAAATATATTATGTTGTTGCATGTTTGGGTGTGTTTTATATATTTCAAAACAGTTCATAATATTAATTTATAAAAAATACTTTTACAATACATTTGTATTCGTCCATTTCAAGCCCACAATTAAATACTCGTATGACTTATATTTTTTACGGTTCAGGTTTCCATTCAAAATAGGATTGGGCAACAGACAATATACATTCGCGTGTAATATGTACTGCATTGTAACAATATTTATATGAAATTACAGTGTATAACATGAGAAACTACAATAAATCCATGTTTGGTTCTTGTATATGTATTGTGCCATGATTAATAACAATAAAAAATGCACTACGACTCTCAAAATAATAATCATGAGTAATTTTAATACATTTGACTCTTTCTTTTTATTATGCGATCATTATTCATATGAATATTCTTTCTTGGGGTATATTTCATGTTCTTGTGCGCGGGTAAGTTCAGTGCAGGAGGCTGCCACTCTCAATTGCGATTTTGGAGCAGTGCTTCAACTGCCACCTAGGCAGTTCCAATTATTTCGAACTAAAATTCAATATGGCCGTGATCACGTGTTCATGATTCATCTGTACTAAAGGCTGGAACAGACACATCAGTCCTATCAACAATCCTATTGAAAAATAAATTTTATAAAATCAGTTTGACAGTAACAGGTATGTATATAGTTGAATATATATTTTTAATGTAGAAATATGTGGTGACATAAGCCGTGACATAGCTCTATGAAAAACATTATAATTTAAAAAGATATTCTACGTATACTACATTAAAAATATATATCCCACTATATACATACCTGTTACTGTCAAACTGATTTTATAAAACTTATTTTACGATAGGATTGTTGATAGTATAGATGTGTCTGTTCCAGCCTTTACTGATGAATCATGAACACGTGATCACGGCCATATTGAATTTTAGTTCGAAAAAATTGGAACTGCCTAGATGGCAGTTGAAACACTGTTCTAAAATCGCAAATGAGAGTGGCAGCCCCCTGGTTCAGTGGCATGCACTATACAAGTGTGATGGGGGGAGCACCGATCGCCACAGGAAACCGAGAGATGGCGTGGTGTGTGGGTCTGCGGCTCTCAAAGCGGGGTGGGGGGAGTGCGTCGAGTCCCAAGGCGGGGAATGCGGCTCCCAAGGCGGGGGAAGTGCGGCTCCCAAAGTGGGCCGAATGTGGGATCACGAAGCCCCATAGAATAAAAGGGAGCCTGGACTACAGTCAGATTTTCGAGAGTTGAGACCGTCCGTAGCGTACCATTGGTTCCTCCTTAACCACGCTCCGTCCGAGGGTCCCGCTGAGGCGTTCCGAAACCTGAGGGTTTCAACTCTCGAAAATCAGACTATAAGAGACCAGCGAGAGTCGGCGTAGCCGTGGTGACAAACGCGACTGATCAGCACGCGGGCGGCTCGGGTTCGATCCCCGACGCCCCCCGACGCCCCCTGACTCTCTTTTTCCGAGGTTTCCTACATTCATATCTACAGTCTGTAAGACAGAGACAGGTTCACCCGTTATCTTCCCCCTTTTTCGGACCGGCCGCCATTGCTCTGTTCACTCTCCAGGTATTTTTATAGCTCAATGCTTGTAAGTGCAAACAAAAAGTAGCTACCTTCTATCGAAACAGGGGAGTACTGAAGATTCCTCATGTTTCTTCCAAGAAATCAAGCTTCTAAAAAGTATTGAACCGCAATAGCTTTTATTTATCACCCGTAAATTTTGACGCGACGCAGACTTGGCAATGCTGGCGGAAGCGTGTCAACGTCGGTCGGTCCCGTCGCGTTTGCGTGCGTACGTGTGCCCGCGCGATCAATCGTTGCCGCGAATTATTCAATGTTATCGTTATCATAAATTCGGCGGCGCCCTATTCTCGCTCGCGCGCACCACCCTCGGAATGATCCTGATAAATTATCGAGCGTAGGGTTGCACCTGCAGTGCCGTCGGCTGCGCTTAAATTTTCATACCCCCCGCAGACTAACCCCCGTAAATCCGATTCTAAAAACGTTTCCTGATGGATCTATCGACCAGCTATCGTTTCTCAATCGTCCCCAATTCGGCAGCTCGACGTTCGTCAACCTGTTGTGATTTTTGTTATCTACAAGCGTGTCCAGCTGCCCTTCTATCGCGGACAATACGAACGCCGGCGTGCACGCGCGCGACATTTCACGTGGCGGCACGGTAACGGTAACCAGGCTGTGCAACGCCGCTGCGAAAGTATTTGCTTCGGATGCATTTACTCGGTCATCCTTGGTTTTATACATTTTGCGAAGTTGAACGATGGCTTTGTTTATTATTCGTTGTAATTCTTTGTTTATGCGATTCATGTCGACGTGTGTCGTTTATTTGGTGCACGCTTCCTTCCATTTTCTCTTCCACGTTGTCCAGTTACCGACGAAATTAATATCAAAGTATCCGCCAAGTGCACCATTAATTATCTCGATTAAGAAGGTTATTAATCACAATGGCAATAAATTTACATTTACGTGCCATTAGCAGGACTGGAGATTGAATTATGAATGAAGTCTCTCAACGATTGGTACGAGTAATAAGTTTTACAACGGTGATTATACCTAGCACTGATAAATCGTGATAAGAAAAATAATTTTATGATTGTAAATTATATCATGAGTTTCTAGAATTAATTTGTCGATGTACTAAAGTCTCAAAAACTTTATGGAAAGGACAGATAAAAAAAGGGCAGGAAGGAGTTGCGTGCGATAGTTTTGTGTATGATGCTGCCAATATGGCATGGATTATAAAAGTTTGAGTGGTTTAACGTCTAACCATGAATCAAGACGTGCGCATTAAGTTTGCGTCACTACATTCAATTAATTACGCTACTTAGTGAAAAAGTGTTATAAAGATATAAAGTGACAAATGCATAGTACAATGAAAGCACTCAGAATATTTTCTACAGGATGAGGCATCTAAAACAGGCAACATGAATAACTCGCCTGCTTTTGACGACAGAGAAGAATGCGTCAGACGAATCTTGTTTGGTTCTAAGAGGCATAATGGCCGTGGTGCATAATCTGATGTTAACTGGTTTTTCGAAGATGAAGGTGTAGAAGAAACTGTTTTTCGAAATCGAATTAAGGGTATCTTGGTACGTGCTTAGCAGTCGATTAAAGTCGATCTCGTTGGAAAGAGCTTCGCAAGTTACAATACAAAGTTAAGATCTTTTAAGTATACTTGATTCTATTGTATTATATGGCAAGTCCGGGGCGGACATGTGTCAGGTATGCCCGAGTGTGAGAAAGTGCGCATGCGCGACGACGAGGCCGGCGGCGACGGCCGACCCGAGCCGAGAGGGCAGAGAGAAGAGAGTCGCTGTTACGACGCAGAGAGTTGTTTACGTCGCCACGTGCGGGACGTGCGAGAGTAAAGTATTGTTAACCGTTTACGATTTGGTGAAGTTATTAAGACAATCCTCTCACAAATTGGTTAAAGAATTTTGATTTAAAAAGTAGTATCGTGGGTCAAAGATCTAGTCCTGTACAGGCCCCGCAATGAGTGATTGTCAGGAAACAGGAGGCTTGACTTTTAATTAAATGTACTTGAGTGTGAGATTCAAGTGTGCATGGATGTCCCTATTCTTTTACTTTGAATTGCTATGTGTTAAAGTTTGGGAAGCCAAAGGGGAATCTCAGAATATTGGCGATTTACATTAACCAATATTGACTCTCCGTTACCTCTGCAATTGTGATTTTTTAACAGAAGACAGAAACAATTTTATGTGAGGCGTCGCTCGCCAATCGCAAATCTGATTATAAAATTATGGTATAATGAGCAACTCACCCACTATATCGGTCAATTTATATGATACGATTTCGGTCGTTTGGATTTCGCTTTTGAACAATACAACGCCAATGCTGTGCCTGGGAAACAGAGAAACACACTCACACACTGTATTTTGGATTACAAACTACAGTAGCAGAATTTAAAAGCACAAAAAGAAATGAGATATAACTGAAGGTTCATCTCAACGCGACTAAATAATATAGTGGTACTGTGCCCGGATGGAAAGAAGTCGGTCGAGAAATTCTAGGGTCCGAACAGTATATCCCTATTGGTCGGCGCGAGAACGTCAACGAGTACAAAGTAAGCAAACGCGGCACGGGCGGCGGGAACCAATGCGAGCGAAGAACCCGTCCTGTCCCTGTGACATTTCAACCGACTTCTTTCCATCCGGGCACAGTACGTAATGTAAAAGATATTAAAAGAATATAAAACGCAGATTAATGGCAATGGTTATATGATTTAATACACGGTGAAGTTAACACTATTTAACGTGGAAGGTTTGAGTCCGTTCACTAAAAACTTTGTGAATCTCTGGCTCGAAATACAGTTATTAATCAAAGAAAAGGAAGAAGTTACGATCCACGGACAACTTGTTAGGCTCTCCGCGACTGTACAACAAAGAGTGACTCCAGCTTCGCGCCCCCGGGAGCGTCCGGCCGCGAGGCCCACTCCAAAAAGCTGACGCTGCAATCTTAATCGTGCCCCAGCAATCAATGCATGATGTCATTAGGTGTTCGCACTTTCACCCTTCCATACTTTACAGTTGGGGCGCGGTCCACTCGACAATACTCTACCAATCTACTAACTATTCTGATCCCAATATCCAAACGGAGTACTCCCGCCTTAATATCACAATCACCCATTCTCGCACTCGGAACACTCCTTTACAATTTTGTAATCGTCAAGACGTCCCCCCGCCGCTTGCATTAAATAAATTTCGCAAGGTATGAGAACCACTGATTATTTCCGAACGAGCATCTGAGAACAGTGCGGACGCCTCAGCACAGTCCCGCGATCAGAGTATCGCGCAGCGACCAAGTGTCGCGACGACGACGGTCCCAGACCGGAGGTATCCGTTGTCAGAGATAAAATTATTATTATACAGTAAGCAATAGTGCGCTCGACGAGGGTTTTCCCAGAACGCTAAGCGTTGTCGATGCACTCCCCGCTTATTAACAAAAAAAGAAAGAAAACTTAAATTTAAGTTTCGGGACGTAACACTACATTCTCGTGTAATCCCTTAAAAATTTAAGAGTTTTCTTAAAGAAAAATGTAACAAGTAGGTGTAGGCACAAAACCTATCCTGGCCTGCAGGAGAGTTTAAGGCCACTTGAGTGGGCGGTTTATTGCCCTGTGCTGAGGAAAAGGACGTGCCAGGATGAAATTGGGGGCCAATGGAAAAGAGCGCTCGGAGGTCACTCAGAACGTAACCGTCGAACTAGGCAGTCAACCGTTTTGACTGTCTTTAGCAAAAGCATACTCTGTATTTTTATCATTATATAATAAAGAGCTTGTTAATTTCTGAAGTTACTGAAGTTTTCATTATATAGTGTAAAAAGTTAATAAAAATCAGTCTTGAAAAATAAGCGATTTTTTCTCAAAAACCAGCGGGGCAACTGCACCTTTTGCACCCCTTTCCGGACGCCCATGGCTTGGAAAAGTGACAACGATAAGATGCACATATGCATTGTTCTCTAATTATTACGTAAATCACTGATTTACAGAGCTACCGTCAATTCACGTAGATCCGCTGTTGGAGATCGCTGCATCTCTCGCATACGATTCTATAATTAGCTATCTTCCCAAGACGAGTACAGCAACAAAGTGGCCCCTCGCCCTAGAAGCGGCAGATAAGCCGAGGTTAAATGTGCGTTACCGTTGTCAGTCTCATTCATTTGCATCGTCGGTGCCGAAGCGTTTACGTCGATCGGTGAGACCATGATCGCTACGGGAAGAAGCCTCTCGCTCGTCTCTGCCCTTCTGGCATTGGCGCTTCTCGTGATAATGGAAACGTCGGTGGTTACGAGTTACTCGGCCTTTGTGTCTGACGTCCAGTTGAAAGGGAAAGGTGATGGTGAGGAAGTGCAAGAGGGTTTCGATGGGAAGAGGAACGCGTCCGATTCCGAGAAACGGAAGATCATTCGGGTGCCGTTGCTGCCGGGAAGGCACCAGGACAGAGATCGTCGTTCGATCGACACGGCCGACGAAACGATCAACGAATACGAGGGAAACAGAGGGTACGGGAGGAAATCGGAGGGAAACGCGACCGCGTCCGGGAACAAAGCGTTCTCAGCGGGCGATATGTCGGCCGTCGTGTCGAAAGGCGCGAAGAAGAATCACAAGAAGCTGAAGCTGGCCCAGATGCGAGGTAAAAATTCGGGGATCAAAGAGCACTCGCGTGACCGAGGCTCTGGCAAGTCTATAGGCGATCGCTCGCTTAAGGAGATCAGTAAACGTCACGTAGATTATAACACTGGCGGGGAAGCATCAGCAATTGGCAATACGAATCAGATAAGCGTAGATCAGGCGAAGCAGAACAGAAACGCGGATTATTACGCGAGGAGGCGAGCGGTTATGCAGAAGTATTACGCTCGGCAGCAGGAGATTGCGACGAAATACGCTGACCAGGCTTCCACCACGGCTAGACCGATCAGTAGATACGATTTGCTCGCGGAAATAGATAACAACAAGGTGTCTTCACCTGTTAACATCGATAGGAGGCGTTTGCATGAAGAGGAGAGCGCGGCGAACAGGTATAATGGTTTGGACGCGAACAGCTACGGTTCTTCCACCACGCAAGTTCAAAAACAGATCAGAGACACGGAAACGATTTCCCCTGACGAAGGCAACGGCGACGCCGAAGACAGTGAATACTACGATGATGATTACGATAAAGAACCAGAAACCACACAGAGTCCCCAGAGTAACCAGAGTACCGAGATTCAGTATGCACCAGAAACAGTAAGTGGTGCAAATGGTGCAATGTATTTTTATTTTGATCCAACTTTCGTGTATTAATCCACGTAAGAAATGAAGTAATACATCCTGTTATATGAGATATAAATACATCAGTGGCACACTCAGGATTTAATCTTGGGGGAGCCGAGTTGAACAGATGAACAGATTTTTAATGCAAATTCAATAAAATTCATTAGGTGATTATACAAATTTATTTAAAGAATAAAATCCAGTTTGCTTTTTACAAAGCCCCTTCTTTGGGGGTCCAGGTTTCCTTGGCTCCTCCTCTGGGTGCGCCACTGAAATACATGATTGAAAGATAGCGAGGAATAAGAATTGAATAACGAGAAATGTTTCTTTATTTTCAGAATATTGTACGAGGCAACTGCCTGCAAGGCACGCTGCTCTACCAGCACAATCTGAATCTTCATGTGAACACAGCATCGTCGGTCGCAACGGACATCCAGGTGTCGACGTACGACTGGTACTGCATCGCATGTATCTCAGTGCAGTCACCTAAGAAAATTAATTCCAAATTCTCCATCGCAACCACCAACGGTAGCAACGGCGGCCAGAACACTGTGAAGCTGACGGCAGCGAGCATCCAGGAGGAACAGTTGCTCCTCAGCATAAAGATCTTCATCGTGCGGAAAAACGGCGATCATTGCGATCCCATTTGAACAGTCAATTCTGCGATTGAACCACATCTACAATTGGTACGATAATCCAGGCGACGTAAAAGCTGTGCCGCAGCACCGACGGAACCGTGCGTCGACGTGTATACAATGCCAACGCTCACAACCTCTGCATGCCCTAAATTTGTAATTCCCTTTAGAGTCACTTATTACTATGACGACTTTATTGCGCATTAAAGTGAGAATACATATCCATGCTACAAATCTTATCCGTAGAGAAGGAAAGGACATCGTCACGTCATCTTCTCAGCTGGTAACGGTGAACACAGTGTTGCGTACTGAGTTCCCAGGGAAGATGAAGACGATCTCGATAACTACTACGTATACGTGGACACAAGAGTGGCCGTTATTTATACGTATCGAAATATTTTTGGATTTCTTTCCTCTCACTCCCTAATATGGTTCCATTTCACAAAAAAAAAATAATCCCTGAAAAGGATTACTGCAATCGGACAACAGGAAAGGGTGCCCACCAGGCCTTAAAGTTTAAAATTCATCAATGGTTTGAATTCGAAGAATTTCTCAAATATGGTAAGCCCTGTCGAAATTTTGTTGAAATAATATTAAAAGAGCATTCAATTTCCTACAATTACTGTATGTATCATTTTTTCCTGCTTCCAGCCATTTTTTAGATAATAGCATTTTAATATATGTAGAGAGGCCCGCGCGTCCCACCTGTACGGTGTGACGTATTGTCTATATGTGCTCTCTATATTCAAACGCTACCATCTAAAAAATGGTTGGAAGCACGAAAAAATTATATATACAGTAATTGTGGGAAATTGAATGCTCTTTTAATATTATTTCAACAAAATTTCGATAGCGCTTACCATTTTTGAGAAATTCTTCAAATTCCAACCATCGATGAATTTAAGGCCTGGTCGGCACCCTTTCCTGTTGTCCGATTGCAATAATCTTTTTCAGGGACTATTATTTTATGAAATGGAACCATATTAGGGGGTGAGAGCAAAAGAAATCGCAGGTTGAAAATAAGGGCCACCCTAGTGGACACTGGGGTTTTTCCGCCAAAAGAGCTGATACTTAATCGACACCCTCCGCTTCAGGAGCTTCTTGGCGCAGCTGTCGGTAGGGGAGGCGGCGGGACGTCTAGTATTTTCTCCTTTTCGACTTTTGGTGGTTCCTCCTTTTCCTCGTAGTAGCCTGGCAGCAGGTGTCCAGCGAGCGCGTCCTTCGGCGTGGATGTGGGAATCGGGTCGAAGGTGCCGTACAGCTGATAGTCCACGTAATACGTTCCTGGGACGAGGTGTGGGTTGATCCCGTTGTACATGTAGAAGTAGGGGTCGTAATACAACGACTGATACATTGTTGGGATAGAAACTCAGAGGCTCTGGCTCGTTGCTTTTGCTATTTGGCTCGGGTCTGGATGACTTTTCCTTTTCCCAGTCCCTTGGCTCGCTGCTTCTACTTTCTCTTTCACCTAGCTGAGCTTCGAGGACTCCACGGCGGTCGACGGCTCCCCTTGCACATCGGCCGCGCTGCCTGCTTTCAGAGCGCCCGGAGGAAGGTGCAGCAATTCGGGGCTAGACACGTGGGGGGCCACTTGCGTGTAATATAACGGAGGCCCGTAAACGACCGCCGTCCGATGGACCACTGGCTGTATCACCGGGTAGGCTCTCGATGGAGAGAGATTCTGGTAGCCTGTTATCACCGCGTGGTATACCTTTGGGACCCTCGGGAGTCCCGGGGGGCCGCTCGCCAGGCTGACGAGCGCGAACACGATCAGTAGCTTCATCTGAAAGATGTTTAGGAACCTGCGATCACGAGTACACCTCGATCGAGGTGTCGGGGAAACCGTTCAAGGTGGTAAGTGACGCAATAGAGTAATGGCAATAGAGAGGCAGTGGAGACAGAACAGTTTTTCAGGCTTGCAATTACGATAATAACGCCGAAGCGGGTACGGCACGATATCCGCGTGAAGTGTCATGTCACCAAGCAAATTGTGGTGCGAAGTCCTTTGTCCAGGCACAGCGCTGATAAATCTAGAACGACCGTGCACGCATGGATGAAAATATCTAAGCGAACGTATAAGACATAATGTGTTTCATTTTTTTAATACCTATGGATTAAATTGTAAATCGATACAAATATGTCATGAAAATTTTTAATATATACACATTATCCAAATATTATTGTTTATTATTTCCCTCTTTTTAGAGGACTGTGTTTTATTCTTTTATTGACAAGTTTTGCCTACATCGTCGTGGGTTCTTTTTTTTAAATGTTTAGTTTTATTTTTACTTCACTTTTTTTTAGAGGACTGTGTTCAGTAGCCCACACAATATTGTAGCTTTACAAGAATTGGAACGGCTTAGGAAGATTTAATTTTCTTAGAATACACAGCCTTGTAGTTCTGTTTTTTTTTTAAATTGCTATTCTACTGCAGCGCCGCTTGGCGGCCAAATGCCATAAAATATGTTTAAAAAATAGGCGTTAAACGATACCTAACTAATGCAAAAGACCGCATAAAGATCGTTCCAGTAATTTTGGAGAAAAATGTTAACAGACACCACCACACAAAAACGTACAACCTCTTTCCCTTAACGCATATACGTACCTTCTCTGTTACGTCGTGGCTAAAAAGTCTTTTTGATATTGATTTATTCATATTTTAAGACGATGAAATTTTTTTCTATTATTTTTTCTCTGATGTAATCTTGAATAAATAGCTATAACTCTGACAGTGATAAAAACACGGTCTACATATATGATATTTCAAGATAGGCTCATTTGAAATAAAAAATCGAAAGTTTTTGTTTAAATATATGAGTAAGCATGGTTATCGTATGACCAATTGTTACTGCAAGGTAATGAAAATTCGATGATTGGTACATATTTTAATATAAGTGCCCGAAATCCTTAAATGCCATTCAACGTTGCAGGTCAATTACGGTGGAAAATAATGTACTTCGTGGAATTAATCGAACACATTTCATTAATTGTAACCGCTACGTGGATCGTAGAATGTAAAGAAATATTCAATCACGTTATACGCTTCACATTTATCTGTATCCATGAATACCACTATTATTCAATTTACTATTATTATTCAAGCTTCCAAAATGCGTTATACGAAAGCGGAGAAAGTTGATAGGGTTCTCGTTTATTCTGAATGTCATAAAATTTTATGAGAGAACCAGTGAATTTGTATACTGAAAGATTTGCTGTGGATAGCGTGGATAATAAGAGACGCCAACGATCCCGGGCAGCAACTGATGATGGAAACCCGACGAACATTTTAGCAGCTGCAACGCGAAATCCACATGTCAGTACAAGGCAGCTTAAACGCGAGAGTGGCATCAGTCAACGAAGTGTTTTGCGAATACTCCACTCTAACGAATTTCACCCTTCCCACGTTGCACTTCACCAACAACAACTGAGGCTACTGTGTATGCATGTATTTTATAATTAAATTTAAACATGGCTAAGCAAACACAACAGCATGCAGAAGTTTTCACACAGTTATAGGTACATACTTTCTACTTTGCCTTGTATCGGAAAAGCCAAGACACATTTCAACATGGCAGAGTTCACCTCATATTTCAGAACAGTGCTAACTCCCGGTCTCGCAGACCTATATACTGTATATTTTTATCCACTCTAAAATACTCGAGAAATGTGTGTTTTACGTTTTGCAAAAAATATTCACAGCTCTAGAGGCATTCAAGGAATATTTTAAGGGCAAATTCAACAGTGTGATGCCAGTACCTTATTTTAAGAATAAATTAATTTTTCTAAAGGATCAGTTAATGATGTGGTCATAATTTAAATACATATTCTCATTACTTTCTGTTAAGCAATTTTATTCTACCTTGTCTTTCTGTAATTAGAATAAAGTATGTTCAAATAATATTATAAGTAGCTTTATGGTTGAATAAAATGTCACAAGGGAGGAATCCTATTCTTTGGGCTAAAATCATAGCAAAATTTGGGATTTTTTTTTTAAGAAACCAGCGTTTCGATTCATATGAAATTTGGACCATGTTTTGATGCATCTTTGAGAAAGCTGCAGTTTTTTTTTTATTAATTTTTAACCATGCATATTGTAGTTATGCTTTCTTTAAGAAACCAGCGTTTCGATTCATCTGAAATTTGGACCATGTTTTGATGCATCTTTGAGAAAACTGCAGTTCTTTTTTTATTAATTTTTAACCATACATATAGTATAGAATATTAAATCTTTCATACAATAATTATCAGTGAACCGAACGTTTACTTTCATAATTATATTATTCTTCAATAATTCGTTAACGTTCATCAATTCTACATCTCAGCCTTCAGCTACGCTTTAATCTGGCTTACCAATCTAGCTTCAATTAACGGTACATTACCAATTTTCTGTCCAGTATTATTAACGCGTCAAGTGGTTACCATATCAATTAACCGTTCTAGTCATTTGTGGCAGTCGAAATTGACATTGGCTCATATAAATAGTGTTAGATATAACAATTTTAAATATAAATACCTAGGAAAAAATACTCAATTCGTTATTTATTACTTATAATACAGAGTTGAAAAGTCCTAATAGAAACCACTGTAAGTGGCAAAAATTAAATTTTTCAAGACAGAAGAAAAATATCTCTCACTTTGAATTACTTACGAAATCTCATTTGTTTTGATTGCTAAATATGCTTAACTATACAATAACCCAAATACATCACAAAAATTTCTATTTGCATTAACATAGTCCAAATTCGTGAAAAGAAGAATTGTATTTGTAGAAAACCCTGTATGTGCCATCTCTTATTTGCAGAGAAAACTAAATATGCCATTCATTTAAATTTGCAAGCATTGTAAATGCCAATCCTGTTTACCTATCGCTTAATTGGCTCTTACACTGTTTTCTACAGAAGTGGTGTTGGACGTACCAGCTGTACCACCCTTTCCCACCATTGGTAACTATTTACAAAGTGAAAATGTATTAAAATTCTAAGCTATAGAATTACTACTATAATTTTTTTTTTAATTTTGGCATTTATTTTCTCCAAGGACTCTTCAGTTATAACTTCAGTTATATATTAAATAAATTACATCAAACATACAAGAATGTAGTCTTTATCATATCATTAATAAATACATGGGTCACGAAAAATTAATTAGAAGTTACTTTTGCGTAATTGATATAGCACAACGAACACAAAAAATTATTTTAAAAAAACACAGTACATATAGTGTACGCAGTTAACAATAATTGCAAAAATTGCAAGCTTGGAGCACTTATTTTTCACCTAATTAAAATACTAACCAGAAAGTATA
This sequence comes from Andrena cerasifolii, assembly GCF_050908995.1. Lineage (NCBI taxonomy): Eukaryota > Metazoa > Arthropoda > Insecta > Hymenoptera > Andrenidae > Andrena > Andrena cerasifolii. Next base: position 4,849,380 of record NC_135125.1, on the reverse strand, counting down.
ACATGAACCATCATTCCCTTACTATCCACAGCACATGACATGTGCCAATAAGCATAATCGACGTAACTGCATGTGTTTATCTATTCACTCTGAATTCGAAATGACAGAAATGAACGTAAATCTACACTGATTTGAATAATTTCGATTCCACGATCCAATGGCAGTGACAATGGAATTCAATTCACGTTACGCGGGGATGTGGCGAATAATATGAAAAGGAATGACCGTACTTAATCAGTAGACAGGCATTACTATAGTAATATTTCGAGACACTTCTTTCTGCAATTAAAACGAATCAGAAATAAATCATCAAATTTTCGTGCCATTTGCACGAAGCACGTATATAGTATAAATGATGCATAAAATGGTTAAAAGTTCATGAATATAAAGTATGAAGTCACACCGTTATAAAACGAAAAGATTGCCACTGTTTCCGTGCCATTCCGGAGATATGGGTCCCTATCGATTTTATTGGCCGCGCCACGGGTTTTTAGTATTTCAGCTGTTTAGAAAAATAGCGATGCGATATTCGCGGTGAATGCGAAAATCCACAGACACCTCTTTCCGCGGGCTTGAACATTTCCCAAGAATGTCGTGTTCGGTATAGAAGAAAAATGCCCGGATACATGATATAATGCACGTATCAACAACTCCGCCATGACAACCACTATAAAATACAGATGTCTGCGGTTGATATAAAGACTTTATAACGTAGCTTCGGAGGAACGGCTTCGCTTTGACGTTCGATGTATTTCCTATTTTTGACAACGTCACATTTTTTTTTCGTATTTATAACAGGAGTATGAAAGTATTAGAAAATTTACAATTAAGTACACTAAAGTCTCGTTGAAAAATCTCGTAAAAAATGTCTCCTTTCTCCATTTATTTCCTGTGTGTATCTACTTTTTCGATTTTCAATAGAGCGTAACTGTAATCGTGATATGTTTCTTATTTTTCAATACAGAAGTTGTTTAGTTTAGGAGAGGGACGTGTGGCACAATTATTTTTCTGTGTTTTTTTAAGGAGATTTTAAAATTAATTAAATTTTTTTTTAGATGCATTAATGCATATTTTTCTTCATAATTAATACAAGATACAGAATAATATCTCGAGGGAATTACAGTACTGTTCTTCCGAAAAATGTATGTACATACTGATAAGTCCAGGGCACTCGTTCCCTTTTGAGAATAAAGAGCAGGGGGATAAAAAGCGAGAACAATAGCTGGAAATTTCGGCAGTAAACATTCGAGATTACCTGAACAGCTGGTCATAGGGAACGACTTTCACCGGATAACTACGTAGCAGGGAGTTTCTCAAAAAGGTTTCCATTACGTACTACACCTCGCGGAGATTGGACTGCATCTTTTACGATCGACTCGTGAATATCTTAAGTCCCGCAGCTGCAGCACGCTACCTGAAGACGTACCTTAAATCACACGCAAACGAACCGAGACAATTCCAGGCTTCTCCATGCCTCGTGAAATCAATATTCCCCTTAGGGACCACTTCCATTGTGTTTACCAGTAGTACGTTTAGAAAATTATATACAGTTCCTCGGAAAAGTATCCGTCCACCTTATATGCAACATATTTTACATATTAAATCGACTTCAAAGTAAAAGCTCGAAATAAGAATTCGATTGAAAAGTTCTACACAGTTTATTTAAAATAAGAGCGTCATGGCTCGTGGAAATAGCAAGGATCGTGCGAATAAATATTCGCCAAAATTCAATATTTAATTTATACAATCGTAAATACAATAAGTTAATATTCTTCTAATATTCCTGCGATTGCATTATAAGCTTCTGTCTATTATGCATAGATTCAAATAATTTTCTGTGAAATTCAGACTCAGCTTATTCCATTCTTCTAGAAATATTTTTTTTTAACATTTCTTTGGTAGATTAACGGTTTATAGCAATGTAAATTATAATGGGCAGCTCTGAATTTAACATAACTTTAAGATAGCTTTTACGCGTTTAAAAAAAAAAGTATGATTTCTTAGGGGGAATGAAAATCGAGACGTGAGGAATATGTTATTTATTTTGATGAATATACTTTTCCACTGTGTTAATGAAAGTAGTTAAGCACCGTCCATATCGATCTCATCTGTTACTCCATCGACATTCCGGTTAGAATGTCCCCACCCCATCAGGAAGAAGTAGATTTTGATTATTGTGAAACAGACGACTCCAATTAGAGTGTCCACTTTTTCTGCGAAACAGTAATGGTAGTACTTAAATCTATTAAAGTAGTACTTCAGCGTTTTCCTCGGAGTCTGTTGCACATTTCCCTGGTCTTGCTGATTGGCTGATGAATTTTCTACAACAATGTTCTCTGAACTTTCATTCGGTATTAATGAAATTCGATGCAGTGTTGTCACAGTGTGAGAAAATAGGAAGTCTTTCGAACACTTACGTCGTCTGCGTATTTTCTCCATGTTCAGCATTGTTTATAGAGACCCTATTACCATAAGATTATGAACGAGCTACCTGTAACAAGATTATAACGTTTAAACGAAACTTAAACTATGATATAGTGAATATTGATGTCAATTCAATTTTATCATCGTGAAAGTGTGTATGCGAATACAGTGATTATAGCTAGAGATGGTTATGCTGTATATGCATATTGTTTAAACTTTTCTGTTAAAACTACATGCAGTAAATTATTATAAAAATGCAATTATAAACATTGTTTTCGGATAAACACTATTTAATGCATTCATTTACTACTGCATTTGTATATTTTATTCTAATTTGTTGGTGGTCAATATGTACCTGACTATAAGAGACACAATTCGCTGGAATGTAAAATGTAACACCTAACTCAGACCTAACTCAATATCTAGCTAAGGAAAAAAAAATTTTAGGCCCCGCTTTCCTATAACAGAAAAATTCCCATACTAAGTTTACCTATATTATACAGTTGCATAGTTTGTTACTTTTAATTAGGACTGTTACACACCCCCTTACGGGGTTGGATTTAATAGCAGTGAAACATTTCTTCTCTGCATCATATCCTCTGCACCATTCGAGTGTTTTCATTTTCTTTGGGACCTATTAATTCGTTGTACTTTACCTGTACATGTGTGATTATAATAAAGACCTACTACTGTTATTATTACATTGCGTATAACAGTTTTAAAATCTCTAGAATGTGGCATAATGGAAGTATGCAGGTGCTACAGTGATGCTTAAGGGGGAACACCACTGTGAAGACCGGAAAAGTAAGCCATTTTTAAGATTTTTTTTCAGGAGTAATTTCCAGTTTTCATATAAAATTGTTATTATCTACCTTTAGTACAATGCCTTAAGAGATTATACAAAAAAAAATAAATAGAAAAACATCCATAAATTTTAATATATTAATTAATCTTCCAGACCTCACACGCACACTGGTCGAATGTGTAACTATGGAGTAGCACGTCCGAAATCAAATTTCTTTTTTTTTTATATAAACTATATGAGTGTAGTTTCCGTTGCGCATACGGATTCTTTGATCGAAAACAAATTTTTTGAAATATGCTTAAAAAACTGTCCATCTTATTCATGGATTTTCGAAACTTTTCTTCTAAAGCACACCATTTTTACAAAAATAATTTGTTTAAGGAATCGGTACGTGCAACGGAAACTAAACTCATATAGTTTACAAAAAGAAAAATTAAATTTGATTTCGGACCTGCTGTTCCATAGTTACACATTCTACCAGCGCGCGTGAGGGGTCTAGAATCTAGAAGATTAATTAATACATTAAAATTTATGCATGTTTTTTTATTTATTTTTTTATAGTCTCTTAAGCCATCGCACTAAAGGTTGGTAATAATTTTTTTTATGAAAACTGTAAGTCATTCCTGAAAAACATTCTTAAAAACGGTTTACTTTTCCGGCCGTCACAGTAGTGTTCCCCCTTAAATGTCCTACTTTTGCATATTGGAATTCTGAAATTATTCACAACTGCAAATTCCCTCACACATTGCCTAAATTTGGTACGAAAATATTAAAATATACAATATAAAAATTTGTTAATTTTTATTTAACTTATATTTATTTTACAAATTTTATTTAGGTACTTTTTATTATTATTATTTCATCGATCATTTTTATTTAAGAGGGTTCATAGTACTCCTTAGTACTTACGTGCTGAATCATACATCTTCGAATTCGAAACATTAGCCAAGCGAAGAATGAGCGAAGCTTTGAATTTTGTAAATGTAACAAGTAATATCCCGAAAATATTTCCTATTTTTATTTATCTCGAAATAACGTGAAAGTTAAGCGAAGCGCTCGAATATCCTCTTCTTCTTAAATCACCTGGCCACTTTCTTATAAGTTCCTTCAAAACGGCCAGCTGCTTGGAAACTTCACCAGAGTCAACAAGACAAATAACCGAAGTTTTATGCGGATACATCTAAATGAAATTTTCAATATTGTTCCCAATACGTTCTCATAATTACCTCTATTAGAGTGATTAATGTATGAAGCCAAGAAACACATTAAATCTCTCAACTTCCGCGAGATTACCCAAGAATGATGATCTACATACTCACACTTAATTACGTTTATTTATGCTAATTTACCTCAAAGTTCAAATTTAAATATGCACACTTCACAGGACTATGAAGCCTATCAAAATTTATTATCTTCTCAAACACTTCCCAAAATGTAAACCTAAAATATTCAAATGTATCGAGCATCCCATAAGTAACGCAGTTTATTCGATATTTTCGTTAGATAACAACAACCAACTTCCTATTAATGATTAATCAACGACATAAACACGCTGTAGCGAAAATTGTGGTACAACTGAAAAGGTGATTTCTAACGCAGAAATGAATCGAAAATGTAGAATAAAGTTATTTTCTATGAATATCCATTTTTGAGAAAATTGAATTTGAAAATTCGATCATCACACGTACCTACCTGCATTTCGCTAAAACTTGACAGAATATAGGAATGCCGAATAAATAGAATTATATCCTTCTCCAAAATTAATAAAAATTCTAGAATAACTTTTATTCGGACGTGGCTTTGTTTCAGAGAAAATCAATCTGAAAGTAATCACGCGTATTCGAGAGATTGTCAAGATCGATTTTCTCGATAGCAAAGCCTCGTTCAAAAAACAGTTATTTCACAATTTGGATTTACTTTTACACGAGAATTCGTTATATTTATTGTTAAAAAAATTCTGCTGATTTTTAATCAGGCTCGCGTCAGCCAGGCGAATTTTTAAAAACAATTTTCTCAAAAACGAAGCTTTGTATGAACATGTGTCATTCCATATTTTTAATTTATTTTGCACAAGGAATCGCCTCCTTTTTGTTTGTACCACGATTTACGATACACCCTGTATTTTATGTTCTCGCATTTTTTGCAAGCCTTTCAAATCATCCTACTAAGTTTTCTATTCCCCTTTCACAAAATAACTTTGATTTCATTCGAAAAAATTGTCTAATTACATTTTTCAACTTTCCCTTCTGTTCTCACTCTTGAAATCAGCTTTGACGCTGACTTACACTCATAATTACACTGCGGATGTTTATGAAAATATACATTTTTGTAGAAAAGGACTAAACAAGTGAAACTTTGATAGAAATATGTTTCGTCATTAGAGGGTTTTTAATATATATTTTTTATTTAAAAAAATGTTATGCTTATTTATTTCTAGCATATACAAAACTTAGCTCGAGTACAGTAGCGGCCATGATATAGCGCAGCACTGTCCAAGGTCGCTCCCGCGGGAGCTTGGGGTTCTCCCACTCTCGTCCGCGTTGTCAGGGATACCGCACGACGCTAACCGCGATGTCATGGCAACCTTCGTAGCGTCGCGCGGTCTCCTTGGCAACGGAAGGCACGCCGCGCGAAAGAAAGACTGGAAGGGGAAGCAGGCGCGTGAGGGGCCCCTACCCTGGACAGCGCTGCTATAGTGCATTCGCTTTCTTACAATAGGGAGGTCGTAATTATCGTAATAAATATCATACTTGCATAAACTTCCGCAGTCTACTAATAATCTTCACATACACCTGACAAATGTTTTTCAGCGCTTCAATTACGTCATTTTCTAGGTTAAACTCTTAAGTATAAAATAACGCACACACTATGCTTTTCGTCTCATCCACTTTAAACGCCATCAACGATCGTCAACTTGATACACAGCATTGCCAAAAGATCCCTACGTAAGCTACACTTTCCACATACTACAGTTACATCATTACAAACTCAGTACTGAGAAAATCCATATTCCTAGGAAGAATAATCCAAGAAGCGTAGAATTGGTTCGAATATTTTTGGAATATTAGAAAATTAGTTAACTAAACCCCATACATTTTAAAACTCTAATAAATGACTTATCACAAGAAAAAAGAACGAACTTAATTTAAGCATAAATAATTAAGATACAAGGAGATAAATCCAAGTACACCCTGGTGTCCGAATATTTTCATTACTCCGTGTAATGAGATGACCCAATATTTTTGTTCCTACCAGAAATTTCTACAAAATCAATATAGATCTAAAGCGGTTCCGTTGCATCTGCCAATCATAGATCTCCTTAAATTCAACAACGACGCGAAGCATGTCCCGCAGATTTCGTTGCTCGCAAAACGGTGCTTGTAATCTCATCGCGCGTAAAATGGGAAGAACAAAACCCGATTACAATACTGCCCGATCGTATTTCAACGCTTCGAAACGCTCTATCTGCCGACGAAAATGGGGACCCTCGATATATTTCGCGAACGAAATTCTATTCCGGCCCCTCCCGCGCGTTATACCGAAAACCGCGGTCGTAATGGCAAAAATATTGTCGAGTCCGGCTAAATTAAAATATGAGAGAAGAGGATCGCTCGAATGCTCGTTTGAAAAACACGCGTGCCCGCGTGCAAGCGTATACCTCAGCCACGGTAAACAGTATGGTATACTTTAGCGATGACCTATAGTAGTTTTACTCGATACGATCTACATGATAATGTACGCCGCCTCTGATTCCCCGGGCTTTTTTCGCCCCAGCAGCTTTACGCGTGGCCATTCCCTTTATCGGTCTGTTATTCTTTCTACGTTCGAGGCGCAGTATACTGAACAGATAAATACAAGTATCCAGCAAGTTGTTTGGTTACTTAACTTCAGCCTGCATTGCCTTTACATTGTGAATAATGTCGATTCCACAAAGTGGCGTTGACAAGAACAAAATGTCTAAAGGCTGTTGTCTTAGGAGTATTTCATTCGAATATAGTTTCACGCGCGACCATTTTCTCTATGGGTCTGTTATTATTTTTTAGCACAGGGCACAGAAGAAAACGAGGAATTTAATAAAGATATTTATTAAAATAATAAATGCAAAAAGTATATTGATATAAGGAATTATGGTTTGATATAAAGAACTTTAATTCGTGGCCACGCTCGATCTGATTCACTCTTCGCGCACTACGTCCGATTTTCACAACGATCCTCAGCGACTGTTTTTAAAGCCTAGTTTACATTAGTCTAGTAAACGGTACAGTTTACCAGCGGCCGTAGCCGTGATGGAAAACACCGGTTCTCGTTAGATCACCGAAGTTAAGCATCACGGGGCGGTGTACTGGGGAAAGATGGGTGACCGCCACCAACCACCTTTCTCCCGGTGCACTGCTGCTGCTGGGACCCAAAGGAGGGAGGAGGGAACTAGAAAATGGGAGTATAGTTCGTTGGACATTGTAAGCAAAAATAAGATTGAAACACCATCCTGCTTAAAACACAGGAAAACAATAAAAACAAACAGCGGTACAGTAGAGTGGCGAGTGTGAAGAAGGATATCTAACTCGACTAGTGTAAACAGTAGTTGGTCGAGTAAACGGGCGAGTATTAGCCGAGTCGAGTGGTGTAGAGCGAACAGCATAGTAGCTGGGCCGAGCATTGGGCTCTGTTCACTAGGCCGAGTTAATTGACTAATGTAAAAAAGGCTAAAATGCCAAAAATTCAAAGTCACTTCCAACTTTAATTGTGGCGGAATTGCATCACATTCTGTACTCCTTAACGTCCTCAGCTGCAAGCTCTTTGAGGAGAAGTGCAGAGGCACCTAATCGGTTTCTTCTTCCTATCCAGGCACGTACCCAGAATCGTTTTCTTCTGCTTTTTTCTTCTTCAATAAGATCACGAACCTCGTTCAATAAAACATTATACACTCTTAACAAACAATTTTTAGGCAGTGTAAAAAGTCGACGACGTTGAACCGCACTCGCACTCGCCATTTCTGCTACTGTCATACTAAACTAGCATCGTGTAAATTAGGGCTCTTACTATTTCTCAGATTTACGGATATCCGAGTTTTGGGTATCCGAGTCTTGAGTATTCGAGTACTCGGATACCCACAAAATTCTCGGATTTACGGATATCCGAGTCTTGGATATCCGAGTTTTGAGTATCCGAGTCTTCACTATCCGAGTCCTGACTATCCGAGTCCTGACTATCCGAGTCTTGACTATCTGAGTCTTGAGTATCCGAGTACTCGGATACCCACAAAATGCATATTCGGATATCCGGATACTTATTTAATTTAGTATTCGAGTACCCGAGTATTTAAGGGAAATTAAGAGAAACTAAATTTCCAAAACTGGCTTCCTTAACAAAAAAATACCCATGTATGCATACCTGCAACATCAGTAACTTCGGAGAGGGTCTTCTTTACACCGGATAATATTGTAACCACCAAAAGTTCATGTTCGTCACCGGAAAAATGTAAATAAACTTTTTTTTTCATACCAAAATAGGAAGTTATTAACTTAGTGTGTATGTATAACTGCAAATAAAATATTAATATAATTCCCTTCGCATTTCTTGTTTTAATCACTTCAGTTAAACTTGCTCTCTTTAATTAGAATCGATATAAAGAAAGCTTTATTCAGGCATGATGATAGAATATCCGAAATCGGGTACTCGGATACTCGGATCCAAGTACGGATATCCGGATACTCAAATCTGGATTTCGATCCGGATTTCGAGTTATAACGAGCAATCCGGATACTTGGATATACCTACACAAAAATCGAGAGCGAGTCGAGTCGAGCGCGCGGCTTTTAAACTCTTGTCCGAAACATTCACTCCTACATTAATTTTACACTGCAAGTACCTGACATTAATTTTACAAAATACTACCGAGTAGAATAAAATATCGAAACAATCACGCGACAGGATTTCTGTGTTCAACCTGCTTACTTATTATTTCACTTGTCGACTGTTGAAGAATCACAGAAACATGAATAGAAAGATAAAAGAATGAGGTTAATTAAATAATAGAATCTCAGAGGATTCGATCTTCTTACACGAAACGTGTAATTGCTATTTCTGAGCACGTTGTTAGGGGTTGAATAGTAATGAAGCAGGATGAGAAGGGTGGTAGCGAAGGGGTAGATATAAATTTAAAGCAGAAACGTTTCATGACTTGTTTAAATATTTTTACCGGCAGGTTTAGGTGGAATAAACAGCTATCCGTGCGAACACGATTGCTGGAAATGAGGGCATAAAGACGCGACCTTTAAAATAAACTTTATGCCTCAGCAGAGCGCTACTGACTTCGATATACCTATCGCTGTTTCGCGTTTAACTGTGCTTACGTTTTCCTAAAGAGTCGTGCATAGGACTTTAGAAAAATTCAGAGCAGCGAAGAAATTCGAGAAACGCTGATGAGTTGATTATTTTATTAATTAAATCGTGACTTATTGTCAGTGATAGGACTTGACTGGTTTTAGTTACCGCATCTAAGCGATTCTTATACAAATACGTTGTGTGAGAAATCGTCATCAGTTACTGTTAAATATTCGCATTTTTCATGAAACAATATTTTCACGAGGATAGAAAAATTTTAAACAAACTTTTTAAGGGTACTAGGCTGTCGTTTCTGTCGAAAATGAAGCAATTCATTTTCAATTAGTTACAAAGAAATAAATTGAAATTGACTCTTGTTCTTTGATACAAAATTTATTAACATCAGAAGCTTTAAAAAAACATGTTTGTTTAGTCGAAAATATGTATTATAGATGACGCTGCAGGTTAAACAGGCTTTTTAAAATAGTTTCTTTTCTTCTGCAGTGATAACTTAAAAACGGAGGTTCCAATCGATCCAAATAAAATTCGAGCATGTTCACAAAATGTGTAGTTTCAGCATGAATCTTAATCGAAGTTAATAAAATCTCTTATTCTTTACGAAACGAAACTAAAACCTCACCTTTTTTAACGAAAAACGCACTGTTTTAAAAATCCCACTTTCGTAGCTGTTATTTTCCAACTTTTGCTTCTTTTACAGATTCAGTGCAGAACCAGAGGTATTCCGAAGAAGAATTTACAAGCGGGTCGTTGAATTTAGTTTCGTTTCGTCAAAATTGCTGGGAATCAAAAGAAACTTTTTTAAAAAGCCTTTTTATTGATCCATCTGTAGCGTCATCTATAATGCATATTTCTGGCGAAGCAAACATGTTTCTTTAATGCTCATGATGTTAATAAACATTGTGCCAAAGAACAAGTCCCAGCTTCAATTTATTTCTTTCTAATTAATTGAAAAGAAATGCTTCATTTTCGACAAAAACAATTGCCTCGTACCCTTAAGTTCATTATCAATAATAAAGCATTATAAACTGATTTCATTTTCCTCATTCAAATTACTAATTAAGTCCTTGAACCTTATTTACATAGCTCATTGACGTTTCAGTAACTCAACGATCAAAACCTTAATTTTTGCAAAGTACTCTACTTATTCAGAATTTCGTAAAAGTAACAAGTGTCACGTCTATAAATCCCTATCTGGAGTAAACAATTTTTTTACCTCATCATTGGAAAGTAGGTGCTATGTGTGATACCTAACATCAACAATTCACAAAATTAATTATTCGCCACGTTATTCCTTTCCAATTTGATTTTATTTTAACTTCATTTCTCCATAAAGTCCAAACTCAGCCCTACAATAAAAATTAAACCACAGGACAGTGATCGATACACGCAACGTTCACTTGCTTGCGTCAGAAATGTTAAAAGCAACCATTTATTTTGTTCCACTCAGTCTGGGAAGAACAGCGAGACTTAGGAATCTAGCGAATTCGTCAGGAAATTAGAGGAACGTATTTTCTTTAATTAGCGGTATCCAGGAAACGGTCGGTTCATCACGGGCAACGGAGCGTCACCGGGGCGTTTCGAAATGCTCGACAAATCCGCGGCAGAGAATGAAAATTGAGTTTCGTCGATTTCACCGTTCTGCGCGGCAAAGCGACATCGGTACACGAAGCGAGGACGCGCAAATATTTTCGCTTTATCGCCGTTATCAAGAAACAGCAAGTGTGATGCCCCAACTGGTCACCACTGAAGGCTCGCGAAACCTCCGATTTTTTCAGCGAAATTTCCAAACGAGGTCGAATTCACGTGTCCTCCTACCAGTTCCGCGGTCAATCAAATTTTTCAAAACAAAATTTGCATAGAAGATTACATTTTGCCGAGCGATAAAAAAATGTTGAACGGTATTTGATATTGTAGGTATATTTTTTTTAGAATTTTAAAAGATGTTTCAATAAAAACATATTAAAACATATTAAAAATAGGTATTTCAGAGTCAAATTCTAACTTAATAATATTTAGTTATCTTAATACAGATATTAAATATACTTAAAGATATTTAATGTATTTAATTATCTTATTTAATGCGAGGGTTGTGCTTGCACCTGGGTAACCAAGTTTTTATTTTTTTCATTTATGAAAAATCAGTGTTACGTCATTAATAACAGGTTGGGAATCATGTTCGTAATCTGGCTCTATCAATTACGATGAACAAGTGGAAATACCGTGTATGTGGTCAGACATAAGCGAATACATAATTCACACACGTACGAGTCTTAGGTTTCACTTCAAATTCAATAATAAGCATGCCACTAGAAAATATCACGTTTTAATATTGAACTGAATATTGCAGATTTATTATTTCGAAAATTCGGTGCTTTCCTTTTGCAATACATGAACGTGGTAATTAAAGCAAAAGCTGGTTACATTATTTTGTTTCACTGTGCCCTGGATTATGCATGGTCATTGGCTACAAATGTAAATATGTATTTAAGAACTTACGTTGTTGATTTATGCATCAAATATACAATGTAACGTCCATGTATTAATAGGGGTGACAATATTTAATACTAATAATTAATTTAATTTCCCTTCATCTTTGGCCTGTTAAGATATATGTAATTCGATGTATATACATCATATTAAATTGTACTTACAGATTTTTTATTACTCCTGGAATCAACGATACTATCTGTTACAAAAACTGGAAAAGAAATGAAATGGAATTGAAAATTGCAGCAGCTATAAGACAAGGCAAAATTCTGAATGTTTTCGTTTAGTTTGAAACTTGAACCCATAAAACATTTCATAACTTTATATCTCCTACTTGAATAAAATGGATATATTCAATATCAGAATATTTATATACTAACAAATTAAATATAACGAACAGTCGCAAAGAGACTATTACATCGCGTGATTAGATGGCTGATCTTAAATAAGCAAATGCAGAAACGGTTTGGACCTTTGCCTTTGAACGTCAGTGTACCTAAGTATCTCTCGCGGAAACCACAAAACCCTCGTCATATTGATTAACGCCGAGATTTTCTTTCACCGTCGCCGTTACCTTTACTTTAAACGCGCCAAAGAGAATTTCAGAAGAGGATAAAAAGCCTTTACGATGCAAAGCATTCCTCGGTGTTTAAATACCTGTAAGCTGAGGTAGTTCAAATATTCTGTTAGACTATTCGAATTTGGGCCTCGTTAATTATTAAGCAAGGGGCGAATTAGCAGGAATGATTGTGCTGGCGAATAATCGTTTGTTTAATAAATTTATGCGATCCCTTCGATGCCAATAATCGAATATAGTATTCACTGTGTTGAATGATATAAACGATATTGTCTGCTAATCGAAATAGTAGTCCTACTTTCTATAGTAATTTAAATAATTTATGTAACGTAAGTACAGAATAATTACCAAAGTTTTTCTATCGACTTTAACCCTTCAACAACCTATTATCAATGTCCTAAATAATTACAATTTCTCAAGACCAAGACAATATTTGACTTCACTGTCTGAAAGACTGATTTGCACTGTACAGAACTGTTTCTGCTGTTGATAAATTTTATGGACAGTTATTTCCAACTGATGTACGTATCAGTAAAGCTATGCACAGGACAGGGTTTGATAATATTACTCCTACCACAACCTTGCACAGTTTTAGTGCGCTCGAGAATATTTTGTTTCGTGCAAAGTACTCGAGTTGTTTCATATTTAAACATTGGTTGTGGCTCGAAAGTAAAATAGACACTAATGCGGGGAAATTATGTGTAAATAAATAATTTCATCGTTTATGCGTCTGAACTTGAACAGGATTTCATAAATTGAATTTCGCGAAATTTTTATTACAGGCCTGTAAGTTCGCTTAAATCCTGAAACATTCAATTTTCGAATTTTTGCTTTTATCATAGTTAAATGTCACTTTCTTCAACATTCTGTATTTTATTCAGATTCTGTTGAAATAGTATCGTTGCCTGATTTTAATGAAGGAAATATATAAGACAGTAACCTATTAGGTTGTCCTCAATTTAAATGAAATTTTCGCAACTTTGCATTTTTCAGAATGTTGCATAACTCGACTAAAATTTCAAATTTCCAATGTCATCTTTTTTATTCACTATTATGAGGATGGTCCAGCTCTAAATAATTTGTTACTTTGAACAGTCACTATACGAAATTTAAACGAAACGAAGTAGAAAAAAAAAATTCGATGAAATAATTGAGTCCAGGAAATAGGGAATATCGTGGTGAAAAATGCAAGTCGAGGTGAGTCCACGTTAATCAGTGAGAGATACGCGAGCGCTGCCAGTACACAAAAAACAATTGACCTGGACGAATGAAAATTAATAACGAGGATGAAGAAGTTAAACAAAATGCTTGAATTTAATGTACGTCAACTTTGAAACGTCATTTCGCAGCTCACTGATTACACGAAACGAAAATAATCCACTTCTGGAACAAGTCGTGACGACGAGATAAAAAGTAAAGCTTATATGATAATATGAAAAAGTCTATATAGTGGTTAAATTCGAATGGAAAGCCAACACGTGTGTAAAATAAAATATTTCAGCAAGGAGATTATAATTAGGATAAGTTACTTTAAATTTTTGATAAAAATGTAGACAAAGTTTGTATTTTTATTATTTAGTTATATTGTTTTTTTTATAATGGGAATTGTTTTAAAGTTTATTAATAAGAATGAGCTTTTTTGTATTAATTTAAATTTATTTCTATCTATAGTTTTATTTTTGTCTTGTGGATCAATACGATTTTTAATTTTTTTTAAGCATAGATTAATTATTGTTTATATTATTATTGTAAAGTGAGGGCTGGGTATAATGCGCTTAATTTCAGGCTATTATTTTATATTTTATACATTATTTTTTTCTTTACCTTTGTTGATTTTTATTTTATATATTGTTCATATTTTTCACAGATTAATGATGATAATTTTAGAGTTAATACAATGCACAGTATAATGCATTATAACTGTTGAAACTGAATGGCAGAGCTCATATAGGTAGATACACACTGTCAGGGAATGAATACGATTCCTAAAAAAATCTATAGAGTTGCAATAATTATATTGATTCAAGTACTACACAGTCAAGCCAATCACATTCAGTGACAACGCTCATTCAAATGTTATACAAAAAATTAAACACGTGCCAAATTTCCAACGACAGGTTCAAGTTTTCTTTAAACATTAATATAAATTTATTCTCGAAAAGCGAGTAAAATCGAATGACTCACTAAATAAATATATTCCTAAAATCATCAAATACAAAAAAATTAAATTGATCACAACTGAAATCCAAAAGCAAAGCTAATTAAAAAATGGCTAATGATATATATATATTATCATCCAAGCTAAAACTTCAGCTTCTTCCCCAACAACAAAATGCATCCCTTGAAAGCCACGTTCTCGTAAAAAATTCACCGGCTGCAAGCTCGTAGCTCGCAGGATTTAAGTTTGCTTTTAGTTTAGTTCGGTTCAGTTAAGTTTGCCCCCGATGTTAAGTCACGCAATAACGCATGGAAGCAAACAAAACTTTGTGACAATCCAGGCGAGTATAGAATTTTGCTACTGGGACGCGTGCGCTTTAATGCATCAATAACAGCGCGACGTTGATACAGTGTGCAGCATGAATGGGCTTTAAGCTCTGGGAAACACTGGCAACACGAGCTTTCGTGAAAAACGATAGAGATTTCGTTGATCGCGCGTGACCGGGGTCCGATACAGGGGATCGTTCCTGGGCACTTGGAATTTCTTCTCGGTCCTCAGCTTTGTCATTCTGTCCTCCTAACACGTGTCGATTTCTATAATTCTGTTTCATAGCCTGCCCGCGATACGTTACGATTAAAGTAATGCGTGGGGACTTCGATGGCATGTCTAGCCGCTCGCGCGTTAAAACATTGGCCCCCATTGGGAGCGCGACGAAATGAGCCGTGAGCTCACTAAACTTAGTATTTGATCCTCGAAACGGTGGATACCAAAGGGAATGGGGCTCTAGTAATATTCAAGCGTATCGTTGACGTCGTTAACGGCCAGGACCCATAAAACTGCTGAGGGAATCTTTCCTGTAGAACAAGATTTCTTGCTGAAACTTCATCCCGTTGCATTCTCCTTTATGAAGAATGGCCGGCGAGATTGGCCTGGAAAAGACAGAAAATTTAACTACGATAATGTGCTCCATTCAAACCCATGAAACCATTCTTTCGGATTCTCCTTTGAAAACCGCCGCTTCCCTAAGATCCGCCGCACAGTGGTTTGTAATCCCAGGAACATGGCGAAAATATGAAGGCGATCTTTGATATTTACAAAAATTAGGGTACCAAGGTTTTCGAGGTCGCCGATTGCGAATTTGAAGTCAAAACGAAAAAAAAAACAAAACGGCGGATCCAATATGGCGGACGCGTATTATACTAAAAATATATCAGATTTGGTCTGAACTTGGTATTCTATATTCGATTTACTAATTTTAATTTTTTGGGTTTCGGCCACGTTTCTGGGATTTCAAACCACTGTGCCGCTCTGTTCGCATATGTACTTCGAAATTGAAATCCTTTCAGGGTATAGCAGAATTTATTGTTCGAATTTTATGCTTGCAATTTGTGGTGCATAATTTTGGCAGGAATTCAGATTTGGTTTTTTGGAGCAATTTATTTTCTTTGCTACTTAGCTCTGATATTTATATCAATTACTCTTCCTCTAGATGCACGCAGAGTTGGGCATTATTCGAATAAACAATTAATATTCGTCGGTCTTGAGTAACTTCATTTTATTCGCAATTTTTACTCGCGATCATTCGGATACTGTCCAACTCTGGATAGGGGAAACCGAGGCAAAGTGTGCCTTGGGTTAAAATGAGCTTTCTTAATTTATTCTTTAACAATAGAATATATTTACAAATTTTGGTGGCGTGATAAATGTGTAATACCACAATGATTATGCGGATATCGAAAAATGGAAATTCATTTAACAAATTAAAAATGAAGTTTTAGAGACTTTCTTTTAACTCCAAATTTTTTCTGCGTATTTATAACAAACTTATAAACATATCCAATTGAAATAAAGCTACTTTTCTTTAACCATTAAAATGTTCAAACTAAACTTACTTAATTTCAGATCATTAAGTGTTGCTAGCTTTCTGCATAACTTGGCGCAATTATTCTTCAATTTAAAATCTTGTAAATTCGATTTGATGACTCCTCGAAGATTTGGAGCAAATTTATTCCAATTCTCGTTTTATTTCGAAAGGGTTTTATATGTTCGGAATTTTTATTTGTTTACTGAATCAAAACTGACTATTTGCTAAGTTTGCTCGTTTAATGTGATAATTACTACTTCATCGAAGGAGCTTGTGAATAGGAGAGAAGTGCTGATCGAGTTTGCGTAAAATCTGCAAGTAAATCGAAGGCCGCAATCAGACCGAACAATAAAAGACGATGGGAACGCTAACGGGCACTTTTATCAATTACCCTGCCTCGGTATATTCATTGAGTTTATAGCCTGTAAGTTTTTCGTCGTTATTTCTTTCTTCTATCATTCCACGTGTGCACTATCACAGTTACAGCGTTCGAGTGAAAGTCCTAAAGGCCATTGTTAGTGAGCCAGTAGCCGGCAAACTCTACAAGAAATAGCAACAAACAGCGGAATATAATTAGACAAGGAATAAATAAAAACCGCGAATTGCAAATGGGAAATTTATAATAGCAATGCAAATTCTTCGTTAAGGAACTCGTCGTTTTCTTAAATAATATAAAAAAAAAAGTAGTTCGCGCTGGCATATCGATAATCGAAACCCTGAGAAATTATAACTTCAGATAATTCGAACCAGCCGAGATTCGAGACGCGATTTAATTACGTCTAGAAGTTCGAGAGGCTGACAGCCACGTAATTTGTAAGATAATAGAAAAGTCGGCGATGAAAGAAGCCAAACCCGGTGGAAGCTTACTAACGCCAAGGAAAAGAAATAAGACGAGCTAATGCGTGTTCTATATAAAAAAAATAATTAAACCCGTCTGGCGTTCTCAGATCCAGGCTCGTTCCTGGGAAATATAGTTCTCTCGTAGATAGGGCGAGAGAAACTATTTATTCGTTTTCTTTAAAAAATTCGGAGCCTTAAAAATTCTTCTTTGGAATTTTTAAATGAATTCTGTAAGAAGAAAAATGAAATCTAAAATATCGAAGTTACTTATAATAAATGTAATAGGGACTCGTTTCAGAGATAAACAAGCCATTAAAAAGTGATTGAAAATAGATTCTATATATGTATTACCCAGTTTTATATGCTTCAATATTTATTGAGCTAATTTTCACGCCAAATCGCACAAAGTGCTTGTAGTAAATTTTCAAATTCGGATCATTTGTTGATACTTGAGAGTCTCGAGAATTTGGTTCACTGTTTCAAGATATTTAACGTTGAAGATCTGCAAAAATGTCAACTTTTTTTTTACTGTTATGAGTAATAATATTCCTCAATTGAATAAACAGATTTATGAAGGCTTGCATCAGGTTCAAAGTGGTCAGTTTGAATCCTTCATACAAAAGTTGCTAAATGTACACAACACAGAACCGATTATAACTGGAAAAGGGAAACAAAAAGTATAAAACTCATTTTTATTGTTTTTTGGTGAGACTGAAAAATATGTAATATCTTTCGTTTACAAAACATCCCAAAGCAACAAAACCTATATTACACATTGCTCGAATTAGTCCCTAGGTAAGAAATTATGAACACAAGAATGAAAAAAGAACATCTACAAAAATAAGAAAAAATTATTTGCATTTTCAGAAAGTTTTAATTAAGGAGTTTTAATTAATTTTCAAGGAAGTATAATCAGAACAGATAGTAAGTTTCGATGTTGATACATTAAACTTGTACATGTCACAGAATAATTATCTCTATTGTTAATAACAACGCTACAGAACATCCACGTGAATAATTCCATTACCCCAAACCCTAGCAAGCAACGCAGGAGATTAGCGCACTAATTAATCAAATAACCTACCGCATCCGAACGCGCGATTAATCCTGGGAACGTTAAACTTAGAAACGATCTGTCAGCCAACCAGAATCGATACTATTCGCGGTCACATAGACAGTCACTTTAACTGTGCTGTTTTTGGCAATAAAAGAAACGTGAAAAAATAACGAATGTGTGAAGAAGCACACTGCTGACCAATTTAATACTCTAATTTCGCATTACAATTATTTATATTAACTTTTTAAAATATGTATAAATGATGTAAAAAATTATTATTATTATTTCTATAGTATCATACTATTTTATATTTATCATTTATTACCCAAATCTAATTTGACTAACATCGTTGGTTAGGAACTACCTTAAGGGTATTAGGCAGTCGTTTTTGTCGAAAATGAAGAATTTCTTTTTCCTTTAATTAAAAAGAAATAAATTGAAGCTGAGATTTGTTCTTTGGCACTAAGTTTATTAACATCATAAGCTTTAAAAAAAATGTTTGTTTAGTCAAAAATATTGAATATAGAAATATGAAATTACGATGTTCTGTAATGTTTCGTTATGTTCTGTTTGAATTTGAAAAAGGACGGTAGCGCTGGATTCTTCGAAGTTGCCATAGACAAATTCAGAAATTCGTAATTTCTTTTCAAGGAACTTACAAAACAGATTTTTTGAAGAAGGAGATTTACCAAGCAGATAATAAACCCAAAACATCTTCCATGAATTGGAATTCTCTTTTGTAGAAGCAAATCAATATAGCAAGTAGTATTTCCTTGTTGAAAGCACTGTACGTGCCAAATTAAAAAAATATATTTGTATCGAAAAATGTTCTACATGCCAATGGTAATATGTGCTATAGTATAGAATTTAATTTTGGCACTTATAGTGTTTTCTACAAGGACTCTCCAATTATGTTTCAATATATATGCAACGGACCATTCAATAACAAAAAAAAAATGTAACATGATTGTCAATTCTGTTTAACTCTTTCTGCTCGTGTGATTTCCCTTGGAATCATTGACTTAGTTAAAGTTTGTAACTCACACTACCAGCCTAAAGATTCCACGTGGCATCGCATTTATTTTTACATGCCAAAAACGGTGAGCAGCAGAATGGGTTAAGACTTTATTTAGTCAACATTAACCGTCAGTTAGTCACAATCCAGTTGATATCACCCATAGTTGTTTCCAAAGATGCAGTCACAGTCCTTAATAAACCACCACATCATAACTCAGTTTCTTATTTCATAACGGAGTAACTTACTCATTTTGACTCCGGCATTAATCTATAATAGAGATAGCGCAGTCACATTATAACACGCTACGTTACAGAGTCAGATGAAACGACCACACTTCATCATTCAACAATACACAACAGTTTCCTTCCTCGAACTCGTTGCTTCCCGGCAAAAACGACGGAGGTTTTGCAATCTCAGTCTTAGGAGAATCAGTTTCTAGGTCACAGTACGTATATGATCAAAAACTGTAATAATAAAATGGAAATTCGATGGACTTATAACGTAGACGTCAAACTAAATGACTGAGGACTTTGAATTAAATAATACATTATATTAAACACAGTCTTCTGTATTGAACTAAGTTAATTAATAATTAGTTCGATGAATACATAGATTTTATATATATTATCAAGTTCGAAGGGTTTATTCACAAATAATGACATAACCAATAATGAATTTTTATATTATATATATGTGGTGAGTTTTTGTTTCAAGACACACGCGTTAGCAAAAGGTAGCCTTAGTAAGTTGAAATATCGTTTCAAACTTTTGGAAAAGCTATTGAAAATTCGTCAGCTGTTGTTTCACCAAGTGAGATCAGACCTGTGGATTGTGAGGAGGAATGTGGAGAAATAAAGATATGACTCTTCGGTGTAGTCAAACGTGTAGCAAATTTAAGAAGAAAAATAAATATATTAAATATTTTATTATATGTATAAAAAATTATTTATTATAATATAATAAAATATTTAATATATTTATTTTTCTTCTTAAATTTGCCACACGTTTGAGTATTATAATAAATTATTTATATACATATAATAAATTATTTAATATATTTATTTTTCGTCTTAAATTTGCTACACGTTTGAGTACCTACACCGAAGGGTCATATCCTTATTTCTCCACATTCCTCCTCACAATCCACAGGTCTGATCTCACTTGGTGAAACAACAGCTGATCAATTTACAATAGCTTTTCCAAAAGTTTGAAACGATATTTCAACTTACTAAGGCTACCTTCCGCTAACGCGTGAGTCTTGAAAAAAAATACTCACCACAATGAACCGTTCGAACCATGAAAAGAGCGCCAATTTTTACCATAATGACCATGAGATAAATGACGATTTAAACTCCAAGTAAAATGCCTCGGTGGAATAGAATGGATGAATTCCTTTACGTAAGAAAGTATCAAATGCGGAGGAGGGAAGTAGAAAGTACAACACCGCTGTAGCGGGGAGAAAATGGCGAAAGAAACGCGGAAGCAAATAATGGAAAGGGGATGATAGAGGGGCAGGCTAACGAGGATAAGAGAAAATGACATCGTTGAGTTGATAGCTTGCAATGGTATGAGTTTCTTCGATACCGAAGGCACATCATTAGAGGAAATTGATCGTACCGAATGAGGCACGGTTCTTAATGCAAGCGGTTTACTGTTGCGTGCGCCGTTACCATAGTGGAAACGCCACAACGCAATTTTTGTCAGACGGCAGTTTGAATCTTTTCCATCTACAGGGTGTCCCGCGTAACAATCGCCACGAAATTTCGAGGCTTTCCTTGAGCTTTACACAACATTGTTTCAAGAAAAACTGGAATTAGGTATATTTAAGGGAACCTTGGTGCATAAAATCATAGGGTTATTTAGCCATTTTTTTCTTTTAAATAAAGAACTCAACAAATATCTGATTAATGGCATTTATTATAGGGCGTTTCTTTAAAGAAATAAAAAAATTTAATCTTCCAAAGATGTGTAACAAGTGCCATTAATCAGATTTTCTATTGAGTTCATTATTTAAAAGAAAAATATTGCTAAACAAAATCTATGATTTTCATGCCCCCCAGGCACCTTCCCTTAAGTGTACATAATTTTTATAAACCAGAGTTTCCTTATCTGCGTTGCTTCGGTGATTTTTAAAAGTATCACACTGTATTACACTTTAAGGGGGTATTCTCGTGTAACAGTCCCAAAAGTAATTGATTTTTTTTTTAAACTATTGTTAATATTGAATTAAACTCTTTTGGAATATGAGGAAGCATTAATCCAATATTAACAAGCTTTTTAAATGAAAAATTATAAATATGCGTTACTTTTGGGGCAGTTACACGAAAATCCTCCCTTAAGGGGAGGTTCCGGTCTAGAGCCCAAAAAATAGGTGATCTTTAGGAATTAATTAAAGGAAAGCTACTATATATAATTCAATGGGACTTTTTGCATTGTATTAAGGATGTCTTAAATTATAGAAATATATTTTTTGTTTTATAATTAATCATTGCAGACGGCCCTGGGTAGCCGTTAAAGTCAAGGCGTCAAAAAATTGATCCAAATCGGTGCCTATAACTTCGGGAATTTTAGGAATTTCAACAAATCCTTTTAAACACGTATTACTAAAAGATTGAACATTCGAAAAATGAAATGAAAAAAAAATCGACATTTAGACCGGAACCTCCCCTTAAACTGTGCACAATGAACCAGAGAAATTTCACATCATTTACAGGCTTCCTCCTCTGTTACAGGTATGCCAAAAATTATACAGATATATGCATGCGAGACAGCTGTTCCCAAGAACCTTAAATATTTCAAATTCACAACCAAATCGTCCGTTGCATTCAAGCGATAATAGCGACAGAAGTGCAATAAATATGGACCACCCCCTCAGCCTAAAGTATTTATCTCTCTTTCGATAATCTGGCGAACAGAAAAGCATAACGCGTCTCGCAGTTCACCGCGAAGCTCGGTTAGTTCTCGCGGAATTTCGCGTCAGGTTCGAAAGTGAAGTTTTTAGCCCTTATAACCATCTTTAGAGGGAGCGGCGGGGCAAAGGAGAGGATTGGACTAAAGAGATTAAATGCATTCGCGGATAAAAGCAGTTCGTATATTCGCATTTGAAGGGCACAAAGAAAATTAGAGTGGAATGGAAAGGGTGGTAAAAATAAGAGGAAGGAACGGGGCGACGACGGGAAAAGGAAAAGCGGAGGGTTGGGTGGATGGAGAAGGGGGTGGGGGGGTTAGGATAAAATCGCTGGGGTGAGCGAACAGTAAATCTCGCGGTACCGCGTCACGACGATTTGCAGTCGGCGCTGCCACTAATTGCATGTCAGCCCCAATGTTTTGCGTTTTATCTGACCGGCACGTCGCTTCTGCTATCTACCAGGTGTTAACTGCCGCGTGAAATTCCGCAGTCCAGAACCGTATGTCTCTCTGGTTGAAACGTGGATGCTCCATGGAGCCATCAGCAACGATTTCACTCGTTACTGCTGACTCGTTTAGGGGACGAGATATTTACGACGTTTTTCTTCCTTTCTTTTTAATGAACCTTTACATTTATCTTTGCCTAAGGAAATTCGGGGGGTAACATTTATTTAGTTGAAAGTGTTCTAGTGTCTGAACGGTGCTATAGGGGTAGGCTCGTGGCAGCACATAGCTGTATCTTGCTCCTGCATGGTATAACGTGGTACATGTGTATCTGTAGATACCTATCTCTGTTCTCTTTTTTGGTTTCCGTTTTCTTGCCCTGCTTTCCTTTTTGTTTCTTTTGTTAGAATACGTTGTTACTAGGGCTGGGACTATTCGAATAATTTAATAATCGAATATTTTACAAGTATTCGAATACTACGAATAAACTTCGAATAATTTAATATTCGAATATTTTACAAGTATTCGAATACTACGAATAAACTTCGAATAATTTAATATTCGAATATTTTACAAGTATTCGAATACTACGAATAAACTTCGAATATTTGAGTATTCGAATGTTATCATTCGAATATTTGAGTATTCGAATGTTATCATTCGAATACTATTCGAATACTGATGTATTCGAATACTTAAATATTCGAATGGTATTCGAATACTTAAATATTCGAATAGTATTCGCATACTTGGATATTCGAATTATATTCGCCAAATAATTGAGCAACTGAAGTATTCAAATACTCGAATACCGAAAAATTCGACAAACAGTCCCAGCCCTAGTTGTTACCCAACATCCATACGACACTGATGTGATTAAGGTAAAATACTATTATTATTATTATTGGAAAATTGGAAAACGTGCAAGATTTTACATACCTACTTCGCTAAAATAGTTTAGTTCCTTGGTTACATTGGATGTACAGTGGGGTGGCCTTTATTTTGAACCTGTGATTTCTTTTCCTCTCACCCCCTAATATGGTTCCATTTCACAAAAAAATAGTCCCTGAAAAATATTATTGCAATCTGACAAAAGGAAAGGGCACCGACCAGGCCTTAAAGTTTAGAATTCATCAATGGTTTGAATTTGAAGAATTTCTCAAAAATGGTAAGCGCTATCGAAATTTTGTTCAAATAATATTAAAAGAGCATTCAATTTCCCACAATTACTGTATACATAATTTGTTCGTGCTTCCAACCATTTTTTAGATAATAGCGTTTGCATATAGGGAGCACATATCGACAATACGTCACACCGTACAGGTGGGACGCGCGGGCCTCTTTACGTGTATTAAAACGCTATTATCTAAGAAATGGTTGGAAGCGCGAAAAAATTATATATACAGTAATTGTGGGAAATTGAATGCTCTTTTAATATTAATTGAACAAAATTTCGATAGCGCTTACCATTTTTGAGAAATTCTTCAAATTCAAACCATTGATGAATTCTAAACTTTAAGGCCTGGTCGGCACCCTTTCCTGTTATCCGATTGCAATAAACTTTGTCAGGGATTATTTATGAGAGCAAAGAAACGTAAAAAAAAAATCGACACGTATAAATAAAGGCCACCCTAATGTACAGTTACTCAGAAAAATATCCGTCCACCCTGTACGTAGGGTAGACCGGGGCGAATCGGATCACAGGGCGAATCGGATCAAAATAAGAATTTAGTCCATATTTCTTACATCCCGATAGAAATGAGATCGTTACAATTTTGGTCTGGAATTAACCTACGTAATCTGCAATTTCGTATTTAAAATAAAATGTAAGCTTGAAAATTCAAAAGTGTTTATTGTTATTAGTTTCCACGGTGTCCAAGTCTAGTATTTGATGCATTTTAGGCTATTAGGAATCGGATCACTCTTTTTTCATTTGAGTATTTTTATGATTATAAATATGATAATTGTTTATATACAGATGGTTCGTACGTACATAAAAAAGAGCAATCAGGCACCATGGTGTCAAAAAAAATAAAGGAAGCTGTGATAAAAATTAAATCTAAAAAAAAATGAAGAAAAATATAAATAAATTAATGGTCTTAAGAAACTGTGGTCTTAGAAAAATTAATTCGTCCATTTTCAGAAGATTGTCTGAGAAGTTTCAGGGCGAAAAGGATATTTCTCACTTTTTGCTTTTTTGTTTGCGGAAGAAACATTTTTAAGTTTGATTTTATTTTCTATTATTAATCTTAAAACCAAAGGTGTACTGGTCACGAATATATAATAAAAAATTAATTTTTTAATGTTTGACTATTCTTTTTTACCGTCAAACACAAAGTGATCCGATTTGAACATATTTTACATATTAAAATCGACTTCAACGTAGAAATTCAAAGTGCATCGAATTCAAAAATTCTGCAGAATTTATTTAAAAAAGTATTATTATTTAAAGATCGTGAAAGCAAATCTCCAAAATTCAATATTTAATTTATACAAACGTAATTACAATAAATTAATATTCTTCTAATATTCCTCGACTTTATTGTAAGCTTGAATTTATTATGCATAGATTCAACTAATTTCCTATGAAATTCGAGACTATCCTCTTCCATTCTTCTATTAAAATTTTCTATACATCACGTTACATCAGGAACCATTGAATTTTCTATTTTTTAAACGAAATGAAACGCAACCTTTGATAGAACCGCTCCATTTCGTTCAACTATTTCCTCCACAGATGCAATATTGGTCTGGCAAACCAATTCCAACGAAAGTGGGAGATTTAAAATTGTACTGAAAACATCAGTAAGTGAGATTAACTCAAAATTCAACATCGTTTAGTATTAAGCGAATTTGGAGTACTTTTTAGGGAAACATAGTGGACGAGAAATAATTATAATACCCTGTGAATCGCTTTACATTGACGATCGTGATAAATTATATGGGATATTGCAAACAACCGTGCGGAAACAGGGACGTGAGGGATGTCAGGAGCACGTGACATAGGCAGTTTCCCTCTTTTTTTTCCCTAACTTTTTCTCGCCGTTGGAGCCTACACGCCACGTATGCACGAAACTGTTTCATGTTGTAGGCTTGTTCGATGCATCGTTCAATGCAGGATATTGTAGCATGACGTATCATGCGACTGCAGGGCGATTGGCTTGCCGGGGCCATCGTTAGTATCGGATATCGATTATGTAGACCTTTCACGTGAAATTTATCACTCAAAAAGATGAATTCAGCCCTGTCTGACTTGCGATCGCTACGAAATAAGCTATAAGCAAATTCACTGTGAGATTTGATAGATATCAAGCGAAACGTTTCGAATGACAGAGAACAGCCTAGCAGCCAAGCTCTGGTACGAAAATGAATTTCCACGCAGGTCAAACAGTATTTCAGTTGTGAACTGGACAGAAAATATTCGAATGGTCCCCGTTCTTTGGCTACAATTTTGACTGGATATTCTAGACAATAATTCTAGCCTGCTATATGTTACTGCGGATCCGTGCCCCAGGACCGAGGTGCCACGAGACGATGCTAAGACGCGGCGCAATGCCTCCGAAGGGAGAAAGAGCAATAGTTTTTTTAACAAAGCTTTTCAATTCTAGTTATAATAAAAAATGATAAGCGGTCGTGCTTGAAGGTCTTGACCAAGAACTCCGAGTTGTTCTTGCAAATATCGAGCCGAATATTATAAAACTATTTTGTTCATTAAAACAAGCACAAGTATAAGTTTACTTATATTTAGTCAAAAGCTAATATTAGTTAGAGTTTCAAGTTAATATAGCTAATATTATTTGTAAGTAAAGATAATGTTGTTTGCTTGTTACTTGCGATGTTGAATTTATCAAATAAAAAACAATAAATTAATAAATGTAATTTTGTTCTACAGATAATTCCACTTTCATTTAAGAGCAACGTCGTGAAAATTGTACTTTAACATTTAATGTTGTGTCTAGATTCTGGGGAAATTAATTAATTATCTTTACTAGAATTTGCGTCGAAGCATTTCGAAAGAGTTATCGTATTTCGTAGAAGCACATTGATAAGCACTAAACTACACGCAAGCCTTTTTTTCAAGTACAAATATCCCTGTTAATAACAATGTTCGATCAATTGAAATTCTCGACAGCACAATAATTTCATATAAATAAAATCACATTACAGACAAATCTGGGGCACATTTTTATTAAATTCGCTACCCAAATGCCCCGCGTCGAGGCTTTAAAGGAGGCGAATGGGGGTAGAGGTTAGGGGCGGGAGGCTACTAGCAGAGGGACGGAGTATTCGGTAGAAAACGGAACCCACTTAAGAGCGAAAATTTTCGTTGAAAGTCGGCAAATAAATAATTCTTGAATGCGGCATTTCCGCGGAACGAAGACCCACCTTTCCCTAGTACAAACTCAGTTCGTCCTCTCCATCCTCCTTTCTAGTTGAGCGGGATCCAAAAGCGACCTTCCTTTTCCCGTGGGACAGCCACCCTTATCAGCCATTGATTTACATCTCGAATTGTTCCTGCGGGAACCCGCCTACCTGTCGCACTTCTTCCGTTCCTATTTTTCTTTGCCGACACCCGGACGGCTGCATCATTCGACTTTTCGTTTTATCCTTGCCGCCCCCAAGTCTTACAGAATACACCTACTTGCTATCGCTGTACACGTCCCTTTTGAGCGAATTCGCCGCGTCTTTCCTTGTCCCTCAATGACATTTACTCAATTTTCTGATTGCCACGGCGATAATTCGTACCTAAACCCACACTTTTTTCCTCCAGATTTTGAATCCTTAACTTTTGACCTTCAAATTTTGAATCCTCAATTTTTGACCTTCATATTTTGAATCCTCAACTCTTGCCCTTCAAATTGTGAATCTTCAATTTTTGAACTTCAAATTTTGACTCCTCAGCTTTTAACCTTCAAATTTTGAATCCTCAGCTTTTGACCTTCAAATTTTTAATCCTCAACTCTTGCCCTTCAAATTGTGAATCTTCAATTTTTTACCTTCAAATTCTGAATCCTCAACTTTTGACCTGCAAATTTTGAATCCTCAGCTTTTAACCTTCAAATTTTGAATCCTCAGCTTTTGTCTTTCAAATTTTGAATCCTCAACTTTTAACCTTAAATTTTGAATCTTCAATTTTTGATCTTCATATTTTGAATCCTCAACTCTTGCCCTTCAAATTGTGAATCTTCAGTTTTTGAACTTCAAATTTTGAATCCTCAAGGTTTGATCTTGAAATTTTTAATCCTCAACTTTTGAACTTCAAATTTTGATTCCTCAGCTTTTAACCATCAAATTTTGAATCCTCAGCTTTTAACCTTCAAATTTTGAATCCTCAACTTTTGACCTTCAAATATTGAGTTCTCAACTTTTGACTATCAAATTTTGAATCCTCAACTTTTGACCTTCAAATATTGAGTTCTCAACTTTTGACTATCAAATTTTGAATCCTCAACTTTTGACCTTCAAATATTGAGTTCCCAACTTTTGACTATCAAATTTTGAATCCTTAAATTTTTACCTCCAGAGAGATTTTGGGAATAACAGGGGCCTATTGACGGTTTAGAGTTTTGCAGTAGGGTGGAACGAAATATAGGGGCAAAATATTTTTCTATTATTCATGACTTCTAATAGTGAACAAAAGTTGCCTATTACAAAGTTACTTAAGCTGTGAAACTTTGATCTTGATCAACAAATTTTTTGAGCTACCGCAAGCCATTAAAAAATTCATATTTACTAATTGTATGATTTTTTACTGGCTTGCTTCACCTCAAAAAATTTGTTGATCAAGATCAACCTTTCACATCTTAAATAACATTATAAAATGCAACCTGTGTCTACTATTAGAAGTCATAAATAATAAAAACATATTTTGCCCCTACAATTCGTTCCACCCTACTGTACATGTATGCTAGTGTAAATACTGCTGTGTGCACAGTGCCTATCGCCTAAATGCTGTACCATTCGCTTCATCGTTACGTACACTTGCCGAATATAACGCAAAATATTATTACCGCGTGTTTTACCAATTTCCTGACAACAAACATTTGTGAACATATTCTACAGTTAGTAACTCGCTGACTATAATCCCTAAGTAGATTCATAAAACATTTACACCATGCATACAAGAGCTGAAAGAACATGTACACCAATCGGTTAACTGGCTGTACGAGTGGTCTCAGGATAAAATTTGTCGAAGAATTCTTCACAGCGTGTATGCATTCTTGCGCGACAGAATAATGAAATGCAGCTTATGCAATGCAAGGAAACTATTGAGTTATTCAGTTACCTTCGCCACTTCGAAAATCCTCTCAATCTTGTTGAAGATCCCACATTTTTTTTCCTCCACTTATGCGATCTTTTTGCGCGTCGACTCGCGAATTCGGATCTGCATATGTAAGGAACTAAAAAAACAGACGGAAGGAATAAAGCGAACTGAATGCATACAGAATGCATGCACTCTTGAGGGGCATGCATTGATCACTCTGCTCGGCAGATATTCAAATAAAACTTCTGTTCCATTGCACAGGCAACTTGGGTAATTGATCCAGACCTGTATTTCCTAGATACCTCTAATTCTTTGCCACATATTTATTTATCATATTATTTATAGCATCAGAAATTTATAACCACCAACATCATACCTAAGTGAATTTGTAAATGGAGAAGACTTGAGAAAAATAAATTTCAACATAAAATGACAGGTGAAATATTTAAAAAGGGATTAAAAAATTGATCATCGAGCTCTGATGCTTAAATCACACACGAGTAAAGCTGGGTCAGTAAAACATTTTCAATATTTTATATTCTGTGCAAATATTTAGTTTAAAAATACGTCGCCAGTGTAATCCTTTAACGACAGTTAAAAAAAATTAAATATTTTACGAGCTCAGAGAGGAATCAACCAAAACAAACATTTCCAACTCTATACTTAATGTTACATAATTATTGCATCGTAACGGTGTGATTTACCTTTAAATGGACACAAAAAGTTTTATAAATATAAACGAACTGAGAAACCTTCTAGCAATAATCGTCACTGAAATTTTAATAACAAGATTGTGGTGACCATTGCAATAAAAAAAAAATCCTCCCAAAAAGAGAACGTTATTTTAGAACATTACTCGGCCACCGCGAAATTCTGAACTCTGCAACAGAGAAAGGTGTTCCTCGTCTAGGATAATTCCTGTCTTTTTTTCACGAGGAAAAGATGGCAGAGAGTTTCGCCCGTCATATAAAGCCCCGGACTTTTTGCTTGCCCCGCCATTGTTCCCCCGACAATGTACACGCAGTAGTACAACAATTTCACGGGTGCTTTTTAGAGAATTACGTTGCAGCAACGACACTCGTGATCACGATCGAATAATTCACGGGAATAATTAAAAAGGTCCGCGGGCACGTTGAAGGGAGGCGCGCGCGGGCGCATCGAAACTGAACGGTAATGAGAAAAATCGAGGGAAAATAATCCAGACTATTTCGCTAATAGATTTTGCAGCGAAATGAAAAGATTGCAGCTGATATCGCGTTTAATGGAGCAGAAATACGCTCATAGCGGTACCATCGAGAGATGAATTCCCGTACACTTCGGTTTTTCCGCTGTTCATTTCCTACCCTGTGCGCTATCTTTCTTGCGTGCCACCGGCTACTCGTTATCGTGTGCGCCCGAAATTATTCAATTATTTAGCAGAAATATTGTGCGGTACAGTGACATCATATAAATACAGCGTTATCTTTAAAACGAAAGTAAGTTAGAACACTGTTAAGGAGTCGTGCTCAGTCAGGAGGCCGAAAATAAGGGTGGTCTTTGGTAATTTTTTGCGCAAAAGCTATAACACATTTCTCAGAAAATCTTTTTTCCTTTTATGGATTGCATCTAGTACCGTGCATCGTAATTTTTTTATTTAAAAATATTTATCAATAACTAAGTTATTGTCCATCAATCGAAGCTTCTCTAAAAAAAGGGCTTCTGCGGTGACCACTGCTGCTCGAAAGTCGATCTTTTAAAATAAAAAATTCAAAAGAATTTACTTATTATATTATATTATCTAGTATTTGAACGAAGGATTTTTCGAAATATTTATTTGGGAAAAAATGGCTGACGTTTAAAGTAAAAGTTTCAATTTTTATCATAAATCGTGCCTGATTTTCAATTAAAAGAAAACTAAGCATCGGATAAAAAGATCCTTCGTTCAAATACTAGATAATATAATATAATATGTAAATTCTTTTGAATTTCTTATTTTAGATGATCGACTTTCGAGCAGCAGTGGTCACCGCAGAAGCCTTTTCTTTTACAGAACCTTCGAGTGATGGACAATAACTTAGTTATTGATAAATATTTTTAAATACAAAAATTACGATGCACGGTCCTAGATGCAATGCTTAAAAGGAAAACAGATTTTTTGAGAAATG
This sequence comes from Andrena cerasifolii, assembly GCF_050908995.1. Lineage (NCBI taxonomy): Eukaryota > Metazoa > Arthropoda > Insecta > Hymenoptera > Andrenidae > Andrena > Andrena cerasifolii. Next base: position 4,818,045 of record NC_135125.1, on the reverse strand, counting down.
TGTTATAGCTTTTGAGTAAAAAATTTCCAAAGACCACCCTTTTTCGGCCTCCTTTTCCCTTTTGATCGATGTTTAAACATATTTAAATGTTCATAATGCAGCAATAACTTATATCGTTGAATTCGGGAGGGTTCATAGAATAATTTGACGCAACGAGCAACCGAATAAGTATTACCGTTTCGACACAAAAGATGTTCAAAGTTGAAAATTTGCAGTTTTTTTTCAAAATCGAATTTCTCAAAAACTGAGACTGATGGCGACAAACGGTTTGCGGATTCGTTTTCAGGGCTTGAAAACCTATAGGAAACGACTGTTGAGTGTTACAAGTCCAGATGGCTGTCGAACTGTGTAATTAATTCATCGAGTAGTAGGTACACATAAGTGGTAACATTCGCCTCGCTTATTCTTCTAATTTTTAACGTGATATAATTTAATATTATGAATATAATCAAGGACTAAACACTGTACACCAAATTACAAGCAGATCTAGAAAATACGTAGGGTCAATCGAGACCCAGAAAGCTCCCTCAGAGTTAATGTAACCAAGTGAATTCAAGGTAATCAGCGAAAACAAATTCACTTCTTTGTATTATACTTACCTTTGCATTTCAGACAGTTATTTCCCACAAGCGTGCTATTAATTTAATGAAGCTCCCTAAAAAGCTACTTAGGCTTTGTTAGCACGTTTCAAGGATTCCTGGACGATCAAAACTTGCGAAGACTTTCAAAATGTCCACGAGCTACCCGAGTTTCGAACGTTGAAAGTTTCAGAGAATTTCGAGAGTTTTTAAAGCTCTCGATATTTACAATACCTACCTACCGCTCTCGAGCTTTCGGAGAAATCATTTTCCTAAATTGAAGCAGTGCTCCAGGCCTGATCGATTGAGAGCCCTTGAAAATGTTTTCGTATCGGAGTTACAACATACGCAGGCTTGCAATTAATTTTCATTCAACGAGACTGAAGCACATGTAATTATAACACATTTTTAATAACTCTTAGAAACTCTTATCCCGATTTGTATAATACAGTGCCCTTTTGCGTTGCACACGAGACTACTTAACCATATGTTACAGTATTGATTAACAGACGACGGCGCTATCCATCAAACTTGTATTTTGATCAAACAAGCCCCTTGGCCCAAACCTAGTGACGTCATTTGTCATTCATGCGGTCCGAAGTGTTAAAACGTCATTCTGTCAAACCAATGGCGCAACGTCTTACCTAATATCCTCTATGTATATTGCATGCGGATAGAGGATATTACGTGACGCTTCCATTAATTTGGCACGTGCTCCGTACACTGTAAATGGTCGAAATTGCATAATAAATTTCGCAAACTTAATGTTAGAGAGCTTAATTCACCTTTTGTAAAACGCGTGTTAAAATTGCGGCTTAAATTCTGTGATGAATTTTATACAAAAGGATTTTAACACCCTGAGTGGCGTCGGCGTGTTTTCACGCTAAGGGATTTGCACGGTTTTGGCGTGCTTCCACGTTCATATTTTTTTGGAAAGCATCTAAAGTATCGCTAAAATTTTTTTCGGCAATTGCTTATAAGCCTGCGCCACTCAAAGTCTTAAGGGTAAGTACCCTTTATAAGCTGAATCACAAACTTCGACGAAACAGCTAATTTTACGCACGAAAATGATTTATAAAAAGAAAAATTATGGGTTTTCTTTAAGAATTTTCTTGGTTTATTGATTTCAGATAATTTTACAAGGTGTTATAAATTCCCCAGATGCAGAACTTTCTTTGTATCAAATATATTATGCAATATTTATTTATTACCTTCAATGGTATGCAAATAGAGCCTAAAGAATTTTTTTACACAATGACGTTTACTTTTTTTTTAAATAAAATCCTATAGATAACCTATTTTTGGAGTGATTTGATGGGAGGGTATTTAAAAAGGGTGCTCCCGTAAACCGGCTGATATTTTCGAATTACAGTTATTTCCGCGTCAACAATTCCCACTAAAAATCGGACTTCTGCTGATTTTGCAAACGATATACTATGTATACCTCTTCGCATGTATTTCATTCCTCGCTACTGCACGAACACTGTATTACGGAGTCACTCTGTCAGTAACGAATAATCGGTCAAACGTAAATGATACTCGTTCGTTGTAATAATTCATTGGGTCAAACGTTGGATAATTAATTTCAGGTACACCCCGCGTAATATTATACGAAGAATCGAATATGCGCATCCCTGTAAACTGTAACGGATGATCTGCAATGCAACAGTTGGTAGAAAATTCAATTAACGCTTACTTGATAAAATTATCAACAAAACAACCTTGTCGATTAAGCAAATTAAACAGCGGTCTGTTAAATTGATTAATACCCTCCTCCCTGCCAAGTGTCGTGTAAAGCGTGCCCGTTATTGATTACGTATTAACGCGTAGGTACCCGCCGTTACCCTAAACGACTCATTTCGCAGTCTCCAGTAAATTCCCCGCGTCCACCCCTCCCGTTAATGTAATCCAAAAAATTCTAGTCTCAGTAGTGGCGTCTCTTTTTTTTCATTTTTACATTTACCTAGGACGTTGGAAATGCATCGCGACAAATTGCATTAGATTGCCAGCCAAGGGTAACTAATGCAATTCTTCGTCCTAATGCTTACACTACTTCGTTATTTCCGATTGCCGGTCTGCTCTTCCAGGCAGCCACTCAAAATTCGATTCCCTCTTTCCACGAGACACCCACCACGACATTTTAACCGCTCGGTCTGTGCGGCTCCTCTGCCTCCGTTTTTCCACTATCGTTCCGCCGGGTACACGATTAACCCGATAGCACACGGGCAACGATAGAACATTCGGCAATAAATATAAAAAGAGCAATCTAACCTGTTTGGTGACAATTTACCTTCTACCATTTCGTACGGGCACACTGGCGAGCACGCAGTTATCGCCACAAAATGGCAACACACGCGCACGGAGCGCTGTACCTAATTCAGTCGGGTCTGTTGCTATGAATATTGACACTGCGTGGCCCCGAGATAATACTAAAAGTTATAAATAATCGGACGGTTAATAAGTGAGCACGATGCAGCTGGTCTGTCGCGTGAAATTTTGGAGGATGAACAAAAATTGGCGAAACAGCATTTTTATTTTTTATTTTTTTAATTAATTCAACGCATCGAAACGGCGAACTAAATGCACATGAATTTCTGATGCAAAGCTGAATAATTTATTCTGGAATATGTATGAAAATATGCAGAGTATTGACGGATATTGGTTGCGTCAGGTGTAGAGCGAATGTACAGTAGCGTTTGAGCGTTTGCTGGAAGTCGGCTTTTCAACTTTACTTTGAAATTTAGAACGAACTTGTAAAGTGAATTTCTGTTGCCGTAATAGCGAATGGAAGTAGGGGAAGAATACGCTGTGGGTAAGAAGCATTCTTCATTTATAGAGATATCTTTAAATTACGATATTCCCTGGAAAATATATGCTTATAACGAGTAATACATAATGGTGGTTGCAACTCAGTCATTGCAAATACGTCAGTGACAAGTGTGTCAAAAACAAACAACAAACAGAGTTCAAACTGCAAAAAAAAGGTCAAATACAAAATACGAGAGTGTTGAAAATCAAGTTTGAAGTATAAATAATAGTGGAAGTATAAATAAAGTTCTACGGTTCAATGAATTCCGACTTTACCAAGTAATTTAAATTAAAAGGAATTTAAGACAGTTTTTGGGGATTAGCGGTAGGTATAAGTAGGGTTACCATGTTTCGTCATCAGCAGGTACAGAAAGAGGCACGAAATAATTTTTTTTTTTGCAAAAGGGTAGTTTTATCGTAGTGATTACAAAATTGCATACAATGAAAGCACATAATAGTACTTACAAGTGCGGCAACGATCTATTTGGCAGCCAAGTCATACTTTTCTGTACATAAAGCTTTGTTCAGAAATGCTTCACTATTTTTAATTCCTCCACAGAATTCCAAATCGCGAAAAAAGAAAAACCGGGACGTATTTTTAAGCCGACCGAGGCACCTAGGAGAAGGGTTGAACACCGGGATGCATGGTAACCCTAGGTATAAGCGGCAGAGTAGTAAGACCAATGGGGAGTTTTTAGATGACTTTTTGAATTATGCATAGATCCTGCAGCAGCTTGGTGCAAGAGGAATGAAGCTTTCGAGTCCAAGTTCAACTCAATTGCTATTGAGAGGTAAAAACTCCGAATTCTTCATGCTCTAGTTTAAATCGTAAAATATTTCTGAAAATAAACGTATGAACTGAATTCAATGCAGAATAGAAGCATGAAGATTTGTGTCTCAAGAATAGCGAGAAAAGTCACGCCTGTATCATTATGTAGGTTCCTGCCACTGTTATTAACGCGCAAGGAAAGTCAAAGTAAAAGAAAAATGATATAGAATTGACTTATAATTCGAAAATGTTTGATTTTTCCACTCGTGTTAACGCAATGATACAATGCGATAAATCCATCATGTCCAATCTATTTCTTATCAAATTTATCATTGTAGCGTCCCAGCCCCACTATGGGACTACGACTGTTAAGGGGACCCTTCGGTCAAACCCCTTAAAAAATAGGTGATCTTTATGAATTTTCTACAAGTAGAGATTATTACTTATCCTGAAAACTATTTTTGGCATTTATTTATTAACTCGTTAGGGTGCAAAAGGAATTTTTGGTTTCATGTTTTCGGTCTTGATGCATTTTCTAGATGGCGCTTACTGCAGGCGCTGCCAAAAAGAGATGTCAAAACGGTAACCAAGATATTTACTCCGAGGATCATCCAAAAACAAAAATTCCAACAATTTTTTAAAATTTATTTCAATGGCTATCGCAGTACCCCTTGCTGGGGCAAAACGAGCCAAAACTACGATGTTGGTGCACATTTGAACGAAGTAGTGCAAAACGCGGGTAATTTCCCGCACAAATATGCAAATAAAAAAAAACCCCATGTTTGAAAAAATTATATTATACGGTGCTGCGATAGCGAGTAAAATTGCGAATCAAATGCCTCAAGGTCTTTTTTAATCGGTTCATTAGTTCTTCTGAAATCGTGGTTACCGTTTCGAAATATCGTGTTTCGAGAAAAACGTCTTCGAGGTATTCTAGGCTCACAGCTGCGTTCGGAGTTTTAATTAGTTATGTGACTTTCGAATCCATACCGTTACGAATTTTGGTGTGAAACTTTCGCAGGGTATTCTCGGAATGTTATACTACAAAAATATATATATAACATAATCGATTTTCTGAAAAATTTAAATCGGAGGGTCCCCTTAATGCTCGCCAGCGCCACCAGAGTTAAGGCAGGCTCTCACTACGCTTCGCCTCGGCTTATTTTATTCTTCCTAAGCATTTCTTACGTAGTTTGACAATTTGACTCACACTGCGCCTCGCCTCGGCGCGTCTCCGAGCCGCGGATTCTCCCTCGAGAATATTTTGAGGAAGAGAGGCGAGGCGAGCCGAGGCGAGGCATAGTGTGAGCCTACTGAATTGACGACTGCACAGGAAGAGGCTCTCTGAGTATCTAACCAAACACATGAACCGAGGCAAGGCCAGATAACTTCAGGTACGGAGAAACCGAGGCGACGTGAGCCTAGATGTGAGTGCGAAAACAAGTTGCGCCGAGCCGAGGCGAGGTGTAGTGAGAGACTACCTAGGACAGGGCTGGGCAACCCGCGGCCCATGAGCCGCATGCGGCCCGTTCCCCGACTTGCCTACTCTGCTGGGCCGCATGCGGCCCGTTCCCCGACTTGCCTACTCTGCTGGGCCACATGCGGCCCGTTCCCCGACTTGCCTACTATGCTGGGCCGCATGCGGCCCGTTTTCCGATTTGCCTACTCTGCTGGACCGCATGCGGCCCGTTCCCCGACTTGCCTACTCTGCTGGGCCGCATGCGGCCCGTTCCCCGACTTGCCTACTCTGCTGGGCCGCATGCGGCCCGTTCCCCGACTTGCCTACTCTGCTGGGCCGCATGCGGCCCGTTCCCCGACTTGCCTACTCTGCTGGGCCGCATGCGGCCCGTTCCCCGACTTGCCTACCCTGCTGGGCCGCAGGAGAACGACCCCCACCATACTCTTTTAACTCCCACAGTGTACGCCGTATCTATGTATGTCCGCACTCGTAGGAGTAAAAGGAAGGGACATGGAGTGGCGGCTAATCTGCTGATGGTGGGGGAACCGGCTGACTGGTAGTGGGGACTGTGCGGCCCGCGGCGGCGAACAAGTTGCTCAGCCCTGACCTAGGACGCAAGTCTTAAGTCCCAGTCTCGTTCGGACGTATACCTACTCCAAGTTTATTTCTCTTGGTCCCTATGTATGTGGGGCAGGGTCAGTCGACTGCAGCCCTATGGGATGAGTCTGGCTGACGGTCCCAAGACGAAACGCCGCTCACCTGTTCTATTCCTCCTCGATCCTTAAAGACGCCAATCCACCTGCCCCGCACAGTTAGTAGTACTCCATTGCGCATAACCGGCCTTTAGGGATTACGGTTACGCCGGAGGTAATATGGGGAGGACAAAATATCGTCATCCCTTCTCGTCTAGGAACCCCGTCAGTTCCGGACGTGGTGTTTTAACACATCATTTAATAATTCTCTACCACCCAATAAAACCTGATGACTAATACACAAAAATTCCAACAGAAATGTTTAACAATTACAAAGCAAAAATTGCCTTCAGGATGCAAGTTCATTGATAATATTTTGCAGGTATATTTCAAGGAGTAGGTACTGCGCGCGTGAAATGTCTGTATTTATGAGCGCCCTGTACAACGTCCTCGAAAACATGAGGCTGTTTTTGAAGTAAGAGAAAAAGGAATTACAGGGAAAGTGTTTCCGGGAAACTAATTTGTTCTTGCCGGAAGTGATCGTATCCTTGGGAGGTGGGTACCGGCCTTTGCTCTCAAGGGATTAAGGGTCACCTATCCGAACAGTGGGCATTCGCGTGCACTCGCGTGTATCCTCGACCCGTCTGTGCGCCCCCCGGGACAACCCAAAGAAAAGGGAACATCAAGGCTCGCAGAAAACAAAGAGCAACACGTTCCGGGTGGAATGCAACGGGCACGTGTTACATTGCATGCAACCACGCGATCGTTTCCCGATTCTCGTTCAACTTGTAGGTACCCCCGTCCATGGACAAACATCCTTGGACGATTTTTCGTGAACGAAAAGGCGTTTCCATTGAGGTCCCACCCTTATCTACAATAAAAGGCGTCCCACGCGAGGTCTTCTCGCATCACCGTGCCCCTGGTCCCATACAACATTTATATTTTCATTCGAAGGGAATAGCAGCGTAACAAACCAGGGGGAAGCTCGTGGCACGCTTATTTAATGTTGCACAATGCCCAAAGTGATTATATTCGATTGTCGTAAATTCTTTACAACCTGTACAATTACCCTTTCATTAGGTATTAAAATGTTAATCAGTCAGCTCTACTGAATTTCTGTTCTAACAATTCGAAAGGTTGCGTTTGAATGTCCCCAACGTCGTGAGTACCAGGAGCATCCAAATGCGGCGTATTAGGCTGTAACAAAACTCTTCTGATACTGTTTAGTTTCTAAGGAAGATTGATCACTGCTCTGTGAATGGAACTCAAGCGACTTAACGTTTCGTAGAACGACGAGAAGGTAAAGAAATATAGAGTCGAAGAGCTACGGTAAATATTCAAAGAATTTTACATTCGCGGAAGCAGGCGCTCGCAGTTCCGCAAGTTCCGTAGTTAAACTAACTAGTAAGCATGCCGGAAGATCGAGCTGCGAGGTAAAACCAAGGAGGATTAAGAAAGAAACGCAGAGATATTCTTCCTAAAATATTTATTACCTTCGACGTGATCGACTTTTACTTCTGCCGTAGAAGTTCCCAAACTTCATCGAGCATGTCCCCCCCACTGTGATCCTACAGGCTGGTAACTGAGAAAGAGTTGAGGGAACAGAACTACGTCATCCAACCATGGAAGACGTATTCGCCTTTTCCGAAGCCACCCTTTGTAGCCAGGTAGAGAACTTTTAAATTACTTATACATTCAGTTGGTAATCCTTTCAAAAGCACTACTTCGGGCGAATTATAATTTTATACGCAGTCGACAGCGCAGCGAGCGAACATACGATAGCATTTGACTAACGCTTGGGGAATTGCAGAAAGTAGGGGCAGGTATAAGTTGATTCTCCGGCACATATTTCTTAGGAGTAAAAATAAGAATGGAATAAAAGTAGGGAGCGCAACATTTTATTAAAATAATCATAATCACGCGCGTACAATACCAAGCCAGTCAAATACGAATTATAAAATTGTAATTTTCAGTCGTTATTATAAAATTTTGATAGCCACGTAAATGGTAAATATTAAAGCATTAAATTGCTGAAATATTCCAGATTAATTTACCAGGCACAATAAAATTTCATACGAACGGGGTAACTTAGTTAAGCGAGCTAATATAATTTCGGAACATAAAAACATCCTCTTTTAATTTGGGGGGCGTAATGAGCGCGTTTAATATTATGATCTAATAAGCTAGGAAACGGAGGACGCTTAAGAAGCTGAATATCAAAACGGAATTACTAATTACGCTATCCATTAAGAATTCTGTCGATCTCTCTTCTTCGCCCTTGCCTGCAGTTTCTAGGCGCGCTCCTTCGTTCTCTATTTCTTTGCCGCCACGCAGTCGCGAAGTTGGACGAAACTCGTTATCGGATAGAACGGCCGATTACCGCCTCGTCTCGAGTTCGTCCCCGACTTTTAACGCGATTATACGTCGCTGAAACGCTAAATTGCACAGCGCAACGAGAGTTAACCCTCGCAAACAGTGCTTGTTCGAACAATGTACCGGCGAACAAATAGGCGAGCCTGGCGATGGCAAAAATGTACGGTGATACCGAATGGGACGGGGACAAATTCTATGAGACGAATATTTGCATAAAGAATCGTTTTACAGAGGAGACGTTGTAGTAGATCAGTATCAAGTAGGTAAGTTACCTTGTTCATGAAGAAATTAGCCACTGAGAACAAAAAGCGACTAACTCACATTTTTTGCGAAATTAATCTAGTAGCAGCAATGTATTCCAATAGGCTGTACTAACAAGGGGAGGACACCATGTGGTAGACGCGGATTTTGATGAGCCTTGGCACGATGGATCTATGTCGAAAATAAGTAAATAGGTGTCCGAGATAATAATAGAGATATTTACATGGAAATTATTAAAAATTTCATAGTGGCCGAGGGGTTTTAGTGGGTAAAAATCCCACAACTACCCTGTCGCCCGCGGGGAATTCCACTCTGAAGAAGCCGGGGTGCCTTTTAAAGATTTCCCCAAGTTAAAAAAAATTTATAAAAAATATTATTTATAAAATAAAATTTATAAAGTTTTTTTTAACGTGGAGATATCTTCAAAAGGCACCCCAACGCCTCCAGAAGGGAATCCCCGCGGGCGCCAAGGTAGTGTGGGATTTTTACCCATTAAATCTCCACGTCCACTATGAAATTTTTAATAATTTACACGTAAATATCTCTATTATTAAGGCCCATTGGCAAAAAGGCTCAGACACCTATTTACTTATTTTCGACATAGATCCATCGTGCCAAGGCTCATCAAAATCGGTGTCTACCACATGGTGTCCTCCCCTTGTAAGTACTTAAACAGCCCCGCCAAATACAATATATTCTATATAAAATAATTTGTGATCAATTCAATAAATAACAAGTTATTTCAGATGACAGCTCTTATTGACTCACCCTGTATAGAATTTCTTAATATTAATGTAAGTCTGCTGGTTTTACATATACAAACTTGAATGATTACATAAAGAATAAATCATTAAGGAACCTCTTGAGAGAAATATTGTCTATCTCAAGCACCATCAATTTACGATCCTACGTTTATCAAGACTTCCTTCGTCCCTGTTATCATCTCTACTGACCGATCAAGTTTGTACATACCTGATGTTCTGAAACGCTCTATACAACAATCCAACGATAGCACAGTCACATTTCCCAAGCAAATATTTGACAGCGCGTCGTCGTATGCTCCTTCCACGATCATCTCTAATCGTCAAGTTGGAGATTTAATCGATAAAACCGCTTAAGGGAACAAAGATCCGTGTCCACAGCGAAGTACTTGCGTGCAAAGTGCAGGCTCTACGTGGAAACATTTATATCGGCACGAGTATTGATGGAAGCGTTACTTCTTGTTCGAGAGTGAAATAGCAAGAGCCGAAGGAATCAATCGTGCCTGAATATTTGAACCATTCAGAATCTGTAAATAACTGAAATTGCGTTAGGTGCTCGAATGAACCATATTCCCCGAATCCGTACAAATAACGCTCGACTCCCTAAACGCCTGACGTCGTAAAAATGCACATAGCCCGAGTAAATTCGCTACGACTCTGATGCTATAAACCTTGGATTGCATTCACTTTAAGAAAACAGGAAGATTTGCTTCTGCGAAAATTCGTTGACACGGACGAAGAACGATATCGTTTGCAAGCAATGTTACATATTACCAATCACGAGTCAACCTAACACAGAACTTTTTTTAAAAAAAAAAAACACCCAACATCCCCTCCACGGCATATGCGGTTGCGGAACTATCTAAGTAGTACTTCACGCACCGCGATGACAAAATGCGCCGGGGCCTCAAGTGGGACTTACGCCCCAGCTTCGCGAAGGACCAAGTCTACCGCCTTAACTCCCCAATAGACATGTACACATATATACAAATACAGGTATAAGCGTACCCATGTAAGTAACCTAAAACGCTAAACATAACAGATGGTGCAAACCCAATAGATCAAGGTGAAAGAGGCATAACCGTGCCTCCACTCCTCACTAGGAAAGCCCCCATATGTCTCCTTCCCGTACAGGAGTTAGGCCCAAAATAGACCCCAACTCAAAATCCCAAGAATAGCGCGTATATCAGGATCTAGTCCTGCTCCTGTTACCTAAAGAGTAACGCTATATCTTCCATGGGGTCTCCCACCCCAAATTCCCCCCTTTCTATGGTCCTCTCATATCTCTGCGTGGCCCTCATAACAGAATTACAAAAACAACGGATGGCTGACCAATTCTCCGCAGAGGTCAGTGCCCTTTCCATGACCACCCCAGGAGAAACGTCACGATCCAAGTCCAAGGTCATGAACAAGGAGGTCCTCTCAATCTCCCATCTGAAACAATGGAAGAAGGTATGCGAGGCATCATCGACCTGGTTGCAATCGAACCAGCAAGAAGGAGACTCCGCTCTTCCTATATTATATAAATAACTTCTAAACCCAGACCTAACCCAGAACTAACCCAGACCTAACCCAGACTTACCCCAGCCTTTTTTTATTTTTTTCCACCCAACCGCCCCTCCCCCGCATTTGACCGATCCAGAAACGCTCAAAAGCATTAAAACTAACAGACCGGCCAGGTGACTAAGCACGCGGGGGCCTCAAGGTGGGGTCGAAGCCCGATGAGTTCAAAAGAACTCCCAATAAATAAAAACATACACCAGTACACTGAATACCGGGACAACAACACACATACACACATAAGCACATAGTGAGCGTACCAGCCGCCACTGCACAACCAAACATCGTGGCCACTCAGAGAGACGGTACCGAAGAACCGTCCCCGAGGGCCACGACACAACAAACGCGGAAATCTCGCCGTCAACCATCACACACACCCCGCCCAGAAGGTAAGTATACACATAACTCCTTCTTCCAGATGCGGGAATCTACATTAAGGTCCAGAGCAAGATCAGGAGAATATTCTCCTTGAACTGCACATAGGGACCCTACTAAAATCATACGTGTCTTAACAGTGGCAACACTGTTCTATCACACCGGCAGCGCAGACACCGCAGATCCCTCACAGAGTAAAATTCAGAATTTTCCTATATACATATTACCAAACTAATAGTAGCGTCCGAGAGACCAGATTTAAGGGTCATCCTCATCGCTGTCCACCAAATCCATCCGAAAATCACCACTTTCCTCATTAAACAAAGCGCGAAGTGGGCCCCCGTCTCAAGAAGACGCTCAAAGCCCTGTTTACGGGTGATGACCTCCCTACAGAAATGCCTGAACGCCATCCACTTCTGAGGATCGGTGAGCGCTTTGCGCATAACCTCCTCCACCTGCACGCCCAACGTTGGATATATCCGCATATACGGCATCTCTAAAAAACTAACCCAGAACTAACCCAGACCTAACCCCGATTGCAGCCTACAACGAATCACAATGTAAAACTGGACAAATCCACTTCTGTTAAAAAATGTTTTTTGTCACAAATATTGCCTGATTTATTATAACAGATTGAACCTTAAATTTGCATGTATCGAAAATGAAGAAATATGGACCTCGCCAGTTTTGCCAACAAGCGAGCGATACCCGTAATTACTGGAACACTTATTTATTTGCCGCAGTGCAAAGCCCTCGATTTACAACTGAAGTCATGCTTGCGCGCGCATATTTGGCCAGCGTTGTTGGTTGAAAATTGCCGCGCGCAAATAATTGTATGGATATCCATATTAATACGCGACGTTATTTACTCCGCGCGTTTCTGCAGCGGCGTCGCGCGCGATACAGCCAGAGCCAAGATGTCTGCGCTTTTACGACTGATTCTCACCTTCTATTGCCGCTGTCACCGTCGTTCTGCCCCTCGTAAAATTAACCGCAAGGCTAGCCCTGCCGGCAACACTGAGCAGCGGAGATAAGCGCGACTAATTACTTCGGTGGCGTCTTAGAATCCCGTCGCAGACGAGCCGGCGAACTTCCCAAAATATTCGTCGAACAATACCGAAATCGCTGTAATACCGGATAATCGGTACCAACCGGCGGCGATCCTACAGTCGCGCGGTATTACCACGAGCAATTTTATAAACAGCGATGCCTGTTAGTGGCGTCCCCTAATTCCTATGTAAAAGCAATAGGACTCGCCGCAATGGAGCCGAATACCGTCGGAGTATTCTGCAGATTGTTCTTACCTCGCTAATTAGCATAACGCTGAGTCCTTGATTATCATAACGTGATCGTTGTGCACCGCGGCAACGCGATTCGCACTGGCGAAAAGTAGTTCGCAGGTACACGGTACAAGGCGAAACTAGCACCGCATGGGAATCGGTAGATACACCAATGTTCGCAATTAGGATAAATTGGGGACAGTCGGCTCACCCAATATAAAATGGCTATTGAAAGATTTAAAGTAATACTGGTATTATTTATTTTATCGGAATAGACACGATATGTTCAGAATTTTATGCTGATTCAGAAAACTGGTCGGTATTTGCTTTAAGGGTTGGTTACCCTCAAAATTTTCGAAAATTGGTTTTTAGGATGTTTGCATTTTACGCTAGCTATATATTTTCTACGTATTTTAAGCGCAACCGGGGCCCGACATTCTAAAAAATTAAGGAATTACAGTAAAAAATGTACGAGCCTGCACATGAGATCGGGTAACGATGTCCAACTTTAAACGCGATTTCCCAGAGACTACGTTTCCCAAAACGGTGGACATAAAATCTCGAAAACCTCGAATGAAAATTTACAGGGGGTTGCAGGAAACTATTCCCCTCCATGTACTGGGAGCACAGTTTCAATAGAAAATCTTAGAAAAAAGATCAAAAATATTTTTCCTACTAAAAAAGGAAAAAATCAGAAACATCAACATAAAAATTGTATTAATTTGTTTAACAAAATTTTGCTTCCTGCACGAGATGGATACTGTCTTACAGATTATAAAAATGCCTTTACTTTGTGTTTCAGGTAATTCACCTGTCCGGAATCGTGTTCACCATCAAACGGTGCATCGCGTACATGCTCTCACATTTATATTTATAACTTTTTTTCCTATAAATATATTTTAAATTTTCTTTTTGTGCATTAAAGTCAACGAAGTGACGCTTAAAAATTAAAACAAAATTTTTCTCTATATTCATTTATTACTTCAGAATGTGCGTTTGAAGAAGGGCCTGATTTTAGGCTGTTGAGGGTAACCTACCCCCTTAAGGGGTCATGCCGGTTAGCGCGTTGATAAATTCAGCGATTTTCGGAATTTTATTGCGACAAAAATAGTTATAGTAATGGAATAGAACTTTTTTCTATTTATTAAACTACATTTCTACAGTAAATAAAAAATATAAAAGTAATAAAATTATTGCTTTTAAAATGCCTTTGAAAGCCGATTTCAGCTGTTAGACTTATCTGAACCCAAAAATCCTATCAGACTCTTGATCAATATGACTGTCTCTATCGCTCGGACTATAATAAGTGATTTTTCTTAAAAATTAGCAAAATGGCAGGCAAAGTGCACGAAAAATGTTTTCACGGTTTTTTTCTTTTGCTATTTTCGATTTTAAAAGTAGGTTAGCCTCAATGAAAATATTTGGTTGTAGTCCCTGCGAGAGTCATAGGTGTGCAGAATAATCAGCAAAATTTATAAAGCAATCGATTCGATAGATTTTGAGATTTTATCTTCACAATGTGAAAAAATGACGCTTCGAGAAAAACGCGTTCAAAATTTTCATCTATGTAGGCCGAGCCTCTGCACTCCCTACAAAATGCCTCTGTAGAAGCTAAAATAATCGGATTTTTTCTATGGAAATTGAACAGTACATTCGTGAGAATGTGTACTTTCGAAAAATGTTTACATATAAAAATCGATTTTTTCAACCCGTCTAACCGGAATGCAAACCCCTTGAGACAATATTTGCTGAAAATCGGGTTGAAAACTGAAGTCATGACATCTGACCATCTCTCCTAAGGTGCTGTGCAGGAGTCATGGTTCCCGTCTTTAGGAAAGATGACCCACGTAATCATTCGTGCAAAAATAACAAAGAAGAAAGCAAAGTTATTTGCAACTACAGATTTATTGAAATTTTATTTGTTTACGCTAAACGATTAAAAAGCATGTCAAACAAAAAGAGAACTCCCTACTGGCGGTTAGCAAAGCAAATGAATACAAAAGTGAATAAATAAAATAAATAAACGAAAATAATGAAAAAATAATGAAAAAAATAATCCCTCGTCAAATATTGTAGATTTAACTGATAGAATAAGATTTTAGAAAGTGAGTCATCTCTCACCCACAATTTGAAAGTAAACCATCTATCCTAATCATAACTACACCGTCTCTCCTTTCTGCAAGGAAAGATGGCTCTCTCATTAACATTGAAAGGAAAGGTTACTATGGCCAAATACTTTCGCTGTTGAAACTTTATGAATACGTAGGGAATTTCCTCCTGATTACAACGGAATTTTTGTTTGCTGCCCAAATTCACTCTCAGGGGGTGTAACTAACCCCCTGAAAATCCGGTTATTATCCGATTTTGTGTTATAACTCCTGAACTGTAAAATAATTTTTTTACCAAATATGCTAGATCTAATTAAAAGAAGTAACTTTTGTCTTGAAACTCTTTTTCTATCTCTTACAGTTCGCGAGTTACAACACAAAATCGAAAAATAGCCGAATTTTCAGGGGCTAATCTCTCCCCGTCGAGTGAATTTGGGCAGCAAACAAAAATTGCGCTGTAACCAGGAGGGAATCCCCTAAATATTCACAAAGTTTCAGAATTTTTACTTTATTATGATTCTCCTACAAACAAAACTAGGGTAGCTGTCTCAATTACTGCCAGCGTCCCTATTACTTCCACTTTATTTATTTTAACTACTGTATAACAATAATTAAAAGAACAGTCCAATTTAATAATAAACTCTTTCGCACACTATTCCTTATACGTCGCGTCTTTACGCAGCAAAATAAATCAAGTAGCAGTAATAGGGATGTCTACCCTAAGTCTTCAGATAATAATGAAAAGGAGAAGAAACGTGGAAGCAACGGTTACAGTAAATTTTCTCCTTACAGTTGTTACTTAACGCAGCATTGAATCAATCAGGATTGAAACGAAGCTGCACCCGATGGCTTTAAAAATGTAAGGAAGCAATCGCGCGATAGTTCCACGGAGGAGCCAGGAACGTAAACACAAAGAAAAATCACGTGACGTGTTCCAGATTAGCGAACGTTCCCGTACTTTATCCCGCGGCTAGGGGCGGGGGAAAATTGACGAAGGGAAAGAAGTTCCACGAGGAACCTGAGAGATCGAGCCAATCGCTCACCTGTTCCAGCAATCGCACACCTGTAAGCGGAGCTTCTACTGCTAAACCAATCGTCTCGTACGTATCGTTGTTTGGCCAGTTTACGAGCTCTTGCACTCCACGGGTATCGATTACCGATCGGTTCGGCTACCACTTCCTTCTAATACTAAAAAATGGACCGAAGACTTTCCGCAAGCCCCGGCGAAAGCCCCGAGCCAGCGCGGGAGGATCCTTGATGGCGGAGCACAGCAGGGAAGCAACTTTCGAGAAAGAATGCTCGAAAACTTTCAGCGTGTTTTCCGCGAAGGGCCTCCGAAAGGACGAACGGAATATCGAACGGCTCCTTTGCTCCTCCATCGTGCCCCTTATTGCATAATTAACTGCTTATTTCTCTGCGAGGATTGTCATTTTCGTAGCAACTTCTAATGCCGCGGATTTCATTTCTGCAGCTGTTCGCTCGTTTAATCATCCTCGAGTCCGCGTTTGCAAAAGACCAAAAGAAGGGGTGACGAAGCGTTGGGCGACGTGGTAGGAAGCAAAAGGCCCCCCACTAGGACGTTTCAAAAGCAATTTGCATGTCCCATTGACCTTCCTGGGCTCTGATAGTTCTCCCATTGGTGTAAGTTTGTCCTTCAAAGCGCTCCTAATACTGCATCCACGCTATACAGTCACCACTGCGCTCCTCTGTACTCCCTTGAATATCGCCCTAATGGTAGTACGAGTGTGTAACTGAACACTATGCGTGTATTTGACATTCCTTATGCAATCGAATCTCGAATAATCATACATTCCACTTCCCAGGTATTGACTAATTATGGAGACTGCTAATGAAATACCTCCGACTTCGTTTCGCGTGTCAGATTAAGAAAATTGTGACACAAATGATCAGAGGGTGTGGCTCTTCAGTATTTACTCTTGGCGAAATTTGTTTTCAAGAACTTCTTCGCGGCACACCCCCACCCCTCCGCAGAATAGTTCCAAATAATAAAAAAAATCTGGGTAAAGGTGCCCCTGGGCTCTTGAACATTTACATAATTATTTAACAACTCGCAAAGTCGATTTTATTTAATATCCTCCAAGTTATTGATTAAATAAAAAAATATGTCAAACAAAAGTTGTAGATTCAGACAAGGAGCATCTTTTATGTTGTATTACTTTTTCTCGTGTGACAAACGGTTTTCGAGAAAAGTCCGAAAAACTATAAAAAATTTGTTCTCTATTTTCAGGAAATATTCATGACGCTGAAAATATGGGAAAAATGTTATCCTTTTGGCATATCTCGCTATACGCTGCGCCTTAAATGTTAAAGAATAATCTTCGAAGATAAAAATCACATTTTTTCTTCGCCTTCATAAATAAAAAGTGTTCGAGAAGGATTTAAACTTTAAAAATATGAAAAATTAAAATTTTGTTTGTAGTCTTTCGGACTTT
Source organism: Andrena cerasifolii (assembly GCF_050908995.1). NCBI lineage: Eukaryota > Metazoa > Arthropoda > Insecta > Hymenoptera > Andrenidae > Andrena > Andrena cerasifolii. The sequence continues at coordinate 4,800,568 of NC_135125.1, read as the reverse complement.
CTTCGAAAACCGTTTGTCGCACGAGAAAAAGTAATAGAACATAAAAGATTCCCCTTGTCTGGATCTGCAACTTTTGTTTGACATATTTTTCATCCAATCGGGCTCAAACTTAACAGAGATTTTTTTTTATTATTTGGAACTATTCTGGGGAGGTGCCTCGAAAAAAATTCAAAAGTCGAAAATAAGAGCCACCCTAGTGTACAGCTAGTATAGCAGTGTTTCCTAACTTTTTTTGAGTCGCGATCCCTTTTTAAAATACTCGAATAACCCGCGAAACCCTCCCCATACACTGCAAAGTAAAACACAATAAAAATATGTTTTTCAAAATGTAATTCTAACTTAATAATTAAAATAAATAGGTGGCAAAAATCTCCAACTAAAAGTAGCCGTGACGACCCTCCAGAAAACACTTTGTGACCCACAGGTTGGGAATCACTGTAGTACAGGGTGTCCTTAAATATTTAACAAGCTGAACGTAAAATTCTACTTCGAATTAAATTAAATATTCCCCATGAAGAACAGGATAAAATAATCTGTTCAAGAAAATTATTAAGTTATGTAATTAAACGCAAAATTTCTCGCAACCGAAAAAAAATATAAACAGGTACAGTGAATATCTGTTTTATGAATGTAATCATTTAATTTTGTTAGTGCAAACAGCAATTTCGTTTCTGTTATCAAAAGGTTTAATTTCAATCGAGTGTGCAACAATAAGAAAAGATTTTGCTATTTGAATAAAATCTGCAGCTTTTGCATATTGTCGTTAATAGATATTCTCGAACGAGATATGTTTCGTAACAATTTCAGTAACTAATCAAGGATCGTCAGCGTATTTACGGATTTCCGGTGCCCGACTTGATTGCGATTAGACTTTAACCCTGGCAGGCTGGCAGTGCCGAGAGTTTCTGCTTCCCTTTCGATGTACACGGTACTTTAAGGTACTCTTACAATCAGGACAGATTCAACTGATCCTCGCTACGAGCAAGAAATTTCAGGTTAGATTGAATCGCGTATAAATGAATGCTGCAATTACACACAAACACACGGTGTAATCAGGAGACTGTTCGGAAAGTTTAGATTGGTCATACCAGTCTCTACATTCTACTTGCGATTATTACAAGTATCTCTAGCAGTTCGCAAGCCACAGGAAAACTAGAGCTATATACATAGCCGTGTGAATCCCGATAACAGAGAGACAGAGATAGTGGGGGGTGAAAAGCTTGTTAGTGAATTGCTGAAGTAGGTTTTGAGATTTTTTCAAATGGCAATAAGAGGGTGATGAATTAATGGAAACTATAATTTGTGAGTTAAACTTAAGAGGGTAGTTCCATTTAGCGTGCCTTCCTTGGGCTATTTTTCAGGATTTAATGTAAAAAAGATTGTAAGACCAAGACGTTTTAAATTTCTATCATATAGAATATAGATACTTTTGCTCCAAAACAGTAGAGACAATTTTTTGTGTAAATATTTCGAGTAGGTATTTGTAAAGTTATTTATTTACTTGCAAGGGAAGTTCGGCAACTCGAAATTGCAAAAAAATCTGAAACTTTGCAGAAATGTAGCTCAAGTGGTGCTAATAACGTAACTATTTTTGGATTCGTCGATAAAACGATCCTAAAGGTGAAATCGCCCCCTCAAAGAATTTGCGAGTTTTTATATTATTGTGGATATCTGCGAAGCCGTAAAAGATATCGGGAAAAAAATTCAAATCAAAGTTCTATGGCTTTTGATATCCTACAATATGGTGATGCAGAATTGTCGAAAAAATGGGTGTGGAGATAAATTTTGAAAATAATATTTTTCGCAAATTCTTTAACAACACTTTATAGGACCTAGAAAAACCATAGAACTCTGAATTTAACTTCTTTTTTATATCTTTTACAGTTTCACCCTTATCTTTTAAGTGTTTTCACCCTTAGGACCGTTTTATTATCAAATAAAAAAATATTTACGATGTTAGCATCACATGAGCTACATTTCTGCAAAGTTTCAGATTTTTTGAATTTTTTACTACAGGCAGATCCGAGAAAATCTTAATTTGAAATAAGTCTGGCTGTCATCCCTGTAAAAGTAAAACGAAGAAGATGTAATTTAACAAAATAGCGAGCTATTTAATAAAACTATTGCTAATACTATTTCAAAAATCGATTTAATTATGGTAGGCGCAATAGACAGGTACTTATTATTATATGTGTGTAAAATTGGTTGCTTATTTTCTGCCGGCGAATTTGTTAATTACAACTGGACAAACCCCAGACAAATTAAGCGTTTTATCTTATGAAGTTGGTAACGTATACCCTACAAGCGAAATGCTGGAGATCTACATGACCGATTGTTCTGGACCGAAGAAGTAATTGAGGCCGCTAGTGCACAATGAATATTGCATACGAATATTGATGAATGTTCTTGCAGGATAAAACAGAATATTAGTTCAAACACTGTTCTTAAGAATATCAATGTCATTGCACGCTAACAGTTGTATGCATATTTGTGAAATTTTGCCCCAAAAGGTTGCTAGAAATGGAGGATGCCTCGAAATAAGTAGTAGAATTTGAAAGTAGATGCCCGTTAATGAGAAAATGTAGAATAAAATTTCGTTGCAAAAGTCTCCGTTTCCAGGATAAACGATTTTGTAAACTTGTTATAAGCTTGTAAGTTCTCGACTAGCTACCACCATTTCTCTATTATGCATCTATGCAAACAGTATAAAGTTGCAAACTAGTATACTTCGAGGAAATACAGCTGAATAATTTATCTTCTTACTTTGTTAATAAACAAATCATGCGTAATAATCATCAATGGAGATCAACAACCTTTATTAACGTAGTTTTTGTTTAGAATTTTGTAAGCGTTTGAGTGCTTTCTTCTTTCAATTAGACTGTTTCAGCATTTTCGTTGAACAAATTTTTTTTATTAAAAATTGTCACCTTTTCACATCCCGTACATGTGCAAGAAATATCACTAATATAAGCCACTAAACTCAGTTAAGTATGTTTACACACTACCAAGTACCTACTACTATTATTTTTAAAATCAATTTTTTGGAAATCGAAGGCTGGTGGAACTAAAAATTTAATTTACATTTTACATCTATTTTTCCGCGAGGGATTATTTTGTATCGAATTTGAGGCATTCTGTGTAATAATACAATATACTAAAATACTTTTTTTTATAATTATTAGTATAAATTTAAAGGAAATATTAAAAAAAAGTAATTAGCTACTATTATTATTGCTGCCATTATTTTCTACTCTATAATATGAAAATTAAAAAGAACTTATTAAACATACCAATACTGTAACTTAATGTCATTCGATGATAAATTAAATCAGTCGAGGATTAAATTTCGAAACATTCTGAACAAAAAAGCGTTTTATTACGTAAGATTACATCATATAATTCTCTGCATGAGATATCTGGTCTCACGATGTGAAAAATGGAAAATTCTGCCTATGTGGACTAGAACCAACTATTACGAGTGGAAAATAAACTATAACATTATCAGACGTGTCTGTAAAAAATACATTAATACGAAAGTGGTCTGCGCCTGTTGCTGGATCGAAGAACAAAAAATAGAAAAACGTCGAGGTGAAAGTTTCTGTCGATTCGCTTGGTCGATTGCGAAAAAAAGTCGAAGCTTTTCTATATCTTTATACAAACGTAAAATCATCAACTTATCGTTAGCAACACCTCCAAAATAATATTTTTAACAACGATACTACAATGCGAATCTATAAAATCGTTCATTGCAACACCCTAAGTCCTAAATAATGATTGCAAAATACTAGTAAAATCATCGGAATCGGGACAGGAGCAAAATAAAGTTTCACCGATTGCCATGAGTAAGGTAAAATAGGATTTATTATTTACGAGCATTCAAATACCTAACGCACACATAATTACACACTAAACGAGGATGATACGATTTTAAGATGATATCAGGATCCCGATGCGGGACATTGTATAAATGTCGTAGACCTTTCATGGTTTCTTGTCGTCGTCCTTGTACCAATCCTCACTGCAACAAAAACGAAATAATTTTTTTCTTTTCATTTTTCAAAGAACCCCGGTTTCATTTCAATTGCTGTAAAAAGTGAAGGCAGTTTTATTCGCTGCGCTTACCAGCCGGGAACATTTTCAGGCGCGTCGCATCTTTGTTGCTCCTCGTTATAAACAGTACCATCGCTGCACCCTTGTTCGCGCGGCGTCACGCCATTCAGGCAGACATAGAATTTTTGGCAATCATCTGGGTGAGCGAACTTTGGATGATCTACAGCCATCCCTCTGGTATCCACCTGACTTTCCTTCGGACACTCGAAGCCATCCTTCAACTTCTTATCCACTACTCCGCATCCCTAGACGGACCAAAATTGTCACATACACTCAAAAATGCTACAATTGCTAATATCATTCGCAGTCCGCGAATGTGAAAGGGTCTAAACACCGGGTAAACATAGGGAAAACCACCCCCCCCCCCCTCACTTAACACCAATTTTAAGTGTTTATGCATACAAATAATGCTCTTTGCCTAAAAAAACACTGAGAGTGTCACCCGTCCAGAATTGTCGGAACACGTTCTGGACGAGAAGAGAGTTGTTTCTTGCCCCTTTCGCCTCCAACGTAACCTAAACCCACCCTAAGAGGCCGGCCGGTTACGCCGCAATGGAGTACTTTTACTGTTGTGCGGAGCGGGTTAGGTCTGGGTTTGAAGGATCGAGGAGGAAAAGAAGAGCGTTTTTTTCTCTCTTGGGACCGTCAGCCAGACTCGTCAGAAGGGCTACAGCTGACGGGCCCTACCCTAGACACACACGGGGACACAAGAGGACGTAATTTGGAACTTGTATATATATGAAATGAGATTGGGAGTTAGGACTAGCGAGAAGATTAGCCCTCTGGTGGCGCTCGCTGACACTAAGTCGCGATACCGTGGTGGGGCCGGGACGTCACAGAGAGAAATTTCAGATCTCTACACCGTCTCGTTAGTGTGCTATGGGGAGAACAACCCTTACCACTTTCTTTCTCAACAACTACTTAAGACTTAAGATTTTCCCCAAAATTGTAGGTGCCGTCTAAAATCGAGAGACTTTCGGATATGTATGCATAACTTCCGAAAAACAATAGTTTTTTAACTGAAACTTTTTTTTAAGTAGTTCATAATACTATGTAAAGCTAGTAAAAAAACGGGAAATCTTCCTAAAGCCGTTGACTTGTAAAAAAATCCATAAAACATACGCATTTTCCGAGGGTTCAATCGGGTATACCCCCTTAAGTAGTTGTTGAGGAAAAAATGGTAGAGTTTAGGGTTGTTATCCCCATGTCACCCTAACGAGACCCCTCTAGAGATCTGAAGTTTCTCTCAGTGTTTTTTTTAGGCCAAGAGTATTTGGTATACATAAATACTAAAATTGGTGCTGGGTCCGTTTTCCCCATGCTTACCCGGCTAGAGCCTTTGCAATGGACGGTAAATTATTATGTCCCATAAAGCGATAACTTTTGACGATATCCTGTTCCGTACAAGCGCTCGCAGATAGCGTTAATTAGTCAATTTGCACACTGATAATTACTACCCGCCCGATTGATCAATTATTCGAGGGAACGTAATTGGTGTGATTACAAAGCTATTAATGCGGGAAGCGTCTAAATCGAGCGGCGCCGATGACAAACTAATATTAAATCGCGACGGTACGAATTGTGCGGCTGAAAGATCGAGCGTCGATTTATCGTTACGTGTAAGGTGACATTTACTTCGCGACCAGCGCTGTCCGGCCAGACGCAAGTGCCACTGTATTCGTCGAAATGCAATCCAGTGGTGCACGTGATCTCGATGGCCTCGCCGTCGATGCAGTTGTAAAAGATGTTACAGACGGATGGATCTGGATGAGCGAAGAAGCCGTTTCTTCGTGGACACTTCTTCGTCGGTTGTGGTGGCTCTGTGAACGTCAAGACGTGTCAGGAATTAACCCTTCGTGTGACTGTTACGGGGTCCATTCTGACCCATAATGCAAGTTTCATTTGCGCGTATCATAGACAAGCTTCTGTATTAAATTTAAATCTGGTCACGATCTAGGAATTGTTATTTATATTTAAGGGAAGTTTGCGCCTTGTTGGGCCGAAAAATAGGTAATTCTTTGTGAATTTTTTCTACAGAAACGGTTCGACAAATTAATTTGAGGTTTGGCAGGCTGTTTCATTGTGTCTTGAGCTATTGTTCTGAATTTTTGTGTGACAGTGAAACAAAAACATGGCAGATACAAAAAGAGCGTTGAAAAATAATCGGGTGGTCCTGGCGTTGACGAAAAGTACTGTAAGGTTTATCCGAAACACAAAAGAGGAAAGAGATTCTTAATCTATATGAATGTGGCTGTCGATGGTAGTAGATTTATTGATAAATATAAATAAATATTAAAATGGCAGTCTTTTGAAGAAGGTGAAGCGTCTTGATTTGAGTCGGAAGTAGGTTTTGCCGCAAAATCGGGAAAACTTCTTTAAATAAAAAAGGAACGGTAACAGATACGGCAATAAATATACTACAACCGATGGCCACGTTCATATAGATTAAGTATCTCTTTTCTTTTTCGTGTTTCGGATAAACCTTACAGTACTTTTCGTCAACGCGAGGAACACTCGATTATTTTTTAATGCTCTTTTTGTATCTGCCATGTTTTTTTTTTCATTGACACACAAAAATTCAGAACAATAGTTCAAGATACAATAAAACAACCTGCCAAACCTCAAATTAATTTGTCGAACCGTTTTTGTAGAAAAAAATCACAATGAATTACCTATTTTTAGGCCCAACAAGGCGCAAACCACCCTTAAGGGGTCGCCCTACTTTGACGGCCTGAAATGGAGCGCGATATTTGGGATTTTTTTAACAGAAACCTTCAAATTATATTAATTGAAAACTGTATGCCTATATTTGTACATATTTAGGCAACATTTTAAAATAAATTAATTAAAAAAACAGTACCTAACACTTTAAACGCGTTTTTCTCAAAACGAAGTTTTTCAAATTTGTTAGCATAATATCTCATAAATAAACCAATCACCCGATTTACTTCAAACTTGGTATATATCTTCATTACATGTCCCATTCTCGTTGGTACCAAAACTAAGTCGGTTTTTGCAAAATTAGACTTGCGCGACTTAAAAAACCAGCGAATTTTTTTGCAGAAATCGATGTCTGTTTTAGACGCTGCCATTTTTTATTTACTTTTCAATATTTCTCATTTAATCTAGTTCAGACGATAGCCACGCTCATACAAATTACACAAATTTTTAAATTTTCTATTTCAGACAAATACAACGGCTGGTTTTATGCTAACCATGCGCATATGATTTTTGTAAGGCGCTCTATTTGAAGCACTATAACTCCGGATATAACCACTATTTTTGCATACAAACTTTTTTCTCATATTCTCTAAAGATTGAGAAATAAAACCACAAAGCTGGAAGTAAATCTATGTAATGGTTTTGTTTTAAAAAATTCCCAAAGTTCGCATCATTTTTCGTCCGTCAGGGTAGAGAGACCCCTTAACAAAGTGTTATTTGTATAAGTGGATTATAATATATATAAAATAGGTAACAGCACTTTCGCTGCCAATCGTCATCGTATCCTGTATGTCAAGGACATCGACCGCAAAAAGCGAATGACATCGTGTAACGTGTCAGACTCGGGGACCTCGATTTTACTTCAACATCTGATACAAGCATTTGTTGCGAGAAACATGAAAAACGATCAAATTCTCAAGGATCACATTTCCTTACTTTTCCATGGATGAGCTAAATGTACTAATTCCCGGACACTTAAGGGTCTTAAGGAATAACGAGAAAATTTTCTCCTACTTTAATTCATTAAACCATCATGAAATAAAAAATGTTGTTGAAACGTGGAAGATAACACAATATTATACTATTAGAAACTGAAAAAATTGAGATATTATAATACACGTATTTATTAATGAAAATACGAAAGTATGCAGATGTTCCAGTAAGCGGGGAACCTAAAAATATACTGGTACGTTAAACAATCTCTTGTACCAGTAAATAAACTTATACTTCTTTAAAAAAAATATAATTTTCTTGCCAGTTTAGCCATTTAAACTAAATTTAAATCTATTTACTATTATATTACTGTATTATTATAATATTTAAATAAGAAATGCGGTCAATGTTTCCTTAACAAATGAGCGGTGTGTCTTAACAGAAGCTTAAGAAACTTCTCCAAATCTGCTATGCGTACGAAGTGTGTTGCAAAATAATTATTTCTACATAAAGACTTTCAATTTTCTATAATAATGATGTTAATTAAAATTGCTAAATACTTACGCATTATGATACTAATTTTTGCTTTTAATTACATTAAAAATTAAGCTTCAAAGTAAATAAAATTCGCGTTAGTGTTGAGGTGCTCTGACAAGGCCGAGCACTGGTACATTTACGTTAAATCTGTTACTCGCATGGACTCGGTAAATCATACGATTTTTATTACTTTGCAATTCGAGTGTGCTTCTTAGGCGCGCCAAGAATTATATTAATAATACATACCGATATGAATAAACCTTGCGAAAGTGGCAGAATTCGTTGCTCGTGAAATTGAATGAATTTATTAATCTTGGAATCACTATGCCATATTTTCTCCTGATTCAAAGTTCTTTGCTTAATAAATAATCGCAACACCACTAAGCAAATGATCTCTGGTGAATTAACGAGCCAACAAGTTAGGGTGCAACGGCGTAATACAGTGCAGAGTGAAAATTATGATGATCTTACGTAGCTCAAGACGATCGCCGCAGTCCACGTTGAACACATGGTCGCATTTGTTCACCTTACGGTTCAATGGATCGAACACAAGCCCGTCTGGACACAGTTTCTCCGTTGCAGCGCCGTCATTGCACGCGTAGTACTTGTCGCACTGTTTTGGATCCTCGTACTGGCCGTCTTTATTTGGGCAATTGTATGCACCATCTACAACATCAAAGTAGTTTCACAAGCTTCAGTATTTATTACTTTCCAATTTCACTGATTAATATACTTTTATTAACAGCTTGACTGCTGTGCTATACAGTGGCGGACGAAAGAAAGTTTACAACTTTTAAAACCGCATAACTTTTTTAGAATTGGTCCAAACGACATGGGTTTTTTTGAGAAGCTAGAAGGATTAATTTGCTAAGTGACGTGTTTCGTCGTTTTGAAAAAAATGCAATTGGTCGGAATAGAAAAAAAAATAGTAAAAGCCGTTTTTTAAACCTTTTTATGGGTCTGTATTGAAAATTAAAAAAAAACTGATTTCGGGAATTTGCGCGATTCTCGACCTCATTCTGCGATCTTTAAGCGTTTACAGCTCAGAGAAATGTTAACCGATTTTCATTAAATTTTAAGCGTGTATACAACTTACTTCAATCTACAAATGGTTTTTTTTTTAATTTTCATTACATGGCTCACAAAAAAAGTTTTAAAAAAACGATATTTACTATTTTTTACTATTCCGACCAATTGCATTTTTTCAAAACGACAAAACACGTCACTTAGCAAACTAATCCTTCAAGCTTCTCAGAACAAAACTCCTGTCGTTTGAACCAATTCTAAAAAAGTTATGTGATTTTAAAAGTTGCAGACTTTCTTTCGTCCGCCACTGTATTTCACCACAGCTTCTAACAGCATGCATGATCCTAGTTTTAAAAATAACCTATTTTTAATCAACCTGTTAATGAATCTTACGGGTAGGTACTTACAAGGGGACGCAAAATTGTGGGTTTATAGAGTAACTCAAGATAAGATCGACGGTACGTTTCATTTGTGCTCACTCGCCCTTTAAGAGTGTGAAAACTAACCTCAAAATCATATAGGCACTCCCACTTTTTCGCGTATAACTCCTAAAGTACAAGAGACAGAAAAAAATGTTTCAAACGAAAGTTGAATGCTGCAATAAGCGCTGCAAACTTGCGTTAACGAAATTTTGAAAAAAGTAATTTTTCAGCAGGGGAATTTTTTTTTAAACTCTTTTCGAAATTCTGATAACGCATGTTTGCAGCGCTTATTGTGCCATTAAACTTTTGTTCGGAATATTTTTTTCTGTCACTCGTACTTCAGGAGTTACACGCGAAAGAGTGCAAGTGCATATCCAGTGAAATAGTTGACTTTGATGTTAGGTTTCACACCCTTAAAGCGCGATGGGGCACGCATAAAACGGACCGTTGTTCTTGTCATGAGTCACTCTATAAACCCACAAAGTTGCGTTCCAATCGGTGAGTTCAGGTTCGCGGCGTTCCTTTGCTAATCATTTCCGACGATCATTATTGGGCGAATTCCCGTGAATTTCATTAGGTTAGGTTTCCTTATACGCGACTGGACGCATCGTCAAGAATTTAAAACTCGATTTTCTCGAAAACGAAGCGCGATATCAAAAAATTGTATTCCTTTTTCTCGACTTATTTCCTAGTCATAAGTCGAAAAGAAAGAGCAACTTTTTTTCATATCGCGCTTCATTTTCGAGAAAATCTACTTTGAAATTCTTGACGATGGCCCAGTCGCGTACGGGAGAACCTAGCTTAATGAAAATCACGGGCAATTTGGACGTAAATGGAATTCGCCCGTTAATAACTCTTATTAATATCATTCAGATCTGTGTAAATTAATTTCATTCGGGGCCATGCAAATAAGGCTACCCCCGCACCTGTATAGGCGACGTGGTGTCGGTGTTAAACAACAAGGTCAGTTGGGGTGTTTATTTCAAAACGTATATATTTATGAGGATTTACGTAATCGAATTCGCAGAATTCTATTCTTCAGATGCGTAATAAAGCAGCGGCAAATTTCACCGACCGTTCACGCTCGAAATGTTTGCTTCGCTTTGGAACAGTCGAGAGTAAGAATGGAGAAAAAGCGTGGAATGGATTTCACGAATTTCTCCGTGTTACACGCGGCGTTTACTTTGCAAGATATACCGGAAATCAATGCCACGCTTCAAGAGGCATATAAAGTAGCCAGGCGAGTAGCGCGATAGCAAATGCGAGGTGGTCGAACCCGCCCAACTTCTCCACCTATTCCTTGAATCCATGGCCGATCGGCATTGTTTTGTTTCTTTATGCAATTTATCGGCTCTGCGTGTGTACAGGGACGATAACCGCGGCAGATACTTATGCAACGTTCTCAGCAGCAGATCTGACATTTATACTTTAGAAAGTTTTAGCCCGACTGTCTCTCTTGTGCCCTCTCCGGGCGAAATGAATACCTTCGGAGCGTGCGCAGCAGAGATACCCGAGCGATTTTACTCTTTGCAGGATGGGCAACGGGTTTCAGATATTTTAGTTATGAAATTTTACCGGTTTCGCGCGACGATTACGATACCGGAAATTCTACCGCGTTTTAGACGCTGTACCTCTGGCCGCGCTAAGAAATCGGGAGAAAGTCCGAGGTCTGTTCCAGCGAAACCGTTCTTTTTCTCCTCGGCAATTAGCATGCGCCGCTTTTGCTTTCGATGGAAAAAAGTGGAATACAAATTATGGAAACCTGGTGCTCTCTAGTAGGTTACTATCGTCCATTTAAAAACAAAAAAAAACAGGTAGTTTCGCAGTGGAAATTAGTGGAAAAAATTATTGAGTACTTGAAGATATTCTTACGTACGAAATTAAAGCAGCTTCATTTAAATCGTTAATCATAAGGCATTTCGAAGGCAATTACAAAGCGATTTTATTAACTCCAGATGTCACTTCATTTTTTACGATCAATACTACTGCAAATGTGAAATTTGAACTTTTAAATTTCGATGTATTTAATTCACGTTAAGTGTAATTGTAATTGCAGTGGTAGTATTCAATATTGTTGAGCCTTCGTCAAATTTCTAACTACGAAGTCTTCATTTATTACAGCAAAATTATTAACAATAAGATACTTACGTGTCGCAGCCACCAGAGCCAACAGCGTTACAAGGGACGCCCTCATCATCTTTGTCGTCTGATCTCTGGTCTTTATTAGACAGAAGTAGAGTCACGCAGCCCAACGAGGATTACCCTGGTCACTGATCACTAAGAGGCAATCGGACGGTGAAATTATATATATATTTTTTTTTCGATCTCCCCTTTGAAATGCTGTCTCCGTCGCGAAACACTGCAGCTCGACAGCAACTGACGACAGGGTATACCCCATTGGTCCCCACTACGTCCAATATTTCTTCCCCACTTTCGCCAGGTTCTCATCGATGGATAACCGTCTAGAATCAAGATTGATCGAAGGTACCACACGCCTTTACCCTTCTTTCTCTCTTCTCGGCACGGCTACCGTTGTTCATCTTCCTCCTCTCCCTCGCGGCGCACTCTCACTTCGCCGTCCTTCGCTGTTCTTTGCGGAAAAATTAAGATTGCCACGATCCTCGCGAATCAACGCGTTGCATTCTTCGAGCGTTTCGAAACGAAGGTAACCGTAGGGCTACGAAACAATACGTTCACTTTCACACGTGTCCTTTTCACCGTTTCTTACCAATCTGCTCGATCGGCAAATGAATTTTGACAGCGATGCTTCTTATCTGGAACTGTGATTTCCTTTTTCTCTCGTTAATGTAACAGAGTTCTGTATCCCCTCGCCATGCTCCCTTTCCCCCTCCCCCAATCTTTTGCAGTGGGGTGTCGCGCGTTTCCAAATTCTTTATTTTCATATTGCAATATAAATATTACGATATCAGTGAAGAAGCGAGTTTTGAATGTAAGTTCAATCTTGTGTCACGATTAATTGATATTAAGTGATACGGATGTAAGTTTACCTTTATTCGTCGCGGCAGTTACTGCAAATGTAAGTTTTGCTCGCGCGCCACTCACAGCGAGACATTATTTTCGCATTAGATCGGCTTTGATATAATTACGAAACATATGTTTTTCGATAAGACTTTCATTGTGTTACATAAAATTGCTCCGAGTCGATAATTGCGAAAGCGAGACTAATTGAGTTTATTATCTTGAAAGCATCGGGCTGCTGACCCACTGTTCGATCCAGCAGATTTCGGAAGCGTTTCCCGTGAAATGCGAAGAACTTTCAGGCTTCGATCACTTTCACTGTTCGCGGGAATATCGCACGCGATTTGAATTCATTACTGAGCCATGAAATGGAGACTACTCGTAGCAACGCTATCGGTGGCAAGTAAATTATGCTGATAAAGCTCACTTGACCTTGATGCTTTCTAAATAAAAAGGACCAAATTTCAAAATGCCCAAAGAAAAATTCTGGATGATATAATACTTGCTGGCAATCGCGTGAACATAATGCTCGTAACAATTTTCGAATGTTTTCTATTCTGCTTTCCACATGTCTGTGGTATCGATGGACATCGATCTAGACGGTGGAAAACTTTCACCCGAGTTTTATCGACGAAATCGTAAAGTCATTCGCGACTACGTTCCACTGTATCCTCTACATTAAATCCCAGAACCGTTCCCTACCTGGTCATTTCAAACTCTGTAGATTCAGTAATCCCATTAGTTCGCTATAAGGAGCAAGTGGTTGTATTAAAAATGTTTTATTCCTCGGGTGGTGTTTAATAAGTCAATGGGAATTAAAATCTACACATGAATTTAGCCTTAATTCTACGTCGTCTTGGGCCTTTTTCTTCTGCTAGGCCCGCCAGTGGGTTTCGGTTTCGGCGGCGGATTTTCTAAAGCATCCAGCTCCTCATCAGTCAACTGTCCTTTGTACCACTCCTTGCTGAAATTTCAGAGGACATATGAGATCAAATATTCCCACGAATTCTAACAGGAGCGTACAATACTATTACTTTTCATTATACACGTTTGAAATGTTTGATTGAAACTTCTAGTACCATCAACACGTTATTTAACATACCATTCGGGTATTCTCCTGGCCCAGTCACACTTGCCAGTGCGCTCATCGAAGGCCTGCCCCAGTTTGCAGCCACTTCTCCTCGGTATCTCACCGTTCACGCAAACGTAAAAGTACTGGCAGTCCTCTGTGTCAGGGTAGCGAGGGTGGGTGGCGGCGGTGGCGTCGTCGACTTTGGGGCAAGTGAAGTTGAAGAGTTCCCTGGAGCCGCAGCCCTTCTTCTGCGCCTCGTCTGGCCAATTGCAGATGCCAGTCTTCTCCGAAAAGACTAGACCGTCCGGGCAAGTGATCATGTTGAACTTCCCTTCGACGCAGTAGTAGAAGGTGTTGCATATTCGGGGGTCTTCGTGGGCGAAGTAGCCGTGCATCCTTGGACAGTGGGGGGACGGCTGCGGCTTCTCTGTAATTGAGTTCGCATCAGTCTGCTTGTCTACTAATAAAAGAACAACACCCCCAGCAGCCGCGAGGTTCCTTACGCAATTTCAGCCTTTTCGAGCAGTCGATCCCGAAAGGCAGGTCGCACTTCTCGTGTTGCGGGCTGAAGTCGTTGAACACCAGCCCATCTGGGCACAGTTTCGCGTTCGACTTGCCATCCCGGCAGTCGTGATACTTGTCGCACTGCTCCGCGTCAGGGAAATAACCATTCGGTTCCGGGCACAGGTCCGAGAGTTCCTCCTCGTCCTCGTACTCCTCCTGCTCCTCTGACGCAGTCTGCTGCTGCTTCTTCTGCAACGCCGGCGAAGCTACTTTCCGGCGACTCTGCTCGGCCGCCTCCTGCTTTCTCGTCAAGGCGGCCACGGCGCCTGCAACATGGCCGAGTTAGCGCAACGTAGCACCAAGAACATCGTCGCATACTGCCCCGATTCAAAGAGGAATCACGTCAGTGGTTTCTTTGTCGAGGAACCGCACGCATGTTTTCGAGATAGGCTAGGCTCCTTTCTCGAGGGGGGGCGTGGTTGTACAATGCGGATGCACACGCGTCAGCGGGCAGGAATGACAAACGAATGGAAGAAAAAGGAAAAAGTCGACAGGGCAGGGAATAAAAAAGCGGCGAGTGGCGCGAGAGGGTCAACTGGTCGGGGTATTTTCAAGGCGGCGCGACGTCTTGCGTCCCTGAATAAAACGCCGGCCGCACGTAAACGCCGGTCGACCTCGCCAGCGGAAGAAAGCGAGAAAGTGGCCGACTGCCGTGCCTCTGATCAGGCAGAACTTAAATGTCGTTTAATCGCTGGAACCTGTTAACTTTCCAACACTCTATATAGATCTCGACTGATTTTTGAGATCCCCCTTCCTCGGGTAGGCGTGCCAGGCGGCGTGAAAATCGCCGCGAGACAGTACCTATCAGCGGAGATCAGCAGAGCTCGCTGTTTTGTGACTAATTGAGCCGCCATTAAGCGAGTGAAACACGGGCAGCGGCGCAAATATCAGAGCCTGATGAAATTTGAAACAGGTAAACCTTGGGACACGAAGACGCTACTCTCCAGGGGATATAAACTGTCCGCGATAAACATTTCCATCGTTCGAAAGTGAATCGAATTAAACGAACACCTTCCCCGTGTAAAATCCATTCTTCGAATTACTAGCGAGCACGTGGGCTGGTGAAATTTACACTTTCTATAGAAACGTAAGGAGAGCTGATTTCTCAATAACAAACGGTGGCGCAATTCTTTTTGTCATCGGATAGGGACAGCTTGGCCTACGTAGAATCGCATTGTACCGCATTGTCTCCATATTGCGTGCACGTTCGTAACTGACGTGTATTTCAGTCGACCGAAAGTTGACGGAAACGTTTCCACAATAAAGTGAAGCTCGCGACGGCTAATGCAACGTGTCAAAGTAATTGGGACCACCACGGTGAGGAATGGAACGGTAACTGCATTTGCATCCTCGTTACGAGAAGTAAAACAATACCCCGATTAAAGGTCATTTTGCCACCCATTGTTCTTCCTCTACCATTCGAAGCACCTTGTTTGCTATTCACGTTTAAAACAGTTAGCCCGGCGTGGTTTTTCTCTCGACGATCGCCGAGTGTATAGTGCGGTTATAAGACGAGAAAGAAAGCTTGAGTGTGTGTGGACGTAATTGCAAAGTGAGGTGTAGCGACGACGTCTTTTTGTGAGCGGTAGAATTATGATTTCATGGAGTTACTCACCGAGGCAGATCAGCAGGCAAAATACCTCCGTCTTCATCCTGGCGGAGGGCAGGAGGGACTGGAAGAAAATGAGGTGTTTTCGTGATCTTTTTCAGAATCGAGTCACGGTTCTTCGAACGTGAAGGAATTGATGACTAGAGACCACTGGGCCCCATCGAGAGGGTCCCAGGGCCTTATATGCATCCCCCACTTTTCCATCGACGAGGTTACAACACTCGACGAACGCGTAGAGCCGAAGGAGAACCATTGCTCTTCTGCATACCCGCGTCGGACGAGTGCTTTGTTCGGGATGCACCGAGCTAACTGTACACCGAGGGAAATAGCCGATGCTCCGAGCATTTTCGGGCGTAACCGAGGTTCGTTGAAAATTTCGTCAGCAGCTGGAATCAAAGCATTGGTCGCCCGCACTTTACTCTTCTGATGTTTTCTCTCTGTTAGTGCCACTATGCCAGTTTACTTGGAGAAGTGAAGATATGCTCCCTGCGCCATGTATCCGCACAGTAGCGCGCACTGTGCAATTACTGAACCTGTTACGATAAAGTTACACTCCTACGGTAGAGTGGGATATATCACTGCGGCTATATAACTCTTCTTTAAAACTCACTGCGTGAATTTAGTAACAGGTTTCTCGATCCCACCATCCCCCAGGATTCCTCCTGATCCAGAGCTTCCTGAGCTCGTCGTAGATCAAGATGATCATGGCATATGGTACACCCGGTAACCACCACTCGAACTTCAACGGGTACGTCCTGAGGATCTCGTCCATGTAAGGCGCGTAACAGACAACACATGCCACCGCGATCTGAACAAGTATCCCGATATTGAGGGCCCAATTATTCATGCCCTGCTGGAAGAGCGAGTTGCGGCGGGTCTTGCAAATCATGACGTCGGCCGCTTGCACGATCACTATGCTGACGAAGAAAGCGGTGTGGCAAGTGTATTCGAGAATCTTGCGCTGCTCGTACGTCCATTCCTGGCCGAAACTGTCCTTCAAGTCGTTCACGACGATACTGTCCCACAACGAACGCAGATCCAGGAGCCTGCCAGGCAGGAAGCCGTGCTGCGCCATTACCACGAAGTACGCGAGGAAGCCTGCGCAAGCTTCGATCATGCCGATCTGGCCGTAAGCCATGAAAATTAACCGGCGACTGACGAGACGATCTGTATGAGGTATTCGGGGTTTCCTGAAACGTTCCAATGGAAGGGGCGGTATAAGAATATATAGATGGATATCGGGTTGCTGTTGTCGAGTTGGCCAGCGTTTAAGATTGTGGAAAGTAATCTTGTTACAGTGATCGATACCTGAACATGGTGTCTGACTCGGACTTCTCGTAAGCCAGCGAGACAGCAGGCCATATGTCTGTACCCAGATCAATGCACAACATACACATCACGCCTACGGGCAGAGGAATCCCAAGAACGACGAACGCCAAGAATGGTGTTATCTCTGGGACATTGCTGGCCAAAGTGTACGCGATGCTCGACTTTAAGTTATCGAATAGCCTGCGACCTTCTTCGATCCCAGTGATTATCGAGGCGAAATCGTCGTTTAGTAGAATCAGATCTGCCACTTCTCTGGTGACATCCGATCCTGGAACCATTGACGGTGGCGGTTGCCTCTTATTTAGCGTTCTTACATCGTTAAGTATCTTATAAGTATCTAGCGGCAAAACTCAATACGTGACAGTGAGTTTTATTGGGGAACAGGAGAACCTGTGCAGATGTAAGGTGAGTACGGGTAATAAGGCCCACTTCAGGGGGTAGGTAACCCTCAACAGCCCAAAATCAGGACCTTTTTTAAACGCATAGTCTGAAGTAATAAATAAATATAGAGTTAATTTTTGCTTTAATTTTTAATCGTCATTTCGTTGACTTTAATGCAAAAAAAATTTAAATATATTTACAGGGGAAAAAGTTATAACTATAAATGTGAGAGCTCGTGCAGGCATTTTTATAATCTGTAAGACAGCCCCCATCTTGTGTCGGAAGCAAAATTTTTATAAACAAATTAATACAATTTTTATGTTAATGAATATGATTTTATCCTTTTTTGTGGGAAAAATATTTTCTATTTTTTTTTTAAAATTTATATTGAAAATGTGCTCCCGATACATCTGCACCTCCCTGTAAATTTTCATTAAAATCGTTCGAGCGGTTTTCGAGATATTAGTTTCTGGGAAATCACGTTTAAAGCTAGTACATTTTTGGCTGTAATTCCTTCAATTTTTGGAATTTCGGGGCCCGGTTGCGCTTAAAAGACGTAGAAAAGATGTAGCTAACGGAATGTGCAAAAATCGAATTTTCGAAAGTTTGAGGATTACCTACTCCCTTAAGGGGTCAGTTCACTGTGACGTCGTCAAAAATTGTCATTCTCTAGAATTTATTTTTTAGTAAACGAAATGTCCAACGTAAACAATGTTTTGTCTACTTATTGATACACTTATTGACAGTATACAAAAAATCTATTTTAAATTTTTATCAGTTTTTTTTAAAATATATATCACACTGATGTGAGCGCCTTGAGAAAGCGATGTAGTGCTGGTGCAGGTGATTCCGGAAGAACAAAGCATTTGAAACAAAAAAATCAAAGTGTGTTGTAATCATTATGAATGTGGTTATCGCCGAAACCAGGCTTACTTTTACTGATAAAAAATTAACAAACTAGTGGAGGTGTGAAATTTAAGTGTCGAAGTACGGTGAATTTTTTAATCATTTTGCCTTATAAAACGTATGATACGTTCAATCAAAAAAGGTTTCCATAATCCCGGCCATAGCCACTGATGTGCTGAATAACGTGTAAAAATGTCGGACTGATCGGTCAAATAGATTTTTGCAATCACCTGCACCAGTTGAAAAAATTAAAAAAAGTCTTTAAAATTTTTCTGTATAATATAATATGAGCTTAATAAATACCAAAAAGATTTATTGCATTATATGTTCAAACATACCTTAATATGCAAGCAAAACGCCAGATAGTCTAAACATATACTTTTTGTGAAATAAATTCCCAAAGATGGCTTTGAAAAACGGGTAGTTACACTACAGTACCCGCCTAAGAGTTTCAAACAGGTCGCTTACAAATTAATCCCGTGTCACTAAATTGCGCGTTCACGATTACACTTTAGCTATCATCCGATACTGTCGCCGACGGTATAAATTCTTAATTAATCAATAAGAACAGAATATATATATATAAAGAAGTACCTGCGATGCCCATGGCGATCCCAATATCGGCCTTCTTCAACGCCGGCGAGTCATTAACTCCATCACCAGTAACCGCGGTAATCAAGTGCAGTCTCTGGCAACTCTCCACGATCTGCAGCTTCTGCACGGGCGAGGTTCTTGCGAACACAATCTCCGGATATTTCCTTATAACACCGTCGAGGTCTTCCGCCTGGAGATCTCGCAACTCCAACCCTGTCACCACGATCGAACGATTCTCCTCGCTGCTATCGTTGTGCAGAAGATCCTCGTCGGTGATGATACCAACGTACTTCGCGATCGCTCTCGCCGTGTCAGGGTGATCACCAGTCACCATGATCACCTTGATTCCGGCGCAACGACACTTGTACACCGCGTCTGGCACCGTTGGCCTCGGGGGGTCCATCATGGAGATCATACCGATCTAACAATACATAATACAGTATTTTTTGTGTAAACAGATTTCACAATTTAATGGCAATCTGACATGATGTATGAGTGACAAATGTGTTCCTTGATATTATTTTAGAAAATTATATACAGTATCAGCACATTCGAAAATTGCCTGACGAGGAGAGTGCGCAGGGTTCGGATAGCCGATTTAATTTAAACTTTGCGAATGATTAGAGGACAACAGGTGTGATTGCAGATGAAGGGGTATTTGTGGGTTTGACGCCTAAAAATGATACAATTTTTATGATATTTTTTCTAAATAACTACACTAGATATTTTGATGAAACTTTTTACATTTTATTAATCTTAGTTTGCAGTATAATTTCCCATTTTTATATTGTCATAAAAAAAATATGTTGATTTTACAGAGGGAGCAGGAGTATCCTCCTTTAAAGATAGGTGTTTAAATATAGCACCTCGTTCAATCATTGGAAATCGAAAAATCAAAGGGTGTTTTTAAAGTTTAGACCTAAAACTAGAG
The DNA here is from genome assembly GCF_050908995.1 of Andrena cerasifolii. NCBI lineage: Eukaryota > Metazoa > Arthropoda > Insecta > Hymenoptera > Andrenidae > Andrena > Andrena cerasifolii. Next base: position 4,780,454 of record NC_135125.1, on the reverse strand, counting down.
GGCCCCTTACCAATATTAAAAAAATAATAAAAAGTTACGATTTTCGCATATTCTTAGCACCTATTTTCTTCAATTAAAAACAAAAAAACGGTAAGTATTAAGTGTTTGTAAGGGGTCCACTAGATTGAAGTTATACAAAGCTAAGGCAAACAAATTTTAAACAAAATGACTCTAGTTTTCTTTTAATCATGCACGCCAGGTTGCGAAACGGTGTTTCGAGAAAAACGCGTTTAAAGTGTACTATATTTTCCATCAATACCGAGAGTAGATCACACGGTTTCCTTTGCTTCTCAACGATATAACTTCAAAAATATTTTGAATTTCTTTACGAAATTTTAACTGAACTTTCTTAAGATGTAAAAAAATGATTTTTTGAAACATCAAACCCGCGAATACCCCTTAAATGCGCAGTGTGCATTGCTCAAAACTTCTTGGGCAAATGGAATTTGATGATCTTTTACAAACGCTGCATATGGGTCTGTATGTAAAGCTACTCTAACTTAAGCAACTAATCATAGAAATAATTAAACACTCCTAGTCACGGTAACTTCTTTATGGTTCCCTGTGAGTACAGGGTCGTCCACTTGAATAACTCAGAACCCGCACACGCGAGAACAAATGCCTTTCTCATCTGTTTTCGCGCGCGCGGGTTCTGAGCTAAGTGGATAATCCTGTACATAGACATACCCAGGCTCTAAATAGACTGTAGAGGGAGCAGAACCTAGAACTGGCTTTCCTCAGAAACTTTTCAGCACTGTAACCTAAGCTGTCAATAAATAATTGCATATATTGTACACTGCATGTGTGCAGAATTGAACGGAATTAGTGACCTCAACCTCGTGCACTCCCCTTGTGAGAAGAAGATGCAGTTAAAAAACCTTGCCCACGGTAAATCTAATTAATAGCCATCTCAGCAAGCGTTTGTCTCTCTCTTTTTTTTATGAACGCGGCGAATTCCAGCTTACCAGATCTCTTCCATTCTAAATATAATTTAGAATGTCAAGAATTTCGTAGGGGTACTGATACGCCTTTAATTTCGTACAAACAGACTTACTAGTCTCAAGTTCTTGAGCGGAAAGTTCGGCGGGTCCTCCTTAAAGGCGTAACCCAGCGGGAACGCCGAGGCGGAAAGATCAAGATCAGCAAAACCGAGCACCCGTTCGCCATTGTTCGCGAGGATGTAACAAGATTCCGTGAAAGCTTTCTTGATCTCGTCATTCAGCTCTGTTGTGTTGTTACCAAACGCCACGGTTGAGCATCGTTCCAGTACCCTTTCCGGCGCGCCCTTAAAAGAGACGAAATGCTTCTTAGCGCAGACGTGCACGTCAGCCTGGAACTTGTCCGTCGAATTGAACGGTATTTCGAACACCTGGATTTAAAAGAAACATAACTCCTTCGTCCACTACATTATCGCGCCTCTATATGCGGTCGCGTTTAACACCTTTCTACAATTCTTCCTGTAAGCATCCGCCCCTCCCTTCACTAGAACCTCCATGCACTTTAGTAGAGCGGAGTCAGAAGCATCCCCGAGAACTTCCCTCTTTCTCAAAGGTGGTGCGGGCACGTTTTCGGGAAGGGGGGCCCACTCGGCCCGGTTACAGAGACTGGCCACTTTGGCCAAGTTATTAAACCCGGGCATTTTCATGTACTTCCTCCAGGTGTCAGACGCCATCACTTCACGTAACTCGCCATCGTACCACATGTGTCGGACCTGGGGCAGTGAATTCTGTCTCGCAATTACAGCTCAGGGAGAACTTTGCGATTCTCGGAACGATGGGATCTACGTGGGAATAGAATGGCCGCGGGGAGAACTCTGCCAGTAACACACGATGTTTACCGTCATTTTATTTTGCGTGAGCGTGCCTGTCTTGTCGCTGCAAATAACGGCGGTGCATCCTAACGTCTCGATAGCCTCGAGATGCTTCACCAGGCAATTTTTGCTCGCCATTCTCTTGGCGGTTAGGGTGAGGCTAACGGTCATAGTGGCTATCAGTCCCTCCGGCACGTTCGCCACTATAATGCCGACCAGGAATAATATCGAGTCGATCAAATCGTAGCCCATGCCGATGGACAAAGCGAAGAAGAGGACTCCTAGGAAAATCGCCCACGACGATATCAATTTCATGAAACGATGGATCTCGCGAGAGAGCGGCGTCGGCCTGGGCGTCAATTTAGACGTTAGTTTAGCAACCCTGCCCATCACGGTTCGATCGCCGCAGGCAACCACGACTCCTTTTCCGCTGCCTGTTGTACATTAACGAAACTATCAGAGAAGCCGCAGGAAAAGCTTGCGCAATCGTAGGAAGTGCTTAAGAAACCGCTGGAAATGCAGAAGCAACTGCGTTTACTTCATCGCACGTTACCTTCCACTATGTCAGTCGAGAAGAAGACCATGTTCCTGGCTTCTAGCACGCTACTCGTTGGATGAGTACTGGTAGTTCTTGGAATTGACATGGACTCGCCAGTTATCGAAGCAGCGTCGACCTTCAGACCTTAATCGTAACATAAACATGTAAATTTTCCGTAAGAATTTACACAACATAATCAGGTTGCAAAAAGCCAATTCTCACGTGCATTTAAGGCTTCGCGCAGTTCTAGCTGTGCAAGTTCAAAGAAGACAGAGGAATGTAAAGTAAAGTTAGTTTCAAGATTGACTTCGACAGTTGAGGCGCAATGAACAGCCTACGTTTTATGATTCGCCTGATTTAAGTCAGGCACTATGGATTTCGCGATTCTGTAAATTGTATCTACGGGAGCAAGAGCAGCGCGGTATCTCGAGCGCCAGCGAAGAGAAAGGCGGGGACTTTTTTGTTGAGAAATAAGAAAGCTACGGCTGCAACTACAACGATACGGATTTACCTTGACATTCCAGGATCCTAATGTCAGCGGGTACTCGGTCACCGGTTTCCAAAAGGACAATGTCCCCGACGACCAATTCGGCTGCGTATAGTTCCTTCTTCTTGCCGTCCCTCAGAACCTTCGCCTTCTGCGGCAGCATCTGCTGAAACGACTCCATGATCCGCGAACGTTTCGACTCCTGGTAGTGGCTGAACATCGCTGTAACCAAGATCAGGGCGACGAGCACGACACCCAGGCCCAAATGCTCGTTGGATGCCTCGCCGTAAACCTTGTGCTCCAGGATATAATTGCAGAGGCATAACGACGCGCCCACCTGAAGAACGAATGGATGAGTCTGATAAGCCTTTCCACTACAAGCACGCCTGTCAAAAATGATTTTCCCCCGCCCTTTACGTGTATTTAATTGTAAATACTTACAGTGGCTCGCATTAATATTCGGACACTTTTTAAAATCGCATAAGTTTTTTAGAATTGGTACAAACAACTTGAGTTTTTTTGAGAAGCTAGAAGGATTAGTTTGCTAACTGACGCGTTTTGTCATTTTGAAAAAAAAAATAAATTTGGTTGGAATAGCGAAGAGGATAGTAAAGGCCGATTTTTGAACTTTTTTTTGTGAGCTTGTAATGAAAATTCGAAAAAACCTGTTTGTAGATTGCAGTAAGTTGTATACGTGCCTAAAATTTCATCAAAATCGGTTAACGTTGCTCCGAGCTACAAACGTTTAAAGATCGCAGAATAAGGTCGAGAATCGCTGATTTCGGGAATTTTCGCTATTCCAACCAAATATATTTTTTTTCGAAACGACGAAACGCGTCAGTTAGCGAACTAATCCTTCTAGCTTCTCAAAAAAACTGAAGATGATTGGACCAATTCTAAAAAAGTTATGCGATTTTAAAAAGTGTCCGAATATTAATGCGAGCCACTGTATTTTAAAATATCATCTTTCACAGTGAGTGGAATTTTTTGTAGGCATTTGTTGAATAACACAAACCTTTCGTTTTGTAAAAAATATTGTAATCATAAGGGTGATTTAGAAACAATTTATAAGTTCGATATTAAATTCGAACATGTATTACCTACTATTTTACTGATTTTTTCACAAAGTTTTACTTCTTTATTTCATTGTTTTACTAAATTTCACCGCCCCCAAATTTGCTGTTCTGGGCGGTTGCCCCGCTTGCGCCCCTCTAGATCCGGCCCTGATGCCTTTCTGGCACACCATAGTTTAAATTAAAGATACACTGCTTTTAATTTAAAGTAACAAGTAAAGTAAAAATTGTTAGAGTTTTTCAACAAATTTGGAAGGTATTTCACAATTATTCCGCACAGAGTAGTGAACGATCACTTACAGTGTAAGTATGTACTGATATCATTAAACACTGTACAAGTGCAGCAATTCGTGGTTCACAGAAACGAATGAATTATTAATTTTGAAATCAAGTGCAGTGTTTGAAGTGCAGTTCTTGTCAAAATAAATAGTAAACATGATTTAGAAAGCCAGTAGTCCTCAAGTTATGAAACACAAATGCTTACAACTACCATGGGGGTATTCGATATGTGTACCAGTGCCGCCTTATTGTTTTCGGGGACCCTGAGGCGAGCTCCATACGTGGTCCTCTAAATTATTGTAAATAAAATAAAATCAAAACTACCGCGTTAACACGCAAAGTGAATAAGTATTAAAACAATTAAATAAATAAGATTAAACGTGGGGTCCATTCAACGAAACAAAGGGCCTGATTTTAAAATCTAAATTTTGTTGTATTCTTTATTTTTTTCCCGTCACAATTGGAGGACCCATATTTAATTTTTTTCTAGCTTGTACAACCTTATTTTTTTTAATGCTCCAATTTTTCGGGGGCCCCTGAGTTCCGAGGCCCTGAGGTGGCTGCCTCTTTCGCCTCCAGGTTAAAACGGCACTGATGTGTACTAACCATTGAAATGTACTTAGTACGATAAAAGTAATATTAAAAACTTAAAAGCTAAAACCAGACTTAAAAACACTGGAATTTCCCTTGGTAAAAACAATTCTTAAATTCATCTAAAGTATTACGTGGTGGCGAATGTAGCATACTTTGCCATTATCTCTAAAAATGGTAATTTAATGAATTTCAATGCTTCTAACCGAACTACACTGACTCCACATGTTTTCCAAATTGCATAAAAAAGCCAAACTGGAAATTCCAATCAGATAATCCGCAAACATTATTCTGCGCAAGGTATTTAATTATTTATCAAATGATTTCCCCAATCTTCACTTCCAACGTGAAGCTTGACAATTTTTTTTCTTCTATAGTTGTTGTATAGTTGTTCTATAGTTACTGTAGATTTTTTATAATATCATAATAAGAACAATAAGCTGTCTGACTACTAATGCAAAAAAAAGTGTGTGAAAACTCGAAGGTTATTGATCACATAATTACTAAAACTTTTTTGTTCATTTTAACCAGTGAAAACTGCACGGTAGAAGAGTTTATACCGTGTGAACATCCGATATACTTGTATTATGTACCCAGATTAATAAAGAGAATCCTCCGAAGCATCGACCCAAGAACTTCAGAACGCTAGAAGTCTTTCTCGGAGGCATCAGTGCATTCAAACCGTTTTCGTTTAAAAGATCGCGTGCAGCAGATGTGGATAAACCGTGCACCATGTCAGTTCGTAGGCTTTGCAATAAATCTTCCGCCGCTCGGAGGTGAACGTCTGTTTCGATATCACGACGCAGGCATTCTTGATTACTGGTAGTATTCCTTTGATTTCGCTTAATAAAGAACCGTAATAATTTCCAGTTGAGAACGGAATTCATTACGATTTTTGTCGAGGGAAAATTGAAAACGGTATATTTTCTCCTTCTATAAAATTATTAAATAACCAAACGGCGTATGCAATAAGATTCCGTCGAGATATCGTTGCACCAATCATTAAGCGATTACGTATCGCACTTCAATTGTGTTTTTATCGAATGCTTTGCTGTTCGTTCATACACAATTTGTTATTTGAATAAATGTTCATTTAAATAGAAATTGTATGAGAAAAGTATATTCGTCACAAATTAAACAATTACAATCAACAAAAACTTATTCGTATTATTGAGAATATAATTTAGTCTAATCCCACGCAAAATCATTCGAAAAAGGTATGATGCAAGGAATGAAAAAAAAATTAAACGATATAAAATACTTTATTTTCAAATTAAGCTTCTTTGTTTTAACAATCTGTATTTTGTAAAAAAAAGTTTTTCTTCTATTCTGCAATTTGTACCCGTGATTGCATATTTATACCTACGCATTTTCAAATATCTAAGTCAATATGTACAACCCGCATGATTTAATTTTTCTCCTCTGGGTAAAAGTCGTTTAAAAAAGAAATCGAATGCAAATACCGACGGCGCTGCAGTTGCAACAGCCATAGACGAGATACAGAATAGACCTTACGTCCTACGTAAATTTGTGCCTTATCATTTACGTGTCGCATGCAACGCTATCGAGTCAGAGTGGAATTCGATCGTAATCCTCCTAGCGGTTAGAATTCAAACTAAGCATGGTTGAAAATTGCTACGAAGCAACGCAAATATGAATCGATCGATATCCACAGTGTGGACCAGGTAGTGAAAGTGACAACAGATGGCACAGGAGCCAAGTCAATTTACACTGTGAACGCATCGTTATTTTTTTTTTTGTTGTTTTCATGTGTCCACTCCGAGTGCTTTGGTTTTTGATTATGTTTTGGAGAACCGAAAAATAAGATACTTTTTTTATTTTGGTCTGTTTGCATTTTTTGGGGGTGAAACCATCCCTCAAAGTTCATAAGAATAGGTGATGTCTGCCTCTAATTAGAATAAAGAATACAGTATTGTCTCGTTAGCGACTCGCTGGTCGGGACCGGCGTTGAGTCGGTATCGTGAACAGAACCCTAATTCCGAGTGTTCGTTTCTCGCTTCTTTCTGGCCGAAGGGGGGAGCGAGATGGAACACTGCGTGCGCGGCGAGCGTGCGCGATGGTCGCAAGCGCAAAGGACAGAATGTCAGGCGTCCGAAAGACGGAGCGAGACAAAACATCAACGCGTCGTCGGTCTCGTACCGTCCTCGCTCGCTTTCAGTGCCTCTCGCTCGCTCTCGTTCCATCTCGCTCCAGCTTTCGCCGGGCAAGAGTGAGACAAAAGTGGTGGGGATAGCGAAGAGTCGGTATCGTGTACACAAAATCGAGTCGCTAACGAGGAAATACTGTACGTGTCTTTTTCTAAAAGCCTCTCCTTTTAAGGCCATTCGTCCATCACTGCAACACAACTGCAATTTGACCAAGAAACAATTGCGTGCAATGTGGTGGGTATGATTCGAGGAAATTCGTCAGATTTTTCCTCGAGTGATTACCGAGAAAGAATTAGTATTGACGAGAAACACTGTGACTGATAGACGTGATTGCGTGCAATCGTTTTTTGGCCAAATTGCAGTCGCGTTGCGGCGGTGGACGAACGGCCTAACTTAACCGACATCGGTGATCGAATTGAGTTAGTTCCAAAAGCCGCCGTATTGAATATATATAGCGCGCATCCAAAGCACGGATTTTTTACGAAGTCGGTATTTCAGTTCGTGTAACGGAAATCCCTGTAAGCTGCGAAGTCTATTTTGTATCTCGTCCGTGGTAGCAGGAAGAACGCACTGTTTTACCCACGAAGTATTTTGCTGGCAGCGAAAGAAAGAAGACGATGGTGGCGCTGTTGTGCAAAGGCCGAAGCTGAACGGGCCCGAGAGTCGAAAGACGCCACGCAGAGGAAACGAGTTCTCGGACCGCCATAATAGCGCCATAGCGGTGTGTACTTCGTCCCGCTCGTTCGTCGTCCGTGACGCGACGCTTACCGACGCTCGGCGTCGTTTGTTAGAATTCCGATTAATGAGCGATATATTCTTATCGCGATTGTTCTCGTAGTGTGTTAAAAGTCCGAATACACGACGTTCACGGAAGCTCGCAGGGAAGGAGGACGGGAGAGACGCGTGAGTGCGTGTCTTCGTGGGTGCCTGAACGAACGATAGGCAGGAAAACATGGAGAACAGGCCGGCGCCGCTACGCTCCAGGCGAGTCTGTCGATTCTGCCTGACGGAATCCGAGCCCCTTAGCTTCATTTATGAAAGGGATCATAGCAAACCGTTTCAAGTGCCGCTTACCCTGCAGATCATGTCGTGCGTCGCCATCGAGGTAATTATTTTCTTTCAAGACGGCATCGACCGTCACCAACCCATTCGTTCCCCTCTATCCTGCGGGCAATAATCTCGCTGCAGGCGTGCTCTCGCCTGCTGCTACTCCCTCGGCCACCTCTGTTTCTCATATTAATAATGTTGGCCTTTGTTGAATCCTGTTTGTTATCATCGATAGCTTTCATCGAATAAAATGAATACTATGCCAATAGACAGCAAATGGTTTGGGTAATGCAGGTATCCTGCTTGCCGGTCGAGTCGCGTTCGTGCGAGTTCGAAGTACGGCTGATTTTCGTTTATCGATACGATAAATTATTCACAATACGCACAGTTAGTAATAAGCGATCGGTGATTTCGAGCGAAAAAACGTAGGTTTTTTTAATTGGCCACAGTTCATGGAGTAGTCGCGTATCGTCGGTAGTTTCGAATGCTGCGATGGTAAAATATGTGGCTAATATTATTACGATATTTTTTGTTATCTATATTAATAAATGCGGAACTTGAAAATTATTTTATGAAACATGTTATTCATCCACCCTTTTATGGGCTCTTTCCACGACGATGGATATTGGCGGGAAACTGACCGGCACATATGCAAAAAACAGTCTTCTACTTTGTTCATACAGTTTCGTGATATTGACAATTAGCAGGATGAAAGACATTAAAATTAATTTTATTTTGAAACATTGGACATGTAAATAAATCTTTTTTTCAAAACCTATGGTTACATTTGAAGGATGAACTTTTATTCTTCCATTTATCTTAATATTGTACACATCCCTTAACGTTCTACAAGATTTTATTATACAAATTATTTTTTTAGAGCGTCCTTTGACTGAAAGTTAACTCGCAAACTTCTTTAGTCCTTCATCTTGTAAAACGTTTGCATATTGTGTTTAAGGTGTACGCAGCTGATGGAATGCCGCAGATGATATGCAGTATGTGTCGCTGGAACCTGGATCGCTCTTACAAGTTCAAGCTTCAGTGCAAGAAAGCAGACGAAGCATTGCGGGCTTACCCACTGTCCGGCGTTTTGCCCAGACCGTTTCCACCAATTTCCAACGATCCCCCTGAGATTAACAACAAACGGCCTCTGGAGCAGAGGCCTCAGAACGACGCAGCCAAGAAGTCTCGCGTTGACAACGGCGACAGGGAAAGACGAGAAACACGGGAAAGGGAGAGAGAAAGGGAGCGGGAGAGGGAAAGGGAAAGAGAAAGGGATAGAGATCGTGACAGAGAGAGAGAGAGGGATAGAGATAGGGAAAGAGAGAGGGACAGGGATAGGCAGGTGGAGAAGCAAAGAGACAAAGACGATTCTCATGATTTTTACGAAGAGGAACAAGATGCTGGTAGCGAGGGAGATCCGGACACGAGTAGCGTTAAGGAAGAACGGAAATTGGAACCAGGTGAGATAAGAGTACATGCTTGCGATCAATGCGATCGTACTTTCCCTTTGCGCCAAGCTCTTGCTCTTCATATCCAAAGAGCTCATCGTGATCGTAACTATAAGTGCACCGAATGCGACCGCATGTTCTTCTCCAAATACGATCTTGGGAAACACATGACGACGCATTCGGAAGAGAAACCCTTTTCTTGCCCGATTTGTAACAAACAGTTCTCACGAGCGAATCTATTACAACGTCACGAAAAAGTTCATAGGGACGAATTGCGATACGGCTGCCAACATTGCGACCGCGAGTTCTTTACCACCGAAGAACTGGAGAAGCACGAGGATTCTGTGCATAAAAAGGAGAAACCTTTCCAATGTAATATTTGTAACAAACGTTTCACGTACAAGCAAGGCTTGGAACGTCACGAGGTGCTACATAACGAAGATAAAACCTTTGTCTGCGAATACTGCAAGGAAGCATTCCGTACCAGCACAAAACTAGCTCGTCACTTGACCAGCCATGCCGGGCATAGACCCTACTTGTGTAAACTCTGCCCTCGCTCGTTCCTGTTGTCTCACCATCTGACTAGACACATGCGCACGCATTCTGTAGAGAAACGTCACGTTTGCGAAGATTGCGGTAAGGCGTTCAAGCGCAAGGAGAGCTTGGAAGTACATCAGCTGACGCACACGAAACGCACAGGAATGGGATTGACTTGTGACGTCTGCCAGGAATCCTGTCGAAATAGAGCGGATTATGTCACTCACATAAAGCAGCACATTGAAGCGGGTGAAAAAATGGGACCAGATGGATTGCAGCCAGACAATAAAGCGAAACTTGAGCTAGATTCTGATGAGGATGAAGAGGACGAACAATATTCGGATGGGGATGATGACTACGAGCCGCCATCATATATTGTGAAGAAACTTCCAAAACCAAATAAGCCGTCAGAAAGCGAAGAGGAGCAGGAGAGATCGGACAAAGAAGATGGCCAGAAGGAACAAGTGGTATATGTTAGACGTAAAGATGGAAATATGATTAAAAAGACAATTAAGACATTGATGCCTATTCAACGTAGAGAAGTGCAAGACACGAAATCAAGACAGAGCCCCAATGACAGCCAATCTCAATCCAGTGTAAAGAGTTCGCAATCTAAGCAAAGCGAGGAATCTCCGAAGTCTTCCCGTGTGGACGAAACAGAAGCACAGGTTCAAAAAATTGTGGCCTCTGTGTTTAAAGAACACAAGATTCCATTGAAGCATCAAAACGTTACCCAAGAACAAGGTAAAGAGTCGCCAGCATCTTCAAATCAATCCAGACCACAACAGGGACCGAGTAGTTCGCAGAATCAAATTTCCGCAAAAGACGAGAAGTCTGAATCTTCCGGAGCAATTAGCGGTACACCGAAAACAGTAAATACTGTTAAAGTAATAAAGAGAATTGTTGTGAGAAAACCAAGCGGAAGCACTGAAACTTCAGCTAGTACATCCGCTACAAAAGAAGGTGACATTACAGGTACTCCATTGCAATCGACTGGTGCTGGTCATAAAATTACAAAGAGGGTGATCGTTCGTAGAATTATTCGACAGGGAGATACCACAAGAGAGGTTATCATGAATCCAGACGGTACAATAATAGACCCAGCAGAATTGGCAAAATTACCGACGGGTAATGTTGTGAAAAGAGTTGTTGTGAAAAAGCCTCTTGATAAAAGTTCGAGCATTGTTCAAGCTGTGTTGCAATCATCGACAGATCCACGACAATCATCGAGCGCAATAAAGAATAATGACTCCGCCTTAAACGACTCTGCGAAATTTGAATTGAAAGCAACTCAGTCTACAAGTGCACCGTCGTCGTCATCGACACCGAAAATAACGGCAACAACCTCCCAGAAACCTGTATTGGTAGGAGATCAGGAGACTAAGGAGAAATTAGAGCAGCTAGAGAAGAGAGTAGAACAACAGCGTTTGAAGATCGAGGAACTAGAAGCACGTAACCAGCAAGAATTTGAACCTATGGAAGAATTGTCACCAGAACGTCATGACGAATCCGAAGATGAGCAACAATTACCTTTAAAGAGAGTATTTGTGAAGAAGAAGCAAAGTATGTATGACGAAGAGCAAGAATATAATGATAATGATGTAACGACAGTAACTCCTATAACGACTCCTGCGACAACAGCAAAAGAAGATTCAGAAAAAGAAGTGGCAAAGACTGACCCAGAGACGAAACACACGGAAAATGCACAAAAGGAAATTCCTTCACCGCCGAAAACAACATCTACGCCTATGGTTACTATTAGAAGAGAAGGTAAACCATTGATAACCAGCTCCAAAGTTTATGGAAACAAGAAGATTATTGTTGTAAAAACAGAAGAAGCCTCAGAAGTGGAAGAGATGAGCCGAGAATTGTGTAGTATATTAGATTCAGCTGACTCTGTTGTCAAGATGCAAGAGACGGTTCTAAGTAATCTCTCTCAAATATCTGCTCTTGGAGAATCCTCCCAAAAGAATTACAATGATAAACCAAAAGCTGGTCCCTCAAACATGGACGATGATCCAATAAAAACAGAATCTGCCGGTGAATCTGATTCTCAGCCTCAAGATATGAATCTGAAGTTGGAAGATCCTGTTCCAATGGATGTAGAGGAGTCAGAAGAACCCAGCATTAAAGTAGAATCCGTATCCGAAGAACAACCCACTGAACAGCCCGAGCAAACTTCGAATTTGACTTTAGACGAACAAGATCTTTCAGAATCTACAGATATTTTTGAACCCTCGGAAAATGTGTTAGATGTTCAGAAAAGTCAGTTGGCAGACACAGTGATAGAACTCGAGCATGGTAATCATACAATCAATTTGAACGATACTAACGACAGTCAGGATAGTCTTGAAGATAAACTTCAGCAAATGGAAGGTTAAACTCTCTTCCACGGGAAAGTGGAGAATAAGAAAAGCATCAGATGCCCCGTCAAGTAGAGCTTTGGTTTTCACACCTATAAGCTCTGATTTGAACAATACTACATATTTCATCACAATTTTATAAATTTAAAACTCGATCTCGATGCATTTTTGACGGGCATAGATAAACACTTTGACCGTTTTATCACTAGACTCATTAAGTAATCACGTGAATTTAAGATACTCTATATCTTACTACTATATTGCGTATAAACTTCATCATGTGTCTTTGATTTCCCCGTGTGTCCATTCGTAGAATTACATTTGCAATTGCAATCATTAACATTGGCAGTAAAGTATAAAAACCACAAGGCAGTGCCTATTGATGAATGTTTCATATAACAGAGGAAATTGGTTTTAACTACCAAGAGATTCGTTGGCCTTTCGGGATAAGAAATTTGTTATCAATACTTTTGCGTGACTATGACGTAGGGATACTACAGCGAAATATAAATATAAGATCTGAGAGTTTGTAAATTTAGGCACTCGTTTTACGTATCTGACTTATTGTCTGGTATATCAGTAAGTGAATGCCGGACGTAAGAGATTTGTACATATACCGGATCTTGAACTTTATTTGGAACGCTGTTTCTTTTTCAATTATGTACTGACAAAATTGTCACGTTCCATGAAGTTATCGAGCTACAATTTTCATTTTCGCATTGTTATTTACAACCGATATCATCATTGGGAGCACACGAGATACTTCAAAGAATTTAAACCTACACTTGATGATAATTTTTGCGAAACTAGAATGGAGATGGTACATAGATTATCCGATATCCTATAAACACGTTAAGCTATGTATCAAATACAAACTATGGTGTGTAAATGTAAAATCAAAAGTGTTGATTATTTATCAGGAAAACCTTTTCCACACACGCAGTACAAAATGATGTACTTCGCTTTACTTTCGTATAAAACATTTACATTTTATTTCATACAAACCGGGTCTAACACGTGTTTAAGTATACATTTTATTATCAATGGATTAATATGTAAGCATAATTACAAATGCGTTAATATTATTTCCGTTGTACTTTAATATACAATCTATTAAGAAAGAAAAACATGTATCTTATGAGTTTACAAATATAATAGATACAAAACACAACAGTGGATAGTACTTACTATGGTTATTGTCGACCCATTAGAAAGGAAATATAAATATTTATTAAATAATGTACGTTATTATTCCATACAATTCGTCAGAATTCATGAATTAAACATTCGATAATACATATTCTGAACACCTGGTGCGTGATACAGTAATCCCATAATTGTAATCTACAGTATAATGCGTTAATACCGATAAATAAAATAAGTAGTTAGTACGGAATCACTTATAGTGACTTTTAATAAATACGATTTGCATTAAAATATTGTAAACGCATACCCTTTAAACTTACGCATCCTAACGAATCATAAATTGTCGATAAATTATCGAACCATCGCACGGATTTTCGAACAAATGCACTGCGCGCAGACGACGTAAGATGTCGACACCGTAACAAATTTTAATTCGACAGCGAATCTGGCAACACTGCATTTCACAAATTCTAACACAAAATGAAAGTGCGGTGACTTCTAAATTCCGATATAAAAGAAAGTTTCAGATTTTTAATACAGAAAAAGACGCTTTCGTAGAATGTAAATGAGACGAAAATATATTTCAGTGCATGCGGCGTATGGGGATTATAAAAATAACTTACTGTCAGAAGCGTAATTATACTCTCGTTAAGGAAATGGTTATTTTCACTCTCCTACATCTGCATAAATATTTATCTTATTATTTATCATTAATCACCTAATATTATATCGTATCATATAAAAAATTACGAAATAATATAATGAAACTTTATTATAAAATTCTTCTGTAGAACGCGTAGGACGAAGTTTCTAATTCGAGCCAAAATGACCATTTGCTGGACGAGGGTGAAATCTGAGTCGTTACAAAAACTCAAGTCTATAGATTTACAAAACTCGATTCACTTCAAACTACCTGCAATTCAGGGGCGTATTTCTATGTAGACTAACTGTAAGTAGGTTTGCAGGGTGATCAAATTTTGAGGGGCGGTAAATTTCGTGCGAAAGAAATTGAGGAAGTTAAACGTCGAGACTTGAGATAACTTTAAAAAAAAATCACTTTCTTTTCAGCTAGCAAATTAACAATGACTCATATGCGAGTTGTCATATTGAATTAATTTTAAAATTATCTCAGTTCCTCTAAATTAAAATGTTCGATGATATTTCACGGAAAGGGTGGTAGACGCTTCTTAGCCTAGGGGCACCAAATCTCCAAACCCGCCCCTGCTGCCATTGAAACATTGTAACTTACTTCTCTCATCTTTTCAATCGACGAAACTTTAGCTCCATTGGAAGACTAACAATAAATTGAGTAGTTTAATTTGACTCCAACGTGAACAGCAAGAAAATTCGAATAATAGAGTATGAATTTCGATGTTGTCTCTATTTCAGATGAATGCCACTCAGTTTTCGAATTTTTAAGCCTCTCGGGAACTTCGTACGTCCAGGTAGCTCCTACCTATATGGGGGTTTTAAGATTTCGGTAGGGTCTAAACGCAACGGTTAGTGGCAATTGGCAGATCAAGCGGGGTTGACGTTCTTCTTGCCGGTAAGGCTCTGTAGCTGCAAAAATAATATTTCACATGTTTATCGATTGCTCTGCCGGTTATCGTAGCGAACGACATATACAAAAAAAAGCATATTCTCGTCTTCGAATCTTTCTTTGTATCGTCGTTTCTTAAAGTCCACCCCGTCCACTGTTTATGCACTCGAACTTCTGTGGAACAAAGACGATTGATAATTTAATCTTCGTCTCTTAAAGTCCACCCCGTCCACTGTCTATGTACTCGAACTTCTGTGGAGCAAAGATGATTGATAATTTAAGAAAAATAAATCGGCCTTGCTTTCCCATAATTGTTTTCAGGTTATAATAGATTACAGTAGAACATAGAAAGATTCTACCAACGAGAATTTTATATACGCTTTTGTGTTCCATTTATACCTATATACGTACACAGTATGATCTCGCTTAATGTATTAGGCTGCTGCATAACCCAGAATTGTTTTCAAAATTAAACCACATTCAAAATGATCAGTCAATATTTATACCGCGGGTGAAATTTTTTATTTTACATACACCACGAGACCGACAGACAAAATTCGTGCAGCAACCTAACTATTTACTATAAAAGTTTATTTAGAAACGTTAAAAGTTTATTTAGAAACGTTAAAGAATCTGAAACGTTTCGACAAACGGTGATAACTATCTTTTTTATTTGCGACATGTTTATGGAACAATATCTTTTTATTAAATCATTTCGAAAAATGGCATTCGATAGTGGAGATTAGGAACCACGTTGCCATGTGGCTGTATCGCGAACAATTAATTCCGTTTGCGCGTTCTAGCCGCTTACGCTACCTCTTTCTCGTCTGCTCCGTACGCTCTGGCACCGTCGTCTTTTGCAGGGCCGACTGCGTGAGCATAAATCAATCCACCTGCCATCCCACCAAGAATAGGACCGATCCAATAAAGCCAGTGATCGTCGAATGCGCCCATCACGACGGCACTACCTAATGATCGAGCTGGATTCATTCCCGCGCCGGTTCTTGGTACCTGTTCAACCGATACAGGTAAAATTGAACTTGCAATCTCTTCATTGATTGTAGAAAACACTAGACACTATACTGGTACTTACAAGGGGAGATCTCCAACCCGAAAATTAAAAAAATTATGAAACTTTGCTGCCCAAATTCACTCTAAGGGGGTGGAATTGGCCCCTGAAACTCCGGCTATTCCCCGATTTTGCCGAATGGTAGTCCGAATTAAAAGAATAATTTTTGTCTGAGAACTTTTTTTGCATCTCTTTATTTCTCAAAAATACGTAATACACATATATATATCCCCAAAGTTTCGTAATTTTTTTTAATTCATGGGTTGAGGATCTTCCCTTGTTAGTCGAGGTACACTTATTCGAGAAAAATCGGATCGAATAATTTCCTTCTATTAAAAGTACTTGGATTTGTTTTATAATTGCCAACTGTTAGAAGTACTTTAGCTTTGTAGAGATTTTTTCCCCAGGTTTTTAAAGAATTCCTCTGTGATACTAAATAGTTAGGTACCTCTCGGACTACCGATGATAGTTGCACTTTAGACGGTAATCGAAAATAGTTACATTTTAAGTACCTACTGATAAACACCGAGTAAAGAATGGATTTTATACAACCGAGCAACTATTCACATGGGTTGTATTGAAACGAACGTATAGGTCTTGCGAACAAAACTGAAGGGATTGGTAAATTGTTTTTGGTATTCCCTGAATTTTTAAATTTTCAAATACACTTAGTTAATTCTTTGCATTAATTCATCTAATTTTCAATGTTCCTACTGTAAGCAATATCAATAATAGTGTACCCTATAAGTAGTTTATTGAACGGTGATAAGTAGCAGCTTGGATTATGCAATGCACCCGTAGATACTCATTCAATTTTCATGACTGATTACTAAGATGCCCCTTATTTTCAACATACGGTTTCTTTTGCCCTCACCCTCTACTATGGTTCCATTTTTTTTTTTTAAATGGCCTTGAAAAAGATTATTGCAATAGAACAGGAAAGGGTGCCGACCAGGCCTTAAAAATAAAATTCCTTAATGGTTTGAATTTGAAGAATTTCTCAAAAATGGTAAGCCCTATCAAAATTTTGTTCAAATAATATTAGAAGAGCATTCAATTTTCTACAATTAATGTATATATAATTTTGTCGTGCTTCCAACCATTTTATAGATAATAGCATTTGAATATAGATAGATCGGCACTTCGCGCCCCCCACCTGTACGGCGTGACGTATTATCCATACGCGCGTAGTGCCGACCTCTCTATATTCAAACGCTATTATCTAAAAAATGGTTGGAAGCACGACAAAATTACATATACAGTAATTGTAGAAAATTGAATGCTCTTTTAATATTATTTCAACCAAATTTCGACAGGGCTTACCATTTTTGAGAAATTCTTAAAATTCAAACGATTGATGAATTCTAAACTTTAAGGCCTAGCCGACACCCTTTCCTCTTGTCCGATTGAAATAATCTTTTTCAGGAACTATTTTTTATGAAATAGCACCGTTCTAGGGGTGAGAACAAAGAAATACAAAAAAATTTCGACATGTATAAATAAGGGCCACTCTACTGATTACACCGAAAACGAAAACTCATACAAAATCTTTTATTCTTCATCTTCAACTTCTATTCGTACAGGGAATTCACCTCTTTCTTTGTCACACTGCTTAGGAATTATATCACACTCGGTTTACCTCCACTTTGCGAACTTTTCCTACAATTAGACAGGCTTCGCATAAAGAACCTCATATTTTTCTCCTAATTAGAAAAATTACATATGGTGTATCCTTATCAGTTTAGTGTTTATCCTTATTATACAATGAAAGGGGCAATATTTTAGCGAGATAGAAGGTATTTTATATATAGAATATCTTACACCGACGAGGTGGCCGACTGTAACCGCAAGTCCGATTATGAGGGGGGCCATTCCCTTGCTGTGTGGCTTAGCCGCGTCACATGCTCCACATACGACCAGGACCAATATGAAGGCGAGGAAGAATTCAATACCGAAACCTTGGACAGGAGTAACACCCGCAGAGAGAGATACTACCCCTAGAGCACCCTCCATTCTTTCTGGGGATAGCGCTCTCAAAACACCAGATCCTGCTATTGCGCCGATGGATTGGGCTAAGACGTACAATACTCCTCTAATTATCGGTACCTGTAGAGCAAGACAAAGATGAAATTTTTAAATGCACCATATATTCGAAGAATTCAATAACTAAATCATTTCTCCATAGTAGTTAAACTTTTAGTACATCATTTTTTTTATACACAGGGAGGGTCGGGTAACATCGATTTTTTTGTAAAGTGCCCTCATTGTTTTTGGCAATATGAGAAAATATTTTAGGTACAAATAATGTGATAAAAAGAGCTTTTCTTTTAAAGAGCGTGATAAGTTGAAGTTAACAGCTCAATAGTAGTATTGTAATAACGATTTTTATGTTATGTACATATCATGTTCACACATGATTAAAAATGCATTTCCTTCACAGGAATCGTGACCAAGGAACATTAAAAAAGCTGAACAAGTTATCGTACCGTAGATATTTGCACGTTCCGTGGTTTACATTATAATTTATAGAGGATCAATGTAATCTGTTATATATGTGAACTTAATGTTTTATATGTGAACGTTGAAACATTATTTTTATTTACGCAAATTGTTATTATTTACAAGGGTCTAATATTTCCACTGGTTTATTCAACATGCCGAGATCATACATGTTGTCACCTAAGAAGTCTTTGTTATTTTTGTGGATACAACTAGCGTCTATTCCCGTTTAACGACAATTTTATTTTCGACAAAGAAGTTGGTTAAAAATAAGTGAAAAATATTTCAGAAGATTTGGTAGAAAAATATGATCTTGAAAATAATCATCTATCAAGTAATAATCTAGAATATATTTGCAAAAACTATGATAAAATTTTAATAAAAAAACTATAGGAATAGATTCTAGAGACCTTGAAATTGACCCATGATTTTTTTCATAACGATTGGATTCTTTAGACTTTGTATGAGAATGGTAGTCGTTCAAAAATTGCTCTGGGTGTGAGCCACCCAGGTGTGTCAAAGTTGATCGAAAAAAGAGGTGTGTCAATGAAGGGTTAAATTAAATAATTTTATTTAATTTGATCAAAAATATACTAAAAACTAAGAAATAATTATTTTCTTGTACTACAATTACAATGATTATACATATCTCACTTTAAATAAAATCTAGGGGTAGGATATTTCATCGCTTTTCATCGCTCATTTCGACGCTTGATACTGTAATAAAATAAATCATATCCTGTTATGAAATATCCTGCCTCACGATTTTATTTAAGGAAAGCCTCTGGTCAAAACGCTCGAAAAATAGGTGATTTTTATGAATTTGTTACAAGAAGAGGTTATAACATATTCAGAGCCGGCTCTAGGAATTTTACCGCCCCGTGCAATATTGCCGCCTCCACACCGCCCCCGCTGCGCCCCGTCTCCGAAAACTTACTGTTTTAGATGCTACAACATTGGGAATAAATGACATTTTTTATGATTTATTTTACAACCCTTTTATAATTTATTAAATTTTGAATTTTTATGGTTTAGATTTACTTTGCCACTCTGTGCAAATGCACATTTTGCACCACCGGCAGAGCCGGTTCTAAACATATCCTAAAAAATGTTTTTGGCTTTTATTAATACACTTTTTATAGGGTACAAAAAACATTTTGGTTTCACGTTTTCAGCCTCGATGCATTTTCTAAGTGGCGCTTAGTGCAGCGTTACCAAAAATCGATTGGATTTGTGGTTAAGGGTTAAAATTGTAGGGGACGCAATTCTTTCACCCCCTCGGGGGTGAGTTTTTTTAAAAATTTTGTATTGTCATGGTATCTACGTAGATACGCCTGTAAAGTTTCAAGTCTATTAAATTGGTGGGAGAGGGTTAAAATTGAGTCACAAGATTTGAACCAAACATACAAACAGACCGAGGAGAGAAGCTAATATAAAATCGTTTAAATACATTATAATGGCGGGGAAAACAGTACAAGTAGAGTTTATGTCGACGAATGTTTATGTAAACAATTTCTTTTTTGTGAAGTTAAAAATAAAATTCCCTTTGCTCAAATTGTAACTTAATTCAAATTTTGTAATTTTTTTTTCAGATGCGAAGTATATTTTGAAAGCCCAATGGAACGAGGCATATGTAATCAACATTCCTGTCCAAAATTTAACACCAGACCTTACATAGCACTTTAAATACTCTAAGTGTCTTCCTGCCAAAGTAAGTTTGCCCGCCCACCAGAGGGCATAACAGCTGTCGAATTATTTTTTGCTGAACCCAGTGGCGGATTTAACAGGGCGGCCGATGAGCAGTTGCCACCTGGGCCCCTGCTCAAAAGGCCCCGCCCCCAGGGGCCCACTCTTAAAAAAAAAAATGATTTTATCCAAAGTATTTT
This sequence comes from Andrena cerasifolii, assembly GCF_050908995.1. Taxonomy (NCBI): domain Eukaryota; kingdom Metazoa; phylum Arthropoda; class Insecta; order Hymenoptera; family Andrenidae; genus Andrena; species Andrena cerasifolii. Next base: position 4,759,970 of record NC_135125.1, on the reverse strand, counting down.
TTTCTGTATTATTACACTGAGCCCATTTTTAGTAAACTGCCGCTTTATTTTCCCGAAAAATGGGCCCCCGCTTAGAAGGCCCCCCCTAAGTCCCTATCTTCAATAAGAAATTATGATTATATCCAGCACTATATTTTTTTCTACACACTGTAGTTTTTAGTAAACTACCTCTTCATTTTCCCGAAAAAAATGGGCCTCTCAGAGCCTTCGCCACCTGGGCCTTTTTTCTTAAATCCGCCACTGGCTGGACCACAACTGTTGTGATTAAACTATTCGCCTTACCTTGCCAATGACCATTAGGCCGAACGTGACAGCAGGATTGATGTGACCGCCAGAGACGTGTCCTACTCCTTGGATCGCAGCAGCCACAGTCAAACCAAATGCTAAAGCGATGGCTACGACGCTCGCCGTGATGACAGATCCACAGCCAAAGAAATTCAGCAGCATGGTGCCCAGAAACTCAGCTACTAATGCTCGATAAAGGCCAGCCTTTGCATCGGTGAGTTCGTTCACGCCCAAAACTTCTTTTATCTTCGCCATCTACGAGGTAAACCATTCGATTAATTGACTTCCAAGAGCCGCGTAAAAATTCATACAATAAGAAAGAGCGGAACGCTCGCGACAGTACGCGCCGCGGACCGTAAAGAGCAACGTCCACTTTTTCACAGTTTCGCGGCGTCTACGATTCCCATTTGCTCGATCGTCCTTGAGTCACGCTTGGCGAAGGAAAGGATTCCGAAGGGCAGGTCCAACGTTTTATGTAACGCTATTAAAGAACGTTACTAATACCGTTAGAGCAGAAAATGTGTTACAGTCGTTCCCAGAAAGACCGCGAAGAACTCAATGCAGTCAGCAATTCTTAAGGGGTTAGGCCACCTTGGACGGAGCAAAATTGCAGTCATTTTCGGTATTTCTTTAGGAAGATAATGAAATAAACCGAAAATTTAATATGAAGCCGTAGCGGTTTTGCGATATCTTCAATATATTCTTCGCAATTGACACTTTTATAAAAAGAAGAAATGCACTTTTTCTCCCCATGGCCACCATTTCGAGACAAATTAATATTTCTGGATTTCCCTGCGCACTTCTCTAGCTTTAGGCATGCAGAAAATAAAACTTTTTGGTTTTATGTTCTAGGTCAAACGGTATAGCCGTGAGATTGAGCACTGTAGAAAACGTCGCTCCTCAAGCTCTTGCGTATCACGGTTCTACCGCCGCCATTTTGTAGGAAAAAAAAATACGCTTTTTTCCGGCGAGAGTTGTATAATAATAGGCTCCATATTAAATTTTCTCTTTATCTCATTTTCTTCCTAAAAGAAATACCGAAAATGACTGCAATTTCGCTCTGTCCAAGGTGGCCTAACCCCTTAATGCGGCAATTCGAAGGCAGTATTCGATCTTTGCCTTCCCAATATTACGGCACATTCTTCGGCAGACATATTCCTCTGTATTATCGCGCGAGTTTAATTCTTAAATCTCATTTCAACTAACAATTAACAATTTAACGATAGATTTTAACCAGAATTTTATTTAATATCCTGGCAGCAGTCTCTTCCTCCAATAGCTACATTGAACTTTGGGTCAGACAGTGGTGACACGGATTACACGAGATTTATTGAACAGTGGCATGGCAGCAATTAAATTCTGTCCCAATGAAATTTCATTAAAGCCTTTTTTTTCGATCCATCATTCAGTAACCACTTCGTGAACGATGCCACATGATCGTTAACAATTCCGTCGGCCCGCGTCGTGGATTTAGATCGAGGACGCGCAAACGTTGAACGCGCGCATACGTGGCACGCACCGTTACGAATTACGTTACGTCGGAGAAACGAAACGTTAGGTTAACGAGCGCGACGCATCCAGGTTGCATTACGCATGCAGATAGTCATATCCTCGACGAGTACCACAGGCGGTCCCGATCGCCTCGAATTACTTAACCGTTCCTGCACGGGAAGCGAACCGTCACCCACGCCGCAGCGTTTAAGCGTCTTTCGCGCGCGAACATCTTTATGAGCAAATCTAGGTCGTTTATCCTCTATTATTTCCCTAACTCCCCACGTATTTCCTCCGGTGACGAAGAACTTTGTTGCCCTCCATTTTTTACGCTCGATGAGTCATTCGACAACCCTTGAGGACTTCGATTTTATCAGCTCCGAGTTCGACAGATTTATAGCATTTTTTACCCGACTGCGGCATGCAAAGGAGGGTATTGTGTTTATCAAATGAGGTGTCTTTAGAATTGTCTTGACGTTCCGAATGTTATATGATATAAAAAAAATAAAAAAACATTAAAAAAAAATTAAATAAAAATTTAAAAAATTAAAAAAATTAAAAAACCCGACTGCTTAAAAACATTAAAAAATTAAATTAATAAAAAAACATTAAAAAAATTGAATTAAAAATTAATTTTTTTAATGTTTTTTAAGCAGTCGGGTTTTTTAATTTTTAAAATTTTTTTAATCATTTAATTTTTTTAATGTTTTTTTTATTTTTTTTATATCCTATAACATTCGAGAGCAAAATGGTTATATTATAAAAATATTTATATTTTTGTTTATGACCTATGATATAGGAGGCCAAATGTCCACGTGATTGACTTAAGGTGGAATTCCAGTCAGAGATGGGAATAATTTTTATTTAAATAAAATTTCGAATAATGAATGTTAAAAAAATTATTCGTCATGCGTCGGGGACCGGGGGTTGAGGCCTGTAGGCATGTAGCGTCGCCCAATGATGGTCCCCGGCGGCTCGAACGCGCGTCAGAAAATTATTCGACGTCGCAGAAAGTTAAAATTCAAGTTGAAATTAAAGTTAACAAATTTATTCGCTGCTTAAGTTGAAACGATCCCCGAATAAAAAAATTAACCTTATTCGTCGAATAATTTAAAGTTAAAGTGACTTAAAAGTATAAATTTGAAAGAATATAAACTTAAAAGAATAAATTCTATCCGTCATTTAAATAATTTTTTATTTAATTAATGCTCAACTCGGGTACTTATCTAATTAATGTTGCACCAATAAAGTGGAAAGTATTACTGCAATACTACTCGAAAAGTAATGAAATGAATTTGATAATTTGCTCTTGTTTCGCAAGATTATAAAATACCGCTAGCTACAATTGAGTAATGATTAATATTATTACCTGAAAACGCTGATCCATTATGTAGAACGTGTTATAATAACGATATTAGTAAAATAGTAAGGTTAGAAGCAGGGACCTGGAACGAAATGTTTTTTTGTTTCGTTTCGGTTCAGCTCCGATAATAATAATTTCGTTTCGCTTAATATCAATCCTTGTTGCTGAAAAATATTTCGTTTCCATTAGAACGAAAAATCTATTTTGTTCCGGATCGGTTATTTCATATTTATAAAAAAACTCAAATACTTATTTTTAACAATTTTATTGCATTTGGCAGTTATATTATAAAATATTATGCATTATAATTATATATTATATATTACACATGTTATGTAATATGAAAAAAATCGCAGAATGTATCTACCTACTATTCATCTTCAGGCCAAAATAGGTTCATGATGAAAGTAAGGGGCGCGCACAATTTAAATTTTTCAACATAAAGGGTGCGTCCAAAACAAAACAATAAGGTTATTAACCGGAATTTTTATTTTGGTTATATCGTTTTCATTCCTGCGATAGAATTCAGAATTTTGTTTGGTTTCTATTTCTGTTCCGGAAAAATATTTCGTACTTTTTGTTTATCGTTTCCGTTTCTATCTAGGGATTGCAAATTTACCGACTTTTTCAATAACCGGAAATTCGGTAAAATTTTCAATCAAATCCGGTTTACCGGTATTTTTTAAGATATTGAAAATATAAAAGGAAACATTACAAAAAAAAACTTCTCTTGAACTGTAATTGAGCATTATAAAAAATGTGCAAATAAAACTATTCTGAATATAAAATATAAAATGAGATAACACAAAGTAGATATACTTGTATAATTATTGACAATACTTATTAATATGGATCTTCACCACGAAAACAATGAAAAGAATTTTAACTTACATACATAATTAAATATTTTTTATTTAACAATTCTTTTTAACAAATAAGCCCGCAAAGAACATAATTTGTCTAAATTGTAAAAATAATCCAGCCGCGGATAAAGCGTTCTCAGATTCTACACTTGTTGCGAATTATCTACTACAACTCATATGCCATTTGTACCTATATATTTTCTCCTTCATTTTTCTACTTGAAAATATGTCCATTTTTTTATGACTCGATTCAGATTTTTAGTTTTTTTTTGGAGGTCAGAGTTGGTTCTTCATGAGATACTTCGGTTTTCGTCTTTATTAGTAATTGAAGTTTTTTTTCCACTGATAATGTAGTAGATGTGGACGGAAGTAATGAGCGCATATATGCGCTAAATTGCTATACGTAATTTATCGAATTACCGGTAGAAATTTGGCGAATTACCGGTAAAAACTCGAGGGTATTTCTCGCGATTGGAATCCCTATTTCTGTTCCGTTCTGGGTCTCTGGATAGAAGAACTAAAGATATAAAAGTACTTAGATAGATAAGTAGTAAGTAGTCCAAGTACACAGTAACAATTTGCAAGCTGACAAGGCAGCTAATAACCGAAGCCAGCAAAATAAGTAATATTGAAATGCGTGGGGTCAATGGAAACCTCAGAAGTCATCCTAGAGTTAAGAACATTAGAATCTCCCTTTGAGCAACGGCAAGGTGCAAAAGTAACGTTGCAAATATCGTTCAAACGAAGAATACGTGTTCTGAAGAGATGGCAATGGGAATGGCGCGAAGGATCGTTAGCAAGTTTACGTTTGTCTCGCGCGAAAAACCGTTTAAGCTGATTCAATAATGGATTTAATTCGGGTGAGATCATCCCACTGCGCCGAGCGAAAGAAGGCGATATGACATTCTCATCTCACGCAATTTCTGCGCTGTCACGTGCAGTACTTGCATTGCAGTATTTGCAATTTAAGGGTCAGATGCAATAAGGGAAAAAATTATTGTCCAAACGCTAAGAAAGATTGGAAAATTAAATGTTGTTAAACTGAATTTTAAAAAATATAGTTTTGTAAAGCTCATCACGACACGCATTTTTTCTATTTACAGTTTGTTTATCCAGTCATTACTATTGGAGCTAAAAATTATAAACAAAAAATTTTTCATCGTCCAAAATCATTAGGTATTTCTTTAAACATAAATTGCGATAACTTGAGTAAATATCAAGGGATCGTTACGAAACTTAAAACATAACTTCAGGATGCTTTGGGGAAGCCGTAAAATGTGGGCACAAAACAATTGTGTTAAGAAATGTAATAATATTTAATTAAAAAGTAATACTGGATATAACCCATGCTTTTCAACGTTCGCAGTTAAAAAGTATCGAGGTAATTTTGAGGTACACGTAACTTGCAGCGACAAAGTTTTTCCTTAATATACAAGCAAGATTTTCATAAATTTTCATAGTGATTAATAAATAAATGTAGAAGATATGACGATATATATAAATCCCGCGCGCCACCAACAGTCAGCGGCCGCGTATAATGCGCCACTTAGCACTCGCGTTGACTGTTGGTGCCGCGCGGGATTTATATATATCGTCATATCTTCTACAATTATTTATTAATTAGTGTGAAATTTTGTGAAAATCTTCCTTGTATATTAAGGAACAACTTTACCGCTGCAAGTTACGTGTATCTCAAAATTACCTCGATACTTTTTAACGGCGAACGTTGAAAAACATGGGTTATGTCCAGTATTACTTTTTAATTAAATATTATTACATTAGTTAACACAAGTATTTTGTGCATACATTTTGCGGCTTCCCGAAAGCTTCCGGAAGTTATGTTTTAAGTTTCACAACGATCCGTTAATATTTACTCAAGTTACCGCGATTTATGTTTAAAGAGATAATGATTTTGGAAGATGAAAATTTTTTTGTTCATAATTTCTAGCTCGAATAGTAATGATTGAATAAACAAACAGTAAATAGAAAAAATGTGTATCCTGACGAGCTTTACAACACTATATTTTTTAAAATTCAGTTCAACAACATTTAATTTTCCAATCTTTCTTAGCATTTGGCCAATAATTTTTCCCATTTCCGAGCGCTAAATAGTCAACCCTTATTGCATCCGACCCTTCAATCGTGTTTGCCCTTTTCTGATGCCCTTTTTCCACCTCGCAGTCGTGCAGTGTACAGGCAATTACTCGAACGCTGATATTTATATCCTTTCCACTTGGATCGCGTTATTGTACAATATAAAATTTCGCTCGTATCATCGATTTCAATTACGCAAACAGTAATGGAATTACACCGTTACCTAAGTAGTAAGCCGCTCTTATTTACGAAATACGAGCACTGATCTGTGACGTTCCGTGCAGTGGGTAACACGCGGGAAGGGTAATGATGACCACGAACAGAAGACGTTTACGTTTCTTTGGAATATATACATAACTGACGAGCCTCTCTAACATCATAAATACATATAACAGTACAATGAACTACTCGCGTAATTACTTTATCTACGCTCGTGTTCAAAGGGTATTCGCGAGCCGCGCGTTTAATCCCACGTGCTCTTTGCTCGCGTAAGATCGAAACGCCACCGATGGTTCTTCAACGAACTGCTTTTCGAAATCCTTTCGCCCACTGATGACCATTGTCAAGTTTCTTAAATTTTTCATTTAAGAGTTCTCCGCTTAACTACCATTTGCATAAATAAATTACTGAAGGTGAAACAGATCGGTCTATTCCGAACGAGACATCTGGATCCTTTCGATGATGTCACATCCAGAGATTATTCTCTCCTGCTGTCCAGCGTAGCCCGATTCCACGGCGTACATTCATGAAATTTACAGTTTTTACGAGGCGTGCGCTGTTTCTAAACGCTCGAGAAATAAGCACGCCTTGCTTCTCTTCCTTGCGAACTTAAGGGGGTATACCCGTTTGAACCCTCGGAAAATGTATACATTTTGTGGATTTTTTTACAAGTCAACGGTTTGATGCAGATTTCCCGTTTTTTAACTATGTTTACATAGTATTATGAACTACTTATAAAAAAAGTTTCAGTTAAAAAACTATTGTTTTTCGGAAGTTACGGATACATGTCCGAAAGTCTCTCGATTTTAGACGGCTAAACGGTGGCCCTAAAAACTCGCGCTACGTTCAACCAATTTACTTCAAATTTTGCATGCAGAATCATAATAAGATTCCACATCGTCCAACGAAGGCGATTTTGAAAATTTTGAAAAATAAAGAAATGGTGAGAGATCAAAGGTAAAGTTAAATTTTTCTAAGAGAAAAATCCACCTTTTTCCTTTATAAATAATAAACGGGGAATCGAAATAAAAAAAGCCTTCGTTGGACGATGCGGAATCTTATTATGATTCTGCATGCAAAATTGGAAGTGAATTGGTTGAACGTAGCGCGAGTTTTTAGGGCCACCGTTTAGCCGTCTAAAATCCAGAGACTTTCGGACATGTATCCGTAACTTCCGAAAAACAATAGTTTTTTAACTGAAACTTTTTTTATAAGTAGTTCATAATACTATGTAAACATAGTTAAAAAACGGGAAATCTGCATCAAACCGTTGACTTGTAAAAAAATCCACAAAATGTATACATTTTCCGAGGGTTCAAACGGGTATACCCCCTTAAAGAATTCGAAGATTTTTGTCTGGCTTACATTTACTTCGCCGTTACAACTAGGCAACGCCATCGAAAACTACAGGAACGTTGCTTAGACTATTTTATACCCACTTTTAATTACAGAGTTTTCCATTTGCCCGTCGCAGGTTCTCAGGATAAATAATCGTTTACCTTACATTCGACGCGACCTTGTTAAGTTACGCGGTATTTTCCCCGGCTTTGATTACACTAGATGTGACGTTCTACCACCGCGTTGCTTCGCTACCTTTCCCGATATCGTTCAACCGCAGCTCGCAGCGAACGAGAAGCTGAGAGGGAGTACGTTATCCATTAGTCCTGCCGTTTCAAAGCCTGTCCGCGCGTTCGCGACTCCGTGCCCCCTCGGATCACTCCGCGAAAGCGGCGGGAACCGGTCGATTTCATATAAATCACCCGTTAAGTCTTCTGCGATTTATCGCCGTGCACTGCTCTCGACCGCGTCGGTCGTTATCCCTATATGGTGCAGCACAGGTGCGCGATATCTCTCCTTATCTCTCGCCATCTCTTTTCCCTTACCCTCGTTTCTTCAGCCGCGGATAAAGCGCCATTTAAATTCTTTCGCACTGTGGCTCGTTACTTTCACGTATTCAACGTCCGCGATAAGGCGAGGCTCCCTCCTATAAGCGGCTCGAGACAATTAGAGGGTTATCATTCTGCATTTTTAGGGAGCGAGGTGAACTTCGATAACATAAAAGATGGCGCATATTCGGTGTAGTCATTTATTGAGTGCGCAAATATGCTCTGAGGCACTTAGACATTACTGAACTGGAATGCCAGTTCTGTGGAGCAGATTATTTTTGTGTCAAATTAAATAGTGTCCCGATTGTGGAAGATTTTATAATAAAATAGCACATATTGTGTATTCTGTTAGAACCTATATATATATTTTTTTCTCATATGTGTACTTTAATTACTCGGATTATATTTCCCGAGAGCTTCCAAGTGTTTCTATCCCTAAGCTTTGGTACATCTGCTTCAGTTTTATTGTCCTCGTCTTCCAAGCACCGAACCCCCCCGCGAGGTTCTGGAATCTGTTGCGGACGCGACACTCTGTCCGGCCGGTAATCCACTCGTTCTACTTTTCAGGGGAGCTAATAGAGGTTCGTTCCACTGTCACTTTGTAAACCTGTCGCCAAGCTGCGTTTCGTAATTTTCGGGTGTCCGCGTGCGAAGTAGCCGCTGTTGTTTAGTTAACCCATTTGTCATTCGCGAAACTATTCTGAGAGCACGCGGTGCTGTTTACTAGCCAACGATTTCTAATTACAAAATTCCATGCGCGCCACCCCCGCGACGGTCGCACTCGGCGAGCCTGCGTTACGTAAAATTAAAAGTAATTCCTACTTTGGACGTTCGTTCGATGATTGCCGCCGGCATGCGCGCCAACACATGTAAATACATGCCAAGCACGCATTGTATAACCGTGGATCCTTCTAATTACCCCGAGCAGAAAGCGGCAGGTCCGCTACTCGGCGCAAATCACTTGCTTCCATTCGTTCGATAAAATCGTAATTAAACACAAATTTAAGCCCGACGCACGAATTTTTTAAACGAAGCTCAATCAGGTTGGAAAGTAGCAGGGTGTCTAGTGAAAGATGACGAAGCACTCACCCTGAAGGCAGCCCAAATTTATCCAAGGGTAGCGCGGCTAGCTCTGAGGCGGTTCTGTGACTGTTGCGGACGCGGATTCTGTCGCAACCTCTGCGGTAGCGGCTCTCGGAGAAGCGAACGCTCCGTAAGAGTCACTGAGCGACAACTGTCGAGGCTCCCGAGCATAGAAAACAGCTGGTCTCGCGTACATAGGTATCTGACTGCGTCTGTTCTGGTACTCTGGTAGCTGGTACCAGAGTAGGGATATCACGGTTAAAACGCACGACGATCTCCAGGTAACACTTTTGTTTTGATTCGGCAACCATGCCGGGCACAACTGGATGTGCATCTTGCTGCCACGTGATTGCCATTTAAATTACCAAATTTTGTAACTTCGTCTCGGACACTTTACATTGTTTCGTATTTTCTTGTACGTAAGACGTTTCTGCATTAATGCTATTCCACGTCAGAACGAATGGGCGAAAGATTTCGTTTCACCGATTCTCTTAAAAATTACAGTTTTTGATACAGTTTTCGAAATATTTAATGTTAAAGTTTCGAAAATTCGAACAGAATCGGCTGACGCGTCGTCACTTAAACTGTAATATCTCGGTCATTTTTAAAGATAATGCCACTGTTTTGGGTTCATTTTAAAGCTGAAGGAATGCTTTCTGAAACAGTATATATAATGTTTTGGTTATTGTTAATAAACTTAACAGTAATCGATGGCAAAGTTTCAAATCGCGATTTGACGTCGTTCCCAACCACGGTCCGGCTTGAAAAAAATACCATTAGGTTCGTTAAGTCTTCAACTAATGAATACCTTTTTGAAAAAGAGTGGAGAGATTTTGGGAACAGTTAACAAAAATAAAACTTAGGATAGTGTACACCGCTTGGAATCTTTTATATGGTGAGCAGAGATATTCCTACTATTTTTCTGGAGAATACCGAAAACACTGAAAGAACAATTTGTTTTAACACATCGTATATAAATACTTTCCTACGCTAGGCTATTGTTTTGAAAACGCGTGCGCGCGGACTGACCATGGGATCCGTGCAGTTCCAAGCGGTGTGCACTATCGTAGGTTTTATTTTTTTCCTAACTGTTCCCAACATCTCTCCACTTTTTTGAAAAAGGCATTTACTAGTTGAAGACTTAACGAAGCGAATGGTATTTTTTTTCAAGCCGGACCGTGGGTGGGAATGATGTCAAATCGCAATTTGAAACTTTGCCATCGATTATTGTTCAGTTTATTAACAATAAACAAAGTATTCTATATACGGTTTGAGAAAGCATTCCTTCAGCTTTAAAATGAATCCAAGGCGGTGGCATTATCTTTAGAAATGACCGAGATATTACAGTTTAAGTGATGACGTCAGCCGATTCTGTTTCAATTTTCGAAAATTTAACATTAAATATTTCGAAAACTATTTGACATAGACAGCTGAAATTCAGTATACTTTGTTTTTGCAAGGTTATCGACAAATGCTGTAATTTTTAAGAGAATCGGTGAAACGAAATCTTTCACCTGTTCGTTTTGAATAGCTCATTAGCGGACTTCGTTATTTTGTTGGGAGGGGACCAAGAATATTAGTAATAATAATTCTTCATTGCACCAGTAGATACTGCGAAAATAGCAAGAGGATAAAAAAACAAATGGGTACATATAAAAAAAAACAAGGAAGAGAAAAATAGTAGAGTTAGAAATTATATAGTTTATGTAAAAGTAGAAGTTGAGTGTAAAAGGCAATGAACAATATTAAATATTTAGAATCTATTAGTACTCATTACTGTAGCTTTTTTTATTCAGTAGCACATTCTAAAAACAAATTTTAATTCATCAGTTGCTGTTACAGTAAGAAGTCACTCGTTTGAAAATGTTTAAAATTTAATTAGCGTATTAAATTTGCATCGAGATCGTCCGGATAGAAAATTGGGAAACCAATACAATTTTTTGGATATTGTTTAAATTGTTAGACGAAATGCAGAGTGAAAGGCCGCGTAATGTGAAGATTATCGCAGCAAAGAATAGCGGACATCTTTATCTGAATGATTTGGTTTTATTTTTACTGCACTGTCACTAATGTCGTGTTCTTACTACTACTGGCGGCCGCGATAATGGAACGCCCAGAACAAAAAAGATGTCCTTCATGGATTAATGAAGAAAACTGAAAGCTAAATTGCGAAGGAAACGGTACGCGAACGCTTCAGATATATATTTCTGCAAAATCTGCTAAATCCCCGAGTTTGCCTCCTCTGTTTGGACTTTAAAACGCGTTCTCCTTACTGTTATCATTATCTCAAAAATTTTGTTTCTAAATATAACGGCGATAATTTGATAGTTTTATTCGTTCGATTTTCGTTACGATTATTTTTCACCTTTTTAAATGTTTATTATATAAAGAATCATGTTTTCCAATCAAACAGTGGGAACGTAAGTTATTAATGAGGCCCCCGTGCAAAATAGTCCGTGTAAAAGGTTTTTAATCTTAGTCTGCATTTTACCAAATGCTGCGTATATTTAAAATAATTGAAATTTGGATGTTTCATTTTATATTAAATACACGAAGGTACAGAATAGACAAGTAGTTTTTAAAATAAAACAACAATTTATTACGCAAGAGTTATTAAATGATATTTGGAAACACGGACGAAATAGTTTGTTCTTTAATTAAGCTCATGAAATACGCAATTAGTTTCCTTGATTGACATTCGCGACATGTTTCATTGAACTTTCGACCCAGTCTCGACTCCGACTTGGGTCTTTAAAACTACACCAATGTAGATCGATTTATAAATCAATTTATGCCTTGGCCTTCCACTTACGTAAACAATTTAAGTGATTTTACCAACTACTTGCTTCTGTTCTCTCCTGAAAAGTAACAAATACAAAAGTATATCGAGTGCAACGTAGAACAATGGAGATACAATAAATAAATGTTTCTTTATCCGAATAAATACGCAATACCAATTTTACAGTAAATAATTCCTCGATATAAGGAATATATATTACAAAATAATTTTGGGAGATAATAAGTCGACTACTATGTATGTTTACAATAATTTATAATATTTCTATTTTGCCTAAATATCTTCTCTTTCATCGTTTATTATTAAATCTATTATTATAATTATTTATTTTTTTTCTATCAGATCTCATTTCTTCCACACAGTTGGACGCTGCACGTTCCAAAATTGCTGCTCCATTCCAGTTAAAGTCAAAAGTTCTTATCTTTCTCTTCGTTTCGATATCTGATTCTTCAGCAGCTTCATAATCTGTTTGCACACAGTTTCCTCATCAGACGCAATTAAATATCTGTCGAGGCGAAACGAGATTTCGATTCAGGAAATTCCATTACATTATCAATAACTTATACGCGCACAGTATACGAAGCAGAGCTGGCTGCTACTGTTCAGTCGCATTCGAATTAGAAAGCCAGCGCGTGTAATTTGTACGCACCAATCTTTCCCTGCGCTCGCATTACGCCCCTGCCAGATAGACATCGCGCTGTCTTTACCCCCTTATTTGTTCAGCATTCTTTCTTGACATTCAATCGGACGTGCACAATCATCGGCTGCGAATTTAACGGTTTACCTGGAAGTGTGCATAGACCGTATCTTCTGCTATGCAGACAATGCCGAGCACGAGTGTGCTGCTGCGTACGTTCGTAGGAAGCGAAGGAAACCGTTTGCAGTTGGCAGAAGTCGACTATAAACCAAGCGGCATTTTATTCAGAAAAGATAGTACTTTCGGAAAATGCAATAATAAAAATAGTTTTTTCCACTGTCTAGTCCCCTTTAAAGTTTCTGGGCAAAGGTGACGCTATAGGTTGCCGCTTGGCGTTTGTTTTTAGCTGCCAAATCTGCAATTTTGCGAAATTTACTATAAACCAAGCGGCATTGTATTCAGAAAAGATAGTAGGGGAAGGTGGGGTAAAACGGAACGCTTAACTTTGGAGGGTGATAACTTAAAATCGGGAGGAGAAAAAGACACGAGACTGCAACAGGAGTCTTCAGTAGACCTTAGACTATAAGAAAATCAAAGTGGTTGTTAAGAAAAATCTTTGGGAACGACGGAAAATGAAATTTAACGGAGGTATTGAAATCTTCGCCTCGCTGAAATGGTGGGGTAAGACGGAACACCCACTCGAAGACCGTGTAAACGTACAAAATTTTTATTTTTATGATTTAAAATGTATTGATTTATGTTAAAATCTGTAAATATATGTTTTAGGTATAACTATTGCAAATAGATTATAACAAAAATATATATTATACATATAAGAGAAAATATTTTATTAGATAACATGAAAATTACGGAAAATAATAATAAGGATAGTAATTAAAAGTATAATCTACAATATAATAATTAACAGAGAAAATATACACGTACTAAGAGACGTTTCCATTCTTCCCCATGTATAATAGGCGTTCCGTTTTACCCCACGAAAAGTGTTCCGTTTTGCCCAACGTGCAGTAATTTAGTAAACATTTAATATTTACACTTCAGCGCGAGGTAAACAACTTTTTATATACGTCAAAATGTAGCGTAAGGGCTATAGAATCCAACGATGTACTTGCCGTTATTAATTTCCCAAACCCAAGTACCGAAAAGTGGTCGAAAGTCCAACGCAATATTGAAACGTTGATACCGGAAATTTTTCCAACTCTCTTAATGGAAAAATAACGCGTGCAGGGGTCTATGGTCTATCACAAAATGCTATGAGGACCCTTTGGTTCCATGCCGCGCGATACCAACTCATTCGCAGCTCTTATCTAACAGAAACATTGGTGTTCCGTTTTACCCCACTTTCCCCTACTAGATGACACCTCGTTGATTAGAGCAAAATCATGAAATTGGTTTTTAGGCATATATGCGGGTAGTAACCTTTCGAAGTGAACACCAAGTTGATACCTAATCAGGCCTAAGAAATAATAAGGAATCTGAGAAAACATATTTCACCCCTTTTTACCCTCTTCGGGTTGGAATTTCAAAAAATCCCTTCTTGGCACAACGATTATATAAGTATATAATTATACAATTTAATAATAAATAAATAATAATTTATAATATAAGAAGATAGATGAATATGTACGATTTCCATTTGATTGAGTAGAGTCCCTGGTTCTTGAGTTTCTAGGTTTTGGGATCATCTTTTAGTACCACTCTGTTCTTTCTTCCGAGCAACTGGAGATATGATTTATAAAAAGAATATTATTCGAGGTTGATCATCGGCAGATATAAAAATGAACATACAGGATGAATCGTTTAGTGTTACAGATTAATCGACTGGTCAATTTGCATTTCTGAACGCAGCAGCGCACGCCTCCGCCGATTCTCTACTTGAGAATGATTTAATTCGTTCATATATCAGCTTCCTTAACGAGATTAAGTTGCCTGCTTCTGTTAACCAAACGCGAACGGTTTGCTACAAAACGTACATTATTTTCCAATTAAATGTTACACAACAACAATTAGAAAAATTGTTCCATTTATGACAGTACTATAATTAGTGCATTCTTAAAGTTAATCCTCTTATTATAAATAAGATTATTTTGTATTGTGTACTAAGTCACTAGGAATAACAATCGTATAGTGTAGTGACGTTATATTGTGTTATCACATTGTTATAATCAGAGTTGAGCATTAACTAAATAAAAAATAAACATTGAATGAAAGTTACTTTGACTATTCGACGAATAAAGTTAATGTTTCTATTCGACGAGAATTTATTCGACACGTGGCGAGTAATTTTTTAAATTTTTATTCGATATTCGAACTCTTTATTTAAATAAAAATTTTGCCCATCTCTGGTTATAGTTAATACGAGAATCTTACAACATACTTAATTTCTTACCAAAAATTCTTTAAACACAATACTTAGAAGAGCATAAAAAATAAAAACAAATAAAGATAAATAGTAGCAGATTGAAATAAAAAAACCCATTGCTAATAAGCGTATTTTCCAAAACCTAATTTAAGGGGTTCTTCGCATTTTTGAAACTCCAGCAAATCAAGCTTAAATAAGTGAGTAAATAAAATCAATAGAAGAACAAGGTTTCTCAGGAACCCTAGTTTATTAAATTAAAGAACATTTTTAAATTCAACATATTAATGCTTCCATTGCCAAATAATCGAATTTTGATTAACCATAACAAGAATCTTTTCACTTCCTGGCGATATAAAAGTACCTGTTTATCAGTTACAGTGTACACCACATCCTTTCTGATAAATTTCTTCGACGAACAGCAAAGGTCACCGAGAGCCAGCTGTTCCACTCAAAAAACGTGACACAATTTTCATATTTTACGCTTCTTGCGCGCACATGCGAGCTGAAGGCATGCGCATTCTTGGAAATAGTATAACAGGAACATCATCATTACCGCTCCTTTCTCGTGTTCTGCGCTGTCAAGTCTGTTTTTCCATAAGGCGAGGATGTGTGCGATAAGAACGTATTCCCTCGCCTATGGTCGTTTACGTTCCACATTTCACCCAGACGACTGTCTGCTCTCATCTACTCCCAGGTCGTTACTAGTAATTATCTTCGTCCCAGTAAACGCATCTCTTTTCGTGGAACACCGATTGTTCTTCGATGCCAATGAACGCGCCGCTGCGCAAAAACTGGACGACGCACTGCGCTTGGCATCCTGGAAAATGCGATAAGAAATCATCGTGTTGCCGTTTCATCGTTTCTCATTATGAAAACGGCGGGATCTTTTGCTTATTAAATATATCGAGAGAGATCAATGGAAAGTTTGAACTAAGAACGGTGACAGAAATAAGATAATTCCCCTGCAAAGAATTATATTTCAGAATTCGTGTCACATAGATTAGGAGCAGGCTACCCAGAATAAAACAATAATATTCATATTAAGAGGAGTAGAATTTTGGAATTGGAAAAAATAGTGATTTCAAAATCAACAATTCATTTAATTCCAGGAACTTAACTTTATTTCAAACTGTAGTGTGCAGAGGGTTACCATTTTATTAAAGTGAAATACACCCCCTTTTGAATTAAAAAATATCATAAAAACGGTCCATGTGCTGAGGAGTTATGCGGGGACAAATATAAAAAAAATACATACGGGTCGAATTTATAACCTCCTCCTTTTTGAAAATCTCCACGTGTTCTCCCATGAATTTTGAGTTTAGTTAGCGGTGTGTTGGGAGTAGTACGAAGATCAATTACGATTGAATTGATCCCTGGGAGACAGGGCGTGTAAGAAATTCGCGGTACTGAAACTGTTTTGTGTCAAGTATTAAGAAGTCGATTTAATGAAAACCAGGCGCCTCGCCCTCAACACACCCTGGTGTCCATTAGTTCTCGATTTAGAGCTTATACGCAGGTACTTGCTCGAAGAATACCATTCGTGTTGTCCTTGACAAAGCTGTGTTTAAAAATACGAATTTGTTAATCTTCGAGGAGCCTCCTGGGATTTTTTTTTATAAAGGGGAGAAGCCATAAGGTGCCTCAAATTTAACTGAAATTAATGCCAAGAATTAATAGCGTTTCAGGGTTTATAAATAGGTGTACTTTACTAAGCATTTAGATGTACAAGGAATGAATTTTATTAGTGCACTTTACAAGTCGATAGAGGACGTAATATAATACAGGACAAGCAGTAAATTATACGTAGATATGTATGAAAAATGAATTGCGCAAGATTGTTTGTGTTATCCTGTAGATATATCAAGCGCTGTGCTAGGAGATTCGTGTTGAGTAAAACACACACCAGTCGATACTAATTGCGTTGCACACAAATGTTATTTACGAGCTTCCGCATATTTTATTCCAGACGATTCCCAAACGAGCACGCTTTACACGTTATTCGCCGTGATTTATGTAAAACGTCACGTATTAAAACTTTGATGCCACCTCTCGTGTAATTAGATACTTAAGAAATTTCTTTTATATTTCAATAATGACACTGAGAGTGGCATGTAAACTTATATTTCGAAAAATAAATATTGCTTACCAAGTAGATTAATGATTTTAAAATAGTTACTAATTAGCTTTTTGATAACGTAACTTTTTGGATGAGGATCCTTAACTTTTAATAAATATTCTTTTCACTCAAAATGTTGTAATATAGAAGTATAGTAATATGTATGAAGTAGCTGCTTTAGCAAGTGAATTTATCGAAAATAATTAGACCCTAATACATACGTTACTTTGCACGGTAAAACCTATACAAAAAGAAATATCACCAATGGAAAGTCTAGCGCCCGAAAGACGAAAAAGTTCAAATTAAATTATCGTAATTTATGTTTAAAGAAATATTTACTTTGGAGGAAGACAATTTTCTTGTTTATAATTTTAATCTCGATCAGTAATGATTGGAGAAAAAACCTGTAAATAGAAAAAATGTGTGGCGTGACGAGCTTTACAACGCTATATTTTTTAAAAATCCAGTTTAACAACATTTAATTTTCCAATCTGTCCTAACGTTTCCAAGCGCTAGTCCCCTGTCCCCTTATTACACCCTTCAATTTCTGAAGCCTCAAAACTCTACAGCACTATAGGTTACGAAACGTCAGATGACTCACTTTGCATTACAGTATCAGATAAATGATAGAAATGTCAGATTTGTAGGTTCTAATCTTATTAAAGAGTGTTCGATCTCGAAAATAATAAATACCTTCAGCGAATCCACTTAAATTAGACAGCGAGACCTCCATCGAGCTGGTTTACAAGGGGGAATATTGGTAACAATTAAACGTTCGTTAACAAGTGAATTGGGAGACGTTGTAATATTTCACGAGGATCGTCACAAGGAGTGCGAGACACTGCAGGTGTGACGTGCCATCATACCTCTTTCTCATTGACTCCATCGACTGACCTCACGTATGCTAATTGTCGCGATTTTATCCGCACGCGAGCTCACCATTGCTGTAATATCAGTTAACAGCTTCGATATAGGCCGCGGGAAGGTTAAGAGGATTGAGTATCGATTCGCGGCGAATGAAAAATATATTTTTCACCACGTGGCCGATCCACCCTGATTTACGCGCGTAGAAAATTCGACCGACAGCCCGCGCGCGTTATCCGGAGGAGGAGGCCTTATTCGAAGTAACGACGACCCACTTGGAAAACCGTATCAACTGGTTAGATCTCGGCCACCAAGGAGCAGTTAACGTCAGACTTTGCAGGCGATGACCGGAAGTCGTGGTCAAAGACTGTTAGGCGACCTTTAAACGAGACTTTTATCACCGTCCTTGATATCCCGACGCCGAGGGTAGAGGTGCTTTACGCCAAGTGTTTATGCAGGGCCACAATTGCTTGAAAATATTCGGCCGAGTATTGTTTACTGCGGATAGGAACACTGGTACCGTGGATAGTTATTGCAAAGAAGGCAATGGGCGACTGGCAGTGGCGGATTTAACTGGGCCCCTGCTCGCAAGGCCCCACTAGGGCCCCTCGCAAAAATTATGATTTTATCCAAACTATATTTTTTTCTGTATTATTACACTGAGTTCGTTTTCAGTAAATTGCCGTTTTAGTTTCTCGAAAAATGGGCCCGTGCTCGGAAGGCCCTCCCTAGGGCCCTGTCTTAAAAAATAATGATTTTATCCAAGCACTTTTTTTCTATAGTTTTCTGTACATTTACCCCCTTTTGGTAAACTACCTCTTCGTTTTCCCGAAAAATGGGCCCCTCAATGTTTGCCACCTGGGCCTCTTTTCTTATATCCGCCACTGGCGATGGGGTTGTCGTTTGATTTACAGTAGAAATTTTTAGTGAAGTCTATTGTTCAAAATTGTAGCAGAAGGAATTTTGAATAGTGGTCTTCGAGGAGTTTGTGGCATCTAGTTGTATCAAACTGAAAGAATTAAGTCAGTGGATGGTTGATCGAGGTGTAAAGTATTGTGTAAAATTTTCAGTGAAAAATTGTTTGACATTGATTTTAATTGAAGCAGAGTTTTAGGAAAGATTAAGAGTTTGTATCATGCAGTTGCAATTAATTCCTTACCTACCTTTATAATTCTAGTGCTGAAAATATCCTCGTAGTATGAAATTTGTTTTAACCCTTCGTTGATACACCTCTTTTTTCGATCCACTGTAACATACTGGGTGACTCACACCCAGAGTAATTTTTGAACGACCGCCATTCTCATCTAAAGAATCCAATGGTTATGAAAAAAATCATGGGCCAATTTCAAGGTCTCTAGAATGTATTCCAATAGTTTTTTTCATTGAAATTTTATCACAGTTTTTGCAAAAAAAAATCTAGATTATCATATGTAAGGAAAAAACGAGCAAAATCTTCAAAAAATGTTTAGCTTGAATATTAGAAGCTAAAAATCTACAGAGTTGTTGTTCAGATATAATATTTTGAGAAATAAAGTAGTTGGTAAGTCAGCTTTGGGAAAAAGGTATTTATTTTGCATATGGAAGGTAGGCTATTTCGGTAATTGAACAAACAGAGATATTCCACGAATATCCACGATATTCTACGTATTAGAAAAGGCACAGAGCCTCGAAATCAATAAAAATCAGCTTACGGGTGGCCTACGCCCACAGTGTCAACGAAGGGTTAACTCACGTATTTATTATTATGTTTAAAGTATTATATTATTCATTTAAACTTAAAACTTTTTACAGCTTATAATTTCGCAATTATACAATTTAGTACCCTCCGCAGTTAAGGGTGGGGGGGGGGGTTCTATTTTGCTGTTATAAAAAAAGCAACCTTTGACTTCTATTTTCATATAAATATAGCCTCAGAAGTACCTCGCTCGAAAAAATTGACCAAGTTATGTCAGTTTGCGGGGCCGGAATCCCAGATACAAATACAAGCTAATACAAAATATTGTGAATATGCAAGATAAAAGCAAAACAACTGTCCACGGAGGTGGGCAAACGGTCGAAGAATGTTGCCCAAAAATTGCCTTAATTGGCTGAATTAATTGGAGAGAGGAAAAGTTAAACGCAGACTGCCTAAGCGGAGGTAGCCTCGCCAAAAGCGTCCCTATCATCGTCGCGAGGAAATTGATCACAATACACGTGTTCCGTGCTCCCGTGACCATCTTTGCGTCACGCAACTGCGACAGGGTTGGTGGCAAGGGCATCGTGCACACAAGATCTACGTTTGGGTCACGCTACACACATGATTAGTAAAGATCTCGTAGTCGCAGCGAAACTACTCCGCGCGCTCATTCACGGCCACCCCCCATAAAATTCCTTGCGTTTACGTGCGAAGCTGGCGTGAACTTTGGCACGTGGTTCGACGAACTGCGCAGGTGGCGAGGGCTTTATGCCTGGACGAGGCCTGAACGAGGGTGAAGTGAATCGCCAGTGATATAAGTCGGCCGGGGGATGCAGCGCTCAGTGGGCAAGAAACCCTCCTATCTGAATCTCTGGCGCGAGTTCTTGACGATTCGGCCCACCAGCAAACAGTTCACGCACTATCCTGTGAGTGTGACACGCTTCGTGACTGTCAACGTGCACGTTCAATGTATATGTGTATGCTTGTTTTATAATGCGGGAAGGGGACACTTTAAATGAACTTTTCGCATAAATGACGGGGCTTAAGGAACGTATGTGTATCAGGGCAAGGGGCGCCTCAGGGCCCATAGCTCCGGGGGCCCGAAAAATTGGAGCATTAAAAAAAATAAAGTTGTAAAAGCTATACAAAAATTGATAATGGGCCCTCCAACTGTGACGGAAAGAAAATAACGAATGTAACAAAATTTAGACTTTAAAATGAGGCCCTTTTTCGTGGAATGGACCCCACGTTTAATCTTATTTATTTAATTGTTTTAATATTTATTCACTTCGAGTGTTAGCGCGGTATTTTTGATTTTCTTTAATTTAGAATAATTGAGAGGGCCACATATGGAGCTCGCCTCAGGGCCCTGAAAACAATTAGACGGCACTGATGTGTATTAATTAGTAATTGAGGAGTTTATTTTGAAATCGTTTTTCGTCGATATGTTTTAAAAAAGTTAAGATTGTGTTGTGGTGGTTTTAATAGAATTTGTTTACTACAGAATTTAACGAGTTTTTGTATAGAAAGAAATATGGGTATGTTGTGTTTGTTACAGGGTGTCTTAAATTGAACAGATTTTATTGGGTGTTTTTTTATATGTATTTTGGTTTGGGTAATATACCAGCTGCAACATATTTGGCAATCTTCATATATAAAGCAGAAAGCTTTTATATGTTTGTGTATTTGTCTGTCGCCTAAAAACTTTCGAACGATAAAAACTGGAATCACGAAATGTGCCTCAACTCATTCTGCCTGACGAATGAGATTATTTTCACACAAAAAACTAAATAAAAAAAGTATTTTTTTATAAAATCAGAATCTAAATTTCGAGCGAAGCCGAGTAGTAATGCAACTATTCGATACGTTTGTTGATGAAATTTTTTAACAAATTCACACCAGCATTAAATTAATGTAGTTTAAATCCTAATCGATCGTGTCCAATAATTTATTTTTAGTGCGTTTGATCTTCTTTTCTAACAGTCAATATGTCTTTAACTAAGTATAAGTATTCAATTTATTGTGTTATTATTGCACGCATAAAATATTTGCAATTAATTATTGTGCTTCTTAATAATAACTCTACAATATATCACAATAAAAATATAAGTTATTAAAAATATCGTAGTTTCCTCAAATTTCTATCAGTTCAATTTAAAACGAAAGTGAATTTTTAAGTGAAAAATAATTTTTGTTCCTCGTCTAATACAAGAATGATACTATGTTCGGCAAAATAAACTGAAGCAAAATTATAAATAGAAATCAGTAATCAAGCTCAAAGCATAGAACAACCGAAAGCTGTTCGATGTTTTATTAGAAAGCGCATTGTTATTTTTATTATTATTATTCGCGAAACGCGATACTGAATTTCGTTCGTTTAATTGCTTCGAAAGTGTAACGTGTACGAGATGATAATAATACAGTGATAAGAATAGCAACGCCCTTATCAAACGACGACTCTAGAATGCGAGATGGGAAAGCGTAATCGAGGTGCATCTGGGTCATAATGGAAATGTATGTGGTGCTCGAGAAAATTCTGAATCGTCCCAGAAAGTTCGCGGGCTAACAATAACAACTTTTTCCCTCCGTTAATGCCTGGAAGACAATCGAGACCGTCGCGGAATACGAATTTCCTCCAATTAACCAGTGAAATGAGTCGATTCCCCGCCAGTTTTCTGAAACGAGTCCATGCGTCTGTAACTAGCAGAAAAATCAATTTTGTTTATAATATATTCATTTGGAGAAATAGCTGCAACAGCAGCGATCGATTCACACTCGACTACTGTAAAATGGTAATGGATGGAATCGATTTTATTCCCCTTTTTTCCCTTTCGTTTTTTTTTTACTTTCGCTCCACTCGTGGCTCTGTTAACAGCTTATCCTCGCGTTACTCCCGATAAGCACCACCCCGGTGTAGGAAACCGCCGCTGGCATTTGCCACAGCCTGTTAAACTAGGTACTAATAGATCAGATTTAAACGTTCAATTAGCAGCGGCTCGGATGCGACCAGGAAACCCGAGCCAATTTGGATCCGGCAGTGCTGGAGTATTTCTCACCACGGGACGTTAAAATCTTTAGTAACCGTGCGCGTTGAACAATCGCCTCCGACAATGGCTTTGAATGTAAATCACGAATGTTCATTAATGTTTCATTTTACGTACAGATCAGGCTATCGCGACTCGTCATTAGATTCATCATTAGATTCCAATCTAAGTCGCATTCAGAATGCTACTCGGATTACGATACCGTATCGTTTGCATTTCTAAAAATAAATTCACTGCTTGCGTAATATCGGTAAGATTAGACGTGCCATTCGCGAGGAATTTTTATATCTGATCGTTACAGTGCGTTTTCTTTGTGCTTCCAGTTTTACAAGTCGACTGGCACTATGAACGTGTCTACCGTGTTTCCGGAAGGATTTACTGAAACGGAGAGGCCGCCGCGTCATGCGTCAGTGAGCGTAAAGGATGACGAAGAGGTTCCGGATAGATATAATCGTAAGTAGCCGAAGACTCGGACGATTCTATAGGGTGTTCGCAACTTCGTGGTACTGTGGCTAGTGATCAAGCTGGAACCCATTTGAGTGGTGTGAAAAGCAGTACCTCTGAGGGTGCGGGCTCTCAAATATGTGAATCGTCATCTATTACAGAGTTGCACGTATTTGGGCACATTCCCACATTTGCCAGGACCTTGAAGCACTAATGTTCGAAAAGTATACCGAATATGTTCCTGGGACCTTAACTGGGGTAGTTACTCAGGAATCGTACTAGCTTTACCCCCTGCTGCTTTTACATCGCTATATCTCTGCAAGGTATTATACAGTAAGACTCCAGAAAGACGAGATCTTGAATGGCGTGGTGAACATGAATTTTTTAATTGGAATCTGAATCTTTTTAAGAACTTCGTTGGCAAATGGTCTGAAGGGTCAGTCTAAACAAATACGTTAGTCAAATTAGAGTTGGGTAATAAATGATAAATATGAAGTAGTTGATACTATAGAAATAATAATAATTTTCAATGTTAATGTAAATAATTGTAATACGAAGGTAGAATGTTAAATTGGTTAGCGTAGTGAATTGGAGCAGCAGATCTGACAACGTCGCATTCATTGGGAGCGTTTTTTTATAATCAAAATGTCAGAAAGGTTTCGTTGCAAAGGTAAATTTATTAAAAGAATAATATTGGAAAAGAAAAATCGACAAACTTGAGAAAATTGTTTAACAACAGTAAATAAATTTAAGTCACAATTATGTTATTTAATATTTTATCTACAAATTTCGGATATCTAATATGGCTTACAGTATAATTAGCCTTCATGTGAATTTGAATCGTCGTTCGCTATTTAAATATCTAAACATATCGACAGTGCGACGTTGCCACGTTGACTGCTGTACGTAGTTTCTGAAAAATTTGCACGTAAACCTATTTTTTATGGGCATCTACGAAGAAACTATGTGGTCAGTTTTGCAGAAATTAATAAATTCATTTCCTGACATTTCGATGCACATTGTTGCCAATTTTGGTACACTTCTTGAATATAGTATTTCAGAAGAAAAACTGAAACTATAACCCTCTTTTTTCGACTCTGCTACATGCCACTGTGTTAAAATGCTTTCAAATTAACGTCGCAAAGAGCTACTCAGAATTTCCCGACCCGGGTTGAAAAATTTGGGGCCTTTTTCGTATAACTTTTCAACTATAAAAGATATTGGAATGCAATTTGCGCCGAAAAATGAGAAACAATTATTTCCTCTTAATGATGGATAATTTAACATATTTTACATTTACTTCATTTTTTTCTATCAATTTTTTAACCATAATTTTTTTTAACCACAATTGTTGTAAAAAGCTTTTGCAAACTGTTTATTTGATACTGTATTTAATGCTGTTTTTTAAATTCGTGGGTCTGATAAACAATAGGCTTAAATTGAGAAATTAAATTTTTATTCAATTCTGTGTTAGTTCTGCAAACCTCAGAATCTATTGTTCTGGTTTTCTTTTTTATGATTTTATCCTTAAAGCAGTGCATACCTAGATCAGACGTAAGGGGTAGCTAATGGGACGTGTCTTCGATTGTAGCGGTGTTTTAATTTTTTTTTTTCTAGAATTTTTGTGTCTGAATGTTTTAGCTACTCACTGCCACGCCTATACGGGCTTCCGTTAATGTCGTTTTTTGGAACGATGCGTCATTATTCGGGCTTTTACACGCAGGTAGCGAAAAATCTCTCCGTATAAGGGTATAGCGCTGCGGTCAACCCTGTCGTAGCTAAAATTTTTAAAACTCAGACGAGATCAGTCGACATTATTTTCAAACCTCATTACAGTAATCTGGGGTGCGAGTGGTAAATCGATTATAAAAGCGGAGCGCGCGGCTCGATTACCTAATTATTAAATTAAACCCAATAGCTCTTTGCGACGTTAATTTTAATTTTACAAGTTCGCGCGAGCGCGGGTTGCAGGATAAAACGTCTTCCCTGTACATAGCACTCGACAAACCTCACGCCCAGTTTCAATTTACTTATCTGAAATTCCATTAAATTTGACCGTGCTAATGCTCATGCGAATTAAGGGATAGATCTGCGAACGAATGTTTGTGAATTGTATGGCATCGCCATACACACGTATCATTTTCACATAAGGTAAAGTAACATGAAAACACAGCAAAGAGCGGACTTGGTACGCGGAATTGTAGAATTAGTCGCACACCAGCGAATGCATTTCCGGTGAGAGAACGTGATTCCTTCTCTGTCAGCCTGATACACAATTATTCTGTGGCAAAACGTGCCGCAGGGGGCAGCGTTGTCCACGCTTATATGAACTCATCGTGCCTTGGAGCGAGATGATTATGGGATTACCGTGAAATTAGCTGACACACCGTGTCCTTTCCAGTAAATACCATCTCATACGAGTCCTGAGAAGAGAGTTGGAAAAACTTTTCCACTTGGGTCATGCTCAGTCAGGAGGCCGAAAAAAGGGTGGTCTTTGGAAATTTTTTACTCAAAAGCTATAACACATTTCTCAAAAAATCTTTTTTCCTTTTAAGGATTGCATCTAGTACCGTGCATCGTAATTTTTTTATTTAAAAATATTTAACAATAACTAAGTTATTGTCCATAACTCGAAGGTTCTCTAAAAAAAGGCTTCTGCGGTGACCACTGCTGATCGAAAGTCAATCATCTAAAATAAAAAATTCAAAAAAATTTACTTATTATATTATATTATTTAGTACTTGAACGAAAGATTTTTCGAAATATTGATTTGGGTAAAAATGGCTAATGTTTAAAGTAAAAGTCAATTTTTATCACAAATCGTGCCTGATTTTCGTCAATTACAAGAAAACTAAGCATCGGATAAAAAAATTCTTCGTTCAAATACTAGATAATATAATATAATAAGTAAATTCTTTTGAATTTTTTATTTTAGATGCTCGACTTTCGAGCAGCAGTGGTCACCGCAGAAGCCTTTATTATTAGAGAAGCTTCGAGTGATGGACAATAACTTAGTTATTGATAAATATTTTTGAATAAAAAAAATACGATGCACGGTACTAGATGCAATGCTTAAAAGGAAAAAAGATTTTTTGAGAAATGTGTTATAGCTTTTGAGTAAAAAATTTCCAAAGGCCACCCTTTTTTCGGCCTCCTGACTGAGCATTACCCCTTAAACTGACAGGAGTATTAAAAGTGGACGTCACTGTGTCTGACAATTAGAAACAAAAAGGGAAAGAATTACTTGACGAAGTAAGAGAGACCGCGGTCCACATTGCCACGTCCCATCCTTTTTTCAGAATAACGTAAAAATCTCGGCGTGGGAAAGATATTTTCAAATGCCTAAATACAGCATTTTGAAGCTCAACTTTATGACTAATTATGCCTCTATAACTAACATACTGCACTTGTCAATTATTATGAGAAAAAAATAATTAATTAATTACCTTGACAAACTTTTTTCACGAACAAAAACAGACACTTTCACTTTTTAGTTAAAGTAAACACGCCAATCACTGTTTGTTTCACACTAATTGTTGTAATTATTTCAGTTCTCGACATATCACAGCACTTAACAGAGAAATAAGCACAATATTTACTAAGATGGAACGAAATATAGGTGCAAAATATTTGTTTATTATTCATGACTTCTAATAGTGGACAAAAGTTGCGTTTTATAAAATTATTTAAGCTGTGAAAGTTTGATCTTGATCCACAAATTTTTTGAGGTGCCGCAAGCCATTCAAAAATTCATATTCACTGATTGCGTGACTTTTGACTGGCTTGCGGCAGCTCAAAAAATTTGTTCATCGAGATCAAACTCTCACAGCTTAAATAACATTATAAAAAGCAACTTTTGCCCACTATTAGAAGTCGTGAATAATAAAAAGATATTTTACCCCTACATTTCGTTCCACCCTAATATTTACACCTTCTCTCCTATCAGATTATTGACAGGGAAATCAACACAAACTATGATTTTAAATTAATTAAAAAGTTTCACGATAGATCGCGACTCCCTATTATGTACCTGTGCCCACAATTGAATAAACGCTGCTACGAACAATAGTATTTATTGAAGATTAAACAGCAACGAATTACAAAGTAAACTAAATTTGATGTTTCTTTTATTATAAGACAATGTTTACTTTATTCAACAGTATCTAATTTTTACAATACATTACTTTATCTTTATTTGAGGAGATAGCTAGTATCGCATCTAAAATAACGATCCGAGTAATGATACAACTGTTTCACTTGCTGTACCTAAGGCTCGTGTTTAAACAGCATCATCTATCATTCTATCTATCAATGCTGCTACCGTATGATACATTAGTGTGTACAGTTCTGATAAATCACAATTCCCCGCCTGATAAATAAAATTCTAATGCATCTTAGTCAGACCTCGTTCCATCTAGTATCCATTAACTGCTGCTTATGCACTTGTTCATCATCCTGTGCTTTACGGTCGTGACTCTTCTAATTCAGCATACAAATTCACTTAAATGCAGATCACTTCAGTGATAAAAAATATTCAACATTTGAGAACAAAGGCTGAGGTATTGCAGTGATTGTTTTGTGTTAGGTAGGTTCATGGCTGGGTGAAGAGTCTTCACTGAAGACTAGGGTGAGGCCACGATATAAGGGTGTACCATTAGGGTGGGTATCAGATAATGGCTAGTGACTCGAAGTCACGGAGCTATTCGATGTATTGTCAACCATAAACCGTAAAATAGTGACGTCGTAAACGGACGTAAACAAAGCGGACTCACAGGCAGAGGCTGGCCTTACTCCTCGCGTGGCGAAAAAGGGGCAAATTGTACCTATTTTTATACGCAGCTACTCCACCGCTCAAAAGTATTTGATCACTTGCTGCATGTACCTAAATTTGATAACGGGGAGAATAGAATAAAACGTAACATAGTTGATCATTGCTTGCCCTTAGCAATCTGCTATTTCTTTTTTCTTAGTATATGCGTAATTTTGCCACTGTCATCCACAGATACTACTGTTATTGTTGCTTTCTAGGTAATTCAACTCTCCAGATCCTATTTAGGAACTTATATTCAAATGTTTGCCTCAAAATTTTTTAGTTATATTTAAACGCTGGCAACGTTACATTTTAAATTTGCTACGTTGTTGCCACGTGTTTTGGTGCCAAGAAAACGTTTGAACCATCGAGATTAACAGTTATTTTTCAGAAAGGCGAAGTGTGCAGGTGTCGGTAACAATCGAATAATAATAGTAATGGAATTGCAGTTCGGAGAACAATTTTAAGATATTAAGATTTTAAGGTCTAAGTAATTAATAATGTTAGTAGAAACATTTAAAAATAGAATAGAACATTTATTTAAAAATATCACAGGTAAAATGACCGATACTTTCTTGGCCTGTACAGTGCTCGTGAACCCAACCCTTACATTTGCTGCACTGCACCAAATCTTCGTTGAATGATTCTTTATAAATGATGCACTCAGTGACTTGTTCATCAAAACCTAGTTTAAGTTCACTTTAGTTAACTTTAGTCTAATTTTGTTTTTATAGTAGCATTTTCGAAGCGCCCATTTTCCTCTTTTCTGTTTAATTTCGGACATTTTCTGCTGAAAATCAAAGAAGAAAAACCTAAGGACTTTAACTATAGGAAAATTTTTTAAAAAAATTAGCCGGTACTGTACGACAATCACGTAAAAAATGTTTTAGGTTTGATGTGTAATATACAAAGCAAATTGCAAAACCGAGGTATTTATGTATACCTAATAGTATACCTATAGTCTAAAAATAATGTACGTAATATGACAGAATTATTTATTTACCTGAAAAATAAGAAATCAGCTATGAAAAATAACTTTTGTCGTACGGAAAATCAGCGTAAACGTTAAACGTCTTAAAACTCTGGTAATACTGAAGAAAAAAGAACGTCACCAAAATACGTTGCTCAGAACTATAGTATTTACTTATTTCTCCCTCGATAGTGCAATTAACTAACATTAGAAGTGAGATCTAGGTTTGGCCGGTAGTGTGCACTGTGCCCGGTACTGTAGGACTTTCCTTCCCCTACTCACTAAAATCCCACAGCTGCCTTCGAGCTGTTGGGAGGGGGGGGGGGGGCAGGAACCTATAACAAGTGACCAAATACTTTTGAGCGCTACTATATATCTCTCACTTCATTCGTCACTAATTGTACCTAAGTCGTATCACTTCTATAAGAAAATGAGAATTTTAGATCCTAACAGATCAAAACCTGATATTAATCCTCATACTGACTCAATTTTATTACGAACAACAACATGAAGTATACAAAAATAAAATTTTGGCTTAAGTGGTCCTCTTCCAATGAAGCACATTTCGTTAGCACGATTCTCGCAAAATTAATGAATAATAATTATTACTAACTATAGCTTTTAGTGTGGTATAATGTAGATAAACGATCCAGATAATTTATACAATATACCAGAAGATCTAGTATACGTACTTATCTATAAAATTATGACACTTATATCTGGAGCGACGCGGTATATTTAACAACGTATGAACTGTCCGTTAATCTAATTTAGGGGGATACTTTTAAGGGGGTGAAGGAACTGATTCCTCGCCTTTGCTTTAATTTCTTAACTCAATGCACATTAACAAAGTACTCAAAAGGAAGAAAATAATTTCTCCTTTAAAAATTAATTCTTGAATTTGAAATAGATTGAAAGGATCTCCTCGCAGGGACGAAACTGGATAAGTTCTCATTTGAAAGTTATAAAGTAAATTGAAATAATTCTTCTCAAAGCCCGAAAGGTCAAATTCCCCATTAAAAGCTAAATCCTCCATTTAAAACGAATTAAAATAATTCTCCCGAAAGGGTAAAGGAAAACTAATTTCTACCGATAGTCCTGTCACATAATACTCATAGAAAGTTATGCTGACTCTCTCTCCCTCTCTCTCTCTCTCTCTCTCTCTCTCTCTCTTTCTCTCTCTCTCGTTTTCATAGTAGCAGAGATCTGGTACAGGGGAATGATTCAGCCCCAGCATTTGGAAATTTCCAGATTTCACCTTGACTTTGATTGCACGTCGCACGCGAGCTCGATCGTGCGAATCTCTCGGTTAAGACAGGCTGCTACGTGTTACGTGTACTAAGTAAATCCGGCCGGGGCACGTCCAGAAGTCTGTTTACCAAGAAACACCGCTCATTTTTCATTCATCGACGATTACTGACCGAGGAAATCACTTGAAACATTTTTCACGTCGCCGCGGTCTTTTACAATGGAATGCTGGAATTAAATAACAACGAACAATTTACTCTGACTATTTATAGTATAAACGATGCGCTGACGCTATAACTTAAGCACGGTAAAGAATACCTAGAACGAATACAAATTTTACCTTACGTATTAACCCTTTCAGGCATGAACCTGGATTAATGTTATCAATGAGAAATATAATGTCTGCTGGTAATGGTGGCTTTCAATCAGACAGAGTTTAAGGGAAACAAGAGCTTGTATTATGCAACTGTAATTATGTGGCGAGGTAATTGTTATCTTTCAGTAGGTTTCTTATTTCTGTCGAAATCAATATTTCCATCGAGAAAACCCACTGTATTTGCGGTAATTTTCATTTAAGAAGTAATGAAATTCACTGTATAAAGCTTATTTTTAAGGGCCATACTGCAACTTCTGTATTTCCAGTGCTTCATAAACCGTAAATGCAGATTGCATCTTGTTTAAGGAATATCAGTTTTCCTTCTTTTACTATACCATGGCAATTGATTGGCCACAAAATTGATTGAACAAAATTAAAGGATCACTATAATTCCCCGAAAATTTTAGTCATTTTCAAATGGTTGTACCTCCGCGAAAAAAGGTCGCAAAAATATTCAGGAAAAACATTTTAACGCTTGAAGTTTCTAGGTTTTGAATCGACGACTCAATTTTTCATCCATTATGATGCTGTTTTATTAAGATGAAACGCAGACATCGAAGTTTCAGAATTTTTTGGCTAATTCGAGCGTACGCATGGGCCAAAAAATTGTTTTCAGATAAATCCAACGCAGGACTCTAGTAAAGAAAACATTTCTCTTCAATCATGTTTTCTGTTGTTTTGTTGTATGATTTTTATTGACCGAGTTATTCGCGATCAAACCAAAAAAGGTACTTTTCACTTTGAACGCCTATAAGTTGCGAACGCATGATCGCAGAAAATTTTTGGAATGCTAAGAAATTTCCCTTTCAGAGCCTTTAGTTGCCAATTTAATGAGGTTCTTTTTTCACATATAAAATTCATTTGAAAATGATCCCAAAAATTGCATATGTACCATTTTTTACAAGACACGATGCCACTTCAAGGGAAATCATGGAATCATTCACGTGTCCACATTTCTTTCGAGTTGAAAGTACCCTTAAACACTGTTCAAAATGCCGGGACGACCATTTTTCGCGAAAAGAAAGCCATTGGAAAATGACAAAAATTTTCGACAAATTATAGTGATCCTTTAATTTTGTTCAGCAGTGTACAATGTTCTCATGGAAAACTCCTAAATTATATAAAATAGATAAATAATCTGGAGAGATAAAAAGTCACATTTTTTTTATGGTACATAGAATATCGTTGCATTCTTTAATAACCACAAGTGTGCGTAATTCAGGTAATCACCTGCGGAGTAATTACGTTTTTGCTGATAATATTATTTAATTGGTTATTCTGTTTTTTTATCCTTTATCCCAATACATTCCTGCCAAATTAATTCAACAGACTGTACGGAACAAATTTAATTCTCACTAATATAATATAGCCATGTTACCTTCTGTAGTAATCAGATCGTGTTGATAAAAAATTTACAAATTTCATGGCAATTTCCGCAAATTAACTGGTGTTCGCTAATCAAACCACGAATTTGCCAGACGAATTATCGTCATTGGAGATTCTTGTCTGAGCATGTTCGGTGCATGCGTGTTTTCGAAGATCTCGAGAACAAGAATCGCACACACAGAAAATATATTGCGAATATTATTATGGGCAGTGGCGGATTTAACAGGGCGGCCGATGGGCAGTTGCCGCCTGGGCCCTGCCCAGAAGGCCCCCCAGGGCCCCAACCTTCAAAAAATTATGATTTTATCCAAACTATATTTTTACTCTACTACTACACTAGGACCGTTTTTTAGTAAACTACCTCTTCATTTTCCTGAAAAAAATGGGTCCTCCAGAGGACCCCTATGGGCCCCCCTTACAAAAATTGTTTTATCCAAACTATATTTCTTCTCTACTACTACACTAAGACCGTTTTTAGTAAACTACCTCTTCATTTTCCTGAAAAATGGGCCCTCGAGAGGACCCCTAGGGGCCCTCCTTAAAAAATTGTGTTATCCAAACTATATTTCTTCTGTACTACTACACTAAGACCGTTTTTAGTAAACTACCTCTTCATTTTCCTGAAAAATGGGCCCTCCAGAGGACCCCTAGGGGCCCTCCTTAAAAAAATTGTTTTATCCAAACTATATTTATTTTCTGTACTACTACCCTTACCCCGCTTTTAATAAACTACCTCTTCATTTTCCCGAAAAAGTGGGCCCCTCAGAACCTTTGTCACCTGGGCCTTTTTTCTTAAATCCGCCATTGATTATGGGTGCAGTGAATTGGGCTTAAAGCAGCAGAATATTCCACCGGGTTTGCTCTTTTTGCGTGAAAACAATGAATGTTTATGGAATGTTTGATGAGAATAACCACATATAGGCTGGTATGGTTACGCGCTCTTACGTCAGGTATTTTATCTAATGACTTGCGCGAATACGTGTTTACGGTGCGTAGCGCGATTTTCAAGGCACTCGTAGCGATAAACTCAGATGTATCCGAGGGAAACTTTTGTTTCGACGAAGGGAAAATTTAGGTTGATGTTTAATTCCATATTTAACATTGGGGAAGGAAATAATACACTTGAAACAGCATATTTGAAATTTTCAAATAGATATCGAGCTGCGAGAAAATTATATTTAGTATATTAAAGGATTCTTGGATTTTCAAAAAATGAGACGTATTTTTGAAACCACACTCTTTTTCCTTGTTAATAAAAAATTGCTTCCCTTTGGCAAAAAATTACTTTTATAAAGGAAAATACCATTTATTGACAATTAGAAGATTTTATAATAATATCGCACGTGTTTCAAGGGAACCATGTGTTTTGTCACGTGCAATATTTTTCCATCATTGGTACAAAAATGTTGGGTAAAGTGTTCGAAGAATGGACACTTCGCGACGTGACTCAAATTTCTTAATAAGACAGACGCTTTGTTCTGAGAAGTGCTCAGATGTTCCATTATTACAACAGGAGTTTCATGAAGTTTTTCGTTCTTTCGTCACAGAATTAAGGTGACCTATATTTCGATTCAAACAGTTCATTCTATTTCGTTCTTTAAGCCTTCCTCGCAATCAAATGGACGCAAGTACATTTTATCCTTGACATAGTTCTGTAGGGAAATCCCATATAGGATTCAAATCAGACAATTGTGTTGGTCGAAGTTTTGGTGTCCCTCATTTATTTCTGTGGAAAAATTAGAGTAACTTATTTGAATATTAATAAATAAATTAATAGTTCGTATACAGTTCATATGGTGTTCAACGTAGCTTCTATAAAATTGCATACTTCTGGAAAATAAAAATTGATTTACAGCTCCAACGATTTACGCACCATTTATTAATTTTCTTTTATTTAAACAGGTTTGGAGGATCTTCGATAGCTGGTAGTTAGAGGGTAGAGTATGAAAACATATCGACAGCTTAGTGCACAAAGATTGATTGTCAACTTTTTGTGAAATTTCAGTTTTTATATGCAACAAATAGTTGTTGACTGTTTAAAAATCACATTTATATCTACTTCATAAATTTGTCAAAAATAATATTTTTTGTCCATCTTATGTCCATGAATCTTATACACATTGCACGGTTAAACCTGTTTTTCTCGAAAATTCTAAAAGTGGACTTACAATATTTGTGCACTAAGCAATCGATATAGTGGGTAGTTATGTGCTTCTCAATTAAGGACCTTGCCGCAAGAGTTTTTGAGTTATGACGTGTAATATACATAAAACAAAAATCTATTGCAAATAAACAAATATTAATATTTTTATTATAGAATATTTTTCGCCAAAAATAGAAATAAAAACTTATCAACTCAATAACTACTAATTATTGTGTAAAAATATATATTTTTCAATTAGTGATCTCTTTTTAATGTTAAGTCAAATCAATCATTTTAAAAATAGTTATAAAATGGAGCTGCAAATTATAGAGCTGCACCCTTCTTGCTGCAAGGTCCTCAATTAATTTTCTGTTTTTCCAGTGTTGCTAAAGACACATGTAATCTGACCTTCTACAAGTCGATGGTCACTTTTTTATTACTGCATCTAATTCCACTAATTGACCATGGTACTCTTTGAAAATTGAATGCTCCTCCTAAAAGAAAACCAGGGCCGTTCCTAGCGGGGGTGCAGAAGGTGCCCCTGCACCTGGGCGGCCAAACCTAGGGGCGGCGGCAGGCCGTTATATTATATATAAAAAAATTTATTAATAAGAATAATAATCGAAACTCTTTTGCATGATAACTGTTTAAAATTATGTATGTATAGATACAAAAGTAAGCACTGCGTATTAAATTCTTAATTAAAGAATATTGAATTAATAAGGGC
Source organism: Andrena cerasifolii (assembly GCF_050908995.1). NCBI lineage: Eukaryota > Metazoa > Arthropoda > Insecta > Hymenoptera > Andrenidae > Andrena > Andrena cerasifolii. The sequence continues at coordinate 4,725,066 of NC_135125.1, read as the reverse complement.
GGCAATATTGTTTTTTAACGGTCCTGCCTGTTACTGTACAGTAAGTAAAAGAATATTCCCTAGTAGCATTTCTGGTTGGTCCACAGTATCCCCAAGTTGGGAATTAGTTGGCCCTAAAAATGCCAACAATAAATACTACCAGGGTTTGTTTCTTCCTTTTTTCAATTAATTCAGGGCAACAGAAATAAAAAGGGGAAACAAACACGAAGAGCCTCGGGGACCTCTCTTTGTAAATGCACTTTATAGATTAACCTACGTGCAAATATTCGCAATGAAACTGGACATCGACAAATTAAACAGTGTCGAGAAATAAATAGCTGGAAGCATTACGGCAATCGACCAACGGAAAATGTAAAGAATTCCAATCTGTACCGTGTACTTGCAAGTACGCCTGTGAGCTTATATCTGCATGCATCTAGCTTGGAATGCATACTAAATGTGAATTGACATGCATACCGATGCACTGTCGGTACGGCACACGTAAAAGCAAGGGAGGAGAGGGGAATAGATACTAGAACGAGAATAATACAGTTACTTCCTATCATGTATTAAGAATCCTTATAAATCTTCCAGAACTTTCTATATCCCGAACTAATACCGAGATATGACAGTCACTATTGGGAAATACTGCGACAGCGCCATCTACTAAAGTAACCTCTGTAATCGGGTGAATCGCGTCACAGGACTGGTGTCACACAAGTATTGAAACAGTGCAATAATGTTTTTGTCATTAAATAGTCTGTTAAATTTTACAAAATCGATCGTCAAACAGTCGAAATTCCCAATACTGCCAATCGCACGTGATAGCTAACCCGATTAGATTGCTTTAATTTTCGCCACCAGATTGCGTGGCGGAAGTAAGAAAATGCCAACAGAAGTTGCATACTTGCAACACGATAACCCAAATTCAAGGGCAGTTCTGAGGTCCCCAATGCGCATGCCCAAACAGAATCTGATAACCCAAGCATAGACTAGCCTCTTTTTCACTCCGACGAACCTCATTATCGCTAGTACCTATAATGTTATGTTATTACGTTATCGCTGAAGGACTTTTTCATGCAAGCATTTCTGGGACGAGACTATTAATTTATATTTAAAGACAGCCATTGTAACGATTGCAGCTTCTACAGAATTTTAAACCGTTACTCGCAAAAGTATCTGCCCACCCCACACGTACAACATATTTCACTTGTTTATGTAATGTTAAATTGAGGCTAGCAGCGCAATAGTGGCGTGAACCCAAAACTTTTGTTTTGAGATAACGGCTAATGAAATTATTGACGTTCTAAAGTCGTTGCTTAAAATTTTTTAGGTGCATAGATATGATTTTTTAAAAAATATAATTGCTAAGGTGCATATTATTAGTACATTAAATAATGACCAATGTTGCACAGGCCAGTATTGCGCGACGTAAAGCAACAAAATGCTCAGTGCAAAAGCACGAAGGTTGCTCAGGACACTATAGAATTAAAATTTTGCTGTCTGAGAAGTGGTTTAGGCTGAAATTTCAATTCACCCAAAATTGAGGGTGACGCCACTGTTGTGCTGATTACCTCGATTCAGATTGCCTGTTATAATTAATTTATTATAGAAATTAAATACTGAATTTGGGCGCATATTTCTTTGCACGATCCTGATACTTGCACGGATCAGTTGCTCCAGTTTCAAAACTATATTAAAATAGTTTATCCAAAAATTTAATTCAATGTAATTCATGAAACCCATAATAATCTACATTTTGACTTGAATTATTATATCAATAGAATAATACAAAGATAATACATCAATAAATTCTTCAAACAGCAATACATAAAATTTATAATAGTTGCTCCTATCGTGGATTATCAATTAATTAACAAATTCCTCTAAATAAATTATAAAGCCGCCACATTTGTTAATTTTAATGATCAACATTTATTAGTCAATTCAATTTAAATCATTTTTCTAATAGGGTATCTAATCCTAGTTTCTAATAAAATTTAATAAACACTAGTTAAATAAAATTTAATATAATAATTAAAAATATTTCACCATACTTTGATCAACATAGTTAAATATATTTATTATAAATTCACCAATTCAAAAATTAAATAGATTAATTTACAAATTTAGTTAAACCGCAACAGAAACAGTGTAGAATTTTTTAATCTAATGCACCCAAAACAAAAGTTCATTAACCAAGATTTATATATAAAGGAGAGAGAGGAGGAGAGGTTATACATGCGGAGGTTACTTGTCAAACGTCCAAAATTGCTGGAACCATTCTGGACGAGAGGGGGGGAGGGAGGAGAGTTGTTCTTGCCCCGTCGCCTCCAACGCAACCCTAAACTTAAACCCTAAGGGCCAACTGGTTAACGCCGTAATGGAGTAAAAAACTGTAGCGGAGCGGGTTGATCGGCTTTGTCAGGATCGAGGAGGAGGAAGGGGAAAAGAGAAGAGAGAGAAGGTGGTGTTTCATTTATGACCGACAGCCAGACTCAATTCAGTAGGGCTATAGCTGACAACCCCTACCCTAGACACACACGGGGACACAAGAGGATATAATTTGGAACTTGTATATAGGAAATGAGTTTGGGAATTAGGACTAGCGAGAAGATTAGACCTCTGGTGGCGCTCGTCGACACTAAGTCGCGATACCGTGGTGGAGCCGGGACGTCACAGTTACAATGATTTTTATGAATCTTTTAGGAGTTTTATTAAAAAATATATATATATATATTTCAAAAAGTCCACGCAACATTTATTTACAATAATTTTTGTATTAAATTATTTCTAATTTTTTATGTTCTTTAGATCACTGCAGAAAATAATTTAATACAAAAATTGCAGTAAATATGAATCATGTGTAATAAGTATTTTGTTATATTTCATTTTAATAAACCCCCTAAAAAAATCCTAAAATTATTCATGTTACCCCTTAATGAGAATTAGAATTGCGACTTCTTGCGAGTAACTGTATGTGCGTTATTAAGAAAAGAAGGTTCGAATATTTGCAATTTAAAATTCGTAGGGGAATGGTAAATATCGATCGTTACAATGATTCGGCTGCTGATGTTCTTTATGAGGCACGAACTTTTCTGCTTGCAGTTTGCTTGCCATTAAGAGACCGCTATAATGACCAGTCTTCGCCCTAACTGGATTGATTAACTTATCACGTGGTCTGAACCGGCTCGCCCGGCGAAACGCGTAATTACACGACGGATTCACGTTGACGTCTCTGGATTTCGAGGTGTCTCGTTATAGGACACGACTCGATGCAACCATTTCATTCAAGGGAAAAAGAAGAGCCGAGACCGATGGCAATGACATTCGCCGAATTCGCATTCGATTTTGCATAGTGTCGGATTGTGAGTTCGGAGGAAAATGTTATGCAGGAATCAACTTTACGGTCACGTTCTTTTTTTAATCCATTAGGCGTGGAAATTATTGCCAGTGAATATGCTATGAGAACCTTTGATTTGTTGCCTTTTTCACTTTTATTTAAATCGGCGCGATGCTTCACATACAAATGTGGTATTTTATGCAGAGGAAATATAGTATTCGATTTATGAGACATTAATGGGAACTGTTAATTTGTAAGGCTTATTAATCTAAAAATATCATAAAATGTCCTCCTCTGAAATTGAGACCTGATAATTCTTAAAATTTAACAAGGGGACCTTCATTTTTGGCAATTTCAGAAAATTTTGAAATATAATGTACTTGAAGGTCTTCACTCGGACATTAATTTCTCAAAGCAGTAAGGCGCCCTTTTTAGCCAAATTCGAGAAATTCGACTTTGAAAAATTCTGAGGTCCCTTATGTACAGGGTGTTCCTCTACCTATGGTCAATACTATATATAATTTTCTATTATATATAAAATTATATATATATATATAATTTTCTGTTTACTTAAGATATTGAAACTAACTTAATTAGCTTGAGAAATACAGTATCTACGACTCTTCTAACATTTTACATTACTGACATCTAATACTTACAAAGGGACGTTTAGGTTTGGTAATTTCAGAAAATTTATATACAAATTGGAAAAATCCTGAAAAAAATTTGATTCACGCTTGGATATCATGTCTTTTATATATATAAATATATTGTTATTGTCAAAAGACATGATATCCAAGCGGGAATCAAATTTTTTTCATGATTTTTCCAATTTGTACCAAACACATTACTCGCACGGAGAAATCTGCTGAGGTATGGTACGTTTACACAACAGGTTTACATAATATGCGACCTTAGTGTATTGTATCTACGTGAATGCAACCTTAACCTTACAGAACACGGAGATCGGTAAACCGTGGCCATGATTCAGGGAAAAAATCGGTTTCCCTGTTGCTAGTCCACTCTTAAAAGTCAGCCAACCGGAATTCCGTACAAAAGCGAAACGTAGAATTTTCTATTCAATTTCTATATGTTATTTATGGAAGTGGATGCCTATTTCGCTAATGAAGAAAAGTGGCGATATCGATGTAGACCATCAATCATTTTTATTCATTAGATAGATACGATTTGCAATTGAAATGGGCTCACTCTTATTGTCGAAGGATTCCACAACTATACTATACTACTACTTTTCTAGAATGAATTAGCATTATCAATTTTCGTAGTTGATTTAATTCATTAGCGAGTATTATTGCAACTTTCCATTCCGCAGGAATTAAGGGAAATGCAAATTTATTACTTTTCCAGTAAAGTGGCAAAGAATTATAGTGGCTTCACCCTCGGTTGCCACCATAATTTCAATTTGACCCTGCCAATTTTCAATCAGTTGTTATTTAAAAACTATTTGTTAAATTAAGTCTAAAAAATTCTGAGATAAAGTCTGAACAGTGTAGAATATATGCCGATCGTTGAAAGTGGACATTTAAAGTGTCATCGTGCTTAAAAAAATTTTGAAGCAATAAGAGTTCCGACAGAAAGTTTCTTTCTTAAAAAATTCCAGGGTCAATTTGACCCAGTGTGACAACCGACGGTTAACGTCATATCGATTGTTGATAGTGCCAAGGAATCTTAGATTCTATAGCATTAGACACTGTGTGATTATTGCTTGCAAACATGATGCAGACGTGTATAATAATTTAAACCGTCTGCGTAAGAACGTACGCATAAGTATGTTAGAAGATATGTTATATAGTGGTAGTTTGCGAATTTTCTGCAAAAAGCTCTTCTTTGCAAAGGTGCAAGCAACGTTATCCAAGTGTTTGCCGTCAAGTATTTTCTCCATGAAAAATGTCACTAAGCATTAAAATTTAAGAGACACTTATTTTTATTTCACTCGTGTTTCGATTTTAATATTCTGCATTTTTATTCGACGAATTAGTTACCTGTTTTTAATTTAACAAAATGACGGCTAACGGGGAAGGAGGAGTGATTAAGGGGAAATAATTACAGACGTACCTTTCTTCTAGATCATTTTAAAATACGATTACAAGAACTTTAGTACGCAAATGATGGTCGTGACGGCGTTCCTCTCACTGATTCATAGAGTTGGCATTATACAAGTATGTATTGTTGGTGGCGTAACGCTTCGGAATAAACAGACCACAACTATGGTAATATTAAAAGACTCGGGTGAAGAAATACAGCCTGCAGATATTCATGGGTTTAGGATTTAAAAGAATTATTGTTGAAAACTTGAGAAAATTCTTCTATTCTAGTATTTTCGAATTAAAGGCGTAATCTGTCATTCGAAAACAAAATTGTCATCCCCACCATACAATGATCTGCTTAAATAATCATATTTTGAAAATGCTATGCCGATGAAATGCAGAAAACTTTCGTTTTGGAGTGCATTTCTTCTACTTTTACTTTTATATAATTTTAGATAATTCAACTACTTATACTTTTACATATACTATATAATTAATTTTAAAAAAATTTAACCTAAAAAAAAATAACCTAAAAAAAAATTAACCTAAAAAAAAATTTAACCTAACTCTACTATTTTTCTCTTTCTTGTTTTCCTATATGTATTTGTTTTTGTTTTTTTTATCTTCTTGTTATTTTCGTAATGTCTACTGGTGCAATAAAGAATTAGTGTTATTATTATTTATTATTGTCACTGCATAAATATTATAGTTTGCAATTAAATAACAGTTATATATGTACATCTATATTATTTTTTTGCATAATAACTTCTTTCACATCCACATTAAATATTATTACAGAACTAAAGAAAATTAATTCAAAACTCGCAGAAGGTGAATTTTAAAAATAGTATCCTGACTGGCAGTCGATTTGAAAGAGGTCATTAGAAATAGTCGCAACAGGAAAAATCGTGTCCCAGCAACAAACTCAAACATACCAATCCCTGGCAAAAAAACAAATTCTCCATTTGCAATAAACCCTAACAGCATCAAGGTACTTTTACACGATGTCGAAAGCACAGCTAATTTCCAGAAAATTTTGATCAATAAAAACATCACTTATTTAACGGAGAATTAGGTTTATTACCACCTCTAGCCAGCCATAATGTTAATGGGAACGTCTCCGACTGAAATACTCGTAACCATCAGCGATAAGTAGAATGAGTGGACGTGGGTTCAGCCCGCAGCAGTTACAGCAGGGACAAAATGAATTGTCCGCTCAAGGTCTTCCCAGGCGCTACCCCCACTACGCCGCTCGACTATTATAATCTGTCACAGTCTATCTCTATCATCCAACACACAAAGTCCAGTTGACATGAAATAAGCAAGAATTATGTCCGTCGCAATTCACAAGCAAAGAACCGCGGCTTTGTAGGACCAGCTGATTTTACTTCGACTATACAATCTTAATTGTTCCTTCACTCCAGTAGCCACTGCTATCTCGATTACGTCTCGCAGGTACACACCATTATGTCCACGATTAGCTTCGAAAACAGCCTCTTTTACTGGCCGTTTCGCTCGTGGCAGCGATAAATAATGGAACGGACGTGGCATTCGAGGGCCATACTCGAACGCATCGAGTGCATAAGGTTCCTCGACAATACGCATTGACCTCAGCGCTAGAAATACGCGTATCGGGGGGGTGAAACATATCGCAGACATCGACTTCGCGTGTTCGCATTTATTGCTACTTACGAGGACGAAGTCGGCGTTTCGTTAGAAGTGCCATGAATGCCTGCTTAATGTCGACGCAAACGTAGCGAAGATCATGGGCAGATAATTGTCGATAGCTGGCTTATTATTAAGTTATTGACACATTTGCTGTTTCTCCGCCAGACTTTCCTCTCTAGCCGCAGAAACGCGAAGGCTTTGCAGCTTCTCGGTGCGGTGAGTCATCGATTATAAATTATAACACTGTACGCGCGAGAAGTTACCGCGTCCCCCATTATTTATTATGTAATTGAAGGTAGTTTGTGCATTGGCGCTTGTTTGACACGGCTGCAATTCGATAGTTTGTATTACAAACGAAATAAATTAATACAGTGGTTGTTAATTAATATATATTATTGACATATCTGAATAAAAAATTAATCCTTCTTATGTAACAGCTTGAGCCATTAGATCTGAAGAAGCGTGGTGATATTGTATCAGTCTCGGCCACCGAATGGCCAGGAATGGAAAATTTATTAAAACACTGTACCAGTTTTTCGTAATAGTGAATTTAATTTGACGATTTTATTCTTTCGGAATAAATTTGAAAATACATTTAACCGATGCCTACCGTAATTTAGTATTTTAAAATACTTTTACTATAATTAAAATATTTTGAATTTTACTTATCATACATCTTTCACGTTTGTTACAAGAACAGCAAACCGTTTACACACTTATTAAATAATATAATATTTTGCCGTGTAAGCAATAAATGTAACCTTATATTTCTGGCGGTATAATAAACAAAATGCTTACGGTATGAAACTCTCCAAATAATTATGATCTGCGAGCAATTAGAAAAATAATTATGCACATGGCAAAAAACAGTGCAATGGCCACAGACGGCACATCTACCCTACTTATACTAGTTGTACACGCATGAAAAACCAAGGGAAATGTCGTAATTTGTAAAGTTCAGCTGTTTTACGTTATTGAATTTTAAAAAGTGGAATTGTGGTGTATTTGTTGCTCACAAGGGGAGGACACCATGTGGTAGACACCGATTTTGATGAGCCTTGGCACGATGGATCTATGTCGAAAATAAGTAAATAGGTGTCCGAGCCTTTCAGTCAATTCGAGTTCTTAATAATAGAGGCCTTAATAATAGAGATATTTACATGGCAATTATTAAAAATTTCATAGTGGCCTTGGGGTTGTAGTGGGTAAAAATCCCACACTACCCTGGCGCCCCCGGGAGATTCCCTTCTGAAGGAGTCGGGGTGCCTTTTGAAGATTTCCTCAAGTTAAAAAAAAATTAAAAAAAAAAAATTATTTACAAAAAAAATTTATAAAGTTTTTTTTAACTTGAGGAAATCTTCAAAAGGCACCCCAACTCCTTCAGAGAGGAATCCCCCAGGTGCGTCAGGGTAGTGTAGGATTTTTCCCACTACAACCCCAAGGCCACTATGAAATTTTTAATAATTTCCATGTAAATATCTCTATTATTATCTCGGACACCTATTTACTTATTTTCGACATAGATCCATCGCGCCAAGGCTCATCAAAATCGGTGTCTACCACATGGTGTCCTCCCCTTGTCAGTTAAAAAACAAAAATCATATAGGAATTAAGAGGACTTTTTAAAAACGGTTCTTTCGAAATTAACTAATAGGCGAGCCAAAACCTTTTCACCATGCTCTTGAAAACATTACGGTGACTAGCTGGATCAGAAAGATTCGCTAACTGGAACAAAGAATGAAGAAAGTACAATAAAATTTCCGGTTTATAAATATAAAGCTGCGCAAGAAATAGTCGGTCTCACGTCGGAACGTAGTTCGTAATAAAACGTAACACTGTGTCACCCAATTAGTTCGTGTAATCGAGGTTCTACTACACCGCGAATAAAACGCTCCATCCGAGATTTGCATTTCGATTATGACATCATTGTCGGTGTATACATATCTTATTACACGCGCCTTTTATTCCACTGACATTCGTAATTTCCGCTCGAGAGAATTGCCGAAGCTGGCCGCGGTTTGCAGCATTTCACGGCGTCGGGATTTAATTTCAGGTCTCGATTGCTCTCGCCAGACGAAAGAATTTTTTATTCAGGACGTCCTGTTACTCGCACGCCGCAACGTATGAATAAGCACGACGGATATTTCGCGAGACCTTTGGTCGCCTTCGCGGTTTCACCGTGGATAGCGTTACGCCGCGAATGTTAATGATTTTTACCATCGATAAAAGCGTGGAACTGCGGGGCATGCACAGAGGATAATTGATACCTCGGTCGCGCTAGCCATTCGATTCGCAACATTGTGATGTACAGATGATATCGTCCGGCTTAATTGATACATTCCTCTTCTCATTACCTTGTTTATTATGTCCATCCACGTTCTGTCCGCCTTTTAACGGGCTGCACTTCACAAATTACCCCCGCGGCGAGTTTGAAATGAGAATTGATTACTTTGGGCTTGGTTGTTGTTTCGCGCTGACGACTGGGGTAAGAACAATAAAGCATGCAAACGATAGTCGGCGTGCAGAACTGTATAGTAATATGTATCTATAGGAGGGCTGTTCGAGTAGCTTGAAATTCGGACCGAGCCGCGACTCGGTTTACGAGCCGAGCCGAGTACTCGAAAAAAGCGAGCGGCTCGGAAGAACCGAGTAGCTCGAAGAAAATCGAGAACTCGAATTTTCTCGAGCGGTTCGAATACAACCGAGAACTCGAATTTTTTCGAGCGGCTTGAATAGAACCGAGAACTCGAATTTTTTCGAGTGGTTCGAAGAGAACCGAGCGGCTCGAATAGAACCGAGAACTCGAATTTTTTCGAGAGGGTTCGAAGAGAACCGAGCGGCTCGAATAGAACCGAGAACTCGAATTTTTTCGAGAGGGTTCGAAGAGAACCGAGCGGCTCGAATAGAACCGAGCGGTTCGAATAGAACCGAGCGGTTCGAATAGAACCGAGTGGTTCAAATACAACCGAGAACTCGATTTTTTTCGAGCGGCTCGAATAAAACCGAGAACTCGATTTTTTTTTCGAACGGTTTGAAGAGAACCGAGCGGGCCGAAAAAATTGAGCTGGCCGAAAGAACCGAGCAGTCCGAGTATGTTAAGTAGTTTGAAGCTTGAATGTTTCAAATATTTTAGAATACATATGTTTATCTACTGGATAAAAAAATGTTCGCTGTCTCCTTCGCTTCGTTCAGGAACCAATTGCTTAGGAGAATGTTACCTCAGTAATTTAATTTAATTTAAATTAATTTAAGCATCGTTGGTGCTGTGATTAGGTCTTAGGGCTCAGACTGTTTTGTTTGTTTTTATTTATTTTATTTTATTTTATTACATTTTATTTTATGTTATTTTATGTTTTTGTTATATTTGCTTTATCTTTGTACTAATTTGCTCTGTACTTTGTATCTAAAGGGTTCTCCCGTTAATTTAATAATAATAATAATAATAATGGTTCGTAATAATGTGAGTAATTAAAATATAAACTGCAAATGAAAATATTCTCTATTGAAAATAATTTTTCGCGTATTTATGATTTAATAATATTTCTTATGAAATATATGGTTCATGGGTACCCAGTAGAGAAATATTCAAGCTTTAAACTATTCGACATATCCGGAGTGCTCGGTTCTTTCGGCCCACTCGATTCTTAAAAAAAATTCGAGTTCTCGGTTCTATTCGAGCCGCTCGGTTCTCTTCGAGCCAAGTATTGATATTCGAGCCAAATATTGATAATTCAATTATATAGGTAGTTCACGATATTGATTCCTACTTCTACTTAATTAGTTATATTATCAATTCATGATTGGTAATAAATAATATTTTCGTGAAGTACTAAATTGCAAATCGATACCAATACTTTCGTCCCAGCATGCAGCCGATATTATATATAAAGGAATACTGTAATAAATGATGTACATATACAGTATTCCTTAATGTATAGAAATTGGTGCATTATACAATGTTATTAAGAAATAATATTTTGTCTACTTTATTATTCTTTAATCGATTTCTTTTCTTACTTACTAACTCTCCAGTATTTGAAAAAGGGCTTTCAGCAGGTATCAAACAGGTATCGATATTCTCGTATAGGTATCAAGTAGGTATCAATATTTTTTTGCAGGTATCAAACAGGTATCGATACATTCGCATATGTAACTATCAAAGAAACATCGATTCCCTACCTTTGACTTTGATATGTATCAATACCAGATTGAAATTTGGAGAAGGGTATCGATATCTATCGATACGGTATCAGTCCCATCAGTAACGATAACGGTCGTACCAACCTGTTGCATCGATACAAACTAGCAATTCCCCGGTTCAAATTTTCTTCGAGCAACTCCCATACTCGTTATTAGGAAATCGGCAGAACGTTATTAGGAAATCGGCGATCACACCTTGTAGGTAACATTACAAGGTGTGATCCCACAACGGATGAATTTAATCCTGCACCTAACCACTGTTGAGTCTTATATCAGTGGCCGAGGCTCGTTGAAACAATTATCACGTAACAAGTAACCGTGTTCGTTCAGGTAGCTCACCACGCGGATTTCAGCGATACGTTAAAGTAATTTTCCTTCTTCCTTAGTAATGAGTTATTACGTGGAGCACGGCGTGGCGTGCCCCGTGAAAATCCACGGTAGCTGATATTATTCGCGTAACACCTTGTTTCCTATTCCACTTCGTAGAACCATGGCCACTGTTCGTTTTTTTTTCCCTGTAAGAATGGCACTTAACGTTCGCCGATTTCGGCCCGAGGCGCGATCGAAGCAGCGATTAAGACATAGATTCTCAGACTTCGCTGTGATTAAACGCCTCCCGTCTTGGCGCATCACAAATTTGCATAACCCAATTATGTTTTAACAATTATGTACGTTATGCGAGTAATTTCTTCTTTGTTAGATATTCTTGCTTCATTTTTTTTAAAGCGCCCAGAGGTTTGATCGAATTAAAATACTACGCGGTGTATAGTAATATTTAGTATGTTAATTGTAATTGTGAACAGTTAAATGAATATAAAAAAGGAACCGTATAAAGAAATTGCACCATACAGTATTTCCTCGTTAACGGCTCGCTGGTCGGGACCGGCGTTGAGCCCATATCGTGAACGGAGCCCTAATTCCGAGTGTTCGTTTCTCGTTTCTTTCTGGCCGAAGGGGGGAGCGAGATGGAGCACTGCGTGCGCGGCGAGCGTGCGCGATGGTCGCGAGCGCTTACCGTGAGCACGAAAACCGCTTCACGTGTTTTTCTATTTTTCTATTCTATTTTTCCCCGTTTTCATATTTGGGGGGTGAAAACTGCGTTCAAAGTAAGGGTTGAAAAATCATTTTTGTGGATTTTTGAAAATCTGGGGAGTCAGTCATATTTCGCATTCAAAGACACAAAATTCGTCCATTGACACTATTCCCCTATCTCTAATAGTTCTCGAGATATTCCACAAAAATGATTTTTCACCCCTAACTTTGAACGCAGTTTTCACCCCGCAAATATGAAAACGGGGAAAAATAAAAAAACACGTATTTCTTATTTTTCGGCCCTCTATAACATATCCAAAAATCAAAATGATCGGAGGCGGACACCTAAAATACTCTCCTTGTAAGGGCCCGGCGCGCGTACGTTTGGACGATCGTCATTTTTATAAAATACATACAAACTTGCATACCATATCGTTCCGATATCTCTGGCTCAGTAGCTTGTGGTATGACAAGGATTCATTCATTTTGGATGGGTCATGATTTTGGACTTTTGTCCCGCTAGGTCATCAATAAGACGGACCACTGTGCGTCGGCGGAGACTAACCAGCGTGACCCATGTGGTGGGGCTGGGACGTCGCACTGACCTATTCAGCATTACCACATTAGTATCATCACTCATAGAAAACAATTAGTGAAATAAATCAAGATCCCTGTCTTGATTTATTGCATTGCTCGTAAGGAACGTCTAATCGAGCCATTTATCAATGAAATTGTTCGTGCATAGAGTGGATGATCTCACAGTTTGAGAAGCAACGCGTCGCCAGTTCCCCATTTTTTCTTCTCGGTTTCCAGATTCCGATCGTTAAGAAAGGAAAGTTTTCCCTGCAGCAGACTTTTTACAACGTGGCAGAAAAGAATGATCGCTGCGAGTGATATAATTGTAGCAATTCCGCGGCACGTTCACCGGCTGGTAAATAGAAACCGTTCTAATTCTTTAGACATCAACCCACCGGACAGTTCAGAAGCAGGGAAACGAGACGATTGAGCTAGCAATAAATTTCGCTTACGAGCTTGCCTTTGTCGTCACGGCAGGGTTCAGTGAAAATAATTTCCACAGATGTAGCTGAACGCGTTGTAGGTAAACGAAAACTAGGGAAAATCGAGGGGAGAACGGCGAAACTATTTTAAATAGTTGATGGGATATCTGAGATATTCTTTTGAGGAAATAAAATAGAATTGATACGACAAAGAATTAGAGAAAATTGTGTCAGATTAATTTCAGTGGTAAATGCCAATATCTCCAATGTTTAAAACAGTTTGAAAAATAGATTCTTGAGTCTATTTTTTTGACAAACAATACGAACTTAAGCGGTCAAGATTATACAAAGATTATAGTAACAATGTACGTACTACATATTTCGTAAATCGAGAAACAAGTTTTTTCTTAACTTTATTCATCAACCGTTCCCTGATGATAAAATGGTCAAGTAGAAACATCCAGTACTCGATCAGAAACGCATAAGTAGTTTATACTGCGGACGCATCTGACATTACACTTCAAATTGATTTACAAATGCCAATTACAATCAACAAGCAGGTAATCATTGGAATATTAATTAATAGATCCATATTAATTGAGGATTATAAATTAACATTAATTCGACACAAAAGTGTATTTCTAATTAGTATATATATATATATATATATATATATATATATATATATATATAATTAGATATATAATTAGATATATAATTAGATATTTAATTAGATATATATATACTAATTAGAAATACACTTTTTTTTTAATACTTAAAAATGGTGAGTTTGATGCTAAATTTAAAAGCAGTCATTCTCACAGGTTTGGTAATTCTAGTGTGAAAGAAATATGAGGGCCTTTTCAATATGTACACATACATACGTTTACCTAGAACCGCTTTTACATAGAAAACAGTTAATTTGGTCAATTGATATCTCCCTCAGGACCAAACAATTTCTTTGAAACAAGGATCTCAGATTTCTCAAAAACATTTATTATTCTTTTTCTCGCTAAACAAATTAACAGAATTTCTGAGAACCTGAATTCGCAAATAATTATCAATTTGATGTTGACTGTGGGTAGCACTATAATCACACCAGAATTCCAGGTACCTAATCTGAAATTTCTTGAAAAAGGAAGTGGCTGATTTATGTATAATGAAAAGTCTGTTCCAGTGCTCTATTGTTAGTAACTGCTCTGCACGCAATGCATCTAATTCGCGGGTGTGAAGTCTGCGTTTCACTGTCGACAAATATAATTACCGCACAGAAGAGATTGTCTATAAAACAATAGTACTCGATACTTTCTGTCCTCTTGGAAAGCGGCATTTTAACGACGTATACACGCCTCTCGCTGTGTGAACCAGGTTCTGCTTCTTTCACATCACTTCTGCGACCTACAGACCAAGTTAGAGAAAAACAATAGGCCACGAGACCACCCGACTCTATTTTGCACATGCCACAGTTATAGATTTCGTTGAAAATCACAGATAAACTGTTTCCTGCAAGTACACATTTTTTGATAATTTCTGTACCTCAGAAATTAACGAATTCTTATAGCGATAAATAATTCTGGCTACAAAACTATTCCAATTCGTAGCATTCGTTTTGACACAGTTTATACGCAGCAGAAGTGTCGATCTTTTTCTTGCCTCAGGATATTCCTCTATCTCTAAACGACACGAATGAATAGACACACAGGTGTGCTGCCTGCTGCTGGCCTGCAGCAGCCATTCCTATGGTCTAAATACAAGTCCAATTAAAGGTGTTTAATTATGGTCGTAGAAACCTATATTTTCACGTACATACTCAAAATCTTTAAATGCATTTTCACAAATGATTTCTCTTAATTAAAATGGGATAAGCAAGTTTATCTCTACTTTCGCAATAAACAATTCATTTCACTACACCTGCCAAGAGCAAACATTTTCAGAATTATTTGGTTTTACTCAACTTCTTCATTAAACCTTTATTCGCTTAATTGAACCAGAGTTTATTAAAATTAAAAATATATTACAAGTTTGTTTCAATCAAAGCATTTTCCTTGACTATCTCCTATCACCTAACAACAGGGTTGAACATTAACTAAATAAAAAATTATTTCAATAACAGATCGAATAAAAGTTACTTGTACTTCAGATTATTCGACGAATAAAATTAATTTTTTTTATTCGACACAAGTCGAATAATTTTTTCAACTTTTATTCGTTATTCGACATTTTTTTTAAGTATAAATTTTGGTCATCTCTGCCCGACAGTGAGTGAATGAATTTTCGCTCTGACCTATATAATAGTTATTTCACTAAATAGAAATTCCAAAACTTTTATTACCCTAGCTCCAAACGGTGTAATGAAATTAACCCTTCGTTGTCACACCTCTTTTTTCGATCAACTTTGACGTACAATCGTTATGAAAAAAATAACGGATCA
Source organism: Andrena cerasifolii (assembly GCF_050908995.1). Taxonomy (NCBI): domain Eukaryota; kingdom Metazoa; phylum Arthropoda; class Insecta; order Hymenoptera; family Andrenidae; genus Andrena; species Andrena cerasifolii. The sequence continues at coordinate 4,709,367 of NC_135125.1, read as the reverse complement.
GTTTTAAGGTCTCTAGAATATATTCCAATAGTCTTTTCAATGAAATTTAATCACAGTTTTTGTAAAAAAATTCTAGATTGCCACATGTCGAGAAAAAACGAAGAAAATCTTTAAATAGTTGTAACTTTTACAAATTTCAATATTAGAAGCTGAAAATCTACAGAGTTGTTGCTCGGATATAATATTCTCAGAGAAAAAAATAGTTTGTAAGTCAGCTTTGGAGAAAAGGCATTCATTTCGCATATAGAAGGTACAGAACGTCAAAATCAGTTTATGGGTGGCTCACACCCAGAGTGTCAGCGAAGTGTAAACAATTAGAACATTATCAACATTACTAACGCCATTAAAAATATAATTAAAATATCGCATAAATATTAATAAAAACACTATAAAAATCATTGATCTGTAGCAAGTTATCCTTTTACACTTCTGTTGCCCTTCTGGGTAACATTATTGCCAACAAATTTGCTGCGGGCCCATTCGAAATTCGCAAATTGATATTGTTCTGCGAAGAAATAAAAGGGGGACCTTAAAAGTATCCATGAATCCCGGTTTCAATTATTTCAAGCCTCCGTTTCATCGCGTAGCGTCAGGCGATGTAAATGATACGGCAGGTGCACGAAGCATCTATTTGCAGGAGTGCACTTCTGTACGTAGTGACCCAATTAATGGCGTTTAATTGCCACCGAGGGACGTGCGTAGAACCGCTACAGCTCGGTTTTGCAATCCGAAAGAATTCAACGCACGCGTTTATCTACCGGTAGGGCAACGCGGCACGCAGATAGCCGCTGATAACTGGGGAACGAAAACCGTGCCCGTGCACACATACCGCACTGCTGCGGTATTTGCATACTATTGTTGACTCCCAGGCTGTAATTACCTTGCTGATACCACCTTCTTACTCACCTGGCGATGTTAGCTAGGAGGCACACTGGGCAGAGTCTATGAAGCTACGTGGGAGTAGCAACTACCCAAAGTACCACCTGCTATTAGAAATTTGCTCCAACACTCGACCCCTAATCTTATCAAGCGTCCAATTAATTAATATCAAGCGAGCATAAAATTGCTGGGTATTTCAAAGTCGTTGCAGAAATGCTCTTAGAATATTATTTATGGAATTCGTATGCACTTTGGGTTAGTAGTACGTAGCCATGAGAAAGTTAAATAATTGATGGTTAAAAATGAATTTGTATTATAAAAGAGGGTTCGGAGATTAAAGAATGCATGGCACTCGCTAAACTCATGATTTGAAGAATGTTTGGTTAGCATAGAGTGGAAAATTAATCTTTACACAGCTGACAAAACTGATTTTCAGTTTTGAAAATACCATGCTATATTTTGCAGTAGCTTTGATTTGATGTCTATAAGTGGTATTCTTGGTATTTTCTACATATCTTCTAACACACGTTACTCAAACAAAAATTCTTTTACTTTTCAGAAAATTATAGAAGTACCTGTACCACTCGTTATATCTCGTTAGGCAACTAATGTTAACTAACTTTTTTACGTGGTGAGATAATAAAGTTTATTATCTGAAATTATTAAGGGAGGTTTGCGCCTTTTTGGGCCGAAAAATAGGTAACTCTTTGTGAATTTTTTGTTCAACAACGGTTCGACAAATTAATTTGAGGTTTGGCAGGCTGTTTCATTGTACCTTGAACTATTGTTCTGAATTTTTGTGTGGCAGTGAAAAAAAAACATGGCAGATACAAAAAGAGCGTTGAAAAATAATCGGGTGGTCCTCGCGTTGACGAAAAGTACTGTAAGGTTTATCCGAAACACAAAAAAGAAAAGAGATTCTTAATCTATATGAATGTGGCTATCGGTGGTAGTAAATTTATCGCCGTACCTGTTACCGTTCCTTTTTTATTTAAAGAAGTTTTCCCGATTTTGCGGCAAAACCTGTTTCAGACTGAAATCAGGACGCTTCGCCTTCTTCAAAAGGCTGCCATTTTAACATTTTTTTATATTTATTAATAAATCTACTACCATCCATAGCCACATTCATATAGATTAAGAATCTCTTTTCTTTTTTGTGTTTCGGATAAACCTTACAGTACTTTTCCTCAACGCCAGGATCACCCGATTATTTTTCAACCCTCTTTCTGTATCTGCATTGCTTTTTTTTCACTGTCACGCAAAAATTCAGAACAATAGTTCAAGATACAATGGAACAGCCTGCCAAACCTCAAATTAATTTGTCGAACCGTTTTTGTAGAAAAAATTCACAAAGAATTACCTATTTTCGGCCCAACGAGGCGCACACCCCCTTAAGGGGGTACATACACCTAGGATCGTGAAAAGAGGGGACATTTTATGAATTTTGCTACCTATAAGCAATTTTGTTATCAAAAATTGTAATATGCACTTGAAAGCTTATAATTTAAAGAATACTTTCCAAAAAGTGACGATAATTCGTCTTGTTCGTCGTGTAGTTGCTGTTGAACAAAGCAGGGTCGACACATAAGGAGTTTGCGGTGCCAAAAATATCTCCGCTGAATGTCACCCAAAAGAAAAAAAAATGTCCCTTAAAGTATATAAAAGAAACTATTGTAAAAATTTTCATTCTTAAAAAAATATGAGTGTTTGAACTTTAATTCAACCCCATAATGCAGTTTCTGAAACAAATCGTCAGTTTTTTAATGATTAAAACCACTCTGTGGCTATTACAAAAATCCACAAGATAAAGACTAGATATTGATGTGAGAAATAATCGGGCCAAGTTTCATTCAAATAGGTTCATCAGTTTATGAAATATCTTTGGCAAAGTTTAAGCTCAAGGTTTAAGCTGCAGGTAAAAGTAAGATAATATTTTTTTTTAATTCACAGAAAATCGTCAATTCCGGGGCCATAGAATTGACGTTCCTTCGATGTTGTAGCTTCAGCGAAATTTTTTTTTGGAAAAATCAATTATTTTGACCATTCTAAGTGTATGAAACCCCTTAGCTTCGAATTAGAATTTTAATGAAAATCGGCAAGTGGTTGCAGAATAAATGAGCATTCTTAATTTATTCTTTAACAATAGAATATATTTACAATTTTTGGTGACGTAATAAGTGTGTGTAATACCACAATGATAATTATGCACATTCAGATATCGAAAAATGGAAATTCATTTAAAAAATTAAAAATGAAGTTTTAGAGACTTCCAATTGGTTTTCTGTTCTATTTAGCTTTTTGGCTAAATGAGTCTTAAATGTGTTATTTTAACTCCAATTTTTTTCTGCGTGTTTATAACAAGCTTATAAACATACATGTACACGTGTTCGAGAAGATATTAATCCTAATATTATTAAATAATTAATTTTCCACTGAGTACACATTCGGGGCAAAGTGACCGGGGTAAACTGAGCTGCAAAGAAAAGATGCGCGGCATGATGGAACAGAATCTAAACTCAAAAAAATGAAAAATCTGCCACAGTTTTTGACAACCACGGTTAAAAAAAACAGAAACTGACGTACTACACACGTCCTCCTAACGCAAAGGGTTAATAATTACCTATATCCTTAATTAACACTCGTATTTTATTTCTGCTCACTTTACCCCATATATCTAAGAGACTCATATCAACCCTTCTTAAATCAACTCTCATAATTATAAAAATTTATAATAAGTCACTTATAGGAAAATTTAAAAAAAATATTTAAAATACAGGGAAACAAAAAAAAGATTCAATTCAGATAATTAGATATTCTACTTAAATAACCTAAAAATAATCAATATAAATACATCTTTAAAATTAAATTTTTATAAAAAATTCACTAGTATAAAAAAATATTTCCTATAAATTAAATTTATATATGGGGTAAAGTGGTCGTTTTGGCATTTTCTTTTCAAGTTGAATTTTAATAAACTTTAAGTTTATCTTAAGTATTGCTATTCGTCATTTATCAATAGTAACGTTCAAATTATATTATAAATCTATTTCCACACGTTTTTATCGAGAGGCAAAAATTTTATTCGCCTTCAAACTTTTTTCGCGCCACTTTGCCCCGGTCTCCCCTGCAAGATATGAATCGATTCTTTCTACACGCAATCATCGTCTTTGTATTTCCGTAGCGAATGCACGTGAGCATTCTTCAATAATTCTACGCAGCGCGTGCTTTCAGAACGACGCGGCGCCGTAACAAGTCAATAAAGTCTCGAAAATGACCAATTTGCAATTCGCAATGTGACACGCAGTGCTACGCGTTTTACTTCACAACAGTGTGCGCACAAAAGAAGTATTTCCGGTTTTCCTCTAGTTTGCGCGTCGCGATATATTAAAAGGATATCGAAGGAGCCGAGGCACATCATAATAGCGGCGGCAACAGATCGATTAAATAAATTGCTTCCCATCATTGAACTCAGTGTATAACGTAACAGAATTCTGAGCTTAATATAAAAATTACGATTCGAATGGCGTGTAACATAAAAATGTACCTATTTAGGCACTGAACCCTTTTGTTTTCTCTTTTTCACATTTCCTTAGGAAGAAAAATGTGAATTGGACAAACATCAATTTTTGTTAATGCTAGTAATTAATTTCACAAACTTCGTGTTACACTTTGATATACTTGACTTCTTCTGGTGGCTGTTTTTATTATTACTTTTTTCTTTTCACTGTCGTAGTAACACTCATAAATTGAGGACCTTGCAGCAAGAAGGGTGCAGCTCCATCTTTACCAGCTTCAAGTAAATTAGAAAAAACTGTTTATAAAATTATTGCTTTGACTTAACGTTAAAAAGAGAACACTAATTGAAACAATATATATTTTCACACAATAAGTAGTAGTTATTGGGTTGATAAGTTTTCATTTGTATTTCTGGCAAATTTTTCAAATTACGCTTTTACGCAAGTTACGCTTGCACGCTTAATAATGAAAGAATCCAGCTTCCACATAAACAAAATGTAAATATAATTTTATTTTTCTTTTGTACTTCGTAAAAGCAAAACATATTCTTATTAGAAATGGATGCAAACATTTGAGGGCGCAAAAATTTTCGTGCATAAGGGCGCCAACCATGCGCAGATTCAAAATTTGCAATAAATCGCTAAATTGTTGTCGGATTTGCATCAAACGTGCACCAAACAATGCAGAACTTTTTTTTACATATATTACACGTTGTAACTCAAAAACTGTCAAGAAGGGAGCTGCACGCCTCTTGCTGCAAGATCCTCAATTATTATAAACAATTTTTGACTCATTAAATGTATCAGCTCTAATAGCTGAGTAAACTCTTCTTGCACAGGGCATCCTAAAATACATAGTACAGGCCGAAACGAGGTACCTTCATTTAAAAAAAAAGAGGAATTAAAAGCGTAGGATAGAACTTTTTCCTATAAGCTTTTATTTTTAAGAAAAGTCTTATCACCTTAACTAAAGCCTATAAATCACATTTACAAGATAACTCAATATTCTCCAGATAAACTTTTTTATACTGAAACATACCTTGGAAGATTATCTGATAGTTCTGTTTAAACCGCAGCTATTTAGAACAGACTCTGAAGCTACTCCGATTCCGTTCAAATTGACAAATAAATTATAATTTACATTGATACAGTGGTGCGTCATTTGGATGCGTTGAAATATATCAATGTCCTTCGACGTCCAAGGCTGTGATAACCTATCTAAATAACGCGAAGAAAGCAAAATACACATCGGAACTCATTCCGGCACCTCAGTTTCAAAATTCACTTTTCAAAAGTATGCTAATTACGCTGTACCTTCGATTACCTTGGACTCGGAAAAATTTTACTTTAACTTAGGAAGTATGCGGCAAAAAATAAATGTAGGTCGAAGGAAAAAATTCATTGTACCTATTTACATACTACAAACAATATACAATAACATAAATGTCACGTATGAAACAACGTGGCGAATGTTCAAAATCTTTTTGAGTGAAAATATTTCCATAAACTGTGTTTGTAATCTAGGAGTGTTATATTTCGTGTAACAATATTTATTATTATTTATTTACTGCTGCAAACCACACGTGGCTTATACAGAAAATACTCACAGATACTGCCAATACTACGATTTTCAAATTACCAGCTACCAGTTTATATAATAACATTTACACTATTTAGTATTTAATATTTACTTATATCTTACTAGGCAGTAGCTAAGTCCTTACGAAGATAAGTTTAAGACCTGTGATATCAGGTTCATAGCGAAAATAACTAATACACAGTGGTAGATAATACTTGCGTCTGATGAGCAGGTTTAACTAAATTAAGTCCACATGTTCCGAGGCGTTGCCGGATAACATGGTTTAAGTTTCGAGATTCTGCTCCGCTTTGACAAGCACAGTAACAATATTTAGATTAATTTTCTAAAGACGCTTCTGAATATTTAACAACATTACAGACTCGCAAAACCAAGATGACTATGACATGAAGTTTGCTTAAAAGAAAAAAATTTCCTGTATAAATTATCTCGCATTTGCTACTTTTTGCAAAAAATCAAATAAAGACCAAAAACAGCTTCGTCTTCGAGCGTTGATTTTACACAGTTGATTTGCAAAAAGGAGTTCATTATTTATCAAGTTATCAAGAAGTTCCATAATCTTTTAAACTTCCAAGTAAGAATTTTCCGTGTAGGTATACCCGCATCGATTCGTTCTCAAATTCCAAAATTGCATTTCTAAAAACGTCGGGGCACTCTTTCGAAAGGACAAAGCTTGATATTCAGAGGCCTGTGGCAGTATTAACTATAAGAATCCGAGCTGCGGTAGCTTCGAAAACCGTATCTGAAATAAAGATCACCAGTCACGTGCGTGACGTTATTTTGTATCGCGTAACTCGTGTGTCACGCGTAGGTCCACGTCAACAGCGTGCATCCAGGTAGCTGACCAGGTGCCAAACTCTCGATTTCGTGTCAGTAATCAGTCGTGCAGGCGTCATTTCTCTTTTGTATCTGTCATTGATACGAACACGCGTAATCGACTTTGAACATCCTGTTTAAAATCATGATTAATTATTATTAAATTCCACTTCGAGGTATTACCATACTAACAAGGGAACATCCCGAACCCGGAAATTCAAAAAATTCTGAAACTGTGAATTTGTAGGAAATTTCCTCCTGATTATAACGCAATTTTTGTTTGCTGCCCAAATTCACTCGAAGGGGGTGAAATTAACCCTAGAAAATTCGGCTATTTTCCGATTTTGTGTTATAACTCGTGAACTGTAAAATAATTTATTCGCCAAATGATAGATCTAATTAAAAGAAGTAACTTTTGACTTGAAACTTTTGTTCTATCTCTTACAGTTCGCGAGGTATAACACAAAATCGGAAAATAGACGAATTTTCAAGGGTTAATTTCACCCCCTCCGAGTGAATTTGGGCAGCAAACAAAAATTTCGTTGTAATCAGGAGGAAATCCCCTACTTATTCACAAAGTTTCAGAATTTTTTTTAATTTTCGATCATCCCTTGTAAGCGCTGATTAAAAAAATTCTGTAGCTTCCCTTTACCGGTCGATGAAATTACGAACACATTTTTTCCCGTAAGTTTTCATACCACTCTGCGGCATATTTTCTCCTGTGAAATCAAATTTTGCTGTTATAAATCATACGTTATGTTATTGTTGACAACTCAAGGAAAGAAGCGTATATTTGAATTCTATTTAGGGTAATATAGCCATTTTAAGTAAAGAAAGTCACGTGCATACAGATCCTGTTCTTAATACTAACACAGCAGCAATTGAAAATTTTATTTCTGTGACAATAAAATCGCCGGGTTAATTTCTTATTATACACAATTATTTATTATTCAAGGCACTTTACTAATAGCTCTCGATAATCCTTTAAGGGTCAGTCCACTGTGATGTCGTGAAAAATAGTCAGTAAATAAATAATGTTTTGCCTACTTATTAATACACTTACTGACAGTATAAAAAATCTATTTTAAATTTTTAACAGTTTTTTTTTAAATATATATCGCACTGATGTCAGCACCTTGAGAAAGACGCATTTGAAACAAAAAATTCAAAGTGTGTTGTAATCATTATGATTGTGGTTATCACCGGAACCAGGATTATTTTTACTGATAAAAAAATTAACAAAATGTCAGAGTACGGTGAATTTTTCAATCAGTTTGCCTTGCGAAAAGTATGAAATGATTAATCAAAAAAGGTTTCCGTGGTTCCAGTCATAGCCACTGATGTGCTGAATAACTAAAATTTCAGACTGATTGGTCAAATAGTTTTTGTGCAATCACCTGCACCCATTAAAAAAATGTTGTTTTGAGATAATCGCGTTTAAAGTTTTAAAACAAATTCAAAAAATTCTTTTAAATTTTTTTCTGTATAATACAAGAGTAGCTTAATAAATACCAAAAAGATTTATCGCATTATATGTTGTATCTATAGAGGAAAAAATCTTTAAAAATAAGCTATTAAGCTATTTTCAAACTGTCACAGTGGGGTGCCCCCTTAAACGTCACGTCCCGCAATAAATAGTCAAAATATGCTTGAATGAAAGCATCATTATAAAAGCCTGCTTAAAATTTCAGACTGATTGCTCAAATAGTTTTTTTTTTGCAATCACCTGCACCAATTAAAAAATGTTGTTTTGAGATAATCGCGTTTAAAGTTTCAAAACAAATTCAGAAAATTCTTTTAAAATTTTGTTGTATAATACAAGAGTAGCTTAATAAATACCAAAAAGATTTATCGCATTATATGTTATATCTACGCAGGAAAAAAATCTTTAAAAATAAGCTATTAAGCTATTTTCAAACTGTCACAGTGGGGTGCCCCCTTAAACGTCACGTCTCGCAATAAATGTTCAAAATATGCTTGAATGAAAGCATGATGCTACGATGCACTTGCTCACAGATAGCTCTGATACTAATTTATTACTGCATACCAGTAATAAAATTCTTAACAATTCTCTTAACTCAGAATAGGCCCCGCTTCCCCTCAAAATGGCAATGAAAAAAATTGTCTTACACCCGCCCCGAAAGCTCCTGCAGGCTGAACCTCTAAAATCCACACAATAATTCAAATTAATCTTCAAAAGCCAGGAACGAGCCTAAGCTACATCTCCACACCGTCTTTGTTACAACTACAACATCCATTCAGGGGCCCCCGTTCCGTTACACTTCCATCCAACTAGAGATTCGCGGCACCTACGATCGGGCAGCGATCCATTAGAGCAACGCGACCACATCCAACCTGCAACGTGTCAAGGACGCGGGGCCGCGATCGCAGGCTCTGGCGACGAGGCATCCTTCGGGACCGGGCCGTGCAAAAGCAGACACGCCGTTTTGAATGAGTTTTTGAGTGGGCAACATTGGTGGGGAATGATGAAGAGAAGCCGGAGCTGGTGGAGGAGGTGAAAAAGGAGGGGGGGAGGTCCGCGTGTCGATTGGGGGGAGGACAGCAGTGGAGAACAGCGATATATGAAGGCGAAACTCGCGCTCCGCAGACTCAATAGCCCAGAAACTCCACGTGGTGTACCGTCGAACACCGCGGATTCGCGTGCCACGGGAACGGTCATTGTTTTTCCTTCGCCCCCCTCCCCCGCCACCCCTACCTGTGCCAACAACGCGCGCGCGCGCTTCCGCTGGTTCTGGCCCATTCGCGCGTTCTTCCTCGCGCCGGATCGAACCGCGATAGCCCAGTTGGCCGGCGATCCAGGTGATAAGTTCTTGCCATTGTCTCGCCCGTTTCGAAAGGGCCCTTTGTTCCCCGCCAGGCGTGCTGTTCCTTGTGATCGATACCCCCGGCTGATGCTAGCGGGACTTGAATGAGAGAACGACCCGGCCGCTGGCATCCGGCTGTTGCGAAAAGCGAGGAGAGGGTGGGCACGTCGAAGGAGGCATCAGCTCTTTGGCCAGGCCCGACTGTACGCTGTCGAGGGAACGATGGGCAAGGGTTGGAAAGGTATGTCGCTTACTGTCGTTTTAAGAGTCGCTGCGGCGCACAGTGGGGATACTCTCGGGGTGGAAATGTGTTTATTTTTGTACTAATAATGAGTTCGCGCGAATCATAAGAAGCGAGAGGGTCAGGCAAGGTTTGAAGGATCGAATTCATTCGGTGGGATCAGGAATCACTAAACTTTGAGCTCTTGTTAGTTTATTAGTGAGCCAGGCTGTGCAATGTAGAAGCACGTCGAGTCTTCTGTTGAATACAAAAGTCTGTGGTTAGCGACAATTTATTTTTTTTTAAGAGAGAACGATAACCAATTCCAGGATCTGATTTAGGTGTCGTCGTAATAGGTGCTTCGGACTATTTCCGTGGCGCATATCGGGGATATCGCCGTTTCGGGCTGTTGGTTCGATAATAAATTACGGAGGAAGAATTTCTGTCTCTTCACGGTGCACGAGTCACTGTGAACGGGCTTAGTTAAACAGAAAAGTCGTTTGCACAAGTGGCAGAGCACGACGGGGGGTTTCTAATGTCGGGGCTGGAAATTTTTAGCGATTGGGAGTATCGAAATCTCCCAACATCTTGTTTTCTTATCGCACACGTGCTTTTCTCGAGGGCTTTCCACTCGGAAATGTGTACCTGCCACGTCGGATTCCGCGATCGAATCGCGCTTGTTACACGATAATAGTCACGTGTAACACGGTGGAGAGGAATTTCGAGAATTATGTCCACAGTTTTATCGTTTAATTAGAATACGACTGTAATATTTGTTGAGTGTTTCTACTATCGCGACGTTGCAAAATTTAGTGATGTGTAAATGCGTGAAGGTTCTTCTTATTTAAATAGTAATACAACAAACTCTTTTACTGACGTACATTTAGAAAATAAATTATTGTCTTTTGGGTCCATTATTTTAGTTGTCAATTCTTTAATTGGCAGATGTAACAAAGATTCATGTGATTTAAAATTATATAGAAGTAGGTGTGGTGTGATATGACATAAATCCAACAAGTATATAGCAGATGTAATAAGGATAATAAAATGGGACACGTTTAATTAAATGGTGTCTAAAATATTTAAATTAATAATCCTATTACAGACATGTAATGAGTAACATAATATTATATCTATACAACTTGCATTTTACTTATAAATATTATACTTAATTAAGTCTCATACAATCAGTATTATTAATTACTAGCTTCGCTACTCGGCTTCGCTCGAAATTTAGATTCTGATTTTATTAAAGAAATTTTTTTTATTTATTTATTTTTTTGTGAAAATAGTCACATTCATCTGGATTACCTAGGCATAATGAGCTGGGATACACTCCGCGACCCCAGAGTTTACCGTTCGAAGGTTTTAAAGCGACAAGCACACAAACACTTTCTGCTTGATATATAAAGATTACGTACCTACTTGATTTTTTTTTTAGCAAACAGTGATGTGGAGTACAAAAGCCAATTGTGTCTAATTAATTCACCTACCAACTCCGGGTAGCCTTTAAACAGTGCACATCGTATCGTTGCTCATTAAATCACCACCTGACACCTCTTTAAACGCATGAATAGCATTTCGACAGATTCGTACCATAAAAAAAGCCGCGCCACCATGCATTCTGCTTACGTCTCTCGCTCCGCGAATGCCTCCTCTTTACGTCATCCCTTTGATTCCCTGGAGTTGCATAATAAAAGGAGGAAATCGCACAAAAGATTGAAAAGTAAACAGTACAAAAGCGTATTATTCAGTCGAAAGTTTTCGTCGCGTGTTTCTGTGACTGATGCACCATCTCTTTATTAAAACAACGCTCGGAACGAGCCCGGTCCACGCCAACATATTCTTTTGCGCTTCGAGCAGCACGTGAATTTTGGCGCTTCCAAAACGAGACGATTGAAAGGACGCTCTGCGTTGCCACTCTGTCGCTGCTTCTGACGCATCGTGACGGCTAGCAGCAGCGACTGAATAATTAATCCACTGGCTAACTGATTGCGTGACCACTGACACCTTGTTTCCTTCTTCCCTGTGCCCAGGTGCAAAAGACTTTGTCGGCCTCGAGGAGGTGGCAAAGGTCGAGTTCCTGGTCATGCTGTTCGCCGAGGCCCTGGGAACGTTTCTTCTGGTGCTTATCGGCTGCGCATCCTGCATCACGTGGACCCCCGGGAATCCACCCACCGTGGTGCACATCGCGTTCACCTTTGGTCTCGCTGTCGCTAGTCTGGCGCACGTAAGTCAATCGCTTCGCATTTAATCAGTGTTTTACTAGGAAGCGAGTCTCGGGACCAACCGATGGGCAGTTAAGGCCGTTTTTTGCGGGAAACGTTCTTGCCCCGCGATTTTTATTTCGGATAGATTTACTCGGCTGAAGCTCATCATTGGTCATTTTTCATGTATTCGGTTAGCATGCGTCTGCAATACTAGAAGCGAACCCAAACAACGTCTTACGTGAGAAGGATATTACTGTTAGGTACTGTAAAATCTGGAACAACGAAACACTGTTCAATCATATATTTGTTATGCAAAAAGTGTCACGTATTTAGGGGAGGTTTCGGTCTGGAGCCCCAAAAATAGGTGATTTTTAGGAATTAATTAAAGGAAAACTACTGCATATAATTTAATAGGGCTTTTTGCATTGTATTAAGGGTGTCTTAAATTATAGAAATGTATTTTTTGTTTTATAATTAATCATTGCAGACGGCGCTGGGGAGTCGTTAAAGTCAAGGCGTCAAAAAATTGATTCAATTCGGTGGGACCTTTATCCCCAAAAGTTATTACCCGATTCGACTGAAACTTTTTTTATTTTTAAGAATATACTTCTGGCTAGGCGGGATACCAGATAAAAAATGGAAAAATGACATTTTTAAGAAAATAACGACACTTGAGTTTTGAAATCACTTTTTCTCTATATTTTTCGTCCTTTCAACGCCTTTAAAAATTATAAAATATCTAATTTTTTGTAATTTATTCTGGCTTCCCTCCTAGCCAGAAGTATATTCTTTAAAATAAAAAAAGTTTCAGTCGAATCGGATAATAACTTTTGGAGATACAGGTCCCACCGTTTTGAGAACACTGTTTCGAGAAAAACGCGTTTAAAGTTTTCCGTGAGTGCCGAGTGGCCGGTTGTTGCCCATGCATTTGCCGCTACTCAAATGCCTATAAAAATTAGCAAAATGGCAGGTAAAATGCAAGAAAAATATTTTTCGGCTTTTTTCTTTTCCTATTTTTTAATTTTTAAAGTAAGTTAGACTCAATGAAAATACTTGGTTGCAGTCCCTGCGAGAGTCATAGGTGTGCAGAGTAAGCAGTAAAATTTATAAAGCAATCGGTTCGATAGATTTTGAGATTTTATCTTCACGATGTGAAAAAAATGACGTTTCGAGAAAAACGCGTTCAAAGTTTTCATCTGTAGAGGCCGAGCCTCTGTGCTCCCTACAAAATGCCTCTGTAGAAGCTAAAATAATCGGAATTTTTCCATGAAAATTTGGCAGTACATTCTTGAAAAATATTGCCAACTTTTGCAATATTGAAATTACTGAAAATATGCCACTTGCTATATAATCGAGTCGAGCTTACACTGATGGTATTTGGAGCAATGGTCCCATTGCTGCCATTTATTATTATTATTATTATTATTATTATTATTATTATTATTATTATTCAACTACTAGCTATTAACTACTCTTGGAAAAGAAACTATAATAATGTGCCCTAAATAGTGCCTACTTAAATTAAACGAAAAACTCATCAAACAAGCAACAAGAGAGTATTAAAATTACAATTACAGTCCAAGCGTTAATAACAGACAGGAACTACATAAGATTTTATAATTGCAACGAAACTTCACACATATCTAAAACACCAAAAGGTATTAAAACCATCTCAATTTAATCATTTGGGTAAATACTCTATACCTACTTTAAGAAAATATTTAAAAACAAAGATCATGTTTCTAATCAAATTAAATTAGAAACAGCATCCGAAACAAAATCTATACTTCTATATTTTCGGATACTTCATGAATTATTCTGTATTCGCGCGCACAAACGAATGTGGATTCACTTATCACTTCCTTCCACATCTGCAATGTTTAATTGAGATAGATACGCCAGAACTTGCGCAATTCCCTTAAGTCACGTTCCTACGTATGCAGCGCACGGCGGAGAACATAATTAAGAAGCCTCTTCAGCGTGCACTGCCGTTCAAAATCCTTTTTACATGCCTGAAGTGTATTCCGCGCCAGTCATTGTACACATGGGAACGATGCTTTGTTATTATGCAGCAAGCCTGTCGATCCAGAGTTAAGATGCAGTAAGTGGGGACAAAAGAATCGACGTAAGAGTAGCGCAAGAGGGAATTAGCAAAGGAAACGACTCGCGAGAATTATCGGCTGAAACGAGTGCAGAAACTGTGGAGCTGGTGGTAATGTGCTTTCGCGCAGAGACGCATGGGGAATAATTGTACTGAAATGGTGTTAGAAACACTGAACAGCGATTTTTAAAATATGGAGACACTTGGAGAATCAGAAAGTGAAGGAGAAAATTTGTGGGATTTATTATTTCACAAAGTGTCAAATCGGAAGAACCAAATCAGTTTAAAAACGGCAGGAGAAGTACCTACAGATTCCATATGATATATGTTAGAATATAATGTTTATTTATTTAAGAAAATAAAAGTTACACAGTCGATCGTCAGTATAATAATAATAAGAACTGCGTAATACTTAAACTAAAAGTAATGGAAAGAATAGTCTTTAGCGCGATGCAAGTTAACCGTTTGGAGGGTTTTCTCGGACTGAGAAGCGCAGGGGTCGAGAAGACCGTTTTCCCCTCTTTTGGGTCTCCTGTAGCGAAGGAAAGGAAAACTCACAAGTCACCGGGTCCCCAAAGTCCCTGACACTCCAACTCCAGGAAACAGTCCATCGTTGTACACATTCCAACAATATAATTTCACGAAAGATAAGCAGACTAACAAGGGGACCTTACAGCTGTACCCCCGGGGATTTTAATGAAATTTTAGGGGGTGAATCTGGGGTCCTGTGGATGACCTTCTGCAAAATATTTTATAGCAATGAGCATTGTTTATAAACAGTCGGTATTGTGCCCCTTAAAAGCAGTTCACTTTAAACGTATTTCAAGAAAGTGAGTTGGGTGAGTGCGTAGGGGTAAAGTCTACAATGGTTGGCCACTTAAGGGGAGGTTCTGGTCTAGAGCCCCAAAAAATAGGTGATATTTAGGAATTAATTAAAGGAAAACTACCATATATAATTTAATGGGACTTGTTGCATTGTATTAAGGATGTCTTATGTTATAGAAATATATTTTTTGTTTTATAATTAATCAGTGCAAACAGCCCTGGGGAGTCGTTAAAGTTAAGGCGTCAAAAAATTGATCCAAATCGGTGGGACCTGTATCTCTAAAAGTTATTATCCGATTCGACTGAAACCTTTTTTATTTTGAAGATTATTCTTTTTTCTAGGGGGGATACCAGATAAAAATGGAAAAATGACATTTTTAAGAAAATAACGACACTTGAGTTTTGAAATCACTTTTTCTCTATATTTTTCGTCCTTTCAACGCCTTTAAAAATTATAAATTTTCAACTTTTTGTATTTTTTTTAGTTCCCCCCCTAGCCAAAAGAATAATCTTCAAAATAAAATAAGTTTCAGTCGAATCGGATAATAACTTTTGAAGATACAGGTCCCACCGTTTTGAGAACACTGTTTCGAGAAAAATGCATTTGAAGTTTTACGTGAGCGCCGAGTAGCCGGTTGTGACCCATGTATTTGCCGCGACTCAAATGCCTACAACTTGGGGAATTTTACGAATTTCAACAAATCCTTTTAAACCCGTATTCCTAAAAGATTGAACATTCGAAAAATGATATAAAAAAAATCGACATTTAGACCAGAACCTCCCCTTAAAGTTTTACGTGAGCGCCGAGTAGCCGGTTGTGACCCATGTATTTGCCGCGACTCAAATGCCTATAACTTCGGGAATTTTACGAATTTCAACAAATCCTTTCAAACCCGTTTTCCTAAAAGGTTGAACATTCGAAAAATGAAATAAAAGAAAAATCGACATTTAGACCAGAACCTCCCCTTAAGTAAGAGTGTCAAATAAATATCGAATTATAAATGTAAATTTAGTAAGTTTGAAATGGAAATCAATATAAATAAGTACGAAACCCCCCTAATAATATAAAAATAAATAGAGTTTATAAAAAAAAATCAAGGGTGTATAAAAATATACAAAAAATGTGTTGACTACGAAGAAATATAGTTATTGGCATGGTCGTGACAGTAGTTGTCCGATCGGTTCGACAGTGATTGGCCGCTATTTGACATAATAGAACCTAAAAGAAAATGTTACATGATTTGGTTGAATGAAGCAAAGGAACTTTTGCATAATTCGCCGTCGTGATACTGCGGTATAAGATAAGTGAGCTGAACAATTTGCAAAAATTTCGGGAACATTCGCGCTCTCGTGTTCGGGTGCGTGTTGCGCGCGTGATAAATGGCTCACCACCTCGCATTTATCTGATTTCATTGAATGGATACAAGTAATCGTGTTCTGGACCCGTCCCATAAGAATCGAGCGCCGCCGATGCCACGAAGAGGGGGACTTCCATTCACCTTAGCAAACTGCCGTGTCAAGCGAAGTTTCACGAGCAGACTGATTCCATTACTCTCACTATCGTTCGTTCACTCGACTGCAGCAACTTCGCTTTTCGATCACTAGCAAATTGCCAATTAATTCGCTGGGCCGATAGTTCCCTAAAAATGGCCCAAATGTTTAATCGCAACAGCATTAGATAATTAATCGAACACTAATATTAAAGTTTCTTTGCTTGAATTTTGTGTCTTTTCTCTTTAAATACGTGATTTTGGTTTTCGAAAATGGGGTGGAATTTATATGAATAATTAATTACCCTTCTAAATGAACTGATTGGTAACTATATACTTGAGATAATATAAGACAGTTTCCTGTTGGGATTAAGAAATTTCTGTTATAGTTGAGAAGGAAATAATATTATTTTATCGTGTTACCATTATATGGTAAACTTTTAATCGTAGCTCTGATATTAATTTAAGCCAGTGATTCCCATGCACTAACAACACAAAAAGAATCGAGAAATCCGCAATTAAATTCAATTCAATTGAGATGGATTAATTAATATAGAATTCTTAACCACGTTTAAAATTGACATATTAGATTCTTCCTATCGCAGCATCAGAAATAGTGATAACTTTTGCCCATTATATAAAAAGCTGTTGCAAATAAAATTCCCTTTTACTTGATTATTGAAATACAATATTCTTCGTGCAACCAGTGTTCAATTACGATTTTATATGAATTTTTAAAAATGCACGATTTAAAAATATGCTTTATCTATTCTCACTGCAACTTATTTTATTAAATAACAATACGCGTGCTACGTAAATATTTCTTAAAGTAAACACTCTTTCTGATCAAGAAATTTAAAAAAAGGTGCCTTTGGACAAGTAGTGGATTCGAAAGCAAGTGAATATCTGTTACTCTTTACACTTTTCTTCCTTCGTGCGTCTTTCATTTGTTCAGAGCCATGCATTCAAATCCATTTTATGGTGAGGTAGTAGACAGTGTGAGTGAGTTCTAAGAATGTATTATTCAAAATGCATTCACAAAAAGCAACGTGCCCGAGGTACTTGAAAGGATTCGCCAGTAGAGCGGAGCGATACTATATAGGCGAAAATTTAAATTTGAATTTTCAGTTGGCCTGAGTAAAAAATTTTTGGAAAAATATTCGTGTCTGCAGGTTCCTTTCTCTCCTAAAAATGATCATATAATCATATAATATATTATATAATCATATAATCATTTTTATAAGAAAAAGGAACCTGCAGACATGAATATTTTTATATAATTATATAATATATATATTTTTATTATATAATCATATAATCATTTTTAGAAGAAAAAGGAACTTGCAGACATGAATATTTTTATATAATTATATTATATATATATATATTTATTATATAATCATATAATCATTTTTAGAAGAAAAAGGAACCTGCAGACATGATTATTTTTATATAATTATATTATATATATTTTTTTATTATATAATCATATAATCATTTTTAGAAGAAAAAGGAACCTGCAGACATGAATATTTTTATATAATTATATTATATATATATTTTTATTATATAATCATATAATCATTTTTAGGAGAAAAAGAAACCTGCAGACATGAATATTTTTATATAATTATATAATATATATATTTTTATTATATAATCATATAATCATTTTTAGAAGAAAAAGGAACCTGCAGACATGAATATTTTCATATAATTATATAATATATATATTTTTATTATATAATCATATAATCATTTTTATAAGAAAAAGGAACCTGCAGACATGAATATTTTTCCAAAAAATTTTTACAGTTGTGTTTGGTTAATCAAAAGACAACTATCCCGCACCTAGGCCAACTGAACATTCAAATTTAAACTTTCCGCTCCGCTCTATTCGACAGCCATTAACTTGACGAATAGACACTTGTGTTCTTACACAACGAAGAACTTTGGAACATTTGTGGGCGGTGTATTTTGACATTCGACTATCAATCTCTTCTAACGATCAGCAGCAATGAACATAACACTATGGATGTGTCCTAGAACATGTGTTCACACAGATCTCATTCCCATACTCAATCTCTAAAACGTTGACACGTTTCTTGGTCACCGTGTATAATACTAAAAGCAACGCGAAATCAAGCTGGCCCGGTAATTGGATAAGTGACCCTGCGCCGACGATGCAATTAAGAGATTTAATGCAATTTGAACGGTTCAAAACATTTCGATGAAATGGCCCCTCAGATTAATCGCTAAAGTTACCTGTTGGCTAAAATTACACGTGAAAAGAGATCAGATATTAATCCCGGTACCTGATTATTACTTCTTTTTTTTATTGAAATGATTTCAAACCTCCAATATCCTTCCACTACGATGCTATCTTACTCTTGCGCAAAACGAGGTCTTCGAATCGCTTTTTCATAATGAAATTCCGGTACATTACATTGCGCAATAGTTTTATCTGAACGTTTTGCGAAACAATCGTTCCTCGCGTTGCACGAAACTCGATTCCTCGCGAAGTTCATAAATTTGCTTCTATTTTCGCCGCACCGGTGTGTACGCGTGCCCGAAGGGGATGGGGGTGCCTTTCTGCCTGCAGATGAATTCATTAAATGGCACGTGAACTGTTGCAAATGAAAACGCCGAAAGGGAAACAAGGCGCGAACAGGAACATCACTAGAAACTGATGCCTTGTCCTTTCGAATTGGCAGTCTGACCTCGTGCTCAAAAGAATTTATAGCGCTCCTCCGAGGCGGGAGCTCTCAAACAACGCCGTCGATTTTATCGCGGCTGCGTAAATACCATTTAATTCAATTAAAATTTATTTCGACGACAATCTTACTGGCAGACACGGTTCGGAAAGCATTTGCCAGCAAGCAATGCCTGGCTTCTTGGAAGAATCATCCGAGGATCCTTAATTCCCGCATAACTGTTAAGGATACCCTCTGTCGAAACTTCGCGATTTAATCTCTACTTTGGCTTGGAAACGCTTCGCTAATAATAATCATTAGCACGTTGTCAGAAGAGAAATATTGGGTATAAAAGCTTGTTGACTAATGAGCAGTTCTTCTAAGAGTAATTCTTTAAGATTACTTGAAACTCGGGCCTGCCAAATTTTAATTCTTTTATAAGTACCTACACTTGATTGGTCAATTAAAAAAATGGACATTTATTTATTTATTTATTTATTTATTAATCATAAACGGGTTAAAACCCATTATATAGCAAGGATACATAACATTTTGCGTGTTGAATAAAAATAAATCTACATATATGCATACTATATCAAATTATACTAAACAATGGAGAGAAAAATGAAAAAATAGGGGTGAAGAATGAGTAATGAGAAATGAAAAATGTACAATGAAAATGGAAATGAAAATGAAAATGAGAATGAAAATGAAAATGAAAATGAAAATGAAAATGAAAATGAAAATGAAAATGAAAATGAAAATGAAAATGAAAATGGAAATGAAGGTAAGAATGAGACTGAGAATGAAAATGAGAATGAGAATGAAAATGAAAATGAAAATGAAAATGGAAATGAAGGTAAGAATGAAAATGAAAATGAAAATGAAAATGAAAATGAAAATGAAAATGAGAATGAGAATGAGAATGAAAATAGAAATACATAGAAAATAGAAATACATAGAAAATAGAAATACATAGAAAATAGAATAAAAGTAAAAAGTGAGGGTTGGAATTAAAAGTGTATACTATACTATTAAATTTAGTTTTGTCGCGTTAACGGATTACCAGTTATTTTGATCGTTCGCTCTTAGCATTCTGTGCAATTTACTCTTTAATACGTCCACAGATTCATGAAAGAAATCAACTGCATCAACATATAAGTTCGCTTGTCGTAGTAGCACATGCACATGTAATATTGGAAGAGGTGTATTCGTTAATAATTTAATCTTGAATTCCCTGCTTGCCAAATTCGTGGAATACATAGGAAATAAACACTTTTTAGAGCTACTGTATTCTTAGCGGTTCGTCATCTTTCACAAAAACTGTCCTACATTTATGACACGGCGATACAGAGGTAAATCAAACTCGCTGACCAACCATCATGCAGCGAAGTGCCAAGTGGCAAGTGCTAATAACGAATCACACACCATCGAAACATGTGGTATTAACCGAAACTTGGGTTTCTTTAAACGCGACCCAAATGGGAGAAAATTCTCCTTTGGAACACTGTTTCCCTCTCTGCTCAATGCCAAGTGTTGCAACGCATCTGAATCTGGGTACCAGTGACAACCACCGACAAATTTCACGAATCTAATTAGGCTTTTTTTTAACCCTGCTATAACTTAAGCTGATTGTGAGGTCTGGGGACATTTGAGACCGCTCTGAAGCTTAAATTTTATCAACTTCAAATTAGGTGAGTTTAGGATTAATTAAAAAAAGTTTAAAAGGATTAATTTACGTAACTAATGCTGAATATAGGAAATGGAAAGTTTGTCTGAAAGCTGTATCACGAAAAATAACCTAAATAATTTAGAAATATTCCTTCATATTCCCGGTGAAATAGTACTCACTATTATACAATATTATTCTGACCCCTATTACTGACAATTAAGTAGTAGTTAAGTGACAATACTCCTGTCCCATATTCTCCTGATTTTTAACAGAATATAATTCACACGGTCCTAAGATAATCAATAATTAACCAAAGCAAACTAAGTTATAAACAAATAAAAAAATCCACGGGGTCACTGAAAGCTACAGAAGTCCTTCCAGGTTTAAAGATCAAAGGGAGAGCACACTCCTCTTCTCTAACCACCTTCTAACTTCAATTAAAATGCAAAATAGAATTTCGAAGGGAGATTCATCTCAACGCTTGTTCATTTTCAGTGTCGCACAGTGCGGCCGAATGATAGAATTGTCGACCAAAATCTAAATTCAGTCATACCTGTCAAAATGTATTTACGAAAAATAAAATTGGTAACTAAAATTTGTAAATTTTTTTAAAGGTATTCGCTAGATATTTTTAAATAAAAAAATTACGATGCACAGTACTAGATGCAACCCTTAAAAGGAAAAAAGATTTTCTGAGAAATGTGTTATAGCTTTTGAGTAAAAAATTTCCAAAGACCACCCTCTTTTCGGCCTCCTGACTGAGCATGACCCCTTAAGGGACGGCTGTCAGTGCCTTTGATTCCCTTCGAAAATGGATCTGACGTGCCACCGTTGTCGGCGAGATGATAGAAATCGAACAGTGCCCCGATCGCGCATTGCTAAACGAGGCGTAGGTAGGCCCGCCACGTGGGACGGACGGGGTCTACGAAATCGGCGGCTCGCTGGGTGCCAGACCTGTTTCGCGCCGCGTTTAGTAACTAGACTGCCTGTCTCTTTGCGGCGATCATCACCGGAAGGCATGGACCCCGAACGATCCGGCTATGTCCTCGGGAGCACGCGCCCGCCGCGAACACGGCCGTGCCCTCGCATCCATTGACATTTCGAAAAGATCATTCAGGGCCCAGGCGCGAATCTGAATGACTGACACGGTGCTCCCCGCGAGACCTGTCATTACGAGAATTTAGGACGGAACTGGTTCACGTAACCACGGCCGCGTGTCTTGCACAATGAATGAGCCTGGAATAGTTCGTTCAAGAAAGAGGGTAAATTTAGATACGGGTGACGCAACGCGATCTAGCGTATGGAGGAGTGTATTGGAAAATTTATCTCCGGCTGGATCGAGTTTTGAGGTTTCGCGTTGGACGATCAGTTTCGTGCGAGCGGGCAAATTATTGGCCTCTCTGGCACAACGATAGCAGAAGATTGTTTGTAATAATTTAGTGATAATTGGTGATATTCAAATTTTATAATTTTGTTATAGGTTGTATATTCGAGAGTATTAATTTCGGGTTACGAATGTGGTTGATAGGTAACGTGTAACCTGGGGTTGCTGTAATTATTGGATGCCGAACTTTATGCTATTATGCACCTGTAATAGGGGTCGTCCTTAAGGGGGGATTCTCGTCTAACAGCCCCAAAAGTAACTGATATTTAAGAATTTCTTTTAAAAAACTGTTGGTCATATTGGATTAAACTCTTTTGGGATATAAGGGGGCATCTTTAAACTTGCAGAAAATATTTTTTTTATGTCGATTCTTCTTATTATTTATTAATTATTGTGGAATCTGGTCCACCTCTTCGGCGATGTAACTCCTGTTGGCGGGATGTGTAGCACCGATCACAGTCATCTGATTGCAAAAAAGATAGAAGTTTCTTAAAGTTGGATATTTTACGCTGCGATTGGTCCACTTTAAAGAAAAAAAATAAAGAATTGAAAGAATTATAGCGTTTGAAAAAAAGTAAGTTCTTTCCTTAGACAAATTTTTCATATTATTCTTTATATCGACGAAAAAAGTATTATAAATAAAAATTAAATTTAAATTTTTGGCCCAGTACCTGGAGAAATGTATGACGAATAAAACGAGCTTTATTTGAAATCGATCAGTCAATTATTTTTTGAGTTATCTGAGACGCCAACATCGTCGAAGAGATTCTACAATAATTAATAAATAATAAGAAGGATCGACATAAAAAAATATTTTCTGCAAGTTTAAAAATGCCTCCTTATATCCCAAAAGAGTTTAATGCAATATTAACAATAGTTTTTTAAGAAAAAAATCCCCTCTTAAATTACGTAAGCCTTTTGGGGGGAGACGCCTCTCGTAATATTTTTAACCAAATTTTCAGGATTAGTAACCTAAAAAACGATGTTTCCTCGCACACACGAAACCGAGTTAAATGAACTAGATAAACCTTTAAAAGAAATTTATTAACTGAAAGAAATCAAAGGGGAGAGAGGGTTGAAATGACCAAAATTATCCTTACGTAATATAAAGACAGCCCCTACAGCTGAGAAGTTTCCAAATAGTTTGGAAATTAATAGTCGTGGGAACAGAATTTATATTCTACGAAGATAACTCTAGTACTCCTGAACACATATTTTTCTTTACAATAATGAAATTCAAAGTTATAATAGTGGAGGCGCAAATAATTTAAAAATATACAATTATTTACAGTGTCTTGAATATAAACAGATTACACAGAAACCACATTTCTCAACCTATTATAGTATAACAATTTACTTCAGAATACATGGTGTCCTAATGCCTCCGGATCTGCCTAGACAGTGGAGATTTCAATGCGCGCACGAAACCTTACTCAAGTAGATATAAGTATCTTCCCAAGTGGTAACAATTGAGGGGCCCAGTGCAGCACAAGCACGTGCCACCGTTTTATAATTTTAGAGGAAAGCAAATTGACGGAAAAATTATTTTTACAGGAAACACGGTACGAAATTGTAATTATTTTAAACGCAACTTGAATTAGATGGTAAATCACAACTATTATCAAACTTCAACTGAAAAATGAATTAATTTTTTTCATTTCGCCGTATATATTGTTCATCACTATTATAATATTTATATAATATTTATCTTAATATTTTTTGTTGTTATCTTTCCATTTATTCTCACAAAGAGAACGTGTCTACCACTTATTTCTGTGTGTGCTTCGTATAAATGCTTAATAATTTCTCTGCATATCTGTTATTTCCATCTTGAAAACAATATAAGATTTGTCACATGTTCCTACGAAGCCAAGTAGCATGGGTCCCTTTTCCACTACGGAAACAAATTTTTTCTCAGCGTGAAAAAAAAGATTACTGTAAGTCCCCGTTATGAGCTCGTTTTTACCTCCCGTTGACAGCCCGGCGACTATCCCCACCATTTCTTGGAAGCCTGCGGACGAGAGTGAGAGAACCCGACAACGAGCGAGGGGAAACGAAAGAGTCGACACGGCCCTGGCCGCGCGGAATCGTGTCCGCAACCCGTTATAAGCTCGCCGCCAGCCCCGTTCTACGGACTCATAACGGGGATTTACTGTAATATGCTTCTGTTAGGTGAAACGTATATATTATTATATTAGAAGCTGGTGAAATTATACATTGCAGGGACGAATTAATAATACAAAGAAACGAACATTTATGCGTATATAAATGTGCCTGTTTCCCACCGAGCCCCTCAATTATATCTACATTGAAACTTGTAATTTATTGAACCAATTGTATTGCTCTGCTTTTTACAATCTACAAGTCAATAGGCTCTTCCCTTCTGAATATTTTCTCTGACTATTCACTTTGCTTCAAAATGATGACCCATCCACCGTCACCCGAGGAAAACAAGCTTATACATATATACAAATGAACGAACTGCTTGAGCATGAATGAATTCAATCACTCTTCCTTTATTTAGCCACTTTTCTCACTGCGAGACAGGATAAGAAATGAACAAGTGAAGCTTCGGAGTTCTCTGCGGTTAATATGTCTTTAGAGGTTAGGTGGCCGCAGTTCTCTAGTGTCCATCTGTCTGCGTTTACCCTCGCCGTACGCGGTACATTTACGAGTAAATGGAAGTGAACGGGACAGTAAGAGAAAATATTAATCAAGCTCTTTAGGAGTGGGCCGACGAACGAATGTGGTATAAATAACCGCTGCAAATTAATTGAAAGGAACAAACTCTGGGCCAGAGATGGGCAAAATGTAATCTAATTACAAATTACGATTAAACTGTAATTGTGTAATTGATTACACATTATTTTCTGTAAATGCTAATTTAGGTAGTTGACCATTTGGTTTTGTCAACTATCTAAATGAACGATTACAGAAAATAATGTGTAATCAATTACACAATTACAGTTTAATCGTAATTTGCGATTTGTAATTAGATTACATTTTGCCCAACTCTGCTCTAAGCACTCGAACATTCACAGTTTTTTTTCGAATATAATTACAAAGTAAAATAACACTATCTTCGATTACTTTTGAATTTAAATACACCGCTCCATATAATAGTACCTATCACACTACTGTTATATCACATTTCTAATCAACCAGTTACTCCAGTTCATAATCGTCACTACGAACAATAATAACCTCCTCTGTAATCTGACACGAATATTAAATAACTAACAACATTCACAGTCGTATGCACGTAACCCAAAGAAATCCATGCACCTCACAACAACACAGCAGAGTTGGGCATTAACGAAATAAAAAAATATTTATATAACGGATCAAATAAAAGTTACTTAAACGTTAGATTATTTGACGAATAAAGTTCAGTTTTTTATTCGTCGAGCGTTTCCACTTCAGGGTCGAATAAATTTTTCAACTTTAGCTTTGACCGTAACATTAACTACTTTATGCAATGTCGAATAATTTTCTGGCGGGTTCGACGCCGAATAAAGTTGAAGTTAAAGTTCCAGTTAAGCTTACTGCAACCTTACTTTTAAAACTCTTCTATGAAAATCTAAGCATTTTTACTTAGAATTTAAATTAATAATTTAAATCAGAGGCAGTAAATATTTCATCAACTCGTTCATACAAGCCTTCAATAAAAAGACAAATTATTAAAGTTGAAAAACTTATTCGGCGTTGAAGCTAAAACGTTCGGTGAATAAAACAATTAAGTTTATTCGTCGAATAAAGTTAACCCGGGCCAACTTTATTCGACACATGACGAGTAATTTTTTTAACTTTCATCCCTTATTCGAAATTGGTTTAAATACACATTTTGCACATCTCTACAACACGGCACATAAACGGGAACGATGAATTATCAACGCGCCAATGCTGTTTTAGCTCGGACACTGCGCGTAACTTGACAACCTGTGCATTCCGTTTCAACGAATTTTTGCGCGCAGCTTGTAGCGAAATGACAGATTTTACGACTAACTAGAGTTACGGCCTGTTTACGACTAGATGAAGACGAGAGAGAAGAAAAATAAAGATATTAGGTACACAAGAGTTCAGGGCCAGCGTGAGTTGTGTGGAGTGTGTGGAGACTTCCACACTTGGGATTTTCCTGTGCGTGGAATTCCACATTCGGGAATTTAGAAGGCACTTTACTGTTTTTTATTTTTTGTCTACGTAAGACTACTATTCTTTCGGCTGTTCAAATTTGAACCCTTAATTTGTACCCCCCTACTGAGCTCCACACTCGGGAAAAATCTGCTCCGCCGCACAGTGGGACAATGGGTCTAAATATACGGGCCTAGCACGGGCCTCCGAGGGTTAATATCACTTATATTAAAACAGCTTAAAGGCCGCAAATTTGCGGTTAAATTGAGCTAAAATTCATTAAAATATCTAGACCAGAACCAAATTTATAGATTTTTGATCGCCGTCGGGTCGTTTTGTCCCACTGTGCGCCGTCCCTGTAAAAGCTTAACATTAAGAAAAACCGAAGGGGAAATTGATACACTACTAGCTGACCCATTACCCGGTTTCCCCCGGGAATTATTATTGACGTGTCCAGAACAAAAATAGCTTATAATCTAATCTAGGACGTATGTAATGTATATTCAAAATTTCACCGAAATCCTTTCAGCCGTTTAGGCGTGAAAGAAGGACAAACAAACAGACAGCATTCCACTTTTATATATTAGTAAAGATATAAACAACTATCTGGAGCTGAGAAGCTTTAGAAGTATTTTCGTATGTCGTTATCAGGGCATCAGATTTTATCGATGAAAACTGAAAACAAGTTAGAGAAGCGATAACGCTGATAGCGAAACTAACAAGGGGAGGACATCATGTGGTAGACTTACATGGTAGTTATTTACATGGAAAGTATTAAAAATTTCATAGTGGCCGTGGGGTTTTAGTGGGTAGAAATCCCACAACTACCCTAGCGCCCGCGCGGATTCCCCTCTGGAGGAGTCGGGGTGCCTTTTGAAGATTTCCCCAAGTTAGAAAAAAGAATTTATTAAAAATAATAATTTATAAATTTTTTTGTTTCTTTTTTAACGTGAAGATATCATCAAAAGGCACTCTGACGCCTCCAGAAGGGAATTCCCCGCGGGCGCCAGGGTAGTTGTGGGATTTCTACCCACTAAGACCCCACAGTCACTATGAAATTTTTAATAATTTCCATGTAAATATCTCTATTATTATCTCGGACACCTATTTACTTATTTTCGACATAGATCCATCGTGCCAAGGCTCATCAAAATC
This sequence comes from Andrena cerasifolii, assembly GCF_050908995.1. Classification (NCBI taxonomy): domain Eukaryota; kingdom Metazoa; phylum Arthropoda; class Insecta; order Hymenoptera; family Andrenidae; genus Andrena; species Andrena cerasifolii. The sequence continues at coordinate 4,681,854 of NC_135125.1, read as the reverse complement.
GGTGTCTACCACATGATGTCCTCCCCTTGTACGTAGCAGTATGCTTCAGATGAATGTAATATTGTTACTATTTCGCGGCAGGCTGTCATTTCTACCTATCAATATATTTTGTACAACTTGTGTTATATTGCCGGACCAACTCGATATGGGTTTTTCGTTGCCCATTGCGGGTCGTGAGGCGACTGAACAATAATTAACGGCACACAATCGCCTCGCGATCAGCACGGGACCGTCGCCATCTGACCGGCGAAACATTTCTGCCGAGGATCCTGCTGCTGCTGAGGCGGTGCGGAGGAGCATGTGCTGTTGTCGATAAGTGAGCGCGTTCATATTAAAGTTTTGTAAAATTATACGCTTCCGCTTCTTCAAAAAAAATTCACAAATATTCGCCTATTTTCGACCGCCTGACTAGGCATAACCCCTTAAAGTACGTACATATGTGTAATAACGCGAAGCTGTCGATGACGAGTGCGTTGTCAGGCGAGGAAGGTGGGAAAAAGAAGAGAAAGGGAAGAGGTGGTGTATCTTTACCTGTTCTTCATGGAAGGATTTGATGCAGAGCCCTAGTCGCGTTGAAAGGAAGGGAAAAGAAGAGAAAGGGAAGAGGTGGTGTATTTTTACCCGGTTCTTTGTTGGAAGGATTTGATGTAGAGCCCTAGTCGCGTTGAAGGGGAGGAAAAAAAGAGAAAGGGAAAAGGTGGTGTGCTTTTACGTGTTTTTTTTTTTTTTTCATACGTGTGCAATTGCTTTTACGTGTGCCCGTTACGTATGCACACGCGTGTATTCCGTTTACACGTGAGGCTAGCTGATTTCAGAGAGCCGGCGGCATGTTGGTAGAAGGGTAAATAAGGCCGCTGATTCGCCCAAGGGGGTCTAACTGTCCGGATGGTGCAATTCTGCCCCGAAGGCCCCGATAACCTACTCGGGACCACTGACTCGCCTCGAACCTCCGCTCGACTATTTAGTATGACTCTTGTTCTGTCTCCATTTATACTTTACTTTCCGACAGCTCGCGGCGCGGATACGGGCGTTTATTAATCTCCCGTATCATCGGTCTCGCCGGTCGCAAACACCACAACATCATACTCTTATTTGATCATCCCCCGCTTCCTCATCCAGGTATATTTATTTTCCTAACCCTTTCTGATTCAACTTACTCGCCAGTCGATGGACTAGGGACATTCTTGCTGACCGCTGCGCTTGTTTGATGCAGGGCTTTGGAATTGGCAAAGGCGCAGAGTAATTTCAAAAGCTGTAAAAAAAAGTACCGTAAACTGGGGGAACACTGGCAGTCCGGGGTAACATTGGCCTCTACTTAACATCTGTTAAGGGGACTAGGCAGTCAGGTCGCTCGAAGATCAAGTATTTTTTGCGAATTAATTACAAGATGAGTACAAATTGTGACTAGTACTTTTGGGTAATTCTTGTTAATATTATAAACAGTAAAAAAAACTACAGTTATGCTACACTTGCCAGATATTCTCTGAAATTGATACTTTGCCCTGACCCCCATTCTGCCCAGAACCTATTGAAAAAGAAAAAAAATCAAAATTATTAAAATGGCGGTTGTAGAACGGCAAATTTTAAAGAAACTTGATAATCTTGATTATTCGTGCAAGATTATTTATGCGGTCCTTCATCTCGGAGGAAATTGAGTTTGAAAATTCTTCAGGTATACCTGTAGCTGTTTTCAGTGTTCAGAATATCATTCGCAAAAGATTAAAGTGCACTGCACAAATATCCTGAACTTCATTGGTCGAAATTCTCAAATATGGAGTACCTAGAAGAGTTTTGATTACTCGAAGGTGAAATTGATTTACTAGTGCTGGAACCTGTACTCGAAAGACTGACTCACTTAGCTGCAGATGTAATCGAAACTGTTGTAAGACGATTACAATACATCACCGGCGTTATACAGTATGAACAACTATTCTTAACTATTACAGGGTAATACATTCAAGTGACTAACTTGACGACCTTCGGTTACTCGCAAACTGCTCGTCTCATAATCGTATCAGAAGAGAACACATGCATTTATATGGACACATGAAAGTGGTATCATAGAATTATTAATTTTATTGTTGGAATGTGAACTAAAATATCCTGAAAGTTTGGAAAAGATTCGCTTAACAGTTTCTCAGAAAAAAATTCCCAATAATCACCTTATTCCTAGCGTCCTAAATAGGGCTTCCCCATTAAAATCGTGAAACTGGTGTCCAGACAATTTCTTCGTGTAACGAACCATTTACGTGTAATTTATGGTCGTCAAGTTTGATGGATTGCCTTCTACATTAATTTCACCACTCTGGTGATTTAGAATAATTTACTATATTAAAATAACTGTAGCATTTCAATTTTACATCACTTACTTCATTTTCAAACTTACTGATCTAATGCAGAAAATCATTTTACCATGTATATTGAAAATGGAACATGAAATACATTCAGAAGAAGTGTATTTTATGCAACCTGGAAGGTGATATTAAATTTTTAATATTAATTTGCTAAATATCCCTTGAAACTTTGTAAAATACATTTGTACAGTAGGTACATTACAATGTACCTGTATATTCACATTTTTAAAGTATCATCTCTTGAATGAGATCGACTTAATCTACAATCCAACAAATATCTTTTGCACTTTAATTATTTACATCACTTCAATTTTACCATCGCCTATCAGCCGCTGTTTACAATTCATTGCAACTCGCCGATTAGTACCAAGAACTTCGAATGTCTTAATCATCCTTGAAGATTTCAAACATCATCTGAAGAACAATTGAAAATTATTCAACACAGTAAATCAATGTACATAGAAACTCGAACACTCAGCTCCTACAGTCTTCTTTCCTCGAAACGTAAAGGTGCGATGAGATTCTACGTGAGACTTTTCTATCATGAGATAAAAATCTCAATGACAACAAAATGGAAATAATGGGAGTAAAAGAATAATAATAATTGAGATTAGGGTCTCACATGAGACTTTAATCTCGTGAGACAATTATTTCATTATTTCATTATTTCTTAATTATTTTGTCTTTAGTTTCATGAAACTATTGACAAAATAATTAGTTTCATGAAACTATTGACAAAATAATTAGTTTCATGAAACTATTGACAAAATAATTAGTTTCATGAAACTATTGACAAAATAATTAGTTTCATGAAACTATTGACAAAATAATTAGTTTCATGAAACTATTGGCAAAATAATTAGTTTCATGCAACTACTGACAAAATAATTAAAAAATAATAAAATAATGAAATAATTGTCCCACGAGATTAAAGTCTCATGTGATACCTTAATTAAATCATCAATTATTATTATTCTGTTACTCCCATTATTTCCATTTTGTTGTCATTGAGATTTTTATCTCACGATAGAAAAGCATATTAAAGAATACAGAAAAGCATATTATTTTTTAATAATTTCGTCAATAATTTCACGAAACTAATAACAGAATAATTAAGAAATACTAAAATAATTGTCCTGGGAAATTAGTCTCACTTGAGACACGATATTTTTCTCTCATCGTGGATTTGCACCTTAAGGCATCCAAACGCTAGAGAGGAGAGAAGAAGACAGAACGGTGGAGAAAGCAAGCAAAACAAAAGGCGAGACAAAAATCGGAAGAGGAAAAGAAGAAAGGCGCCAGGTCTCCAGCGATGATTGAAATGCAAATCGCACGTTTCCCGCCCTGCATTATGCGTCACTGCTGGCATACGAGGGGGGAATGATTATGAAGGAAGACGTAACATTGCGCAACTGCGTCGCAAAATGCGAGGCGATACGCGGGATGGTAAAAACAACGCCAAGGATGATTCCGCGGTGCAGCTTCGCACATTGTGTTACAAGTCTCACCGGTCGTATAATTAGTCGCGCAACATGAATCCGTATCCTAAATACGCGGAACGAGATCGTTAAAAATCGGATTCGCCTGGTAATGAGCCACCGCCGAGGACCATGAAGCTACTCAACAATCTGGCGCCGTGGCAATATAACAATACACGCGAGAATCGCAACGCGAAATGAAAGAAATACCTGGGCGGCTTATGATTAATGCCACGCAACCAAATCGTCGACATTCGACGCACATCTCGGCATCTTTATGGCGACACTAATGGACCTAACCCTTAACTGGTATCCGGGGGTCGCTCGTGACCCCAAGCACCCAAAGTTCGATGTACAATTTTCGGTTGTCTAAGTTGGTATCCACCAGGGGCAGGTGGTTCTTCTAACCCCTGTACGGGCGGTTGCGTTCCCGGTGTACCCGATTCGCATGAGGACGGGCATGCGATTTTATGCAAGGCCGTCCCCGGCCACCAGAGCGTCCCTGGTGGTCCCGAGTGAGTGCATGCACCCCAAACAGAGCAGAAGATAGCCAGGGACTTAGTCTGGTCGCGAATGTATTATATTCCTCGTGACCTGGCATCCTGCTCAGAGAGTAAAATTCCTACAGTGGACGCCGTGGAGTCAAGCGTGGTCCTTCTCTGCTTTTCCCGGCCCGGCCCTGGCGGGGTCGCTAGTCATGTACTGCTAATACCACCTTGCAAGCCAAATGCTCGTATAGGCGAAAGCCTGAGGTAGAGCGCGCCCCTTTTGGGCCAAGACGGCTATACTAGATGTCTAAGTTGGTAAACTGAATTTCTAATTAATTTTATAATAATAGTTTAACTTTCTACGCTTCCATTATTTTCTACATTACCTAAGAAGAAAATATTCATAGTGGTTGCTCTAGTGTCGACTTTACAAATTTCTGTGCCCTTTTTTACTTGGGGTCTGCCACGACCCCAGTATACCAGTCACGTTTGCCAAAAACAGTATACCAGTTAAGGGTTAACGCAGGTCTCTTCGTCTCAGCGCGAACTTTGAATATTCCCCCAAGTTGTAAAGCTGTCATGATAAACAAAAACAATATCATTAGTAAGAGCCACGTGCAAGTGGAACTGCGAATAGAAGGAAAACACGATGTACCGGTTCCCGTCTTATTTTCTGAGGGGAGAACTGGGTAGTTGTGGTACCTGTGGTGGAAGATGAGAGCAATGAGCGATTGGGGATGAATAGTTTCCCCTGGTTGTTGGGATGTTATTTACGTACAAAGAAGTAGTTGATCGGCACTAAAATACACTTTATCAGACTAATGCAGTAATACCCAAGCTGTGGATCGCGAAGTGTTTTCTGGGGGGTCGCCACGGTTTTGGGTTTTTTTTCTTTAATATTATTAAGTCAGAAATAACAGTTGTAGGAACACATCTGAAGGCATAAAATACTACCATAATAAATATGCATATACTGAAAAATAAGTACGAAAGAATAGGAACTTTTGTACATCATGTTATGAACATTGAAGGGTGGTTTTACCCCCTAAACGTGCAAAGGGGCAAAAATAAAGAGACACGTATTTCTTATTTTTCGATCATCTAAAACATAAAAAAGCTAAAGCGATCGGAGGGGGATACCTAAAAAATCTGGTAACTTTGAGGGGTGGTTTAACCCCCTAAATATGAAAATGGGACAATATAAAAACAAACGTATATCTAGTTTTGCGGAATTAACCCCCGAAAATTCGGCTATTTTCCGATTTGATGTTATAACTCGCGAAATATAAGAGATAGAAAAAAAATTTTCAGACAAAAATTACTTCTTTTAATTAGACCTATCATTTGGTAAAAAAAATATTTTACAGTTCACGAGTTATAACAGAAAATTGGAAAATAACCGGATTTTCAGGGGTCAATTACACCCCCCTAGGGTGAATTTGGGCAGCAAACAAAATTTGCGTTGTATTCAGGGGGAAATTCCCTACATATTCACGAAGTTTCAGAATTTTTTGAATTTCCCTTGTCAGTACAAAAAATAGGTATGTCATCTTAAGCACACCTCCCCTGTAATACGAATGTTTCATTTTCGCGTAAAAAGGCGATTTACGAACCCTCTCGGCACGAAATTAAATAATTATTCGCTGTTTACGTTTAAACAATTCTTCATAATTAATTCATTATTCAAGTCTTCGTTGCAAACAAATGAACCTAAACACGTTTCATCCCTGTATTAAATTATCTACACGTATGGGTAAAGCTGTGAAAACGTCCAATATTCTTAAGTTAAAAATAAAATTGATTAAAAACAGGTCTAAGAATAGCATAACAATAGCGTTATTTATTTCATGATACAGTTAAACTAGGAAGACACAGCAATGCTATTTAACAACTGCGGGTGCTCTGATGAACGAATCATTGCTCGAGTAAAGATTATTTATATTCCCGTGCAATTTAAACCAATTTTTTATTCGCCAGTGCAAATCAAAATTATGTTTCGAGCTTCCCCGGGAGAAGAAGGAAAGATATGCTTACAGCTAAGAAGGATGTGTTTACACACTCTCGCGTCATTAAAAATGGGGGCGCATAATGCGTAACACCTGCAACAGCTAGCCCAAGTAATGCCATCGCACGTGCACCGCGCTGCATCAGATAAGCGACAATTCGCTTGCGTAATCCAAAGCACAAACTTCCCAAGTAGTGGACGATTAACGCGAGCCACCATTTGTCACGTTTTAAATCCCTTGGGTATTATTCTTCTCCGAGTTCCAGGGAGAACGCGTTGATAACCCCCTCGCCTAACTTCGTCACAGTGCAGCTCAGCAGGCTCGCACATACCTGCGTAACAAAACGTCTTGCCTACGTAAAATAACCACCATTTTTTTTTTTTTTTTTTTGGAACGGAGACATTTGTAAATTTGGAAGAACAGTTTCACCAGCTCAATTGGGCCAAGTTATGCAGAAACCTACCAACCCTCAAAATGACACGAAATTAATTAAACAAAATATTTTGTGACCTAATTTTGTGACCTTATTTTGCACTCTTCTGAACTCTTACATTTACCATTATTAAACCTACCATAGTTCCAGTTTGGACTTAAAAAACAAAAACTACAGAGAATTTAAAATAATGCTAATCATACTATTAAATAACCCTTTAAAAAGCTTGGCAGAATAATAAGAATAAAGTTACTATTCTTAAACAATTCAAATTTTGAAACTAAAATTCAATTTTATATCTTTGAGGGTTGGTAGCTTTCTGCATAACTTGGCCCAATTAAGAATGTGGAAATGAGCATAATACTAAACTTACCTGTTGGGGAATTTTATTGTTGAATTTTGTACTTTGTAGTTTTAACCCTCAGCTGGTGAGTTGGGGTCCCATGGTGCTGATTTATTTCGACGTTTTCTCACGTGAGAATCCAAACCGACTACTTGCGTCTTCATAGCTTTTACAAACAAGATTTCAATCGTGTCACTTGAAGGGTTGAAATACTTATTGGAAAGACTTGAATGCTGAAGAAGAAGTCAAAATTTTGCTGTGCAAATAAAAGTAAAAATTGGAGTGTGTCAGACCCCACCCCACCACTTAGGGAAAAAACCTTCCACCCCGTCAGCTGAAGGTTAAAATTAATATAGCCAATTATAATTTCAACTGCTTTTACTATGTCAAGAGAATATGGTAATACACGAAGTTAAATATAGAATCAACTCCCCCGTTCTCTAAAAGAACAACCCGCATCTGTCTAGAATCTAGATAATATCTGTCATGCGTTATAGCGTCATAATGCATCTGGAATCTTGCACGAATGCCATAAACGTCTCGTTAATATTCCACGTGCAAGAATACCGCAATATTCTAATCACTGAAGTGCATACATAAAACATTGCAGAAAAAAGTAGCACAACAAACTGTTACCTGAACCCTCATACTTAGCAGCAAAATTTCAGCTACTAACCCCCGCGTCACATTCGAGACCATTCTCCATCTCAAGTAGGTATCTTATTTCGCAAGATAATTTTAATGCACACCAAGAATTATTACGACAGCCTGGGTTCTAGGTAATAAACATTCAAACAAGCCACGATTCCACTGTGCGTACGCAAACTAAGTTGCTGGGCCTTTCCACTTAAAGTTCCCTGAAGGATCTAAGGGGCGACGAACAAAATACTCTGCAAAATGCTTTAAATTTTTGTTTTAACTGAGATTTCGCCAATATCGTCGCCAGCAAACGTTGGGTATTGGGGCACGTCGCGCGTGCGTCAAACTTTGCCACTGCGTCCAGCGATTTCCCTGTTCCGTTTGAAATTCGCGATAATATCGATCCTGTCGCAACAGCCACATATCCTTCGGCAAATATTAGAGTCATCTTGCTGGAGGCCTTTTGGGAGGCCTATGAGAGACCGCTCCCTCGTCTCGAGTTGTTGTGCAACGTGATCCACGAGTGAAAGATCATTGTCCCGCGTGATCGTACGTGAACCTTGCAGCTCGTGTGCAGCTCGTGCACCCTAATTATGCGGCCACACCGCGGGACACTGGCATTGTCGGTGAATTTTACGAGGCCGATTTAGTCCCTCGTAGGAATTCCTGGAAATCAATAACACTGTCCGACAAAATTGAACTCTTTTTTTCTGTTCCGTAACATTCAATAGCCGTTTCTTATAGATTTTTGTGCGCTGAAAAGTAATCCGTAAACCGTTTGTCGTCACCCCCAGTTTTCGAGAAATTCGATTTTGGAGAAAAATGCTAATTTTCAATTTTTAACTTCTTTTGTGTTAAGACAGTAATAGTTATTATTGTTATGAACCATCGCGAACACAACGAGATAAGTTATTATAGGATTATAAAGATTTAAATATGATTAAACAATGGTCAAGGGGAAATGCATACATTTTTGCTGATATATTTCTATATATTTCAAAAACTAAGGGTCTAGGAGAAAATCTGACTACTCCACGAGATGCAGCAGATATTTTTACTATGGAAACCATTAACAGAAGTGGTAAAACACCTTTTGTTTACAGTACAGAAATGAAAGAGTTTGGCAAAACGTGCGGCGCCGACAGTGGTAGTCAATGGCGCGTGGGCCGCTCAGCGGCGCAGAATCGCGGAACGCGCGTGAGTACCACTGTCGGCGCCGCACGTTTTGCCAAACTATTTCGCTTCTGTATTGAAAACAAAACGTGACTTACCACTTCTGTAAATGCTTTCCGAAGGAAAAATATCTGCTGCATCGCGTGGAGTAGTCAGATTTTCTCCTAAACCCTTAGTTTTTGAAATATACAGCAAGATATCTGCAAAAATTGGTGCATTTCGGGTGTCCTTTTCCCTTTGATCATTGTTTAAACACATGTAAATGTTTAAAATTCAATAATAACTTATATCGTTATGTTCGCGAGGGTTCATAGAATAATTTGACGGAACAAGCAACCGAAAATTTGCATTTTTTTTCAAAATCGAATTTCTCGAAAACTGAGGGTTTTCGACAAACGGTTTGCGGATTCTTTCTCAACGCACAAAGGTCTATAAAAAACGGCTATTGAATGTTACAAATAAAAATGGCTGTTGGGCAGTGTAATCTTGGTTCAAAGGTCTGCCTCCAAGCGCATACCTCACCGATGTATCATATAGTGATTCGATGATGCATCTAAATAATTTTAATCTTCGCCGTTGTAATCTCTTGAACGCAGATCGTTATTAGAGTCATGAAGAATGAAGCTTTTGACGATCACTTCGTAGATTTTGGAAAGCTTGTGCTTCATTTGGTATTGAAAGGATTTTAGTTGGTACTTATTTTTAACTTTCCGACTGCGTTGAAAATGTTAATTTAATCGTGATTTTGTGGGCCATGTAATTGATTGATATCGCAATGAATCCCGTAAGTCTCTTGAGCGAACGAGAGGAAAAGTGCTCGCGAATGTGCAAGGAACGTGACCGCGGGCTATGGGTCGTAGGGCCCCGAGGGTACGAAGCCTAGCAACTAATTCTAGATTTTGTGATACTTATTAAACGTGTAGCCTGTATCAGAAGAAACTGCGTCACGCGTGGTAGTTGGTTCTAGATTCTAGAAGAATCCCCTTGTCGCAGTTATCTTATATTGCTCTGGAAAATCTCATTAAACCTCATTTCGTCGCTTTTATCCGTGCTAGGTTGCTGTGTAAATCTTGTTGGATGGTTTCTTGCCGAACACGCAGTAAGAAACTTATCGCATCTACAAAATTTTAGTATAAACTTCGCCCACAGAGTATAAAGAACATTCACTTAACACAATTTTCGTTGGTCCGTTGTTAACTTATAAATACTTAAAGTAATTGAAAATGCAGTTCGCTTAGATCAGGCCCCTTCTTTTGCACTAAATCTACGAATTTATATATTAAAGATATATAGTAAAACATTTTTTTAAAAACAAATTTAAAATAAAAATTATTTTTTCTTTTTATTATATTTTAATAAAAGCTTGTTTTAAAAAAAATACTACACATTATGCTTCTTGGTCTCTATTAGTATATATATACTTACAAACTTTTAAAACAAGCTTTTATTGAAATGTAATATAAAGAAAAAAAATAATTTTGATTATCAATTTGTTTTTAAAAAAAAATGTTTTACTATATATCTTTTATATACTTACATAAAAGGCGAACAAAAAGCATAATTTGTAGTATTTTTTTTAAAAAAGCTTTTATTGAAATGTAATACAAAGAAGAAGAAAAAATTTTTGATTTTCAATTTGTTTTTTAAAAAAAATGTTTTACTATATATCTTTTATATATAAATTCGTAGATTTATTATACTATATATATATACTTATAATAGTGTAATAAGTGAAGTAATAAGTGAAGTTATATATAAAAAAGAATTGTTGCTAAAAATTATTGTAAACTGTATAGTGAAAATATTGTATTGTCATCAGAACTACATACATATGTGCAAAGTTTCAAGTCGATCGGATATATGGAAGTGGGTCAAAATTAGCTTACAAGATTTCACCCTGACAACCTAACGAACTCACAAGCGAAGCTAAATAAGAGCTTGTAAAAAAAAAATATGAACTCTGACATACGAAACGTGTATGAAAATCGAGAACTGTTTCTTTACTATACTACCGCTCAAAAGTATTTGATCACTTTTTGTAGGTAGGCAGGTAAGTTTCATGAAAAAGAAAATGTTACATGTTTATGGTCCAGCTTGGATATTCTTGTCATCTTAAAAGTGGTGTTCGAACTGCAATTCGTTTATTTATTACTGACAGCTGTAATCTTCCTCTTTCTGAGATACAACTGCTGATTTTCGTGGTTCAAACTTTTTCCTGGTACCCAAACAATTGCCAATAATATAGTCAATCATTAAACATAACACGATCAACGTCCAAATGTCATTAAACAATTTGGAAGCGAGAAACGGAACATAAGTTAGGTATTAGGATCTGAACAGTTCAATCACATGGAAAGTAAAAATCAGTGGCACACCCAGAGGTGCAAGGGGCCCAGCCCCCCTCCCTCCAAAGAAAAAGGAAAAAGAAGATTAATGTGACCATAACTGAACTAATTCAAGAATTTTGTAAGAAGCCAAAAAATGGATTTTATTCATTAAATAAATTTTCATAATCACCTAACGAATTTTAGTGAATTTGCATTAGAATATTTTTATTCCATCAACTCGGCTCCCTCCAAGATTGATTAAAAAATAATACCCTTATGTATGCATTAAAACGGCAAAATTGCGCAAATAAAATAAGAAAAATGAGTAGTAAATCGCTAAAGGCGAAGAGTAATCTACTCTGTCATCTTTTACCCTATTTCCTCTATTGCCAAAGCGACCCCCGACTTTTGAGCGGCAGTGTATTCCCAATAACTTGGTAGAGCAAAGTACTGTCCAATATATCACAGGGTATAGCCGTGCAAAGTTTCCCGAGATTGGTCGATTAATTACCAGACGACACAAGATCATTCTCTCCGGTGAAAAAGGCGAGTGCGTCGACCTCGTTTCAGGATCTCACGAATCTTCGAAGTTCACGATTTTCAGCGCGTGCCCGTTTCGCGATGTTGTTTCGCCACCCGGTTAAATCCCGCCGCGCGTCCACGGTATCTAGACACTTTGCAGAATTAATAATTCAAGATTAACGGGAGATAAGCGTCGGCCCGCGCGCGCGCTCTGGCCAGAAGGGGGCGTACCGTCGAAAAGTTTTATCGAGGTGCAAGCCGCCGAATAAAAGCGTGGCTTCGTTTATTGCTTTTCTTGGAACAACCGTGCCGCGGACGAAGGCCTTCGGCACGGTGAAAAGTGAAGCAACACTTTCCCCTTTGTGCGTCCCGCGCACCCGAGGCGGGCTCTCGCGCGCACGCGCTCCTAGGCTTGCCCTGGGGACGCGTATTAATTAAAAAGGCGCGGGATAGGATTTTTCATTCGGCACAAGGTCGCGGCTCGCGGTCCCCGAGGAAGCCAGCGTGCACAACCGAGCGGAATTCATCCTTCTCGAGCGAACCCTTTTAATCCTGTAATTGCCGTTGTCGGGGGGGGAGGGCGAGTCGGTTTTTAAAAGGAGCGCCACGCGTCGCCTGTGCTCCACCTTATAATTAATAAAATCAATTAATCCGTATCTTGCCGTTTGATCTCCGCTCGGAAAGCACAGGTGGGACTTATGCCTAAAGAGCAACGGGTAGCCCGCGATAGCTACACAAGAGAAGAAGAAGAAGCAGGAGAAGAAGAAGAAGATGAAGAACAAGACCAAGAAGAGGGGAAAAACGAACGAGTCAAGAAGATGGGTTGCGTAATCACGGCAACTCCTCGGCGCATGTGTGCTCTGACCGCCCGGGGCCAGCCGAGACCTTGCCAACGTGCATGAGAACTGGGCCGCAGCGGGCCCCGCTGTCATCAGCCCGATTCTACAGCACTCAAATCGGACACCGAACTAGACAGCATTTACACTTCCCTCCCTCTCCCAACCTTCCTTACCACCCTCCGAGATAGTTTGTCATTTTGCTACTTGCTCGCTACTTTTGCCCATTTTCCACCCACAACTCCCCGCTGTGTTCTGCAGCTTCCTTTCCGCTCTCGGCTCATCGTTTCCTCATCTTCACCTCGTATTTTTGTTCACGTTACTCTTGCACCTGTTGTTTGTTTAATACCTGCCTCTTTCTTCTCTTCATTCGTGCATTTATTTCCAGCCTCTTCTGATAGGATTCAGTGAATCGTAAATCCGGTGTCAGCGACGATGGATTCTTTTGAGGGGTTTGGGTGTTGGCAGGGGCTTTCGTGGCCTTTCTGCTGAGTGTGGTTTGGGGAAGTTTTTCTAATGATTAAGAACAGAAACGTGTTAAATGTTTGACATGATATTGTTATTTTAGTGTTTGGTAGGGTAATTGGTAAATTTTATGGGTGAGTACTGAAAAATTGCACAGGTTCAAGGTGAAAATACTGAAAATACGGGAAAGAGGTAATGGAAGTTAATGAAGATTATATTCGTCGATCCTCGAACCCGTTTCATATTAAGGGGGATTCTAGGGTAACAGCCCCAAAAGTAACTGATACTTAAGAATTTTTTTTGAGAAAACTGTTGGTCATATTGGATTAAACTCTTTTGGGGTATAAGGAGGCATCTTTAAACTTGCAGAAAATATTTTTTTTATGTCGATTCTTCTTATTATTTATTAATTATTGTGGAATCTTGTCCACCTCTTCGACGATGTTACTCCTGTTGGCGGGATTTGTAGCACCGATCACAGTCATCTGATTGCAAAGAAGATAGAAGTTTCTTAAAGTTAGATATTTTACGCTGCGATTGGTCCACTTTAATGAAAAAAAATGAAGAATTGAAAGAAACATAGCGTTTGAAAAAAAGTAAGTTTTTTCCTTAGACAAATTTTTCATATTATTCTTTATATCGCCGAAAAAATGATTATAAATATAAACTAAAATTAATTTTTTGGTTCAGTACCTGGAGAAATGTATGACGAATAAAATGAGCTTTATTTGATATTGATCAGCCAATTAGTTTTTGAGTTATCTGAGACGCCAACATCGTCGAAGAGATTCGACAATAAATAATAAATAATAAGAAGCATCGACTTAAAAAATATTTTCTGCAAGTTTAAAAATGCCTCCTTATATCCCAAAAGGGTTTAATGCAATATTTAGCAATACCTGTTTAAAAGAAATTTATGAATTTCGGGGGCTGCTACGCGAGTATCCCCCTTTAAGAGGGTATTCGCTCGGAAGTGTGTGAAAAATAGACAGTTTTTATGAATTTTTTCATTCCAAAATAAACATTCTACATAGTCCCGGTTTTGTACACTTGTTTTCTAATATTTTACACACACTTCTACGCTGTCACATTAAAAAATGACAAATATTTATTAGGCCAGAAGTGTTTAAGTGCAATCACTTTAAAAAAATCCACCTTCACGGTTCTCACGATTGCGCCCGTTGTATTCATCTGAAATAAAAAAAACTACTTATATTCTACTGAGTAAACTTGCCTTTATCGTCCCTGCCTGAGTCATTTACTAATATCGAAGAGAAAAAAAAATGGCGACTCATTGAAGTAAAACATTTCATTTATGTAACCAAATTTTTTACTTTAATCTGTTACAAAACATGGAAATATTGCTGATTCTTTTTTAATGCTAGTAAGGACGGTAGAAATACGTATATAGAAGATGTATGTATAATTGAAAGTTAATCGCCTCGTTAGTTTCTGAGAAATACAGTTTCGAGAAAGACGCGTTTCAAGTTAATCGTCAAGTCAATCCGCTATCCGCACGCGTAACTTCAAACCCGTGCAACTTCTTTGATATTTCGAGTTTCTCAAAATTCTTTTACACAGAATACTCAAGAACCTTCATACCAATAGAAAATATGAAAGAAAAAAAATCGATTTTTCGAGCGAATAACACCTTAAATTAAATTGTTTATATTTATAGCGTCTCTACAATTTGATTAATTCTTACAAGGGAACACCACGAACCTGGGCTCACCGATTGGAACGCCACTTTGTGGATTTTTAGAGTGATTCAAAACAAGAACAAACGGTGTCTTTCATTTGGGCCCTATCGCCCTTTAAGGGGGTGAAACCTAACCTCAAAGTCAAATTGGCACTTCCACTTTTTCGCGTATAACTCTCAAAGTACAGCAGACAGAAAAAAATGTTTCAAATAAAAGTTTAATGGTGCAATAAGCGCTACAAACTTCCGTTAACAAAATTTTGAAAAAAGTTAAAAAATATATATATATAACTGACGAAAAAACTTTTTTCAAAATTCTGGAATATTACTCAATTTTTTCCTGCAACTACCTCAATCTCTTCATTTCCTTCTAATTACCATACTCTTCGGCGGTTCCTATCGCGGTACCACTGTAAATAATGTGTCCTGGTTGGTCGACTGACGCCGAAGAGTCTGCGCCAAGTTTACTCGCAAACGACGACTGTTCTGCGTATCACACACGTGCCACTGTAACTACGTTCTTTTATCAAGCAAACAATTATTAATACTACGTATTAACGCTGGAATATTCACCTCATTAACATTCATCAAATGACACTAACAAGATAGTAGATTAATTTTTAAACAGTAACTAAGAATTTGTATGATTAATTTCTGTTGTACGAAAACAACTTTAAAAGTCTTATTTCTCTTAACTGATCTCCCTTAACTCTCTTAATTGATTTTCAATTGCAGAGATTAATAACTTCTCGCGTAGTATTCAGAATAACTATGTATGTAACTTGAAAGGGGAGGGGGAAAACAGGGAATGTCACGAAACAGCTTTATCGAAATAATTAAGTTTTAGTACTTTAGTCCATCAATAAAGAAACAAGTTTCAATGAACTTAATTTTCATACGTAATTTTCTTACATAATTTCCTGCTTTACCTTGACAACAGAAGCTTATCCCAGTGCAGAATGGACATTTCCTGTTTTTAACCAGCACTTATGCCAAATTTTTTACGTTATCTTCCAGGGCGAATTTGAACTTTTTGTAGTCCCAGTTATCACCAACAAAATATGCTATAAATCTGAAAAATTGACATTCCCAGTTTTCCACTTACCCTTAATTTATACAATATGAAAATCCATATTCAATATTCTAAAATACTTTTATAGATGTAATTATGTAAACTCGTAGATTTCATAGTTTCATATTCAATTTCTATTCATCATGCAACATTAACTTTATGTGCCTGAAAATATTGCACCATTGACATTTTAATTGTGGACCGGTTTCTGTACATATTCCCTGTGCTTTAATTGACTCTTCCCGCTCTATCCTTTTACTCAATCCATCGGATCAGTTCCACGAATTAATCTTGGAAGGGTATCGTATCTTTCCGCTCCAAACAGGAGCACAAGTCAATCGTATTACGTCAATCATAAACTACTCTGCCACTCGTGCTCCTTACGAAGAAGCAAATAGGGTAGATGTCCCATTTACTGTCAGTGTCCCTATTACTGCCACTTTATTTATTTCACTTTAAAAAAATGTAACGTATAAAGAATTGACGTATAAAAAGTGTACTATAATAACAAGAAAAACAGTCCCAATTTTGTGATAAATTCTTTTTTACACTATTCTTTATACGTTGCGTGATTATTAAGTAAAATAAATGAAGTGACAGTAATAGGGACGCTGGCAGTAATTGGGACATTTACCCTACATAGGTGCGAGCTTTTGGACTCGCATATACAGTTAAGAGGAAAACGTTCTGTATTCCAAAATTGAAGTTCCTTAAAAAGAAATAACAAAGAACCTCTTGACATTCGTGAAACTGTTTCTTCGCAACATCCGCGGCCCGACCTAGGGGGGCGCAAGCAGGGCAATTGCCCAGAGCGGCAAAATTGGGGCGGCAAAATTGTCGGAACGTTGTTTATCAATAAAAATTGTTTTTTATTGTTTTATAAAATATTTTATAGGAGTTGTTTTTTACATCTCAAAAGTAGGAAAGTACCTATCACCTACCTATATATTTTATTTTGCTACTGTGTTTTTTATGATTAGTAAATTTTGTATAAAACCAAAGGCTTTTGTTATTGAACAAATACCTGCGAAAAGTTTCGCTGACTGACGAAATTTATATTTAAATAATTGAACATAAAGGGCGGCAAAAGTGTTTTTTACCCAGAGTAGTGAGAGAGCTAGAGCGAGCCCCGACAACATCGACATAGAAATGAAAATCTTTGTCAATTCCGGCGTTCTGGACCTTAGTCCTTGATCCCTCTGCTCGCACGGAGCATTATAATTGTTGGGAAATCGCCCGTGGAGCGAAATAAATTTAAGATCTCCTTATCGGCGTGTTTGCGGGCTAGGCATGTCCCAGAGATTGCGAAATTTGAATTAGAATTGGATTTCTCGCAAGACCGCGGTTACACCAGCTGCTGGGTTTTAGAGTACGACCTTTTATCTTTTATTTATAGTAATACACGTGCGCGCTACCTGTTTCGAGAGAGGAAAAAATAAATCATACAAGTTTACACGCTATCCAGAGATCTGATAAGCAGCAGCATTCTTTGTTCTTCTGAATTTAAAAATGGGAGAATGTTTTGTGGGATGCCAGTGAAATTTCCGTGGGCGTTTAATGGATGTACTTTCAGAGGATAAAATTATTTGCAGGGCCGTTCCCTGGGTTTTAGCCGCCCAGGTGGAAAAACAATATTGCCGCCCTTATTAACTTAATATTTTTTAATTAAAAATTTGATATTTATATATATATTCTTAATTAAAAAATATTAATATTAAAATATTGCCGCCCTTATTAACTTAATATTTTTTATTTAACAATTTTATATTTATATATATATTCTTAATTAAAAAATATTAATATTAAAATATTGCCGCCCTTATTAACATAATATTTTTTAATTAAAAATTTGATATTTATATATATATTCTTAATTATAAAATATTAATATTCAAATATTGCCGCCCTTATTAACTTAATATTTTTTAATTAAACATTTGATATTTATATATATATATTCTTAATTAAAAAATATTAATATTAAAATATTGCCGCCCTTATTAACTTAATATTTTTTAATTAAAAATTTGATATTTATATATATATATATATATTCTTAATTAAAAAATATTAAGTTAATAAGGGCGGCAATATTGTTTTTGCACCTGGGCGGCCAAAACCCAGGAACGGCCCTGTAAATAATTAAATATATATATATAATTTAAACAGTTATCGTGTAAAAGAGTTTCGGTTATTATTGTTATTAGTCAAAACTTTACATATAATAAACGGCCTGCGGCCGCCCTTAAGTTTGGCCGCCCAGGTGCGGGGGCACCTTCTGCACCCCCGCCAGAAACATCCCTGACTATTTGGATACGTATTAAATGCGGTAATTGCTGTTGCTATGTAATATTCGAACATGATAATTCGCAGCACACTTTGCTGCTTTATTATGTTGAGAATTTAGTGACGTAATGAATGCCCTTACTTATAACATGCTAATGTATGTATACTAGTTTTTAAGCTTATAAATCATTATCTTTTAAATGCAGAATTTTGTTTCAAAATATCTTCCAAACACAATCTCCATATACTGATCCCATGCAATCTTTAGTCTAAAAAAGAAATATGAAAAATAATTTTTTGAAAATTCCTGACTATTATTATGGTATACAATTATAACACCCAATTTCGTCTGAAACCTGCTGTCAAGTAAAATATTACAGCTTGTTTTATAAAATAGGATGAATATCGTAATATAATATAAAAAACGTAGTCCGTTATTTCGAATATTCAATAATACATATGAAGTACCAAATTTGGAAGTATTATTATACAAAGTCCTATTTTTTACTACTAATGGGAATATTCAGTACACATATGTATCAGTACCGTCTTAACATTTGCGGGGCCCTGGAGTGAGCTCCATTATGGGCCCTCTAAGTTATTTTAAATCAAATAAAATAAAAAATATCGCGCTGACGCGTGAGGTGAACGAGCGTTAAACCAATTAAATAAATAAGATTAAACGTGGAATGCATTCAACGAGAAAAGGGCCCCATTTTAATATCTAAATTTTGGTGTAGCTATTCGTTATTTTCTTTCCGTCACAGTTGGAGGGCCCATTTCCAATTCTTTTCTAGCTTTTACAAACCTATTTTTTTTTAATCTTCCAATTTTTCAGCCCCTCTCGCCTTTATGTTAAGACGGCACTGATATGTGCACACTCTATAATACGTAAGACACATAAATGCTCCTCATACACGAATAAAGAGAGAAATGACGCAGAAGTCTGTGACAAATTTAGCGCGTCTAATTATGCGCACTTTTATTTTCTTCCAGGTGCTGGGACCAGTGTCAGGGTGCCACGTAAATCCAGCTGTATCGGTAGGCCTCTTAGTTAGTGGAAACTGCAGTTTCCTCAAGGCCATTTCTTATATTGTCTGCCAATGCTGCGGCGCAATTGCGGGTTCGGCAGTTTTGAAGGTAAATTTGATTATTTCAATTTTAAAGAAAAGTATGAATAAAACTTCAGGGCAAACAATGGACGCTGTATTACTGCTATTATTATAATTAATAACTCCTCAAAATGTCAAGATTAAATACCACACTGGGTGTTGCAAAAAAGGGTTGCGAACTTTTATAGCAGGTACTTGTCTAATAAGTACTGAAAGAAAACTCCACTTTTTTCCATTTCATATTTTTCTATTACAACAAAACAAAATTTTCTGTACCAGAAAACCTTTATGTCTTCATTTACATTAATTCGTAAAAGACTGCTCCAAATCTACCACATTTTCTGAGTACCTATTATCTGACCTGAAAACAGTTGATAAAAAAAACACATTGCATTTGAATCAGAAATAAGTTCAAGCTGTATATGTATGTCTTAAAACATTTTATATAGTTTATTTAAATAAGCACGGTTAGCCTTTTTTAAGCACTCCGCGTACGTAAAAGGTTGAGACACTTTAACAGTAGCTACTGTAAGCACAGACAACTATGAATAGCGAGGAAGTTAACTATAGTTTCTACTTGTCGAACTGCTTGTCCGTTCTGTATCTGCTCGTTAATTATATCACAGAATACTCTTCAATCATGAAGCGTTAATTAAAACGTTCAGCAAGGTCAAGGTCTTATCATATGTTCACCGGCGCCTGTTACATCAGAGGCTGATGAGTAAAACGAATTACACGCCGGGCGAGATGCACGATGCTCGATACATTCGTGACAGTTGATCCACGCGCACATTAATTCCTATGATTAGCCCCCTGCTAGTGCATTATATTCAAACATGGACAGCAGTCGGGGAGTAATTACTGTAAGCTACGTGACGTAATGAAGATGAATAGCTAAAGGTTGCATTATCGAGAAAGGTAAAAGGTGAAGTCAATTTTCGAAGTAATAAAAATAATTGCGTACTGCATTTAATCATGTGTGAATGAAAGGGCGAGAGCATGATATCGTTTGCCCGAGTGAATCATAAATTCCTCGACTTTTAAATTTAAGTTAAATTTTTTTTGGTGGAGCTAAATTTTAGTTAATTTATTTGACATTAAATACGATTTTTATTTAAGTTAAAATTTTGTTTTGACGAGATAAAGTTTATTAAATTTAGTTGACGTTAAATGCGATTAGAGATATTTACATGTAAATTATTAAAAATAACATAGTGGCCGT
This sequence comes from Andrena cerasifolii, assembly GCF_050908995.1. Taxonomy (NCBI): domain Eukaryota; kingdom Metazoa; phylum Arthropoda; class Insecta; order Hymenoptera; family Andrenidae; genus Andrena; species Andrena cerasifolii. The sequence continues at coordinate 4,661,399 of NC_135125.1, read as the reverse complement.
GGGGTTTTAGTGGGTAAAAATCCCACACTACCTTGGCGCTCGCGGGAGATTCCCTTCTGGAGGCGTTGGGGTGCCCTTTGAAGATCTCTCCACGTTAAAAAAAACTTTATAATTTTTTTTATAATTTTTTTTTAATTTGGGAAAATCTTCAAAAGCACCCCAACTCTTTCAGAGGGGAATCCCCCGGGGGCGCCAGGGTAGTGTGGGATTTTTACCCACTAAAACCCCACGGCCACTATGAAATTTTTAATAATTTACATGTAAATATCTCTATTATTAAGGCCCATTGGCAGAAACGTCCGGACACCTATTTACTTATTTTCGATATAGATTCATCGTGCCGAGGCTCATAAAAATCCGTGTCTACCACATGGTGTCCTCCCCTTGTTAGTTTAATACACACTATACTCCCAGTCATTTAAGAAGGAACCCGTTTCGCGCATGTAGAATGAGCTGATTGGCTCCGAAAAAGCGTTGGTGGGGGTACAGCCAATAGTGGCTTCTCGCGGCACCAATGAGCGTCAACCTGCGCAGAACCGGTCTAAACTCGTCGGTCGGCAGGTTCCTTCTTAAATGACACGGAGTATACGTGCGTCCGACTTTATAAAAAAAATTGGTCCTGTGAATTTTGTCAATCAGATTAGGAGCTAATTGACATTATCTGCAGAAACTATTTTGTGACAACACACCCCGAGGTTGGGTTGGTTGTCACAGCATCTGGGCTTGATTGTCACAAATTCAGGTAGCTAAGTTTGTTACTAAAGAGCCGATTCAAGTAATATCCTGTTTTTTACTGTAATTATAAATGCTACAGTCTTGAACAAAAATTTAAACTTAAAAACATTATTAACAAACAGTTTACAACTTTATCACTGACCCTCAATTTCCCTGGATTTGCTTTCTGAACACAGAAACAAGCACAGAAGGCTACCTACCCGTGTGACTACCATACCCAGTCTCCCCTAGTTCCAATATTATTATGTTTTACTAGGTAACTTCGGAAGGCCAAATCAAACTAAACAATTATTCACTCTTATATTTGGTATAAGAATTATATATAAACTTTATTTCATGATATGCAAGACGCAATATACATATACGTGCTGGTTAAACTCAGAGTGATACAAAAAGTAAGAAGAAGGTAACGGATATATATAAAAAGGAAAAAGACGGTGGCGCCTTGTACTAACGCGTGTATCTTGAACCGCCATATTTGAAATATAAATCTCAACATATTATCGTATGCACCTAAATGTACGCTGTATTACTATTTTAATATATAAAAAAAATGAATAAAATCATTGTTCTCGGATACTTTGTATTTAAGAATATAATAAATAACTCTGTGAAAATAATTCTGATTCGGGTTATGTGAGGCCGACGCACACGTTATTTTTTATAAAAAAATTAAATAAAGCGACCGACGTTTTGCACCGATCTAACAGACTACCTTCAATTAATCATGATTTTCCTCGCTACTATTTTCACAGGCGTTGATACCGTCAGCTAAGGGGCTGGGCGCTACAGCTCTAGGCTCGTCCGTCGGCGAAGGCCAAGGTATCTTCATGGAGGCGATCGTCACTTTCCTCTTGCTGCTGGTCGTCCACGCAGTGACCGATCCCAAGAGGTCCGACACGAAAGGGTGGGCACCGATGGCGATCGGGCTAACGATCACCGTGGCTCACATGGCTGCGGTGCCCGTGACCGGTAGCAGCATGAACCCTGCCAGGACCCTGGGCCCTGCCGTCATTCTGGGCGAGTGGAAGGACCTGTGGATCTACTGGGTCGGGCCGATTCTGGGTGCTTGCGCGGCGGGTGCACTGTACAAAATCGCATTCAGACGCAAGAAGGAGGACGACGAGGCGTCCTACGATTTCTGAGGGCGACGCTCCAGGCCGATCGCGAGTCCTCGCGACGAATTGCCTTTGCCAGAAAGGGGAGCCGATCAGAAATTACCTTAACATTGGAACACACCGAGGGCAGTGAACTCGAGATCGATACTCTAACGGAGCATTTATGGAAAAATGATGCGTAACCGATTTTTAAGTTTGCGGATCGGAGGGGGTGGATTTTGAACGTTCTAATTTATTACGCTGTACAGTACAATGTTTTGACAAGTATTTAATACGATTACATAGTGAACTAGGAGTTTCTCTGTTGAGTTAATCTTCATTTATGACATAGGCCCCAAGGGTATACTGAGTGGCTAATATACTCGCGTTTCGAAGCGGTTTCTCAGAAAATGGAGAACCGAGCGGAACGATTATTTTTATACAACTATACATTCGAATTGTTAAGTAGAGATACATCTAACAGAGAGCAAAAGGTTCGAGAACCTTTTCCCGGTAGAAGTTCGTAATGGTAAATCATTAGCGCAAGTAGTTCGCGAGCTGATGTCAGATCGACTTCGCTGTTATTTTTCTTCTATGTATTTACGGGAAATCGTATGTGCTTATTAAGAGCAACGAGAAAAGGTACTTAATGGAAGGATACTTCGTTTAGGTGAGCAATCTGAAAGCGATTTATGGAGAATAAATTTTGTCATTATCGATAATACAATTAGTCAGTGGCGGATTTAACGGGCATTTAAGGGGTTGTACCTAGTCAGGCGGCCGAAAAGAGGCGAATGTTTGTGAATTTTTTTTGAAAAAGCAGAAGCTTATATTCCTACAGAACTTTTTGCACGTGAAAGAGCAACATTTAAAGAACATTTGGTAATTTTTTGGTAGAAAAATATTTACGTTTATAATAAAGTAACAACCCACATCCGAGAAGCCTTTTTAAAAATTTGCTTTTGCGGTGAGCACTGCCATTCGGAACCAGATTATCTGAAATCAAAATACAAAAAAGATTTCGTTAGTATAATAATGTATCCTCAGGTTGGCGGAGGGAATTTCCGAAATATTAATTTAAAACAAAATGGCGGCTATTTGAAGTTGAAATCCGGATTTTTTCTTGCAAAAATCACGCGAAAAAATCAGGCGTCTCTTTTGGGCCGCCTGGCTAGGTATGGCCCCTTAAAGGCCCCTGCCCACAAGGCTCCCCAAGGCCCCATCTTCAAACAAATAATTATGATTTTATCCAGACAATATAATCTTCACTTTGCACTACTACAATTACCCCGTTTCTAGTAAACTACCTCTTCATTTTCCCGAGAAATTTGGGCCCCTCGGGACGTTTGCCGCCTGGGCCTTTTTTCTTAAATCCGCCACTACAATTAGTGTAGCATAACCTATATTTGTCGTGTGTAGATTAATAGTGTTTCGAAGTGGGAGACATTTTAAACTTATCACGATCCTTCGAATGATAATTAATTATTAGGAGAGAACTAATATGCTCTATTTAAAGCTTTGGTACTTAATCTATATTTCTTCAAACAATTCCCGAGAACTTTAACGCGCAATTAATGCTTCTAACAGTAAAGTATCCTAAACGATTTTGGGCCCCGCGTATACAAATTGGAATGGTAATCGATTTCGCGGAATTTTTGTCCTTAGTTCTGTATTCTCTTCGCAACAAGAAATATGTACTACATTTGTATACGTTTCATACCAACGTTTTCTACATCATTTAAGCTTTGTATATATTGTACTTAAACTAGCTTGTAAGATACCGAAACGAAATACCACATACGAATATGTAACTTACGTCGCATTTAAAGTGTACATAAATCCCTTATCTTTTAATGTTTGCAGTTATTCCCATGCGGTGGCGCACTTTGCATTTAATCTCGGGGGTCGAGGGAGGGCGAGTTGAATGGACACAAATATTTTTAGTGGAGATTCAATAAAATGCATTAGGTGATTATAAAAATTTATTTAAAGAATAAAATCCAGTTTTCTTTTCTTTTTACAAAGCCCCTTCTTTGGGGGTTGCCAGGGCCCCTTGGCCCCTCTGAGTGCGCCACTGTTCCCATGGATCCTTTAAATTCAATTAATCTAACTGATGCTAATAATTAACTTCACTGTGAAAGTATTCGCATTGGAATTTTAATAAAAATTTTAATAGATAGATAAAAATGGCGAAACATTAACTCAAGAATAATGCATTTGGGACACGGTTTATATAAAAACAGTGCAACGATAACGTAAATCCGGGTGAGTTGCCCCGCAAATGAAACAAGTTTATTCTATATTTTCGACTTATTTTTTCAAGTAGAATCACCCTCTTCTCGATTGCCCCATCAATAACGAGACACTCTGTATAACAGGTTCATTTATTTCAACCCAGATTACTTTCGAATAAACATTTAGGCATTTTACTTGCAAATCTAAATGGACCGCAGCAAAACTAATCAGCCTCGTTGTGCCTCTTATAAAAGTTCAGAATGAAGATGGTTACCACGAATGGTAATGTAATCGCACATTCGGGAATTTATTTCTAACAATGAGTGACACAAACACTTCTTTCGATTAAAATTTTTCAATAAAGATAGGGGCATCTTTGAATAATATATACAATTTTTTCAAGTTTTCTTTAAGATCAAAGATGGTGGTCGAAAAAATTAAAATTTCGACATGGTATAATCTCGACCACCATATTTGTTTTTAAAGAAAACTTGAAAAAAACTTGAATATATTATTAAAAAATGTGCCTACCTTTTTTGAAAAATTTTAATCGTTAAAAATGTTTTTGTCACATACAAGGGAAGATCCCGAAGCCGAAAATTAAAAAAAATCTGAAACTTTGTGAATATATAGGGGATTTCCTCCTGATTACAACGCAAATTTTGTTTGCCGTCTAAATTCACTCGAAGGGGGTGAAATTAACCTCTGAAAATTCGGCTCTTTTCCGATTTTGTGTTCTAACTCGCGAACTGTAAGAGATAGAAAAAAAGTATCAAGACAAAAGTCACTTCTTTCAATTAGATCTATCATTTGGTAAACAAATTATTTTACAGTTCATGAATTATAACACAAAATCGTAAAATAACCGGATTTTCAGGGGTCAATTTCACCCCCTTCGAGTGAATTTAGACGGCAAACAAAATTTGCGTTGTAATCAGGAGGAAATCCCCTATATATTCACAAAGTTTCAGATTTTTTTTAATTTTCGGCTTCGGGATGTTCCCTTGTTAAAAATAAATCCCCAAACTTGCGGTGTTTCTTCACCTGACCAAGTTGGTCTAACCCCTTAATTCTAAGCGTTTCCAATCAACGAAATTAATCATTACGATTGTGCTTCGATACTTACATATGCTTCTGTCGTGCTTCCCTGTCGCATCTTACACCTCCACGTCTTACAACGACGAAAATAGCGCGAACGGAAATAGACGAACATAGTTTTCGGGAGCGTGGACGGTAGCAGTAGCTTCGGGCTTCGTCCGCCGGCAACGCGTGTCATCCAGACGCACGCTCGATCGCAGATTGCACTGAGATTCTTTCATTCGATCCAACGGTTTCATCGACCGAAAGCATCGGTCATCCCATTGATTGATCCAAAACCAGAATCCAGCTCGAAAAGGGATCTGCGGGTTCGCGTCCTTACATTCCACTTTCCCTTCAAACTAACTCCCATAAATAGTGGTGAAATATCCGAACAGTGTCTCGAATGACTGAAAAGGGACACCAAGGGAATTATAAATAAAAGGAGCTCGGCAAACACAAAGTTGATACTGTAAAACTTGCCACGAGGAGCGATTAATTGCCCACGCGTGAGAAATGTTGAAAGACGAGTCGGAGGACGAAATCGGTAACTATTTCAGCTCTAATCTGTTAGAGCTGCGGGCAGCGATCCAGCCACAGGATTGGAAGAGATTCGCTTCCCTAAACAGCGCCGCGGAAAGGGTTGGCTTCGTACTAAGCTATGCGGAGGCGCATAGTCTGTCCTTAGAAGTTAACGACCAGGCTGTGAAGAGCAGCGAGAAAGCTCTTCAGCTCAAGGACATCGGTAACAAGTATTTTGGCCGCGGCGAATTCCTGAAGGCCCTGGAGACGTACTCGAACGCTGTCCTGTTGGCACCTCTGCAAGGTAATTAATGATTGTTGATACTATCGGCTGTATTTTATTTAACGTTATTAAAGCGTCACGGCCCCGCGCGTTATTTGCTTCGAGGAAATTTATCGCCTGGTAACAATCGGCACACTTTCCGTGAATTATACCATCCACCTGCTTTATTTATTGCGCCAATTTTATAATAGCGGTGCAACTATTCCAGCGGTCTTCGGGCGTAATTCAACGCCCCTATAGCTGAAAGCATTGTTCCTCCCCGGCTGATATTGGTCTACATGCTTGTAATTAGATTCAATCTTGGAGCGTTAGAATTTTCAGCCTTTCTCGCAGTTAAATGATTTACATTGTCTCGAAAATTTTCTTTGCCTCCTCTTTGGAAGTATGTGTGTATTTATTTGTTTATTATTTAAATTAAACTGCACGTGAAGCAAATGGAGTAATAGTGCTAGGGAAAAATCATGTGACAGAGGATCTAGAAAAATTAAAAACCAACTTATAATGGTTTTGTTCTATTTGCTTTATGGAGTACATATTCACAAGTTGCAGCTGCAAATATTTGCAACTCTACATAATTGTTGTACATAATTAAAATAATTCTATCTTCATAAATGGTGATGTTAGGAGCTAAAATGTGTAATTCGTTCTAAATAACGTGGTTGTAAATAATTGTTTTCTGCAAAACACAGTTCATATTGGCTTCCTACACTTTAAGAAACACCAGAATACGAATATTGGTTTTAAAAGACCCTTGGAGGCTGAGGTGACAGTTTTAAGGGTGGTAAAACAATGTGGATGGTGTTTTTTTTTCAAACAAATAATAAACATTTCCACCTAAATGATGATTTATGTACGACTTGCGATTTTTGTCCCGCCAGATTGTTATTTGACAGACCACTGTGCGGTGGATGTAAACTAGGGTGGCCCTTATTTGCAACCTGCGATTTCATTTGCTCTCACCCCCTAATATGGTTCCAGTTCGTAAAAAAATAGTCCCTGAAAAAGATTATTGTAACCAGACAACAGGAACGGGTGTCAACCAGGCCTTAATATTTAGAATTCATCAATGATTTGAATTTGAAGAATTTTTTAAAAATGGTAAGCCCAATCGAAATTTCGTTCAAATAACATTAAAAGATAATTCAATTTCCCACAATTGCTGTATATATAAGTTTTTCGGGCTTCCAACCATTTTTTAGATAATCGCGTTTGAATATAGAGTACGGCGCGACTATTGTCTATATGCGTGGTGCGGGCTCCTCTATATTCAAATGCTATTATCTAAAAAATGGTTGGCAGCACGAAAAAATTATGTACACAGTTATTGTAGAAAATTGAATGGTCTTTTAATATTATTTGAACAAAATTTGGATAGGGCTTACCATTTTTTAGAAATTCTTTAAATCCAAGCTATTGATGAATTCTAAACTTTAAGACCTAGTCGGCACCCTTTCCTGTTGTCCGACTGCGATAAACTTTTTCAGGGGCTATGTTTTTACCAAATGGCACCGTTCTAGTGAGTGAGAGCAAAGTAAAAGAAAAAAAAAAATTTCGACACGTATAAATAAGGGCCACCCTAATAATGCATAGGTACATCCTATCTAAGATTTTCGTAATTCAAGTTTAATTTTACGAAGCAATTAAATAAAATAGTACCCAATAGTAACAACGTATACGTAAATGTTATTGAAAGGAGGGTGAAAGCGTTGCATAAAATTTAGTCATAATTCATCTATCAGTTCTACATCAAATTGGTAAAATCATATGCTTTACTTCCCACCTCCCATTAAACATCAGGGAAAGAGAAATAAATTTCTGCCAAAAGGAAAAGTACGAAGAACTGTAATTAAGACTGCAAGCTTTAATGGACTGGTACGTACACGAAAATAATAACAGGAATCTGTTATCCAGACTTAGGTGTCATACTAGCAAATCGTTCAGCGGCGCTTTATCACATGGAACGTCACGATTATGCTCTGACAGACGCGGAGGAAGCTTTGCGCGTCGGTTATCCTGAGGAATTGCGCTATAAACTCGAAGAAAGACGCGCCAGATGTTTCCTGGGCTTGAAGATGCACTCGGACGCTGTGCTGGCATTTAGGAATGCTTTGAAAGCTTTAGACAATACGAAACTGTCGGCAGAAAAGAAGCAGAAGCTCGAGGCGGACATCAGGATCATGCTAGCGGTGATAGAGAAGGGTGAACAGATAGTTCAGACAGTAGCAAATGTACCTCAGAAGACGGAGAGAAAGAGGCAGTCTAAGAAATCCGCCCCCAAGATGGAGAACTGCAACCCTGTGTACCCTGCGTGCAGCAAAGCAGTAAACATTAAAGATGAGGGTGGTGACATAGGGAGGCACGCTGTTGCCACTAAAAATATTGAACCTGGAGAACTATTGGTAATAGAAGATCCGCATTGTTCATTTCTGTTGGCTGAGCACAGGTGCGACTGTTTAATCAATTTTCATTATACATTCACTCAGTGGCGGATTTAAAAGGGCGGCCGATGAGCAGTTGCCACTTGGGCCCCTGCCCAGAAGCACCTCCCCCTCCTCCCTCCCAGGGCCCTATCCTTTGTTACGTACGCAGATCTATCTTTGACTTCTGAACCCTTTAGGGTGTCCAGAATACACGCGACCCGGCGGGGTCACCGTTTCCTATAGTGGTGTGCTGCAACCGAGTTTTCCCCGAAAACCTAATATTCAATTGAAGGCATTCATGTCCCCACTACTGTCTAGCCGAATTTCACTGTATAAAAAGAGCCACAAATCCACACTCGGGGGCTCATTTCAAGTGTAATACGTTTAGACGAAAGAGGCTTGCGAGATCGAGTAACATTCTTCTTCAAGTATTTATTCAACTTAAGCCATACAGTACGCAGTGTTGCTGATAGGCGTTGTAATTATTAAACTCTTCGAGACCCTCGCATTTCTCAGGGCGTCAAAGCCGAGAGGTGGACTTAGGTACCGCGACAACCAAACACTGAAACTATTGTTTTTACTGAGCTTATAGAATATAATTAGTTATTTCTTATTCAGAGTTCTTTTATTTGAACCAATCATCATTTGAATTTCCTCTTTGAGATAAACCCACATACATACCACGACAACCAACCTCCTAGTGGCTCCCGGTGTTATTCAGGCACCGGTTTGTCCACGACAACCAATCGCCAAGTGGCTCCCGGTGTTAGGCAGGCACCAGTTCGTCCGTGAACATTTACCTTCCTAGTGGCTTCCGGTGTTAGTCAAACACCGGTTCGTCCACGACAACCAACCTCCTAGTGGCTCCCGGTGTTAGTCAGACACCGGTTCGTCCACGACAACCAATCGCCAAGTGGCTCCCGGTGTTAGGCAGGCACCAGTTCGTCCGTGAACATTTACCTTCCTAGTGGCTCCCGGTGTTAGTCAGACACCGGTTCGTCCACGACAACCAATCGCCAAGTGGCTCCCGGTGTTAGGCAGGCACCAGTTCGTCCGTGAACATTTACCTTCCTAGTGGCTTCCGGTGTTAGTCAAACACCGGTTCGTCCACGACAACCAACCTCCTAGTGGCTCCCGGTGTTAGTCAGACACCGGTTCGTCCACGACAACCAATCGCCAAGTGGCTCCCGGTGTTAGGCAGGCACCAGTTCGTCCGTGAACATTTACCTTCCTAGTGGCTCCCGGTGTTAGTCAGACACCGGTTCGTCCACGACAACCAATCGCCAAGTGGCTCCCGGTGTTAGGCAGGCACCAGTTCGTCCGTGAACATTTACCTTCCTAGTGGCTTCCGGTGTTAGTCAAACACCGGTTCGTCCACGACAACCAACCTCCTAGTGGCTCCCGGTGTTAGTCAGACACCGGTTCGTCCACGACAACCAATCGCCAAGTGGCTCCCGGTGTTAGGCAGGCACCAGTTCGTCCGTGAACATTTACCTTCCTAGTGGCTCCCGGTGTTAGTCAGACACCGGTTCGTCCACGACAACCAATCGCCAAGTGGCTCCCGGTGTTAGGCAGGCACCAGTTCGTCCGTGAACATTTACCTTCCTAGTGGCTTCCGGTGTTAGTCAAACACCGGTTCGTCCACGACAACCAACCTCCTAGTGGCTCCCGGTGTTAGTCAGACACCGGTTCGTCCACGACAACCAATCGCCAAGTGGCTCCCGGTGTTAGGCAGGCACCAGTTCGTCCGTGAACATTTACCTTCCTAGTGGCTCCCGGTGTTAGTCAGACACCGGTTCGTCCACGACAACCAATCGCCAAGTGGCTCCCGGTGTTAGGCAGGCACCAGTTCGTCCGTGAACATTTACCTTCCTAGTGGCTTCCGGTGTTAGTCAAACACCGGTTCGTCCACGACAACCAACCTCCTAGTGGCTCCCGGTGTTAGTCAGACACCGGTTCGTCCACGACAACCAATCGCCAAGTGGCTCCCGGTGTTAGGCAGGCACCAGTTCGTCCGTGAACATTTACCTTCCTAGTGGCTCCCGGTGTTAGTCAGACACCGGTTCGTCCACGACAACCAATCGCCAAGTGGCTCCCGGTGTTAGGCAGGCACCAGTTCGTCCGTGAACATTTACCTTCCTAGTGGCTCCCGGTGTTAGTCAAACACCGGTTCGTCCACGACAACCAATCGCCAAGTGGCTCCCGGTGTTAGGCAGGCACCGGTTCATCCGTGAACATTTACCTTCCTAGTGGCTCCCGGTGTTAGTCAAACACCGGTTCGTCCACGACAACCAATCGCCAAGTGGCTTCCGGTGTTACGCAGGCACCAGTTCGTCCGTGAACATTTACCTTCCTAGTGGCTCCCGGTGTTAGTCAGACACCGGTTCGTCCACGACAACCAATCGCCAAGTGGCTCCCGGTGTTAGGCAGGCACCGGTTCATCCGTGAACATTTACCTTCCTAGTGGCTCCCGGTGTTAGTCAAACACCGGTTCGTCCACGACAACCAATCGCCAAGTGGCTCCCGGTGTTAGGCAGGCACCAGTTCGTCCGTGAACATTTACCTTCCTAGTGGCTCCCGGTGTTATTCAGGCACCGATTCGTCCACGACAACCAATCGCCAAGTGGCTCCCGGTGTTAGGCAGGCACCAGTTCGTCCACGCTTTCCAACCTCCTAACGGCTCCCGGTGTTATCCAGGCACCGGTTCATCCGTGAACATTTACCTTCCTAGTGGCTCCCGGTGTTAGTCAGGCACCGGTTCGCCCGTTACTAACAAACTCAATCCTCGGCGTCGCAACCGCCAGTCTCATTGCCCTCAGCCTCGGCTCGTAACACCTTAAAAACAATTATGATTTTATCCAAACTATATTTTTTTCTGTATTATTACCCTGAGCCCGCTTTCAGTAAACTACCGCTTTAGTTTCTCGAAAAATATGCCCCTGCTCAGAAGGACCCCGTAGGGCCCTGTCTTCAAAAATAAATTATGATTTTATCCAAGCACTATATATTTTCCTTTACTTTTCTGTACACTTACCCCCTTTTAGTAAACTACCTCCTCATTTTCCCGAAAAAATGGGCCTCTCAGAACGTTTGCCACCGGGGCCTTTTTCTTAAATCCGCCACTGCATTCACTGCATAACAGCTAACAATGTACACAGGGCCGGTGTGAACTTTTGCGGGACCGGGGTCCCAAATTGTGCGGGGCTAAAAAAACGCATTTATATACACTTCTAAATTTTATAATTATAATATTTACGTTGAGCTTTTCGTGGACCGCGAGCTCTTTACACCGCGGGGTCCGGGTTCCGGGGAATGCGCTAAACCCGCCTCGCGTCGGCCCTGAATTCACACCCCACAATAATAAAAATAATTTCATATCTTTTTAAATTTTTTTAAGTGACTTAACAATAGTGCTTCTGTAATATTTTTGATTATTTGTTCAAATGTTGAATATTTCGTTGCATGCTAATAACGGTTGTACCATTTCGACTTCTCAAATATATTACTTTACTTTCCTTTAATTCGTCAAGAAATCCCTGCGAGACCTTCTAAGTCAAAAATAGGATTAGTTGTTTTTGATTTCGTTTCAGGCTCACCCACTGCCATTACTGTTTGTCGAGGATATTTGTACCAATACCAGCTACGTGCTATAGGTGCAGTTGCGTGGCCTATTGCAGTATACCCTGCAGGGATTCGGATGCAAAAGTGCATCAGAACGAATGCGTGTTACTGTCCACGTTGTGGTCATCAAAAACGTCCATTACGTGTTTCTTGGCGTTAAGATCGATTACACAGAAACCATTCGAAGAACTGTTTAAACTAAGAGACAAGCTGGTTCGTTCCAAGGGTAAATTCGAAGCCTCGGCGCAGGAGCCTTACAAAGGAGATAATTTTGAAGCCCTTTATGGATTAGGTAATTAGCTGCTAATCATTTATCGTATTTGTATAAAAATACGAAGGTGCAAAATTCTGTTTATTAATCCACGGCGGTGCTGGGTCTCTTTGGACTTTGGTATTATAATAATTATTATAATAAAGCTATATTGTATTGCAAATGCAATAAGAATTCTAATTATAATAATTATTATACCGCTAGTAGCATTTCTGGTTGACCCACAGTATCGCTAAGTTTGGAATTAGTTGGCCATCAAAATGCGAACAATAAATGCTACTAGGGAATATACTCAGTAATGTTCAACTTGGGCCCAAAAGGACCCAGCACCGGCAGCCGAGGGTTCAAATGGGATCCATGAACATGCTTTTAATTTTTTTAATGCATCTTAATATACAGGGTGTCCCACTAAGGAGTGGACAGCGCGATATCTCCTAAAGTATTGTCGATAAAAATATAAAAAAAATAGGGAATTGCATGGTTCGAGGGGGCCCATTTATTAGCGCGAACGAATTTTGTTTCCGATTATTATTTTAAAAGATACGATGGTCAAGTTCGGTTTTTCAAATGGAACTATTTTTTTTGAAGACCTGAGTTGATAGTGCGTTCCAAGACAAATTCAATAAGCTTTAATGTATACACTTTATTTCCACTGGTTTTTAAGATATTGCGCTTGCAAATTTACTGATTTTCACTGCAAGAAACCCCTCTGGAATGGCAAAAACCGGGGGCGGTCTTACTGGCGCCACGGGTGGCACTGCCTGTTGAAATGGATACTTACCTGCCAAAGGTCTACGCCAGAAATGGCAGGCCCAAAGGCTGGACAATTCTTTTCCGTCAGAAATGCTACTTAGGTAGGTACATCTGCGGTATCGAGAAGCGCATCGTTACTTTTATTTCGCACTTGCTTCTACGCTCGGATGGCCGGTTCTTTTGGGAGGGATGCAAGTTGGATTGGTTCTGATACAATCTGCTCCCTATGGTTGAAATTTAGTCTAGCAACTTTCACTCCTCCTAACCTAACCAATCCAACTTGCATCCCTCCCAAAAGAACCGGCCATCCGAGCGTAGAAGCAAGTGCGAAATAAAAGTAACGATGCGCTTCTCGATACCGCAGATGTACCTACCTAAGTAGCATTTCTGACGGAAAAGAATTGTCCAGCCTTTGGGCCTGCCATTTCTGGCGTAGACCTTTGGCAGGTAAGTATCCATTTCAACAGGCAGTGCCACCCGTGGCGTCAGTAAGACCGCCCCCGGTTTTTCCCATTCCAGAGGGGTTTCTTGCAGTGAAAATCAGTAAATTTGCAAGCGCAATATCTTAAAAACCAGTGGAAATAAAGTGTATACATTCAAGCTTATTGAATTTGTCTTGGAACGCACTATCAACTCAGGTCTTCAAAAAAAATAGTTCCATTTGAAAAACCGAACTTGACCATCGTATCTTTTAAAATAATAATCGGAAACAAAATTCGTTCGCGCTAATAAATGGGCCCCCTCGAACCATGCAATTCCCTATTTTTTTTATATTTTTATCGACAATACTTTAGGAGATATCGCGCTGTCCACTCCTTAGTGGGACACCCTGTATAAAGCAGAAAGCTTCTAATATGTTTGTGTGTTTGTCTGTCGCCTAAAAACTTGCGAACAATAAACTCTGGAATCACGAAATGTGCCTCAGCTCATTATGTTTAACTAATCCAGATGAATCTGACTATTTTCAGAAAAAAAATTAAAAACAAATTTTCTTTATTTATAAAATCAGAATCTAAATTTCGGGCGAAGCCGAGTATTAAAGCTAGTATACTATACTACAAGAGCGTCCGCAGATTTTTCCGGGGGGCGGAGAGACTTTGGGGTGGCGGTAAAAAAAAATATAATAATGAAAAAAGCACCCTGCCGATAACATCGACGAATCGGATCATGGAACACGCGGTGCGAGTGGAGTAGCCCCCTTGCCTTTTTTAACCCATTTTGTAGTGCTAATTTAATTAAAGTTTTAAAACCGAAATTTAAAAATATTCACTTGTTTAGTAGAAACTTAATAAAAGTCAGTTTTTAGAAACAAGCGATTTTTTTCCAAAACCAGGTGGGGCAACCGCCTTTTGCACCCCCGCCCCCGGACGCCCATGCTATATGTAACATGCATTCAATAATAAAATAAAAAAATATTATGACACTGTGTACTATTCGGTACAAATAATTAATGTGAATTTAATTATTTAGGTTATAGTATCAGATAGAGATATTAAAATATAAATTACAAGCAAATTTTAAATCTTGTAAAAGAAGGTTCAAATATGTACTTAGGTACTTTTACATATTTCGCCCCCTCCAAGAAATGCTCCTGAATCCGCCACTGTATGCATTTAATTTTCATTTGCACTTTTCTTCGTATAGTAACCCATGTAGACGAAAGGACGACGCAAGATCTTTTCCATAGGACTTACATAGCCAGCTGGATATTGAGACTCTTAAAAAATGGCCCCTATTTTCCCGACGACGTTAAAACTCCAGATACAGCAGAGGCAACACCTTCCGAAGGTGAACTGTTCATAGGCGGTTTAATTTTGCACGGTTTGATGGTGATGCAGTTCAATTCTCACGAGGTAAATCGTTCGACAGTCTAGAAAGCTAAGTAGTATTAATTGAAGGATAAAGGTGGAGTGGGTGTATGCGACAGACGAAAAGCTCCTGCAGCTTGGATACAAATATTCGTAGAAAACTAACTTTAAGAGAAACCTTTTATTCTCATCCTTCGAGATTTATGTCCTAACTTCATCCCTTTCGTGAAGTAAAAAAAGCACCTGTTTTTATATCTTTCTTTATTGTTGCGTTACATCAGCTTTCTGAATATTCAGATATCTGAGTTGACGATACCGAGGGGCGACAAGACTTTGGCCAAAGCTCGAAGTATTTTCATCGGTGGTGGACTTTACTTGACACTGTCGCTCTTCAATCACTCGTGCAATCCTGGAATCATCAGGTAAACGGAATCTCGTACTCCCTAGTTACAGTGTTTCAAGTTTTATACTTTCAAAATTGTTCGCTTTATATGTAACGAACTGAATTACATACAGCGAACTCTCGCTACGAGCGCATTCAACTGTGCGTTGAACCCGCTATCCCCACCATTTCCTGAAATCCTTCGGTCGGGAGTGAGAGAACCTGAGAGCGGGCGGGAGAGGACGAAAGAGTCAATCCGCGTTACCGTTGGGTCCGCTCAGCGGACCCAACCGTTGTGCTCAACTATTGAGAACACAACGGTGATCAGTCCTGATCAGCCAATCGTTCCGCTGAACTACAGTTGGGAAGGTAGCGATATTTGTAACAACTCAACACGTTCCGTAAAAGTAGCGGACTTTATTTAAGCTACAAAACATGGCTACCGATCACTAAACGTGTTGAGAAGTGAGAAACTGAGCGGTAGTGTTCAGTGAAAAATCAGTGAGCGGTTACTCAACAGTTAGAGTCCGCTACGAAGGAGAGAAAGCATGATACTTCCCCTCACTTCGTCTTTCGCTTGCCTGCGCTGCGTCTCTTTCTCTGTCTCTCCCTCTCTCTTTCTCTGTCTCTCCCTCTCTCTTTCTCTGTCTCTCCCTCTCTCTTTCTCTGTCTCTCCCTCTCTCTTTCTCTGTCTCTCCCTCTCTCTTTCTCTGTCTCTCCCTCTCTCTTTCTCTGTCTCTCCCTCTCTCTTTCTCTGTCTCTCCCTCTCTCTTTCTCTGTCTCTCCCTCTCTCTTTCTCTGTCTCTCCCTCTCTCTTTCTCTCTCCCTCTCTTTCTCTCTCTCTCCCTCTCTCTTTCTCTCTCCCTCTCTCTTTCTCTCTCTCTCTTTCTCTGTCTCTCCCTCTCTCTTTCTCTCCCTCTCTGTCTCTCTCTCTCTCCCTCTCTCTTTCTCTCTCGCTCCATCGACGACTCGGAATCGTCGAGCGCACGCCTATAGCGAGAATTTACTGTGTAATTATTACATTACGATGCGCAGATACTGTGTTGGGACTACTATGGTTGTAAGGGCTATTCGCTCGATCGCAGCGGGGGAAGAAATCTCTGAGAATTATGGTCCAATTTTTACGACCACCCCAGAAGCAGAACGGAAGAGGGTACTGAGATGGCAATACTGGTTTGACTGTAATTGTGAAGCATGCACGGCGCATTGGCCTCTTTTGGGGGACATCGATCCAACGATTCTAAGGTATCATTCGCTACAATATATATAGAAACAAATAGATTGGTGTAACGAAATTATATAGGTATGTATAATAAATCATACTGAACGCAATCAGAGAACTGCAACTCCTCCATTGGTAATCAATAATGGTTAATGCTAGTTAATATCTAGAAACAAATATAATACGAAACATTCTAACTATTTTTTTTTATTCATATAAGCTCGCCAATGCAGAGAAATTCTTTAAGTAATTGTTCAATTTTACTCGCTTAAAAAACATAATAAAAAACATCATTTGTTAAAATGTAGATAGTGGAACAGATATAGCAATATCATTAAAGCAGCAAGGGAGAGAAGAGTAGTATACTTAAATATCGAATGCCAACAATGCAAGGACACACTCTGCATAATTTTTGGGTACAAAGGATTGAGGAAAGATCATCATTTCTTAGTGTCCAAAGTACACGCGCCATATCTGTTCCATGAACTCTTAATGTAACACTTTGCAATAGGGTGCGCCCCATGTTTCTTAAAATACCCACTCGAAAAATTTTCTTCCCACAGATTTAAGTGCGAAACTGGGCCGGGATGCGGAAACGTTCTGCCAGTAAGAACAGATACGAACGAGTTCATGATCAAGTGTTCCAAATGTGGCAAGAACACGAATATCTTGAAAGGCTTGAAAGCCTTACAGGATACAGACGCGCTGTTCAAGGTTGCCTCAATAAACCTTGAAGCTGGAAAACATCAAGATGCATTAAAAGCCTACTTGGAAATTCTGAAGCTTTTAGACGAGACCCTTGCTTTACCAATCAGAGATTATCATCACTGTCAGCAAGGTGTTCGGTTATGTATGCTCACATTAGGCAATTACTCTTACGTTTAAGGGCTCACTGTTACATTGTTTCAATATTAAGAACTTAACAGCAAATTGAATACTGCTTTTTATTATAAATGACGTTTAAATGGCGACAAATGAATATCGCCAGCAAAAACCGAGAGAGTAATCAACACCATGGCCCCATGATAAGGAATGAACGATTTAACACTAAATGAAAAAGTGAATTCTAAATGCCGTAACAATTTTTTTATTGATTTTACACAGCAGGGCCGGCGGAACCCATTATGCAAGTTATGCGCCGCATAAGGGCGCCGGCCGAAGGGGCACTAAACAACTATATCGCACACTTAATAATAAAGACTAATACACATAAACAAAATGTAAATGTAATTATTTTTTATTGTACCTCGTAAAGACAAAACATATTAAATAGAAAACAGGTGCAAACATTTTCTTGCAAAAGGGCGCCAACAATCGCGCCAGCCCTCTACACAGATACATTTAGGACATACAGCAGAGATGGTACAGTAAATGAACAAACACGATAATCTCTTAGCAATTTAATACTTTATTATCATTTAATAAACATCGAGTTCCTATTTGCAATGGGAAAGCCAAAACAATTATACGATACACTTTTATTTTAAAGTCTTAGAATCGTAAGAGTACAAAATAATTAATACAACGTAAAACGACCATTTTCCTTTTCTTCCGCGCCTTCTTCACACCAAACGTCTCTGGCCAGTGTCGGTATCGATCTTGCCGTTAGTTAAACACTCACCGTTATGCTTATCGTCGCTTAATTGTCCCTTAATTGTAACCGAATCTTGTCTCACTCGTACACTTTAAAGCAATGAGCACATTTCGTAGGAGATCCAACGCACTCGATTAGCTCGCGTCACAAAAGATATCTTATACGCGTGTGTACAATGCATTCGTGTACAGCGTGTACGTGTGTCCGTTTCTTGTGTGTAAGCATTTACACACGCGCGCGTGTATGTGTGTGTGTGTGTGTGTGTGTGTGTACCAAATGTGAGAGATATTATTACACACGACGTGACTTCTTTTTTTATGCGTGTACAAAGTTAACAGCTTAAACGCTAAACATGTGTGTATGTGTGTGTATGTCTGTTTCGTACATTATGAAATGTCTTTTTACTCTTATTTATTATCATTGCTTCGTCGTAGTATGTACGCGTGGTAACGACTATTTCTTTCTTTCTTTTTTTCTTTTTATGTACATATAAAATCGGTTTTCTTTTGTCTTCCAGCCGGCACATTTAGTCGGTCCATTTTCTCCAACACTTTTAGCACCTAACTGCAAGTAAACAGGGAACACACTTAGAAAACAAGATTCACTCGAGCCGCGATTTTAATCTGGCTACATCGCTGCTTTGCGCTGTCAATCGGATATTCAATGTAAAGAGGATATAACCGACGAATCGGGCCGAAGTTTCGCAACGCGGGTATTTTGTAGCTGTGTAAGAGTCTCGCGGATTTAGTTTCAGTGTGATTTTAGGCAGAAATACTTCTTTAGCTTTGACTCTATGTGTTGGATGAACTTTTTTTAACGATCATAATTCATTTTGGTTGAATCGTACGAAAACACATGCGAAGTTTTTCTTATATCGTGAATGCAAAAATTTTACTCCTGCTTCTTTTTTTTTTTTAATTGGTGGTAATATCAATACCGTCTGTCACGGGAATCCGAACGAGAACGACGATCTCGGCTGCGGCTACGAGTCAGTGATCTCCTGCGAGGGCTACGGGACCTTGACCTAAAATATTAAAGGAACATTTTAGATTATTTTTAATAAAAATTGGAGAAACAGTTCATTTCTGTGAAACAGCCTACTTCGTCTCGAGATTTCCCAATGTCGCGGCATTAATCGTGTTAGTTTCGGAACAGAAAGAGCATGCTTTAAAATTGTATCTAAAGTCATTTCATCTGCTGAAAAAGGTGATAGAAACGCAAATGAAGTGAAACAGTGTTACATCCGAATATTTTGTAAACGAAATAGGAGACGAAGCAGAAGGTCGCACGTTAAACACATAGGTACAAAAATGATCGCAAAGCAACCGTAATAGAATTAGGACTGGCTAATTCCTATTTGCCTAAGGGGTGATAAAACTAGTTAGACACAATAATTAATACAAAATGACATCTCACCAATAATGAGAAACCAATAAACGAAAGAAGGATTAATTTGGTTAAATTAAATACTTTACAAGTAACTGTTATTTTATATATATATATGTATATTTTATATAAAATATTAGATTATTATTTTATATAAAATAATCTTAAATACATATTATATAATAGGTGGCAGTTCCCTGGTCCAATGTATAATAGTATTATCAAAGCGATCGATAACGAACTATCAACGCAAAGTGTCTCGTATTGCTTTCCTAGGTGCAAAATTAATCAACAGAGAACATCATCGTTATTGGACCACAGAGAACGTGACACTGTAATAATAATAAAAAAAAAGATAAAAAATCTTTGAAAATCGGTGAAATACCAGACAACTGTGAACATGTAGTGGTGGTTGGTGGTGGTGGTACTTGGTTGGGTGGTGGTGGGATGGTGTGTAGGTGGTGATCATTTTGCTTTGCTCAGTCGAAGAGAAGTGGCGGTCGCGTTGTCGGCTAAGTTTAACGTGATGGTTGACGAGTAGTAGTAGTAGCAGTAGTAGTAGTAGTAGTAGAAGTTGGGACGGACGGACGGACTGACGCGCCGAGATTTTGACAGAAGTATTCGTTCATATCGCGTTGGCTGTTCGATGGATTCACGATGCTCCTAGCCGCTAGAGGTTGAGGTAGCCCGAAGAAGTCTTTTTGAAGGGGAACAGACGGACTGACGGACTGACGGACAGCATCGGACTGTCAACTGACGGACGACTTGGCTCCTACCGGTGACTGGTGGTGACTGATGGTGACTGGTTGGGAAGTTAGTGGGCAGGCAGGCTTTTTTTTTGTTCAGTTTTGATTGCTAGACTTTTTTTCACGGTGGCTGTAGTAGTAGTAGTAGTAGCAGTAGTAGTAGTGGCGGGGAGACGAGCAGAGCTAGGAGCTGACGCTGGTAGAATCTGCAAACGTCAGTTTTAGCAATATAACCATCAAAGTTATCATACTCCTTGCCACTATCGGTATACACGAGCTTTTTTTTCTCTCCTTAATCCAAATTCACAAAATTGCACAAGTCTCGCTCATCAACGATAGTTTCTTTACGATTATCCTAGACTGCCCACTCTAATGCGTACAAAAGAAGACTCTACTTGTAGCTGATCGATTAAACTTATATGATGGATGTAAAACTTTCAACTTATCCCTTAAAGTACTTATCGTAACGCATAGTGCAGTATGAAAGAAAAGGTAATGTTCCGTACTTCGAAAGCAAAATAAAAGCGAGCTTCGTGAAGCTAACGTATAAAATATAATTGAGATAATTATAAGCTGCTTCGATGCGTGTACGATAAATAAAAGTGATTAGAGTACGAAGTGCACTTTCAGCTATCTTGCACATCAGTGCGTACCAATATCATTAATTTACTCTTTACCATTTTAGAAGCTACTTAATTGGACTCGATATTTAATTTGCATTTCATTCGATATCTGAAAAGTCTCTGAAACATTTTAAACGATCAAGGGCAATCACTTATAAAATAATTACTAATCGGCTTAAATGTAAAACATTAAAATTAGCGTTCAGATACCGAATAACTTTCGACTTCAGGCACTTGGCGAAGTGAAATCAATCAGATTCTATACAGTAAGAGCATAATAAGCAATAGAAATAAATTGTTTTTAAAACAGTAAAATTAACACCAGACACCGCTACGATTTACTTTTTGTATGCCACCGGTGCCACTTTCTATGCACCGAACGAGCTTCGTAGTTGCCAACTAATTCTTGGCCTCGTACGTTTTCTTTTCTGTTTCTCTTTATACGTTTCGAACTATCTCTTCGTCCTCCGTCTACCGCACTTTCTTTTAGTCCTGTCCTCTTCAACTTAAGCCAATTGATTAAAACGTTTTGACCGCCGATCGTGACAATAACGCAATTCTCAATGTTCCAATACACATTTTGAAATAAGATTACTCTACACGTTTTATACGATAAATTGTGATTCTGCGTGCAAAATTGCGATGATCACAATACAAGCGGCACTTGCACATACCTACTTGTAATTTGTAGATTGGCTGTTCTTGGTAAGGCTCTGAAAATTTTAGAGAAATTTATAAAATATGAAGGGATTACCTGGAGAATCGGCTTATCGGTGATTTGTGCGGACTTCCTGATCCGGACCTAAAAAAAAATTAAGAAAAACTGTTGTATGTTTTAGACTGCTTATAATGTTGCCAATCGCCGTGTTTCGCTTTCATTTCTTTCATTTGCCTACTTGCACCTGAAAAATTGCGGTCAACGGGGATAGGAAAGTCTTACCTCGGGTTAAGACCTAGGGATCTCCTTTGGGGACTGCGAGATCCGGACCTATAAGGTTTTCAAAAAGATATATGGTATGTGAATCCTGTCGTTCGCTAAGCATATTCACAAGATTACACAATGGGAAAAAGAAAAAGAGCTCTAAATGAAATTGCTACCTCTGCCATAACTAAAACCGTCCTAGAATCTCCCGCTTAGGTTTCCCATGCAGTATATTCGGTTGCTCTTCGGCTAACCTTGCAAATCTCCAGTTTTATTATGGAAAAGCTCTACGATCCTCGACACGGAACATTTATTATTATGTAGTCTAATTAACACGATACGTAACGATTGTTTTATTCATGTAGGAGCAGTAGCCGGAAGAGCGATAAGATCAAATAAATGCAATATATAATAAGTATCTATCCACATTCTTATATAAAATAATGAAAAGTATATCGTTTACGTCCGCTGTGCAAAAAAATTCACTGAAACCCGTGCATAGTTTCTTGACATTCTTATTCGCTAGCTGCACTGTAATACCTACTTGGCGAGACACTTAGCCGTCCGCAGCAGTTCAAATGTTGCTGTAAAATGCTGTTGTCTAACATTTCGAGATACCTTACCTGGAGTATCTTGGACCTGGTCTCCGCCCACCACCGCCACGTCGACTTCTTCCGGAGGACATCTCTACCCTTACTCTGGTTCCGCAACAGCGTCTGCGAATCGAGTAAGTAATTTCTTTTATCGCTTACATTCGTACGTTTTCCGACACGTCTCGCTATTCTATCAATTACTTATTAGATATTCTAGTAATTATTTAGAAGTTTTCCATCCACACCGATTTCAATGATTTTTGGATATGTTCTCGGGGACACAATTCTGAACAACTTTTTCCTATACATGTTACCACCGCTCGACCTTCGTTTCCGAGATATTTGCGAAAAACTTCTTTTGACTTATTCCGACGCAACGCATTCCACTTCCCAACTTGTCCCGGGTATAAGTATTGGTTGGGGCTAGATTAGCGCGTGAAGCATTATGGCGAACCGATATGAGTCGCGGTCAGGGTTGCCAGATCTTCGGCATTCGGCCGGAATCTCCGGTTTTGAACCGTTGTCTCCGGCCTCAGGCAGGCACAATAAAAATCTCCGGTAGAATAGAGAATATTATCGAATTCGGCGGCACGCACTTGCACTGGTGTACCATGCCATACAAAAATAAAAAATATTCAGAATACTTTTATTATTATTATTACTCCTTTAAAAGAAGTCATTATTATAATGAATTTTAGATGTCTGTTTTCTTATTGGCTTTTTCTCTCTCACTCCTACCCCCCTCCCACCTCCCGCCCGACTACAATCCTCAACGAAATTGAAATCTCTGGCAAAAGATCAGGCCCGATCTAACAACCCTGGTCGGGGTGTTGACGGGCATCCCCAAGTTTCTGGGGATATACTACGGTGTGACCCAACGACCGGAATGAACCGAAATTTTGAGGGGTTGGGCGGGAGGAGGGGAGAACCTCTAATATAAAATTTTAGCTGCGGGTATTTGTTAGTTTCTGAGATATTAATAAAAAACTTTCGGCATAATACAGTAATCGCCCGTTATGAGTCCGTGTTTACCGCCCGTTGAGAGTCCGGCGACTATCCCCACCACTTCTTGGAAGCCTGCGGACGAGAGTGAGAGAACCGGACAACGAGCGAGAGGAAACGAAAGGGTCGACACAGCCACTGGCCGCGCGGAACCATGTCCGCAACCCACTATGAGTCCGCCGCCAGCTGCGTTCGACGGACTCGTAACGGGCGATTACTGTACATTGAAATCTACCTATACAGATGTTACTAACACAACCATCCTCTCGTTGCCGTCGACGATACAATGTACGATATTGACCTCATCGGGCAATGCTTGTAACAGCAGTCTCATTTTTAGTATTCCCCAACTCACATCGGTTCGGTACCATGCCCCCCGCACTAATCTAGGCCCAACCAATACTATAGTCTGATTTTTGAGAGTTGAGACCTGAGGCGGGTCCCTTGGACGGAACATGGTTAAGGAGAAACCAATACGCTACAGATTGCGTGTGGCATAGCGTACCATTGGTTCCTCCTTAACCATGCTCCATCCTAGGAACCCGCCTCAGGTCTCAACTCTCGAAGATCAGACTATAATACCCAGGACAAGTTGGAAAGTGAAACAGAAGTTTTTCGCAAATATCTCGGAAATGAATGTCGTGCGGCTGTAACATGTATAGGAAAAAGCTGTTCAGAATCTTGATCTTGATAACATATCCAAAAATCATTGAAATCGGCGAGGATGGAAAACTTCTAAATAATTACCGATACTCTCTATACAGCACTTACGTTCCATCTAATCCTCTAACTGCATCTTCCGCGTCTCGTGGGTCTTCAAACTCCACAAAAGCAAATCCAGGTGGGTTTCGAGCCACCCAGACGTTTCTAAGTGGACCGTATTTACTGAACGCGCTTTCGATCTCGTGTTTGCTAGCGCTGCTGCCTAAATTGCCAACGTACACTTTGCACGAAAGATCCCACTCACGATAACGTGACATTTTGCGTCTGCCAATAACAAAACACAATTTTTATTAATATCAAACACAGTATAGTGGCGGAGGTACTCGAGGCACCAGACGGCAACACGTACCAGGAAATAAAATCGATAATTTTAAGAGGTTCAATTATCCCGTTGAATAACGAACGATAAATGAATCATGGATATTCACTGTCAGTTTATCTACGTTAAAAAAAGTATCGACCGGCGACGATAATAATACCGCTTGGCACAGTATTTCGGAGTAAAAATATTTTTTAAGGAAATCACGTCTTATCCGTGCGAATTCTACATTCATGGCTAGTGTATATCGGAACTTCGAATCTGAACGTATAAGCTAGGCGCGAAATTTAGTCGCTTATACTGGAAAGGGAAAGTCGGAGTACCGCCATGTTGTGCTCCCAATTTACTGCAGTAACAGAGACCGACTGTGCCGAATTCGAACAATTCCATTTATATGAGATAAACTTGATCGTCTATTTT
Source organism: Andrena cerasifolii (assembly GCF_050908995.1). NCBI lineage: Eukaryota > Metazoa > Arthropoda > Insecta > Hymenoptera > Andrenidae > Andrena > Andrena cerasifolii. The sequence continues at coordinate 4,636,645 of NC_135125.1, read as the reverse complement.
GATCCACTACGCCGCTAAATAATAGCTATTTCCTCGGAGTTTTTATTCTTGTAGGCGTAAAAATATCGCGAAAGATCAAGAGTGTGCTGCAGCTAACAGAACCGACGCCATGGATATATCGACGGGTTTTAGCCCTTCGTTCGTGACATTTATACGAAATTATCACACGCAAAGAAACTTATGTTCAGTTTTAATGAAATAACGTGTCTTACTTACACCTCCGGTGGATAAATTTTTGTAAAATGAGTTTCACAATTTCCTAACACACACAACCGTTCCTCTCAACTGCACAAGTAGAAATGCCCACAAAATGGTGGCATGTGTAGCGTTGATCCTCTTCCGTGGCCTCCTTTCTAAGATGGCATTGCTGTATGTATATTGCTTTTTACTTCCTAGTCAAATAAGAGTTTAATAATTTCTTAACATCTCTGTGTTTGGAAAGCAAGTAGTTTATTTCTACTCGTTTATAGATTTACGAATATTAATGCATTTAGAAGTCTGATCGATTATCAATGCTAGAACGAGACATTTAATTTTGCTTGAATCGTAAATGCGTCGTAAATGCTGTGAAATAAAACCAATCTGTCGGTAATAAGGATTTTACTCCACTAATAAAAGTTTACAGCTTTTCAGTTAAAAAGAAGAAACAACGTGAATAAATTTTTTACGAAAATCGATAGGTACTCTAATTTGACTCGCGTTGTACAGCAGCACAGTAAATAGTATTCTACAGTATTTACGAACATTTGTCAATTCATCAATAATTGAATTACATGCATTAATAACGCACCGATTCAATTCGAACAAATGTAATGTTAATTCTGTTATCTTTGTATATTCTAAGTTATAAAAAATTTATTATATACAATTCGGTGGAGAGATTTACAAATATTATGAATATAATTTAACTAGTTTTTTAGCCTGTCTTCGCCAGGCATTACTATCCTATATAATAAGACGCGTAAGATAACCACAATTTTTGTTGGAAACTCTCCTAGAAACAATTTTCGATGCGAAATACGAAATTTTACAACTTTTGCGTATCAGAAGGGTCTCTGTCCGTCTAATTAGTCTCCTGAAGGGCATTTCGAGGGGCCTAAGTCAGATACGTGCCCAGACTCACTGCTCGCCGAAATTTGAGAACCCCCCCAAGAAACGAAATAATTTTCGATATTATTACAACAACTAATGTATGACAAAGACCCCGAATCAAAGAAATTTGTGAAGCATAATCACTCTTACAACAACGCTTTTTCGTTTGCCTCCATCAGAACCCAAATAAAGAGCGCGTTTCGACTCTGCGTTGAGCGCGCGTTTGTATCTCCACCACTCCTCGGATTCCTTCGGGCGAGAGTGAGAGAACTCGTGAGTGAGCGAGAGAGGACGAAAGAGTCGACACGAAGTTACCGTCGGTTACGAAAGAGAAGAAGCATGATACTTTGTCTCGCTTCGTCTTTCAACTCGAGCTCGAGCTGGACCCGCGTGCGGGCCTTCATACAATGCAGTAGCGGCTACTACATTGTACATAAATACCTGTTTTAGGCCACAGGTACTGCCCATTATCGAATTTTACAGGTTTTTGATTTTTTTACGGCATCTTTGGGCGCCGAGGAAACTTCATGCCGAATCTGAACCTTGTAGGTCATCGGGAAGTACGAAAAAAAAGCCTCTGGAAAGATTTTGCTAACAAACGAACATCCACCTTAAGCATCTTATAATTTAATATACAACACTGGTTTCTTTTACAACTTTTCTGTCAATGAACGAGCCTTTTATAGTCAATCTTCTCGAGTTGAACCAAAGGCTTTAACTGCTCCGCAAAGATTCTCATATCTTCTGCTATCGCATCCTGCCCGCTTGGCGCCAAGACGCTCAATTCCACTAAATAGCTTTGCGATATGGCTTCCATGCTTTCCGGCATCTTGCCTTGTTGAGCCATTTTAAATATCTTCGAAACCGTGACCTTCATTCTACCTTTACGGAACATATAACCACGTGCAATATATTCGAAATCCAATCTACACCCGAGCTCCGTCAAAAAGTCAACGACTGTATTACTAGTTGCTATGTCTAAGCTGCTTCTGACAATTGTGGGACGCGATTTGTCGCCCAACTCAGGCTGGCCGATATACCGCAGTTGCCAGGGCATATCTTGATAATCTAAAGCTCTTCTAACACGTAAGAGTAATGGTTGCTCGGATCCTCTGAAACAGAATATTAGACAGTCGTTCGATCGTTTGATGTAATATTATACCATTGTCAATGCTTTCAACGCTGTTTTATCTACCTGATACTGAAACACATTTCATGATCGTTGAAGGTTTCTGGGCCAGTGTCGACGTTGTCACATAAACCACGCAATCTGTGGAGCAAAACTTCTACGGCACTGTCCAACACTGAGCCTTGTAATAAATATTCTTGATTCGGAATTATATTCGATTTGATTGCAGCTGTCAAGCTGTCCATTGCTGTACTTATCGGGGCACTCATTTTTAAGGTTGTAAGTTTCGTTCGACAATGTAAATCTTGTTTTACCTTATGAATATACCAGTGTTGGCAGATATTTACTTTTCAAGGTTGGACAATTGCATGGGTTACGTAAATTCAGCAATATTATGGTTGTTAAAATATAGACGCAAATTTTGCGTCAGTAATATATCCAATAATACAAATTTCGAATGATAAGTGGCTGACTTCGCAGAGTCTCGATTAGGGATGCCAACGATATATCGATATATTAGATTTATCGATAAAATGAAGAAATATATCGATATTTCTGTATCGATAGTTTCGAGAAGCATATCGAATAGATATATCGATATATTCTGAAAATATCGATAAATTATGGAAGTAACGATAAAGGACGAATTCCACTTACGCCCAAATCGCCCGTGAATTTCATTAGGGCAGGTTTCCTTATACGCGACTGCACGGGCGATTTGGGCGTAAGTGGAATTCGCCCAAAGTTGGTAATAGCAAAGTATTTATTTGAAAATAAAAAATGTTTTTGTTCGAAAAAAAGATTGAATTGTAATAAGTTGTAAAGATTAGGGCTGTCCGGGTACTCGAATATTCGAGCAGCTTGAAATTCAAACCAAGCCGGGACTCGGTTTTCGAGTCGAGCCGGGTATGTTTCGGACGGCTTGAAAAATCCGGGTAGCCCGAATTGTTTTGGGCGGCTCAGTAGGAGGGGCCAACTCGAATTGTTTCGGATGGCTCGGAACATCCGAGCGCCTCGACAGTCGGACTGCTCGAACCACATTTGAGGCGCTCGGATTTTCGAAGCTACCCGAAACAGTCCGACTGTCGAGGCGCTCGGATGTTCCGAGCCATCCGAAACAATTCGAGTTGGCCCCTCCTACTGAGCCGCCCAAAACAATTCGGGCTACCCGGATTTTTCAAGCCGTCCGAAACAAATTCGAGCTGCTCGGATTTTACGGGTACCCGGCCCGGCCCGGTTGGTCGAGCCGAGCCAGGCTCGGCTCGCTTTATGCGAGTACCCGAACAGCTCTAGTGAAGATCGAAAAATTACTTACGTTTGAGCACTTTTGTAATTTGGGAGATATTCAAAAGTTTAAAAAAATACATTTTCATACAAATTACTCAGAATATTTTACAATGATATATAAGTTTCACATTAGAAGAACATATATGTTGTGAAACATTTTGTTCAATAATGAAAAAATATTTTTAATGCGCCCAAACGCAACAGTTTAAATATCTCGAAACTAAAAATACATGACTTATACCACTTTCATAATTGCCGGCATATATGTCTTCACTTGTAAATGGAGAAGTACTGTCATATTATGTCTCTGGAAATCCTTTTAAGACCTGTACTTTCAACATTTTCAATTTTACGTTAAGATTAAATTTGATCACAATTATAAATTTCAAGAATTTAAATACTAAAAATACATTTAACACTTTAACAAAGTTATGTATTTAGTTATTTATATTTAACAATTATGAGTGTGTATATATATATATATATATATATATATATATATATATATATATATATATATATACAAATAAATAAAATGCCAGACGATTAAATATTTAACAACTTGCTATTTTATTTGTACTATTCATTCTATAATTTGTCCCTTACTAGGATTCGTAAGACTTTTGTCAATGGTATGTAGAAATGCTAGTGGATCAAAATGAAGTAGACTTAAATTATAATACCTTTCTTCAGTTTCATACCAGTTTTCCAAATTAAAATCTTTAAAAAATATCATTATCTCCCTTAGTGCCGATTGAGGTGAATCTAGAAGAAAAATATTACGTCAGAAATACGAATTGTGTAAAGATTGTTTTAAGTAAAAAATTACCATACCAGATCCATGTGTTGCATTTCTTGTGTCTGATAAACCAAACATTCCTCGAATTGTGTCTGGAGCAATATATTGTGCCTGATACACTTTCGTGGGACCCATCAATCTTCTCCATTTGGCAATGGCATCGTAATCAGCTAAAATGTGAATATCAGATGGACCGCTGCACATGAATGTTAAAAGACGATTATAAAAAAATTTTTCCTTGTGTTCCACATAAAATAATTTCGCTTCTTCTTGTGTAATTACTGTTCTACGTGATCTGACAATTTTGAAATTATTGTAGATTATTAAATCTCGAATTTTCTGCAAATTAAAACAGAGTCATGTATTATTCATGATTGTATGAAATTCTGTTTCGCTGCCACTTCAATTTATGCATACACGGGAGTTACGAATTTTAGGGTTAGATTCCTTTACCTGAAGCACGAAGGGAGATTTAATGACGTGTGGTTTAATTATTGCTAACGTTAACTGAAGATACTTTTGCGATTGCATTTCATTATTTTTAAATTTGTTTTTGATAAAACTCGAAGTCTGCCAATATAACGAGGGTATTAAATTCTTGCCTTTTTAAAGCTTCCCGTATTTGCAGATTTAACCCAACAAATGCGATTCAAAATATAGCCGTATAATGCATAAATATTACACTCGTATATTTCTTTACACATAATGATAAATAATTGTAGAATTTTAATTTATATGTCAGATTCTTTAAAACCAAATATGAGGTAGGTATGTATTTACAAATAATGAAATGAATACAATATACCATGCGAACTGTAAGATGCTTTATTGTTTGTACAAAGTTTATTTAATATTACATATGTTAGTACTTCTTACAATATATTACAAAAATTTAATTTTGAAATAAACGTTCAATACTTATAATTATTAACTATATAGTTACTATACTAATAATTATTGAAAATATATTATTATAAAAAGTTTCTGTATTTTATTATATTACCAGTTTTTGTACATCTCTTTTCTTATATCAGTTTTTCCTTTCTTTATTGCTTTTCGTCTACCAATTAAATATAAACATACAGGGTATCCCAGAATTGAGGGACAATCCGGAACATGCAATATCGGGTTAACCCAATTCCCGGCGACCCTGCAATATCCTGATGGAAGAGGACATCGAGAAATCCTTTACCGGCAGGGTTGCCAGGAATGTTCCAGACCATTTGCTAGAATCGTGGATCACGCCACGGCGGCGTCCCCGGGAAATGGGTTACTGACGTTACCGTAGCTTATTCGTAATGGAGGGGGAACCAACCTTGGTGCCGATTGGTTTGGAGCCAACACCTCAGTGTTGATTGGTTAGTTATTCGCGCATGCGTGGTGTGTTCACCCTCCACTACGAATAGGCTACGGTAACCCATTTTCCGGCGACCTTGTGCGAACAGTGCCTTTGTAGACGTCACGCGAAACGCAGTGATTCGTGAACAGTTTTCTGGCTTCTCATTGTGTGATTAAAATTACAATATGAATAAGGAATCAGGTAAGACAAATATTTAATATCTCTGCATCAGTAGAATTGTAGAAATGATTTTTTGAAAGATTTAAAAATTGTTGATCTTACAAAGAGCTGGTCTGGAATTCCTACAGTAAATCCTACTCGTAGTGGAGGGGGAACACTTACAGCAGTGGCGGTATATGGTGCGGCATACCTGTATTCGCATGTATATGCCGCACACATATACAGCCGCTACTGTGGTGTTCCCCCTTCACTACGAGTAGGATTTACTTTAGGAATTCCAGTAGAGTTCGAAGGGATCGGCTGCACTGATGGAAGGGGAAACACCTACAGGAGCGGTGTTAATGTTGCGTGACTGACGCAGGCGCAGTTCATGCACACATTACCACCGCTCCTGTAGGTGTTTCCCCCTCCATCAGTGCAGCCGAATCTCTCCGAACTGTGAATTCCAGACCCGCGCTGATTTTGTAAAAACAGCTCATTTAAATACAGTGTTGATCTTTCTTCAATAAATTATAACTGTTGAACTAACAAGCTGGTAAAATTGAGCTTTTGGGTACTCACAGTGGACACATAAGAGTACCTAACAGAAATTATTTAAGTTAAAAAAAATTAATTTTTGACCATTTATTTTTGGATTTCCATATGCGAAACATATAGTTTTTTCTGTTAATATTTATTCTTTTCAATTTTTTTAGCATGTATTGTTACGGTATTAGAAATGTACTAATAATGGATATTTTATACATAGGCGCTGATGTCAGCATTGCTGGACCCAGCAGTGCAGCTATAGCTATTACAAGCTCGAATGTAGAGAATGATTCAAGTAAGATAGACCTTTAATTTATTTTATGAGTTCCTCAAATTATAGAATTATAAACATAACATATTTTCTTGGTTCAATGATTATTTTCTAGAAATTGATTTTTAATATTGTACGAATAAAAATTAATATTTTATGAATAGGCACTGATAGCATCTTTATCGCCCCCCCTGCAAAGAAAGTAAAGAAGCAAGTATTTCGCCAAGCTTGGCTGGAGGACCCAGACTTCAAACCCTGGCTTGAACAAGTTCAGGACAACCCGTACAAGGGAAAGTGCACAGTTTGCTGCAGATACGTTGTGGCAGGCAAAAGTGACCTATTGAATCATGCCAACAGCAAAAAGCATTTCATGAACATGCAACATAGGAAAGGACCACTAACCACTACAATTCAACCAATAAGGAATTTTTCGGATGACATAAAGATGGCAGAAATAAGGTTCTGCATAGACATGATAGAACACAATAGATCCTTTCACTCATCCAAACAGTTTATTACAGGGACAAACACCCCACCGCTAGACCCAAATATAATTGCACACATATCTCTCAAAAGAAGTAAAATCACAGCAATTGTACAAAATGTTATAAATAAATCCATCATTTTAGAAACAATAGAAATATTACATGGCAAATTATTTTCTGTTTTGATAGAGGAAACCACAGACATATCTGATAGGAAAATTTTATGGTTTCTAATTCGATATTTCCACGAAGGACGGATATATACATATTTATTAGATTTAATTAGAATTAAAGAATGTACAGCAGAAAACTTGTACAAGTGTTTTCTACATTCTTTGAAGGAATATAATTTGCCTGTAAGCAATATCATTGGAGTGTGCGCTGACAACACGTATGTAATGCTGGGAAGAGAGAATTCATTGATTTCTCGTTTATTAGCAGAAAATGAAGAAATTTCTGTCTTCTCATGCATTTGCCATTCTATGAATTTGGTTGCATCCCATGCGTGCAAACACTTGCCATCGCATGTAGAGGAATTTTTGCATTCGATTTTTACATACTTCTTCAGAAGTCCTAAACATCAGAGCGTTTCAGAAGGTATGCAAGATTTTATAAACTTTGCAAAACATAAAGTTTTACAGCCATCAAGAGCAAGGTGGCTAGGACTATCTGAATCTGTGGAAAGAGTTTTAAATCAATGGCCAGATTTATTTGCTGTCTTTGCAGGGGCAGTAACAGAAGGAAAGTCCAAAATTGCAAGCAAAATATTTCGAAATTTTAATTGCCCTTATACTAAAGCATATGTGCAATTTTTAAATTACGTACTAAACACATTTACTGGGATCAACAGACTCTTTCAGAGCTCGAAAGTCCTAATTCATTGCCTGCTCCCTGAAAGTTTGAGGTTAGTAAGATTATTGGGAGGTAATTTTATAAAGTCCGAACATATTACGGCACCCAATATACACGAAATAGACGTGTATAATGAAGCAAATTTACTGCCAATACGGACAATTTATATCGGAGCGGAAGCCATGGCAACAATTAATGAAATTATAAATAGTACTTTAGAAGATGACCAACAAATTATACAATTTTATACAAATATACAAATTTTTTATCAATCCGCTTTCAAAAGTATGGTTAAAAGATTGCCGTTTAACGAGCCATTCTTAAATTCACTACAATTTTTAAACCCGCACATAGCTTTAGATATTGCTAGCCACCAGAATGACCAATTAAATTGTATTTTAAGCAAATTTAAATCTAAATTTAATTGTAACGATGTATTAAACGAGTGGCGTGTATTACCCTTTTATTTTTCGCTCGAGGAAAAAGCAAACTTAAAAGTACTTGATATACCCGAATTCTGGTACCAAATTGGCAACACTAACGATATTTCGGGGAAATATACATTTAAAAATATATCAACGCTAGCACAGTTGTGCTTATCGTTGCCCCATTCGAACGCTGATGTTGAACGATTTTTATCCATAGTCACAGAAATAAAAACAAAAGAGAGAAACAATTTGAAGCCACAAACAGTTGCTGCACTGGCGAGAATTAAATTAGATTTAACCGATAAGAATGTAAACTCCTTCGATTACAAAATTACTGATAACATGCTAAATTTATTTAATAGCAGCATGTATGGGAAAGAACGTATACCAGAAGAACTTGCTGGGATTTTATTGTCGGATGAGGCAGATGAAAGTGATAACGAGACTAGCGATAATTAGAAAATTTGATATTGATAAATGTATATAATATAGTTGTTAACATGTATATATCTATGTTACTGTTTATATGTACGTTATATTACACTTTCATTGTAATATTAAGTTTTGTACTTTAAGTTTTATATTTTATGTATATATTTGGTAATGCAATTTATCTATAATTTAAGTTTATACGTAACAATCGTTATACATACATAACGTTATAAGTTATAACATTCCTCGAATTTAGAACTTATGTGCATAAATATATAATATTTCTATTATTATTCTGTTTTCTTTTAAATCTCATCAATATTACATATATCTCAATTCATTTTATTATACGCAGGAAAAGGGAGGACCTTACATTTTTCAAACGTAAGCGTCCTCACGTGCTTCGCACGTAATTACCGATAAGTACCACAATTCATCGCAGTGGCGCACAGTGTTCGGAATAGGGAGTGATCGGTATAACCGCAGCCATTTTGGAGCAAAACCGGAAATAACATAACCTAAACGTTTACCTATCTTTTTCTATCAGTATTTCTGTCTCTTTCTTTTTTACAGTTTCTTTCAACTGTCTACTTCCGCTTTTGCTCCAAATCGCGGGAACCAATCAGCGATGACACACGTTGTTCCGATCACTGCCTAGAGCAAGCCTGTCCACGGATTGTTCGTACGAGCAGCCGCGACAAGTTGCTCTTCGCTCTCGGAGGCACCGAGCCAGATCCAAGAGCGAAAGGTCTTCTTGCTGGGTGAATCTGTGAACGCCATTATCCCCACTCTGTTACGGTTGCCACGCTTTCCGTCGCTCTTGCCTTCGCTCGCAACCACCCGCGGCTTCTCTTCGAGGGCAAGAGCAAAAGTTGGACAGGCCTGCTCTAAGAGTTGCGGAGGTTGAAGATAGACACATATCTACGCCATGAACTGCCATGGACCGAGCAGACTGGATCGTACACTACCGCGTGCACAGCTGACTCGGTTTTAAACCTCGTGGCTCGGGACTTGCACCGCTAATATTCAACTGTTAACACTTTAGCTACTGTACGCCACTATAGCGACCTTCGCGTATGTCACCATTTTCATCTTTCTAAACGTTACGCTACTATATTGACTTCCGCGTATGTTATCTTTGTGAACGGTATGCCACTATTTATAGCGGCTTCGCGAATGTCACCATTGCCATATTTTTAAACGGTAAGTTACTATAATAGATTTCGCGAAATGTTATCTTTCTAAACGGTGCTACATTGTTTACGCGCAGTTCGCGTCGAACATTGCCGTACAAAGATACAGTTTCGCGGAAAGTGCAGCCGTAGTTAAGAAGTTAATATCTCGAGAACAAAGTCTCGGATCCCAAACCGGTAATTTACTCGCGAGGGATGCCAAGAATGTTCCGGATAAAAATTGTCAGTGGTGGAGGGGACCGACCTTGGCGTCGATTGGTTTGATGTCGATTGGTTGATCCAAATTTCACGTTCCTAGCTTAAACGGTTTGAGCTGGGCGTTCACGAGTCGGTCAGTCAGTCAGGACTTCTTCTTTTATATATATAGATTGATGACATTTAAAAAAAAAACAGAATAATAGAAATATTATATATTTATGCACTTATTCTAAATTCGAGGAATGTTATAACATATAACGTTATATATGTATAACGGATGTTACGTATAAACGTATTTCTCTATGTAATATTTACAAAATATACATAAATTATAGATAAATTAAATTACAAAATATATACATAAAATATAAAACTTAAAGTACAAAACATAATATTACAGTGAAAGTGTATAATGTACATATAAACAGGAACATATATATTTTTTAAAAACTACAATATATACATTTATCAATATCAAATTTTCTAATTATCGCTAGTCTCGTTATCACTTTCATCTGCCTCATCCGACAATAAAATCCCAGCAAGTTCTTCTGGTATACGTTCTCTCCCATACATGCTGCTATTAAATAAATTTAGCATGTTATCAGTAATTTTGTAATCGAAGGAGTTTACATTCTTATCGGTTAAATCTAATTTGATCCTGGTTAGTGCAGCAACCGTTTGTGGCTTCAATTTATTTCTCTCTTTTGTTTTTATTTCTGTGACAATGGATAAAAATCGATCAACATCAGCGTTCGTATGAGGCAGCGATAAGCACAACCGTGCTAGTTTCGATATGTTTTTAAACATATATTTCCCGGAAATATCGTTGGTGTTGCTAATTTGAGACCAGAATTCGGGTATATCGAGTATTTTTAAACTTGCTTTTTCCTCGAGTGAAAAATAAAAGGGTAATAAACGCCACTCATTTAATACATCGTTACAATTAAATTTAGATTTAAATTTGCTTAAAATACAATTTAATTGGTCATTCTGATGACTAGTAATATCTAAAGCTATGTGCGGGCTTAAAAATTCTAGTGAATTTAAAAATGGTTCGTTAAACGGCAATCTTTTAACAATATTTTTGAAAGCGGATTGATAAAAATTTTTTATATTTGTATAAAATTGTATAATTTGTTTCTCATCTTGTAATTTACTATTTGTAATTTTATTAATCGTCGCCATAGCTTCCGCTCCGATATAAATTGTCCGCATTGGCAGTAAATTTGCTTCATTGTACACGTCTATTTCGTGTATGTTGGGTGCCGTAATATATTCGGACTTTATAAAATTACCTCCCAATAATCTTACCAACCTCAAACTTTCAGGGAGCAGGCAATGAATTAGGACTTTCGAGCTCTGAAAGAGTCTGTTGATCCCAGTAAATATGTTTAGTACGTAATTTATAAATTGCACATATGCTTTAGTATATGGGCAATTAAAATTTCGTAATATTTTGCTTGCAACTTTGGACTTTCCTTCTGTTACTACCTGCGCAAGGACAGCAAATAAATCTGGCCACTGATTTAAAACTCTTTCCGCAGATTCGGATAGTCCTAGCCACCTTGCTCTTGATGGGTGTAGAACTTTTTGGTTTGCAAAGTTTATAAAGTCTTGCATACTTTCTGAAAGGCTCTGCTGAATAGGACTTCGGACGAAGTACGTAAGAATCGAATGCAAAAAATCCTCTACGTGCGATGGCAAGTGTTTGCACGCCTCGGATGCAACCAAATCCATGTAATGGCAAATGCATGAGAAGACAGAAATTTCTTCATTGTCTGCTAATAAACGAGAAATTAATGAATTCTCTCTTCCAAGCATTACATTCGTGTTGTCAGCGCACACACCAACGATATTGCTGACAGGCAAATTATATTTCTTTAACGTATTTAGAAAACACTTGTACAGATTTTCTGCTGTACATTCTTTAATTCTAATTAAATCTAATAAATATGTATATGTCTGTTCTTTGTGGAAATATCGAATTAGGAACCATAAAATTTTCCTATCAGATACGTCTGTGGTTTCCTCTATCAAAACAGAAAATAATTTGCCATGCAATATTTCGGTTCTTTCTAAAACGATGGATTTATTTATAACATTTTGCACAATTGCTGTGATTTTACTTCTTTTAAGAGATATGCGTTCAACTATATTTGCGTCTAGCGGCGGCGTTTGCGGCATTTGAACGAACTGTTTGAATGAGTTAAAGGATCGATTGTGTTCTATCATGTCTATGCAAAACCTTATTTCTGCCACCTTTACATTCTCTGAAAAATTCCTTGTTGGTTGAACTGTGCTTGCTAGTGGTCCTTCCCTGTGTTGCATGTTCATGTTATGCACTTTGCTGGTTGCATGTTTTTGTAGGTGACTTTTGCCAGCCACAACGTATCTGCAGCAAACTGTGCACTTCCCCTTGTGCGGGTCATCAGCTTGCTGAAGCCACGGTTTGAAGTGTGGGTCCTCTAGCCAAACTTGGAGAAATGGTTGCCTCTTCCTTATTTTCCTTGCAGTGGGGGCGTTGGAGCTGCTACCACTGCCTATTCATAAAATAATACTTTTTATTCATACAATATTAAAAATCAATTTCAGGAAAATAGTGATTGAAAAAAAAAACTATGTTCAGTTTGTAACTCTATAACTTGAAAAACTCACGAATTAAGGATATATCTTACTTGAATCATTCTCTGCATCTGAGATTGTACTGGCTGCACAGCCAGGTTCAATAGTCCACGCACTATCATCATAGCCTGTATCAAATATCCATTATTAGTACATTTCTAATATCATAACAGTACGTATTAAATGAATATAGTGTTTAGCATATCCTTGAAAGATACTTAAATATTTCAAAATACTTATCATTTCTAAATTTATATTGATGCAAAAGTATTAACCTTCCGGCTGTTAGGTAAAAAGCTAACGAAAATATATCATTTTTACGTTTTAACGCTAATGAAGAAGCAAAAATAAAAAACCAATCGAATTGAAGTAAATATCGATTTGACTGGTTGATAGCTCGAAAGAAACGACATTGAGAAGATACGCATTGTAATATCTGCTTCAGCTCATAATACTGAACATGATAAGCAAATCGTCCGTCCCTAGAGTTTTGTGAAAGTGGAAAGGGCAATGGAGGAATAGGCAAGGTCATACAAATCAAGGGCCCTCGCAGATCAGTTTTCTTCGAGAAAAACCGAGTATGAATGTACACGGTACAACGCAACTGCCGAAATGTGAAATATTTCTTCTACAATCATTGTAAAAAGAAAGTAAAGTCGGTATCAGATATATTGGCCGGTGAGTTCGTGAGGGGTATTCTCCCACCATACAGTTTGCCTGTCTCGGTGCTCCTTTTCTTAACGTTTTCTGACTCGCTGTCGCCTTCGCAGAACAAGAGTGAGCCAGAAGTGGTGGGGATAGTGCCAAGCTCCTGGCGTGTAGGCCAAACCGAGCTGTCAGCGTAGAAATACACACACCAGAATAGGTGTAAGCTAGCTCTGAAAAAAATCAGGAGCTTAAAGGCCGTCGACCATTATGCCGAAGCGAAGCGCGGCGACCAACGCGAAATGTTCGTCGCCGCTCTTCTGTCATATGGGCAATACGTGATTGCGGCGCTTCGGCCTAGTGAACGACTATCTTTATTGGTCACAACATTGATTCTTTCTCGATAGCTTTATCTCGTAATGGTCTACGCATAACTTCGTAACGCACCCAACTATTGCGTTAATAATAAATAACAGCCAAACGACTAGGTTCAGACGGAGCCGAGCAGCGTTCCCGTTACCCCACCATACCCTGCGTGGGGCACGCAACTTCAACTGACACAAATCCACAATCGTCAGATGATGGTGGCTGATTTCTCCTCAATCGCTGTTCCCGAAAACGAAATCACCGGCCAATATATCTGATACCGAGCTTAAGTACTGTGTCCGAATGGAAAGAAGTCGGTCGAGAAGCTCTATGGTCTGAATAGTATATCTCTATTGGTCGGCGCGACAACGTCGACGAATTCAAAGGAAGCAAACGGAACACGGGCGGCGGGAGCCAATGCGAGCGAAGAACCCCTCTAGCCCGCCCCTGTGACATTCTTTCCATCCGGGCACAGTATGTTCAGTTTATAATTCTATAATTGAGGAAACTCGGAAATTAAAGATGTATCTTACATGATTCAATCTTTACAGTTGAGCTTGTAATAACTGGACTGCCAGGTCCAGCAACACTGGCATCATCGCCTGTATAAAATATCCATTATTAGTACATTTATAATATCATGACACATACTAAATGAACATAATGTTTAGCATACCCGTGAAAGATACTTAAATTTTTCAACAAATTATCATTTCTATAATAATATTCATACAAACGTATTAACCTTCCGCCAGTTAGGTAAAAAACTAACTAAAATATTTCATTTTTACGTTTTATTGCTAATAAAGAAGTAAAAATAAAAAACCAATCGAATTGAAGTGAATATCGATTTAACTGGTTGAGAGCTCGAAAGAAAGAATGACACGATGTTCATGCATTGTAATATCTGCTTCAGTCCTCAATAATTACTGAACGTGAAAAGCAAATCTGGACTTTTCTGAAAGTGGAAAAGACAAAGGAGGAGTCTGCTTTGGCAAAAACCAAAGCATGTTGTACGGTGTACAACAGTGCAATTACCGATATATTAAATATTTGTCTTACAATCATTGAAAAAAGAAACTAAGTATGTTCAGTTTATAATTCTATGATTGAAAAAACTCATAAATTAAAGAATATCTTACTTGATTCCATCTTCACGTTTAAGCTTGTAATATCTGCAATGATAGGTCCACCATTCCAGCCATTATCATCGCCTGTAAAAAAATATCCATTATTAGTACATTTTTAATATTATTACAATACATATTAAATGAACATATTGTTTAACATATCCTGGAAAGATACTTAAAATTTTCAAAGACATATTATTTCTAAAATTAAATTGATGTAAAATTATTAACCTTCCACCAGTTAGGTAAAAAGCTAACGAAAATATTTTATTTTTATGTTTCAACGCTAATGATGAAACAAAAATGAAGAACCAATTAAATTGAAGTAAATGTCAAGATGACTGGTTGACAGAGCTCGAAAGAAAGAATACCACGACTTTCACGCGTTGTAATATCTTCTTCAGCTTACAATAATTACTGAATGTGAAAAGCAAATCGTCTATATCTGGACTTTTGTGAATGTGGAAAAGGCATTAGAGGAATAGGTAAGGTCATAAAAATCAAGGGTCCTCACAAGTCATTCCCCTTCAAGAAAAAAAGAAACTATGTTCAGTTTATAGTTTTATAATTGGAAAAACTCATAAATTGAAGATATATCTTACATGTTTCAATCTTTATGTTTGAGCTTGTAATAACTGGACTGCTAGGTCCAATAGCACTAGTATCATTGCCTGTATAAAATATCCATTATTAGTACATTTTAAATATTGTAACAATAAACAAATTTAAAAGAATAAATATTAAAAGAAGAAAGTAATGAACGTAATTTTTAGCATAGGGGTCATTCCACACGAAATCCAAAAATAAAGTCACAAATTTGTTTTTTTAATTTAAAAATAATTTCTATTAGATACTTTTATGTTTCCACTGTCAGCACCCAAAACCTCGTTTATATCAGTTTGTTAGTTCAACAATTATAATTTATTGAAAAAAGATCAACAATATATTTCAAAGAGCTGTATGATCAACAATTTTTAAATTCATCAAAAAATTATCATTTCTACAATTCAACTGATGCAAGTATTAAATATCTGTCTTACTTGATTCTTTATTCATATTTCAATTTTAATAACGCACACAATGCAAAACTCTAAAAATTTTCACAAATCGCTGCGCCTCGCGTGGGTCGCGTGGCGTCCACAAAAGTACTGTATGTACGACGAACACAGACGAACACCGCGAATGCAGACTTGAGACAAATGACGAATGGTTCGAACCAGAGCCCCGGAGGTGGCCTGGAATTCCTAAATAAATCCTACTCGTAGTGGAGGGGGAACACCTACAGGAGTGGCGTTAATGTGTGCGTGAACTGACGCCAGCGCCAAGCTAGCCAACGCCAGCCACGGCCAATCAGCGTCGACAACCTATTTCCGGCGACGCTGATTGGCCGTGGTGGGCTTCGCGTTGGGGCTGCGTCGGAAAGCTTGGCGTTGGCGGTGATTGGTTTGACGTCACGGAGTCTTGCGACATTTAGGGTGCGTTCCGATTCATGCATCCGGTGAATGAAGTGCAGAGACAACCGTTCAGATTTAGTTACTACGCGCAGTGGTAGTGCAGAGAATTCCCTAGAATCCTTTCCCTTCCGGTGCAGCGAGCGTGCAGCAAACGCAGGGGGGCCAAGCTTCCCTCTTACGAAAGTTGAAGCAGAGTTTGTAGCGCCTCCTGCCTACTAAACTGTGAATGTGTAAATCGGGACGTATGTGTATGTGTATATGTGTAATGCACCGCTTACTTTAAAAACTGTCCACGGATCGTCGCGCCAGCGACACGCATGCAGCAGATAGAAGGATAAACATTGAAATTGAATATTTCTTTTTTTCATAGGAAAAGAAAATATGTCCAATTTCTTTATATATCCTTCTATGTGCTGCATACGCGTCACTGACGCGACGATCCATGGTCAGGCGGCCTTAGGAAAGGTAAACCAGGGAAAGTGACGCCATTTGAAGGATTTCTGATCATTCCAAAATTTAATTTATTCCACTCCTACATGCAATATAAAAAGTCAAACACTCATGCAATATAAAAAAATAAACGCACAGGCAATATTTCGGTATGTTGCAAACGTTCCTTACATTCTATATGGCGTTTACGCATTTGTCTCCTTGTTTTCATCAAGGAGACAATTACGTTATATTGCCGCACCTCTTCCGGAGAAAGGCTGGACTTCCTATTTGTCCTGAACAATTTCAGCACAGATGCTAAATAGTATAAAGTAACAATTTATGCATGAAAAAAACTGAATTTCCAGCACCCAGAAAACTGTATAAAATTTAAGGTGGTTTTATCAACACCCCATGCTCCGGGTTATAATAAAAAACAAGCTGTTAGCACATGCTCAGTATGAAGAATATATATTAAAAGGAGGAATTGGGAAATACTAATAAACAGTACAAATAGCAGAAGTTTAAGGGAGTTTTTAGAGGAAATGGATTTTGAATAAAACAACCTTAAGAATAGTTTCTAATATAAAACGTTGCAGTACCTTTCCTTGTCCCCAATGATAGTCCAGAGGTTCCGGCAACAGCATATTCAGTATCTGTAAAATTTATTGCAAATGATTAATACGTTAACTCGAATCTGAAGGGAAGAACTAAAATCTTCGAGTTATAGAGGTTTCGACTTATCGAAGTTATGGGGTAAGAGAGACTTTTACGGCCGATTTCTTCGCCTCTAGATAAAAGTTATCTGGTGGATAGGTACAGTAGAGTGTGATTGCCTCGCGTTCTCCTAGGCTAGTTACATCGGAAAAATATTAATATTAAGCTGCTGTTGCAGAATTAAACTGGTGAATGTTTAAAGAATGACCATTTATTAATTGATATTTATATCTATACAATTTTCACTTTGACATAGCAGCTTAATATTGACATTTTTGCGATGTAACTAACCTAGGGAAACGCGAGTTAATCACACTTTACTGTACCTATCCACCAGATAACTTTTATCCAGAGGCGAAGAAATCGGCCATTACAGAGGCTTTGTACAAAATTAATAATTTGCTGATCGGAATGGCATAAAGATAGAAAAATTCAAATTGTACTACTACGCTACTATTCATTATTATTGAAAAATATCTGTTATTCTAACAGTTGAAACAAGGGAGACAGTATCGAATGTTTGCATTTTCTTACCAGTATGGACCTCCATACATTCAGCTGCCTGCTGAACCGTGTTAAAACCTAAGACATACAGAAAAATGTATGAATACTTTTTTGTTCTATTGCTAGTCGATAATGTAACTATAAGTTTGTATTTTCTTACCAGTATGGACCTCCATATGTTCAGCTGCCTGCTGAACCGTGTTAAAACCTAAGACATACAGAAAAATGTATGAATACTTTTTTGTTCTATTGCTAGTCGATAATGTAACTATAAAAGCGCAGTGTCCTCCGACTATTAGTTCAGGAGATAGAAATTTAACTTTAAACCATTAGTACTGCAACATGAAGGCCCAAACGCGAAATCGTTATTCTTGATTTTCGTCTTATTTTTATCTCTAGAATCACCCCTTACAATATTTTCAGTACGTTTTCAGAAACGTACACCCTATATATTAAACATACCTGGAAGTAGAAGCGTCGGAACAGCAGTCTTACAAAGATTCTTTTGTAATTTGTAGATGCCTAAGAAGTGCGCATCACAGATCTTCCTGTTACAAAGAGATTGGTGCATTAACAATGGATTGCCGCAAGCAGCAATCCATTTTAAGCACCTCTCTCGGTCTTTAACGATATCGGGAAATGCCCTCAGTAGTTTATTTCCCGATTCGCAACCTTTCACTTCGCACTTCTTAGGCCCGGACATAATCTAAAACTCAAATTCATGCAATTAATAAAAAAACTTACAGTATCTCAAAGACGCTATATTACAAAAATTAATTATCTTATGTGATGACTGATCCACGTGCTTTTACACTTCCTCGTGTTTGCGCCAAACATTTAAAAATGACGACGGTCGTCATGGTAACCAATGGTAACACTTCACCAACGTTGAAAAGTTGTATGCGTGCTCACTGATACACCTAGGTATGTGTGTGTAATGTACCTAGCGCCTCCTACCTACTAGGTGCTAACTAAACGGGAACTTCGGCCAATCACAAACGGCTTGGTCCCCCTGAGCAAACGTAGAACACTAAGGCCGTCTGTCCACGAAGCGTCGCGTCATAGACGCGTACGCGTAGAGACCAATCGTACGCCAGGCATCTTGACAAATGCACATCAATGCGTCGTACGATTGTTCTCTACGCGTACGCGTCTATGACGCGACGCTTCGTGGACAGACGGCCTAAAGAGGTGAGTATGCGCATCCGCCATATTGGGTCCTCCGTAGAGAGAAGATTATTGAGTACCCGCCTTTTCGGGTATTGTCAGATTCGCTTTATAAACCAAATATAAACTGAAATATAATAAAATACTCTAATAATGTGTCGTGCTACTATGCATCAATATCAACAACGCATATTTTGTTTATAAAGTGAATCTGACAATACCCAAAAAGGCGGGTACTCAGTAGTCTTCTCTCTCCGGAGGACCCAATATGGCGGATGCGCATACATATTTATAATACATCGTCGATGTTAGTAACTAAGGGGGAGAAACAAGTAAGTCACTCATATTTCTCCAACTAACGGGTATATCTCAATGGAATCCTGTTAAAAGGCCTCCCACATGGTCCAGTAACCGATGAAATTGATGCGCAAATTGAGAAATCACAAGATAATATGCACTATGACGTGCACACACTTCAGGGGGGCCAAGCTTCCCTCTTACGAAAGTTGAAGCAGAGTTTGTAATGCCTCCTACCAATGAGGTGCGTACTAAACTGTGAATGTGTGAATTGGGTCGTATGTGTATGTGTATACGTGTAATGCACCGTTTACTTTAAAACCTGTCCACGGATCGTCGCGCCAGCGACACGTATGCAGCAGATAGAAGGATAAACATTGAAATTGAATATTTCTTCTTTTCTTAGGAAAAGAAAATATATTCAATTTCTTTGTATATCCTTCTATCTGCTGCATACGCGTCACTGACGCGACAATCCATGGTCAGGCGGCATTAGAAAGGGTAAACCAGGGAAAGTGAGGACACTTCCTCGTGTCTGCGCCAAACATTTCTAAATGACGACGGTCGTCATGGTAACATTTCACCAACGTCGAAAGGTTGCGTGTCGTGTTCACTGATACACGTAGGTATGTGTGTGTGATATACCTAGCGCCTCCTACCAATAAGGTGCTAACTAAACGGGAAAACTTCAGCCAAACAAAGACGGCTTGGCCCCCCTGACACACTTCACTGAGCCGATGAATTTATCAGGGCTAGACAAAATTTTATTTCCCAATGCGGGTTTCAAAAGTAACTCGATTTGCAGTTGCATCCATGCACCCCACGACACTCACGAGTCATGCAACTTTCTGCGAGACTTTTAAGAATTAGATTTTACAATAAATTTCAGTGTTGCCGGTAAAGTAATACTCGGGGCAAATAGGATGCAATTATTATTACTTCACTAGAATGATTAAACAGTGCATTAGAAAGTTGCGGGAATGTCAGTAACAGCGTGAATTTTTAATACTTTTCAGTGTACGATACGTGGAAGGGTTCTACTACACGCATAATAAACAATGTCATCTTGTAATTTATAGCTTGCACGGGCTTCGAAGAAATACCATTTTTGTGCGCCATAGTGTCTTGATCCCCGAAATGGATTTTCGGAGAGAAATCCGCGTGAGTCGTTGACAAACCTAGCCAAAGCATAACGTAGCAAAAGCCTACCCTCTATGTCAAACTCTCTCTCTAAACAAGTCACACGTATGTAAGTACGCACACACCTATCAGCATTTCAACACATCTCAGAGTAGTTGCTGAGTTGGACGCTGTTCATGAGCAGATGCCACTACCTTCAGACCTCAAATTATGGGTCGGTAATGCAGTTTGGGTGGCGACACGAACATCCATAAGGTGGTAGGTCTATCCTATACCTCGTTTGTGGTTTTACGCGCGCTGATATCTAATTCCTACCACGCGTAGCGTTACAATCTGTTTCGAAACTTCACCGGTAACGTTGCATGTGACACTAAAATGATAATAGGATCCTAGGACGCTTAATAGCCCACAAACTCATGATAGAAAAATGCATTGGATAATAGGTTTTGACACGGAGAAAACGACGAAAAAATAGGTTTTTATTTTTTTTAACTGCGGCGCAACAAATTGAAAAATCTGAAAAAAATTCAGGACAATAGTAACAATCATACGTACTTACAGTAAAAATATAATTATAGTGCCAAGCCTGCTTCGATACACAATCGGCATTTTTCAGCATTTTTTGGCGTTTTTTATTTTTCACAGCTTGGTTTTTCAATTTAAAAATCTGAAAAAAATTCAGGACAATACTAACAATCATACGTACTTACAGTAAAAATATAATTATAGTGCCAAGCCTGCTTCGATACACAATCGGCATTTTTCAGCATTTTTTGGCGTTTTTTATTTTTCACAGCTTGGTTTTTCAATTTAAAAATCTGCAAAAAATTCAGGACAATACTAACAATCATACGTACTTACAGTAAAAATATAATTATAGTGCCAAGCCTGCTTCGATACACAATCGGCATTTTTCAGCATTTTTTATTTTTCACAGCTTGGTTTTTCAATTTAAAAATCTGAAACAATTCTCTAATATGTGCTCCGATAACAGAAATGCCTCTGATTTTTTTCAAAATTTTTCATCCCCTAGTATAGGAGAAATTCGGCAAAAACCTGATTTCCTATTTTTGCCATCTCTTTCGACGGCATGTTCTCCTGTTACAAAGCCCAATTTTGTGCATTCTGAAAATTTTCGCCAGATTTTGGCCAATATATCAGGAGAACATGAAGTGGAAAGAGGTATACTAAATTTCAGAACAGTCACTGTCTCGAAACATCTGCGCCACTTCTTGCTCTTTGACTTGCTCTCCGGAGACGTTACTTAGTGCCACCTCTTTCGACATCATGTTCTCCTGTTACAAAGCCCAATTTTGTACATTCTGAAAACTTTTGCCAGATTTTGGCCCAGGTATCAGGAGAACATGAAGCGAAAAGAGGTATTCTGAATTTCAGCTTCGAAGGCATCCTCGATTCTCTCTCCGGAGACGTTACTTTGTGCCATCTCTTTCGACATCATGTTCTCCTGTTACAAAGCCCAATTTTGCGCATTCTGAAAATTTTTGCCAGATTTTAGCCCAGGTATCAGGAGAACATGAAGCGAAAAGAGGTATACTAAATTTCAGCATCAAAGGCATCCTCGATTCTCTCTCCGAAGACGTTACTTAGTGCCACCTCTTTCGACATCATGTTCTCCTGTTACAAAGCCCAATTTTGCGCATTCTGAAAATTTTTGCCAGATTTTGGCCAATATATCAGGAGAACATGAAGTGCAAAGAGGTATACTAAATTTCAGCATCAAAGGCATCCTCGATTCTCTCTCCGAAGACGTTACTTAGTGCCACCTCTTTCGACATCATGTTCTCCTAGTACATAGCCGAATTTTTGGGCGTTCTCAAAATTTTTGCCAGATTTTGGCCCAGGTATCACGAGAACATGAAGTGGAAAGAGGTATACTAAATTTCAGCTTCAAAGGCATCGCCTTAAAGTTGCAAATAAGAGGCGCTCCAAAGTTCTGCGTCTCTTCGTTAAACAGTCACTGTCCCGAAACATCTGTGCCACTTTTCGATCGCCTAACCCAGACCTAACCCAGGGCACGCTCTTACATTTTCTCTGAATATGTATCCATGAAGATTATATTTCTTCGCTGGAAAAGGCAGAACTTGAAATTTCAGAAGTTAGTGTTACCTTATCTTCCCGGTCCCCTGTTCTCGAGCACAGAGCGTTCGGGTGCGAAGGTTCCCACATCCCAAGTGAGCAAAAAGTGGTAATAATGGGGATGATTTTGAATGAACCTAATCGGAATAAAATTAATAACTTAACCGGGCAGAACTGTCAGGGGCAGATTTTGCGATTAGGCGCCCCTAGATTAACACGCGTCTGCCGTCCTTTCCTTAAAATATCATCAAATATTTTAATTGAAAAGAGTTGTGACAATTTCAAAATTAATTCAATATGACTACTCACTTACTAATTCACTACATGAAAAGAAAGTGAATTGTTTTTAAAGTTGTCTGCGCCCCTGTGTTTAAATATTTTTCCACTTTCCATCGCTCAAAATTTGCCGCTCCCCAAATTTGCAGCCCCTCAAAATCTGTCGCTCTCCAAAATTTGCTGCCCCTCAAATTTACAGCACCTCAAAATTTGCCTCCCCCCCCTCAAAATCTGTCGCTCCCCAAAATTTGCCCCCCCCCCCCCAAAATTTGTCGCTTTCTAAAATTTGCTGCTCTCCAAAATTTGCAGTTCCCAAAAACCCCTGCCAATAAAATTGTACATAGTTACTACTAATTATGTATAACTATTTTAACAGACTAAATATTCCATAACGAGTTGTTAAATCAAGACTTACGGTCGGTACTTGAATGCCATTATTAGTAAGAGACAGTGGGAAAGAAACTGATTGTGAGTCATTAAAAGCTATTCGAAAGATAATGTAAACGCTTTATCCGAGTTTGATCTAATTCCGTCATTTGCAGCCTACAATTCCCAATACAAACACACATAAAAATACACACACTGCTCTGGCGTCTGACTACTATTTCCTGGTTGCTACAGATGGTCCCGTGAAATCCCCTTCTCGGTTGTGACACCCACAAACTCCTAGACGTCACTGGGTTTTCTCTGATCCGAGTTATTCATCCCGTTCGCCCCTCTCGACGGTATGAACACGTTGGTTACGTCAATCGCTAAATCTGCGGTTTCACTTGACTTCGCGGAAGCTAGACCTCCCGACGCGTTCATTTCGGATGCCGCGCCCCCGAAAAGCTAGCGCCTGCGCATCTGCGCGTTAAGAAACATCAAGCGCACTCTGCGTTCTATATCGAAATATGTACATGCTTATTTTACTTCTCGTGCACCGCATCGAGCAAATATCGAAGTACAATGAAGCAGAAAGATTAGAAGTCGCTGCTTGCGTCGCGAATGAATTTCGTGGTGATACTTACACGCGCTGAGCAAAAGAATTTCGGCGCCTCGCGTTCTTATCTGTTCTAACCTCGAATACTTTCAGTGTCAAGTGCTCGCGTGCGGCCCACGCGAAAGGCACTTTCGATATCGAAACTCGCGGAATCGCTCGAATGTTTTCTGCTTAAATAAGTAGTCGGCAGGAACGAAGGAAGAAACGGAATGTTTCGCTTGTTTCATTCTGTTTTTCATTTATAGTTCTGTCAAAACACGCGGCATTTCGAGCGGGCTCTGTTTTATCGCTACAGCGAAATATTCACCATTTTCCTGGACGCCTGCATTGACGTCAGAAATTGTTTTCACGGCGCAGCATCGCGCACGATCGGTTCATGAATTACTTCGGAATTTAATTGTATTACGCGGCCACGTCCATCGGCTGCGGCGGCCCAACGATAACTGTCAAAGTCGAAAGGTGCCCGGCCGATCACGTTTCTAGATCGCACGTGTTTTTCGTCCTGCCGTCCGTTTCTGAGGAATCCCCTCATTCAGCACATCTTTCAATTTTATTCCCGTGTAAATATGTATCATGATGGTTTTGTTTTTATGTCAGCGTAACTCTTTTAAACGTTCTATGTACTTTCTGAAATTGTTTAAAAATAAAGATGCCACGAAATATATTATAATTGTTTCAAAATAAAGAGGCCACGGTATATTTCATTAATTTAATTCGTTTGTAGTAATAACGGACACACTTGCAACTCTGTGGCTAAAAGCTATAACTTCTTAATCTTGCTGTAAATAATAAATAGATAACCGGGAAAAAGGGTGTTTTGTCAAACTTTTTTCAATAAAAATTGTTAACTGACGACAGTGACACTCATTCAGATTAAGAATCTTTTCGAATATTCTGTTTGGGATAAGCCTGAGTGGGGAAATCTGCGCCACAAACACACCTCTTTTTTGAGGTGCAACATTGACGCTATAAAAAAACATTTAAAACCAATTAAAAAAATTCTCTTTAATTTTTTTGTATAATTTAAGAGTAGCTTAAATACCAAAAAGATTTTTTCACTATATGTTGTATTTACTGAGAAAAAAAATCTTTAAATTTTTAAAGCTATTTAGCTTTACTTTTCGGCCGGTCAAAGTTGAATGACCCCTTGATATATTTATCCGGGACGAATATTATTATTATTAAGGACGCTAACAGTATCATAATAATATTATAATTATTTTGCAAAATTTTCTTTCCTCAGTAAATACTCAGTTGGTTAATATCGTCTTTTATTAAGTTCGATGATTATAAACTCTTCGGTTTTTAAACTCCATGACTGCTTCAACGACGAGCCGGAAAATTGAAATCTAAATTTACCTTCGGTGATTAATGTCTTCAAATAACGTAAACTTTAAATATCATGCCCCGTTCGCGTTTTATTCTTAATCTGGAATTTCCGCACCCGAATCGCAATTCGCTTCGTAAAAGTCAGACATATAAAAGCGATTATTTCGACAATGCTAAATTAACTCCACTCAGTTATACAAGTTCCGCTAGTAACGAAAGGAAAATAAACGCCAGGGAATGATAGTAAATTTAAATGTGATAATTATTACGAAGTAAGGCGAATTATCCGACCGATTATAATTGTTAACGAGTTGACAATTGATCGTCGAAATAATTTTCTGAATCGAAAAATTGTCACTATAAAGTGACTTCTGGATTAAATTCCACGTTAGTCCAGCGTTACATCCATCTGTCACCAGTTCTAAAATGCAAGGTCAATCAAATTCTCTTGCAAATTAATCGAGTAAAATTAGCTGGAAAATTTGATAAAATCCACCGATGGGTGCGTCAACGAGTTACGAATAACAGGTTTGGAAGCTGCGAAGCAGCGCTCGGATTCGAGCCTTTATTTGCATTTCCAGGTGCACTGGGGGGCTTCTGCGAGCTGGAAATATCGCGCAAATCACCGAATTAAATACGCGCGTACCTATAGTCGGCTCGTCGATCGGCGGACCAACGAATTCGCAGAAGCAGCCCAGTGCGAGACTTACAATTCGCAGAACGGTATTTGTAACAAAGTTCAAGATTCGAGCTACTTCGTGACGCGTTGCTGTATTTGCGGCTATACATCACGCCTACGTCATATCAGCAGCGATAATAGAGAAATTTCTCCGATGTTACGTCACACTTCCGATATCAGTCGAAGGTATTTTTAATGAAGGTAGGCAGGGAAGCCGACCAATTCCGCAAACTCGCAGATACGTACCTACACTCCCCGAAGACGTTCGTCGTAGGCGCGCCTCATGTAGCGTTTCGCGATGTTTCCAGCGTACAATGATTTTAATTATTTCGATTATCCGTGAGGAGATACGAAGATTGACGAATAACCACGGTTTTATTCTTTAAACGCGCTTGGACGCTGAGTGTGCAGTGTAAGAATGAGTTTATAAGTCCATTTGTAGCTAAAAATCGTTTATTTTCTTTAACATTTTTATTAATTATTATTGCACAATGAAATTTAACAAGTTTATGGTTTTAGAAACGTTACTTAAATATTTTAATGTAGGAATAAATGGACTTATACCACTTTCAAAAGTAAAGGCTCATGTGTCCGTGGTTAACTACCTACTTGATATGATTTTGTTTTATATACTGTAAAGGGCAAAAAATTCACCGTGTTTTCTATCCACTCCAATTTTATCGCTTTTTAACATCAGCGCAAAACTACAGCACGTGTCCAGTATACTTAGTCTGATAAAGAATTAAAAGTTGTGTAAAACTTGTTAAGCTGTGTTAGAGTTGAATTTATTTAACTAACAAACGAAATCGCACACTTTTAAGTTACGACATAAATTGCGACATAAAGTTACCACTTTTGAAAAGTAATAAAAATCTGATATTTTGTGGGGACAACTTTTGCTTTTAGGACGGGCTAAAAAAGTTGCCAAAAGTGGTATTACTTTGTGGGCCTCAAAAATAGTTTTATATAGCTTTAAATTCTCCATGAGATTATGTATATTAAACACACACCACAAATACAAATTGATCCTAAAGTGTAACAAAAATAAAACAAATCGAGGAAGGGTAGGTAACTTTTTAGTCTGCTACTGTATATGATACTATGAAAGAAATGACCATGTTAATATTAAAAATTAATTATTGGTAAGTTAGAGATATAGAGACCTAAATTAATATTATAGATCCTAAGTTAATATTACAGATAAGTAATATAAGCCATATCTATTACTTACAATAATTTTTCTATAAAAATCTAATATTTTGTGGGGACACCTTTTGCTTTTAGGGCGAACTAAAAAAGTTACCAAAAGTGGTACTCCTTTGTGGGCCTCAAAAACGTATTGCCCCGTTCAGTGCCATATAAGGCTTCTGTTTGTTAGTTAAAAAAATTCAACATTAACTAGGTTTTATATAGAAATAATAATAATAATAATAATATAGCTTTAAATTCTTCATCAGATTATGCATATTAAACACACACCACAAATACAAATTGATCCAAAAGTGTAACAAAAATAAAACAAATCGAGGAAGGGTAGGTAACTTTTTAGTCTGCTACTGTATATGATACTATGAAAGAAATGACCATGTTAAAATTAAAAATTAATTATTGGTAAGTTAGAGATATAGAGACCTAAATTAATATTATAGATCCTAATTTAATATTACAGATAAGTAATATAAGCCATATCTATTATTTACAATAATTGTCCTCATTATGACTACTATAATGTTAATTAAATAATAATGTTAATCCCTGTAACGTTAATTAAAACACGATTGCTGGTACATACCTAATATGCATTAAAATAAGGTTTGTTTTAATAATCATGTTGAATATTTATTAAACACCCAATTGTGTTATACCACACCATAATAAACTGACCAAATCAATCTTTCTTTACTCTATTGAATAAAATACCCATCCTCCAACGTAGTTGAACAATGCAAAACACGTTCAGTTAAGATAAAATTAGCCTCCTCTGCTTCACTGAATTTTGAATGAAGCATCCGCAACAAATTGCGCTTGAAATATAATATCGTATACAATAACTGCACAAAACTTGGCGTAACTCAAACGTTTGCTGCCAACATTTTCCTGTAAAACCTACATGACTCACACGCGTACAGAATAGTGCCTAACGCACGGCAGATTTTCCAAACGGATTAAAATACGATCTCCAACGAGACCAGTTTAATTTCTTGTAATCCAGCCGTTCTTGGATCTGTTTAGTAAAAAAGTTGCAGTTCTGCAAAACGAACACACGTGCTCGCATGACGAATTACAGGGAGTCGAAGCCACGATCGTTGACTTCTTCACGAAGTGATCGACTTTCGTCGAAAAATAGTGTACAGTCGCGCGGTACAATTTCATAGCAACAGAAAATTACAAGCTAGAAACTCACAAGCGTGAGAGGTAGCAGAAGTAATCGTGCTTCTTGAAAACAGCAAATTGCCACTGGATTGTCTGTCAAAGTGAAAGCACCGTGCACAGGTAGTTGACATTCAGAAGAACGCGCGAGCGTAGAAAAACTGGCACGTAATCGTGTAATTTCTATGAAAAATTACGGCAGTAATCTTATTATTCTGGCGAACGAGTGTCAGTTTATAGTGGAACATTCAGCAGACAACTCTCTCAGCAGTTGAAATTTAACGATCCCACGGTTTATCGAATTTGAAAATTGATTTGTTCACTGTACCCGCGGGACTATTTTTCACGCACGTGATTCATAGAATATCATCGCAAGAAAACTAGTTGGCAGCAACTATTCGAGTTCTGCCAAGGCTCTTGTAGTTATTCTATCTAATATTACACTGAAAATGAAATTCTTCGAACATGTTTCATTCAAGACGAATGCAATCAGCTGTAAAAGGCTGCTTTCCTCTGCATTGTAAGCCTCTGATTAGCTCGAAATGAAAGATGAAATTACAGAAAGCTACTTGAATTCATTGGTGACATTCGAAGCCTTCTAACAGGGACGTTCATCACGGCCTTCAAGCAGGAATGTTATCGCGATGCGAAGAAATGTGGAAGAACGCATGTTAACTATGAATAATCATGAATGAAAACAGGTATACATTTCTTTTTATACGCCATCCCTTTAAAATGCAAACAAAACTTTACTTGAGAAAAAACTCGACGTATGATTATAATATTCGATGCTTAAACAACTTCTTACATTTCAGTCTCGAGTTTCTGCATTTCTCCTCTTAGCAGACAAAATGTTTCTTTAGTATTATATAACATTTAGTATTATATTTAGACTCAATACTGTTTAAATATTAGTGCTCGGACTCTGTAATTTCACTGTATAGAAATTTGTAAACTATGGGTTTTCCCGTATATTAATAATAATAATAATATAATATATTATTATTATTAATATTAATATACGGGAAAACCCATAGTTTACAAATAATAATAATAATAATTAATAATAATAATATATTATTATTATTATTATTATTAATATACGGGAAAACCCATAGTTTACAAATTTCTATACTAATATATTATTATTATTTACAAATTTAGTTTACAAATTTCTATACTAATATATTATTATTACAAATTTCTATACTAATATATTATTATTACAATTTTCTATACTAATATATTATTATTATTATTATTAATATACGGGAAAACCCATAGTTTACAAATTTCTATACTAATATATTATTATTATTTACAAATTTAGTTTACAAATTTCTATACTAATATATTATTATTATTATTATTAATATACGGGAAAACCCATAGTTTACAAATTTCTATACTAATATATTATTATTATTATTAATATACGGGAAAACCCATAGTTTACAAATTTCTATACTAATATATTATTATTTACAAATTTAGTTTACAAATTTCTATACTAATATATTATTGTTACAAATTTCTATACTAATATATTATTGTTACAAATTTCTATACTAATATATTATTATTATTATTAATATACGGGAAAACCCATAGTTTACAAATTTCTGTACAGTGAAATTACAGAGTCCGAGCACTAATATTTATACAGTATTGAGTGTGCATAGGATTAGTCAGTAAGCATTTGAGGAACACCTAGGCAACATAGCTGCTGTTGATACCCAGTTTTGTTACTCTGTGTGCATATGCAACGAGGTCCTTAACGAATTTAGGGACCCCCAAAAAGGGTCAACGCCGCTAAAGATTTCGTTGGCTACGATCATCGCTCTATTAATTGGGTCTACTGCATAGTAGTGATATTTTGAAAGACTCGGAAAGAAGAGCGGCCTAGTACGCATATGCCTCACTGGGGCATTATAGGAAACCAAACCATATTAAAGACAACAATTTATACCAGCAGACTGGTACCTCCAATTCGCTTCTCGCAATTAATATTCCAAATTATCAAAGCTTCAGAAATTCAATCCCAACTTCTCCGAGCTTCATTTCTGAAAGGTAAAGTTTAAACCGGGGATCAAGTATATTGGAAGTGGGTTCGAATCTGACTGTATAGTTTCGAACAGTTCACGAGTACTTCGGAAAAAAAACACTACTTTCAAGTAGACTCGAACCTCGACCAGAAGGGTTCGAACTCTCTGTAAGAACTTTGAGAAACGTCAGCGGTACTTGCAAGTGTAATCGAACCCTGACTATTTAGAGATTCGAACCTTTTGACTAAAAACTGTAACTAAAACGTCAAGCTACAATATCCAATATTAACTTGGGTTCAATCTAATACCGAATACGAAATACAACGAAGAATATCTTCAGTGGTACGATATTGGCTATGTAGATGTTTGTCTTCCAGGGTTCGAATACTACTTTTACGAGATTCGATTCTTCCAAACGTCGAAGAACTTAGAAGTACATTCTCGAGCTCTTCCGGTACTTTTTCTGAGGTTCGAAACCGGTTTCTACAACCCAAGTACTTTTCAAGTATATTTAATGAAACGCCAGCTCTTATGAGTACCTAGTATTCGAATCCCACGAAGTGAAACTTTTGTACTGGAATTGACTCGGATTCATGAGTACATATTCAACTTAATCCCATCCCTATTAAAGTAAAATAGGTACTCATGAATCCGAGTCAATTCCAGTACAAAAGTTTCACTTCATGGGATTCGAATACTACTTTCACGAGATTCGATTTTTCCAAACGTCGAAGAACTTAGAAGTACATTCTCGAGCTCTTCCGGTACTTTTTCCGAGGTTCGAAACCGGTTTCTACAACCCAAGTACTTTTCAAGTACATAGAATGAAACGCCAGCTCTTATGAGTACCTAGTATTCGAATCCCACGAAGTGAAACTTTTGTACTGGAATTGACTCGGATTCATGAGTACATATTCAACTTAATCCCATCCCTATTAAAGTAAAATAGGTACTCATGAATCCGAGTCAATTCCAGTACAAAAGTTTCACTTCGTGGGATTCGAATACTACTTTCACGAGATTCGATTCTTCCAAACATCGAAGAACTTAGAAGTACATTCTCGAACTCCCCCGGTACTTTTTCTGAGGTTCGAAACCGGTTTCTACAACCCAAGTACTTTTCAAGTATATTTAATGAAACGCCAGCTCTTATGAGTACCTAGTATTCGAATCCCACGAAGTGAAACTTTTGTACTGGAATTGACTCGGATTCATGAGTACATATTCAACTTAATCCCATCCCTATTAAAGTAAAATAGGTACTCATGAATCCGAGTCAATTCCAGTACAAAAGTTTCACTTCATGGGATTCGAATACTACTTTCACGAGATTCGATTTTTCCAAACGTCGAAGAACTTAGAAGTACATTCTCGAGCTCTTCCGGTACTTTTTCTGAGGTTCGAAACCGGTTTCTACAACCCAAGTACTTTTCAAGTACATAGAATGAAACGCCAGCTCTTATGAGTACCTAGTATTCGAATCCCACGAAGTGAAACTTTTGTACTGGAATTGACTCGGATTCATGAGTGCATACTGAACTTGATCCCATCCCTATTAAAGTAAAATAGTTACTCAGTGGCCAGCGATCGTAAATGATTTTTATTCCTCCTATATATCTATTTTCCTTTTATAATATCATCCTTCCATTCGAGTGCGATCCAAGGAAATTCGACGGAAACGGTGTAATTACGACACCTGCCTATTGAATCTCAGCGATGATGTATGCACCATACAAGCAGCCGTGCACTGACAGATAAAAACATTCGTGCCTCGAAGAGTACGATCAGTGTGTTCCCAGACGTCGATCGGTGAACCACGTGAATTCGTAACAGGAGCCAGTGTGCCCGACTACTCCCAGCGATCGGAACGGTCAGCTCGTTGATACCCAAACCCGCTTGAGCCTTTGCATCATCAGTGATCGCCTTCGCTGGCGAAAAGAGCACCGCCTTATCCCTGGAATTGGCTGGCAGTTCTTTGGATTAAGCGTTAGTATCTGTGACAATAAACCCGAGCCGGCGTGGTGATCTCAGTTCCGGCAGTGATAGAAGTCGCGATAACACCAACGTCACCGGAACCCGGGGGAATTACTTCCATTCCTCGAGTATCAATTCCACGAGCCGTCGCGAGTCGCGAGATAAAAATGAAATGTGACCAGTGAGCAATCTATAATCGAAAGTTCGTGCCGCGCGGATGGGAGGAAGGTTCCCTCGCGCGGCCCGTCACGTCTCGCGAATGAAGAACCCAAGGAACGATGTTCGACTCGGGACGCGATCGAAGATCGGTAGGTCTCGTCGTCGAAATAGCGGGGATCGTAGGTCAACGACCCCATTCGCTGTCTAGGTCTCATTAAACACCTTCCGCAAAGTCTGACATCGGTCCTTGCGTTCCAGCATCGACGATCCCGCCAACCGATCTTCGAGGCTGTAACACTTTAGCCCTCCAACTAGAAACGCCGCGTGGTCTACCGTAGAATCGTGCGTTCGGTGAACACGATTTAAGGGGTCATGATCAGTCAGGAGGCCGAAAGAAAGGGTGGTCTTTGGAGATTTTTTACTCAAAAAATCTTTTTTCCTTTTAAGGGTTGCATCTAGCAGGAGTGCATCGTATTTTTTTTATTTAAAAATATTTATCAATAACTGAGTTATTGTCTATCTAACTGAGTTCTTATCTAAAATGAAAATTCAAAAGAATTTACTTATTATATTATATTGTCTAGTATTTGAACGAAGGATTTTCTTATCCGATGCTTAGTTTGCTTTTAATTGACGAAAATCAGGCAAGATTTATGATAAAAATCGAAACTTTTACTTCAAACATCAGCCATTTTTTCCCTAATCAATATCTCGAAAAATCCTTCGTTCAAATACTAGATACTATAATATAATAAGTGAATTCTTTTGAATTTTTCATTTTAGATGATCGACTTTCGAGCAGCAGTGGTCACCGCAGAAGCCTGTTTTTCAGAGAACCTTCGAGTGATAGACAATAACTCAGTTATTAATAAATATTTTTAAATAAAAAAATTACGATGCGCGGTACTAGATGCAATCCTTAAAAGGAAAAAAGATTTTCTGAGAAATGTGTTATAGCTTTTGAGTAAAAAATTTCCAAAGACCACCCTTTTTCGGCCCCCTGACTGAGCATGACCCCTTAAGTGGAAGAGAAACTAATCGAGTCGTTACGCGATTCGGAATGTTCGCCTGATAGCCGTCGATCTATTATCATGTATCTCGATTGCGTAACACGATTGTTCGATATTGTAGGTTTCGAAAGGATCGCAAAGAGACTCGCCGATGTGCCCGGGAAGTGAATAGAAGGGGGACTTTTCATCCTACTTTGCGTTGAAGCACCGAAGCGGGAATGCGGTAGGAAGGAGTGGAAGAGCGGAGTCTTGTTATCAGCGTTGGTCTAACAGATTGCTATTATCTCGCTCGTCGATCGACCTTTAATCGATAGCGAGGGAACAATCAGCGAGGAGGTTGCAAGCTGATAGAGCGCCGGAAGTTTCAAGGAGATAGCCTCTATTAATACGTTGGATCTTCACCAAGAAACAACGCGGTGTCTTCTTCATCTGATCCGCTCGACTCGTTGGGGAAGCCAGGAGGCGATATACGCGCCACGGAAGCCAGGCAACCGCCGGTCGCATAGATTCTAGGTAACCAGGGAATCTCAAGCATAAGTCTGAAGGGAAAGAAAAAAATTTTGCTCGAACCAAGGTGCTAGAGTGTCTTAATTGAATCGAGATACAAACTCTGACGGGGGAGCACCGCGGGAAGAAAATTGACGGGCATATAGAAAGTGGAGGATGTCGCTGGGAAGTCGGAGACACCAAAGTTTTTACTCCTCTGTGGCTGTCGACACGTGAACTCGGTGCGAGCCGATCGGGAAGGCGATACTTCGAGGGCGATACAGAAAGCTGAGGGCCTGCTGTACGGACAGTCGGTGGACGTGATAAAATCTTTAACGACAGCGCTTGCGGATCCTACGAAGAAGCTTCGAGGAAAGATGTCTGGGAATTCTAAAAGACTTATCATGTTGCTGCACATTCTTTCCTGCCACCTGGCGACTGGCATCGCCCGCGTGGACAATCAAACGACAATTATACACTCGATTCCTTTGGTAAGTACGAGGATGCTGAACGGAACTTAACGGCGGAGGTCGTAATACGCTTATATAGCATAGTATTTAGCAGATAACTGCTTTCGAAACTCTGCCAAGAATTTGTGAACATTGAATAATGTTATTTGTATTTTTTGTTTTTCCTGTGTGTTTCTAACAAGCATTTCTCGCTTATATTGCCCAACGAACGATAGTCACAGTTTTTTCCTTCTTCCCTCCTCTCTCCTTCGGGTCCCAGCAGCAGCGACGCACCGGGAGACAGGTGATGGTCACCCATCTTTCCCCAGTACGCGCCCCGTGATGTTTAACTTCGGTGATCTTACGGGAACCGGTGTTTCCATCACGGCCATGGCCGCTGGTCATTGAATAATATGGTTGTAAGTTGTAAGTTCGCCTTGAATCGTGGAGGCTCCGCGAAAGAAATCGAAAGTAAAGTTTCACGCGTCTGTGATTACTTTTTTGATACCTAAAATTTACGGATCGCGATCGGAGCAAATAATATTGCTGAAAGATATGAATTGATATTTGATCTTACATTGTAAAGTTTGACCGATGACAAACACGCGATAATTAATGGTGATAAAATTGGTGAGATCGGTGTTCCGCACACAGCGTTATCGAATCATTGGGACTTTGATGTTTCGTTGCACAAGGTTTCTTTGCGAACGGGAAAATTTTTATTTTGTGTCGAAGGAATATTTCCTCAAGGTAGCTTCGTGCTCTTTAACCGGACTGCTGCATCCTTGTTCCACCGTCCCGTGACGTACTTCCATAAGTAACAAAAAAACTTATTCAATAAACTCATTTATAATGTTATTTAAAGTTACCTTAGCATGATTCAAATTTCGAAATATTCACCTTTGACATTACACGCTTCCACCCCGCTTACAGATATGAAATTAAAGCAGGCACTGTATGCGTTTGTCAGATTTCGATGGGTAATAATAAAGTATGCGCAGTATAATTCATTAGATGAGGTTTTATACTTTTAAATTGCATTTAAATGGATGAGAAAGGTTAACCACGCGGAATTTGTTGGGAATTAATTAACCGATCGCTTAACTAATGTTAAAAGACAGCTGACCTAATATTTTTGTAGGGTAGGCCGGGGCGAATCGGATCACTTTGTGTTAAAAAATAATAGTCAAACATTAAAAAAACTAAGTTTTTATTATATATTCGTGACCAGTACACCTTTGGCTTTAAGATTAATAATAGAAAATAAAATCAAACTTAAAAATGTTTGGCTCTTTGTTTTCTTCTGCAAACAAAAAACCAAAAAGTCAGAAATATCCCATAAATTTCTGAAGAAAACTGAAATTTTCATAACAAAATCTTTAGAATCAACTTAAACAAATCTAATTTATTGGCAGTATGAAGTCAAGTGACACTACTTGGTACACAGATCGCAAGGATATTGCCGGTTTTTGCCCCCCTCTATCAGCACAATTCTCGTGGCATCACTTTTCTCAGATAATCTTCTGAAAGTGGACGAATTAATTTTTCACCAGGAGTAAATACAATGCCATCTTCTTAAGGGGACTAGGCAGTCGAAAAATCGATTTTTTTATCGCATTTTCCGAAAGTACTATCTTTTCTCAATAAAATTCGAGACTTTCATAAAAAAATCCGGTGACTTCTTAATTTTTTTTATGAAAATCTCGAATTTTTACAGACCATATCAGAGGTTTGCGCCGAAATGACACATGTTCTACACATCCTGTAATCTTTTCCAAGTCGATTTGAACCCCAATTCGCTCGCAATCAGGAAAAAATGAAGAGAAAAAAATATTCTAGAAAAACGCATTTAAAGTTTTTGCGAATTTTACTATAAACCAAGCGGCATTTTATTGAGAAAAGATTGTACTTTCGGAAAATGCAATAAAAAATCGATTTTTCGACTGCCTAGTCCCCTTAAGACCATTAATTTCTTTATCTTTTTCGTCATTTCTTTAGATTTAATTTTTATCACAAATTTCTTTATTTTTTTTTTACACCATGATCCCTGATTACTCTTTTTTTATATACGTACGATCCATCTGTATATAAACAATTATCATATTTATAATCATAAAAATACTCAAATGAAAATAAAGGGTGATTCGCTCCAAATAACGAGATCCGATTAGCCCCATATGCAAGTATTGCGAAGGGTGTGGATTACATAAACATATTACGATATAATAGTCTAAAATACATCAAATACTAAACTTGGACAGCGTGCAAACTATTAACAATAAACACATTTGAATTTTCAAGCCTACGTTTTTTGTTACAAAATTGTAACCTTCGCACGCGTTCATGTCACTGAAAACGCATGCCAGCTCCAAACAATGACTTAAAACAATTAAAAGGCTATTGAAGTAGGTACGGGGGAGAGCTCATTTCTATCGCGATGTAAGAAATATGGACTAAATTCTTATTTTCATCCAATTAGGGTAGACCGACTCGGTTCGGTCTACCCTAATAAGTTAATTACTTCCTAATTATTTTGTTAAAGAGTCTGTTATATTTCTCCTTTACACTGTTATGCCATTACAAAATTGCATCCACTTATGAAGCAAAAAGCCCTTTCGACACTACAAGATATTACGTAAAAATAAATGAAGAGATATCATCAACTAAGAGCATCTTTACAGAAGTTTATATCAGTTTCATAAGATTTCTGCGGAGAAAGCCAGTCTGCATATTCATCAGGCTTTTGAAGATCGGTATCTAAAGAGAAAGATAATATTACGACATTGATCGCTAAAGCGAGTTCAAAAAGGCAGTTAAATCGATCCCCAAACGATAAATATAGGTACTTGTATGTTTACATAATTATCTTTAGAGTTTTCTCTGTGCATGTACGCTAATCTTCGAAGCTATTCCGGCCCCCAACTTACGTTTTAGTTCGAAGGCGTTACTCAATGCTGAGACTATAAAGAATTATGCAAATAGCAGCGAATGAGATAAGAAGGAAGATTTCTACATAGTTCGCATTCGCCCGATTGATTAATCACCACTGTTCCATGTAAACCTTCCTACTTCCATCTGTGCATTTACTGTGGGCTTTAACTCTAATGGCATTCAATTATGCAGACTGATAATTATCAAATTCTTCTGCAAATTAGCTACGAAGAGAGTCTTCTCAGTAAATGTGTAACATTGGTAGATATCATATAGAAACTAGGGGCCTTATATCGTTCCTATATTCTACGATATGACAGATTGTCGTGAAATAAATTCAAGTGGACCGAGTGGCTAGTATTTCAAGGCTTTCATTAGCATCCTTTAAACCGTAACATTTATTAAACTACTGTAAACCAAGTCCATTGACCAGTGGTGGATTTAACGGGCGGCCAATGAGCAGTTGCCGTTTGGGCCCCTGCCAAGAAGGCCCCACTATAGGGCCCTATCTTTAAAAAAAAATTTTATCCAGAACACTATACTTGCTTCTGTACTACTACTCTCTCCCCCTTTTTTAGTAAACTACCTCCTCATTTCCTCCCCAAAAATGGGCCCCACGGAACGTTTGCCACCTGGGCCTTTTCCCTTAAATCCGCCACTGACGTTGACTACGAAAACAATTTATCTTTTCTTTCACGCTCCAAAAGCCGAAAAATAATTCGCGGATTCTAATTCAGAATTATGTATACAGAATCCCGCGGCATTACAGTATTATGAAATTAAATTATAGGACTTTGAATAAGTATTCGCAACAAATAACACGCAAATGCGATCTTTCTGCTTTTATTCATTGTGCACTCATTTTGCTGGGCCCACGTCACGGATGAGAAATTTATGAATTCCTTTGGTAATAATACAATAATTATAATACTCTTGGAAACTTTAAATATAGCTTGCATGCCGAGATTTCTCTTAAGAATTTTCGCAAATTAATTTCACATGTAAATTTGACTCCTTCAAAAGTCTTTTCAAATTCAAGTCACTCGAGTTACAACGAAGTTCACGTGTAAAAAAAATCTCGATCGTTGTTTCGCAGGAGAACAGAACGGTGATACCAGAGGAATACAAGGGTTTACCAGTGGTGGGGAAGTGTTGCGCAAAGGGCGAAGTTCTCGTGAAAAATGGAACACAGCCAGCAAGGTGCGAGACTTCGGATATTCCGATCGAAGCAATTTTTTCGCCGCTGTTCAGTGACTTCAACAGCAGCGGCTGCAGTGTACCCGGTGATCCACAGGCCACGTTCGTTGTGATCGTCGGAGATCCTTGCAAGTACGGAAGGTATGTATTCTTTCGAGTTAATGAATATGCGATACATGAAGAATCTGCGACGTAATCAGGCGCCACAATATGTCTACACGGCTAATAGCATTCATCGACTGTATTTCCTATTATTTAACCCTGAAACGTGATCGTCGTCAATTTTACGAGTGCCACTCAAACACCATCGCGTAGCGAACGAGGAAAACCTATTTACTTAAATCTTTGAATTTTCATTAATGAATATTTTCAGATTAGTTTGTCACAGTAATCGCTCTGTAACTTGTAAAAAAATTTAAAGAATTAAAAAACCCGACTGCTTAAAAAACATTTAAAAAATTAATTTTTAATTTAATTTTTTTATTAATTTATTTTTTTTAATGTTGTTTTATTAATTTAATTTTTTAATGTTTTTTTTATTAATTTCATTTTTTAATGTTTTTTAAGCAGTCGGGTTTTTTAATTTTTATTTATTTTTTTTTTAATTTTTATTTAATTTCTTTTTAATTTTTATTTATTTTTTTTAATTTTTTTTCAAAATGTATATTACTAGAAAAAGACTATTAGAGCATGATTGTACGAGTAGTATACGTGTACAATTACCACTGAATTGTTAAGAGATTAAAAAATAGAAAAATAGTAACTTAAAAATGACGTTGGGGTGCAGTGAATCCTATGCGACCAAATAATTGGTGATTATAAGAAGACCACGGAGGGTTAATTAACCAATCGTGGGCTATAATAAACTCATAAGATTTGATAATCAGCGATCAACTATCACTGACCAATATACATCATTTACATCTTGTATTTATGGCAGCTGAACGCTTCTTTCAGGTATATTATGGATCCCACAGAAAGCGAGTACGACGAA
Organism: Andrena cerasifolii; assembly: GCF_050908995.1. Taxonomy (NCBI): domain Eukaryota; kingdom Metazoa; phylum Arthropoda; class Insecta; order Hymenoptera; family Andrenidae; genus Andrena; species Andrena cerasifolii. The sequence goes on along the minus strand of NC_135125.1, from coordinate 4,596,980 downwards.
AATTATTTATTATTAAACGGATCCGTGTTCGCGCCGCATCACGATCCCCTTATGTTGCAACTTGGCGTAAATTATTGCATGGAAATAGTTCCAGAACACGGTCTTAAAACCTTTGGATGCTTCCCCAAAGGTAAGCATGTAGATCATAACATAAGTAGCTATGTATACCGAACGACAGTGCTACCCCTAGTGCGCGTGCGCGAAGAGGATATGGAGAAGTGGGTGGGAGTTCCCCTACACAGCGCGATCTTTGTGAGGATAGTGATGACTAGATTCGCGACTTGGCGGATGATCTAGTATCGAGGCATTATTATTAACCCCAGGATGGTGGATCGTTTGATTACACGCCGGATGTTATATGGGTCCATTTTGACCCATAATTCCATTTATACGCATTTCAGAATAAGCTTTTATATTAATGATGGATTTCAGTCTTTTATGATCTGAAATACCAGTGATTTTCACGAAGTAATACTAAAGTAACATATGTAATTTGATATTTGGCGTGGATTAAAATGGACCCTGTATCCGCAAGACGAGCATTAAGGGGTATTCTCGTCTATACTCCCTGTCATTTAAGAAGGAACCTGCCGACCGACGAGTTTACACCGGTTCTGCGCAGGTTGGCGCTCATTGGTGCCGGGAGAAGCCACTATTGGCTGTACCCCCACCAACGCTTCCTCGGAGCCAATCAGCTCATTCTGCATGCGCGAAACGGGTTCCTTCTTAAATGACTTCTGGTGTAGGCAATTTTAAGGTCAGTTTTGGGAATTTATTGCGAAGAAACGAATAATGCTACAATATTTGCGCTTTGTGCGCACGGTTATTAACACTTCAGCTATTTGCAGATTTTTTTTTAACTGACTATTGACAGTATTTTAAGAGTTATCGTTCGAGCAGTTTGTTTCAGAAATTTTGTCTCACCGGTGGTATTGATTGGGCCCCTTCCGATCACGTAAAATACAAAATTCATAGCTCATTTTAAACGTAATGAATGTGGTTATCGTCTCTACGCGAATGAATAAGACACGGAAATATTTGACAAAACGGCGGCCTCGTGAAGAGCCATATTCGAAACATAGCATCGACTTTGCAACTTCCGAGTGCTATAAAAAAAAGGATTTCCAATATTGACTGGTATATGGTAGGACCGTACGGTGTCGACCGACGCGATCACTGTGATCGCGGGAGAGACACCGGTGGACCTTGTGTTAGCGGAGCGCGCGTCGAGCTAATGTCGAATAAGTCACGCCGAGTTGGCGTCTGGAGATGTCTCCGTAGCCACGGCGAAAGCGAAGGTACGGAGAGAGATCCTTGCAACGTGGCAATCGAGATGGTCGGCGTCAACGAAGGGAAGGATTACCTTCCGATTCTTCAAAGACGTCCGGGACCGCCAGGAACCACGCTGGCTGATAATTGACTACTACACGACGCAATTCCTAAGTGGACACGGAGACTTCCGAGCGAAACTAGAGGAATTCAACTTGGTGGAGGATGGGATATGTGCATGTGGGGGGAACGAAACTTCGACCCACGTCCTTTGCCACTGTCCAAAGCACAATGAGGCGAGAGAACTCCTGAAGCAAGCGGTGGAAGCCAGCGGCCAGCAATGGCCTGTGGTGGAAGCCGGACTTGTATCGAACAACGACCTATCACGGGAGTTCCGGAACATCGCCAAAACGGTGCTAACCACCAAGTCTCGAACGCAAAACGCCGGGCAGTAAGATACTACTCAGCAATGACAACTTGAACCCCGAAAGACCGAAGCTTAAACGCTTGTGACTCTGCCTTCGCGTGGCCCTCACTGTTAAGTTCTAGACGGTCTCTGGGTGATCCTCTTCCGGAACGAACTAAAGGATTCACTACCTCTTAACGGGGACCGTCATCCCTTCTACTCCTGTTGTCGGGAAGAGGAAGGGAGTTCTTCCAAGACCCCCGTGGGAATGGTCAGCTAACCACTTCGAACACCTGGAGGTATAAGCAGTAAAATCTGCTCCAGGTACTCCAAAGCTGTGGACTTGTCCCGTGGAAGATTATACAGAATAGATGGTACATGGTAGGAACGATAATCACATTCATTACCTTTAAAATGAGCTATGAATTTTGTATTTCAGGCGACTAGAAGAGGCCCAATCAATACCACCGACGAGACAATATTTATTTAAATAACTTTTAAAATACTGTCAGTAGTCAATTAGAAAAAATCCTGCAAATAGCTAAAGTAGCAATACCCAAGTGCACAAAACGCCAATATTGTAGCACTCTCCGTTTCTTCAAAATAAATTCCGAAAGATGGCTGTAGACCTCTTTGATTCACACTTCCTCCTCTTAACTCCTGCAAGTGCACTGTTGCTCGGTACATCTACGTATGAGTACACAATGAAAAGAATGGTCTTATATACTTTGCACACTAATGCCAATCTTTTCAGAACGCATAATACAGACCGCGGACGCTCGAGTCACACTTTACGCCTGCGGCCTCTTGATATCCGTGCCATTTTTAATCCTCACTATCGTGGCGTACTCCATCACTCCGAAATTAAGGGACGTGCATGGAAGAGCACTGTGCCGTTACTGTGGATGCTTAGCGCTGGCTTTCACCACCTTGGCAATCGTACAAGTAGCGAGTGCGCATTTGTCGGATCAGAGTTGCACAAGTATAGGTGAATAACGAAACTACTTAAGTCACATCATTTTCCTTTAAATGAATTCTTTCGAAGTCAAATGAGGGTGATGGATTTTGTAATAGTTAATTATGAGATCGGAAATGGCTAAAACTTCTCCTCTTCAAATCCTTGGGTACATTTTGTATGCTGGATGGATTATTCAATTTCATTTTTTTATAATGATCTTCCACTGCTCTCTGATTCTCGTTTAAGTTCAGTTCCTTTAAAACTCTTTTCTAAAGATGGCAGCTTAATACTGACGAAGGATTTGGAACGTGTGACTTTTTTCACTGCTACATTAGCTGCCTTTTTTATAGGTAGGGTGGATGCACCATTTGTGGCCACTTTAAGGTATTGTACCAGTTCTGGCCAATTCTTAAAAAATATAATATTTTTCCCTGTATGCAATAAATGTAACCTTATATTTCCGGCGGTAAACTAAACGAAATATTTATGATGTGAAATTGTCCACATAATAATGGTCTGCAAACAATTTAAAAATAAGAAAATTATGCACATGGCCAAAAATAGTGCAATGGCCACAAACGGTACATCTACCCTACGCTTAGAAAAAATGGAATCCATGCAAGGATTAATTCCTTGCCGGTCTCACATCGTCTAAATCAGGGGTGCTCAGGGAGCCGTTTTGAGCGCCTAGCTGCGAGCAACCCGCCTGTCTCGTTGCTAAGGTTAGAATCGGTGAGGCGAACTGCAGTAGTGTACGTGCATTCGGTATGACTTGAACCCAGCTATATACACTACTGCAGTTATCCTCACCGATTCTAACCTTAGCAACGGGACAGGCGGGTTGCTCGCAGCTAGGCGCTAAAAACGGCTCCCTGTGCACCCCTGGTCTAAATCTTTACTCATAGTTCCAGGCGTTATTTTTTCCATTATAGATATTTCACCAAACTTTGCAAATTGTTTCCTAGATTCTATAAACGCTGTATAGACCGGTCATTAAATTGCAACTATATTTTAGCAAAAAATTTCGTTCGAGAATTTAGATTTAATTATCTATTGTCGCAAAACTGGAAACACGGTACCTTAATCTTATTCTGTCGATTGTTTCAAATCCTTCGGTACAAATATGTATACAATTACGATTTCTAAGCAACTCTTTGAACAAAGCCTCTCCCTCGATAATAAAGCCGGGAATCCACCGAGAAGCTAAGCTAAACTATGCGATGCTATGCTGCGTTTTAAAAAAATTAGCTTCAGTACATTCTTATGGAACCGTTTCCACCAAAAGCTACGTTAAAACATAGCATCCCATAGCTTAGCTTCCCGGTGGATTCCCCGCTTAATCCGTAATTAGTTCTTCAGTTTCAGTACAATTGTTTTATATAGCTTGTTCCATAAACACTTCCCAAAATAGAAATTTGTGCCATGTACCTGCGCACGTGGTTTATAAAGAATTATAATGTGATACGATGTAACGAGCAACTCCTTTCGAAGAACGACCACTAGAGTACGCATTTGGGACCGAGTTTACAAGACAATTGACTTTTTCAGCGTTCGTTATCCAGTTCTCCTTCGTCGCGTGCTTCTTCTGGCTAAATGCGATGTGCATCGAGATGTGGTCGCTGGTGCGCAGCCACGTGGATCGCGAAACGTACAAGAGGATGAAGCCAAAAACGTTATTCTTTTGGTACTCCTTATGGTGCTGGGGTCCCTCGGTGATACTTATCCTCGTCTCGATGATCATGGATCTCAGCCCGACGATACCGGCGACTTATGTGAAACCGAACTTCGGCAAGGATAGTTGCTGGTTCCAATGTAAGTCAAGTAGAACTCTTTAAACGTCGTGCTCTTAAATCGTCAGTCCTCAATCTCATTCCTGTCTCCGAATCTATTTGCTCAGAAGTACTTTTTACCTTGCTCCGCGGACATAAAATCAGCGAACAAACTCTCCCGGCATTTCTCAGCTTCGTCCCCTTCTTAGATTTCCAAATTTGTTTCCCTACATTTTCTTCAGTATTTTCTATTCTTAATAATTGATAGATTAAAGTAGATTTTAACTTTCTTCTAAATGCAAAGAATACTAGAATCTGCCTTAAATTTCCTCTCATTAAATATTCTCGCAATTATGTTACTCGTTAAAACTATCGCGAAAAATAAATAACTGCACAAAGAAGTGTCAACTTTAATTTAAAACAGTTTTTGTATTATTATTATTGGGGGTAAATAACCCTTTGGTACACTGTAAAAAAATGAAACCTTATGAGTAGAGGAGTTATTGCTTTTAATAGAAAAATAGTAAAAAAACTGATAACTTTTAATATACTTAATCATAATCAATCCTATCTTTGAACTCTCAGCGGACGACGAGGCGATGCCATACTTCTACGTGCCAGTCGGCTTGCTTCTCCTTGGGAATGTGGTCCTCTTCGTCCTGACGTTCGTGAAACTGACCGGGTACCAAAAGGATCTCGATCTGAGGCGCCTCGCGAGGAACCAAGAATCGGATCGCCGTGATCGTAGGTGTCTTCGACGCCTAACGAGGACAGCGTTCGTCTGTTTGATCATCTTCTTCTTGATGGGCCTAAACTGGACCATAGAACTGATATCCTGGTTCGTCGGTAGAGACACGTTCGACTGGTCCACGTTCGATCTGATCAATGCTCTTCAGGGTGTTATTGTTTTCGGCCTGTTCGTTTTGCGAAGGCCGCAAAGGGACCTCGTTTGGTACAGGATACAACAGCTACGCGGTGTCGACGTAACAGAGCCGGAAACTCAAAGCATGGAGCTGTATCTGCTTCCAATGATGAACGGTGACTCGACACCTAGGCAAACGATCATCATGTGAAAACACTTTCGATCCTTCCTCGGCCCATACTGTGCGCGAGAGGATTGCCGTAAACCTTCATACTGCCTCAAGACGCTTAAAAAGTTCCTTCGACGAAACACGCGATTCCAGCGTGACCTTTTCATGTGGCATCAAGATAAGTCGGGTTGATGAAATTTTAAGATTTTTATGAATCTGCTTTGAGCAAGTCTTCATCGAGCGGTCACGCAAGTTGTACAATCGACTCGTTGATGAAGGCTTTCGCACGCCGATGAAATGAAATGAAATGCTGAGCATTACGTAGATATTTATAGTTCGTTGTACAAAATACGCGATACCAGTCGCTGTCGCTTATAACGCACAATCGTGGGAGCCTAATGTCCTAGTGGAGATGATTTGAAATGGTCAGTTTAAAGTTTTGGGGAAATTTTTATTCGTTATTACGAACGGTGAAAATAGTTCTTGAAAGTGGAAGCTCGCTTTTTAATTTACTAAATGTGTATGTGGGAACGCTTAATGACTACCTAGTCTTGCTTGACTTACGAAGAAGCACATAGGTCAGCGGTAATTTACCTCTAAATAGTTGCTTGTAAGCAGGGGCGGATTTGAGGATTTGGCGCCCCTAGGATGACAAGCGTCTGACGCCCGTTCCGCGAAATATCATAAAATATTTTAATTTAAAAGAGTCGAGACAATTTCAAAATTAATTCAATATGGCAACGCACAGCTGAGTCATTGCTAATTCGCTACATGAAAAAAGGGGAATTGTTTTTAAAGTTGTCTCAAGCCTCTGTGTTTAAACTTTTTCCAAAATTGGTTTCCCAAAATTGGCCGCTCTCCAAAATTGAATGTTCCCCAAAATTTATCGATACCCAAAATTTGATGTTCCCCAAAATTTCATGATCCTCAAAATTTGACATTCCCCAAAATGTATCGCTACTCAAAATTTGATGCTCCTCAAAAATTATCGGTCCCAAAATTTCATGTTCCCCAAAATTTCATGCTCCTTAAAATTCATCGCTACCCAAAATTTGCCGCTCTCCAAAATTTATAGCTCCCCAAAATTTGATGTTCTTTAAAATTTGCCGCTCTCTCAAATTTGATGCTCCCCAAAATTTGCCGCTCTCCTAAATTTGATGCTCTCCAAAATTTGATGTTCCTCAAAATATATCGCTACTCAAAATTTGATGCTCCTCAAAATTCATCGCTCTCCAAAATTTGCCGCTCCCCCAAATTTGATGCTCCCCAAAATTTATCGTTTCGCAAAATGTTCCGCTCTCCAAAAGTAGCTTTCCAAAATGTGCCACCCTAGGCTACGTAGCCTATATCCAAATCCGCCCCTGCTTGTAAGCAGGTTTTAGACCTAAAAAACGTGATTATTTAATAGAACTCATAGAAAGATACTAAATATTGATCTGCGGATGAAGTTTTTAGTTTTTTCAGATCACAGGCCAGCAGTCTTTTCTATGATTACACGTACTGATTGATAATTTCTATTCAATGCAATGAGAACTGGCGATCCCGAAATGAATACGTATGACTATGATTCTTTCTTTTTTACATTTTTCAATAATACCAAGATTTATTTGAAGTAGTCGTGGTGTGTCCGAACAACCTCTTATTTCAGTCATTTTTTAACAGTAATTTGATTGCAATCCGAAGCCTTAAAACAACTTTTTGTTAAGAAACTATTTCACAACCTACTAATTTGTAGATCTATATAAGTACCCTAGGACTTTCTTGTTCTTCTGAGTTCTATTATGCACTCAGCTGTGTGTCTATAGTACTGAAACACCCCATATAACTCGCATAAGTCATTTAGAAAATTATAATTAAACATTCAAGAACAATGAAGATTACAATTTCATGAATTTCAGCTGTGATAGTATCGCGTACCTTTGCATTTATGTACATATACAAGTCATCATGACGATACTCGTATAATAGACTCTAAATCTCGTGTGTGAAAAGATTCGAGAAACTAGTTATAAACCTTTCGCAAATGGACATGGAATACTGGACTATCGGACTCGAAGTTCCGTTTAAAATACATTCACGCCAGGTTGCGGAGGCGCGTTCGTGTTTTCGGGCAGAAATAGCACGCTTCTCGGGAACGTCTGGTTACATAAAAACGTTCGCAACTCGTTTTACAATGGTTAGTGCAAGTTGTGATATTTGTATACCGATTGCATAACAGTGAGAAACCGGATAGGTTCTATTGTGACCTTAAGTTTAACATATTACACACTTCGAATCCTGCACAATAACACCAAAGCGCTTTCGATCATTTCCAGATACACGGTCTTACCCAGTGCATAATACATTGTTAGTTAGGAACACTTTAGTATTACTAATTTCATTCATCATTCACATTCGATTCGCATAATGGCCCGTGTAAAATACCATTACGTCACAATTGCCTGGCGTACCGCGGTACAGCAAGTATTACAAAGTGGGAATCGCACCGTTTTACGAATATTTTCCCCTGCGGCAAGTGTTATTTTTCTTCCAAGCATTTACTAAACATAACATTTCGACAAACTTAATCATCTCAAGTTCATGCGTCTTTTTGTATAGTAATATGTGTATGGCAGCTATATGTATATTACAGTAACTACGTGTTATTCATTTACATTGTCACTAAATTATTTAAAAGCTACAGACGGAAATGTTATGTTCCGTGTTTTGTAATTGTAGCGCGAGAGTAAAGGATATGCTATTTATTGTAAAGTTCTTAAGTTATTTATCTAAACGTAATTTATCGAATAAACGTTTTCGTATAAACATTTTCTACGCCCATCTCTCCTTTGCCGTCCGACACCACTTCCCACGAAACAGCGACGCGTAGCCTTCTGTTAATTCCTTGGCATGGGTTAAAATAATCGGTCTAACAAGTAAAAAATATTATTCTTTATTTGCATCCCTTTTATACCACAGTGTATATTTGTTCGTTTTCTTGCGTTGCTATCGCTTCTATAAAAAATAAAATAGCGCGGGTTTGTACAACCAAACCGTTGCAACGATTTGCCAAACCAATCGAAAGGTTTCTCAAACTAAACAGTCGATTATTATCTACGAGTGCATTTATACGCCAGGTGAGTAAAAATATGTTTGCACTCTTGTAAGCTCCAAAGCGTAAGATAATTAAGCACTAGTGCCATTGGGCAATAACCCAACAGGAAAAGCCAGGTACCAAAAGTAACTTTCAAGCATTAATCAGGAAACTGGTCTACTATTAACCATCGTGAATTTTACACCTACGTGTACTATGCATCGTGAAATATTACTGTACCTTTAAGTAAATAATGCGTTCTCTGTACTTATGTGTGGGGAAAGGTTCTTCGTTCGCGTATTCGTCACAATAAATAAATATAAAAAAAATTGGTTAAGAACTATACATATAAGGTGCAATAATTAGTATTTCAGCTATTAAAAGTGAGCTGGTACTTACTTAAAAATACAGTAATACACGATCTTATTTTTGGCTTTACAGTCATAATTCCGAGGAGACTTATATTTACTTTCCCAATTTTGGTATTGCATTATGCCGCGGAGTTGCATCGCATTTAAATCATTTGTGGTCTTCCTGTGTGCGACTGACTTTACTATAAACAACCATGCTGGCGGTCAGATATATTGGCCGGTCTGAATCTGTTTCGCGAATGGCGATCGAGGGGAAATCGACCCTCCCCAGTGAGATTTAAGTTGGGAATCCACCTGGAAGCTAAGCTAAGCTATGTTTTAGCTGAACTTTTGGTAGAAACGGTTCCATAAGAATGTATTGAAACTAATCTTTTAAAACGTAGCATAGGATACCATAGCATGGCTTAGCTTAGCTTCCAGGTGGATTCCGAGCTTTAGCTTCTAATTAGGTGGATTCCCGACTTCACGAGCGTTCATGACGTAGCACGCGTGAGAGAGAACGTTTAAGAAACGGAGCCCCGAGGCAAGCAGGTGGCATGGTGGGAATTAACCCTCACTCGCACTGACCGGCCAATATATCGGACCTCCACTATAGTTTAAAGCAGCGCTGTCCAGCGCAGGAGCCTCTTACGCGTCTGCTTCCCTGTCAAACCGTTCTTTCGCGCCTCGTACCTTCGTAGTCAAGGAAACCGCGCGACGCTGAAGAAACAGACGATACTGGCGAAGCGGACAATGGGGCCCGCGATTGCCTCCCGAAAGGCAAGTTGAACAACGATGGTTTAAACATTGAAAGCACGCAGTAGACGCTATAATTTCAAAGCAAAAGCGTCATACTGACAAGATAGAAAATCTTGGACCCCGAAGAGTTGAAAAGCTCGAAATGATTCATACTGACTCTATAAAAACATCCAATGCGTACGTGAATTTGACAACTGTAAACACACACATATTGCAAGTGTAGCGACTTATCAGCAACACACTAATCGTTTATCGCGATCGTATAGGGTAGATAAAATGGAAATTTATCAGATAGGTCTGTGATGTCCTGGAAATGGCGGACTAACGCCTAATATACCAACCAGATTCCCACGTTGAGCAACGTAAACCAGCCGATACATTCCTGGCGAACGAAGGGCCGTATCGTTGAAGTATATTCGTTCGGTAATCGCGTGAGGTTCAAAAGGAACCGACGACGACTTACCTAACATACAATTTTTGTCACAAACTTGCCAAAATAATTATGACGTGTCCGCGACGAAACACATTTCTCCCGAAATAGAATCTTACCTCTGCCTACGTATTCGTAGACGATATATTCGTCTAAACTAGAAAACTCGTTGGGGAAGAGTCCTACCCAGTCACCACTAGCAGGTCTAGCGTTTCCCAACAATCTATACGATATAAAATTCTCTTCGTCAATGAACCATGCGGTGACTGGTTGAAACTCCACGCCGTGATCGTCTACTTCAGGTCTGACCTGAAAATTTAACCATTGAATTCGTTGAATGAATGATCATTTCACTAAAACTCTTTTATATCCCACGCAATGTGCCTTACAATAACATCGAACTCTCCCGTAACAGGTTTATGATCCGATTGAATGTAACTGGAATGACTTTTATAGTTACGCTGAACGGCACTAAGTTTAACGTCATCGTAAACATCTGCATTCACTTTGTACAGAATTCTATCAGTCCAGGAAGGCCTACGCCTGTATAAAAAGGGTTTCAGTTAAGAAGACTAATATTAAAGAAATATTTTAAAGGTGTTAAACTTATCTTACTTGAGATCAAATTCTTGCGAAGCAAATTCATATTTGTAAGTAGGGGGGAATGTAATAGCATTCTCGATCAATTCAGCGAAAGCTTCACCGGTCTCCATTACCATTTTTAGCTGATCTCTGTCCAGCAGGCATTTTAATTGATTTTTCTTAACTAATGCGTCGATATCCGTAGCAGTTAGATCCTCCCCGTTTAGTCGGAAATTTAGATCACCAATCCAGAATATATAACTACATGGAAAGTCGTTATTGGGATTAATACACGGGTTAAGGGGTTACGCCACCCTGAGACGCTCGAAACTACACGATTTTCTTTTGCAGCTACTATGAGGTTGAAGAGAAGAAAAGAAATAATTTTCCACCTCATAGTATCAGTAAAAAAAATTCGTCTAGTTTAGTGCTGTTTCGAGCGCCTGAGGGTGGCGTAACCCCTTAAGTTAATTCATCAAAAATATATACTTACTCGTGATACAATATCTTCGAAGTGTCTTGGCTATTAAAGCTATGATTTGTGAGTATTGTATTATAATCCACAATTCTGTCCGCCAACAAATGGTCATGAGGCGTTAGATGGGTATTTACGATACACATACTGACGCCGTATATGTTTAGCCTGATACTGACGGCGCCCTTGTTACCCTGGAAAGAATAATGACGAGAAAAATGAAGAGGTTCGCGCAGGCAAGATTTTCTCTTACCCACATGCCACCAAATCCTGTCCTGGTACACTGAGCTTCGATTAATCTCAAGTGTGTGATATGTTTTCGCAAACAAAAAGCATTCAAGACAAGACCCTGTAAACGCTGCGTACGTATTTTCACGTAGTCGTGCTGCTTCAATACATCCCTGCAACAATTATATATATGGAAATCTCGATGCCGCTATAAACGAATGCTGAATCGCAGATATTGTTCGACGATTAAATTAGTGATGGGCGTGATACCAGTCTTTCTCATGAGTTTCAAGTAGTTCGATACCCAAAGTATTCGTTTGGAAGGTTCGATGCGTATCGAAATTGTGAGTACTTGGGACCGACATTTGATACCAGTAGGAGCTAAAATGAGTACTGAGTGGAATTGGTATCGCGACAACAGTAAAGTATCGATACTATTCGAACCGGAATCAAGCATGCATAGGTATCAAAACTATACTGAGTACTTTAGGTATCGAATAGAATACGATACCTACAAAAATCTCGGTCCTTGAAACTCGACTGCGTTGGGGTCCGACGTTGAGCATACAAAGTCTCGCAATAAGGGACCCCTGAATAGTTGGACAAGGAAAGAGAATGAATATAAGCAGAGAAATCGAAGTAGACGTACTGGGTGATCCTCTCGCGACGCTAGTCGAAGAAAGTGGTGCCCGGCACCACGTGCCCAAAACAAGAACCCTCGAAGTGGTTAGTATACCTACCCATTAAGAAGTGAGAAATCTTTTAGTTCCGCTTTTCTCATCAGATCTCTGCGAAAACGACGCCAATCGATACCTTATGTTTCTCCGATGAAAATAACACCAAGAACGACGTAATATTCACATTACTTATTGGGAACCATTATTTACATTCCCGTAGATAAACGTAACCTAAATGCTTAAGAATAAGTAGCGACTGAGAATACCGCCCCAAGTATATTCGAGCCGCTCGAAAAAATTCAAGCTTCTCGATTCTTTCGGGCCGCGCGGTTCTTTCGAGCCACTCGGTTTTTACGGGTACTCGGCTCGGCTCGGCTCACTTTTTCCGAGTACTGGACCAGTCTTAATTGCAACCATTTCGAGGGTCGAATGTCGTATCTCGTCCGACCCGAACACAGTCGAGTTTAAAGGACCAAAATTTTTGTAGGTATCATTTGGGGAAACGATTCTTTCCAAATACTCATTCCTGTTTTGATAACTATGGATGCTTGTTTCAGGTTCGAATAGTATCGATACCAAGTCCAGCCAAGATGTTGATACCTACAAAGGATCGAACCTTTTGAGTAGGTATCATTTAGGCATCGATACCTTCTGATACCTACGGTACTCATACGTGCTTGAGATGCCATGATACTTCACCGCTAGGTATCGATACTGCTCGAGCGGTATCACGCCCATCACTAGATTAAATTATGAAACTCATTTCGAAGGTGTTCCAATGCGTACCTAAAGCATTTAGTCCAGGGATCCTCGAAGAATATGTCCAACACCATATTCTGCGGTTGGGCTTTAACTTCCTGCAATCTACCGTAGTGCATAAGTTTCACAGCTTTGCGCGTAATTTACAAGCGATTATGTCTCATACATACCCAACGAAATATAGGTCTGGCAAACTTCGGGGCGAATTAGAACAAGTGAGATCCAGAAGTTGCTGTAAATTCTGCTCCGGATATTTGGTCGCCACGTTCCACGTGACGAAATAGATCCTAAAACGCACGGCAAATATTTAGCATTAAAATAGTCTCCAATAAATCGCGAAACGTAAATAATAAATAGAATTAAAAATAGCGCAGATCGCGAGCATACATCGCGCGTGTCATTCAAATTTTAATTCATCATTCGGGTCGAAAAAGAAAGCGTCAAAGATGAAAATAACGTTTGTAAACGTAAAAAAAAATATTGGATGAAAAAAGAAAACATATTGGGAGAGAGACAGAATGCGATGATATTTCTAACTTACCGAAGACGCTCCTGCTGGTTGGCCATTTCTGAGATGCTATTGTGCAGGCGTTCGAAGGTACTTGGCCAAAATTCACGCGACGCTGTTAGTGCTCGGGGACAGGTTATACTACAATGACTGTACAGAGTGTTTGCCAACACATTTTTTAGGTTAGGAAGTGTTGCTCGCAGTGCCAACGCATGGCCGAGGGATGTGTCGATTGTAAACTTTCATCGAGGAAGTATTTTCGTACGACTGAATAGGTGTTGCACAGGAATTGCGAGCTTTATCGCTTCACCGTGCATCAGAGCACGTCCAAGGAACCATACTGTTGACAGCTGCAGAGAAATTCAATCTCCCCCTCCATCGAAGCCCGCCACGTGACGTCAAAGTAGCAACCTGTCGTTTACTGTCAACCGTGAGTATGTACATTACGTATACACTACGCAAGTGTATAATCTTCTTTGGGCAGTGACGTAGTGAGTTCGAGCGGTGCCCCGACCCTTTTTTTACGCGTGTACAGTAGAGCTCTGCAACGGGCGGGTATACCGTGGGTCAACCCGCCCGTTACCCGATCGTCTTTTGACTCACCCGACCCGGCCCGGCCCGCGTCGGGCAAGACGGGTTAGCGATCATTTCTACCCGCCCGCCAAGCCCGAAACTGTTGCCAGCCGTGCGACGTATCCGACCTATCCGCAGGGCCGTCCCTAGCGGGGGTGCAGAAGGCGCCCAAACCTAGGGGCTGCCGCAGGCCGTTTATTATATGTAAAATTTTGATTAATAAGAATAATAATCGAAACTCTTTTGCATGGTAACTGTTTAAAATTATGTATGTATAGATATAAAAGTAAGCACTGCATATTAAATTCTTAATTAAAGAATATTGAATTAATAAGGGCGGCAATATTGTTTTTGCACCCGAGCAGCCAAAACCCAGGAACGGCCCTGCCTGTCCGTGGCCGTATTTGCAGGGCCGGTGCGAGGATGGTTGGCGCCCTCATGCAAGAAAATGTTTGGCGCCTTCAAATTTAATTTCTTACATTTATTTGTATTTTAAGTTCTGTTATTTACATATAGTTAAAAAGTATAATACACGTTAATAAAAAAGAAATCGTCAAGGTTTGACTCTCCATTCGAGGCTAACAATAAGTCAGAGTGAAAATCGGGTGAATCGCGAGAAATGTCTCGGGTGAGTAAAGACTAAAGAGCGGGCACGGGCAGATCGGGATCAATCAGAACTATTGGAATCAGAACTATTGGAATCAGAACTATTGGAATCAGAACTATTGAAATCAGAACTATTGGAATCAGAACTATTGGAATCAGAACTATTGGAATCAGAACTATTGGAATCAGAACTATTGGAACCAGAACTATTAGAACCAGAACTATTAGAATTAGAACTATTAGAATATTATTATATATTAGAAGTATTATAATAACTATTAGAATATTGTTTCTACCTCAAACCAATCGTTGGTTATTATTTTACACATTTTTTTTCGCCAGAATAAAGTGTACCCGTAACTTACGTTTCACTAAACTTTTTTGGGAATATCTCGACAACTAAAGCCGAGCGACAATAATATGTACAGGAAAAAAGTTATTCAAAATCATGCCCCCGACAACCCTTTGTAAATAATTGCCATCCAATCTTCCATCTTTCTTAATTAAAGCACTGTTTTAAATTCGTGTTGGTAAATGGTATAAAAACGTCAGTGCTAATTTACTCTCATATTCAAGACAGTAACGCCACCCGGACTGACAATGTATGGCACGATTATTGTAGAGCCGCGAGTCTTCCTCGCGGCTGCAACCTTTACGTTAATGACGAAGCTACGAGTGACGGTAATAAAAACGAAAGAATATAAAAAAAATGTATCGTACCTTTATTATAATTCCTCGCGAAACGCGTCTCCAGCTCTAATCGCTTGGTTTGTTATAGAAATAATCGAGCGTGTCACTTGTACAATAAAATGCTGGAATCTCGAACGACACTCGCGCGCAAATATTATTTACAATAACGTGACAAAGAAACGGAGCGCGATGTCCGTTGTTTCTTATTGTTTTCGCGGCTATCTAATCTAAGAATGTAGAAAAGGAGTTCCCTTATCGAACCCGCGGACTTTTGTCTGGAGCTGCTTCCGGGACGTTATCAGTACATCATCCCGGGATGTGCTGCCCGTTGAAAAAACACATTCGGATTCGCCGATAAGGTCGTGTACAGGTTCCCTGCGTCTTCTGGCCTCAAGTACATGCCTGGCGGCAAAACAAACGTCTCCATCGGGGCATGGACATCTGCAACACGCAAACATATGTTTGTTTTTTTAATTAAACTCGTCGCAGGACCTACGGTAGGTATTGGAAATATTTGTCGCGCCACTCTCGAATTTATTTATTAATTTCGTAGCAGTATGGTTAATAGCGTGATTCGTGTCCGAATTAGTTTTGCAATAAATATTTTACAGTAATAGTTTTGTAGTAGTATTAATGAGTAGTTTAATATTCGAGTGATGCAATAAATATTTACAATATTGTAGAACCGTTATTATTTGTTATTGCGATCAGTACTAGATATAAATTTTTATATACCGCAGATTTTTACTCTGCTCTGATTCTTTATGTAAAAATCAATGGAACGTGTGAAAAATGTTTAAACGCTTCGGATGCGTCTGAACTTGTTTAAAAAATGACAGGATGCAGCACTAACAATAAGAGTCCAAATTGTGGAGAATTTTTTTTCCAAGGAAATTGATTTTGAAAATATAATGCGTATTTGAACAAATTTGAAAATTAATTTTCCGGAAAGCAAAGATTCCTATGAGGAAATTTTATTTTATACTAGTAAAATACACCCGCGCTTCGCTTCGGGCCTAAGAGATATTAAGGATTCCAAGAAAACATATTTCACCCCTTTTCACCACCCCTCAGGGGTAGATTAGGGCAAAATCCTGAAATTGGTTTTTAGGCATTTGTGTTGTTAGGCTAAAACTAAGTATCAGTATCAAAATGGGCCGAAGAGATTTTTAGGATTCCATGAAAACATATTTCACCCCTTTTCACCACCCCTCAGGGGTTGATTAGGGCAAAATCCTGAAATTGGTTTTTAGGCATTTGTGTTGTTAGGCTAAAACCAAGTATTAATATCAAAATGGGCCTAAGAGATATTAAGGATTCCATGAAAACACATTTCACCCCTTTTCACCACCCCTCAGGGGTTGATTAGGGCAAAATCCTAAAATTGTTTTTTAGGCATTTGTGTTGTTAGGCTAAAACCAAGTATCAGTATCAAAATGGGCCTAAGAGATTTTCAGGATTCCATGAAAACACATTTCACCCCTCCCTTTTCACCACCCCTCAGGGGTTGATTAGGGCAAAATCCTAAAATTGTTTTTTAGGCATTTGTGTTGTTAGGCTAAAACCAAGTATCAGTATCAAAATGGGCCTAAGAGATTTTCAGGAATCCGTGAAAACACATTTTACCTTTTTTCACGACCTTAGGGGTTGATGAGAGTAATATCCTGAAATTTATTTTTAGGCATTTGTGTGAGTAACCTTTGTAAGTAAAAACCAAGTTGATATCTAATCGGGCCTAAGATATAAAAAGGAATCTGAGAAAACATATTTCACCCCCTTTTACCCTTCGAGTTGGAATTTCAAAAAATCCCTTCTTATCGAGCACCTACGTCGCAAAGGAATACCCTCCGAATTTCGTGTTTCTAGGGTCAGCGGTTTGGGCTGGACGGTGATGAATCAGTGAAATAATAACGATTATATAATTACAGATTATCGATTAATTTTTACATAAAGAATCACCCCCTTTGGGCTCCATTTAACATCAGTTCGCAGACACCTTTTAGATGTTCCTCGGAAGATTATTTGTAAAATACCATCACGAAATTCCCTTTAAACAGCGACATAATTACCCCGTAAACGTAGCCGCAATTCGAAGTGGGTCACACCTGTCGCACTCCTCGCGACCTGATAATTATTTGAAAGTTTCTTGCAACGGGAGAGTAAGTTTATTATCACTGAAATCGAATCGCCGTGAAGGGACATTAAGAACAGAACTGAACGGACCAACGACTTCCAGTAAAAGGAACCTCATTCGCGAAGCTGCTGGCAAGCGTATTAAAACTTCATTTTTATATTGCTACTAGGTACAGCCAGTTATCTCGACCAAAAATATAGGAAGCGAACAAAAATTGTCAAAATTGTACACCTAGAAAAGAAACTTTTACTCTTTTTGGAAACTAACGTTACCAGATTTGGGAATATCAAAAGCTGCGGATAAACAGTCGTTAAGAAGGAATATGGCAGCGCTGTCGCTTTGACTGGCGACAGCATTAAACAAAAAGGGAGTGGTGGCTGGAAGATCCTAGTAAAATTTTTGATACGGGAACGACTGATTTATAAACTTGATCGGAAAGTCAGAAAATGACGCCTGGTTGGATGCTATGATTACTAGGACCGGTGTCGCAAACAAGCGGATGGTTTATGCCTGGCAGGCTAGTGACCTTTGCCTCGCGATTTGTAGTACATTCCACGCCCTACTCATAATAATGGACATTACGGTGAAGAGATGTATTACGGAGCTAACACAGTCACTGGGAATACTCCCCAGTTGGGAAGAGATATTACTGGGCGACTTAAATTTATTTTTCAGTCAAAGATTTATTTCCCTCGCGTGTAACGTATTCGAGGTGTCAAGAAATATGGTTTTCGGATTGAAAGAGTATTTAACATGTAGTCAGACAACTGATGAATGATAAACACTTAAGGGAGGATACCCAATCCCAGAAATTATGAAGGGGGTACATAGATATGTATTACGCAATTTTTGTTGCTGCCCAAATTCACAGTAAGGGGTTGAAATTGACTTCTAAAAAATCGGCTATTTTCCTATTTGGTGTTATAACTTGCGAACTGCAAGAACTGTAAGTCACCAAATAATAATCCTAATGTCCTAATTAAAAGAAGTAACTTTTCTCTGAAAACTTTTTTCTAGCACTTATAGTTCGTTATAACACAAAATTGGAAAAGAGCAGGATTCTCTGAGGTCAATTTCACCCCCCCCCCCTCCTCTGGGGTGGATTTTGGCAGCAAAAAAATTGCTTAATACGTACCTATATATATCCACTATACATCCCCAAAGATTCATAATTTTTTAATTTGTTAGTCAATGTAAAGTGACAAAGCAATTCTGCCTGCCAACCTCCCCAAAGAAAAAGAAAATAAAAGATCAATGAACCACGACTGAAGCAATTCAAGAGCTCGTAAAAAGAAAAAGGAAACTGAATTTTATTTTTTTAATAAATTTGTATAATCACCTACTGAATTTTATTGAAAATATTTTTCTCCCTTCAACTCGGCTTCCCCCGGGGAATAAGGGGACCCCCCGGTTAAAATTTTTCAGAAAATCTTTTGTTTTATATATACTTTTGTAGTATAACATCCCGAGAATACCCTGTGAAAGTTGCACACCAAAATTCGTAACAGATTCTACAGTCACAACCGATTCAGACTCCGAACGAAGGTATGAGCCGAGAACACTTTGAACACGTTTTTCTCGAAACACGATATTTCGAAACGGTAACCACGGCGTCAGAAGAACTAATGAACCGAATCAAGAAACCTTGAGGCATTTGATTGGTAATTGGACTCGCTATCGCAGTTTGTTTTTTATCAGCATATTTGTGCGGAAAATTACCCGCTTTTTGTTGCGCTACTTCGTTCAAATGTGCATCAACATCGTAGTTCTGGTCCTTTTCACCCCAATAAGGGATGCTTCGATAGCCATTGAAATAAATTTTAAGAAATTGTTTGAATTTTTGATTTTCGACGATCCTGCGAGTAAATTTCGTGGTTACCGTTTTGGCATCTCTTTTTGGCAGCGCCTGCAGTAAGCGCCACCTAGAAAATGCATCAAGGCCGAAAACATGAAACCAAAAATTCCTTTTGCACCCTAACGAGTGTATCAATAAATGCCAAAAATATTTTTTAGGATATGTTATAAACTCATCTTGTAAAAAATTCATAAAGATCACGTATTTTTTCAGAGTTTTCCCCGGGGGGTGCCCCTAAATCCTGAGTGCGCCAGTGAATTCTGCTACAATTTTTATTATTCCTTTATACCAAGGCGGTGTGGATAATGCTACTGATTTGCTTTCTTGCATTCATTCTAAGTGGTATTAATTTAAACGAAATATTGCCCTGTTGCACAGCATTTCAAATCTTTGTATGGACAAATTGCGTGCTCCTTCAGGAACTCCGCGCCTGAGGTTGACTGTGAGTTTCTCCTTACGCAAGTAAGAGAGCATTACTGTGTACATACTACATAATACTACCGAATTATAACACAATATTAGCAATATTGATTAAATGCCGTTCTAAATTAGATTTACCCAGTTTATAGTACTACAATATTATTTTCGTTTCTGGAGGAGGAAAGAATTAAGCTGCTAAGCGTTACCAAAACTGGTAATAGCTTCTGATCCTGTCAATGTTCATTTTCGATACACAAAACTAAACACTCTCCGAGTCCTGAACTCCTCTGCGAACCCACTGAAGAAATGCGGAGGAAGACTGGAATTAATGCATTCGCCAAAGTAACGTAACAAATTCAAAGGAAAATCGTTCCATCGCAGAATGCAAAGTGCGTAGCAACTATTATCGGTTGGGAATGAGAAAAATCGCCCGTTCCTTTATAAAAAGTTGGATCATTCACAGACAACAGGTCACCGATTAACTAGCCGTCGTCTGATCTAACGGGATCCGTTTCCCCTTCCAGTTTAATTCCCGGAGAAGCGCTTGACCTCCGCCTCGAAACTTTCTCCCTCCCCAGCCTTTCCAGCACGAGGTTTTTCCTCCCTTTCGTTCGTTCCTCGAGGTGAAGGTCGCCGGAGGCGACGCCGTAACGGAGGAAAAGTTTGGAAGGGGAATATCCCCAGTTAACGAACCCAGGAATTTCTTGGGCAACCTTAATAAGCGTGCTATTCTTGTTTCCCCATCGACGCCTAGCTATTCCGACCACTTAATTCAGATTAAAAGTAACTAACTGCGCAAACAAATTTTAGTCTATCGTCTGGCAACACTTTCAACTTGCTAGCTTATACTGCTCCTCCCAGAATTCAGCTTTTGCGCAGGTGTAAGTTACGCGTGATTAAAACAAATTAATTATTCGTGCGTGTATAAATCGGCTGGCGTATGTTTAGAGTTATTTCAAGGGACAATACTGGTACTGTCTAATAGCTGGCCAATTTCTGAAAAGCCTTACCGTCGGAGTATATGGGGCTCCCACCATGTCTGCAGGCTGTGCATCCAGGTATAGCGGATGAGACTAATGCCACGCGATCTGTAATTCAAAATACATCAACAACGTGCAGTGATGTTTACGTTGGAAATAACACGATGCGCATACACCTACTTAAAGCTTTCGTTTACATTATTCGTTCGAGAAATATTAATTCTTTATTCGAATGATCCTCGAATATAAATTTCGAATGACGAATAATTTTTTTAGGAATATAATGGCCAACTCTGGGTAATAGGGCGGAGCGATACTGTATAGGCGAAAATTTAATTTTGAATTTTCAGTTGGCCTGCGAGATAGTTGTCTTTTGATTAATCAAACGCAACTGTAAAAAAAATTGGAAAAATATTCATGTCTGCAGGTTCCTTTTTCTCCTAAAAATGATTATATAGGTATGCAAACCAGTAACATCGGGACACTTAGGGCATCCATTTAGTTTACTTATTTAGTTATTACTCACTTAATGTATTTTAAATTGTATGTGTTTGGACTCTGTATATTGCATTGTTTTTGTATTTCGTGTACTATGGGTATTCTCGTATAATAATAATAATAATAATAATTATATGATCATTTTTAGGAGAAAAAGGAACCTGGAGACATGAATATTTATCCAATTTTTTTTTACAGTTGTGTTTGGTTAATCAAAAGACAACTATCCCGCACCCAGGCGAACTGAAAACTGAAATTTAAGTTTTCGAAAATTTAATTTCCAAAAGAAATTTTTAAATTCCAAAATTTTTTGGAGAAATATTCATGTTATCAGATTCCTTTTTCTCCTAAAAATGATTATATGATTATATGATCATTTTTAGGAGAAAAAGGAACCTGAAGACATAAATAATTTTCCATTTTTTTTTACAGTTGTGTTTGGTTAATCAAAAGACAACTATCTCGCACCCAGGCCAACTGAAAATTCAAATTTAAATTTTCCGCTTCGCCCTACTGGGTAAGGAGCGTTTTAATTAGATAATCGAACATTTCAGTGTTGCACTGTGTTGGTATGCAGTACACAGCACCGAATTTAGTTGGAATTTAATTAAGCCGTGTATTTTTGTACGGTAAAAGCTGGTCGGTTTGGGTCTACGGTCAGCTTTTGTGGAAGAGCTACGACGAGCCTGTTAATATCGTATCGAACGAGCGAAACGGAACGAGGATCACGGGCACTATGAGGAATATAATAGCACGTGCGTGCGCAAAAGCGCAGGTGAAATTCAGTTGTTCAACAAAATAGGAAAGAACGATAGAATCGCCGTTGAGCATGTAGCTCAGTTTTAAATCTTAGAAAATAGGTTGCAATGATGTTAATTAACGCGCTAGATTTTAAAGTATATGTATCCAGTGATTTAACTATTCAAATTTGTTTCTCGAACAAATTGCCACTGGGTGATGTGAAAATTATTCACAAATTACCCGCGGAGGCATTAATCATTAAAAATTATTTTTAACCTTACACTAAGTAGGTACGTTTGGCATATGCATGTTCACAAAAATTGCAGTTCTCATGATTGAACATATTAAGCAGTAATTTCATTTGGAAAATGAAGAACTCGATTGAAACAGTCACGTTGCTTTGAGAAAAATCAAAATGTACGCATTGTCATCTCCATATTCGAAGATGCATCGAAATTAATGTACAATCATTCCGAGCACCCTTTCAAATCGGAAGAATTTTTCAAGAATACACTTCATTCATTTTTCTCAAAGCGTCTCAGAGCGCACAGTAATGTAGGCGCGATAAAAATAGATAATTCCATTAATAGAATTCAGTAGACATTAACATCTCTAAGTAAGAGCTTCATATGAACTTCAAACTCACAAGGGAAGAGATCCCGAACCCGGAAACTCAAAAAAATCTGTAACTTTGTGAATATGTAGGGGATTTCCCCCTGATTACAATTTGTGCAGCAAATAAAAATTCTGTTGTAATCAGGAGGAAACCCCCTACATATTCGCAAAGTCTCGGATTTTTCTTGAATTTCCGGCTGGAGTTTATTTACTTTCTAAATAAATAAACTTTTCTAGGAACCACTTTGCTGCACCTTAGAGCGGTAAGAAATAGTTGCGTGTGCAGATTTAAGCCAGGCGCACCGTGCATACGAGAGAACATGGGGTACAAAGGAAATAGGCGATAAATATACCAGCACTGTGATAATGCATCTTCCTCTTCAATGAAGCCTCGGCCGGCTTGA
This sequence comes from Andrena cerasifolii, assembly GCF_050908995.1. NCBI lineage: Eukaryota > Metazoa > Arthropoda > Insecta > Hymenoptera > Andrenidae > Andrena > Andrena cerasifolii. The sequence continues at coordinate 4,574,190 of NC_135125.1, read as the reverse complement.
AGTGGAAAAAGGAAGGCGAGTAACCGCTGCCGGGAAGTGAGCTCAGAGCGTCGTCACGATCACGAATCACCGTATCGGGAGCCTCTCGGCCGAGGGCAGCCAACTGTCGACCCTTCGGCAGGAACATCGTCAGGAACACGAGAAGGGAAGTAGTCAATAAACCATAAGCTAGCCAGGCCTCTCTGTCACTCTCCGAGGAGGCAGCCATCGAGCCGATCGCGCTGGATATCCAAATCGGAAGCGATAAACCAACGGCCAGACCAATAAACGCTGCCTCCCGGTTGTTGTCTCTGACGCCTCGTGCTCGAACCGCTAAACAAACCACTGCGACGAGCAGTGCACCAGGATACCTGAAATCGCATAATTCAGTTTCAGATGAGCGTAGTTCATTAGCTAGTTCTATTATAATCTATGACAAGATATTATTTTTAAATTATGTATTAAATGCAATTTTAATATTCTAATTTAATTAATTAAGTTATTCTAAATAAGGAAACGACCATTCCATTCATAATGTAATAATTAAAGTTAATAATAATATTGAGAATATTGATTTTGTTGATATTATAAATTTGTATTTAATTAGAGTCACGGACACATTCTCACGCGGCAAAGTTTGAGTAGGTATAGAAATATAGAAATCTTTTTTCGTTGTAAATTATTTGGACCGCCATACTATAGACCAATTATTATTTTTATTATTATTATTACTATTATTATTATTATTATTAGTATTATTATTAGTATTATTATTATTACTAGTATTATTATTAGTATTATTAGTATTATTAGTATTATTAGTATTATTAGTATTATTAGTATTATTAGTATTATTAGTATTATTAGTATTATTAGTATTATTAGTATTATTAGTATTATTAGTATTATTAGTATTATTAGTATTATTAGTATTATTAGTATTATTAGTATTATTAGTATTATTAGTATTATTAGTATTATTAGTATTATTAGTATTATTAGTATTATTAGTATTATTAGTATTATTAGTATTATTAGTATTATTAGTATTATTAGTATTATTAGTATTATTAGTATTATCAGTATTATTACTATTATTATTATTATTATTATTATTATTATTAACGGGAAAGCCCCCGTTATATTTGTTATATTTAACAATGCTTGCTGTATGTGATATGCTGCGTTTGTATCTTGCTATATTAGTATAATATGATGCAGTGGCGCACCAAGAGGGGAAGCAAGGGGCCCTGGCACCCCTAGAAGAAGGGGCTTTGTAAAAAGAAAAGAAAACTGGATTTTATTCTTTAAATCAATTTTTATAATTACCTAATGCGTTTTATTGAGTTTGAATTAAATAAATTTTTCTTAAAAATATTTTTATCCGTTCAAGTCGCCCCCCCCCCAAAGATTAGGATTTAGTGCGCCACTGATATGATGTTAATCCTAATATTATTGAAAAGCGTCCGTCCACCCTATATGTAACATATTTCACATATTAATTAGACTTCAAAGCAAGAATTCACAATATTCTAATTCACATTAATTAAACCTTGATTAATGTACTTTTCTTTTGGATGCATTCAATTGAAAAGTTCCACACAGTTTATTTAAAAAAAAGTATTATTATCTGTGGAAGTTGCAAAGATCGTGTAAAAAATATTCCCCCAAATTCAATATTTAATTTCTACAAAGGGAATTAGAATAAGTCAATATTCCTGCGATTTTATTATAAGCTTTAGTTTATTATGCGTAGATTCAACTAATTTTCTGTAAATTTCGGAATTATCCTGTTCCATTCTTCTGGAAAAATTTCTTTGCGCGTTTCTTTGGAAGATACTACTAACTAAGAATATATTAATCAAGGTTTCAACGAATGTAAATTATAATGGGTAATTTTGTGTTTAACATTACTTGAATAAATAATATATGTTACTTTCGCGAGTAACTGTATTTTGTTGAAAGAAAGTGTGTTGGAACTCGGAAGAATGGGGCACGAATATTAAGACGAAGGAGAGTTTGAATGCAGGTGCATCCAGGTTTCAGATGTTTTTTTTTTAAATTTCGATTTGTGCTTGTAACGAGACTTCTGTCGAATCGAAAAAATAGTGTCGATGGAAGGTTTACATTTCAAAAGTTTACCCGAGGGAGGCCACTATCTGTCCAAGAGGAGTTTTGCAACAGGAGGCTGGAGAGCTTTGGCCTGTATTTTGTACCTGGGCCACGGCAGGTGGTTCCCCATAGAACCATTGTCCAATGATGGCTACCTGCACCAGCACCGCGAATCCCAGTACCAACGCCTGCAACAAGGAGAATAAATGTGTTTTAATATCTGCGCACGGGGACAATCGTAAATCATATTCCGATACACTTTCAGAAAGTCAATTCAATGGTAATTCAGGCTTGCACGATTGACGATAGATTTATGAGCAGCGGTCGCAGAAGCGAAGTCGACGATTTCAACCAAACATTTTTGTCTACAAAAGTCTTCAATATTAACACTAGAACTGCCACACCACGAAAAAAGACTGGTTTTAAATTTTCATTTAAAATTACTCAAATTTATGACTTTGCATTTCGGAATTTTTTTCATGATTTTATTGCAATATCTAAAGAATTAAATTTATCAATTTGTCTTTTCGTCTCCCGCACCCTTTTCGAAGTTACAAATAAACTATAACTAGATATACCGCGCACCACTCATTTTCATATTTTTACTTTTCGTTTGATTGCATGTTGGCAAATACAACACAAAATTCGAAGGAACGTAAATGGTCTGAAATTGGATATTGCAGAAATAATACTTGCGATAGATGCGAGAAATATGTTTGCGGGAAATTTGCATGCAAAAAGGTCTCTACCTCCATTTGCAAGAACTGTCTTCACTAGCAATAAATTTACCATATTTAAGTGTATTCCTAAGTAAGTAGAATAAAAATATGCATAATATTATGTATACAATTTTAGCACTATAAAAATTAAAAAATATGAATAAAAGTAAAATAAATTTTCCTCGCATAACGTCTTTTATAAATAACCAGCCATTGTGACTGATCTAGTAGAAATAGGTATACATTAAGGGGACCTTCCGGTCTAAAAGTCGATTTTATTTTGAAGAATATACTTCTGGCTAGAGGGGATACCAGGAAAAAATACAAAAAAATTGAAAATTAATAATTTTCAAAGGCGTTGAAAGAATGACAAATATAGGGAAAAGTGATTTCAAACTTCAAGCGTCGTTATTTTCTAAAAAATGTCATTTTGTAATTATTTCTGCCCCCAGCCAGAATTATATTCTTCCAAATAAAAAAAGTTTCAGTCGAATCGGGTAATAACTTTTGGAGATACAGATCCCACCGATTTGGATCAATTTTTTGACACCTTGACTTTAACGACTCCCCAGTGCCGTCTGAAATGATTAATTATAAAACAAAAAATATATATCTACAAATTACGACATCCTTAATACAATGCAAAAAGTCCCATTAAATTACACGTAGTAGTTTGCTTTAATTAATTCCTAAATATCACCTATTTTGGAGGGCTCTAGACCAGAAGGTCCCCTTAATTATGAGTAGTTCTAGTGTTAAAATTTCTGGAAGCAATGGTGTAGGTTCTTAGATTACTTATATAATCAACGTAATTTTTTTTTTAACTGCGAATAACATTCCTCCCCGCCTTACTTATTCCAAACACCAATTCATAAATACTTTTAACATTTCAATGGTTTGAAATATTCTGAAATACGTGTAGCAGAGATTGAAATGGACGAACCTCGCTACCACCTGAATTCGAAACGAAATATAACATCCCCAATTTTAAGTGCTCAACACACGTAAACCTAAACCTCGAATATTCAGCCAAGCCCTAAATAGAGCGCGTCGTAGTAACATTCGGACGCGTGTCTGCTCGCTCCCTTTCTAAGTTCACCAGAAAATGGTCCGGCTGAATTGCTGCGGGCTCTCCCCTTGTTAGACGGGATTTATTTAACTACTACTGCTGCGACATTCCTGATTTAACGTTATATTCCCAGCGCTCTACCCTCGGTACTGTAATTTATCCGCGGACAAGCAATTGCTTAACCTGGGCCCAGCGTCGAATAAGCGCCGATATAAGTTGGAAAATATTATACAGGCAGAAAGAGCCCGGCGGAGTCTTTTTCTAACGAGGCATTTCGCAAAACTGGTTTCCACTCTTATCGTCGCTTCCTTTAATGCATATAATCACACCTATTGGCGATCATCGGCAATAAAACAAAAGCTATAGGGCCCGTTACGCGAGGCAGGGAATGTCGGAAATATTAATGTTATTCGACGTAGGGCGAGACGTACTTAACGATCGCGACAGCTGCACTTACTGCTATTACTAGCGGGCGTTACTACTGCATTACTTTTCATTCAAGTCCCGTCCCGCGCGTACAAATAGTCGATCGAGATCGACATCCGGATCTCCGACACAGCGAAATAAGAAAAATCCCGTGCATCCTTCGTGAGAGTCGTTCCACGAGTTTCTGCGGGCCGTTTTATAAAGCTATACTCACACTGAGGGCAGCCGGAGAACTTTCGATTACGTTTCGACTGCTTAATTGGCCGAGCGTTTCGATAAACCACCTGAGACGTATGTAATCGCTGGGACGCAGGAAGTAATATCTCAAGCGACCGCGGATCACGGCTTTCGTTAGATAACAACGTCACCCGATTAACTCAAGTCCAACGCACCAAATGTCAGCTCTCCGGAAATGAGAATTCATTATCTCTCAACACTTTTTGTTAGGAGCTTGAACAATTTCTCTTTCTGCCCTGATGCGAGCACTGAGTTACAAGTCAACACAATTTTCCCCATTCATTGTGAATCCTTGAATTTCCATGTTAATATATATATTTAAACTTCTGTTTTTGTTACACACTTATAATCTATGAGTTAAGTGCCTAATTTGTAACACTAAGTCGCGTTATTATCAGTGGCGGATTTAAGGGAAGGTTCCGGTCTAAAATCGATTTTTTTTTATTTCATTTTTTGAATGTTTAACCTTTTAGGAATACGTGTTTAAAAGGATTTATTGAAATTCGTAAAATTCCCGAAGTTATAGGCATTTGAGTAGCGGCAAATGCATGGGTAACCCCCGGCCACTCGGCACTCACGTAAACTTTAAACGCGTTTTTCTCTAAACAGTGTTCTCAAAACGGTGGGACCTGTATCTTCAAAAATTATTATCCGATTCTACTGAAACTTTTTTTATTTTGAAGAATATACTTCTGGCTAGGGGGGATATCAGAAAAAATACAAAAAATTGAACATTTATAATTTTCAAAGGCGTTGAAAGGATGAAAACTATAGGGAAAAAGTGATTTCAAACTTCAAGTATCGTTATTTTCTAAAAAATCTGTCATTTTTGTAATTTGTTCTGGTTCCCCCCTAGCCAGAAGTATATTCTTCAAAATAAAAAAAGTTTCAGTCGAATCGGATAATAACTTTTGGAGATACAGGTCCCACCGATTTGGATCAATTTTTTGACACCTTGACTTTAACGACTCTCCAGTAGCGTCTACACTGATTAATTATAAAACAAAAAATATATTTCTGCAGCTTAAGACATCCTTAATACAATGCAAAAAGTCCCATTAAATTATATATAGTAGTTTTCCTTTAATTAATTCCTAAATATCACCTATTTTTTGGGACTCTAGACCGGAAGGTCCCCTTAAGGGAAAAGGCCCACGTGGTAAACGTTCTGGGACACCCTGTATACACAGCAGAAATAGAAATAAATTTAAGCGCGTGTGGTATGAAAATTATGGGAAACAAAAGAGTATAATGTTTGGATAAAATCATATTTTTTTTTTGAAGATGGGGCCCTGCGGGGCCTTCTGGGCAGGGCCCAGACGGCAACTGCTCATCGGCCGCCTGTTAAATCCGCCACTGGTTATTATCGATGTACGCTCATGGTACGAGTGCAGGAGTATCATGAAATATTTTCAAACTCACTTGATATGGTGCTGGTAAGTAGATGCCGCTGTTTAAAGAAAGCAGGAAGACGCATTTGACCAAGAGAGCCGCAAAGACGAGAGCAGCGGGTAAGCCAACTAATCGAAATGCAGCGCAGGACAGTGGATTTTGACTGAGGGAGGGTGCTGCTGAGAGTCCTGCCAGAAGGAACAGTCCCAAGAGGAGAGCTTGTCCCAGGAACAAATGTCGTCTGTTTGGCGCGGTTACTCTCGCCTGAAAAACATCGTCAGATTTGTTTTGTGTTAGCTACATGCTGATACGTTACTTACAATGAAATTAATCAAATAGATTTATTCGCAATAGATTTATCTCACTGTTATATATTCGCATACTTCCAACCTGCGGCGCACTCAGGATTTAATCTTGGGTGGAGCCGAGTTGAACGGATACAAATATTTTTAATGTAAAATTCAATAAATTTAAAGAATATCCGATTTTCATTCAAGATTACATCGAGAAAAAAAATCATAAATTTTTTTTACAATCTTAAAATATGTATAAATTCATACCAAAAAGACTTTTTACCCTGTGTTACAGTTTTCTTTAAAAGAAATCCTAAATGTTTTTAAGGGATTACAGGAGAATGTACCTTTAACAATTCTATATTGGAATAACTTGTTTTACAATTAGTGTATCGCAAGTCAAAGTGGTTGTAATTATATATGTATGTCAACGTCTGCCATGGACCTGTTAATTACTAGTATAGGAAGAGGGAATAGAACACAATGTGGCCACTCAACGAAGAGGCTGAGGGAATTGTTAAGTATGTTCTGATGGTTCGCTTAAAAGCCTACAAAACGATGAAAAATGAATGTGTAATTTGCGCGGAACAACCAATTAGGAGACGAGTGATTTATATTCACTGAAAGGAGACTAGATTGTTCAGCATTTTCTCAGAAAGAAATTCTGGTGAGATAATACACGCACCGCGATCTTTCGCGCGAGATCATCAGCATGCTCTAATTTTCCTTGCCCGACGAGGAAAATCTAAATAAGGTAAACAGAAAGTATACCTCTGGATACGTCTAGAGGCTGACTTTCGTTCTTCTTCCCCCGCGTTTGTCCCATTAGGTTTCGACACAGTGGAATCGCGCGACGGGGACCGTTGCGTACCAAACTGCAAAGCGATTCGTTGCGTGTCGCGGTGTAATTATATACAGATTGAAGTAATTGCATAGATTGGTTTCTCTAATTAGAATGATTAATAATACGCTCGCGCAGTTTAGCGCGAGCAGTCAGCAACTTGATCTAAATTTGTTAAACAACGTCAACCTATTAATTTAGTGTGATTAACGATGCTCCGACTTTCTTCCACATAAATAAATATTGATCTGTTCCGTACGTATACTTAGTCACTAAGGTCACTTCCAATCTGCGAACGCTGGTAGATCCAACAGTTAAGCTTTTAATTTGTGCTAGGGCTGTAACGAATATTCGAATGCTAAGTATTCGAATACCAGAGAATTCGAAGTTGAGATTCAAGTATTCGAATACCAAAGAATTCGAACTTGCGATTCAAGTATTCGAATACCAAAGAATTCGAACTTGAGATTTAAGTATTTGAATACTAGTGAATTCGAACTTGAGATTCAAGTATTCGAGTAGCAGAGAATTCAAATATTTAAATAATAAGGTGTATTCGAATATTTAAATAATAAGGTGTATTCGAATATTCGGATAATCAGGAGGATTCGAATACAAGAGAATTCGAATTTGAGATTCGAGTATTCGAATACCAGAGAATTCGAATTTGAGATTTGAGTGTTCGAATACCAGAGAATTCGAATTTGAGATTTGAGTATTCGAATACCAGAGAATTCGTATTTGAGATTTGAGTATTCGAATACCAGAGAATTCGAATACTTGAGTATTGGAATTGCAGAGATTTCGAATATTTGAGTATTCGAATTGTAGAGATTTCGAATATTTGAGTATTCGAATTGCAGAGAATTCGAATATTTGAGAATTCGAATGTTTGAGTATTCGAATGCCAGAGAATTCCAATATTTGAGTATTCGAATGCCAGAGAATTCCAATATTTGAGTATTCGAATGCCAGAGAATTCCAATATTTGAGTATTCGAATGCCAGAGAATTCCAATATTCGAATAATCAGTAGTATTTGAATAATTAGGAGTTTTAATATTCGAAGAAATTATTCGTATTCGAAATTATCCGAACAATCACAGCTCTACTTTGGGCCTCACTCACGGAGGAACAAGAGAAATCGCAAATGCAACTCCGTCTCGAGCGAATCAAACGGAGACACTCTTTGACTACTGCGCTTTTCATAAGTTGAAAAGGAGAAAAAGAGGGAAGTGTAATTGTGTGATACTGGGTAGCATAATGGTAGCTTTGGACGTGGCATAAACATCGGGTTTGGTACCAGAGAGACTTTCCTGGCTACTCCTGTTCAATGGAGTGTATCGATACGAGCAGACGACACGGGAAGGAGAAATAGGCAATCGACATGCAAACTAGGCCTAGGTCTCGGCGAAATTGCGAGCGTGCCGGTTATTGGAGCTTGTCGAGATACGAACGAAAACAATTACCACGGATTCCTGTGCGCGTAGCCACGTGCTGTCGAGAGAGACAGAGACACAGATTCTTTCCTAAGCTCTATTAACTCGCTCCTTCCTCAAATCTCCATTACTGATGATTACACGGCCGCGAAAATACGTCTCGTCCCATTGAACGCGATAGGTTCGACGATCTTCCCGCTTTTCCTTACCACGTGACAGAGAAATCTCGCGCTCGGTTTCCGGCAGCACGGATAGTTCACTTGCACATTAAATTTTATTACAGGTAATCTATTTAAATTCCAAAATAACCTCCCGCACGATTCTGTTGTTGAACATGTATCGGCGAAAGTTGACCCATATCCCTTCAAGAAATCTTTACGGAATACTTTCAAGCTTTTAAAATGTACCTCGTAACGCCGCTTTTATTATATTAAAAATCCTAAATTTGTTCTTAATAAAGAACAAACATCAAATTATAATAGAATCGATTATAGCGAGACAAATATTTGCAGGAATTAACAATTTGAAGGAAACCGCCTTACAAATTTCAAATCAGGATAAATAACATTTTCTACACATTCGATAAAAGAAAAGTATAAAAAAACTGTAGAATCATTCTTCCATGCTAAGAACAAGTCAAGTCATCTCGCAAGGGATGCTTGGATATTCGAAAATTCAAAAGAATTCGAACCTTTCCAGAAATGTAGTTTAAGTGATGCTAATAACGTAACCCTTTTCTGTTTCGGCAATGAAACGATCCTAGGGGTGCAAACACTCCCTTGAAGAAACTGTTGAGTGTGCGTATTAGCCTAGACATCTACGAAACCGCAAAAGTTTAATTCAAAGTTTTATTGCTTTCTGATATCCTACAATATCACAGAGATGGAAAAATTGTATTTAAATAAAAATTCATACAACGACTAAAAGTTAAAAAAAAGATTCGTCGTGTGTTGAATAAAATTACCACGGGTTAACAGAAAATAAGTTAAACTCACAGTTAAAGTTAAAAAACTTTTTCGACGCTAAAATTGAAACGCTCGACGAATACAAAAATTAACTTTAATCGTCAAATAATCTAAAGTTAAAGTAGCTTTTATTTTTTCCGTTATGTAAATAATTTTCCAACAAATTCGCCAACAAAGAATTCTGGAAAAAGGGGACAAATTTTACCGAAATTCCTTATCGCCTTACTGTAGGATATAAAAAATCATAAAACTATGAATGGAACTTTTCCTCGATATCTTTTACGGTTTCGCAGATACCCGCGACAGCTAACACGAAAGCTCCCAATTTCTTTGGAGGGTTGTTTCCACCCGAAGGACCGTCTCATTGCCGAAGCATCAGCCGAACTACATATCTGCAGAGTTCGAAACTCTTTGGAATTGTCGAGTTGCCGATCCCTTGCCGGTGCCCTTACAGTTGTCCAGTTTAGTTTGCGATAACATTAGTCAGGCCAGCGTGTTGCGAAGGTAAACGAACCGACCTTGAGCAGTACGAAAACCTCGAAGCCAGCCATGAGGAGCATCGTGGCCGTGCTAAGGGCCGCCAGAGGAAGAGCCCAGGGTCGTTGTCTGAGCAAGGACCTCGAGTACGGTTGGGTATCGGCCTCGATCGCCTCATTCTTTTTCCCAGCCGTCCCGAACACCGAAACTGTCCTGTTCGGTGCCGGCACGCTGATGACACTCGCCACGCTGGCCAGGCCGTTCTTGTCCATCGACGCATCACCAGGTACCAGGAAGAATTCCGTAGACAGCTCGTAGTCCTTCGAGGCTTGGACTCGCGTCGCCGTAGTTCCGGTTGGACCGAGCCAGCTTGCCGTGGCCCACGACAGGATAATCGGGCTCAGTCTCATCGCGTCATCCGTACTTCCGTGGTTATCTCTGTGTACGGCTATCTTTTCTCCTTCCCCCTATTTTTTGCTTTTCGCCTCTCGTGTGCGCGCGTGTGTGTGTGCGCGTGCGTTTGTCCGTTTCCAAGTTTCTGTAGCGTCACCGGGACATGCACCGTTTCCTGCGTAAGCGCATCCTTATGCGCCCTCTTCACTTCACTTGGAGGAACAGCACGCCTGCAATTACGATTCGCCGCGGTAATTAAGACGCGCCGGTTCATTTGTCTCGATTTACTGCCGGCTAAAAGAGTGCAAATCGGTTTAACGGGGCTGCGGGGTGACATTGGCGCATACCCTCCGCGAGCAACGGAGGGAAAGTGGAGAAGGAGATCGTAGAAATTTAGACTTTAAATTGCAACTCTTAGGTAATTCAAATAGGGGCTGATTTGCTTCGGTAAAACTTTGAATATTTAACTTTTATATAACGTTCGCAAATTTACCGGGAAATATATGCTTCGTGATAACTTTGCAATGTCTCTCCTCATCGTCATCGAATACAAACGCCTCGGTTAAATACTCTCTGTGGATGCAACGGTGGCGAATCGTTTGTAATTACACCGTGTCGTGATCGTTCACGAGCTGAATGGTCGAAACGTATTATCCGCGAAATAAGATGCAATTTAATGAGAGCTACACCCGAATGCATAGCATCTCTGAGTTTCTAACTCTCACTGCTAAACGGGCAATGAGAAACTGCGCCGAGGAAAAGCTTTAACCGCGACGGGAGAAGCTGATTCCGCGGAGTAACAATTGAAATAACACCGGCAATAATTCCTGCGCTAACTAAACCAAATAAACCACAAGCTACTCCCAGCGAGAGCCAAGCATGACCAGTCCGCAGGCATTCACGGAGTCTAACACCATTAATTATTATGAACAGGGTCAGCCGTAAGTAGAGTGAAGCAGGGTCCGAGTAAAACCGGAGTAAAACCCGTAAAAGACAGGTATCGCGGTGTACAACTATTCCGATCGAATGTTTGTTAAATTAAGCGGGGTGCTTAACTGTATATTTAATCGCGGTAGGGAACTAAACCTTTCGGACGTCGATCATCCTCTGTCTTCGATGTGCCGGCGATACTGCGTCCCGCACATTTCTTTCCCGCGAAGAGCTCTCCTAGCGGCGGTACTGTATCCCTGCGCTTTTATACGAGCACTTTTGGTATTGCCGAATAGCTGAACACTAACCGCAGGACGGTCCTCGAGAGCTTTCGTATCCCCGGAGAATGTTACTTTATCGCGGCGGATAATTGGAGTGATTAAAGATCGACGAGCACTGCGCAGGGTATCCCAATGATCTTTGATACCGGAGGGTATTTTCTGTCAGAACATGGATCGGTTGCCCCCCCGATGGGACGAGTCAATGGAGTGGCCACGGAGCGCGTGTCAGGAGAGCCAAACTCCGACTAAACCAACGAGCATTCGCCGGGGAGAAACTGGAAGCAGACTGGAGTTCCGTTCTGGAGGTGAAGCCTATCCGTTACGGAGGAGCCAGGGAGATGGTGATGACGATGCCGAGGTGGTAGTGGCATACAGCAGGAGCGGATCCACGCGATTCCCCCGGCAAGATTTCCCTTTTCTACCAAATTTGGGAAAACAGAAGAACGTTGAAATCGGCGTGGAAACTCGGCGTGCTAAATACGCCACTGTCTCTTATTCGGGCTGTACCATGCTGGAAATTCCAAGCCTCGGGGAACCAACTTCGAATGGATGTTGAGGGGATATTAGATGGTCTTTAAAGCTTTATAAATATTCGTTAGGCGTGCACTTAATAATATCAGTCATTTATGGAGAAAATCTTTACAGGCAGTAAATGCGCACACAATATAGAAAACAGAGAAATTCTATTAAACGTGGACGATACTTTTGTTTCCACTTGTATCTACTTTTTGCAAATACACTGTGCTTCAGTGAAAATATTACAGATATAAACTGTTCAACTGCAGCTTTTGACACGTGAGTCGCAGGGTGCACGGGATATTTATTGGAATTAAAATATTCATTCAAAGGGAAAGGTATTTCCCTTAATTCCCTGAATTCAGTGTCGAAATCAAAGTGGACCAAAAATTGAAATTATGAAAAATATGACAACTGGTAGATATTTTTCGCAATCTACAATTTCTCATCACTTGTTATGGTTCCGCTAGAAATCTGAAGAATATTATAAAATGATGTACTATCCACTAAATCTGTGCTTCGACTGATATCAGTGAATCGGCAGGACGTGCTTTCTCGTGGGTAGAATTCGAAAGCCGTCGGAGGGGACCGTAACCTCGACGAATTTCAATTAATTAATTAGCAATTACCAGAAACAGGGCCACTTTTATCTTGGCGTTTTCGATCTGATCCGCCCCTGAAAAGATGAGAGAAGGAGCAGAGTGGAATAAAAGAGAAATAGAGAGAAGGATCGGAATGAAAGAAAGAAAAAGAGAGAGGCGAGCTGATCCTCCGACGTCGAGGACCGGACCCGGCGACGCATTTACATATCGTACGTGTAATAACCTCGAAAAAGTTTTAACAATGGCCCCTGGGTCCGCCTCGGCCGCGGCGAGCAGAGGAAAAAGGGAGAAAAGGACCTGGGTGGATGACGATCGATTGAAGAAACGTTTAACGAGCTTCTTTCGACTTTGAGCAATGAGGCGTCGTGTACGTCTTCGCGGAATTATTCTCTCTAAGTGGAATGTTTAAGATATGACGATCATAAAAGTCGAAAGAAAGTAGACAGGGCTACATTGATCCTTTCAAACGTTCGCGGATGTAGTTCTACCAGTAAGTTAACAAAGGGTGGCATTATGTATCTTGGCCCAGAAAAAAACACTGTAAAAATTATTTCAATCTGCGACAGTGATAACTAAGTGGAAGTTTATGCAAGTAAGATATTTATTGTGATAATTATTTGCTATATTGTGGCCGCTGCTGTGCTCGAGCTAATTCGTAAGTTGGTTCTGTATATGCTAGAAATATGCAGCATATACGATATACAAAGTAGAGCTGTAAATATTTGAATATTTGAATAATTCGAATACTTTCGAATACGAATAGTTTCTTCGAATATTCGAATAATTGGGAGTATACAATATTTTTTAGTGTATAATTATTTGTTTTTCAAACGACAAATTTGAAACTTTATTAATCTTTGGTAAATCTTTAGCTTCCTACAAAAATGTCTGCTTATACAATTGTTTCTAACTTTATGTAGAAAATGAAGCCTCGTAGATCGCCTGCGAAACAGAATTGGGCATTATTCCAATTGTTTGAAGTAAATGTATATGTATGTAACGTAATTATTCGAATACATTTTTTTTATAGAATATTTTATTTGAGTAATAATTATTTACTCTTTGCAACAAAATATTTCTTCTACTTATTCGGATAATTCATCATCATTTGTTTGAATAATTTGTTCAAATAACGATTGCAAAATAATGTATATAATAATACTAATAACTGATGGCTGCTCTTCGTTTCAAAATTTATAAATTTACCAAAGATTAATAAAGTTTAAAATTTGTAAAGTTTGAAAAAATATTTCATGTTCAAATTCCTATTCGATACAATCCAAAATTCGGTCACTCTGAATATTCGAATACTCTCAATTCTTCGAATATTCGAATACTCCTAATTCTTCAAATATTCGAGTATTCGAATACTCCTAATTCTTCGAATATTAGAATACTCCTAATTTTTCAAATATTCGAGTATTATTCGAATACTCCCAATTCTTCGAATATTCGAGTATTCGAATACTCCTAATTCTTCGAATATTCGAGTATTCGAATACTCCTAATTCTTCGAATATTCGAATACACCTAATTCTTCGATTATTCCAGTATTTGAATACTCCTAATCCTTTGAATATTCGAATACTCCTGACTCTTCGAATATTCGAATCTCAAATTTGAATTCTCTGGTATTCGAATATTTGAAGAATTAGGAGTATTCGAATATTCGAAGGATTAGGAGTATTTGAAGAATTAGGAGTATTCGAATATTCGAAGAATTAGAAGTATTCGAATATTCGAATAACAGCCCTAATACAAAGTATGCAAAATAAGAAATATATTTTTAAAACCCTCCTAACAACGGAACATATTTCTACCAAAGTCCCACTTGTTCAGTCCTGTCCTATAAAAATATATATTTGCATAAGCTCCCGCAGTTTAATTATCGCTAAAAAGAACTGGCTCCTCCTCTAGATGCAAGCAGCGCGTCTCGCACGACGCTGCGCGTTTGAAGGTTTGAACTAGATAACATGTAGGCGGTCGCGCGTCACAGATCAATGATCGTTTGCGCACATACGACACGTTCGGTAGCCGTACGCGATCGATCCCTTGCAACCGAGGTTCGATGAACTCCTTGCCTCGAAAACCGGACAAACCGTTTGCACGCTCAGTTCGGGGACTGTGAGCTTCCCCGATAGTAAGTATGAGCATGCCTCGCATTTCTTGTCCCTCCTGTTTCAACAATGTTTCCGGCGAGCCAGCCCGTCAAATAGGAAGCATAAAATTCTGACGCATCGATGCCGGTGACTTGTACCCATCGTGTCGTTCCCATTCGCTCCAGGCGAAACACTTTTTAACATGTTCGAAATGATCGGGCACACTCTAGCGACTCCTGTTAGCCCTCTGTACGCACTGCACGTTTATTTTTAGTGACATTTTTTTTATTTCGGCATATTTAAAATCTGCATTCTATTTTTAGCGGAGCAATGGCATTGGTAATAGTACCAGTGTATAGTAACTCGGATTTCTCGAAGGTTGCAATTTTTTGTAGGTATAAAAGAATTTGAGCCGAAGGGCTGAGATTTTCTACAGAATCTGGTTAGATAATAGTAGCTCGAGTATCATTTCTTGGGAATAAAATACACTGCAAATGGTAAATAGATATACGTTTAAAAAGCTGCGGAAATATGTTTTTGGCATCATTTTATGCTTGCAATATTCTGGTCCCATTTTATTTCCCTGGATAGATATTGCACCGCTACACAATACTGTAAGGCACGCAGTGGTTTAAAATGCGATTCTAGCTAAGCTAAATTATTTTCGTACTATACCGTTTTGTACCTTTACTTTAAAAGTATTTACTCATTTATTATTTTTAATGTTATTTCTACACAGGCGAACACCTGTATTTTTACGTACACATAAATAAGTAGAAATAACAGTAAAAATAACAAATGTGTAAATATTTTTAAAGCGCACATACGTACAGGACAAAATAATGACAAAAATAATTTTGCTTAGCTAGAATCGCATTTTAAAACCACTGTGCTGCGGCGTGTACGTGAATGAATTTTTCATTCATTCCTGTTGAAGTTCTTCAGCGGTCTATACGTACGTGTCGTGGTTTCTTTTCGAGTATCTGGTAACAACGTCACCGACAAACAGGCCCGAGCAGAAAACATAAATATTAAACCTGCCGAATTTGGACCGTACTTTTGCCGCGTGTTCTTGCAAAGACAGTTTTTCTTGCCTCTCCTTGGGTGTGGATGTGGCCGACATCCTCCTCGTTATCTGAAACAAGCATCAGTGAAATCAATAAAGACACGATGATGGGTTTACGATGCTACCTGTAAAAAAAATTAATGCATTTAAAATAAAGCGATATTGCAATATAATATTATACAGGATGTTTCAAACAGGTCTGCGACTTTGATAATGGCCAGTAAAGTGAGTAAAAAATGTGTGGCGAAGATGGTTCGGACACGTAATATTCTCATCTTCTACTTACTAAGGAATTAATAATTCTGATACGGTTTCAGAATACCAAGGTATAAAAATAACAGAAACCTCAATTGTCTGTTTTTTTACCTGTACAAAAAAATAAAATGTAGCATTTACTTAAAAATATAAATTATTTAGTTGAGTAATACAGAAGCTTTCCTTCCATTTTTTAATTTTTATACAAACATTAATCTCGATTTACAAGGTTTTTATTTCTGCGAAATCAATGTACCATGTAATAAATCCCGAGTTGGGTATTATCGTTAATTGTGACATATTCATGTGTTTTACAGTATAATATTATTTATTACCGAATGGGAAAAAGGCGTTCGACTAGGGTTGCCTACTTTTTTCGGGAAGATATAGTACTTTACGATCAAATGAAATAAAGAATATAGTATATTGTGAAAAAAAATATAGTACATTGTACAAAAAAATATAGTACTTTTATATACAGCACATTTTATTTTCTAAATATATATTTTCTTTGCGCATTTTTGCATTATTAATTTACTATCTTTAACAAATAATGTCGAAGGTCTGACTGTACCTACTGAAAGTACAAATTCATGAGTTTTACAATATAATATTATTTATTACCGAATGGGAAAAAGGCGTTCGACTAGGGTTGCCAACTTTTTTCGGGAAGATATAGTACTTTACGACCAAAGGAAATAAAGAATATAGTACATTGAGAAAAAAAATATAGTACTTTTATATACAGCACATTTTATTTTCTAAATATATATTTTCTTTGCGCATTTTTGCATTATTAATTTACTATCTTTAACAAATAATGTCGAAGGTCTGACTGTACCTACTGAAAGTACAAATTAATATATGTGAGGAAATCATTTCGTAGAAGGGATATACCGGCTCAGTTTCCCTCTTCCCTCAACTTCATATTCATTACAAAAAAAAATCCTCTTTGTTGCCACAGAATAAAAAAAAAAATAAAAATTGTAGAATTTCATCGATGTATCGAAAGTACAGTATTTTTACGTACTATATCTTTTTCTAACTGTACGTAGTATACAATACAAAAATACAGTACGATACTATATATTATAGTACGGGGGCAACAATGGCAACTCTACGTCCGACCCTGACAACCTTAATTTGTCAAGCTACGTTCATTGAATATTTTTCAAACACCCTATATACCTGGTAGTATTATTTACATTTCTCATTGATACACCAGTCTCCCTGCAAACACGAATATAGATCCGCCTGGGCGATAATTGATCGTGGAAGGAAAGCATTACAGATCCTCCTAGCGAAACACTTTTCCCAGTGATAATTGCCGTACTGTTACCGCCCGGTGTCGTTAGAAGAGAGATTTATGTCCTCGCGGGTTGAAGTTCACAAATACCTCTGCCCAGAGAAATGCTCTAACCATTCCCGAGCACAGGAAAAGTTCGCGGAACAATGGGCGCTGTCGAAGAGCGAACAGCGAAAATCCTTCCCCGAAGCTAGTGTACACAAATGCGTACAATGTACAATGTCTCGCAATGGCCACACCCGGTCACTTTCTCCGCCAAAGCCAAAGTCATTCTTGTACTGTAAGTTACTACGCTTAATGACGCAAGCTGCCCACGCTCGGATCTAACGCGCGAAGCACGGTGAACCGCTTTCCTTCTGGTACGTCGGCCAGCCGTGGAATGTAAATTGCAACCGCAGCCGAATAAGCGAAAAAAGGATAATTAAGACGCGACTCTTTAACGGCAAAAAGCGGAAGATCGAGTCGTATGACGGCCCTGACCGAATTTCTTTGCTCCTCGGGATCCATCATTGAGACCTTAGGCTCACGAAAATTCTCCCAGCGAACGAGACTGCGTACAATGATTACAGATAAACTATTATCATGCCAGGCTTGTGAATTTATTTATTCATGTTGCGTGAAAGTTTCGTCGCGGTTTTATCGCTTTTATCAACTGATTGCGAGTTAATTTGTGGCGAAGATATTTCTACTTTTAATTCTCCTCTGTGAAGGGTTAATAATTAGTAGCGGCAAAATATGCTTCAGCACTGAAATATTATCTTTTGCACATATGAGCCGTTTATTTTGAAAGTGACCTAAGTCCATTTATATTTAAAAAAATTTTATATATAAATTTTTAATACTAAGTTTTACATGTTACTACAGTCAACAACAAAAAAATTGACAAATGGACTTAGACCACTTTCAAAATAAACGGCTCATATAGTCAATAATATTTGCTAGTAAAAGATACAATCAGACGTTTGAATATTTTCAGAAGTTACGTGAATGGTAATAAACTAGTAAATAAGTGGAAAAAGCATATCCCTTAGAACTTAAACATTTCCCCTGCTATAGAGGAAAGGAATTTATTACCTTGAAAATTGTGACAGAGAGAAAAAAATCATGGGAACAAAAAATATCCTACTGTATAATTTTAGGATTAACTGTGTTTAGATTCTCATTGTGAAACTATTTTTCCTAGTTTAAGTAAATAGCAAACGTTTCCATTCGTCAATTAGCGAATGTTCGATTTTACGCGCGTGATATTAAATTGTTTAATGTGTTCTCCACCGAGGATTGCTTCTATGCAAAAGAATCTGTCGAGCTTGGTGAGCGCGAAATTCCTTCCTCTACCCGAGGAACCCTAAATGATGCAGAGTACCGAACTCTCGGTGTTGCGGTAAGAGAGGAGAGAAGTCGCTTGCAACCGGTTTCGACAAACTAAAGCTAAATAAAGTCATGTACCGGCGTGAACGAAGGAAATCGTTCGACCGATAATTGCGCCCTCGAAAAACTTTTGGGCCTTGCTCGCGAAACGATCGTTATTCACCGTGTAATATTTAAGAACGGTAATCATCAATTTTGAGGGCATATTTCCGTAATTCGCGCAGTCGTCCAAAAGATATGAGTCCGTATGCAATCTCACTGTATCTAACAGATAGGTACACGTTAATAATGATTGATAAGTAGGAATAAATTTTAGGGAGCTACAAATTTTGAGTAGCGGCAAATTTTGGGGAGCATCGAATTTTGGTGAGCGACAATTTTGGGGAGTGGCAAATTTTGGGGAGTATCAAATTTTTGGGAGTGACAAATTTTAAGGAGTATCCAAATTTTGGGGAGCGACAAATTTTGGGGAGAGGCAAATTTTGGGGAGCGAAAAATTTTGGGGAGTGGCAAATTTTGGGAAGTAACAAATTATGGGGAGTGATAAATTTTGGGGAGCATCAAATTTTGCGGAGTATCAAAATTTTGGGAGCATCAAATTTTGCGGAGTATCAAAATATTGGGGAGCATCAAATTTTGTGGAGTATCAAAATTTTGGGAGTGGCAAATTTTGGGGAGTGGGAAATTTTGGGGAGCGAAAAATTTTGGGAAGTGGTCAATTTTGAGAAGTAACAAATTATGGGGAGTGATAAATTTCGGGGAGCGGCAAATTTTGGGGAACGGTAAATTTTGGGGAGCATCAAATTTGGGGGAATATCAAAATTTGGGGAAGCGACAAATTTTGGGGAGCATCAAATTTTGAGGAGTGGCAAATTTTGGGGAGCGAAAAATTTTGGGAAGTGGTAAATTTTGGGGAGTAACAAATTATGGGGAGTGATAAATTTCGGGGAGCGGCAAATTTTGGGGAACGGTAAATTTTGGGGAGCTTCAAATTTGGGGGAATATCAAAATTTGGGGAGCATCAAAATTTTGGGAGTGGCAAATTTTGGGGAACATCAAATTTTGAGAGCTACAAATTTTTGGGAGCCGCAAATTTTGAGGAGCATGAAATTTTGGAGAGCTACAAATTTTGGGTAGCGTTAAATTGTGGGGAGCGGCAAGTTTTGAGCGAAAGGAATTGTAAAAGGTTTAAACACAGAGGTTTGAGACAACTTTAAAAACAATTTACATTTTTTTCATGTAGCGAATCAGCAATGACTCATATCTGAGTTGCCACATTGAATTAATTTTGAAATTGTCTCGACTCTTAAATGAACATATTTGATGATATTTCGCAGAAAGGGCGGCAGACGCTTGTTAGCCTAGGGGCGTCAATCCTCAAATCCGCCCCTGCTAAAGCGAGACGTAAATTAATAACATCAATATCTTCCTAGCTTCTTTCCTACATACTTTCAAACACCCTAATGATCTGAGAAGATAGAATTTCTCCATAATTCAATACCCTGGGTTTAACAACCAACAAATTGGTATTTGATTTCCCATCCAAGTGACAAATGATCGAAGCTTGGTCGCATTGTTTATTGTAATTCTTTTTGTATCTGAGGCGCATGGCTGTGTTCCGTGTTCGAGAATTAATCGTCGAGGAGCATGCACCCAGGATAATTAATAACAATTCTCCCGAAGCGATACCTGTGATCGATCAAGGAGCCAACATTCTTTCGCGACTCACCCCTTTGTCTATCCTTCGCCTCGTCGGATTTGATATGTTGATAAGTCGACCCCTTCACGGCGATTCATTTGAATATAAATCTGGCTGTCTACACACGTTCCGAGTCCCACGAGCGAAGGACGGAGATGAGAATAGGGATCGGCAGGGCCGAAGCAAGCAGAAGGGAGAAAGACGAAACGGACATTTCGTATTTTTATTTCGTCTCGCATTGTAACCGCAAACCGCGGTGGTCGGCCATGCGGGATATTTTTTTATTCATCTTCTTTTGGGTTGCGTCTTAGCGCTCGATTTCTTTTATTCCCGTCTTAGCGTTCGCGCGCGCGAGTCCAGTTTGTAACCTTATTTTTGCGGTTCCTTCGAGGACCTACCCTCTCGGAAATACGCGTCGGTTACTGCGAAATATGCATCAGCACCGAGCCAGCGTGCATGGAATAATTTGAAAAGTTTATAATTACACCTTGTCAAACCAGTGTGTAAAAACGAAATCCTGTATTATGCAACTTCCAGTTACAGTTTGGAGGAATAGTCCGTGAACTTAGATGTTGCGTTTGCAGAAGAAAATACAGTTACTCCTATTAATATTCGAACGTCGCGTATGTTTTGCGCTGCCATATTTGTTGCTCTGTATATTAACACACTATTCGCACAGCAGATTAACTTTTTATGTAACACTAATTTACTTATTTTATAAATGTATACGACTTTGCCTGAATTGCAACGCCTTGCATCGAAACTGGCTCCCAACGAGCTAATACATAATTTTCGAATTATAAAGATAACCGTATATTTCTTGCAATTCTGCTTAAGTAAATCTAGCCTTCAATGTGCTACAGCATACATAGTCTCTTTGGTTAATCATCTTCTTTAAACGCTTTCTGTAATTGGACAATTATGTGCCATCTTATAGGAAACGTATTTTAAATTAATACATGCTAGTTAGAAGAGAGTTGTGCCTAGATTTATACACTAGGACAAATAGTTTAATATCAAAGAGGGTAGTAAAATGAATTATTAATTTAACATAATGCGATCACCTTTTTTTCATCATTTGCTGATACGTGGCATTCGAATATTAGTGAGAATATTAATTACACCTGGGATATTATTCGTAAGTAATTAAAAGATTCAAAATACATCAAATAAAAAGAACAAGGACGTTAGTAAATCATAAGGAAACACGTGACATGTGTCAGTCACATCGTATATGTTTTATATTAGTATTGCTTTCCAATACTATAAAGGTGAACTCAAGGATACAATACTATTCTGTAAGTTCGATGACCCGAACCGTGAAAGAATTCATAAACACATTAAACATTTACGCATGATTTCCCTTCGCTTAGATCATTTCACTCTTTAGACCACTACTCAATATTTCTCGACATACACAGTAAAAATCAAGGGACAAAATTACTTAAGTAAAAGTAACACGAGACAACTACAGTTTAGGTGGTTCATTCATCCAAACAGATTAAACGAATAAAATAGATTTAACTCGAAATAGTTTGTGCAACTACGAGGACTTTGTTGGTCAAATATGAACGATTGTATATGTACCCTCTATTTAGGGGTGTTTTCACCCTGAAGCAGGGGCGGATTAGTCGGTATGCATATAGTGTAAGTAGGCTGCAGCCTAGGGCGGCAAATTTTAGGGGAAAGAAATTGAAAAAGGTTTAAACACAGAGGTATGAGACAACTTTAAAAATAATTCACTTTTTTCATGCAGCAAATTATCAATAAGGGGTGATCCTTAAATTACCTAAGGCTTTTGCGGGGGGGAGTCAGGTAGCGCGTTAAATAATATTTTTTAACCTAGTTTTCAATAAATACAAATTCTATCATTATTGTTCCAGAACAGTAGTTTTGGTTTAAATTCCCCGAAACCGAGTTAAATGAATTATACAAACCTTTAAAAGAATTTTAATAACTGAAAAAATTAAGTGTAAAAAATATTACGTAAGGAGGGGGTTGGAATATCAAATCTTACAAATTCTTATACTGGGGGAGGGAGGGGGTAAGAATTCGCCAAAATTACCCTTACGTAATTTAAGGACGGCCTTTAACTCATATGTGAGTTGCCATATTGAATTAAGGAGTAATACCACTATAGCGGCACAAAACCGTAGTGTACCTTTGACAATTGTGAGTAAACAAAGAAATAAGTGGAAAATCTGTTTAAATGCATTTATTATACACGTCTTAAGTAGTTATAAGCTATTTTTTCTTTTCATTTTTCAAAATGGCACTTTAAACGTTTTTTTTCTCGGAACTACGTTTTTCAAATTGGTCAACAGCACCGTTTGAACAAATTTTATTTGATTCACTTGAAATTTTTACAGTAGCTTCTAAACTACATTTCCCCATCGAAGGGAAACTTTTAAGGTTATGCAAAATTTTTAACCTGAAAATGTTTCTGGGCATGGATGAAGGAAACTAGAGAGTGAACTTTATGTTCAAATGCTTACCATTTCTAGGAAAGACAATATTTTACAATATCGATAAGTGCTTCGATGGAGAATGTAGTTTAAAAGTTACTGTAAAATTTTCAAGTGAATCGAAGAAAAATTGTTCAAATGGTGCTGTTGACCAATTTGAAAAACGTGGTTTCGAGCAAAATACGTTTAAAGCGCCATTTTGAAAACAAAAGAAAAAAATGGCTTGGAATTACTTAAGATTATCGACTTACTTCTTTCGTTACCCACCAACAATTTTCAAAGTTACACTACGTTTTTGTGCCACTGCAGCAGTGTTACCCTTAATTTTAAATTAAATGAAGCATCGAGAGTAATAACGGACTGACCCTAGTACTCTGTAAACGGAGAAATAGGCGTTCTAAAAAACAGTGTTTCAACCGCATTTTGTTTTGCACGTGTTGTTGCCAGTGCAGTCAGAAGTTTTAGCTTCTGACACTATTCGAAATGCTCCCTAATGAAGACATAATTAATTTTCTATTTAAATCGTGCCCACGAAATTTCAATGCAACGAGTGAATTTGTTACGCCAATGGTTTTACATTGAAAAGAAAAATATTTTTCCAATATTATAATATAATGATTAATACACTATTCCTGCTAACTCAATTTCGCAAAAAAATATGTGTTAGTCCCTTTTTGTTCTCAATGCCTCAAATATCTTTTAAATATTTTCTACAGGCGATCTCCAAATCCGTCTCTGCCTCAGAGGCGGATTTGGGATTTTCAGGAGGGGGGCGGGGTGCAGAGCGGAATTCAAGATTTTCTTGAGGGGGGGGGGGGCGTAGGTTTGACAAATAAACCAGGGACCTTCCCGATATTTTCCTGCTAAATGAAAAAGTGTTTTTTTGGTATCAATTTATCATATTTTCCCTCATATTGCTAAGTTAAAATAAGTATTTTGCAAATTAAAATAAGAATTTTGCAAATTAAAATAAGTATTTTGCAAATTAAAATAAGTATTTTGCAAATTAAAATAAGTATTTTGCAAATTAAAATAAGTATTTTGCAAATTAAAATAAGTATTTTGCAAATTAAAATAAGTATTCTGCAAATTAAAATAAGTATTTTTCAAATTAAAATAAGTATTTTGCAAATTAAAATAAGTATTCTGCAAATTAAAATAAGTATTGTGCAAATTAAAATAAGTATTCTGCAAATTAAAATAAGTATTCTGCAAATTAAAATAAGTATTCTGCAAATTAAAATAAGTATTTTACAAAATAAAATAAGTATTCTGCAAATTAAAATAAGTATTCTGCAAATTAAAATAAGTATTTTGCAAATTAAAATAAGTATTTTGCAAATTAAAATAAGTATTTCTCCCTTGAGCCCCCCCCCCCCCTGTATCCGCCACTGCTGTGCCTGAAGACCCAAAAACCAGCAGAAAAGAAAAAGTTGCCTCTGTCCCGCAAACCTGCAAACTTTCAAAGAACGCGGAAATTGCAAATCTGCGAAGTTTCCTTATCTCAAAAATATTAAGGAATAATGAAACCAGTCGAACGCCGAAGGAGCCGACGACTGCGAAGGGCAGTAAGTTCAAAGAAACGACGACCCAATGAAGAGTTCCGCGCGACCCGCAGAGCCCGAAGGAAAGCTACGGCACACATTTGCGGTGCGCGCGGCTAGGGGAGTTGAAGAAACGTCCAAAGGGGGCAACTATTATTTTATTCCGCGCGGGAGTGTATTGTTAAAGGGAACTTTTATTACCTCCGCCAAGGACGAAAGCTCGCCACGTAATATCGGGGAGAGCCTGTGCCTGAGTCGTCAAAACGTTTACATCCCTGCGCACGTTCCGCGCGGGACGCGGGCGCGCTTAAAGCCGCGTCGCGCGGCTGTCTGGTGTGCTCACGATGGAGTAACGATATTTATTATACGTCGGCTATGAATTATGGGCCGTTAACTTTGCCTTCGTGACGCGCGGGCCCTTCGCCCCGCGAACGGCCAGCTCGTGGCGGCGAATCGCGCCACTCTTGCCAGGAGAAAAGTCCGCGCGCATAACCTGGCGTGGCCCCTTCCACGCGAGGACATCGTGCTCGTCTGATTGTGAGCGGCTCGCTCGGCCGGATTAATTGAATTTTCATCGAACCCAAACGGTAGACCTGGCTAATGGCTCGCAACGCGCCGCGAGGCAGCCCGGGGGTGGGAAAGAAAGAAACGGCGCAACGAGCTAGACAACTGAAATTTACGGTCTCGTCTTCTGCGTGCTTGCGTGACTTTAATTAGTCCGCCCAGCCTCCGCTCGCGGGATTAAGCTTTTTAATAGCGCCGCTCGTGAGAAAGACGCGGCACAAACCCGATGCTTAAGCAGCTTTAACGGTAAACCTACGGGTCTCGGTAAAAAAAAAAAGAAGAAGCGTCATGTTAAATGCTGATTAGCATTGGCGGCGAGGAAACGGAATGGTCGTCCAGCCGGCCTTCGTGCGGGGATCGATTTTCAATTTGGCCCTTTGAGAGAGCTTACCCTCGCCCCCACCCCGTGTACGCCTGGGTTAACGAAGCTAATGTAACGTGATCGTATATTAGCTTTGAAGGCGTCAGTATTTGTATTCCCTTCCCAGTAATTCCAGCTTTGATAAACGCTCGTATCTCTGGAAGCCAGCAAAAAGCCGGCAGAGGCCACGAATAAAATGGCACGTACATCCGCGCAGAATGCCCCCTCGTTATGGGAAAGCCTGGCGCTGGTGCGGCGACATTCCGAAAGAATTTACCCGGCGTATGACGTAACGTAATTAATTCGCGGCAAAACGATAAATAGAAACGAGCTTCCTGAAGCGCGTTCAAAGAACAGGATCAACGATAGTGTCGGCCGTGGCCGCGGAAGGCTTAAACGAAAGCGATAAAACTGTTGGTTAAAGGCTTCTTTTTATTACGTTCAGGCATTTGAACTCGCCGATATTATCTAACAGCTATTCAAATTTATTCCACGGTACGTGAGCGAACAACACGGGGCCTGTGCTATTTATGCGTTGCGACGGGCAAGAAGTAATGTTGTAACGGCGCGCAAGATGTTTTGGAGATCTTCGATGACGTAGAGGAGGAAATCTGAAACGAAATTGTGTTTTAAACGAGCCAGAAATTAAAGGTGCTCCTTTTTAGTGGAAGAGACCAGAGTGGCCTTAAGTTTTTAGAGGAGATCGCGTGATTACCTTTTTATAATGTTGCATGGGATATCAAGGTAATGTAATAAATACTGGAAGTACCAGTTTTATTCGCAGAGGAAGAAAAAGGCGGAGTACTTATATAGTTCATGCAAGCAAACAAGAAAGAGATCAATCGGAGACGATTCGAGGAATTCGCTGCTATCGGAAATTATTGCTCGCCGAACGTTTAACAAATATGTAGTACGAAAAATTCTTATCGACGGGTATGCTAATATAAATGTGTACCTAATAAGGGAACATTCCGAACCCGGAGATTCGAAAAATTCTGAAACTTTTTGAATATGTAGGAAATTTCCTCCTCGTTACAACGCAATTTTACACGCTAAGGGGGTGTAATTGACCGCTGAAAATCTGGTTATTTCCCGATTTTGTGTTATAACTCGGGAACTGTAAAATATATTTTTTTTGCCAAATGATAGATCTAATTAAGAGGAGTAACTTTTGTTTTGAAACTTTTTTCCTATCTCTTATAGATTGCGAGTTACAAAATAAAATCGAAAAATAGTCGAATTTTCAGGGGTTAATTCCACCGCTGAAAATCTGGTTATTTTCCGATTTTGTGTTATAACTCGTGAACTGTAAAATATTTTTTTCACCAAATGATAGATCTAATTAAAAGAAGTAAGTTTTGTTTTGAAACTTTGTTCCTATCTCTTATAAGATTGCGAGTTACAAAATAAAATCGAAAAATAGCCGAATTTTCAGGAGTTAATTCCACCCTCTTAGAGTGAATTTGGGCAACAAATAAAAATTGCGTTGCAATCAGGAGGAAATCCCCTATATATTCACAAAGTTTCAGAATTTTTTGAATTTCCGGGTTCGGGATCTTCCCCTGTAAGCAGTATTTGCGTTTACAGTTTTAATCAGAGTTTTGTAAACATGAATAGTGCAGAGTCATTTGAATCATTTAAAGAAAACAATGCTGTCTTAATTAGTGTCATATTGAGCATGCATGAATGTGTTGCTTCCAGTAGACCTTGAATTTACCTAAACATTACCTACTATAAGAACATCACATGATTTCGTTTAACATAGATGAAGATAATCCCGATTCTGTCATGAATTTTCCGTAATTTCTGATTCTTTATTTCCCTACTCGTTCAAAACAGGTCAAGTTTTGTTTATAACTTTCTCACTGCATTATTCAATGCGATCATTCCTGTCGTGGGTATTTTTTCTCCCCTCGATAATGTATCTCTATCGCAAGTAATGAATGCAAGAACCTACTCCTTAACTTTTTGCAGCTGCCTATTTGCCATAAACACCAGTTTCACTGAATAAAGTCGACGTAGACAATTTTGCTAATAAATACGTTGAACTTTTCAACTATTCCTAGTTACTCGCTCGTACGTACGATACATATTTATGAACCAATGTGTTTGGACAAGTGTGCTTCATCATCACTTAAGGAAACTAGCTGATAAAAATACAGTTACTGTTATCACACCTGCTGCGTAATGCTATCGATAGTATTATACAAACTAAGGACGTGCTCAGACATATTGGCCGGTGAGTTCGGTTTTGCGAGCAGCGCGCGAGGCGAAATCAGCTACCACCACCTGACGTTCGTGGATTGGCAGTTGAAGTTGCTGGGCCCCTGAAGGGTATGGTGGGGTAACGGGAACGCTGCTCGGCTCCGCGTGAATGAAGCTATCGAGAAAGAATCAATCTTCTGACCAATAAAACTCCTGAATTTTTTCGAACCAAACGCACACCTATTCTGATGTGTGTATCTCTACGCTAAGAACTCGGTTTGGCCTACACGTCAAGAGCTTGACCCTATCCCCACCACTTCTGGCTCACTCTTGTTCTGCGAAGGCGAGAGCAAGTCAGAAAACGTTGAGGAAAGGAGCACCGAGGCAGGCAAGCGGTGTGGTGGGAGAATACCCCTCACGAAACTCACCGGCCAATATATCTGAACACGACCTTAGTGTACAGCTTTTAATGCCTGCAACTGGAAATAACACATTTGCGGATCTATGCGCACATGACATTTCTTC
Organism: Andrena cerasifolii; assembly: GCF_050908995.1. NCBI lineage: Eukaryota > Metazoa > Arthropoda > Insecta > Hymenoptera > Andrenidae > Andrena > Andrena cerasifolii. Next base: position 4,546,063 of record NC_135125.1, on the reverse strand, counting down.
GTTACAAGAAAAAAACTGAGCATACCTTGTATCACGCATTGTGTAAGAAAATAGAGAGTATTCGATGGAACATTAGAGCATTGGGTTCCCCATCGGTTTCAAATGGCAAAGCGCAGGCGTTGCGGTTAGCCAGTTGAGATGAAGCTGCTGAAACCACCATATCGTGTTTTGTGGTTGCAGATCAAGACTGAAAGAAATTGTAAAACGATGTAAATGCATGTAAATGTACGTGAAATACAATACGAGTAAATATAATTTACATGTACTAAAAAAAAGAAATGTTTAATTTTGGAATAATCAAACGACCTCCCATCACATATTATTTAAATTTTCATTGGTCTTCTAACAAGGGAACATCCCGAACCCGGAAAAAATTCACTCTAATGGGGGTGTAATTGACCCCTGAAAATTCGGTTATTTTCCAATTTTGTGTGATAACTCGGGAACTGTAAAATATTTTTTTGCCAAGTGGTAGATCTAATTAAAAGAAGTAACTTTTGTCTTGAAACTTTTTTTCTATCTTTTACAGCTCGTGTGTTATAACACAAAATCGGAAAATAGCCGAATTTTCAGGGGTTAATTACACCCCCTTCGTGTGAATTTGGGCAGCAAACAAAAATTGCGTTGTAATCAGGAAGAAATCCTCTACATATTGACAAAGTTTCAGAATTTTTTGAATTGGGTGTACTTGTAGGAGGTACGGTTGCTTACATTATGTAAGTGTAAATATTTGTAACTAACAATTAGATGGCATGAAGGCAAAGTGAAATGAGAATTTAATTTCTTATAAAAGATTCTCTGAATTTAAAATTGTCAAGTGGTTGACTCGAATTCTGATGCACTCAACAATAATGCGATTTCAACGGAAAGTGATAGAAGACTGGTTATATTTGATATCACTAGCGCAACCTTGTGCAGTTGTCAGTTTTAACAACGCTCGCAAGGTTTATGTAAAACTTCATTTCGCTTGATAAGCAATGCAAATATCATATGTCTTTTTACCATTTATTGTAATATAGGTAAAGTCACATTTCGCGTGACTACAATGATCGAAATGATATTTCATTAATAATGTCATTAGTATAATAATAATTACAATATAATTATCATTCTTTGAATTTTTACAAAAAAATATAAATTACAATTTGTCGTATTAAACCTGTAAAACATCGAGACATTTTGGCTCTATTAAAAAGGAACTCACAAAATAACTATTTCTAGAAATAATGTTAGTCTTATTCATGGAGATTCTATTTGTCCAGCTCTGTGCAGTCCTAAACCTGAGAAAACAATGTTACCAAAATTCGATATCCATTATTGCGATGAATCCCGCGTCACAATGTAAAGTATTTAAAAAAACAGTTTGCTATTGAATCAGGAAAACTTCTGGCACCTATATTAACGTAACAACACATTACAACAAAATAATTCATCTAAGTATGTATTACGTATATATCTAAATAAACGTTAGCTAGCAATGCTTTAAATAAAAATACATTTATCTGGAATCTCAAAATTGGTATCCTTGTACCGTTGTTTACAAAAATTTCCATTCTGTAAAATATATCTGCGTTTCTCTTGTTCGCATGGCTGTAACGTTCTAAATGCAAGAAATGCAAAGATATTGGTATGAGCAATAAGCTAGTTGAGTTTCCTAAATTGATGCACCGTATTGTTTCTTTGCCGCGATCGAGTTCATCGTAAAACTCTGCTCTATCAACGAGAGAGTCGCACGTGTATTCGAGAGGTTGACAGTTACACATAAATATTTTGCCTACGCGTACGAATCTTTGTACCAGTCGATTGGAATAGATAAGAATTAACCATCGATTACACGGTGGTTATTGGAGATAAAGAAAAATTATTTATTGCCAAGAGTTCTTGATTTAAAGCATCACAAAATCCTGATCTGTATTAGATTTTTCACTTTCTGAACTTTCACTAGCTTCTTCGCCTTCAGCCAACTCGGATGAAGGAAGCTTTTTCTCTTCGCTAGCTGAAATTTCTTCAATTTGTGTATACTCCGTAGATAATTCCTTTGTACTAGATTTCTCTTCTCTGCAAAAAAGTGTAATAAATGTATATTGATTAGAGCGAAGTTAATACTATTGCTGACATAATTTCTAGTGATTAATAATTAATTGTATTATTGTAAATTGAACTTACGAAGTTGTTGATGGTGTTTCTTCCGAATCCGAATCTTTTTCCTTCTTTCTCTTGTTTTTACTAACTTTCTTATCGTTTTCAGATGTGGAGCCATAATATTCGTACTGAAAATAAATCCCTCTACAATTCATTCTTTATATACAAATAGGCATTTAAAGGCTGTACTTCCGAAAGGGACCGGTGGACGATCGAGATGAAACTTGGTGGGTATTACGAGAGGTGTGGAAAGACCCCAAATATAAATTTTTAGCTAGAAATTACGAGGGATAATTGTGCATAAAAGGATACACCTTACCGATTCTTTTTAATCACTTTACCACGGTCCCCCCTCTTAACAATATTTCTGTTGACTTATACCGACACAACGCATTCCTCTTTCCAACTTGTCCCGGGTATTAGTATTGGTTGGGGTTAGATTAGTGCGGGGGGCGCGCGCCCGCTCGCGGGCGCGTAAATCATGGTGGCGAACCGATGTGAGTTTAACCATGCTAAAAATGAGTGTGGTTACAAAACTTCAAAAATAAAAAATGGCAGGACGGAAGGGTACCCGGGTAGGGGGGCCTGCACCAACGTCCAAAAAGAATTAACAATAATTTTTTATTAATATTTCGGAACCTAATAAATACCCGAAGCTACAATTTTAGATTTAAGGTCCACACCCCCTCCCCAACCCTCCCCCCCAAACCTCATCTCGATCAGCCACCGGTCGCTTTCGGAATAATATCCCAATTAAACCCTACCGATACACATACCTGATAAAGTGGCCAGAACGAAGGAAAGAATCCAACATCTGCTGTTAAATTAGGCAGAAGCCAGAAATGACATCTGCCGAGTGTTGCGAGCCAAAGAAGACAAACAACGATCAATCTAATAATAACTAACGCCATAATGAATAGAAGGAATCCAGCAAATGCAACACTTATATAATATACTCCGTGGCGTATCGTCAATGGCCACAATGGGAAGAGACAGACACCAATTGCACCTAAAACTACGAGTGTCCCGAAGAACCAGTAGTATATTGGAATTGGCTCGTAAATCCAAACATAAGCATCATTGCAGTCGACAAAATACTGTGTCATGTGCATTTCCAAGCGTACCTGAATTAACCGATAATTCCATAAATTTCTTTCTACTCTATCATATATTATATACAGAACGTCCCATCAAGAAGAGGGCACCTAATCATCAGCAACATAACCATCTATCTCATTATTTCTGTGCTACAACAGAGATTGTTAATAACGAATTCTCAAATCACTGAATGGAATGTAATGGAGACTCCTAAAATCATGCCAGAAGATATTAACCTTTAGAGGACCGGGCCTGGCCACTATAGTAGCCACATAAGAATTTGGGTACTTTGTCGGCCATTTTGGTGGTATATATGCATAAATTTTAAGCAAATAAAATTTACAATTTCAATGAAAAAATCCCAGCCCTCTAAAGGTTAAAAGAACTAATGACACTGTCTAACAAAATCGAACTTTTTTTGGTTCTGTAATATTCAATAGCCGTTTCTTACAGATTTTTGTGCGCTGAAAATGCACTTGTGCACCACCCTCAGTATTCGAGAAATTAGATTAAAAAAAAATGCAAATTTTTAAGTTTGAACATCTTTTGTGTTCAAACAGTAATAGTCATTTGGTTGCTTATTCAGTCAAATTATTCTATGAACCCTCGTGAACACGATACAAGTTATTATTTAATAATAAACATTTAAATATGTTTAAACAACGATCAAAGGAAAAAGAACACCCGAAATGCACCAATTTTTGCAGATATCTTTCTATATATTCTAAAAACTAAGGGTCTAGGAGAAAATCTGACTAATCCACGCGATGCAGCAGACATTTTTTCTTCGGAAACCATCAACAGAAGTGGTAAAACACCCTTTGTTTACACTACAGAAACGAAAGAGTTTGGCAAAACATGCGGCGCGGACAGTGGTTGTCACGCGCGTTACGCGATTCTGTAACGCTGAGCGGCCCACGCGCCATTGAGTACCACTGTGGGCGCCGCACGTTTCGCCAAACTATTTCGCTTCTGTGTTGAAAACAAAACGTGACATACCACTTCTGTTGATGCTTTCCGAAGGAAAAATGTCTGCTGCATTGCGTGGAATAGTCAGATTTTCTCCTGGACCCCGAGTTTTGGAAATAAATTGAAAGATATCTTCAAAAATGGGTGCATTTCGGGTGTCCTTTTCCATTTGATCGATGTTTAAACATATTTAAATGTTCATAATGCAATAATAACGTATATCGTTGTATTCGGGAGGGTTCACAGAATAATTTGGCGCAACAAGCAACCGAATAAGTATTACCGTTCGACCCATAAGATGTTCAAAGTTGAATAATTGCAGTTTTTCTCAAAATCGAATTTCTCAAAAAGGCCGTTTCGGATTTGTTTTCAGTGCACAAAAGTTTATAAGAAACGTCTATTGAATGTTACAGACCAAAATGGCTGTTGGACAGTGCTATCAGGTCTTCCAATTCTGTTATAACGGAAAATATTGAAATTATAGGAAAACCATTACGAATTTTACTGTATTCAGTAAAATAATTCTTGTTTCATTAGATTCACTCTCCAAAAGTATTCTACTTATGTTTGAAACGGCGATGAGTACATACCCTGAGGTTGATAGGACATTATAAACAATAACACTTATATTACTCCAGATCTCATGAAAATAAGTTAACGCTATCGCTTTGTCTTTGAAAACCCACTTTTGGTTTCTTCTTCTTCTCTTCAGTTTTGTCTTCGTTATCTTTCCCACCTGTTGCATCTTTGCTTTCTTTACAATCTTCCTTCTCTTTCTCGGCAGGTTTCTTTTCCTTCTTCACCTCTTTAACTTTCTTCTTTATTCCACGTATTTTACACAATTCCTCCTCGGAAATAACTACTTTTTTCGCTCTGTGAAAGAATTTATGTCTCAGCATCAAGTTGAGGAACTCCGTCACTTGCTCGCGCGCTTGGAATTTCGTTTTGCTCCACGGCGAGTTCTCCAGCAAGGCGTCCACCGCGCGACTGCCAGTGAAGTATTCGACATTGTGGTATCTGTCAAACTTTGTCTTCTTTGACGGTACGTTGTTGTGGATCCACTTAGCAACCGCATATTCCTCTTTAGACGGTTTTTCCTGAATGCCCTCGTTATCTAGAGTTGACATTTCCTGTTGTAAAAACGAGTCCTTAAATTTTGCAATTTTATAAATAATCATTTCGTGCGAACTCGAGTACAGAAATTCGTATAAATTGTCTGTTATATACACGGTTCGTCGTGCGCCGAAAAGTTTTCGGTTAAACACGATTTGTTACGCGTAGAAAAATAATCGGGGTGATAAAGATTCCAATGGTACAGATGGTGACACTCATTGTCAGTATACCGGGGCATAGCGGAGATTAGTGTGATACTTCCGTGCGAAGGGCGCATTCGACGGAATTGTGGAGTTTCCAGGATTGAGGAACTAAAATGATTTATAAAGCGGCGAACCAACTCCACGATCGCAACTGATTCTAGAATTTTCAATAAAGGGATCGAGCGATGTGTTTGATTACGTCATTTGTCGAACTTCATTGGAGCACTTATTAACACTGACACGTGTCTCGGATACATAGAATGGAATTGGCAAGAAAGAAAATTAAATCCTATCCCCTCGGTCACCGAATGAACATTACAAAGCGCGTGTACAGTGAAATAATATCGAGATAATTGCATCCATATGCGATGCTTACATCTTTGCGCTTCCTGCTTTTCCTGCGTTCCGCCATGTTGTAAATTCCGTTTTGCGCGTCAGACTTATCAACTCAGCGAACGCATAGACTATGCGAAAGATAGACTTAACACTCAATGGAAATTTTTACTGCACGACTAGGGAACCCCTTTACCATTTTTGTGTAACTTCCGATATTATCGATTGAGAGTGGAGTAATATTGCAACGCTGTTATCGAAGGAAATTCAAACTAAATGTAATGTTTGGTAATAAAGGTGGTCGTATTTTTATCGACTGACGCAAATTTCTGTAAAATTTAGGACACTGCCGTTCACAGGGGTTTTGCCGCCCGGGCTTGAGAAACAATCGCTTATTTTTTAAAACTAATCTTTATTAAGATTATACTACAAAAGTGCATATTTTTAAATTTAAATTTAAAAATTTTTAATTAAATTAGCGCTATAAAATGGGTTCAAACCAACAATCAATTTTCGCCTGTCAACTTGACTGTTTTTCAAAGTTGCTCCCTCTCCCGTGGAAACAAGTTTGAGGGCGCCCTTGCTCCCAGATACTCCCGGACATTTAAAACATTAAAACAGTCCATTCAGAATTAACCTTTTTACGAGCGAATGAAATTTGTTTTGCGTTAAATAAACTCGAATAGAACAGCGAGGTTAAAGAGCGAATGTGTTTTCGTTTTATTAAGATCCTTTCTGTCTCTTCCGTTGAATGATTTGTAAATCGCGGGTCTCGTAGGACATAATTTTACTCGTGTTTACTTCTGATTCCTGCCACGTGTACCGTTACAATCTGTTTCCGAGCTTTATCGTTAAAGTTGCATGCGACCCTAAAATAGTGAGGGGGTCCAGGGACCCCCCGAACCTGGGACTGCCCAGGACAGAAAAATGCATGGCTATACTTCCGAAAACCGGTCAAACCCGATTGGGCTGAAATTTTGCAAATAGCTTCATTTTGCATAAAAATAACGTTTGCGAGAAGGATTTTTGGCGACTCGAAAATTTTTTTTTTACCATTTCAATGTCATTCTCTATCTTACCGACAGAGCGGAGAATCGGATTCAACAGTTATTCAGTGCATTCTCCTTATTAATCTCCTAAAATCTATAAAACAGAGATCAACTTAGAAAGAGATATCAGCTTGATACTGGGTATTAGTATTGGTTTTGGGTTAGTTTGGGGCGGGGGGCGCGCGCCCGCTCGCGGGCGCGTAAAGCATGGTAGCGAACCGATGTGAGTTTACAGGAAATAAGCGTGATGAAAATACGCTTATTTCACTTATAAAAAAACATGTAGCGGCGGGAACAAAAATTATAACAGATTGCTGGAAGGGGTACACAAATTTAGAGAAATATGGATATGTTCATGAGACGGTGAATCACTCGACAAATTTTGTGGATCCAGACAGCGGAGCATATACCCAAACCATTGAAGCGTCGTGGCGGGCTTTGCGGGCTCGTTTGAGTAGAGGCGGAATTAAGGATGACACCATGATTGATCACATCTGTGAATATTTATGGCGGTATGAAGTGAAGAAGTCAGGCAGAGACCCATTCGAAACATTATTGAACGATATTAAATATGTATATACAGGAGAATAATAAAGAGAATGTTTGAATAACTGTTGTATCCTATTCTCGACTCTGTCGGTAAGGTAGGGAACGGCATTGAAATGGTAAAAAAAAAATTCGAGTCGCCAAAAATCCTTCTCGCAAACGTTATTTTTATGCAAAATGAAGCTATTTGCAAAATTTCAGCCCAATCGGGTTTGACCGGTTTTCGGAAGTTTCGCCAAATGCATTGAATGTTAGGTCGTGTAATATTATTTACAAACACATTGCACACTGGTTAACCTTTATCATCGGTGTAGTAGGTTTCTGTTTCACCGCTCCGCTGGTTCCTCCACAGACGAGGTATAGGATAGACCTACCAACCAATGCATTTTTCTGTCACATCCATGAGGTGGTAGGTCTATCCTATATCTCGTCTGTGGTTCCACCTAGGCCGCCACTGTGCGCGCATGCGCATTGTGTTTGCGCGCCAAACATTTGACTGTTTAGTTATTTGCCGTTGCCAAGGAATGACGACCAGTGGTATGACCGTCGAGTTTTCGAAGTAATCGAATTTAATGTAATTTTCGTCGAATTTACCTAAAAATGGAATGAATTCGTGTTTAAAGTACTTTGCGTTAGTTTCTTTCTAATCGATTTGTGTATTTCTCATATGAAAAGAGAAAGAGAGCTGTAGAATGTATAGCCAAGAAATTATTTTTCTATGCAATTGTAACATGTCGACGATTATGATTCATTCGTTTCAATTTTACATATTTTGCTCAGAATATTATATAATAGTCATGAAGCGTATTGAAAGTTATGTTTGTTAGTCCTGTAGAACCACACACCTGCATGCACTATGCACCTCGTGTGCAGTGGAACCAGGGGCGGATCTAAAGGGGCGAGATAGGGGTGACCCCAAGAGTAATAAAATAGAAAAATATTATGACATTGTGTATTATTCTGTATAAATAATTAATGTGAATTTAATTATTAATATAAATAATTAATGTGAATTTAATTATTAATACAAATAATTAATGTGAATTTAATTATTTAGGCTATAGTATCGGATAGAGATATTAATATATAAATTACAAGCAAATTTTAAATCTGAGAAGATTAAAAAATGTACTTATGTACTTTTACATATTTCGCCCCCTCCAAGAAAGGCACATGAATTCGCCTCTGCGTGGAACACACTATATAGTCTATGGTGATCTTACCTACATATGGCAAGGCAAGCATGGGAGGAAATTGGTAAGCGGTAAGTAGGAAGTTTTCCCATCGCTCACAATTTCTTCGACGTAATGGGCTTTTGTAAATATAGAAATAAAAAAAATGCATTGGTTATTAGAAAGTTATGTTATATGAATCGATCGAGTTGGTATCAAATGTGTAGAAAATTCGACTCAAAAGTTTATAATCTAATTATACTAATATATGATTAGTGGTGGGTACAATATAGTAGTTAATGTAAAAGTAAAATATATAGGAAATAAATAAAAATTTCAACAAGGATTGTAAAATATAGGCATTTTTAATTTTAAATGAACAATTTTAAAAACTCACTTTTTGATGTTACCGTATTTATTGCTCGTATGCGCCTATAATTATTTATTATTGCTTTTAATACGTTTCTTATATACTATTTGGATATTATTTAAAAAAAAAATGAAAATCATAAAAAGGAGTGATTTTTAGAAATGTAATAAAACATAATGTGTTGTATTACATTTTTTAATGATTTCTATATTGAAAAATTGTTATTGATTAATTTTGAATAATTGTTATTGATTCTTTTTGAATAATTGTTATTGCTTCTTTTTGCAATCCATCGAAGAAGATCCTAGTGTGCATATAAATAAATTATTTTATTTTATTTTATATACATATATTCTCATACAATTCGTCACATTTATGAAAATTTATGCAGCCTTGTATTAATAATAATTAAAAAAGATTGCATTTTTTTAAATAATCAGTAAGAGTATGCGAATAGATATTTCATTTTCATATCAATTTTACGGATACTAAGCATTTTTGTTAAGTGAAATAAACAAAATACAAACATAATCTTTCTCAGAGAAATAAGATTTTCTGTGAATAGTGGAAGTCACGAGCAGACGGTTTAGTTTGTCTGTCTATGATTCGATAGGCACTCATTCTACTTCGATTCAGAGGTTCTCTTTTCTTTAAACGGATTGTGGTTTCACTTTGCATGCGATGAAATGAAAATTCATGAAATATAAAACACAGAAATTCGACCATAAAGTAAAAAAAATCAAATATTATTATTTATGAACTGGATAAACTGGGTTAACTAGTCATTTAAAAATTCCTCTGCTTCGAGTAAAACTAGTTGACTCATTGCAAAAATTCAAAAATTTCTCCGGTTTAAAATATACAATTTTAAATACACTGGATGCATTTGGGGTACAAAAATGGCCCCATTAACAGATAAATAATTCTCCCTGCTTTTGTCGTCCACTTGATTTAAAACAATTTTCACTTACTTACCATAGAAAATTTATAACAAAAACCCCTCTAACTTACTAGAAGCTTATCGTTTCATCAAATTCTCATCTTCTTTAAAAAGCAATATTCCTCGCCAAACATTTTTCAGTTTTGTATTTAGTTGAAAGAAAAAATCATTTCGTTCCAAACAGACCAACGAAGACAACAGAATTCTCTCACTTCTAGACGCCTTGATTGCTTCGATTAGATTCAGAGTTTCAAGCTATATTATGGAATGAACAGCGTATATTCGATAAAGCCTGACAGTTAGAAATCTAGAATTTCGTTTAAGTTTCATTACCTTGATGGAGAACGATCGTTTTTATCTATCGTATTTGTGAGACACTCGCGTATGCATTGTATATTATCTGAAGTAGTGATTATGCCTAGGCACTTTCTCAGTATTATGAATGCAAATGGTAATGGCTCGCATTCACTGCTATTGCCTGCGATCTGAAATAGCCTCGTTCCTGGCTACCCAGATACCAGCTACGAATGGATTTTCTTTTTAGTAAATCTGTCACGTTTATCGTGTTTCATATACCCTCGCCTTCAGATCTTTCAGTTTACCTTCTTTTGAATCGAGTGCATCGAAAACTATAACTTACCATTCCTCCGGTGACGGAAACAAATTTTCAGTGTAGGGGAGGCCGGGGCTAAAAGTTGCGATTTCGATAAAACATAAAAAATGACTGGAAAATAATGTAGTTATTCTCTTCACTATTGACTAATTTCTTGTTAAATTTATTACATCTTCTGATTTTAAGCTTGTGTTTAATATATTGTAATAGGTTTCCCATAGAAAGTAATTTATTTGTGGCTGATCGAAGCGGAACTTCTTACCCTTATATGGGGCAAGTTGTTATCGCATTGGGATAAGTTGTTACTATGATAGAAGAGTTGCCTTTTAATGAAATGTTTCATTTTCTAATGAAATAAAGCAGAATTTTATTAATAATGGTTATTTATGAAGGTTCGGACCAACAAAAATGTATTATCTTTAAAAGAAAACCAAAAGCGACAGTTTTTATTTATCTTTACGCATAACTTCGATCGAAGTCGTGTCCCTTTCCGCCTTTCATTCATATGTTCGCATCTTAAAGCACAGCGGAAACAATTTATACATCTGCGGCAGGTCTGTGAAGATAGCACCCCTAAATTCGATTTTTTAAAAAACTCAACGGAATTCGTTTGTTCATCGTATGCCCACGTTTGCCCATAAAAAATTTTCGTTTGCCCACCCTTCAAAAAAAAATTATGGCAAAAAAAAATTTTCATCAGCACCCCCATGAAAACATTTTAATGATTTGACGGTGGGAAATGATTGTTTATCGTTTGCCCACGTTTGCCCATAAAAAATTTTTTTTTGCCCACCCTCCAAAAAAAAGTTATGAACAAAATAAAAAATTTGTCTTCATCACCCATCATGAATGCATTTCAATTTTTTAAAAGAAGGATACGAATGTACCCGACCTGGCCACGTTTGCCCACTCTCAGATTTCATTTGCCCACCCTCCAGAATTTAAATAAAAAATAAAAACCGCGAAAAAATGGGTCTAGATGAAGCGATCGCGTTAAAGTTCGATTATTCTCGAAAATATTATCAAAATCGTTATTTTAACGGTGCAGTCCGTTAGTTTAGATGTAGAAGAGATTTGTCCATGCATTAATTTCGTATGCCCACCCTTCAGAATGGAATTATTAATAAAGATAGCCAAGTAGTGCGGTACCCGTTGAGACGACCAAGTATAAGTTCGATTTTTAATTAATTAAACGATGAAATCGTTTGTTTAACAATGCATATCGTTTGTCCAGATGTAGAAGAGATTTGCCCATGCATTAATTTCGTATGTCCACCCTCCAGAATCGAATTATTAATAAAGATAGTCAAGAAGTGCGGTACCCGTTGAAGCGATCGCGTTAAAGTTCGATTATTCTCGAAAATATTATCAAAATCGTTCTTTCAACGATGCAGTCTGTTAGTTTAGATGTAGAAGAGATTTGCCCATGCATTAATTTCGTATGCCCACCCTCCAGAATCGAATTATTAATAAAGATAGTCAAGAAGTGCGGTACCCGTTGAAGCGATCGCGTTAAAGTTCGATTTTTCTGGAAAATATTATCGAAATCGTTCTTTCAACGATGCAGTCCGTTAGTTTAGATATAGTAGAGATTTGCCCATGCATTAATTTCGTATGTCCACCCTCCAGAATCGAATTATTAATAAAGATAGCCAAGAAGTGCGGTGCCCGTTGAACCGAATACGTTTCTGTTCGTTTTTTTTTCGAATGAATTATCAAAATCGATTGTTCTTACCGTAAAGGTTAAAGGTGTTTGGTGACATGTTATCCAAAAAATGTTGCACACACTTCTTTCTCACTTTATTCGAACGACACTTCAAAAATTATTCACAGAAAAAGATATAACCTCACATGTATATATGGTATGAGGTACTATCCACCATTTTGAATTATCTTTTGTCCGTTATTTTTGCTTCACTATGACTCGTAGCTTCATATAGAGCAGGCCGTGTCTGTAGGTATATATGGTCTAAGTGCAGAATAACATCAGAGTGGTTTTCTAGTCATTTTTCACTAATTACCGCAATGATATCGCACAACGGAAAATAATATAATCTCACAGTTATTTCACAAACCGTAAATGAATGCACGATCTTGCAAGAGTTGCGTCCGAACTCTGTAGATCGACTGACTTTCGTGCGTCGTTGGAAAGAATCGAGAGTATCGCAGACATCTGTTTACGTTTCGGCACGTTCGATCACGACACGCAGCGCCGAGTGCCACTGTCGAAACGTAAACAGATATCTGCGATAGTCTCGAATTCCTTCCAACGACGCTCGAAAGTCAGTCGGTCTACAGAGTTCGGACGCGACTCTTGCAAGATCGTGCATTCATTTACGGTTCGTGAAATAACTGTGAGATTATATTATTTTCCGTTGTGCGATATCATTGCGGTAATTAGTGAAAAATGACTAGAAAACCACTCTGGTGTTATTCTGCACTTAGACCATATATACCTATAGACACGGCCTGCTCTATATGAAGCCACGAGTCATAGTGAAGCAAAAATAACGGTCAAAAGTGACGTCACTTGTGGGCAAAAGATAATTCAAAATGGTGGATAGTACCTCATACCATATATACAAGTGAGGTGATATCTTTTTCTGTGAATAATTTTTGAAGTGTCGACCGAATAAAGTGAGAAAGAAGTGTGCGGAACATTTCTTGGATAACATGTCACCAAACACCTTTAACCTTTACGGTAAGAACAATCGATTTTGATAATTCATTCGGAAAAAAACGAACAGAAAGGTATTCGGTTCAACGGGCACCGCACTTCTTGGCTATCTTTATTAATAATTCAATTCTGGAGGGTGGGCATACGAAATTAATGCATGGGCAAATCTCTTCTACATCTAAACTAACGAACTGCACCGTTGAAAGAACGATTTCGATAATATTTTCCAGAAAAATCGAACTTTAACGCGCTCGCTTCACCTGTGATGAAGATAAATTTTTTATTTTGTTCATAACTTTTTTTTGGAGGGTGGGCAAACGAAATTTTTTATGGGCAAACGTGGGCAAACGATGGACAAACGAATGCCGTTGAGTTTTTCCAAAATTCGAATTTGGGGGTGCTATCTTCACAGACCTCAGGTCAATGGCATTTCAAAGCCCGGAACTTACCGGTATCAAAGGCGGGTCTATTGGAGCCACAGTGACCCTGAAGGATTAAAGATACACTGTTAATAAAGACTGCTAATTTTGCACAATTTTTACGTACCTTTAGTCCATAGACAAATTGTCCCCCAGCCCTTAGAGTCACGTGACATTATTAATTCAGAATCATCACAAGAATCAACTACTAAATTACAATACCAACCTTCACGAACACCCTATACAGGCTGCACTAATAACAATTACTACCTTGAATTCCTTCGGAACCATGGAAGTGAGAGAAATTTTTCTTGCCAAAAGATGTTTAGTGTGACAGGTGCCATCTTATGGCCTTAACGATTTTTCTGCAGGTGGAGTCGTTTACGAGCTACTTTTCCCTTAAGGGGAGGTTCTGGTCTAAATGTCGATTTTTCTTTTATTTCATTTTTCGAATGTTCAACCTTTTAGGAAAACGGGTTTCAAAGGATTTGTTGAAATTCGTAAAATTCCCCAAGTTGTAGGCATTTGAGTCGCGGCAAATACATGGGTCACAACCGGCTACTCGGCGCTCACGTAAAACTTCAAATGCGTTTTTCTCGAAACAGTGTTCTCAAAACGGTGGGACCTGTATCTTCAAAAGTTATTATCCGATTCGACTGAAATTTGTTTTATTTTGAAGATTATTCTTTTGGCTAGGGGGGGGGGGACTAAAAAAATTACAAAAAGTTGAAAATTTATAATTTTTAAAGGCGTTGAAAGGACGAAAAATACAGGGAAAAGTGATTTCAAACTTGAAGTGTCGTTATTTTCTAAAAAAAATGTAATTTTTGTAATTTTTTTAGTCCCCCCCCTAGAAAAAAGAATAATCTTCAAAATAAAAAAGGTTTCAGTCGAATCGGATAATAACTTTTAGAGATACAGGTCCCACCGATTTGGATAAATTTTTTGACGCCTTAACTTTAACGACTCCCCAGGGCTGTTTGCACTGATTAATTATAAAACAAAAAATATATTTCTATAACATAAGACATCCTTAATACAATGCAACAAGTCCCATTAAATTATATATAGTAGTTTTCCTTTAATTAATTCCTAAATATCACCTATTTTTTGGGGCTCTAGACCAGAACCTCCCCTTAAATAGGTACTTCCATGGTTCCGGAAATATTCAAGGCGGTAATTCTTACTGGCCCACCCTATATATGCAAACATCAGTATTCCATGCAAAAGTCGAATAAAAAAAAATGGGGATACACAGAGGGAGAAGAAAACGAGGGTGGAATGAGTAGCCGTTTAAGGGAGCCCCATCAGTCGACTACAGATGTACCCGGAGGGAACGAGATTGATGGGGGGAGGGCGGAGGGGGGCGGATTGTTATATCATTATCGAAGTGGGGTGCACCGAAAGCTCTGTCTACTTTAATGACACGCGATGTGTAGCGTACGAGTGGCCGTACGATCCAGGGAATGGTGCACCCGGTCGTCGAGGTCGGGGGTGGTCGGTGAGGATGGGTTTGTGTGTTGCGTGATGGTCGCCGTTTATCGATTCGCGCCGCCGTGAGGAATGAAGTCGCGGCTAGCTGCTCTATGCCGTGGTGTATCGCGCCCACCCAACCCTCTGTGCCCTCCGCGTAAACGCACCCACGCAATTTCTGCGCCAGCTACGAAACTGGTAACGCTCTATCCCCACGCAACTTCGCGTTCAGGGATCCCGTGCGCGGTGTCCATCGACGTCCCGTGTGATTTACGAGCCATAACTCCGTCGTGATTTACGTTCTCCCGCGGAGCGTTGAAAGAAAGCCGGGATACCTTAGATATTCGTGGTAGATAATCAGTGGGAAGTTAGGTTGTGGGTGGAAGAATTGAGGACCTTTCGACCCGTTGGGTACCTGAGTGCTACCCGGGACAACTTTGAGCAAATGAATATAGTATCGTCTGTGATTGGCTGTGGTATAGTCTGATGTTAGCCGAAAATGATCGAACAATACGACGTTCAATGGCTTGAAGTTATTTCGGGTAGCCGGGTAGGATGGGTCAAAAAGTCATAGCTCTAATTGAGGGTTCATAGGGCGGTATTCTCAGTCGCTACTTATTCTTAAGGGGAGGTTCTGGGCTAAATGTCGATTTTTTTATTTCATTTTTCGAATGTTCAACCTTTTAGGAAAACGCGTTTAAAAGGATTTGTTGAAATTCGTAAAATTCCCGAAGTTATAGGCATTTGAGTCGCGGCAAATGCATGGGCAATAGGGTGGAGCGGAAAATTTGAATTTGAATTTGAATTTTCAGTTGGCCTGGGTGTGGGATAGTTGTCTTTTAATTAACCAAACACAACTGTAAAAATTTTTTTTGAAAAATATTCATGTCTGCAGGTTCCTTTTTCTCCTAAAAATGATTATATGATTACATGATTATATGATTATATGATTATATGATTATATGATTATATGATTATATGATTATATGATTATATGATTATATGATTATATGATTATATAATTATATGATCATTTTTAAGAGAAAAAGGAACCTGATAACATGAATATTTCTCCAAAATTTTTTGGAATTTAAAAAATTTTTTTGGAAATTAAATTTTCGAAAATTTAAATTTGAGTTTCCAGTTGTGTGGCCTGGGTGCGGAATAATTGTATTTTGATTAACCAAACACAACTGTCAATTTTTTTTGGAAAACTATTCATGTTTGCAGGTTCCATTTTCTCCTTTTCTCGAAACACTGTTCTCAAAACGGTGGGACCTGTATCTTCAAAAGTTATTATCCGATTCGACTGAAACTTTTTTTATTTTGAAGATTATTCGTTTGGCTAGGGGGGGGGACTAAACAAAATACAAAAAGTTGAAAATTTATAATTTTCAAAGGCGATGAAAGGACGAAAAATGCAGGGAAAAGTGATTTCAAACTTGAAGTGTCGTTATTTTCTAAAAAAAATGTAATTTTTGTAATTTTTTTTAGTTCCCCCCTAGCCAAATTATAATCGGCGTGCACAGGGTGTAAAGTAATTATATGTCATGGTTCACACAGATGACTCTACGCTTTTGGATCGGTGAAGATCTGTTCCAAAAGTATATCGCAAAATTGACCTTGACCTTGAAATTCAGAGTCGATTTTTTTATTGCTACGTGTTTTTTTTTATTGTTACAGAGAATGTTTCGAAGAATAAATGACAAAAGCAGTTCCTTTCACACTTTTTAGCTGTTATCATCCCAGTGAGTAGAACACATTAAAATAAAAAAAATTGGATCTTCAATTTTGCTGCACATTGTTTTTAACAAATCTCCATCCATCCAGAAGTGCAGAAATACGTATAATTTTCTCACGATATGTATAATGTTAGGTGTTTTTATAAATTGTTTATTGTGACGTTGCATTGGAGAACAGTTTGGAAAAATTGTTTCAATGAAATTGTTACTATTTCGTTAGTGTCGAGTATAGAAACGTAAGGGGGAAGGAATAACGCATAATTGCACTGATTATCTGCTAATAACAAAGATCGCGTGCCAGGGGAGTCAATTACCTAGGGTGCAGAGGCGATACGCTCAATGGACGGTCGCGATTTGAATGAAGCTTGGAGGAATTTGTCGCATTTCAACGTAATCGAAATATTATGCGTACGTTCGCATAAAGCGAAAGTTTCGCATAAAATATTCAATATAGTGTAGAACTTCTTCGAGTACACAAAGCGTTAAGGCCACTGGAACCTCACCCACTTGCATATTTGTGCCTGAAAAATCCACCGCACATAAAACATTAACTCTCGCTGCCTAAAATAATCTGGACTTTATTATTCAAGAATAATTCCCAGCAAAAATTATATAAAAGAAGTATGAAAATAATAGTCCAACGCCGCAGAACCTTTTACATTTTATTCCTGCCGAGATTTCCAATCAATTCACTCCCACTATTATTTTTAATCACTGTAAATAATATCATCGTTTAATCAGATGGATCCTTTTTCGACGGTTCGCGAGTCCGCTTAAATTAATTGTTCCATCGGGCTGTATCAAGTACCGATCGAATGTGCTGATCGAATTACCTTTTTCCTTGAGGCCACATGCATTTCACGTTCTATTTGATAATAATCACGTATGCTGGAGCGAATCTGGGTCCGCGCGTGCACCTGCACGAACATCGTAGGAATGCATACAGAACCCGGCAATCCCCATCTACATAACAAACGCGGAAACAAATGATTGCACCGCACAGCCAAAAATGATCAGTCGATCGTTCCGGGGAACACCTCCGTCCCCAAGTGTCGTTCCAGTGGGGCACGATTTTGGGTCACTCTAAAATGCTAATTCGTACCTTACGTGTTTGCCAT
This sequence comes from Andrena cerasifolii, assembly GCF_050908995.1. Classification (NCBI taxonomy): domain Eukaryota; kingdom Metazoa; phylum Arthropoda; class Insecta; order Hymenoptera; family Andrenidae; genus Andrena; species Andrena cerasifolii. The sequence continues at coordinate 4,528,086 of NC_135125.1, read as the reverse complement.
TTTCTACGTGCGATTGTTGTGCTCTCCTCAAATTTCATTCTTCGCTTTGTACACCCTGCGCGCCGAATCTTTTGTAAAATAGATTTGCCTCGACATTAAATGTGGCAGTATAGTCTTCAGAAATTAATTTAAAGACTATGAGGCTGCGATTTTTTTATTACTGTCTGATGAGAAAATATTTTTCTTCCTGCAGTTATATGTGGTAATTTTTTGCGTTCTGTCTAGATTTTATTTTGTTTATATTTGTTTTGCAGTTTTTTGAGGTTTATGCCTAATTGCTGGGGGGTAGTATTGGTTCTAACCCTCGGTTATCATACTGGGTCAAATTGACCCTGGAATTCTTTAAGAAAAAAACTTTTTGTCGGGACTCTTATTGCTTCAAAATTTTTTTTAAGCACGATGACACTTTGAATGTCAACTTTCAGCGACGGGCATATATTCTACAATGTTCAAACACTATCTCAGAATTTTTTAGACTTAATTTAACAATTAGTTCTTAAATAACAACTGATTGAAAATTGGCAGGGTGAAATTGACCCAGTGTGACAACGACGTTCGAAAAAGTAGGTGTGACAACCGAGGGTTAAATTTTCTTTGGTTCTGATTTTGCGGCGTGATTGAACATTCGGAGTAGGAAGCTTGAAGGTTATTGACGTAATAGGCAATTGTACTGCGATAGTGTGCTCGAAGAGTGATTGTTGTTAGCGGCAACTCGAATTTGCAGTCGTTCGCGAGTTTGAGAGTTAGACATTATTTCAGTAAACTGTTGTGTATAGTGGAATTTCGCTGGATATTGTGCTCATATGAAAGCAGTGGCTATTGAAAAAAAATTATTCGAACAATGGGTGACAAACAATAACATATTTGACAGTCATATTTGCACGTGTATACAATTGTTTCCTAAATAAATATTTAGATCATTTTCTAGTTAATCAATGCTGCTTTATTCATCACTTGCAGGGGCAACACAGTTCGACAGCCATCTGGACTTGTAACATTCAATAGCCGTTTGTTATAGGTTTTCGTGCCCTGAAAACGAAACCGCAAACCGTTTGTCGCCATCACCATTAGTTTTTGAGGAATTCGATTTTGAAAAAAAACTGCAAATTTTCAACTTTGAACATTTTTTGTGTCGAAACGGTAATACTTATTCGGTTGCATGTTGCGCCAAATTATTCTGTGAATCCTCCCGAATACAAAGATATAAGTTATTATTGCATTATGAATATTTAAATATGTTTAAACATCAGTCAAAGGGAAAAGGACACCCGAAAAGCACCCATTTTTGAAGATATCTTTCAATTTATTTCCAAAACTAAGCGACTAGGAGGAAATCTGGCTATTCCACGAGATGCAGCAGACATTTTTCCATACGAAAGCATAAACAGAAGTGGTAAGTCACGTTTTGTTTTCAATACAGAAGCGAAATAGTTTGGCAAAACGTGCGGCGCCAACAGTGGTACTCACGCGCGTTCAGCGATTGTGCTACGCTGAGCGGCAGTGGATCGCGCGCCGCCGTTGACTACCACTGTCGACGCCGCACGTTTCGCCAAACTATTTCGCTTCTGTATTGAAAACAAAACGTGACTTACCACTTCTGTTGATGCTTTCCGATGGAAAAATGTCTGCTGCATCTCGTGGAATAGTCAGATTTCCACCTAGACCTTTAATTTTGGAAATAAATTGAAAGATATCTTCAAAAATGGGTGCATTTCGGGTGTCCTTTTCCCTTTCGTCGATGTTTAAACATATTTAAATGTTCATAATCCAATAATAACTTATAGCGTTGTATTCGGGAGGGTTCATAGAATAATTTGGCGCAACATGCAACCGAATAAGTATTACCGTTTCGACACAAAAAATGTTCAAAGTTGAAAATTTGCAGTTTTTTTTCAAAATCGAATTCCTCAAAAACTGTAGGTGATGGCGACAAACGGTTTGCGGATTCGTTTTCAGGGGACGAAAAGCTGTAAGAAAGAAACAGCTATTGAATGTTACAAGTCCCAAAAAAAAAGTCAAATTTTGTCGAACTGTGTAATGTAAGTAACAGTATAAGAAAAGATTATTTATTCTGTTCCAGATGGGCATGTTTTATTTTCTAACACATATTTATCGCTTGTAATCGATTATTTTTTGTTCTTCGTTCATTATCCACTTTTCTTTTTTACAATTTATCACCATTTGTACCGATGGATGACGAGCATAGTGTTAGAAGCATTACTTACAAGTCATCTGCATAGTTACCTTAGTCACGAATAGATTACTACTCGTTGTTTCTATTCGTCGCCTATTATTTGCATAAATTTTTCTGGTGTATTCGTGGCGAATTGCAGGTGCATTGGAAAATCGATCGAACAAATTGCGCGTTCACGTGCCAATCTGAAATTACGCGTTCCAGTGTACGTGTAATGCAATCAAATGCATTGTATTCTCGTGACAAAGCATTTTTCCCGATTCTAAGGAACGGCAAATGAAAGAGGCGACCAATAAACCGAACAAACCATTCAGTCGATGCTTTCTGATCCAGTTATACCATAGTTGGCGCTCACATTTGATTTGTCAAACACACGTGCAACGTACTCAATAAACATTCCCGCGGTTATTAAATTTTTGGATTAGTTGGAAAGAAAATTCTAGTGTGCAAAATTGATGTGATCTCATAAAATTTCCATGGTTTCTTATAAACTCGTTTCTTATTCCATTTTAAGCTTGATTTTATAATTTTGTCTACGATGAATGCTCTTTTTATAATTCTTCATCGGATAAATGAAAATATGGAAATGTTTTCACTAGTTTCATTGGATTCGGTAGGACAGTTAAATCTCTCAGACTCTACACATCTCTGTCTATATAAAATACTACAATAAAGAGGCAATATTATTATTATTCTTATGTCAACGGGATACAAACCCTTTTTGCTGAAATTTCCTGTACACAGAGTTCTTACAATTAAATAACAATGAATATTCTTGAAGACATTATTAGCGTTGCTGTAACGCAACGCATTTCCTAAATCTGTGTTTTCCAACCCTTATTGAATCGCAACCCCCCGCTCCTCATATAAGGTAAGGTAAATTTAGCGGGGAAAGAAAACACATTAAAAATAGGTATTTCAGTACATAATTCTAACTTAATAATATTCAATTAACTTAATACATATATGAAATAGTTAAAGGCAAAAAATACTTCGATTTCTTTTTCTGCTGATCTTCTGCAACATGGTTCGCTAAATGTAACTCTTCTCGCAAAATTATAATCACGTTTAATAGATGTAGAGCCGATCACTATAGTCTGGCGGCTTCTATTGCTAGAATAGGCATAAACGTTAACCCCGTATGCGAGTGCCCTTTGTGCAACAACCAAAGGAACGTCTTAAACAACTGATTGATCTCAAATTTCAACTACCCTTACAAATAGAGAGCCTCATTCACAACCCAAACAGGCGAGCTTAGAGGCACATTTTCATTTATCTTAAAAAATGTAATAAAGCGGTTTAAGTTACACACCACCTGTGTATGTGCAAATCGAAATGTTCAAAATTTAATATAAAAAATCACTCATGTTACGCACTACTCTCACTGTAAAGCAGATGTAAGCCCTAAGGCTTGAGATGCTTAAATAAAAAAATATATTAAATATACTTAACGATATTTGATATAAGAAAAATATATTAAATATACTTAACGATATTTAATATAAATAAAAATATATTAAATATACTTAACGATATTTAAAATAAATTAAAATATATTAAGTATACTTAACGATATTTAATATAAATAAAAATATATTAAATATACTTAACGATATTTAATATAAATTAAAATATATTAAATATACTCAACGATATTTAATATCAATAAAAATATATTAAATATTGAATATAAATAAAATATATTAAATATACTTAACGATACTTAATATATTTAATTATCTAACTTAGTGTGAATGGCTGTGCTTGCACCTGGCTACCCAGCGTTTCCTTTTTCATTTATGAAAAATCAGCGTTCCATCATTAATAGAAAACAGCAATGTGATAATATTAAAATAAATAACTGCCAAGAAATCGTCAACTAAAAATAACCGCTTCGATCGCCCAGAAAACACTCCGCGACCCCCAATGGCTGGGAACCCCTGTCCTAAATCTCGCACCAGCAGCATGTAAATAAAACAAATTTCCTAAGTCCCAGCCGAAATTCCAACGAGCCCAACCCACCAGGCGCTCCGCATCCCCGAACCTTAAAGATCCACCCTTCCACTTAATAAATTCCTCTGTCGCGAAACGTTTCGCCAGCCATTACCTCCGTAGCGCGTGCATCGACGGAAGGAAGCATCGTGCTACGAGCGCCGAAACCAGTAAACCAGCTCGAGTAGCCGCGGCCTCTGTGCCAGTGAGTCGTTATAATTAACTCTTGTCTTTGAATTTTCCGCGCTCCCGCGATTCTGCGAGCGAGTCGGCGGAAGCATTGGGGGGTAGGTGGATCGCCGGGGGCAATGGTGGGGGGTGGAGAGTAGGGGAAGAAGTGGCGAGGGTTTACGGTGGAGCAGATAGGTGTCGCGTATCCGGTGGAGGGGGTTACGGGTGCGTGCTGGCGCTCGAGCCCGCCAGTTCTTCGGCGAGGCTCGAAGAGGTCAGGTCGACCCTTATCAATGCTCCGATTCGGCTCGGCGCGGATCGTTGGGCTCAGATAGGCGTACAAGACACGGTTCTCGCGCTTGGCTCGCGGTGCTCGCGACAGTTGCCGTTCCCTCGGCGTCGTCACGGTGTCAGTGGGATCGTGGCCGGAGGCAGGTCGAACACACGGCAGGGGTCGCGTGTTACGTGCTGATCCGTGATGTGAAAGGGCGAGTCGCTCTCTCGTGCCCGTTGTTTACTGTGCCCTCACCCCGAGTCGCCAGCTCGTTTCGGAGAGTGATCCGGACCAGTGCTGGTAGGTGGTGAGTAGCGCGGGGACTGAGGGCCGCGGCTGTCATCGACCAGATCATCTCCACAGCGGAGACTTCGAGGAAACCAACCACCGTCCGCGCGCCCGCGGCCTAGTGACCTGACCTTGGGTCGGTCCGACCAGGTGTGTATGTTAAATGCCTGCACGTATAGCGGAGCCGGGTCGCGAGCAACGTCGCGAGAGCCGAAGTTCGGTCGGAGGAGCCTGCTCCTCTCTGGCGTCTTTATCGGCCGCGAGGTCACGTCGCAGGGGGTGCACAGCGGGAACAGAAAAGCGAGGCGCGATTTTCGAGCAGGGCATCGCGCGCTGTTACCGCAACACCCACACGGACCTGCACAGAGCGTAGGCGTCGCACGGCTCTGGCCGCTCTGTTTGAATAAGAGGATTCCAGGCCGAGTGCTTGTGGGTTTGCAGCGTTCCCTTCTGTGTGTACGTCCTCGCGGCGGGGTGCGATGTTGTCACTCGCTATGACAGCCGGGCTTTTGGGATGCCCGGCAGGGGAATCGGTGGTGCACCGGTCTTTGTTCGGTAATTCGTATGGGACCCCCGAATTGCTGCTCGGAAGCTCTCGCGGAAAGTCTGCTTTCTGCCTGTGCCGTTCTTTTGGTGCTGCTTTGATGCGCGCATTGTCGTCGCGCGCGTTGATTTTCGACCGGTTGCTCGGGGAGGACGTGCGGTGTTCGAAAGATAAGCTTGTTGATCGGTACTACACGAGTTTCACATCGAACCGATCCTGTTCTTGTACATTTCTTGGTGCAATTATGGGGAAACTTTACTTAGAATAGATTTGACGTATTTGTTATGGTGATTCTCTGGGAATTTAATGGTTCCTCTTGATGACAAAGTGAAGTGGTACAGCTGAACGAGAATAATACGCACCTTCGCAACTTTCTGCCAACTAGCTCTGTAATTTTGAGATCCAGATTACGACGTTCAGTTTGAGAAACAGTGTACTCAAATTCTCGTTCCACGAATTCTGAATCTATAAATGGGAAGAACAGTTTTTTGTTGTGGAATCAGCTTGGTCGATTAGCGTTCATCTTGCATCGCGTGCTGATTTATTTGGTGCTTGACAGTTCGTGCCTGTTGCTATTAGTTCCATTTACTTGGAAATTAGATCTTGTTATAAAGAAATATATCACCGCTGCGATCCTTCACGTAATTACGTCTCTGATGAATATTCGAGGGGGGTGAACATTTTATGCAGTAGATTGAGCAGTTCTGCGATATTTACGTTCGTTACACGAGTCTGGCGGGTATATTTGTAATTAGACGTGCCTTTGGATGTTCGTTTCGCGACGTTTCGCGGCGCACAATGCGTACGACTGTTCTACCTCTGTCGGATCATAATGGCACCTATACTACTGACGCTTCGTCTCCCCGTAAAAGCTACTGCCAACGAGCACGATATCCGTTGCAGGCCACGAACCCACGTCGATTCAGGCTTATTTCGAGGAAGGACCCTCAAACTTTCATCTGCTGTATGAGTTTGCTGTTGCAAAATGTCTTGACGGATAATATAGTTAAGTGATTCAATGTGCAATTGCAGTTGAATGAAGTGAGTACTGTTCTGTTGTCCATCATTGTTCGCGGTAAAAATGTATGTACACTAGGCTTCAAAACGGCTTCCCTTCGGCAATTTGGCAACGTTGGATGTCACTAGAACCGCTGAGTTGTGCCTAGTGACATGCAACGTTGCCAAATTTCCGAAGGGAAGTAATTCCACATCGAAACATCGAAAAAGTAATTCTAATGTACACTAGGCGTCAAAACGGCAACGTTGCATGTCACTAGAACCCCTGAGTTGTGCCAAATTTCCGAAGGCAAGCCGTTTTGACGCCTAGTGTACATTAGAATTACTTTCTCGATGTTTCGATGTCGAATTACTTCCCTTCGGAAATTTGGCAACGTTATATGTCACTAGGCACAACTCAGCGGTTCTAGTGACATGCAACGTTGCCAAATTTCCGAAGGGAAGCCGTTTTGACGCCTAGTGTACATTAGAATTACTTTTTCGATGCTTGTGTGTATGAAGGATAAGGGGAAACACTGGGAATGTCCGTTTCTCGTGATTTTGCGATTTATACTATATTTTGTTGGAGGCTACTGGAACTACAGAACTGTCGATTCACAAAGGGTTGTAAAGTTTAAATACCCCCGTAAAATAATGTTAAAGATTTGGTATACTAATTAAAAATAGAAAATGTTCATTCTACACTGGAACAAAGTACGAAATATTCCCACTCTTTGCCTAAACATAAGCTTCTGTCGTCAAGGTAAAACAAGAAATTATTTAAGAAGAAAATTATATAAGAAAATTAAATTCATTGAACCTTGTTTCGTTACTGGTACACTAAAGTATTAATAACTTTCTTAGTGAGATGTATGTTTCTGGAACTAAATAATATCTACGAAGTCCAGCTGCTTTTCAGCTCTAGTCAAAGCGTTTAATTATTGAAATGAGTCTACAAATGTGAGAACAGTGTTATAATGGATTACAAAATTAAGTAAAAAGTGAATTAACTAAGAAGTAACGAAAGAAGTTTACATAGCACGAATACAAACGACTACAAACGTAGAGCACCCCTAATGAATTTTCAGTAACGATTTTCTGAAAAACGGTGACTCTTCTCAACAATTCGTGCTCCTCTTTTCATTTCATTTCTCCTCGAAGAATCCTTCTTTCTCTCTCTTACCACGAATCAAGCCCCACTCCGTGTAACATGAGTGGCTTCTTATGTTCTGCGTCCCCAAACTGAGTTGGACAATTCTACATACCGAACTGCAACAAGAGAAAATTAAAAATCGCATTCCTAGCATTGATTATCCTGTTTTTTTTTTTTTTTAATATTAAATTATTTTGCAAATATATGATGGCCTGTTGTGGGCCAGGTCACCGTTTCGCAACCTGCTGTGTGGGAAGGTTATTTAATTCGAGATTGCCAGGTCAATGGAAAAGTGTTGGCAGAAAAACAAACGTTGAAATTCACTTTGTTACCGCGCCAGTTGTAATTAGAACGCAAGCCGTCGACTTTTCTTTCGGCTCCTTTGTTTTCAACCCGTACCTAAGAAACCTGAGCAAAGTCGTTGAACTCGAAAAGCTGATGAGCTCGCGAAAGCCCCAGAAAAATCCACGTCGTGCACGATTTCTTAAAAGTTCCCAGGCTCTAGTATTCTTAGGGGTCGTTATTGTTTGGCTACGCGATAGAAGTTCGCCGGAAAAGATTAACCGATATCAGCGGACAAGGAGGGATGTTAACACCAAGAGAATACGAAAAAGCTTATTCGTTACAATGATTCTTCCGCATACCCCTGTTGCTTTCACTTAATTAGGTACCCGCTGACATTTCTTCTAGTATTGAAAGGTGGAATGTGCCTGAAAATTTCGGGCCAATTCTTCACTCTCGTCTTGCATAAATATTCTTGCTTTTAAATAAAATGTTCCTCGTAAACAATTGCTTTTGCAATTTTTACAATATTCAAGTGGAATGTTTTATGCTACTTTTGTACATAATACTTTTCGTTTTATTTATCTGTATGAAATGAATATTGAATATGGAATTCTCCTGAATAGGAAAACGAAAAATATTTTTCATTTTTACTCTGGGTAGGATATTGATACATAGAGTTTTATTATTTTTCATGAGAACAGTAGGTTTTAAATCCCAGGCCCATATTTTCAATACAGTGTCGTAACAGATAGTACCACTCGAAATATAATGATTATAGTATACACTAAGTAGTTTTCGTTTACCAGAACACTGATTCAATATTTGTGAAATGATGAGAGATAAAATGAAGTAAATCATTTTGCAACAATAAGTCAAAAGTGTGAAATGACATTTTTGATCGATGCTTTGTTCTAAAAAATTTACGTGTACATTCGACAGACAGATTTCCAAAACTGATTTCCTTCAAAACAAAGCCACATATAAAAAAATTTAATTCTGTACTTTTTACTCATTTTTTTATATAAAGTCACTATCCTTTCGCTCGTACCGCCAATCTATTTATCCTCTATTTTACAAATTTGGGCACTTTCAAAGCATAAAGGAGTGGGTTCGAAGAAAATTCAAGAAAGCAGACCCTAATTGTAAGCATAACAAGGGCACATTACCTTTCGAGTGGAGCAACTCTTAAGTGACTGTTACAATTATTTTATGACAGGGCAGAATTCCATTAGCCCTCGCTGTTAAAATAGTAAAGGTTACAAGTGTCGGCGCAAGAAGCATAGCAACATGCTTGTATAATTATCGGGCGTTGCGAATCAGTTATTTTCACAGGTTTTTCGCGTTAGAACTGCACGTAATCGGATTATCGATTCGATTACTAGCTGGAGGACGGTAATTAGTATTACGTTCACATTTTACATGCACGTTCGTACACACTCCGCGGTAAATTTTACTTATCGCGATGCTACTTTGCGTCTCGCGTAACCTCGGCGCAGCCCCCGCCGCTATAATTACAACATGATAACATTGATAGCAGCGGGTTCCGCGTAATTAATTTTCTACCGGTATTCATTAATTTCTTACTGATTAGTACTATAAAATATCAGCCCCTGCAAGACGAATAGGACCCTACGTGTTTTGCTTTCACATGGATACTATTCAAAAATATATTTCTTTTTTTGGGGTGGTCGTTCTTGGCAGAATTGAATATTCAAATTGTTGCAGAAAGTTTAAGAATCTGTATGACATTTTATATTGTATTTGCAAGATGTAGTTGCGAAGGTTTTTAAGAATAAATGAGTAGCTTAGAAATTTGAACAGTAGATGAAGTGTTTATTGATGATTCTTCAATTCAAGTCGATGATTTTTTTCTTTAAGGGGACTAGGCAGTCAGAAATTCGATTTTTTCTGTTGTTGTATTTTTCGCAAGTACCACCCTTCCCGAGTAAAATGCCGTTTGGTTTATGTTAAAATTAGCAAAGTTAAGGATTTTACAGCCGAAAAGGTCGAGCGCGTCATAAACCGTTTCTGCTTGCACGCAGGTAGTCTAATTCCCCTTTCGAAACTTTAAACGCGTTTTTCTCGGAATCATATTTCCTCTTCGTTTTGCAGTGATTGCGAAAAAACGGAGGTACAAGTCAATTTGAAAAAAATTCAGCATATGTGAAACATGTCTAGTTACGATCTGAACCTACGCGTAAGTCTGTGAAAACTTCTGTTTTGACAAAAAAAAATAAATAAAATGGCTGTTTTCCCTGGAGAAAAATCAAGTTTCTTTAAAATTTGCCGTTTTACAGCCGCCATTTTTATAATTTTGATAATTTTTCTTTTTCAATAGGTTCAGGGCAGAATGGGGGTCAGGGCAAAGTATCAATTTCAGAGAATATTTCACAATTCAATTTCTTACGGCCAGATTCACTGCAAAATTACAGCGGCTCCAGAAAAAACACCTATATATCAGGCAACTGTAACGCTGTCATACATATGTGTATATTATTCAAATAATTTTTTTTTACTGTTTATAGTATTAACAAACATTATCCAAAAGTACTAGCCACAATTTGTATTCATCTCCTTGTAATTAATTCGCAAAAAGTACTTGATTTTCGAGCGATCTGACTGCCTATAGTCCCCTTGAGGGGACTAGGCAGTCGAAAAATCGATTTTTTATTGCATTTTCCGAAAGTACTATCTTTTCTGAATACAATGCCGCTTGGTTTATAGTAAAATTCGCAGAATTGTAGATTTGGCAGCTAAAAACGTCAAGCGGCAACCTATAGCGTCGCCTTTGCCCAGAAACTTTAAATGCGTTTTTCTCGAATATTTTTTTCTCTTCATTTTTTCCTGATTGCGAGCGAATTGAGGTTCCAATCGACTTGGAAAAAATTACAGGATGTGTAAAACATGTGTCATTTCGGCGCAAACCTCTGATATGGTCCGTAAAAATTCGAGACTTTCATAAAAAAAATTAAGAAGTCACCGGATTTTGGTAGCGCACCATCATTATTTGCGCGCTACCAAAATCCGGTGACTTCTTAATTTTTTTTATGAAAATCTCGAATTTTTACGGATCATATCAGAGGTTTGCGCCGAAACGGCACATGTTTTACACATCCTATAATTTTTTCCAAGTCGATCTGAACCTCCATTCGTTCGCAATCAGGTACAAAATATTCGAGAAAAACGCGTTTAAAGTTTCTGGGCAAAGGCGACGCTATAGGTCGCCGCTTGACGTTTTTAGCTGCCAAATCTACAATTTTGCAAATTTTACTATAAACGAAGCGGCATTTTATTCAGATAAGATAGTACTTTCAGAAAATGCATTAAGAAAAAATCGATTTTTCGACTGCCTAGTCCCCTTAAGGGGTAATGCCACTGTAGAGCCCGGAAAGGCGGCCTCATTTTAAGAATTTTTTTATGCGAGTATAGTGAATGGAATATAAAAGTTGTTTGAAGGCCTCTATTCTACATACCTTGAAGTATGATCACATTTTTTTTATTTTTTTTTTAATACAAAATGACGACGCCACAGCTCAACAAACGAAGCTTCTTCTGAAAAACAGTGTTCCGTGGCCGGAATGATTTCTCCTTCAATTTTTGACCTAGAACAAAAAACCGAAAAATTTTGAGTCCTATATAAGATTATCTCGGGAAGTACACGAGGAAATTAAAAAATACTGATTTTTGTAAGAACGGTGCGTGATTGAACAAAACACGGAGCTGCCACAACCTCGAAATTGTTGAGACGTTTTGTCCAACCGCGTACCATTCTTTCAAAAAGCAGTATTTTTTAATTTCCTCGCGTACCTCCCAAGATAATCTTATACAGAACCGAACAATTTTTTATTTCTTGCTCTAGGCCAAAAATTGAAGGAGAAATCTTTCCGGCCGCGGAACACTGTTTTTCAGAAGAAGCTTCGTTTGTTGAGCTGTGGCGCCGCCATTTTGTATTAAAAAATTAAACAAAAAATTGGGATCATACTTGAAGGTATTTACAATAAAGGCCTTCAAACAGATTTTGCATTCCATTCACTGTACTCGCTTAAAAAATTCTCAAAGTCAGGCTGCTTTTCCGGGCTCTACAGTGGCATTACCCTTTAATTCGATGACTCTCGACCCAACTTGAAGAGTTCCTCGGCTGAAACCGATGATCTCTCAATTTGACGCGATTATTTTCCAATTCAACTCTGTGATTTCCTAATTCAACTTGACGACTTCTCACTTCAATTCTATTATTTCCCAATTCAAATTGACGACTTCTCAATTGCACTCGATGATTTCTCAGTTCAACTCGGTAGCCTATCAGTTCATCTCTATAATTTCTCACTTGAATTCTACTATTTCTGAATCCATCTCGATGGTTGCTCAATTCAACCGGATAGTTTTCCAGCCTAATTAATGATTTCTCAACCCAACCCTCGGATTCTCGCGCATCCCCAGAATTGTTTGAAAGATAGATCCCATTAACGTAGTGAATGTTCAAGGCCGTTCTTTTCCCGCCCTATTAGAACTTTCCGTCGCGTGTATCCGCCGAACGTAAAGCCGGTAATTGCTCGGGGCAATCGTAAAATGCGACGTCGTTAACGACGCCGCCCGATTATACGTCTGATCGTGCGCCACAGTTTCTTTTCGCCCGCGAAATGACAAGGTCTCGCCGGGCTTATCCACGCGACGATTGTGACGCGCATCGGCGATGAAATTTATCGAGCAGAGCCGCGGCTCGGGTAATTTCGAGCGCGAGGATAGTCGACAGACAGAAATATTTAATGAACGGGAAATGTTAACGCGTCCGTTTCGCACAGGGCTGCTCACGTGGGTGCAGGTTGCTCAGGGAGTTGCGTACATAAATGTTTTGTTTGCCCCGCGCTCTCCTGGTCAATATTGTCTTTCCCTGTTTCTCGTGCTCCGCTATCCCCCTTGTGCACATAGCGGAACATCGAGCAGAAAGATTAAGATACAAATCTGCGAAGGGACCAGTTTTATTTTCCTTTCGGCGAGCTACTATCGATTAAATCCTTTCTCTCTCCATTGGGACTTGATTGCGGGCGAAGTATTTATAAAAATAAAGACCATTTTGTGGTGATTATTTAGTGGGCGTTATTATACAGCGAGGAACGAAAATATTCGGGCACTTTTTAAAATCGCATAACTTTTTTACGATTAATCCAAACGACTTGAGTTTTTTTTAAAATCTGGAAGGATTAGTTTGCTAAGTGGCGTGATTCGTCGTTTTGAAAAAAAATGCAATTGATCAGAATAGCGAAACAAATAGTAATGGTCCTCTTTTTCGACTTTTTTATCTGACATTGAGCCTGCAACGAAAATTTAAAAATCCCGTTTGTAGATTTAAGTAAGTTGTAAAATTGCAGAGTTCGGGAATTTCGCGATTTTCGACCATGTTCTGCGATCTTTAAGCGTCTATAGCTCGGAGCAACGTTAACCCGATTTTCATGAAATTTTAGGCAGGTATACAATTTGATTAAATCTATAAACGGGATTTTTAAATTTCATTACAGGCTCAGATAAAGAAGTTGAAAAAACGAGCATTACTATCTTTTTCGCTATTACAACGAATTGAATTTTGTTCAAAAGGACGAATCACGTCATTTAGCAAACTAATCCTTCTAGCTTTTAAAAAAAACTCAAGTCGTTTGGATTAATTTGAAAAAAGTTATGCGATTTTAAAAAGTGTACGAATATTTTCGTTACTCTTACTGTATATGAAAAATGGAATCTGTTAGAAGGGGGCTAGAAAAGTGATTGTAAGATGGTTGAAGGGTGTAGGAAGTAGGAAGGGGAATAAGGATAAAGGGAAATGGAAAGGAACTGTAAAGTAGGGGGTTAAGTGTTAATTAACTTAATTTTAATAGTTCTGAAATTTGATTTGTGTGTAAGATGGGTGCAAGGGTGTGCAGGTGCAAGAGTTTGTGTACTGTTTTATAAACCAAATCTATTATTTGGTTTTGAGGGAAGAAGAGGTCCGAATAATATATTTATTTTTATCCTTTATTAAAAAAGCAAGTACAGATGTAGTGTTTATATTCTTCTGTAACGACTACAATGAATACTATTCACGCGACTTTAGTATGATATCAGTGTTGTACCTGGAAATGCCTTGCGTGAAATTAAATCACTATTCGAATAAAAGAGGAGACGCTTGAAGAGTCTTTGGAGAAAGCACTGTAAGTGGCAAAATTAGAAAAAAAATTTTATCGGAAAATGTTCTACGTGCCAATGGTAATACTATGGTACAGAATTTTAATGCAATTTCCCTTTGTAAATAAGTTAGCAACAGTGCTGAAAGATGGTATCGCTGGTACGTCCAACGCCACTTCTGTAGGAAACCATGCAAGAGCCAATAAAGCGATAGGTAAACAGGATTGGCACTTACAGTGTTTGCAAATTTAAATGAATGGCACATTCAGTTTTCTCTGCAACTAAGAGGTGGCACATACAGGGTTTTCAACAAATATAATTCATTTTTTCGAGAATCTGGATTATGTTAATGCAGAAAATAAAAAATCTTGCCATGCATTTGGGTTATTGTACACTAGGGTGGCTCTTATTTACTCTTGGTAAATTTTTTTTTCAAGATTTTCTTCGGGGCACCCTCCAGAATAGTTCCAAATAATTAAAAAAAAATCCGTGTAAAGTTTGAGTTCGATCGGATAACGGGAAAGGGTGCCCCTGGGCCCTTAAACATTTAAATCATTATTTAACAGCTCGCGAAGTCGATTTTATATAATATCCTCCAAGTTATCGATTAAATAAAAAAATATGTCAAACAAAAGTTGTTGATCCGGACAAGGAGCATCTTTTATGTTTTATTACTTTTTCTCGTGCGACAAACCGTTTTCGAAAAAAGTCCGAAAAACTAAAAAAACAAATTCCCTCAAATTTTGAAAGTTTAAATGCGTCTAGAAGGCGAACAAAAAAAGGGAATTTTTATTTTGGTGGACTATTTTTTAAACATTTAACGGGGGAGGGTGGGCATATACCCAAATATGCAAAAAAGTTACAATTTTTTTTCTTATTTTCAGTGTTTGATACGTCATGAATGTTTCCTGAAAATTTCGGTCCCAAATTTTCAGGAAACATTCATGACATATCAAACACTGAAAATAAGAATTGTTTTTTATCTTTTTCGCATATTTCAGTATACGCCCCCCTTAAATGTTTAGAAAATAGTTTCCCGTTATCCGACCGAGCTCAAACTTTACACGGATTTTTTAAAAATTATTTAAAACTATTCTGGAGTGTGCCCCGAAGGAAATTCAAAAGTCGAAAATAAGAGCCACCCTATTGTACACTTATAAGTATATTTAGCAATCAGAACAAATCAACTTTCGTAAATAATTTGATTCTTAAACAATTTGATGTTTGGCACTCACAGTGTTTCTTACAAGGCCTCTTCACTTCAGAAAATTAGTAAAAATATCTGCCGCTTGAAGATTTACAATAATTAATGGCATTAAACACTAGCAATTTTTAGTATCGTCACTTAGAATATTCTTTCATGGAATATAGAATAATGACTGTAAAAGTGGCGATTGTCCCACTATTCCGAAATTTTCTTATCAAAACAGTGCGTATTCCTATTAACAGTTTCAGTGGCGTCGGCGTGTTTTCACGCCGAGGGACTTACGCAAGGTTTTGACGCGTTTTCACGTCGATATTTTCTGGACAGCATAGAAAGTATTGTCTAAGTGTTCCAGACGGTTTATTTTGAAACCGAACGGAGCCCGGGGTTCGCTTTTTACGCTTAGCACAAAAGCATTCCCATGAAACGCGATCGCTCAGAACGGTCTGGTGTACTTGAAGCGGCATTTTTCAAAACCTTACGCTACTCAGGGTTGTTAACTCAGATATTGAAGGCTCCACAGTATCCATTTATCTGTCCGTTCCCTCCCTTGGCGCGGCATTTCGTTGCTCCCCTTTCTCTCGCTTTTTCTCTTCTTTCTCGCACAGCAAGCAAGTTCTCGCGTTAATACATTAGTGCACGAAGTTGTGGAATTTTGTTAAGCTGAAGTTTAACCGAACTCGACGCTCAACGTGTCAGAGATTGGGATTTAGAGCCGGAGTTGGAGTGAAAATTTCTAAACAGGACGGCTGTTAACGATGATCTTTTTCTCTTTTCTCCTCGAATTAAATACGACTTATTGTCGCGCAGTTTCTCGATTCGATGCCCGAGCTTCTGATAAGTGTTTACGGTTCGTTCGCTGGCTTGCTAATTCCCCGTTGTTGATGGCGAATAGCCAGAATGTTGAAGAATTATGGTCGTCATCTGTATTAAATGGCTCGATTATTATTGAGTTATGGCGAGATAGATTAAAACGTCAAAATCTGGCCAGGGTGCAGGTACGTTTAGTAGTTTCGCGAACTGTTTAAAATATCGTTCTGTAAATCATGCAGGGTAAACTGCGCTAATTGCTGATAGTAATGACCGTAATAAATCGATAAGAGTCGACTGCCTATTGCGAGTGAAAAATTCAGCTTAATTAATAGCAGCTAAACTCTGCCTCCACTTTGCGCCACTTTGTACACGTTCCTGTACACGGTGTAATAAGCACGTAATATTTTTAATTACCTCCACCGAAGAGCAGCTAATAAATTACAAACATGCTTGGAGAAATAGCTTTCCAAATATTGCAGAATAAGAAACTCTAATAAAGTGGTTAAAAAAATTGAGAAAACGTTTCGCACTTTAAACATTTGGCAAAATGGCAAATTACAGTGTTTTGGGTATTAGTCATCTTTGAACCTTCTTTTGGACACCATTGTAGGGTTACCAATGCATCCTCTCCAAGTTTCATTGCAAGTTGCACATTAGTGGAATAGTTCAAGTCAACTTTGTTCAATATTTTCATGTACCAGGGCTGTCTGTAGTATAGGCCGGACACTACGACGTTGCAACACCGCATTTCGAACAACCATCAGTCCCCGATGACTATGTTCCGACCGGTACCAGAGCCGGCCGCGACATAACGCGCGAAAGGCTTCAGAAAAATTCAAATAGGACTGATGACAGCGTTGCCAAATTCACTATGTTCCGGCCTGCACTACAGGTGGCCGTGACAATACCCTTTTCGTGCCTTGGATTTTTATCTGAGCGAGTAAATCCGCGTTAATGTCCTAATACTACTCAATATTTTCGATTATTAACCCTGGTTTCTGAATATTTATATTCCAGTTATTCTCAAGCTGCAAGGGGTCCCCAAAGATTTTTGCATTATGTTGGCGAACGTTTATTGTGGAAAAAGACACCCGAAATGCACCAATTTTTGCAGATATCTTTCTATATATTTCAAAAACTAAGGGTCTAGGAGAAAATCTAACTGCTCCACGCGATGCAACAGACATTTTTCCCCCGGAAACCATCAGCAGAAGTGGTAAAACACCTTTTGTTTTCAATGCAGAAGCGAAAGAGTTTGGCAAAACGTGCGGCGCCGACAGTGGTAGTCAATGGCGCGTGGGCCGCTCAGCGTTACAGAAGCGCGTAACGCGCGTGACAACCACTGTCGACGCCGCACGTTTCGCCAAACTATTTCGCTTCTGTGTTGAAAACAAAACGTGACTTACCACTTCTGTTGATGCTTTCCGGGGGAAAAATGTCTGCTGCATCGCGTGAAGTAGTTAGATTTTCTCCTAGACCATTAGTTTTGGAAATAAATTGAAAAATATCTGCAAAAATTTGTGCATTTCGGGTGTCATTTTCCATTTGATCATTGTTTAAACATATTTAAATGTTTATAATTAAACAATAATTTATATCGTTGTGTTCACGAGGGTTCATAGAATAATCTGACGTATTAAGCAACCGAATAACTCTGACTGTTTGAACACAAAAGATGTTCAAAGTGGAAAATTTGCATTTATTTTTCAAAATCGAATTTCTCGAAAACTGAGGACGATGGCGACAAACGGTTTGCGGATTCGTTTTCAGTGCACAAAAATCTGTAAGAAACAGCTATTTAATGTTACAGAACGGAAGAAAAGTTCAATTTTGTTGGACAGTGTTTTTGTTGAATTATTGGTCCTGTTTTCTGAATATTTCGATTCCAGTTCTTGTTGATCTGCCAGGTATCTATGAAAAATATTTTCATTAGGTTTGCGAACGTTTATTGAGGGTGAAATAAATGTTAATTGCCAATTTGTGGGAGACTGTCTAAGTACGAACATGTACACAGTAAGGGAACGTTAAGGGGTTAGGCCACCTTGGACGGAGCAAAATTGCAGTCACTTTCGGCATTTTTTTTAGGAAGATAATGAGATAAACAGAAAATTTAATATTAAGCCTGTTATTGTACAACTCTCGCCGGAAAAAATCGTATTTTTTTTTCTTACAAAATGGCGGCGGTAGGGCCGTGATACGCAAGATTTTGAGGAGCGACGTTTTCCACGGTGTTCAATCTCACGGTTGTACCGTTTGACCTAGAACAAAAAATCAAAAAGTTTTATTTTCTACATACCTAAATCTAGCGAAGTACATAGGGAAATCCAGAAATATTAATTTGTCCCGAAATGGTGACCATGGGGAGAAAAAGTGCAGGTTTTATTTTTATAAAAGTGTACTTCTCTAGATTTAGAAAACGTCGCTCCTCAATATCTTGCGAATTACGGCTCTACCGTCGCCATTTTGTAGGAAAAAAATATGATTTTTTCCGGCGAGAGTTGTACAATAACAGGCTTTATATTAAATTTTCTGTTTATTTCATTATCTTCCTAAAAAAATGCCGAAAGTGACTGCAATTTTGCTCCGTCCAAAGTGGCCTACCCCCTTAATGACATACAGTGGCTCGCATTAATATTCGGACACTATTTAAAATCGCATAACTTTTTTAGAATTGGTCCAAACAACTTGAGCTTTTTTCGTCGTTTTGAAAAAAATGTATTTCTGTTGGAATAGCGAAAAGAACAGTAAAGGTCGATTTTTAAACTTTTTTTTGTGAGCTTGTAATGAAAATTCAAAAAACCCGTTTGTAGATTACACTAAGTTATATACGTGCCTAAAATTTCATGAAAATCGGTTAACGTTGCTCCGAGCTACAAACGTTTAAAGATCGCAGAATAAGGTCGAGAATCGCGAAAATTCCCAAAATCAGCGATTTCCGACCTTTACTATTTTTTTCGCTATTCCGACCAAATACATTTTTTTTCAAAACGACCAAATACGTCATTTAGCAAACTAATCCTTCTAGCTTCTAAAAAAAACTTAAGTCGTTTGGACCAATTCTAAAAAAGTTATGCGATTTTAAAAAATGTCCGAATATTAATGCGAGTCACTGTATGTACGCGTAGCTGCGTAGAAGACAGTCTGGGCACAGGAATAGAGCAAAATTGCAGAGAAAGACAGAACGTAAATGTTATCACAGATTGACCTGGCAGGATAGGGGAAATGTAAACAAGCTGGATCCTGAATAACGATATGAATAATACAATAATAGTACACAGTCAGCGTATTAATACTACTGATGGCAGTTCGAATCAGTCTCTTGAAAATTTTCGTACAGTTCAATGATATGGAGATTCGAATTCCTTTGCACATTATTCGAAGCTTATTAGAAGCAGGTTCTTGAAAGTTTTTTCCAAATGTTGAAAGCTTGAAGGCCTTAGAAGTCACAAAGAAACCATTTGATAAGGGTTTTCAAATTTCCATTAGCATAGGTCTTTGAGTACCAATCATTGACTAAATATATCAGGACCTTTGTCCTCTAATTATTTCCAACTGATTCAGTTTTCAAACTCACGATAAAAAGCTACAAACATGTAGATATATGCATAGATATACAGGTATTTCGTTAATAGTGAAATCACAGCGAGGATGCACATTTTGGTTGAAAAGACAAAGTGAACAGCGGGTGCGATAGCGAAGATTAAAGTGGAATGATAACGGAGCGATGTAGTTCAACTGCTGGCAAAGAGCAATAGGATTTTTAATTAATACAGCACGAGTCGAAGCTAGATACTTTTTTTTTTTGCTGGGTCGAACATAACGATGATTTCATTCGTACTTTTCCACTCGAAACTTTTTAGCAGTTCCTACTTCCAGGTTTGATAACCCGGCCATATCCTCTGAGCCTTATGCGCTCTTACGTCTGGTAGTTCGTTGATTCTCACGCAAACGTGCCAAGCTGCAACACGTGGTTTTGTTGGAGCTACACTGCGCCAAGTGTATTACTTTATTCCTCCATACTTTGGCACAAAATCGTGCGAATCTCCATTTAGGCGGCCGTACCTTTTCCTTCTACTTCGACATTATTCCCAAGCTGCATTTGAAGTTATCGAAATGCTGCTTAAAATAGTAATCGATTCTCGTCTGATTGGTGGAATGCTTGTTAGAAAAGTGGCAGGGTGAGATTAATTTAAGTCTGTTCACAAAAGTATACAATACGTATGGAATGTACTTAAATAAATTATTTATAAATTTCAATGGCTAATAGAACTTGTTTAGGGAAACAAAAAAGGGTTTAATAAATACTCGCAGGAAAATAAAAGAATTCAGAAAATTTGTTGAAAAATGTATACAAGTCTTCAGTCTAATAATTCTCATGAGTTTCTTTGGAAATCTTGTTTGTGCGATCCACCCTAGATTTGGTTGCACGAAGGATAATCGATTTGAAAATATTCAATTTTACAAATCTCTGAAACTCACGAAATCTTTAATTTCTCGATATAATCTTCAGTTGTTCCAATGGACTCTGTTATCTACATACCTGAAACCTTTGTTCATATTTTATTTACACCCTATGTACATATGTATATTTCGCCCTCAGATCGAAATGTAATTTTTTATTTCAGTGGTAATTCGATGGGCAAGCATCTACGGATATTCAAACTTGATACGATGCTTTTTAAACGATTTTATTCAGCTTCGATCCTCTGTTTGTTTGTTTGTTTGTATGTTTTTATGGTTCAAATCTGGCATCTCAAATTTAACCCACTTCCAACTATCCAATTGTCTCGAAACTTTGCAGGCGTGCGTAGTTTGGATGACAATGCAATATTTAAAAAAAAAAAACAATTAACCCGAGGGTGTGAACAAATTATGCAGTCACCAACAAATATAGCCCACAACCACAAATCCAAACGCCTTGAAATCAGCCACTCGCGTTCTTTACGAAAACGACAAAAAGGCGATAAAAATATTTGTAAAGAAGTCTGAGCTGTGAAATGCAAATTCACAAACATTAAAAACTAGAAAAATATATATATATATATATATATAAATTGTATGTTAAACGATTTTATTAAAAATGTAGTAAAAACTAAATTCAAATGCACTAAAAACTAAAATATAATTCTTTTTTTGTACTTCAATTTTGATGGTGTTAATATCAATTTAAATAAAATCGTGGGACACGATATTTCATAACAGGATATGAATCACTTTAATACTTCAACTTCTGGTTGCACATGGTGCCCCACGATTTTATTTAAAGTGATATTAACACCATCAAAATTGTGGTAGGGGAGACCGGGGCTAAAAGTTCCGGGGGTAAGTTGTTCCGACGGCTCTATCTTCAAAATAAAAAGAGCGTTGTACTTTAAATTATTTTTTCCGTGTGAGTTGATCACGCCACTCTGTCGCCCACTTTAATAGCGTCCGCGACAGCGAATTGTGTGGTTGTAAGCAAGGACCTATTAGTCGCGTACCAGATAAGTAAAAATTTGTCTATCATTACTTTTTGGTCTATTTCAATTATTTAACGTCGATATTATAGATTGAATCGTTCTTATGGATCAAATGACATTTAAGAACATGGTGTAATAGGGTTTATCGTTTGAATACATGTATAAGCAGAATAGTCTTTGAAATTGCTACATTTGTCGGTAGGGGCTAGTTGTTACCGTGACTTGGGGCACGTTGTACTGTAAAAACTTGCCCCGCCGCAAATAGGTCTGTGAAGATAGCACCCCCAAATTCGATTTTTTAAAAAAACTCAACGGCATTCGTTTGTTCATCGTATGCCCATGTTTGCTCATAAAAAAATTTCGTTTGCCCACCCTTCAAAAAAAAATTATGGCAAAAAAAAATTTGCATCAGCACCCCCATGAAAACATTTTAATGATTTGTCGGTGGGAAATGATTGTCCTTCGTTTGCCCACGTTTGCCCATAAAAAATTTTTTTTTGCCCACCCTCCAAAAAAAGTTATGAACAAAATAAAAAATTTGTCTTCATCACCCATCATGAATGCATTTCAATTTTTTAAAAGAAGGATACGAATATACCCGACCTGGCCACGTTTGCCCACTCTCAGATTTCATTTGCCCACCCTCCAGAATTTAAATAAAAAATAAAAACCTCGAAAAGAAGGGTACAGGTGAAGCGATCGCGTTAAAGTTCGATTTTTCTAGAAAATATTATCAAAATCGGTCTTTCAACGATGCAGTCCGTTAGTTTAGATGTAGAAGAGATTTACCCATGCATTAATTTCGTATGCCCACCCTCCAGAATCGAATTATTAATAAAGATAGCCAAGAAGTGCGGTACCCGTTGAAGCGATCGCGTTAAAGTTCGATTTTTCTGGAAAATATTATCGAAATCGTTCTTTCAACGATGCAGTTCATTAGTTTAGATGTAAAAGAGATTTGCCCATGCATTAATTTCGTATGCCCACCCTCCAGAATCGAATTATTAATAAAGATAGCCAAGAAGTGCGATACCCGTTGAAGCGATCGCGTTAAAGTTCGATTTTTCTGGAAAATATTATCGAAATCGTTCTTTCAACGATGCAGTTCATTAGTTTAGATGTAAAAGAGATTTGCCCATGCATTAATTTCGTATGCCCACCCTCCAGAATCGAATTATTAATAAAGATAGCCAAGAAGTGCGTCGTTGGAAAGAATTCGAGACTATCGCAGACATCTGTTTACGTTTCGGCAGTGGCACTCGGCGCTGCTACCCTTTAGGGTATCAACGCTGCGTGTCGTCATCGAACGTGCCGAAACGTAAACAGATGTCTGCGATACCCTCGAATTCCTTCCAACGACGCACGAAAGTCAGTCGGTCTACAGAGTTCGGACGCAACTCTTGCGAGACCGTGCATTCATTTACGGTTCGTGAAGTAACTGTGAGATTATATTATTTTCCGTTGTGCGATATCATTGCGGTAATTAGTGAAAAATGACTAGAAAACCACTCTGGTGTTATTCTGCACATGCTGCAGATGTGTGAAAAGTGTCAAGTGTTCGATGAGCGATACAAATTTAAGTGTCCAATAAAGTGAGAAAGAAGTGTGTGCAACATGTTTTGGATAACATGTCACCAAACACCTTCAACCTTTACGGTAAGTACAATTGATTTTGAAAATTCATTCGGGAAAAAACGAACGGAAAGGTATTCGGTTCAACGGGTACCGCACTTCTTGGCTATCTTTATTAATAATTCGATTCTGGAGGGTGGGCATACGAAATTAATAGATGGGCAAATCTCTTCTACATCTGGACAAACGATATGCATCGTTGAAAGAACGATTTTGATAATATTTTCCAGAAAAATCGAACTTTAACGCGATCGCTTTAACGGGTACCGCACTTCTTGGCTATCTTCATTAATAATTCGATTCTGAGGGTGGGCATACGAAATTAATGCATGGGCAAATCTCTTCTACATCTAAACTAACGAACGGCACCGTTGAAAGAAAGATTTTGATAATATTTTCGAGAATAATCGAACTTTAACGCGATCGCTTCATCTATACCCATGTTTTCGCGATTTTTATTTTTTATTTAAATTCTGGAGGGTGGTCAAATGAAATCTGAGAGTGGGCAAACGTGACCAAGTCGGGTACATTCGTATCCTTCTATTAAAAAATTGAAATGCATTCATGATGGGTGATGAAGACAAATTTTTTATTTTATTCATAACTTTTTTTTGGAGGGTGGGCAAAAAAAAAATTTTTATGGGCAAACGTGGGCAAACGATGGACAAACGAATGCCGTTGAGTTTTTCCAAAAATTCGAATTTGGGGGTGCTATCGTCACAGACCTACCGCAAATGTATAAATTGTTTCCGCTGTGCTTTAAGATGCGAACATATGAATGAAAGGCGGAAAGGGACACGACTTCGATCGAAGTTATGCGTAAAGATAAATAAAAACTGCCGCTTTTGGTTTTCTTTTAAAGATATTACATTTTTGTTGGTCCGAACCTTCATAAATAACCATTATTAATAAAATTCTGCTTTATTTCATTAGAAAATGAAATATTTCATTAAAAGGCAATTCTTATATCATAGTAACAACTTACCCCAATGCGATAACAACTTGCCCCATATAGGGGTAAGAAGTTCCGCTTCGATCAGCCACAAATAAATTACTTTCTATGGGAAACCTATTACAATATATTAAACACAAGCTTAAAATCAGAAGATATAATAAATTTAACAAGAAATTAGTCCATAGTGAAGAGAATAACTACATTATTTTCCAGTCATTTGTATGGTTTATCGAAATCGGAACTTTTAGCCCCGGCCTCCCCTACAAGAAAATAATTATTTCTTAGCTTTTAGTGCATTTTAAGTTAGCTTTTACTGCATTTTTAATAAAATCGTTTAACATACAAATTTATTTGTATATATATTTTTTATTCATCTCACCGTTCCGAAAGTTTCTCGGTACGCGACGCGAAATCGTGATACTTCAGGGGTAACTTCGTTCCAATCGAGGATCGAAACGTCTTCGTGATCCACGTTACGAGATTATCGGTGTCTTTCTAGCCCCGTACGTGCTTAATGCAGAAGGACGTATATCCCCCAGTTAAAGCGTAGCACGCTGGGAATTTCCAGTTCCACAACTGAATTTTTCTAATTTATATCCATTATTAGGTGATCAGTTTTAATGATAATAGTTTCTTTAAAAAGGAAAGAAACTTTACCTCCAGATTGCAACCATTTTGTTACCATTTCCAATTTTCTGGTTATTTTCAATAAAAGAATTTGGTATATTCATTTATTAGGTGTAGATGCCAAAAAGTAGAAAAAGCTAAAAATTATAGATTAGTTTGTATTTTTTTAAAATGCTACTATAACAGGAGTTTTTTTCATACCATGTGTTAATTCACGTTGATATTTTAATTATCTTGATTATCTAGTTCTGCAGTTTTTCCTGCGTTTTAACTGGCTCCGCTGATTTTTCCCAAATTCGTACGCTCCAGTTGAAATAAAGTAGACAAAATAAATGGAAATAAAATAAGTACTTGGATTACACGTTCCCACGAAAAAAATTCAAGCTTGGAAATGTGCAGCAAAAAACTACACCATAGATATAAAATTCTTATGATAAGGGTGTTTTGACTTTCAATAAAAAGAAGGAATCAGTTCAGAAAGAGGAACACACCAGACACCATGGTACAGAAAACTTTAATCTCGAAACTCATTTAAAAAAAATGTGTCCAATTTTAAGAACCAGGTCAACGAAAGAATATTCCTGGAAAAGTTCGCACAGAAAACTGGTTCGTTTTATAAATTAAAAGTCACCCTTAAGGTTCACTTCATTTGATCTCGATAACGTATCAATTTTAGTACCATGATAAATATTTTATACATCGTCACTGCCTCGAGTTTGCACTTCATAAAAATTCGACATCTTTAAAATACAGTGTATTTATAAAAAGGGGTTCAGGAATTACAGGGTAGATAGTACCCACTAAATTAATTGTAAGTAAAAAGTGCCTAACAAATATAAGTCGAGAAATCAAACCTGTCAAATTTAGGTTTTCAATTTTAGTAATATAAAAGTGTTCTACATGCCTTCTATTTCTTACACATAAGATTTATTAAAATAAATCTTGGTCTGTCTTTGATAGGCATTTTCTACTTATTGAAGGGAAGTTGCATTGCGTCTTATAATATTACAACATTCTAGCACAATCGTAATTATAAATTGTTATATGAAGTAAATTAATTTTTTAACGTCTGAAGGTGCTCTCATATTTTCACTTCGCATACAATAAATAAAAGCAATCAAAGCATTTATATTAACAAAAGATTTTTACTCACAATCAGTTCAGTCAATCCTCACCACCCAGTAGATCCTGACCTCTTTTTTAAAAACAACTTCCCTATGAACCTGATATATATGATGTCCTATTGTAGCCCACTCATGCGAATACATACAATGAACTTCTAACGAAACGGTATACTATTGCCGTGTTTTTCCAGTATGACAATGCCGCCGCTGTCTCGAAGAAAATTTACGGCTTGTCGCTGTTGCTTGTCCTCCCGCGCATTCTGAATTTCCCCACTCGCCGCGGCGACTACAAAAGAAGTAGTAGGGATAGCAATGTACTTCTAACGAAACAGGGCGTCTGAACTTATAACGGGGTAACCCTGTATATGCAAAACTAAGGGCAGCTAGAAGGAATTTTATATTTCACACGCAAACTGGTTTATAGCCACAGAAATATCACATATTTCTCTTCTCTTCTATTTCTTTAAAATCACAATATATTTTCCCTTCCTTCTCAGTACAGATCAACTTTGACCTGAAGCATTTCCTTTAACAGGTCATGCTCAGTCAGGAGGCCGAAAAATGGGTGGTCTTTAGAAATTTTTTACTCAAAAGCTATAACACATTTCTCAAAAAATCTTTTTTCCTTTTAAGGATTGCATCTAGTACCGTGCATGGTAATTTTGTTATTTAAAAATATTTATCAATAACTAAGTTATTGTCCATCACGCGAAGAATCTCTTAAAAAGAGGCTTCTACGGTGACCACTGCTGCTCGAAAGTGGATCATCTAAAATAAAAAATTCAAAAGAATTTACTTATTATATTAGATTATCTAGTATTTGAGCGAAGGATTTTTCGAAATATTGATTTGGGAAAAAATGGCTGATGTTTGAAGTAAAAGTTTCGATTTTTATCATAAATCTTGCCTGATTTTCGTCAATTAAAAGAAAACTTAGCATCGGATAAAAAAATCCTTCCTTCAAATACTAGATAATATAATATAGTAAGTAAATTCTTTTGAATTTTTTATTTTAGATGATCGACTTTTGAGCAGCAGTGGTCACCGCAGAAGCCTTTATTTTTAGAGAACCTTCGAGTGATGGACAATAACTTAGTTATTGCTAAATATTTTTAAATAAAAAAATTACGCTGCACTGTACTAGATGCAATTGTTAAAAGGAAAAAAGTTTTTCCGAGAAATGTGTTATAGCTTTTGAGTAAAAAATTTCCAAAAACCACCCTTTTTTCGGCCTCCTGACTGAGCATGACCCCTTAATACTCCTTATAGTTGCGCAGATATTCGCGTGGCAAGTATAGAATGGGGCATTCGGAATACGCGTTATGCGCATGTTGTACATATTCCACCCCGTTTGTATAACGCAGGGACGTGCAGTTTGTCGGGTACAAGTTGTTCCATGAATTTCTGTATTCTGCTTGGTGGAGGCAGGTTGGCAGCGTAGAAAAACGATCCCTTAACCAGGTGACAAAGTGTGCTGACGTTGCCACCGGGAATACCCGCGGCTACTAGTTGCAACCAGTACCTTTGGCCAGCGTTGGAACGAAATAGTGGAGGAGATGGCGAACTCGGTTCACGCCGCGTACTTTGGAAGGGTCATTAAAAGCGTCTCCCGGATGCCTCTCGGGCTCTACTTCTCGGCTAAAGTCCGCTCGAGGACCACCTATCTGGCGAGATGAAAAGTCTTCGATTTATTTCACCTGCCGTTCAACGTCCCTCGCATCCCAAACAGTCCAGTTTCCCTGTTCCCACAATGTTACATCGAACTTTCGACTTAGCTTCACTGCTAAGAATTCCTCTGTATGCAATCTTTTGCTGGTCTTGTGTCCAGAATGTCTGGACGTCCGCTTTATTTCAGCGATGCCTATGTTTAGCTTGTCTAAATACTAGGGAGGTGTTCGATATCCAGAGTGTTGGACATTAAGGGGGTATACCCGTTTGAACCCTCGGAAAATGTATACATTTTGTGGATTTTTTTACAAGTCAACGGTTTGATGCAGATTTCCCGTTTTTTAACTATGTTTACATAGTATTATGAACTACTTATAAAAAAAGTTTCAGTTAAAAAACTATTGTTTTTCGGAAGTTACGGATACATGTCCGAAAGTCTCTCGATTTTAGACGGCTAAACGGTGGCCCTATAAACTCGCGCTACGTTCAACCAATTCACTTCAAATTTTGCATGCAGAATCATAATAAGATTCCGCATCGTCCAACGAAGGCTTTTTTTATTTCGATTCCCCGTTTATTATTTATAAAGGAAAAAGGTGGATTTTTCTCTTAGAAAAATTTAACTTTACCTTTGATCTCTCACCATTTCTTTATTTTTCAAAATTTTCAAAATCGCCTTCGTTGGACGATGTGGAATCTTATTATGATTCTGCATGCAAAATTTGAAGTAAATTGGTTGAACGTAGCGCGAGTTTTTAGGGCCACCGTTTAGCCGTCTAAAATCGAGAGACTTTCGGACATGTATCCGTAACTTCCGAAAAACAATAATTTTTTAACTGAAACTTTTTTTATAAGTAGTTCATAATACTATGTAAACATAGTTAAAAAACGGGAAATCTGCATCAAACCGTTGACTTGTAAAAAAATCCACAAAATGTATACATTTTCCGAGGGTTCAAACGGGTATACCCCCTTAATTTCATTGCAGTGAGTCCAATGTTCAGAGTGATTAGACGTTGACTTTATTCCAATCAGTTCTATGTCTAGAAGCTGATTTTATATCGGTTAGTTCTAAATTAAATTTTGCTGTCAAAGCACAGCCAAGATCGTTTTCTTTCTGATTAAAAAAACGCGCAGCAATTGCAATTTTTATTCACTTTGGTATGCTGTGGTATTTCATTCTTCGAAATCCTTTCGAACTACCTGTTCCAATTCTACACGAAGAAATCAGAATAGAAAAGTTGTTCGATACTTCCGCTGGAAATTGTTTTTTTTTTTTTAATTCCAGATGAAAGGATTTCAGCTCCTTTGATTAAAGCGGAGTCGTTATGAACTTGTTGCATTACATTCCGTCGCCATTTGCCATGTGCACGTTCTTTGCGTAGGTATTTTACCCAACGCGATTGAAGTTTTTATTATTATCTGCGTCGAATGACGCATTCTGTGCGAAAGCGACATTTAATAATAATTTTCTCGATTTTATTCCTGCCCTGTGTCAGAGTAGGACTTGTATATAATTTGCATCAATTTGGTCTCCAAATTCGTTGCATTTCCCGTGACTTTTCAAGCTGCAACTTTCCACTTTCTATACGATCCAATTACAGTTTTGTTTTCTTCACTTTTTACAGTTTATTCTCCTCTCAGTAATTTAAATATTTTTAATTTCTGCTTGAAAGAGTGATTTCGTTAACAGTTTACCATCATTAAAGAGAACGAATATCAGAAGATTAAGAAAACGTTAAGAAGTGATTTTTATATTAAGTTTTATATTAAAGAAATTTCATATTCCATGGCAGTCCACAATTACTTTGCATACTTATGAGTTTTGAGCTTATAAAATTACACAATTTTTTCAAAATTTTACTTTAAATAATAGTTCTAATATGTGCAGCTTCATTGTACCTTTTAAATGATTTATCGACTGTTTAATTAAATTCGTAAATTTGGAACGTTTTTACTTTTTATAATAAATCTATTTTTACAACCACTTGTAAATATAATAGCAAAATTAATTTAGGTTCGTGTTAGAAATTATTAATCATCGAATTTAATGATGGTACGAATATTCTTTCAATTACATTATACTTGGTATAATAACGAAAACTGAGAATATTCCTTTCATAGGTGTCTGCATTTATCTTCAAAAAACTACCGTTTCATAAATATGAAATATACGCTTAAGAGTAATTAAATTTTATTCTCGTCCTGTGTAAGAAGAAATAAAGTCTCCTTCAGCGTTGGAAAGTCGATGATCATTTGGCGAATAAATCTTTGATGAAATGCTGCTGCAACAGAAGTTGAAATATTAATCGTGTCTGCGAGTTAACTTGTCCTGCACAGTTAAACTGACGAATGGAATACTATCTATAAATATTGGACTGCGCGTACACTGCGCAGAAACACGTGTCCTGACATTAAACACTGTGCTCCTGTAGCTAGCGATGTGACTGTAATAAAAACAACATTCGAGTTACTGTCAGCGAAGTTACTGTAACTCTTGCTGAAAGAGTACAAAATAAAATTGTATTTGCAATTACAAAGTTTCAGAACACTTACAGCTTGCTTATCAGCGTAGATCCACTAACTTATGGAAATGAATAATGAATCCATTGACACGCTAAAGTAGTGTGTTAAAATGGAATTCAATTTCACATAACCATCGTCCAATTTTACTTCTATTTTGGAAAAAATGCGTGAAATTTTAATTACGATGAAATGGCGAGAATTGAATAAATTCCGCTGTTAGGAAAATTAAAACATTTACGTACTAATCAAAGTTCAGAAAAGGCCAAATTTCGAACTCGATAATTTTACGAAATTTTTAGCAATGTCTCCTATATGTTATTACTATACACAGCATACTTTGTTAGTTTAGTATGCGTTATTTATCAGATTTGGGCATTACTGCAATTGTTTCAAATAATTATTTATCTAAGATAATTATGCTAATGAATTTCCTCCAATGGAATACTTCATTAGGAATAATAATTATTCGTTATTCACAATAGATTATTCTATAATTCAAATTTATTTAACAGAATAATTTATGTACATAAATATCCCAAAATTCTTGAAACGACGAGGCGAATATAACTGTTAGTCTTCACTGCCTTCTGTTTCAGAATTATTATCGCAAACTATTAAATGCAAATTATTTTATTAACTGAATAACACAAGATGTTGATAAACATTGATGCATAAACAATTTTTCGCTTCGCTACTGGCTGAACGAATCCTTATTCGATTAAGAACCTCCTCCTTCGTGACGAATAAAAGCTTATCTCGTTATTTACCATCCGAATCAAATTGTGTACAACTCCGTTACAATCGACTGCTGCAAAGTGGCCATTTACCATAAGTTCGCAAAGCAAGGAACGCGGGGTGGATTTCCGCAACGGGGCCGATAAAATAGCCAGCGGAATGGTGTTTTGGTCAATATCGATGTCGAATGACGTTTCTCCAAAGCCGGTGGACCATTCTTCGGGGTGAACGACATCCAGGTCAGCCGAATGCACCGTAAATCCTTCGATTTTCTTCCCCAAAGCCCTCAGAACACGATGCGGCACAGTTCTGCCGCAGCTTGGCGGTTAACGCGAATTCTTCCAGGCCGATTTTCCCGACGCGTCGCGGACATTTTTCTTGCAATTCCGTTATGCAAGAACCCGGGGATTCGTGCCACGTTTCCCGGTGCATTTCAACCGGTGTGCTTCGAGTTTAAGGGATGCATTTTATCGGCTGAAGTGTAGCTGTTTCATGTAGCCTCTGCAACGTCGAAAGGAGGAACAACTTCGTCGTTTCAACGAGATCTCCACTCGATGCGCATTTTTTAGGGGGATTCTCGTTGGTTGTTGGGAGATATATTTTCACGCTGGAAATTCTGTGGCAGTGTTAAGCCTTGATGGATGAATAATTTATTAACTGGTAACTAAAAATGTTGGTGTACATGTGCTTGCTCACAGCGAGGAAGAGGATACGTTGTCGCTGTAGATTTAAATGTTACAGGCTTGCTTCTGGCGTTTATAAAGGGTTGAGAGTTCGATGCAGAATGGACCTTCAAGTTGTTGTCAGTTATTTGATATTCGTTTCTTGGGATAGGTGAATGATTTAGGCAGCATAGGAAACTTACAATCGTTTAAGACAAGTATTTCAATGAATGCGGGTGTACATGGGAAAAGTTAATATGAAGTATTAATTATGGAGAGCATTAGTCTTCTCAGTTTCCGAAGGAAATTAATTTTTATATGTGATGGGTATTTTTGCTTCCTTTTGACTACTCTACGTGCCTATTGGAGCCGTATTGTATATTTGAATATTCGAATAATTAGGAGTATTCAAATATTCGAATAATGAGGATTGAATGAGTTTTGGATTGTTCCGAATGGGAGTCTGAAAATGAAATATTTTTTCAGACTTTATCGTGAAATTCTTTTCATTTTGGCTGTTACAATTATTTGCTCTTCAAACGATAAGTTATTCGAATACTAATTATTGGAATATTCGAATACTAATTATTGGAATATTCGAATACTAATTGTTGGAATATTCGAATAATAAATATTGGAATATTCGAATAGTAATTGTTGGAATATTCGAATACTAAGTATTGGAATATTCGAGTACTCCTAATTATTCAAATATTCGAATACTCCTAATTATTCGAATCTCAAAGCTCCGAATTCTCTGGTATTTGAATATTCGAATTCTCTGGTATTTGAATATTCGAATCCCAAATTCGAATTCTCTGGTATTTGAATATTCGAATCCCAAATTCGAATTCTCTGGTATTTGAATATTCGAATACTCTGGTATTTGAATATTCGAATACTCTGGTATTTGAAAATTCGAATACTTAAAGTATTTGAATATTCGAATACTCTGGTATTTGAATATTCGAATACTTACAATATTCGAACATTCAAATTCTCTGGTTGAATATTCGAATACACAGAATATTCGAACATTCAAATTCTCTGATGAATATTCGAATACACAGGATATTCGGAAATTCGTAACAGCCCTAGTACATATTAATTACTTCCTCAATTATATTTTTTAACCAATCTTAATAACTTATTTGATATTGAGTGGGAACACTCCTCCTTTTCATTTCGTTGTTCTGCCTCGGCTAAAAATTGAACGTACATAGCTTGAAATATTGTGTGACAATGGTTTTGATGTCACTATTTTCTGTGAACTCTAGATTTCATCGATACGGTGTGTTTAGTGTAGTGTTTACCTCGGCCAGGTAGTGGTGTGAAAGATCGTTTGCACATTCGGTGCGAGCAGTCGCAGGTTTCGTGTTCAATGGGCAGAGACGAGCAGGTGGCATGGTGTTTTGCTCAAAGCTTTCTACGATAAATACCTTATCGAGCGTGATTGTTGTGTAATAGGGGTGTTGCAGCTCAGTACGTACACCACCGCTCAAAAGTATTTGATCACTTATTGCATCTGCGTTTGATAACAGAGAAAATAGAATAAAAAGTAACATAGTCGGTTATTGTCTTTATCAAATGGTTGCACCTCTTTCTTAGTACCTAGAAACGTAGTGTATAAGAAATGACCAAATACTTATGAGCTGTAGTGTACTTGTCCCCTCGTTTCTTGACAGAATTCAAATGAAGAAATTTGTTGTGTATCGATTGTTATACCAACTACATTTAGGAAAACTGTTCTTGATTCTTCAACCCATTGAAAATTTAATTCTTAACCCTTTCGCCTACACTTCTTTCAATTTGAATTTTATTATATTTTCTTACAGAATTTGATTGTACTTAGCTACAGAGAGGTACGAATCAAATTTGAACATGTGGACATACGTGTCCCGGGAAAGTTAGACAGGTTTAAACGCTTCCAATCGGTATGTTGTACATGTATTTTTATGATATTCCTCCCACTGTATATCAATCGGGTCTACATGAATGAATACATTGTTGGTCGGTTGCTCTCTGCATAACTAGGTCCCATTCTACATATTTCAGAGGGGTGGAGAAGAAGCGTTGCTCTGACGGAGTGTAACACTTCACGGGCGGTAAGGCATGCAAAGGCCTCCGCAGCGTAACTAGGAAAAAATATTTTCACTGGATTCAGGAATAAAAATGAAAATACCGAATGAGACATATGTATCGCGAAAACACATAGGCATTCCTCCACGCTCAATAAGATAAATAAAAACAATAATTTAAAAACTTTTTAAACAAAACAGTTATATCATACAACAAATTGAAAAGCTGCGATAAAAAAAATTTCAGAGAATTGTTCAATGACGCGTGTAAACAACGAGATTTCTATCATTGTGACTCTGCAGCCAAATACTTACCCTACCAAAATAGAACTTATCCAGCACGGTACTATGTTATTTATTCTCATGATTGTTAATCAAAGATAGTACTATATAGTCAGATTAACTAAAATAGAATAAAATAACGCATATACGTGACACGTATTGTTCCACGGATGATCACAAAAATTCACTGGGACATACGTGTCCCACAGGGTCGAAAGGGTTAATGTGGTCACGTGCGAAGTGGTTAAAGAAATGGGAAAAATGATCGTACTCTACGTAATAAATATGTGTGGTCTGAAGAATTGAAAATTGAAAATTTCTTTAAATTTATTGAAGAATCAGTGATATACTTTTTATTTTGGGAATTTTTACTTTGCTGGGCATAGGATTCTATGTAGTTTTAATAAGATCTTCAAATTGTTTGAGTGGAAAAGGGAGATAGAGAGGCTTCAATTATTACTTTGCAATATCGAATCTTCTGACAGAACTCTGCAACCCCGTTTGCAACTTGGGCAATTAAATTCTTGTACAGAGTCGAGGCTTAAGTGGCTAATAGAGCCCTCAAGAACAACTAAAAGGATCTTATTTAATACAGCAGTCTGCAAAGGAATCGTTTCCTAGCCAAAGGTCAAACTCATCGTACGATTATACGTACTGTTCTGTCCCTGATATCTAGCGCAGTATCTTTAGGCGACTTGACGACGGATTTTTTTTTAAGTTCGTGTTGAAAGTGGTCATTCATTTTGGTATATATTTCAGCACGTGTTGTACAGTGTCCTAGAAACAGATGGTCTTTTTAAGAGGTATTTGTGGGGAATTAAATTGTTTTTTCTTTTTTTTTCATTTTCATTAAGTTTATTATTTACAATTCAACAACATACACTTCTTACATTGTTTATAGATTTTACACTTAAATCTAATTAAACACTAATGTCTATTTGAACCTACTTACAATTAGTTGTCCACTATGTATATAATATTCTATCATATCTATGTTACTTTATGTTTAATATTGATACAATTATTTGTTTTTTGGTAAGATTATTTCCTATTCTTTTATATACAAATTCTACGAGTATTTTGATTTATTTTAAATAAGATATTATTCTCGCTATATATTTCTTGTCATTTAAACGTTCTTTGATAGATTTAAACAATTCTATAGTCCAGACCTACACGACTCTTATGAATGAACTGTGAAGAATAAAAGATCTCTGAAATATTGTACTATGTTCGTTTGTTAGGGGTATATTTGTTTTATACACATATCTTAAATACATTTTATACATGTATTAATAATATTAATATACGGTAAAGTTGACGAAAAGCTACTTGCTCTCGATTCGAATGAACTTTAAATATGTTGGCAAGGTCATCATTCTGAACAACATTTCCCTTTAAACTTTTTGGCGGTCGGTTTTGGTTCATGAGATATTCGCGACATACTTTACTTAACACTAGTTTTTTTAATTCTTGTATCGTACAGGGGTGGCGCCAGGGATATTTTAAATCTCAAGGAGTTTGACTCTTCAGGATTGAAATATTCATAGATTCTAACAAAAATGAAGTAAAACAGATCCTATAAATTGTAGAAAATATGTAAAACGTTGATTATAGATAGATAGCAACTGATTCGTAAATCTATATTCCCTAGAATTTTTTTATTACCTTCCACGAGTTTAATTAGCCAGCAAAATCTCGACCTGCGGTTCCAGTACACACTATGTTTTGATTGCACGATCTATTGAACATATCCCCACGACCATAATCTCAGCGGGCGGAGGAACTGCAAATGCAGATCGATAACGTGATGAAAAGTGCCGATTACGTGGTGTGTACAACATAATTTCAATCCCAGATAAGAAGGGAAACGGGATATTGATTAGAGGTTATCCTTACCTGAATAATTTTCGTTCCAGTTTAAAATTACACGAGGTACTTATGCTTAGTTTACAACTGACGAGTACTCGGTCGAGTAATCCGGCGGGGAAGATTTTCACTCGGCCGAGTAGCAGATTATAATATTAGTGTTGTTCTTTTGTATTCCTGATTGCAATAATGTTAATGATTTTACGTTTCACTTGGGTCAATTTTGACCCAAAATCGAGTCACAAATCCTCATTCCTGCTTTATTAATACATTACATGGACTGAAACTCCTTCATATCTTTAAATAACTAATAACAGTCAATAATAAATAATAATAATAATAATAATAATAATTTTTATATTTTTTTATATATAATTTTTTATGTTTAATTTTTTAGTATTGCAGAAATTTAATAAGTTCTTAAAATGTTAAACCGTAATAGTTAAATGAACTGAATTTATTTTTGTATGCTCGTTTCTTGTAAATATATGACATTAGGTCAATTTGACTAAAAATTTACGTATCCATGTAACTTTTAAAATTCTGTATGAGGGTTAAAAGAATTCAGCATTTACAAAATAATAGTACGAGCAAAATATTGGGAAAGAATTGTGCCTTCTCTCCAAACGAACCGAAAGTTTCAGATTTACCTACTATTTCTGGGTGCTCGACATTTAATATTATAAATACGTATTTTTTTTTAGGAAATACTAAATACGCAACTTTTTCCCTTTCCCGCGATTTTATCGGTTTTACTTGAATCTGCATTTTTGCGATATTCTCGCGTTATTAAAAATTTTTAACTCGCTACCTGACGAGTTTCGCTGGACCTCCTTGTTTGTCGAGCCCTTTAAAACGTCCGCCGCGCAGCAGGGGATATTAGTAGACAGTTTCCAGTTCGAAGATGAAAGCTTTATAATGCAAATTGATAGGTAACAGGACTAGCCATTGCACGGTTCCTGTCTTTACTCTCTATGTTCTGGAAAATCTAGTTTTGAGTCCTGATATTGTTCCTGCGAACGAAACTTAACAAAGCATGCATTACAGTCAAGTAGAAGTTCATTCAGGTAACCAGTATTTTGGACCACTGTACGCACGAACATAAGCATTGTGCAAAATTGATATTCCATTAGGGGCCGTCCTCAAATTACGCAAGGGTAATTGTGGCGATTCCTTACCCCCTCCCTCCTCCGGTAAAAGAATTCGTAAGATTTTATATTCCAACCCCCTTCCACTTCCTTACGTAATATTTTCTACATTTCATCTTTTCAGTTATCACAATCCTTTTAATGGTTTATGTAATACATTTAACTCGGTTTCGTGTACGCGACGAAACATCGTTTTTAGGCTACTCAAATTGAAAAATAGTTTAAGGGATTAAGCTCAGTCAGGAGGCCGAAAAAGGTGTGATATTTGGGAATTTTTTTCTCAGAAACTATAAAACTTTATTTAATTTTTATTTTTTTGTTTGGAAGGTAGTACATTTAGCTATGTCTTTGAATTTTGGCGTTAAGAAATATTTATTAATAACAGAGTTATATACAATCTCCTAGATGTGCTGTTCGAAAGAGGGGTTTGCGGTGACCACGATTACTCGAAAGTGGATTATCTAAAATCAAAAATTCAGAAAAATTTAGTTAATATATTAAATTATCTAGTCCTTGGGCGGAGGGTTTTTCGAAATATTGATTTAGGACAAAATGACAAATGTTCCAACGCAAAATGTCGATTTTCAATTGTGGTCTCCTGACTGAGCGTAATCCCTTAAAAAATATTAAGGGGTTGTACCTAGTCAGGCGGCCGAAAAGAGGCGACTATTTGTTAATTTTTTTTGAAGAAGCGGAAGCATATATTTTTACAAAACTTTTTACGCTTCAAAGAGCAACATTTAAAGAATATTTGTTAATTTTTTCGTAGAAAAATATTTACGTTTATAATAAAGTAACAACCGACATCCAAGAAGCATTTTTAAAAATTTGTTTTTGCGGTGAGCACTGCCATTCGGAACCGGATTATTTAAAATCAAAAAACAAAAGAGATTACGTTAGTATATTAATGTATCTTCCGATTGACAGAGAGAATTTTCGAAATATTAATTAAAAACAAAATGGCGGTTATATAAAGTCGAAATCACGATTTTGTTCGCGGGATTTTTGCTCTTTTAAGCGCAAAAAGTTTTGTAAAAATATACGCTTCCGCTTCTTCAAAAAAAATTCACAAACATTCGTCTCTTTTCGGCCGCCAGACTCTTTATAACCCCTTAAGTAAGTCGCTACCTGTTTCCTTCTCGCCCCCTCCTTGTAAACAAACGTAAAGAATTCGCGACCCTCTCCCCCGCCCAAAAACTTTATGTAATTTAAAGACGCCCCTTACGCAAGGATTCTAATTTCTCCCTGCCAAACGCAAAGGGGGCCCAATCTGAAAGCTGAACTCGGTCTCCTCATATTTTCCACAGTTCATCCTTTGCCTCTACCATACTGTTGTACCTACATTGTATGTACTAACTCCCTGGAAAATTTGGGCCAAATCTGTAAGTCGAGTGTCGTTCATCTCCCACCTCGGTCAGCGCATGCGTCGAGGTTTAAAAATGTCTGCCAGGGCTGGTGAAAGTTTCCTCTGTGTACCGTTATGTAAACTAAGCGCAGCTTAATGCGCAATGATAAGTAATGCCACTTCGGAAGTTTGACTGCTTCTAAAGCGATAGCTAGTTCGCCAAGGACATTAAGATTATGCGCAAGTATTCTCCCGCGAGTCTCGCGAAGTCGTTTCTCCACGGCGAATTTTGATGCCGGCGACTAAGACTTACGTCGCACAAAGTTCCTGGACGCTGGTGTCTGCAGAAGAGGACGACTTTCATTGGCATCCTTCGTATTTCGTCTGGTGGAACTTGAACGCTGAATAAATAGCGAGATATTACTTAGGCCCTTTCCGCAAGAGTCACTTTTGAGGTTGGTGAGTGTAGAGGATGAGTTATAAGTTCCTGCCCAGATCACAGCATCCTGTTCTTTTACTTCTTATTTAACTCGGCGGGAGGCGCTACTGGGTAAAATTTACCACAGAGGCGCTAGTTGCGAAAATATGAAGACTGTTTGAGTTTTTGTTACAATTTTTTAAAGGACTTTAATACAGATTTTAAGATATTTCATCAATTTTGTTTGATTCTTAAAACACTGTACTTTAACATAAAAGTGTATTTATTTATTTATTTATTTATTTATTAATTTAACGGGACGTACCCTTTAGGGATGTGCGGGTAATCAAATGTGTCGAGTACCCGGGCGGTCGGGTCGGGTCGGGTAAAGTCGGGCGGGCTCGGACGGGGGCCCGGGACAGACGGGCCCACGGGTAGTCCGACTGTGTCGGGTAGCTCGATTATTTCGGGCCGCTCGGCAAGAAAAAATTCGAGCTACTCGGTTTTATCGAGCCGCTCGGTTCTTTTGAGCCACTCGCTTTTTCCGAGTACTCGAACAACCTTAGTGTCTAGTAAATCCTGGTGCCAGTCTAGGGCTGGGACTATTTGTCGATTTTTTCGGTATTCGAATATTCGAATACTTCAGTTGCTCAATTATTTGGCGAATATAATTCGAATATCCAAGTATGCGAATACTATTCGAATATTTAAGTATTCGAATATTTAAGTATTTGAATATTTAAGTATTCGAATATTTAAGTATTTGAATATTTAAGTATTCGAATATTTAAGTATTTGAATATTTAAGTATTCGAATATTTAAGTATTCGAATATTTAAGTATTCGAATACATCAGTATTCGAATAGTATGGTGTGAATTATAAATCAAGTTCTTTAGGTTTATTTGTCAAGGTGAAATCTTGTAAGCTAATTTTGACCCACTTCACACCATACTATCCGAATACTGATGTATTCGAATAGTATTCAAATAATAGCATTCGAATATATCAGTATTCGAATGGTATTCAAATAATAACATTCGAATACATCAGTATTCGAATAGTATTCAAATAATAACATTCGAATACTCAAATATTTGAAGTTTATTCGTAGCATTCGAATACTTGTAAAATATTCGAATAGTCCCAGCTCTAGGTGCCACCGGCTACGAGATGAATTCTCATAGACAGACGAGTAAATATGGAATACATTTTTTTCACTGATTTCTTTGCTTTCGAGGGAAATGAATTTGAAAACAAAGCTGAGCTAATATGGATTTACTTGAATAAGCTTAAGGGCAATCCTCTGCGTAATGCATTTATCTTCGGTAATAATCGCAAATCACAGAAGTGTTTCATGTGCAAACATCCTTGACCTGTTAACAAGGGAAGACGAGTTAATTCGTTGGATAAGGCTAGAAAATTCGTCCCACGAATTTAATAATTTCACAATAGGTGCAAATTATATATCTAAGTACTAAATTACCTGTAGCATTTACCGTGGATAAGAGAATTATAATCTGTTTCCCTGTATCAAAAAACACGCCGTTTATTTATTCGCAGAAATGTATGTATATTTTAGTAAGAAATATGTAGTAGGTACCGTGGTACCAGAGAATTTCGTTAAAATCTCTGATGCTAAAGTCAACAGGATTTTAAATATCGATTCGCAACCGTTCGAGCTTCCAAGAGACGCTTCGTTACGTTTCTGCGAATTATTTCATGTTTTTCTCTCATTTCGCAACGTTATTTTAATAATCAGATTCCGTCCGGTTTGTTGATGCGTTTTCCCATTGACTTTCAGCAAAATTGGATCCTCGAATTTTCATCGTCTGGCTATATCCACGATAAAACTGAAGCCTGTATCCAATCTTCAGAGGTCATTCCCTTTTTTTCGAATGGGGTCAGTCCCTTTTCCCCCCTTTTCCCTTTACAACGCGAATGCACGAGTAAAATGAAATCCCTGCTCAGTGTGTTCTAGAAATTTGAATCGCGGCTGTTACGTGTTTCCTAAAGACTGACCTCTTGGCAAGAGTCTTTTCAAGTAGTGATAGGTAGGCACTCTGGTATATAGTCGGCTGGATATGAAGGGCTGATAAAAGGGACGATTTGCAGAAGATGATAAACCGTGGTCAGCTGATGACGTTCGCAAAGTTTGCATCCCCTGTCTCTGACGAAATCTTTTGAAAACTAAGGGCCTTGTCACACGACACACTTTTGTAATTATAGCACACATTTCTGGCGAGTGGGTGAACGAGTACCTATAAATCAGAATTATTAGCTTTGCTGGATGACTCTAACAATGAGAGGTTCCCAGGTGTCCGCCTCCGATTGCTTTGAATTTTGGATATATTTTAGGCGACCGAAAAATAAGATATACGTGTTTTTTTTATAGCGGCCTGTTTTCATATTTAGAGGGTGAAACCAACCCCCAAAGTTATAAGATTTTCAGGTGTTCATCTCCGATTGCTTTGGTCTTTGGATATGTTTCAGAGGACCGAAAAATAAGAAACAGGTGTCTTTTTATTTTGGCCTGTTTTCATATTTAGAGGGTGAAACCACCCATGTAACTTTGAGGGGTATTTCTCTGTCCTCTAAAACATATCCAAAAACCAAAGCAATCGGAGACTAACACCTGAAAATCTTATAAATTTGGGAGGTGGTTTCACCCCCTAAATATTAAAACGGGTCGAAATATAAAAAAAAACACGTTTATCTTATTTTTCGGTCCCCTAAAACATGTCCAAAATTCAAAGCAATCGGTGGCGGATACCTGGGAACCACTCCTTATTAGAATATTTAAAGTGCTACATGAGATCAGGTGTTAAATTTTGGACGTTAAAGTTAAAAGAATAGTTTATTTTCAACTGCGATTCATAAAAAAAGCTTAAAGTAAAATCTGACTACACATCGGTAGGTATTTTCACTTTTATTTCTTTTTTCGTATGTTTCTTAATTTTGTTTCTTCTCCTCTCCCCTTTTTCTTTGTTATTCTGTTTATCCTTCAACTTTATATATTATCTTGGTACTATAAATACATATTATTATTAATTTTTGCAACTTTTTATTCCTTTGAAGCTTGAGATAACATATCGTACTACATGGATTCATATTGCATATGCAATTACATTATCAACCATTGTAACTCGAATGTCAGAAACCTTTATTTTGCATTAGAATATTTATTAACTGAAATGCGCCTGCTGAGTTAAATGTAAGGTTTAATATTTGCCTCTTGCATACATTTCTTTTTAATGCATCGAAACATTTGGGTCATGGAGGATTAAACCACCCCTACACTGGAAATGTCAGTCGTGAGCTACGCATTTGGCTGTTATAGCGCCAATTTTTAATATTTATTTAGTTACAATAAACTCAATTACCATGCTCAAAATTATCATTATTTATTAAATAAAAAACTGATATAAAACCATATACAAACTGATAAATACAATTCCTTTTTAATAATCCTTGCTTGCCAATTATTATTTTATAAAAATACTAATGCCGCTTATGAACATATAGTTTAGGGGGAAAATTCTACGAAACTCTAGTAATTATTAACACAAGACGCTGCATCCGCTACACGGAAATGTTTCGTGTGAAAAGGACGTAATCCTCAACGGTTGCCATTCTACATTAATGTAGGTGCTTTCGATTTAATAAACAATGTTTTTCCTTGTAGAGTAAAATGAACAGATCTCGCCAAAAATACAGTTGGAAGTTTCTTCTTGATTGTTAGATGAAATTACTAGATAGGTATGACAGATATAGGTACTGAACTCGTATTAGCTTGAGCAATAAACTTGCTCAGACATTTTAGCAGTAGATTACCTCGTATTGCGTCAGTGCGAACGCTGTTTAATCAGCAACACATGTGAAATCGTATTTTGTAACATTTCACCGTGTTTCGAGTAATTTGGAAATTCCATTAGCACGAAAGCTTTCCTCTCTGCTGTTGAGAAATTCGAGCTCGTGAGTTTTAACGATTCCTCGCTAGACGTATTTTCTGAAACGTGAAATAAATGAGAATTTGACTTTGCAGGCGTAACTTCTAGCAATGTAAGTGTAGTACAACGTCGATCGTATTTGCAATTTGTTTATTTACGTTCCGACAGGCAGAGCTGCTTCGTATTAAATCAGAAGCGACTGACGTTGCACGCAAAGTGTTCATCAAATATCTCTGACTCGGTCTATTCTTAGGAATTAGCTGTTGTAAATAGCGTTGCATGAAAACTGTCCTAGAAACGTTAGTATTTAGATTCAACGATTTTCTACACTAGTAATTCGTTGGATTTAATTTCAAACTTTTCAGTGGAATGTAATCTTCGAAATTCAACCATGAAAACTGAATTAGAAAATTGATTTTCATAAGTAAAATTTAGCGGTTTTGTAGACTTCTGATTTGATTAAATTATTGTTTAAACTAATCAAATAAGATTCCTTTATTTCATTACTTTGATAATATTCACATCGTGTGATTTGACTTTTATTCTTCTTAGTTCTCACTTCGTTAGCCTGAAACTCAATTGCGTCGAAATTGAGCCGATCATTTGTAATATGAGGCTCCGAATAAATTCGATCGCGCAATTCCCGGCGATTTTAAAACAATATATCGTCGCTGCATCGAGCTCCACCCAGGAGAAAGAATTTTTGCGGATATTCCATCGCGAAAGCCCGTTTTAAATTGCTTTTAATGGAAAAATGTTGCGTAATTGATTATCGAATACGGAGGATCGGACACAAAGGAAGACAGAGATTGATAAATTGCAACGCGCCTTCACGGAAAGATGAACCACATCAATAACTTCGAAAATGTGCTACCCGATGTCGATCGCTTTCACTTCAGATTTCTGTAACACGACGATATGTATCTGTGTATTAGGCATCTATGTTTCTGTATATTTGACCTATACACCACGATATTAAATTCCTATTATATAATATCGTATTTACAGAGCTTTCAGTATGCACAGATATTACAGTGTTAAATATATTTACAGTGAACTAAATTGTAGTACAGTATTGTACTATATTATTGTCTAGTGTACTATATACTGTTAGAAAAGTTAATAAAACTACATTAAAACAGCGATATCTTATTTTTTAAATGTCTATTGGGTTGT
Source organism: Andrena cerasifolii (assembly GCF_050908995.1). Classification (NCBI taxonomy): domain Eukaryota; kingdom Metazoa; phylum Arthropoda; class Insecta; order Hymenoptera; family Andrenidae; genus Andrena; species Andrena cerasifolii. The sequence goes on along the minus strand of NC_135125.1, from coordinate 4,484,363 downwards.
GCATTTGGCATTGTTAATTATTTTGTTGTCTTTAACAAATACGTAAAAGGCGTGATTGCATTGAAAGTCTTAATTAACATATATGAGGAGCATATTCGCAAAGTAAAGTTTTAACGTTGCCATAGAATAAAAACATTAGTAAAAATTGTAGAATTTTGTGGATGTAACGGAAATATAGTATTTTTACGTAGGTGCTATAACCTTTTCTAACAGTTTTAATGTTGCCATAGAATAAAAAAAATAGTAAAAATTTAAAAAAAAAAAGTAGCGTAATGCTACTATCTCTCGTTACACAGAGAGGGGTGGTCGGACATTTCACTCTCGTGTAGGCTAAGGTTTCATTTCATGCGTAGACACTGATTAATAAACTGCAACGCTCTATTTCATACTAGACTATATATAAATCGCCAAAAGTTTCTTGTTATGAGCTATTCCACGTCAAAACGAATAGGTGAAAGATTTCGTTTCACCGATTCTCTTCAAAATTACAGCATTTGTCGATAACCTTGCAGAAACAAAGTACACTGAATTTCAACGGCCTATGTCAAATAGTTTTCGAAATATTTAATATTAAAGTTTCGAAAATTCAAAGAGAATCGGCTGACGCGTCATCACTTAAACTGTAATATCTCGGTCATTTTTAAAGATAATGCCACCGTTTTAGGTTCATTTTAAAGCTGAATGAATGCTTTCTCAAATCGTATACAGAATATTTTGTTTATTGTTAATAAACTTAACAGTAATCGATGTCAAAGTTTCAAGCGATGTACACTATCGTAACTTTTATATTTTTCTTAACTGTTCCCAAAATCTCTTCACTTTTTTGAAAAAGGCATTTATTAGTTGAAGACTTAACGAAGCGAGTGGTATTTTTCTTCAAGCCGGACCGTGGTTGGAAACGACGTCAAATCGCGATTTGAAACTTTGACATCGATTACTGTTAAGTGTATTAACAATAAACAAAATATTCTATATACGTTTCGAAAAAGCATTCCGTCAGCTTTAAAATGAACCCAAAACGGTGGCATTATCTTAAAAAATGACAGAGATATTACATTTTAAGTAACGACGCGTCAGCCGATTCTGTTAAAATTTTCGAAAATTTAACTTTAAATATTTCGAAAACTACTTGACAGACAAATGCTGTAATTTTGAAGAGAATCGGTGAAACTAAATTTTTCACCTAGGTATTCGTTTTGACGTGGAATACCTCTTATCCTGAATTTTTCCTTCTTTCGCAGCATCTTCAGTTTTGCTCGTGAGACTTACACTTTTATATTTAATGTTATTTTTAATACCAGAGAATTTTTGTTTCTTGTTGAATCTCGTCCATAACACATTTCTAATTTAAACTTTGTGCTATAAAACTTCTTATTATTTCTCGCTTTGCACGAGGTGTATATAAAAGTGTATCTATACTTTATCCAAATAAAGTGTTGCATTAACATGTAGTAGTTTGTGACATTTAACGTAGGAAATACTTTGAATTGCATATTACAAAAAGCGGTCGGTGGTTCGAAAAATGCAAACGAAGCTCGATAAAAGTAATTTATTATCAAACACATGCACATCCTGCTTGCGCATGGACGCCGCATAGGTACGAAGGGAAAGAATAGCTGTGCAATAACGAATGGAGAAGAGAGGAATCCAGAATTCTGTTTATCTGATTACAGCTTTGCTAGGGGCTGATGTTTTATTTGTTTACCGAGTGCTGAGGCTCGCTGTTGCATGCCCGTGTTTGTCGTAAATTTCTGCTCACTGAGACACGAGAAATCAGGCGCGATATTTTATAAACGATACTCCAAAAGGCGCATTAAATCTATGCACTATTTTCTATTATTGCACAATATGCTTTCATAGTTGCTACTTTTCAACCGGGTGATTTTCATAAATTTCCAACGGGCGGAGTGATTGTACAATTTTAATTTCGCCATGGATGAAACTGATTCCACTTGCAAAAATTGCTCCTGTTCCTTTTCTCTTACTTTGTTCCACAAAGCGAATATATTCGAGTAACGCGTGCTTAAATTTAAGCTTCTGTTTTTAAATGATTTTCATTTAGGTTTGAGATATTTATCATACTTCGTCTTGAAATATTAACCCAGAACAGATATTTTAAAATATTAAAGACACCACAATCGTACGTGGGTGGAGCATACCACGCTAACCTGATTAAAATTTCGAAACTGGAACTTCGTGTTACTTTGTCGTGGACCTAGAGCACGTGACAATAATATACCCAACAATTTTATTGTATATTAACTTCTTCAGTTCCTTTTCAATATTAACTCCTTCGTGTTGGATTCCTATAATTATTAAAAGGCAAAAGTGACTGAATATTCAGGGAAACCTGAATATAGTAAAAGATAATGATACGCGTGTAGAGCGTCTTTTTATTTTAATATCTGGCAACGGTGATAAAACAGACCGTTGTTAGAGAAGAGCTCACTTCTGTTCGGTATACTGTCTTTGAAAGACATTCTTTCCTAGCCGCTAAAAATAAAATTAAAATATAAATCTAGAAGGCTGATTTATTCAATAACCAATTTCCAACACTTTGCACCCTAAATATAGTGTTCTGATACTTTTGCTAACCACTAATCCTCTTTGGGTCTCTAAAATTCTACTAATACTTTGCAAGAATAGAGAACTTCTCTACCGAATACTCGACAAACCCTCTTTCAACAATAGTTTTGCGATACTCCTAATTAATAGGCCCGTAACGAACGCTGATACATCTCGATCTTATCCCAGCGTATCGATCTTTATTCCGACACTATAGCTTCAGGAAATAGAAACTTTCCTTTCAAATCGTTACTCCGGGAACACGGAAGTTCGATCCTTTTCGCCCGCACGGTTCTCTGAAAGTTAACGATCTTAATCCAGTGGAAACGTCCGATTAAGTTCAGCCAAGTAAAACGAAGTCACTGCGGTGGCCAGGGCAGATCTAGAATTCCCAGTCACGGAGATCATTTGCCTGTTAAACGAGGCATTCGTCTGCTGATTATCCGGGGCAGGCAATTTTGTAACATAAATGAGAACAGGGCGTCTGTCTTCACACCTGCCTGTGTACCGGGATGATATCCTCTGTCCAGTTTCATGGTTCGACGTCCACTAACCAAGCAGCCGACGTGCTATTCCATGTACCCCGGAGACATGCTCCTGGCCGCGTACATGCTTCGCGGAAGCTATTCTGATTACCTGACAAGCCATTTACGTATACATTTGACGTGCCGCCGTTCCACAGTGTGGATTTTAAGCTGCTTACTTACGATTTAATCAAGTCACGGAGTATAAACAGTTTCTATTATTTAGGGTCATTTGTTCGGTGGGTTAAACAATTTAGTGTGTCAATGTTCATGGTGAAGTAGAGACTGAAGGAGGTTCGAGTGTGTTGGGTTAGAAATGGCGCGTACCATTTTCGAGGCACTCGTTAGAGACGGATTTTTTGATATTTCGAATCGTTGTATCCGATTGGAATCGTTTTATCTCTTGGAATACTTTGGTCGCTTCGTGTTCAAATTTAAAAAAATTTAAAAACCATGCTGAGTCTCTTGTGTACCATTCGATATACCATGAATAGTACAGTCAGTGTTGTGCATTGTACGAGGAACAAAAGGCTTGTCAACACTCTCAACATCCATGAAGGCTTTTAAAGTTGCTGGAATCTGAATGGTACCCAAAGTGATCTGAAACAGAAAATTTGCATCGGACTGTGAGCACCCGTCGCTATTTGCATGTAGATGAAGGGTATCATGAACAAAGTTTCATCTGTTTTCAACGAACATCGAATTAAAATAACAAGAATTTCAAAGACATAATTTCGGTTTGAGTCGGAGGTTGCCTGACTTTGCGCGAGTGAAGAGAAGAGAGTCTTACATTTGGCTTTGTTGGGTCTTGTTTCCGTTGATTAAGTGACTCCTGGGGCGAGTTTTGTTGGGGCGTTGGTCGAGTTTATCGGCGCTGTAAAACCATTGAAATCAGCACCCTTCTAACATCGCCAGGTCCACAAATCTAGGTGATCAAGTGTTTCGATCAACGAACTAACTAGCCTGAATCTAGCAAATAGATGTTCGAAAACATAAACTGTGTTAAGGATTCGAAAGGCCACGGGGTTTATGATGCGGACGTGTTCTCTAGGTTACCTCGTCACGGATAAGTAGGGGCCTTAAGGGGGGAGCCTGGTGTAACTAAATGCAAATCGAGGCATTCTTCGGGAATTTTTTTTAAAGAAAGTATTTGATAGATCTTTCTGAAACTTTCAGGATATTGTATTAACAGGTTAAGGTATATAACAAAAAAAAATTATTAAAAAAGAGCGGCAAATAACAAAGTTATGCCCAGTCCGTTGGCGACGCAATTATTGCACTGCGGGCAACGTAGCGTCTTTTGGTTTCATCTGAAACCAAAAATCGAACAATTTTCTTTTAGTTTATGAGAGTACGCACAGAATGAAGAAATTTGAAACTTAAAAGAAGCAAAGTGAACAAATGGCGGCCTCTTGAATAAAAAGTTCACTGTTTCCAACGAAATTTTGCCTTAAATGTCTAAAAAAAAGTTATTTATTTAAACAATATCATTATACTAATAACTTAGTACTATGAAGAAAATGTTCACAAATATCCGTGCACAAGGCCAAGTCGATTGGTTGAATATTTTTTTAGTTACATTGCCCGCAAAGTATAAAACTGTCGTTTCGAGAAAAACACATTTCAAGTTTTGTGGTAGCCTGGCGCTCCGTAGCAAAATCGGCTATATCCGCTTTAATTTTTCGAATTTCGTTTTGCGGCTTTGGGAACATATTGTCGTGATGTTCAACTATTGATTTATGCAAAAAAAAAAAAATCGATTTCTTCGATCCGCTACACCAGGCTCCCCCCTTAAGGCCGCGTTTTCGATGGAGGGCAGAGTACTAAAACAATCTCGGGTCAGCCCTAACATAAAGAGATCAATCCTCGGGATATTCGCTCGGTCATAAAGTGTGCGGTTACTGACAAAATGCTGCCAGTCAACGGCAACCACCCGCGGCTGCCCTTCGAGGGCAAGAGCAAAAGTTGGACAGGCTTCTGTTAGAGCAGGAGTGTCGAACTTCCCCACTCCGAGAGCCGCGCGAGTCGGGCCCCCGGTCAGCCGGTTCCCCCACTTATTTTTCTCCAGGCGTTGCACGAGACCCGGCAGGGAGAGAGTGCGACACGCGGAGCTGTGATGCCAGATCGGGGACGGGTTCTCTCGAGAATTTCCCCCACCTCGCGCACACTACGCCGGAGCTGGGTGTCCGTGAGCTCGGTGCTTCGGAGTCAACTCACGGACACGCAGCTCCGGCGTAGTGTGCGCGAGGTGGGGGAAATTCTCGAGGGAACCCGTCCCCGATCTGGCATCACAGACGCGGAGGAGAAATTCATCAGAGTGAAGTAGGTGTGGAGGGGGCCGTTCTCCTACGGCTCTACGGAGCAGCCGAAGAGGAGAGGGAGCCACTGCGGCCGCGAGCCGCTAGTTCGACACTCCTGCGTGAGGGTTCGCGGAGGAGGAAGAGCGGAACTCAACTGAAAAACATAACCAAAAGGTTCTCGACTCCTGTCGGCCTTGACTCGGTACTTTTACTCTTGTCGACCATAGTAACGGTCAATTGCTGAACCAGCATCCATCCACGTAACAATTATGTTGAAAACAAACTGTCTTTGTAAGTGCTTTAACTATTCCGTTTAAGTCCAACTAAATTTATTTTGAAATCCTATCTAAGGTATCGGTATATTGCACAATATTTATACAAAAATAATACAGTAGCAGAAAATGGGTAAAATAATATCGATCGTCGAGAATAAATAGCACTAACCAAACTGAATCCGTAATATAGTGTTTGCAAATATCGACTGCTCGTAAAGAAATATATAGAATGTAAAGTAGGTTCTGAATTAATGAAACTAAAAAAGTGAAAGTCAATAAAAATAATTGAAAATCGAGATACGAATATTTACACTCTGTGCTCAGCAAATGGAACACGTTCATTAATTCAAAGATATTTTAATCAAAAGCTAGCTAATATCGCGATGCACATTTCGAGCTCCGCGGTATTCAGAATCAGGTTATAGGAAATTTATTCCCATTTTGCGGCACGCTTCTTGCACATACGCGAAGCGGTTTGAATTGGAAACCCTGTTCGACGAGATTAAAGTGCTCAAAGAAGAACCGCCAGGAGAACTTTCGTGATTTGATCACCGCGAGCACCATTCATAAAGCACCCCATTCGTGCATTTGGCCCCTAAATCGCATTCAGGATCTGGAATTGCGTTAACATTCTGTAAAATAAGCCTGTGCCCGCTATGAATATCCACTGGAGATGGACATGTGGCTGCTCGCTAGAAGGGATGCGCGCATAAGAGGGTGGAGGGAGGAATAAACGCTGGAGACCGCTTTTTTCCCGGCTTCGTTTCTTGTAATACGAAGTGGATGCGCCCTCCTCCCGTTTTCCCTCGTTATATCGTACACCCTCCAGCTAGCGATGGGCGTAAGGCGAGTCGAGCCACTTCGAATATACGACGTGAGCCTCGAGTCTTTACGAATGTCATTTAAAATCGGAAGCTCTTGAAAATTTTCAGTGGCTTGGAAGGAGCGAGGGACTTGAACATGAACGATTGTCAGGATATAATATCCTATCATTCACTGAAATCATTTAAAGTTTAGAAAGATTATAAAAATGCATATCTCTGTCGCTAAATATTATCTAATAATATCCGTTTTCTGCAATATAAGTATCATGTGAATAATATTTTCTAAAGCAGGAAATATAACTGATACAAGGCGAAGTAGATTAAGTGGTACAAATTTAAACGCTCTCCTTCCTAAAACTCTATATTATTATTTCAAAAGTACCCTTTGCGCACAGAGAAAAAATCTTTAATTCAGAATTTTTTATTTTACATTCAGTAGTTTTGAACCCTTTGTATATTCCAACATCTCGAAAAATAGAGTGTCTGAAGGATCCAGCCTCCGATAGCTTGAAAAGACTTTTCTTGACTCAACATGCCTCCATGAATCGAGATTCTCCACGACTCCCTATTTTACTACGACTCGAGGTTCTTCACAACTCGAAATTTTCCATGACCGAGATTTTTCACACATATTCTCCACCACTCGTTCATTTTTCACGACCGTGATTTTCCACACACATTTTCCAGCACTCGTTAATTTTTCACGACTCGATACTTTTCACGACACCATATTTTCTGCGACTCCATATTTCCCACCGCTTGAGAGTTTCCACGCCCCGAAATTTTCTAAGCCTCCACATTTTCCACGACTCCGAATTTCTCAGAAGCTTCAAGCTTTCCTATGACTCGAAAATTTCGAATGGCAAATAGTAGGTATTCGGACCACCACAAGTGTTCGCGTTATTAGGTTGTTCGAATATGTTTGGAGCTAAGGGTTAGACTGCCCATCACTAGCTGGAGCACGAGGGGGGGATGGACTGGCATTGCGCGCGGGCGTAAAGGAAGCTACCCTCCGGTTATGCACCCATAGCCTCTGCCTTCCGCGTCGTAATTTCTTTGTGCGCGCCAGCTATACGCGATAAGTACATCGTTCGCTGGGAGAGAGGAGGAAAGTTGCACAGAGAAGCCGACAATGTAATCGTTTACACGGCGCCGTCATCCCGTGCAGAACGTGACCCGTGGGTGACGTTTGTTTCCAGTGCTCTCGATGCGCGCAGCAGATTGGATCCACTGACGGCGCCCTCGTTGATGCACGGAGTTGTGATTAAAAAAGGATTTGTTATGGATGAACGCAACGATCCCCTCTCTTTTGCGCCGTTTTTTTTTTTTTTTTACGTACTTCGGTAAATTGAAGGAGATCAGCCGTTGTTTACGCTGTTGCGAGTCTGATCTAGTTTTTCTATTTTTTTTTTTTATTCTAAATTGAGCTGTACATTCACTGTTTCCTGTTGCGTCAACGCGTTTGCCATCGCGTGACAGAGCAACGTCGCGGATGGGTGGCAACGATAATTTTATATTTTGCGTTGACAGGGCAAAGGAAGTGCACTATTTCTGTGATGAGGAAATCGGGTAGCCTAGGGAATATTCGAAACACTGCATTGACTTTTTTGTTGCATTTTTATGGGCTTGGTTCAGGGGTTAGACCACCTTGGCGTTGTCAAGAAATACCGCATCTTTGGGAATTTATTTCTAAGTGAGAAAAGCACATTTTGCGATAGAAGTTTGTCAATCAAGATAAGTAGAGACGTCTTTGAATGATATATACAATTTTTTCAAGTTTTCTTTGAAAACTAATGTGGCGGTCGAGAGTATACCATGGCGTGTACCGTTGGACGGTGTACGTTAATTCTGACGAACAGGTTTCTGAAACAAAATTTTGACAATAGGGTATTAAATAAAACTACGTTGTCTATCGGCTGAAGTTCAATTTTTTCAATATTTTAATTTTTACCTGACTTATGCCAAATAAATGTCCATTTTCTTACACACGGAACTGAGCTTTTTGCTTTACAGTGTATCTGTTTTGTTATTTTTCAACCGGTCGAACAAACTGTAACCCCTTTAGAATGTGCTCAATACGACTTGCATATTTATTAGTTAGAACGTGGCGTGGTCTGTCGCTTGAGTTAATGTCAACGAGTATTCACAAGTCAACATTCAGTTATAGGGAATAGAGTTTCCCGATTTGGAATATATAATTTTAATGTACTCATAGTGACTAAGAAGTTACTAAGAAGTTACTATGAGTAGCTAAGAAGTTACTAAGAAGTTAGTATGAGTAAGTAAGAAGTTACTAACAAGTTACTATGAGTAACTAAGAAGTTACTAAGAAGTTACTATGAGTAACTAAGAAGTTACTAAGAAGTTTCTATGAGTAACTAAGAAGTTACTAAGAAGTTACTATGAGTAACTAAGAAGTTACTATGAAGTTTCTACGAGTAACTAAGAAGTTATTATGAGTAACTAAGAAGTTACTATGAGTAACTAAGAAGTTACTATGAGTAACTAAGAAGTTACTAAGAAGTTACTATGAGTTACTAAGAAGTTACTAACAAGTTACTATGAGTAACTAAGAAGTTACTAAGAAGTTACTATGAGTAACTAAGAAGTTACTATGAGTAACTAAGAAGTTACTATGAGTAACTAAGAAGTTACTAAGAAGTTACTATGAGTTACTAAGAAGTTACTAAGAAGTTACTAACAAGTTACTATGAGTAACTAAGAAGTTACTAAGAAGTTACTATGAGTAACTAAGAAGTTACTAAGAAGTTACTATGAGTAACTAAGAAGTTACTATGAGTAACTAAGAAGTTACTATGAGTAACTAAGAAGTTACTATGAGTAACTAAGAAGTTACTATGAGTAACTAAGAAGTTACTATGAGTAACTAAGAAGTTACTATGAGTAACTAAGAAGTTACTATGAGTAACTAAGAAGTTACTATGAGTAACTAAGAAGTTACTATGAGTAACTAAGAAGTTACTATGAGTAACTAAGAAGTTACTAAGAAGTTACTAAGAACTTACTATGAGTACATTAAAAATATATATTCCAAATCGAGAAACTCTATTCCATATAAGCAAATGTTTACTTGTCAGTCAGAAGGGTTGTTTTGTTAAAATCTGTTGATAGTGCTTGTCTATATTAAAGTGTGGTATAATTTCGTATAAGGAATAAAAGAGCAGGGACATTACTGTCGTCTAGATCACTGTATTAATAAGAAAGTAACGATTCTTATGCAAGGATTTAATTTATCAGATTAAATGTTATTCAATATATTTTTCATCATCTGATCGTGTTATTGGCATTAACAGAATTATTACGTGAAGTAATACAAGCCTTCCACACGGAAGTGAGGAGCATCAATTTTCAGCTTCTGTTTAAATTGATCGTTTCACCAGCAATTTTGATTTAAATCCACATCATAAATGAGTATAATTGATGGAACGTAATTAAATCGAATGCTTCTCGTCCAAACGCATACCTATATGTAGTTTCCAATTTTTTTATGTAAGAACCACACACGGATACAACACATAACTAAATTAGCAGATTTTGATAAAATTTTTGGTTAATGTTTTAATGTTTTCGCGGAATCAATTTAACTTCTTTAAATTAATTTTTTAACTTCTCTCTATTTATTAGGAATAAACTAAAAGTATGTTAAATAATAAACTAAGCGAAGTTTAATTACTTAAAAGTAGAAGTCTTTTTACTACTTTTTCCTTCTTTATGTCGACCGTCTTTTAGTTTTTCTACCATTTTCGTTGTTCTAGTTTCACGCGAATTGTGTCAAACAATTTTATCTTTTGAATATATCGCGAAACCTGATAATCATGCTTTATTGGCAATTCGATGAATTATAGGGAAAACAGAAGACAGTTATCGAAATAGGAGCCGTGTGATCCAATAAAATAACGAAACAAATTGTTTGCAGCAGATGGAATCAGAAATGGAATTGTTAAAAGAGCTCTTTTCGAGTTTCACTTTCGCGTGAAACGAAATATATTTCTTGGACGAATCGACTGCGTGCGTTGCTTTATTTTCTTGCACGCAATTCTGGTGGTAGTAATTCTACCAAAAAAGTGCTGCCTATATTGGTTTCATTTTTCCCGGATAGAACGTGTAACGAGAAATTCTCTTGCAGTCGGAAATGCTTTATTTGTGCTTTCAAAATAGAAATAATATCTACCTTGCTGCAAATCAAATTTAATAGCTTTATCTGTAGTAATAAAAAAAAAAACAAACCAGAAGAGTTTTGGAAAAAATGTCCTTAGTTCTCGTTTTGTTTATCAAATCATTTCTATTTCGAATAGGTAGTTACGAATTTTTTTTACCACATATACGTACGCAAGACCCCTAAGAGATTCTAATGTACAGTACTTCTAATTCTAAGACTCCTTTTTTTCACTTTATGCATCAGTCAACTCAGAACTGTTCTTTGCCTTTACCTCAATAATTATCCGTCATCCGCGTATTTAAAAATACTCGCAAAGTGCAATGTAGTTCCATATTAATAAATTTCGATGCCCTTTTCTGATACAAAAATCGTAGAACCGACTATAAGTATTTCCTTTTCGACAAAAAAAATAAAAATAAAAAAGGAACACTATCATCTTTTATTTTGAAATATTCTGCTTGTATTAAAGAATTCCCGTTTACTTCATACTCGGCACAGTTCATTCACTTTCGAGCGAAGCTCATTCAAGGAGCGAGTATAATAGAAACGTAACAAGCACAATGAATCTAAATACAATAAACGATCGAAATTTGCCGGCGGTTGCCCGAAAGGAAGCATCGATCGCGGCAGTTGGAACGTGCCAGGGAGAGGAATTCACGACAGAAGAGTGGAATTTTATCGGCGAGTTAACCGTCGCTTGTTGCCACATGTAATTAACCATTAGATCAGGGCTCGCGGTACGCGCGCGCTGCGTTTGCACGCGATCTAATCGGATCAGATTGCGTCCTCTAAAAGCACAACGACCCTCTGTCACAGCTATCGGCCGCTAAGCTTTTCAAGTGGTCGTAATTCGCGGCTCATGCGACTTTACACGACGCTGAAAAGGACAGATCCCGCCACCCCCTCAGTTTTCATCCACCAACGGCTCCTCTTCTCCACAAAGAGGCTGTTTTCGCAATTGTCCTGCGACATGTACATACGCCTGGGATTACTGTAACGCTGCGAAACCACGGCGAGATTTTACGCGAGACTTTTCTATTATCAGACAAAAATTTACTAAACTAAAATGAAACTAAATGTAAATAATGGAAATAGTCGCGAGAGATGAGATTTAGAAAACATATCATGAAACTTGTCTCATGAGAGTTTAATTTCACGAAAGTGAGGACAAAATAATTAAAGAATAATAAAATAAGGAAATAATTGTCTCGTGAGATTAAAGTCTCGTGTGAGATAAGATATTTTCGTTCCATCGTGGATTTGCAGCTTAAGGAAATTTGCACCTTACAGTAAATATTCGTTAAGCCGCATATTCACCTGTGCATTCGCCCCGAATGTGCATTCGGCGCGTACCGATTTTTTACTCGTTCGATGTTCGGCGCGCATTCGGCGTGCGTTCGGGGTTGAGTGAAATTTGCGGTGTCCATTTCATGGTATTTTTCGGACCCGAATGAACGCTTTGATGGACCGCCAGCAAGCGGATCGGCCCGAAGGCGCGCCGAACATTGAACGAGCAAACAATCGGTGCGCGCCGAACACTGAACGAGCAAACAATCGCTGCGCGCCGAATGCACAGTAGGGCGGAGCGATACTAACTTTCAGTTGGCCTGGGTGCGGGATAGTTGTCTTTTGATTAATCAAACACAACTGTAAAAATTTTATGGAAAAATATTCGTGTCTGCAGGTTCCGTTTTCTCCTAAAAATAATTCTGTAATCATACTATATAGGCGAAAATTTCCAAGTTCCTTTGCAGGTTCCTTTTCCTCCTAAAAATGATAATATGATTATATGATTATATGATCATTTTTACGAGAAAAAGGAACCTGAAGACATGAATATTTTTCCAAATTTTGTTTACAGTTGTGTTTGGTTAATCAAAAGACAACTATCCCGCACCCAGGCCAACTGAAAACTCAAATTTAAATTTTCGAAAATTTAATTTCCAAAAAAAATTTTAAATTCCAAAAAATTTTGGAGAAATTCATGTTATCAGGTTCCTTTTTCTCCTAAAAATGATAATATGATTATATGATTATATGATCATTTTTACGAGAAAAAGGAACCTGAAGACATGAATATTTTTCCAAATTTTGTTTACAGTTGTGTTTGGTTAATCAAAAGACAACTATCCCGCACCCAGGCCAACTGAAAACTCAAATTTAAATTTTCGAAAATTTAATTTCCAAAAAAAATTTTAAATTCCAAAAAATTTTGGAGAAATTCATGTTATCAGGTTCCTTTTTCTCCTAAAAATGATAATATGAGTATATGATTATATGATCATTTTTACGAGAAAAAGGAACCTGAAGACATGAATATTTTTCCAAATTTTGTTTACAGTTGTGTTTGGTTAATCAAAAGACAACTATCCCGCGCCCAGGCCAACTGAAAACTCAAATTTAAATTTTCGAAAATTTAATTTAAAAAAAAAATTTTAAATTCCAAAAAAATTTTGGAGAAATTCATGTTATCAGGTTCCTTTTTCTCCTAAAAATGATGATATGAGTATATACTACCGGCAGGTAGAGCGCTCCAAACAATCGCCTGCGTCGGGCCCATAAGCAGTAGTGGGGGGGCTGCGCAGATCGGTCACAAAACGGTACGGACGTTCGGGTTTTTCTTAGGATGGATTCAGTATATAACCAGTCGTCTACAGCCACTCGATAACTGACCCGCTTTTGTGATTTTTCATACACCAACTGCCTCCGACATACCCATATATCTCTATGACTACAACTGAATTCCACTTTGGTGCTTACATACGAGTGCATATATCGAGGGTCTGAAAAAGACGAAACTTCGAACACCATTTCTAAGGAACATTTAGCTAGTACACCCAGAAATGTTTTGCATTTGGTACATTATCATACACATTGTGCGCTAACTATGTATATGTATAATTGGAGCCAATTCGGCGACTCTGACCACCTGCAATCTCTTTCTGAGAGCAACGAAGCCCATCGCCATCATCCTGTACATTGAGATGTAGTGAGAAGAATGACTTTTTGCGACACGTGTCGATTAAAATCCGACTTCGGGAAGTTTCTATCCAGTTCCCCGATGCACCCCATACACGCGTGTACAGATCCATCGTGCAATATCGTACAGGTTAGATTGCGGAGCGCAGGTAGTTGGGACTTCGTGTTCTGGGTCACGCTTACCACCCCCGCGCCTCTTTCGCCTGCTCAGGTCTGCCTGTTCATCTGACATTTCGAGTTCCCAGGGCACGCGAGCACATTGTTGCAACCTAATGACTGGCTACATTGTGGAAATAAGTTCCCCCTGCTGCCCTTTCAAATTTATGCTGCTACAATTCGAGTGCATCCACTTGAAGCGCAAACAAGCATCTTATTAACCCTTAACCCTTTCGACGGCCCGTGGAAATACCGGAAGTAATGTATAATTTTCCACGAGTTTCCTGTGCGCGTCGAGTGCTGTATGCCAAATAATTCAGCGCCGCCTTACCGTGCAATTTGTCTTCCATTGTGTGCGCCCCCCTGGCCCCACGCTCTTCGCCAACGCCACAGCCGCCGCCATGTGACTTTACGTTTAATAATCTCCTAAACGTGGCCTGGTAAGCACTCGCGAACTACCGTAACGTCTGCTCGCTCAATTAGCGTTGAATTATTAAGTCGAGTACTGTTCTGGCTTTTTCGCCACTCGCGATGCTTCTACACGGAAGCGGCGACGTTCCGCGGGAGAAAAAGGGGTGCCAGATTGGAAGAGTGTCGCTTTGTTTTGTCATCAGAAGCTGGACGCAATCGTTTCTCAATAGGTTCCTCTTTTTAAGCAGAGTTTAGCGTCGTCGTTGATTAGGGTTGCTGGGTTTAGTAGTTTTTATATACTTTGGAGATTCGTTTGATGATGTGATATTTCTTTTTGAGTTTGGTTTTAAGGGGTGAGTCGATAATTTGTCAATATTCTAAGCTGACGTTGCTAAGATTAGTAAGGAGTTTCGTTTCCCATATGAAAATTGATAAGTTGAAGATTCTTTTGCTAATGTGAAACTTCACCCCAAGTTTAGTTTCAACTGGTCAGTCTAGTTGGAGGTAGATATTATGTTAACATTCCTTTAGAAAGTATCATTAAAGCTGTTTGGATTAAAGGGTTATACCTATAGTCAGGAGGCCGTTATGTGGCGAATATTTCTGAATTTTTTTTTAAGTAGAGAGAGCATATATTTTTGCAGTAGCTTTTGCGCTTAAAAGAGCAAGATTTAAAGAATATTTGGTAATTTTTTTGTAGAAAAATATTGATGTTTATAATGAAATTACAGGCCACGTCCAAGAAGCCTTTTCAAAAAGGTTGTTTTGGGGTGAGCACTGCCATTCGGAATCAGATTATCTGAAATAAAAAAACAAACAAGATTTCGTTAGTATATTGATGTATCCTCTAATTGGCGGAGGGAATTTCCGAAATATAAATTTAAAACAAAATGGCGGCTATTTAAAGTTGAACTTAAAGGTGAACTTTGCGCCATTTTGTTTTAAATTAATATTTCGGAAATTCCCTCCGTCAATCAGAGGATACGTTAATATACCAACGAAATCTTTTTTCTTTTAAAAAGGCTTCTTGGATGTGGGCTGCGATTTTATTATAAACGTAAATATTTTTCTACAAAAAAAAATACCAAATGTTTTTTAACCCCTTCGCGACCGCGGACGAGATATCTCGCTACACGGTATCTGTCGTACGATGCCACGAACGAGTTATCTCGCGACATAATATGGTTCTCACGACGCCACGGACGAGATAACCCGCGTGTTTGTTTACCAAGACAGTTCTAATTTGAAGAAAAATTAATTTACAAAACATCTTAGCGAATAATAAATAAAAAAAATTTACAGTCACTGAAAGTAGTTACTAAGTAAGTTGATTATAGTAGAAAAATTGATGAGCAAAAATTTTACCACAAACAAGATAAAATCTATATTTTAAATTAATTATTTACACTACTACTCTTTGAGCTTCTGATTTTCGCCACCAGGTAGCGCATCGCAGTGTAGCGAATCCCAATATTGTGTCGCGGAATAACTCGTCCATGGTCACGAAGGGGTTAAATGTTGCTCTTTCAAGTGCAAAATGTTCTGTAAAAATATACGCTTTTCTTTTTAAAAAAAAATCCACAAACATTTGCCTCTTTTCGGCCTCCTGAGTACTTAGGTATAACCCCTCAACGAAAACTGAGGAAATCTCCTGGTTTATGGGTTTCTTAAGAACCGTTCGACTTTTTTTTATAAATATAATTAGAGGATCTCAAACTACGACGTTGCCAAAAAATAATGAGAAGCAGAGAAAGGGAAATAATCAGTCCGTTGTAGAAAGTGAAGTCTGGGCACCCAGCTTCTATGAAACCCTTTACACAAGCACGTTATTATTAAATCTACCTTGAGCGGAATTATTTAAATGAAAGTTTGCAGTTCCTCGGAATTACGATCGTAGGAACGTGCGGGTGGCATAAAACGCAAAGGGAAGGTAAACAGTCGTTTGGAGTAAAGAAGGCAGCTGCCCTCGAATGTTCCCCTTTCTGGTTAAAAAGTAGAAGCCGGCGAGTGAAATTTCTTAGTCCCTTTGGCCCCATGGAAAGTCCTTTCGCGAGCATAAAACGTCCCAATAAAGACAGTTAGCATACATTCCGGGAGAAATGGTTTTTAATACTTTTCGAGGAGAGCCGCTTCAGCCGAGGGGGAGAGGCGATTACGTTTTTATTTTACGCGCTCCGTCCCGTTGCCAGTTAAGGGAGGGGAAGTTCGTGCGTTATAAATAAACTTGGAGAATTCCTTAAGCGTTCCGAGTTTTCTCTCTGCCGAGATGCTGTTTCAAAGTGCGTGACAGAGCGAAGTGTACACCTTGGCGCCCCTGGCATCGCTGCCTCGGAGATCGCCCATGCTTTTCCAGCTCAGCACACATTGTTACGTCACTCCACGACGTAACGCGTCTAATGCGTAATCTGTAGTTTCGAAATTGTAGCGACGATCGATTCTTCTTTTCTTTCGATAGATCATAAAAACGCGCGCTCAGAGCCGGTGCAGCGCCAGATCGGTGCCGTTTTATCGTGGAACATCCGACGTAAAGTAGGAAGACTCAGCGTGTTAGCTGGTATTTTACTGCTTGCAATATGTAGCTGCCGTAAGTTTGAGGCTATCGTCCTTGATTGTCGTGTTCCACAGTGACGATCACAGTGTGTCATAAAGAATTTTCATTCGTCTTGGTGCTGGGCACAATTTTATTGGTTTTATATTAATTTAGTGGCGGAAGGGTGGCAAGTTATTAAGGGGGAACATCACTGTGACGGCCGGAAAAGTAAGCCATTTTTAAGAATATTTTTTCAGGAATAATTTACAGTTTTCATAGAAAATTTTTATTACCTACGTTTAGTACGCTGTCTTAAGAGACTATACAAAAAAAATATAAATAAATAGAAAAATTATTGTAGGTTTTCCCGCAATGGAACTCAGGAGGAATAAGACGTCACTTTGTTCTAGGTAGAAAATAATGATATATATATAACAACGGAAACTACATTCATATAGTTTATATATAAAAAAAAAATGAAATTTGATTTCGTACCTGCTGTTCCATAGTTACATCTTCGACCAGCTGGCATGGGGGGGGGGGGGGTTAGAAGATTAATTAATATATTCAAATTTATGGATGTTTTCCTATTTATTTTTGTTTGTATAGTCTCTTCAGACAGCGTACTAAAGGCAGGTAATAAAATTTCTCTATGAAATCTGTAAATTATTCCTGAAAAAAAATCTTAAAAATGGCTTACTTTTCCGAAAGTAAGTGGTGTTCCCCCTTAAGGGGTTTTACCTAGTCAGGCGGCCGAAAAGGGGCGAATATTTGTGAATTTTTTTTTAACCAACGGAAGCGTATATTTTTACAAAACTTTTTGCGCTTAAAAGAGCAATATTTAAAGAACAGTTGGTAATTTTTTCGTAGAAAAATATTTAGGTTTATAACAAAATAACAAGCCATATCCAAGAAGCCTTTTTAAACATTTGCTTTTGCGGTGAGCACTGTCATTCGGAACCAGATTATCTAAAATCAAAAAACAAAAAAGATTTCGTTAGTATATTAATGTACCCTCAGGTTGACGGAGAGAATTTTCCGAAATATTAATTTAAAACAAAATAGCGGCTATTTAAAGTTGAAATCCTGATTTTTTCGTGCAAAAATGGTGCAGTCTTCGCGGTACTAACCTTAAAATCTAAAAATTGATCCACTTCTCTCTCGAACAGCTTTCACTGAAAGGGTCCAAACCAAGCAGATATAGACAATCATTATCATCTGAAGAATTCCTATCCTGTATTGTATTTTGCTCGCCCAAGTAACATGTTACTTTGGTCCCCAGCCATGTTATTCAGAATAGAAATGTTATAATATACAAACTATACAAGACTTGTTGAAATCAAGTACAGGAAATCAAGTACTTAAATCGGTAGGAGCGCCGGTATGTTCTTACATGGAATGCAGTGTATACATACGTAACTGTGTAAAACAAACGTTTTGAAATTGTTCGTGTAAGAGGGGAGAAGTTGTGTTACCTTCATGGCGCCGGCCATTGCGTTTGTCCCCGCTCTCCCCTATGTCATACTGCAAATGTTTATTAGCTACTACTTCAGTTAATGACCGATAAATTCTAGTGCTTGCTTTGCGAGATACAACGAGTGGCGATATTACGAGCATGGGCGGTATATATTAGTCACCTTCACCCCGCACACTCTTCTCGATAGAACGACGTCGCGTAGAACCGTGCCTCGTAAACGACTCCCAACAAGTGCACCCTCTATCCTCTCGAAGCGTTCGTATCGCTTACAGATTAGCATGATGTTCTGCGTGTGGGCGATGTCACAGGCGCGTCCTAATTCGTGGCGACGTTATACGCTCCCGGGATTTATGAGCATTCCCGAGAGGGTTGGATTAATGCGTTCTTGAAAGTTAAGATGCTCTTCAAGCCCGACTTCTGCTTTGTTCTCGGCAATACGGAGGCAGAGTGCTCCTGAAATTATTTGCAGAGTATCGTGACTTCCCCGCTTGTCTGAAATTGTCTAGTTTGCGATTCACCAGCGATCAGTCGAATTTTCATAAACAATTCCGATTCGCATGCACAATGCAAGTAGGTACATTAATTCCAAGTAGCTTCGTGTAATGCGTTAAAATTAAAGCGTCTTGCAGAATTTCATCCCCAAAACATTTTTGCTTCAGCTTTCTCTTCCCACGCTTTTAATATTCATATTACATTCCTTTTCTTCCTCCGCGAATGTCGACGCAAACCACAAAACCGATAAATTCATCGACACTCTATTACACAATTTACATCGCCTTTCTGAGTTACACTTGAAGTGATAGCAGCAACGCGTGTAAATACTCGAATTACTTGAATTCTTCTCAAGCCTTCATTTTGCACGATTTTCAGCCCCCAAGTAGTTCTAATTAATTTCGCATGCTTGTGAGTGTCGAATTGAATCGGATGGGATATCTTACGGGCTAGGGGTCTACGGAAGAATCTCCCTTAGTCCCGTGAAATCAAGGGGACGTCGGCGGAGATTCGAAGAAATTTATTTCGTCATCGCAAAGTGCACGAGAAGCTTAGCGTGCAGGGGATTATTCGGCTGGCCTTTTTTCGCGGACGGGGGTGGATTTTCCCTCGTCCTGGGGCGAGTAGCACAATGAAGCATCGGCCGTACCAAGCGTGCGCGTGCACGGAAACACGTGATGTGTGCACATGCGGCCACGAGCGCAGTTAATGCGAAAATAACACGCGACCGAGCGAATTACCATCAAAATTATAAGCTTTGTTGTTCAAGGCCACGGCCTGCTTCAATTTTCTTCGCGCTGCTTTGTACGTTTCTAATCGATTCGAACCTGCCCCCGCGTGAAAGCTGTACATGCACCTTTACCATTCGAACGTGTTCTTTTTTACGCCGTTTCTTGTTTTACGTACTATCGACACGATGTTAATCGTTATGCTGTATTTCTTGGGAATTCACGTTATTTTTGGCGGCGTTCATATTTCAAATTTCTTTTAGAGGGGGGTATTGTAAAGCGTCGTTTACATTTGTGTTATCTATATATATATATATACCAGCGGCCATGGCCGTGATGGAAACACCGGTTCCCGTAAGATCACCGAAGTTAAACATCACGGGCGGCGTACTGGGGAAAGATGGGTGACCATCACACCTGTCTCCCGGTGTTCGCACGGCACACGCGTGAAAATTATAGAATTTTGCTTTCGAGGGTGTAAGGCTCGATTCACCGGTTGGTACGCGTATAAGCCGGACGATGTATCACCCGCCAAATTAATATTGGGTGACTGTTTAAATTATTACGTGTCGATTCTGTTCTGAACGATGATCTGAGAAGTTAGCTCTACTTGTGCTGATGTGTCCGAATGCTGACCTCATCAAAAACACCGAACCGTACTGTTCCCGAGCTCGTTGACTTCTGGTCTTGTCCACCTTTTCGATGTCAAAGGTGGACAAGACATCTGATTTTTGGGAGGCGCCAAAATGCCTGATTGGCTCAGCCTTGCTTGAAGAGGAGGAACCTTCCCTCCAAGATTTCGGTGATGGAGGAGGAATCCTCTCCTTCTTCGTGACGTAGCGCAGGGAAAACCGGACATCTGGCTAACAAACCTCGCTGGGTTGATCGGCCGGAGCCTCTCGCCGGGGTCGCGGTTTATGATCGTATTGTCCCGCGAGTCAGCGGTGGTCGACGGTATGTACCGTTTTGAAGTTACCGTACACCACCCGCTGACAGAGCAATCAACGGGTTTTCCCAGAGCGAGGACGGTCGAAGTGTCCAAAAAAATAGCACGATGCCGAATTGCCACCTATTAAACATCTGGCAGGCAAATGCTCCCC
The DNA here is from genome assembly GCF_050908995.1 of Andrena cerasifolii. Taxonomy (NCBI): domain Eukaryota; kingdom Metazoa; phylum Arthropoda; class Insecta; order Hymenoptera; family Andrenidae; genus Andrena; species Andrena cerasifolii. Next base: position 4,463,822 of record NC_135125.1, on the reverse strand, counting down.
AAGACTTCGACGGTAAGCAATTGCCTAGGAATAAGGGTCGCTGAATTTCTGCCTCGCTCTGAACCCCCCTTTGTTCCCGTAAGACGGAACACCCGGTGCGTCGCTGCTGCTGGGACCCGAAGGAGAGAGGAGGGAAACAGGAAAAAAAATGACTATCATTCGTTGGGCAATATAAGCGAAATGCTTGAAACGCCATCCTGTGTGTTAGAAAAACACACAGGAAAACAAAAATACAATACAATATATATATTATCTATATATATATTACGGACGAACCTGACTTTAATAATCAGGGAGCCGCAGGAGGGTGATCAGTCGTGAACGAACCCGATGCGAAATCGGGGAGTCCCTGGGATGATGTTCACAGACGAACTCTATGCGTAGTCAAGGAGCTGTTAGGAGGTTGGATTATTCACAGACGAACCTGGTGCGTAACCAGGGAGCTGTTCGGAGGGTGGTTGACCTACAGACGAACCTGATGCAAAATCAGGGAGCTGTTGGATACGGACGAACCTGATGCGAAATCAGGGAGCCGCAGGAGGGTTAAACGTGGACGAACCTGATGCGAAATCGGGGAGCTACTGGGTTAGAGAAGCTTCCTTGTTTCGGTGTTGGTCGCGAGCGCAGCTGATGCGAAATCAGGGAGTCGCGGGAAATGTTAGTAATGCCTCGTAACTCTTAATTAATGTTTGATACAACTCGGGCGGTAAAGTTGTATCGGTGGGTATATGTTACTAATACTATAAGGATCGCTAGGTAAAAGATGGGTTTAACGAATCTATTCGATTTACAAGTGAACACCATTCGTATATTCAGGAATTAGTTATTGTACAAATGTAAGTGTCGCGATTGATTAATTAAGTAAATAGTGTAAGTTACCATTAGGTTGCACCGTGTTGACGCACTGGCGATGCGGGGCGTACTAGTGGCTATTTCAAAGTGCCAAATAGAATATAAACCGGACTCGCGGATTCCATGAGGTTAACTATGATTCTGACGGGGCTCTAGCCCGATCTTACTAGACTTTAACCCTTAACTGGTATCCTGGGGTCAGTCATGACCCCAAGCACGCAAGGTTCGCTGCAAAATATTTGGTTGTCTAAGTTTGTAAACTGAATTTCTAATTAATTTGATCATAATAGCTTAACTTTCTACGTATCTATTATTTTATACATTACCTACGAACAAAATAGGTATTTGTTGGAAATTACTCCGCAGAGGTTGAAAATAAATGTCACACCATAAACACAACTATGGTTTATTGTATAGATAGACAATACACAGTGTGTCCACGTATTAATGTTAGTTGGTTATATATAAAAGTATACAAGAAAAAAGAAACTTTAAGAGACGGAACGCGATCTGCACGGTTTGGTCACAATTTTCAGACTGGCTACGGTCGTCACCTTATGCCCCGGTCAAGACCCTTCGCCCCTCTTCTCCAGAAAAAGAGAAACGCAGCCCCTTAGTCCTAACACTGAGACTCGTTGAACTCCAACAGTATTCATAGAGGTTGATCTAATGTCGACTTTACAAATTTCTGTGTCCTTTTTTATTTGGGGTCTGCCACGACCCCAAGGTAACAGTTACGTCTGAAAAAACAGTATACCAGTTAAGGGTTAACCAACTCTGTACGAGCGTCATACGACGTGACTCTACGCGTGGCTGTATAGCTTTGAACCGAAGAGGGTAGCAACCAAAGGGTTTATACAGTCCAGAAATGAGTGGGGATTCGTTAGGAATCTCCATATAAGAAAATCCTTTGGGGTCATCGTCGTGGCACTCCCGTTCCCAGGGTCGTCATCCAGCTGGTCGAGATGACGACCCCCATTAGTGGTGTGTGCTAAGCGAAAGGATTTCAGGGCGTTTTCCCTTCGCAGACACGGGCTTGAAAAACGGTTGAGAGCGGCGTATGGGAAAATTCCACATACGTAACACCCCTGTGACATTTCACCTTGTGGGTAATCGGTCTTCTTCCCATCTACATATTTACACACCTCCCTTGATTCTCATTCTCACGTCATCTTCCACGTTTCATCTTCCACTTACACCCTTACTTTCACCATCTTCATACCCCAACATCTAAAACATCCTCCAACCTTCTCACTTCTCTTCCTTCTATTCTCTCTTATGTCCACTTCCAATGCACCCTACTCCTATTTCGTTGAATCCCCTCTCCCCCATCCCTGAACCCCGCGCACACTTTTCTTCCCCACTATTACACAATTCCCTCTCCAGTTCGACGACACTACCCCATTACGCATGAACGAGTCGAGGAACGAGAGGCAAAGATTAAGGTCTACGCGTGCTCTTAAGTAATTTACGTTTCAATTATAACTTTCGCCGCAGTCTGAGGGACTGCTCGAAAGCATTCCCCTTGTTCGATTAGAACGCATCCCGGTGTCAAGCGCGCATCGGACGATTCAGTTAATTAAATGGATCGTGGACCTGGGACAGCCCCCCCACCTCGTCCCTCCCCCTGTCGGCTTAATCCACTTTATCATTTTAGACGTAATTACTTGGTATCACTTTGCTGCATTATATGTAATACAATATCCAGAAGCGTTGGCTACGTTAACCGCGGCTGCCGGCGCGGTGTTTGCGGTGGTGCTTCTCGACCGCGTTAAACACAAGATAATCTGACAATGGAGAATATGCTGGTAGGTTGCCTGTAAATAATGGGATTATCAGTGGCACGTCGGTAAATGAATTAACGGGAGCGATTCGTGGCACGCAACGAAATCACGCCCACGAGTGCCAATTAAATCGCTTCGGGGCGTGTCCCTGCTGCAGCTTTAAATTTCGCGCCACCGTGCTTGCTGACACTTCGCCGCAGCGTTTAATAATTACTAAACGAACGAGGCGCGCGTGATTACCAGAACGGATCCTCCGATCTGAAAGAAGCTCTTGCCAGCGCAAATCATTGCGCCTTCTTAAACAGAAGCAGACACCACGCGAGAAGTCCATCCGACTTCTGACCGAAGTTTACATGCCAAGTTAAAGGGGGTCGTCGCGAACGTAAGGGAGCTTCGACAGAATTTTAGAGCACTTACCCAGCGACGGGGGACAGCGTACAAACGGATTTACGCGAATGCCTGCAGACAGCTTGCAGCAAGGAACGAGACGCGATGTAACTTCGTGGGAGGGTATCGGGACAAAGGGGAAGACGCGGGTGCACGAAGACGAATGTGGTGCTAGGGGCTGTTGCTCGAGTCGGCCGACACAAATTGACCGGGCTCGAGTGGCCTGGAATCGAAAGAAATCGAATTGTCCCCGTAATGCGCACACGACGGACGGTTTTGCACGTTGCTTGGCTCCCAGGTGGATAGGGGTGTCAGTCTAACAGGGCGGCTACGTGAGGATATTAAAGGAACTGCGCTAAATAAATGGAAGGATAGTTGCTACATGCTTGCCCTTCTGCGCAGACACTAAGGCGGAGCGATACCTACTATATAGGAGGAAATTTAAATTTGAATTCTCAGTTGGCCTGGGTGCGCGATAGTTGTTCTTTTGACACAACTGTAACAAAATTTTGGAAAAATATTCATGTCTGCAGGTTCCTCTTTCTCTTAGAAATGTAAAAAAATAAGATTCGCATTGTGAATTTTTACATTTTTCAAATTTAAATTTTCGCATACCTAGTATCGCTTCGCCCTAGTAGACACTCAATATACACTGAAATATTTAACAGCAGATGCCATACTTACATCGCAACTCTGTTAGGTGCATATGCCATCGAACCATTTTGAAGCACCTCGGTACGTAAGATTGTTGCGTCACGGGCCTAGAAAACAGTTGAAAACCTCTTCTTGTACTGTTTTTGCTTACCAGCGAAGACACCAAATTGTTTCCATCGTTGCCTGCGATGTAGACTTCCCTATAAACCTCTACCCTTGAACAGTAACCCCACCCAATCACCAATCACATTCCAGAACTCATAATATCAACGCTTCCAGGAAAGATTATTTGCAAACTCAAAATCAGTCAAGAAGAGAACAATTATATATGTACGTTCGTCTAGTGTACGTCAATGACAACCCTACTTGTCCTCCACAATGATTAATAGTTGCAATAACTCAGCTCTAACCATCACTGACAATAAGTGATTATATTATCACTCACCCGACCTGACTCGTCCATTTCAACTCAGCTCTCGTTTAGGGTTGTTAGGAATATTCGAATATTCGAACACCAGAGAATTCGAATATTCGAATAATTAGGAGTATTCGAATATTCGTATATTCGAGTAATTAGGAGTAGATATTCGAATATTCGGGTATTCGAATAAATAGGAGTATTTGAATATTCGTATATTCGAATAATTAGGAGTATTCGAATATTAGAACACCAAAGAATTCGAATAATTAGGAGTATTCAAATATTAGAACACCAGAGAATTCGAATAATTAGGAGTATTCGAATATTAGGACACCAAAGATTTCGAATAATTAGGAGTATTCGAATATTAGAACACCAGAGAATTCGAATAATTAGGAGTATTCGAATATTAGAACACCGGAGAATTCGAATAATTAGGAGTATTCGAATATTAGGACCCCAATGATTTCGAATAATTAGGAGTATTCGAATATTAGAACACCAGAGAATTTGAATAATTCGGAGTATTCGAATATTCGGATATTCGAGTAATTAGAAGTAGATATTGGAATATTCGGGTGTTTGAATAAATAGGAGTATTTGAATATTCGTATATTCGAATAATTAGGAGTATTCGAATATTAGAACACCAAAGAATTCGAATAATTAAGAGTATTCAAATATTAGAACACCAGAGAATTCGAATAATTAGGAGTATTCGAATATTAGGACACCAAAGATTTCGAATAATTAGGAGTATTCGAATATTAGAACACCAGAGAATTTGAATACTTCGGAGTATTCGAATTTTCGGATATTTGAATAAATAGGAGTAGGTATTTGAATATTCGGATATTTGAATAAATATGAGTATTCGAATATTCGGATATTTGAATAAATAGGAGTAGGTATTCGAATATTCGGAGTGATCGATTTCCACAGAACATATCACGAAACAGAGGTCTAAGCATTGTGATTAAAAAATCCCACCACTTTCGAGTACGGAAAGCAGTATTTTTCAATCATTCGCATTTCAATCGTTTTTTTTCTAATCTGAAAGGGAAAACAAAACTATTCCAACAGTTGCTCTACAAACCATAACTTCGCAATGGTTATCTCTACATATCTCTCAAACGTTACAGAAAATATTTAAACACTGATATAACTCTAAAATTAGATTTCTAGCTATAAAATTCTCTAAATATAAAATTAAATTTGAAATTGCTAGCATTCTAGATACCCATACATTTCACAATATTGAGGAGTATCTGTGTACAAAACGGGTTCTCCCGTACAAAGAAATAAAGAAATACGGGCGAAACATTTTTCATTTCTCTATGTATCCACAAAGTTTCGTGAAAATTTGGCGCGTAACACTTCTCGTGGCTCCCCGGGAAAGGGCACCGCGCTGGTAGATGGTCTCCGGTGAGTCCGAGACGTCGTTACGCGGCGCCTTAATTGGAATCGGATGGAAGCACGGGGAAACTTCTTGCTTCCTGGCCTGGTCCGCGTCGCGAAATTGCCGTCCTGAAGACGAGCACCTCGGCTCGCCAGGGAGACAGACCTCTTTCGTGTTAAATCGATTTCGTTGAAACGTACTCGCTGGGCGTCGCGGCAGGGGAAAAGGGAGGCGCGGCAGTATACTTTCTGAACGACGCGTAAATCCATGCCGAGTTCCTGGACCAGACAGCTTTCCTTCCTTCGTTCCCAGCGTCTCCAGGTGGATAGACTTCAGCTGCGCCCCCGCGAACGTATCTTTTCGAGATTACACGGTTTTTCGAGCCCGCCCGCCGCCGCGTAGCCCTTCGCGCCGCTGGGCCGCAGCGTTGAATGCATTTGCGTGAATCACGTGAATGGAAGGTAAATTTCATTAAAGCGATTCAGGTCAGCTGACTTAAAAAAAATCGCGGCGATTCAAATAGACAAGCCGGGGATAATATCGCGGCTGTTCTCTTCTAACATTCTCTCTATCTCCCTTCTTTCCGAAGTCTTTTCGAGGGTATTTCGAGGGTTTCGCGTATTCTCATGGAGGGCAGAGCTCGTACCCCGTCCCTCAACCGTTTCGTTTCTTCTTTGACGTAATAGGGTGACCTGTCCAGTGAATGAACACTTAAGCTGCATGTCTGTTAAAATTAATATTCAAAAGTCGTTATTTAATCCCCTGAATGTTATTGCTGTAAGCAAGCTGCTTCGCTGCTAAAGTCAGACATCCTGGAAGAAAATTCTAGCAATATTTGATAGTTATAACTTTCATTAATAGTCTGGCAGGGGATTAAATAAAAAATGGGTCAATCACCATTGAATGAACATAAATTTCTAATGAATGAACAGGGGTAGGTGAAGGAACGGGATAATAACAGTGGTTAGGTTTCCAATGTATTCAGACGATTTTTTGTGTAAATAATTTTTCGTTCTCCAATTGCAATAATATTATTGATTTGATACTTTAATAGTCTTATAAGATCATAATTATACATAGTTGAAATTTGGTTTCTGGGGTGGGTTAACCTAACCTCCACACTGGCGGCGAAAGTGTCAAGAGAAAAAAAGACCGGGTAAGCTGTTTATTTATTGACAAAGTAAGAAATGTCCAGTAAATGAACGGCCGTTCATTCATCGGTATTCACTGGTATCTCCCATCCAATGCATGAACACCTTACAAACCCGACTAATTCTTATATAGAAATCCGTTATTTCATTCAGTATTTTTCGTTAAAGGAGCATCTAAACAATGTAATTATAACAACAAATTTATCATAGGACAATTAAATGCACCTCAAAATACAAATTGTACATATCACGTAACAAGACTTATCTTGAACTTGTGGGACGCCATGAGGACAACTTTTGAATAAACGAAATTATCGCCGTATTGGTTACAGGTAAAAAGAAAAAGGTTTTTGCACGACATCGGTGGGTGTCCGCTGTAATTTTCGGTGTAAGTTTCAACGAGAGGTGAGCGTAATAGGCGTTAATTTTTCGTATTATTGGTAAAGGAATCTACCACCGCGGGAACGGTGGCGCTAGTGTGCATAACAAATATGGACGACGCAAGTATACCTTTTACTAATGTTTATACAGACCCAGTAGTATAAAAGTTAATTTCAAAGTTATTTCTTACAGTAAAACTGTTAACAATACATTTAGACACAATTTTGGGATATGTAAAAGTATGTAATGTGAACAATTTTAGTTGCTCCACTTTTTGGCATTTCTATGAAAACTTAAATTCAGATCATTGTTCATTGTAGCGTTACAATTTGTTACAGAATATTTATTTCTGCATACAGTTCGTCGATACTGTGAAAATTGGTAGACCGCAATAAATTGTATATTTGCGTCGGCCATTACTACTAGTTCGCGTACCAACCGCTAGTGTCGCATACTAATGTTCTACTCCCAATATAGGCAACGGTCATTCACTGGGGGGTGTTTATTCACTGGACTGGTCACCCTAGCGAGCATATTCCCCGTTCTTCTCCCGCTCGCTCTCGATTCTTCTTTTTTTTTTGTTTGTTACCTTAATTGCCTCTTCTGCGACAGATTGTCTGAAGCGTGTCTCGAGTGGAACGAAAATCGATTTCCTTGTCGTTCGAGTGATAGAATGGTCGTCTACTCTGGAAATGGCACGTTTTTAACATATCTCGCCGCTGAGCCATGCCCTCCCCCCGTTCGAGCACGTTTATCGGGGTTCGAATCCTTTCGGTACGGCGGATGGTGGCTACGAAGTGGCATTCTATGACCCAAGTAGTCGCGCAAATTGCCGCATCTTAAGGGGACATTCTACTCCCTCGGTCGAAAAATCCGCCACCTTTCGGTGATGGTTTTTATAATGAAATACACACTTAACGTTTTCGAATTTCGGGGGGTATATTGTACCACTCTTGAAATACAAGAAAACATCTTTGTTGTTTGTTTATTTTACTTGTTTACTTAAATATTTCGCAGTGAAGTTGCCGTTTTCAGAATTGCTGGCGGTTGAAATTTCGGACGACGATTGGAAACAAAAAACCAAACATATTTTTAATTCGCAGGAGTATGGCTATCTCGCTAACCACAAATATCTTAAGATTTTTTAATATTTTCTCAAATTTTATATCTATTAAACAGAAAAGAAATACCCTTTTCGGTACTTTCAACTTTGATCGACTCCTATTTTAATAATTTTGGTTAAAAAATGTTCTTTTTCTTCGTGGAAAGCGAGATAACCATAGTCCTGTGAATTAGAAATATGTTTGTTTTTTTTATTTTCGGTGATCCCGTCGTCCGAAATTTCAACCGTCAGCAATTCTGAAGCCGTCAACTTCACTGCGAAATGTTTATGTAAACAAATGAAATAAACAAACAGCGAAGATTTTTGCTCGTACTTCAAGAGTGGTAGAAGATACCCCCAGAAATTCGAAAACGTTAAGTGGTTATTTCAGTATAAAAACCATCACTGAAAAGTGACCGATTTTTCGGCCGACAAAAAGAGATCTATATATTTTCGATATTTTTGCGAATTTCGGTCCTAAATTTTCAGGAAACATTCATGACATTTCAAACACTGAATATATGTTAAAAATAGTGATCTTTTTGACATATCTCGGTATATGCCCATCCTTAAATATTTTAAAAATAATCCTCAAGAATAAAAATTACAATATTTTTTTCGAGAAGGATTTAAACTTTCGAAGTTTAAAAAAAATGTTTTTTTTTTCTCATTTTATACGGACTTTTTTCAAAAACCGTTTGTCGCACGAGAAAAAAATAATAAAACGTAAAAGATACTAATTATCTGGATCTATAACTTTTGTTTGACATGATTTGTTATGTAATCAATAATTTGGAGGATAATTATACAAAATCGACTTAGTGAGCTGTTAAATAATTATTTAAATGTTCAAGGGCATAGGGGCACCTTTCTCCTTATTCGATCGGGCTCAAACTTTACACAGATTTTTTTTTTATTATTTGAAACTGTTCTGGGGGATGCCTCGAAGAAAATCTTGAAAAAAAATTCACCAAGGGTAAATAAGAGCCACCCTATTGGGACATATACCCTACATGATTGTTTGGAATTGAATTAAAATTAACTCTGCATACTGATTACACTAAATTTGGTGTGAATAAAAGAATCCATAATTGGAAGGATTAATTAAATACTTGATTTTAAAAACATTCCACTATAGTATTTCTTACTGCAAAGTCTTGTGTTCAATAAGCACAGCATGGAACAAAAATCGCTGCTCAGTCGACGACGAAATAAGACAAAATAATGCATAACCTCTATATTTATTATTAAAAATTAGTAACAAAAAAACAAATTTCAGATTATTCAAATCGCTAGTTTCTTAAAAAAAAATTAATTTCGCTATGTTTTTAGCTTAATGAATAGGATTCCCCCCTTAACTGCACAGTGGAAATTAACAATAAGTAGAACAAAACGAAAATCTAGAATAGAGTGACATTTTTTTAGTTCGGGGTCTCTTTTCCAAGAAAAGTGACTTTGAATAACTGTTAAATAATCGTGCAGCCCGTAAGTAACTAACAAATACAGCACAACTGCAAAAAAATCAATCCATAGAAAAAAAATGAGAAAATTTCAGAACATATACTTTTTCTCGTGTAGTTTTTGTTTTGGTAAAAATTTCCCGAAAACATAATCTCGTTTGCGAAAAAGTTATTCAAAAATTTCAACACAATTTTACACAATGGTTAATTAAATCCAGAGCTGTACCACACTCGTTCCCGCATTCTTCTATCTTTTAACCAGCGCACGCGTACGGGGGCCATTTTTCAAAATTCATTTTCTCGCAAACGAAAACCTGTACCAGGAAAATGTTACTCCACGTTTTAGCATTATTCTTTCCCGAAGCATCACTGCTTTTCGAGTTGCGCCGCTAGTAACAGACAATGGAGCTGTGTTTACCTCTGGCTCGACGTGTCGCAATGCCAGGTGGATGGGCGCCGTAGGTGTTCGCGTAGAATCGAGACGCGGTGTTGCGCAATTCGATCGTTTCCGTTGCTGTTGCCGATCGCGCGCGTTCGTTAGCGTGATACGCATCATCAATATGCATTGGAACGGTTGGCTCTGCTTGCAAGCGTAATTTTATCTTGTGCAGAACGTCTTGCAAAAGGTGACGGGTCCAATAAGTCACGTAGCTGTTGTTAACTGTTATTTTTGCAACTGTCCATGGCCGAGGAACGTGCGGGATTTCAGTAATCGTCTGCGCGATGTGAAATTGCATAGCGGCCTAGCTTTGTGTGGTAGTTCGCATAAAAAGTATTGTCTACTCGATGGGGTTCTGCGAATTGTCATTGACAATGCGGGTGATACTGTTGGCACACTATTGCCGACCTGCGGAGTTGATTGCGCATGGATGGTTAAATTATGGCGTTGTTTGTTTATGCAACGTGCTTATGAAGTGGATGGCTTTGATCTGGGATGGAGAGGTCATGATTGAGACGAGTCTGTCTTGGGTGGGTCTGGCCTCAAAGTGTAAAGTGCAGCATATCTGGAATACTGTTGGTAGTTTGAAATGCCGAAGTATTTAAGAAACTAACGTTAGGAACCGAATTTGTATCGCCGCATATAACCGTAAACTGGGGGAACATTGGCATACGCCGGGATTACATTGTTTTACGTCAGATTAGTAAAACTTAACCCTTAACTGGTATACTGTTTTCGGCAAACGTGACTGGTATACTGGGGTCGTGGCAGACCCCAAATAAAAAAGGACACAGAAATTTGTAAAGTCGACATTAGATGAACCTCTATGAATACCTATTTTGTTCGTAGGTAATGTATAAAATAATAGATACGTAGAAGGTTAAACTATTATGATCAAATTAATTAGAAATTCAGTTTACAAACTTAGACAACCAAATATTTTGCAGCGAACCTTGCGTGCTTGGGGTCATGACTGACCCCAGGATACCAGTTAAGGGTTAACCTGTTAATGCTATTTATATGGTGTGCCAATATTACGAGTGGATTCAACTCCTTTCTCCCCATGTTTTATTCTAATATCAAATAGAAGGATATGCATGCCACTTTAATGAAAGTTTTACTGGCGATTGACGGCGCCGGTCGCCGTGACCCACATGCCACTCAACGTATTGAGTCCTCGCAATCAGTACCTAATTAACGTTTCCTGTGACAATTGCAAATTCTGAGGAAGTAAAAAGACGATCGATGATAACCTAAATAGGCAGTCGGCAGAAATGTTTCTTTCTGTGTTTAGCATTCGAAATAACTGTCGCCTACATGACAAGCAGCCTGACGAATGTCGCGTGATGCCCTTGGTCACGCAGATCACTTAAAACTCGAAATGACACGAAAACGAAATGCAAAGGCACAAGAGCGACCTCGTTTCTGAAAATGGTAGCTAATTTATAAGGGGAATTCTTTCGCTCTACGTCCAGTACTCGAATTGATTGCTACCTAGAAAAGTCGAAGGTTCTTTGAACGTAGCACTGTAGCACAGTAGCCATTAATATGTCTGTAGAGCAACTTAGGTATTCTTTTTCAAGTGGCTCTAGCAACCGAATGTTAATGACCACGTAGGTATGCACAGTCTATCTATAGCTACATTTGTTTCTCTTAAAGCAATGCTATTCAAGATGTATAGTGTTCTATGTGTCCTTGATTCAGTGCTTAACCCGTACAGTGTTTCAAAGAACTGTCATCCTCCGCAGATAATTGTAGATACACGTCCACTTTGCGAGTGGAAAAGGGGTTGAACAGTAAAGCGGACAGTAACGCGATGAATAGATAAAAAAGAAAAGAGCATAAGAGTATCCGACATTCACGTCTTTGAAAATCCCCAAAGAACTAAAATTTCAGGTGTTACTTATGAAGGGATTACGCGAGGTTCGGTTTGGATTATCGATGGCGTTCAAATTTCATACGTAATTAATGCGCAACGTGTATAAAGCCTTAAATGCATACAATCCCTAGCTCTAAAGATTAAGAGAAAATCGACTTCGAAGCTTGCCGTTTCCGATTTGTAGCGGGGAACGTTTTTTGTTTAAGGGGTTGCGCCACCCTGAGACGCTCAAAACAGCACCAAATTAGACGATTTTTTTTTATGATATTGTGAGGTTGAAAAATATTTCTATACACTTATGTTTAGAGCATGTATTAATGAATATATTGTATCAATATTGTACAGAAATATTAAGAAATGGCCGATTTATGTGTTGTCCCGCGAAGCTCCTCGGAATCGCTTTGTTCAAATTGGGTAGCAGCATAACTTGAACACTTTTTATTCGATTCACTTAAAAATTTAATAGTATTTTCTATAATAGATTATCTACAGAAGTAGATTCTCCGGCTGAGACTGATATTCTCTTGAAATGGCCAACATTTTCACAAAAATCAAAAACTGCAAGAATGGAAGAACGACAGCAACGCCATTTTGTCTAAGAAAAAAGTTACATTCTGTTTTTATGTAACATAAGGCATGTATAATAGGACGGAGCGATACTATATTGGCGAAAATTTAAATTTGAATTTCCAGTTGTCCTGGGTGCGGGATAGTTGTCTTTTGATTAACCAAACACAACTGTAAAAAAAAATTGAAAAATATTCATGTCTGCAGGTACCTTTTTCTCCTAAAAATGATTATATAATCATACTATATAGGCGAAAATTTAAATTTGAATTTTCAGTTGGCCTGGGTGTAGGATAATTGTCTTTTGAATAACCATACACAACTGTAAACAAAATTTGAAAAATATTCATGTCTGCAGGTTCCTTTTTCTTCTAAAAATGATCATATAATCATATAATGAATATTTTTCAATTTTTTTTTTTACAATTGTGTTTGGTTAATCAAAAGACAACTATCCTGCACCCAGGCCAACTGAAAATTCAAATTTAAATTTTCCACTCCGCCCTATTACACAGGCTCAAAATCATATAATCATATAATCATTTTTAGAAGAAAAAGGAACCTGCAGACATGAATATTTTTCAAATTTCTCTCACAGTTGTGTATGGTTAATCAAAAGACAACTATCCCGCACCCAGGCCAGGTGAAAATTTAAATTTAAATTTTCCGCTCCACCCCAATGTAGAATAAAGCTCTTCAAAAAGTTTTTACATTTATTTTCTAATTTCTCCCCCAAAATTTCTGGAACTTACATATAATTTTCGGGCCTCCAAGGTGGCCTAACCCATTAATTTTAAACGTTAAATTTTCTCCGTAACAATTTTGTTTATATCTGCTATAGTTTCCAAGATAACCAGGAAAATAGGACAACACACATTAACCCTGTAAGTGACGTTGCCACCCTGAAGAACAAAAATTAGCAGAAAGAGGTTTCTCTTGTAGTTCTATTACGGTCCTCTGCAATCTACAATCCTGCAAAGTTTGAAAAAAAAAAACTAGGAATTCTCGGCTTACCGAAGTCCTCTTGTTAGACACGAACGTGACTGATAACTCGTGGCGCGTGGTTGTTGCGCGTGATATTTTAAATTCACCCGTGGGATTTCTAATATTCCTGCCGTTTTCACGCGCGTAAGACACGGCGAGTGACGCGGCGGAGGAGTTTTGCATAATATCGATTCGCGCGATCCATCCCGGGGATGATAAGATAGCTGACGGCCCCGATTTCCCGTCCGTGTTTCTATACCGGGGTTTCGTGCAATTTTCATGTCATCCTCGTTCGCGAGGCTTCGAGTCGTGGCACGAGGAAAAACATCTTCCGTGGAAATTGGAACGGAGATGGTTGGAGATTGGCGGGACGAGGGAATTGCGCTCGGTGAAAAGCCATGGGTGCCTGGCCGCGCTGGCTGGCGAGGAGTCCTCCTCTTTGACACCAGGCCAGCATGCAACTTTTACATTCCACCTGTGTGCTTTATCCGTCTGCACGCGTGCGTGTGCGTTTAGTTAACGGGCACTTTGTACTCGCGCTGTGTGTGCCACTCTAGCGCGCTGAAAAGGGTTGCACGATCTTGTTGGCCAGGGGAAACTTTGATCTTCGTTAATCGCCGCCCCCCACTGAGATCTGGAAGGCTTTAAAATGCGGTTCCTTGGCTAAGCAGCCCCATTTTTATAGCCCTTCTTGCATCTTTTATCATCCCTGTAATTGGTGTCCCCTTGGTTCCCTGTGGCAAACAGTGGATTGTAGACTTGAGTGCTTTTGTTAGGGTGCTGTTTTATTTGATGTTATTGTCTGGAGCTTTTGTCTGTTCTGGAAGATCTTGATCGCTGCGGAGGAAAGGGTAGTGAAATGATATACAGTGGAGCTTCCCGTATCCGAACACCCGTTATTCGAATATGTACCCTAATATCAAAACGTTCTGTTATCCGAGTAGAGTGTCTCCCAGCAACAGATGCCTTCTCAACAAATGTATAAGTTCTGTCCTCTGTTTGGTCGAACCTGTTTACTTTTGATCATAGCGATTTAGTACAGAGACAAAACTAATGTAGGTTAGCAGCCAAAAAGATGTAGGATCCATAAATATTGAAACGAACTGTCTCTTGATCACTGTTTAAATAAATCCAGTTTAGTATCAGAAAAGTGATAGGTCTATTATCCGAGAAAATATGGAAAATAAGGATAAAGTCAGTTTAGATGTGACGCTACGGCCCCACCACATGGGTCACGCCGGTTAGTCTCCGCCGGCGCCGCTAGAGGTCTACTCTTCTCGCAAGTCCTATCGTCCACTCTCGTTCGTATATATACAAGTTCCAAGTTCATTTCCTCTTAGTCCCCGTCTGCCTAGGGCAGGGGCCGTCAGCTATAGCCCTACTGATGAAGTCTGGCTGACGGTCCCAAGACGAAACACGCACGCACATCCTCTCCCCTCTTTCTTTTCCTCCTCCATCTCTAATGCCAATCCACCTGCCCCGCACAGTACTACAAAAAGCGTGACCGGCCCCCGAGGGGATATTACGGTTACGCCGGAGGCGACGGCGAAAGATCCCTCTTTACGTTCCGGAATCAATCAAAAATCAATCACCAACTCGGTTTCGGACTTTAACAGTGAAGTAGAGACCGTATTGTGTTACTTAAACTGTGTGGTTAGTTTACCAACGGATCGATTAAACAGTGTTTGCATACTCTCTAAGTTCTGGGTGTTCATACTTGGTTTCAATATTTATGAACCCCGAGATTTTCCACTATTAAAAATGTTGTGGGTGTAGGTAGTATAGTAGAGTCTGCGGGGGAGTCCATTTCAATTGTAAGATGTACGATTTGCGCTCCAGCAATTCGGTGTGACGAATTGCTTGTCCGCTTGAAAGATTTCCACGCGTCGAGTTGGAAATGTATTTGATCGGAGCAACCGTGTCATATTTCATCGATGGATAGGAAACCCCTTTATCCTTCGGGCTGCCGTTATCCTTGGTGCCTGAACACCAATTAATAAACCCTCAATTAATGTGTAATCGGTTGCACGGCTGAGGCAGCCGATTGAAAATTAATGGCCTCAATCGTTGTCACGTAAATTAATTGCGATGCGGCGTTGTGGCCGCGCGTGAACTTCAGTCCACTTTATGGTCACCTGTCGGGATGCTTGGCGATTATTTATTGGGAATAATCGGTTCTTCTAAATCTGTAGGTAATTCTTGTATGATACTATAGGCTCAATCTGTTCAATACTATTTTTTTAAAGCTTTCTGTAGATGTATATTTCATCTTCAGTTTGTTGTTGAATTTTAACGTGTAGTGGTATAAGTTGAAGTTACAGTTTATTGCCGATTTTTTATAATGATTTAACAGTCTACAGCAGTCACGCCATTTTTGTAGGTTTTATTGATTGGAAATCAAATTGTCAGCAACTTATCAGTTTATTGCAAGTCTTGACACTTTTACTCTTAGTGACTTAAATCTGTTTTCCTACTATTCGTATGATGTGTTTGTACAAATGTTCGTGCGTCGCAAATAAATAAGAATTTCCATGGATCATTAAAACACTTGAGAACATCAATAATTTGTTATTAAAGGCACAAACAGATGGTATGATAACGATTCTTCAAGGATTGACGTAACTATATGTTACAGTATGAATTAAGTCGTTATTATCAATATTCTATGAAATTTTAGTTTAACTACTCAGTGTTTAGGCTGAAGGTCGACCAGCTTTTGATTAAAATTAGTAACTGAACCAAATACTGACCCTTGCAAGATCCACTATCATTTCAAGCCAAATATTTGTTTTTTTTTCTATTAGCAATCTCATTATTTTGTTTGTCTTTTAGAGCAAAATTAACGAACAACTATGTCGACTCAATAACCCAGAACCAAACCCAGAACTCTTACAATTCACTTTTAATTCGTTCTGCGAGGACTCTTGGACTTACAATGTAATGTCGTGAACCCGGGGAGGAACAAATTCAAACCCTTGTTTATAACAAAAACACGTCTTTATTAAACAGCCTATTGGAGGCGAGTTGACTGTACAAAGTACCAGAGCTTTCTGACTCTCGTTCGCGAGATTCGAAAAGAACGTCGACAAACTGAAGAATGCTACTGGTGGTTACTATTGCGAGGGTGAGGAAATAAGAACTGGGATTGGTTATTGGCGAGGGTGGAAGTGGCGTTACTGGAGAAAGTTACTTTCTACGTTCGACGGGATTTCGGTTGGAAGAAGGGCCTTGAGGCCCACGGTCTAATCCGCTAGTTTACTGGTAAGGCACGTGCGCCTTAAAAGATCTAAGGGTCCAAGTGGGTGACGATGACCGGACACGGTGTAAGGGAAAGTCGCGCAGAAGGTGGTCAACGATCGAAATGGGTGACAATAACCAGATTTAGACGCTGCGAAGGCTCGGGGTATCTAACAATAACATTTCTAAATTGTAAAAAAGAATTCACAATTCACAATTCTCCTCCTGTCAAACTATTCACTACCTTCGCGAAGTATTTCTTTACCGAAAAAAATGATAAATTATAAATAAATTTTTTTAACGAAATCAGAAAATGATTCGAAAATTATGAAAATGGATAATGAAAATTTGTAATGAAATTAGAAAATTGCTACACCCTGCGCGCATCAGTTTTATCACTGATCGAATAATTTGGTCGAATTCCACCAAAATTGGAACTACGAGCAGCGAAGGGATACCCTTTTGATCACGATATTATTGCTCCCCGGCAAGGGAGGGCCTCGAGCAACGCGTCGATTCGATGAATGAAATTCCCAGAAAGCCGGGATGATAAAGTCAGACCGTTCGTTTGTGCTCCAGATGTTTCGATTTCACCTCGCCCCGACGCGTAATAAGGTTAAATGGTCCACGTCGAAGTTCCGTTAATTAAGTGACACTCGTCACAGCCAGATCGTTGCACGCTTATCGATTCGCCCTAATTTGTGCGGCCCAAACGTCAACGCACAGGCGCACACAAACACAGACACAAAGGGTAATTTTGTTTTCGTTGGAACGCCAGGCCTGGTAAACATGGATTGTGCTTTAAGGGCTCATTCTGGTTAGACGGTTTGAAAAAATCGATTTTTTTTAACATTTTTCGAAAGTACATATCCTCGAGAATGTACTGTTAAATTTTCATTGAAAATTCTAATTATTCTACCTTCTACATAGGCATTTTGTAGGGAGCGGAGAGACTAGGCCTCTGTAGATGAAAACTTTGAACGCGCTTTTTTCGAAACGTCATTTTTTCACATGGTGCAGGTAAAATCTAAAAATCTATCGAACCGATTGCTTTATAAATTGAACTGCTTATTCTGCACACCTGTGCCTCTGGCCGGTACTACGCCCAAGTATTTCTGTTGAGTCTAACCTACTTTTAAAATCGAAAATAGCACAGAAAACACAGCCGAAATGCATTGATTCTTGTATTTTGCCAGCCATTTTGTTAATTTTAAGGATAAATCATTTATTCTAGTACGGGCCATAGCGGCAGTCATACTGATCAAGAATCTGTTTGTATTTTTGGCCTCAGATAAGTCCAACTGCTGAAATCACCTGCACCAGCGAGGCATGAATTTTTAAACATGTCATCAAAATCGCCTTCAAAACCATTTTCAAAGCAATAATTTTATTACTTTTATATTTTTTATTTACTGTAGAAATGTAGTTTAATCGATAGATTAAAGTTTTATTCCATTATTATAATTCGTGTCTTCGCAATAAATTCCTGAAAATCGCTGAATTTATCGACGCAATAACCAGAATGACCCCTGAAGGGGTTAGGGTTAGAATCGATTCTTTGGGAATTTATTTCAGCAAGTACATGCATATTTTTGTGCAATGGTTTTTGTATTCAGATGAGGGACACTTTAACAGGTTATTATATTATGTTTTGGTATAAAAATATTTAGTTATTGCAAAATATCAACTGATTTCTTGGAAGCTGTTTTTAGAACGGTAACCACGATTTCTTCAAAACCGCTTCACCAATCTTTCTGAAACTTTGTAGGTTTCTTCTAGACATTCAAATCTAGCCTTTAATCGAAGCATTTGTTTTTCCAATGCATAGTTTTTATTTTATGGATGAAAAATGAAGTGTTTTTTCTACGAAAGTCGATCATTTCACTTTAAACGTCTGCCATTTAGTCCCAGATTAATCTATATTATTCTATAAAATTGAAGTTGCTTTCTTTGAAATGCGGTTTCTAAGTAAATATGAACTGTAGCCACAAGTGGGTTACATTACTTTTTTCGTCTTGACAAGATGAAGGTTCTAACGTTTTTATTTTTTTCACTGATGATTTTTAAATAACAGTATTTCGCGACACGACCGCCAGGCGGCGACCAAGCGAGCGTTTCTCGCTTGCGAAATAGCACCGCGGCGGGAATAAGTGGCTGAGGGCTTGATCCGTAGGCACCCACTAAAAAAGGGTTTTTGGAAATTCCATCCCCAAGGGGATGATGAGAGTTGAAATGTATTTTCTCGGACTCCCTATTCCCTAATATCTCTTAGGCCCGATGAAATATCAAATTGGTTCTTACTCACAAAGAGGTACACCCACATAAATCCCCAAAAAACAATTTCAGAATTTTGCTTTAATCAACCCCCACAAGTGGGGTGGTGAAATGGGATGGAATGTGTTTTCATGGAGTCGTCATATCTCTAAGGCCCGAAGCGAAGCGCGGGGGTATTTTGCTAGTATTTTATAAAACGGAACGATTAAAGACTAAGATAAACTATTGTACTAACTAAATCTTCTTCGTTTCTTTCTTTCGGATAACCGAGTTCCGAATAATGTTGGTCACCGCAAAACGTGTTTCGAAAGACAGCTTCCGAGAAATCAGTTGTAATTGCGCAGTAACTAAATAATTTTGTACCAAAACATAATATAATAACCTGTTAAAGTGTCCCTCACCTGAACACAAAAACCATTACATAAAACTATGCATGTACTTTCTGAAATAAATTCCCAAAGCAATCGATTCTTTTTCTACCCCCTGACGGTAGGTAACCCCTTAATAAGTGTCGCGTCGAGTGAAACCACGTGATAAATCGCGAGCTTTAAGCTTGCATCGTCCAGGAATTTGTATCCCATTTCTCTCGGCGTTGGCTTCTTCCAGTCTATATAAATCTTCGTTAAAACGGCGTTGCTCAGACGCAATCAGAAACGCGATGTGTCAGACGAATTTGACTAGCTATGAATTTTATAGTTCAATGCGTGCTTGAAATGAAACACCTTGCGAGAGCAGAGTGCTGCGATTAATGTTAGACTGCTGACGTTATTCGGCCTCCTTTTGTTCTTGCACACTCGCGAAGAGATGGACATAGGAAACATTCAACTGGGTTATTTGTAGGAAATACAGTGGTGGACGAAAGAAAGCTAAAGCTTTTTTAAAACGACGAAACACGTCTCTTAGCAAACTAATCCTTCTAGCTTCTCAAAAAACATCATGTCGTTTGTGCCAATTCTAAAAAAGCTATGCGATTTTAAAAGTTGTAAACTTTCTTTCGTGCGCCACTGTAAGTTCCTTAGATTATTCGTTCTGTCGTCGATATGTTTACAGACATTTGCAGTGGAGGTTCGTTTTTGAGGTATCGCGAGCAAAAGTGAAGGGGTTGATAAACGTTAGAAGGGAATATTCCCAATCCGTATCTTCAATTTCTGTTTTATATTCTGTTAGGGCCCCGGTTTTGTCCTGGTCTTCTCTGAATACAGTCCTGCAAGAGGTAGTAGGGGGCACGTTTAGCGGCCAGTACCCAGCAAGGTGTCGGGTAAGACCCCGCTGAGGGACTTCACACCTAAGTCACTATATCTCGGATAGGCACTATATCTCTACTTGTACAGGACACATGAAAATACTATTACATGGCGCCACTAGTATAATTCTCAATGATGCCTCAAAGATATTTGATCGCAAAGTCGAACTCCGGGTCAATTTGACCCAGTGCGACAACCGAGGGTTAAGTCGCAGAGGGGATTAGTGACCTACGAGCCTACAGCGTATGCTATACACCGTTGGAAAGGTCTCGCCAAGACGAATCGATTTTTAACTTCGGAATCAGATGGGATCACCGCGAAAAATGACCTCAAAATTCGAGATTTTGCGGTTTTGAAAAAATGAAACCGGTAGTAAAATCCCATTCGGCCTGAGGGACCTCAGGTAAGCACCTGAGGGAAAACCGAGGGATGCAAGCGATACTCTAGCTGATTTAACACTGTGTTTTTTATGAGATGGATGGTTCGCTATTACCCTTGAAATAATCGTTTATGATTGCCTTCATTCCCACAATGTGATACCAATTTGTTTATTAATAGTTGTACCGAAAGCTAATCATGATATTTCAACCTACTGTTTATTCCAATAATGGGTTAGGTATTTTCCTGCAAAGAAAGAATAAATTACCATCGTAAATAATTGAAGATAATAATACTAGGGAACTCTTTGTTGACCGCTTGCATGACTGTTTCAATTTGACGAGAGATTTTTTCTAATAATTTTCTACCCAGAAACTAATTAATTACAGTATGCTTTATCGAAGGGGTGAAAAGTATCAACAATAAATCGCAGATTGATCACATGGGGTTCACTGCACCCCAGTGGCATGGATTAAAAATTAATAATAAAATTAAAAATTTGAAAATCTGGAATCCGATTTCTCGAGGGTAAGCGGATTCCTAGACTTTCTTAAATTTAGTTTGTTCCCTAAAGTGGGGGTGGTCAAATTTAGTAATTTAAGCGTCCTTGTGAGTTACTATTTCCGTATTTTTCAATCTGTTAACTTTTAAGTGATAATTATACATTCGCAATAAGAAGTTAAAACCCAAAGTATAAACTACCGTTACAAATTGCTTTCATCAAAATTTCCAAAAATGAAATAACTTTTAATTTGTACGATCAAATGAATTATTAGTTTTGAAGTTACTCTATTATATTATTCCCTATTCCAACATTTGATATTCAATAAGACCAGCATCGAGAAAAGCATCGCGTTAAGATTTCTAATTACTGGGGTGAGCAATTAACTTGTTGTTAAATAGAAAGTCAATCAGAATTTACGGTGTATCGTTCATAAGCAAATGTTTCAGAAACTTGAAGAAGTGTAATAATATATAAACGAAAATAGAGAAGAGCCTCGATGGAAAGTAATACATATCTCCTTGGAACTGTTTCAATATTTCCGATAAGAGCCTGAATGAAAAGCTCTCCATTCAGTCTGCTACTGTATGAATGAATTTTTTTAACTGGAATCACTGCGCTGGTCTAAATTGGTCTCTGCGATCTAGTGACCCGAAATTAATCCGTTGCTATTGATAAATGGTTCGCTGTTTTGTGAATGATGGCGCACGGTGGCCGCCCCGTGTGACATTTAATCGGTCACTTTCGTATGAATCGGAATAATGTCTTTGATACAAATATCAATGGCAGGTCATCTGCATCGCAAATGCAGGGCCAGAATAGTAATATCCCCTGTACGTCTCGCGTTGAATTTACTCGGATGACGGGTCGATTATTCAACGATGCATTACTCGAATGAAATTAGGTATTTGTTTCCAACTGTCCTTCTCCCTGGTTCTGTTCACTTCGTTAAGAATCTATTACAAATCTTAATGCTTGCAAATAGTGGACTGTAATTGCTAGATTTCTTTGTTTTAATAAATGTTACGTAAGGAATGAAATATTTAAAATGCTAAAAATTTGATTCAGATCTGTATGAGGATATTCAATAATTATCTTAGCTCCTAATTAAGTTGGTATGATAAATGAGGATTGAATACTTAGAATGTAATTTGACTTTTTGAATGAAATTTTCTTATCTTCATTTCCAAGTATTTGTGCATGCACGTTCATGAGTACAGTTATTAAAGGTTTGCAACATCGATATATTAATGGAGTAAGCCTTGAATTTCACATATTGACTTGAGAATCTGGTGTAGAAACAATATATATTTGTTTCTGTAATAGAAGATGTCAAGTATTATATTTTGTGAAATATAATATTAAAGGGGTATTCTATTGTGACATGCGATTTTTTCAACTTTTTTCAGGATTTTTTTTTATGCATTTACTGAACAAATTTTATGCTCAACTTTTACTGTATATTTATTATATCTTAAACTATGAATACAATTTTTTTTGGTTAAAAATATGAATTAAAGATGGTCACAGCCCACGAAAGCTGACCTCGAAATCTCGATTTGTTGCCACGATTTTCGTCGTTATGTTCAACCGAAATAAAAAACCAAAAAGGTTCTTAAATTACTCGGCCACGGCTATCGTTGGTAGCAGATCTGGACTAAAATTTCAAAAATTCTTAAAATGGCTGCAATTTGAACATTATTTGTCGACTTTCGCGATTTTTCTTCGTCTTTTCCTGGTTATAAAATTAAAAACAAATTAGAAAAGAAAAAAGTTTTGGCCTGATTCTGCTAGGAACGATGGCGACACATCTGCTGAAGATGTGTGCAAAAATTGGGCCCATTTGGTCAAGTAGAATTTGAGATATCTTGGCAACCATTTTCTAAAATATCGTTTTGAGAAAAACGCGTTTAAAGTTTTGCAAACAGTTCTATTGAAAAAAATTCTACTTATGCCTAATCTTCCACGCCTGGTCCGTAATAAAAATCTTTCACTAAAAAAGTTGAAAAAAAAAACGCATGTCACAATAGAGTGCGTTCCAATGAATATTATTGAAACTAAGTGATTTAATTTGACTTAATTTCCATAATGAGAGGGTAAACCGACCTTAAACTCTAAAAAAATAAATAACAGCCACAAAAGGAAGGAGTTTTGTCTACATATAATTTCGATAGTATATTTTCCAAAGTATGATTTATTCTGTGATTATGTGGATAAGTGTGTTTCCTTAAAACTGTTTTTTAACGTCTTACGAACGTATCTTGCTTATAGTGGCAAGTTTTCAGTTTCTCAACCCCTAATCGTTTCTAATCTAAACTAGCGTGAGCGGCGCAACACATCGTGGCGGGCAGAGTGATTTTCGCTGGGTAGTAGTACATACCGGGTAAAGTCAGCCCTACGCTTGTTATGTCAGGTGGTGGTAAGTTTAACGGTTACCTCGGCCCAACAACTTGTGCAGCCCGTAACATCGCAGCGACTGATACAAAATGTTTCGAACTTTCGCCCCCCACGTAAGCTAAACCGCTGCCGCAATTAATTGAAATAAGTGTGCTGCCCCCTCCCCTAACTTTGTAGTTGCACTGAAAGTATGTTCGAAGAAAGAACTCACGCACGTTGCATGCAGTTTTTTAAAGCTATTTCAAGTCGGAGGTCTACAGAAACTTTTTTGCACGCAATCCAAAATGTTTTTTACGGTACGAACCTCAAGCGCAAGGCGGCCCTTTGGGACTCTAGCCGTTGGGGCCTAGCGACTCCACGCAGCCGAGCTACTTCACCAGTGCTTAGACCAGGCCTGTCCAGGGATTTGCTCGCACTAGCAACCGCGAGTTGCTCTTCGCTCTTGAAGGCACCGAGCCAGGCCCTACGCGCCCCTCAAAAGCGAAAGGTCCCAATGGTGGGGCACAACCGTCGCTCTTGGCTTCGCTCGCAACCACACGCGGTTGCCCTTCGAAGGCGAGAGCAAAAGTTGGATGGGCCTATGAAAGGAAGCTCAACTGGGAGTAATTGCGTCGATTGCAAACGTTTCATGGCTAAGCAATGTGACGGGGTTTTGGGCCTTACAGAGATATAGCGCCTAAGCTGGGACCCACTCGAAGCGATATCCTTCAGGGTAGAAGCAATTGAATGTGTGGTTTGTTATACATTACAAGGCTGCCCTCATTTCGTCATATTCCTACGCACCTCGGGGCCTTACGGTACTAATGCCCTAAAAGTGATTTGACAATCGAATGCT
Source organism: Andrena cerasifolii (assembly GCF_050908995.1). Taxonomy (NCBI): domain Eukaryota; kingdom Metazoa; phylum Arthropoda; class Insecta; order Hymenoptera; family Andrenidae; genus Andrena; species Andrena cerasifolii. Next base: position 4,439,495 of record NC_135125.1, on the reverse strand, counting down.
TTCTTGAATTCTAGACTTGAGAGAAGACACTGAATGATGATATCGCTTATGCCGCCTGCTGCTTTCACGACATCACTATTTTATTCTGTAAAACACTATAAGGCCCCAAAACGGCCCCGTCAATAGAGGTTAGGAGCATATTTGCCGTTAGCCACCAAATGTGTGCTCGGCCATTTGTTAGAGAGCTGAACCTACTAATTTCATGACATTCCTACACGTTTTGGGCCTTACAATACTGACGCTCCAGAAGTGTACTGGGCGGTTGATGCAGAAACAAGCGACAGGCATCGAAATATGTTAGAATTTTTAGGTTTATTACAGTTATAGGCCGAAAACTCACTTTTAACTGTCTGTAGTTTATATAATTTATTTATATCCACAAAACGCATTTTTTAAATTTTCATTACATGCTCGGATAAAGAAGTTGTAAAATGCGACCTTCGCAATTTGCTCCGCTATTCCCAGCAACTGCAATTTTTTCAAAACGACGGAAACACGTTATCTGCTTAGTAATCTAATCCCCCTGGGCTTCTCATAAAAACTCAAGTCGTTTGCTGCAATTTTAAAAAATTTATTCTCTTTCAAAGGGTGAACGTAAGTATATGGCCGCCACTGTATCTCTCTGCAGTGCATAACACCCAAAGGGTTCTTCACTTCTTTAGAAGAAATACCAACTGAGTATTTTACAAAAATGGAACGAATGTTCATGCATTTGAGCATCAGGTTTCTTTGCAGACAGTGAATATGCTTGACATAACAGTAACTGGTCAGGTTCGTGGTACTTGGGGTCCCTGCATAGACACTGACTTCTCATGTTGCCACCCTAGGTCTCTGTTTCAAAGGGTGCGCTTGTACACGCCTTCGGGGAAGGAGACTCAAAGGGTCGCCCAATCAGTTTCAAAAGTTCGAAACCCTAGCTTCGTTCCCACCCACGCAAAGTATAGAAAAAGAACAAGTGTGTAACTAACAGTCAGTGAACCTTTGACTCGAGGTGAAGTTAATCTTCGGTCCTTAACGAATTTCAAAATGATCCTGTGGAATTCTTGTAAATGCAGAGCTAGGGGAGAACTGACAGCCCTAATTTGTCCACTTTCTATCACTCTACTCTAATCCTCTTCGATTTAATTAAAAGTATACCACTGTACTAACTTTTAGTGCCCTGAACACGGTAGACACCATTGCCTGACGAATAAATAGGGAGTTATGGTAGGTTGCATAATTTTTTTTTACACAAAATGTTAAAATCCAATTGAATTATTACAAGTACCCACACTGACAGCACCAAAAAGAACTATTATACGTTTCGGTAGAAGATTCCTTTTCAAGGAAATTCCATTGAATTTTCTTTCTCTCTGCAGTGTCCTTCTGCAGATATGTGAAATGAATGTCGCGTTGATCCATTAGATTAAGCGTTCAGGAGTGTCAAAATGATTTCGAATGAATGACCATCGGAAGCTTTGTTTGTACGCGAGCGAACACTGCACTGGCCGCTATGAATTTAACTTCTGAAAAAGCGAGCTGCCCCGTAGTCGGAGTTTCCCCAAGGGAAGCCAATCTCGCGGTATCGATCGCCAGCATCTCGATTCAGCTGTGACGAAATCGCGGGTATTCGTCAGGCTTCGGTGCAACGTACTGTGACGAAGTTTCCTGAGGACAAGTCGACTCCCCCGACTTTATGATTTATTGCTCAATTTCCTTTTCCAACGCGTGTATGCATGAATGTGCCATCCGTTTGATCAAGCACCACGCGGTTGCATTGTTCGACTTTATTAGCTTTGCCCTCCATTTTTCTGTTTCACTTTCGTTTCATTACATTTAATTATCTGAATAGGGCTCATAGATAATGATTGAGTGATCATTCCGAATTGATTTTTCAATGTTTAGTTCGGCTTAACAATATAAGTACTGGCTTCAATACTCGGCTTTGCCCGAAATTTAGATTCTGATTTTATAAAAAAAATTTTTTATTTCTTTTATAAAATCATTTATTTTTTTTATATTTTTTTTTTATAAAATTTTATTATTTTTTTTAAATAGTCACATTCAACTGGATTAGTTAAGCATAATGAGCTGAGGCACATTTTGTAATCCCAGAGTTTATCAGTCGAAAGTTTTTAGGCCACAGACAAACACACAAACATATTAGAAGCTTTCTGCTTTATATATTAAGATATATCAGTAGGAGTATTAAAATATAGTATAGTATACTTCTGGGTGGGCGTCAACTTGTCATTTGTTTGTAGACAGGAAGAGTTTGGAATAGGAATTCTCAAGGAAGAAAGTTACTCTTTTTTGGAGGATTTTGGATTTGTGTTTGGAAGGTCGTGTGTTTCGGTTGCACTGGTAGTTTACTAGGGAATATTTGGGCATCGCTTTGAAGTTTGGTGTGAAGGTATTCAGTTTCCTATGTTTTTATGAGTTGGATACCTCTTTATACATATAACATAGTGATCAGTTAAACGTAACTGAGCAAAATCGAATAATATTGTTTATTCTGATTTGAAAATGAGGAAAAAGTTGGTTAACTTTCCTCAATTTATTCGTAAATTGAATTTCACAATCTTCACAAAATTCATGTGTTTCTTTGAAGATTTGACTACGAACCCCTCTAAACAAAGCAATAGAAAATAAAAGAAATTTTTCAAAATTCTGATTCATATTACTTTTCTTTTCGAGGTACGATAGGCAATATATGTTAGATACACTATGAAAATTTCAGGTTAATCAGTTCATCAGTTTCCCAAAAATCATGCCAAGTACGTAGTACCAATAATGGCACAGATTAGGTACTAAAGGATACAGTAGAGTACACAAAAATATTATGGAGTACTGAAGGATGTTAGAGAGTATCAAAGAGTACCAAAGAATACCACAAGAGTATCAAAGAATACTACACAGTACTATACATAGAATATTATAGAGTTCCACAAAGAGTACCAAAAATTACTAAGAATTACCAAAAAGAATTCAGGTACTTAAAGAAAGTAGGTGCTAGCCAAGATTACCTTGGAATACCTAGAAATGCCCTTAAATATAAAAATATACCGGAGAGTTAGTACTAAAGAATATCAAAAGCTCTCAGAATGCTCTGCAGAATACCGAAACTAACAGAGAGTACCTACTTACGAAACAACTTGTTCCCAAACAGATCAGCTTCGATGCCAAATACCTTCACCAAAATTAATATTTTCTAATCATTTTTTCGCTTTTTACATATGAATGCATTTCATAAAGAGCACCATAAAACTCAACAGCAAAAGCGTTGTAAAGTGGACCCTACTTTCTGGCCCATTACAGTAATCGTCCCCCGATACGCACAATACAGTTCTACAATTAATTAAAGCGCTTCGCGAGCAAGCTGTGCACGTGGTAAATCGTGTCCAGCTAACGGCAGGGAAAAGTTTCGAATGTTGCCGATTCGATTAGTAATTAATTACTGCGTTATAGCGATATCGTCTAATCTAACCGAATTGGAATGACCAATCAGCAGCGGGCAGAATCTAATTATTCGAAATTATGCGTCCCCATAGTTTGTCGATCATTGAGTTTTCGGAATGAGATCAGCTTCGATAGGCACCAGTTTCAATTTCCTGCCATCTCGGATAGATGGGAATGCATGGCCGTAGGTTTACTAGCACGTGGATGCAGGCGAATGAAATTCGACCACCTTATCGCGATTGCAGCGATCATACGAAAGTTGGTCGAAATATTTTCGCATATTAAAATACCAATATTTTACAATATTTTTTATCGCTTGCACTGAATCCCCACATACAAGATTCAGCAATGAAAATAAAATTGTAGATACGGCAGGGACGAGAATAATTTCTGGTGTTACCTAATATTCAAACTCTGCATTGCACAGAAACGTGTTTGATATCGTTTGGTTTCAAAGAAAGTAGGTGTGTACTGTTTTCTTTACTCTGAGTTTTTAACGAGTTTTCAAGAGTGCCTTGATGTTTTTTAAAAAAATTGCTTAGGAATAGCAAATTTTGAATACAAAGGGTTAGATCTTATCTATCTTTCGATCTGCCTATCACGAAAACAATAAAATGATGACTTAAACCCACCTTAGTTTCACGTGAACTACGTCATATTGCAATGTCATCAAAATTCTTTGAAAATAAGTTAAAAATATAATCGATTTTACGCGAAATTATCCAAACGATATGAAATTGAAATTATCACGTGTTTTAAGTGGAATGTTTTTATTTCTATCTTGCAAAGTGTTAGCTACCAAAACTAACTTAAGATAAATACTGTAATGTATAAATAATATGAAGTTTAAAAGTGTAGAGCAAGATGACTTACCTGACAAGTTGAAGGTCGACATTTCAATTGTCGATTGTTGGAAATGATAATATGCAACTGCGAGATTACTTTATTACGTGCTTTTAACATTAAGGGACTGTGCAGTAAATCATAAACATAATAATAGTTGCCTATAAGTAAAAAATGTGGTTTTTAATTTAATGGGGGAATCCTATTCTTTGGGCGAAAATCATAGCGAAATTTTAGTTTTTTTTTTTAAGAAACTAGCGATTCGAATAATCTGAAATTTGGGCCATGTTTTTATGCATCTTTGAAGAAGTTGTAGTTTTTTTTATATTAATTTTTAATAATAAATATAGGAGTTATTCATGATCGACCATCACGCCGTCGTTGTCCGCTGGTGTGCACGATATTTCTGTAACCACGGAACAGATTACCTTGGCCTGTATGTCCAACAAACATTACTTTATACTTTGATGAACCAGGATACCGATAAGTTATATACTTCTTTGATTACATAAGCAAATTGGCGCAAACTTGTACAGCAAAAGTTAAAGTTTCAGACCTTTCAATTTGAAAACTTTCCACACTCCTCAAAGGATTTTTGTATTTTTTTCTGGCTCATCAAATTATGGCTACATACGTACACAGTGAAACTCCGTCTCATTTTTCTGTTTTGGATTACCAGGAAGATAAATATCATGCACACCAGCGGACGATGAATTTTGCGCGGCGTGTTGGTCGATCATATGTAACTCCTATATTTATGGTTATAAATTAATTAAAAAAAACCTGCAGCTTCCTCAAAGATGCATCAAAACATGGTCCAAATTTCAGACGAATCAAAACGCTAGTTTCTTAAAAAAAAAATCTCTAACTTTCCTATGTTTTTAGCCCAAAGAATAGGCTTCCCCCTTTAATAAATGTATCTGGTTTCGAGACTTGTTTAAAGCTTCATAAAGTAAAAACTATAGCAGGCCTATTCGTATTAAAAAATAATCTGCTGACCGTCATCAGGTCATAGTCTCCACTTAGCACCTTTCGTGCGAACAGTTTCGCCACGTGCCATCAAACCTCAAGCGAGGGTAATCAAATCGGTCACCTTGCAAGAATCGCCCTGCATGCCCACGCGCTTTTGTCGTATCAGAGTCATTGATGGTAGATACGAATTGATAAATAGTTGTGAAATATGGGTGCTATACTAAGAGCTGAAAGGCTGTTATTACGATCATCACGGGATGGAAATGTGACGTTGCAATGTCACCATCGCTGTTACGAAGGTCGACAGCAAATTGTCGTGAATGATCGAGAGACAGCTGTTTCCTATTATACTTTAAACAAGACTAAGTACATGCTCCGTTATTTCTGTTTTGGGCACGAGTTTGATACAACAGTGCTGCATAAATATTGTGCATGAAAATAGGAAAAACACAAAGATAGGTCTGGGTTAGGTATTTATTGGAGGTTCGTTCGAATTTATGGGCTTCGGTCCCATTTTGAGGCCCCCGCGTGATTAGTCACCTGGTCGGTCTGTTAGTTTTAATGCTTTTTAAGCGATTCTGGATCGGCCCAATACGGGGGAGGGGTGGTTTGGTGGAAAAAAAGGTCTGGGTTAGATACGTTATAGGTACTCGAAAGTTTAAAGTACCTACTTTGCTTCACCAAACTGTACCTTCGTACAGTTTGGTGAATCAAATCATGCTCATAGATGTTTTCAAACGTTCAACAATTCGAACAGAGAGGGAAAATGTAGTTTAATACTTCGAGTGACGCAAGGATTTGAAAAATGTCCCTTCAAGTCGGTCAGACCTTTCCAAGAGATCGCTTCTATCTAGAAAGTTTTGTATAAAGCGTAGAAAACGAATTCCTCGCTTGGTTTCTGTTCGAAATAAACATTCGGTGAATCCCGGACAATACTTCCGACGATTTCCAGAAAATACGCCAAAACCGTGCACACGATGGAAATCCTTCGAAACGGTTTGAGTGATTCATTTAAGGGGTCATTCCGGTTCGACGGTTTGAAGAAATCGATTTTTGTTTAAACATTTTCCGAAAGTACATTACTATTTTAATAAAATTATAAAGTAAAATTTTTTAATATGTGGATAACAATAATGATTAGGTATTAATAAAAATAAAGACTTGTATGCTTATTATGTATCTCCAAATTATTTCATATATTTAGCACAGTATGAAACGGCTTTAAAGCATGAAAATTCGCGACTAATAAATGTGAAATTTATTTGGGTGATTATGCAGAAAAGTTATTTCAACACCGATTTCAATGAATTTTGAATATGTTATCGGGGGCATAATTCCAAGCAACTTTTTCCTAGTTTTCGAGATATTCACAAAAAAGACTCTTAGGGGCCGTCCTTAAATTACGTAAGGGTTATTTTGGCGATTTCTTACCCCTCCCTCCCCCAGTATAAGAATTCGTAAGATTTGATACTCCAATCCCCTCCATAATTATTTTCGTCGCAATAAATTCCTGAAAATTGCTGAATTTATCGGCGCGCTAACCGGAATGACCACTTAGGCCCTTTCCACACTACCGGTCCGGCCCCGGTCCGGCCTCGATGAAAATCACATCCCTGACAAGGAACACTATTCAATTGATGATGGAATCACGCAGATTTCTTTATATAGATCGAAAGTATATATCACAAAGGTCACGAAAATGTAAATCAAAGATGCTCCCAACAGCTGGTCTGATCTTGAAAAATCGGCAAAGGTGGAACCGGGGAAAAAAGAAAAATGAGGGAAAGAGAATGACAAATCTGTGTGTTCAAATTTAAATATCTCTATTATATGAAAACTAGCTTTAATACTCGGCTTCGTCCGAAATTTAGATTCTGATTTTATAAAAAAAAATTTTTTTTTAGTTTTCTTTTTAAGTAGTCACATTCATCTGGATTAGTGGAGCATAATGAGCTGAGGCACATTTTGTGATCCCAGAGTTTATCGGTCGAAAGTTTTTAGGCAACAGACAAACACACAAACATATTAGAAGCTTTCTGCTTTATATATTAACATACATTATAGTAAATGAATGAGAATTCATTAATGATAGATAATAATTCGAAAAATTAATGATAATAATTGATAATACTAATGATGTCAGTGACATGTTTAGACTGTCTCGTTGATCAAGGTACGAAAGAAACAGTGTTCGCTCGTTGCAGTGATTGTGAAATTTATTATTGCTTCAGTCACTTTTTTAAACCTTTTTGTCGACAAGATTATCACAAATGTAATGGTTAATATTACCCACTGTTGTGATTTCATTAGTATTATCATTAATTTTTTCTAATTACTATCTATCATTAATCTATCATCATTCATTGACTATAATGTATTTTCATATAATAGAGATAATTAAATTTCAACACACGGATTTGTCGTTCTCTTTCCCTCATTTTTCTTCTTTCCCCGGTTCCACCTTTGCCGATTTTTCAAGGTCAGACTTGCTTTTGGGAGCATCTTCAGTTTACAGTTTTATGACCCTTGTGGCATATACTTTCGATCTATATAAAAATATCTGCGCCATTCTATCATCAATTGAATAGTGTTCCTTGTGAGCGTCCACACTATTAAGTCGGACGACTGTGGACGCTCAGGGATGTGATTTTCATCGAGACCAGACCGGGACTGGAATGTGGGTCTGGCCTGAACAGGCGAAAACGAAGGGTGTAGGAAAAATCTCGACGTCTTAAGGGGGGAGCCTGGTGTAACTAAATGAAAATCGAGGCATTATTCGGGAATTTTTTTTAAAGAAAGTATTTGATAGATCTTTCTGAAACTTTCAGGATATTGTATTAACAGGTTAAGGAATATAACAAAAAAAAATTATTAAAAAAGAGCGGCAAATAACAAAGTTATGCCCAGTCCGTTGGCGACGCAATTATTGCACTGCGGGCAACGTAGCGTCTACTGTATTCATCTGAAACCAAAAATCGAACAATTTTCTTTTAGTTTATGAGAGTACGCACAGAATGAAGAAATTTGAAACTTAAAAGATGCAAAATCAACAAATGGCGGCCTCTTGAATAAAAAGTTCACTGTTTCCAACGAAATTTTGCCTTAAATGTCTAAAAAAAAGTTATTTATTTAAACAATATCATTATACTAATAACTTAGTACTATGAAGAAAATGTTCACAAATATCCGTGCACAAGGCCAAGTCGATTGGTTGAATATTTTTTTAGTTACATTGCCCGCAAAGTATAAAACTGTCGTTTCGAGAAAAACACATTTCAAGTTTTGTGGTAGCCTGGCGCTCCGTAGCAAAACCGGCTATATCCGCTTTAATTTTTCGAATTTCGTTTTGCGGCTTTGGGAACATATTGTCGTGATGTTCAACTATTGATTTATGCAAAAAAAAAATCGATTTCTTCGATCCGCTACAGCAGGCTCCCCCCTTAACCCAACGAGCCTAATAGCCCCCAAATTCTACCAAGTCTTCCGACGCGCAACGTCCAAATACAGCGAGGCATATTTCACAAATCCCGCGTACACGTCGCACGAACCATCGTATTTGAAACAGATACGCTATATATTCGCGCCGATATAAAGCGAAAGGTTGAAAGCTCCATCAATCTTGCCGCCACACGCCACATGACAAACACGAACGTTCGTGTATGAGCGGAGTCGTTTCTTCGCCGTTATTCGCACCCTTTTCTCTTCCAGCCGATTAAAAGGGAATCAGATTGACCGGGCCGCGAGTAGAACCTGGCCAGGCAAGCGAAAGTAGGTAAACGCTAATTGAAGAGTCAGCGCGAGAGGGTTGCACGTATGCATGTGTATCGCGTAATATCGCGTAATACTGTCTAATTTCCTGTCAATAATTGGAAAGCTGCGCTCGAGCCGGCCAGCACTCGCCACATCGCAGCCGGGCATCTCGGGCCGCAGTCACATTTTCCTGAGAAGAGTATACGTGATTGCATAGAGTGCAGTGCGCCTGGAAACGATTGGTGCAAGTGGGTTGTTTTTGCGGGTGATCCTTTTTTTTTAGATACTCAAGTATTCAATCTGTTTTCATCTTCAAATGCAATGTAGCTATATTGAGAAAGGGTTTGCGGCGTAATTTGCTAGGAGATTTTTATTGTTTCTCTTTTGTGTTAAATACTTGAATGTGATTGTTAGAAAAGCTCTTTGTTGGGGAGTACGTTTGTAGGAAATTGTATCAGGACTATGGATTGAGTTCGGGAATATTGATTCTAGAGTTTTCTTTTACGTTTTCTACTGCAGCACACTGCGGTCCATTTAATAACTTTTTCTTTGGCAACTGTATTTATTATTTGTTTCCTGTGGTTTTCCTAGTTTCGTACGGTTTTGTGACATTAATTATTACAATGCTGAAGCTATGACATGTACTATTTTCAAAATCTTTCTAGTGGGAAATTGCAGAATAATTTGACTTCCATTCCTCTTTCTTTACCTTTGTCAATCATAATGAGTGGTATACTTTGAGGGCTGGTTTTAAGGGGGCGGCGGCAGGCAGGGCAACCGCCCCGGGGCGCTAAATCTGTAGGGGCGGAACTGTATGCGTTTATTCATTTATATCCGTTCTGCTAATTGATTTTCGTGGCCTTGGAGGGGCGCCATGGTAATCTTGTCCGGGGTGCCAAGTATGCTAAAGCCGCCCCTGTGTACTTTACACTATATTCAACATAGATTCAGAAAGAGTAAACCCTTATTCTCCACTCTATCTATCAAGTAAGGGAGACCGGGGCAAAGTGAGACGAAAAAAGTTTGAAGTCGAATAAAATTTTTCCCTTTCAATAAAAATGTGTGGAAATAGATTTATAATATAATTTAAACATTACTATTGATAAATGACGAATAGCAATACTTAAAATAAACTTAGAGTATATTAAAATTTAACTTGGAAAGAAAAAGGCAAAACAACCACTTTACCCTATATATGGGGTAAAGTGAGCTGAAATAAAATAAGAACTTTAATTAAGGATATAGGTAATTATTAGCCCCTGGCTTTTTCGCACCGTGATTGTCAAAAACTGTGGCAGATTTTTCATTTTTTTGAGGTTAGTTTCTGTTCCATCACGCCGCGTAGTTTTCTAGCCAGCTGATAGATTAGGATATTGCGCACCTCACTTGCGCATCTGTTCTTTGCAGCTCAGTGTACCCCGGCTACTTTACCCCGAATATGTACCCAGTAGAAAATTAATTATTTAATAATGTTGGGATTAATGTCTTTTTAAAAGCGTGTACATGTATGTTTATAAAGTTGTTTTAGACACGTATAAAAAATTTTGAGTTAAAATAACACATTTATGACTAATTTCTCCAAAAAGCTAAATTAAAAAGAAAACCAATCGGAAGTCTCTAAAATTTAATTTTTAAGTTTTTAAATGAATTTACATTTTTCGATATCTGAATGTGCATAATTATCATTGTTATATTAGGTACATTTATTACGTCACTAAAATTTGTAAATATATTCTATTTTTAAAGAACAAATTAAGGAAGCTCATTTTACCCCGAGGCTCACTTTACCCCGAGGCTCACTTTACCCCGGTCTCCCCTAAAACATTCTTGCCCTTCGAAACGTAAAAAGAAGTTACCCAAAATTTCTGTATTTAGTCTCACTCATATAATACACAATCCCTTCCAATTCCAATAATTTTCTGTAATCAAATGACACACCCTTCTATTAGTATCAATACCACAAAAATTGCATGCTCTAAAAAAAAATACATCGAAGGCGCTTTCGTGAATTTGTTATTTTAAATTTATTTATCATCATTCCCCCCTTATCAATAATTTTCTGACTCTCTGCGAGGCAGGCGCAATCAGCCGCGGTAACGATCCGAGTCTGGCTCGATTTCGCAGATTAATTTCGGGCCACTGTTTCTTTCGAATGAGCCCCCATCGATCGATGTAAACGGTTCGCTGGAGGATCTGTCGAAGTCGATACCTGTAACGTGTTAATTGCAGATCGCGTACGAATAGATCGACTCGGACCAAGTTGCCAGTGTATCTGGGTCAATTGGGGCTGAATTCGTGGAGTCGGTGTGCAATCGTGCTGGCACTGTGCTTTTTGATGTACCGTCGAAAGGGTCGTTTAAGTGTTGCGAAATATGGGGAACGTTTCCCCACGTGCATCGGAAGTTTCCCTTTCCACGTCGCGCAAGAATTTTCGCGGTATCGAAAAATTAATCTCGTGCCTGGGTTTGGGAGGTTCCGAGGCCCTAAGTAGGCACACAGTATTTTTACTTGCAGTGCTTTGTACTGTTGGGCTTTAGCACGTTTTATCGAGTTTAAAATTTAAGTCTAAAAAAATTATTCCACACCTTTGGTATCGATGTTTCCTTTGTTTTGGGTGTGGAATTTTCGTGCGAGGTAGTACTGATAAATTCTTCAGACGTTTGTGATTTAATTTGTTCGTGGGTGCTCACTTCCTAATGCAGCTATTTGTGTTAATAGAGGTTTAGGGGTACACCAGCTTCTAGGTCTAAAAAAATGAGTAAATTTAAAATTTGTTTTCTTAGGTAATTTTTAAGTGACGTCGGGATCTTTTTAGGAGATGTTGGAAACATTTTAACTTTATTTTCATACATTATTTATTACTTAAATTTGTAATATCGCGGAGTTATATAATATTGTCTACCGTCAAGTCTGGCATCCAGCGCAGAAAGCGACTGGAACATAAAAAATAAAAAATTCTTAAAGAAAACTAGATTTTCATCAATTCTTGAATAATTTTTAAAAATGAGGCAATGGCGGCTTTGTATGGAATTTTATTTTGTTCACTGGAACAGGTCGACTTTGGAGGTTTATAAAAATTTAATAAATTGAGATATCTTAAAAACCGTACGCTACATTGAAGAACATCTATTTTTCTTTAAGTTGACATAAGCCAGCTGCCAGACATGATACTAGACAATGTTGTATAACTCACCCATTGAAAACTTTAAGTAATACACAATATACGAAAATAATGTTAAAATGTTGCCTAACATCTCCTAAAAAGATTGCGATATTTCACTCAAAAATTACCTGAGAAAACAAATTTCAAATTTATCCACTTTTGTAGGCCCACAAGGTGGGGTAGGCTTGAGAAGTTCCAAATTTTTGCTGTGTTACGACCAACAAGTGTGTTTGGGAGAATTGTTACAGACATTGAGCAGATTATTATTTAAATGGATGAACAAGAATTTAAAAAATGTCAAAAAATGAGTTACACGAAATATGTGTATTCTCCGTGTCATTTAAGAAGGAACCTGCCGACCGACGAGTTTAGACCGATTCTGCGCAGGTTGACGCTCATTGGTGCCGGGAGAAGCCACTATTGGCTGTACCCCCACCAACGCGTTTTCGAAGCCAATGAGCTCGTTCTACATGCGCGAAACGGGTTCCTTCTTAACTGACAGGGAGAATAGGTAAGTTTTCGTGTTACCAATGTGAAGAGTAAATGATCAAAAGTCGCATTCTAACCCATTAGCTTACTATTACAAATTCAAATTAAAAGTTTAAAAATAAGAAACCTGAAAATTCACCAAACTGCAACCACTGCGTTTGCATACGTCGAGACGATTAAAAGCCTGACTCTCAGTAGCACAATCTCCCAATGGTCCCATTCTAAAACAGAATTTTAGAAATTCCACTGAATTTTGTCCACAGTATTTCAGTTCCTCTCCAATTCTAAGCATTCCTACAAAGTATCCAAGCGTATGACTGCCTCTACGAGAGGTGTCCATTTGTTGCAGAGTGTGTTCTACGAGAGGTATTTGGTTGTCGAGGAATGTTCGTGCCTCGCGCCTGGACGTCCCGAATAGAATTTGCGAACAACATTATTGCAGTTGAGTGTACATGCGCCAACAGGTCCCTGGGAAATCCCCTCGCAGCTGTCCGAACTAGCATCGGTGTAATCGTTAAGAGTACGTGTGCACGTGGATATACGTACGTGCTGAAGCCGGATATCGGAGATTCGAATCGACACTTTCCTCGTTTCGCCTCGGAGCAACGTGCCGCCGAATGACGTTTCTATCTAACCCCGTACACGTTCTTCATAACGCCCCCATCCACCCTCCTTGGCGGGTAATGCCGAAATTCGTGTTGCACACCGCAAGAAATAATATTTCCACCGTGTCCGCCGCGACTCGATCGTGATCTCGTTTCTTTTACAACCTGATGGACCGTTACACTCGCGGCACCGTGGGCGCGCGTTTCGGCACGCGTGCGAATGTAAATCTCATCGAGGACGGAGGGAATGCTACGGGTGTAAATAGGAGTACGGAGTGGAATTTTCAATTCACCCTTAGGCCAGGGGGTTGGATATTTGTAGGCTGCACTGTTGTACCATGTGTTCTTTGCTTTAAAATGATTATTTGCATGAAGGGCGTCCAGGGACTTCTTTCCAGAGGGGAGGGCAAATTTGGAAAGATGGTAAAGAAAAATATACCCCTCTTGCCCTTTTTAACCCACTTTATAGTGCCAATTTAATTAAAAATTTAAAATCGAAATTTAAAAATATTACCTGTTTTAGTATAAAGTTAATAAATATCAGTTTTGGAAAATAAGGGATTTTTTCTCAAAGCCAGGTAGAGCTCAGACTATTCGAATAATTTAATATTCGAATATTTTACAAGTATTCGAATGCTACGAATAAACTTCGAATATTCGAGTATTCGAATGTTATTATTTGAATACTATTCGAATACATCAGTATAATTTAATATTCGAATATTTTACAAGTATTCGAATGCTACGAATAAACTTCGAATATTCGAGTATTCGAATGCTATTATTTGAATACTATTCGAATACTGATGTATTCGAATAGTATACTGATGTATTCGAATAGTATGGTGTGAAGTGGGTCACAATTAGCTTACAAGATTAGACTCTGACAAATGAACCTAAAGAACTTGATTTATAATTCACACCATACTATTCGAATACATGAGTATTCGAATGCTTAAATATTCGAATAGTATTCGAATACTTAAATATTCGAATACTTCAATATTTAAATAATATTGGAATACTTCAATATTCGAATAGTATTGGAATACTTAAATATTCGAATAGTATTTGAATACTTAAATATTCGAATAGTATTCGAATACTTGGATATTCGAATTTTATTCGCCAAATAATTGAGCAACTGAAGTATTCGAATATTCGAATACCGAAAAATTCGACAAATACTCCCAGCCCTAAAGCCAGGGAGACAGCTGTCCCTTTTGCACCCCACTCCAGACGCCCATGTCTTGCGTACTTACAATCAGGCCCATTTCGCGTGAAATCGGGTACCTTTTGGAGGAACATTTTGAATTCGGCTGACACTTGGGTATGTTGTCGTCTTTAGTGACATGTAAACGTATCTCGAAGGATTTTTAAAAATTTTCAAATTTTTTGATCTTACTGCTCTTTCAAATACAGTGTTAACCATTTTTCAATAAATTGTAATTGTTGAAGTAACAAACTGATAAAAATGAGCTGTTGGGTGCTCACAGTGAAGACATAAGAGTACACGATCAAAATTATGTTAGCTAAAGAAAATAAGTTTTTTACCATTTATTTTGCAATTTATATTTCAAAGAGCTGTAAGATCAACAATTTTTAAACTTTTGAAAAATCCTTCGAGATACATTTATATATCATTAAAAGTTACAACATTTATGCAAGTTTCAGCAAAATCCGAAATGTTACTCCAAAAAGTGTAGATTGGGAAGTAGAAATTTTACATTTATTTTTAAATAGTTTCAATTATTCTGATCTTTGTTTTTTTTTTAATTTTATGTCTGATTGGATAATGAGGTTCCTCTACGCCAAATGAATCACGATTGGCTCTCTATATCGGTGATTTTGATGAAATTGATGTTTGATGTAATCCACGGGAAATTGGGAAGGGGTGATGGGTTAAGGTCTCGTCAATTTGGTGACGTCATTTGCAGACATCAGTTAAATAATTTAGCATGTGAGGCTGGTTATCTGAAACTGAGCGCATTGTAGATTATAACAGCTCGTTGTGAAGTGAAATTTAAAGACGATCATTCCATGTAAAGTCTTATTTTGTAAAGGAGCCTTCAAAGAATCCGATTGTATATCTCATTAATTTTCAGAAACGTGATCTCGAAGTAATAAAATTTCTTTATAATTTTCGTATTACAAAATCGATTATTCCGTGAAAGAATAAATTTATTCTGACACTTCAATCCTTCTGGATTAAAATAGCAGCAGAAATATCTTGATGCGATCGACAGTTTCGGAGATAAAAATTCGTTTATAGAGCCTTCCTCCGTGAAAATAAGCAAAATTTGCCGGTGCATTTTACACAATTTCGAAGCCACCAAAATAATGACTTACCCACTCGTAATTTCCCGCGAATCACATCATATTACAATTTTATTAAAATTCCCTGACATCGAATGCAACGAATGATTGATTTTAAATAAAATGCCTCAATATTCTAATTTCGCGGGCACATTATCTTGAATGAATAATTGCTGTACTGTTTGCTATAACATTGTCCCAATTATGATTGTCGTATTTCAAACAATTAATTATTTACAACGTTACACGTCTATAATTTACAGGATATGCATTTAACGTAGCGAGTCGTTATTGATATTTCGATCGAATAGGCATTAATATTCCGGAGGCCGTGGTAACGTTCAAGGAAATTGGGACCATTAACACCTTCAGTGATTGACCTTTGCACCTGGAAGCGATCGGTCTAATTTCGTTCATGGGACTGACCATGTAGAAATTCAGTTTGTCGTTGTATCCCTTGTGAACGTGGATGGGTAGGCTAGTTCTGTTGGCCTTGATCCGGTGTCACCTTCCCATTCCGGCCATATTGGCAAATTCTATTACATGATATTGCATGAGCTGAATGGAGGGTCGATTGAATTAACCGGAGAACTTACACTTGCTGTCGAAGTTTCGAGCAAGGCCGCCTGCCAGTTTATTCCAAGACCCGTGGCACTTAATCGAAACGTCTGGCCAGATTTCCACGCAGTGACTCGCCTTTTCTCTTTTCCCTAGATAAGAGAAATTTCTACAAAATTAGCCGTCCTAAATCTCATTATTCCACTAATCTACCCAGCTGTAACAGCTGATTCAGGATCTACTCTCAAACACTCAGTTCTCAAATCCGAATCTATATCGTCGGGTAGAAAACTTTTCCCAATTTCACTGCGAACGGAGGCCCAGAGTCGCAAGTGGATTAAAGCAGCATTGAAATCGAGGGGAACTTATTAGTTTTGATAGACTTCGTAGTTCGTAATGGAATAAATGAATAAATAAGATGTATCAATTTCGAGAGTCCATGGAACTGTACAAACAAAAGTGGCCAGAAATGCGAGTATTCGTCAAGGGCAATAATAATTTCATAAAGCAATTCCGTCGTCCATTCTAATCTTCTTTCGACAACTTCCTATTTCCACGTCGATGGCCAACTGGGATTTTCCCCCGCACGTTCCGTTCCCGCGATTTTTATTGTCCGGCCGCAGAAGCGGCTTTCAGAGTTGCTCTTTATACGGGGGTAAGGATGCCAGGCGGAACCGCAACGCGGAAACTTCTCCGCGCTCAAGTGTCGCCCGAAGTTAAGAATTCCGTTAGAATTTCGCTGCGACTGGCTACGTTATACGGGTGCCTGAGGGGCACCGTTTCTGCAAGCAATACGAGAGAAAGCTTGATAAATCAAGTCGATTTATTTACTGCATAAATGTTTCCATTTTCTTTTTACTTCAAAGTCTTCTATCGAAATGGATATCGATTTATGACACTGTTGCATTTCACTGGTGCTCCTGTCCGTCATTTTCGTAAGAAATTGTTTAAGCAATTCATTGATTGTTTATACACACTCTATTTGCGCTTCGGATAACCTTAAATATTTCTGTTTACTGGTATTTACTCTACAAGTAAATTTAGTAGTGCATCTGATGATTTTTAATGGTGGTATTTGAATTAAATCCTTCCAGCCCCTTCAGGGAAATCCTATTCTTTGGACTAAAAACATAGCAAAATTTAGGATTTTTTTTTTAAGAAACCAGCGTTTCGTTTCATATGAAATTTGGACCATGTTTTGATGCATCTTTGAGGTAGCTGCAGTTTTTTTAAAATTAATTTTTAACCGTAAATATAGTAGTTATGCATGATCGACCATCACGCCGCGCAAAATTCGCCGGCCGTTGGTGTGCATTATATTTATCTACCAGGGGATCTGAAACAGAAAAATGAAACGGCGTTTTATTTTATACGTATGTAGCTTGAAATTGGTGAACCAGCAAATGACAAACAAATTTATTTAGCAGTGTGGAGAGTGTTCAAACTGAAAGGTCTGAACCTTTAATTTTTGCAATCCAATTTTGCGCCAATTTTCTTATGTAACAGAAGAAGTATAGAACTTAGCGATTTGTTTTCTGGTTCTTCATATTGAAGCTACATATGTACAAAGTAGAACGCCGTTTCATTTTTCCGTCTCAGAATACCTGGAAGGTAAATATCATGCACACCAGCGGACGACGAGTTTTGCGCGGCGTGATAGTCGATCATGCATAACTACTATATTTATGGTTAAAAATTAATGTTAAAAAAACTACAAGTTCTTCGAGGATGCATAAAAACATGGTCCAAATTTGAGATGAATCGAAACGCTGGTTTCTTAAAAAAAAAATCTTAAATTTTTATATGTTTTTAGTCCAAAGAATAGGATTCCCCCTTAAGAATTTTCTAGGCTAATGCCTTGTTAGGGGGAGACGAAGTTTAAGTGTCAGAAGAAATTGGTTGCATTTTCGACTTTAAACATAATATATTTCTCATTTGGTGCGACACTGTCTCGTTAATTACTGTAACTTTAGAAAACTTTAAGACTTCTGGTGCGAGCTTCTGCAAATGCTGAAGTCATCTTCTAGTCAGCCATGTGCACTTGCTCAGATATATCTATCGAGTATTTGCATGTTACAGTTCATACTCGATCACAGTCACTGCCCCAAGCTATAGTCCCTGGATCATGAATATGGACGAAGTCGCATCTAGTTTTTGTACAAACATCGAAGCCTTCGATAACTTGGCTATCAATAGGACAGGCTCTTATATCCCCAAAGGGGTAGAATTTTAGAAATTGTCAATTTCGTTACTCTCCAATCCTCGAGGCTCTTAAAATAAATCGAATTTTTCTATAAAACCATTCGAAAAGGATTAATAAACACCCAAACTCTTGCGCATGCACTCTTACTCAAACACATGACAACAAAATGGTAAAATTTTAAGGAAACAAAGCAGACAATTATCAACATAAAAACAGGATTTTGTTTAGAACGTACCTATATTCTTTTCTAAGTTGCTCGCGTTTTAAATTATTTTTGAGGAGCCGAACAGTTTCTCCCCCTCTCAGCTACCATAGCCCAGCATCGTTGCATGCAGTGAGAAATAAAATCAACTAGCAGCTCGGGGCAATTTTCTCGACTGTGGATCAGACCATGAACGACTCCCACTTTTACGTTGCACCAAGTTGCCTCTGCGTTCCAGAGGCAGAGAACGTATGCCTGCAGGTTTGTGCAGAGACAAGGGATAGTATGGCGGAGGCAGTTAAACGGTATGGTGGGAATAACCCTTTAATGGCCCCTAGCGATTAGTTTGTTTATACATGAAGACAGTGCCGCGCGCAGAGGGGGACAAACCACGGAAGAGGATACTTCTGTGAATGGGACTTTCTATGGCATCGAGTATTGATTGCGTTCATTAGGGTGACAGATAATGTAGTACCATGACGCCTGGTTCTTGAAGCAGGAGGCTTCTAAGAACCTGCTAACAAGCCTGAAACAACACAATTAGCAGTGAATAAACACGTTCTGCTTAAATCTGTGGGAATTAGGGATAATGTTGTGGAGCAAATAAATAGGTGACAGTGACACTTCTTTTTTCAAGGGATCGAGTCGTTTTAGGGATAGTGGTAGATGATGAATGAGAAGGTTTCATTAGATATCGAATAATTCGAAGGACACGTAAACAAATGAGGGATGATTATTAACTTGTTGTCTTTGCTTTAATAAAAATTAGGTTAAGTGGTGACCAGCACTGAATTTCAATATTAATTATGGAAGAATTGAATAACTATAAAACAAGAGTGACACAAAATTGTGGTAAGAACAGAACTAAGGTTTTTCTGTGCTGCAATTGTTGAAGGATTTATACGTCACTTTGAGTGATAAATATGCAAATGCTGGATGGTTATGGAAATCACTGGTGGAATGGGGTTTCTCGATATGGAATATATTTTTTTGAAAGTACCTAGTCATAGTAACTAATAAATCCTGCAAATTATATCTGCAATGCACTTATTTTACTCATGTGTTATTGAGGCGTACGCGAAAAGCGGCAAAATCCTCTTATTTCAGAATAAATAATTGGCTAAAACCTGGAATCTGTATGTTCTTTGTGGTGCTGAATCCAAATATGACGCTTTTTAATGTAAAAAATTTCCTAAGGTAGTTCTCTTAATAAAAAATCGGGTTTTGGAGATAACTCAAAAAGGAAAGGCCGAAGGATTTTTTAAATATTTTTTTCAAAATCCATGTTAACCTGCTTTTGAACTCCCAGGGGCCATATCTGGGCCCCTGGGGCAAGATACGAATTTAACGATCTTCACAATGACTGCTCTACCGTGTTCGAATAAAATTGTAAGTGTTCTCATCATGTAAGTTACCAGTAAGCTACCAGTAAGTATTTCCAGTGTTTGCGGGAAATACCCTACCGGAGTCCGGACTCCCATCGTAGGGAGGTGGAACGCATGCGCGCGATGACGCGGTGACGTCGAACCAATCAGCGCCAAGATGGGAAACGAAACGGCGCGACCGTCGAGTCAAGCCAAGCTAGCCAAGCCAGCCAACCAGCGTCGCCGGGGAATCGGTTGTCGACGCTGGTTGGCTGGCTTGGCTAGTTTGGCTTGACTCGACGGTGGCGCCGTTTCGTTTCCCATCTTGGCGTTGATTGGTTTGACTCATGTTTCCCCTTGTTACCTTTGAAGTCGTCTATTTAAAAAATTCTCCGGCATTTCCTTTTTGAGTTATCTCCAAAAAAAATATTTTATATTAAGAGAACTACCTTAAGAATTTTTTTTACACAAAAAAATAACACCATATTCAGATTCAGCACCTAAAATAACAATCAGATGCCAGGTTTCAGCCAATTCTTAAATAAGAGGATTTTGCCATTTTTCACGTACGCCTCAATAACACGAGTAAAATAAGTCTATTGCAGATATAATTTTCAGGATTCTTAGTTACTATGAGTACTTTTAAAGAATATATTCCAAATCGGGAAACTCCATTCACTATAAGTGAATGTTTACTCGTCAGTAAACTTCGAAAGAACTGCACACTTAATCGTTTTTCACTGCTTCCAAAATCGGTATTGGTATTATACCCAAATTGCCTCGAAAATAGAAAACGAATTAATTTCACAGAGCATTCTACCAGCTTTAGATTTCCCATAAACATATTCGAATCCCAAATATCAAATATGAAAGAACGTGTTGACCAAATTCCTTTCATTTTCCAAAACTTCAACCTTCAATACTCACAGGAACATCACCCAACTCTTGCACGTCGATTTTGATGAAACTTACACCTAAAAATATTACACACCTATTTTTCTACCGACGGAAATTCACATATAGGGTGGAATTACTTGACGGGCAATTATTCGGTGGAATAATTGTCAACAATTTCACAGGAATTTCACAGAAGCAAAGTGTTTCAAGCCCGCCAAGAAATGAAATCAAAGCTTGGAAAAAGAAATCAATGAGCATGTTCTTGAATTCTCAGCGATACGACGTGGAATGGCTGGTACACGCGTAGACGTGTGCAGGGTGGAAGGAGAATCATCGCACCGTAAAAAGAGAACCGTCTGACGGTGAAGCATCAGAGACCCCGGTAGGATTTGTGGGTAAAATATGACGTGATATCTCTCGTCGTACAGAGGACTGCCGTAGGCGGCACTCTTCAAGGAGCTCTCGTCATGATAGCACGAAAGTCGCAGCACCGTTCGCGGGACTCTTCATCTCTCTCGCTCCTCCCCCTTGAAAATTCGTTCTCTCCTATTTATCGCGATTCCCCGTTATCCTAGCCCCCTGGGGGCAAATTATGGCGTCTCTTTCGTTTACGTTCCCCACGTGTATACGTGGCCCTGTAACGCCCCCGTTGCGCACAGTCGATGGGAATAAATTGCTGGTCTTGTTGAATCAGTCCGCGATAGACTCGAACGGCGCGACGATTTCACAGGATTTATCTTTATCAGGTTGACGAATGCATGCGACACTTTCATACGAGCGACTAACCTGCGCTCGCAGTAAGCACGCCGGGGTGATACGCAGGTCAAGGCATCTAACTGTCGTATAAAATATTCATCGATATTCACCAGCCATGGCTGATGCAGTCTCAGAGGTACCGAGGTATGGATAGGGCAGGGTGGTCGGGTCTTTTTTAATGGCGCTACATGCTTCATCGTTGACAGGAATATGGGGATGCAAAGGAACGTATCGTTTTGATTAGTGGTCCTCAAGATTACATTTTCTATCATTTTTCTAGCGGCGAGGGTATATACCCGTTCTCGCGTGCGAACCGACGGTACCTCATCTTCTCGATATCCTTCTGGTGTAGGGTCTGTAGGGGAAACCTGTCCAAAACCGTATACTGGGGCAAAACAGTATACCGTAGTTATTTCTGAAAACAAATGAACGATGGCCACGCGCGTTTGGCAATTCTTTCCCGCCATATTGAGCTGGTAGTCAACAGATCCTCGTGGCGAAATACATAAGCTCCGGGCGAATTATTCAATTTATTATCGACTGTACTTCAAGTGTTCTGGTAATTAGAAGGTAAAGCCGCGTATTCACCTGCGCATTCGCTCCGAACGTGCATTCGGCGCGCGTTCGGGGTTGAGTGAAATTTGCGGCGTCCATTTCATGGCATTGTTCGGACCCGAATGCGCGCTTTGATGGACCGCCAGCAAGCGGATCGGCCCGAATGCGCGCCGCGCCTCGAACACGCGCCGCACACCGGACGAGCAAAAAATCGGTGCGCGCCGAATGCACGTTCGGGGCGAATGCGCAGGTGAATACGCGGCTTAAGTTACATGAAGATATCTATTAACCCGGGAGTAGGCGCATCTTTTCGACCGACGATTTCATATGTTTTGAAACACGATCCATAGCGTTCGACTGTTTACTTTTTCCGTGGAGCTATTCCTCTTTGAAGGAGTTCTTGACTTATTTTTGTTACGGGGCAACACTTAGGGTGCGTTCTACTTGCACCAAAATCGCCCACTGTGCATGTTATTTCCATGGAAATAAGTGCACTCGTGTAGGTTTTAAATCATACATTTTTACCCATCGGTATTTTCGGCCATAGCGCGCCTGCTGACGATAGTCTCATTTCGTTAGTCTCATTTTGTCTGTCGCACACGACGCGTACTGTGTGGCAATCATGGCTAATACTAATTTCCGAGATTTCTTATTGATTGAAAACATTGAAGACGAGATCAGTGATTCCGCAGAAGATTCCGATTATGTTATACAATCCGATCACGATACAGATTCGGAAATTGATTCTGCGGATATAGAAATATCAGATGTGGAGGCGTGTATTTTAAGTGAAGGAAACGTAAGTATTTATTCTTTATTGTCAAGATGCAGTTTCTAATCCCAGGAAAATATAAATATTTAATACGTTTATGAAACCATAAATTTATAAGTATATTTTTTGAAAAACAAATATAAATATAAAATATATTAGGTAATTGCTATTATTGAAAATTAAAAATCAAGTGATAAATTCAAATTGATGAATAGACAGTGTAATTTTATATTTTGCATTCGCACAAATTTTTATATAACATTTTATTTTTAAAATCAATTACAATGCATCATTTGTGTAAAAATAAATTTTCCAGAAATCATAATATTATAGTACGATTAATCATTTTGTCATAAAAAATGAAGATTATTTACGTATAACGATTCTGAAGTAAGTAAAATACAATGTTATGCATTATTTATATTATTTTAGTCATTTTATTACGTTATTTCTGATTACATTACCATCGGTCGAAATGACCGACGTGCGCCTACTAACGTAAGTTATTTGGCGCGCCTACTCTCGGGTTAACAGTACCTGTTTCTATTATATTTTGATAATGGTGGCCGATTGTTGTCATTTTCATATTTAGCTGTAACCAAAAGTGTGGGTTCTTACGCCTTGCGGCAAAACCGTACACTAGTTCGTAAACTAGTGTTCCATTTTTGTTTAAAGGTGTCAGCAAGTTGCCACTTAATTATAAAAGAAACACTATCCGACAAGCAATTAAACCTAGAGAAAATAAAGATAAAATTAATTTTTGTGTATATTGTCGCGAAGAATATGGCCTGCGCCGCTTAAATCAAAATTGGGTCCAATGTACAAGGTGTGGTGGGTGGCACACGAAGGCTGCACCGGTTGGAACGGCAGGTTTTCTTTAAACGGCTGTATCTTTGTTAAAAAAACACCCTTTTTCGATAAGGTTCGGCTTATATTAAAGACAATTGATCAGACTTTCCGATAGAATACATAGAAACTACAAAAATATTGTTTTGCAGTCCGTAGCAGTTGACAAACATTAAGAAATCTGTACAGTTGGCACACTTCCCTTTAAGGGCGGATTTTACCCCGTGGATACCTATTTCGATAAAAGTGGTTTAAACCATCGAAAAGTAGAAAGTATGAATCGAGTAAATTTGAAAATATTTATTTCCGCGTTTGAGATACAAGCGCCCCATAGTAGGTTACGTGTAAATACGGTTTTTGGGTTTAGAGGGTTAAGGAAATATGGGATTAGAGGTTTTGTGGTCTTGGGGTTAGTAGGTTAGAGAGTTTGGCGTTATAAGTTTGTGGAAATAGGATATGTTGTGTTTATATGGCATTTTACAGGTTTACAACAATTGTTTGCAATTTACGGAAAACATAGACGTGATGGGGTAAAACGAGCAACGGATTCCACTTCAGCAACCCAAAATACGTATAGGACACGTGGTCTGGTTTGTGTCAATTAAAAATAAAGTTTTGTGATCCTCTGTTACTATACATAGATAAGGGGCTAGATCTAAAAATCAATATAAACTCCTGTTCCTTCCTCATTTATTATGCGGAACCTGCTGCTCCTTCGTAATTTTGATTTGAAATATTCTTTGGCATGAGAAATTCTGTCTGAAAACATCTTTGCTTTCCCATCTTCTCTTCGTAAGCAGCTTACCGAATCTGCTCTTTCGATACATACATACTCGATTCCCTTTTTCAAACCACATCAAACGTTCAACGACTCTAACAATATTAGACTCCCCTCATCTACGTCCCCTGCAGTTGAACAGCCAAACAGAAGGTCTGCACCTTCCGCGCTCACAGAATGAAGCCTTCGTTTTCCCCTTTCTTGAAAAGAATTTAATAAGCAGACCAGGAGTTCGAAGCGGCGCCAGGGCCTCGGTTATCATTTTCCTCGCAACGCCACGAGATCCTCAGGAATATTCTATTTCACCCCTCTATTCGAAATAAGAGCCACCGCGCACTTACATCGGCCATAGAGCCTAGTTAGGATGAATTAACGTCGGGATAGAATAAATTCCAGCAATTAAAAGTTACCACGGAATTAGCGTTTCCGCGTGAGAATTAGATAGGGGCGCGTCCGCGGCCATTTTTACAAGGGAAGTTTGGAATATCGCTGGTCTCCCGCGTCTCCCTCGTTACCGAAACGCGAAAACTGTGAATTTCGTTAACGACGCGGGAATTAATTTGGCCACGCGCAGAGTGGAAACATGAAATTTAAAGGGCCACGCGCGCCCGCTGATCTGGCACGAGCCAGCCAAGACAAAGATGCATGTAAATAGAAAGCAGTCGGCTCGCTGTAAACTGCAGCGCGAACTGGGTCGCGAAATTACGCCAAGCGAAGATCGCCGAGATTTTGTTGATTTGCCGGTGGAACGGGGATGGCTCGTCGGAGGAAAACAGTGGAACGGTGCGCTTCGAGGATAAGTGGTCGAATGTATCATAGTCCGGCTGCGATTAATTTATATCATCCGCCGCGTTAATATTTTCATTAACGAAAACTGAGGGCTAATTAGAGAGCGGGGCAATTTATCAGTGTCCCAAATACAGTGCATTCGAACATCGTGCCTTGCGCTTCGCCCTCGATCAATCTTCATTACTTATGCCATCAGTTTGCATCGTCAGCCTGCGTTACATATTGTATTAACTGAATGAGTAATTGACCACCGCAACGATGCAAACCTCGGCTATCGTGCCGCAGATCGAACCACGGAATATTGCTCGTACTTTTCGGGGTGCAATCTTATTCGAATTTGTTCGAAGCTTCGTCAACGATTCTAGTCTTCTATTTTATAATATTCGGTTCTAGTGTATTCTACAGTATTCTGATCTGTTCTATTCTGTCCTGTTCTATGGTAGTCTATTTTATAGTATTTTGTTCTATTCTATGGTATTGTATTTTATAGTATTCTGTTCCATTCGATGGTATTGTATTTTGTAGTATTGTGTTCGATTCTATGGTATTCTATTTTATTTATAGTACTCTGTTTTATTCAAAATTATAGTATTCTCTTCTATTCTATTGTATTCTATTTTATAGTATTCTCTTCTACTTCATTCTATACTGTAGTATTCAATTCTGCTCTATTCTATTCTATTTTATTCTATTCTATTTCATTGTATTCTATTTTATTATATTCTATTTTATTCTATTCTATTTTATTCTATTCTATTTTATTCTATTCTATTTTATTTTATTTTATTCTATTCTATTTTATTCTATTCTATTTTATTCTATTCTATTTTATTCTATTCTATTTTATTCTATTCTATTTTATTCTATTCTATTTTATTCTATTCTATTTTATTCTATTCTATTTTATTCTATTCTATTTTATTCTATTCTATTTTATTCTATTCTATTTTATTCTATTCTATTTTATTCTATTCTATTTTATTCTATTCTATTTTATTCTATTCTATTTTATTCTATTCTATTTTATTCTATTCTATTTTATTCTATTCTATTTTATTCTATTCTATTTTATTCTATTCTATTTTATTCTATTCTATTTTATTCTATTCTATTTTATTCTATTCTATTTTATTCTATTCTATTTTATTCTATTCTATTTTATTCTATTCTATTTTATTCTATTCTATTTTATTCTATTCTATTTTATTCTATTCTATTTTATTCTATTCTATTTTATTCTATTCTATTTTATTCTATTCTATTTTATTCTATTCTATTTTATTCTATTCTATTTTATTCTATTCTATTTTATTCTATTCTATTTTATTCTATTCTATTTTATTCTATTCTATTTTATTCTATTCTATTTTATTCTATTCTATTTTATTCTATTCTATTTTATTCTATTCTATTTTATTCTATTCTATTTTATTCTATTCTATTTTATTCTATTCTATTTTATTCTATTCTATTTTATTCTATTCTATTTTATTCTATTCTATTTTATTCTATTCTATTTTATTCTATTCTATTTTATTCTATTCTATTTTATTCTATTCTATTTTATTCTATTCTATTTTATTCTATTCTATTTTATTCTATTCTATTTTATTCTATTCTATTTTATTCTATTCTATTTTATTCTATTCTATTTTATTCTATTCTATTTTATTCTATTCTATTTTATTCTATTCTATTTTATTCTATTCTATTTTATTCTATTCTATTTTATTCTATTCTATTTTATTCTATTCTATTTTATTCTATTCTGTCCCATTCTGCCCCATTCTGCCCCATTCTGTCCCATTCTGCCCCATTCTGTCCCATTCTGTCCCATTCTGTTCTATTCCATTCTATTCTGTTCAATTCTGTTCTATTCTACTCTACTATGCTACTGTTCTTGGTATTACTGTTCGCACTATTTCACTATTTTCCTATTCTATTACATAGTCTCCTATTTTATTCTATACTATTCCGTTCTGTCATTCTTCAACTACATTCTTGAGCATCGAATTTCATACTATTCGACTATTCTCTTCTAAAATATAATTCCGCGGTATTTTACACTATCCATGGTACCACTGTAATTAAAAGAAAAGTAAGCCAGTGCTCAAAATTCTATCGCAAATACATCCCCACATTCGTCAATAAATGTCCCCACGGCGGCCCAAAGAAACAAGTAATCAGCGACCCGTAGATAAAGCGTTAAAACGCTTTCACGAGGTGTGCGTGGGCGTCAGCCGTTCAACTAACTGGGAATTTAACATTGCATGCACGGACGCGTGCATCTTCGTGCAATTGCGTCTGCACTGACGCACAGAATCCTCTGCTTTTCACGGTCGCCAGCGATGATTAAACATTTCATTATGGCGATGCGCCTATGCGCTGGAATTTCCTGCAACGCGCGGTATGCTAATTCCGTTACTCCGTTCTTGGAGCGACGTAGCCATCGTGCCAGCATTTCGAAAAGCGTTCTCGCCGGAGCAATTTTCTGCGCGTTCCACGGAGCGTGTAAAAGTTTCGAGTCATTTCTGCCCCAAATGGGTTTTCGTTGAATTTTGGAACGATGAAAAAACTACCTGGCGATAACATCGATTTCTAACTGTGGTTTGAATGTCGTTTGGACGAGGGGAAATGGCGTCAAAGTAACTTTGTAATTGAATATTTAACCCGTCGCAGGTTTTAACTTGTTTCGGCTGTTTCAATATTATTAACAAGTCGAGGCACAACAAATGTAAACGCAATATTTGCTGAACACTCACGAGTAACGCACAGTGTTGCATAGTTCTATTCAATTTAATTTTATCACAGAAAGTACCTCTACTATTTTAAGTATTCCGAAAATGTATTTTCGATAATTGGTGTTTCGTTATTCCAGGGTCATGGTTATTTTGCAATTTAATATAATTAATAATATTATCTAAACTTTATTTCAATGATAAGAAAATTACTCATTTTTATAAAGTTTTACTGCATTCCGTTTGTATAGTAATTTATATCGTGCTTTAAATTCGTGAAGAGCCTTTCACTAGTTTGTCTCTGTCCGAATGAGATGAATTATAGTTTCATTGCAGTTGGTATATTGTGCATTTACCTCGCAACAAGCCTGCTGCAAAGTTTATACGCTTTAATTGCCCGTAATCGACCGAGCTTTATTTTTAATCCGTCTCTAGTCGCGTGATACGCAATTCCATTAATTTTTTTTCCCCTTGAAACGACACCGAGAAAAGTGCGAGGTGATTAATCTTCCAGAAAATCGATATCCACGTGTGCACGAAAAATGTCTTGTTGCAAACTAATTGCTTTAATTGCACTATTAATGCTTATCGTATAAATATTGCTACATTTAGAACACTCGAGGTAAATTCCTCGAGAGAATAAATTTCAGCCAGTAATCATGGTCATTGAGTTTTAAACCACTTACATCGCAGTTTCCTTCAGTTTAATAATTTCCGTATAATATTTCAATCGATTAGAATAATTCTCGAGCATTATAGTAAACTGCAGGTTCATACGTGGGAAGAAACATCGTATTTCTACAAAACTCTTTGGCCTGAAACTGTGGCAAGATTCCCAAGACCATTCATCATCGTTATAATTATTCTAAGTTAGCTGTTAGGTGTAATGCAGTTATCAATCATTGTTGGTACAAGCAAATTATACTGTCTTATCGTGTTCTCTCGTGCTCAGACATCTGTTTGAAATTCAACTTGCTTCGCAAACAAGCACAGTGAATTTAAGAACTTTCCCTGGAAATG
Source organism: Andrena cerasifolii (assembly GCF_050908995.1). Lineage (NCBI taxonomy): Eukaryota > Metazoa > Arthropoda > Insecta > Hymenoptera > Andrenidae > Andrena > Andrena cerasifolii. The sequence continues at coordinate 4,410,441 of NC_135125.1, read as the reverse complement.
AATTACGTAATTCCAAAACCACTTTATTCTTAACCCTTCGTTGACACACCTTTTTCGATCAATTTTGACATACCTGGGTGGCTCACGCCCAGAGAAATTTTTGAGCGACTGCCATTCTCAACTAAAGAATCCAATTATTATGGAAAAAATCATGGATCAATTTCAAGGTCTCTAGAATGTATTCCAATAGTTTTTTCGTTGAAATTTTATAGCAGTTTGTGTATAAAAAATCAAGATTACCATATGTCGAAAAGAGACGAAGAACATCTTTAAAAAATTGTATCTTTTACAAATTTCAATATTAGAAGCTAAAAATTTACAGAGTTGTTGTAGGGATATAATACTTTGAGAGAAAAAATAGTTTGTACGTCGGCTTTGGGAAAAACTATTTATTTTGCACATAGAAGGTACAGAGCGTCAAAATCAGTTTATGGGTGGCTCACACCCAGAGTGTCAACGAAGGGTTAAAACTTTCAGTTGATGAATCAATTAACTCACTACTTTTACACGTAAGCAATAAATGACGGTACTTATATTGTCATAACAAATTATTCAGAGGGCAAACAGTGTAAATCTTGATTTTAATGCTAATAGACTTGCACTGAATGGCTTCTGAACCTTCCATATGTCAAGAATTGAAGTAACCAGAGTTCACACGTGCTTACAAGTTCTCCAAAAAATTAAAAATTCTTATCTACATTATGTTTATCTATAACACAGAATTTTCACATTCTCAGTCTCGTTCCTAGTGACTTCTCTGTTTCAACTTCAAACACTGCACCCACGTAAGATTCAGTACTCGATAAATCGCGATTCGAAGGTAAGGAGAATTTATAGACTCTTGTACGACATTTTTTATTTCTAACCCTTAAAACTTCAACATCGAGTTGAACACGGCATAGCACTTCGTTCGAGCCTATCCTGAAATTATTATTATTAATATTATTATTATTTATTACAAACAGAAAAATCCCATAGTTTACAAAAATATACAACTATTCGAGCTTACACAGTCAATTCAAATATTTTAAATGCAGCTGGTTAACTGTTCTCTTGAAAGTGAAGAGCACAAGCACAAATTTAATATACAGTAATGAAAATATTTATTACGTCACTTGAATAAACACATCATGACTTAAACCTCGGTTATTATTAATACTAGGGAAATATTATAGCGAAATTTATTTATGTTAATGCCTGATGCTGTGGTCCTTCTATTAAAATTATTGTTTCTATTTTTTCTACGATCTGACTATTGTTACGTATCACTGTTAACGTTATGTAATTGTGTTTTTTGACACCTGTGAGTGATGGATTATTTACTACATAAACAATAACGGTGGTACCGGGTCAGTATTGTTGCGAGTCTTTGCAGTTTCGTCCTTTCTATTTATTTCATAATCTTTAACGCACTCTGGTTTACCATCTACGTAGATGTTCTTGCCTTGTGTCTACTGTTTACCTCAGTCACCGGTTAACCGACTCGTGATATTTGTTTAAAAGAAATTTTTTTTCTATAAAAGCATATTGAGTATTTTTTTCCTTTTATCTAACTTTCCTTGAGAATAGTCATAATCATTGACCGAAACGTTGGAATTTGGTAAAGATTCTCAAAATTGCAAAATAACGTTTATTTAATTATTTAATAGACCGAATCAGTGCGCCGAAATCATCTCTTCTAATTAGAACAATTTTTACGTTCGAAATTCAAATTATATTACTTGAAATTTATTTATTGCAAAAATGTGTGGCTCACTGTCTTGACCAAAATAAGTTGGATACGAATCATTTGATCAATCACATTGCTATGAAAATTGTTGCTTACTACGTAAATTTGAGAGTGATGACAAAAGTCCGGCACAAAACCACGAAACTCGTCCATTACATTATCTTATAAGCAAAACAATTTTCATAGTGATTTTTATACAGATTTTCCCACAAACATTTCCAGCGTGCTCCACAGCTAAAAATAAAATAAAAAAGTGTCACATAAATAGAGGTCCATCGATGCTTTATTAAAGAGTTTTAATAAAAATCTGAAATGTGGAAGAAACGATAATAGTAAACCACGTTTACTATTTTTAAACGATTCAGTGCAAATTTCGGTCGCAAAATGCACACTTTAGTATTCATTTACGTTCAGTTGCGTTCTAACTCATCGCGTTACAGTTTACGAGCTTCAGAATTTTCAGAAGCATTTTCTAACAATTTTACTCTATTGGAACATCACTGTGTCGCACAGTATTCAACAATATTAATTTTCAATTAGTTATTCCAATCATTTCATATTTCTGTTACAACTTTTCCATAGCACATTCACGAAGCCATGTTTATTTGACATGGTCAAAAAATAGGTGATAGTAAGAGGCGGCACTTCGGTCGGCACTTTTGAAGTCGCTCTGTAAGCTTGTCCCTTTAAATTGGCTGTATTGACAGGCGAGTATCTTCGTCTTACTGTCGCATCTTCTGATCCCCTACTCACTCTTTCCTGCCAAAGGGACATTCAAATTGACTGCACATTTTATCCCTCTTTACAGCTGAATAACTCCGCCTTAAGGTCTACGCACACATATCGGTTCAGCGACGGTTCAGTGGCGCAGATGTCGATAGTCTCTTTGTTTCAGTGCCAATAACTGATAGTGACAAGTGCGAACTGCTCCACTCTAATGCTTAGTTTACACCTGACGAGTGCTCGGCCGAGTGAGCCCACTGGGCCGAGCACTCGCCCAGTCTGAACGCATATTCTAGTAGGTAGTTGGCCGAGTAATCCGGCGGGGAAGATTTTCACTCGGCCGAGTAGCAGACGGATGATTCGGCCGAGTCACTCGTCAGGTGTATACTTACCAAAAAGCCTAATTTACATTAGTCAAGTAAGCGGTACATTAGAGTGGCGAGTGGCTACAGTTGGTCGAGTAAAATAGTCGAGTAAACGGGCGAGTATTAGCCGAGTTGAGTGGTAGAGCGGACAGCATAGTAGCTGGGCCGAGCATTGGGCTCAGTTCACTAGGCCGAGTTACTTGACTAATGTAAACTGGGCTATGCAGGGCAACGAAATTTTTTATCACTCAGACTGACGCCACTGAACCGTCACGGAACTGACATGTGTGCGTAGACCTTTATTGTCGCCTTCTTTTTATTCTCTGTCCTTTGACATTGTTTTTATTTGTAACCGCAAAGCACGCTGGAAAAGTTCGTGCACCAAAACTGTGGGACACCCTGTGTACAGCTTATCTGCAGAGACTAGTGATTATACAAAAACCGAGTTTTGAATTTAAAAAGAAAACAAATATGATTAGAACGGTAATAAAATATTTATACTTGTTTTAAAATTTTTTAGTTTATTTAATATTTATGGAACTACAAAAAATATAACAAAATAAAATATATTTCATGCGAAAGCAAATAAAAGAAAAGCTGAAACAACTATAATCAGTACAAAAATTAATTATACAGGGTGTCCCACTAAGGAGTGGACAGCGCGATATCTCCTAAAGTATTGTCGATAAAAATATAAAAAAAATAGGGAATTGCATGGTTCGAGGGGGCCCATTTATTAGCGCGAACGAATTTTGTTTTCGATTATTATTTTAAAAGATACGATGGTCAAGTTCGGTTTTTCAAATGGAACTATTTTTTTTGAAGACCTGAGTTGATAGTGCGTTCCAAGACAAATTCAATAAGCTTTAATGTATACACTTTATTTCCACTGGTTTTTAAGATATTGCGCTTGCAAATTTACTGATTTTCACTGCAAGAAACCCCTCTGGAATGGTAAAAACCGGGGGCGGTCTTGCTGGCACCACGGGTGGCACTGCCTGTTGAAATGGATACTTACCTGCCAAAGGTCTACGCCAGAAATGGCAGGCCCAAAGGCTGGACAATTCTTTTCCGTCAGAAATGCTACTTAGGTAGGTACATCTGCGGTATCGAGAAGCGCATCGTTACTTTTATTTCGCACTTGCTTCTACGCTCGGATGGCCGGTTCTTTTGGGAGGGATGCAAGTTGGATTGGTAAGGTTAGGAGGAGTGAAAGTTGATAGACTAAATTTCAACCATAGGGAGCAGATTGTATCAGAACCAATCGGATTTGCATCCATCACAAACGGCTGCTCTCTTGAAGAGGCCCTCGTCACAGCAATACCTCCTCCCCAATGCCCACCTTCTCTCGCACGGAATACGTCAACGCACGCTTTTGTTTTGATATCGAAGCTCGTGTTTATACTCGAGAGGATGACGCGTCGACAGCGGGCTACTCCTTTTCTTCCTGTGTCTCTCCACGAGGAGTATTGCCGGTGGATTGTAGGAGCGTAGATGTCTGGATGCCAGTTATTAAATTCAGGAGACGATAGAAACACTTTATTACAAAACACACATGTACTATAATTAAAGTAAATCGTATTCCTCTCGGGCAGGAGTCGCCCGACGCTCGTCAAGGAGACGCGGCCTGGTACCCCGAGGCGAGGGCTGCTCTTCGCAGTGCCTCGCCCGATTTTTATGGCTTTTTCCGGAAAAAGGTACGAATCCTGGGCCGAACGTAACGAATTGGGATCGAGCCCCCGCACTCGAGGGTGAAATATCTATTACAGCGTATTAAGAAATTCTTTTCTTCATCGTGTCTAAAGGGAAGTGACGCCAATGGATTCCTTATGTTTTTCTGATGAAAATCATACTAAATATCATGCAAATCGGACTACTTCGACACAAGCTATTTGTATTCCCTATGTAAAAGTTGTCCGATTTACACGACATTTGGTATGATTTTCATCGGAAAACCCCAAGGAATCCATCGGCGACACTTCCATATCCATACGATAAAGAATAAAGAATTATTTTATTTCCTAAACAGATACAGGGTAATTCTGGAGCAACGCCCGTCAAGGAGTCGCGGCCTGGTCCCCCGTGACGAGGACAACCCTCTGTCCTCGCCACGGGGTACTATGGCCCACCACCTTTTCTTGCACCCAATACGTCTGGCATGCTTTTGTTTTTAAATTCGATCGCGTATTTATACTCAAGGGATAAGGGATCCGTCTCGAATTTGTAGGGAAGACGACGCAAGCGGGATCACGCGCAGTCAGCGGACTACCCCTTTTCTTCCTGTGTCTCACCGCGAGACGTACTGGCACTTCTTCAGAGTAATTTCGTTTCCTACCCTATTGCCACGGAAACATTCTTCAATGTAACATAGGAATATCTTCTTTCTGTCATCATGTGGACCAGAAGATTAATTTTCGTCACGGTCAGCGTTGAGGACATCATTATAATTTATTTATATTGTAGCGGGACACGAGTTATGGCCTGCCGAACGTAGAGAGTTTAGCTAGGGGAAAAGAAAAATGCCACATCTGGTTCCCTTAAATTAAACACCCTGATCGGCCGGAGTGTTTCGCCATGGTCGCGGTTTATGACTGAAGTGTCCCGCAAACCGATGGCCAGGTACAACGGTACGTTCCGATCCGTAATTACTGAGGCGACCATCCACCAACGCAGCACTCCCCACATGTATTAACTCAGAACGAAAGGTGTCGAAAGCCAAGAAGACAGCATGTTCGATTGCTTTCTAAGTAGAAACTCAACAGATGTTGAAGAACTGTCCCTCGAAAATACTAAATTGCCAATCGTAAACATTAAATAAGTTCCTCTTCATTCTGAGTTAGCCTCTCCCTTGTCCCGTAAGACGGAATAAGTAGTATTTTATTTCGCATTTCCTTCTACGTTCGAACGACCAGGATGGGTCGCAGCTAGGAAATGGTGGGTGTTATAAATTTTTTTTCGTTGATCATAAAAACTTCCCCTTTGCATCTTTTAACCATCTACATGGATATTTCCAACCAATAAGGAAGAAGTTCCTTTCTTCCGAAAGGGCCAATGGCATCTTCTGACAAATTTTCCTCAGACTTAGGAAAAAGTCTGTGGATCAGAAGTCATTAGACATTCGCAGCACCCACCAGTTCTTTGGAGGAAGTATACCTAGCAAAAAAATGTCTTTAACTGTACAAGATAAAGTGGAGTTTGTACTTTTACGTGGTGAGGGACGCTTATCGTATCGTGAAGTCAGTAAACAGTTCCAGCAACGACATCCTGATCGACCAAAACCGAGTCCGCAAACGGTAAGTCTTTATCTACATTTAGTGAAATACATACAGTTAAATACTGAATCTTTAACCCTTTTGCTACGACGTCCCAGTCCGCGGGGGCGCCGCTACCGACCAGGCGACCCGCGAAGGGGTTCGAGTGCCTAATAAGAAGTGAGAAATCTTGGACTTCCGCCTTTCCCATCAGATCTTTTCGAAAACGGCACCCATCGATTCCTTATGTTTCACCGATGAAACTGACACCAAGAACGACGTAATTTGCAATTTGTATTCCTTATGTAAAAGTAGTCCGATTTACATGACATTTGGTACGATCCCAATCGGGAGAAAGCCAGGAATCCTTTGGTGTCGCTTTCATATCGATACGATAAAGAATAAAGAATTTCTTACAACGTTGTAATGCATATTTCACATTTTCACCCCATGACTGTGGGACGCTGACCTCAATTCGCTACGGTCGGCCGAGGGTTCATACCTGTTTCAGAAATAAAATAATTCTTTATTCTTTATCGTATCGATATGAAAGTGGCACCAATGAATTCCTTATGTTTTTCCGATGACGATCATACCAAATTTCATGTAAATCGGACTATTTTTAACCAAGTCAAGTCAGCTTGAAATGATATAAATCGATTTTCCATGGAATTTCCTTCATTATGGTCCGAATACGTCGTTCTTGGTGACAGTTTTATCGGCGAAACATAAGGAATCGATGGGTGTCGTTTTCGCAAAGATCTGATGAGAAATGCGCGAGTCGAAGATTTCTCACTTCTTAGTAGGCAGTCGAACCGCTTCGAGAGTCGAAAGCCATAAAATCGGGTGAGGCGTTGTGGGGGGTTGTCCTCGCTACGGTGTACCAGACCGCATCCTTTGACGGGCGTAGCTCCAGAATTACCCTGTATCTGGAAAGAACGCTGATCCAATTGGTGACGATAGAATCTCCTCCCGCAATGATCCTTTCACCACTGCACAGTACTTAATTTTATCCATGCACGCACGACGTATGGTCTGACCAATGAAAGGGTTAAATATCCAGTTTTGCCGTTTTTGTATCAATTAAATGCGTGTACATGAAATCGGTATGTTTTCAGATAAAAAATATTTGTGAGCTATTCAAAGCGACGGGGAGTGTACACCCGATCAAATGGAATAGGCGGACCACGCACAGGCGAGTACAAGAAATTGATGTTGTGGCGGCATTCCATGCCCACCCCACAACCTCAATTCGTCAGCTAGCGGCAAATTCAGATAAATCAAAATCGACAATTCAGAGAATCATAAAGAAAAATGGTCTGAAGCCGTATAAGCCGAGCACGCAGCATAAATTATTTCTTAGAGATTGCGGACCACGGATTCAATTTTCGATGTCGATACTGCAGCAACTCGGAGAGGATCCAGAGTTCATCAGAAATATCATGATAACGGACGAATGTATATTTTATACAAATGGTTTGACATGCCATCAAAATTCACGAATGTGGGCAACGGAAAACCCATATTGGATACGTGAAGATAATATCCAGTATCGCCAGTCAGTTTTAGTATGGTGTGGTATTTTCAATCGAAAAATATATGGACCCTATATTTTCGATGGAAATGTAACGGGAGTAGTGTATTTAGAAATGTTGAAGAATTATCTGGGAGATATTTTGCACGATATGTCACTGGGAGAAAGACGGAACCTGTGGTTTCAACAAGATGGTGCTCCGGCACATTACGCGAATATCGTAACGAGATGGCTGAACGAGACATTTCCCAACCGCTGGATCGGTCGCAATGGAGCAGTAGCATGGCCACCACGATCCCCTGACCTCTCGGCCTGCGATTTTTTTCTTTGGGGTCATATTAAGCAAACAGTTTTTCAAACTCCTGTTGAGAACAAAGCGGATTTGACACAAAGAATTATTGAAGCATGTCAAAATGTTCCAGCCGAGATGTTGGAGGAAGTGGAATCAGCATTTTGCCGACGCATATTGAGCTGCATTCTCAATGACGGAGGCCACGTGGAGGGGCAGCCGCCCGAAATGCGAATTCCATGAGTACAGCATTAGGGATTGCAATCGGGTAAATCAGTTAAAAAATTTTTTTCACTGATAACGTAGTAGATATCGACGGAATTAAGGAGCGCATGTATGCGCTACATTGCAATAGATAATTTATCGAATTACCGATAAAAATTTGGCGAGTTTTTGGCGAGTTACCGGTAAATCGCGAGAACTACCCTCAAAACTAGGCCAAATTTTTATCGGTAATTCGATAAATTATCTATAGCAATGTAGCGCATATATGCGTTCATTAATTCCGTCGATATCTACTACGTTATTAGTGAAAAAAAAATTTTAACCGATTTACTCGATTGTAATCTCTAATGCTGTCCTCATGAAACCACGACCGATCCATTGCTTGGGAAATGATGAGTCCAGTCATCTTTTCATCGCTGCAGTACCGTCTTGTTGAAACCATAAATTTTACGCTTCAGCAAGTGGCATGTCGTGTAAAATATCATCCACATCATTTTCCGGAAATTCTAAATATGTTGCTCCTGTTACATTTCCTTCGAAACAAGAAGGTCCATATATTTTTCGATTGAAAATACCACATCACATTAAAACCGAGTCGCGGTACTGGTTATTATCTTATTTTGATAGCATGTCATGCCCTTCGTATAAAATATACGTACATTCGTCCGTTATCATTAAGTTTCGTACAAACTGTGCATCGTCTTCCATTTTCAGCAGTATCCGCATCGCAAATTCAATCCGTAGTCCAAAATCTGTATCAAATAATTTATACGGCTCCAAACCATTTTTCTTTACGATTTTATGTACTGTCGATGTTGAGTCATCGATCTGAATGGTCACATGTATGTGTCCTTCCGCGCCGCGTGTAAAGATCACCATGGTGCTCGACCGACGCTCTACATAAATTGGTCCTTCGAGCTGGATCTCGTGCCACGAGGCCCTAGATCCGCATCCACACGGCCAGAGGGGATTCAGCTGCACAGGAGTGTGGCATCCTGCATCTTCACCAATAGAGTCTGGAGACAGCAGCGCACAGGACGCTGCATCCAACGCAAGGACCGGCGAATTCGACAGCGTCAGCAGAGCACTTTATTCGCCAGGGACAACGTCCTGGTCAACGCATCAGCCAACGCCAAAAGGGCTGCTGAACATCATCCACAACGACGGAAAGCGTGAAGGAAGCGCGTCCGTTCACGAGGCGAGGACACCACGCCACCGTTGAGCTGGCCACTTGGACGAATCACCGCCGTGCATCCACGTGACGACGGCGTCATCGGCGCATTGCGTGAAGCGTATCGCGCCACTTCCGATAGATACGTAATCTCCTCATTGTACATAAAGTTGTACCAATGTTTTATTCTTAGACATAAGGTACTACTTCATAAGTTGTAACCTACCATCACAACGTTGCATTAATTTAATCTTCTGCATGTTTGTAATCGGCGCCAAGCCTCCGTACCGCACCTACGCGCTCCATTCTGTTGAACGAGATTGTTCAAGGGGGGCGGCATGTTGAGTCGCCCATCTGAATGGGAACCACTACCGTGCTGGACCTCAGCGCATGGTCATATGTATGTGTCCTTCCGCGCCGCGTGTAAAGATCGCCATGGTGCTTGCCGAAAGACAACCGAAGGCGAGTGCGAGCGTGCATCGCGCCTCAAGCAGGAGACGAGACGGCGCGCCGTCTCTTCGTCATAATTTTCCGCTATTGTGCGAGCTGATGTTGTCGGGTTTGCATGGAACGCAACCACGTCTACTTGGTAGTTGCTTCAAAAAGCTCACAAATATTTTTTCTGTAAAAACATACCGATTTCATGTACACGCATTTAATTGATACAAAAACGGCAAAACTGGATATTTAACCCTTTCATTGGTCAGACCATACGTCGTGCGTGCATGGATAAAATTAAGTACTGTGCAGTGGTGAAAGGATCATTGCGGGAGGAGATTCTATCGTCACCAATTGGATCAGCGTTCTTTCCAGATACAGGGTAATTCTGGAGCTACGCCCGTCAAAGGATGCGGTCTGGTACACCGTAGCGAGGACAACCCCCCACAACGCCTCACCCGATTTTATGGCTTTCGACTCTCGAAGCGGTTCGACTGCCTACTAAGAAGTGAGAAATCTTCGACTCGCGCATTTCTCATCAGATCTTTGCGAAAACGACACCCATCGATTCCTTATGTTTCGCCGATAAAACTGTCACCAAGAACGACGTATTCGGACCATAATGAAGGAAATTCCATGGAAAATCGATTTATATCATTTCAAGCTGACTTGACTTGGTTAAAAATAGTCCGATTTACATGAAATTTGGTATGATTTTCATCAGAAAAACATAAGGAATCCATTGGCGTCACTTCCCTTTAGACACGATGAAGAAAAGAATTTCTTAATACGCTGTAATAGATATTTCACCCTCGAGTGCGGGGGCTCGATCCCAATTCGTTACGTTCGGCCCAGGATTCGTACCTTTTTCCGGAAAAAGCCATAAAAATCGGGCGAGGCACTGCGAAGAGCAGCCCTCGCCTCGGGGTACCAGGCCGCGTCTCCTTGACGAGCGTCGGGCGACTCCTGCCCGAGAGGAATACGATTTACTTTAATTATAGTACATGTGTGTTTTGTAATAAAGTGTTTCTATCGTCTCCTGAATTTAATAACTGGCATCCAGACATCTACGCTCCTACAATCCACCGGCAATACTCCTCGTGGAGAGACACAGGAAGAAAAGGAGTAGCCCGCTGTCGACGCGTCATCCTCTCGAGTATAAACACGAGCTTCGATATCAAAACAAAAGCGTGCGTTGACGTATTCCGTGCGAGAGAAGGTGGGCATTGGGGAGGAGGTATTGCTGTGACGAGGGCCTCTTCAAGAGAGCAGCCGTTTGTGATGGATGCAAATCCGATTGGTTCTGATACAATCTGCTCCCTATGGTTGAAATTTAGTCTATCAACTTTCACTCCTCCTAACCTTACCAATCCAACTTGCATCCCTCCCAAAAGAACCGGCCATCCGAGCGTAGAAGCAAGTGCGAAATAAAAGTAACGATGCGCTTCTCGATACCGCAGATGTACCTACCTAAGTAGCATTTCTGACGGAAAAGAATTGTCCAGCCTTTGGGCCTGCCATTTCTGGCGTAGACCTTTGGCAGGTAAGTATCCATTTCAACAGGCAGTGCCACCCGTGGTGCCAGCAAGACCGCCCCCGGTTTTTACCATTCCAGAGGGGTTTCTTGCAGTGAAAATCAGTAAATTTGCAAGCGCAATATCTTAAAAACCAGTGGAAATAAAGTGTATACATTAAAGCTTATTGAATTTGTCTTGGAACGCACTATCAACTCAGGTCTTCAAAAAAAATAGTTCCATTTGAAAAACCGAACTTGACCATCGTATCTTTTAAAATAATAATCGAAAACAAAATTCGTTCGCGCTAATAAATGGGCCCCCTCGAACCATGCAATTCCCTATTTTTTTTATATTTTTATCGACAATACTTTAGGAGATATCGCGCTGTCCACTCCTTAGTGGGACACCCTGTATATCTTTATTCCATTTAGTGTTTTTCTTCGGGAAATACGAGCTCATGAAGATTAGTTTTACAGTAAACTTTTACTACAATCTGCATGTGCTCGAGGCGATTTCAAGTAAAAATTTTCACGGTCTTACTTAATTAATTAATTAATTTTCACATATTAATTCTAGGCACTATCTAAAACCGGTTTTTAAATTTTAAAAACCGAGTAGAATTAATATGTGAAAATTAATTAATTAATTAAGTAAGAGCGTGAACATTTTTACTTGAAATCGAAAATTAATTTAAAATTTAAAAACCGGTTTTAGAATTTTAAAAACCGGTTTTAGGTAGTAGAATTAATATGTGAAAATTAATTAATTAATTAAGTAAGAACGTGAACATTTTTACTTGAAATCGAAAATTAATTTAAAATTTAAAAACCGGTTTTAGAATTTGAAAAACTGGTTTTAGGTAGTAGAATTAATATGTAAAAATTAATTAATTAATCAATTAAGAACGTGAACATTTTTACTTGAAACCGAAAACTAATTTAAAATTTAAAAACCGGTTTTAGAATTTTACAAATTTATAGAAAAAGACGGTTTTTAAAAACCGACAAACCCTAGCAGAAGCTTCAGTATGTATCTATTACATTAAAACAGAACCAAGATGCACGCAAAAATCGTTAATTCTGGAGCAGCTAGAACGAGCAGAATACATTCCCAGAATTTTCCCGCCAATTTCAGTCACACCCTGCCCATTGAACCGCGCGATTCCCCCTGTTTATCAGAAGCTTCGCAAACCATAATCGTAGAGCGTCTCCGGAGTTGCCCCGAAAATATCCGCCGCTCATCTAGCTCGAGAACCCCCAGGTAGCAGCCTCCGTTGGTACGTTGATTACCCCGGTAAAAGGGGGGGTTGTCGTCCCCTTCCAGCCACGAAATTATACCTGATAGCGGTGGCAAACTTCAGACCGTTCCGCGGGGTGGAATAGAAGGGGGTCGTCAGAGAGCAGCCCTTATCAGAATGGGTTGGGACAAGAAAGCCATGAAGGGTCGAGATGATAAATCTTTAAGCAAATTTAAACAGAGGAGGCTTCGGGGTCGTCGATATGTTTCTCACTAGGGCTCACGGGGTGGTGGAAATGACAAGGGGTGGGTTGACTCTCGCGGAAGTCCCCAGGGCGAGATAGGGGCGCGGAACGTTCCTGGGAGAGGATCAACGAACAGCTCTGCGACTGCAGAAAGGTATATACAGTCAATTGGTCTCGAGGTCTGACACATTCCTCCCTCTGTGCGTTTCTGCCGGACTCGGCGTCGGCGAGGGGGAAGGGGTCGATTGTACAGCCGAGATTAAATTTGGAAGGTTTCGTGTTATGCGCTCGTGAAATTTAGAAAGGAACGCATTCCCCCACGAACGCCGGGGAAATGAAAGGAAATTTTCCCCCCCGGAACGAAAACACCTCTGTGCAGGTGGCGGAAATGGTAAAGCTGTTCTCTTTATGGGACGGTAACAATTTGCCCGGGGCAACAGACATTGCGTGTGTATCGCAAAGGAGATTATATGTTTCTGTGTTTTTATATGGCCTGGCTGGTCATTGATAGCCTCAACCGTTTTGGATGGTTTGCGTATTTTGAAGGGGGACATTAAATTACACTGCGTTCCATATAAGAACGTACCAACGCCTCTACCGATTTGCGACCGATCTGCGCAGCTCCCACGGATCTGACACACGCGATTGGTCGTAGCACTTTCGCGATTGGTCGTGACACTTTCTCTGCCGGTTCACTACCAATCAACGGTGTATCCCTGCGCGAAACTAGTACGCTCTAATGTGGAACGCAGTGTAGCAATGGAAATTTATTAGCCGGAAAGTAACGCTTATAAAACTCAATGAGAATAGCATTCTGATATTTAATCCTTAATTCTGTGCCGTTTTGTAAATCGATTATTTCCATTTGAAATTCTTGGGTAATTCTTTTAGCTTTCGCATTTATAAAACCGAGGCTGAAAATCTGAGCACTGAATTGATTTGCGCAGGAGCGGCTTTAGCATCCTTGGCACCCCCGGCAAAGATTATCATGGCGTCCCTTCAAGGGCACGAAAATCAATCAGCAGAACGGATATAAATGAATAAACGCATACAGCGGCGCCTCTAAAAATTTGGCGCTCCGGGCGGCCACCCTGCTTGGCCCCTCCCCCCTTAAAGCCGGCCCTGTCCCTGCGCGAAACGAGTATGTTCTAATGTGGAACGCAGTGTAGAGGTCTCTATTTCACGTGTAGGTACACTAGAGTGGAGCTTATTTTTCAATTATGAAAGTATGATCTTCTTACTATAGCAATTTGTTCCTTTTTATAAAAAATAAAATCGAGCAGAATATGAGCAGAATTGTTGGTGAAATTTCCAATATAGGTAAATGATAATTATGTGGAAGGGCATGGAAGACTAGAAATTGTTTCAAATGCGTTCATTTTTTCATTAAGAAAAATAGAAACTGAGAAAATGATTGTGCCCCATCTAACGTATAATTAAGTAAAACAATTAAATAGTAGATTGTACCCTGACAAGAGGAAACAGACACTGTGTGATGTTGGAGCCTCTGCGGACAATAAATTTAACAAATTATCAAATATAACTGTAGATGTAATGTAATGTAAATGTAAATGTATAAATTAAAATGTGGTCATTATATGTTGACTTGAACTACCCCTAACTATGAGAATGTGTTGTCCAAAGTTTTCACATAGTGTTTGTATATCTAAGGGAAGAAATCACGGCGGTAAGACATAAAAAAGTTTCTTTTTTAACTTTTAAGCTCCACCCTCGTGTACACGTGTATTAAGGTGGTAGTTTACCCTCAACAGACCAAAATCAGGCCCTTCTTCAAACGCATATTCTCAAGTACTAAATGAATATAGAGATAATTTATGTTGTAATTTTTAAGCGTCATTTCGTTGACTTTAATGCGCAAAAAGAAAATTTTAAATATATTTATGGGAAAAAAGTTAGAAATATAAATGTGAGAGGGTGGACGCCATGCACCGTTTAATGGTGAACATGATTCCGGACAGGTGAATTACCTAATACACAAAGTAAAGGTATTTTTATAATCTGTAAGACAGTATCCACCTTGTGCAGGAAGCAAAATTTTGTTAATCAAATTAATACAATTCTTATGCTGATGTTTCTGAGTTTTCTTCTTTTATAGGAAAATATATTTTTCTTTTTTTTTTTAAGAATTTATATTGAAAATGTGCTCCCAATATATGGAGGGGAATAGTTTCCTGCAACTCCCTGTAAATTTTCATTCAAATCGTTCGAGCGATTTTCGATATTTTACGTTCACCGTTTTGGAAAACGTAGTTTCTGGGAAATCGCGTTTAAAGGTGGACATCTTTATCCGATCTCATGTGCAGGCTCGTACATTTTCTACTGTAATTAAAAGATGTAGCTTACGGAATATGCAAACATTCTAAAAAACAATTTTCGAAAATTTTTAGGGTAACCTACCCCCTTTGATATATGCGTATAATGATTCAGTTTATGAGTTTGCAATATTTGCTTTGGTAATGAAGGTCACAGCGATGTACGAAAAGGCTATCGAAGTGAAATGACGCAATCGGGAAGGGAGTGATTAGGGACGTCCTCGAATTACGTAAGGGTAATTTTGGTGATTTCTTACCTCCTCCCTCCCCCAGTGTAAGAATTCGTAAGATTTTATATTCCAACCCCCTTTCCCCCTTCCATACATAATATTTTATTTCATTTCAATTATTAAAATTCTTTTAGAAGGTTATATAATTCATCTAACTCGGATTCGTGTATGCGATGAATCATCGGATTTTAGTTTACCTACTCATATTGAAAAATAAATTAAAAAAATATTACGTAAGACTACCTCAGACAAAGGAGAAATTCCATCTCCCAAAAAACCTTACATAATTTAAAGACGAACACTTATTCATGATTCTTTAAGTTCTAAATTAGAAATGTATGCCTTCGTTTTCGAAAAAAGTGACTTTGGGGGTCTGAAACATTTTATTACCCAAGCTCAATTTCGGTAGGAATTTCAAATGCTCAAATTCAGTTTAATTAAATTTCATCATTATAATTTTCTGTCCATTAATAAAGAACTACATCCAGGATCTATTCTCTTGTAGTATAAAACGAACTACTTAATTGTAAGTTTGCCTGTGAAACTCGAGCGAGGAAACAAACAAAATAGTCTACCTCCTGTTTTCATACCACCTATCAGAAGTAGGGTAAATCCGGGAGACGCGGTCGGGCCGGAGAGTTGGTCGAGTGGCTGTGTTCAGACTCTACACCTGTGTGTATGTAAAAGTGTGTTAAGGTTCAGAACAATTAAATCTGTAGGCATCAACTGTTTCGACCAACTCTCCGGCCCAACCGCGTCTCCCGGATTTACCCTATTGAAAATACACTCCATAGATGACAGAACATTTTCCAGCCACAGGCGATAGAAACTGAATACTGTTACACGTAGGATTCTTTATTAACCGAACTTCTATATTTACCTTCCCTGTAACGTGAGTCGCGCCCCAATTCATGTGCTCGCGAAAATTAATGTTAACGCGGGTTAATCTGATTTCACTTGGCAGTGACGTTCGGTTTATGAGATGGAAGGGGATGATCGGCAGAGGCGCGCTTTCCCCGCAATTTATATCGGGTTACGCGGTCACTGGATGATAATATAGCCCGTGTTCTTCAAATATTAACGACGCGTTGGTGAACCCAGCCGGTGGCTGTTGCGTTCGACCGTTATTATTGCATCTGCAATAGGCGCTTTTCAGTGATGTGCGCAGCATAATCAGCGACTAACCGCGGCACAGCCTGGCAAAAGAGCCTTAATGGCTAGTCGCCATCAGCCATCAGCCATTAATTCCTAACCATATTCACAATGTCGAGGCAGAGGAGTTGGTACGTTCAAAAAGAACCTCGAGTTAATTTCATTTCCCATATTCATTGATATTTCGTTGAAATTCCTTTGAAATTTCGTGACAATAATTAAGGGGTACAACGCAGTAATGGTCGATTCCGAAAGTAAGATCAACTTTGCAATTTTGTTTTAAGTTCTGCAATTTATTAGTGCATTAAAAATTCATTCTTCGAGGAAATAAAATGGAATAATAAATAATCATTATCAAATATTAATTTTGCGTGAAATTATTCGTCTCCGATGTTACTTCTGTACACGAGGAAAATTTGTTTTGTGATTGTAAAGATTTCTTTTTAGGGGGTAGGTTACCAACAAAATGTTTGAAAATTGCTTTTTAGGATGTTTGCATATTTTGTTAGCTACATCTTTTCTACGTATTTTAAGCGCAACCCGGCCCCGAAATTTTAAAAATTGAAGGAATTACAGTAAAAAATGTACAAGCCTGTGCGTGAGATCGGATAACGATGTCCAACTTTAAGCGCGATTTCCCAGAAACAAGGTTTTCCAAAACGGTGAACGTAAAATCTCGAAAACCGCTCGAACGATTTGAATGAAAATTTACAGGGAGTTGCAGGAAACTATTCCCCTCCATGTCTTGGGAGCACATTTTCAATATAAATTCTTAAAAAAAAAGATAAAAAATATTAAGCCCGTATAACTCTGTTATTTGCCGCTCTTTTTCACTAATTTTTTTTTTATCTACCTTAATCTTATAATACAATATCCTGAAAGTTTCAGAAAAATCGATTAAATACTTTTAAAAAAATCCAGAAAAATGCCTCGATTTTCAGCTAGTTACACTAGGCTCCTCCCTCAAGGGGACTAGGCAGTCGAAAAATCGATTTTTTTATTGCATTTTCCGAAAGTACTATCTTTTCTCAATAAAATGCCGCTTGGTCTATAGTAAAATTTGCAAAAGTGTAGATTTGGCAGCTAAAAACGTCAAGCGGCAACCCATAGCGTCGCCTTTACCCAGAAACTTTAAACGCGTTTTCCTCGAATATTTGTTACTCTTCATTTTTTCCTGACTGCGAACGAATTGAGGTTCAGATAGACTTGGAAAAAATTACAGGATGTGTAGAACATGTGTCATTTCGGCGCAAACCTCTGATATGGTCTGTAAAAATTCAAGATTTTCATTAAAAAAATCCGGTGACTTCTTAATTTTTTTTATGAAAATCTCGAATTTTTACGGACCATATCAGAGGTTTGCCCGGAAATGGCACATGTTCTACACATCCTGTAATTTTTTCCAAGTCGATTTGAACCTCCATTCGTTCGCAATCAGGAAAAAAATATTCGAGAAAAACGCGTTTAATGTTTCTGGATACTATAGGTTGCCGCTTGACGTTTTTAGCTGTCAAATCTACAATTTTGCGAATTTTACTATAAACCAAGCGGCATTTTATCGAGAAAAGATAGTACTTTCGGAAAATGCAATAAAAAATCGATTTTTCGACTGCCTATTCCCTTAATCTAATGACAGAGAACTGGCTTGAAATATTGACAGTACATCTTAAGGAACTATAATTTGCCTCAGACCTCAGAACTCTCCAAAGCACGATCAAATTTAGATACAAAATTTCACCCTAAAGTGGATCAACTGAAAAGCATTTAAACAAACATATCTCTCCCCTTTTACGACCTATAAATTATCCATTCCTAAGGCAAATGGACAACTTTATAGCGTTCCCTGCTACACAATTGAACGATTAAAGTGAGCTAGCACGAACAGTAGAAGGAGCCTCGCCTGTGCTCGGGGTATTTTCGTGATTTCAGCGTGCTAAGTACGCGCGTATACGTGCACGAGGCGAAATCTAGGTCGTTTCAGAGTGCCTGTACTGTACGGCAGTGAACGTTGACCGTTAAACAATAATAGACCCATCTGAATAGAGTGAACTTGATTCGGGGCCGATCATCCGCGCGAGGCTTGGCCGTTCATAAGGCTAATGAATTATTTTTCCCACGATGCAGCGCGCTAATTCCAATACGATCGAACTGTCGTACGGCAAGGACATAGTAAGTTATTTTCGTTGGGAGGTACGATTCAGAACGCGAACGGCGTTGAATAATTTCGTAATATCTGGAGCCACGTCGATTTCTGACGGGCGAACTCTCTCGAAGGCACTGTGCATTCGCAGACCCATGTACGTTATTGGGAAGTTTATTTCTTAAGCGACGTAATAGCCAGTTTGGCACGTTGACAACGGAGTAACTGATTTGGAAAATTGAACATAGACGTAGTTTTGACAGTTCCTTGTGCAGTTCTTCGAAAAGCTGTTATATATTTAGTGAATTACCAGCACATACGTTCAAGATTAAGCCTAACGACGCATTAAATTTTAGAAAATTGTTTAAAAATTACAATCTTTTTATGCTTCTATTTCAGTATATAAATGTTTATAAACTGGGATGGGTAATTATGCAGAATAGGTGTTTGCTCACCGATTTCAATGATTTTTGGATATGTTGTAAAACTCAAGATTCTGAACAACTTTTCCCTGCACGTGTTACCGCTGCACGACCTTCGTTTTCGAGATATTTGCGAAAAACTTCTGTTGATTTATTCCGACGCAACGCGTCGTCGTATTCCACTTCTCAACTGGTCCCGGGTATTAGTATTGGTTGGGGATAGATGAATGCGGAGGGCGCGTGAAGCATGGTAGCGAACGGATATGAATTTGGAGATTTGAAACGTAATTTTTTTGCTAGGAAGAGGGTGTCTTCGAGAGCACCTGTTGGGTGTGTGGGCACCAACTGTCAACACCCCGAGTCACGTCGGTTCGCTAGCATGCTCTACGCGCCCCTAGCGCTAATCTAGCCCCAACCAATGCTAATACCCGGGAGCAATTGGAAAGTGGAATGCGTTGCGTTGGAATAAGTCAAAAGAAGTTTTTCGCAAATAGGTATCTCGGAAACGAAGGCTAGCTTCATCATTTGTTTGGGTCCCATGCTGGCGCATACTCTGCCGCGGACGCGTACTGTAGGTACGTATAAGGTAAATGTCCCAATACCTGGACATTTAAGGTACGGGGGAAACGCGATTGAGAATTTTGCAGCTATACAAGTCGATTTATATAAAAACAATTTTGCAATTACGTGGGGCAGTGCGTGTACTATATCATTAAAAAAAACAACATGTTATTGAATTGAATAATTTTGTGAAATATTAAAAATTCATAGTCCTTACAATGGCCCAATTCCTGGACACATGATGAAACATCAGCAATTTGGATGTTTTCTAGGGAAATTAAATAAAAAAACAACACAACTTCTTCCATCGAGAGTGGTACAATAACATGCTTCATATCGAGTTTTCTATTTACTTCATTATTTCCCTAAAAAGAATGACGAAAATGACTGTAACTTTGCTTCGTCCAAGGTGACCTAACCCTTTAAGGGTTTAAATGAAATGTCGGATTTAAAACGACATTTTTTATTTATATCTAGTAGAACGTAAACTTGTTAAATTATTCTCGAAATTCATAACTATAAAGTAAGCTTGTCAAAATACTTTCTATTGCATACCTAAAGGATGGTACGTGCGGGCAGGAGTTGATTCCCTATGCAAAAATAAATCAAAAGTGTTTTGTAACATTCTTTCATCCGAAACTGTTTTCGAGAAAATTGATATTCAAGAAAAAAAGGAAAGGAATTTATCAGTAAATACGGTATAACTGTGAATGGAATGAATCCTCGCGTACAAATAAGTCTCAATTGTGATCTCGAAACAATCGATTTGAAGGTGGAGCCGCTTTTTAGATCTTCAAGCTCGATTTTCTTGAAAACGGAGGCTTAATTAAAAAAAGCTATTCTACGATTTCGATTTATTTCAAGGATTCACTTCATCAGCAGTTGTGCCATATTTGCCATTGCATTCTACCAGCTCTTAGTCAGGCGCATGCGTGCCAAACAAAGCTCCAAACCGATTTTCTCAAAAACCAAGCCTCGAATGAAAAAAACTGTATCCTACACTTCTGATTTATTGTTGCCCAAGAAATCACCTGCTGCCCGCTTGTGTAATCCTCCCGGCCGCGCCCTGTATACCGAAAAGATCACGATTCCACTTGCTCAACATAGAAAAGACCCCAAGAGTCACGCATCATCGCCAAAGACTTTACACTACCCGTCTCATCTACGCTATCCCTGAAAATCTTCAAACATCACTCCCGCGCTGGATGTTCGTTGCGTTCCAACGGCTGAAACTAAACCGCTCCACCGTTAAGCTATGGCTGGCGAATGAATCAAAGGCGGCCGTGATTACCCTCGCTGTATGCGCGCTCCGTGCTCCGTGGCCAAATTAGGAGGCGACACGGTATAAAGGGGTGCTTCACACGTACCCTATAAAAGAGTAATGGAGGTTGTACCTATGAGAGCTGGGGCTGTTCGCAATAACTCGCGATCAAGATATTAGGAAGGTGATAGAGGCGACGAAGACGAGGATATTTTTTAAGCGACTAAGAGCCAGTGTCTTCGAGACTCTCCGCCCCGTGGTAACCCGAGGGGGTGAATCCCGTTGACCTCGATTCCGTAGCACACACGAGGGTCCCTTAATCACCCTTGACCCGTTTCCCCGCGAAATTGTGCATACCACCTTTTCCAATCTTCCGCCTCTACATCGACAATGGTTCTTTAGAGACGGCGGCGGGGCTCCCTTGAGCATTACTTCAGGGTTGTGCACGGTGCTGGATACAGAGGCGTTATAGCGAAACTTCGATCCAATCCGCCACCGCCCTCCCCCTCGACAGCTTGTATCCTGCTCTTCCGCAGAGGCGCCTGTATAGTGCCGGTGAAATGGCTGCGAAAGAGGATGATCGACTCTTTTCGGTGACCGGGGATCGAGCGGTTTAGTCGCGATCTGAACCGGGTGTTTGTTTAACATCTTTGCAATTATGCATCAGCGAGATCTTTGAGTAGGGCGAATTTTCTGTGGGGCCGGGTTCTGTCGGTGCGATACAATTTACTATGGACTATACTATATTTACTATATTTACTATTTTTAGTATGGATTTAATTGTTGAATGTTGTGGTGGGGTCTCATGGCCCTCTTCATCATGCTTGAGATGCTTGTTTATTTCGACGTTCTTTCACGCGAGGATACAAAACAAGTAATTATGGTTTTATGTGCTTTACAAGTAAGGTTCTATTCGTATCGCTCGTATCAATGTACACTTAAGGGGGTATAGTCGCGTGATTTCGGATTTTTTTTTACAAAGAACCCCTAATTTTATTATTATTCAATTTGTTGCTACGTATTTATTTATTGATATTTAAACTATCTTTAAAAATTTTGTTAGTACAGAAAAATGAAAATCAAATGCAATGGAATGAGCTTTAATGATTGGGTTCGTTCTGGTGATCTGAAACAAAAAAATGTACCCTGGTAGCATTTATTGTTGGTATTTTGATGGCCAACTAATTCCCAACTTGGGGATACTGTGGGCCAACCAGGAATGCTACTAGGGTAAAGAGATTCTTTATTTGTATGCCTTTAGCTATAGTCGGTACTAGAATGATAAAAAAAATATTCACATAACCGCGGTTCATTGACACGGTGAACTAATTTTTTTAAACGATTACTTTAAAACAGTCAACCGCGTTTTATTTTTATTTTTCTCCGCTGAAGAAATTTTTAAAGATAGTTTAAATATCAGTAAACATGTAGCAACAAACTGAATAATAATAAAATTGATGGGTTCTTTGTAAAGAAATTCCGAAATATCGTGACGAAAATACCCCCTTAGGAGGGGAACCTGTTGTAATCGGCAGAAATCAAGATTCTTTTGAGGAATTTGTTGTAAAGAATCTATACATGCAATCTTTTTAAAATTTTCAGGCTATGTTATTATGTATTTCAAGAAGCGAACAAACATTTTTTGATATAGAATAAATGCGGTAATTGGAAATTGTGCAAGTGTTTCGGAGCGGCAGAGTTGTTCAACTCCGCGCAGTCTAGAGTTCGTTGTAGAGGCCTGAAACCGAAACTACCCAATAGTTTTGTGTTTTAAATAAAATTACGCTATGGCTGAACCTTAGCCCGGAATGATATTATTAAATTTAATAAATTTTATTGCACAATTAACGTGGAATTTTGTAGTGAAAAACGCATCTATTTTTTCAAACACTCACCATTATCTTAATTTTTCATTTTTTAATGCGGAGTGAGGTTCGCCTATAGCGCGAACACTGTAAGTGCCGAAAATCAAATTCTATACTATAATATTACCATCGGCGCGAAGAACATTTTCCAATAAATTTTTTTTTTTTTAAATTTGGCACTTACATTGTTTTGTACAAGGACTCTTCAATTATTGCACGATAACATCTGATGGAACACGCCGTAAAATTGTTCCGATCTAACTTGTCGATGCTGATTAGAAGGAACACGCGAACACGTCGCAAATTAACTCGACAATAGAAATTAGTTAAACCTGGAATTAATAGAAATTGGTGATCAGAAAAAAAGTAGCTTGGCGTGATCCAGCTTTCTCGTTAAGGTTGCTCAGCTCGTTCGGCAGGGAAGATAGAGAACAGTTAAACGTACAACTTTGCCCACGACCAATACTGACCTAATGAAACTGGGAATCCCTGATGGCGGATAAATAGCATCGGCATTGTTCAATTTGCTCGTGACGTTAGCCTCTCGTTAGTCGCGTGGAATTTCGATCGATCGCGGGCGAATTTCGTACGTTGAATGGTTAAAGTGTGCCACTGATGTGCAGCGAGTGAAAAAAATGTTTCCCTCCACTTTACTCGAGTTTTCCCATTTTATAATTGGCAAATAGTCAATTAAATTAGTTGAATATAGCAGTATTGATTGAGTAACAAATTAAAAAAAAAATATATATCATAGCGTCAGAAAACTGAAGTCTGGTATACCTATTTTATCGCAAGACAATGATATTGAAAAATTTCGTAATAAAATTCCTTGCATTAAGCCAGATATGTCTATTTTGCATAGGCAGTATTAACTTAAAAACGATGGAAAATGTGTAAATACATCCGCAACACCAATCGTGAGCCAGAAAAGTATCACGTGTGAAAAGGCCCTAATGCAAGGAATTTTCAAGCGATACATATTCCATGCAACCTGCAACCTATTCTATCCAACATTTGCATTGATATTCTTCTTCATTCACTTCCCTTGCTACTATATCGACATAAATTTTCTCCACTGGTTATAATTGTTGGAAATAAGTCTTTCTAAGTTTCGCTTTCTTGCAACGAAGACGCGGCTTACCTATGAACGTCTTCCGGGGCATCCCGCGTTTCCTTTGTTATTCATACGGTGTGTGCATTCTAGGGCTGGGACTTTTCGAATAATTTAATATTCGAATATTTTACAAGTATTCGAATTCTACGAATAAACTTCGAATATTTGAGTATTCGAATGTTATTATTCGAATATTTGAGTATTCGAATGTTATTATTCGAATATTTGAGTATTCGAATGTTATTATTCGAATATTTGAGTATTCGAATGTTATTATTCGAATATTTGAGTATTCGAATGTTATTACTCGAATACGGATGTATTCGAATGTTATCACTCGAATACTGATGTATTCGAATGTTATT
The DNA here is from genome assembly GCF_050908995.1 of Andrena cerasifolii. Lineage (NCBI taxonomy): Eukaryota > Metazoa > Arthropoda > Insecta > Hymenoptera > Andrenidae > Andrena > Andrena cerasifolii. The sequence goes on along the minus strand of NC_135125.1, from coordinate 4,386,275 downwards.
ACTCGAATACTGATGTATTCGAATGTTATTTCCCGAATACTGATGTATTCGAATGTTATTACTCGAATACTGATGTATTCGAATGTTATTACTCGAATACTGATGTATTCGAATAGTGTGGTGTGAAGTGGGTCAAAATTAGCTTACAAGATTTCACCCTGACAAATGAACCTAAAGAACTTGATTTACACCATATTATTCGAATACATCAGTATTCGATTAACACCATACTATTCGAATACATCAGTATTCGATTCACACCATACTATTCGATTACATCAGTATTCGATTCACACCATACTATTCGAATACATCAGTATTCGAATACTTAAATATTCGAATACTTAAATATTCGAATAGTATTCGAATACTTTGATATTCGAAATATTCGCCAAATAATTAAGCAACTGAAGTATTCGAATATTCGAATACCGAAAAAATCGACAAATAGTCCCAGCCCTAGCATTCTAACTAATCAAAACGTATCTTCATCATCTTGTAAATTATAACTACCAATGTAAATTAATAATAAACAGCAGTAAAAATGGATACTATGTCTGCGAGTAAGATAAGTAAAAGAGTTCCAGTAAAGTGTTGGAAAATGTTACACTCCCTCTGTAAGCATCTCTCAAGGGGTGCGTCGAATTTCCTCGGCCGAAAGTTTCGAATTTCCAGAACAACGGAGGAACTTGGTCCTGCTGGGAAGCTCGCGAGGTTTAATAAAGAGTAACGTACGCTGGGATTAACGAGGCTGGAATTGGACAAACGATACAGCGGGAGTCTTTCCTTCGAGATTAAAATTTTTCTAGGCGCCATTACAGCACCATTACGCGCTTTCCTTGTAGCCATGTTCTTCGCGCCTGCAATATTAAAGAACGTTCGTGACGACGGTCCCTATGCAGGCGGGGGAAAATCTCGCATGATTTTCTCTCTTCAATTCCTCGCCCGCCACCCTTGCTTTTCTTTTCCTTTTCGTTGTAAAGTGTCTGTAATGAACACCTCTCCTCGCACCTGCAGTCAAAGCGCATTGCCTGCTTCACTTTCCTCTGAAATAGAGAACAGTATGCAAAGTATTCTATGTAACGTGAAGTAAAGAGATTCTCTAATCAAGAGGATCCTCTTGATTCTTCATCCTGCATCCTGATTAGCTTATTAATTTTTGGCATGGCAACTCGAAATTGTACATGGCGACTGTAGTCAAACTGTGTAACTACTTGGATCGACGAGGATTTATTGTAAAATTATCCTGACTATGGGAATGGACAAGATTTTTTTTCTGTGTGATTGTGCTTGGCAACGGGATGAGTTGTAACGAAGAAAAATTGTTAATGCTTCAGCTAATGATTAGTGCTATTTTGTGAAGATTCTTTCTTCTGCGAGTTACAGATTAGGTATTATAGTAAAATGTATAACTGAACGTTAAGCATTGAAAGAAATTATAATATTGGACTGGTGCATATGAAAAAAGTTCCTTTATTTTTGTGGTTGGGAAACAGTAACAATTGAGGGCTCGGATGCAATAAGGGGTCTAGCGCTCGAAATTGGGAAAAATTATTGTCCAAACGCTAAGAAATATTGGAAAATTAAATGTTGTTAAACTGTATTTTAAAAAATATAGTGTTGTAAAGCTCGTCACGACACACATTTTTTCTATTTACAGTTTGTTTGTCCAATCATTACTATTTGTGCTAAAAATTATAAACGACAAATTTTTCACCGTCCAAAATCATTATTTTTTTAAACATAAATTGCGATAACTTGAGTAAATATTAACGGATCGTTATGAAACTTAAAACATACCTTCGGGAAACTCTAGCGAAGCCATAAAATGTATGCACAAAACCCATTTTTCTATTTCCTAGAAAATAAATAACCAAACCTTTTTACGTGTGATTTCAGATTTCTGTGCATACGAATCTGTTTGCATGGACCTTGATTAGCTAGCCGCAATGCAAGAACTGCAGGCATCCAGAATAGCCGGAGAGGGTGAGTCCATTGTGTATCGACCGTTTAATTTTGCCTTCGAGACTATAAATATAATATTATTCGAGAATTGAACTTGACAGTGAAGGAGAGAGGAATGTGAACAATGAAGTCAGAGTAATAATTCCTTTAAGATTGTTAATAGACACATCTATAGTATGCTCATCAAAGAAAATTGGGGGTTGCACTAATGCGAATAGTGATGTGTTAGTATTAAAATATTTAAAAATGTCAAAAAATAATTTTGATCTTGGAGAAGATATTTAAGGTGAATGGCACTGTTAACGTTGATTTAAAGTAGAAATAATAAAGTAATTGCAGTGTGATATAATAGATTTGTTAATTGTTAGTTTGATTACCATTGTTTTCATATTGGGGGATGGAGTTCAGTATTAACATTAAACTGGAAAGAAAATTACACAGCAGTGGAATAATACATGTACCATCAATACGGAAACATTGATAGGTATTAGATACTCTTACATTCAATTTACTTAATGGGGTATACCCGTTTGAACCCTTGGAAAATGTGTACATTTTGTGGATTTTTTTACAAGTCAACGGCTTAATGAAGATTTCCCGTTTTTTTACTATCTTTAGATAGTATTGTGAACTACTTAAAAAAAAAGTTTCAGTTTAAAAACTATTGTTTTTCGGAAGTTATGCATACATATCCGCAAGTCTCTCGATCTTAGACGGCTAAACGGTGGGCCTGAAAACAGCTATATGTCTTGTCTGAAATCAAAAACAATAAAATTTTCTTATAAAGTATGTAAATAACTATCGTCCAACGGGGCTGATTTTGAAAATTTTGAAAAATAAAGAAATGGTGAGAAATCAAAGGTAAAGTTACATTTTTCTAAGAGAAAAGGCCAACTTTTTTCTTCATAAATAATAAACGTGGAATCGGAATAAAAAAACCCTCGTTGAATCATGTGGAATCTTATTACGATCCCGCATGCAAAATTGGAAGTGAATTGGTTCAACGTAGGCCGAGTTTTTAGGCCCACCGTTTAGCCGTTGAAAATCGAGAAACTTTCGGATATGTATGCATAACTTCCAAAAAACAATAGTTTTTTAACTGAAACTTTTTTTTTAAGTAGTTCATAATACTATGTAAGGATAGTAAAAAAATGGGAAATCTTCATCAAGCCGTTGACTTGTAAAAAAATCCACAAAATGTACACATATTCCGAGGGTTTAAACGGGTACACCCCCTTGAGAAATTCAATATATTCACTCGACATAGGGTGTTATGTTATGTTTTATTGTTTTCCTGCGTTTTAAGAAGGATGGCGTTTCAAGCTTATTTTTGCTTATATTGCCCAACGAACTATAGTCCCATTTTTCCCCCTCCTCTCTCCTTCGGGTCCCAGCAGCAGCAGCGCACCGGGAGAAAGGTGGTCTCCCATCTTTCCCCAGTGCACCGCCCCGTGATGCTTAACTTCGGTGATCTAACGAGAACCGGTGTTTTCCATCACGGCTACGGCCGCTGGTAAAATGACATAGGGTGTAAAAACTGTAAAGAGGAATTCAGAATTAAATTTTGGGTTCAAAGCCTGAACCTTAAACATAGCTGTTTTAAACATAAACCACAAAGAAACTGTTGAGATTTAGATTTCGAAATCTCGCGCTTCAAGTGCAACTTCGTTATATTCCCTCCAGGAGCAAACTGGATTGAATTTGGTTGCTCAGAAGATATAAATCCCAACAGAAACATTTTCTGAAGTTCTAAATTTGATGCTTTTAAAAATATAATCATTGTAATCAACACATCGCCATCGAAGAGTACGACAGCTGGATGTAAATATGGTAAATTAACGCTCTTAATCTTATGTCGGGAGGGTAGTTACAAAGTTCGACTGAAATTCATTGAATTTCCGAGAAAAATTGTTACGTGCTTGGAAACGTAACGACTACGCGAGTGTAATGTTTAGGGAAAACGTGAACTGGAACTGCCATGCTGCTGCATCACTTTTGTGCCCGTTTCGGTTAATCACGATGAAAACACCATGGCCGTATGGAAAATTGGATTTCCCCGGCATAAGCTGATTACATTTCAAAGCACAGCGCAATACACCACCGGAAAAAGAACAGTGCAGCGTGAAATAAACACTTAAACGAATTCTCGCATGGCCTCCTGTTTCTCGTGATTTAATGTCCTAAAGGACCTAAAGGATGCACAATCTGTTTCACCCTGTGCTATCGTAACATCGCAAACGATTCCTCGCTACGTCAAGCGAAAACTTTTTTTTCAATTTCCAACTGTCGATCGAGCAAAAGGTGTAAAAAGGGGAATTCCACTTGGTGCATCATTAAATCCCAATGAAATAGTAGAACTAAATTGGATCAGCTCCCTAAGTAGGTACCGAGATTAGCTCCCAATTGAAGTAACGATCAATGAGTTCTGAGTAAAAAATTAGTTTAGCCAGTACACACATATCTGTTTCAATCCATTGCGATATATTATTACGCGAAATATTTATTTATTTATTTATTTATTAATCATAAACGGGTTAAAACCCATATATGCATACTATATCAAATTATACTGAGGTGGGAGACGTGAGGGTGGTAATAAATTGCACTTCTTAATAAACTCAACAAAGAAATATGGTTTATTTTAACACCAAAAACTACTTTGGAGAAAATATCGAGCGGACGAACAAACAACCGCTCTACACGAGTCCTTCTAACCGAATGCCCCCTACGGTCGCGTTCCTTTCAGAATCGCAGGAAACGCGTACCGCGTGCACAAATTTGGGAAAAAACCCCGGGCCCTGAGAACAAGGGAGGTTTCGTCGCCAGGCAAATCCAACAGTCACGAAACCTTCGGTGGAACTTTATGACCTTACTTTGGTCGCCTTCTACTCCGCTCGAAAATTCGATGCTACGCACGCTACAATACTTAACAATGCAGAGAAAAATAAAAAAATAGAGGTGAAGAATGAGTAATGAGAAATGAAAAATGTACAATGAAAATGGAAATGAAGATGAGAATGAAAATGAGAATGAGAATGAAAATGAAAATAAGAATGAAAATGAGAATGAGAATGAAAATGAGAATGAAAATGAAAAAGAAAATGAAAATGAAAAAGAAAATAAAAATGAGAACGAAAATGAAAATAGAAATACATAGAAAATCGAATAGAAGTGAAAAGTGAGGGGAAATATATAATTGTTAAAAAAAAAAATTATAAAGAAATCGTCATGATCGACAAATGAGTATGCAAAGCAGCCACCCCCTCTCCCTGCTGATTCGTGGGGAAAATGAGAAATCGAAATTGGGTCAATATTTTTGACAACGGCCAGCGTCCAGCGTTTGGCAATGCTCGTCGGGGTATTTTCGTCGATGAAAACGTGACATTTGGATCGTGGCTCGTATCCAGGCCAATCACGCCTCGCAGAAGAATTAGCCGGTTTCAAGAACAACCACACACCCCCCTTTTGTGCACCCCTTTACTCCCCCCCCCTGTTTCCTGTTTTCTGCAATCCAAGATGAATTCCCCAAAGGCAGACGGAACGAGTAACCCCGAGCCAGAGCGCAGTTGCCGCGAAATGTTCGCTTGGCAACGAGCAACCGTCGAATTGGGACGAGCCAAACGGTGATAATGACCCTCGTGACTTGTCTTGCTTTCGTTTTTTGAGTCTTTCTCTCCTTGCTCCCAGTTGCTTCTTCCATCGATCTCGTACCTTTGACGCCTAGAGCCGTCTCTCGTTGAATCTCTACAGATATTCTATACCAGCGTTTTCCGATTGTGGAAAGATATATTAAAATAAAATTCGTGGGGTATTCTACTTTAAAAATCGATTTTTGTTTACATTTTTTAAAAAGAATATTGCTTCAAAAATGTATGTGCAAAACCCTATGTCCGAGCTCTTAAAATTAATAAAGTTACAGGTGTTTGAACGATGCGGCGACGCGCGTCGCCACGGGTGATATGGAAATCCTGAAACGCGTTTTCTCAAAACAATGTTTTCCAAATGGTTGCCATAATATCTTAAGATCTACTTGGCGGATTGATTGCAGATATTTTGTGCACCTTCACTGCACGTGTTTTTATCGGCCGTGTCGATATTAATTCATAGTGATATTTTTCTCTCAGTTGTTTAGTTCAGGAAAGGTACGAGAAACGTGAAAAAATCGATAGTCAAACTTCAAAGTGCCGCCATTTGTTTAAAAGTCGATTTTGTTCTTTCGGTTTGGCGCCCACTATAGCAGGCCTGCCCTTTACGGTGCGAATACCTCCCGAAGTTCTGGGACCCGGGCAACAGCCGGGCGCGTAAAGGTAGGACCTCCTACCCGCGATTGGTCACTAGAGCTGTACGAGTACTTGAATATTCGGGTAGCTTGAAATCCGAACCAATCCGGGACTCGGTTTCCAAGCCGAGCCGGGTACCCGAAAGAACCGAGCGGCTTGGAAAGAAACGAACGGTCCGAATGAAGGTCGAGCGGACCGTTCGTTTCTTTCCAAGCCACCCGGTTTCTTAGGGCCCGCCCGCTTACTTTCCAAGCCGCCCGGTTTCTTTCGGGCCGCTTGGAAAAATTCCATCCGCTCGGTTCCATCCAATCCGCCCGGTTTCTTTCGGGCCGCTTGAAAAAAATTCAAGTACTTGGTTCTGTCCGAGCCGCTCGGTTCTTTCGGGTACCCGGCTCGGCTCGGTTTTTCAAGCCGAGCCAGGCTCGGCTTGCTTTTTCCGGGTACTTGATCAGCTCTATTGGTCACAGCGATTTGACCCAGCGACTGGGCCTAGGCTGAATCTCCTTGCCTGCGACCAGGGGTGTGCGGGTAGCCGACTTTGCGGGCTCGGGACGGGCCGGAAACTTACGAAAGTATCGCGACCCCGCCCGACCCCACCCGAAATTTTCTGACCCGTCCCGAGGGCCAGGGACCCGATATGTTTTCTATTCTAAGCGCTTTCCCGAATGTGACGGGAGACAAGTAACAACCTTAGGTACTATGTTCCGGAAAAAAGGAAAGACATCTGTCTAATAAAACCGGGAGGGAATTTTTTTTTTGCCTCACTCAAGGGTTGTAGATAATATTCACATTCATACCAATTCATACCGCCTAAATACTAACCCTTATATTTATTATATACATATTTACAACGGTGTAAAGAACAGTAGGAAATGGTTTGTAAAATATAGAGATCCGTAAATTCCATTTCCCCCTCAAGTAGATCCTCATTGCGGATCCAGTCTTAATCCTAGTATAATCATCACGGAGGAATATCATCCCCCAGCCACCAATATTTGTTTATATTCAGCTGGTACCTATTCTCGGTATCCACTTTAGGTAGCACTAATGACACGTCCGCACTAGCTTATGCGACCTCGCTCACCCTTTCTGACGTAGAAGCATGCGGCCCTGGCTATAGTTTCAGCCATCCACATCAGAATATTCGTTCAGCCTTGCTCAGCGTATACGCATTCAAGTCTGGGTCCGGCTTAAAGGGCAGGCCTGCACTATAGTGAAACTCTTCCTAATTAAGAATCACCTTGGTACTTTTATTTCAAACGAACAGAATAGCTGAAATTACGGCAACCATGGGAAGACTTTTTTTTTAACGAATACGTTCAAACGCTTGCACTGCCACAAATTTCAATGGTTTCTCTCTACAACAATTTGTAAGCATTACTGAAATATGGATAAATATACGAGCCAAAGTTCGACAAAAACACTTGTATAGATGCTCTATAAAAAAAATACCAAAAAGTGTTTAAAACCACGCGCTTTCGTCTAGCATACCCCATTAAATGTTAAAGAAATGTGTAAATTATTTAACGAGAAACATACGCCCGACTGCGAAACTTGACACGGCGCGGTGCCATCGGCGCACTGTATGCGAAAAGAAGACTGTCGAGGTTGGGGGTTCCGCGAAATTTTAGCGAGTCTGCAAGGATTCCGTGGGAAAATCTAATTGGGGAACGGTGTTCTATACTGTAGGAGAAGCTCGTTCTATGTGGCAGATCGGGAATATAAAATATTGTTGGTACTGTTTGGAGAGTAAGATGTGATCGTAGATTTTTGGCCGTGATGCAGCTGTGTTTCGTCACGTTGAGTTAAGGGGAGAGGGGTCATTTGGATCGGGAATAAAAGGAGTTTCCTTTCAGGTTTTTTGCAGAACAATCTATACAACCAAATGAGTTCAGGTGTTAGGTAAGAAATTGCATAGGTACATTTTCCACTCAAAATAACAAATAGTAATAATAATACTGGCATCGGCGTGGGACATCCCTTCGGTAAATTGCTTAAACCACAACCGGCGAGCAGAAACGAAAAACGGAACAGAATTTTAATTACTCTTAAGATGACTTTATGGTGAACTTAAAAAAAATCTAATTAAGAAAGATGTATCAACTTAACACAGAGGAATGCATTTTCTTACGCTCTTTTTCGATGTTTCTTGCAAGAAATAATATTTTCAAAAATATTGTTTATTTCTGTGGTCTAGCTAGCGTATATTTATCTTAATACTTTGTAATTAAAATACCGTTCCATTTTTTGTTTTTATTCAGCGGTTCTGGTTTTATATGACCGGCAATTTAAATAAATAAATAAACAGACGTCCCACGCCGGAGCAAATATTATTATAATTACGTGTTATTTCAAGTGGAAAATATGTATGAAATTTCTTCATCGCATATATCATGTAAAACCTGAACTCATTTGGTTTTGTAGGTTTCTCTACAAAAAAATCTGAAAGAAAATTCATTTTATTCCCAATAATTCCTTAGGAACAGATCAGGTTGTATTTGACTACTGTATGGTAGACTTAAGTGCGAAATAGTGGCTCTGCTTTCGTGTCTTTAGTGAGGTTTGAATCGTTCTAACGTTTTACTGTGTTAGTTTTCTGTATAACTAATTGCTCTGATTTTTTCTCTTGTTAAACTGATCCAATTTTTCTTTTTCACATAAAATTAGGGTTAAAGATTGTCGTAATAAAGCGAGTTCAGTATGGTTTATGGAATGCTTGATGTGATAGTGAAGGGTAGACAAAATAGAATTCATGGCTAAACATTAGAATTCATAACAATTTATTATAATAACAATCTGAAAATATAGAAGAAACTACTAAAAATAGTCGAAAAAACTAAATGTGTGAAGCTACATTCACGTTATCTTGAGTTCTGTAATATTATAGGTTATCTTTAATTTATGTTCGTATAATATAATCAGTTACATAACATTTGCAGTTTTTAATTCCCCCAGGAACATCATTTTATTCAAAAATGTTTATTTTCGCTTATAGAATCTATTATCGATTATGTTGCACTGATCTGCCACTAGATGGCGCACTACCTTTCTCGCTAGTGGTCGAACAGGCCTCCTTTCGTATATATACGAAAAGAAAAGAGTGACATATCGTACTTGCTTCGGCAGTACATATACTAAAATTGGAACGATACAGAGAAGATTAGCATGGCCCCTGCGCAAGGATGACACGCAAAATCGTGAAGCGTTCCACATTTTTTGTCATTTGTTGCGTGATGTATTTTTCACCACTTCGGAGCACTTATACGTGAGTGTATTTTCAACCGACAGTTGGGCTACAATTAGGTATTCTCATTTTAAATTTAAATTTTTATTAGTGATTTAAATAGATGGCTTAAACAAAATTTCTCATATACATACATACACAGACACTGATTTGCCTGAAAATATATAAGGTAGAAGCTATACACTCAAAATAGTAGATCTTTATTCTTAAAGCCAATACTTTCTATAATAATAATTGATTTAAAGTACAGAACACAGAATACAAAGATTTTATACTTAATTCTTCGTAAATTTGAAGCCCTAAACATAATGGCCTACTTTCATCCGAGGGGAGATGTAAAATATTTTGGAAACTACAGTTGTTTATCTGAGAGTTTTAAATCACGCGCAATTTTGCTCACTAAATTTGAAATCTTGGAAAATTCAAGTTAATAATAAAAATACTGCTTTTTGAGTTGCCTATAATTACTGTTACTGATATTGTACATGAATATTACGAGTACATGCAGGACCTCTGTATATGCAAAATGTAGAATTTAAACACCTAAAAATTGAATCTTCTATATTTTTAAACACTTTCACGCACAAGTTTCCTTATTTTGGACATTGTTAGTGTTTCTACCTACTGATGTTACTATTACAATCGTTCTATGCTTTTCATGATTTAATTGACTGGCAACATCATCCACGTAATTTTATTTTTCAAAAACCAAGTAAAAAAAAAACAGTCACAAAACTCCCGGAATATTTAAGGTCAACATGATATCAAACTCGAAGCCTTAAAATAATATAGGAGCAGTCTATAACGTAACAAACAAAGGCGTACAATTTCATCTGTAGACCAAATATGAGCATAAATTAAATTAAATTAATCAATTACTATACTTATGCTTCTCCACTTATATTACATAAAGGTTTCGTGTCTACTTGCCCATTTTATTTAGTTAACGTGTATTCACCTTTTTCTCAAATAGAAGTACAATAAAAGTGCTGTAGAATTAGCTGTTTGAAATGTTAATGTTCGGCCTTCACGGAAAGACCAACGTCGACGTTTAATTGAAATTCTACAGAGATTCCATCTGACCTATTAGCATGAACTTGATCACAAGAACTCTTTTTCCATTCATGGGGCTCGTAATTTCGCGCCCACGCTCGATTTATAACGCCTACGAGCCTTTCAGCTACATCTCGTCGCCGGGGTAAAAGCCCGGAGCTTCTCTCTAGCCTTTTTAGACGTTGAATCGTAAGCAGCTGTGTCGTGGCTGGCCTTCTCTACCTTAATATTCCTTTAGTTCATTTGCAATTACAAGATTTTCTTTGCTGACTTTTTTAGGAGAATCGCGTTCTACGTTCAGCTTTCATCTCAGAAAGAAGAAACGGGAATCTGAGTGGTATACTTACATTCGTCAAGAGTGGTATATTGTACGCTTGTTGCGCAATGATATATTAAGGATAAGGGAGAAAACGGAGAATGTAGTAAAACAGCTTTATCGAGAAAATTAAGTTTAATACATTAGTCCAACCAGTAAAGAGACAAGGTTCAATGAATTTATATATGCATTCTTCATAACACGAAGCTTATACCCTAATAAGGCATCAGAAAAAAATTAATAACAAAATAATAGTTTTACATTATTTTAATATTTTTTTCAAGTTTGAGCATAGCAGCATAGATACTCAAACAAAATAAGAAATTTCCACTTCTATTATTATCAAAACAAGGAAAGCCACTCATTTGATTAATTATCAGACATTTTATCTGAAATGTGTACAATACTAACTTAGTATATGGTGTTAGGTCAGAAATGAAAGCAGAAACTGAAGTGTGCAGTCTTAAGAATCTTAAGGTAAACAGATCTCTGAGCGCAGTGATGCACTTCGAGTTATGTCAAACCATGAACCATCGAACCGATACTATAGGATGTTAAATGGTTAGACTAGTTTTAAGTTAACAAATCGACGATGAATGGTTGAAGCTCAGTCTTCAGTCAATCGCAGTCACAGCAAGGTACTCTTTTTATACGTATTCTGAACTTTTCAGAATTATCATCATGAGTGAAAATAATAATAAAAATAATAATAAGAAGTTAAAAGGGGGAAGTTTAATGCATTATTAACAATATTTAAAAAAAAAAAAATTCATATATATCAATTACTTTTGGGGGCTCTTACGCGAGAATCCCTCTTAACCGGTTAACTGGCAATGTATCATATATATTATTATATATGATCAAAATATAATCTGGCCAAATCTGCTTATGCATCATATATGATCAAAAAAAAATCTGGCCAATTCTGCTTATGTATCATATAAGATCAAATGGAATAACTTTTTTGATTTTCAAACGATTTGAATGAAACTTGGTATGTAATAGTGTTTGGGGTCGCTGAATCTGAATCTGGCATTGAAATTGTAAAATTCAATATGGCAAACTCAAACTGTTCGACCCAAAATGGCTGCCAAAAGGAGAAAAAAATAACCCCCGGAATCGATTCAGCGACTCAAAAAACCCCTGTATACTAAATTTTGCGCGATTCACTTAATTTTTCGACGTTGCCAGTTTGGGCACGAATATTAAAAAAAGCCGTGCCAGTTAACCGGTTAAGTAAAAATTCAACTTATGCACCTTATACAAAAGTAATATACAGGCTGTATCGAATGAAGTTTAGTTTGAATAAATCCGTTAGAAGCATTATTTTTTCACGTGAAAATTATATTATTCTAAAGTTTCATATAGGTAAAGATTTTGTACATGCTTGTCGAGTACTCGGTTGTTTAAAAAAGCTGAGTACGTATATCAACTTATCAAGTACCGCATTAACCAGCGGCCGTAGCCGTGATGGAAAACACCGGTTCTCGTTAGATCACCGAAGTTAAGCATCACGGGGCGGTGTACTGGGGAAAGATGGGAGACCACCTTTCTCCCAGTGCGCTGCCGCTGCTGGGACTCGAAGGAGAGAGGAGGGAAAAATGAACGACTAATGTTCGTTGGGCAATATAAGCAAAAATGCTTGAAACGCCATCCTGTGTAAAAAAAAAACACAGGAAAAACAAAAATACAAAATACAAGTACCGCATTACCCGAAATAATCGAGCTACCCGGCCCAATCGGGCTACCTGAAGGCCCGTATGTGGGGCCCCGGCCGAACCCGCCCGACTTTACCCGACCCGACCCGAGCCCGCAAAGTCGGATACCTGGCAGACCCCTAGAGGCAACGTCTCGTAAAATCGCTGAGCCTTAAGGGGCCTAGGCAGTCGAAATTCGTTCGCAATCAGGAAAAAAATGAAGAGTAACAAATATTCGAGGAAAACGCGTTTAAAGTTTCTGGGCCAAGGCGACGCTATAGGTTGCCGCTTCACGTTTTTAGCTGCCAAATCTACAATTTTGCGAATTTTACTATAAACCAAGCGGCATTTTATTCAGAAAGGATTGTACTTTCGGAAAATGCAATAAAAAATCGATTTTTCGACTGCCTAGTCCCCTTAAGATCGCTAAATTTTTTTAAGACCATGGGGTCTTCATATTTTGCTTTTGAAATTGCCAGAAGTTTTTTGTATGCTCTATTGGGAAGTCCGAACTCTCTTGTTTTTTATAATGATGATGAGGGTACTCAATTAACGACCATTATAGATAGCTCGATAAAAAATATCACGTAATATTGGCATTTCCTTCACTTACTGAATGGGAAATGTGCATCTCATAACAAATTTTTCTCGCAGGAAACATCTCCATTCCCTTATCATAATTTCTTATTTTACGTTGACGATAGGAGCTTATGCTTAGGCAAAGAGCGGGGACATTCCGTGTTCCGTTCCTGTGCAGAGTGTACATTTCCTGTTTTCAACCAGTGTACCAAATCTTTAACGTTATCTTGCGGGGGAATTTGAACTTTATAACCCTTTGTCACTCCACAGTTCTGTAGTTCCAGTTCCCAGAAAAATGGATATCCCCGGTTCCCCCTTTCCCTTCATATCTATTAACAAAATTATAGTGTGCTATAGTAACGATATAGTAGCAAAGTTTACAGACGTTACAGAACTCTTCCAGGAAAGCCTTCTATCAGAAAACAGGTAGAACGTAGGATGGAAAATTTGGAGAGTTAAGGGATGGAAAATTAACTTTGTTTGATTTAGGTTCCACGTTCCCCTGAAAATCGCCTCTCAAATCGTTCAAACGCACACCACTCTTTATATTTCCCAACATTTCGATTTCAGCAAATTTGGAAACTTGCCTTGTTCGCCTCGAGTATTCTCCACTTATTTCTCGTTTCACTCAGCTCGTTGAAATTTCCATGGCCAGATGTTAAGTCGGCTGAAACGCAGGAAATGATACCTTTTGTTTGAATGCAGATCAAAATTTTAATTATCTCGCGGCATCGAAATACGAGCGATCGTATGCCAGAGTCGCAATTTGCATTTTCACTCTGCCATTTGAAATCTGAGCTTTCCCCCCGGATTGGTCCGCGATGCGCGCGCACGCTCGCGCAGGAAACGAAACGAGCGGTTCCCGGAGCATTATTTCACAGGACATTTGCCACAGGTGCCCTGACCTATCGGTGTGACCCTGGATTCCGCAGCTTTCATGCATCGCCGCTTTTTCCTGGTCGCATCTTTTTATTCTGACCGCTCCACCTCCGCTCGCGTTTCTTTTCCCGCTGCCCCCACACCACCACCTACCCTTTGCGCCCCCTTCAAGCTTCCCCCGTGCCATCCAACCTACCTTTCACAAGCAATACGTAACAAAAAGAAAAGAGAATGTATAAAGTAGGGAGCTTGGCTCGCATAATTATTATTTGAAACACAGTTACACTTTACGTTTGTTCCGCGGCATTTATTCAGATGTGTATTGACAAAGTTAGGGAGATTTCACAGCGCACTTACAATTAGTACTCTATGTGAGTCCTAATGGCAGTGGAATTGTTCACGAATTTATTTATTGCGAAGCATCGCGAGTTCGAAGTACGTAAACCCATACTGTTTTAAGTCTTTGCTGTCTAAAATTATTTGAAGCTTTAGTAGAAGCATGATTAATCAATTTGTAGGTCTACCTTGTGTGTACTGATTAGGGATGCCGATCTTTCCCATAGAATCGATTTCTCGATTCAATTCAGATCGCTATACAAAGAATCGATTCGTAAAAAAATCGGACCTTAACCCTTAACTGGTATACTGTTTTTGGCAAACGTGACTGGTATACTGGGGTCGTGGCAGACCCCAAATAAAAAAGGGCACAGAAATTTGTAAAGTCGACACTAGAGCAACCACTATGAATATTTTCATCTTAGGTAATGTATAAAATAATAGAAGCGTAGAAAGTTAAACTATTATTATAAAATTAATTAGAAATTCAGTTTAGCAACTTAGACAACCGAAAATTGTACATCGAACTTTGGGTGCTTGGGGTCACGAGCGACCCCAGGATACTAGTTAAGGGTTAAAAATCGATTCCATCGAGATCGATTCATTGTGATAAAAAAATATAAAGGGTAGTTCCGGGTGATTCTGACTTCCCCGTGAGAAATTTGAGCGCAGGTTGATGCCCGTGGTGCGCTAATGCTCGCTGCTTGCTGAACGAGGATATTAGAATCGGAATACAACGAAAGAAACAATTTAAACACAAACAAGGGACATAAACTTTAATAATACTCATCAGAAACTGAATTTGGATTTGATACAAATTGGAAATTCACAGGATATGCTTTATAACACGTTTTACAAAGCCTATCGGTTTTACATAGGTATTTTGTTAATTACAAAATATCCTTAGATACTAGGAACCAATCGGAGAATTATTGATAATAAGATAAATTCCTATTCGTCGTTACATTTCCTCTCGGATATCGGTTTCTTACTTAACAAGCGCTTAACAGCTTTGCGCTGGCTTTACACATTTAGGAGAAGGGATAAAAGTGGAGTTCAAATGTTCAAACTTCCGCTTCCAGGTATAAGTATTGATTAATTTATAATCTTGAAGTATATTTATTAAAAGAATCTGTAACTATTTTCAAACTCCTCGGACTTGTGCTAACATCACTTTTGCTTCCCTTTCCGACTATATTTATATGGTCTGATTCAAACTTCGCGCTTCTAGAGCTTACGCTACACGCCGCTAGGCGGGAGTCGCAGCAATATCGCCGCATGTAAAAATCGATCCACGATCTCTTTGATTGCGATACGATTTTCGATTCGATCCCTGTCGTGAGGGTCGATTTAAAAAATCGAAAATCGTGACACGAAAGATCGATCTTCGAAAGATCGATTTTAAATCGGCATCCCTAGTACTGATATTGCTGTCTAATATTTTAATTAGAGACCATGTTATGGTACGTGTAGTAAAAAGACACGTGTACACGGGTACGTATTTGTTTATTTTGATCACAATTGGGCATTAACTACGGGAGAATGGGCAATGACGGTCACTTAAGCAATAAGTGTAATAAAACCGAGTGATGTTTCTCAATTTTAAGGATTATCGTTGCGTCTAAAAAGAAACTCGCTTATTACCAGTGACGCCTTAATTTTTTGTATCGAAATAGGTAATCGATTAAATAAATCTTGTTAATTTTATAATTGTGTTATTAGTTACAATCTGAAAAATTTGTAAAACCATACTTTCCGCATATTATTCTAGTAAATATATTTAAATACATTAATTCTTTTACGAATTTCGCAATCCTTCAGAGTTCTGGGATATCTGTAGATATTAAAAATCAGACGAATCAAAATACGGATACGTTAATATACGTGTATTTATAAATACACGTGTATCTAAATTCACGTGTATTTAAATACACGTGAAATAGGGATCTCTAATTTAAATGTTGTATTTGGTATTTCATTTTAGTTTCTAGTAAATTCTGATATATTCATTGAAAAGTGAAATATTAGTTGCGTAGCAACAAAAAATATGATTTCTTTCGAACTATACTCAAGTAACAATGACTCCGCAGCAATTTCAAGCTTACCTACTCCTCACACACCGAGTGACAAATCAAGGAAACGTTCTTTATTTCGATTATAAAAGTGGCGCAAGGTTTAGTAGACCAAGAACTGTGCAAACGTCGTTCTCGTGGATTCTTCCTTTTGGAGCAGCTTATCTTGCTAAAAACGATGCAGATTAAGAGGAAGAAAGGGTATTTGGCAAGTTTTAAGTGAGCAGAAGGAGGCCATCAAGGAATTGCTGGCAGTTGCATAATTCCTCGAGACGGACCGGAGTATTCTCGGCGGTACTATTTTGCAGGGATAGCGGTGTCCTCTAGGTACTCTATCCCTACTTGGCAAAAAGAGTTCCTCCTGGCCTTGTGGGCTGCGCGTTCTCTAGAAAGTTTATTCTCCGGCTCAGATTTTTATGCTCACACGCGTTAGATTACGTCGCGAGTACCTACTTTCCACGGGCGAGGGGGCTAAAATACGGTTCCAAGTTTCGCGAGTCCTGTTCTTATCGCGGCATAGGCGCGCTCCTTCTGTAACCTCGCTTCGAACAGAGGCAGTAAGCACTTCTTCTTTGTCGTTACTTCGTGGATCGTCGTGATTCTCTTCGTTTCAAATTTTCCACAGGTTTCGTTGACGCGTCTCGCAGAAGTAGTTTATTCCTCTAGCCACGTTCGATATTTTGGCTTCCAATTCAGTCGATGCAACGTAGAAATGTATTTGGCAGCTCTGTGGCATTCTAATGGCTTCGTTATGGCTGCAGGAATACAGTATTCTTGCGCAGTGAATTTTCAAGAGGACAATCATTTTTTGGGGATTTTAAGACACACAGCAGAATACGTATAGTGCCTATTATTTAAGTGAATGTTTAGCATCGCGAATACAATTTTTTCTGTTCGAGGAGCTTCCCCTTTTTTCCTTTTTGCTAATGTAACTGCATACGTAGTCGTAATATTTGCACATTTTAGTCGACTCTGTCAAGTGTATACCATAAGAACACCTTAAGGGGAGAGGGTCAATTTTTAGGTATTTAAAGTCTGCATTTTGCATATATGTAGGTCCTGCATGTGCTATAATATTCATGTATCAGTAACAGTATAAGTAGCTCAAAAAGCTGCATTTTTATTATTAACTTGAATTTTCCAAGATTTCAAATTTAATGTGCAAAATTGCACGTATTTTAAAAAATCTTGGATAAACAACTGATATTCCAAAAATATTTTAAATCTCCCCTCGGATGAAAGTAGGCCATTTTGTTTAGGGCTTCAAATTTACAAAGAATTAAATATAAAATTGTTTGTATTCTGTGTTCTCTGCTTTGAACCAATTATTATTATAGAAAGTATTGGCTTTAAGAACAAAGATCTACTATTTTGAGTGTATAGCTTCTACCTTATATATTTTCAGGCAAATCAGTGTCTGCGTATGTATGTATATGAGAAATTTTGTTTAAGCCATCTATTTAAATCACTAATAAAAATTTAAATTTAAAATGAGAATACCTAATTGTAGCCCAACTGTCGGTTGAAAATACATTCACGTATAAGTGCTCCGAAGTGGTGAAAAATACATCACGCAACAAATGACAAAAAATGTGGAACGCTTCACGATTTTGCGTGTCATCCTTGCGCAGGGGCCATGCTAATCTTCTCTGTATCGTTCCAATTTTAGTATATGTACTGCCGAAGCAAGTACGATATGTCATTCTTTGCTTTTCGTATATATACGAAAGGAGGCCTGTTCGACCACCAGCGAGAAAGGTAGTGCGCCATCTAGCGGCAGATCAGTGCAACTTAATCGATAATAGATTCTATAAGCGAAAATAAACATTTTTGAATAAAATCATGTTCCTGGGGGAACTAAAAACTGCAAATGTTATGTGACTGATTATATTATACGAACATAAATGAAAGATAACCTATAATTTTACAGAACTCAAGATAACGTGAATGTAGCTTCACACATTTAGTTTTGTCGACTATTTTTAGTAGTTTCTTCTATATTTTCAGATTGTTATTATAATAAATTGTTATAAATTCTAATGTTTACCCCTAAATCTAAGAAATGTAAATATTTTATTTACACTCAACATGGCTCGGCCTTAAAGGGTTAAAAAAATCAGGATTTCAAATTTAAATAGCCGCCGTTTTGTTTTAAATTAATATTTCGGAAAATTCCCTCCGCCAATCTGAGGATACATTAATATATTAACGAAATCTTTTTCGTATTTTGATTTTAGATAATCTGGTTCCGAATGGCAGTGCTCACCGCAAAAGCAAATGTTTAAAAAGGCTTTTTGGATGTGGCTTGTTATTTCGTTATAAACCTAAATATTTTTCTACGAAAAAATTACCAAATGTTCTTTAAATGTTGCTCTTTTAAACTCAAAAAGTTTTGTAAAAATATATGCTTCCGCTTCTTAAAAAAAAATTCACAAATATCCGCCTCTTTTCGGGCGCCTGACTAGGTATAACCCCTTAAAGGGTACTTCAGTTTAGGAATTCGGAGCCCAATAATAAAATCTCTAAGGTGGAAAATTGTTCTGAGCCTTTTGTTTACATTTTCAAATACAAAAAGTATACGTAATATTCCGTCCTTCGTAATTCGATCTTCTGGAACATTAATTATAATCAGAAAGATTGGTATACGATTCACTGAATTGTATCATACTTTTCAATAGGCGTCGAATTTTCAAAATTGTGCCACCTCAGGCAACTAATAAACTCAGTTTAAATACATAAGGGCAGCATCAATCCTTCGAATCACAAAATACAATTATTTCATTTCAATGCTTCCTGCAAATTGACTTCAACAATTTTAACGCCACCGAATTCCTCATATTTCAGCCACCTATATTTGTTTATACATATGTATAATCACTATTCCTATCAGTCCTGTCCGTTTATACATTCCCCCCTCGGAATTTTCAATTCCCCCGTGCTCGATGGAATTTCAAATATTAAAGAGGGCAACGACACTTTAACGATGCGCAGGATTCATTTCTCGAATGAAAAGAAAGAACAAAGCTATCGCTTCGTTTTATCATTCGACGGATGCTGCCCTTTTTCTTTCTTTTCCCCTCTTTTTTTATCGGTTCATCCTTTATTCCAATCACAGGCAAGCGCATACACGCGGCCCAGTTCTTTTCTCCGCCATTCAACGTTCCTTCGATTCGAGCGAAATGTTTCAGAAGCAATTTTTCCCTGATGCACGAAATCACGGTTCGTTTGAAGCCACGGTTCGTGGACCGTGTAATCAGACATCCCCATTCGCGCCTAATTAATACTTGTTTCCATCGCCTGTGATGATGTCTGCGCGCTGCGAAATTAAGGCTGAAATGCCTGTGAAAGCTGGCGTTTTATTTTCGAATTTTGGATCCCTCTCTTTCATTCTCGCGAGTCTTCTCGGTACCTGGCTCAATCTGGCCGTCAATTAGCATTTCTAGTTCCCTGTATAATGAGTAGAATTTGATTCATTTAAAAACGAGTAACAAAAATTCATATTTCTTCGTTTTCGAGGAAATAAGGTTTGTACAGTGATTCTTGGAACTTCGATGTACAGGGTGTTAAAAAAGTGATGGTTACTGCTTTCGGGGGTGAATCTAAACCTCTGGATCGGTGGAGGTTTGTATAAAAAAACTTGCTGCAAAATTGTTTATAATATTGAAAATTAATGTTAATTTTTTTTACATCGACATACTCTCCTCTTCGAAATAAGAAAAGTCTGAAAGGAACCATATGTCGCAAACTGTGTAGAGTCACCCCTGAAAGCAGTAAACCATCACTTTTTTAACACCCTGTACATACTTTAACAGCTTTGAGTGACAATACTAGAAGGTATTAAGATGTCTGCAGTTTTTAACAGAAGAGAGGTTGCTTTTTATTGTGATAATGCATTGGCTTGTAATAATTAATCAACAAAAATTAGAAACACTCGAAAATTTGGATTGTGATGTAATCAGCCATGACGTAACATTACCATCTGTTCCTATCGTTGCAAAATTTGTTAAATCATGAGGAATTCAATAATTAAGGTGAAATTAGCGGTGCTACCTGAGAAACTTCTATTTGGAAAAATGCAAATTCTTTCGAAAATGAGAGATGAAAGGACCAAAAAGTAGTCTGAGATAAGAATAAACAATTTTATATATTATGATTTGATTTCATTATTTATTCAAGCTACGTCATTCCAAAGAGTGATTGAGGAAAGTGGCACAATTATTCAATAGACCTAATCTCAGAAATTATTTTATATTCTTATTTGTAGATGATGTATTCTTTTATTTTTAAACATTTTTCTTCCCTCTTCTTATCATAATTATATTCTGCGCCTTGTAATGTTTCTGATAAATAGAACCGCTTTGATGACACTTGGTCCCACTGTACAGCTTTTGTTGTGGCCGTAATAATATTGACATGGAAGTTATAAAATAGTTAAATAAGTTCCCCAGTTAGCTAACTGGATTAGAGTACCGTGTCAGAGCGGTCAGGGTAATTTAAGTTGGAAATCCTTTCGCGTTGAAACTTCCCACAATTATTAAGGTATTAATTCACTTTTTAAGCTGCTTTAGTTTCCTTCTTTTTCGCGATTGCAAGAAGGTGGAATTATGTCCTGTGACAGGCTAGCATCGCAACGCTGTAATTAATTTTTTCCTTTAAACTTTCCATATTATCGCAAAATAACAGTGTACAGTGTGTCCTCGGGAGCATTAAACAGCTGGATATCTCCTAATGTATTGGAGATAAAAAAATATATTTATATGGAATTGCATGGATCGAGAGGGAAAATTTATTACCACAGACGCATTTTAACTTTGATTATTATTTTAAAAGGTACGATGGTCAAGTTCGGTTGGTTTGTATACACCCTATTTCCACTGGTTTTCGAAATATTGCGCTGGCAAATTTTCTGATTTCCACTGGAAGAAAACCTGCCGGAATAGCAAGCACCGGGGGTGGTATTATTCGCGCCACTGGTGGCACGCGTTGGGCATTGCCTGTTGAAACAGATACCTACCTGCCGAAGGTCTACGCCAGGAGTGGCAGGCCCAAAGCCTGGACAATTCTTTTCCGCCACAAAAGTTAGCACAATTATTTATTAATCGGTATGAAAATTGGTGGAAATCTTCCTTGTATATTAAGGAAAAACTTTCTCCCTGCAAGTTATATGTACCTCAAAATTGCGTCGATACTTTTTAGCGGCGAACGTTGAAAAACATGGGTTATGTCCAGTATTACTTTTTAATTAAATATTATTACATTTTTTAACATAAGGGTTTTGTACATACACTCTACGGCTTCGCTAGAGTTTTCTGAAGTTATGTTTTAAGTCTCATAACTATCCGTTAATAATTACTCAAGTTATCGCGATTTATGTTTAAAGAAATAATGATTTTGGACGATGAACAATTTTTTGTTTCTAATTTTTAGCTCGAATAGTAATAATTGGATAAACAAACTGTAAATAGAAAAAATGTGTGTCGTGATGAGCTTTACAACACTATATTTTTTAAAATTCAGTTTAACAATTATTTTTCCCCATTTTCGTGCGATAGTCCCCTTATTGCGTCCGACCCTTGAATTGCTAGCGTTTTTATTCATATGAATTTAAGCAATTTCTAGTAAAATATTAAGGGGACCCTCCGGTCTAAAAGTCGATTTTTTTTTATGTCATTTTTTTAATATTCAACCTTTTAAGAATACGTGTTTAAAAGGATTTGATGAACTCGGCGCCCGCGTAAAACTTTAAACGCGTTCTTCTCGAAACAGAGTTCTCAAAACAGTGGGACCTGTATCTCCAAATGTTATTATCCGATTCTACTGAAACTTTTTTTATTTTAAAGCATATACTTCTGGCTAAGGGGAAGACCAGAAAAAATTACAAAAAATTAAAAATTTATAATTTTCTAAGGTGTTGAAAGGATGAAAACTATAGGGAAAAAGTGATTTCAAACTTCAAGTGTCGTTGTTTTCTAAAAAAAATGTCATTTTGTAATTTTTCTGGTTTCCCCCTTAGCCAGAAATATATACTTCAAAATAAAAAAAGTTTCAGTCGAATCGGATAATAACTTTTGGAGATACAGGTCCCACCGATTGGGATCAATTTTTGACGCCTTGACTTTAACGACTCCTCAGTGTCGTCTGCAATGATTAATTATAAAACAAAAAATACATTTCTACAATTTAAGACATCCTTAATACAACGCAAAAAGTCCCATTAAATTATATATAGTAGTTTTCCCTTAATTAATTCCTAAAGATCGCCTATTTTGGGGGGCTCTAGACCGGAAGGTCCCCTTAAGAAAAGCAATTGCTTAGGCCCAATGTTTAATACCTAAAACGCAATAACTCAAAAGTGGTGAGTCAAAATAGTTAGATAAACTTCAAATAATCCTAAAGTGCTGACTGAATCTGTCCCATTCGTCAAATTCAGTTTAGAAAACAAGCATTGAAGCATCTTTCCTCCCCACCCCAGACACAAAATCATCCCCTAAAACGATCTCCCTCGGTTTCACCAAGTAACCAAACTCCAAAATACATTCCTATATTACATCCTTTTCATACCTGAAATAATTAAAAGCCTCGAGCAAGCTCCCAGATGCAAGTTGATCTTACGTCGCCCCAATCTGTCGCGTTCGTCGAATTCAGTTCGGAAAACAAACGTTGAAGACTGAGGGCGGCGAGCGGAGGCATACAAAGCGAGCAGAGAGCAGTACGTTGATAGGACGTGAGCCGGGTGCTCTGTGCTTCTCCATCCTTGTCGCAGTTTCCAACCTCCTCCCCGCCTCCCCCCCAACCCCAGGCACGAAATATCCAACAAGAAAGTCAGCCAGTGTAAATGTTAAAAGTTGCGCGTGAATTTGCATAAAGCCATGGAACTTTGGTTTCGCGGTTGAATGTCTGCGCGTCTCGTAACTAGGACGAGGCCAGGACAGACGGGAATGAGAACCTTGGAATATCCCCATTTCCGTGTCCCCTCGTTCCTGTTCTTGTTCCCCATTCGCGCAGTCTCTTTGTGCGTTTCCTTTTGTTGCCATTCTTACGTCGCCTTTCGGCCGCCTCGTTCTGACCAAATACCCACCACGCGAAAACGGAGGAACAGCGCCTGGCGATTAAAATGATTTCAACCGTTTTTGCTAATTCACAACGCTTTACGCTGTGCAGAATAATTGTACCGTTTAACTCCTTTACTGCGCCCAGCCTCAAACGCAATTCGGCCACTGTGCGCTGCTTTGTACTTTTTCTTCGGCCGCTGCTATAGGGACTGAGATTCAAGAAACCCAAAAAATAGTGCACATCCCGTGGAACGTGTCCTGTAGTTACAAAATTGATACTGCTTTTTTAAGGGTCTATAGTATCGCAGGACAATTGTAAAATCAGCCTTTTTCTGAAGAGCAAAAGCTTCTTACAAAATTTAAAACTTTGGACTACGTTTTGACTTAGAAGTTCAATTCATGTAATGTATGTGGTAATATCTGTTATATTATGATCTGAAATTCTTATTTTATTGGAGGGGTGATACTGATAAGGTGCCATCCTTAAATTACGTAAGGGTGATTTTGGCGATTTCTTACGCCCTCCCTCTACCAGTACCAGGATTCGTAAGATTTTATATTCCAACCCCCTCCCCCGTCCACACGAAATATTTTTTAAGTTACATTTTTTCAGTTATTAAAAGTCTTTTAAAGGTTTATATAATTCATTTAACTCGGTTTCGGGAAAACTAAAATTACTTTTCTGGAAAAGGGGGGATTCTCATGTAACAGCCCCAAAAGTAACTGATATTTAAGAATTTTTTTTTAAGAAACTGTTGGTCATATTGGATTAAACTTTTTTGGGATATATGGAGGCATCTCTAAACTTGCAGATAATATTTTTCTTATATCGATCCATCTTATTATTTATTAATTATTGTGGAATCTTGTCCACCTCTTCGACGATGTAACTCCTGTTGGAGGGATGTGTAGCACCTATCACAGTCATCTGATTGTAAAAAAAAAATAGATGTTTCTTAAAGTTAGACATTTTACGCTGGGATTGGTCCACTTTAAAGAAGAAAAATGAAAACTTGAGCTATAGCGTTTGAAAGAAAAAGTAAGTTCTATCCTTAGACAAATTTGTCATATTATTGTTTATATCGACGAAAAAGTATTATAAATAAAGACTAAAATTAAAATTTTAGGTCCAGTCCCGGCGTAAGTTATTTAACTTTAAGAAAATGTTCTTCTTTGCAATCAGATGACTGTGACAGGTGCTACACCTGACGCCAACATCGTCGAAGAGGTTAACACGATTCCACAATAATTAATAAATAATACGAAGGATCAACATAAAAAATTCTACATATTTAAAGATGCCTCCTTATATCCCAATAGTTTTTTTTTAAAAAAATATTCATAAGGTCGAGGGCTGTTACACGAGAATTCCCCCTGAACGACAGAATTTGTATATATTGAAAACTAGGTTAAAAAATATTACGTAAGACCACGGTGTAATAGACAGGTGTTCCGACTCCTGTCCAGAATGTGTGAGTTTTTCGTCCTAGTTCTGATGGCGGCCGGCAGATTTCGTGGCTGTTGTAATGGCATTTACATATATATATACAGGCCTGGTATGTAATTCCTACATCTCCTACTCGTAGTGGAAGGGGAATACGCCACGCATGCGCGTGATGACCCCGTCACGTCAAACCAATCGACGCCAAGGTTCAGTCAAATGACAGCGTCATTACGCGCATGCGTAGCAAGTTCCCCCTCCATTACGCGCAGGGTTTTCTGGCAAGCCCAGTAATACTACTAAGACCTATATTCATAGTCGCTACTTATTCTTAAGCAAATGCTTAAGCATGTGGCATCATCTACTAACCTAGTAGCTAGTTAAGGATGCCGAATGCTTAAGCATTTGTTTAAAAATAAGTAGCGACTATGAATACCGGCCTAAAATCTCTACTACCACAATCTCATTAACACATATGTATATGCCTTCTAATTCACGACGCCTCTCGCGGCGGCCAGGGGAACTAAACAGAAATCGACACACAAAATCGCTGGGGTAAAAGGTATAGAGTCTGAACACCTGTTTATTACACCGTGCGGAAGACGTTACGTGACCCACCCTCCCTCCCTCGCTCCGTTGTAAGAAATCGTAAAAAATTGGGGACCTCCCCCCCAAAGCCTTACGTAATCTAAAGACATCCCCTAAAGGGTACAATTCCCGGCATGAAAAGTATCTTTATTTAGAATTTTCGAGGTTCTTTTAATATTAGAGGAACGAAATAAACGTTATCCGACACAATTACACGGAACATTGAAATCTCGTGCGATTCAAAAGCTGAATAGTCGTTACCTACACCAATGAATATCCCCGAAACTAAGTAAATTATTTTACTCGCAATAAAAAATCGACTAATCTATTAGAAAAATCCCTTATCCAAACAAACGCGCCTCCCTTCGCCTGCTACGGTGATGGAATTTTATTTGAATCTCACTCGTAACGTGCTAAAATAACCATGAGCCATGTGTATTAATAAATTCCCAATAAAACATCATCGCTGTCAAAAGACATTAATTAAGCACGCGTCACGTTGAGTAAAATTGTCGTATTGTAATACCTAAGAAGACGCAATACATTAGAAGCGAGTCCCTCCCTCCCCGGGCAATCTCATAGTATCGCGCGAAATATCAGTCGTGACTAGCTTGCCCCGCGGACAACAGATAATCATTAAAATTTCTCTATTCGCCGGAGCTG
This sequence comes from Andrena cerasifolii, assembly GCF_050908995.1. Taxonomy (NCBI): domain Eukaryota; kingdom Metazoa; phylum Arthropoda; class Insecta; order Hymenoptera; family Andrenidae; genus Andrena; species Andrena cerasifolii. The sequence continues at coordinate 4,360,110 of NC_135125.1, read as the reverse complement.
AGTATTTCACGCGAAGTACCTTGTTGGTACGTTGCCGCGGAAATGGTAGTCCGTTAAGCTCCCAGCAAGGAGAATGCACAGGCACGCGCTTCTCCTTTGCCTCGGCGAAAAAAATCACCTGCTATATTTCCAACGGGAAAGCAATGCATGGGTACGCGAATGAGCTGCGATAATGCTGCAAAAGAGGAAGAAGATGCAGAAGCACAGAAAAGAAATGAAAAGAGGTAAATGAAAAATAAAGTGTACCTACGCGTTGAAATTTTGTATCAGTTGCTGCATGGCTGAACGACGCACGTAAAAGCCTGGGTACGGAAGTGCTGCAATATTTTACAGAAGTTAGTAGTCAGGATGGGAGAGAGGAACAGGGAAATCGTGTGTCTATAAAGCTGTCGGGGCTGAGTCGGGGAGATGGTATTGTTAAAATTTTTGTTGCAACTGTTGGCTCGTTTCTGCGCTGCAATTTCGCGACGAGCTTCGCTGTCGAAGTTAGCCTCCGTCTTTTTCACCTCCCGTTGTTTTCCTTCCCCTCTGTAAAAAGAGTTACGAAATACCATCGGTTTTATACACCCGACACTGTCCGAGCGCGCAATCCATTTAATTGTCCGATGGCTGGGCGGCTGTGCAGCCTCAGCCTTTCCCGTAAATTGAATTTGGATCCTGGTAATGTGCGATGCAATTGTTATAATTGAATTCTTCGGTAAACTTTTAAACGGAGAAAGAAATGAGAACGGCGAAACGTTCGCGGCGTTTAAAAGAACAGGAGGCGGCTTGCTGAAGCGTTCGACGTGCCGAGTATGTATTTCGAATGAAATTTTGTAACACCTACTGCGCAAAGTGAATTGCAATGTACAGGGGTAGTTGAAAAGAAATTTGGAATTGGTACCTTTATACGTGTGTGTTAATAGATTTGATATTGCACTTTACTTGGCATGGTGATACGTGGTGTCATGAACCCGGGGTAGAACAAATTCGAATACTTGCATAAAACGAAACACGTCTTTATTATACAGTATGTTGGAGTATGACTTCACAGTACCAAGAGTCAAAGCTTTCTAAACCTAGAGACGTACTCAGGGATGAACGTCGACAAGTTGGAGAATCCTATTGGTTGTTCTATTGCGAGGGTGTGGGAAATGGAACTGGTAAGGGTAGAAGTGGTAGTCTGGAGAAAGTTCGGTTGTAACGGTTTGAAAAAGAGGGGCCTTGGGGCCTACGGCCTATTCCGCCTGTTTACCGTTAAGTTACGGACGCTCGAAACGGACTAAGGGTCTTAAGAGAGTGACAATGACCAGATGTGCTTAAAAGAGAAAGTCGCGAAGCTAGGTATCTAACAGTGGGTTGCTGCAAAAGTTTCGGGAAAGCAAGTGGTTTTATTGTTTTTCAAAATATTCTCCTTTAAGATTTATGCACTTCTACCAATTAATATTTCTTTGTGTTTTTAACGTCCTCTATCCTAAAAAGTGTCAACTTTTACGATAATGACATTACTATTTGAGTGGCAGGACTGGAAGTGATACATTCCCGAAACTTTTTCAGCAACCCTGTACTCCCTGTCATTTAAGAAGGAACCCGTTTCGCGCATGTAGAATGAGCTCAGTGGCTCCGAAAAAGCGTTGGTGGGGGTACAGCCAATAGCGGCTTCTCCCGGCACCAATGAGCGTCAACCTGCGCAGAACCGGTTCCAAACTCGTCGGTCGGCAGGTTTCTTCTTAAATGACACGGAGTATTCACTATAGTATTGGTGTATACTGATGTAATCATTATCAGAGTGATATTACTAATCTATTCTGACGTTACACTGATTTATTCATTTATCATATTGATATCATCGTCTAATATAATAATGTTATATTCATCTATTCACTTATCATTGCAATATCACTGTCCCATTCTGAACAACGCGAACTCGCACTCACCGATTGTAACGCAACTTTGCGGGTTTATAAAGTGACTTAAGGCAGCGAAGGTCAGTTGGAGTCATTTGGGAGCGCGGGCTCCATGATGTTTACCAGAGCCGCGCGGAAGGGGAGCTCGAAAGCCTTTTTGGAATTTTTAGAAAATAAGAAGAATATGCCATTTTGAGAAAATCAGTCCATTTTGCGTCTACAAGTTCGATCTTCAAATGGTAAAAAAAAGTAAAAATTAGAAATTTAAGAAACTGGCCCGATGGCCCTTAGAGAATGTCATTCTGCATAGATTAATGCAAAGTTCATGAAAAAAGGTTGTAAATCTTCGAAGTTCAGATGCTGATAAGGAGGCCCCCTGCTTGGCGCAGAGATTGCTGCAACCGCAGAAATCGAACGGCAATATATGACAAAAGTGTATCAAATATGAATGAAGGTCCCAAGAGCAAGATACAATTATAAAATTTTATTTCACACCTCTCGAGAAAAAAAATTCCCCAAAGTGACCAATTATTAGGCGCCGAGAACGTATGTAACCCCTTAAGACAAGAACAACGACATGTTTCATTCCTGCCCAATCGCCCATTAAGGCTGTGAAAACTAACCTCAAAGTCAAATAGGCACTCCCACTTTTTCTAGCATAACTCTTAAAGTACAAGAGATAGAGTGAAAAAATATCAAACAAAAGGTGAATGGTAACAATAAGCACTGTAAGCTTGTATTGACAAATTTTTTAAAAAATGTACCTGAAAAAAAAAATATTTTTTTGAAAATTTTGTTAACGCAAGTTTGCAGCGCTGGGTGCACCATTAAACTTTTGTTCGAAACATTTTGTTCTGTCTCTGGTACTTTAGGAGTTATACGCCAAAGAGTAGGAGTGCCTATTTGATTTTGAGGTTAGTTTGTAAACCCACAAAGTTGCATCCCAAACGCTGTGTAAGGGTTCGTGGTGCTGCCTTGTTAACACGTATTCTATGGCGATATCACTGGTCGAATCTGAGGTTATACTCGTCTAACCACCCAAAGTGGTGACATCCCTTATCTGAGGGATGTCGTGGTGATCCCTTATTTTATGAGATATAAACAGACACCTAGCTTCTCCCCCCCCCCCCCAAATTGTAGTACGTTTTATATCGTTCATACTTTAAAAACACGTCGCCATTTTTTCGAACATCATTGTTACAGGTTATGTCGTATAAAAACAATACTTGTGCTGCCTCATTTTGCATGCACAAGCTTAGGACAGGCATAGGAGATTTGATAGTTCGCTCAAACAGCTATATATACTGTTTAGCAATAATACTTTTATCAAGGAAACATTATCTCGTACACCTATATGATATACTCAGAACGTTGGCCGAAAGTGAGTAGTAGGTACACGAGCTTCTATGAAACTCGGCACCTCAAGAGCCTAATTAGGGATATCCGAATAACTGGTTGAACCGTGCTGGGTTAAGCTCAATGGTTAAAAGTCAACTCGAAATATATCTAAAGTACCGTGTAAATGCTTCGAAAAAAAATTCTGAATGCTCAGCCCTAGCGACTAGTCTCCTAGAGGCTTCGTACTGGGTGGAGCTCATTGCTTCAAAGACAGCTCGAGGTGCACCTAAAGTGCCGCGCAATGCTCCCCAAAAAAGAAGTCTGAATTTTAATTCTAAGAAGGACTCTGCTACAGGGCTTGCACCCTCTCTTTCAGCGCGCCCTTAGCGCGTTTCCTCTGGAACGAAGGGTGTTCCGTCTTACGGGAACAAAGGGGGGTTCAGAGCGAGGCAGAAATTCAGCGACCCTTATTCCTAGGCAATTGCTTACCGTCGAAGTCTTGGGGAGCATTTGCCTGCCAGATGTTTAATAGGTGGCAATTCGGCATCGTGCTATTTTTTTGGACACTTCGACCGTCCTCGCTCTGGGAAAACCCGTTGATTGCTCTGTCAGCGGGTGGTGTACGGTAACTTCAAAAACGGTACATACCGTCGACCACCGCTGACTCGCGGGACAATACGATCATAAACCGCGACCCCGGCGAGAGGCTCCGGCCGATCAACCCAGCGAGGTTTGTTAGCCAGATGTCCGGTTTTCCCTGCGCTACGTCACGAAGAAGGAGAGGATTCCTCCTCCATCACCGAAATCTTGGAGGGAAGGTTCCTCCTCTTCAAGCAAGGCTGAGCCAATCAGGCATTTTGGCGCCTCCCAAAAATCAGATGTCTTGTCCACCTTTGACATCGAAAAGGTGGACAAGACCAGAAGTCAACGAGCTCGGGAACAGTACGGTTCGGTGTTTTTGATGAGGTCAGCATTCGGACACATCAGCACAAGTAGAGCTAACTTCTCAGATCATCGTTCAGAACAGAATCGACACGTAATAATTTAAACAGTCACCCAATATTAATTTGGCGGGTGATACATCGTCCGGCTTATACGCGTACCAACCGGTGAATCGAGCCTTACACCCTCGAAAGCAAAATTCTATAATTTTCACGCGTGTGCCGTGCGAACAAAGGGAGTAACGGTGCCTTTCCTGTATTCCCTGGCGGAACGAATTTTGCCAACCTGGTGAAATTGTTTCTGGTGTTTAAATTCTCCTATCGATCTTTGGGAATTATTGAATATTAATCTCACCTTGCTATTGGAAGAACAATTTCAAACTCTGATTAATGATTCACAGTTTTTCTGGTCAGTTTCTTGTTTATTTACAGCGATTGCAAAATGGTAAATGCTGCATTCACCTACATTCTAACAGTTATATCTGAGCTTCTTTGGACGCAGGTACTGTCGTTCTCAACTTAACTGTTATTTTATACATGTATCTGCATAGACACTTTTGTTTGATAAGCTTCATCGTGAACAAGCATTTCTGGATTTGTCCTCCATCTTGTTACTAACAATTACCTTTCACGTTCACCTACATTCTGTGTGTAGTAATTTATTTTTTTCTGTCAAGCAGTAAATTGCAGTTGCTGTACAGCTAGTAACTCCAGGGTTCGTTATCTGGGAATCCCAATCGCCATTAATCTTTCAGGTTTCTGTTTCTTTACACCCCCCTCGTACAAACATTTATACATGATAATTTTTTATTTCCTACACTGATTAAGGATTACTTCCACCCCTCCATAGTCTCGTATTGTCACTGTACGCGGTTATATCCTTATCCTTAGTAATATATAAAAGTGAAACCTTGCCTGTTTGTTTGTCCTTCTTTCACGCCTAAACGGCTGAACGGATTTCAATGAAAATTTTTTTTTCTTTATTGGATTATTGTCGCATCAACCGCTATGGGTTATTAGCGAGATACAAATACATAGGCATACGTTTACTATTACAGTACAATAGCAATTATCATTGTAAACACAGTTATAGTTGAAATATTGGGTGAGGACTATAAGTGTCTTGGTTTGATTTTGGAGTAATGAAATTTTAAATATACATTACATACGTCCTAGATTACATTATTGGCTATTTATAAAAACCCGAAACCCTATACCCTTACCGTACTAAGGTCGTGCTTATAGTGGACGCGTTTTCGCGCGGCCGATCGATTCTTTTTCTGTATAAACAACTAGCTTTACCACCCGGTTTCGCTCGGAATTTAGATTCTGATTTTAGCAGCAAACTTCTATATCAACTAACAAGGGGAGGACACCATGTGGTAGACACCGATTTTTATGAGCCTTGGCACGATGGATCTATGTCGAAAATAAGTAAACAGGTGTCCGAGCGTTTCAGCCAATAGGCCTTAATAATATTTATAATAGAGATATTTACATGTAAATTATTAAGAATTTAGGGTTTTAGTGGGTGAATATCATACACTACCCTGGCGCCCGCGGGAGATTCCCTTCTGGAGGCGTCGGGGTGCCTTTTGCAGATTTCCACAAGTTAAAAAAAAATTATAAAAGAAATAATTTATAAAAAAAAATTATAAAAGAAATAATTTATACAAATACAATTTATAAAAGAAATAATTTATAAAAAAAATTATAAAAGAAATAATTTATAAAAATAAAATTTATAAAAGAAATAATTTATAAAAAAAATTATAAAAGAAATAATTTATAAAAATAAAATTTATAAAAGAAATAATTTATAAAAAAAAATTATAAAAGAAATAATTTATAAAAATAAAATTTATAAAAGAAATAATTTATAAAAACAAAATTATAAAAGAAATAATTTATAAAAAAAATTTATAAAAGAAATAATTTATAAAAAAAATATAAAATAAATAATGTATAAAAATAAAATTTATAAAAGAAATAATTTATAAAGAAATAATTTATATAAAAAAAAATTATAAAGTTTTTTTTTAACGTGGAGACTTCTGCAAAAGGCACCCCAACGCCTCCAGATGGGGATCTCCCGCGGGCGCCAGGGTAGTGTGGGATTTTTACCCACTAAAACCCTAAATTCTTAATAATTTACATGTAAATATCTCTATTATAAATATTATTAAGGCCTATTGGCTGAAACGCTCGGACACCTGTTTACTTATTTTCGACATAGATCCATCGTGCCAAGGCTCATCAAAATCGGTGTCTACCACATGGTGTCCTCCCCTTGTAAGTTGGATTCGATGAACCGAGGCGACGCCGGGTAGTGAAGCTAATTCTTAAAATATATATGAGGAATCACGGGGAAAGCCAAAGCAAGGAGAAAAGTCAATAATTAGTCAGACACAAGCTTCCTGCAGCAGTAAAAGGTCCAAGCACACAATTATTTCCGCCCTCGTTTAGTCGTTGTTCTTGTAACGTTATCAGACGGCTGACGTAATTCTATGGAAATTGAGATGTGTAGTCTGTGAAATTGAAGATTTTAATTAGACAGATGGAAGTGGATATTTATGTGACAAATAAACGTCTGCTTGTACAATGGATATTTGTCTTCTCGGACATACAGGAATAACTGACATTCACCAGCTGGAAGGGGGCAAGCTAAATGTTTTCCTATCGCTACTCAAACTTCAACTTACATCGAAATGTCAGTGGCAAATGAGGAGGACAGGAAAGTCTAGGGTTGTGTTACGAGCCCATCGTTATAGCTGGGGATCGTAATTGTCAACTTAGCGGAAAATAGGCCGAGTTGGGCAAGTGGAACATAGGTCAGCCAAATCGAAGGAATGCACTTGACAATCTAATTAAATAGAACCTTACCTTTAGGCAACGTCCCATTATAATTCAGGCCTTCTTCCTTGTGAACAGTATTCCTTCTCGACGTTTTTCTTTTATTATAAAAATAACGTCAATTTTAATTGAATAAATGGTGATCTATATTTAAATGACATGCTGTATATTTTATATTCTATGTAGAATGTCGAAGCTATCAGCATATGCTGAAGACAGGCGAATGGATTAATTAATTTTTCTATCTGGAAAGGGGAGCAAAATAGCAAAATTGAGTATTTTGCATTTTATATTCCCCCACAAATCTATGAAGCTTCTGTCTGAAACATTTCTTTCGTATAAGACACAGTTTGTGAGTTATTCACCATGATGGACTTAGATGAAATAACTTTGAAAACAGCACTGTGTTTTAGTTGAAAATAAAGTATAGTTTATTATGAGTAACTCGTAAATTCATTTAAACATTTGCTTGTGATGTAAGGATACTTTTCGTCGCAGTAAATATAATTATCTACTTTCCAATTAAAATATATTTCTAGTAACACTTGAGACTTTTAAGAAATTATTTCACAAACAATTATTGGTGTGTGGAACTGGAATAGTAATATGAGATTCTTAACGTGGACTGTATTCTCACTTAAACTAGAGCTCCACCTAAATCAAGTACAGTAAACTAGTATTTGTATCAACCTGAGTAAAATCTAGAGTCTCCACCTAGATCGAGTACATCAAAGTAATATTTTGATGAAATACTAATGCAAACATTTTTACTATTACTACTGAACTGAATAGTATAGATGCGAAATATATTTTAAAAGTTGTTTTATACGTTCGACTCCCAGGAAAAAAGTAGATTACGGAAGGGGACCAGCAATGAGGACTCGATGCAGGAAAAATGAAAGTGAAAGAATTATGAAAACACTTGGAGTCACTAGAAGAAATTTGAAAAATCATTTCGTTTAAAGCACTTGTTCAGTAAACTTTCTTTTTTACAAAAAGGAATTGTTCCTTTACGCGCATCCATCTCAAAGAAAAGGACATCGAAAAATGGCACAAAATTCATGCAGTTTCATCTGATTTCCAGAGACTTGATGTTGTCACAATGGTGTGCCGTTCGTTCGCATTTATTTTCCAGATAATATAATACTTTATACACGCTTTTGCAAATATGTAAGTACATAGTTGCAAAAGTGATGTTGCGTCGATTTTAATTTTGTATTTTCACTAGATATAATTGAAGAGATTCGATTTTTTAATGCAAGTCTTTTATTCCATAGGACAATTATAAAGACAGGCTATACAAGCTCGTTCTTCTTGTCACATCAATGTCGAGTTAATCGTCGCTGCGAGCAAAACTTTTCTAAAGTGAGAAGAAAAGAAGTTTCAATGCCTCGGATGCCAGACTTCGTTATCGATTTCGAGAAAATCTGCATTCTAATGGGACCGAGGGAATCGTTAAGGGCGGCAAATTTACACAAAGAAAGGGGGGGTTCGTGGCTGTCATTATCCTTAAATCAATTGCATCAATTCTTTGATCAGGAAGCTTGTGACATATTAAGAAAGAAATCATTCTTCTACTCTTCTACTTGAAATTAATTATAACAATTTGGATTTTAAATTTCTTAATAGTTATACGATTCTTGCACTGAATATTTCCCATGAATATCGGGACACGCTTTTTAATTGATATTGCAAGATTCTAAATGATGGAAATGCCAAATCAAATGAACTTTTAAACTTTTTCAGTTTCAAATTGTCCTGCTTTTTCACCACTTGGCAATCTCTTTAGCAATCAGTAGATACTTTTGTGTTAATAATTAAAAAGGGAATGAAATGAACTGAAATATTAAGAATAGAATATTTTACGTACCTAGTTTTAATTTTAAAAGAAAAGGACCAACTGTGAGATTTCTCTTACAAGGAGAGTATTTTAGGTGCCCGCCTCCGATCATTTTGATTTTTGGATATGTTATAGAGGACCGAAAAATAAGGAATACGTGTTTTTTATTTTTCCCCGTTTTCATATTTCGGGGGTGAAAACTGCGTTCAAAGTTAGGGTTGAAAAATGATTTTTGTGGATTTTTGAAAATCTGGCGAGTCAGTCATATTTCGCATTCAAAGACACAAAATTAATAGTTCAAAATAGTTCTCGAGATATTGCACAAAAATTATTTTTCAACCCTAACTTTGAACGCAGTTTTCACCCCCCAAATATGAAAACGAGGAAAAATTAAAAAAACACGTATTTCTTATTTTTCGGTCCTCTATAACATATCCAAAAATCAAAATGATCGGAGACCTACATATAAGCAAGTTTGCAAGTTTCGATTTAAATTCATGTTCTGACCCATTATTTAACTGTTTTTATTCCTCTTCGTTAACAATACTTCTGTTGTTAATACAGTTTTAAACCCTCCAATTTCTGTTACCACCACCAGGGATGGTTAACCACCAAACGTTCTATAAATAAAAGAACATTGTGCGGCTCTCATATATTTTCTAACTTATTCTTCTGCGCGACACGATTGCATTAATTTTCTCCAGCAACGAGGAGATAGAAAAACCATTGCAGTGTCAACGTGACTGAAATAGAGTATTGTTGAACGGCAATAAAGCTGGGAGCGCCGCGAGATTAAATCCAGGCCGACACTCCTGCATGATTATTAAAACGGTGAGACTGTGGGACACAAAATAGAATGTCACGTCAATGTCGATTGCATATTAAAAACAGAAATATCAATGCTCCAGCGGGGGCTGCACGCGTTTCGTTCCGCCATTTTGATGGATGTTTATCGTCCCCGGTTTTCGTAACGATTCCTGTCAATCCTGATTGCCATTTCTCCCCAATAAAACTTTCTGAACAAAACACTCCAACTTTTTTTTCACGAAAGGGGATGAACACGATAAAAGCCAGTTTTAGATCGCAAAATCTCTGTCCTCTCGAAATGCTGTCGCAGAGGGGCGGGTACTGAAACTTTTCCGTACCTACGAAAGCAAAAAAGGTTTTTTCAGCAATCTTTTACGCTACGAAAGCAAAAAAACTTTTTTTCAGCAATCAACTTTTTTTGCTTTCGTAGCCTAAAACATAGCTGAAAAAAACTTTTTTGCTTTCGTAGCCTAAAGGATTGCTGAAAGTAAGAATTAGATTTTTAGTAGGAAACATATTTATTCTTTTATATTATGTAGCATGACAAAAATCGTGTACTGTGAAGAATATATGCAATGATGTACTTGTCACTGATGACATAAAACCTGGAAACTATTGAAGAAGGGGTTGTGGTGCGAAAAGCTACTTTAAAATGGTCATTTAAGGTGAACGTCCTAATTTCTGCTCATTTCCCCACTTCTACTCACTTCGTGTTTTTCTTATTATTATAAGCGTCACGTTTGTAACTATAGAGTTACAACAAAATAATTCTAAATTATTTGAACATTTACGCGAGTGTTATAAGCAACGAAAGCTTAAGCAACGAAAAACCTTTAAAATGAGAGACTCATGATTTTCCGACCATGTTTTAGCTGGTTGTGGTAAGGAACAGGGTCACTATTCGATAATTGGGCAGAGAATAGTTTTTGCAGTAAAAGTTCTTATTCAATAACAAAAACAGATACTTTATTGTGCTCTAGATGTAGATTTTTTACTATTCTTGATTATTTTAAGTAGAAAACAGGTGATTAGGTTTAGGGTCAAGTGAATCACCGTCGTGCCCGCATTTCTACCACCAAAATTTTAGCAACATAACCTCACAATTCCATATATGCTCTAACCTCTATTTCTATTCGAAGGCATTTTATTTTTTGTTTGTCATTATTTTAAGTAGAAAACAGGTGATTAGGTTTAGGGTCAAGTGAATCACCGTCGTCCCCGCATTTCTACCACCAAAATTTTAGCAACATAACCTCACAATTCAATATATGCTGTAACCTCTATTTTTATTCGAAGGCATTTTAGTTTTTGTTTATCATTATTTTAAGTAGAAAACAGGTGATTAGGTTTAGGGTCAAGTGAATCATCATCGTATCCGCATTTCTACTCACCAAAATTTTAGCAACATAACCTCACAATTCCATATATGCTGTAACCTCTATTTCTATTCGAAGACATTTTATTTTTTGTTTATCATTATTTTATGCTTTACTCTTGTGTTATAAAACATCTCCATAAAAGATGTAACTTATTTTAACCTGAAAAGGCAACATATTATTGGTACAAATGGTGAGTAGAAACACGTACATCGCTATTTTTCGTGAGCAGAAATATGGAAATTTAAAGCATTATATTTAATTACAATTTACTAGTAGTTAAACATCTTGAAATATCTTTCTTAAATAGTTTTCGACTGGTTGATTTATTATTAAAGAATTAATCAATTACTCTGCAAATTTTCATCACAAACAATTTTTTTACACCTTCTTTCTGACGAGTAACCTCTTAAATGAGCAGAAATTGGGACATTCACCTTATGGTATATTTGAATTTATTAAATGGGAATATTTTAATTTCGTTGAATAACTTCAGTAAACATACTTAACCCTCTGTGCTCACACCTTCTTATAATTACAAGGCCATCTCACCCGGAATTACCCTATAAGAAGCCCTGGCACCTCCGATTATTTTAAGCTATTTAATATAATATCATTGAAAACAATGCAGAATTTCATTACATGCAAATATTGCGTATAAAATAATTATTGTTAAATGACCATTAATACCTATATGCAGAATATGAATATGTTTGAAGAAAGATTCAAGATGAAACAGATGAAAACAATTAAGGAACACTAGATTTACTTTATAATTCTATTTTTCTGTGATACGTGTGCCTCCACAACGCCTAATAAATAAAAAAACAAGGGTGCAAAACTCCGTTCGCTTTATTGAACCAGAGCCTTTCTTAAAAGTACAAATATATTACATGTCTTTTTTAATCAAACTATTTTACTTGGCTGCCTATGACCTTTTACCACTTTTCTAGTAGATGTGCAAGTAGGTGTAGTAAAATACTACATTTCCGTACACCTAACATCACTTAACAGTGAACGAACGAACTTTTGCATTGACGTAATATTTATTGTATTCATAAATCCTGTATCTACGTGTAGCACAAGCTGGGCGGCGACTGTCAAGTGTTAGCAAGCAAACATAAGCCAGGGGAATTAATTAGTCCACCAACAATGCGCGATATTTTCTCCGAATATATTTCATCTGAAAATCGATGACACGCTGACAAAAATATTTTAATAACTCTCGTAGCATCGCGTATATTCCAAACGACATAATTAAAAATGGACACGTAACGAATGCAGAATCAGAGGGGTTACGAAAGAACGTGAAACACGAAATCAAGCTAACGCTTATTAATTTTGTATATTATAGAGGAAATGTCAATCGTGTTGCCTATACAGGGAAGATTTGAGCAAAAGATTAGTGATGAATCTAAAATTTTCTTTCCATTGATTTTTTCGCGTGGCCGAATTAAAGTCATTCGAGCCGTAATTATTGCAGTCTTCTTCAAGTCCTTCAAGTCATTCCTGAATTTTAAACTCGGTAAAATTTTAGACACGTTTTTCTCATTCCTCATGTAGGTACATTGATTTTGCACTAAAATACTAATTCATAGCCCTTTGCATTCCAAGTAGGGGAAAGTGGGGTAAAACGGAACACCAATGTTTCTGTTAGATTAGAGCTGCGAATGAGTTGGTATCGCGTGACATGGAACCAAAGGGTCCTCATAGCATTTTGTGATAGACCATAGACCCCTGCACGCGTTATTTTTCCATTAAGAGAGTTGGAAAAATTTCCGGTATCGACGTTTCAATATTGCGTTGGACTTTCGACCACTTTTCGGTACTTGGATTTGGAAAATTAATAACGGCAAGTACATCGTTGGATTCTATAGTCCTTACGCTACATTTTCACGTGTATAAAAAGTTCTTTACCACACGCTGAAGTGTAAATATTAAATGTTTACTAAATGACTGCATGTAAAGGGTGGGCGCATGAGGCCTGCACCAGCGCTGAAAAGGAAGATGATACATTTGTATGTGATTTTTGTTCATAAAATAATAAACAAACCGTATTAATCTATCCTTCTTTTACGATATTATATTTATATTTGATTATTTTCCGTAATTTTCATGTTATCTAATAAAACATTTTCTCTTATATGTATAATATATATTTTTGTTATATTTTATTTGCAATAGTTATACCTAAAACATATATTTACAGATTTTAACATAAATCAATACATTTTAAATCATAAAAATAAAGATTTTGTACGTTTACACGGTCTTCGAGTGGGTGTTCCGTCTTACCCCACCATTTGAGCGAGGCGAAGATTTCAATGCCTCCGGTAAACACTATGAAACATCCGGAAAATATGCGTGCTTAAACATGTACTTAGTACTGCGATATTAAAAAAAGGAAGTTTAATGCATTATTAACAATATTTTCTGTATCTTTCATGGTATGTAATAAAAACATACAAGCATATGAATATGAAAATTATCTTATTCTAAAATTTCACATAGGTAAAGTTTTTGTCCATGCTTTTCGAGTACTCGGTTGTTTAAAAAAGCTGAATACGTATATCAACTTATCAAGCACCGCATTACCCGAAATAATCGAGCTACCCGCAGTAATCGGGCTACACGACACCGTCGGACCTGTGATGCCAGATCGGGGACGGGTTTCCCCGAGAATTTCCCCCACCTCGCGCACACTACGCCGGAGCTGCGCGTCCGTGAGTTGGACTCCGAAGCGCCGAGCTCACGGACACGCAGCTCCGGCTTAGTGTGCGCGAGGTGGGGGAAATTCTCGAGGGAACCCGTCCCCGATCTGGCATCACAGAGTCGGACTACCCGTGGGCCCGTCTGTCCCGGGCCCCCGTCCGAGCTCGCCCGACATTACCCGACCCGACCCGAGCCCGAAAAGTCGGGTACCCGCGCATCTCTAGCGGCCACTGTCCCACAATTACCCTGCGCCTATTTCCACCAAAAGGGCCGCATTTTTCATAACACCTCAGATTTATAGCAGTGACTTCATACAATTTCGTAGATTTCATTGACTTCATATTGAATTCGTATACGTAGGAACTTTACGACCAACTATACTTAGCAATTAATCCCACCAGATCCGTTAAAACTCAACTGGAAATGCTGAGATTTAAACGTCATCGAAACACTCTCGCTGCCTTTGACATCTTCTGTATAACCGAGGAAGCGCGAATTGCAAGATGTCTGCCGATCTAGACGCTCAGGGAACTCGAACCCGTCGTCGAAAGAGTTAAGATACTCGAGGAGCTTTGAAGTCGCCCCGGGGCCGTTGAATGACGAGCTGTAAGTCATCTTCGCTCGGTAAATCATCTCAAAGGTAAAGGGAACGCGTTCGCGGTGCTCTTTCAAACGAGATCAAAGATATTTCGCGCGGAAGTAGCCCCGACGTTAATTTGGAATCGTCATCAGAACGTGGCCCGCCTCTGCGGAGCGGCTGTGTGTTTGCCAGGACGCGGGTTTATCTGAATTGCAGCTTTGCGGGAATTCCGCCGGTGCATAGGAACGTTTTTCGTTTCTATTTTTGAGGTGAAGTAGGGGGCGGGGGGCGGGAGCTAATTTTTCTGCCGCGAACAAGTTGACCCAACCCTTCCCTTTTTTTTCGGCAAATTCCGCCCTCGAGTATACATATTTTACGTGCCTTTTGCGTCCGGCGGGCAATGTCGATTTTAATTCCCGCGCGCGAGAGAATTAACCCTTTGCTCCTGGAAAATCTCGCGTTGTCGTGTCATTGCGAATGGAACTTCGGAATTCATGAAGTGCTATGTCACGTTCGGTTGTAAATTGGATTTGAAAAAATAGCCCTGTTCTCGATGGAGAAGAATTTTATTTTAATGCGACAGAAACCCCCTTCGTCATAGTAAAATTCTTTGTTAGTATTTATTAGTTTATTCTTCTTACGTGGATGTTTGTTTAGGGGTGTGGAAAAAGGAGGATTAGTGCAAAAGGTAATTTAAGCCAGCAGAGTTGGGCATTATCTGAATAAACAATTATTTAAATAACGGATCAAATAAGAGTGGCTTTAATTTTA
Source organism: Andrena cerasifolii (assembly GCF_050908995.1). Taxonomy (NCBI): domain Eukaryota; kingdom Metazoa; phylum Arthropoda; class Insecta; order Hymenoptera; family Andrenidae; genus Andrena; species Andrena cerasifolii. The sequence continues at coordinate 4,345,006 of NC_135125.1, read as the reverse complement.
TTCGTTGTTCGAAGTTCGAAAATCCGGGTTAACTTTATTCGACACGTGAAGAATAATTTTTTTTAACTTTTATTTGTTATTCGAAAATTTTATTCTAATATTTTGCCTATTTCTGCTCTGCTTAAGTGGAAGGGAAACAAATCGTTGAACCCTGAATTAATAAATTCACAACTGTTTAAAAGTTCTGTAAGTCGTTCTTCAGTTACGATATAATTTGCGCCATGTGTGTGATTTGTCACTATGAGGCAGGGGGTTAAGAATTCTGTACGTTAATCCCTAATTAAGAATCCCTAATGCAGAGACATCGAGCACTCAAAACGAAGAAACACTTATTTATTTTAGCTGTGGTAATTCAGATACTACCCTCCACAGTTTTACCCCTCTGACACCATCTTCAAAATAATTGAGCACATAACAAAGTCCAAAACACGTTTTTCATAGTATTTTTTTTTTATGGGGAATAACATAGTGTGAATTTGAGTTAAATTTATAACACAAAAATAAATCTTTTTGTTCTTCTCTTCTCACGGTTTTCTCTTCCACATTATTGCTTACTACCTCGCACTAACACAGCAGTGCTATAAATTAACAGACGCTTATAATTTTCACCTATGCATAACAATTGATTAACTGACCGAAGTTCAGCAAATCGCTTGCGTTTTAGACAAGAAAGTCATATTTTCTTTAAATTACTCTGTCAGGCCTGACTTTCAAATCCACGTTGACTAAACATCCTTCAAAATGGAACAAATCTATGTTAAAGGGTCGCGCAGAGAGTTGCTTCGAATGTTTGGTAACATTTAGTAGGTAAATTTAATGTAAGTACAACTCGCTTATAGTTTCGAATGCAATTGATTGGTGATCGGTTTTAGAGTGTCCCCGTGTATCCCCACGATTCTGTTTTCATCGCATTCAAAATGTGACCAATTTTGTTGCAAATGTTTAGTTTCAAGTAAAATCTTAAGAAAGAAAAGGAATTTTTAAAAAAGAAAATATTATTCGAAGATTAGCATATTGTCAAGCTGTAAATATTTTTTAAAGAGTTTTTTCAGGGATTTAAAGCGAGTCACTGTTTCAGCCGATGAGAAATTATTCTTACTTTATATCAGCAGAGCTCGCTCCTCTGTTTCCATCGACTTTGTTTCAGAAATGCCATTCGAAATTGCAAACCCGTAAATCATTTCCCAATCGAATCTAAAGCCTGAAGCTTATACAAATAAGTTTCGAAAATTTCTGAGTAACGAATGGCCACTGTGACATGGAGTATGGACTGTAAATGAAAAATCTAGTTTCAACTGTGTGAATAGCTTCATCTGTTGGCTTTACAGCTTTGGTACTCTCGCACTGTTAACACTGTGAAGGGAGAACCATTGTACTGCACCATTTGCGCTGTAAGTCTTTTGCAGAATATTATGCGAAGTATTCTTTAGGCAAAAAGCGTACAATTATGTGAAACAGTAAATATTCTTCAGAAAATTTTACTACTGAAGCCAGCACAGAAGTTTTGAGGCTTAACTGTAATGAAACATAAGTCTCCAAAGTTGCATAAAATGCACGTAGATGAGCTACAGTCGACAACATTCTTTTGGCAAATATGTACTCAGAGAACAGTGAAGAATCAAAATAAATAATATTAAATACAAATTTTTGTTACTCTAAAATACAGGGTGTCCTTAAGCGTGGATTCTCGTCTAACAGCTCCAAAAGTAACTAATATTTATGATTTTTTTTTTAAAAAACTGTTTGTCATATTGGATTAAACTGTTTTGGAATATAAAGAGGCATCTTTAATCTTGCAGAAAATATTTTTTTTATGTCGATCCTTCTTATTACTTATTAATTATTATGGAATCTTGTCCACCTCTTCGACGATGTAAATCCTTTTCCTGTCACAGTCATCTGATTGAAAAAAATAAATAGAAGTTTCTTAAAGTTAGATAGTTAACGCGGGGATTGGTCCACTTTATAAAGAAAAAATGAAAATTTGAAAGAGTTATAGCGTTCAAAAGAAAAGTAAGTTTTTTCCTTAGACAAATTTTTAATATTATTCCTTATATCGAGGGAAAAAGTATTATAAATACAAACTGAAATTAAAATATCAAGTCCCGACACAGCGTAAATTATTTAACTTTATGAAAATTTTCTTCTTTTTGCAATCAGATGACTGTGACAGGTGCTGGACCTGACGCCAACATCGTTGAACAGGTTAACACGATTCGAAACTAATTAATAGATAATAAGACGGATCGACATAAAAAATTCTGCAAGTTTAAAGATGCCCCATTATATCCCAAAAGAGTTTACTTCAATATTAACAATAGTTTTTTCCAAAAAAAAACCCTAAATTTCGTGGCGTGTTCCCCTTCCACTACGAGTAGGAATTCCATACCAGGCCTGTACATATATATGTAAATGCTATTACAACAGCCACGAAATCTGCCGGCCGCCAGAAGAACTAGGACGACAAAAAGTCACACATTCTGGACAGGAGCCGGAACACCTGTCTATTACACCATTCGTGGTATAGGCGCATATTATGTACGTTCCTTCAGTATACGCATTGCGGGGAACGCGCATGGGCGTTCATCGAATACGATTTAGAGATACCTTCAGGGGAGACCCGCACACGGCGTACCTTGGTGCATATAGACATGGAGGTCTCATCGAGAGCCCGAAACTGTCGCCAACATCGTGCGAGAGAGAAAGAGATACTTTCTCGATGGAGCGAGCGAGAGAGGTAGAACGGGGGACTCCCAATCGCTCGCATTGCGCATGCGCAGATGTACACCTCTCACTCGCACCAGCTCGCGCATGTATTTCTCTCTGGCGTGATGTTGGCGACAGTTTCGAGGACAGGAGACATAAGGCAATGAGACCTCCAGTAGTATATGCTCTAAGCGGCGTACACTGAGCTTTCTTTTTAGCGCCGAAATGAAAAATAACTTCCATCACGTTCAGAAGAATTCACCATACCTTGATAATGTTTTTTTTTTTCAAATCCCCAAATCACCCAAGTGACCAAAAGCTTCTGCCAACAAGACCTTGAATATTGACGTGCTCAAGAGCATCCCATTCGCAGCGTCTGCAAACGGCTTCGGCCAGTAACAAATTAACATAAAATATCTGTATGGTAGGAGGTGGAATGCCTTTGCGTACTCATCTGGTGCGTCTGATAATTGCGTTAACATGACTCGGTGTATCGTTTACGTTTAATCGCGGCGACGTTAGGAACACGTACACGCCCACCGGCGAACGGAGTGCAGCGTGTTCGCGTCCCTGTAAACAGGGAAGCGCAATTTTCCTTTGAAAGCCGAAGGGGTGGAGGGGCGCGGGCAGGCTCCGCCGACGTTTGCCAACGAATTTTCCTGCGAGTGCGACGATTACCCCCCCGTTAATTTCGATATACTTGGAGCCCGCTGGGAGATCCCGCCGCGCGCCTTTCCTCGAGATTACGGGCCCACTCTAATCTTATCGGAATTCATGGAGTTCCCGCGGCCCGTTGTTCAGGGACGAGGGATTTTTACGCTCGGCGCTCGAAGCTCCTCAAGCAGGGGCAAGCGGCGATTCTGCAGGACGATTAAAAATTATTTCCGCAGAGGCAGGGCATGATAAATGCAAACGAGAGCTGCCAACGGGAAAGCGCACTGTTGGGACTTTCGTGGAATGGAATTGAATGTGGGGCAATGTGCCGTTCGTGACGGAGATTTCGGGTACCGTAAGATGGGGGGAACATTACGATGTTTTTGTAACATTTTTTTGTATAATATAAAAAATAACATTCTTACATTTGCTTCGAGGGGTAAGGGAATCTTCGGGAATTTATTTAAGAAAAACTATACGTTTATACTATCTGGCGCTTTGCCTGCGTATTATGGTATGATTACAGTAATACTCAGAATTGTCTTAATCTAGTTTATTGCACATGCACATAGATATAGTCAGTGGCGTAAGATTCCTCAAAAATATCCTTTCCGACGGGCGTTGGTGCAGGAACTGTTCTAGTCCTCCAAAATGGAAAAACTAAGCATTATTTTTTTTTATTATGTTTGTCATTATTGTTGGACTTTTTAGTTACTATGAAACTTTGCGGCCCCGAGAATTCTGATTTTAACGAAACATCGTGTGAACGTAAAGCACATTGGAGTATGTAAGGAGCAATTTCTCATTCCGCAGAAATTCACCCCGAAGGGGTGAAATCAGCCCTTCAAGTTATCGTATTGTATGGATTTTTAATACAATTTCTTGGTAATTAATGGTTATTTAAATATAAGAATTCTTCAGTTTCCTATGTTCTATCGCACTACCACAAAAAAACTTTTCTACGACACGTAATTTATAAACAAAATTATCTTGTATCTACGATACGTCATTTATAAACGTTATCGTGTTTCTTCGTTTTTTTTCTATAAATTTATTTTCAGTTTCCGAGCGTTTCCTTTTAGTCACTGTCCGTCTGTAGAAGCACGGGGTTTAGCTTCTTTTCCGTTTAAACAAAACTGGCGACTTTGAAGAAGCCGTTGTTGAATCGAGTTTTCGCAATACAACGAATCTCTTCATTTACGAAACTGCTCAGCACGGGATTACCCGTATCTCTCTGCGAGGCGTAACGATTATTTCCGCGTTTCGCAGTAGCAGTTTCCTTTATCTAGAGAAACGGGACCATTTTTCCTTCGTTTATGCGCGCCGCGGCTCTGTATATTTTCCATTTTCCCTCAAAAGGAACGGCACCCCGCGCCGGGGAGATTTAACATCGACAGAGATTAAAAGCATGGAAATAAACGCGGGGCAACGTCGTATCTGCCGCTGCGTGCAAACGGAAAGCACAATTTTCCTTTGACGGCGCACATGGCTGACGGTAGACTCGCCCGCGAGGACGCACGTCGTCGTCCGCTATCTCGAACAGAGTTTTCCGCGTTCCTTGCTCGTCACGGAGAATTCTTTTCTGTATTTGCGCGATAGCAAATCTCAGATAGCTGATGGACGAGGGTAATACATATTAACGGACCGAAGTTACTGGAAAGATATTAAAGTATCTGAGAATGACTGGTTGATGTCATATAAAAATTATTCAGATTTACAACAATCCACGTTCTGAGATTTTTTATGACTTTTGTTGCAATACGTGAATGATTTAATGGATCCATTCATTTCCCCCTTCTTTCTAGTCATAGGGTCTGTTTCTAATAAATGGGAAAGACAATTGCCAGTACTAAATAATTCACATTATTATAAATTTTGATTAATGTACTTTAGATTTGGGTGGATTCAAATGAAAAATTGTACAGAGTTTATTTAAAAATGTCTCGTTATCCGTGGAAGTAGCAAAGAATGTTTATAAAAATATTTGCTTAAATTCAGTATTTATTTTATATAAACTTAATTACAATAATTTAATATTTTCTTCGGATATCCCTGCGGTCTTATTGCACGTTTTAATTTATGATTCTTAGATTGAATTAGTTCTTACAATTAGTGAAATTGGTGCCTGTCTTGTTTCATTCTTCTACCAGCATTTGTTCGAACACTTATTTAGTAGATGGCACTGACAGAAAGTATATTAATCAAGGTTTGTGCTGAGGGGACTTGAAATTGGTAATTCTGGCTTTAACATTGGTTAAATATACAATAAAATATGCTGTAGGGGAAATTAGAACAAAACCGGGTACCTGGGTAAACCGTGCTATTATTTTCAAAACGGCCTTAAATTTTCCCGCGTCGTTGCAGCGACATATTGTCACGATGTGCATTGTTTCATCAACAAAAGACGATCGTCTTTCAATCCTGCATAGTAAGGTTATATCGTCTTGCATGTTTTTGAAGGCTCTGACCTAATTTTCGATAGTTAAGAAACATCAACACTTTTGACAGTGTTCAGGTGGGTACTTTTTTGTGTGAATTATGTTAATTGTTGCACATTAAAGTGTAAATAACTGAGACAGTTTGTTTGTACTTCGCCCCGGTATTGTTGATAATTTGTAATACTTACAAAATTGTATGCTGGGGTAAAACCGTACGGGGTAAAATCGGGTACCCGGTTTTGGACAAAATGTGTATAACAAAGCAACAAAAAACGAGGAAGTTATCAAAATTAAAACTAAATCTTAATGAAGGACTACAACTCAAAAGAAAGAAAACTATAGAATTAAACAAAATACCGAAGGATGATGATAATAGTGGTGATAAAAACGGTGAAGACATTTGCATTTATGTCGAAGAATCATATGGTTCATCGAAATTGAAAGAAGTGCAGTGTACAGTTTGTTGTAAGTGGGCTCACGAAGGCTGCACTGATTGGGGGAACTGAAGAATAGGGAAGATGACTGCAAATTTTTCTCACCCGTGACGCCACCAGTACACGTGCCATTTGTCATCGGTGGTAAGGGCGGTATTCTCAGTCGCTACTTATTCTTAAGCAAATGCTTAAGCATGCGGCATCTTCTACTAACCTAGTAGCTAATAAAGGATGCCGAATGCTTAAGCATTTGTTTAAGAATAAGTAGCGACTGAAAATACCGGCCTAAAACATTAATTTGTAATTACCAACTTCATACATTCCACAAATGAAAAAGTCGCGCGCAAACCATTCGCACATGCGCACTCATGCAAAACCGCAGTACATGCGCTAGTGGCGCCGTTATTATAGGTGCTAGGGCCAGTTTCTAGTATGGTACCCGGTTTTACCCAGGCCATGGAGTAAAACCGTAAAAACTGACCATATTCTAAATCGTAATTTTTTTTGTATTTGTTACTTTATTAAAAAATGGATATATACTATTATTTAATAAAGAGTTTATTCCGATGAACCCTAATTTCAATTTCTTTTTTACATTAATAATGTCAAAGTTATGAGCTTTTATCCTTAACGTCCCGGTTTTGCCCCTACTTCCCCTACGTGTGTCATTTTAGCTACTTATACGTTAATCGTCTATTTGTATACAGATTAACTATCGATTTGTACATAATCGATAGTCTATAAATATCTATAATTATATTGCCAAAGAGTTTTCAGCATATTCTTGTATTATTAAATACAATTTAATATTCGAAAATATTTAATAATATAAAATATTTTTTATTTGCTTGCTGCAAGAACCTCAACTCTCGAATCTTTCACGATATATGTAATTACTGTCTCTACGTGCTTTCATAAATTTTGTGTTGTAATTAATTTTGAATAACGTAAAGAAACCATAAAGTAACACTAAATGAATGTAAAAATATTTTAATATATACTCCTTCAAGCGAATAATTGTAATAAATTCAAATTCTGTGACAGAAAATACAAAGTTTACAAAAATACAAATTTATCTTAATATATAAAGAGAAAGTGTTTGCGTGTTTGTCTGTCGCTTAAAAACTTTCGAACGGCAAACTCTGGGGTCACGAAATGTGTCTCAGCTCATTGTGCCTAGCTAATCCAGATGAATGTGACTATTTTCACAAAAAAAAAATTTTTTGTATAAAAACAAAATCTAATTTTCGGGCGAAGCCGAGTAGTAAAGCTAGTTTTAGACAAAGGGTAAGGTAGGTAATACAAAGTACCTTCACTGAAATAATTTGGTACTTATTGTTAGCTTACTTTTATCATATGGATATTTATGCAGCTTGTATTTTATATGGCTATTGATATCATAAACTTGATATCATGTACCTGAAACTTTGATACCTTTCCATTCTTTCCGTTAAGTGTTTTGGTATCGAATAGCTCCAATATCGTGGACTAGTACCATATCAGTTCCACCACTAGATTTATTTATATTGGTGCACGATATTCTACGTATGTATAATGCAAGACGTATGCATTCACATTTGTAGTATATTCCCTGTTAAATTACTTGGAAGATGACTGTCAAATTACCTAAATAGGAAATTAAAATTATAACAAATTATATAAAATTATAAAAAATTATAATACTTATTAGTGTTAGCATAAAGTGTGTCACAAGTAAAATAATATTTACTGTCTGAATTATTACTAAATCTTCCATTTTAATATTTTTCTTCAAATAAGTCCTTCAAACGATAAATAATTGCTAAATCCGAACTAAATTGATATAATTCAGTATTCAATTTCTGATCCACCTGAATGCACATTTCCTTAAATTCTCGTTACTTCCGGTCGAGTTCATCGAAGCAAACAGATCCTTAATATTCTTGATGACTTTAGATTAGTGTCAAGAGAAAAGCTGACACGAATAAACCGTGATAGAGATAATGAAATTTCGCTTTGACTAGAAGACTTTTTGCCATTAAGTGAAAGATGTGCAAAGAGGAACGCGGCGGACAGATTTATGAGCGATTAACTGCGAAATTTTAATTACTTTCGCGCCATAAATTAATGTCGATTAAAGGGCAGAGCCGTGTACACGTCCGCCTCTGACGGACGAAGAGATTATTTTACGTTTACTTTACGACATTACATCTACGCATCCGCCTCAAAGGAAAATTCCTGGCCATTTAATTAATTTTCTCTTGATCCCCCCATTCCCAGTCAGAGTTTCTTGTAAAAAGCTGCGACCGTACCCGGAAGAGTCAAATACCGAATAGCAAAGTCGCTTCTGCGAGTGTTCTTGCAGCGGATCGAAAAGTTTGCTCTCGCCTTCAAAATGAAACGGAAATTCAATTAACGAAATATATATCTTCAAGGGATCGCAATTTATGCGTCATTTTACTTTCGAACTACATTCACATTCTTTCGCATTTCTTTTACGTTTGCAAGGCGAATGCCTTGGGAGTAAAAAGTTCAGGATCATCCTTTTACCTAAATAATTGTAAGAGAGTGTCTGTCTATAAAGACCGAGCACTCTTTATTTATATCTTACTGGCATCCCCCCGTCTCGGGTTCGCCCAAAATATTAGCACGACTGATTCATAATCTGCAGTCTGCAATCTGTAAACTCGAGAGCCCTCGGCCACTTATTCCCGCTGCTGTGCTGTTTTGCAAGCGAGAAGCGCTCGCCCGGTCGCCGCCTGGCGGTCGCGTCCCGAACTACTATTTCTTAAAATTCAGTATTTAAAAGAAATAAAAACGTTAGAACCTTCCTCTCGCCAAGACGAACAAAGTGATGTAACAAAATTGTGCGTACAGCTCATATTTACTGAGAAACCGCATTTCAAACTATGCAACTTCAATTTTATATAATAGTGTAGATTTAAAACCTAGTAATCTGAGTGCAAATTCAAAGAAAATCCAAACCATTTTGATTATATGTTTTTAACTTTCCTCTGCGTCGATTTATACGTATATTTCACTGCTTTGATATTGGCAGTTTTGGAAAATGTCCTGTGCAAAAGACAAGCACGATTATTCAGGGAATTATCTCGATTGGGATTGAATTTGATGATAGCAGCAAGTAAACATTTTCCAAGTTGTATGTAAATTAGTGATCTCTTTTTGAGGTTGTATTATGCATATAGAATCTACCGTAATGAGAAGCAATTGTAAATACATTGGGACCTGGGTTATCCGAATTGGGACATGTACTCCTTGGATAATGGAATAACAATGTTTCCAGTCGAAGGAAACTTTAATATAGAGGATTTTGGTGTGGGGCTGAGAGAAAGAGATTTCAACCGAAAGTCAGCAGTTTTCCTTATCGAAAGTTTTAAAAGAATTTTTAAAAATTAATATCTAATGCATCGATACCACAATATTTCGAAGGAGTTTTAAAACGAATACCTAACATTTGCATAGTTGAATATTCCGATAGGAGTCTAAGCTTAATAACACGTCGCGAGCTTTCCAATTTGAGGTTCCTGGAATTCTCATGAACACTCGTATTTTATGCGCCACCGTTACCATTATTGCATTCGTTTTTACTTCTGCCGGCAATTGTTTCTCACGCTCCATTTTTCCACGCCAACCATCGAATCGTGTCTGGCTCGGGGAACCGTGCAAAACTGCTGGAAATGCATCTTTTACGCCCGGGAGGTATGGAACTAATAATGCAATGCGAGCCCTGTAACCTTTAATCTTTAAGACCATCTAAATTCGCAGGAAAAGCGTGACACGCTCACCTGGAGCTTTGCAATTTTTTCTCGCACGAACTTGCGCATAAAGAAGTTCACGACCGATTAGTCCTTCCTTAAACGACGAGTGTATTATTTATATAATAGAGAAAGTTGCTCGGGAGAGAAGATTGCACAGCAGTAAAGGTTACTTCGTTGACGAACGAGTCTCCTTCGTGCGCGATGATATTTTTAGTGTGTCGATATAAGGCGAATGTCCCAATTTCTGCTCAAGTCCCCATTTCTGATCATTTCGTATTTTTCTTATTATTATATGCGTTACGTTAGTAGACAAAGTATTTCCTTAATATACAAGTCATTGGTACCGAAATTGCAGTTGTTTAAAAATTGATATTTCATTTTTTCCACTTTTCTTGAATTAAAACGAGGAGTTGGTGGGGGGGGGGGGTTGTATCGAAACTATTGATATAATTCTACTACGGGCTATAGGTACACATTCACTTTGAATGTGTGTCAAATTTTAGCTCAATCGGTCCAGTAGTTTTTGAGAAAAATATGCGCCTGATCTAAAAAATTTGTTTCTGGAAAAACGCGATTAAAGTTTTTTATGCAGTTACGACCTATACGACTGAAGTTACGGTAGATAACGACTACTTTCTGTAACTTACCCCTAATCTGCTCTACCAGGACCTTAGAGCAACCCTTCCTCAGCTTCAAGAAACTCATGTTGGGCAGCTCTCTATTCTCTGTTGGCAGTCATAACCTCTTTAGATACAAGTCTACTATAACTCTGGGTGTTCTACGAATTTCTCCTTAATATTTTAGGGACATATTTTCGAAACCCCAAACTATTAGAAAATTAAAAAAAAAATTGAATTTTTGTGTGTAATACCGTCCTGAAGCACCACTTTAAACATTTTTACTGAGGCTGTAACGTCAGTGTACTTTGTAACCGGAAGATGTCTGTAATCTGAGGACAAACTCAGGTAGAATTAATTTTCCATGAACTTTTGAATTTTTCTGCGCCCTTAACTGATCCCTGGCATCATGTCTGCACGTTATGAGACACTCTCTGTATCAGTGTTTCCCAACCATTTTTGAGTCGCGACACCCTTTTATAATATTCAAGTAACCTGAGACTCCTCACACATAGAACGTAAGGTAAATTTACAGGTAATGTACAGAAAACACATTAAAAATAGGTATTTCAGAATATAATTCTATCTTAATATTATTCAATTATTTTAATACATATATTAAATATACTTAAAGATATTTAATATATTTAATTACCTTATTCTGGGCAACCAGCTTTTTCTTTTTTCATTTATGGAAAATCAGTGTTACATAATTAACAGAATATAGCCACATAACCATATTAATATAAACAACTGCTAAGAGTCAACTAAAAATAAGTTCACACTTGGGGGTCGCGACACACAGGTTGGGATACACTGCTCTATATAAAACAAGAGTGTTCCATAAGGGTGGTACAATCGTAAATACGCCGCTTCTGCATAAGAAATACGTAGAAAATGTGAAACAAATTTTCTTCTTACAAAATTTCATTTTCAAGTAGATCAATAGAGAAGATTGTTTTCAAAAATTCGCCTGATAAATATGGTATGCCTAATTGTAAACGAAACAGATCCCTGTGCAAAGATAAATCAAACTTCCCAATCGAGACACCGATTCTTAGAAAATCAATTTTGGAAATCCTTCAAGCACCATTCTTTTTATTTAGATTCCACTGTAACAATTCCATTCGCAATGTAAGTTCCAAGTGATTCCGTATTTGGGTAAACAATTATAAAAATCCACAAGGAAAGGAGTTGAGGGAACGAAGAAGGGGATAGGAAACAAGACAATAGGGAGAAGTAGAGGGAGGTCTCGAAAATGGAGCACCTGCATGCATATGATTTGTACGTGATGTAAAGTTGTATGTAGGCTGCCTCTCTGCTTGCATTTAGTGCAGCCTGTCGCTGGGCCACGGCTGCGCTTCAGCTGCATCGGTGCACAGACTGCCTGTCCAGGACGGCAACACGGAAAACCGTGAGAGGTGCTTGTGGCTTCTGCAGATAGGCTGCGGCGATGGAGCCTCTGTAAATGACCCGTTTCGTTATTTAAATGACAATGCCTCTTTCGTTGCGTCGCACAGTGGCACGTCCTGTACGAAAACCTGGCCAAAAGCGAAGAAACTTTTTTCCTGATTTTTACAGATCTATGTATTGCTTTTCATTTATGACTTACCAAAGCATGATCCTTCGTTAATACCAATTTTTATTGTACAATCCGCTTAGACATATGCGATCTCAAAGTTGCTAGCGTTATGATCTGGAGCTTTTAGACCAGAATTGAAATTAAGTTTTCCATTTAATGTCAAACTATAATCCGTTTTTTTTCTGTGTTCGTAGCTATCTGACATGGTGTAAGTTAATATGTATTCTGGTTTTATTGGGTTATTTTGCTTTTTACAGCTATGATAGAGCAGAATGCATGACCTATATATTTTTTCCACTAATCCTTACGAAATAGTTATGTATCAACCGAAATCAGGCGGTAATGTTTGTTGTAAGTTGAAGTTTGAAGTTTCTTGAAGAAAAGCCCGTTGCATTTTCCGGCGATAAATTGCGAGCTTCTGAGTTATTGTCATTTCTTTGTCGCCCGCACCGTTTATGGGAGGGGTACATTTGAGCCATTCACAGGACAAATCTAGTAACTCCACTTTTTGAAATATTTTAAATTTAAGTGTCATAGCACTTGGTTCAATCGTAACTGTTTTTTATTTATAGTAAAGTAAAATAGTTCAAAAAGTGGAGTTAATCGATTTGTCCTGTGAACGGTTCATTTATGGCATAGGTTCGGAATATCGTGTTGATGAAGATGAAAAAGAAGGACAAGAAGAAGAAAAAACAGTAGAAGAATATTATAATTAATTAATATTATATTGTAATTCGTTAATTACAATATTCTTCTTGGAAATGATGTTAATTACCTGTACCTAAGTATACAAATGTAAAATGCATTCTACTTCATATCTATTAATTATTTAATATTGCGCGTGTCATAGGGAAGGCTGGCCAAAAGTAATATTTTTAAATCTAAGATAGATTGGTGGAATAAATTGTAATACTATGACTCTAAAATGATGATAATGTACTTATTTAATGTTAAATGTTGAATGTAAAAATAATGATAAATAACTAAAAGTATACAAATTTAAAATACAAATTAATTAATTAATTTAAAATACATAGATATCACAAGGAGAAGATTATACTCTTAAATATAATATTCTTCTCCTTGTGATATCTATGTATTTTAAATTAATTAATTAATTTATTATATAATTATTATACTGTTAATTGTAATATTCTTCTCCTTATGATATCTTCATGTATTTTAAGTTAATTAATTTAGTATATAATTATACTGTTAATTATAATATTCTTCTCCTTGCGATATCTTCATATATTTTAAATTTTTATACTTATAGTTAATTATCATTATTTTTATATTCAATATTTAACATTAAAGAAGTACATTATTATCATTATAGAATCATAGTATTGCAATTTATTCCAACAATTTATCTTAGATTCAAAAATATTACTTTTGGCCAACATTCCCTGGAAACTCGCCACTGTGCGTCGTACCCGTACCGCTTGGCGAATCGTGATTCGAAATGTTTTTGAAAAAGACATCGAGAACAAGTATAATTCAAACTTTTATGATTTTCGACATCCTATAAAAAAAAGTTCTTAAAAAGAAATTTTTTTCTAAATTTGTACCCACTACCCTTCTTTTTTGAAAATTCTTTATCACCATATTGTAGGATATCAAACACCCTAAAACTTTAAATTGAACATTTTTTTTTATATCTCTTACGGTTTCCCAAATATTCACGATAATATGAAAACTCACAATTTTTTTAGGGGTATTTTCAGCCCCAGGACAGAATTGCCGAAACAAAAAATGGTCGAGTTATTAGTATCGCGTGAACCACATTCCTGCAAAGTTGCAAACTTTTTCAATTTTCCAGTTGCCCAACATCCCCTGCGAGTCATTTTTTATTTAGTTTAGTGAGCACCACGAGTCACCAAGCTTCCGTTGCACCTTTTAGAGACACCCTGTTTATTATTACAAAAGACTGAGTGGAGGCAAAATTTCTGCAGGATGAAAATGAACGTTCATGGACTCGGCGCAGAAAGGATAGTAGTCAGTGATGCAGTTAGGATACAACCGATGCTCGCGTGCGTGTACATCTGCGTCGCGTACAGTGCAAATTGCTCGTTCTATTATTCAAGCGGGTGTAAAAGCGCTGTAAAGTTCGACGCGTGGTTAACCACGCGTGCATCGTGGGTCAACTAGAAACACAGAACCTGTAAAGGCAGATGCATTCGATTGTTGCGCCGATTTCAGTAAGCTCTTCCCGCGTAGGACAATCGTGGTCCGTGCATTTGCTCGTGTGAGCCCCTTTTCTGTCTTGCAACGCCCCTAAAGCCTCGTTCTCATTCGTCAAGTTACTTGACTTCAAGTGGGTTGAATTCAAGTGGGTTGAATTCAAGTAACTTGACTTCAAGTGGGTTGAATTCAAGTAACTTGACTTCAAGTGGGTTGAATTCAAGTAACTTGACTTCAAGTGGGTTGAATTCAAGTAACTTGACTTCAAATGGGTTGAATTCAAGTAACTTGACTTCAAGTGGGTTGAATTCAAGTAACTTGACTTCAAGTGGGTTGAATTCAAGTAACTTGACTTCAAGTGGGTTACATTCAAGTAACTTGACTTCAAGTAACTTGACTTCAAGTGAGTTGACTTCAAGTAACTTGACTTCAAGTGAGTTGAATTCAAGTAACTTGACTTCAAGTGGGTTGACTTCAAGTAACTTGACTTCAAGTAACTTGACTTCAAGTGGGTTGAATTCAAGTAACTTGACTTCAAGTAACTTGACTTCAAGTGGGTTGAATTCAAGTAACTTGACTTCAAGTATATTGACTTCAAGTGGGTTGAATTCAAGTAACTTGACTTCAAGTGGGTTGACTTCAAGTAACTTGACTTCAAGTGGGTTGAATTCAAGTAACTTGACTTCAAGTGGGTTGAATTCAAGTAACTTGACTTCAAGTGGCTTGAATTCAAATAACTTGACTTCAAGTTTATGTTCAGAGTAGTATCAGGTGCCTTCAAGTTACTTTTAGGATTACTCGAAGCAAATAGATATCTAAAACGGCGTCAAAGGAAGTGGTGTTTGCTGGGTAATTCGGAATTACGAATAGGTTATTAAAAATATTGAAAAAAAGATTAAAAGGGAAACGGTCATTACTCCACCTATTCTTAGTCATTGTTTTATGATTATAACCTCACTTTTCGAAAACAATGGGTAGCTAGCTTACTTGAAGTGACTTCAAGTTCACACTTGTACGTACGTTCACCCTATTCAAGCTGCATTTGAAAGCAAGTAAAAGTTGAAAGACTCTCTGCCTCGCTTGAAACTTGAAAGAAACTTGAAAGGATGTTTCAAGTCAAGTGAATGATAGGTTCACATTGGTCAAGTACTTTTAAATTACTTGAATTCAAGTAACTTGATTAATGAGGACGAGGCTTTACAGTAATAGTTCGTTTTAAATATGTGATCACGCCTGCAAATCGAAAAAGAAAACCGATTTTTTATTTTAAATTCGTAAGTTTAAAGGGATGTTCCGGTCTAGAGCCCATAAAAATAGGCGATCTTTAGGAATTAATTAAAGGAAAACTATTAAATATAATTTATTCGGACTTTTTGCATTGTATTAACGATATCTTAAACTATAGAAATATATTTTTTTATATACTTAATCATTGCAAGATGGCACTGGGAAGTCGTTAAATTCGAGGCGTCGAAAAAATCATCCAAAACTGTGGAACCTGTATAATTTTTCACAAAAAGTCATGTTTTGAGAAAAGTGTTTGAAATAATTTTTTCCCTATATTTTTCGTTCTTACAAGGCCTTTAAAAATAACAAATTTCCAAAATTTGTAAAATGTCAGTGGTGTCTCTACTACACTGAAGAATATTCTTCAAAATAATAAAGTTTCAGTCGAATCAGTAAGTACCTTTTTGAGATATTGGTTCCACCGATTTTAAGAACTCTGTTTAGAGGAAAACGCGTTTAAAAATTTTACGTGAGCACCGAGTGGACGGGTGTTACCCATGCATTTGCCGCTACTCAAATGTCTATAACTTCGGGAATTTTACGAATTTCAAAAAATCCTTTTAAATACGTATTCTTAAAAGGTTGAACATTCGAAAAATGAAATAAAAAAATCGACTTTTAGACCCCCTTAATATAGAGGCAGGGGTCTTTCGTTACTCTATCGCTGTGTCTTCATTTAGGATTAACTGAATTTATTTTATGGACCATTAGGGTACCAATGTAATAAAAATAATGTATAAAGTTGATTTATATTAAATACTTCTTTTGCTGTTTCAAGTTTCAAGCGATTTGTAATTGATATGAATCATGATTTGATTCGGCTACAGAAATTATACGATAAGAATTGTTCATATTGTACTTTATTTAAAGCTGCGTTTAAAGCAACACGCGATATCCACCCTGCTATTGATTTAAATACATTGTAGCCACGTTGTGTATGAATGAATATTACAGTGCATTCGCTTCTCACGTAATATTGCCGTAATTACGTAGTAGTACTACGCGGCCATGCTCGTTGTTATATTATTCATACGCTCATGAAAGCGCCGTAAAGTTCGGCAAGCAGTTAACTGTGCACAAAGTAGAGACCTCCGTCGGAAAATGACAGAGTTTCCCAAGTTGTGACGTTCGATAGTTTACTCGCCACTTCGAACTTCCACTTACAAAGTGCCTAGGGATCTTTAATCCTTAATTGCTGACGCGAACTTTCATCGATTTACACTGAATTCCCTTCTTCTTGATATTTTCGAAATATCTGCTGCTGTTCTTGATTAATCGGATTTCCAGACCTGCTCCCTCAGTTTTGTGCTATCCAAACAATCGTGGTAGCTATTAATTACGCTGATTATTCCTCCTTAATGAGTTCTTGTGTACAGCAGGGTGGGTGATTCATGCCATCAACGAAAAGGATAATATTCTGTATTTTATTCAGATACTATGGTTGGTTACAGAACCTTTAAATCCGCTTGTTTTATTAACCTAAATTAACGTAAGGCAGTAGCAAAGTGGAGAAAATTGAGAAAAACTGCAGTCACTAAACCAGCTGCACGCTAAACCTTCAAGGTTTACAGAAACTTTAATATAGCTACACATAAATTCTAAAATTGCCTAACCTTTAAAACCGCATAAATACAAAAATTGAAACGAAACAACTATATTCAAGTTATATTTAAATTCAATTATAAATCGAACTTGTCACCACATACACTGTAGAACTGTAAAGTATTCCAAAATACAATTGTAATAAGGAGTATAGCTAGGCCGGTTCTAACACAAACTTGAGTTTTGAGGGAGGAGGAAATCCAAATTTGGATTTGAAAATTTTAGAAAGTATCTATCAAACGTCTATTGTATCACTTTGAATGTGTATTGAACGTCTATCGTACCACTCTGAACGTGTATTGAACAGACAGATGTACTCTAAAATACAATTGTAATAAGTAGTATAGCTAGGCCGGTTCTAGCCCAAAATTGAGTTTTGAGAGAGGGGAAATCCAAATTTGGATTTAAAATTTTCGACATTATCTATCAAACGTGTATCTGTTCAATTCACGTTCAGAGTGGTACGATAGACGTACAACACACGTTCAGTGTGGTACGATAGACGTTCAATACACGTTGAAAGCGGTACGATAGACGTTCAGTACACCTATGGCACCAGTACCACTCTGAACGTGTATTGAACGTCTATCGTACCACTCTGAACGTGTATTGAACGTCTATCGTACCACACTGAACGCATATTGAACGTCTATCGTACCACTCTGAATGTATATTGAACAGATAGACGTTTGATAGATAATTTTGAAAATTTCCAAATCCAAATTTGGGTTTCCCCCTCCCTCAAAACTCAAATTTGGGTTAGAACCGGCCTAGCTATACTACTGTAATAGTTATTCGCAAGTCAGAATCCAATGCAGTACCTACCTGTTTACCAACATAAATATGAAACTCTGCTTAGACAATGAAGTCTCTATCTCCTTTCTTGAAACTCACCCAATTAACATCCCAACGTGGTATATCTACACAAAACAACAATTGCAAATTCAAGAAAATTACTCCTTCGAACCCACTCGACTATAGCAGCCCCGTTGTAGCTTGAGAAAACGTCGAGACAAGTGTCTTCACTACGTCGAGTGGAGGTTCGCAATAGTGTAACGTCAACCGACATTATTTGAACGTGCTTTGGAGTATAATTTCACCGTAATTACGGCAATAATGCCGGCAGTTCGCCATAGAGAGGGACACGTGAACTCTTGACCTGGCCGTAGCGCAAAGGGTAGTGCAGCAGAATACGGGCTTTAACAATATTCATAAATTCATAAATGTGGCCTTTCGGACTGGCCTGGCCAATGAATTTGCTGGAAAACGGACTTCAGCGATGTCCAGGATTTTGTTCTCTTTATCTGCAATGAATATTTACTCGTTTCCGTCAGGGACTCTCCACACCCACTCCCGCATCCACGTATTTTTTGTTAGCCGGCAAAAGTAATTAGAACGCAGTGAAGATGCAAATAAACGACGTAATTGGTGGCACGAGCCTGGAGCCGCGTACGTTTTCACTTAAATATTCATCAGTTTCCCCGAATTAAGGTTATGTTTCGCGCTTCTTTTTTTCGACAATGCTCTGTTATTAATTGCTCTTAACGGTTTGGAGCATCTTTCGTAAACGAGTTACTTATCCTTGAGATCGGATGCTTGCGAGGTTTTGCTTCAATGTCAAGGGCATGAAGTGTTCTTCACGTTTTATAAAACTATGGTGCACTCTGTTCGAAGGAAAAGAAATGTAAATGGGGCTTAAGAACTCAGGGCGAGGGACAGTCCAATCGGAAAATGTTGTTCGGGGAAAATATCTCACAAGGGAACATCCCGAAACCGGAAAATCCAAAAAATTCTGAAACGTTGTGGAATATGTAGGGAATTTCCTCCTGATTACAACCCAATTTTTGTTTGCTGCCCAAATTCACTCAAAGGGGGTGTAATTGACCCCTGAAAATCCGGTTATTTTCCGATTTTGTGTTTTAACTCTTGAACTGTAAAATAATTTGTCTGCCAAATGATAGATCTAATTAAGAGAAGTAACTGTTGTCTTGAAACTTTTTTTCTATCTCTTACAGGTCGCGAGTTATAACACAAAATCAGAAAATAGCCAAATTTTCAGGGGTTAATCCCCTACATATTCACATAGTTTCAGAATTTTTTGAACTTCCTGGTTCGGGATCTTCCATTGTCAGTAAAACGAATTTGGCGAGTGTAGGTACTCCAATCGACCAACTAACCGAGAAATAGTTATCTGATTTACAACATAAGGGGGAACACCACTGTGACGGTCAGAAAAATAAGCCATTTTTAAGATTTTTTTTCAGGAATAATTTACAGTTTTCATAGAAAAATTGTATTACCTGCCTTTAGTATGCTGTCTTAAGAGACTATACAAAAAAAAATAAATAGAAAAACATCCATCAATTTTAATATATTAATTAATCTTTTAGACCCCCCGACGCGTGGTGATCGAAGGCGTAACTATGGAACAGCAGGTCTAAAATCAAATTTCATTTTTTTTTTATAAAATATATTAGTGTAGTTTCCGTTGTACGTGCGGATTCTTTGATTGGAAACAAATTTTTTGGAATACGCTCGAAAAACTGTCAAACTTATTCGCGGATTTTCGAAACTTTTCTTCTAAAGCGCACCATTTTTACAAAAATAATTTGTTTAAGAAATCGGTGCGTACAATTGAAGCTACACTCATATAGTACCTAATATGGATTATAATAAAAAAAATGAAATTTGATTTCGTATCTGCTGTTCCATAGTTACACATTTTACCAACTCGCGTGGGGGGTCTCGAAGATTAATTAATATATTAAAATTTATGGATGTTTTTCTATTTATTTTTTTGTGTAGTCTCTTAAGACAGCGTACTAAAAGTAGGTAATAAAAATTTTCTATGAAAACTGTAAATTATTCCTGAAAAAAATTCTTAAAAATGGCTTACTTTTCCGACCGTCACACTGGTGTTCCCCCTTAAATCAAATACCTTGCGTTGGTGCAATATGATAGTTCAAAGTATCAAAGTTTCACAAATTTAATAAAAAAGGAGGTGCAAAGAAACCTGGTTCAAAGAAGTTAAGAAATTTCTGAGGCACGAAAGGTTTTACGAATATTCAAGTTTCAAATTCCCAGCAACTGCAATGTCGAAAATTGATGTTTCACTCAGCACTGTAATTTCTCCTTCCCACACATCTTTGGGCTCCGAATACAGGTGGATGCGTGAACCTGCATGCTGCTTGTTTCCTGAATTTTGCATACGAAACAGTGTTCTATCGTATTCGGCATGCTAGTAGGTATACAATGCGGAGATGTTCCGTACGATCTTAATTTTGTGAAAGTGCCTCGCAATTCCCGGCATGAATCTGTTGTTCACAAGAGTTTATAATGTTTGAAGCACCAGTGACGATATTTAGAGACAATGAAACTTTCATCCAAATGGAAAACGTATTTTTCAATTCAATCTCAAAATTAAAGTAGATAAGAAGAAGCAGAAATCACGAAGAATTTAACATACCTACCTACTTTTCAGTAATTAAATATCGCGATCTAACTTTCGCATCATGTTCTTATTTAAATCTCGTTAAATCTCGTTTTTATTAAACCTTTTATAATCGAATGTACCTATATCGTTCTGTCATTGCCTTTAACCCATTTATTTATATAATTTTTATGTTAAATTCATTTTACAATTTCACCACTTTCATCCAAGATAATCTACCTAGGAATTACTAAAAGAATTGTCTACAATATGGATTCTTTGAGTAACATTCTGTGACTAGAAAAATGGGGGAAGGAGATAACGAAATGTAATATGTAGGAAGAGCTGTGGTGTCGCTCATTCTTGTAATGTGGGGTCGGGCTAGAGGGGTTGGTGGTCAATGCAGGGTCGAGTCGAGTGGATACGGAAGCTGAACAATGCAGGAATTCCCGTGGGCAAGTCGTGCCCGTTAGTAGTTAATCGAATATCGACTAGGTCGAACAAGTGGAATCTCAGGTGATTATCGAGCAAGTTTCTATCGCTAAGGGTCTCTGGCTGCCTCAGTATATTGCATGTTTCCTACTTTATTTCTAGCTTTGGTTCGTCTGCTCCGTACGCGCGATCGCGTAATTTTTCTCTAGATGTTTCGAACAATTTTCGAGTAACTTCCAACTCCTAACTTCTAAAAAAGTACGTCTATGGAATTATGGAAAAATTCACTTTTAGATTGCTCCTCTTATCGGCATGGAAGCTGTGATAAATTTCTGTGAAATACAAAATCTGATGGGAATTTTATTTTGTAAGATACATGTAGCAGTAGTGAAAGATAGTTTAAATTTTGATTAATAATAAGTATAACTTGATATTTATACCAGATTAAGCCAATTATACCAATATATGTAATTTTAAAGCGTAGTATTAAATTAATTATGCAGATGTATAAAAATGTGTGTTTTAAACTTTCTTGTGACCACACTGTTGGTTTTAAACAGATAAATGTGATTTTTATTGTTTTTAAATACACCAATTTAATCTTTACTGGTCACCAACAACGCGATGTAGCTGGAATCAGTAGTTCAGGCGTAGCATTTCGTAGTCGTCTGACATGGGGCTGATATATGCGTGGTATTACTACTGTCAGTAGAAACGAAGTAATGGGTGTGCTTCATAGCAAGTACATATTTGGCTTTTCGATGGGTGTTCGTTCCTTTTGTCAAAATACATAGTGCAGCCAAAACACCTAATTCCTCCTATTACCAAGAAATTTGTATTATTCGACATTTGCGAACGAAAAAACTTTTCCATTATTTGTTTTTCAGGCAAGAAATAAAGCTTAGAAAGGAATTTATTTATAGTGTGTCATATTTTAAAAATACCTGCGATTTGTCTCAATATTTTCTCTTCGCTTGGATCAAAAACCTGCAAGTTAAATAAATTACAATAAATTAATGAAGTATATTCTGAAGGATTGAATCTTTTATGTGTTTATACATATTGGAATACAATATATTTATACACTATAATTATTTCACAGCTTATATTGATAATTAAAATAAGTACAATAACTTGTAAAAAGCTGGGACTATTTGTCGAATTTTTCGGTATTCGAATACTATTCGAATATCCAAGTATTCGAATACTATTCGAATATCCAAGTATTCGAATACTATTCGAATATCAAAGTATTCGAATACTATTCGAATATCAAAGTATTCGAATACTATTCGAATATCAAAGTATTCGAATACTATTCGAATATCAAAGTATTCGAATACTATTCAAATATCCAAGTATTCGAATACTATTCAAATATCCAAGTATTCGAATATAATTCGAATATCAAAGTATTCGAATACTATTCGAATATCCAAGTATTCGAATACTATTCGAATATCCAAGTTTTCGAATACTATTCGAATATCCAAGTATTCGAATACTATTCGAATATCCAAGTATTCGAATACTATTCGAATATCCAAGTATTCGAATATTATTCGAATATTTAAGTATTCGAATACTGATATATGCGAATAGTATGGTGTGAATTATAAAACAAGTTCTTTAGGCTCATTTGTCTGGGTGAAATATTGTAAGCTAATTTTGACCCACTTCACACCATACTATTCGAATACATCAGTATTCGAATAATAACATTCGAATACTTAAATATTCGAAGTTTATTCGTAGCATTCGAATACTTGTAAAATATTCGAATATTAAATTATTCGAATAGTCCCAGCCCTAGTAAAAAGTCGAATAAAAATTCTAAAGCAAATAATATTGTATGTACAGTTATGGTAACTATTAAGTAAAATATTTTTCCTTGACAGTTTTGTGTCCAGACAAGTCTGCTCGCAATAAACCGCTAGCCGAATTGTTACGGGTATTCTAATTGTTTTCGTTTGCGTAAACGTGGTTTATGGAACATCAGCATTGTTCAGCCAGAAAGAAAGCCGATCCCATTCACCGTGCTAGAGGCAGCCTATAAGCGAGGAAGTTTAACAAGTCTATAAGTGAAATTCAAATATGTACTTTGCATACATCAGAAAGTACTTTGGCGTGACAGGAAGGTAGTTTGTATGTCAACGCACAGCGTTTTCAAGTGCTACGGATTGAATACACCTCGCGTACCTACTTGACGACAAAAAGATTCAGTTACGCATTTCACAAGAAAAATTCTAATGACTTATCTGAAGCATGCAAATGTCACTTTTAAATAATATAAATATCAAGTAGATACCTTAAAGAATTAAAATTAAACTTATTTGTTCTTTTACTTTTCATATTCGTTGTTCGAAACTATCTAACCGGTTTCTTAAACTGTTTATGTTAAAATTAAGGGGCATATAAAATTGTGCTTTTCTCAGAGATATTTTAGTGTTGAAAGAAACGTCACATGATCAAGTTAATCTTTTTTTAGATGTTGGTATATTGATAATACCAAGGTCATCTTGCTGTTTTTAGTGCTATCGTGTGCTTTTAACCTTTTAGCAGTTTAATGTGCTTGAAGTACGACGATACGGACGTATAAAAACTCCTTCATTTTTAATGCCCTATTAAATGATTAAGTACCTATGTTACAGTCCATTTCTTGATACGATTGAGGCATAGAAAATAGAATTTTCTCAATAATACATGGTCAATTTAACGCTCAATATTGGAATGGTCTCTCCATTAGTGGCAAATTTGTAACCCAATTTGCTGTGTAACGTCAAACGTGACCACAGCGTAAGCTATTCCCACATGGCTGACCGCACACCAGACATTTCTACTTACCCATCTCACCTGGTAGAAATCCACTGCTGACAAAGGAACCTGAAGACGGTACTTTTTCCCGCCATTCACCAACCCTTCTCTATACTCACTTTCCTCACCAATCAATAACCTACAAACGCAGATATCCGAGGTAAGACCAGCACCAGAACAAGTTCCTTGCAATAAAAAACATACTGCAACCTATACAGTTTCACTCAGGACTCTACACGTGCCCAATCAATCCCTAAAACACCCAAAAAAATCCTTCATCCCTTAGGTCTAAAGACGTACACCCTGTGAATCCCCAAAATTGCAATAATCCATCCTCAAGATCTACAAAAACTCCATAAACCACGTATCTCCACTCCGTCCAACTGCCTTTGAAGCAGCACAGACCGACCAGTTCTCCATACACTGTTACCCCGACTTTATCCTGCAGTTTTCCCCTATACAGCTAACCGCCGTCTTCGCGCAATTGATAAGGCCAAACGGCGCCAGGTAAAGTCGGGACGATTCACAGTCTGGTTGGTTCCGGTCGGCGTGTGCAGACCGCACATGCACACTCACCCCTCCTCCCTCCCCCCTCGCTCTCTGTCCGTTTCTCCCCCCTGCATGCATGTGTCGATGTTTGCGTTTGTTTTAAGGAGGAAAAGCGAGGTCAGGTCGATTGTCAGCTCGCGAGACCTTGACTCAGTGGCCGCAAGTGGGCAGAGCGCTTGCGCGGTACTACGGCCGGGTTACCCGTTTCCCACCCCCTTCGCCGGCGCCGACCGGGACGCGAGCCACCCCTAGCATGCTACTACCGTTACTACTACTACGCCCTGCCCTCTCTCAGACCTCTCATGACCAACCCCCCCCCTTCCCCCGGCCCCTACGCTCCCGACCCCTCTACCAACCCCTTGGCCACTCTTCCCCCGCTGAATCAAGCCACCCCTTTCTACGTGTACGGTTCGATTCTCCTACGTAACCAATTAATAAACACGTCACGGCAGGGTGCAAGGCACCGGGCCGGGAGCCGCGCGCGCGCGCACTCGGCCGCCCTCGAGGACCGATATCCTTGTACGGGAAAAGAGGAGATATTTGCCGTGACTGGGTAAATTTTAATGTCGAATCGAAATTGGAATTTGTGATCATTTAGGTGCGATTTACAGCAACGTTGATTTGAGTGATAAGCATCGCGGTTTTTTTGTGTCACATTAGAGTGGCCCTTATTTTCAATCTGCGATATCTTTTGCTCTCACCCCATAATATGGTTCCATTTCATAAAAAATAGTCCCTGAAAAAGAATATTGCAATCGGACAACAGGAAAGAGTGCCGACCCAGACCTCAAAGTATAGGATTCATCAATTGTTTGAATTTGAAGAATTTCTCGAAAATGGTAAGCCCTATCGAAATTTTGTTCAAATAAAATTAAAAGAGCACTCAATTTTCTACAATTACTGTATATATAAGTTTTTCGTGCTTCCAACCATTTTTTAGATAATAGCGTTTGAAAATAGAGAAATCGGCTCTTCGCGCCTCCCACCTGTACGGCGTGACGTATTGTCTATATTCAAACGCTATTATCTAAAAAGTGGTTGGAAGCACGAAAAAATTATATATACAATAATTGTAGAAAATTGAATGCTCTTTTAGTATTGTTTGAACAAAATTTCGATAGGGCTTACCATTTTTTAGAAATTCTTCAAATTCAAACTATTGATGAATTTTTTATGAAATGGAACCATATTAGCGGGTGAGAGCAAAGAAATATGAAAACAAATTCGGTACGTATAAATAAGAACGAGTAAAATAGTGACTCGCAGATTTGAATACACGATCGTTTTATAATTTCTTTGCGCACGAATTGGCGTGTGAGGAGTTGCTCCGTCAGCTTCTTTTGTTGTAATTGTTACTTATAATTAATTATATACTAATTACCCGACTTTTATACTTTCATAACTTCAAATGCCGGCCAGATATGTGAATACGTCAATTCCAGTCAAATCTGTAAGTCACTGTGTATACATACGTGGTGGTG
Organism: Andrena cerasifolii; assembly: GCF_050908995.1. Classification (NCBI taxonomy): domain Eukaryota; kingdom Metazoa; phylum Arthropoda; class Insecta; order Hymenoptera; family Andrenidae; genus Andrena; species Andrena cerasifolii. Next base: position 4,319,038 of record NC_135125.1, on the reverse strand, counting down.
GACGGCGTTCAATTAAAATTTCGGACGGGTCCTTCGGCTACTCTAAATTCAAATATTCGTCGATGGAGTCACGGGTGGGTGGGTGGGGTAGAGGGGGGGGGGGGTGAGATACGGGGATGAATAAAATATATGTAGGGTCGAGTACGTGGGAGGAATTGTTTTGGTGAAATTGTGGGACGAGTCGGTTAGGAGGGTGACGTTGTAAACTGGGGCGGCTTTAGGTCGATGTAGTGGTGCAACGTTTTAAAGTAGATTCGCCGCGAGTTTTGGAGATATTTTATGTTTTATGATTGCTCCTTTTTTTTCGCGGAGAACTGTTTGCAACGCATTCTCAGCGCTTTGGGGAGGACCATTTCTTGGCCCAACGTTATCGCGAATTCCAACGCATCGTGAAATTATTACGCGAAAATATGCAGCAGCTTCGACACACTTGTGTCCACAATACATTCGTACGTGCTGTAAATTAACGTTTGATAGAGAATCAATGAATATTCAAGTCGTAATGAGGATTTTATTTTCATTCTTTAAAAATTGCAGTATATTCAACATCGAATTGGAAATGCGTCGCTCTAATTTTTTAGATTTCCTCATTTAAGAACAGAATTTCAAGGAAAACTTATGCTAGTTACATAATTATTTTTATGTGTAAAACGTACAGAATTGTATAGCTACGCTTCAAGGGTGAGTTATCGGGGGATAGGTGCCTGTTAGTGACTCCGAGTTTGAGCGTAAATTAATTACAAGTAATTCTAAGCAAATTGTATTTAATATATCTAATTTGAATAATACTACGAAGTGTCGTGCATTCGTGTCTTTGTAATGCTAAATGCAACCGCAGATTAAATTGGAATACTTCCTTTCATCTGCAGAAGATCATAACCACATGCATGGAGTTTAAACGAACCTTGGTATACATGAATTAATCAAATGCACCTGGTTGAAGGCATTACACTCTTGAATAATGATCTTTCGGAATATATTCGGCCGCCTCTCTTTGGACACCCTTATTTGCATGCGAGGCAAACGCATCGTATGTATGAATTAATGAAACCTGAATTCTCTGGGGCATCAATCTCCCCACGAGAATGAGTTGCTCGTTTTTCCCTCCGTTTCCCGAAAAAAAAAACTGTTTTAATCCACGACATTACCACCCTTGAACCTTGAATCAAACAGACCTCCTCCGTTACGAACTGACACACATATCCTGAAGATCGAATTCTTCAAGTGTTGGGTCAAGTCTCGCCCTTCCAGAAATGCAGATCGAGAGGAATTATTCTGTGTATGATTTAAATTAGAAATTCTAAAAAAATGGTGGAAATCTAAGAAATTGGACTCACGAATTTCCTTCAAATACAGAAACCCTCGTTGCATCTAGTTTCTGTGTTTTAAATCAAATTGAAGTGTACTGTAGTATTACAGTAAGTGCAGTAAATTACAGTTATCTGGTGGTGGGAAATTGAAATAAATGTTTGTTCTACTTTCTAAAAATTTCAAGAAGGGATGAGTAATGCGTTTCAAGTAACTAGTGCAGTGTGCATCTCAAATGGTATAAGATTACTGCTGATTCTCTCTGGTGTATGTATAGCAGGGCTGGGCCAAAGAGGATAAGATAGAGTGGAAGCATCCATAAAAGACCGTGTTTAGAAGTAATATACGATATTCAGCGCCATCTGGTGCCTCAGGCCCTCGAAATTTCGACAAAGAAGCAATATTTAAAAATTTTAAGGTTAGAAATGATTGAATTCAAATATTAATTAAAGGAGAATGTATAGTGATTGTGCAAGTAAGTTTTCAAAACGGGCAAATGCAATGAAACATGGTTTATGTAGAATTATTAAAGATTTAACAAAAATGAAGATTTCTTATTTCATAGTTTTCTTTCCTACAATCTCTTACCAATGATGACGCGAGTGTGACCTAATATTCATGAATTTTGGGTAAATACAACTGACTTGGACTTAGGTGGATTCCCAAGGTAACGTCTCTGAGAGTGAGATATATTTATATGTATTGTAAGATTAATAAATTTATTTTATTATTATGAATTCAATTTCATTTAATGAGAAATGCATACCTACATCTCCTTTATTCATAACAATAAAGCAAACGACAAAACTAATTACAAATATTTTAAATTCACGTTTCGCGAACTTCATTAATCATTACTTCAATTGGTTTTATATTACATTTATATATTTATTTCACAATTTTCATAAATTTCATTTGCTCTGATTAACTTTTTCGAATTTCAACCATCACACAAGCAATTCGTATTATATGATTACACTACATTATGTACATAACATAATAATACCTACATTATATTACACTATTCTTTTAGTCTGTTATAAGCCACATTTTTCAAACTTCGCGCTATTTCCTTTAATACATCGATCGAACGGTGGAGGCGCTAGCATCTAAAATCACCTTCAGTTCGCTTCAACCCTTGGACCATATATACTTATAGACACGGCTTCAGATAACTGCCATGACGCAAAGATTAAATCATCTACGTGACGTCACATGTGGGCAAAGTAACGATGGAAGTTACAGCGATATATAAATATTTCCGAAAATGCAATTTAATCATTGTCTTTGCAATTCTTTATACAACATGTTTGCACCTTTATTAATAATTATTCAAAACTTATTCACAGAAAAAGATATAACCTCACTTGTACATATGGTACGAGGTACTATCCACCATTTTGAATTATCTTTTGCCCACAAGTGACGTCACTTTTGCCTGTTATCTTTGCTTCGCTATGACTCGTGGCTTCATATAGAGCAGGCCGTGTCTATAGGTACATATGGTCTAAGCTTCAACCGCTATACGGCCGGCTTATGGGAATCTCGTATCCATAGTATATATATTAGTGTAGTGGGGACTGTGCGGCCCGCGGCGGCGAACGAGTTGCTCAGCCCTGACGTATAGTGGTAGAAGGGGATGGTTGAATTTTTCAACAACTACTTTCAAAATTAAAGCGAAAACTTTCTCCTGTTATTTACGACTCTCCTCCGCCTTCCTTCAAGGTCGAAAGAATGAAAGAATCAGTAGCATTCCCGACACGTGCCAAATTATCGACCCCGGCTTTCTTAAATTATTCCTTAACCTTCTAAAAGAGTGATGCTGTTTTGAAGATTCATCCTCAGGTTACAAAAACAGACCAGAGTTCCATTTTACCATTTGCCCATGTTTCAAATTTCATATTACCCCTACGGAATAAATACACCACTTCACAAAACTGTTCGATCGTTTCTGATCAGAAATGAATTTAATTAAAATTCACCCCTGAAGACCACCCATTTCAGTGACACCCTGCATAAAGTAAGCTAAAATTTTCAAATTTCCCACACAACTGTCAAAAGAGTACATCTGCAAGATTTAATGAAAATATAACCACGTATTTATCAAGTAAAAATTCAAAGTCTAATTACTGATAACTTTACGAACGTCAGAAAGTATTCATTGACACTAATTCTGAGTCCATGATGAGCCGTTTAAACAGAAGTCTTTCGTTCAAATTTCTCGCTGCAGACTTTTGAACTTGAATATTGCTTCCTCTCATCTTTACCCATTCGCCGATACAAAGATCTCGACGCGAGAGACCGTATGTAGGAGCTTCGCGTTGGATCGTACGCTTTCATCCAGGGATGCAGACCCCGCTCACGTTTAGTGGGCGTTGATATTGACCCGATACCTACCGGTGCCCGACAGCATATGTATAAACGATGCGTTTCATCGGAACAGAATCGGTCGGCGATCGGCTGTGCGATTTGTCTGCAGATACACGACTCTGTTCCATGGTATTCTCATCGCCTCTCCACAGAATGATCTCTGCTCTTTACCTGCACTGCTCATAAGTTCACAAAATGTGATATTTGGTACAGACTGAATACTTTTCACTGCTTTTAATTTAAAATACTAGCTAAAGTAATATTTGTTAGAGTTTGTCAACAAATTTGCAACGTTTTTCAGAAGTATTCCACATAGTTTAACCCTTCGTTGGCACTCTTGGTTTGAGCCACCCGTAAGCAGATTTTGACGCTCTGTAGGTACCTTCTATATACAAAATAAATAGTTTTTTTTCCAAAGCTGACGTGCAAACTATTTTTTCTCTCAAAGTATTATATCCCAACAACAACTCTGCAGATTTGTAGCTTCTAATATTGAAATTTGTAAAAGTTACAATTTTTTAAAGATTTTCTTCGTTTTTTTTTTCGACATGTGGTAATCTAGATTTTTTTTACAAAACTGCGATAAAATTTCAATAAAAAACTATTGAAATACATTCTAGAGACCTTGCAATTGATCCATGATTTTTTCCATAATAATTGGATTCTTTAGATGAGAATGGCAGTCGTTCAAAAGTCTCTCTGGGTGTGAGCCACCCAGGTATGGCAAAATTGATCGAAAAAGGAGGTGTGTCAACGAAGGGTTGAATGTGTTCTCAAATCTCATTGCAGCCAGTAAGTGTTTAGATTATAGATGAAACTTTACTTCGAATTCAGATAATTATATTTGATAATTATTTCTTGGTTCTTCACTTTTATAAGATCTGACCCTACGGGCTTTATAAATTTAGTAGCAGTGATATGTTAATAAATAGGCAGGCAAAGGTTAGTTAACGTAGCGATGCACAGTGTGTCGAAGTATATGGGCGGCCGGGACAAAACTCATAACTTCTGAATTAATCAGTTTTCGACCTAAGTACCCTAAATACTTTTTTAAAGAGGATACAAAGATGCATGGATTGATGAAAAAAATAAAATAAAATTACATTTAAAAAATTAAAGCGATCTTATGTTTTTTATTAAATAAAAAGTTTTTTGCCAATTTTTTCGGTTACAGTTTGTTGTCACATGATTACTGACTAACTTTTGTTTGAAAAACATTTTTATCAGTTTATCAGGAATGCGTGAAAAAATTCGGGACAAAGGTTAAAAGATTAACACTTATTCGATTTTTTTAAAATATATTTTCTAAATCAATTATATGCACAATGAGAAAAGGCGAATGTTTAGACTAACATAAGTGTCTTATGCTTTCGCGGGACGCACGAGAGGACCCCCAGCGACTACGCTAAGGGTCGGAGCAGTGAAAGTCTGAATAATGATTTTAGCTATTTATTCTGTTTCGTGCAAATTCGAGCAGTTGAAATTGACGTTAATATAAAGTTTAATAATCCCTAAATTAATATACAAAATATCACGGAGGTATTTTTTGGAATTTTTTTTAAAGTCTCATCGAATTTGATAAACATTTAACATAAATAATTAGTACAAATTGTTACTATTGTAAATAACTGACTCGGCAGTTTTGAGGGTATGACAGTATTAAACACAACTTATAAAAACCAAATGAAAAGCGTAAACATTCTGCCAATGGCACGTGTTTGAAAAAATGCCCCGAAATTTGTAATGAATTTCTACTATCACTTTTAACAACAAATTAGTAAATTCAGCAGAAGTTATGGGTAACATTGAAACCCACGTTCCTTTATTAACATTTTAAGATACAAGAATTTGTGGATCAAACACTTCGGATTCTTCACTTTTTTTCCATATACTCGTAACTTAATGAAAAATTAGTTTTTTGTGTTCGACAAACACATTCTGTGAAATCTTTCAGGGTTTCGATAGCCTGCAATATTTTTCTCCCTCCAATGAATCTTTCTCAGGAGATATTTTCCAGGAACTAAAATAAATGCCAGCCCTGATTTAACCTTCCTCTTTTAGCTAATCACTGATCCTTCCACGTCTTCCCATCAAGCATCTGAAGAAAGTATAAGGGAAGTGAAGCAGCGATTTCCAATACTATTATTAACATATATTGTAATTTCTAGAGGAACAACCAGAACCATTGACTTTGAACATCTACCCTTGCGGCGCAACACTGGCACCCCTTTCCGTTTTACCGCCCCCGGTTAGCTTATCGCGCATAACCACTAGCACTGAAAACGAATTAGTGTCCATTAAATTCTACCGATAACTAAAGGTATAATAACAGTAATTTACTAAAAAATTCCCAGCTGACAAAGATCCCCCAGGGCTTGGGGCTTGTTCCATGGGTGATTGTTCTCAGGAAACATGCCCTCAAGACGGAAACTAGCGATCTTGGGACACCTGAGCTGGCTCACCAGTGCTGAGACCTTGCGACAGCTTACGGAGTACATTTTCAAAGAACTTCTATTAATCTTTGTATAGTCTTGCAGAAATACTTTCCCCTTCATTTATGCAGCGTTGATTCGGTAAAGTAGTTGAACACTTCCATCGTGTATTCATCTGTCATAAACAAGAAATATATAGCAAGGATATAGCATTGCTTCGTATCCACTTAGCTCAAAGAAGAGGCGAACTACTTAATTTTACCACCTTAAATAACTGTTTAGTCAAATATTTTCTGAACATCTTTCGTACAAAATTATATGGTTTCGATGAGTATTCTAGTTTTGCGCACTGCCTTTTCTACTTTATAAATCAATTGCCGAATGGTTATTTCACCATCGCAAGGAAACTCAAATTCTGAGGTGAATAGTAATAGTGTACGTGTGACCTACAGCCAACTGTTACTGATACTAAGAAACCAAGTTTTAATCTTGCGGGCACATACCGTGCATACAGGGTCGAGGTACATATGTAACGAACTTTGTTTCTTAGTATCTCACTAATTGTAAATGTCAGGCCGCATGTGCTCTCACGGTTTTCTCCCCAGAATTGCACAGTAAAATATCGCGCGTTCTACTGGGAACCCGAAAATAACGCTAGACATTGTCACGAGAAGCCAAGGTACAGTACCGCAAGGGTGCAGTTACTTACAAGTTTGTTCACATAAGTTCAGAAGAATAACTGAGGAGTGATTTTTCAAAAGGACGTATTTGCCTTTTTAACCTTGAAGCAAATTTTGATGGCATCGTCTTAATATTCTTAAATTACATCCTCCAGTGGAACGAAACGCTACAAAATAGGTTTATTCCTTTTTGAAAAATTGAAGTGAAAATACATGTTTCGTAGAAAAGGTCGATATTTCCAAGTTCGTCTGATGACATAGTGAAATAATTTTTTAGTCTGAAACATAAGGGACATCTTTCCTACACTCCTCTAGGAAATTATGTTGTTGTTTGTTTTTATTGTTTTCCTGTGTTTTAAGCAGCATGGCGTTTCAAGCTTATTTTGGCTTATATTGCCCAACGAACTATAGTCCCATTTTTTTTGTTTCCTCCTCTCTCCTTCGAGTCCCAGCAGCAGCAGCGCACCGGGAGAAAAGTGGTCTCCCATCTTTCCCCAGTACACCGCCCCGTGATGCTTAACCTCGGCGATCTAACGAGAACCAGTGTTTTAGGAAATTATAATGAATTCAAAACAAAAGGAACTTAAGGGTGGATTGTGCCCTGTTGGGTCGAAAAATAGGTAATTCTTTAGGAATTTTTTGTACAGAAACGGCGCGATAAATTAATTTCTTTGGCAGACTCTTTTATTGTATCTTGAGTTATTGTTCTGAAATTTTGTGTGACAGTGAAAGAAAAAGCATGGCAGATACAGAATGCTGACTGAGAGCGCTGACAAAAAATCGGGTGGTCCTGGCGTTGAGGGAAAGTACTGTAAAGGTTACCTGAAACACAAAAAGGAAAAGAGATTCTTAATTTATATGAACGTAGCTATCTTTCTTATTTAAAGAAGTTTTCCCGATTTTAGGGCAAAACCTTTTTCAGACTCAAATCAGGGCGCTTCATCTTCTTCAAAAGACTGCCATTTTATCATGTTTCTATTTTTTTTAACCCTTTCGATACCGCATACATTTCCGCGAAAGTGTTTTTAACTAATTTTTTTTTTTAAACTATTCGAGTGGTCCACACAGGTCATCAGATGGATGCCGGATATATCCGGCGCTGGTACCGAAAGAGTTAATGCATCTACTACCGTAGATAGCCACATTCATATAGATTAAGTATTTCTTTCCTTTTTGTGTTTTAGATAAGCCTTACAATACTCTCCATCAACGCCAGGACCACCCGATTATTTTTCAGCGCTCTCTCTGTATCTTCCAAGTTTTTTTTTTCACTGTCACACAAAAATTCAGAAAAATAGTTCAAGATGCAGTAAAACAGCCTGCTAAACCTCAAATTAATTTGTCGAGCCGTTTTTGTACAAAAAATTCACAAAGAATTAACTGTTTTCCTTATAAGACTTACCCAACATATACTAAATTAGTTTAAAAATGTACTCGTGGTATCTTTGGAATTATACATGGCAAAACGTTTGTGTTAACCGTACACATATTTACTCCACTTATCAAGCATTTGAAAAAAAGTAATGTGCACATTACAAAAGGACTTATTTCCAAATGCTTTTATAACAAAAGGACATATTTCCAAATTGTTTCATATAAAAGTGCTTATTTCTTATAGTTTCCACCAAAAGGGCTTATTTCCAAATTATTTTTCAAATAACTATTAAAACAATGTCGCTAAATTTAAAAGAATGCCGGTACTAGGTGGAAGAATAAAATGTACGTGTACTAATAAAGAAGAACAATTTTTTTTAATAAACGAAGGTAGCACAGTGTTTTGCGATTATCTAAAATTTGTTCTATGCGGAAATGTGCCCTTTTAAAAAATCACTGCTCAACTAATTCTGAAAGCTGTTATCATGCTTTTGCTTCTTGATGCCCAGTATCGCTCCGCCCTAATGCCTAGCTTGACATCGCATGATGCATAGTTTTAATATTCGAAATAAGACTACGCACATAATATGGTCGAACGAAGATGAAACTCTTTCGTGAACTTTGCGAGTGACTTAACTCATGCATCACATATCCCCTTTAACACCGCGCAACTTTTACATCGCACATTATTTAGACAACAATTTATTTAGAAGGTATTTAACGCAATGCAGTTTGATACTCCACTGTGTAATCACAAATTCAGTGTTGAAGACTGACAACATCCAAGTCATTTTGCTGGAATGCCCTAACCTCTCATATGAAAGACATCTACTCAATATTAAAGAAAATGAAGTTGATTTGAATGAATCTAAACACATCCAAAACGAAATACAATTTTTCAAAGTGTTACATTTACTTGATCGCTTATAATAATTGACAACTAGGTTTTATACAAAAACCGACTTTTGAAGAAAAAAACAGTTTTTCGAATTCCACTATTCTCAAAAAACTCGTTAAACCGGCTTTCGAATTTTCACCAAAAAATAAAATTCAAACAGAAAATAAATATTTGTATGCATTTTAAAAATTTTCAGTTTCTTTTTAATATTTATGGAATTACAAAAATACAACAAAATAAAATATAACTCTATCTATATAAATCAAATAAATAAAAAAATTAAAATAACTAAAATTATTACAATTTTTTAGTTCATTTAATATTTATGGATCTTCAAAAATATAACACAATAAAATACACTGTACAAAATGAAATGAAAAAAAAACTAAAATAACTAAAATCCGTACAAAATATAAATTATAAATCTTTATTTCATTTAGTACAGTTCTTCCGAAAATATGAACTCATGAAAATTATTTTTACAGTAAAATGTTACCTACTACAATACGCTTATGTCCGAAACGATTTCAAGTCAAAATATTTCTTTTATATTTCCTTCTCAAATGATCCAGTCATTCCCAAGAGCGTGGGTCAGTTTCTTTTGCAGTGGTCCGGGAAAACATTTCCTTCACCGCCATTTTGTACAATTTTCCATAAAAAAAAAATATTCTAGCAAATTAAAGATTGCTTTAAAACTATGTAAAAATATCCAGGCCCAGTATTTTTATTTATACGACCAAAAAAAATCCCAAACTTTTTAGTGGTTTCTGGGTGGGGTCCCCTTCGCGACCAGCCACTTTAAAGTCCACGAGAGGTCACGAATGAGCCGACCAGCCAGGCGGGACAGAAGTGAGCGCGGGGTTAAGGTCGATTAATAAATCTTCGTTGCCGATTATTGACAGGAGAGCGTGGCATCTGTTTGGCTGCAGCCTGTCAACGCTAACAATAACGAATGCCCGATACGGAGCCAGCGATGGCGTTATCCCGCGGACGGGCGCTGATGGTCGCGTTTTTCAGAGAGTCTCGCCTCGCAGGCGCGCCCTGTCAGTATGCATAACCTATTTTTTCCCGTGCATCGCTCCATGCTCCCACGTGAACCGAATAATGAAAGCCATCGCCCTGGGAGAGCGGTCTGAATCTTTTAGCCGACGTGGTTCCATGTAACGCGCGCGCACGTGCGCGGTATGCGCCTTCGTTTGCCCCCGACGCGTTGCGTAATACGTCCGCGACGCTGGCCTCTGGAAGGTACACGTCATTTAACCTTTATCCTGTCGTTCGAACGGGAATCACGGCTACCCAGGTAACGACAATAGAAGGGGGTGGTTCGTTCCGCGCAACCTTCCCCTCTAGGGCGCTGTTAAAATTCCTGAGAACCAGCCTGGTCGTTGGTGGAGTGACCCAACAGCACCGTCTGTTGCCCGTTTCTAGCGAAATGGCTGCTCTAAGGAGGGTGCATCGCATGACATTTTATGGTGGCACACGTGTGTTGCCATTATTCGATTGTACAGCGATATTACCCTTTTCAGGGGAATCTTTTGTGCTTTTATTTGACTAGGTTTTTCTAATGGCCGGGAACAGACTGAATTTGAATTTTAAATTGGGGTGTATCGAAGGGTACACACAATGGACTTACTAATCTGCAGGGTGGTAATGAATGGTGGTTGTGGGAGCTGCTATTGTTGAATCGTCGTGGCTATTCGAGTTGCTGTAGTGAATTAGATGTCGAGTTAGGTTTGCCTATCGAGTGTGAAGGTGAGGATTTAGGGTCCACAGAGGGCTAAGGTATGCAAATACTCTGTTTCTAGTTATTTTTATTTATCGAGTCACTTTTGGATTGGGGATGCTGGAGGAATAATCTCTGACCTTAGTCAGGAATATATTTAAGCTTGCTGTTAATAGTAAAAGGGTGGAATATTATACGACTGTGAATTAGATGTCGAGTTAGGTTTGCCTGTCGAGTGTGAAGGTGAGGATTTAGGGTCCACAGAGGGCTAAGGTATGCAAATACTCTGTTTCTAGTTATTTTTATTTATCGAGTCAGTTTTGGGTTGGGGATTCTGGAGGAATAATCTCTGACCTTAAGCAAGAATATATTTAAGTTTGCTATTGATAGTAAAAGGGTGGAATATTATACGACTACTATTTGGTACTGTAATAACTCTAATCTTCTGCTTGACAACTGGATTTCAATTCTCCTACGATAAAGTCTTGATTCTTTGATAACTAACCCTCGACTGTCTTGAATCACTCGTCCCACTGCGTTTTCATTCATATACACGTAAAATCGTGCCAAGTGCATTCTGCAAATTTACATGGGCTCAAACTCCACTCGCGACTCCGTGTTTAAACCTAAACAAGAGCTCGACTTTTCTCACTAAACATTCACACCTGAGGCACGCAAAGTTCATTCATTCCACAACACACTCCTCCCTCATTCTTTCACACACTACGTTTCGTAAGCCATTCAGTAGCTTCCTCAGCAAATTTGTTGTGTAATATAAAATGGACGCAGTCTAGCTGAACAGAATTGGGGAAAGTCTGAAGTCATGGGAAATACATAGGGAAAGAATGTGTGCTTTCGTATCTACCGTGTTTATTTTTTTACCGTCACACAAAAATTCAGAATAATAGTTCAAGATACAATAAAACAGCCTGCCAAACCTCAAATTAATTTGTCGAACCGTTTTTACCGTTTTCCGTCTCCTTAAGGTAGGTTCTCCTATCCGCGACTGGACGCAACGTCGAGAATTTCAAAGTCGATTTTCTCGAAAATGAAGCGCGATATAAAAAAAAGTGTCTCTTTCTTTTCGATTTACAACAAGTAAATAAGTCGATAAGAAGGAATAAAATTTTTTGATATTGCGTTTCATTTTCGAGAAAATCGACTTTGAAATTCTGGACGTTGCGTATAGGACAACCTACTTATATCAATGAACATCACGAGCGTTGCGGGCGCAAGTGCAATTCGCCCCTAATAGTTTAGAATATTTTATTAGTTTAGCCGATAAGTAATACGGTTAAAGACATTTCGAGAACGTTGTATCAACAAACAATTGTCGATCGTAGGTTGAGTACTTCGCTTATTGCAGACGTTTAAAGTGAAAGCGACGAAAGAGTATATTCAGCATATTATGTTACCCGAGTTTAACAAAGTAAATAACGCAACTGTTAGCTAAAAGATATTTGTCAAATATATAGGTAGATTATTACAATAAATTAGCGCCAACACTGGGGTTAGGAAAGTCGAAAATATAAGTGAAGAATTTTTCAAGGATATCGAACAACATAGGTACTACAGATTCGTAAAAATTGATCATTGACAGAAATCAACGTCACGTAACAGAGGTAGGGTAGACCGGGTCGAATCGGATCACAGGGCGAATAGGATCGAAATAAGAATTTAATCCATATTTCTTACATCGCGATAGAAATGAGCATTCCGATCGTTCGTGGTACCTCGTCCCTCTCACCCGCACCTACCGCAAAAGTCCGCTAATTGTTTTAAGTCATTGTTTAGAGCTGGCATACGTTTTCAGTGACATGGACGTTTGCGAACATTACAATTCTGGTCCGAATCTAACCTACGTAATCTGCAATTTCGTGTTTAAAATAAAAAGTAAGCTTGAAAATTCCAATGTGTTTATTATTATTAGTTTGCACGGTGTCCAAGTTTAGTATTTGATGTATTTTAGACTATTATGTCATAATATGTTTATGTGATCTACACCCTTTGAAATACTTATATATGGGGCTAATCGGATCACGTTATTTGGGGTGGATCGGATCACTCTTTATTTTCATTTGAGTGTTTTTATAAATTATAAATATGGTAATTGTTTATATACAGATGGTTAGTATGTGCACAAAAAAGAGCAATCAGGAATCATGGTGTCCAAAAAAAGATTAAGGAATCTGTGATAAAAATTCAATTTAGAGAAATGACGAAAAACATAAATAAATTAATGGTCACTCGACTTCACTGTCATTAAATTAGATTTGTTTAAGTTGATGCTAAAGATTTCGTCATGAAAATTTCAGTTTTCTTTTCAGAAATCTATGGGTTATCCGATTCGCCCCAAGTTTCGGGGTGAATCGGATATTTCTTACTTTTTGGTTTTTTGTTTGCAGAATAAACATTTTTAAGGTTGAATTTATTTTCTATTATTAATCTTAAAGCGAGAGGTGTACTGGTCACGAATATATAATAAAAAAATTACTTTCTGAAGTTCGACTAGTATTTTTTTACCGTCAAACACAAAGTGATCCGATTCGCCCCGGTCTACCCTGCCATAAAATCACACTTACAAAGCAATTAAAACGATTTCCAAGCGGCCCGCGTCTACCCAATTCCCCACTTCTCTCGTCCCTGAAAAAGCAACGGTGCTCGGTACAACACGGACCTACCAACGAGCCATCTCCGTAAATCCTGCTTTGGGGGCAGCTTAGCCTCGGAAGAGTTAGCAAGAGTCACTTGGTGCCATTACCGAATACCGATCCATTAGCGAACGAATCGTGTCAGTCGATTCTTTCTGCCGTTGAAAGCGCCTCCACCTTTCGTCGTGATTGCATTCGACCTGCCACAGGCAGAACCGTGGCGGGACCGGCGGGGGTTGTTGGGTGGTAGCTGGGCAGAAGTAGGGGCTGGAGGTGAAGAATGATGTAATCGATGCACAAGGGTAGGAGCCGTGGTCGCGACACTTGGCCTTTGCGTTTCTCGACGATGCTCAAAACCATGGCAACCGGGGAGGAAAGCGGGCGCGCGTCCTCCCCCTACCTCGGGCTTCTTCGTGGAAAGTGCTCAAGGAAAAAGGCTGAAGGGGGATCAAGTTAGCGAAGGACGTGTCTGTCCTTGAGAGAATCGGGGAACCTCGAACTCCTCTTGTTTAAGTTCGAGAGACGCGTCTCCGCTGGCCTGCACCTCCGGACACCCTCGGAAATGGAGGTGCGAAAATGGGAGTAACCGAAGGAATTACTAATTGGAAGGTCGAAGGTCGGCCGAAAATCAAAGCAAACGAACCTGACGCTTTGTAATATATATACGAGCATTTCAAAATGATGCTTCGCGTGCTAAATTACAGTATACCTCGGGGAGGGTTCAGCTCGTTTTGCGGGATGCGTGGTTGAGGGATGAATAGGTACTTTTCGACGGTATTTGAGGGTATTTAGAAATTGGGGGATTCGGTGGAAATAATTGGGGAAGAAATATTAAGGAATTTATGCTTTGAGGTTTTAAATATTTTTTTTTTATATTATAGAGTACCTACCTATTTACAATCTTCTCAGAATGAGCAATAAGTAAATGTTATGGCAATGATTGAATTGCGTGTAGGGAACGTTCCGTTGAACGTTCTCTTTCTTTTTAATTAACTAAGTAATTGTTTGACAGTTGCTGTAAATATAGAATTATTGTGATTTGTTTAGTCACCTTTTCGTGGGAAAATTACAGAGTACTGGCAAAAGTACAGAGGCTGAACTTTAAACTGTGTTGAAGTAGATTTTCTAAAAATTTGACGTCAAATTTTGGTACTGGAGAAAATCTCCTAACTCTGCTTACACTGTCCAACAAAATTCTTATAGGTTTTCGTGCGCTGAAAACGAATTCGCAAACCATTTGTCACCATCACCCTCAGTTTTTAAAAAATTCGATTTTCAAAAAAAACTGCAAATTTTCAAATTTGAACATCGTTTCTGTCAAAACGGAAATAGTTATTCGGTTGGTTGTTCCGCCAAATTATTCTATAAACCCTCCCGGACACAACGATATAAGTTATGATTGAATTATAAGCAATTAAATATGTTGAAACAACGATCAAAGGGAAAAGGACACCCGAAGTGCACCAATTTTTGCAGACATCTTGCTGTATATTTTAAAAACTACGGGTCTAGGAGAAAAATTGACTGCTCCACGCGATGCAGCAGAAAATTTTCTTTCGGGAACCACTAACAGAAGTGGTAAGTCACGTTTTGTTTTCAATACAGAAGCGAAATAGTTTGGCAAAACGTGCGGCGCGGACAGTGGTACTCACGCGCGTTACGCGATTCTGTAACGCTAAGCGGCAGTGGCTCGCGCGCGGCCGTTGACTACCACTGTCCGCGCCGCACGTTTTGCCAAACTATTTCGCTTCTGTATTGAAAACAAAACGAGACTTACCACTTCTGTTGATGCTTTCCAAAGGAAAAATGTCTGCCGCGTCGCGTGGAATGGTCAGATTTTCTCCTAGACCCTTGGTTTTGGAAATAAATTGAAAAATATCTGCAAAAGTGGGTGAATTTCGGGTGTGCTTTTCCCTTTGATCGTTGTTTAAACATATTTAAATGTTCATAATGCAATAATAACTTATATCGTTGTATTCGGGAGGGTTTATAGAATAATTTGACGCGACAAGCAACCGAATAACTATTACTGTTTCCAAACAAAAAATGATCAAACTTGAAAATTTGCAGTTTTTCTTCAAAATCGAATTTCTCAAAAACTGAGGGTGATGGCGACAAACGGTTTGCAAATTCATATTCAGGACGAAAAACTCTACAAGAACCACCCAGTGGATATTGCGGAACAAAAATCATGTTGGACAGTGTTATATTTATACATACACGTGGTACTGATGTGAAAGAAAATATTGTAGATAAATGTTTTATTACATCATAGCAGGCCTTTCACGTGTTCACTGTCCTGAACCTTTATTGCACTAATTACACATATTTTATTATACCTACCCTGCAAGTATAAAATCCCTTTCCTAACACCCTTTACATTATTATTCCTCGGTAGGACACAAGTTCCACACTACTGGAAATATTTATTGTATCACTCGAATATTTAACACGACGTCACTTAAATCTCACTTAACATCAGCATTGCGATAATATTATGACGCGATTACCAAATAGATATTCAGAGCTCCATATCTTGGTGAAAATAATATGGATATCAAACACTAGTCCCCGTTTTTTCCTTGATTTCCTAAATCTCCAAATCATATAATAAAAAATCTAGATTTATTAACCCTTTTACAATAAAATTTATTAATCTAGATTTTTTATTATATGATTACGACATTTCGTACAAAGTGTTTAATAAGTAATGTTTAGACTAGAGAAGGGTCATGAATATTTACTAATTTCATCAAAATATTCCCTTGTTTATTGCGAATGTACGTAATAACAATATGGCATTCGATAAGCGACATAACAAAAAAGATTAAATATTGCAGATACGATCCACTTTATCAATCATGTAGCTATGAAAATCGCGCGCACCACTTGGATTTCTGGATAACCTAATAAATATTTCCAGCAGTGTATAATGCACGACCAAGCTCAATTTCAACGAGGCGTTGCTCGCTAAGGGATTTTAAATAGATTGTTCACGGGCACCTAGAAGACAATGAGGGCATTTCGAGAAGTTCAATGTCGCGCTCGCGAAGGTATTGTCTCACGGTTATCGTTTTTACACCATCGCCCGACCTCGCTTCTTGCACAACGAATGATGGATCGAGGGCTGCACTCGATAATGACAATGCTGACCCCGAAAATGGTGTCAAGCATGCTCGATCACGACACTGAAGGAACGAAGCCGCGCGTTATCCCTCGAAGGCCACGGAGACACAATTTTATTGTAAAAAGTAAGAATTCCCTTGGATCTCGAGGGAACGGGGAGCTGTTGGTATCGACAAAAATGCTTTCACAGAAAGTGTCACAGAAGCTGTCTTCTAAGAATTTCGAAATTGAATGCTTTTTCCGGAGACCCTTTTCTTCAGATTACGTATATAACGTATTAAATGGACAGGAACAAAAGACATTTCATGTACCTATAAGAGAATTTTTATACACGTTTTATATCCACATCTATATATTTGGTGGAAATTAAATTTCCACTGCAACTTGGAATTTTTGTTTAAATCAGAGTTTAGGCAGGCTGTGGGGGTTGCGAAATCTCATGGAAGCTGTGGAATATTATAAGAGTTTTAAAAAAGTAATATAATTGTAATAGAAAAATACAAGAATGTGTGTCAAGTGTTTGAAAGGGAAGTCCTCATAAAATTGATGCTAAAAATGGTTTATCAAATTTTGGTAACAGGAAATTCGTGTCTGAAGTATTGAAACAGACTCTTGAAATCAATATCGATAATAGATTTCTTTTGTAAATAATAGTTATTAATGGATAAACTTTGAGAACAGAATTTCAACCAGATTTAATTTCACTGCATACAAAAACTATTCTACACATTAGCACTGGGCTTTGTAGTATGTAGGGGGAGTCCGGGAGACTTGACAATATGGGGGAGTTGAGCCGCTTCAAATATCTGTTTTAAGGGGTTGTACCTAGTCAGGCGGCCGAAAAGAGGCGAATATTTGTGAATTTTTTTTGAAGAAGCGGAAGCGTATATTTTTACAAAACTTTTTGCGCTTAACAGAGCAACATTTAAAGAACATTTGGTAATTTTTTCGTAGAAAAATATTTACGTTTATAATAAAGTGACAACCGACATCCAAGAAGCATTTTTAAAAATTTGGTTTTATGGTGAGCACTGCCATTCGGAACCAGATTATCTAAAATCAAAAAACAAAAAAGATTTCGTTAGTATATTAATGTATCCTCAGGTTGACGGAGAGAATTTTCCGAAATATTAATTTAAAACAAAATGGCGGCTATTTAAATTTGAAATCCTGATTTTTGCACGAGTAAACTTATAATAATATAAACGTAAATATTTTTCTACGAAAAAATTACCAAATGTTCTTTAAATGTTGCTCTTTTAAGCGCAAAAGGTTCTGTAAGAATATATGCTTCCGCTTTTTCAAAAAAAAATCACAAACATTCGCCTCGTTTCGGCCGCCTGACTAGGTATAATCCCTTAAATTTCGCGGTAGGCGGGCGGTTGTCAAGCCATAGCTTGCGAATTCTTTACCGTTACCATGTTATGTAACAAAATGAAGATCGGTAATCAGCTTTAGCTGTGAATCAGGAAAACGTGTTCAGAGTGAAATACAAAGTAAAAGCTCAATTAAAGTATATAAGATAATTATTGTAATGTCTAAAGTTTGTGGCTATTTATTATAAACTAAAGCAACTTGTAGTTTTTTTTCATTTATTCCCGAGTTACTAGAGTATCTCCCCACATGGTGGACCATATCTCCCAGCGCTCGGGGAGAGATGAGCCAAATCTCATTTTTTATATAATTAAATTTAGTGCGTACATTTATTAACTTATTGAAATGATACAAGCCTCAAATTATAATCTGATAACAAGGCTTTACTGTGACATAAATATAAAATCGATGCATCTGATATTCTAGATTTCATGGATCTTCAAGTAAAAGGTGGTTCAACTCTCCCGGACGCCCCCTACACATAACCTCTCCTTTTCAAAAATGGACGTCACTTTCGATTAAATAATATTTATTTCGAAATAAAGATCACACAGACTCTTGGAAAATATATAAATATTTTCCTGTAGATAATTAAAAAATCAAAGTATCATTTATCAGCTAAGTGCTATGACACACAAATTTATAGAGTTGGCTAAAATTTAATTTAAAGGAAATATAATGCACAACCACGAAAATGGAATTTCAAATATAAATACCGATACCTACCCAACATAACTGTATCAATTGGATCTCTAAAATGACGTAGAAATTATGCTTTGCAGAGACGTGTGTATCCGTTGAAAATTTTATCGCGAGAACCAAAGTTTTCTCACGTTACGATAACATTTATCCGTGGGGACGTTACTTTGCAGACAAATAGCAGCTTATCTCGGTAATACTCCTCTCCATTGGTCCGTCGAATAAGTTAACTCTTCGATAAGGAAAGGTAAATTTCAACTCAGTATCAACAGTCTAACTTTATAGCCACGGCTAAATTTAAATTGTAAATAATTTTTGCCAAAGTTATCTCACAGTTTTTGTCATTTTATTCGCAGGAAAGCTTGAATCTTTTGCGACTGTTTTCTTTTTAAAGTAAGGTAAATGTCCCAATACCTGGACCTTCAAGGTACGGCGGAAAAACGTTTGAGAATTTTGCAGTTATACAAGTCGATTTATATAAAAACGATTTTGCAATTACATGGGACACCGCGTGTACTTTATCATTTAAAAAAACCAACATGTTATTGGATTGAATAATTTTGTAAAAATATTCAAAATTCATAGTCCTTACAGTGGTCCAATACCTGGACAGTAGGACGGAGCGGAAAATTTAAATTTGAATTTTCAGCTGGCCTGGGTGCGGGATAGTTGTCTTTTGATTAACCAAACACAACTGTAAAAAAATTTTGGAAAAATATTCATGTCTGCAGGTTCCTTTTTCTCTTAAAAATGATCATATAATTATATAATCATTTTTAGAAGAAAAAGGAACCTGATAACATGAATATTTCTCCAAATTTTATTGGAATTTATAAAATTTTTTTGGAAATTAAACTTTCGAAAATTTAAATTTGAGTTTTCAGTGCAGTGATCAATGGAGAACAGAACATTTAGAAATTGTATTAAATATTCTTAATTCAGGATATAGATAGTATTGGACATTAAATATAATGAAATACACAGCTGTGGCAGAAATCGAAATAAATAGAATAACGGCGACGTTTATAAATAAATTCCATCCAATCACATCCTCTTTCTCAATTAATGTATAGTACTGTCGTCTCTATTTTTAATACATCTTGAATAACTTCTAAGCTAACAAGTGTATAAAGGAGGTACTTTATACAAAACCTCAATATCTTTCATAAAACTACCAGCTTGCAAATAAAAAAAATAAAACGATTAGTTTCCCACCCTACAATCAGTCAGAAAAGTCTACATGCACCCCTTTAATATAAAATATAAAAATCATGCTGGTAATATCAAAAGTGAGTAAGATAGCGATTTTAAAATTTTTGAATTTATCTCAGAAATAAAATTCTGATAAAGATGGATGGAGGTACTTTTCTGATTGACTGCGTGTTTATTAAAGCGTTTTCCTTTGTTCCTTTGAGCTTCCTCCACCAGCTTTTACCTGCAGCACAGAAACACCCTGCAGGGACAATATAAGGGAAAAGATACCCCAGTATTTCTTGGACGAGTTTGAATCGTTCGGCTTGCATAGATATGAGGTAGTTTGAAGTTTCTTCGAAATTATCGATCCGGTTCGCTGGGATCGACTACGGATAGCAGAAGTTTCCACAAATTTCGCGTGTTCCAGGAACATTGAGCATTAAGCGTTTAAAGTATCTATTCAACCCGTGGAAAACGATCGAACCATTCTCCTGAAACTGAGCCCTTTTTCCTGGGGAGTGCCCTGGAGCAAGGTATAAAATAACTTTCGTTGTAAAACCAATGAGCCATTACACAAAATCGCGGCGTGTTTAGAAAGGAGATTGCAAATTCAAGGTTCCAACTTAGACATTACACTGACAAAACGAATTTAACGTGACCCACGTATGCTGCCAGATTTTACAGAACCGAGTTTTCTCATTTTATTTTACACCTTTAGGAATAAAGTGGTGCCGAATCGAGGACCTTGCTTCCAGAGGGGTGCAGCTCCATTTGTGACAGTTTTTGAGTTATGACCTGTGCTATATGTGAAAAAAAAATCTACATCGTTTGGTGTACGTTTGATGAAAATCCGATAACAAATGAACGATTTATTGCAGATTTTGAATCTGCACCCCTTAGCGTTTTGCGCAATACGAATGCTCCAGAATTGAAAAATTCGCCAAAAATAGAAATATAAACTTATCAACTCAATAGCTACTGCTTATTGTTTGAAAATATATATTTTTCAATTATTTCAGTTTTTTCTAATTTACTTGAAATTGGTAACGGTGGAACTGCACCCCTCTTGCTGCAAGGTCCCCAATTGCTACTGAATTTTTGCTGAATTCCGATGAAAAATAAAAGGAACTTCATTTTACTGCAAAGAATTGACGAAAATTTGATTCTTTTTTGAGGCTCCGAGATTTCGCTGCGTATAATGTAAGAATGAAAGATGGTAAATCGATTTGGGATATTGTACTAGATTATTGTTTTAGATTGCGAACTTTTTCATTGTCGGACATTTAATTAATACGTTCCAACAATTGCCGTGTTTAATACAAGTATTAAACACCTACCTTAATGCAAACAACAAATACCCAATCGCTATTTTCAGTTACTGAGTTGCCAACAGCGCGCAATTAATTCAGATCGCACGAATAATAAAACGTAAATAATAAATGTACTTCGGCGGTTGTCTGCGAAACATAAATACATTTTGTTACTCGTATTATTAATTTATTTATTAACATCCATCTGTATCATTTCCACATTGATTTTTTCCAGATAATTAAATGAATTGTCGATCTCAACTTCGGTCGAGAAAAATGCCTTTTTTTCGCATATTTCCATCGATTTCACCCGAACTACTGAACCGATTTGAAAATTTTGTCAGGTACATTTGTTGGCGATTCAATTGTCTTTAATTGGATATAATTTGCGACCAAATCGGACATTCGCAACACGAGATATTCCCAATTAAGTGGAACTACTTTTTTGACAGACAGGTAAACAGTTCACCTGTCGATATCTCGAAAACGTATCCCTAGAGAAAATTTAGGACCTTATTTTCGAAATCAGCGGGCCGTTTTACGTAAGAAAAAGTAGTGGCATCTTCTGCGCAAAATTGCTGTAAACTAGTGTAACTTGCGTGAGATTGTTCCATTACAAGAAATAAAATAGGGTGTCACGAATGTGTGACGCGTGATAATGAATTTTTAATTTCGACAGTCACAGGAACTAGAGGCGGAAAAATTTACGACTAAATCGACTGTACGTTCGAGAAGAAAAAGTTCTTGGGGAGATTGGCGTGTTCCTGAGGGTGCATCGCGCAAAGAACGATCGTGGCGAGCGTTTACCACGCTGAAAAGCGGCGCAGCACGATGAAACACACCGCATACATTAGCGATCGTGAGATAACGTTTCCAGTTTAGGGTTTGAATAATGTTCCTGGAAGTGTTCTTAAATCAAGCGAAATAAGAATAGCTCGTGAGCCCTTCAGTCGATCTAGCACAGTTGGGAGGTTTCGTTGTGCAGCGAGCTTCCATTTGCAATTTTTATCGTGTTCCATTGGTGAAGTTTAGTTAATTCGTAATGTATTACAGGGCGTGCAAAGTGGCGGGTATTATTTTGAGGTTTGCATAAGCGGGAAGAGGGCAACAAATATTCGGAGATTGAATATCGAAATGTTCAAAACTTTAATTTAGGGGTGTTACGAATATTCGAATATTCTAAGTACATATTCGAATACTCGAAATATTCGAATACTTTTAATCATTCAAATACTCCTAATAACCCCAAATACTCCTAATTCGAAGTATTCGAGTATTCGAATACCAGAGAATTCGAATGTGAGATTCGAATATTCGAATAGTTAGGACTGCTTAAATAATTAGAAGTATTCGAATAATTAGGAGTATTCGAATAATTAAGAGTTTTCGAATATTCGAACATTATTCAAATAATTAGGAGTATTCGAATATTCGAACATTATTCAAATAATTAGGAGTATTCGATTAATTAGTAGTATTCGAATAATTAGGAGTATTCGAATAATTAGTAGTATTCGAATAATTAGGAGTATTCGAATAATTAGTAGTATTCGAATAATTAGGAGTATTCGAATATTCGAACATTGTTCAAATAATTAGGAGTTTTCGAATATTCGAACATTATTAAAATAATTAGGAGTTTTCGAATATTCGAACATTATTCAAATACTTAGGAGTATTCGCATAATTAGGAGTATTCGAATATTCGAACATTGTTC
Organism: Andrena cerasifolii; assembly: GCF_050908995.1. Classification (NCBI taxonomy): domain Eukaryota; kingdom Metazoa; phylum Arthropoda; class Insecta; order Hymenoptera; family Andrenidae; genus Andrena; species Andrena cerasifolii. The sequence goes on along the minus strand of NC_135125.1, from coordinate 4,296,181 downwards.
AAATAATTAGGAGTTTTCGAATATTCGAACATTATTCAAATAATTAGGAGTATTCAAATACTTAGGAGTATTCGAATAATTAGTAGTATTCGAATAATTAGGAGTATTCGAATATTCGAACATTGTTCAAATAATTAGGAGTTTTCGAATATTCGAACATTGTTCAAATAATTAGGAGTATTCGAATATTGGACCATTATTCAAATAATTAGGAGTATTCGAATATTTGGAATAATCGAATTTCGGATTGTACCGAATAGGATTCTGAAGATGAAATATTTTTTCACGCTTTATCGCGAAATTCTTTTCACATTAGCCTTTACAATTATTTGTTTCTCAAATGATAAATTCGGCATTATTCCAATTATAAATGACGCAAATGTATACGCATGTAACGTAATTATGCGAGAAATTCTTTTTACTACAATATTTTATTTAAATAATAATTATTCACTATTTGCAACAAATTATTCCTCCTATTTATTCGAATAATTCAAAACTATTTATTTGAGTAATTTGTTCGAATAACGATTGTAAAATAAGTCGAATAATAATACTAATAACTGTTGGTCTTTTCTTTTCAAAATTTATAAATTTATCAAAGATTAATAAAACTTCAAATTTTTCGTTTAAAAAATAAATAATTGCATAGACCAATATGAAAAGAATTTCACCATAATGTGCGCAAAAATATTTCATCTTCAGATTCCTATTCAGTAGGGAATACCTACTCTTAATTATTCGAATACTCGAATATTTATAGCTATACTTTGAATGCCTGAATCACCTATATCATTATCATTTAGAAACGATTGAATCACGAAGAACCCTTTATCTACAGTTCATCTACTTACTCCATTTAAAGACACAAAGAGAGTTCATTCCCCTCTTTACCTCCAAAGTAATAAAATTAATAAATTCTTCACCACTTTGAATAATTCCCCCCGAAACAGCTCGCACCCCTTCGTACAGGCCACATACTCCCTACAAAATTCCAAAATAATATATAACGATGCTCGAAGTCGTGACATTTGCATCGCCGAATGCTGCGGCCCTTGATACCCGCCGCCAGCGGAGAACTCTCGTCGGAACGGCTTCGACCGCCGAGAATTATGCCCTCGGAATTACAAAGTCCAAGTGATTCCACGCGATCGCGTAAGAGGCGGTCGGTTGAAAAATGTCTAAACGCAAATTGCCGCGCGATCTGAAGAAAAACGGGAGCCTGTAATCATTCTCGAGGAAGTCGATTGATCGCGAACGAAAAAAAGCTCGGGGCGAGCGTTGCGTGCTCTCCGTTTGCATGTCGAGGATCGGGGAACAGCGGACCGAGGCGGCGAAAAGCGGCCGTGCAGGACGAGCCGCACGGCCTTGTGGAAGCAAGCCATTATGCAAGCGGAAGAATGTCGTGTGTTACATCGTCGAAACGATCGTATACACGCTTCCCTTCCACTGTGCATCATTAACCTCTCTGCTATTCGATATATCGATCCCCCTCCCCCGCGTCCAGCGGGCTTTCTTCGAACCGCCTGAACGCGATGAAAAGTGGATTCTCCGCGGCCGCTGTTCAATACCGCGAGGTGTGAGTCATAACCTCTTGCCCAGTTTATGCGAAAAGTTTATGCGCTCTATAAAAATTCGTGCAATAGATTCTGGGGGGGTTTTCTCGAACGCGCCAGCACATCCTAAAAAATGTATACTAAAATGTAGACTGGGTTAAGGGGTTACGCCACCCTGAAAGTTTTAGAAAAAAAAACAATTTTTTTTCTTTGCATTTTCTTATTAAGTGAAGTTTTAAGAATAATTTAAGTCATGGTAGACGCAAAATAGGCGATATGTCAAATATCTCCTATTAGGTGATACGTCAAATTTCCCCAAAATAGGTGATATGTCAAATATCTCCAAAACTATTGGTCCGATTGATTTTAAACTTGGCACGCGTATTCTTAATGGTATTATCTACGATGTAGCATATCACTTTTTTCATGCGATAACCCATTCGTATGTAATAAATGTTTTAGGTTCGTTTTGTCAGGTGAAAAACGAATAATTTTCTTCACCTTGCTCTCATTTGTGTAATAATTTTTTTTTCTCGAATTCGTATGATATATTGTAGGTATTTTATTAAGGAACACGAGAATCATCATGTTTTTCATTTCAGATGAGCCTGGGGGTTATAATTCGTTATATCAATCACGCGTGTAACGGCGGACGAGCTCCGCGGGACAACAAATAACTCGGTCATTTTTTAATATTTTTGCACAGTATTTATACAATATATGCACTAATATATGTTCTACATATAGAAGAAAAGAAATGATTTTCAACCTCATAGTATCAGTAAAAAAAAATCGTCTAGTTTAGAGCTGTTTCGAGCGCCTGAGGGTGGGTAAACCCTTAAGGAGGATATAAGTGTTAGGTTCACAGATGTGGAATATAGTTAGTGCATGACGTGTATAATTATTGAGAAGTTGAAATGATAAACGATGTAACTGCCAAAGAAATAAACAATTAGTTTCTTAGTGGAAAGGGATGTGAATTCCATGGTGAGTAAGATAGTAAGGGCTGTAACTGCTAGAATAATTTATTTTAGTTTCTAGGGGTGCCCCAAGACTGAGCTGAGGTCATAAGTACCAACCTTGCTGTGGTTGAGAAGAAAATACGGGAAATTTTCATTTCTGCCACTTACATCGTTTACCATTTTATCTGCTCAATTGTGTACTAAACGCGGAAGATGCATTACTCTGAACGTTGTGACAAAATAGGGGTGTATTTCTTGGTTTCTAGACCGTGTATATGGATTTACATAAAAGTGCCAGACCTTCGAATATTTAGCTTTGTTTTCATAGCGTTTTAGAGAATTCACTGTAGCATATTGCTAATTTGTTAGACAGTAAATAATATTTACTTACATCTCTAGCATCTCTAATGCTTGACGTAGCATAATTTACACTCTGCAAAGGTAATTAAGAATTACGCAGAGCAAACTGAGTAATAAGCAAGGCTGGAATATTTCCACAAGCAAGTAGGTGCTATTTGAAAATCCTATTTCATTTAATGCTTAAATAAAATATTATTTGAAAACACTATTTCATTAAATGCTTCGATTATGAGCAAATACTATTTATTATTTACACTCGGATTCGAATATAGGAAATAGGGGATGGAAAATAGGAGGTACAAATTTCAAAACCAAACAGACCCCCCAAATGTCCCTCACTACCCTCTTAAGATTACATATATTCGGGTAAATATTTCTTCTTAGTATTTCTGAACACAGGTATGTATACTTACACTCATTTCTTGTGTGGTCAGTCAGTCATTATTTGAAATACTATTTTCTCACAGTTCAATGAAATACTAATTTCACAGTACTATTTGTATGAGTTAATATTAAAATATATATTTGAAATACTATATCATTATGTAATTCCTATTTTACAGAAAAGTTTTGTTTATCAAATCCTGTATCACTCGAGGAGATAAATATATTTATTTCTATCTATCTACTCCAAAAATCTATTATCCCCAGCCCTGGTTATAAGCCAATTTAAAAATACGTGGGTTTAGTTAAGATCTTAAAAATCCTCCCAGACTTAACCCTTAAATTGAGATTGAAATTAAACGTAACGTTTCAAAACTACAACTAAAAATAAATATTTTAAATAAATACTATAAAACCCCCCAAGGGAAGGTCAACGTGTTAAAATTAACTTGTTCTGGTTTTGCTCCTCTTTTCCCCCCGCTTTTTTCGCAACCCGTATTACTAAAACATTGGCAAAGGAATTAAAGAAAGTTCTGGTAGTGAAATTTTCAATTGAAGATGGGAAACTTGAAGGAGGATGATTGACCAAATAGACATTGTCCTTCGCAAGCTCATTGATCTTTCGAAACTGTTTGCCTCCCTCGTCCCTCGCCGGGAAGCATCCCTGGCACGACCAATTAATCTCGTTGGCATTCCTTTCGTATCACGAAAACGCGCGGCCGCTCACGTGAAATCCGTGTCGTGCATTTCGAACATGATCAAGGCCGATGGGGGGAGGCTTTCCAGGAGGATCGCCTAATTGCGTTCGAAGGGGATGGCTGGCAGCAATATGAAAAGTTGGAAACGTTGGTGCAGCCAGAGAAAAGGTTGGGACGCACTATGGCTAGGAATTTGCATAATTGAAGAGATTCCGTTTTGGCCTTCAGCTCGTTAGTGTTAACGCAACGCTACGAAATGGAAGCGTTTTAATTGGAAATCCGGATTACTCCTCCCTTATTACCATCTTACTTATACGAACGAAATTAATCCTCAAAAACGCGAGAGCTGGTTGTCACAGTGATCAAATTGTTCAGCTGGTATTTGTCGCAGACTCCATGCCTGTGCAACCTCTTATTATGCATTTCCGATGATCGCTAATGGAGAAATAGGGGATAGATAAGTAACTCAGAAGGCAAAGCGAATTCTTCATTAAATGATGTGCGATAGGATGTTCGGTGAAGGTTTTTCAGATTCGTCCATGCTGCAATGTTTCATATCCTTCTGGCAAAAAAGTTTGTTCCTTTCTCTACAATACAGTTTCCCCACTGCCATTTATAACCCACCAAAATACTTATTTGATTCTCTATTCATAGACTCGTTCTTTGCATAAAATGCTACAAAATCACCAATTCAAACTTGATAACATTTAACTCTTCGTTGACACTCTGGGTGTGAGCCACCCGTAAGCTGATTTTGACGCTCTGTGCCTTTTCTAAAACGTAGAATATCGGATTAGTGACACTACACTTTAGGCCTATTACTAGTCAATTTTTGTCCTGGGGTTGTAGGTAGCAGGTTATGGGTGTGAACCACCCAATGTGTGTTAAAGTTGATCGAAAAAGGAGGTGTGTCAACGAAGGGTTAAGAGGACCTTTAGAATTATTTTTGAAAATGTATACTGCTTGCAGTAAAATAACTTTAAGGCTTTTATTTATTCGTTTTCGAGAATATGATTTTTTCATTATCCTGTAGTGGTTTGGTCTGTACTAGGGCTGGGACTATTTGTCGAATTTTTCAGTATTCGAATATTCGAACACTTCAGTTGCTCAATTATTTGGCGAATATAATTCGAATATCCAAGTATTCGAATACTATTCGAATATCCAAGTATTCGAATATCCAAGTATTCTAATACTATTCGAATATCCAAGTATTCGAATACTATTCGAATATCCAAGTATTCGAATATCCAAGTATTCTAATACTATTCGAATATGCAAGTATTCGAATACCATTCGAATATCCAAGTATTCTAATACTATTCGAATATCCAAGTATTCGAATACTATTGGAATATCCAAGTATTCGAATACTATTCGAATATCCAAGTATTCGAATACTATTCGAATATCCAAGTATTCGAATACAATTCGAATATACAAGTATTCGAATACTATTCGAATATCCAAGTATTCGAATACTGATGTACACACTACCCTGGCACCCCCGGGGATTCCCCTCTGAAGGAGTCTTTTGAAGATTTCCCCAAGTTAAAAAAAATTATAAAAAAATAATTTATAAAAACAATTTATAAACTTTTTTTTAACGTGTAGACATCTTCAAAAGGCACCCCGACGTCTCCAGAAGGGAATCTCCCGCGGACGCCAGAGTAGTGTGGGATTTTTACCCACTAAAACCCTAAATTTGTAATAATTTACATGTAAATATTTTTATTATTAAGGCGCATGGACATAAACGCTCGGACACCTAGTTACTTATTTTCGACATAGATCCATCGTGCCAAGGCTCATCAAAATGGGTGTCTACCACATGGTGTCCTCCCCTATGGACATATCTATGCAAAAGGATCGATTTTCTGAAAAATTTTAATGAGAATGTCCCCTTAATATCAGGAAGGATCTATAGTGACCCCGAAAGTCAACCTCAACTGAAATCTCTTTAGGGTTATCATTAGGGGTGTGCGGGTACCCGAAATTACGGGACCCGATTTGCGATTCGGGAGCCCTTTTTCTTCCCAAAAATTCTTACATCTGATCACAGAAGTTTTCGGGTACCCGAAAACCAGAAAACTTTTAGGCTGCGATTTTGCAGGGTGATCAGATATAAAAATTTTTACCAAGAAAATCGGCTCCTGAATTGCAAATCTGGTCCCATAATTTGGGGTACCCCTACACCCCTAGTTGTCATACATTGAAAATAATCGTAATATTTTTAAACCCCTTCTGTCAAAACAAAAGAATACTATCGACAATATAAATGTTCAGGACGATATTCAGGATGCCGTGGAACGATTCGTAACCCGTAATCCCAATTTTTTACAAGCATGGATTCAAAAGGTTCGGAGGATAAGCCCTTCGAACGGTCTGAAAAACACTCGCGATCAGTGAGCCACGATTTAAGCCGGCCGATACGGTCGATTTTCTCACGGGAAGACAGATGCGCGAAGGGTTGATCGATTATAAGGTACAGGTAGAGAGAGAGAGAGAGAGAGAATTCGTTTTCAGAAATGGATGTGCGGGCGGCAGCCGGCAGCTAGAGGGGAATTTCAGGATTGGGGGTGAGCGGTGGTGGTAAGCGATCGTCGTGTCGGCGCCGGTTTGCAAACAGCGGTGCAACGATGATCGATAACCAAGCGCAAACAATGCTCGTCAAACTTTCTCTTCCGATGCACGTATCACTGCGGAGGAACGCAGGGAATTCTTCCGCGTTTTGTTTCGAAACTATTCCCTTGTTCTCCTTCGCATTGTCCCCGGTGGTCGCGACCCCATCGCCTTTTGTTTGTCTTTCGCGAAGGTTAACGCTGCCGACGTGCAAACTGGTCGAGGTTGCAGAGAGTCGCGGTCTTTCTCCCAGTGCAATGGGATTCAGGGCCACGGGGAGCGACTGAAATCGAAGCGTTTGACCCTCGCCCGGTGGACACAGGGGCCACTTGAATTCTTAGTTATTTATTACTTGCTAGTTTAAAGTAGGTACCCGGGTCAATCTTGAATTTTCACAAAGCGCCAAGGGGATGAAATCCGGGGGAGGTGGCTGGGGTGTACAGGTTTCATGGTAGCTTATATTTTCCGCAGGGTACTAAATAGTAGTTATACAAAATTTGGCCCAGATTGGTCAATGGATTTAGGAGTTAACAGGGAACACACAACCGGACATTCTATTTTACACTGCTGGACACAATTAAAGGATCACTGTAATTTCCCGAAAATTTTGGACACTTTCGAATGACTGTATCTCTGCGAAAATATTTTAAAAAGGCATTTTAACGCTTGAAGCTTCTAATTTTTAAAACAAGAACTTAACCTTTTTCTATCCATTATGATAATGTTTTATCAAGATGAAGCGCAGAAAACGAAGTGTCAAAAATTTCTGTCTAATGCGAACGTATCCACGGGTCAAAACTATTTTTTTTTAGGTAAGTCCAATGGAGGGCTCTTGCAGAACAAATATTCCCCTTTAATTTCGTTTTGTTTTGTTTCATTGTATGATTTTGAATGTTAGTTTTCACTTTGAAAGTGAGCAAAATTTTCGGGAAATTATAGTGATACTTTAATTTTGTCCAGCAGATAATCGCAATAAAGTTGTTAGACTGGTTCCATCTGATGGGTAATTAAACATTGTGTGAAGCCGAATATAACATATTGATTTGCAAACTCATTCTTCAAACCCCAGAAGTGACCCTTTTTAAAACACTTGGCAGAGTCTGGTTTAACATCATCTAAAAGTTAGTTCGATTTGAATTATAAACACATACAACCACTACCAACTAGGGCTGAGTCTATTCGAATAAATTAATATTTGAATATTTTACAAGTATTCGAATATTTTACAAGTATTCGAATATTTTACAAGTATTCGAATATTTTACAAGTATTCGAATATTTTACAAGTATTCGAATATTTTACAAGTATTCGAATATTTTACAAGTATTCGAATATTTTACAAGTATTCGAATATTTTACAAGTATTCGAATATTTTACAAGTATTCGAATATTTTACAAGTATTCGAATGCTACGAATAAACTTCGAATATTTGAGTATTCGAATGTTATTATTCGAATACTGATGTATTCAAATACTGATGTATTCAAATACTGATGTATTCGAATAGTATGGTGTGAAGTGGGTCAAAATTAGCTTACAAAATTTCACACTGATAAATGAACCTAAAGAACTTGATTTATAACATTTATCACACCATACTATTCCAATACATCAGTATTCGAATACTTAAATATTCGAATGCTATTCGAATATTTGGACATTCGAATTATATTCGCCAAATAATTGAGCAACTGAAGTATTCGAATATTCGAATACCAAAAAATTCGACAAATAGTCCCAGCCCTACCACCAACAAGAAATAGAGTCTCTATTATACATTTTTACAATTACAACGACGAAATGTTCAAATAAGCAGTACCAGTACAATATTTTAATTATTTAAATGTAACATGTATATAGGTAGTATTTGTAAGGGGATGCTTTCAATTCCAGACGCATATCACGGAAAGAGCATAAAATTTGAATGGCTGGGGTCAAGTGGTGTCATGAAGCAATGTAAATCACCATCGGTCACGATTTATTCCCATTTCCATTGTTTCAGCATCTTCGTGCTACTTCGACCTAAATTCCATCCTTCGCTTCCCCCTTTTTTCCCCGATTTCACGGCATGCAACACGATGGCCGCGATGAATAGATAACGAACGAACAATGCACAGTGACAGTCCCGCGTCAACGGGATTAATCGGATTTCCAGAAACAGAACGAGCGACGCTTTCGCTGAGTCTGGGAAGACGTGCTTATCGATCCAGTGAATTCCACTAGTGTTTTTCTTCCTCTTAACTCTAACCCCTGTATTCTAAACTGCTTTTGTTATCATCTCATGCTACATAAACTGAATTTCAAATAAAGCAGTATTATTCAATTTTCATTCACCCACAGTAACCATGGTTCTCGTTTTTCATTAATCTGGAGACTGTGAATCGCCTCTCGGCAGCGAAGGGTTAAAGATTCTGCAATCAGTCGAACGGTATACATAATTTTGTCGTTCAATGCCGATGACGACAGAATATTACCACGTGTCCCAGAAGGAAGCTTACTTTTAGCAACGTCTGTGTCTTAAATAGATCTCGCTACTTTTCAACGCAAGCAGATCGCTTCGTGTGAATGCGGAGCATATTGGAGTATGCCAGGGGCAATTCCTTTTTCTGCGGAAATTTGCTGTGAAAGGCTGAAATCAGCCCTTAAAGTTATCGCTTTTTTCTTATCACTGTTTTTAATACAATTTTGTAACTGTACTAGATAGGATAACACTGTAAATATAATAATTGTTCAGTTTTTATGATAAAAACAAAAAAACTCGATAACTTAAGGGCTGAAGCCCTTCGCAAAAAAATACATCAATGTTTCCTAACGTTTTTGGGTCGCGGTCCCGTTTATCTATATATATAAAAGAAGAAGTCCTGACTGACTGACTGACTCATCAACGCCCAGCTCAAACCGTTTAACCTAGGAACGTGAAATTTGAAAGGTACGTTGTTTTTATGGCGTAGGCGTCCACTAAGGAAACATTTTTAGAAATTCCGTCCCCAAAGAGGTGAAAAGGGGTAAAATGTATTTTCTCGGATTCCTTAATATCTCTTAGGCCCGATTAGATATCAACTTGGTTATTACTCACAAAGATTGCCCACACAAATCTCTAAAAATCAATTTCAGGATTTTGCCCTAATCAACACCTATGGCGGTGAAAAGGGGTAAAATGTGTTTTCACGGACTTTTCAATATCTCATAAGTCCGATTAGATATCAACTTGGTCTTTACATACAAAGGTTTCCCATACGTATGCCTAAAAACTGATTTCAGGATTTTGCCCTAATCAACCCCTAAGGGAGTGAAAAGGGGTGAAATGTGTTTTCATGGACCCTTCAATATCTCTTAGGCCCGATTAGATATCAACTTGGTTATTACTGACAAAGATTGCCCACACAAATCTCTAAAAATCAATTTCAAGATTTTGCCCTAATCAACCCCTAAAGGTGTGAAAAGGGGTAAACTGTATTTTCACGAACTTCTCGACATCTTATAGGTCCGATTAGATATCAACTTGGTTTTTACATACAAAGGTTTTCCATACGTATGCTTACAAAACCCATTTCAGGATTTTCCCCTAATCAACCACTACGAGAATGGTGAAAAAGGGTGAAATGTGTTTTAATGGAGTCCTTAATATCTCTTAGGCCCGAAACGAAGCGGTGACAGTGGCAGTAACGGCGGCGCGCGACCGACTGCCGCTCAGCGTAACACAATCGCTTAATGCGCGCGACTACCACTGTCGGCGCCGCACATTTTGCCAAACTATTTCGCTCCTGTATTGAAAAAGAAACGTGACTTACCACTTCTGTTGCTGCTTTCCGAAGGAAAATTGTCTGCTGCATCGCGTGGAGCAGTCAGATTTTCTCCTAGACCCATACTTTTGGAAATAAGTTGAAAGATATCTGCAAAAATTGGTGCACTTCGAATGTTCTTTTCCCTTTGATCGTTGTTCAAACATACTTAAATGTTCACAATGCACTAATAACTTATACCGTTCGATTCGGGAGGGTTCATAGAATAATTTCACGCAAAAAGCAACCGAATAACTATTACTGTTTCCACACAAAAAAAGTTCAAACTTGAAAATTAACATTTTTCTTTCCAAATCGAATTTCTCAAAAACTCAGGTTGATGGCGACAAACGTTTTGCGGATTCGTTTCAAGCGCACGAAAACCTATAACAAACGGCCATTGAATGTTACAAGTCCAGATGGCTGTCGAACTGTGTTATTATACCTGCACACTAAACACCAGCTGTGCGCAAAATTGAAGCGAGATGGGTGACTGGAAGCTTGTGCGCTTCTTGTGTAAGCGAACATTGCACAACGTCGAAGAAATTCTAATAAGCCGCGGAAAGTTGCTTGAGCGCGGGAAGACTGGTTATAAAGAGTGGGTTAAAGAACGGGCGTAATAAAAGCTGAAGAAAGAAGTGGCTTGGGCGAGTGGCATCGTGGCGGGAAGATCTCGTAGCGGCGGGGAAGAGGGGGGCCGTTAACAGAAATTTTCAGTTATGAAGACACCTCGCGGTGACGGTGACTCGCGATGCGAATTCGAAAGTTTCTGAGGGCGCATCCAGCCGACAATGGCGGCCCTCCCGGCGGCTAGCAGCGGCACCTCTCTTAACTCACCAGGAAGCCACAATATCGCGAATGTCAGCCAGCAGAATGAGAAAAGTTATACCGCCGCCGACATGGGTTTTCATTTTCGTTCACAATAACGCGGCCAACTCGGCCTGAATTGCCCTCGAAATCGTTTGATTTTTCTGGCGGCAACAGCCGCCTCCGCGCACCCTGCGAAATTGCGTCCTCCCTGGCGCCACTCCACTATCGTTGACACCGATGGAACGCTGTGAAGCAGAAATTCCGCGGAATTAATTTTGGAGGGCGGCGATAATTGGATCTTTGATGTTAGATCTCCGAGATACTCTGTACGGCAGCACGTCGATTATCTGAAGTGATAAGGGAGACAAAGCACTTTCGATAACCCGATTCTCGGTCAAGGATCCGGCGAAAGGGGGCGAAAATAGGTAGTCAATGGGAGAGATTGATTTTAGTGGACATTAATGCGATGTTCGGTGCAAAGTAAAAACGTATGGGGGAAAGCAATGCGATCGTGTAAGTCGATTAAAAATTCTTAGATGTGGGTTAATGTTATATTTTGCGCAGTGAGAATAACTGCAAGGTACCTATTTGTTTCTCTACTTTTGCCTATTTTAATGAGACTTTCGATGGCTGTTTAGATTTCTATATTTTGCGGCATAGTAAATTTTTGCGCAAATCTGCATTCTATGTGAGCAGATGTACTTACAGTAGCGGAGAAAAAAGTTACCTCTTTTTCGAACCACTTTACTTTGATTATTTTTCAACATCGACTCAAAACTGCAGTAGGGTAAATGTTCCAATTACTATCAGCGTCCGTATTGCTGCCACTTCATTTATTTTACTTAATAAACACGCAACGTATAAAGAATAGTGTAAAAAAGAATTTATCAGAAAATTGGGACTGTTTTTCTTATTATTATAGTACAGTCTTTATACGTCTATTCTTTATACGTTACATTTTTTTAAAGTGAAATAGATAAAGTGGCAGTAATAGGGACACTGACAGTAAATGGGACATCTACCCTATGTGCCTAATATACATATTCTGAAAGAGAATTAAAAGCTGTGTAAAACCCAGTTACAGATGAATTTATTTAACTAACAAAAATCCTACATAACATTAGGTGAGACAATACAAATTTGAAGCTGACAAAAAGTTACCACTTCTGAACATTAATAAAAAGAATCTAATATTTTGCGGGGGCACCTTTTGCTTTTAGGGCAATCTAAAGTATTACCAAACGTGGGAACTTCTTTCTCGGCTAATAACACTTTTGTTTGTCAGTTAAATAAATTCAATTTTAACTAGGTTTTATATAGCTTTAAATTCTCCACGAGGATACGTTAAGCATAGGTACCACAGTTACAAATCGATGCTTAAAAAATAACAAAAATAGAACAAATCGAAAAAGTGGTAACTTTTTTGTCGGTTAGTGTAGGTGCTCAGTTGCAATACGTACTTTTGATCACGAAATTATATTTAATCGTTGATAAGGAACTGCTAGATTTAATTTGTACATTATGCAATGTTAGGGCTTTTTCGCGGGAAACACTTGTGTGGCTCACCACTGGTTTAAGCAAGCTAGAGATATATGTTGGTGGAATCGTTGAATAATTTCACAGAAACATAAGAGTTACAATCGTATTTCATGCGTAGATCTTATGTTGGTTGATGTTGAAAAATATTTCATATTTTATAATATTTTACAGAGCAAAGTGTGTCAAACTGTGCATAAATGTAATGATGTGGTAAATGAGTAGAAATTCCATTACGTGGGAGTGGTAATGACATTAAAATATCCTTGCACGATATCAATGAATAAATAATAATCTATCTTCGATAATTTAGAAATTACTTTCACGTATGAATTTATTAATAATTAATTGAATAAAACGAGGTGAATGCATCTGTACCTGTCAGAAGCAGCAGAGGGAATTTAATACTAAACAGAGTATTTACTCTCCTTTAATAAATCTACTTGTTAACCATTAACTGGGAAAACCACGAGGATAGAATAAATTAGTACAATTCGATAAAATTAATTGCATAATATATGATTATTAGAAAGAGAGCTCTCATTAAAAATCACTTCATCATTTTCCCTTCAACAATAGAAGCTATAGAATATTTAAAAAAAAAACTATTAACCCGCAGAGTTGAGCTGATCTTTCCTTTAAACCTCAATAAATATAGAATTTCCAATTAACGGTTAAATTAGGCTCGAAATACACAACATTTACAACATCAAACTATTTATTAAACTTAAAATTTAATGTATATTAATTTCCATTAAACTATTCTACGAATAAATAATCTTTCCACACTATTAAATAAATAAATTGGAAAATGGATGGAAGGTACTTCAAAATTGATTGCAAATTTTCAATTGAAAAGTCAATTACTTAAATGACAGCTACTTTCATTTACAAATTACGCCCACTATTGACATGGAAGCCACATATATGTAAAACGATGTGACGTGAATTATCGTGGCGTACAATGGTATTACATTTCAAGGTAGTTTGCCAGTCAACGAAAACTTTGCGTCTTCATTATAGGATTTCCACCAACGTGCCATTGACAATTAACTTGGGTACAGCCGAACAATTCTGGCGCCCACTTTATTTACAATCTTCGACCGTGGTTGGCTTACCTAGCTGTCTCTACTTTGTTTATTGCCACGACTCCGATGAATGCGAAGCTCGCTGAATTTAGTCTGTTATTGACCGTCGGCGTTGTAAGGACGCGTCGATTGCCTTCGCGTAACTCCATTCGTGTCCCGCGTATTTAATCCCGCGTGTATGTGCTGTTCTTCGGAATCGAAGGAGCAGAAGCTAAGGTACCCTAATTGTTTAAAAGTAATTATTTTGGTGCGCTTAACAAATGATTTCTAGGGGTGGAACACCCTCTTGGAAGAAACTCAATGCGTATTCATGCACGTGTGTAAATACAGTGACTCGCATTAATATTCGGACACTTTTTAAAATCGCATAACTTTTTTAGAATTGGTCCAAACGACTTAATTTTTTTTGAGAAGCTAGAAGGATTAGTTTGCTAACTGACGCGTTTCGTCGTTTTGAAAAAAAAATGTATTTGGTTGGAATAGCGAAAAGAATAGTAAAGGTCGGTTTTTAGACTTTTTTTTGTCAGCTTGTAATGAAAATTAAAAAAAAAGTTTGTAGATTGCAGTAAGTTGTATACGAGCCTAAAATTTCATCAAAATCGGTTAACGCTCCGAGCTACAAACATTTAAAGATCGCAGAATAAGGTCGAGAATCGCGAAAATTCCCGAAATCAGCGATTCTCAAACTCAAGTTGTTTGGACAAATTCTAAAAAAGTTATGCGATTTTAAAAAGTGTCCGAATATTAATGCGAGCCATTGTATCTCCCAAAGTAGAAGAAATAGTAGAATAAAGCGTACAAAAATATTTTGCCGCTTACAAGGGAAGTTCGGTTGCCCGAAAATTCTGATTTTTTTTAAACCCTGTAGGTTTGTAGAGACCTCAGTAGAAGTATCAGGCAATTTTTCGTTTGTGCCCGTTTTCGGTTCTTCGGGGTGAAAACACCCCTTCAAGGTTAATGTATGATTTCCTACTTTCTTGTATATATTCAAAACTGTAGTAGATATAAAAAAAATTATTAAAATTAAAACTTAACGGCTTTTTATGCTTTATAAAACTGTGTAATTAAATTGTTTAAAATGTATTGTTTAAATTCAAAAGTAAACGCACCAACCTTTATTTTTTAAATTTTTGATGTCACATATTTGTATTTGTAATAGAATTCTGTATATTTTTTGACCCGATAAGCACATCAAAATTTGTAAAAATAATGGATGGTGGGTTTTATTTTGAATTTAAGCAACAAAGTCTAAACAATTTGATTACACAGTTTAATAGAGCATAAAGCCGCTAAGTTTTCATTTTATTCATTTTTTTATATCTACTACAGTTTTCAAGATATACAGGAAAGTAGGAAATCACACATTAACATTTAAGGGATGTTTTCACCCCGAAGATCCGAAAGCAGACACAAGCGAAAAATTTCTTGATACTTCTATAGAGGTTCTCTACAAACCTGTGTATTTTCAAAAAAATCAGAAGATTTGTGTTCAAAAAATGGAGGAAGGAATGAAATTCTTGAAAATGAACAATTGTTGGGAGCACGGTTAATATTCTTACCAATAGTGTTCACTGAACAGAGAAATATTTCCTTAAGGGGTCATGCTCAGTCAGGAGGCCGAAAAAGGGTGGTGTTTGGAAATTTTTTACTCAAAAGCTATAACACATTTCTCAAAAAAACTTTTTTCCTTTTAAGGAATGCATCTAGTACCGTGCATCGTAATTTTTTTATTTAAAAATATTTATCAATAACTGAGTTATTGTCCATCACTCGAAGGTTCTTTAAAAAAAAGGCTTCTGCGGTGACCACTGCTGCTCGAAAGTGGATCATCCAAAATAAAAAATTCAAAAGAATTTACTTATTATATTATATTATCTAGTATTTGAACGAAGGATTTTTCGAAATATTGATTTGGGAAAAAATGGCTGATGTTTAAAGTAAAAGTTTCAATTTTTATCATAAATCTTGCCTGATTTTCGTGAATTAAAAGAAAACTAAGCATGGGATAAAAGAATCCTCCATTCAAATACTAGATAACATAATATAATAACTAAATTCTTTTGAATTTTTTATTTTACATGATCGACTTTCGAGCAGCAGTGGTCACCGCAGAAGCCTTTTTTTTAGAGAACCTTCGAGTGATGGACAATAACTTAGTGATTGATAAATATTTTTAAATAAAAAAAATAAGATGCACGGTACTAGATGCAACCCTTAAAAGGAAAAAAGATTTTTTGAGAAATGTGTTATAGCTTTGGAGTAAAAAGTTTCCAAAGACCACCCTTTTTTCAGCCTCCTGACTGAGCATGACCCTTAATATCGTTAAAAGTGCTTTCCCTTTATCCAAAATGAAAAATTGTTTTATGTGTATATAGCGCTCTTTTAAATACTGACTCAAATCTGAACTTTTGAGTACCGAATGCTGCTTTGTTTTCTAATGAGAAAACGCTGTTTCATTTGAAATGAACTAGAACCAACCCATTCACTTGTAAACGTGCGGTCTGTTTGGAGCACAATGAATGCAATTTGAAAGAGAATATTTTGCAGATGAGAAGTATATTACACAACCTGATTCCACCTTTCTCTGCTTATCTCCGTTTTCGTTTTATTCTTTCTGCGAAAGGAACGATATTCGTTTCCGTAGAAGCAGGATGGAAACAAAACTGAGACAGGTAGCAATTTGTACTTTCATCTGGGAATACTTCCTTGAATAGCAATTTTCCTTCTGTTTTGCAGAAATCCCAAGGATGTGAACAATCAAACTAACGCAAATGCCCAACAAGGCACGGCCTCGTCGAGAGTGGTCTCCCCAGTCCCCTATAGATGTATTGTAAGTAGTATTTCACGTTAATAAAACTTTATTAGAACGCAACAAGTAAGTAATGTTCAAAGTAGTAATCACTATGGACATCAGTGTGTTAGATTTTTAATCTGTTAACTTGGAAAGACGAGTTAACTCATGATTTACAAATGCCTTATCAAACAATACAACTCGTGACAAAAGTGGTTGCACTTCCTTATCCCTCTGTATAAGATGTTACAAAGAAGGATTCAATACTACTAGAATAGATATTACATAATGCCCACTAACAAGGGGAAATTAGGCGACCCGAAAATTCAGAAAATTGTGCAACTTTGTGCAACTTTGTGTGCAAGTAGAGTAGTTTATCCATAAGACAATCCTAATTTTTATTGGTGCCATAGTGCGATTTTAGGGGGCGAATTCAGCGCCCTGAAAAAATGCAGATTTTTTTTTCGTGGAATATTTCGAGAACGGTGAGAGATATCGGAAAAAAGTTTCATTAAAAGTTGCATCTTTTTTGATATCTACAAAACTGCTTAAAAATAATTATCGAAACACTCATACTTTTCAAGTCACCCCCACCATCTTAATTCGATAATTATTCTTACGCAGTCGTGTATATATGTGGCACGGAAAAGGGAACGGCGGCAGTTGCCAGAGAAGTGTCTCAAGCGGCGACAAAACGGGACACCACGTGCTTTGTAATTCTCCCAAAATTCAGATCGCAATAAAATCACACCGTGCGATTTAGTGATAGGGATTACTATTCACCTGCATTTCCCTACATTGGTGACCTCGATGTGATCCAATCGAAATATCCATCTCACAGTTAAATACGGTTTTCAGTATTGTATTCCGCATTCTATACAATAGCTTTAATTCTGGTCTATACACCAGTGTATAATATTATGGAGATATCTATTTTCGACATTATCAAGTCTTTGTCTGCTTCTAACACCACTAAGTACTAAAATCCGACAAAAAACGATACAATGGAGCTTCTAAGAAAATAATCCATTTACCTACAAAATAGAGAAAAATAAAAGAAACAATGCAATCGAGTTCTGAACAAAGTAGTTCATTTACATACAAAGCAAAGAACAATTGGAAAAATAGTGAACTATGTTTTCTCCTCTGTGCTATTCTTCTTGAGTCCAATGTTTTCTTCTTTAACCTTTAGAGGGCCGGGCTGGCCACTATAGTGGACACCTAAGAATTTGGATACTTTGCCGGCCATTTTGGTGGTACATATGCATAAATTTTAAGTAAATAAAATTTACAATTTCAATGAAAAAATCCCGGCCCTCTAAGGGTTAAAGTTTCTTCAAACTGACAAGGAGAGGTTCCCAGGTGTCCGCCTTCGATTGCTTTGAATTTTGGATATGTTATAAAGGACCGAAAAATAAGATATACGTGTTTTTTTATAGCGGCCTGTTTTCATATTTAGAGGGTGAAACCAACCCCCAAAGTTATAAGATTTTCAGGTGTTCGTCTCCGATTGCTTTGAATTTTGGATATGTTTTAGAGGACCGAAAAGTAAGAAATTCGCATTTTTTATAGCGGCCTATTTGCATGTTTAGGGGGTGAAACCACCCATATATAACTTTGAGGGGTGGTTTTAATCCCCTAAACATTCAAGCAGGCCAAAATAAAAAGACACGTATTTCCTATTTTTCGGTCCTCTAAAACATATCCAAAATTCAAAGCAATCGGAGGCGGACGCCTAAGAACCTCTCCTTGTACAACCCCTGGCAACAAGTTTGGAACCAAACGCAAAAATACGAAACTAACGAGAAACACCAATATTTTTTATGTATAATATGCAACGGTATATATATGAAACGCGTGGTAATGTTAAATTGGTCTATTTTAAAGTAAAAGCACCAAAAATAATTAAGAATTTTGTTTATTATATAATACAAAATATGGAAGAAACACAATGTGTCTGGGAAATAAGTATGGAACGCACCGATGTTCTGGAAAAAACTATGGAACAATATAAATTTGCAAAGAGATTAACAATAATTTTTTCAGTATTTATATTACCTAGTATTTTCTGAAATTTGTACATGCATATTAGTTAGTTACTTCATGGTTTTCATTTCATTATTCTCTTTTCAATACTCTTTTGAGACAGGAAACAAGCAAGTCGAATGAATAAAATACATAAAAAATATTGCATATTATACATAAAAAATATTGCATATTATACATGAAAAATATTGGTGTCTCTCGTTAATTTCGTATTTTTGCGTTTGCTTCCAAACTTATTGCCAGGGGTTGTAAGTGCGTTTTCACACAAGCCATTTCTCTGCCTCGCAATTAATATTTCAAATATACTCACTGGATAAAAAATAACCCTCGTTTAACTTTTTGCGCTTCAATTTATTCGTTGGTTGATTCACCAAAAACAGATTTCACTCAATGCTGCACTGGTCCGACAAAGATTTTCAGAATAAGAAATACTACACTGAAGCTGTTGCAATCCAGTAATTTACTTCATTCCACGTATCACCAATTCTTCCATTTTTACAAAATTGAATATTCTAACATGCAACTATAATTTAAACTCAGGCATGCCAGGAAGCATGCTTGCATTGCGACTGATTAACGAAACTAACAGAAGAGAGAACACACGCGGACAGGTCTGGATATGCACCACAAAAGTATCTCGTGCGGAAAGGCCCTAAGAAACGGTGAGCGGCTATATAGGACGGGAAGTTTGCCAAAGTGTTCATGCGTAATTAGGTAATTAAAGTTGCGGGAATAATCGCCGTGACGAGAAGATCGTTGCTTTCCGCGGATTCTAATTGAACTAGTTCGCGAGATAAGGTCTTCAATTTTAACGCAACGGACATGGCGCAGAGTCACGAACCTGTCGACACAATCGGATGCAATTAGAGGGCAAGAACGGTGTGCCATGAGTTGGCCTGTCCTAAAATTATGCTTACATCATAACTGCGGTAATTTCTACGTGAATTACATCGAAAATTGACGGTATAACTGAAAAGCTGCGCGGGGTCTGTTTCTTGTAAGAGGGTAATGGTTCCCGTCGTGGAATTTCTTCTTTACACGAAGACGGCGAAGGTACACGGTGTAGAAATATTCGAAGCTTTCTGTGCAGATATTTTAATAACACATACTCGAAAGGAATACTACTGTGCGTGAGAGAAATATCATTAATTTTTTAAATGCATGCAAAATGAGGCGAATTATGAGGAAATTGTAGGGGTTGTTTTTTTTTATTAGTTTTAATAGTAACGTGGAATAATTTGTTTTATACATTTTTTGAGTGAAATGACGTGATACGTTCTCATCTCAAATGTTATATTTTGTTTCGTTAAAGGTATAAATGCCAAGTTTATTTGATTTATTTAAAGTAGCTCGTTTAAAATCACGTGAAGATAATTCTAGAGTTAAAATTTGGTTGATTGACATTTAACTGGCGTATTTTATCGCTTTGGAATATATGGTTGGTTAATTTGTAATTATTTTGTCTATTTTTATACTTTTCGTGGAAGAAGAGACAAAGTTGTTTTGACATGAACGTGGAAAATTAAAGAAATTTTCTTTTATATCATACCATCAGTTTCTATGAGAAAACTGGAGGAAAATATTCTTACATTTCCTGATATTTCCTACTGCCTAGAAGTTACTTCGTGTATATATTCTACTTCTACTATATATGTATCTACTTCCAACTTATATAGATATATTATTTTCCTGAATGGAATTTTCCTGCATATCTCACACGATTTTGTCGCAAATACATGCTTCTGTGTTTATAAAAAATTGCTTTAGACAAATACTTGACTGTTTTTCTTTAAGCAACATTTTACAAACAGAGTTCTACTTTGCAAATTAAACAGGCGGAAGCAGACAATAGTAGTAGTAATTTTTATTTAGGCATTGTTGCCAATAAATGGACTCGGTTTTGCATATACTATACAATAATACTTATTTAAACTATCACTCTCATATTTCCACCACACCCGTCTACCCCCACTTACTGTACTAACTTATAATAATATATTTTTACCTATACTAAACTATTTTTGGCTTTATAACTATATATTTACATTTTTATTTATAACCTCTCCCCTAGATTTGTACTTTGACTTTATTTCTTATTGCACCATTCTCCTTTAATTCTGTTCCTTATATGTCATTCTCCGAGGTTTGTAAGTACTTCCGTCCTTTTCCTCGAAAGCAAACAATACTAATATCATATATAATCTAGGGCTGGGACTATTCGAATAAATTAATATTCGAGTATTTTACAAGTATTCGAATGCTACGAATAAACCTCTAATATTTGAGTATTCGAATAGTATGGGGTGAAGTTGGTCAAAATTAGCTTACAAGATTTTACCCTGACAAATGAACCTAAAGAACTTGATTTATAATTCACACCATACTATTCGAATACATCAGTATTCGAATACTTAAATATTCGAATAGTATTCGAATACTTAAATATTCGAATATTATTCGAATACTTGGATATTCGAATAGGATTCGAATACTTGGATATTCGAATAGTATTCGAATACTTAAATATTCGAATAGTATTCGAATACTTGGATATTCGAATTATATTCGCCAAATAATTGAGCAACTGAATTATTCTAATATTCGAATGCCGAAAAATTCGACAAATAGTCCCAGCCCTAATATAATCTCGTTTCTTAATTTTTCATGTCCATGCACACTTATTTCTCTTAGTCAAAAATAGCTTTGACCTCCGCCTATCTAAAATCCTTAAAAACAACTTCGTCTGTGGAAACTAAGTAATATAATACCAAGCAATATCGAAAGTCAAATTATATTAAACGGCTGAAATCAATGCAAATACAATTTTCAGCATGATAAGAAAGAAACAGTAACTATTGAAATAATATCGATAAAATTCTGACCTACATATTAATTCAACCATATTGCTGTCAACGTTTCTTATTACCAGCGCAAGGAGAAACGACCCGCCATAGTCAGACACATTATCCTATTAATTTTAGTTCCCCACCTTCCAAATTGATTTTCCTAAAAACGAAACCTTGTACGAAAACTTTTGTTCCTCGCTTGCAAATCATTTTTAGATTAAGGAACCTCATTTCAAACTTTCGAATCATTTTTTCACGAAGAATCACCCCTTTTTTATTCCACCGCGAATTACACCCTCTATAAAATTTAGAAATCAAGAATCGCAAATACGTATAAATAAGTTAACATCTCATTAATAATCATTAATCAGATCTCTACGCGAGGATGTCAGGATGCACGCAAAGAGCAACACGTGTATTCACACGCCAGAAGTCAGAATTGTCCTTCGCCGGACAATCGGTCGTTCGCGCGGAAGTTAACCCTCGAAATTGCGATTTGTCGCGATAATACGCTCGATGGGTTTCCAAAGAGGGATCCCGCTGATGCGAGATAAATATTTGGCGTTGCGCCGAAAACCAACCCCCTCTCGCTCTTTCTCTCCTCCCCCCTGCCTCTCCCTTTCCCTCTCGACTTTGGCCGGCAGAATCAACTGATCGAAACCAGAGCGCAGGACGTTCCTGCGGTTTTTCGACGCCGCTTGTTTCCCTCGAATTGCCTTCTAGCTGGCCAATAACTTCCCTCCTTTCTCTCGATAACGACTGGGGAGTCCCAATTCTCCGCAACATGGAAATGTCCATTGACCTTGTCTGTGGTTTCACATATTTACTTCGACTTTGAAGAGATTATTGATAATTAGATCATTTTTTGTATTTATTTATTTAAACGGAAGCCTTTTGGTAAATACAAAAAACAATAGTACATACACTGAGCAATGAAGCACAGATTAGAAAAAAATATACACTTAATACGTAATATAGTGGAAACATGAAATGCAAAAAGGAACCAACACACAAGCAAGTAGCACCTAGTTATAAAAAAATGATTAATAACCCTAGTTCTAAATGTATGAAATGAGCAGTGGAAGAAATCAAAAAGGACAATGTTAAGCCGCAGAGGGGATTAGTGAGCTACGAGCCTACAGCGTATGCTATACACCTTTGGAAAGATCTCGCCAAGAGGAATCGATTGATACGATTTTTTAACTTCGAAATCAGATGGGATCATCTAAAAAAATGACCACAAAGTTCGAGATTTTGCGGTGTTAAACAGAAGAAACCTGTAGTAAAATCCCATCCAGCCCAAGGGACTTCGGATAGGCACCTGAGGAAAAACCGAGGGATGCAAGCGATACTCCAGCAGGTTGGGGCGGCAAATGTGCCCCACGACCTTCATTTCAGGGCCGTGTTGGGCCTGTGTTTGCCGCATGGGTCCCGTTCCCAATTCCCCGGACGAAATCACTAATGGATCAGTTGTTTTTCATGAACATATTATGTTCATGATAGACGACTTGCAGGTATGAGTTCGGGAATGTGCAAGTTAGCATTCAGACTAATGCGTCGCTTACAATAGTAAGTGCAATGACATTTTATTCACTGAACGAAAGATAATGATGTGAAGATGATTGACGCAAGAAGAATTTGTATTTTCATATAATGGCTTTAAGGCACCCATACACGAACTGCAGACTCGGCAAGCATGCCCGCTGGTGTGTGGGATGAGGGATCGACTTCTTCTAGCGTTAATCATCTTCGCATCATTACCTTTCGTTCAGTCAATAAAATGCCACTCCACTGATTATTGTAAGCGACGCATTAGTCTGAATGCTAACCTCCACATTCCCAAACTCATACCTACAAATCGTCTATCATGAACATAATACCTTCATGAAAAACAACTGATCCATTGGCGAATTTATCCCGGGCATTAGGAACGGGGCCCATGCGGCAAACGCAGGCCCAACACGGCCCTGAAATGAAGGTCGTGAGGCACATTTGCCGACCCAACCTGCTGGAGTATCGCTTGCATCCCTCGGTTTCCCCTCAGGTGCCTATCCGAGGTCCCTTGGGCCGGATGGGATTTTACTACCGGTTTCTTTTGTTCAAAACCGCAAATCTCGAACTTTGTGGTCATTTTTCGAGGTGATCCCGTCTGATTTCCAAGTTAAAAATCGTATCAATCGATTCGTCTTGGCGGGATCTTTGCAAAGGTGTACATCAGGGGTGTCGAACTAGCGGCTCGCGAGCTGCAGTGGCTCCCTCTCCTCTTCGCCTGCTCCGCAAAGCCGTAGGAGAACGGCCCCCTCCACACTTACTTCACTCTGATGAATTTCTCCTCCGGGTGCCGCACTCTCTCCCTGCCGGGTCTCGTGCAACGCCTGGAGAAAAATAAGTGGGGGAACCGGCTGGCCGGGCCCCGACTTGTGCGGCTCTCGGAGTGGGGAAGTTCGACACTCCTGGTGTACATCATACGCCAGGCCTTCCCAAGTAGGGGAAATGCACTCCTAAAACAGATGTTTCGGTTCTCCCTCCACCGGTGCGCCTTCAGCTAAGGTGGGACGACTCCTACAACCCTCTCTCCGAGGAGACAGTAACGTCGCTGGGAAGCATGTTGGGCGCTTTAGGGCGAAAGTCCCAAATGTGTCAAATTTTTATAGGAAATTTCATAATGACTTAAAAATAGTAGGAAAAATTAAAATTTAAACTAGCATTTCAAAATGACGTAAAAAGAATTACAAAAAATGTATTACATACATTGGTAAATTAAAATTAAAACTAGTTTAATTTAAACTAGTTTAATTTAAACTAGTTTAAATTTTAATTTTAATTTAAACTAGTTTAAATTTTAATTTTAATTTAAACTAGTTTAAATTTTAATTTTTAATTTTTAATTTAAACTAGTTAAAATTTTAATTTTCCCTACTATTTTTAAGTCATTAGGAAATTTCATATAAAAATTTTACACATTTGGTACTTTCGCCCTTAAGCGCCTAACATGCTTCCAAGCGACGTTACTGTCTCCTCGGATAGAGGGTTGTAGGAGTCGTCCCACCTTAGCTGAAGGCGCACCGATGGAGGGAGAACCGAAACATCTGTTTTAGGAGTGCATTTCCCCTACTTGGGAAGGCCTGTCATACGCTGTAGGCTCGTAGGTCACTAATCCCCTCTGCGACTTAACATTGTCCTAATTTATGGGATTGTATTTCCCCATTAAAGATCGACGATTCTCAACATATAGAAGTGCTTACATTTTTGGGGGAGGAATGTTTTAAAAAATTGGATTAATGGAATAGTGGAATAATCAGATAATAAGTGTGTAGAGTGTTAAGACAAGGATTCGATACTTATAGGGTAGATATTACTCACTGAACTGAGCAAAAAGTGGCTGCTTAACAGGGATCGATAAATCAACCCGGTCGGAGTAAGCAAAGTGATTTGCTTGTTTCTATTTTCCTACCGTAAGCATACGTTAATGTGTACTTATAAACATGGTGTTTTATATGCCCTCCTTTCGTTACAACATACACTGCCTGTCTAGGTACAGTTTGTTTGCTGGCACTTGTTTGTCAGCTTCTTTTGATACGCTAGTCACTTAGTCGTGCGTTAGGAAACCCAATATGATCTAGGAAACCCGGGACCTTTTAACGTGGAAACGGAAAAGTAGTACGTGGAAGAATTTCTGTAACGATTAACTTGTTGCTTTGTTTTCATCTTCCCATTCGACAATTAGAAGCAAGCAGATCACTTGCGGTAAAGAACTGAAGATCATTTCTAAATTTTACAGCTGTACCGTTCTTATTCGAAATTCGTGGAGTAATTCTATGCGTACAGCTAAGCTATTTTTAAAAATTCTTTTATCAGTAAATACAACACATAATGAAATAAATCTTTTTGGCATTTATTAAGCTACTCTTATATTATACAAAAAAAATTACAACGATTTTTTTTAATTTGTTTTAATTGTATTTTTGCAGCGTGAATATGGCACTTGAAAAAAAGAGGTATGTTCGTGGTGGAGGTGATTTTCTCGGGCTCAGGCTTATTTAAAACAAAAAATTCGAAAAGATTCTTAATCTGTATGAGTGTCGCTATCACCCGTAACACAACTAACAATTTTATGATACTGACACTGTAAAAAAATCAATTAAAACAAATTAAAAAAA
This sequence comes from Andrena cerasifolii, assembly GCF_050908995.1. Lineage (NCBI taxonomy): Eukaryota > Metazoa > Arthropoda > Insecta > Hymenoptera > Andrenidae > Andrena > Andrena cerasifolii. The sequence goes on along the minus strand of NC_135125.1, from coordinate 4,270,537 downwards.
TTCTTTTTGCCTAATATAAGAGTAGCTTAATAAATACCAAAAAGATTTATCGCATTATATGTTGTATTTACTGAGAAAAAAATCTTTAAAAATAGCTCCATTAGTGTGCGCTAATTGTTTGCAAAATTTGAGTGAATTCCACGACACAAGACTCGTGTACTCCCTTTATCAGCGAAATACTCGACGAAAGTGGAAGAGCGGAATCTCTTGTTTCATCGCGTCTATTAATCACGGTACGGAACCTCGCGAGTTCGATGTCAGACGCTTCGAAATACCGCAGGATTAAGTTCTGTTGCCGCAATTACACATGAAATTGAAATGGTTACGATTATGAATCTGTTTAGCACCGAATACCCCTATTTGGGAACAACAAAGCAAACACCCCGCTATGATGCTCGCAGCCGTCACGAACCGCCATTGTTCAGCCGTAATTTAATTAGCGATTTAGTTGCCTTTTAATGGAGTTTCCTTGGTGAAGCTTGCTTAATTCGGAAACCAGTCGTATTCGTACCAGAGAAATTGACGACTCCGAAACGTTAAATATTATAAAATACATTTTCTTATGAATGATACCTTAAGGTAAATCGTCAGTTAGTAAAACATATGGCGGGATTAGTGCATAAGTTTTCTTAGATTGATTCAGGGGCTATTAATCTCTTAAACCGACAGAATTTTCAAAATTTATTTCTCCAAATCCGCAGCCTCGTTCGAAAAAACTTGCTCCACAGCTTCGACTAGTTTCTGCACAAGGATTCATTTCGTTCACAACTATATTAAATTCGCTGCTGCATTCTACCAATTTTTAGGCTCGATTTCCTCGGAAACGAAGGTTTGATTCTAGATATTTGACTCCACATTTTCGACTTGAGTATTCTTACGGAAGCAACTACCCCGTTCCCAGCTCCACTACTAAATCCACCCGGACCTCTGCAGGACGCAGCTGTCCATCGAACTTTTCCCTCATTCACTCAAGGAAATCGGCAGCTGTACCTATCAGAGCCATTCCTCTTAATACAGAATCGAAGAGACGGTAGATGCGAGACCTTATCTAAAGGTGGACCATCCAAGGGGGTTTTATATTGCATCGAGGAAACGGAGGGAACAATACGGGACATATTTTTCACGGTCTCGGAGGCAGTTCCTCCCCCCGCCAAGTGTCTCTCGCTAGAAATCGATGATGCACGGCCACCCCCGAAGCGTCGAGCAGGACTCTGGCTCGCCTCGAATGAAATCCCAATCGAGACCAAACACTGATTAGGCATTCTATGCTTTAAGAGCCTCCCCATCGAAAGTTTCGTCGCTTTTAAATTCCGATTTATTCTCAGAGTCGCGGGGTCGCAACGCCTCTTCCTGTTTCTTGCGGCAAGTTCCGCCCTGTCCCCTCGCGGCCCTTCCTCCCGGAGACTTCATTAAGCGCTTTTATTTCGAAACCGAGCACCCGATAGTTCGCTCCTCAGCTTCTTCTTCTTCCGCTGGCATTAACAATTCGCGAGCGCCGCGTTAATGCTCTCGTCGCCCGCCGGGATCGTTGCTTATACTTGGGAACAGTTTCAAGTATTACTCGACTCGAGAACCGTATCGCTTAAAACTCGCCAGACGAGCGTATTTCCTATTGTCGCTTCACGACCGACCATTCCCAGCGATTTCACGATAATGCAGGCTTTAATCGATGAATTCGTTATGATTTAATGCTCGATTATCGAGGGCTTAGCGTTTGGATGCTTTACGGTCTAATTGGAAAAAGAGGTTTGTATTATTATTGCTATTAATATTTGCAGGTAGAGACTTAATGTATTAGGTCGGTGCAAAAGTACTTACGTTCGCTTTATCGAAGCAAAGTCCTTGTGAAACGTAAAAATGTATTAGATGTTCTTTTAATCAAAGTATTTTTCCTAAAAGTACAAGTTGGTATAGTGGAAAAAGAGATTTCTGTATACCAAACATCAGCTATTAGGGGGTGAATGAATTTTTCCACTGACCTAATACAAGTACGGCAGCTTTGCTTTTTGCTTTTCTTCTTATAAGCAATCACATTAATTGCCATGAAATCCTGGTGCAATTCTAATTCTGTTTCGCTAGTAGAGATATGAGGCATCACCCTCTCTTTCATATTGATACTTGATAGACACTCTGTACGGTAAATGCAGTTGCATTGACAGAGAATATATGCTCTCAAATAGATACTGCTATAATATTGATTCCTTCGTTATTTTCTTCTGTATATACAGAAATTGAGGTCCTCGCAGCAAGAAGCATGCAGCTCCTTTTTTACAGTTTTTGAGCTATGACATGTTATTACGTGAAGAAATTCTACATCGTTTGGTGCACGTTTTGTAAAAATGCGATAAAAATTGAAAGATTTATTGCAAATTTTGAACCTGCACCCATTATTGTTTTGTGCAATACGAATTAGGGCTGGGACTAGTCGAATAATTTAATATTCGAATATTTTCAAGTATTCGAATGCTACGAATAAACTTCGAATATTTGAGTATTTTAATGTTATTATTCGAATAGTATGTTTTGAAGTGGGTCAAAATTAGCTTACAAGATTAAACCCTGACAAATGAACCTAAAGAACTTGATTTATAATTCACACCATACTATTCGAATACTTCAGTATTCGAATACTTAAATATTTGAGTAGTATTCGAATACTTAGATATTCGAATAGTATTCGAATAGCATTCAAATACTCAAATATTCGAATAGCATTCGAATACTCAAATATTCGAATAGCATTCGAATACTCAAATATTCGAATAGCATTCTAATACTGTAATATTCGAATAGCATTCGAATACTGTAATATTCGAATAGCATTCGATTACTGAAATATTCGAATAGCATTCTAATACTGTAATATTCGAATCCTATTTGGGTACTTGGATATTCAAATTATATTCGCCAAATAACTGAGCAACTGAAGTATTCGAATATTCGAATACCGAAAAATTCTAAAAATAGTCCCAGCCCTAATACGAATGCACATCTACGTCCCACCTTATATACAACCTTTGTATAAGACTCTCTTTGTATAAGACCTAATAGAGCTGGTTACCTTTCTTGTCTAAAGTAAACAACATACATAGCGAACAATGCAAAAGATCGCACTGCAATTTAAATCGCCTAAAGTTGACGTTAACGGTTTACATTCAAATTATTAAATCACACAAGGTCGATTTTGGCAGTGAATATATTAAGAAATTCGTCGAAAATTTATTATACATGAAAATCTAATTATTTATAAAAAAATAATGGTATTCTTAAAATATTCTTAAAATATTCTTAAAATATTCTTATTACCTGCATCTAGAAGCAAAGAATTACCCTATAACGTAGATCTATCATCATCAAACTACTTGGCCTCAAATATTTCTCTTCCATCTTAGAAATGTAGAACTTGATAAGGTGGTCTGTCGGAAGTAACTCACTATGTAAGTATACGCTGGTGGAAAGTAGGAAATTTGAAGAAACATTGCCGGTGTACTTGAAAAATGTTAATCGACTGACAACCCATAAATATTTACCCACGCAACTACCTTCATTTACATAAATACAACTATTTCTTTGAAAACCTCTTTCGACATTCCAGCAAGGATTAAAAGACAAATGCAACGTGAGATCCATTTCTTGACCCTCACCCGTCTCTCAGGTTCCCAACTTAATTTGTCCCTTGCTGTCAAATTAACACTGCTAAATAATCAATATAATGAAAAGACAAATTGTTGACTTTGCAAATTCTTTTATTGAATATAAAAACTGAAATTTCTGTATATTCAGGCATACGATTGTTCACATCGTTCACAAATAACATAGGTACCGATGTGCAGGACATACTGCATTTTTGCATTTATCGCAACTAGGGCTGGGATTATTTGTCGAATTTTTCGGTATTCGAATATTCGAATACTTCAGTTGCTCAATTATTTGGCGAATATAATTCGAATATCCAAGTATTCGTGTACTATTCGAATATCCAAGTATTCGAGTAATATTCGAATATCCAAGTATTTGAATACTATTCGAATATTTAAGTATTCAAATACATCAGTATTCAAATACTGTGGTGTGAATTATAAATCAAGTTCTTTAGGTTCATTTGTCGGAGTAAAATCTTGTAAGCTAATTTTTACCCACTTCAAAACATACTATTCGAATACATCAGTATTCGAATACTATTCGAATAATAACATTCGAATACATCAGTATTCGAATACTATTCGAATAATAACATTCGAATACATCAGTATTCGAATACTATTCGAATAATAACGATTCGAATACCATTCGAATACTCAAATATTCGAAGTTTATTCGTAGCATTCGAATACTTGTAAAATATTCGAATATTAAATTATTCGAATAGTCCCAGCCCTAATCGCAACGTGCACTGTGTACATTTGCGTTTGTGTCAAATTGGCACAAAGAGCGGATGAGGGTTAAGGGATTCTAAAACTAAAGAATTGAGCCAAAGAGTATAATAAATCCTTATTTTAATTCTATACGGTTATTACTGGCTTATATATTTGCAACAAGTACTGAACCCACATTTTTATAAGGAACATTATTCTAAATTTTTACACCCTGTACAGTCACAAAGAATATTCAACAGATATGTCAACATCCCCTACAACTCGTGAATTATTCCACAAAAAGTATTATAAAAAGCACCAACTAAGAAAATCGAAAAATCAATTTTAATAAGACTAGACTTCTTTACTTATAATTAGTAGTGACTTCTTCTTTACTTACTTATTGTTAGCAGAAACAGAGATACCTGCAAGCGTGGAATAAAAATAAATTACGAATACTATTAAAAGTCATTTTAAAATAAATCTAAAATTCTTCACTGTAGCTTCGATTAAGTAGTTGTCATTATTTTGCCTCGACTCGATACAGTGGTATATGATCGCTTTAATTATGAAGCATGGTGGTCGAAATTCGCGTTCATATTGCGGAGGGAGTTATCGCAGTCGATTGTTTTTCACACGATTATCCTCACCCGATACGGCGCTTCGGACGTAGTATATCGTGGTTTGCTCTTGGTAGCCCGCGGCAGGAACAACGTACGAGGCTGATTTATCGATTCCACCAGAAGCAACGGAACTAACTGTTTCCAGAGTTGGAGCATGGTCCCTCCCCTGGTAAATGTGTTTCGTTAAGTTCCGCGATCACGTACGACTTTGTCATAAGTTTCGAGCTTTTTCTTTATCGACGCGAAAGTGTCCACGTACTTGCTATACAGTTTTTCAACTCTTAAGTAGCTTACTTTTCGACCTCGTGGCGGACACAGGGTCCATTTTGACCCATAATATACATTCATTCCCACATATTCTGGAAGAAGCTTTTATATTACAGTTTGCTCTTCTTATGACCTAAAATCTTCATCTTTTTTGTAGAAGTGGCATAGTCAGCTGGATATACGTACAAGGTGTCTCTTAAGGGGGTAGGTTACCCTCAGCAACCCAAAATTATGCCCTTCTTCAAACGCATATTCTGAAGTATTAAATGAATACAGAGATAATTCTTGTTTCAATTTTTAAGCGTCATTTCGTTGACTTTAATCCGCGAAAAGAAAATTTAAAATATATTTATAGGAAAAAAAGTTATAAATATAAATGTGAGAGTGTGTACGCGATGCACCGTTTGATGGTGAACACGATTCCGGACAGGTGAATTACCTGAAACACAAAGTAAAGGCATTTTTAGAATCTGTAAGACAGTCTCCATCTTGTGCAGGAAGCAAAATTTTGATAAACAAATTAATACAATTTTTAAGTTGATGTTTCTGATTTTTTCTTTTTTTGGAGGAAAAATATTTTTTATCTATTTTTAAGAATTTATATTGAAAATATGCTCCCAAGACATGGAGGGGAATAGTTTCCTGCAACTCCCTGTAAATTTTCATTCACATGATTCGAGCGGTTTTCGAGATTTCGGTTTTCGACACTCTAACAGCGTAAAAATTTAATAAAAATATAGAAAATATAAAAATTCTCCATTTACATCCTAAAAATTTAAAACCTCCACCTAGATTAAATACAGGTTACAAAATACAACCAGTAAATCTAGAACCTCCACCTTATGTTCGCCGTTTTGGAAAACGTAGTCTCTGGGAAATCGCGTTTAAAGTTGGACTTCGTTATCCGATCTCATGTGCAGGCTCGTGCATTTTTTACTGTAATTCCTTCAATTTTGGGAATTTCGGGGCCCGGTTGCGCTTAAAATACCTAGAAAAGATGTAGCTAGCGGAGGGTGCAAACATTCTAAAAACCAATTTTCGAAAATTTTGAGGGTAACCTACCCCCTTAATAGGTAGCACCATCGAAAAGTAGTGAATGTACATGAAGAAGTAAGTAAGCCATGAGGATTAAAATATGATCTGATTCATTGCGTCTTGCTAGAATCAGCAAAATTAATCGCTGCGTATAATACAACACTGAATGAAGGGAATCCTCATGAAAAACTAGCCATAAATTACAGGATATTTTTCATTCATCGGAAACACGTCTCCATATTTCAAACAGTAAAAGAACTTTTAAAAAAGATATTCTTCGCGAGATTTCATTTAAAAATGATCACTCTTCGAATCTATTCAATGCTGAATTTTTTAAAAACTTTTTAAGGGGTTGCATACCTCCAGCCGCGGCGAAAATAAATGATTTTAGGATTTTTTAATTCTCTTATTTACAAACAATAAAATAAAAAACTTATTACACACGACTTATTAGCCCATAAAGTGCAAGAAAAAAATTATTGACAATAATGTTTGCATTCAATTATTTATGATTTTTGTGGTTCTTTAGACCACTGCAGAAAAAATGATATCTCCATTAAACATCGATGGATCTGAAAAATAAAATGTGGTTCGCGTAAAATAACGTTGCCATTACAGTCTGTCGACCCATTTTTTTATATTTTGTTGTCCCCTTCTGTTTCTGAAATTGTAAAATTTTAAATATCAAATATTAAATATTTTAAAAGTTTTTTAAAATTCGCACACGAATCGTAATATACCGCACAGAAATGTGAAACGTGGTGGTTTCCATGAATGTTATTTCGACGGATGTGCGGACGCTTTTTATTAATTTTTCCCTACAATTACATACGCACGAAAGTGATTAATTAATCTTAGTTAACACACACTTATATCACGCAGCTGATGTCAGCGTTTCCGACGTGATTACTCTTATCTGGTGTACACTTTCTTCCTCCCGAAAGATTCCTTCATTTTGCAAGAGTGCATGCGGGCTTCCTCGCTTGATTCATTGTTCCCAACAGTATCGATAAAACGCCGTCGCGTTCGAGATGCAATTTCTACAATCGCGCCGCTATTAATTCTGTCGCTCCGTTAATCATTCAAAGGAGCTCCTTACCACGTGAAACCGATCGTTGAATTAATTACACGAGACATTTCACCTTTCTTCGTTTCTCAGGTGTAAAAATATTTCTCTATTTTCACGAAAGGAACTGATAGTGAAATAGTGCTCCATTGCAAAAAGAGAGGAAAGGATACGAGTGTGGGAATTTGCGTCACTAAGTTAATCTGGAAATTGTTTGTTTTTTTGCAGTAAGTTATGAATTATAAAAAATTAATAATGTTTTATTAATACAAACGAATTAGTGTTTAATTTAGGTTTCGTTGCTTATTGCGCTCCGAATTCCTTTCCAGCAGGATCAGAATAATTTGTTATTACGTTGAATCGCGTAGATGTTTAATTCATATCGTTGTGAAAATATGGAGGTTACTTAGTTTTTTCGAAAAACATTCACCATGAACAATTTGCAACGTGAACTTCTATTTTCGTTTCGATCCGTATGCGTGACACCAAAGATTTACGTATTCCAGATGTAATGTAATCCTTGATTTATCAATTTGGAAAATAAACATGCGCTTCACGAACGAAGCCATTTATCAGCATTTCGAGAAGACCGTTCGATCAGAAAAAACAGTGTAGGATTGCTAGAACGTGTAGAATTCCGAGTAGCTGCGAAGAAAATTTGGAAATGTTTCATTTTTATTCTCGCATTACTCGTACAATAAACAAGAATATGCCTGGAAATGTTTCTCCCTCGACATTTTACTGATAACAACCAAGCAAAATGCTTTTCCCATTAATGACAACATATTGTTTATTTACTGCTTAACTTAGTCGTGTATTTACAATTATAGTGAAAAAGGAAAATTTGAAATGCCTCTGCTGAATAATGTATAATTTTTTATCTGTATCACTTTTATCAAAGGTGTATTCAAAATGCCTGAACATACATGCAGATACAAACAAAGATAAGAGCAGCACAATGGCGTGTAATTATTTATCAATCAAATCTAAATGACAACATTTCTCAAAAAACGCCTTGTTTCTTCTAACGATAATTTTACACAATCTTGGCAATAAATTTAGAAGTTTTCCTGATTTGTTAGTATACATCTATAACAGTCTTTTAGCAGTGCGTCACGTGCATAATAATATAATCTTTTGATCTCGGAGATCCCATTAAGGAAAATCCTAATCAAGGTTGTGTTCATAAAGGGGCTTAATTTGTCACAGGTCTTATTATATTCTCTTAAACAATATGGCCAGCACAATATTGTGCTAAAATGCAGTTGCTGTAAAATGTGACTAAATAATCCACATTGACAGTTGAGTTTTAATATCGCATCGTTATACGTGTCGTGCGAGATAATTAATTAGACTTGCGAGAAAATATGATTAATTAGCAACTGGATGTATGCTGTCACACTGATGTTAATATTTTTATAGAGCATTTAATAAAGCTGAATCGTACCTTGTACATAGCAAATACTGTTTTCTGAAAATATTCGTTTTGAAAACTATATAGGGTGTCTCGGGTAATTGTATTGAGCTGCATCGTTGAAAAATTAATATTTGAATAAAACAGAATATTACAAGGTAAAATTAAACAACTTTGGATGGTTCAAAATCCCACGTGACTTTTAAGGAATAGTGTATGTGCATTGCAAAATGCAATTGCACCTTTATTCTAAATATGTCTCTTATTCTTTTACTATTTTAATTGTTGCTATTTTCTGTTGTATAGTATCGCATCATTTTTCTCACACGAAACTATACACAAGTCGCAAATACTTAATTTTTAAAATATAAAAAACAGTACTTGCTCCTTTCAATAGCAGCGTGCTTTGGCACTTAGTTACCATTTTGTTAATTTAAAATTAAACTGTCTTTTAAAACAATATATTTCCTACAACAGCATCCCAACATCTATGCACGAAGGAATAAGATATTTCATTAATTAATGCGCTAAGAATATTAAGTGCCATTGAAAAGAAGGGTGCATTTACACTTTGCACCTCCACAAGAGCACATAAGTGCGCAACAATAATACGAATACTTGGGTCACCCAGAATTATTTAATTTTGCCGCGTAACATTGCAGTTGCATTATAAATAACTAGAAATAATATCTATAGGCCGACCGTATAATCAGACCAGTACTTATAAGCTTCAGAAGTTGCCAAATCAGACGATAAATCGCAAACACTTAGCACACCTTGTTTATACCAAAGCAACGGCATAATGAATTCGTAGTTACGCAACTCGAGAACAATACTACAGCCCGCTGTGTCTCGTTTGCTCGGCTCCACTTATTCTATCGCGTTTCCATTATACTCCAGTAAATACTTAAATGGCTACGGGAAATCCGGCTGGTGTTTTCGTGAATGCTGCTTATCCCAGAGGATACCAAAGGCTCGAAGGGAGGGAATCTCTGCGCCGAGGAGCTCCTGGCGCGCGTTATGCACGCGCGAACGCTCCCGCGCTCCTCCCCATGTAACCTGCTCTTATCAGTATGCACGTAATGATCGGTAAGCGCGCCAGTCTTAATCATTCTCGCCGCGTGGAAAGAATAAATTACGGGCGACACGTGTGCCGCTAACGGCGCCGTTGCGTGCCACCGAATTCAAGGGGACACGCTGCAATCTGGTAACGCTTGTAGCCCTGTCAAGAGGAATTGAGAATGCGATGATGATCAGCTCTTGTTGATGCACGAACTAAGCATTCGAGATGTAGGGATATCTTGGAAATTAGTTGGTTGGCGAGTGAGTTGATGTTCTGAGCAATGGTGACCATTAAGGTCTAAAGTAGTCTAAACATACCTGGAGAGTGAACAGCAGTGGGAAGAAGTCAGCGACAGCGGCCCGAGGGAAATAGAAGATAAGCGGAGAACCTATCCTTCTTCCTATTGTCCCTCTCACTCTGTACTATCTGTGTTGAGGTGAAATCAGACGGCTCGTGGCTCCGCGAGCCTGGCTCGTGGATCGGCGATCGACGCGCCATCTGATCGGTCATGGCTCGGCTCGCCCAGGCTCACCAAGCCGACTCGACGAGCTAGACGAGCTGAGCCAGTTCGCGGAGCCACGAGCCGTCTGATCGGTAATGGCTCGGCTCGCCCAGGCTCACCAAGCCGACTTGACGAGCTAGACGAGCTGAGCCAGTTCGCGGAGCCACGAGCCGTCTGATTGGTCATGGCTGGGCTCGCCCAAGCTCGCCAAGCCGACTTGACGAGCTAGACGAGCTGAGTCACGAGCCATCTGATCGGTCATGGCTCGGCTCGCCCAGGCTCACCAAGCCGACTTGACGAGCTAGATGAGCCGAGCCAGTTCGCGGAGCCACGAGCCGCCTGATCGGTAATGGCTCGGCTCGCCCAGGCTCGCCAAGCCGACTTGACGTGCTAGACGAGCTGAGCCAGTTCGCGGAGCCACAAGCCGACTGATTTCACCTTTATGTATGTATGTTGTGCGCAGGTAACTTCACTCGCATGCACTATACATCCATAGCCTGTTGTAAGACAGAGATAGGTTCACCCGTTATCTTCCCTCTTTCTCAGACCAGCCGCCATTGTTCTGTTCACTCTTCAGGTATGTTTAGAGCTCAATGATAGTGACACTCGTGGGAAGAGCCAAGAGAACATGGTGGGGAAGAAAGGAATCCTTGGGAGGTTTTCATTTGCTAGGATCTCAAAATATAGAAGAAAGAAGATAAGATTTAAGGATGTCCCAAAATTGGGGGACTTTTCGAAACATGAAGTATCCTGATGCGAAAAGACATCAAAAAGTCTTTTACCATTTTGTGATCCGAAGCTTCGTTCTCGAGATATTAACAGTTGAATATTAGCGGTCCAAGTTCCGAGGCGCGCAGTTTAAAGCCGGAACAGCTGACTGCGTACCAGAGATGGGCATTGTTTAGATAAATAATGATTGAAATAACTTTTCAAATACAGAGACTTTATCTTTTTCCGTCGTCGAATAAAAAGCACCCGAGTTATCTTTATTCGAAGCGCCACAGATGAAGCAGCTTATTCGACGGGGATTCATCCGACGGCGAAAGATACTTGGTTTATTCGAAAGCCTTTCATCTTGGGTTTCGAATAATTTTTCAGCTTTTATTGTATCTTTATACTAGAAGCTCGAATAACCGGCGAGAGCTTTTGTGGCCCGAGCCGCGCGCGATCACCGTTCCTCCGCGATGTGTCATCGATTCCACAGAATCTGAATTTGTTTATTTTTCATTGTATCAATATGAAAGTGGCACCAATGGATTCCTGGCATTTTCCCGATTAATTGGACAGAAAACAATTTAAATCTGACTATTTTTAAAGAAACGGACTTTCCTTAATTATGGTCCGAATTATATAATTTTTGGGGCCATTTTCATCGAGAAGACATAAGGAATCGATTGACGTAAAGTACCTTTTATCTAAATGTTATCGACATATTATCTTTGCCCATCTATGCTGCGTACACTACCGCGTGCCCTGGAACTTGGACCGCTAATATTCAACTGTTAATATCTCGAGAACGAAGCTTCGGATCTCAAAACGGTAAAACACTTTTTGATGACTTTTTACATCAGGATATTCCATGTTCCAGGAAGTCCCGCAATTTTGGGGCACCACGCGTATAAAAAATATGAGGAATAGAGATAATGAGTTTAATTATTTCTCAACCCAAATCGTGGAGTAACTTGTTTAGTAATTGTTGCTGATACTTCAATGTTGTTACGGCGAAAAATGATCGTCTTAATATGTACAATTACATTGCGTAGTCTTAATTAAAGTGCAGAGTTACTAAAGTCATGTTTACCAGGGAAGAATCTAATTTAATTTTGCTAAGAAATAGCAAACGAAACTATTACACATAAGAGTGGAACCACGGTTGTTTTTAACAAAAGAGTAGTACTTGTAGAGTCAAGCTACTCGTTATAATGCCACTCTTATCCGCTAGATACGCCTTTACAGAGTGTAGGTGCTATTGGTTTGACGTTTCCTACCAATGCAGGGAATTTTCGTTCGAGGAAGTTTCTACCAGTTTAACAGCTCTCCCGCTGAAGTTGTCAGAACTGGTTCGCAAACCTGGTGGACGTAATTTTCGATAATAATAATTACACCAGCGTTTCTAGTTACAAACACAGATCAGTTTTCTACATCATGGATGAAGCATTAGTCGAGCGAAAGAGTCGAACACTTCTATCGCGTCATCATTCGATCATCATACATGAACAAAAAAATATGAATATTTTTTATAATATGGACCTATTTCCCTTCTCACTTAGTTAATACAGTAGTCGCCCAAAAGAAAGTTTAAAATGTAACGGTAACAAAAATAACATAGTTCTGTTACAAAGAGATTTTACAATCATTAAGGTGGCCCTTATTTATACGTGTTGAATTTTTTTTTGTACTTCTATGCTCTCACCCCCTACAACGGTGCCATTTCATAAAAAATAGTCCCTGAGAAAGATTATTGCAATCGGACAACTGGAAAGGATGACCAGGTCATAAAATTTAGAATTTCTCAAAAATGGTAAGCCCTATCGAAATTTTGTTCAAATAATATTAAAAGAGCATGTAATTTTCTACAATTATTGTATATATAAGTTTTTCGTGCTTCCAACCATTTTTTAGATAATAGCGTTTGAATATAGAGAGATCTGCACTACTGGCGTATAGACAATACGTCACGCCGTACAGGTGGAACGCGCAAAGTGCTGATCTCTCTATATTCAAATGCTATTATCTAAAAAATGGTTGGAAATACGAAAAAATTATATATAACAGTAATTGTAGAAAATTGAATGCTCTTCTAATATTACTTGAACAAAATTTCGATAGGGCTTACCATTTTTGAGAAATTCTAAATTTTATGGCCTGGTCATCCTTTCCAGTTGTCCGATTGCAATAATCTTTTTCGGGGACTATTTTTTCATGAAATGGAACCATATTAGGTGGTGAGACCAAAGGGAATCGCAGGTTGAAAATAAGGGTCACACTAATCCCACATATTAGAGAGTTACTAATATAGACCAGTGATACCAACATTTTGTTTTAACCCTCGTCAGACGGCACAGGTACAATTGTAACTTTTGCATTTTTAATTTGCGATAACTATTGTTTTTGAAGCCGGGGATGGCTGAAGTTTCGTGACATCTCTAAAATTTTGGTCTAGATTGTATACACCAAATTTCAGAAAAATATCTCAACCCCCTTCCAAGATAGGGGGTCGAGTCGAGGGTTGCATCGATAACAGCGACATAGGCACAATGGCGCCCTCACATATTTTGTATGAAAATAGTGCAAGAAAAAACGAATGCGATTTTTTTTTAATGAAAATGTTATTTCATTATACAAAAGTAAAAAAAATAGATAATTTACATTATAAAAGAAAATTTGGGAAATTTTTTTATTGATTTTCCTTGAGACTAATTGTTATCAATTTATCGTACAAATTATACCGACAGTGAGAATATTCATATAAAATATGCGAGGGTGCAATTGTGCCTCTGCCGTCTGTTAACGTTGTAAAATTGTGCCGCCTGACGAGGGTTAAACTTTCTTTTAACCACCACTGTATACACTATAAACCTAGAATAACCCCAGAAGTTAAGTCAAGGTTAAAATACGTCGGGAAGGTTTCTGATGGAAGAACTACCCCATCAACTGTTTGACTGTCATTTGACACCGTTTCCTTCATAAAGTTACAAAAATTTGTTGCAGGTGGATGTCCCGCTCTGCCATGAGGCCGGCCGAGGGCGACACATCAGACTGCATCCTGGTGGTTGGCATATCCAGACCCAAGATGGCCGCTGCCTTCCTCACGGTCGTCCTCCTCTCCCTCTTTCTGACCTTCCACATTCTCTACGACAGCGCGGTGTACAGCCTGCACGCGGCTTCGGTCGTCGAAGGCCGTGCAGTCGAGCTTGTTTCTGAAGTTCGTGCCACGCCGCCCCTGCTTTTCTCCAACAAAGTTCACTTCCCGCGCACCAGCCGGCATCTACCTCAGGCGATCATCATGGGCGTGAGGAAGTGCGGCACCAGGGCGCTCCTCGAGATGCTCTTCCTCCATCCGCAGATCCAGAAGGCCGCTGGCGAGGTCCACTTCTTCGACCGTGACGACAACTACGGGAAGGGCCTCGAATGGTACCGACGGAAGATGCCCTACTCGTTCAGGGGGCAGATAACCATCGAGAAGAGCCCCAGCTACTTCGTTACGCCAGAGGTGAGTGGCGAAAGACAGTTGCTTCTCAGAGAAACGGTACAACGTTTTCAACCCATTGAGAACAAAATCGATTTTGCAGAAATGTCCACTGAGGACAACGGAATATTTATTGCAACCTTTTGTTATTTATAATACAGCATAGAATATTTTTTAGGGGGTTGTAGAGTAAAGTTTATGTTACTTTTAATCGCGATAATATGAATGATGGCAGGAACTATAGTTGGGTCAAGTTCTGCAGAAACCTACCAACCCTCAAAATGACAAAAAATTAGTTAAACACAGTCCAGATCTCATGATTTTGCGATCTTTATTTTGCAAAAAATTACCAACCCATGGAACAACTCTTCTATTATACAATTATTAAAACTAGCAAGCCTTAGTTCCATTTTAGACTTAAAAAACAAAAACTACAGAAAATTTAAAATCATATTAATTATACTACTCACTATTAAATAACCCATTAAAAAATATTGTAAAAAATAATAAGAAATAATATATACCCAATAGAGATAAAGTTACTTTTCTTTAATAATTAAATTCTTCGAACTTAATTTACTCAGTTTACTCATACAGATATGTATGATGTAACACTCAATGGGTTAACTGGTTTTTCAAATGTTTGGAAAGCGAAACATGCACTTTTGCACAAATGCACCCATGCACAAATTTACGTGCTTGGAAACTACTACTTAATATGAAACAGAGGTTTCTACTACATAACTGTAATACTTCGCAGATTGTATTTCAGTGGATCGAAACTGTTACATTCATTTAGCAGAAGAATAAGTAGTAATGTAAATACTAGAGAGACTCTAATTTACGACTTTTGAATTTTATTTGCGGCACCTCCCAGAATAGTTCCAAATAATAAAAAACAGAAAATGGTGCCCCTGGGCCCTTGAACATTTAAATAATTATTTAACAGCTCATAAAGTGGATTTTATATAATATCCTCTAAGTTATTAATTACATAAAAAAATATGTCAAACGAAAGTTGTAGCCCCAGACAAGGAGCATTTTTTATGTTGTATTAGTTTTTCTCGTGCGACAAATGGTTTTCGAAAAAAGTCTGTAAAACTGGAACAAAAACATTTTTATTTTCCAAATTTTAAAAGTTTAAATCCTTCTCGAACCCTTTTTATTTATGAAGGCGAAAAAATTGTGATTTTTATTTTCGAGGACTATTATTTAAACATTGTGAGCTGTTAAATAATCATTTAGATGTTCAGGGGCCCAGGGACACCCTTTCCCGTTATCCGACGGGGCCCAAACTTTCCCCGTTTTTTTTTTATTATTTGGCACTATTCTGGGGGATGCCAGGAAGAAAATCTTGAAGAAAAATTTCACCAAGAGTAAATAAGAGCCACTCTAGTAAACACACTGTGCAATATCAGGATAATTTCGACTATTAAAGTATCATAATTAAATGTGAGAAAGGATTACATATCCTCAGTCTTTACAATTCCTTAAACTTCCTATCACAGATCATATCAGCTATATACAGACGCAAAAGCCTCGACTCTTACAACTAAATACAATTTTGCAAACCGCCCTAGAAGCTTCGTAAAAATATAACCGAAAGTGTTACCAAAAAATGACTCCCGCATCCATACAGAATTTATACGACAATTTATTATACAAAGATCTGCTTCAGAATTTCCAAACACTGTTACAACACATCCAAAGAAACTACTCCTATCATCCACAAAACGGGGCGACAAGAAAATGGCGGGATTTGGTCCGCGTTTCAGGTGCCTGAGAGGATCCGCGCGATGAACGCGAGCGTGAAGCTGCTGCTGATAGTGCGCGAGCCCGTGACCAGGGCGATATCTGATTACACCCAGCTGCGCACCCACGCAGCGACCGCGTCCACCGTAACGAGCGGCACGCCGCGGAGTGTGCAGCAGCCGCAGCAGCAGCTGCAGCAGCAAGCGAGCAGGAGCTTCGAGGAGCTGGTGATACGGCCAGACGGCAGCATAAACGAGTCCTACAGGCCAGTGGCGATCTCCCTTTATCACACGTACATGCACAGGTGGCTGGAGGTGTTCTCTAGGGAGCAGATCCTCATCGTGAACGGCGACCAGCTGATCGAGGACCCGGTGCCGCAGCTACGCAGGATCGAGAGCTTCCTGGGCCTGGAGCCGCGAATAGGCAGGCACAACTTCTACTTCAACCACACGAAGGGCTTCTACTGCCTGCGCAACGAAACCTCGGAGAAATGCCTGAAGGAGAGCAAAGGCAGGCGGCACCCGCGCGTCAGCCCTGTGGTCGTCACCAAGCTGAGGAGGTTCTTCAACGAACACAACCAACGGTTCTACGAGCTCGTGGGCGAGGATCTCGGCTGGCCCGAAGAATAACCGTCGTAGAGAGGTGGTTCGATGGACGTTCACCCAATAAGACAGAGCCTCGCGTGCAGCCACGATGGATCGAAGATTGAAGCAAGAATTCCCCGGCGTCCTCAGAAAGAATCGTTCCCCCCCCTTCGAAGATATTAATCGCTCCCATCCGCGAGTTTCCACCGCTACCCCGGAGTAATTTCACGAGGAGGAATCTCGCGATCATCCCCTGCTCGATGCCAGAGTAAATCCTGGGCGCGCCCGAAGGATATAATAGAAGAGGATTAGCAGACCAGGGAATAGAGTCGCGGCAACTCGGCTGGCCCGGGGGAAGTTTCGAATAAAATCAACACGGGCAAGCTTTCCTCTGCTTGGCTCGATTAAAGAAAGCTTCTAATTGCCGCGGACTGCCTTTCGAGAATTACGATCTGTGGGGATTACGCGAGCAACTTCGTCGAAATTAGCAGGAACATCGTCCGGGGTGTTTGGCGCGAATAGATGAGCGCCGGTACTTCAGAGGGGGGGACGGCGTCGAAGGACTCGACTGGTGAAGGAAGCGAGTACTCGCTGCTGAAGGAAGTATCTTCGTGGCTCAGAGTCATCGAGCTGAAGATTATCCTTCGTGAAATCGCGCATCCGCAACTGTGTCGCCTGGAAGCGCGTCGTTGCTGGTGCCGTTTCACCGAACAAAGAAGTTTCTTCGGGGACAGGATGCTTCATCGGTAACTGGCACACCTCGTCGTGGAGAGAATTAAGGCTGATCAGGATGAGTACCTTTTATATTTTACTGATTAGCTGTAAGATCAAAATGGGGTAACAGCTAGATGGTGATGGGCTTAGGACACTGTGCAATGTGCTCGAAGCGAAAGATCAGGCCACTTATTTACCAATCCTGGCGACATTTAACGGCAATCAGGACGAAGTGTGTCCCCTGCTATATTTTCAAGAGATATCGATTTTAGCAACTGAATATTCAGCTTTCGCGTTTTATTTGATGTACTCTCCGAGGAGAACGGAGCTTTAATAGTCGATTATCGCTTCGTTAACGGCACGCGAGAAAGCCGAACGAGTAGCTCTGGCAGAGCATGGCAGGGCGAAAGAATGGAAAGGCGCGATATGCTTCCTTAAGGGTGCAACAATCCTGCGGGCTCTCCAGGAAGGGCGCTCGAGCACGCGAACTCGAGTGGACGGTGAAGAGCTCGTGGCAACGAGTCAAACCATTAAATCGAGTGCATGCAGTTTAATGGATATACGCTCTGCCCAGGACTCTTCATTATTATCGGAGATCCTGAGTCCCCTTTTGCGTTCACGTTTCAGTCGCCCGTCCTTGCGTGCTAATTGATTCGAATCGCTGTTGCACCGCCCCATCTAAACCAGATTTCTGGCCCCGCTCGATGCATCGCCATTGAAAAGACTTCATCCCTAAAATGCACCAACTGGATTGGCATCTATCCCCGCGAAATTGACGGTCATTGCGGCGAAGTAAAATGTTCAGTTAAAGGGCTTGCATTTTGCGATACGAATTAGAATAAAAATTGGAACTGTTTAAGATCTGTGCAATCGTATGTGGCAGCAAGACTGAAACGCGAGCCACAAGAGGGTTATACTATTTAACAGGTCACCGTATCGGAAATTGAGAAGGCTCAGGTGTAGAGAGAAGTTCACTGTGGAATTAGCTACTCAAAGGCACGCCACGAAAATTGAACGATCCACGAATTCGTCTCAGTACAAAAGCAACGTTGAATCCAGCTAATCTCAGGGATAAAGTCACCACTTGGTCACATTCTCTGCGTTACGCACTCTCGAGGGCAAGTGCAATTTCCTTTTAACTGAAAGTCCGCAGAAATCGAGCATACTCGCAACCCGCTAACAATACCCAACGCACAGTAACAACGCTCACCTCGACAGTGTCTAACGCGGGCTAGAACAAAGTACCCCGCAAAGTACTTGCGATGCACAGAGCGCAACACAAATCCCTTCGATTCTTTCTCCGAATAATCCAGTTGAAATCCAAGGTTCCCATCCACTTGGGCCCGACAATTCCCGAGTACCATTCGCATCGATCTATTATCCTCTGACCACGATTCAACGAGCGACTCATTAGCCCGAGGCCGCGCGACCAGCGGCGCGCGTGGAATCGATCGGGCCTTCTCGAAAGGGCTAACGAGACGATCGCCGGCACAAAAGCGGAAAATTAGTGGCCCGGTGGATTAGCCGTTCGTCGAAAGGGAGGCATCAGAAATAGGGAGGATGAGGAAAGGAATTCCAATGGGCGATCCCTGGTATCAGTCACGGGCCACGTGTATCCCAGAGGGGCGTCCAATCCGGGCTGGAAGCGTGGGAGTGAAGACACTGAGGTCGTTACTCAGGGGAAGGGTGGACGTCTGTCCGTCGATTCTGGTGGCGGATGAATTCGAGCACATTGTACGGCGGGGGGGGGGGGGGCATTTAGGTCGATCGATCTCTGGTAAGAGAGCAGAATGATCCATCGATGCTGTTACCCGTTCCTCCACGTGGCTGCGCGCGAGACCGCACGTCTTGCTCCATGGTAGGCTCGCGTGCACACGCGCAGAAAGGAAGAGAGGGAGACAGGCAAAGGGAACTCGCACAGTTACAGCACACGTACACACACACACACACACGCGCACACACACATATACGTGTACAGAGAGGCAGACACGAGGACAGATACAATTCACACGAAGTAACAGTAACGCCGGCCAAAATAAAATAGAGACGTGGGTCCGGCGAAACGACTGCTCCTGAGGAACAGAAGGCGGACTGACGCTCCCAGAGCAGCGTCCCGCAGGCCCCCGTCACATGGATCACATTGGTCCGTGAGTTTACATATCATTAATAGGTTAACTAGTTCATATTACAGAAGATTTAATATTTTT
Organism: Andrena cerasifolii; assembly: GCF_050908995.1. Lineage (NCBI taxonomy): Eukaryota > Metazoa > Arthropoda > Insecta > Hymenoptera > Andrenidae > Andrena > Andrena cerasifolii. The sequence continues at coordinate 4,250,766 of NC_135125.1, read as the reverse complement.
ATAATCCACATTGGAAGTTGTTATATCGAGTCGTTAAGCTTATTGTGTACAGGGGGAGAGCCACCCGTAGGGAACGGATCCATGGGGGAGGGTGAATGGGAAAGGTGAGGGGGGGGCCGCTCTGTGATCTTGGGTTTCGTTGCTCCGATCGACTAGTTAGTTAGTAACATTCGTTTCACGCGGTGCACAGTGGGAGGGGATGATGTTTGTCTTTCCGAAGGGATGCACGACTCACTTGAATAAATCGGCGCGTCGAGGGCTTTGGTCGGCGGTGTGCTGAGTCTTTCCGAGGGAGGAAGGTTGAAATTAAACGCTGGGACTGTTCGGGTCGGGATTTTCCTTGCGTGTTTAGGTTTGGTTCGATCGATGGTCCCTTGGTAGAGTGTGCACGGTGTATGTACATACATGCATATGTATAGTACGATTGGAAGTATGAATATGAAAGGAATCCTTAGTTTGGTAGAAGAACTGGGAGAGTATTTTGGTTCCGCGATGTCTAGGGAGTTTTGGGTAAATTGAGAGGGAGCGTTAGGAATTAAAATTTTTAAATTTTAAGGCCACAGCATTTTTACAAATGCACACCCACACATATCAGTTTTGTGAAAGCACGGGGGAGGAAACGCGTAACGCATACATATCAAGAAATGTGATACAAAGAAGTACAGTTTTTATAGAATATATATAATTATACGAATTATTAAAGGGGTTAAGGCAATAATAACTTTACTATGGAATAAGAAGTATTGGTATACATATCATGTTTTGAAAACGAATTCTCCAATCATATTTTTTCGTAGGAAATACGATGGATTGTAATTGGTTGCGAAGTAATTTTTAAATATTAATAAATCTCGGGGGTTCACTTTTGTTTAACAATCTCGAAGAACTTGTTTGCACAGGCAGAATTTCGTAATAGGTCTAAGGCAACTCGAGTAGCATGCATTAGGTTCTGCTGTAATTTCATACTGTAAAATTTACGAATTTGCTACTACTGCATAGGCTTCCTTGACATTTTGATTATAAACAATTGATCTCGAACCGGTGAATGAAATTTACATGAAATATTTTTAATTCTGCCGTGTGAGAACGCCTTTCTTAAGAAAGGAAACTCCAAATTTATTTTAAGAAACGAGGAGGCGAAACGATTTAATAACTTTAAGTAGGATAGAAGCAAATTCTGAAATCTTTTTTGCACCGTGAATAAGTATTGTTCAGTGCATTTTTTAAGCAATATGCATACGCATAATCATGAGACAAAATAGGAGTTTGATAATACTATTGTTATTTATCCGATAACTTTATTCGCATTCGTTTTAATTTTTCATACATTAAAAAAGTGTTCAAATTTTCCTCTAAATTTCCATTAACGAGTTTCTGGATGATCTTTGTTACACTTTTACGAATCGACCTGTAAAACATAAAAAAAACACAATTGTATTTAAAGTAGGTGAAAACTTAGGTTACATTCAAATATCGAATTCGACGCATCAAATAATTTCTGAACGTATGTGTAAGGTAAAATCACTACACTCACATCCTTTATAGTGTCAATATAAATTACTCTATGTATATACAGCACAAAATGAGAAAAAACATTACGTGGACTTAGGATGCCCAGTCTTTGTTTTCCCAGTCGTGATAAACTAAAGAAGAGTGGAGAAAAGTTTAACAGAAAAAATTCATATGTGTGCCTACCTGTCATGAGTACCAGTGTCGTCTTATCGTTTTCAGGGGCCCTGAGGTGAGCTCCATATGTGGTCCTCTAAATTATTCTAAACTAAATACTATCAAAAATAACACGCGAAGTGAATAAGTATTAAAACAATTAAATAAATAAGATTAAACGTGGGGTCCATTCCACGAAAAAAGGCCCCATTTTAAAATTTGGTGTATCCGTTATTTTCTTTTCGTCACAGTTAGAGGACCCATTTTCATTTTTTTCTAGCTTTTATAACCCATTTTTTTTTTAAATTTACCATTTTTCTGGGACCTCCTGAGCTCCGGGGCCCTGATGCCTCTTTCGCCTCCAGGTTAAGACGGTACTGATGGGTACACAAATGTGACTCTTCTCATTATCAGTAGAGTTACTACATGAAAGGTAAGGGGAAAAACAGGGAATGTCCATTTTTAGTGATTCTGCGATGTATACCGTATTTTTTTGTGGCAACTGGGGCCACAGAACTGTCGAATCACAAAGGTTGTATGAAGTAGAAATGTCCACATAAGACAACGTTCCAGATTTGGTGTAGGAACTGGTTAAAAACAGGAATTGTCCATCCTCCAGGCCCGAATTAAAGAGTTAGGGGGGGGCTCCAGCGTCGGGCCCCACTTTCCAGAGGGGCCCCGTTCTAAGCCTTCAGTTCTAAGCGATTAGCTCACTCTGTCTTCATTGGAAATGTCGTATCAAATAAATTGTCTATGAGTTCCACAACTTCGAATTTTACTTTTTATTTTAAAATTTCATTGTTTAAACCTCATTTATGATATCTACCTAAATTTTTACAATTTTTGAGAATTATATATATTTAGACATATGCACGGTATCCCATTTGAAATTTCGCACGCAATTACAGTGAATTCTCGTCATGAGAATTTAAACTCGTTATTTTTTAAATCCTTTTCTCCCCCTTCCCCGTTTTTCAAGCACGGGGGGTCCTTGAAGGTTTGATAGCCCCGGGCCCCAAAAATCTTAATCCGGGCCTGCCACCCTCCACTGGAACGAAACAGGGAATGTCCCCAGTTTTCCTACTTGCACTATGTATTTCTGATTAGTGTAAGCTTGCACTACGTCAGAGCCCTCGGACGTCACTGTGTACACATCCTTGTTTTGATAATAACAGAAGTGGACGTTTAGGGTAAACTTGCCTGAATCCCTTAAGAACAAATGCTTATTACATGAAAAATAACGGGGGAAATCAAAGAAAATTAATGGCAAGCAACTCTTTATTAATAGAATAAACAGTTTTATAAACTCAAGCAACAAAAAATAATCAACTTCTATTCGCAAAAACGATTTATTCTTAATATGGAAAAAGTATGATTTAGGATTAACGTTCCTAAATCGCACCAAACTTATCCTAATTTGTACTTTCAAATTTACTTCCAGAATCGATTCTTTGGTTCAGATTTTTTAGAAGGATCGATTCTCATGATTCGATTTTAAATCGATTCTCATGATTCGATTTTAAATCGATTCAAGAATCGATTCTTTGATGTGAATCGAACACCCCTAGCATAACATTACGTGCCGGTGACGGACCGCGCTGTTGCCGATACGTGTCCGTCCGTGCTGTATAGTGTAAATCGACCTTAAGGCGGCTGGCCGGCGGGCAACGAAACTGAAGATCGCGGGTTCGACTCCCGTTTCCGAAACTCTTTTTTTTTCGTGATCCTACATAGATGGCACTGCTCGTTGATGTCGAAACAAGAAATAAACTTGAAAATAGACGAAGTTTATTTATTCGATGGTTATTCTCACAAATATTAATTATACAAAATCCTTAAGAATCATGGCAAAATTTGAGTGAAAAGTACCGAAAAAATTTACCTGCTTTATAATTTCTTTCTGTGGTGTGACGGCATGGTGACTCGGCTTGTTAATGGCGTTATGGCTACCTGTTGTATACAGTTTCTACCAATAGGGGCGATTATTACTGTCTTAGGTTGAACGAAACAGCGGGGGTACGATTATGCGCAGGTACGAATCAGGCAAGCTTACCCTATTTCGTTACAGTGTTCTGCAGTGTTCCACTTGAGAAATATTAAAACAATGTAAAACAACTATCGTTTTGCTCAATTCTTTTCTGACGCCTAATTAGAGTATAAATAGTTGATGTTATCAACAATACAGTTGAGTTCATTGAACCTTGTTTATTTACTAATGGACTAAAGTATTAAAACTTGTTTTTCTCAATAAATATATTTTGTGACATTCCTTGGTGTTCTCCTCACCCTTCACATAGAACACCCTATACACAAAATTACAGAGAAGAAAACGATGCCCTTAAGAGTGAAGATTAGGGGGACAAAACGAAATAAAGAATTTCCTATAAACGTGGTATCAGAAACATACACTTACCGAGATAAATGCCTGCAAAGCTATAAACCCTAAGTCCTCGAAATGGTCGACAGTTGCCTGTACACGAAAATCAATACCTTAGCAGAATGACCGTCGAATTTTTCAGGACACGATTGGTGTATTATTTCTGATTGCATCGCCAATTCCATAATTCTTCGTTATTAGCAAATATGTTTATGAAGGCTGTTTTATTGCACCCCAATAATAAAAATCAACAAGTAAGATACCCAGTGACCAAGGAGGCCACTCAACAAATTGACTACTACTCACGTCTCTATTAAATCGGTGCAAAACTTCGTTGGCTTCATCGAACCGAAGTTTTTATTAAAGTATTTTCCTTGGCTATCTACGACCCTTTGCCACTCTTCTGGTAAAAATAAAACTAGGTGTAGTAAAACAGTCATGTCTGCACACCTAACAGTGAACGAACTTTTGCAGCGACCTAATATTTCGTTGATAGACCAATCAGCTAAGATGACCTAGACTTTGATATCTTTGACAGTGTTTATCTCATCGAGCATATATTTCTGCCACCACGTTTATACGACCCTGTTTACTTCACTTTAACCCAGAACTAACCCAGAGCTAACCCAGAGCTTTCTTAAGGAGCACACCGTCTGTGGCACCCTGTTCCGCCGCACAGAATTTTGAGAAAATATTGTACCTATTAGTTGATTGTAGAAACCATACCAAGAGATAAGGCGGAGAGGTTATTGATTTAAAAGGATTCGAACGCACGTCGATGCTACCTAACGTCGCAGGCGAGGCTCCTGGAAGAATCTATCGGTCCATGACATCCCTCTTCCTCCTTGCCTTAACGCGAATCTACAGATAGCCCGTCGGTGTTTCCATTCGAGTCACCGTAATGGACCTTATATCGCAGATCCTCCGATGGCTACACCTATTTCGATATCCAAGGCACGAGATTGAAGCGGGGATATCAGGTAAAAGAAGGGAGAGAGAGAAAGAAATAAGGGACGGGCCCCGTATATCACGGGGAGATAAAACTTCGCGATAAAATTTACCATTTGTTTCGGAAGACAAAAAAAAAGAGGGTGGGAGATTCTGACAGGAAAATTCCATCGATCGGCCGAGAAATGGGGACGTTGATGCTTCGATGAACGGATCGGACATGTGTGTAATAGGGCGAAGAATGATCGCCGCGAATTTTCCGAAACGTCCCCTGGCGACCTTTCCTATCCCCTTATTCTAATTCTGAATTTACGCTTCGGATCTATTGCGCCGAGAAAGGGCGAGGAACATGCTTCGTTGAATGTAGGAAATTTGGAAGAGTTCGATGTTTGTTTATTTCGCGCGATGGACAAGAAATGTCGAGTAAATTGAAAAACTTATTGCATTTAATTAAATTCCATTTCATTGAAAAGGAAATAGTGTACGAGTTATGATTTACTTTACTTTGTTTCGTGTCGCAGTGCGACTGTGTTTTACTGTCTCAAAATTGTTATTGATGGATCTTAAATATTTGATGTCTTAAGGGGAGGTTCCGGTCTAAAAATCGATTTTTTTATTTATTTCTTTTCGAATGTTCAACCTTTTAGGAATACGCGCTTAAAAGGATTTGTTGAAATTCGTAAAATTCACGGAGTTAGAGGCATTTGAATGCATGGGCAACAACCGGCCACTCGGAGCCCAGGTAAAACTTTAAACGTGTTTTTCCCGAAACAGTGTTCTCAAAACGGTGGGACCTGTATCTCCAAAAGTTATTATCCGATTCGATTGAAACTTTTTTTATTTTCAAGAATATACTTCTGGCTAGGGGGCATGCCAGAAAAAATTACAAAAATTTGAAAATTTATCATTTTCACTGGCGCTGAAAGGATGAAAAATATAGGGAAAAGTGATTTCAAACTTCAAGTGTCGTTATTTTCTAAAGAAATGTCATTTTTGTATTTTTTTCTGGTTTCCCCCCTAGCCAGAAGTATATTCTTCAAAATAAAAAAAGTTTCAGTCGAATCGGATAATAACTTCTGGAGATACAGGTCCCACGGATTTGGATAAATTTTTTGACGCCTTGACTTTAACGACTCCCTAGTGCCGTCTGCAATGATTAATTATAAAACAAAAAATATATGTCTATAATATAAGACATCCTTAATACAGTGCAAAAAGTTCCATTAAATTATATGTAGTAGTTTTCCTTTAATTAATTCCTAAAGATCACCTGTTTTTAGGGGCTCTAGACCGGAAGGTCCCCTTAAGGGTGTACCACCTTGACCGGTATTTTCAAGAATTTTTTACAAGAAATGTACGCGCTCAGTTGAAATTACCTTTTTACTATGTATAAAGCTTTTCGCAATCTTTAAAGAACTATTTTTTTTCAACGTCTTTATTTATTTATTTCGAAAAGACCGGCATTATTCCCATCAATGGTATGCTGTTGTCAATGATTCCGACTTCCTCAGTAAATGAAAATCGAAAGTTCAGCAGCCTTCTTATTTTTTAAGGTACCTACTCTCTATCGTACGACGTATGGTATTTTTGAAATTCAAGATTGTAGAAATTATAGCATTTTAAAGAGAAAATTGATTTTTCACAATAATGTCACTGCCAAGGAGAGTATTTTCGGTGTCCGCCTCCGATCATTTTGATTTTTGGATATGTTATAGAGGACCGAAAAATAAGAAATACGTATTTTTTTATTTTCCCCCGTTTTCATATTTGGTGGGTGAAAACTGCGTTCAAAGTTAGGGTTGAAAAATCATTTTTGTGGGTTTTTGAAAATCTGGTGAGTCAGTCATATTTCGCGTTCAAAGACACAAAATTCGTCCATTGACACTATTCCCCTATCTCTAATAGTTCTCGAGATATTCCACAAAAATGATTTTTCAACCCTTAACTTTGAACGCAGTTTTCACCCCCCAAACATGAAAACGGGGAAAAATAAAAAAACACGTATTTCTTATTTTTCGGTCCTCTATAACATATCCAAAAATCAAAATGATCGGAGGCGGACACCTAAAATACTCTCCTTGTGAGAATACTTGTACCAAATTCCATTAAATTTGCTTGAACGATTTTTGAGTTATTACTGACACTAGGTTGAAAAGTGGAGTTCCGAGAAAAACACGCCTAAAATTCGTCAGGCGTGTCTACGCTCGTCGTGCAGATTTTCGGTTTAGAGACCATATTTTTGTTATTGCAACGAGTTTTTCACTGGGACCTTTTTCACATTCTTTTAAAGCTCCAAACCATTTCGTGGACGAACAATGGTTTCGATTTTTTGAATCCGTCAAGGTGGAGCAACGCCTTAAAATAAACCGTCAAAATTTTATGTATTTTTTTGAATTTTCGTTTTTTCGTTATTTGATTGATTGGCGAGTCAAAGTAGTTGAAAAATATCAGCGACTTGAAAGATTGATATGATTTAACCTACTGGGTCAAAGAGTAGCAGATGCTTTCACCTGAAATACAAAGTGTCACGGACTGGCTGGTACAGTTCTTGGTGCATCAAGTAGAATACAATTTTTCATTCTCTAGACTCCAGGAACTCGATTTTTAAAATCCATTCAGAACGTATCCTTGGAGTACACACGGGTTTCGCCTTCAGAATAGACTTTCTCGAACACAAAGTCTCCTTCTACAATTTCGACTCATTTTTACACCAAAATTTGTGTCACTTTCAGTGGTATTATACAAATTTACTGTGACACTTTCATATTCAATGCTACACCATACTATTTAATATTACGTTCACCAACAGCAGACCCCTTCCCACTGTCTCTCCTCCCTTACCCCTCAAACTACACACAATTACATAAATGACAAAAAAAAATAAGTAAGCTATTATTAAAGATAACAAAGTGGTATTATCGTTACTTCTCTCGAGGGCGAAGCCCGAAACCGAAAAATATTATTCTACATTTGCGGCTTATTTTATCATGCAAGATCCGCCATTTTTTAATTGCACCATCAGTTACAGGCACGCCTTGTACATTTTCCCACGGTATTTAAATCCCTGTTTTTCCTTCGATCGGGAGCTCATTTCCATTCACAGCAAAGGGAAAAGTTTACTCAGACCCTTGGAAATCCAGCGGGGTCCTTTCCTTTCCCCGCGCAACGCCGTAGAAGTCCCACGGCTGATCCCGTCACCCGAACTATGCGTGACCTCAACGATCACTTCCTGGACATTGATCTGTTCTCTTGTTCGAAGGGTAACTTTTGTGTATTTTTGCAGAGGGATGTGTTGGATGTGATAGACAGACTCTGTACTAGTTATGTTCATGTCGTTAGGGGTTAATCCCGTTTATGGTAATAATAATAATAATAATTACAAAGGGTAAATTGCACTAACGAAAATACGTGAGTATTGCCTCGTCGAGCAGCCGCGCAATAAAAATTAAATTGATCTACCTTATAATATCGGTGGGTAGCTTCGAGGTGCGGGGATCATCGTGCGCGATCGTTTCGCGTGGTCGTGTCCTGCGACACTCGATATCGAAAAGGGCAGTTTACTTTTCGTGAAGGGGAAAGAAATTAAATCGGAATCCAGTCAACTGTGAATGAGCTCGGCACGGGGAACTTTGGCAGCGCTCAGGCTTCGTTCCTGCGAATGCTTTTCAAGTCCTCGAAGCTTTAACTTGAGCTACTTAATTGACACGGAGTTACTCGTTCATGGTGTTTGGTGGAGTGGCACTTTGTCGATGCAGGGTTTTACTTTGGCTTCCGAAGCATCTATAGCCGGTGTTAAAACACTGTGGGATATTTTTTCAAGGTTAATTTAAAGTGTTAGAAAGTGGGGGATGTTTGTGTCTAATAATGTTTTATTCTTTAGTTATACACTGTGTTTGTTATATAAAGTATCTGGGACATATGAGTGCAAAAGGGTTTAGAGTATTGTGCATCTGTTTGTCTAATATTTACATAGTATAACTTCCATGTTAGAGGTAATATTAGGAGCCTAAAATGTTTGTTAATATTGGGAGTTTAAATTTTTTTAGAGTATTGGGAACTTGATGCTCTTAATAATATTACAGGCTTATGTCTGGCTAGCTGGGTGGTGTAAGTTGAGTCAGTTCTGCAGAGGCTTTTGAATAGAATAAAGAAATTTAGAAGCATATGGGACATGTGGGTATAGGATTTTTTTTCCTTATTTTCAACCCTTGAAAACATATGAACTTGAATTACGAAAGATGATAAGAAAAGTACTTACCAATATGTATTTGATATGTGTTTATTTTTAAATTACTACTCTTTCACATTTTACCACTTTATCAGTTTCTAATAACGCAGAAGTAATATGAATTACAAGAATCATAATTCACATCACCATGAGAATATCCACAGAAGACGAAGTACACAGTAATATTCGCAATAGGAAATTAATAATTTCAATACCATAAGAATACGTAAGATTACAAGATCGTGACAGTGAAGTGAGTAAACAAGGGGAAGTGGTCACTACATGGCCAGACGCGCTTACAATACAAAATCACTGGAGTTACATCCCCTTATATTTCATCACAAGTGCATTGCTTTAAAAATTGCATCGTCTAAAAATCATATATATTCAGAAGTACCTTGAAAGTATATAAAAATTTTGCAACAATTCCATTTAACATTCTAAAGTCACACACTCTTTTCCCTCTTTTTAGAACAAGCGCGATTTTTTTGCAATTAATATATAAGGGATCTTCTTACTATAAAGTTAAATAAAAAACACATTAATACATTTCAACAAACGCACTGAAATATCCTAAGCCACTTTCACCCTCCCCTTTTGTTCGCAAAATTTACGTGAACCCACACAAACGCAAATCTCGTGTTAGTGAAAAATTATCATAAGCTGATAAAGCATAACACAATCTTTCCTCAAAACTTAAACGCAGGGCTGTTCCTGGATTTTGGCCGCCCAGGTGCAAAACCAATATTGCCGCCCTTATTAATATAATATTCTTTAATTAAAGAATTTGATATTCAGTGCTTACTTTTGTATCTATATATACTCACAGTTTTATACAGTTATCACATGCAAATGAGTTTCGATTGTTATTCTTATTAGCCAAAATTTTACATATAATAAACGGCCTGCAGCTGTCTCTAGGTTTGGCCGTCCAGGAACAGCCCTGCTTAAACGTAAACCACCACAAACTTGATACCTCTGGGAGGCTCTGCTTGCCAGAATTCAAATTACGAATATATTCCAGATACAATTAATTTTTCAGAAACCCTATTTCCAGTCACAGCAGATTTTCCCAAAGTGCCCTAATTGCAAATAGAAATACAAAGAATCTTCGTCGTTACCCCCCATAAGAGAAATTTTCAAGACATTAAGTAGACAACGAACGATCCACATAAATTAACACCCGCCTCTCAAGTTCATTTAATAAACATTTTCCTGTAAAACAAAGTTTTTTATCTCTGTGTTACAATAGTTCAGTACGCAAAATTTGTGAACCAGTCTTACGACGTAAAACCCAGAAACCTCAAAGTGACACGTCGTCGCAGAGGGTTAAGGCGACAAATCCAGAATAAATTGCAGTTGCGCGAGCAAGTTAGGAGAGGCTAAGGCTCCGCGTAGGTGTTGCGTTAGAAGGGGGGATTATCAGCAGTATCGGCGTAAGTCTCATTACGTATTAATTCCGTCTGGAGTGGATGAAAGATACGAGACAAGTGTCTCCCAGTCCTGGGTGAGGTAGGACGCGCCATAAATAATTCGCTTTACAGCGTCGGTGAGTCGTGCATCCGCGGAGGCAGGCGTGAAAAGTGCAGCTTTCCAGCATCGGCGCGCCCTGTTATTCCGTGCAATAAATATCGCTCTGTCTGGGCAGAAGTTAAATTTCGATCACAGAGCGCTCGATATCGCGGCGATAGGGCGAGAGATGGGCAGGGAGGGCGAAGGGAGGGGGTGAAACGTGGAAACATCCGCTCCGAGTTCGCTCCAAATCCGCTCCGCGGTCTCGTGCATCATCCGCGTCAAATTCCTTCATGGTACCGGAAAATCCCCTCGAATCGGTTGCGATGGAATTTTCGAGCTGTTTACCTAGTATTTTTGGACTAGGGGGAAGCTTCAGTGGGCTCAATTTTATCTGAGATTTAAAAATGGATAATACGTTTTTCGAAAGGAATTTGGAAAATTTTTGACTTTCATTTGTGTTGGCGCTTGCGGCTTTAGAACTTGATGCATTATTTGGTATCAAGTTTTCGCATTCTGGTTTTGGGTTTATGATGAAACGGGAAATGTTGTTATGTGGCTCATCAGTGGCGAGTTTCTCAGGCTTTCATTAATGAATAATTATTTATCTGTAGATACTTGGATATTGGCATAAGCTGTGGGACCCACTCGTGTTCAGAATTGTTTAACAATTGATCATAGTGTTGGTGTGAAACATCTTCCATTTGTTATTTAAGGAAAAGAGGAAGTGTCTAATTTTGCAGCATTCTAATTTTTCAAGCTTCCGAAAATATTTTCAATTTTTTTTTCGTACTCTCCGCTGAGAATATAATAACGGAAACTTTGTATGATTTCCCAATTGCAAAATATTAAGGAGCAATACTTCCGTTGCAATATATGCAGCAAGTAATTTAGGTGTTATGCCACATTTTCTCGCTAAATTATATTAATTTGCAAGTGACTCGTTATCACGCTGCGAACCTGAAACACATATCTGTAACGCATACATATCAAAATGTGTGATACAAGGAAGTAAAGTTTTGTAATGTACATAAAATCTAATATAAGCATTTAGGAATTAATTATTTTAGGAGAATTGGTTATTGTGCCATTTTTTAGAAAAAAATTACATTGCGTGTATTATTGTAAGTAAAGAATTATAAGATACATAGATATATCGTAATACATGGCATTCTATGGAATATCAGTAATTGAAATAAAATGAAAATTTTCGTAACTAAAATACAAAATGCTGTAATATTGAAGAAATATGGGGCACTCGCAGAAGCAAGGCTAACGAAATTAAAGAAATTCGCGTCGCGAGGAATAAATGGAACTGGTTCCTCGTTTCGCGAAACATTCAGTAACTTATTTAATGAATCATACTCGATTTTTTACAAAAAAAAAATTGAGAACAAAACAAACGATTGCAATATTGAAGATTCTGAAATACAATATAAAACATAAACCTCTATTTTTTTTTGCCTGCACGTGACTCTCTCGTAATTTTCAATCACAATTAAATCTAATTTACAAAATACAGACAACAGTAAATAGGTGACTGTATCCATAATGCATCGTGGCGCTACAAACAAAGATTTTGCAATTAAAGCGATTGCAACGAACTAATAAAATAAAATTGAACGAAATTGAAGACTATCGATATTAATGACTCGCAACTGGGAAGAAGGGATCGATATCGTAGAGTTAAAACCATAACAAAATTGAATTTTTGATATCTCCCAAGAAATTACCAATATACGAAGCCATTTGCAGATGACGATCGTCGCAATGCAAATATGAGTTCCGAGCAGACGTTAATTTAACAACTTAACCGATCCACCGCTCAGCTAATCAAAGGAACATGCAAACCTTGATCTTAGCTAGTCTTTGCAGACACCGGCAGTCAGCTTTGATCCAGCCAGGATTCAACTAAGTTTGCTTAAGTCGCAATTTCGGCGCGGCCTCGTATCATTCGAAGGATCACAGGCGAAAACTTTATGTCCACTGAGCGCGTATAAATTAAAGCTGATGGCGCTTCCTGTTGACGATCCTTACACCCTAGAAATTCGTGTAGCGAACCCATTAGACGTCGTAAATTTACTGAGACGTAGACATTTTTTACTTTGAGCTACGTTCCGTCGCAGTAATTTAACGCAACTGTTGATTTAAATCGATAGAACCATTGACGAGTCGCATCTATAGTACAAACTCCAATGATAGTGTTTTTTGAATAAGCTTCTTTGAAACGTTCAATGAAAGAGAGTGGATGGAACAGTAATTGTTGTAAACTTTTTGGTATTATTGTAAGAATTATTAGGTGGTTATGTAGGATGTTGTATATAGATCTAGAGATAGAACTAGATATCAATTATATGTGTACTATTGGGAAACCTAGAATTTCGATACGCCAACTAGGGACAGAAAATTGAACTACTGAGAGTAGGTCAAATTCCGTCGAAGTCCATATGATTATCAGTTTATATAGACATCTGAAAAACGAGTGTTTTTAATTATTTTTGAACGCTAAATTTGTACTTATTCGATTAATAAATACTTATTCGGAATGTTTGGTTGGGATCCGAACCTACTTTCAATAGTTTGCCAACTTACCACCACAACACTGAAATCTAAGCCACGCCTCCAATAGAGTAGTATAGTAAAGAGAGTTCTAACCCAAATTTGCGTTTTGCGTTCAATACACGTTCAGAGTGGTGCGATAGACGTTGAACACACGTTCAGAGTTGTACGATAGGCGTTCAATACATGTTCATAGTGGCACTGGCGCTATAGGTGTATTGAACGCGTATCGCACCACTTTGAACGTGTATTGAACGTCTATCGTACCACTCCGAACGTGTATTGAACGTCTATCGTACCACTCTGAACGTGTATTGAACGTTTATCGTACCACTGCTAAGTGTATTGAGCGTCTGTGGTACCACTGTGAGCGAGTATTGAACGTCTATCGGACCACTTCGAACGTGTATTGAACGTCTATCGCACCACTCTGAACGTGTATTGAACGTCTATCATATCACTTTGAACGTGTATTGAACGTTTATCGTACCACTCCGAACGTGTATTTAACGTCTCTCGTACTACTCTGAACGTGTATTGAACGTCTATCGTACCACTCTGAACGTGTATTGAACGTCTATCGTACCACTCTGAACGTGTATTGAACGCGAAACTCAAATTTCGGTTACGACTCTCTTTACTATACTACTCACTAGGTTTCCCTATACTATACACTCAATCGAATAAACCGCAAAATTGATCGTTTACGAAGACATACAACTGTGTCGAAGTATAAAAAGTTCGTTCTATTCATCGATAATAGGTAGAAATAGACTCATTACGTAGGTATAGGGTAAGTTCGAGACAGTTACCCCACTTAATATAAAATGGCTATTAAAACTAATGCTCATATTATTTGTTTTATCAGAAAGAATCTATATGTTTAAAATTGTATGCTGATTTAAAAAAATGACCAATATTTCCTTTAAGACAATACTTGCTGAAAGTGGGGTTGAAAACTGAAGTCATGATATCTAGCCATCATAACTATTAAATCATAAAGAAGAAATCAAAATTATTTATGAGTTAATATTACTAAAACTACAGATTTATTAAAATTCAGTTACAGTAAAAATGTAATTACAAATTAACATTGTAAGTCATTCAAAATAAGTCAAATAAAAACAAAATTCAAAGCAATGAAAATTACTTGAAATGAGACACATGAAATTTATCCTAATTTTACATGTATTATTAAACTACATTAATCTACAATCCAATTATTATTGTTAATATTGAGGTATCTATCCTAATCATGACTGGGGCAACTCTTCTTGTTTCGGGGAGAGATGCTCCACTCGATAGCTTTAATAGGAAGGGCCAATATGACCAAAACTTTCACTACATTGTTCCTCAATACCTGTACTATCTTGTTAACTAAAATACCAAACGAAAATTAACTTAGACGTATATTTTAAGTAACATTCTGTACACTACCTTTTTACAGTAGAGCTGAAACTGTAACCTCCAGTTACCTTTTTCGGCATACACATCCAGAAAAGCACAGATTAAAACGAAATGAGTTTAGCCACTCGTCTGTTTGGCTTCTACTCAAGGGATTGTTCTGCACTATAGTTATAACACGCTCTTACGCATAGAGTCTGAAATATAGCGCCTGGGGCATTTCTCCTGGCGGGGCGTCTCACCCGGATTCACCCTATGGCCTTTTTGGTTCGTAATGACCTACCGAACGTGCTACAAAAGCTTGCTGTTACCTCGCTCTGCAGTCTGCACAGCTATTTTGCATATTTAAAAGCCTGCGAAAATTACAGTTTGCTACTTGTTTACGTCATTTATTTTATAATGAAACAAGCATGGAAGACAACAAATTTTAATCCCTCATGAGCTGAAAGCTAGATAAATGACTGAATCCTTCAAGCTCGATAATTTTTGTAAAATTAACGCCGAATTAATTTCAAGTAGATATCGAAAATTGATTTTTGCACATTATAGTTATAAGTTTATAAAAAATTATTTTATTTAGTGTATTGCTTATTGTACCACAGAATCCCGAGTCCCTCAACTGTACTACCCTTCAAGTCCGGGCGTGACTTACGTGGAATGTGTGGAGTACATATTCCGCACTTGAGATTTTGCTGTGTCTGGGAATTTGAAAAGTATTTTACCATGTTGTATTTTTGGTTTGCGTACTCCTGTTTTAGGCTGTTGAAATTTAATCTTTTAATTTGTTCACCCCCCTCCCCCACTCCACACTTGGGAAAAAATTGCTCCGGCAATTCCGCTACCCTTGGTATCAAAAATTCAAAAGTTCCCTAAAATTCCATATCTATTGAGTTGTTTAACCTTTGGAAGGCCGGGCTATAGTGGCCACCTAAGAATTTAGATACATTGTCGGCCATTTTGGTGGTATATATGCATAAATTTTAAGTAAATAAAATTTATAATCTCAGTGAAAAAATCCCATCCCTCTGAACGTTAAAATCTGGTATTCATAAAGTCCCAAATCAAAACATTCACTCTGCCTCTGTCACCTACACACCTGTGTTGACATAAGTACTAGTGCACTTTCTTCTTCAACTTCTCCAATGGTAGGTAGCCTTGCAAAACCAAAAGAGTACATGTACTGTACCGTTGCTTGCAACAACAAAGAATCACCAGCTCTTCAACATCCCTAAAAATTGCACACCTACTCGAGCCCCTTTATAACACCCAAAAATCTCGCGGCAGTAATGTCAAAAATACAAAAGCTCACCATGCCCCCAACTCACACACACGCCCGGCCAATACCATGACTGCCATTGCGCGAGTAGCGCGTGTCGCTCGATATCAGAGTCGCCGGAGTTGCTCATCCAGAGGAACACCATTCCTTTTCTGGAGATGATATTTCAAGGGTGAAATTCCCCTGGAAAACGGGGTGGCTGCTTTATTCAGCTGGCTCGCCGGCTGCGTGGCCCGCGTGTACGTCGAGTTAGCGAGCGACGGGGGTGAATTATGTCTTATTATGAACCGGAAGGGCCGAGTCCTGTATACGTCACTCACGCGAATAAATTGTATCTCTTGGCGCAAAGTCGCTGCGGAGGCTGTTAGGGGAAAGAAAGATATTAGGAGCGCCGTGAAAAACCGCGGGAGAAATGCTACTTTGTAGCGGCGCGCTGTACAAGCTGCTGAATTAATTCACCTGCATTAAGGTCCATCTTCTACGACCCCGTCGGTGTTCTTCGTTTAACGTTTCAGCCGTTTCGTGGAACAGGGTTGCATAAAATTTATCGCGTTATATTTATTTGAAAATCTCGTTCTCGTCCCGCAGCATTGTCCTTTTGAGTCTTTGTGGAAGCTCGCGATGCTCGAGTTTTGCGCACGGCTTTGTTTCAGAATGTTCCGGCTCGAAACCTGCATCGCTTCTGTTTTGAAATTTTACAACGCCGGTCCCTGATGGACCCAATCCACAGGCGACTGCGCGTTGTTTGTGCGCCGAGGTTTCATTCCGCCTCTATTCACGGGGATTTCGTTTTTAAAGTCACGCTGGCGCCAGGGGAGTCGGAGTTTGCCGGGAATTTTTGAGTCCGCTGCGGGGGAATCACGCATGTAGTGGCGTTGCCGGCTTTAACGGAAACGGTAATTACGGAGCGGCACGAATTTCGTCATTAACCTGCCTCTTGTGTACGTGTGTTCGCGATTGAATCGTGGGCGTAATTCAACCCGGGGAGAGATTTTCGATTTAGGGAAATCGTGTAACACGGTAGAAAGTAATTCTTAGCTTCTCGAAATGGCGAGAGAAGTTTACCACATTGCGTGCCGCTTCTTTCTTCTAATTCCATGTTGTGCTTTATGTCAAAACAGATTTCATCGTTTTTAATTCAATATTGTTGGGTTAAAAATTGAAATCGATATTTATTCTGAGTTCGTTACGAAAAAAAGGTGTACATATAATCTGTCTTTCGACTCGACGCCGGCTCGGCGCAACGCAGACTCCTTCGGCCGCGCAGTGCTCACGGCTAACCGCCTAGCAACACTTCTCTGGCAACGCTGTGCCTTGCAGCGCTTATCTGGCAACGCTGTGCCTTGCAGCGCTTATCTGGCAACGCTGTGCCTTGCAGCGCTTGTCTGGCAACGCTGTACCTTGCAGCGCTTATCTGGCAACGCTGTGCCTTGCAGCGCTTATCTGGCAACGCTGTGCCTTGCAGCGCTTATCTGGCAACGCTGTGCCTTGCAGCGCTTATCTGGCAACGCTGTGCCTTGCAGCGCTTATCTGGCAAAGCGGTGCCTTGCAGCGCTTATCTGGCAAAGCGGTGCCTTGCAGCGCTTATCTGGCAAAGCGGTGCCTTGCAGCGCTTATCTGGCAACGCTGTGCCTTGCAGCGCAAATATGGCAACGCTGTGCCTTGCAGCGCTTATCTGGCAACGCTGTGCCTTGCAGCACTTATCTGGCAACGCTGTGACTACAATATGAAGGAAGAACAAGACATGAAAACTGGAAAACTGCCATTTCCGTGAAACGATTTAAAACATTTACATTTAATCACGCGCGCGCATAACTGTAATAAATAACAAGTATAAATAATAATGTATATTTCTGAAAACTATACTTCGAGCTGTAAACGGAATATTACAAACGCAGCGAACAGGTCTTTCACTGATTCTATTTTTCCGATTATCTTTCCCCCCCGTCAAAATATAAATTGAATTTAATACAACGAAGAATGAAGCCAGATACATTTTCACGCGTAGACACGAAATAGTTAACTCGATGGGAGTAAGATTCGATTGAACGAGCCCCTAAATCGTCGCGGTCGTTTCATTAATCTTGTTTGCGGATCATTTTTGCACCCCGGGTGGAACGTAAATTTAATTCAATGCGCTAAGTCCGGTAAATAGGATCGTTAAATAATTCACGCGCTCTGATACGTTGATATTCAGTTCCTGTACCCATAATTCATTTCCTCGCTTTACATCGGCCACCGCCACCCTCTGGGACGCGATCCAAAACTTCACCCCTCCTGCCATCCTGAAATTAGCTGATCGATATGTTTCCCGCCGATTCCACGGCTCCGTGCAGTTTTCTGGCCGAAATTTTTGGGCGTCTGAGTTATCGCACATTTACATTCGGTGGAACACACACGCATGTGTCAAGATAGGTCGATAAAGAAAACACGTGCGTATGTTCGATATTTTAAGGGCGAGTTACCGCCCTACATACAGAAGCGCATAATTTTCTGATTGCTAGTTTAGACAGAACTTGTCGACATTAAATTCATGCCGGAACTGTGTTATTAAAATCACCCGGCTGCAGTTGCGGGTTGCAAAGGGAGTTTAAAATGGGTTAAACTTGAAAGTAATTCGAGAGCCACTGAACCCTCTAATTATTGGGTCAGGATTAATTAAATAGTTGAGATACACGTAATTCCGAAAAATTGACGTTCCTGAACGAGAAAAGAATGTGAATTCACTTGGGTTACAGAAGCTCGAGCATGTTTTTAATAAAAAGAAATTGCCATTGCAACTACTCCGCTAATAATAAAATTACCTGTAGAAAATTAATAATAAAAATATGAAAACTGGTCACCTGAGAGATATGAGAATCGTTACTATAAAAAGCTTCCTCTTTAAGAAATACAATCAATAACATAGCATCCAAGTCGATTGTTATACAGAAATTTTATTTTGATCGTTATAAGGAAGTTTCCACTATAATAAAAAAATTTATAGTTTCCATAGTTGAAGAGAGTCACGATTAGCTAACTGAAAAGGAACTTTGCCATCAGCTTGACAAGCGACGCTCTTCGCGAGACTTATTTAAATACGAGAACAAAGTAATTTTGTACTTCCCCTGCGCTCAGCACCAAAATTTAAAAAACTCCTAAAATCCATAATTTTTCAATAAGCTTAATATACAGAGTGTGCAGAAAAGTTTGTGCTAAGCTTTAGGGTCGTGTGACAGTCATCAAAATGATATTTAATAATTGTGTCTCGTGAGAACTAATTAACGTGCGTGACCAATCGAAAAATTGGCGACGACTGAATGAAATATCCAGCGATGGCGTCACTGGCGGGCTTCAAGGTGTGTCCCCGAGGTGGAAAATCGTTAGAATCACTTGTGCCATTATGACCATTGAGACACTCCGAGGTTTACGACGTGCTCATTGCCGCGAGGAGATTGATCAAATAAAAACATTTGGTGTTGAAACTTCTGGCTTTGGAAGTTCCAAGTTGGAAATGAAATTTCCAAGTTGAAAATACAGTTTTCTGTCTTCGGAAATCAAGCTCCCATCTTTGGGAATTAAATTTCAATTCCTGGAAATCGGATTTTGATCTTTAGTAATGAAACTTCCATCTCCACAAATGAAATTTCTATGTTTGTAAATCAATTTTCCCTCTCGGGAAACCAAACTTTGTCGTCTTAGAAAATCGAACTTCCGCCTTTGGAAATCCACCGTCCATTTTTAGCAATCAAATTTCCAACTCCATTCTCGGGAATCAAATTCCCATGTTTGGAAATCAAATTCGCACCCTTAGGAATTAAATATCCGTCTTTGGAATTTAAGGTTTGTTTTGAAAATATTCGAATTAGATCTGTTATTATGAGATTGGAACATAAACGCACTCATATTTCCATGATATTACATTCC
Source organism: Andrena cerasifolii (assembly GCF_050908995.1). Taxonomy (NCBI): domain Eukaryota; kingdom Metazoa; phylum Arthropoda; class Insecta; order Hymenoptera; family Andrenidae; genus Andrena; species Andrena cerasifolii. The sequence goes on along the minus strand of NC_135125.1, from coordinate 4,230,891 downwards.
CTTTTCATGAAGTCCCATCGAGGCGCTTGTGAGGATGGTTCGGCTCCCTTAATTGAAGGTTCAAATTGAAACGAAGCTTTTACATTTGCTCGAAGTCTCGGAGGCTTCTGTAATGCAAACTAACCGCTGAATCCAAGGTAGACGATCGCGTTTTCTGCCCCGATTCATGTTAATTTATCGCTTAATCTCGCTGGCTCAGACGTTCGGCCAGGATTCTCTGGGACAAAGGACTCATAACTAAATTTGTTAGAAGACACTGGATGTATCTGCTGCTTTGATAAATTAATTAGGACTTCTTTAACACACCACCACGTCAAAATTTCAATATGGCCCACTGTTCAGTGGTTTATGAATAAAAATACTCAAAGGAACTAATATAAGAGATGTTAATCTAACTCAGCCTCATAAATTTGAATTATTTCGATATTTAGATAAAGATATTTTCAAATGATTTTATTTGAATATTCCCTCTTGATTGACATTTCTACATTGAGCCATAAATGATTAATCAATTTCTTTTGTGTGATAAAACAAACTTACACTAATAAATCATTTTGGTTTGCTTCCTTGTTCCAATCATTTTTTGAAAATTTAACCGAAATAAAAACGCTTAGAAAAAGAAGAAAGGGGTATCCGAAGAAGTCTTGGCAAATTCAGTTCGTTGATACAAAATATGACTTCGTAGTTAGTAGTGTAGTAAAGAGAGTTCTAACCCAAATTTGATTTTTGCGTTCAATACAAGTTCAGAGTGGTGCGATAGACGTTCAATGCACGTTCAGAGTGGTACGATAGACGTTCGATACACGTTCAGAATGATACGATAGACGTTCGATACACGTTCAGAGTGGTACGATAGACATTCAATACACGTTCAGAGTGGTACGATAGACGTTAAATACACGTTCGGAGTGGTACGATAAATGTTCAATACACGTTCAAAGTGATATGATAGACGTTCGATACCCGTTCAGAGTGGTACGACAGACGTTCAATACACTTCGGAGTGGTATGATAGACATTCAATACACTTCAGAGTGGTACGATAGACGTTCAATACACTTCAGAGTGGTATGATAGACGTTCAATACACGTTCAGAGTGGTGCGATAGACGTTCAATACACCTATAGCGCCAGTGCCACTCTGAACATCTATTGAACGCCTATCGTACAACTCTGAACGCGCGTTGAACGTCTATCGCACCACTCTGAACGTGTATTGAACGTCTATCGTACTACTCTGAATGTGTATTGAACATCTATCGTACCACTCTCAATATGTATTGAACGTCTATCGTACCACTCTGAACGTGTATTGAATGTCTATCGTACCACTCTGAACGTGTATCGAACGTCTATCGTATCATTCTGAACGTGTATTGAACGTCTATCGTACCACTCTGAATGTGTATCGAACGTCTATCGTACCACTCTGAATGTGTATTGAACGTCTATCGTACAACTCTGAACGTGTATTGAACGTCTATCGTACCACTCTGAACGTGTATTGAACGTCTATCGTACCACTCTGAACGTGTATTGAACGCAAAACTCATATTTGTGCTAGAACTCTCTTTACTATACTACAGTAATTAATGCAGGTTCGAATGTCATTCAAAATTCATTTCTACAATATTTATTCCCTTATTAATTTTTAATGATATCGTGATAAGTTCTTCGTTCCCTGCCCTAACACCTCCCTTCGATATTTCGTTCGACCTATATTACTTCGAACGTATTCCCGATTTTCCCCTTTTTATTCCCCATTTCCTTATTGTTCGCATTTAGGCTTCTCGTACCCGCGAATCCTTTAGATTTCAGTCTTTGATGTTTCGTATGCACTCAGTTTCCCTTTCACCCCTTTTTCACCCTTGGACGTTGCTTCTTCGTTTCTCCTCTTTACTTCCCATCCTCCCTCAGCTACCCTTTTTGTCCGCGAATCTATCGCGATCAGCCACTTTCCTCTTCCAGTCTGGCTTGCAATAAAACCCTACTTTTGATCTCAGCCTCTCTCCCGCTAGTTACTCCATCGTTTTTGCACGTTCGTCCACCCTTGTTTTCTCCCTTGTTACTTAGCTGTTCCACTTTCGCGCTTCGTTTTTCAGCCCCCCCCCCCCTCTCCGGCACTTCGACTTCCATTCCCTTCCCCTCCCCCGTCTTCGTTCTCACACGATGACGATCGCGATGCCCTGAATCGACCCTTTTAGTTCGATCCTGCCGGACCTCGGTTGACGCCCTTCCCTTGTCTTTGGCGAATTTCCTTTCTCGATAGAAACTTTGAACCCCTCTTCACGGCGTAAAAAGCGTAAAGTAAACTCGTGGAATGAAATCGTTAGACGTTTACAAAGTGGTCGAATCGCTCTACGAAGTTTAATATTGTACCCTACGTGCGAGCATCTTGAAATTGGTTTTCGAAACGAATAACTTTTATTTTACTTACTTCTATAAACTTGTGTCTGAATTAACTTTTTTCTCAGAAGCTTAATACTGAATTATGGTACTTCGAAATAATGTACGGGAATTTTTTCCGATCTTAAGAATCTCGTGGCACTTAATTGGGAATCGATTGTGGAATATTACTTCCGTTTTGAAATTGGCCCTTTTTATATGGTCAAGATTGTTAATTTCCCTGCTTAGGAGTTAAAATTTGTTGCTGGAATTTGCCATGTCACAATGTATTCTCGTCCAATGGAAATGAAATAGGAAATCGTTAATTGCAATAATTCCCCGTTGTTTCAAAAGTTACTCTCGTAATTTTCTTAATTTTTTTATACGTATTATGAAAGAAATCGATAAATTATCCTTTGACGTCGCCGTGCAGCCACCGAAAGGTGATGGAAGTACGGAAAGGCTGGTTAAATTATCGATTAATTGCAACTCCTATAGACAAAAGTCGGAATGGCACGGTTAAGCCTTCCTGCGTTTTTAATTGAAACTCTGTCGCTGCGGCGAAGTTACAGTCGAAGTGAAATTACAACGCTAATGAGAGGAATTGAAGAGTAGAATCGCGAAACTCGGTCAATCTGTTCGATCAATTTTTCCTTTTCATGAACTTCATTCCCTTATTCTGGGAGCAATTGAGCGCCGTGAACGAATTATTTCTGATAAAGAAATAGTCACACCTAAATCGCCTCTATCATATTTAGTATACCAGAGGTAAAACTTATTTGTGGATATCTCCCAATTATTAATTATATGATTCAAATAAAGATTACAAAAATTTTCTTTTGTCAAAAAAGCATTCATCATTTCGTTAGTAGCTCATTAACTATCAATACAATACTTCACAATTTAACGAAATGCTTTGTATTCCACTTGACACAGTACCATTTCACATCTTGCAACTGGATATACGAAGTGACTCGATCAACAATAAATAAATATTCTACTTACTGATGTTATATATATAAGGGGTCGCCCTTAACTTACGTAAGACTTTGGGGGGAGGGGGTCGCGAATTTCTTACGTTTTCTTAAACGGGGGGGGGGAGTCAGGTATAGTGTCTTACGTAATATTTTTCAATCTAATTTTCAATAAGTACAAATTCTATCATTAATGCTCCAGAAAAGTAGTTTTAGTTTAAATTTCCCAAAACCGAGTTAACTGAATTATATAAACCTTTAAAAGAATTTTAATAACTGAAAAAATGAAAAGTAAAAAATATTACGTAAGACGGGGGTTGCAATATTAAATCTTACGAATTCTTGTACTGGGGGAGAAAGGGGGTAAGAAATCGCCAAAATTACCCTTACGTAATTTAAGGACGGCCCCTAATACATATAACGTTCACAGCGTCAACTGTTTACCTGCGTCTGATTGCGCACTGGGCGATACTACTTGCTGGTCTTATCCCATAAGTAAACACTGCCGTGTTAATTCGAAAGCGCGTGTCTAGTCAAAAGGTGGTTCTGAGATAAATGACTTTCAGTATTCTGTGCTCTGCCATCGGTATGCTGTATAAATCGGATTAGATTAAATATTAAATCTAGATAAAAAGGTATCTAAATATTTGTGACAAACCCGTAAAATATTTCATAAGCTCCAAGCGAAACTTTGGTAAATACGTCCAAAATCAGGCATCGATTTAAAATACGTCCGAAATATAAATTGATATATCTTCAGTTTTAATACAGATGTCGCTTTCTTATTTAATATATATATATATGTAGATAAACTATTTTTTCTGCTACCTGGCAGCAATAACTCAATTTAAGCGAAAGCTGCAGATACGCCCTTTGGAAATAACACGGCAGAAACAGCTCACGAGGACTTTCTAATACAATCCTGATACACCCTCCTCTGTGTATAATCATTTAAAATAACACAAGGCCAACAAAAAAGAGTCACGGTGTCTTAGTTACACCCCACATATCTCCATTTACAAAAAAATTTACTTAATCCTTTGTTGACACTCTGGGTGTGAGCCTCTCATAAGCTGATTTTGACGCCTGAACCTTCTATGTGCAAAATAAATATCTTTCCTCCAAAGCCGACTTATAAACTATTTTTTTCTCAAAATATTATATCTGAACAACAACTCTGCAGATTTGTAGTTTCTAATATTGAAATTTGTAAAAGTTACAATTTTTAAAAGATTTTCTTGTTTTTTTTTAGACATGTAGTAATCTAGATTTTTTTACAAAAACTGCAATAAAATTTCAATAAAAAACTATTGAAATACATTCTAGAGACCTTGCAATTGATCCATGATCTCAAAATATTATATCTGAATAACAACTCTGTAGATTTTTAGCTTATAATATTGAAATTTGTAGAAATTACAATATATTGAAATTTTTCTTTGACATTTCTCGATATACAGTAACCTAGAATTTTCCCACAAAAACTGCCATAAAATTGCAGTAAAAAGATTATTGGAATATATTCTAGAGACCTCGAAAATGACCCATGATTTTTTTCATAACGATTGGATTCCTTAGATGATAATGGCAGTTGTTCAAATATAGCTCTGAAAAAAAAGGTGTGTCAAAAAGGGTTAATAATATACAACCCTCTCGAAATCAACCCATCCATAAAAGCATTTAAAACACTTTATAGTTTACATAATTCTAATAATTAATTTTACACCGGTCACAACTTAAATCACATTTGAACGACGAATATGCTCCCTATAATACCCCGAAAAAATATTCAGCGTTAAATACACCACAAGTGTCTCCAGGAATTACAAAGCAATTTTGATCGAGTGGAGTAATGTCGACCACCCACGGCGACGTTCAACGCGTCGGAACTTCCCGCTGATAACCCACAGGCACAGGGAGACGCTGGAGGAGCTGGTCGAACGCGAAAATAAACTTTCGCGGCCATTACCGTCGGTATCTATATTTAATCGGGTCGCTGCGGGTACAGTAAAATTCTGGATCGATTTTCCATTAATCGGCTATTAGTATGCGATACCCAGTTTGCCCGTGCACGGCGAACGACTCGAGTCTCCTGAGATAATAATAAGGCAGCAATCGTCCCTTGAGGACCAGCGTTTGTTATCTTCGATAACATCACCGCCAGGTGCTCTGATCATCGAAGTTCGTTCGTCGGCGAACGGTCCACGGGAATCGGCGAACTCGTTTTATTCAAGTGTTTGCGAAACATCTCATCGCTGCTCGATTCTTCGACCGCTACCTTTTTCCAGCTCTCCCTGGCCTTTGGTTAACCACTTTTCGGCCAAATTATACAGGTTCCAATCGTTAAAAGAATTTCTGAGTTTGATGCTGGGTAGTAGAAAGCAAGAGGTATTCGCACGAGAAATGTTTATGCACAGGACATTGAGATTCAGAGTTCGATATTTGCTATAAAGAAGCTCAGGAGATTAAGGAGTTAGGCCACCTTGGATGGAGCAAAATTGCAGTCATTTTCGGCATTTTTTTTTAGGAAGTTAATGAAAGAAATAGAAAATTTAATATGGAGCCTGTTATTGTACAACTCTCGCAGGAAAAAATTGTATTTTTTTCCCTACAAAATGGCGGCGGTAGAGCCGTGATACGCAAGATCTTGAAGAGCGACGTTTTCCACGGTGTTCAATCTCACAGCTATACCGTTTGACTTAGAACAAAAAACTAAACAGTTTTATTTTCTACATGCCTTAAACTAGAGATGTATGTATGGAAATTCAAAAACATTCATTTGTCTCGAAATGGTGGACACGGGGGGAAAAGTGCATTTTTTTATAAAAGTGTCAATTGCTGAAAAATGAAAATAGGACGTGTACAGGTATAATGCCCACTGGGCCCCTTTTATTTTAATACGTTAAACCCACCACCGTTATAATCGTGTATCAAAAACTGCACATATATATATATATATATATAAACTATAAGCGTGATACATATAATACTGTCGAATAAAAGATCATGGCACGCGGTACGTAACGCCATCGAAGAACAAGGCACGATCGACTCGAATGATCTAGATCAGTCCCGTATAAAGAGGGAGGGGATAGGGCAGCAGGGCACCCATGGCGGGAAGCGTAAATCTGTTCAATTGCAAAGAATATGTTCAAGATATCGCAAAACCGATACGTACTTCTCTAGATTTAGGTATGTAGAAAATAAAACTTTTTGGATTTTTGTTCTAGATCAAATGGTACAACCGTGAGATTAAACACTGTGGAAAACGTCGCTCCTCAAGATCTTGCGTACCACGGCTCTACCGCCGCCATTTTGTAGGAAAAAAAATACAATTTTTTCCGGCGAGAGTTGTACAATAACAGGCTCCATATTAAATTTTCTGTTTATCTCATTATCGTCCTAAAAAAAATTCCGAAAATGACTGCAATATTGCTCCGTCCAAGGTGGCCTAACCCCTTAAAGTACTAAAATTGAAAATCGCTTTTAACTTTGACGGGGTTGGTTTTCCGATTAATGTTCATTAGATATTTTTTACTCCTTAGTTTAGTGGGTAGGTACTGTCTATCGCATAAATATTGAAACCATCTTTCCCAATATCCTATCCACATTAATTCAGATTTTAGAGTTCCACATTAGAGCACAAGTTGAGAATTCTCATAAACCCGCATCTTCCCCGATTCTTTCAATTTTCGCGTAATATTTTGAAGGTGCACTTTGGAAACTCAAATCTTTACGAGAGCACGAAAAGCAAATTCCGCTCTCTTTTCTCGGGAGGCGAGACTACCCCCTAAAGTTCGCGTTAAAGAGATTTCTTATCCTCGAAAAATTGGCGTGCAATTATTTCCAAGGCGGGGAAGTGCTTTCATAATGGAGGGGCATAAAATAAGCAACGAAAGGCAGGGACGGGGTGCATGTCGGCGGGAAATACTTTCGCCGGATCGTGTGCCAGGAAAATAGAAAATTGAAACATCCAACTTCGCCTAAATGCTATGCTCGCGGAAGTGTTGACATTTACTACCCAGCCCCCTCATTGTCAGCGATAACTGTTCTCACGTTTTTGGCAATTCTCCAGTGCTGGCTCGTCGGCCAACTCGCTCTTCGCAAATCACTCTGCGGCCAACGTGTTAAATAGTTATGCCAGACAAATTGCTTGACATAATACCCGCCGTTATGATCTGAAATGATAAACGAGACGGCAATTTAAACGCAATATGCCACTTTTTTCGGGGGCAGCAGTGCGAATGTGAATTCTTCCAACACATTGGCTGGGTATATTCCCTACGTTGGATATTTCTGAAATTTATTTGTATCCATAATAGTGGTATCGTTTTTTCCTTCTAACAAGGGAACACTACGAACCCGGACTCACCGATTGGAACGCAACTTTGTGGGTTTTTAGAGTGACTCAAAACAAGAACAACGGTGTGTTTCGTTTGGGCCCTATCGCTCCTTAAGGGGGGGAAAACTAACCTCAAAGTCAAATTGGCACTTCCACTTTTTCGCGTATAACTCTCAGAATACAACAGGCAGAGAAAAATGTTTCAAACAAAAGTTTAATTGTGCAATAAGCTCTACAAACTTGCGGTAACAAAATTTTGAAAAGAGTTAAAAAAATATATACAACTGACGAAAAAAACTGTTTTCAAAATTTTGTTAACGCAAGTTTGTAGCGCTTATTGCACCATTCAACTTTTGTTTGAAACATTTTTTTCTGTCTGTTGTACTTTGAGAGTTACACGCGAAAAAGTGGAAGTGCCAATTTGACTTTGAGGCTAGTTTTCACCCCCTTAAAGTGCGATAGGGCCCAAATGAAACACACCTTTGTTCTTGTTTTGTGTCACTCGAAAAGCCACAAAGTTGCGATCCAATCGGTGAGTCCGGGTTCGCGGTGTTCCCTTGCAAGTTATTCAGAATGTTAACTGTGGAATTCTACTGTGCAATCATTTCTGTCCATTCAAGCCGTTTCAATTTGGTATAACAGTTCGTAGTTTATAAAACGGAGATATTTGAAAAGCTGAGTTTGCTATTGGATTACTGGAAAATTTTAATGAAATAGAAATTTGATGTTCATTTATTTTCTGAATTAAAATGTTGGGATTTTGAATGGAGTAATGTCTTTTTAATCCTTCGTGGTCACGTGGGGTGTTTCGCACCCCAGGACATTCCTTTGCCAATATTTCTGTACAATTTTAAACCTTAATAATACAATTTTTAAATTTGGTGAATTTCAACCAAAAGAATCGCTTTTATCTACAACTATTTTTTTCAAATACAAATTTCAACGTATCAAAATTTACATTTCTATAAAAAGACTGTTAGAGCATGGTGGTATGAGTATTACAAATGTACAATTATCACTGAAAAATTAAAAGATTAAAAAATACGAAAATGGTGACTGAAAAATGACGCTGGGGCGCAGTGAACCCCATGTGACCAATTTGTGATTACAAGAGGGTGTAATCGCGGAGGGTTAAGCATGAAAATATTTAAACAAAAACTAACTGCAATTTTGAAACATTTTTTTAACAGTTTCCAACGTTTCGGTCAATAATTCTGACCATTTTCGAGGAAAGTTAAAATTTATTTTTTTAAAAAGTGGAAATAAAAATTGATATTAAATGAACGTTTGAATTTAAATGATTGTGAAAATGTCGCGTTCGTAGTTGGACATGCGACTCTGGACAATATTTATTAAATAAGTGACTATTTATTCTTCATTAAGTTCTAAAATATAAAAATTGCCCACGAAGAGTTAGCTTCCCAGGATTTCGTTAGTATATTAATGTATCCTCAGGTTGACGGAGAGAATTTTCCGAAATATTAATTTAAAACAAAATTTCGGCTATTTAAAGTTGAAATCCTGATTTTTTCCTGCAAAAATCACGCGAAAAAATCAGGATTTCAACTTTAAATAGCCGCCATTTTGTTTTAACTTAATATTTCGGAAAATTCTCTCCGTCAACCTGAGGATACATTAATATACTAACGAAATCTTTTTTCTTTTTTGATTTTAGATAATCTGCTTCCGAATGGCAATGCTCACCGCAAAACCAAATTTTTAAAAATGCTTCTTGGATGTCGCATGTTATTTTATTATAAACTTAAATATTTTTCTACGCAAAAATTACCAAATGTTCTTTAAATGTTGCTCTTTTAAGCGCAAGAAGTTCTGTAAAAATATGCGCTTCCGCTTCTTCAAAAAAAATTCACAAACATTCGCCTCTTTTCGACCGTCTGACTAGGCATAACCCCTTAAAGGGGGGCAAAATTGTATCCCACGCAGGTATGCGCAGTTTTCGTTGGAAAGGACGAAACTGTGCTGCAGGGGAAAAAGATAAACAGGAATGTCAAACGCGAGCCACGAAGGGGCTTTTTCGCTGGGGCCCTTGTTGGAAATTTAGCGTCCGCGGGACTTGAAGCTGTGGAACACGAATCGCAATTTTCCCCGTAGTCGGTTCCTTTGACCCAGCCGACATTTTCACGAAAGGAACGTCTTTCCGTCACACGTTAATTACGTTGTCGACGTGGGAATTTTTTTCTTCTTTTTTTTTTCTTTTCATTTTTTTGCCATTCGAGATTAGTTCTGAGTCGCGAGTGTCACGCGGCTGGTATTAATTAAAGCGACTGCCAGTGGCGGCTGCCACCTTTTTTTCTTTATTTATATTACGTTCTTCATTCTTTTAGAGTTTCGATAGGAAAGACGTCAGTATCTTGAATCAAAGTCAAGTGGGATTAAATTGGATTAGTCGAATTGTAGCGAATGTGCGAAAGAGTAACTGTCGATGTTGGTGTAGGATGTAGAGATCCATTAGTAAACACTTAGGGCCTATGCGCTCGGCGACTTTTTGCAGCGATACAAATGTGACGCAGTGTTCGGAACGATGGAGCTGCAGTGATGGAGGGGGAAACACCTACAGGAGCGGTGGTAATGTGTGCGTGAACTGCACCCGCGTCAGTCGCGCACACAGTACCATCGCTCCTGTAGGTGTTTCCCCCTCCATCAGTGCAGCCGAATCCCTCCGAACTATTTCGCGGAGGGGGAATAACCAATCAACGCCAAGGTGGGAAACGAACGGCGCCACCGTCGAGCCAAACCAAGCTAGCCAAGCGGGGAAGCTGTTGTCGACGCTGGTTGGCTGCGGCCTCATTTCCCTTGGCTAGCTTGGTTTGGCGGTGATGACGCCATGATGGGAAACGAAACGGCGCCACCGTCAAACCATGCCAAGGCAAGTGACGCCACGCTTTCGATTCTCATCATGGCGTCTTCAAATGGCGTGATATTTGTCGAATGTTCATCTGATTAATTTGATTTTTATAATTTATGTTTGGTGTTATAAGACCTTCCAAGCTGCCCAAACGAAATTGTTTGGTAATATTAATAATTTTGTACAGTTCTGTTAAATCGTTAAATGTTTATCATCTTTGACTTGAATTTTAAAAAAATGTAGCGAAAAGTGCCTCCGTCATTTTTTGTACATTAATTTGGGGGATATTAAACTTCATATTCGCGTCAAATTTAATTGCTCAAAATTGCTAAAAATGGAGAAAATAGTCGAAATAATTATTAAGACGTTCTGCGTGGTCTCTGAGTCTTCGTGTTCTGATTCAGATGTAGGCATCATATAACATATAATTGATTTAGGAAGCATATTAAAAAAAAATCGAATACGTGTTAATTTTTTGTCCTTTGTCCCGAAAATCCATATTAAAGTCTAAACAATCGATTCAATTTTTCACGCATTCCCGATAAACTGTTAAAACTGTTTTTCAAACCAAAGTTAGTCAGTAATCACGCGACAACAAACTGTAACCGAATGAATTAACAAAAACCTTTTTATTTAATAAAAAATTAACATCACTTTAATTTTTTATATGTAATATTATTTTATTTTTTCATCAGATCAATGCATCTTTGTATCCTCTTTAAAAAAGTATTAGGGTACTTAGGTTGAAAACAGATTAATTTAGAACTTATGAGTTTTGTCCCGAACGCCCATATATTTCGCCACACTGTGCGTCGCCCGGATTCAAAGAGTTAAGACCCAGAGGTGTATAAAAATTTGGCCAAATAAGTGCAGCTCTATAATAATAAGTACCTAATAAAAAAAAACACATTTGATTGTTTGTAATCTGAGAGATATCGCTGTACACACCAATTGAGTAGGTCCCAGGCTATTCATCACACCTCTGCGAGGTACCAATAACACCTGGACACTACTAAAACGCCCTAACATGTATAGTAATGTGACCAAATACGTTCAGTCCAATAATAAATGACGAATATCACATTCAGTAATTTTTGTTATATGTACATTTGTAGCACAACTTTGCACCCGCAGGGATATCGTTTTACACACCACTTGAGTGGGTCCCAGGTTAGTCCCTATAACTCTCTAGTCAAATCCCACAAACATGTCTCGGCCATCCCTCCCGTTGACAAGAAGCAACGTGACCTTTCTTGATTCCCTCACGTGTCGGACCCGCAACACTTTTGCAATACTTATTTCCCAGTATTCCTTTTTGCCCCCCTCCCTCCTCCGCCCCCCCCCCCTACCCTGTAACACACGAAACTCTCGAGCGTGTCGTCCGATAGAAAAGTTTCGATGGGCAAAACAATAGAGCAACGCAAGGCGCGAGAACGTTTCTACATAGCGAAAAGTTTTACGAAACGCCTGCGGGATCACCCTCTTCCCCCGGTTCCCAGCCCAACCGAACCACTCTTTCTTTTTTGAAAGTTTACGCTCTTCGGTGCAGTTATTTTGCTTGTAGAACACTCCCACCAGGGTTAGATACGTCCGTTTTGAAACAAACCGAGGAGAGATCTTGCAATGCTTTGCAGATGTAGTGTGCCTAATTTGGGACCTATTCCAGTGACGTATAAAGTAGCTGCTTAAAATACCTACCAGCGTCCAAGCAGCATGTTGCGTGAGTTCTTGGGATTTCGACTTGAGGGACAATCAAGGGCACTTCCAACTTCGTCCCCCGCTGCTCTCTCATCACTGTATCCCTGCAGGGCACCAGGGCCGGCCAAAGAGGGGGACGGGGTGCAGGGCACCCGGGCTCCGGGCTGTTTATGGGCCCCAAGAAAAATAAAAAAAAGAAAATAATGAATGAGGACGAAAAGTGTTTATTTGATTAAAATTAATTGAGATTTATAAACCGACTTGAATTTCACGCTCTAAACTCGGAAGTGGTAAAACTATGGACACACCGCAATTGTGGTTGTGGGAATCAGACCATGGAATGCGAGGACTGTCATAAATGCAATTAGAATATAATTTGTAATATAATAATATAAAAATCTATTATTATTGAGGATATGGCAATAAAAATTGTCTTCTTTTATTATTGTTATTATTGTCCTTTTTTCGTGAAAAGATGTTGTGCTTTGAAAAATTGTTTGGGGCCCTAAAATATTTCTTGCATCCGGGCCCCTTTATAAAGAAGCCCAGCCCTGCAGAGCAGCATACTCTTCTGTTACGTACAGTAATATTTTTATTGGACATCAGCATGGCATGTCACTTGCGTTTTATGCCAATCATTTTTAATTTCATGCAGCTTATGCAACTGAAGCTTTAGCATCATGTTATGGTCTCCAACGCGAACGTTCAATATTATTAAAAGAACGTATATTGGATATGTGGGTTATAGTTCCATAAAAGTGGAACATTTTCAAATAATGACTCCAATGCACGATAAACCGGGAATTATGAAAAATAATAGATTGAATATATTTCGCGCTAACTTCGGCTGGATTAATTTTATTTCCCTTCAACCTTGGTTTACTTCAAATTTTTTTCCGCTCAACTTCGTAATATTCTTTAATCTAATTAGCAGGCCTTGCATTACAGACACTGCAGTTTCGCTCTCCACTTTCCCACGTATTTGTTTCCGCTTTACAGCAAATTCCAATTTGCGCCCAAGCATGACATGCATGTACGCGTGCTATAAAAACAGTGCAAACTTGCGAGGGAAAAGTTATATTGCATTATTGCGCACGGGGAGCACGGACCTAAATGTAATATTCAGTGCTATCGAGATATTCGACAGCAAGTAACGAAAGTATAAAGAATTAAATTTATCACAGAAGCCTTGTTAATAATAGGAATTTGAGATCTTTAATAAAATCGTGGACAATTCTATCATTAACGCAAAGTTAGGTAAATAAACAACTGAGGAATTCTCTAAGGTCCGAAGGTAAATAATAAAACTCAGTAAATTAAAATCGCAGGAGTTTTGCAAATGCCAAAAATTTGAATTCTGCACTAATTTTATAACGAACGATTCTGTCGCACGAGTAATGGCCTTTTCACGCGAGACACTTTTGAACTATATAGTAACTGATGTTTCTAATCTATTATATTTAAATTTAAAATTTTATTACTACATTTTGATATATTAAATTATTATCGCTTACATATTATATTTAATGTGGGAATACACATTTTCTATCTCTTTCTACCCCTTTTTAACCCTTGGTTGCCACACCTATTTTTTCGAACATAGTTGCCATACTAGGTCCATCCGACCCAAGCCAATTTTCAATCAGATACAAAAATGCTGCGATAAAGTTTGACCATTGTAGAATATATGTTCACCGTTGAAAATTAACATTTAAAGTATCTTCATATTTAACACTATTTCTACCACGATACTAAGGTGTCAAAAGACGCCTCGTGGCAGAAATAGGTGTACCATATGCACATTTTTAGATCCAGGATGAGCTGGAGGAAAATGATATCACTGAATTAATTTAACAACTATTGTACAAAAAGTCAGAAAATTAATTGTGGAGAAATGATTAAACTTGGAGAATAATTTTAAGTTAAAATTTGAAAGGTGTCTTTTGACACCTCTTGGTAGAAATAGTGTTAAATATTAATACCATTTCCAATGGTGCCTCTACTATATTTTACCTCAAAGTCAAATCGTGGATCATTTTGACCCAGTGTGACAACCTCATTTACGATTTTGGAACAGTGTTTGAACTGCCACCTAGGCAGTTCCAGTTCTTTCGAACTAAAATTCAATATGGCCGTGATCACGTGTTCGTGGCTCATCTGTAAAGGCTGGAACAGACACGTCGAGTAATTTAGTCGAGCAGCGAGTAATTTAGTAATTTACCATTGTTTTACTAAATTACTTGACTAAATTTTAGTGTCCACACACGATAATTTACTAAATTACTTGCTACTCGACTAAAACACTGGTCGTGTCTGAACCAGCCTTAACTGTGTACGCCATTGATATGCATTGCATGGCATTTGTGAATCGTTGATTGATGCGAGCTAGTACCGTACGAAACCCAACCAATCCTATCGAAAAATAAGTTGTATAAAATCAGTTTGACAGTAACAGTTGAATATATATTTTTAACGTAGCATATGTAGAATATCTTTTTAAATTACAATGTTTTTTACAGAGTTACGTCGCGACATATGTACGACATATACTACATTAAAAATATATATTCAACTATATACATACCTGTTACTGTCAAACTGATTTTATAAAACTTATTTTTCGACAGGATTGTTGATAGGATCGATGTGTCCGTTCCAGCCTTTAGTACAGATGAATAATGAACACGTGATCACGGCCATATTGAATTTTAGTTCGAAAGAATTGGAACTGCCTAGGTGGCAGTTGAAACCATAGACAAATATAAACGGAGCGTAAGCTGAGGGGGAGTGTAAGATTCGCGGTAAGGGGAGCTCTACAGGCAAACGGGTAACGCAGTGGTTATGCATGCCGAATGCTTCCGAAGCTGACCCGACGTGCCTGTATCTGACCTCTGCCTTCTCCCCTCCAAGCCTACCGTTCCCCTCGCCAATAGTCCCAGCTTCTGCTCGGTCTATATATATCTGTGTGAATGCTGTAGCTTAGGAGGTGCGTGCGTGCGTTTGAGAGGGACAGAGAGAGAGAGACAAAGGCTCGACGCCTGTGATGCCAGATCGGGGACGGGTTCTCTCGAGAATTTCCCCCACCTCGCGCACACTACGCCGGAGCGGCGCGTCCGTGAGTTGGACTCCGAAGCGCCGAGCTCACGGACGCGCCGCTCCGGTGTAGTGTGCGCGAAGTGGGGGAAATTCTCGAGGAAACCCGTCCCCGATCTGGCATCACAGCTCGACGCCTCGGCGGAGAGAGGAGCGTAGCGGACGCTCGGGAGAGTCAGTCGAAAAGTATACGCCAAAAGTGCCACTTGCGCATGCTTTGTATCACTTTATTCTTTATTCTATTAAATATTTCAATCTTCGTAACTCCTGTTGCATTGGTCCTACCCAATCCCACATATCTATGGTTGAAACACTGTTCCAAAATCGCAAATGAGAGTGGCAGCCCCCTGGTGACAACCCAGAGTTAAATTATCCTTGCTTCCACTAGAAGCGTACCATTAAAATGCATACCTATATCCTATATCTAAAGTACCAATCATGACCCACAGAAGGGTCACGAGTAAAAAGACCCTAAGTTTCCAAGAATGAAACTGGTTCGATTCTCATTTACCTCTTGCGATATTTACGACGCCGTGTTTTGGTATCGATCATTTCGCCCCATTTTTACCTCGTCGGCCCGTTGACTTTGTAAACACACGGTACAAACGAAAGCGATTCGAAGAAAATTATTCCCCAAGTACACACGGCACAGAGGGTCTGGTCGCTTTCACGGTAAATCGGTGGATCCGCACGAGCAACATGCATCAAATATTTCTTACAAAATCGATAACAGGATTCACTTGAAACCATTAAAAGGCTTGTGCACGCGTTCGTTGAAGTTTAATGGTCAGCTGCCCCTGAAATGGTCAAAGGAAGCACACCAATTTTCCAATGATATCGGCAGACTTTGCCTCAGCAGGGAATTATTAATGCAAAAACTCGTCCATTCGCAAGTACCTATTTAATTTGCACCGTGAAATAAATTATTTACGGGGTCGCGGTTCATTCGATTCCTAATTAACCTTTTTACGACGTCCATGTACCAAGAACGTCCCAGAATGAGTTTTTGTAAAATTATTTTTTCGCCATTTCTTTACCCTTGAATGGGCAAAAGAAACTGGGCTAGATAAATTTAAGGATAAAACTCAAGAAATTTAAAAATACAAGCTGTAAATGTAATTTGATGGATTATTTGTTAGATGCACTTAAAAAGGAAACTTAAGATTTGGAATAGATATTCGGAGAATTTTTTATGAAATGTTATCCTCATACAATTAAGTAATTTTAAATGTGTAGATAAATTCGCAACCATTTATTTTTTATTTATGTGGATAACATTTCATAAAAAATTCTTCGAATATCTATTCCAAATCTTAAGTTTCCCTTTTAAGTGCATCTAACAAATAATCCATCAAATTATATTTACAGCTTGTATTTTTAAATTTCTTCAGTTTTTTTAAAAAAAGAAATGGTTACAAATTTATCTACACATTTAAAATTACTTAATTGTATGTGGATAACATTTCATAAAAAATTCTTCGAATATCTATTCCAAATCTTAAGTTTCCTTTATAAGTTCATCTAACAAATAATCCACCAAATCATATTTACAGCTTGTATTTTAAAATTTCTTCAGTTTTATTTAAAAAAGAAATGGTTGCGAATTTATCTACACATTTAAAATTACTTAATTGTATGTGGATAACGTTTCATAAAAAATTCTTCGAATATCTATTCCAAATCTTAAGTTTCCTTTATAAGTTCATCTAACAAATAATCCATCAAATTATATTTACAGCTTGTATTTTTAAATTTCTTCAGTTTTATTTTTTAAAAAATGGTTGTGAATTTATCTACACATTTAAAATTACTTAAAATTGTATGTGGATAACGTTTCATAAAAAATTCTTCGAATATCTATTGCAAATCTTAAGTTCCCTTTTTAAGTGCATCTAACAAATAACCCATCAAATTACATTTACAGCTGGTATTTTTAAATTTCTTCAGTTTTATTTAAAAAAGAAATGGTTGCGAATTTATCTACACATTTAAAATTACTTAATTGTATGTGGATAACGTTTCATAAAAAATTCTTCGAATATCTATTCCAAATCTTAACTTTCCTTTTTAAGTGCATCTAACAAATAATCCATAAAATTAGAAGCACTCCTTTGGTGCTAGTGCAAAACCAGTCCAGATTCACATGGCTCCCTTTCTTAAAAAAAAAACAATCACGCAGTACGGGGATTAAAAGTCAAAAGGGAATGTTCGGGCTTTCGTAATCGAATCACAAGCCCCGGGAACACTCGAGCCCCTCCGTGCAGGGGCTCGCGGAACTATGAGGCATCGTAATTGAATAGCTGCACTTTTGCCCTCAACAAATCGTAATCACGTTAAAACTGCGCCAACATTTAATTAGCAAAATTATATCCCAGCAGCCAGGCAAGCTGCCGATTCCTTCGAGAAGTTCAATTTCCTCAGACGTCGTGTCGTTGCTTCCGTACCTATCGCAGCGCGGAGCCCTTCTTTCTCCTTGATGAAAGTAACGAACACGAATCGCGCACACGTTTGTCCGTTCGAGGGAATCACTTTTCGTGATGCAGAGAAATCACGAACTTGGCGAAGACCCTTTCATGACGGGGACACGTAAAATGGTACCAGTGGCTATCTCTTTGGTTTCAATCGTAGAGTAAGTAGGTACCTACCTTCTGTATAGTCAGAAGAAGATCGAAAGGAGCATTCGTTTCGTTCAATTGTCTTTCATTCTCGTTATTTACAAATACAACAGAATTTAGCGAATGGACCATTTTTTCGCAGGGTAAACCAACCAGTGAATGACCGAATTGTTGAATCTATGGACCTTTGAGATTAATGCTTGAATATAATTATGAATAACAACAGAACAACTGTTGACATTGCATTTAAATTTATTTTTCTTGAAATTTCTATAAAAATAATTACTTATTCTTATCGCAATTTAAAAAAAAAAATTATGAAATGCAAAACGTGTAGAAGCTCAGTAAATGACCGCATACTTTTAATAAGAATTGTACTTATTAATGTTTGCTTAATACGCGTAAATAAAAATATAGGATATTAGAAGGGCAACTACACTCCATTTATGAACATATAATTATGTTTAAATTTATAATTGACATTTCTTTGCCTAATGGTCAAACCACCCCTCAAAGTTCATACTACGGACACCACCTATTCTTATGAACTTTGAGGCAGTGGCGCACGCAGGATTTAATTTTGGGGGAACCAAGTTGAACGGATAAAAATATTTTTAATGCAAATTCAATAAAATTCATTAGGTGCTTACAAAAATTTATTTAAAGAATAAAGTCCAATTTTCTTTTTTTGAAAATTTATTTAAAGAATAAAATGCAGTTCTCCTTTCTCTTTGAAAATTTATTTACTTCACTTTTCTTTTTGGGAATTTATTTAAAGAATAAAATCCAGTTCTCCTTTCTCTTTGAAAATTTATTTACTTCACTTTTCTTTTTGGGAATTTATGTAAAGAATAAAATCCAGTTCTCCTTTCTCTTTGAAAATTTATTTACTTCACTTTTCTTTTTGGGAATGTATTTAAAGAATAAAATCCATTTCTCCTTTCTCTTTGAAAATTTATTTACTTCACTTTTCTTTTTGGAAATTTATTTATAGAATAAAATCCAGTTCTCCTTTCTCTTTGAAAATTTATTTACTTCACTTTTCTTTTTGGGAATGTATTTAAAGAATAAAATCCATTTCTCCTTTCTCTTTGAAAATTTATTTACTTCACTTTTCTTTTTGGAAATTTATTTATAGAATAAAATCCAGTTCTCCTTTCTCTTTGAAAATTTATTTACTTCACTTTTCTTTTTGGGAATTTATTTAAAGAATAAAATCCAGTTCTCCTTTCTCTTTGAAAATTTATTTACTTCGCTTTTCTTTTTGGGAATTTATTTAAAGAATAAAATCCAGTTCTCCTTTCTCTTCGAAAATTTATTTACTTCACTTTTCTTTTTGGGAATTTATTTAAAGAATAAAATCCAGTTCTCCTTTCTCTTTGAAAATTTATTTACTTCACTTTTCTTTTTGGGAATTTATTTAAAGAATAAAATCCAGTTCTCCTTTCTCTTTGAAAATTTATTTACTTCACTTTTCTTTTTGGGAATTTATTTAAAGAATAAAATCCAGTTCTCCTTTCTCTTTGAAAATTTATTTACCTCACTTTTCTTTTTGGAAATTTATTTAAAGAATAAAATCCAGTTTTCTTTTCTTTTTACAAGACCCCTTTTTGGGGGGTGCCAGGTCCACTTGGCCCCGATCTATGAGCGCCACTGCTGTGGGGGGTTGTTTCACCACCTAAACATGCAAATGAGCCAAAATAAAAAAACACGTATATTTAATTTTTGGATCCTCTAAAACATATCCAAAAACCAAAGCAATCGGAGGCGGACACCTAAAAACCTCTCCTTGTAAGTGGATACCAATGTCGTAATAATTTTGGTTATATAGGGTTAACTAGTGCAAATAATCGAGGTTCTGCTACAATATTTAAGAGTCAGCTATAACACAAGTTCTGCGAAAATTGGATTGATAATAGACGAAGCATCGTCGATTTACTACCAACTGCCACAGGAATCAGTGCATTCAGGCTGGTAAATCGTCGTGCATTGGTTCGGGGAAAAGGGGTGATTGTTCTTCTTGAAACTTTTAATAACCATGCCACAACAAGACGTCGAGCATCGCGTTCTATGGAATCTCGAGGCTGCTCTCGAACAAACCCATCGGATCGATCGATTCCCTTTCGGCATTAATCGGTGAGCAGACAACGTCGTTCGAACTTTTCTCCGCGAAACTTTCAAAGAGCACGTTTCACTCAGCCTCGTGATTCCTATTACACTCTGGCCAGATCCTGTTGAAAAAGGAGACGGAGTAGATTGTAAGATAGGCTAACACGGAACTCGTTTGACGAGGAATTACCAAAGATGCAATTAAACCTTGAATGAAATGTTAATTTGTTTCAAAAGGGCAATGCAAGTGCAACACCATAATTACTGTTTAATGTGAAGTATAGTTAGGTAAAGGAGGATATTAATAATGTATCTGATTGGCAAATTTAGCGTTCATTTAAATTTTGTGATAAGTTTCAGTAAGAAGATATCTAATGTAATGAAACACGAAAATTACGAGGAGAGTCCGAGTGGCAATAACCTACTAAAAAAGAGAAAAACTTTATCGAAATATTTCGTTTAGTAAGCTTCAAATGGAATTACTAATTATACCTACTGCGCGCCTCGTTCTCGGTGGTTATTTGCAGTACTGTCAAGTACGCGGAAAGCTACACGTTTAGAGTTTAAATAAAACAATATTTTTTGGCGCGCGAGGCTCAAGGGTCACGTGCGTGCCCTGGCAACCTCATACTTTCAGATTTTTTTTATAATGTTGTTACGGAAATTTAAGAAGATGATTACGGGATTAATTTCTTAAGGGTACATTTTTGTTTGGGAGGGTGGTAATCATAGTCGAACGAGACGCTTCATATAATTACAATGGAACTTTGCCCATTTGATCGGTCAATTTTGACTCATGATCAAGAGAACTAAGAGATTTTTAACTTACGTCGTAACCAACACAAATTATTATGAATATTAAGACGATTGTGCACGAGCAAATTTAATTTAATATTCACACCAAATTTATCTCGATTAAAACGTAGTAGGTGAATAATCTGTTAATGCATTAAATCGCAAGTTAAAGCACATCAGCTGCGAGTTCCATTTTGAATTATAATTGCATTGGTACACACGAGGGCTGGCTCTATTTGTCAAATTTTTTGGTATTCGAATATTTGAATACTTCAGTTTCTCAATTATTTGGCGAATATAATTCGAATATCCAAGTATTTTGATATATTCGAATACTATTTGAATATTTAAGTATTAGAATACTGATGTATTCGAATATAAGTATTCGAATACTGATATATTCGAATACTATTCGAATATTTAATGTATGTATTCGAATACTATTCGAATACTGATATATTCGAATACTATTCGAATATTTAATGTATGTATTCGAATACTATTCGAATATTTAATGTATGTATTCGAATACTATTCGAATATTTAAGTATTCGAATACATCAGTATTCGAATATTTTACAAGTATTCGAATGCTACGAATAAACTTCGAATATTTGAGTATTCGAATGTTATTATTCGAATAGTATTCGAATACTGATGTTACCGAATTTTAGAAAAATAGTTGAATCTATGCATAATAGATTAATAATAAAATCGCAGGAATATTAGAAGAATATTAAATTATCGTAATTACGTTTGTACAAATTAAATATTGAATTTGGGCGAATATTTCTTACACGATCTCCTGCTACTTCCACGAATAGTAATACTTTTTTAAATAAACTGTATACCATTCTTCAATTAAATGCACCCAAAACAGAAGTGTATTAATCAAGATTTATATTACTTCAAATTAGAGTTGCGAATACTTGAAGTGTATTCAACATGTAAAATACGTTACATATAGGGTGGACGGATACTTTCATGAGTATGCTGCATACGCCAAGCGACAGTTACCAGAGCATATTTCGCGAAAACGCTTCTGCAACTACCTAAGTTTATAAAAATAATTCTGTTCAATGAAACCCCATATTATCCTTCGTGGCAAAGAATTTACTACACAGACCGGGTTCTCCCAATAGAAAATCGATCGCGGGAAACATTATCAAAGCCGGGCAGTATCAAAAGAAAACAGCGAGGCACTCAAAGCCGAAGAAAATTACTCTGCGTAGATTCGAGATGCTCTCGAGAAAATGTGGCAGAACGAACGACTTAATCGAAACGGCGGCGGTCCGAGGGCCTCGCGTTTCCAAGGGGGCCTTAAAGCATTCCGGGGGAAGTTTTGATAACAACGCGGCGCCGGGTGGCCCGATACCAGCTGGATAATCGAATCCATTCCTCCTTTTCCTCGACAAACTCGCGGAATCGAATCGAATCGTTCCGTAAGAAGGGCCGAGTAGGAAATTGACGCGGCGCCTTCGAGGCACGTACCGCAAATGGAGTCGGATGGAGCGAACGAAACCAAAGACATTAAACGAGAGCGAGGCTTGGGGGAACGTAGGTGGCGCTGGCAATGGGGGGACAGGCGGCTGAGCCGCGTACCTCGTCTCGTTTTTTACTCTTTCGTGGGCTCCCGTTTAGTCGTTAAAGCAGAATTAACGTATCATATCGTGTGTCGGGGCGGGGGAGGGCCGCGACAGGCCTCGGTCCAGTTGCACTTTTAACGAGCCACAGGCTTCTTTGGGAACACGACACTCTGCTCTTCGGCGAACCACGTTCGCGGACGCTCTCTTCGCGGCGGGGTCGATCTTTAACCATTTCCCAAGATTCACTTTTAGCAGTGGTTCCGTGGTGCGAGAAGGATACCTCTTTAAGGGGGCAACCTGGTTTAGGCCACTGAAAAAGAGGTTCTTCGCGAATTTTTTTAACGAGGAAAACATTTGATATTTCCAAAAGTTTTATTTTAATATATATTTATGTAATGCAAAAAAATTGGACCTAATTGAAATGTTTCCGATCGACGGATCGCCTTTTCCTCGAGGCTTTTTAGTTAGTGAATTATAAGGGTTTATGAAATTAAAGTGAACTAGGTTTTTTGCGTACAAATTTCGAATTTTTTTCGTCAAAACCGTAACTGTTTCTTTAAAGTCCCACTATATTATTAATTTGACACTTCGACGAAGTAAGTTCGTGAAAATTTAGAAAAACTTCGGTTTTTTATTTCGGGCCAGAATTAAAGGCTCCAGTTTTCCCGCACATTTCACAATTCCAGTGGCGAACTGCATCGATGATTAATCAATTTCGACGCGACAAACTTGAAAATTTTCAATTAAATATTTTTTTTTAGTTGTATAAATACGTATTAAAATACCCATAAAGTTTCGAAAATATTGGATTTATTTTTCTTTGTTAAAAAATTTCGCGAAAATCCCCTTTTTGTTCAGCGTCTTAAACCTGAAATCCCAAAAGTGAGATGTTTCTTGCTTGTTACGGAGGATATTGCGAGAAGACTCGTGGAATGTTTGTCTATGAGTTCTAGGCGTCAGAGCAAGGAGGAATTTTCTGTTGGAGTTATGAGCGAAAGAATAAGTTTGCTTTGAATGCTTGAATTATTCTTATTGTTGGTGAGATTTAATTCGTGCGTGTTTTATAATACAAAGGTATCAAGGTGGTTTCTTCAAATATATTTTCTACAAATGGAGAGTGTTTGTTCTTTGTTGCAGAAAATATTTCAAAACCATTGATTAACCCTCTAGTGCATACGCCTGCCTTAAGGCGGGCTCCTGCTTAATTCAGGAGTTGGGCCCCTACAATTTTTTTCAGAATTTTCATTTACCAGCCTTAAAAGCATTGCCACACCGCACATATTGGCCTAAGAAACATGTCAATCTGACGTTTCGATTTGACAGAAGTCTACTTTGAAGTGCATTTTTGAGCTGAGCACGCTGCGAGAATTATTTGTGAAACTAAAAAAATCGAATAAAATACTTCCCGACACCGTGCAGCTAAAAGAAAATTATTGGGAAGTAGTTTGTGTAGTGATATATTGAATGGAATAAAGATTTGAAAATAAAAAATAATTTACACCTGTGAAGTGAGGCTTGGCCGGCAGCCGCCTTAAGGCGGTATCATGTTAGTAGATCATCCTAAGTTAGTTAGGGTCTTAGTTTATCGCCCTAATAATTGATACGTGAAAATTATACTTGTGCACCTTTTTAGCTCTTTGTTTATGAAATTTGGTACCTATATACATAATAAAGCTACAGCATTTATTTGTATGCTCACAAAAATCTCACAAAGTATTGAACAAATCACTACGAAATTTGAACTACAGTATCCTTGAACAACAGGAAGGGATATAGCCTATATTTTATGACGCCAAATATAATTAATCTGCATAAAAAATGGTATGTACATAAAGAAGTCATGACTCGGCCGGCTCGCGATGGATAGTACGCGACGCCACCGCCAGGCGGCCACCAGGCCAAGCGCTTCTCGCGCTTCTACTGTGCTTTGTTAAATTTCACAATGCACAATAATGAACAATTCTCTATTATATCATAAATTTATATTTTTTTAAACATTTTTCATAGTTTTTCATTAAAACTGAAGTATTTATTTTATAAAAAAAAAACATTTTTTGTACTTGCTACATCATCCCGCCTTAAGGTGGTGACCCAGACGGCTGCCCTGGGGAGCCCAGACGTCCTTCAAATTTAAAACAGCCATCGGTTACGGTTTTTTCATCCCCAAATTAGACTAGTCTAATTTTTCCAACTGAGTTAAAAATCTATGCACTAGAGGGATAAAAAATAAACAGTATAAAGTATACAGAACACTTCGTGTAAACTGATGATCGATAGTAAATTTATTACTTTGCAATATCCAAAGAAAGGAGATCTAAGAGTGCCATTTATGTTTCAAGAGGTAGGTAAAACAATAACCGTGACAATAATTCTATGGTCATGCCTTCCGAGATTGCGTCGTCTACGATTCAAATGGAATGACGTGTGTTGGTTGGTACAGGGTAGCAGCTGATACCACGAGAAATTCAACAGACAAGTTCAGAGAAATTACTACTGTTGATCTATCCCTTGGAACGGAGCTGCATCCCGGGAAGAAAATGTCTGTCGCGCTTCTATAGATAGCAAACCACTTACAGTTATTATACTAGGGATTTCCTGCGATTTTCTATATAAAATACAAGTTCCTTTACCGCTCATGAAACTTCTCTCTACAGAAATTTCAAGCTGGCTAATACACTTCGCAACCCCTTCACCACGACCATTTTAAACAGAAACTACGTTCTTCAAAAGATTTTCGAAACTTAACTCAGTATTCTATCATACTCTATCCAAACAGCTCATTCGATAACAACGAGAAGTGAATATTAATATTAAAACTTCATTGAAAATCTGTTCTCTGAAGACAGGGATCGGTTGTGAGACGGGTGAAAGTATATTCCCCCGGAAATAAATCTGGTCGTTAGGGGCGTGAAGCTATCGGGGAATAATCGAGGACCCGGTCGGGGATCCTTTCGAGCGTAACACTGACGGAGGGCAGCGTCGCGAAATCGTTCGTTTAAGTGCGAGAGGGATGCCCCGCTGGAAATTCCCTAGCGTGAAGTGATCGCAAGGAAGCTTTCCTCAAGGTTCAACTTCGCCGCATGCGAGAGTCGCCTGGAAACAGGAGCCCGTCGAAGAAAGGGATTTACGGGGCCACGTGTATCGACCCATGGCATTTGCATAAAACATGCTCGTCCTATGGTCCCATCGACTCTCCAAACCACCCCGACAGGATTTACGAGAACTGATTAAAAGTAATTGCGCTGTCCGGCGTCCGTGCTCTTCGGCCGAATCAATTTTCCCATTCGTCGTTGACAGAAAAACGACCATCAAAGATTTTCCCCCATTTGCTACCCACGTGGCCGGATTCTACTTCAGCTTGAGGAAGATGACCACTGTGCTTCGCCTTCGCAAAAGTCGAATTTTTTGCATTCGTTAGAAGTTGAACCATTTCATATTAAGCCCGTAAAGGTTTATTCTGGAATTTGCGAAGGAAACGGAATTGTCGGATATTTTGGAGAAGGTCAAGTAGATCGGAATTAATTGCTAGCTGAACCGGGTGATCCAGATTTAATAAAAATCCAGATAAATAAGTTTTGTGTACTGTTCTGCTTCTGAGACGTACTGTTATTATTATTTACGTATGCATTGGGTAGGCAGTATCAACAAAGAGGTTCGAGGTCCTTTGAAAATTGGTTCTCGAGGAACTCTAAGGTAATTTCTTTACCCTTTTGCTTGTCTTTTTTTATTTTTCTTGGAGGAAAGACCACGAGCCATTAGAAGTCTTTGGGATAAAAGCTGAAATCCTTTTCGCAAGCATAGTGAGTGAAAGTCGTGAAAGAAAAGTTTCCGCAAATAGAAGGGCAGCTGGTAATCGTCCCGAGCAAATAAATGATCATTGTGTCTCTGTAAAACAGCAGTTTACAATCTGCTTCGTTCTAACTTTTCCTTTTCAAGGCTATCTAAAGAACGAACCTGGCGTTGAATGTTTCTCTTACAATAGTCTTTAGTCTGACGCAAAGGGATATTTTCGAGGAACTTGCCACAGAGCAGGGCAAAGAAAATATCTTACAAATATCTTACGGGCTGTGTTGCGCATTGTGTAGAACATAAAACAGGGTATAACGTCTATTATTTAAATTCCCTTGCAAGCTTTTCACCAACCGCAAGTTTCCTCCGAAGCAGTCCTCCTGAGAAGCTTCGCGTTGCTTGCAAAAACCCTGCAGCTCTTGCAACGACAAGTGGATACTAGCAGATGCTACGAAAGTCTTCATTCCAAGATAATATTTTTCCACAAATTCTCCGTTCCTTTCAGCCTACAAACTTTGCTTCCAGAAGTGCTTCCTAATATACCCCAAAATGGTCCTCAAACGTCATCGACAGCATAAAACTATGAAACCAGGGGGTAAAAGATCCTAAATATTAGGAATTCTCTATTGGAGATTCTCTGTCAGCAAAAGAATCGAAACGCAAGCTTCTTTTTCTATCCCGCGACGAAGTATTTAATGGCAATGGGGAAGCTACGCGAAGCTCAGCGCAGAGGGCGCCACTAGCGCATGTACCTTTGCTGCCTGTTAATTTCCAAATTAAAAAGACAAAAAAATAGGAGAAAATTGTGAAATATCATAAAATGTTTGAAAATGCTTCTAATATCAGTTTTCCCTTTGTCAGGTTTAACATGTTTATGACCTAAAATATGCAAATTTATTTTTAATATCTACATAGTTAATAGGTAAGAATAATAACAATAATAATTGGGGAGTTGCCAGTATTTGAAAAAAGGGAAAAGTAGTGAAATCTACAGATTTATTAATGAAAAGCCTAAAATGATAGAAATATTAATAAAACACTTATTCGTTTTACCAAAATTTAATAAATAAAATTGACGTTTTTAAGTTCTGAGTCATGTGATCTGAAATATATATAGCGATTTATATATAGCGACGAATGACACTTATATATATTATTATTGGCAATGGAAAAGAAGTTAAAGGTGACAGCACAAATTTACCAACATTGGACGCTATTATGGTGGTTAGCTATTTCGCTA
Source organism: Andrena cerasifolii (assembly GCF_050908995.1). Lineage (NCBI taxonomy): Eukaryota > Metazoa > Arthropoda > Insecta > Hymenoptera > Andrenidae > Andrena > Andrena cerasifolii. The sequence goes on along the minus strand of NC_135125.1, from coordinate 4,203,399 downwards.
CAAATCCAGACTTCTGTTCTGCCGAATACACTTATTGCGAATATTTCTTTCCAGCGGAACACGAATAAATAAATTCTTCGGCGTGGGTATCGAAGTGTCCCCACAACAGGGAACAGCACAGTACTGATAATAATTTTTATTCGCCATTATTTTTGTGAGAAAAATTCACTCCTTACTTTCCCTAACCACAACTTTCTGTGTTTACTGCACGTTGACGTCACAAATGGTCACGTGACCATGCAGTGCGTTTTTGCGGCAATTTTTTATTTCAAATAAAAATTACATTTTTTCAAGTTAGAGGTGTAGCAAAAAAATTAATATTTTTTTACAAGCATATTTTATCATAATGAACAGTTTTAAACACTTTTAAAAATTTTGTCAACTCCCCAATTGTAGATACATGCACTTATTTTAGAAATAGAAATTAAGAAGTAAAGTAAGATAATTTAAATACACCTAAGACAGGTGTTTTCACCGATGACAGGTGGCGCCACGGGTGGGAGAAAGTTGCAGTCAGCTTCCCCATTAGAAAATTAGATCAGCCCTTCGCGATCGAAGAAGCAAATCCCTCCGTGTTTTATCGAAACCCGGTTCCAGGCGAGCTTTAGATCCTTTTTATAAGGTTGCAGGGTGAACGCCTAAACCGCGGTAATACCGCCAGCCAGAAGTTGTTGGGGACCCGGTGGAAGTGTGTCTCCAGTCTACACTTCGGGGGCTCTTTCGAGCCGCCAGGTATCCCTCCTCTTCCTCTTCGTCCTCCTCCTCCGGGCTACTTTTTCTCTTTTCCCTCCTTTGCCTGTGTCCCGCGAGAGCGGCGCTGATTTATTTAAAAGACGACGCCACTGGCTAGACCCTGGCGGAAACGGAAGAGGAGACAGGTTGCTCTGGCGGGAACAAGCGCGAGGCAAAATCACGCAACGAAACGGAACTCCATTCGATGGTGAATCGAGAGTGTAACTCTGATTCGTCGTAAATTAGACACGCCGACTCTGAACAGAGGGATGGAGTTGCGCAGCTTCTCGAGGGGACTTTTACGCTTCGCATTCCGTTGAGCGATGAGTTGTCGGGTAAATTAGGAAATGGAGGGTGGTTTTTTTGTGCACAGTGTTGCGGTTTCAGGATCCAAGTGAGGAAAGAATTTTCTTCTGTCATGATAATTGGTTACTCATTTTTGGAGCAAATGTTTATGGCTCAGCGTTTGCTTTTTTGGCTCACATCTTGAAGTAATTGAATTGTTTGTTACAGACAATCGATCCTGTATGTTGTAATAATAGTGGTTCCCGAAAGCGTCGTTACAGATTGAACGGTTTGTGTATCATCATACTTTTTGGATAATATTTTATTACTTGGGCAGTTTCTTTAATTTGCTGCGCGTGGGGATTCCAGAAGTCAAAAGCAACATTACTTTGTAGAATTGGAAGAATCTTCTTCTTCTTTAATATAGTGAAACGTCAGAGATTTTTGTAGACTGAATTTCAGATAGTTCCAAAATTGAAAGAAACACTTTTTGATAAGTTGAAAACCTTGGAGATGTAACATCGTGATAATATTTTAATGAATAACTCAACTAAGGTCTATCTAGGTGCGAACACCTTAGACATTAATCTTTCAAATACCAACAATTTCTATTTCAAAGTTTAAGTGCAGCAGAAAAAAAAGAAGTGAAATCTGCAATGAAAACTCTGCATTTGAAAATTTTCCCAATTAATTTCACGAACAGTTTCTCAGTGATCAACGATTAACCATTACTTCCTGTGCGTTCCGTAATTTCGTGATAAAGGCTGGAGCCCGAGAAATCAATGGACCACGTTTAACTCGTTATAAATTAAACCTTTCACCCAGATCGTTTAAAGTTTCGTTCTTATTAAAAGCTTGATTGGGAAACACGAGGAATGAAGCGCGGGGAAAACCCTGAAGATCCCAGTGCAAGCCCTTGCTGATAAATTAATCTTCTCTCTCTCTCTCTCTCTCTCTCTCTCTCTCTCTCTCTCTCTCGTTTTCGGACTTTCTGAATAAGAGAAATATTGCAATTTAAAGTAGGAGTCTGCTTAGAAAGTTTCACTAAGAGAAAAGAAGGTATAATTAAACAATGCTAGTTTAAACTGGTAAATTGAGTTGCTCTTTTCTGGGAAACTGCTTCTCTCTAAAAATTCATCTCCATCTTCTTAAGTCCAACAGTTCTGGGAAAGTTTCTTAACGAATCTCTATTTTATAATGACTCTTTCGCGAGAACGTTGGCCGAGAAAAAAGACGGCACATTTAAAATTTTATAATATATATATATTACAAATTAATCGCAATATTATAAATTTTTATTTTATTTTCTTTATATATATATAAAGAATGATGGTTCTCTAATATTAGAACGAAGAGGATTTATTTTCATGAGAAAATGTCAGGAGATTTTTAGATTATAAATAACATTGACACGTGCTGTCTCTTTTTGACAATTTGAATGAAAAAATTTTTGCCGTTTTCACAATGAATTCTTAAATATTTCAAATCTGAAAATTGAACACAACGTAAAGGATAATATTTTTATGAACTCCGTGGCTTTTATATTAATATATATTACAAATTAATCGCAAAATTATAAATTTTTATTTTATTTTCTTTATATATATATAAAGAATGATGGTTGTCTGATATTAGAACGAAGAGGATTTATTTTCATGAGAAAATGTCAGGAGATTTTTAGATTATAAATACCATTGACACGTGCTGTCCGTTTTTGACAATTTGAATGAAAAAAATATTGCCGTTTTCACAATGAATTTTTTAAATATTTCAAATCTGAAAATTGAACACAACGTAAAGAATAATCATTTTATGAACTCCGTGGCTTTTCCAAGGAAATATTGAACAAATTGAATTTATTCAAAAGTGATTCGAACGCATTAAATCAAACGAGAAATAGTATATTAAAAATACCTTTCTGCTTGATTACCTCTGTAATCGCGCCTTACCTTAATTCGTCGACGCATAGCTGTCGACTTTCTCTTCCGTAACTTCCGTTTTCTCCATTCGCAAGGCTTTAACACTCTTACATCTGCTAAAAGCTCAAGAGAGAATCTCCATCAGGGCGTCTCATTTTACTTCATTATCCATGCAACCTTTTAACTGAGCTAGCTTGCTGTTCTTATCTCGAAGAAAAGGGGGCTGCAATAATGAAACGAGTGTTCGATTCTGATGCAAATGAAAGGGTAAATTCGATGCGCTTAAAATGATTGTGAATTTAAAAAAAAAAGTTAATGCCAACATTAAAAAGTGGTTTGCTATCTTCCTCGAGATTCAGTAATTCCTAAATAAAACAAGCAACTTCAATATCATCCCCCTTTCGTCCCCAGAGAAACACAGGTACAAAAAATGCCACTGTATTTCTTGAAAGTTCTTTTACGTCAAGACGCTCCAATATTTTAAACATTCCTATCAAATTCGTCGTTTCAACGCAAAGTGTTGAACGAGTCTGTCGAAGAGATTTATAATATACAAAATCAAAGGAATGGGAATTCATATGGCAGAGGATTCACGGAATGTGTCGTGTTCAGGTAAGAGTGAATCTGGGAAAAGGTGCGACCGATTCTTGGAAATAATATTTCTGTGATCGAAAGATATCAATGACGTATGTACATACACCTTGTTTACCGTGTACACGCAACTCCTCCATTTCGTCTACAAGACAGTGCAACGGGGCCGAGGTGTCGTTAACAGAGAGGCGCGATATATCAAATATTTTACTAAAACGCAGGAAAAACCTATCAGGGGGCAAAATCACCGAACCGTTTCTTTCTATTCTCCGTATCATTCAAGAAGGAACCCGTTTCGCGCATGTAGAACGAGCTCATTGGCTGCGAGAAAGCGTTGGTGGGGGTACAGCCAATAGCGGCTTCTCCCGGCACCAATGAGCGCCAACCTGCGCAGAACCGCTCTAAACTCGTCGGTCGGCAGGTTCCTTCTTAAATGACACGCGGTATAAAACATTTTGCATTCCGGATTCTTCAGGATGAAAACAGTTTGCGTCGATCGGAGACGCACACTTTTGCTTCTGCCAATTCGTCGTTAAGCCGTGGCCAGCGGAAAGTTTCACCGAACAATCGACACATTTGTACTTGCATCGAACCAAAACCATATCGCAGACAATTCCCCGACAATCCAAGAAACGAAATCGAAGAGATTCAATCAATATTAACTCGCTCGCCACGGTTCATCGACGTTCTGGCAATCATTGGAACGATGGAGGAATTATCCTCTTGATTCAGCACGAAACAATATTAGCTTTCAGCGATTTTCATTCGGCTATTTAATTGATAAGGGAAACACAGCGTCTTATATTTCGCGTTCCGAAAATTTCAGCCCACAGGGTGAGAATTTATCGAGGGGATATTTCGTTTCTATTCTGCAGTTCACATCGAGACTTTGAACATGACGATTACAGTGAAAGTCGTAAGGGAAATTATTACTCATTTTCGTGGTCTTTTGCCATCGGTTAATTATTAATTTCGGAGCACCTGCAGTGTCAAAATTTCGTCACAGTGCCTACTCATTATTATTACAATTAAAAATCTTTATTTCATTTAGTATTTTTCTTCAGGAAATATGAACTCATAAAGATTGGTTTTACAGTAAACTTTTGCTACAATATGCTTGTGCTCGATTCGATTTCAAGTCAAAACGTTAACGTTTTTAATTAAGTAATAATTTTCACCTATTAATTCTAGTATCTAAAATTGTTTTCTAAAATTTAAAATATCACTTATTTTGCAAAAAAACGGTTTTTAAAAATCGACAAACCCTAATAATGTGCTAGCAACTTTTAAAAAATACGAATTCGATATTAATTTCACAGTTTAAATCGTTATTTTTTACAAATATTGCTGCACATTTACTAGCATCCAAATTTCCACAATGTCCTAATTTTCGCACTGCGGAGATTTCCACGAACGAACGTCTCGCGTCCAAAATCAGCCTCGACATTTTCGAGCAACCGCGAGCCGCCGGCACTCGTCCAGTAAAGTATTTGATATTGGCGATCGACGACGAAACCATTCACGTGTAAATAGCGTTTAAGGGATCTAGATCTTAAATCGTAGCTGTACGTTAAGCAATAAGCAACGCTGACAAACGATACATATCATGAATTTGCCTGTCAGGTGCTCTCGGCGTCGATCCTCGATATGCAGGCACCGCGTTCAAGGAAACCAAAAGACACGGGGCGGCGAAGGGTGGTTTCCAAGCGTATCGTCGAGACGATCGGAGCACAGTTTCGAGGCTCGATACCTCCTCAACTCGTGTACGTACAAAAAGAACGACAAAACAGCGAAGCAAAATTTCTCGATTCCTTTTCACAGCCCCTCCAGTTTCACTGAACTCTGAAAAGTCACAGATCTTTACCAGGAATTAATATTAATTCCCCGTTACATCAGCGACACCCATTTTGGGATAAATTTAAACCTGGCATTAATAAGGGAAGTTGGTTTATAGAGGCGCAATTATCGCCGGCTTGAGTTTCACCCCCGATGATTTTCCATCGAAGGCGCAATCATCCCGACGAGCGAAACGCACGGAGCCCGAGTTATTTGAGATCGCGGATTTTGTTTATCGCCCTCGATTATTCGGGGCTTAGTTTCTGCAAATAGAGCGACAGCTGGTTGGCACTCGCTGCTCTGAACGGTTTGCACGGTCAAAGTATATGTAAAGCGAATTCACCGTTATCATACTCGGGCGCAAATATTTGTGGAGTATGTTTTTTCATCTGATTCATATTGATGCGCGCCATGGCTGGGTTGGTTGGTTCCTGGGGTTGAAGGAGCCGCGCTGGGATCGGCCGAAACTTCCCTCGCTCCTAAGTTTCGCGGACACGACGGGGCGCGTTAAATCGAATATTTATCAGCAATTCAGGCGAGACGTGTCGATATCAAAAGTTCCGCGAAGATTCTTCGCAAGATGCTTCGAACCCCTGTGGGTTATATTGAAACGTTGACGAGTAAGGGAAAGATTAAAATTGAGTAAACACGTGCCAATGGGAATGCAAAATAGAGCGTGTGAAATGAGAAGGGGTGGCGCGAATAGAAAACGATGCGCTACAGGTTGGAAGAGGTTTAAGGATCTTTAGATCAAAAATTGTAGTCGCGTAGAAGTCGCAGTGTAAAGAGGACTCGATACTTTGTAATCAAACTGTTCCATGAACCTCAAAAGATGTTATATTGCATTGTAGTGTGTAGAGGAATATGCGAAGTGTAGAAAGGATGTGTACCTTTTAAGGTGTATTTAATTTAAAGCAGTACGAATACGTATCGGAAGGTTGGAAATTTACAAAACTAAATATGTCAAAGTTTAGCTGATCAAAGTGACGCTTATCAAATTAGAAGAATATTTTTCTATACGTAAAGAAGATAGAAATGGATAACGGTGCGCTGTCGTCGGACATCCATTAGTACTGTGTACGTGAGTCGTCTGAAATTGACGATGGATTACACTGATATTAATGTGGTATACAAAATAATAAGGGGTTACGTGCACCTGAACGGTTAAAAAAGGGTTTGATTATGGAACTCTTTTTTATGCTCACCCTATATGTATAGGGTTACCGGGAATTGGCAACGTGCGACGTTGCCGCTGCCGAGCGTTGCGCTCGGTTTGCTGTGGGGACTTTGATGGCAACGTCGGCACTCGCCGGCAGTCGTCGCAACACGCAGTCTTTAGCTGGCGTTTAGAGGCAGGGGGACCAAGCTGTCTTTGTTTGGCTGAAGTTTTCCCGTTTAGTTAGCACCGCATTGGTAGGAGGCGCTAGGTACATCACACACAAATACCTACGTGTATCAGTGAGCACGGCACACAACCTTTCGACGTTGGTGAAATGTTACCATGACGACCGTCGTCATTTAGAAATGTTTGGCGCAGACACGAGGAAGTGTCCTCACTTTCCCTGGTTTACCCTTTCTAAGGCCGTCTGACCATGGATTGTCGCGTCAGTGACGCGTATGCAGCAGATAGAAGGATAAACATTGAAATTGAATATTTCTTCTTTTCTTAGGAAAAGAAAATATATTCAATTTCTTTGTATATCCTTCTATCTTCACAGTTTAGTACGCACCTCATTGGTAGGAGGCGCTACAAACTCTGCTTCAACTTTCGTAAGAGGGAAGCTTGGCCCCCCTGTTTAGAGGTCACCGCTCACGAGTGTTCGCTGTATCGTTAGCAGTGGTGGGTCGGTATTTTACACCGCGTCGCAGATGCATTTACGACATGTCGCAAATGTACGTATAATATATCGTTTTTAAGCCCATTTCATACGTGTTCATAATTTGTCGCAAATGTAGTAAATAGAAATATTCATTATTTCAAGGTTTCAACAATTAAAGTGCTGGAAAAGTATAGTTCTTTCTGACTCGCTTGTTGGTTGCATGCGAATACTGTAGGGATTGGCAAAGCTGCGATACGCTACCTGGTGGCGACCTACTCCTTCAGGTTCTGATTTTCGCCACCAGGTAGCGTATCGCAGCTTAGCCAATCCCCATATTGGCATCCAATAAATATAGTTTAAACAAATTATATTTATTATTCTATATGCATTTCTTTTGCTAACCATTCAATGCCCATTTTTCGTCAGTGTAACTTAATTTAATTTAATTTTTTTAATCAGAATTATAATTATTAATAAATTGGCTTTTCTGCATAACCTATACGAAAAATATACAGTTTATAGGTTTTTGACGTCCCGGTCCCACCACGGGATCGAGACCCTAGATAGCACACGTCGTCTATAAGCCGTCTTTAAGACGTTTTTAAGACTTTCAAGACATCTTAAAGACGGCTTATAGACAACGTGTGCTATCTGGGACGTAGTGTCCGCAAGCGCCACCAGAGGTCCAATCTTCCTAGTTACTTTCATTCCAGATATACCTACGACATTTATGAAACATTTACGACATTTACGACATTTAAAACACGTGTCGTGTATAAAATAAAAAATTCGTGTCTTTACCCACCATTGATCATTAGTATAAATATACGTAGTGTTAAGCTACTGCAGTGTTACCAACCCTACGGATTTTGCCATAGATCTACGGATGTTTTACTTTATCTACGGATCTACGGATTGTAAACTGAAGTCTACGGATTTTTTACCTTTTTCATGAGTTAGTAACCTATAATCAGCAAAAGAATCACTTTTTTGTAACGACTAATAGCGACATCTGTTGCCACACATTTTTGTTCATCGGTCCTGTAATGGGATCTCCCCGTCTTCCAAAAAAAAAATACTCAACCAGTGATTCATTGAGACGAAACAAAGGAATTAACGAATCTTGGCACTTGGCATCTTACGACTCGCAACGCAGACACTCGAAACGTTGAAAGTGAGAGAAAAGTTGATTTCACAAGTTTTTGCACGTGAACTTTTTCGTAATTTGTGACTTTTTGTTGTGACAATAATTTTTTTTTTTATGTTAGGGGAGGATCGAAGTATAAGATTTCTGGAAGGATTTGGGAAAGGACAGTTTCCACGAGCAAGGGAATTAGCTTCGTTCATACATGTAATAATTAACACTTATGAAGAAAATCCGTAGATCAACGAATTTTTCAAAGGGGGATCTACGGAATTCTACGGAATGTTGAACTTTTCTCTAGGGATTTTCAAAAATACGAGTTGGCAACACTGTGTTACTAGATTCATTTATTATTTTCACGCCCCACCATAGGCTACTACATTTCTAATGACGTACTACTTCTTATTGAACATATAAATTTGTGTTCTTTCAAGACGAACACGTAAACAACATTTTCAAATTTTTAAAGTGAATTTGTTTGAAGTTAAAAATAAAGCTACGATTCTTGAAATCGTAAATATCAATCCTTCCGTATCTTTTGTCCGTTTTCTGACTAAAAGACAATAAGCACATAAATAGAACTCGATTGTAACCTTTCACAGAATATTTACTGAGAGCTTGGATGGAACTCGTGAAATAAGTTTCGTGACATCGACTTAAAAAACAAAGTTCCACGAAGATCACTATTACAGGGTCAGCAAACGCTATTCCCGATATAAAACATTTGTATTCTGTTTTACGAAAGTGCATTTCGAAAAAATGTACATACAATATCACGAGCTAAAGAATCATTCAGAAAACACAATAGAATACATTATCATCGTTCTCTTAACGCTCCACAATATCCTTTATTTCCATAAATCCCAAGGTAGCATATTACCGTACTTTGGAAAAATATTAACAGCGCAGAAACGAATTTTTCAAAACACCCAAAGTGTACGTAACCCCTTACCAGTACCATTACGAAAGCACCCACATCCAAGTGGCGAGTATGCAGAAAGCAAAGCCTGAAATCAATTTCTGAACAAGCGCAACACGCCAATAATATCGTAGACCTGGGATCGCGAAAAATGGTAACGGGCGTGGGCGCAAAGAGGGCGGGTGGTTGGGGGCACGATGCAATGGCCGAGGGCCGGGAAAGACGGAAACGCGACAATGGGACATTTTATCGAAAAAAAAAAAAAAAAACGGAGGGGAAAGAGCGCCGTGAGGCAATGCCACTTTTGTCCACCTCGCATTTTCGCGAGTCCCACCCTCCCAGGAGACCAAGAGGAGAGGGGGGGGACTTGGCCTTTGACACAGCACAAAAGGCTATTGTGCGATGACCCGTTAAAAATCGTTGTCCGCCTAATCGCCCGAAGATTGATTCGATAAAACGCTAAAGAGCAAGCCAGGGAAATTTGCATTTCCGTGCACGCAGCCTCCTGGCGCAGTAAATTCGACCGTCGATAAAATCCTCCCCCCTCGACGGTCTCGCTTTCGACTCTTTTTGGCCGACTTGTATCGGCTCGATTAATTCCCCCCCAAGGGGATGGCTGGACAATCGAAGCTACAAACGATACTCCAATTATGTATGCTTGTTCCTGTTCACTTAGGCTCCTCTCTCGGTTGCTTCGATTCCTTGCTTGCCACTGTGCTTTGGTCGTTCCTGGGGCCATCCGTTCCTTGGCACCCTTGGGCCCCCTTTGTTCATGGAGGACTTCCAGAATTCTATTTACTGTATAGGGCAGTGATGGCGAACCTTTTTGAGAAGTGGGTCAAATTTTGTTCATTATTTTTTTTTAATACTAGCGTGGTCACTAAGTCAGTGGCGTCACTTGGAAGGGGGGTGGGGGTGGTAAAGAAGGGTGCCAATAATTTAAAAACACCGAAAATTTGTTAACAGAAAAATTTGACAGTTGACACTTTTTTTAGGTTCTCGCTTTTAAAATCCTCTAAAAAGGTGTATGGTTCCGTTTCGTTTTACAACGTCCACTTGGAAATATTTCTTTTATAAATTCGACAGTAGATATTTATACTTTAATTTTTTAATACTTTCGTTTGACTGTTCTCTCTTTTTTTATATAAAAAATGAGTTTATAAAAATCAACGCGTGGGTCATTTAAAAAGCCTTCGTGGGTCAGTGTTTAGGTAAGCGGGTAATAGGTTCGCCACCACTGGTATAGGGTATAGGGTAAATCCGGGTGGGACAGCTCGGCAGGAGAGATGGCGCAGTCGTTATATTTCAGACTCTGTGAGTAAAAGCGCGTTCTAGTGCAGAACAACCCCTTCGGTACAAACCAAATAGTTGAGCGAATAACGTTACTTCGTTTTTTTACTCGTTTGTTTATTGTCTCGAAGGAAATATTGATCACTTTTTCTAAACCAGCATAGAATTCTAAACGTATCTGTTCTTTTTCTGATAAAATAAATAATATCAGTGTTAATTTTAATAGCCATTTTATGTTAGGCGAGCCAACTGTCCCGGACTCACCCTATATTCAACGACAGACATTGCTGAATATATTATTTATTCTGCTAACCCTGAGGGCCTTTTCGCACAAGACACTTCTGTAGTCACTGATGCGCCGATTTCCCGTGACAAGCCGACGAGATATCGATAGTTTCGCATTTCACGCTGATAAATGTGAAACAACCTTTTTGAGAACTTGAAATCACAGAGCCTGTGGGAAATTTTTTAAATGCTACATCGACCTCGTTGTTATGTTCTCTGCGGACCTAATTAAAACTGTACTGTGTATTGAATGAGAGAAAAAATGTGTTACAAAAGACAGAAAAAGATGAGAAATGTCAGTCGCCAACTGTAGATACATATACAGTGCGGGAAATATTTATTGTATCACTCTCAAATTTACGTAGTACGCACAATCTTCATAGCAATATGATTGATAAATGACTCATATCCATCCAATTTCGGCCAAGATAGTCAGCTACACAGTTGTGCAATAAATAAATCTTGCAATAATATCTTCCTAGTAATAATAATAAGAGAGGTAAATATAAGCGATAACATGTTTATTCGAGTGATGCAATAAATATTTACACTACTGTACACAAGTGTCTGGTGTGAAGAGGCCCTAAGGTTACAGTCACTCAGCACCCTCCTTCTGTTATTTTATAATTTCCTATGTTACAATATCTCGTTCTTGCGTATAGGCAGGGTTGCGAGGCGGTTCAGTACGCCGGACTGACATGTATGACGTCACTTGTCTTGGATTGGCTCAGCGTTGGTCTGACGTCACGGCGTCACCAATCAAATACAAGTGTTCCCCTTCTCCTACACCGTACGACCAAAGAGAAGATATGTACGACGTCATATAGGTCAGCGCCATTCATTCAGTACGCCTGGCAACCCTGCGTATAGGAGGATTGGCGAGCACAGTTGTTAATCCCTTGTTAGAAGAGGAGTCGATAAATGAGATTATCATTAAACACTCTACAGTTCCATCTTAAGAGAAACGTCACCCAACAGCTCAGAATCCACTTCATCCCCCTTGAAATTTATTCCCACACAAAGACCCTAAGAAACATATATTTTTTTACCTGTGCCCCACTTCAAATTGGGACGATACAACCATCTTGAAGATCGAGAAACGTCATCGAGGTCCCAAACTAAATAGCCATACTAGTTGGCATACCCAGGATAAAAGAACGATTTTTAATACTCGTAAATATTTACGATTCCTTCAGGATTGAGAATATAATCAAACACGGTCCTTGACCACGCAAAAGATCACAGTTGAAGAGTATATTTTCCTCCTTCTAGTAGCTCTTCTTCGTATGCAAGTTTGGAGTGGCGGACAATCTTCGCTTGCGGAATGCTTGTCTAGGTCTCATTGAACCATCCACTAATGGAAGAACCATCCGCGTTCTTAATTGCAACGCTGCTACAGAGTTATCGTGCAGCGAAATAACAGAAAATCAGGTTCAGTGAAATTGGAGTGGGGTTGTTCCACGATCAACTCCACAGAACAAGACTGCCCAGCACAGCGCAGATGTATCGAATCTCGGATCGAAATGGTTCCGGATCGCTCGCGAACGGGGCCGACTAACTTTTAGGGGCCGTATCAAACTAAACGCTATAGTTCAAAACGAATACATATCATTAGAGTATATGAGCGCGTCGCGTCGTAAGTATAGCTGTAAAGGGACAAAAATGACGAGACGGCAACATTAACAATTAATTTATTACACCTTTACCGCATCTTATATACATAATATATACATACAAAATTGATATATTGTATATACAAGATATATATGTATTATATATATTATATATATTATATATAACATATACACGTGCATATACAAATCGGTGAATAGGAGATAAGGTTTTGCTAAGACGAAAAACGCGCGCGATCGCGTGGGTCGATCGATCGAAGGACGGGATGGGGGTGGGGGGGGGGGGGGGGCGAGTGGATACGGAAGCACGAGCATCGATCGCGGTCCACGGGATCGTTGTAACATGTACAGAGACGTTGAACCGCGGGGAAAGAGGACGATATTCTATCGACAAAGATCCAGACAGTATTTTAAAATGACATAGATAGCTTAGTTCTCTACGTATTAATGTATCTATTCCTACACACGCGCGCACACGGACACACACAGGCACTAAGCTGCTACGCGCCATTCCACGTGCACGCGCGAGAGTCGCGGCGGGGAACCACCGGAATGGACGGTGCTGCCCTCTAGCCTGCCGCTCGACGCTCCTCGAGGAGAACAGGGGGGGAGCGAGGATTCGAAAAGAAAGAAGGGGAACACGTGTACGTGGATACATACACACAGAGACACGCACACACACACAAAGGACACGTACATGAGAAATATCGTATCGTTGTCGATGTCTACGATTGTTAAAGCGAAGACGCGGGCGCCGACGTCGAGGGAATTCCTCCTCCAGTCTCGACGCGCCGCGTCTCCTCTCGTGTAATCCACGTTTCAATGATATTTATTATTTTTTATAATAGCGTATACGGTGTATGTGTTTCCTGACGTGATTACCCACACTTGTCCTTACCTCGATAGATGTTTAAACAGTGGAGGGAGAAGGGAACGGAGGGGACGAGAAAGCGAGTGGCCCGGTTAAGCGAACCCTGGCCCAACCTCAGTCCCCGTCGGGCCCCGCGCCGTTGCCGGTCTGCTTTAGATCTCGCCGAGCGCGCGACCGTAAGCGAGGCGCGGAGAAACACCACTTCTTCTCCCTTCCCGCCCTCCAGGAGTCTTATAAATTCCCTAAATATTGCGTTGTTATCTTGGAGCTCGTTAGGCCGCGGCCACCCGCCGCGAATCCGATTGTTTAACTGCATATACGATCGTCGATCCTGGTCGTTGTCCGTAACCCTTCCGCTGCCGTGACGCTTCTCGGCCCCCTCCAGCCGCGAGATTCGTTTCGTCCGTGGAAGCAAGCTTGCAAGTCGAGCGGAAGAAGCGCCAAACGAATAAAACAAAAAAATGGTCCTTAGGACACCGAAAAACGCGCAAAACGAACAAAAAAAAAGAGAAAGAAGCGAAACGTTTCTAGGGATTCGAAGTTGTCCTCCAGAGTGTAAGTTTCGTCGCTAAGGGCTAGACTAAACTTTCAATGTTCTTCGCGTAGGCTTAAACGATTATTTTTAAGTGTGACTAACCGCTTGGAGCTGAGCGAGCCTAAGAGGGGGTTGAGAAGATCGTCAGACGCGGTCCGTATTGTTAGTCGACGAATGTTTTTCTTGGCGATATATTTGGGAGATGAGGAGCCAGGTGGTAATTGATATTGGGTGCAGTTCAAGGGTTAACACGACGGCGCGACGAACACCGGAACTCGTCGTTTCTATGTATCTGGATTATATGTATAAAACGAACCGTGCTTGGACTGTCTACGCTCGTTCTGTGCGACGCGTTTTCTTTCATTGCGAGACAAATGCATCGTTGTGGCGGATCTTCGTTGTTTATGCTTCGCCCTTATGCCTTGCTACGAGTCAAATGAAATTCGAGTGGCAGCTCGTTATTGCCGGCGGGTTATCGCAACCATATCTGGCCGTTCGATTTTCATTCGACTGCGCCACTATTGTCTGTTGTGCTCCTATTAAAGTTAAGTCGCTAATTTAATGACACATTTCGGCGAAAGAAATTTCGTAGTCAATCTCCACTTCCGTATAAATGGATATTTGTTCATTATTTCTGTTAAGAGGGACGACGCGCGATATAGGGGTGCCAAGCAACAGTGAGGTTTGTAGGAATTTGGTGGAGGGAGTGGGGAATAAAGGGGGCTCGCAGTGGAGACCTCACTGCAGTGTTAATTCGCTAAGAGCTCGCGGCTTGGGACAGGCGGTGAGCACTTAAGGTAGAGGGGGCACGATTCCCAGCGATCGTTTCTCGCTTCTTCCTTGCCAAAGGTGCTCGTGCGCGTCGCGCACGCAAACGGATAGCGCCGAGCTCTTAACGTGTATGCCACACCGAGCTCTTAACGAATAAACACTGTACTGCTTGGTACACCTTTTTCATCGTCGATTCGTAATTTTAAATAAGCGAAAAACTATTTCGAAACGATTTCGGAAGAATTTTCTTGTCCAAACGCAATTATCGGAAACAATCGTCGCGAATGGAGACGAATTTCGAAGTAATTCTCCTATCCTGAATGCAGTAATTATTATTCTTCTCCAGTCCACAATCATGCCACTGCATTATCAAACTCGTGGCACGTGTTATCGCTACATTAATTTTCTTCGTGGCGCAATGACTATGGCGTTATTGTCCGCAGAAAAATCGCATAATTTCTAGAGGCGGAACAATTATGCGGGCAGCTGAAACTGCGACTCAGAAATTATGCAAGCAACTTCGATGTCCGTGGAATAACGGGGCGCATTGAAACGCGGGACAAAGCTTTTATAAATAATATATGTGACTCGAGCAACGCGAATAACTAATTTCAATGCATTCTGTGATTCGTTATAAACTTCCCTTTCCTTTTTTCTTTATGTAAGTCGCGACAGTGTTGTCGATGCTATCTGTTGTATCCGTCGTAAACAGCGTGCGTATTAATTACGTGACACAAAGGTGATGTCGAGCAACAAAAAGCAATAAATAATCGTGCGTAGAGCGAACCTGAGAGCACACTCGACTGATAGTACGTAGTTTAAAGGCGAGCGAAAATGTCTTAAACGTACTACCGCGTCTTCATTGCACCTTTAAAGAGAAATCTGCTTAAGCTAAGCTAACAATTTCTCCAATATATAGGTGAAGCTTAATTGGATCGCCATTTGTTACAGCTCGATCCTTAAAATAATCCAGAATTTTTCAGAAATTTTCGACGACCTCGAAATGTTAATGAACTCCAGTCAACTCTGAGAAAGACGTTCAATTTATCGTTAACTGAGCAGATAATTGAGGCAGACGTGTATCACGCGGAAGTATTGATTCGACTTTAGGCAACATTAATGAACCTCAGCAAATTCGTTTTGGAAGGCGAATTTAATCATTTAAAATATTGCCAGTAACCTGTTAATTGAACACTATATGTATTTTAATACTACATTTACTGTTTTTGTACGAGTGTAACTACTCAATTTTCCCGGCGAATTGACTCGTCTCATGATGCAAAGAAATTCTCAATTGACGAATTAACTCGTCATTGTCAATACAAGGAATTTGTTCAAGTAACTAGTTAACTCGTCTTCCCCAATTAACAGGTTAATATCCTCGGATCAAGCAAGTTCTGGTGTTTCGTTTGTGTTGCTTTTGGGAAGCAGTGCAGACGCGGTAATAAACGAGAGAGCCACATTTAATTCAACGCTTTACACGTGTCGCCGAAGGAATTTCGAAAAACCTTTTGTCTCACCCAACCAACCGACGCGTGAGAAACAAACATCGACATACGTATACGTCGTTAGCGCCTCGTCAGGAAGAGATGTAATCGATTTCTGGCGATCTGATGGAAACATGCATCACTAAAAAAAAGAAATACGGTTTTACGCTAGGACTCGTTGGAACGACGTGTTCAGGCGTTTCGAGCTTCACCGTGCCATTTTTCAACGTACCTCGCGCGCGAAAAGTTATTCAAATACGCCGATCTAATGGTTCACAGACCTTGGAGCAATCATTCCATGAAGAAATCTTCCAATTAGTTAAAAGTATAAGTTTTTCGAACTTTTATAAATATAAGGCATTTTATAGGATACTTCTTGTTTGATTCGTTTTTTTTTTCAGAAATCTAATTGAGCAAGTTTATTTTTTAAATTTATTTCTGTGAATTATTTTACATCCTTCTGTATGTAGTGAGAAACGTGTTAAACTATTGAATGTAAAGTATTTTCTTTATGCGAATATTTCAATATTGGATAGCAATCAAAGATTTTACCAATGAATAGTTTTAAAAAAACAAATCTAGTCCAATATATCCTGTGACTATTATTAGAGAAATATAAAAGGCAATATTTATTATTTAAATATTTTTAAACTATTTTCTTTTCTGATACTGCAAGCTCCCTTTCCAAAGGCATTGATTATAAAATTGAGTTCTAGATTTGGTTAATTAGGAAAATAAGACTTTAGACAACGAATATAGAAAAGATATATTAATATCAAATTGCACGGTTTTGAAGTTCACTTAATGTTTTTTTAGTACGTCTTATAAATTCTAAATATTATATATGGAATGATTGAACTCCTGTTTTTATTGAAATCATTCAAACGAGATTTTGCAATTATTTCATTTACAGAAAAAATAGTATTCTCTATTCGCTATAACACTGAAGTAAATTACCTAAAAAATTCCGCACCCTCGTATTATTCAACCCTCGACTAGATTCAAGCGCAAGGAGTTGCATAATGGAATTCGTGGAACGTTAAACGTTTTGTAAGAATATTTCAGATTGTTACGAAAAGAAATTAATTTGCTAATTGTACGGCACCGCGTTACGAATAATATGTGACGTTTGAATACGCGGACTGTTATTGGCGATAGTCGTAAGAAAAGAAGCACAGCGGAGCTCGAAGGATTGACTTAAATTCCGATTCATTGAAGTTAGTTCGTACGTCCTTACGTTGGTAACGTTAACACTGTTATTAATTAATACCGCATAATCACACGTTTCTTTGCTTAACGCGTAGGTGATATACTTAATGCTACTTAGAACAACGGAATTCCGAAAGCAATAACGTTTATACTCGTTTACGATCGCTTAAAACGAAACGTCGTAAGAGTCTCATTAATTTATCGAATAGCTGAAAGAACCAGTAGGTTATCGATTCAACACCTTCGAGTGTCCTTCATCATATTAACGTATGTGTATCCTTTTGGACGATTATATTGCGATACAAGAACCAAAGGAATCGATCATTCTTTACAAAATTGTTTATCTGTATCGTACTATTCCCTTTGTTTTTTATTTACTGTACTATTAATCGTGTTGTGCGAAGAAACTATAGTCGGGGCAAAATTGGCTGGCTATCCAAGGTCACAGAAACATTATCCCCACCGAGCAGAGGCAGGGTGGACTTATAACGTAAGAGTGGGAGAAGTGATCTTGAACGACCGGTTTATTTTGTTCCGCCTGTAGCTTCGGTTTGTTAAGGGGACAGTCCCACGATTCGAGCTGAAAAATAGACGATATTTGGGATTTTTTTTCAAGGAAAATACAAAATGTGGTGAACCGAAACTTGGTGTGTTTATTAATACACTAATGAACATGCGACATGAATTTTTCCATCTAACTTATTCCGATAGCGCATGAGTTATTAGCAATGTTATGACGCTGCATCGAAAGTGACATTATAATCAGTGACTATGATTGAACCCCACCCAGTAATCAGAATCAAGAAAGGCAAATAGATTTTTATTCCGTATGAGTGTAACTTCAGTTTCTACTAAAATAAATTCACAAAAGCCAGAAATAACAGAATGGTGACTCTTTGAAAGCAAGCAGCGATTTTGACTGATACCGTTGCACATTCTCTTTTTATTATGAGGAAACATTTTTAATATATATAAGAAGATTTTGTTGAGGATTGAAAAGGGATATTTACTGTATGTACATGTAACAAAAGTTTCGAGTCGATTGATTAATTATTTAGTTCTTAAGATATCTTGGTCACGAGTTTAAGAAATGTCATATTTGGAAAAATTTAAGGTCTGCATATACGCTAATACTTTGAATTTTAGTGCAATATTTAAAGACTCAAATATTTAAAAAGACACAAACGAAATTCAATTTTTTGGCCTGAGACGTGTGACTACCCCGTTAAGATTGAGTTGTTTTGAGACCCAGGGATTGCTGTTACTTAAATTCTATATACTTAAAGTATTACTTAACCCAGGGGTGTCGAACTAGCGGCTCGCGAGCCGCAGTGGCTCCCTCTCCTCTTCGCCTGCTCCGTAGAGCCGTAGGAGAACGGCCCCCTCCACACCTACTCTCTCCCTGCCGGGCCTCGTGCAACGCCTGGAGAAAAATAAGTGGGGGAACCGGCTGACCGGGGCCCGACTCGCGCGGCTCTCGGAGTGGGGAAGTTCGACACTCCTGACTTAGCCGAAAGTTTAAAAGAGCTTTTTAAGTTGCTCAAAGGCAAAGAGGAAGTGGAAGTAAACATTATTTGATTTATTTTACAATGTTGAATAGTATATAGAATCTAAGTTAGCCAGCCGAATGCGATGATTGCAATGAAAACGAATGGCAGAACATAACGCCATAAATAAGAAACAAACGAATGTGCGCTCAAACGGGTAAAAATTAGATAAGTGAATGAGTAGTGGCATATTTTCCAAGAAATGAAAAATTCAGTGAATCAGTTTCATTCGAGACTTTATTCATTGCCCATTTCTTCTGTCGAATCTGGTTTCAATCTGATATTTCACGACACCCGGTTGAAAACGAAAAATAAAAGAACGTCCAATCGAGACAAAAAGTTTTATCGATTATTATTATATTTGTTCATTATTTTGCGGGACTACTTCTTTAAAGACGCGTGGAGATTAATAAAAGAAATAGCAAATAATTCCGCGGTATTATTCATTTCAATTGTTCGCCGAAATGAAGTAAAATTGATGCTTCAAATTTATTATAAATTGGACTTCGTTATTATAAGTTTATTTGTATCGATGAATGTAAACTAACTCAGCAAAAATAATAATGAATGCAAATGATACTAATTATTATTACATTCACAATTAAACGTGGTATATGTATATTTAATAGATTGCCGGTATATTTGCATGAAACACGATTTTGCTTGCCTTCATGGTTCACGAATTCTCTCGTGAATATTATGTGTAAAATCTTCTATTTCCTGTTGTCAATTAACTTTAAAATAAACGGAGAATATTGTTACAACGGAAACGTTAGTAAACGGATATCCAGAGAATTTTATTTTCCGCGAATTTAAAAATTTACTGTAATTATTGCACTGTGATTTCACGGAAAAATTGCCACACAGCTCGATTCGCTTTTCTTCTTTTGAACAAGTTGAGAAATACCTGAAGAAAGAAATGTAGACCAAAGAAATGTTCAAATTTATTTCCGACGTAAGTTCAGAATTATTCCAACGAATTTTTATCACTGTTTACCGATCAGTTTATTCCACCTGCAGCTGCAATTATTTACGAATCAATTTATTTCTGGCAACTGGGACATTTATATCTTCACCTTTCTTTCTGCAGAAATGCAGTTATTTCCAGCTAACAGGAATCGTACGAATTTTGTTCTTAACTTCACCAGCTAATTGAATAACTAACTGTCGTTAATTAAATCCTCCCGCGAAAGTGGCGCGATGACAAAGTTTTGAGAAGCAGGGCATAATCTGCGGGTTTTTTAGACGAGTAATAATTCAGGTTTTCCTGTCGTACCTTGTCGGTGTTGAAAATTTTTTGGTGGACTTTTTAATAGAGATTTACAATGTTCGTTTCTTCAAGTATTCAGACACTTAGGAGGATGCTTTGTATGAGTTCGCGAGAAATCGAGCGAACCGTTCGCAAGCAGCGAGCACGCGAGACGTAAACTATGTAAAATCGTCGAAGAAACGAGAACGAAGAGAGTAGTGCCCGAGACGATTACCAATGATTCGATCATTACTTTTAAACCCTTTTGTACGTTTATATGCAGTTAAATGACGTTTAAATAATTATGTAAATCAATGTTGTGAGATTAATCCGATTGTAACACCTACACACGAACCCCGTTAGCGGAAAGCATGCGCTTCGAATTATTATCCTTGAAATTTCGTGAGGTGATTAAACGGTCCTTTCAAAAAATCGTTCATCCTAATACGTCGTTGGCTTGTGACGAGCAAAGGTGTTTCCCCTAAGACAGAGCCGGGCAACCCACGGCCCCTGGGCCGCATGCGGCCCGTTCCCCGCCTTGCCTACTCTGCTGGGCCGCAGGAGAACGACCCCCACCATACTCTTTTAACTCCTACAGTGTGCGCCGTACCCACGGACCTGAAGGACAGTGCATAAGCTAGGCTTATGGACGCGGGGGTTGAAGCGAATGACGGAAGGGGAATCGACCTCTTCCAGCCGCTTTTTGAGCGACGACTGGTGGTGCCATCTGTGCCATACCGTGGAAAATTTCTTCTGGAAAAACATTTTTGGAGAAACAGTGTTCTTCAAAATGCAGCTCGGCATTTTCGGGGTCGATTACCACCTAAATACTAACAATTTATTTACATTTCTATACTAATTTTTAACCTTCAAATACAATACTTTTACTACTTTACTAGAAAATTTAATATTATTTACGTGATTTCGAAAGTATCTCAAATAATAAGACAATTATATAAATACACTACACGCATGCGAGTTACTTTGCAATGCTTTTACACTGTTTTGCACCGTTTTCAACCGTTTTGCATAATTACGTCACAAGGATATACCAATGATGGACGCTATTTCTAAAACTTATACTCGGCTGTAGAGGACACCACCAGTCGTCCCTCACTTCGCAGCCCCTTCCGCCTTTCGCGGTAACCCCCCGGAACTAGGCACTGTCCTTCAGGTCCATGGCCGTATCTATATATGGCCGCACTCGTAGGAGTAAAAGGAAGGGACATGGAGTGGCGGCTAATCTGCTGGTGGTGGGGGAACCGGCCCACTGGTAGTGGGGACTGTGCGGCCCGCGGCGGCAAACAAGTTGCTCAGCCCTGCCCTAGGACAACTGGATGCTTGAGTCTTAAATTTTTTCGTTCGACATACAATTTTCTCGATCACAAGTTAACAATATGAGGAATGTATTTTTATTATTAAATTTAAACAATTATCCTTGGTTGGGCAACCAATTTTCCCATACCCGAAATTGTTTCCTATTCATCGTGATATTATCTACTCCAAAACCAATTTCCAGCAAAAAAGTTTGAATCAAACTATTTTGAAATTTGTTTCGTCAGTTAAGCCTTTGTTGACACTCTGGGTGTGGGCCACCCATAAGCTGATTTTTATTGATCTTGAGGTTCTGTACTTTTTATAATACGCAGAATATCGTGGATATTCGTGGAATATCTCTGTTTTTCCAATTACCGAAATAGCCTAACTTCTATGTGCAAAATAAATGCCTTTTTCCAAAACCGACTTACAAACTATTTTTTTCTCAAAATATTACACCTGAACAACAACTCTGTAGATGTTTAGCTTCTAATATTGAAATTTGTAAAAGTTGCAATTTTTTGAAATTTTTTTCGTCCTTTCCTTACATATGGTAATCCGGATTTTTTTTACAAAAACTATGATGAAATTTCAATGAAAAAAACTATTGGAATACATTCTAGAGACCTTGAAATTGACCCATGATTTTTTTCATAACGATTGGATTCTTTAGATAAGAACTGCAGTCGTTCAAAAATGACTCTAGGTGTGAACCACCCAGTATGTCAAAGTTAATCGAAAAAAGAGGTGTGTCAACGAAGGGTTAAGGTCGTTGATCGTAAGCATGATACGAGATTTTATAAGTAATCAGTGGTAAGATTAAATGGAATTTGTTTCATTTTCATTTGTATAGAAGCCGCAAATTATAATTAAATTATGCATACTGAATACCTAAATAACTTACGTTTTGCTGGATTTTGGTCGCGATATTTCATATTTGCCCACAATCTGCTTGTTTCCATGTTTTCCACGAAACCATATTCTACTACAAGATCGCTGGAATTACTTTTGTATGTGGTTTTCGAGGCAACATTGACCTAGCAAAATGCCATTGAGGCCTGAATACAGTATTGTCTCGTTAGCGGCTCGCTGGTCGGGACCGGCGTTGAGCCCTTATCGTGAACGGAGCCCTAATTCCGAGTGTTCGTTTCTCGCTTCTTTCTGGCCGAAGGGGGGAGCGAGATGGAACACTGCGTGCGCGGCGAGCGTGCGCGATGGTCGCGAGCGCTTACCGTGAGTCGGGCCTGCGTCAAGATTTTGCGAAGACGGAGCGAGAAAAAACATCAACACGTCGTCTGTCTCGTACCGTCCTCGCTCGCTTTCAGTGCCTCTCGCTCGGTCTCCTTCTATCTCGCTCTCGCCTTCGCCGGACAAGAATGGGACAGAAGTGGTGGGGATAGCGAAAAGTCCATATCGTGTACACCAAACCGAGCCCATAACGAAACAATACTGTAACTAGTAAACTTGAAGAATAATTGAAGTTCTAAAAGTTCCTAAAAACAACGTTGTATGTTACATTACTGTTAGAAAAACATAACGTTCATTCAATCTCTGCAAGCCCCCTCCCACTAATCACCTTTTCTTTCAGAGAATTTCGTGGCCGCGCGCAATGCGGTCATTAGAATCAGTGCTATTTGGCGTGGAAAATGTTGTTGTACGGAGCACAGCGGCTGTGGATTAAATTTCCCTTTACGAATTGTGGATATGTACACGCGAGAGTAGAGGCAGTGTTTCGTTACGCACTCTCAATTCTTTCCAGAGCATTGGGATGTACTTAAATTTCGAACTGCAACAAAAGCTTTTTATTTTTCAAAGTAACACTCGTTGACGGAGTCAGAATCAATACATCACTGAAAGAGAGTCGAGGGATATAGAACTATCGCAGCACGTGAGTCCTCTACGTATCTAATCATCAAAAAATCGGAGTCGATATTTTTTATAAGACGTACGTTGCGAAGGAACATTTTCCTTATGCAAAAATTTATTGAATCTTTAAACTGTAATTCCAAAAACATATTGTAATTCGTTTTCTGTCCGTTTTGTTACAAGGCGTCCATTGAGGCATCCACAACGAGACAGGGGACATCAACGAGACATCATCATCATCAACGTTAAGATATATGGAATTTGTCTAGTTCACCTGCTTTTTTATTCCTCTGGTCTTCCAATCTTGTAAGGTGAAAGGTTCAAAGCTGCACGGATAGCTGGCTGTATTCTGTAGAATTTGGCGATAGTAATGGTCGCGAGGCGGCGGCGTACGCGTGAGTAATAGCGTTCTTTTGTATCCAGTGTGGTAAAAGTATTGTTCTATAGTATACTACATTATTCTTACAAAAAAATGAAATGACTATCGCCGATTTTTATGTAACTTATGTATGAAGTTATTTTTACAGGAAATATTCAGCATGGATCCTTCTTATCTGCCGACATCCATACGTAGAGGGTGAAGACACCCCTCAAAATGCAGGATGGAGACCATATTTAGCCCAATATCTCGGAAACTATTGAGTGTGGGAAAAAAATTAAATATGGAAGTTACCTACGTGTTTTGCGATGACAACATTAGTTATGTGAACTCTTTTTCGAGAAAATCATTTGTTTAAACGATATATTCGAAATTAAGTAGTGTTCTCGTCAATTGGTTTTTAACAAAAAATTCATCCAACTTCAATTCCATTTTCATTACCGACAGTTTATGAGTATTTTACCTAATCTATGACTTAAGGGGGTAGGTTACCCTCGACAGCCCAAAATCAGGCCATTCTTCAAACGCACATTCTCAAGTAATAAATGAATATAGAGATAATTTTTGTTTTAATTTTTAAGCGTCATTTCGTTGACTTTAACGCGCAAAAAGAAAATTTTAAATATATTTATAGGGGAAAAAGTTATAAATATAAATGTGAGAGCGTGTACGCGATGCACCGTTTGATGGTGAACACGATTCCGGACAGGTGAATTACCTAAAACACAAAGTAAAGGCATTTTTATAATCTGTAGGACAGTATTCATCTTGTACAGGAAGCAAAATTTTGTTAAACAAATTAATACAATTTTTATGATGATGTTTCTGATTTTTCCTTTTTTGTAGGAAAAATATTTTTCATCTTTTTTTTAAGAATTTATCTTGAAAATGTGCTCCCAATACATGGAGGGGAATAGTTTCCTGGAAGCCCCTGTAAATTTTCATTCAAATCATTCGAGCGGTTTTCGAGATTTTATGTTCACCGTTTTGGAAAACGTAGTTTCTGGGAAATCGCGTAAAGTTGGACATCGTTATCCGATCTCATGTGCAGGCTCGTGCATTCTTTACTGTAATTCCTTCATTTTTTAGAATTTCGGGGCTCGGTTGCGCGTAAAATACGTAGAAAAGATGTCGCTAGCGGAATATGCCAACATCCTAGAAACCAATTTTCGAAAATTTTGAGGATAACCTACCCCCTTAAGAATCTTTTCGAGTTTTATGTTTCAGAAAAACCTGAGCCGGGAAATCATCTGCACCACGAACATACCTCTTTTTTATGTGTCATATTGATTATTGACGCTATAAAAAACAATCACAACAAATTTAAAAAGAAATTTTAATCATTTAATATACTACTTATTTCGTAAGTAATACCAGATGCTAAAATTGATTTTCTGTATGTTACATGTGGAGCTCATGCATCATTCTGTGGGCAACTTATTATTCAACTGGACCAACTAATGGAAGCCTCAACAATGAACACAAGAAAATAATTGTTTTATATAGTCAACAAAGCAGAACCATACATTTTAGACTTACTAATTATACAATATTATGTCAGAATTCATTTCTGCATGCTTATTTCTACCACTTTACTGTAATACTGGCAGTGGCGTATTTAGTGCAAACAGTGCCTAGGGCAAGCGTAGAATTTACGCCTCCCCCCTCCCCCCACCCATCATGCATATCATTCCAATTCCTTTTTTTCTGTTCTACTTCGTCGTTAAAAGTGTTCATCGCACAAAATATTTTATATAGAATTTAGATAATCCTTTTAAAGAAAGTGGAGCTGAAGGGCGGAAAAGCCGAAAGTTCGAGGCAAATGAAGCCGAAAAGTGCAGCCAGTTTTTTGCGATGGTTCTCTAAAGAGGCATGCGAAGCACACGAATAACAAACGTAAACTACTAATATTAACCATCCAAATAAATTTATTCAAGAAACACTATTTCTTTCGTTTTTTTTTGCGCCTCCCCGCCATTGGTGCCCAGGGCACGAGCCCCACTTGCCCCACCCTAGATACGCCCCTGTATTCAGTATTATACTGCAAACATACTTCAAGTGTTGTATACCAACGCCACTCAAATTTCTTTTTCTCTAGTTTAGTTATTCGTTTACTTCTACAGATAGCAATAGCAAATATCCTAAATTCCTTTTCCTCTGATTTCATCCGCGTCCCTTATTACTCATCCATGAACCTTGATCTCTATGCCTGATTCCTTTCAACCCCCACTTTCTGAATTACCGAAACCACCTATTTATGACACGCAATATCTCTTTCGACAGACTCTTAGTCCGAACAGTCTTCACATCATAGTCTAGCTCTAAAATCTATTAAGCTGTATTTCGTCTAAGTTTCCGTAAATTGTATTGATATATTATTATATAAAATAAATGGAAATATTATAATTACGGAATACAACGCAAGCACCAACATATTGTAAGAGGTGGAAAAAACTTAAAAAAATTACATTACAATTGTGAAACACCTTTTAAGCATTCCTATCCAAATATCAACCCTGTCATTTGCAAAATATCTATTACACTTCGAAAATTTTGTGGTGAAACAGTTGAATCTTTGTATATTCTTAATAAAGAAGGTGAAATAAAAAGAATTTGCAATAGCTAGAAGTTAAGCCTGACTACCATGAAAATGTGTGCCGTTTAATGCAAAAGTGGCGTGTGTGAATTTTTTGTCCATTTGTTTTAACACCGCATAGCGCTAGCTAACACTCGAACCTTCGTTCCATTCTGTGCAGAAGTGGTACAAGTCTAGCCAGCGCCGGCGGAAGGTACGGGCGACCGCCCGGGGCGCCAATTCGCGAGGGCGCTTCAATAAAAAAATAGTTGCTTAATTTAGTTATTTTTCTGTTTTATTTTTTTAGTATTTCTGGTATTATTCAAATAAAAAACTATGAATTACGAAAGCAACCATGACAGCTTATATTATACGTCGTTTTTTGAAAGAATATTAGCTACAGTAAATTGTCGTTCTAAGATCACCAGATTCAGTTCGTTGTACATAATATTTCTCAGAGTCCACGACGCCTCCGTTGTCCTTTGTTTTTTAAGAAACACGCTTTTGTATAATATACAACGTTACTCGTGGACTCTGAGAAATATTATATCCTTTCATATATTTATACGTATTCGCAGTTTTAAGTTCTAAATATAAATGTCTATTGCAATTTAACTATAAGTTTTGATTTGTAACATTAAAAGTTTCAAATCAAAGGACCATTGTCAGTTCTAATAACTTGCAGTACTTTCTAATAAAAGTTACATGTGAATTTTTACTATCTCAGCAAATTCCCATAAAATATTGAAATTCGGGTAAAACATATAAATCTTTTGACTTCTTTTAGCCATAGAATGTTGAAAAAAAACTCTCAGGAGCGCAGAATAGAAAGAGAAAACTAAATCAATCAAAAGTAAATGAATTGTCTACAAGTCTGATGAGTTCATTTTTTAAAAAGAAATGTGAGCCAAATATGCAAAATCAAGAGCGTAAAAATACTAAAGGAGAACAATATCTTGAAATCGATACAATTACTTTTGAAGAGGAAGAACGTGATGATAATCAACCTAAAAATGTAAATACTGACGACTAATCTTCATCTGAATATTTATTATGTATTATAATAAAACTAAATAAAACTATATAAAATAAAACAGATGGTTTTTTTTATTAAAAAATTAGGAAGAGGGCGCCAAAAAATGTTTTCGCCCGGTATCATATGTATTGTCACGCCGGCCCTGAGTCTAGCTTTGTTTGATTTATACCACTTTTGCATTAAATGGCTCATGTAATGATGAAAAGCGTTGACACAATGTAATGTCTTTGCAAAACAGCTCCCTGGAGGGACTATTTTATGCACAGGTACAGAATTCTGACAACAATGCAGTGTTGGAGCATTACTTTAAGGCAGCACCTTTACAGCTGAAATTTAGAATAAGCTTTCAACAATTATATTCTCCTAGTAATGTAGCAAAAATCTTGCAAAACGGTCTTGGAACCTAATTTGAAATTTGTATTAAGCGAATGTAACGTTAAGAAAGGTGATACAGGGCAATGCCTTGGAAAGTGGGTGAGTAACAAAACAACTATTTATTCACATTAAGGCTCAGGGTCTATTTTTATTGTTTACCTCATTGTCATTTTTGGTCCAATACAATATCATAAGGCTAGTTGAATAATAATAATACTTTGTTATAAATAGTAGTTCTCTGTGGCAGAAAAGGTTTAAAGAATATCTGCTCTCATCAGCTCACAAATAAATCCAGGAATTGTTAATAACTGGTTAATTATAAGCGAAATAATCCTAAATATCGTGTAGAAAGATATTCAAATGTTGACAGTTTGAAATCCAACTTTAAAGCACATAAATTCTGACTAAAAAATCTATAATTCATTCATTCTCCATGACATAAAATTCACTAATAGCGAATTCGGTACCTCGCACTGACTCTGCACTGGTGCCAGAAAATGACTTTGATTGGTTGATTCTTATAGAGCTCTCTTAGTTTCTACCAGAAACAACCAATCCAAATCATTTTCTGGCACCAGTGTACCGAATTCGCTATAAGGGCGGTATTCTCAGTCGCTACTTATTCTTAAGCAAATGCTTAAGCATTCGGCATCCTTTGCTAGCTACTAGGTTAGTAGAGGATGCCGCACGCTTAAGCATTTGCTTAAGAATAAGTAGCGACTGAGAATACCGCCCTAAGCATGCATACTTGCAAGAGCATACAGGGGTATACAAATTTGTTTATTCTTTTATTTATTTACAATCTGAAGTATTATGACTCTTGTAGATATTGTAGAACACTATGCAACCATTTTTACATAACCCTTTCAATACCCACACCGACTAGGGATGAATCGATAGAAGTAAAGACGAGTTATAGTGAATATACTCGATACTTTCGTTTCGATACCAAGTAATTATAGTATCGATACCTAGGGTTGCGATTAAGGTTGTTTCGATACTACCATTGTATCGATACTTGTACTCGTTACTTGGATTAGAATAGACGTATCGATACTACTCGGTTATCGGTGGAGAAGTATCGATGCCTTTAAATATCGTTATCGAATAGACTATTATTTTTCGTAAATAAAGTACTTCTGCTTCTGCATTATCCGTGGTGCCTCGATTCTTCTAATTATTTCCTTTTACACTGCGAATCACTCCAAAAATAATAAGAATCAACAGAAAAAAATTGTCGGTCAATAGGGTAGATCACGGTGTAATAGACAGATGTTCCGACTCCTTTTCAGAATGTGTGACTTTTTCGTCCTAGTTCTTCTAGCGACTGCTAGATCGACGCTCAAGCAGAAAAGGCTGACTTTTTGCGTATAACTACTAAGGGCGGTATTCTCAGTCGCTACTTATTCTTAAGCAAATGCTTAAGCATGCGGCATCCTTTACTAACCTAGTAGCTAGTAAAGGCCGAATGCTTAAGCATTTGCTTAAGAATAAATAGCGACTAAAAATACCGCCCTAAAAGCTCTACTACTGCAATCACATAAATGGATGCGTACATGGATTTCTTATACGCCTCTCGCGACGATCAGAGGAACCAAACAGAAATCGGCACACAAAATCGCTGCGATAAAAGTGTTGAGTCGACACACCTGTCTATTACACCGTGGGGTAGCTGTCCCAATTAACGTACTTTGACGCCGACTTGTTCGAGAAGGAATTAATTACTGACTTCTCTTAATTTAATTTTGCTTGGTGAAAATTTATATTGGTATTTTGAACTTTTCTCTTTATTCAGGCATTTTTCGGGTTGAAAATGTTAATTTTTCATATTTTTTTAAATTGAAATAGAAATACATGTTTTTGTCCCAATTACCGTGCCCTGAAAAATGGGTTGTCCCTATTCCCGTGCCCTGAAAAGTGGGTTGTCCCTATTCCTGTGCCCCCAATTACCGTGCCCGTTTTTGAATAGCGTTCCCGCGGTTAGATTATGGCTTTCAACTTTGAACTGTATAAAACATTTTTTTGCTCGACGAGAGGTGTTTTTATCTAATTTTAATATGACCTTTTCATTACAAAAGCAAAATATGAAAATATAAATATCTGTTCACCCGTTCTGAGAAACGAAAGTAAGGTTAGGTTTAGCAGTTATAGAGGGAGCCAGTGGGCAGCGAGGTGCACTGTAATACGGACAAGCGTTAAATTCCTGTCCCTATTACCGAATTCACTTTAAAAATACGAACACGTTTCAAAAGTGCTCATTTTGCTATTTTCATTAAATTTGAACCTTTTATGATATAATAAACAGTTTACATAAGTGCAAATCATGATAATTATCAATTTAATCACTTCTAATACATCACTAGTACACTAGGCGCCAGAATCGGCTTCCCTTAGGAAATTTGGCAACGTTGCATATCACTAGAACCGCTGAGTTAGGCCTAGTGACATGCAACGTTGCCAAATTTCCGAAGGGAAGCCATTTTAACCGTTTCCAGTAAGGATTTAAATAAATCCATCGGAATCTTCATATGCATTTTTGAAGAAATTTTCACTATGCTTTAATTCTTTAAAAATACAACCTTCTCGTTTGTAACACATACATTAATAGTTTAACTTAATTAAAAATTTTCTTTCCTTATTTATTTATGCGAGTTTTTCAGTACGGCTACTCTAAATATGAAGGCACGGTAATAGGGACGGGGCACGGTAATCGGGACATCTCCCCTAGCATGTAACTGGCTACTGACTAATCAGGGCTTTAGTCGGAGATAAAGAAATCGACGGTGCTAGACAGCGTTGTAAATGGGCCCAGCACTGATATTTACGGTGCTGGCACCGTCGACGACAATACCCACTTTTCGAGCCCCATGCAGACCTTTATCCGTGTAATGGATTAGGTTAGGTTTTTTATTCTCTCTTGTACAGTTTCTACAAAAGATGGCGTTTCAGGACCCAGTCCTACATTACCCAACGAACTTTAAGTCAGTCCTTCTATTCTCTCCCTCTCTCCACTAGTTATTCTCTCTCCTTCCATTCATTCTTCATACTTATTCATTTCCCACTCCTCTCTCCTTCCCTCATACTCGATCTTATATCCTACCATCCATCCTTATATTACTCCGCACGGCCTTTTTCTTCTATAACGTTCTTACGCTTCGTGTTCACTATTTCCTCGTCTTATATTACACGTCAAGTACGGTTACATGGTATCACAGTTACCTTATGATTAGTGTCTTAGATTCTTGTCTTTTCAGATCTAACTTATAAACTTAAAGTTATGTTTGCTTTCACCTTTACATTTATACCCCGTGTAATGGAATCACGGGCCTTGCGGGCGATTTGGGTGTAAGTGGAACACACCTTAAGCCATGTCATTGACTTTTGCTGTCGCGTGAAAACGTACCTTTAGGTCGAGGTTAAACCGCATTTCTAATTGGCGATAAATGGCAGCCAATACGGTAGCTGTCACGTGCGATTGTAGCTTACATGCGATCGTTACCTTATTGTAGATTGGAGTAGCGAGTATGTACTCGATGCCTTTTTTAACGCGAGCATGTGAACGGATCTCGAGACTCGATTTTTCGACTCGGAACATCTAGTGAGAATTAAATACATGCAGCAGGAATAATTGTGGAGGTGGAATTTTATTTTCAACGGGAGGGACGATCGTGTGCTTGTTTATGCAAGATTTTTCATGAACGCGTGGTTCGTTCGTCAACGTCCGTCGTTTTCACCGATCGTTCGGTCGCGCCTGCCTCTGCCTGCTGCCGCGAATGTGGATACTTCACGGTGTGCTGTGCTACTGCTGTTGCTGCTGCTGCCGCCGCCGCTGTGCGTTTGATGTGCCCGCTACGACTGATCGCTCTCCGATTCTGACGAAACTTGCACATTCGCGAACGGTTTAGAACTGGTTCGTTATTGTGCCAGGCTCCACCGTGATTGTCACTTGATATCAACACCCGAGGCGCCAAAGCTGTCCGCATCGGCGCTTTCTTCAGCCCAAGTGGTATCAATGTTGTCTGGCAATGGTGTGTAAGGAGAACGTGGTATCATGGTTTGGGAATCTGTCCAGGTAAAGGAAATACCGTCAGCCTCTTTCGTGGCTGGTACCATATTTACCTTTCCCCATAATAAATACTCTCCGATTCCCTTGGTCCCGACTTGCTTTTACGTTTTTCACCGTGACCTCCTCATCTTTACACCAAATTTCGAGCTAACCAAAAAGAACATTCCGCCCCGATCTTATTTTAACTCTTTGTGTCAGAAACTATCGCGAGTACATTGCTAATTCGTACAGATATTACATAGATGCCCATTCTCGTCGATATATGCTTTGGTTTATTGCTAATTCGTCACTCTTTTCTTCGTTCCTTTCGCAAAAGTACCATGTGTGGTAGCACTATGTTACTTCGTAACTTCCTATTTATTTCGAATATAACGACGAATTGTTAAAAAATGTTATTAATACGTGCTGTTTTCGAGATAGTGAAATGATATATAAATAAATATTGTCATTTATAAAAATATCATAATATCGTTTACAGTTCTCATTACAAATGCATTTTACTGAAACTTTAAAAGGTATACTGTAGAAAATTTATAAAATTAATATTCACGAGTTTTAATGAGAACCGCATACAGTTACTCACTTTAACATTCAGACACCACAGTACTTTCAAGTTTATTGATTTATATATTCGCAAATTATTAAAATATTACTTCTATCGATCTTTATTATGTTAAATTATTTATTACCAACAATAGAATTTTAAGCCATTGTTTCGCAATTGTAATATTTTATTCCGCAACAATTTTTCACAAAACGATGCCTGGTTTGCACGTGACAAAAATATTTCAGACACACAATATATTCCTCGCTTAACGAATTCCAAGGAATCTCCTAGTCTTAATCCAATGTTTACATTTGAAAGATAAACATACTAGTAACGTCACGATTCTATGTCATGTCGATACAAGAAATTCAGCAATAAACGTCAACATTGCAAAATGCCACGGAAAGGGAGCAGTACGAGCTTCGACAAATGCCAGTTTCTAATTTACAATTATAAAGAAGAAAACCTCCAGTGAAATTGCAGTTATTAAATCTGAAGAAAGTACTGCAGCAGACGTTCTTAGCAGATTCGAAGAAGAGGATCGCGTCGAGTCTGTGCTGCAGAAAGGACGCTCACGAATCGCTGATTCCAGACACGAGCAGAAAAGGAAAATTATAGGAAATCAGCGCCAGCAGTGAGCCACGCGTCGAGCCATTTCACGGTTTGGCTCAGCGTCCGAAGTTGTCAGTCGCACACGTCTTAGCCCCGTTACGCAGTTGCAACGAAGGTGCCGGGAACTTGGCTAACGGGGCTTATGATGTGTAAAGAAATGTGTATGCGGCCAGCAATAACTGAGATGAAAAGACGTCAGCAAAACGTTCAGTCGTCATCGAGGATTGCTCGCGAGGCGTGCCCTTGACCTTTGTTGTCTACGTTTCGCACGGTTGGGGTACCATGAGTCTCACTGGTGCTTTTCATCTTTGGCCCAATCAAGAGACCACGAGGCTCACTCGTGCTTTCCATCTTTGGCCCGATCGAGAGACCACGAGTCTCACTCGTGCTTTCCATCTTTGGCCCGATCGAGAGACCACGTATCAGGAATCTGGTAAAAAAGTAAATCCATGAACTGTTCAGAGGAAAAAAGGAATTAATCTTTGCGAGACGATATATTACAAAAGCAGAGGAGTGAGGGGTATGATCCTTGCCAATGAGAGTAAATATACTTTTTCTGGCTTGGGTGGAAGAGGTACAGTCTGGAGGAGAATCGATGAAGTATTAAAGCCATAAAATACAGAAAGGTGTGGGGCTGCATAATTAGTGTTTGCGAAATAAATTTTAGACAAAACTAAATATTTTGAGATTTGAAAAAGTCATTTGTTAATAGGGAATAATAATAGTGGGAATCCGAGAATGTTTTAGGTTCTACCAGGATAATGATCTGAAATACAAATTGTGGATTGTACAAGAATATTTATTGTATATTTCGAACCCAATTGAAAATTTGTGGGTTGAGTTAGAGCGAAGGCTGTGGTAACTTCCAATACCAGGGGTTTAAAACAGTTATATCGGGTTTGGTTCTTGAAACTGTTATGAAGAACCGATATTTTGGATAACTGTTATAAGGAACCGAAATTTCTGACTATATCGATTTCGATTACGGTTCTAGAACCGATATTATATCGGTTATAACAGTTCTAGAACCGTTATTTTTTCGATTCTATATCGGTTCTCAGTGGCGGATTTAACAGGGTGGCTGATGAGAAGTTGCCGCCTGGGCCCATGCCCAGAAGGCCCCCCAGGGCCCTATCTCCAAAAAAAATATTATGATTAGGTATAGGTATCCAAACACTACATTTTTTATTCAAGTAAACTACCTCTTCATTCTCCCGAAAAATGGGCCCCTCAGAACGTTTGCCACCTGGGCCTTTTTTCTTAAATCCGCCACTGTCGGTTCTATATCGGTTCTAAAACGGTTCTGGAGTTGGTTTATTTAAGTTTGTAAATTGATTCTTATATTGTTCCTACGAAATTGTTATGTTTTAACTCTCCGATGGCTGTGCATGGATTTATTTTGTCAACGCAATTTGAACGCAGACGTCTGTTCTTGCTTTAACCATCATCTCAGTAGCGTATCTACGTCAATGTTTTGATGTGTAGCTGTTTATTACTCCGTGGCGGAATCCGCTAGACTGTTAGCGAATTCGGTATCTCGCACTGACTGGTACCAGAAAATGACTTGGATTGGTTGATTCTTATAGACCTATCTTCGTCTCTATCAGAAACAACTAATCCAACTCATTTTCTGGTACCAGCACAGAGTTGCGAGATACCGAATTCGCTATGTGAAAGTGTGAAAGCTTGTGCTTGTTTCACAGTAATCATTGCGGGCGAATGCTCCTATACAATGTATAGGTAATTTGCTCCGCACCCGTAGCGCGGACGCTCCGCTGAACTCTGAAACGTGCCTAACGTAAAGAATTTTTAGCTTAAGCGCTTAAGCCAATCATCGCAAGTTGAGATGTTTGGAGAAGCTCTTGGAGAAAAGAAACCCATGCACGGCCATCCGAGAGTTGAAACAGTGCGATAAAATGGAACCATAATTTCTGATTAAATTGTAGATTATTGAATTTCTTAGAAATACTTCTTCAAAACAAATTCATAATATACTGTAATCTGTAAGCGTAATATCTACTTACTTCAATTCCTGTAAAATCGATGCGAGAATCAATTCCAGAACCGAAAAAAAAAACGGTTCTGGAACCGTTATAACTGATATAATATCGGTTCTGTAGAACAGTAACCGAAATCGATATAGTCAGAAATTTCGGTTCCTTATAACAGTTATTCAGAATATCGGTTCTTCATAACTGTTTGAAACAGTTATTTTCAGAACCGTTTCAATCCCTGTTAAAAAGTAATAATAATAATGGGAATCCGAGAATGTTTTAGGTTCTACCAGGATAATGATCCGAAGTACAAATTGTGGATTGTACAAGAATATTTATTGTACAATTCAAACCCAATTGAAAATTGGTGGGCTGAGTTAGAGCGAAGGCTGTGGCAACTTCCAATACCCTGAAGAGCGGAATTCAAAATTTCATTAAAGGAAGAATGGAATAGTATCAATTCGGAACATTTAATAAAAATTATTTCAAATATGCCTAAGCGTTTGAGACATGTAATTCAACTATCACTATCTAACAAACTCGCCTTTAACTTAAGAAAATGTATATGAAGTATTAAATTTTTAAAAATTCTCCGAATATTTTTGTAACGTGAAAATTAGGCATCGTTTCCTTTAAAGTTTGTTGTATACTAAAATATGACAATCACCAAACGATTGCTTATATTTCTATTATCTATGTGTACAGAGCAATAGAATGAATAATTTTTTTGCAAAGAAATCGATCAGTAAACTTGAAAGTACTGTGGTGTCCGAATATTACAGGGAGTAGATGTACATTTCATTGAATGTTTTATATAATAGAAGTTTTCTATAATGTTTTAGATCAGGGTTGACTAAGTGGTGGCTCGCGTGCCACCGGGGGCACCTCCGCCCTGCTGCTGCGCTGAATGGCCCTCTCCATACCTCCCAGACTTTGACGATCACAGTCAAAAAGGGAAGGAAAGAAGGAGGAATCGACTGCGATCGTTAGAGTTTGGTCGGTACGGAGGGAGGCCGTTCAGCGTGGCAGCAAGGCGGAGGTGCCCCTGGTGGCTCGCGAGCCACCAGTTAGTCAACCCTGTTTTAAATAATTGCATTGTTAGCAGTGCACTTGCAAATTTTGTACATATTAGATTGTCAAGCTTTCATGGTATACTTACCGTCAAGGACCCAGTTCCTGATCACTTAAGAGTAACTACCTCGGATTTTTAAACGTGTAAAGGGAAAACCACTAAAAAACTTGAAGAAATTTAAAAGATTTTTTGTCTTTTCAGTAAATCTATGTTTTACCTTTAATGTGGTATTAAATAAAGAATTATTTTATAATTTAACTTTGAAAGTGAAAAATGCAAAGGGTGCAGTTTCTGATCACCTTCACACGTTTAACTATGAGCTATCAAATTTTTCCTATAAATTTCAAAATACTTGGTAATTATTTAGTAATTTGTTAGAATAAATTTGTATCATAATAAGCTTATTATTTGGTTTATTTTCCTTCACTGATCAGGAACTGGGTTCTGATCAGGAACTGGGTCCTTGACGGTATAGAGGGACTTTATACTTTAATGCTAATGCAACTCCATTTGGTTACTATTTTCCTTTTTGAATAATGTCGCATGTACAGTTTAGACAAATAGCAATTCTTATTGTAAGTTTTATTGATTCTTTTAAGAATATAGCGCTACTTCATTTATTTGTGCTAAAAGCTATTGTCTTATTCGAACACTGGTGTGGCCTGAGTATTAGTTTTGCGATTCCTTTATGGAAAATTTCGATCTCGTTAAAAGTATTCCATATATTTATAATACAAATTTTTATTGTGTGTGCAGTTATAAACGTATCGATGTCATGTGCACGTTATTAAACATGTGCCTGCCATTTGAAGTACGATACCTTGGCACTTGTGTCGAGGATATTGGTAAGAGGGATTACAATGACCTCCGCGACACAGAACATCACGCGAACAGTGCCTCCGATCTTGCCGAGCTGACGACCTTAGGTGTGGCGGATAAGCGCACACGAAGGAAACTTGCTCTCTACATGGCGCTGTTACATTCTTGTAATTATGCATGCGCGGTAATCTTGTACAAGAACTTGTCAAACTTCGACTATCAAGAGATCTCGAACCTATTGAATGGGACCACCTTTACACCGGATGACCAACCTCTGGAAGAGCTGCTCTTACTGTACACGATGGCTTTAAATCACCCAGCGTTTACGTACGAGCAGAAGAGTGTCTTCGGTAACATTTATATAAAGCTTCAAGAGGAGGAAGCTCGTTTGAATATTTCAAAGTCAAATTCGTCCTACAAACAGGCACAAGTATATACAAATTCTTCTGTTAAATATATCTGTACAGCATGAATGATAGACTTTATAATTTCTTTTAGTTTTAATACCGTTGCTGTTGCGAATTTCAATTCTAAAGTCGCGTTACCGATTCAATGAATTTCTAAACAATAATCGCTGTAAATGAATGCACTTTATGATAAATTAATTTGCCATTTATTTCATGAATATATTTGCTGTGATAATAGGGTTGCACACCATGTGTGAATACAAATGAAAGATTAATGGATCCTGAGATGCAGGGTAATTGTCTAATGGCACCTCCTCCGATGCAAACCTACCATGGTAATTTATATCATATGTTTGACACATGTGCAATGTGTATAACGTCTACCAAGGGATGATCCCGAACCCGAAAGTTCAGAAAATTCTGAAACTTTGTGAATATATAGAGGATGTCCTTCTGATTACAACGCAATTTTTGTTTGCTGCCCAAATTTACTCGAAGGGGGTAAAATTAACCCCGGAAAATTCGGTTATTTTCCGATTTTGTGTTATAACTCCCAAACTGTAAGAGATAGGAAACAAGTTTCAAGACAAAAGTTACTTCTTTTTATTAGATCTACCATTTGGTAAACAAATTATTTTGCAGTTCACGCGTTATAACACAAAATCGGAAAATATCTGGATTTTCGGGGGTCAAATATACCCCCTTAGAGCGAATTTGGACAGCAAACAAAAATTGGGTTGTAATCAGGAGGAAGTTCCCAACATATTCTCAGAGTTTCAGAATTTTTTGAATTTCCGGGTTCGGGATCTTCCCTTGTAAGAAATTACCAGCAGTTGTATCTGCTTGCACGTTATATTTCATCAATACCCGCTGATATACTTTCTTCGTATTATTTGCAGGAGATATGGCAATGAGGAATAACATGGTAACTGGAGTTCCCCCTGGTCTTCCTATGCCTCCGCCTGGGTTATGTCTATCAACACCAGAGCAAATGCCGATAGGATCGGGTGGTGGGGCGCAATATCTTCATCTTGGTTTTCCATCAGTAAATCATATGGCACCATGGGCAGGTCAGGTTATGATGGGGAATCAACTGATGTATCATACTGGCGACATGTTGGCTTATCCACCTTCCCCCTTAGTCAGCCGTCAATCGTCGCCATCCCAGTCTCGATCTCCTAGTCGCAGCAATTCCCCAATGGGTCGCAGAAACAATACAATGCCACGAACCTCTTCACAAGTAACTCAGTCTACTTCGAACACCTTAACAACGTCAACGAGTGCCTCTAACAGTCAGACGAGCATCTCTAGTGCAAATGCCAATTCCCTTCCCCCGCTTCCAGTACTTGGTACGAACAGAAGTCATCCTAGTCAATCTCCATTGCTTCCATCACGCTCTGTTCCTTTGCCTATTAGCAGTTCTGCCACTTTCTCACGGCATAATAGCATAGAGAATACTCCTTCTACCTTAATTCCGGCAGCACCGCAATCTAAACAACCGCCGCCGCCGCCGCGACTGCGATCTTCAACTTCTGGCGACTCTTTGCGAGAAACGCTGGGAAAAGAAATGCCAAATTTCAAAGGCAATTTGCAGAATTTCTCTCTCGACGAGGTAAGATAGTAGATTTCTGAAATAACTGAAAATCCTCCGAAATTACTGTGTAATTAATTCAACTTATAGATTTAGTTTATACAATGCACGAGCATGCCGTCTAATAGAATATATTTGTATTTAAATTGTAGAATGTAATGTTATATGTTAGACGATTAAAATTTTTGCATTATCTGCCACACACTGAAAACAGATTCGGAGGATGAGCGATGAAGATTTGAGGGAAATAGGACTGACACCGAACGCAGTGGGTCAACTACGAAATATAGTTAAAAGTCAAACAACTAATGGCTTAAATCAAATTACCAATGACAAAAAATTGGACAATACTACTAGTACAGCTCATTCAGTTGTAGATCCAATGGAAAACGAGGTAATGACCGAGTGTATTTTACCCCCGTTTAACCGGTATACAGGTACGAATCATATGTTAAAGTAAATAACAAACTTCTGCGCAGGCTATGTCGGGAATGGAGATGTTAAATGATAATGGGAATCAAAGCAGTAAGTCAATGCCGTTACAGGAACAGCATCCAGCGATGCATCATCATCATAATCATGCAGCTACTCCTAATTTACGGCGATATCCTACTATGCCACCATTAGATCCTCCGCAAATACAAATGTATCCTGCACCGCCGCCTATGTATGCTGCACAGAATGCCCCGTGCTATGCCTGTCTTACGTTACCTGTTGGTGGGGTACAGAACCGATATTCGAGGTAAGACGAAGAAATAAGCACTTAATAATTACGCATCGAAATGAATGGAACTTGATATAATTTTCAAATATCTCAGGTGCAATGCTCAACATGTATATTGTTTGACGCAATTACAAGCCTTGAGGTTAGATCCTGAGAGCAGTAGGCACTGTTCGCAGAGTAGTAGTTCCGACAGTACTGGTAGTAGATCTCCGCCAGAAACACCTCCAGCAGCACCGTGGGTGAGCGGGAGCGACATTAATCCACCACCAGTTACCGATCACCTTAGCTCTGTACCGGTACATTCTACGAGTGCAGTGTCACATCCACCACCTCCGCAGCCTATACAATCAGGCCCGGAGAGGCAACGTACTAGGAGAAATCAGGCGCACCTAATGCGCCATAAGAATCAAATGGTGAATGGCGGTGGACCACCGAATCTCTCACAGTGCGTTTCTTTTCCGGCGCCACCATCGCATTCGCAGGTCACGTATCTGCCGCATGGTCATTTCTCGGCATTGAGACCGAGCAGTGGTATTTATTCTAACTTCTCCCATGGACCGTATGCAAGGCCTGCTTATCCGACCACGTACCAACCGAACGGTGAAATGATGTACCAGTATCCTGGCCATCCATCTTCTGGGGGAACACCCCCGCCGCCGCCGAACGCTGCCGCAACACCCGTACAAGCACCATACATGCCACCTACTCCGGTTGTTACATACGCACCAGCTGCCGTCCCACCAACGAAAATCTCGTGTTATAACTGTGGCAGTAGTAGTCACCTCCCAGTCGATTGTAAAGATCAAACTATGGAGGACCTTACCAAAAAAGGTAATTTTTCATTTTCTCCATTTGCAGTGGCTCACTGTAACCCTTTCTTTTATATCTAACCTCATATTAACCCTTAACTGGCGAGGTGGGGTTTGGCAGACTCCATTGTGATGCTTGAGATGTTCGTTTATTTCGATGCTTTTTTACGCGAGGATACAGAACTGCTGATGGTTTTATATTCTTCACAATTAAGATTTCGTTCGTAACACTTATATTAATAGCATTATTGAAAATACTTGAATGCTTTGTTCCGAAGGAAACGTTAAAATTTCACTGTGTAAATAGAAGTAAGAATTGGGGTACGCCAGACCCCACCTTACAAATTGTCTACCCCGTCAGTTAAGGGTTAAATAAAATTGACGTACGCGATGTATTTGATAGAAAGTATTTTTCTGGAATTTTTTAAATGCTCCCTTATACAGGGTGTTCCTACTCTGTGGTATAAGTGGGAAAGTAGCGATTCTACATGGAAAAAAAAAGTAAAAAATACAGAATAAAGTTTTTTCATAACTCACTTCCTTTTCGAGTATGCGTGCACCGAAGTACAGTTTTGGATGCCAGAGAGGCACGCTTCTCCCTTATTGAGAGTTCTCGCTATCTAAAAGCAGGCTCTCATCACGCCTCGCCTCGCCTCGCCTCGGTGCGACTCCGAGCCGCGGATAGTTCCTCGGGAATATTTTGAGGAAGATAGGCTAGGCGTAGCGCGAGTTGGTGCAATGCCACCACACAGGGAGAGGTTCTCTGAGCAACTGACCAAACACATGAACCGAGGCAAGCTCAGATAACTTCAGGAAAACCGAGGTGACGCGAGCCTAGATGTGAGTGTGAAAAGAAGTTGCACCGAGGCGGGGCGAGGCGTAGTGAGAGCCTACCTTAACTGTGGCCAGTAGTACTAAACTGTAATTCGGTGCTCGCGTACCCGGTTGAAATTGAGAATCAATTTTGAGTTGTAACAAAATTGTATTCTATATTTTTGATGTACTTATTCATGTAGAATCACCACAGCTTGCACTCGTGCCACAGGATACGAAACACCCTGTACATGTAGCATCTTAGAACTCTGTTTCATAAAGATAGGATGTCATAGAATATTATACCGTACGATATTGTATCAGACAATTACAGGCTTTTAAAGATTAGATTTCTGAGCACCTAGCGATAGACAATCCCTTGCGCATTTACTGCTTGCGGGTATATGCCCTTCTTATATAAAGCTGTAAAAATCGTGAAATTAAATTCAAGAAAGAAAGGGAATCACAGTAGCATACTATCGGCGACCGCACAGAAACCTAACACAGTAGTGCTCCAAATCTGCGCGAGGTCTATGCTTCAAAAATCGCACGATCGATATCTCCGTCAATTTCAAGAATCACTTAACAAGCGATCCGTCAGCGTGTCAAGTAACTAATGCAACATGATTTATTTTCATTAATCACGATATCTTTGCGAAACTTTTCCCAATGGATTGGTGTGATTTTTCTGATGAAAATGAGCCAAACACTACATTATGTGGACAATTTCCAGTTACATTTCTTTGCGAAGTGATTAAATCAATAAAATCCGCATTATCATAAATGTGACTGAAAATGGTCCGAATAAAGTCATGTTTCGTCTCATTTTGATCAGGAAACTGCTAACAATCCATTTGTAAAAGTTCCGTAAAGATATCGTGATAAATAAAAAAGATGGGGGTGGTAGGAAATGGCTAAATTTATGGTTGTAACGACAACTAAGTAGGGGGCAATTTTATAGGTAGGAAAATGCAGATAAAGAGGATCGGGCACCATATTGGCAATTGTTGATTTCAAATAATCATAATTCTGAAGTGAATGGATGAAATCCGACATTTCGAACGCTATTTTGTAGATAAAAGTCGATATTTTTACTGTGCGTTTTTACGAGTAACGTAAAAATGATTGATTAACAAACATCGAAAACTGTAAATTAACAACGCAAATATTCACGAAAATGTGTTTAGAATTATACTCTAACTTACGCGAGGAAGAATTGTTGTGTTTAGTTCATCGCTCTATCTCGGCTGTACTTAAACATCTTTCCTTTATATAAAAAAAAATGTTACTAAGAACAGATGCTTTTTTATCATTCTTGATGACATCTTAAATTTATGGCACAATGTTTAGAATCACTTTGTATTTTTGTAGTGAATCTTTTGGAAGTAATTATATTGCTTGACAAGTATTATCGAAAAAATAATACATTAAATTACCAAATCGAATGTTTTAAGGATATTTGTTTATATTGTCCATTTTTTAGAAGTAGTTTGTGTTTTCATATATCTTTGAGCGTTTGCCGTTTACGCTAAAAAATATATGAAAACACAAACTACTTCTATTTAATGAACAATATAAACAAATATCCTTAAAACATTCGATACACAAACTACTTCTATTAAATTCTTAAGTATCGCTGCCTTTCCTTTTCGTAAACTATAAGGCACACATTTAATTTCAGCTCAGTACCGCCTAGACTACAGCATAATGAAACAACCTGGAGAGTGTCCAAGTTCTGACAAGTGATCCCCTGCCACGGACAGCCGAGCAATTTACCGCTATCATCACTACCATAACTACTGTTACCATCGTTGTCATTATCATTCCCATTGCCATTATCATCACGACCCCGCCACAGCAATACAACCTAAGGACCGTTCAAAAGATGACTGCTATCGCTCCTTGTGCAAGTTTTCGGTGATTTTTGTAGACATCCCTTATATTCAGCACGACGATATTTTAACAGAGGACGTTTCGCGATTCACGGTACCAGGTATACTTTTTACAAGTTCTTATTTATGATAGTAATTATTCTTAACTATAATTGTAAAGAAATGTAGCGTCGTGTACAAAGTGCGGGTGGGGGGGGGGGGGGACGAAAAGAAGTATAACGCAGAATGCAATGTTCTTATCTAAGTTTTTAGAATACATTTTGAAAGGTTTCTGTTAGGTATTGACTCGCGTCTTTCCAATGATACCTATGGGCTACTTACCCCGACCCTGTTTCTCCCTATGTCTCTAGTAACTA
Organism: Andrena cerasifolii; assembly: GCF_050908995.1. NCBI lineage: Eukaryota > Metazoa > Arthropoda > Insecta > Hymenoptera > Andrenidae > Andrena > Andrena cerasifolii. The sequence goes on along the minus strand of NC_135125.1, from coordinate 4,160,028 downwards.
GCCATAAACGAAATGCAAAGAAAAACAAAACAACGCATTGTGCTCTGATTAGGTAAAACTACCATGTTTGACTATATTTATCATTGATACTTTTACTTCTACTAGTATGTCTACTACCACTATTACTACTATTACTATTAAACTATTACTATTACTTCTATTATCGCTACTGCGCCCCGACGTTTTTATGTATATATATTTTCTCAATTCTTACGCGCGCAATGTTTGAACGAGTGCAAAAACGAATGGTGAGAACGAAATAAGTAGAAACCGATGTGAAGAGGAATGAGGTGTGAATGCACATGAGAGAGAGAGAGCGAGAGTGAGAGGGAGAGAGAGAGAGTAAGAAAGGGAGGAAGAAGGAAAGAATGAGAGAACAACAAACCATAAGTGTTCGATCATCTAGCTGCCGTTGCGCTCCTGTGTGTATAAAACTACAACTATACGCCACTCATTTATTAACTTATGGATAGTTAGCTAGGTAACAATGATTCTCATCCTATTTATACAAATAGTCATGCAATCACGTGCAACTTAAGCAATTTTATACGACTTTTATTGATCGCCCATCTTTTTTAAATGTAAGCAATGCGTTACATGCGTTTAGAATCTTCTTAGTGGATAATGGAAATAAAAGAGAAGGGAAAGAGTAATGACTTGATAACATGTAAACGCGTAGGTGTGAGTGGAGTGGCATCTACGTTGTACTCGCCTTGTCAACAAGTTGCTACTGCATTTAAACCAGTCTTCGATTAAAATCCATCATTGACGAGTGTTAATGTAACTCTATTAGAGCGTATAATTTGGCAGATCCTCGGCTAGCTCCCATACTTAAAGTGATTCGTACTTTTTAATCGTAAGGCTCTCATACTATAAACCTGATCTATGTGAAAAGTAGATCTTAGATATCTAACAGTAAGGGATGAAAAGCTATAGAGACGGACGAGAGTGAATATGTATGACTTTGAATACGTATGCATTTAAGAACTTCCTTTTAATTGTTTCTGGGTATAAACGTGTTTCTCAGGTATTTCTTTTGGCCGGCAACAAATCATTTGGCAGCTAGTCAGTTGCCACAGCAAATTTTTAGATTAATCCGTTGGAGCCAGTCTCTCGTTGGAATGAAAGTTTTGCTTTCGGCAGCACTTGGAAGCTAAAAGTCCGCGGGCCTCTAATTATACGCGGATTTGATTTACTAATTTTATTACACTTACAACGTTGACTCAGTGTCGTGATATTATTTTTTTGGTGTATTACTTTTTATAGCGTAACGGATGTCTTCTCAACGGCGTTTAATTCTCTAAACGCCAAAGAGAGCCAAAATTTAATTATTTCTCAACCAAATCATGTAGAGATTGAAAATTTGACGAGAAATTTCGTAGATCAGTTTCAAATTATTGCAATCCAAAATGTTATTCTTGCTACACGTTAGTCAAACTTTTGTCAATTTCTTCTAAGGAATTCAATAATGTAATTACTGGGACATGGTTCAGTGGCTAGGTGATATTTAGCGAAAGTGGCATTTTTCTCTAAATACTCAGTGTCTTTTTACCGGTCTACTAAAAAAAAAAAAAGAAGAGAAGGAGCCAATGGTTAACATTTATCTTGCCGTTACCATTAGCGAATAATAATTTTTGAAAACTACCTGAGAAAAGTTTCGAAGTGGCTGTGACCGATGAGAAGTTCGTGAAATTTATATTGAACCTGTAAACAAGAACACCTTTTCAACTTTATAATAGGAGTAAATTTTTGGTATTCGCGAGCACTCTGTCTTCGAACTAGTGTCCATAGCAAAGCGGCAAGGTGCGCCTAAGTGGAGTTGATAAAAAAAGCCTCGTTTATATCGCGTCGCAAATTTAGATGTACGGCTTCGCCGGAGCAAAATAATAACGCAAAGGTTTTGTGAATTCGTATGCGCTTCAACTACAAAACAAAGGAGTCTGACCTTACGGCATGTATCGAACGAACCAAAATTCCGAGCATTCCGACCGAGCCTTTATTCTGGACTCAGAAATACACGGGGCAAATTCTACCGTGATATTCTTCGTTCGCAGATAAGTTTGTTTGACAAAATTAATGAGAATATTAATCGGTCCTTCGTTGACGTAACTCCAAACGATTCTGCGAGTAATTCGAAAGAACTGTACCCCGGCTTGCGAAGTAGTAACCGATCATTGTTGACCAAGCGATACATTGACATTGTAGTCACGGATAGCTGGTGTTATCGAAAGCAATAGTAATTATATTAGAACGCGCCACTTTATTGCTGTTTACTAACTGTTGGCATTGAAAGCTAAGGAGCATGGATTCGCTGTAGTGTCATTGGCAATAAGATGAAGGCGATATTTTTTGTCTTAACTATTAAGCAATATTTCCTAGCGGAACACCAGCGTGCGCTTTTTCAAGTGAACGTATAGTATTAATGTTGTAAGCAGCAATAAGGAAGTTCTGTACTTTCGTTGCTGATTAGCAATTGTATATAAAATAAGAGTCGCGAAGTAACGCTTTAGCAATAACGTCATGCCTAATGACAATGCTACATTATATGACTGTTATTTAACGAGAAATTCTATCGTAACGAATTCAACTAAGTGATTATCGTTTTCATTGTATCGATTACATTCAGTTTATTGCATTTCATGAGTCTAACACGTCCACGCGACACTGTCCGATAGTTCGCGAGGGGGGAGGATGCACTTCCCGAAATTTTTTCGTACCGCCAGATTTCTCTTGAAAATTTCAACGTCAACCGTATGCTTTAATCGCTGTCGCGGATCAGCGGAGAGCAGTGTTCATTAGCTATTATAGTGCATCGCAGGAGTGCTGCCCGTTAAAATTGAGACTCCTTTGTTTAGCGAATACCACACGCATTTAAGCTAGTGAAATGGAACTAACGGCAGAGAGAAAAAAAAGCGATAGAAGAGAGTCTATGCTCGATGCAATCGAATCGTTATGTTGTTCAAGTTCAGAGAAAAGTTCAAATGCTCTTGATCAAATCAGTATTATACTTAAAAGAATCAAAAGTCAAAGAACCATATCACTTGATGAGCGGAGGTCGTAGGAACAGGAACGTGAGAGATTGATAGTAGTAATAATTATAATGAAACGATAATATTAATATTTAGTTATAAGAATAATAGTAACGATAAATTATATATTATTAATGACATAGGGGGATGTAAAATTTCCGGAAAGATCGAACCGTCTCGCGAGAAAGACTCGCGTTCTTCTTCGGGAAAATATTAAGATGGATAAAAACAAAAGAGAGAAAAAAAAATGACTTGAATGGTTGTTTCCATAATTGCTATCTCACGATTCAGTTATTAGTTCTAGATAAATGTTTGCGTTACTAATTTCACTTAGCAGGCCTAGCCACTGCTCTTTCACCGCGTCTTTTTTTTCTCGCTTTGATCAGAACCGATTGTTCGCGTTGTTTTAGAACAGCAACAATGTATTCAAAAGTGTACGCACTCGATTATCGTTTAACAATTAATGCTCCGTCTTCTTTCCGCGCCGCATGTATTCAATGTTGAATTAACGATCGCATTAAAAAGACTTTCTCGACACTTTACATCTCTACTGTTAACGAGTAAGCTCGATATCCGAGGGAGCTGCACGGCGAGGTTCTAGGAAGCGAGAAAAGAACGAGGGCGACGTAAGAGACGGCCAGCGCCGCGCGTATCTTTCTTTGTTTTTTTTTGCAAACGTTTGTGGACATACAGGGGTGTAATTGGGCAGCGATTCGGATTGCACAGAGAATGTTAATGTAGCAGACCGGCGGGAAGGGAACTCTAACGAAACACACATACAGACGTCTGATGTGCAAATAGGAGCACGCAAATATACATGCGTCCGCAGCCACTTACCGAGGCACCGTTGGCGTAGGGACTTAAAAGCGCTTACAATTACCGATGTACATTCGCCGCGTCTCGCGAGCAGAACCGACTTCGCGATAAACAACGTTTTGCACGAGGCGACCGTCAATTCGGAGGGGGCTTGCCCGGACAACCGTGACATACGAAGACAATACGTGCTTTGAGCGAGGAGGAGGAAGATATATATAAAAAAAAAAAAAGAAGAAAAGGGGGCGAAAAATAGAAAAAGAAAAAAAAGATAGCATGGACCGCAGGACGCGATACACCGTAACGGGGGCGAGCTGCCATTTGGACGCAACAGGAAGGAAATAGAGGGTATATCGTTTATAGACGGGGCACTGTCGGAGGTGAAACCAAGTGCGCGGGTTGAGCGTGTCGCGAGCATGGCTAATGTATGAGTGTGACTACGATTATTCCCAAGTAAGGATATAGAAAATGGAAAACACAAAAAAAGATTTTTAGAATGCATTCTGCGTGAAATGAAATTCGGTTTTTTGTAGACGGTCGCTCGTGCGAGAGGATCATCACGTCTTTCGTTGCGACGACGAATAGTGTCATCGTGGTACGGAGAGTGTGACAGGACAAAAAAAAACCAAAAAAAAAAAATATACGAAAACGAAAAAAATCTGTACGAGAGTTCGTGCCACTCTATGTCATGTACATAAAAAACGGTGCGAATGAAAGAGAGAGAGTGTGTGTGTGTGTATGTGTGACGCGCAAAGTATGTATGAGACGCAGTATGGTAGAGGAAAGAAGAGAAATTTACATACAAATATGTGATGTGTATATACACTATATATGTATATGTATATATACATACATATATATATGTACGTATATACGTATGTATGTGTGTGTATATATATATGTATATACATATGAAAATATTGAGATATATTTGTAAATTCTGTTATCTGAATGCATTATAAATATTTTAACCTCCTGTAATGAAATATTTAATAAAAAACGTTACCAACCAACCCGTCTACGCTTTTCGTCGGTGCGTTTAGCATACACGCGGTTTCGGAGAAAGAAATGTACTATACTGATCGAGGTGTTATTGGTATTATTAGGGTTTACACATCTGTCGGCTCTTCGACCAGTGATAATTATCATTCGATGTTCATAGCTACTTGTTCACGTGCGATAATAGAGTACAAAGATTGTATTGTATTTTGATATAAAGAGAAGTCGGGACCTCGGTTAAAATGTCCATGGCGTCTTCTAAAATGCGTAGCATGATTGTTTAGAATTTAATACGCTAATATTATAATAATACTACTTAATATATTTGTATCAAATATTTCAGTTTGAATCAAAATTCAAAATCGAACTCTGCGAAGCACGGATGGTGCCGAGACAATGATCTCAAGATATGTGTTAAATAATATTATTCTATTCGGCAACAATATGTTCCCATAAATTTTGGTACTTCGCGCTCGATTATCTCGCAAATCATTGAGGATGGAATAGAATTGCTTGACTTGGACGGGGAAATATAATAGCGTGCTTGAACGCCTCGTGCGATTATTGCATGGCAGAATTTCAATGTCAACTTCGTTCCCTCGATGAAGCGCCCTTTCGATCAATTAATTTCTACGAGTTGCAGGGAAGTACAGTTGTGTTCCTACATCACGCGTGAGAAATTGTAACTAGGTATACCGAACATTTGTCGCCGCTATTTAAGAACCCCTAAGGAATTTGAGTAATAGAAATACGTAGCTCCATCCTAAGCGTGAAGGTGGGATCGAAATTTGCGGATCTCTGTAATTAATATTCCCACGAGAAATTCAAACCCGACGTTACATTGTTCCCTGCGAATTGAACAATTTTTGTACAAACAACCCTTGTTCTTCTATTCTCAATGGCTCGAAGCATAAATGCGTGCGTTGATTCAAGTCGGGCACACTGTACGCTCGGCGGAGATTCTATGTAGTATTAAGGAGTTCCAGATAGTATTCATAAGCAGGGGCGGCTCCGCGATGGGAGGGGTTCGAAGAAGCTCAACTTTCTTATAGATTTAACAAAAAGACTCGGTACGTTGCCATTCGTCGAGGCATGAATAGCTAACTGGTGTATTGTGCGCTGTACTGCAGAGGTCACAGTAATTTGTAATATCGACAAGCGACTCGACGTAAATGGAATAAGCACGATGTATCCTTTCATGTGATTAATAGAGAACTAATAAAATAGTCTGTACAGTAATTGCCACGTAACGAAAGTCTCCGCTTTATTTTTATAATCCGTTATCTCGCGGCGAAAGGCTCGTGTTTCCTTTTATCTACGGAAATGGAGGCGGGGGTCAGATAACTAATTGAATGGTTTCGATATCCAGTCGATTTTTTCGCAAGTTTCGTGTTCGTTTCTCTCGCACAAGAAGCATCCTAATATCGGCGAACGGATCATTAGAATTGGTACTTTTTTTTCTATATAAACTATTACCAAATTGAGTATTGCGAGTGCGATCGATCCGCAAGAGTTCCGTTACGTAAGAGTGGGCATGTATGGTCTAAAGTAAGCGGCACAGATCCGCGTTATGGTTCCACATGAAATTCGCTTACAGTTACATACGACGTGCACTTTTAAAGCCTCGTGAAAATATTGTAATTAGGTTGAACGAAAAGTGCCCCTCGTAAAATACGAATTCCAGTTCATCGAGTTAAATGTACGTGAGATTCGGCGTATTTTGTCACCGTATTAATCGGTCACAATAAATATGATTTTGGTCCAGCCGGAATGCTACTTAACAGGCTTAAACGCGTTAACCCTTATCGACATCTGTGCGGATGTGGTATGGTGCATTCGAGGAGATTCGTTAGGTTATAATTATACAAGTTTCCTGCGTACATTGTGACGTAGATGGCGCGATATAAACAGAACGTCTGGAATGCACGGTTAACGAACTTATTTTATTTTACAAGAATGTGCGTCCAATAGTGAGCCCCAATGCACTAAAACAAACTCTACTGCTGGGAGATACAGTTTAATTTTCCCTCCAGGCGATACTTAGAAATATACCAAGAAGAATAATGCAGGCACTGTATCTCTGTAATTAGTTAATCTAACGAAACTAATGTAGGTTTCAGATCTCATTAGGCGTGTTCTTGGATGGCGGTAGCGAACGGGACAGTAAACCGCTATCTTATCGGAACAAACGACCGAAGTATTCGCCATTAAGTTCGGAAGTATATCGTCCATCCTTGACCTAAAATTTATTTCTCAAAAAACAGTCCCCGCTCTCGAGCACTTTTCTATTCTTCTAACTTTATGCGCTACTCGAAACTGGCTACTCTCGAAATACCTCCAAGCTTTACCGTGCCATTGAATGACAAAGCCTGCGACGCAAGACGCTAAATCTAATTTCTATCCCTGTTACCGTCACACTGTAAGCTGCTGTTAAGTGGTAATTAGCAAGGGTCCTGTTTGGGTAACAGAGGATCGAGAGATGTACGAATCGAGCTGGCTGGAAAAGACAGCCACACGGAAGACGCATCCCATAACCACGGGCGAGAAAGATTGTAAGCGAGTCGCAGTGCATGCCACGTAGCGATAACTGGATGATCGCGCTATAACAGAAACGGCAGGAAGCTGCACGAAAAGGTCTCGCAACGTTTGGTCATTCTCCCTCGGGATTCGGTGGCAGTCGGACGCATTTGAAACCCCTTGACCTATCTGCTCGACGTCTTTACTCTGTTCTATCCGTGTCTACTTGCATTCCCCTGCTTCTAACATCCCGCACAGCCCATCCGCGGGGCCACTAATTCCTCCTCCGGCTATCTCCCGGAGCGTGCTTTAAGGGTTAAGGCAGAGAAGTAGGTGGGCTCGGTCGGAGGGAATCGTTCCCTCCCGGTGTCTGTCCGCGCGGTCTCGCGTAAGCTCCGCCGCGAGGAGTCGCCGTGTCACGCAGCGGGGTCGATCGGATCCGCGTACGAGAAAACAGGAGGCGGCAAAGTCGCGAGTTGGAGCGAGAAGGAGGATGGTATGGCCGGTCCCTGTCGCCACTAGCGCCACCTGGCCGCGATAAAGCGCGAGCAGCGGGAGGTAGGGGCACTGGGTGGCGGCAAGGGGGTGGGTATTGACGCGACTGCGCGATTACGTCGACGCGGTAGGGTAGAAAAGGGTAGCGATTCGCCAGCGGTGGGGAAGCTGCCGCTGGAGGGACAGAGAGAGGGAGTCGCGGAGACGAAGAGAAGGAGAGGACGGCCTGAAAAGCTCGGGCCAGGCTTGGGTTCGATCGCTCAATATTCATCCCTTGGCCGGACGAGAGCGCCCGAGAACAGCGGCTCCAGACGAGGGCACGAATCGACCCTTCCTTCCTTCCTTTGCGTCCTCGCCCGCGGAACTGTTCGATCGCGGCACTGTTCCACCAGAAGACGAACTAGATCAGCGGGAGGAAGCAGAACAGCCCGAGAAAGGGATTCGCACGTCAACATTCGTTGTGTAGCACGCGCGGGAGCTTGCGATCGCTCTCTGCAAATCTCGTACAAACGATCGGGATGGAGGGCAAGAAGGTCGAACAGTATTACAGCCCGCCGCCGCAGCTTGGCAAATGGGAAGGTTTTAGGGTCTTTTTATGGAACTCCGAGACTGGACAGTTTCTGGGACGCACAGGCGCTAGCTGGGGTAAGTCTCATCACTGGGATATTCTACTTCTCCCTTGTAGACAGAGTAGACTCGGCGAAGTGAGATTCGATTAAGTTCGCGGTGAAAAGTGCAACCTTCCCCGCATCCATTCCTCCGATTACGTAATTTCGGGAACTCCTTCGTAGATACAGCCAGAGCGGAACGTCTCGATCAATTCCAGGGCGCGTGAGGCATTTGGGTGTCGGGTGCTCGTGAAGATTCGTAGAGTAAATCCCTCGCGAAACGGCCCGTCGTGTTTCTCGTGCTTTCTGCAAAGATACCGCGGCAAAGGGAGCAAAGTCTAGTTCGCGATAGAGATACGGTCGATTGATGTTTAAACCTAATCCCATATCGTTTCTGACGTAAAGTGTCGCAATGTACGCGGCCACTGCAGCCCACTGGCGGTGTCATATACATGCAAAGAACTTTCCTGCTGCATTCATACGCGTGCAGGCGTCCTGATTGTAGTTAAATCGATTCACCCTTCCTGGGGTGGGGGCTAATTTTCACAGACACAATTTTTTAGCACTTGGTCGTAACGAAACTGTCGGAATCACGTACAATCTGCTGCAGAAGCGTCTGCATCGCGAAGCTAATGATTTTACTGCCGGCAGAGTCTCGGTCAGACCCGCTGGTTTTTCATTCGCCACGGAGGAATAACAATTTCAACATCCTCGCAGGATATTCACGTCGGACGGTTCATTAGCGAAAGGCTTTTTGTATTCGAGCGCACGGGAAGAGTGTGTTAATATAGACGTTTCGTTTTATCTAACGCCGCGTGCGTCCTGCTCTGATAAAGTCGGCATTATTTTATTCCCCTCGTAATATCTTTGTTTGTACGGCGGAACTTCAAGCTTTCCGACTGGGCCTCTAAGAGGAATACACAGAGGGGCGGAAACCCTTGGCGACTTCCATTGCCCTATTTCTGCCCCTCGAGACGCGGAGCTGTAGAAGAGAAAACCCAGTCGAACCGCAAAGTATTCCAGCTTCAATTTCGATTCCACAAATAATCCTACGTGGAACCAGAAGTTCGATGCTATTATACTTTAAACTGATTTGTGCGGAGCAATCGTGGGGGTGATTTTGCAGGGGAAAAGTAATTCAGTGGGAGTTGTATCATAGTTAATCACAACACTAATATAGTGCTCTGCGATATCGTGCTTGGATTTTTTTTAACGAGCAACGAATTTCTCTACAGTATCGCCTGTTATGTAATATACTTACTTGCGGAAAGACCCGCTCGCTAAGGACCCATTGCTGTGCTATATTCGGTGGAATCGATTGAACCTGAAATTCTAATGACAGTTATGCAATGCTGTCTGATAATTTCTTGCTAAATGATCGATGGGTAGTTTGTACGGTTGCATGGAGAATTTAATTCTCCTGGGGAACAGTGCGCCGATAGCCCTTCAGGACTTTCAGAGTGCCTACTTCGCGAAGCTTGCGTTTCTGCATAGCTATGAACCGATCAATAGGAAATTTCGAACACTCGATGTGACTGAAGCTTCATATAAATAAGGTCGGCGTGTAGACTACATTAGCATTAAGTCGATCGTACGTCACGAAATCGTGATTCCATTGCAAATCGTTCACCGATCACGAGTTAATACGTGGCCAACGTTCTACGATCGTTCAGCGAATACTTTTGCTCGCATAGTGATTCACTAGGAAGCTTCTCGTGTAACTTGGAAAGTTTCTCTTCAAATAATTCACCCTTCACGTTTGTTTGTATTTTTTTTTTTTTTTTTGCACATTTGGAGAGTCGAATAATTTAGTGAAAATGAAAAACACTTCCCTCGTAGTTGCAAATTCGATCTGTAATATAATTGTTGCACAGATCACCAGATCGCTGTTTTCGTTTCACTTAAAAGATTAGGCGAGCATCGCGTTGCATACTTAGCTGACTCCTTGTCACAAGTAATGTCTTGATATCCTCAGTGTTAATGAATCATATAACTTGCCCAGCTTTCAGCAGATTCGAGATTAAAAATACAACTGTCTGCTTAAATTCTTCCACGATCGGGGGCTTTAATTAATGCCACGAGTAAATTGACGTCTCCACCTTATCGCTTATCAGCAGAGGTGTAACGTTAAAAAATCATTTTTGTAAGCTCGGTGGCATTCGTGACTCGACCATTCTCTTGCAAAAAATAAACCGATTTTGGAGTCTCGCATTTATATTTGCAGGCAGCTAATGTATTTGCCTTTGGTAGCTGTAATCCTCCGACGTCCTGCTGCCTGTCCTTCCCTACTCCTGAGGTTCATCGATTTCCACCAGAATCGATGGAACCCAATGGTGTCGCAATTCTGGAGAATTAGCTTCCTTTGATTTTATACGATTCACTCGTTCGTGACATGGATTCCTGTCGAACAGTATTATCTATTTAATATAATTTGAATTTCGACCGTAAGAATTGTTCTAAATAGAAGAGATGATCGGCACAGTGGTCCGGTCTGTTAAATAATTAAATAAAAGCTATTTTGCAATTTTTAGAATTTTTTATCAAATTCCAACGTTTCGGTCAGTGATTATGCACGTTCCCAGCAATGAACGTGATAACTGTTTAAAGGAAAAAAATTATTGTATAAAAGCAAACGCAGTATTTTTTCCTTTTATCTAACTTTCCTTGAAAATGGTCATAATCACTGATCGAAACTTTGGGATTTGATAAAAATTCTCAAAATTGCAAAATACCTTTTATTTAATTATTTAATAGACCGAACCAGGGTGCCGAGATTATCTCTTCTAATTAGTATTACTTATTGTATAAATGATGTTGGATGCAAGTAGACGTTACACTTTCCTTTATTTTCGTTCATTAAATTTGTATATTTTGGAAAAATCTCTACTTTTTGTGGGAAAGAAATTCTTCTAAAAAAATAAAATCCTTTTGGCCGTTTTCTATAAATCATTCAGATACGGGCGAAATTTTTATTTAAATAAAATTTCGAGTAATGAATAAAAGTTACAAAAAAATCATCATTCGTTTGTTAACCCAAGTTAACTTTACAAATAAATCGTCATTCGTTTACAAATAAAGTTAACTTGGGTTAACAAACGAATGACGACTTTTTTTGTGACTTTTATTCATTACTCGAAATTTTATTTAAATAAAAATATCGCCCGTCTCTGAATGATTTATAGAAAACGGCCAAAATGATTTTATTTTTGTAGAAGAATTTCTTTCCCACAAAAACTAAAGAGATTTTTACAAAACATACAAATACACACATGAATATTTTTTAAAAATCTAATTCGTTATTCGCAATTTTATTTATATAAAAATTTTGCCATCTCTGAAACCATTCAGGTTACAGGATATTGGATATTACCTTTCGACGTGATAAATATCGGCATTCAAAATGCAAAATATATATTTGAAAAGTTTCTAATTGGTGGCACTTTATTGTTGCCTAAAAATAGGCGCCCACGAGAGGTTTTTTAAGTTCGCCAGCTGAAATATCCACCGTTCTTCTATTTATAAAATGTATTGATCTACTACAAGAGGCTGTATGAGAAGTGTAACACATAACCAGGCATTTCTTGATTTTCCCTTTTAAGCGCGGTATGGAGTGTACGAAATAAAAATTCATAAAGTGCGTTTCAACAAAATTCTCAGCATATAAATTTATTTAAACACTATCTCCTTTTGCTGCGCGAATTGTGCAGAAGTGTAATTGCAAAGGAATAATTAGTAGGAGTTTTTCTAAGCCTTCTAATAGCACTCTGTCGCATAACAGAAAGTACCTATCCGTTTCAAGTAGTCACATCCGAAATAGACCAGACCAATCGATGAAGGAGTTACCGAGGTAATGTGCAATTCTGCATGCCTGAAAGTAGGCTTCTGCTCGGAGTGCAAATTTCATTTCATTTACGTTCGAACGCGACTGGTCATTGTGGTCGCTGTAGTAACGTAACATTTTCACGGTTTTTCGAGATATCGATCACTCTCTACGCGGAATGCGGCGGCGCCACAAACTTAGAAGCCACCGCGGTTCTTTCATGAAGTAGGTCATTGATATTGTTGCATCTACGTTTAAATCTCTGTAAGGAAATTGCACCCTCTGTGGCGTGTGCGCCATTGTTTTATCTCGGCGATAAGCAGATAATTTTACAGCAACAAACAGGGACTAACAAAATTTTTCAACGCCGAGTTTTCAATATCAAAGTCATTTAAATTCCGTAGAATTAATATTAAGCTAAAACAAAGTATTTCTTAAAAAAAAAGTAGAGTAAAATTAGCCGAATAAGAAAAGATCAAAATTTTTTTATTTACAGTGTTCTTTCCACTCGAAATATGCTTGCAAACGTGATTGGGGTGGAACAGGAAATATCGTAATGCCAATAAACTTCATACTTCGTATTAGAAGTTAATAATGTCCTTTTTCTGTAATTTTAGAGTAAGTCCTGCTTTTCCTTGTGGTAATTTAAAATCATTTTATTGCGTTCGTTTAAAGAAATGTTGCGTAATATATTTAGCGAAGGAGCTATGCTTCGCTTCGAGCAAGTAGATTACAATAAATGGGCAAAGTGGCAGGCGCGTTTGGCGAGAGACGCTAAAATGGGCGACCAGCAATCGGAAGAAAGCTGAGAGCACGTAAGTCTTTCTCGAACGAGGGTAAGACCGATAGGGTTGGTTCAGACGGAGCGGTACGTAATCCGACAATACGGATATTTGTACAACGTAGGGAGCCACGCACATAGGGATCAATAACCTACTCTGCTTTTTCTCGTACTACGCGACAGTTGGGGTCGTAGGCACCGTTTGTTAGTGCTTAGGCTCTTCTTTCAGGCGTCGTTTCATTCTTCGTACGCGGCCAACCCTACTCTTTCAATGCCCCGCACGCTCCACCGTCGGAATTTCTTTATACGCCCAGCTTACGTTAGTATTGATTGCTAGGATAAGCAGAAATACAATTCTGGAGACGGCAAATTAGATAAAAGTTACAATCGAGGACCTCGCAGCAATAGGGGTGCAGCTCCATCTTTACCAACGTCGAGAAAGTTAGGAAAAACTTTTTACAAAATTATTGCTTTGACTCAACATTGAAAAGAGAACACTGATTGTGAAATATATGTATTTGCACGCAATAAGTAGTAGTTATTGAATTGATAAGTTTTTATTTCTGTTTTTGGCGAGTTTTTCAAATCTGGGGCTGCCTAAAACAAAAATAGGCGTTGCACGAAACAGTAATGGGTGAGGGTTCAAAATTTGCAAGAAATTGCTCATTTGTTATCGGATTAAAAGAGTAGAATTTTTTTACGTATATTACACGTCGTAACTCAAAAACTGTCAAAAATGGAGTTCCTCTCTTGCTGCAAGGTCATTTAATGTATACAAGCATAAGATGGTGTGACGAAATAATTGAATTATATACAATGTAATATATTAGGATTCATAAAAATATTACGAATGATTTTAATATATAATTAACCGACATCTGCCTATACTTCACTGACATGCGATAGTTTGCTTCAGTTTATTTGAAGCAGAGTTGGGCAAAATGTAATCTATAATTACAACTTACAAATTAGGATTAAAATGTAATGGTGTAGTTGATTACACATTATTTTCTGTAATCGTTCATTTAGGTAGTTGACGAAACCAAATGGTCAACTACCTAATCAACGATTACGGAAAATAATGTGTAATCAACTATACAATTACATTTTAATCCTAATTTGTAAGTTGTAATTAGATTACATTTTGCCCAACTCTGATTTGAAGTGACAACCTGATTCTAATGTTAGTGTTGTATACAAATGCGATTATTTCTGTGCGATGTGAACAATGACTTTGACAGTGAGTCATCTGTGCGTATGCAAATACACGCAGAGACACTGGTACCACGGTCTGGAGGTAGTCCAAGGTCAGAATCCCATAATTATGGAATTGTTTCACGTGCAGTTGATTATCAGTTGTTTAGCATTCCGAGCGAGCTATAAAATCGTTTCTTTCCTTGAGCAAATCACTGCGATCCAAATTCAATGTCACATTTGAAAAAATCAATTTCTATTAATTTATCACTTATGCAATTTTTACTAATTTGTCACATTTTATAAAGAAATTTTGACGGTAATAAATAGCAGTGTCCAACACGAATTTTTGTCCGCAATATCCGCTGGGTGATTCTTGTAGAGTTGTTTACCCTGAACACCAATCCGCAAGCAGAATTGCTCTATCACCCCCAGTTTCCGAGAAATTCGGTTTTAAAAAAAAATGCAAATTTTCAAATTTGAACATCTTTTGTGTTCAAACAGTAATACTTATTCGGTTGCTTGAGCCGTCAAATTATTCTATGAACTATCGCGAACATAATGATATAAGTATTTATTGAATTATAAACATTTAAATATATTTAAACAACGATCAAATGGAAAAGGACACCTGAAATGCACTAATTTTTGCAGATATATTTCTATAAATTTCAAAAACTAAGGGTCTAGGAGAAAATCTAATTACTCCACGCGACGCAGCAGACATTTTTCCTCCGGAAACCATCAGCAGAAGTGGTAAAACACCTTTTTTGTACAATACAGGAACAAAAGAGTTTCGCAAAACATGCGGCGCCGACAGTGGTAGTCAATGGCGCGTGGGCCGCTCAGCGTCACAGAATCGCGTAGCGCGCGTGACTACCACTGTCCGCGCCGCACGTTTTGCCAAACTCTTTCGTTTCTGTATTGAAAACAAGAGGTGTTTTACCAATTCTGCTGATGGTTTCCGAATGAAAATTTTCTGCTGCGTCGCGTGGAGTAGTCAGATTTTCTCCTAAACCCTTAGTTATTGAAATATATAGAAAGATATCAGCGAAAATTGGTACATTTCGGGTGTCTTTTTCCAGTTGATCGTTGTTTAAACATATTTAAATGTTTATAATTCAATAATAACTGATATCGTTGTGTTTGAGAGGATTCATAGAATAAATATTACTGTTTCGACACAAAAAATGTTCAAAATTGAAAATTTGCAATTTTTTTCAAAATCAAATTTTTCGAAAACTCAGGTTGACGGCAACAAACGGTTTGCGGATTCGTTTTCAGCGCACAAGAATCTATAAGAAAAAAAAGTTAAATTTTGTTGGACAGTGTAGTCAACGCCTACAGAGGTGTTTCCTAAATTATACCACGTTCCATTGGATAAGTTTTAATGGATAAGAAGTAGGAATATACATTACAGATTTATCTTCATTAAAATAACGTCACTATTATATACTTATTTCGCTAAGTGCGCATATTGCAAATGACAGACCTTTTTTGCTTACACTTTGAAAGTTTAGTTTCGACATATAAATACAAATGACATTTTTCAATATCCTCAGTCCATTGTACGTAAAAACAAATACCGAACTGCAGAACAATAGCAGCAATATTGTTGAAAAAGCTTATGATATAACAATGTCGCCTCTGCTATGTAACGGAAGAGCAGGGTGGGGCATGTGATTGGGATTTCATGCGAACACATCGGCTAACTAATTAGCGTTTTCAATTAGTGCTGCGAGTCCGTTGCATATTAATGTAGTTGTAACAAATGGCACAGTTCTTCGAGGACAGATTGCTCGTAGCGCATATTCGTGAACGATTCTTATAACAAACGCTTGTGGCATTGCTTACTCAATACCAATTCAGGCCAATTAGAACTCGGATTGTAATTGCCATGATGCCCTAGACTTCGGTTGCTGCGTGTGCCCACAAAAGGAGTTATTGCGACGGAGCGATTGTTTCGATAGATAATTGGCTGCAGGGTCACAGATTCGCACGTTTTCTGGAAAACTTCTTCTTCTGGTAGGCTTTGAAGAGTTGCCAACGGAAACGACTATCGCAAATTTTACCCTAAGGGTGCACCGATTTGTAGATAGGTTCTTTTACAAAATTCGTTAAAACGATTTCGTCGGATGTTGAAAAGAAATTAAGTAAAGAATCCGTTTAATGTTTGGCATGGAATACTTGCAAAACACTATTGGGATCTGTCTCCTCTTTTCATCTCCACCACTATAATTTGTTATTTTTCCATTGCAGCCAAGATCCTGTTATTCTACGTCATTTTCTATGCGGTGCTGGCTGGTTTCTTCGGAGCAATGTTGACTGTATTCTACCAGACGTTAGATCCGAACCAGCCGAAATGGCAACTGGATGCTTCTCTGATCGGAAGCAACCCTGGACTTGGCTTCAGGCCCATGCCTCCCGCCAGCAATGTAGAGAGTACTTTGATTTGGTACAAAGCTAGCGACGAGGGAAACTTCTTGCACTGGACTAAGGAACTGGACAAGTTCCTCGAAGGTAATTCATTTCTCTTATGAAGCATTCAGACAGGGGCGGATTTAGATATTTGCCGCCTAAAGGCGGTAAGCCGCAAAGTATTAATTTGAAAGAGTTGAGACAATTTTGAAAATAATTCAATATTTATTATTGCTAATTTGCTAGATAAAAATAAGGGAATTGTTTTTAAAGTTGTCTCAAGCCTCTGTGTTTAAATGTTCGCAATTTCTTTCGCCCAAAAGTCGCTGCCCCCTTTGCCGCCCCTACTTAGCCTATATATACATCCCCACCTGGATTCAAATTCCTTTCGATTCTCTTACTTAATTGCTAATAACAAAACCCAAAATTATGCTACATCCATTTCTGAAAATACCTCTTTAACTTGAGCATATACGTACACTAACCCATCTAATGTAATTAAATTTGTATGCATACATTCTTTTGCTCCCTTCTTTCTTCCTGTCATTATTTTCCGTTCATATTGCGACAGCATTCCCATAGATATATTACGACGCTAATATTAACCGATAAGCAAGAAAAGCTTCTTCGTGTTAACGAGCCAGTTACGTCAGGCGCCCGTTAAATCTGGTCAAGGTGACACCAATCTTCGGATCAGTGTTTCAGTGCCTTTTGACTCGATGCTTCTTTATTCCTGAATATATACCTATATATATATATTTTAAACAACTTAGGCAATATCTGTTTGCATTTCATTTCGTCGATGTTTTGCGCTTACATGGCCTCTGTAAGATCTTCTGTTCAAATCAAGATCATAACGCAAGGTGTTAATTCCGGGTTTCTCTAGAATATCAGAAACCCGCTGGTGGAACAAATGGCGCCCAGCAGAGGATGATTTGCGACTACGGGAAACCACCAGCGCCTGGCAAAGTCTGCGACGTCGACATGGCGCAGTGGGGACAGTGCACGAAGCAAAACAAATATGGCTACAATAAATCCGCTCCTTGCATTTTCTTGAAGCTGAACAAGGTATGTACTTGCGCAAACGTGGTCTCTTAGAACGTAACAGTCACGGCTCGTAAACGGCCACTCTTACTCGTTCACGTTGCTATTCTACTTACGGATTCTGCCTTAAATAACTCCGTTAACAGTTCCGTGTATCATTGATTCTGAAAGTGTAACGCGTTACTTATTCTTCCAAAGCTTCCATTGCACGGCATAATGTATTCCCCACAGTGGCGTACTCAGGATTTAATCTTGAGGAGAGCCGAGTTGAGTGGATGAAAATATTTTCAGAGCAAATTCATTAAAATTCATTAGGGGATTAAAAAATTTATTTAAAGATTAAATTCCAGTTCTCTTTTCTTTTGTACAAAGTCCCTTCTTTGGGGGTGCCAGGGCCCCTTGGCCCTCCCTGTGGGTGCGCTACTGCAGGGATGCACAGGGAGCTGTTTTTAGCGCCTAGCTGCGAGCAACCCGTCTGTGCCGTTGCTAAGGTTAGAGTCGGTGAGGCGAACTGCGGTAGTGTACGTGCATTTGGTGTGACTTGAACCCAGCTATATACACTACTGCAGCTCTCCTCACCGATTCTAACCTTAGCAACGGGACAGGCGGGTTGCTCGCAGCTAGGCGCTAAAAACGGCTCCCTGTGCACCCCTGCGCTACTGATTCCCAAAGAACATGTATTTTATTTATATTTATATTGCAGTGATAGGTTTATATTCAGAGATGTTCTAAAGGTGTTCCGGGCAAAAGTGCGAATACTTTCCTAAATTCAATTACATCAGGATAAAGGAAGCAGGGGATGATTGTATACGGATAATTGTAATTGCAGATATTCGGTTGGAAGCCTGTATATTACAACGATACAAAGAATCTACCAGAGACTATGCCAGCCGATCTTCGGGAGCACATAAAGCAAGAAGCAGAAAACCACAGAGTGGAAACCGTTTGGGTGTCGTGCGCTGGTGAAAATCCAGCTGATGTTGAGAACATGGGCGCGATTCAGTACATTCCGCGCCGTGGCTTTCCTGGCTTCTATTTCCCCTTCACAAACACCCCAGGATACCTTAGCCCCCTCGTAGCTGTTTTCTTCGAGAGGCCTAAATGTAAGTATATAGGGACACAAGTAAAATTAAGCCAGGGATCCAACTGGAAGCTAAGCTAAGCTATGCTAGGTTATGCTAATAACGCTATGCTATGCTAAGTTATGCTAATTACGCTATGCTATGCTATATTATGCTAAGCTATGCTATGCTATGCCTGGCTGTGCTATCAAACATAACACAGCTTAGCTTAGCTTTCGGTGGAATCGGTTCTAAAAAAATTAATTGAAGCTAACTTTTTAAAACTTAGCATAGCATAGCATAGTCTAGTTTAGCTTCCAAATGGATTCCCGGCTTGAACTATAAATGACAGAAGCAAAAGCAATTTGTTGTTTGAATGAAGTTAATTGTAGTAGAATACATTACAAGCTGATACCACTGTCCAACAAAATTGAACTTTTTTCCTGTACTGTAACATTCAATAGCCGTTTCTTATAGATTATTGTGCGCTGAAAACAAATCCGCAAACCGTTTGTCACCATCATCCTCAGTTTTCGAGAAATTCGATTTTTAAAAAATTGCAAATTTTCAATTTTGAACATTTTTTGTGTCGAAACAGTAATATTTATTCTATGAATCCTCCCAAACACAACGATATCAGTTATTATTGAATTATAAACATTTAAATATGTTTAAACAACGATCAAAGGGAAAGGGACACCCGAAATGTACTAATTTTCGCTGATATCTTTCTATATATTTCAAAAACTAAGGGTCAGGAATAAAATCTAACTACTCCACGCGATGCAGCAGACATTTTTGCTCCGGAAACCATCAGCAGAAGTGGTAAAACATCTCTTGTTTTTAATACAGAAACGAAAGAGTTTGGCAAAACGTGCGGCGCGGCCAGTGGTAGTCACGCGCGTTACGCGATTCTGTGACGCTGACCGGCCCACGCGCCATTGACTACCACTGTCGGCGCCGCATGTTTTGCGAAACTCTTTTGTTCCTGTATTGTACAAAAAAGGTGTTTTACCACTTCTGTTGATGGTTTCCGGGAGAAAAATGTCTGCTGCATCGCGTGGAGTAGTTAGATTTTCTCCTAGACCCTTAGTTTTTGAAATTTATAGAAATATATCTGCAAAAATTGGTGCATTTCAGGTGTCCTTTTCCATTTGATCGTTGTTTAAACATACTTATATGTTCATAATACACCAATAACTTATATCGTTGTATTCGGGAGGGTTTATAGAATAATTTGACGCGACAAGCAACCGAATAACTATTACTGTTTGAACACAAAAGATGTTCAAATTTGAAAAATTGCATTTTTTTTAAAAAAAATCGAATTTCTCGATAACTGAAGGTGATAGAGCAATCCTGCTTGCGGATTGGTGTTCAGGGCAAACAACTCTACAAGAATCACCCAGCGGATATTGCGGACCAAAATTCGCGTTGGACAGTGTACCTACTTACAACTGTACTGTTTAATGGCGGATGAAATGCTTCAAGCTTTGTTGGAATGATTCTACGTTTGCCTTTGACAAATGTGGAATTTTACAGATGGTGTGCTGATCAACATCGAGTGCAAGGCTTGGGCGCACAACATCATCCACGACAGATTCGAGAGGCGCGGTTCAGTACACTTCGAGCTAATGGTGGATTAAGCGCGCCGCTTGCCACCTTTTGCAAGACCACTACCAACTGCGTCCAACAAAAAGTAGGAGGGAAGGAGAATAAGAGAAATTTCTTTTTTAATCAATCTCGCTGGCGAATCGTGACCACTCCTTCTTTCCTCCGGTTTCCTCTGCCGACGGCACTGCTCTAACCGCGTTTATTCTCGTCGTATTACCGTAGATCCGTCAGATGCTCACGCTCATCTCTCCATCGTGCTCATCCTCGCAAGTGTTTCTCCTCATTGTGATGTTCGTCGCCGTTCCTCATCGTCGCGCTTCTAACTACCACCGAGAAGAGTCGTTACTCGAAATAATCGTCACTCGTATACTCGTTTCATTCATCGTGCGCGATTTACTCTGTGAGCCGACGCGACGCGTATATCGCCGCGCGATCACCGTCGTCGCTTCCACGGGCAAACGGCTCGTCACAGAACGGTGGAGCGGGATCAGGGAAATTGGCCATACACAAGCTGTACACACGTGACGATACATACACGTATGTGTCGGGATGCACAAAAGAAGAAACAAAAAAACAAAAAAAACGAACAGTTCAGCGGAATAATTCTGCACAAAAAGAGCGGCGATAATGCCTTCTTTCCATCGGGGGTGAAAGGGAGTGGTCGGACTGTCGGGATCTAAACATCGTTCGGGGTATACGTTGGAGCGCGCAAGAGGTTTCCCTTACTTCTTTGCTCCTCTCGCGAGTCTTTCGCTTTTCGTCGTGTTCCCTTTTCTGTTCTTTGGTCTCGTTGCAGGCTTTAGGGCGCGTGTAACGTTCGTTTCGTTAATTTTTCTCGAACTCGTTGGTACTCGCCTAGTTGACGAGACCGCTAACGTGTAGGGTACACCGAGGATAATTGATACTCTTAGTTCGTGCCACGTAGACGTATTGAAAGAGAAAGAAAAGAAGAAAAAAATGTTAGTCTCCTTACACCCGTCGGTGCGGTGCACCCGGCACGGTGGAACTTTTGATTTCGAATTCCACGAAGAAGCTCTCGGACACAGCTCTCGGGCGAATCATCATCGAAAGTTCCGCCATCCCGGGCTGAAGGCTGGGGGATGTTCGAAGAATCGAAATTCGTGCGGAATGGATGGAAGCGAAGAACGCAGTCTGTTGCGCGTGATGTTTGCCAATGAACTCGTTGGGATGGAAGAGCGTGAAATTAACTGAACTGTACCGACTGCCTCGCGCGGTGGGACTTTTCATTTAGGATCCTGTGGCCCCTGTAATGTTTCTAACACGTTTCTCTCAATGGCAGGAAGAAATGTGTTACGAATTTGTTAGCAGGGCCCACGCTACCAGGGCGGGTAGCCCTTGGATTTTAATTTAAAGTTCCGCCGAATGGAGGTAGGCTGTTGACGCTGCGTTGTACAGAGCGAGCATAATTAATGGTGGTAACGAAAATTGGATTGCGAATTGATTTCTCATTGGTCTAGTGAAAAGTATTAATCGGCGATGAAAGTGATTACTATCCATCACCGTCGAGAGCTTAAAGTGAAGCGAAGGGAAGCAATGGCTAAGTTTTAACTCATCTGTTTCGTTGTATTTGTACATATATATATTTGAAAAATGTCACTTTCTTCGAATTGCTCAACTATGTTAAAAGGCGAGAAGAGTTTTAAATCGCCGATGTTTACCCAATTGACGAATGAACGCAGCACCAAGAATCAACTCGTGCTGTTACCGCCATTATCTTCGGTATGCGCATTATACGTAGAGAATTGAGAGCCAACGAGGGTTCAGTCAGAGAGGTACAGAAATCACGAGGGATTTCGATTTGTCGAGGAGCAGCGCGCAGATTTGCACGGGAAAAGTTTAATCAGCCTAGTGATAACCGTACGACAACCGTATGGAATATGTATTTATGATTATATTGTACCGCATGATAATATCTAGCGCTAGTCCACACAATCGTATAGTCGATAGGTTGTATCATACAGTCTGGAGATCAGAGGAGTTATGTTCTGTTTTAGCGGTACTTCGTTTACAAAGTACATCTTTCTTTACCGAATCTGAACGCTTTACTCTGAATTATAATTGCCGGTTCTTCGTGCTCGATAACAAGGTATCTGCCCCGACGTTTCACGCACTTCGGCTTCTTATTTCGGATAAGCTTTCTTTCTCACGGCTGAAGCAGTGTGTCTTTAGCGCTCCTCAGTTCTAGATTCTATACATTGCGAAACACGGCAGAGGAGCACATTCAGTCGTCCCTTCCTTTTTCTTTCACGACGACCATTCGCGTCGTGTACTTAAGGCGAAACATGGAATGTGTCCGGCCCCTGATCTCCCGTCTTTGTGGCTTGTACTTAGAAACAAAGCTGGTTGTCCCGAGAGCTTGTTCGTTTTTCAAATGACAGCGTTTGCGCGCGGTGGTCGTCGCCCCTTCACATCTGGATCTTTACCTAGCGGTAATACCCTCGCTTGGACCTTCCACGGAAGAAGAGCGAGACTGGGGAGGCTGGGGCTTACGTCACGAGAACACTAATCAAACACCAAGGAGCTTGTTCCTTGACGGTGATTCCCAAACGCTTCTACGTTCACTACCAAAAATCGTACTGCCAAATATGTTCACTACCCAAATATAATCTGTTACCTGTTACACACGCGCTGTTTGTTCTCAGATATTTTATTGGGAATTTTACGATTCGTTGCGTTCTTCTTTTTTTATGTATTATTTCACACACACACACACACACACACACAAACACGTTGCGCGATACGGTGCAGAATCCACAGATGGCCAATCGACTCTTGGTACTTAATAATTAATCTTCCTTTGGGATCGATATCGGACAACGATCAATTCTGGCGGAGCGAACGATCGGCGCTCGCGCGTCCACGAGAACTGTCCGGCAGCTGGTTAACGAAGCCGAGGCGGATGATCCTTCGCTTTCGGTCGGATGGACGAGAAACCATGGTACAAAGGGCGATAGAACGGCCGATCCGAGCGGGCGGCGACTTCAACTGTGAGCGCTGCCGGAAGAAATCAGTAATTTCATTGCTATTCATTAATCGACGTAACGAGCGATTGTTATTATTATTTTTCTTGGGTCCTCGCCCGGAGCAATGTTGAAATAAGAAAAAAAAAAAAAACTTAACATAGATTAATCGTCGATGACACTATTAACTTTTAAGAAAAAAAAAAAAAAAAAATGAAGGAAAGGGAGAAGGTAGAGTGCATCGGAAGAGAAGGAAGCGGATGAGGAGAAGGAAGAAGACACTGACAGTGATGATGATGAATCACGCGTTGGCGCTGTAACGTACTATTAGGAATTATTACACGTGTATCCAGTGCACCGATCGAGAGCGATTACATACAAGTATATTCGTCGTTGCGAAAGAGCTGTTTCTAGTAACGAACATCCGTTGTTGAATTATAAGAATCGGGGCTTCGTGCAAGCGCGGAAGAGAGCGAGCGAGTTGAAGGGAGCTTGACACTGAAGGAGACTACTAGTCACGAATCAGATTCGGTCGGGTAACGTGCTTAAAGTTTCTTAGACGGCCGTATGAGACGTTCGCTTTTCGAGGGCAAACGGGCGAGCTGCGATGGGGCTGGGTAGAGAGCTGGCGGGTATTAGGTGCTTGTTATTCAAACCGGTGGTAAAATACAGTGTACTTCGCTATCCTGCAAGCTACGTTCGTTTTCTAGAGTTTACTTGGAACGTGTTTCCTGTGTGATAACTGTTAACTCAATTAGCACTTTAAGTATGAACGTGAAAAACTTATGCGTATGGAGATAGGGTGAACATTTTGTTTGAAACCGGAACATCGCGGAACTGTAAGCTGTAAAGTGTGATTAAAGACGCGTCAAGTGTGTATGAGATTATACCGACACGGTGTACAGGCAGTAACGATACTCTACCCGTGTACGGTTACGCGTAGAAACGTGCGCGTCGTTACTGATCGTACGCCATGAACACAACTGAGATATTACTACCCATGACAATGTTATCGTAACCTCCGAGTAGCCGGTAATGTTAGCGAAATTTCGGCAGAACTCGTGGTAACCTACGAAACATGGCCGCTAAGGAAGGAACAATGGATAACAGAGACGCTGTTCTAGCTAAGATAATTAATCTTAGTACGTAAGTTTAAGTGGGTCTCGTATATTATAACGTATATATGCATGCATACCCGTTCTATACTATTCCGTAAATTATCGAACGACACACAAGCGTATAAGCTATTGTCCTATGTACATGCGTCGAAGACATTAATGTAAAACGATACGTGCATAGGTTATGTTCATCAGAAAACAGGAGGCGAACCGATAAAGAGGGGCTAATAGATTCTGGCGACAGAACAGCCGATAAGACGGGAGAATTATATTCGATATACATATAAATGTTGTGATCACCGAGTGGTATCGAATTTCCTCTATCGAAACACCGTGTCGTTAGTTCTTAGACTTATGTTTACGCCCTCTCCCCAAGCCAACGATTTTTAGCCTCCGAACTTGAACACGAAATTAACCATGGAATTGTTAAAATTCAGGCATACCTTGCTACACGAATCAGCTACAGGGGACAAGAGGAAATCTACTGGCTTTGCTCAGGCTTGGCAAGTGAACGCGACGCCGCGACTTGGTGTTCCGATAAAGGGGGCTGGCGTTTAAAGAAGTCAGACTTATGACCACCACCCACCGCTGCACTTACTTTCTACGCCATTTGCGACTTTCTATTGTACGGGGAAGAGGTTCATCAGAAGAAGCTAACCGAACGTGATATAAACGGAGTTTGGGAAGTTGTTTAAAAAAAGAGGAATAAGAAAAAAGAGTAGCGAAGTATCCCGCCTTGCAATTAGGGGCAATACTCTACAGATGTAAGACGTTATGAAAGCATTTATGCCGCGACACAGGAACTCGATCCTCTGTCGATCAATGAAACTGTACCCCAGACTACGAGGACTCGAACTTAGCGTAGATCATGATCACTGTGAACTCTGGCGTTCCAAGATGTATCGCTTTTGAATCTTCGTGTACCTAAACTTGTTGTTATCGATTAAGAGAATTATAATGAGCGTAGACCTATTATGACGGCGTTAAGTATTAGATCTTTGAGATATCGTTGATAACGTATGATTTACGGCAACCGGCTGCTGCCGAGATGAAACGACCGAAGATCGTTTCACCTCGCGGCAGCTCAGAATTCCACGAAGCTGAAACACCGATCGTTACATCGCGGCTTGTTCATTGCGATCAATCTGAACTGTAAATAATTAATAACTGGACGGGAAATGGGATTGGTAACGATTTCGAGCTTGCCTCCGATTCTTTTGCGGACTCTTTGCGTGTAAGAGAAAGAACCGAGAACGACTTGAATTAAGATTACGGGTGACCTTCAATTTATCGAAGCGACCGTAGAAACAAACGAACGATTGTTGGCATTCTCGTGTCACACGAGTCTGCCGTAGCTAAACGACACTCGCGGCATGCGTCTCCACGTAGAATACCGAGAAACAAGCAACCGTGAACGAATTACGGCATTTCGAGCAGCACCAACTCCGAGAAGCTTCTCTCCCAACGGCTTTTAATACCGACAAGCTCTCGATCCGATCTCATTGTGATATCGCCATCGATTTCGAACCACGAACGTTAATTTTAGCAGCAAGATCTTTAAGCATGGACACCTTGTAATGACTCAAGATGATATGGTATGGCTGTTGACATCATTATGCTTGAAATGTGTTATGAAAAATAAACAGAATGTACAAAAAAAAAACTCAGCGGTATGGTTTTACTGTCAGTGTTAGACAAAACAGGGGAATGAGAATAATGACACAGTGAATTGCAAAGATAGCATCGTAAGACTATAAAAATTAAGCTCGTCTGTTAGGAATCATAATTTTTCGTCTCTATAACACAGTTCGACAAAATTTTACTTTTTTCAGACTTGTAACATTCAATAGCCGATTCTTATAGACTTTCGGCTCTGAAAACGAATCCGTAAACCGTTTGTCACCATCGCCCTCAGTTTTTGGAGAAATTCGATTTTGACAAAAAACTGCAAATTTTCAATTTTGAACATCTTTTGTGTCAAAACTGTAATAGTTATTCGGTTTGTAGTTGCGTCAAATTATTCTATGAACCCTCCCGAATACAACGATATACGTTATTAGTGCATTATGGACATTTAAATATGTTTAAACAACAGTCAAAGGAAAAAGAACACCCGAAATGCACCCATTTTTGAAGATATCTTTCAATTTATTTCCAAAACCAAGGGTCTAGGAAAAAATCTGACCATTCCACGCGATGCAGCAGACATTTTCCCTTCGGAAAGCATTAACAGAAGTGGTAAGTCACGGTTTGTTTTCAATACAGAAGCGAAATAGTTTGGCAAAACGTGCGGCGCCGACAGTGGTACTCACGCGCGTTACGCGATTGTGTTACGCTGAGCGGCAGTAGATCGCGCGCCGCCGTTGACTACCACTGCCGATGGCGCACGTTTTATCAAACTATTTCGTTTCTCTATTGAAGACTAAACGTGACTTACGACTTCTGTTGACGCTTTCCGAAGGAAAAATGTCTGCTGCATCGCGTGGACTAGTCAGATTTTCTCCTGGACCCCGAGTTTTGGAAATAAACTGAAAAATATCTGCAAAAATAGGTGCATTTCGGGTGTCCCTTTCCCTTTGATCGATGTTTAAACATATTTAAATGTTCATAATGCAATAATAACTTATATCTTTGTATTCGGGAGGGTTCATAGAATAATTTGGCGCAACAAGCAACCGAATAAGTATTACCGTTTCGACACAAAAGATGTTCAAAGTTGAAAATTTGCATTTTTTTTCAAAATCGAATTTCTCAAAAACTGTGGGTGATGGCGACAAACGGTTTGCGGCTATTGAATGTTACAAGTCCAGAAGGCTGTCGAACTGTGTAGGTAATCGATTGGTAAACGTGTTCATTTATTTTGATATATTTGATGCCGATGAAAATTTCTTGATCGCAATTTCACGCAAAATGAAATCGAAGATGCTTTTGAATAAATGGTATTTAGATTCGTTTACGATGAAGGTAATGTTTTTACGAAATAGATCATAAATGAGAAAAGTGAAACAGGCAGTGGAAATGTGTGTAGATTTTTAACGCATTTCATTCTGTTAAACAAATATTGACTTGGTGAAGAAGCTGATTATTCCAGGAGAGACGTTAAGCCACTGCTTTTGATAATTTTTATGTACTTTTTGATAATTCTAAAAAACAAGTTGAAACTGGTTTCTTTGAACGCTTATCTATATGTTATTTTTAATGGTACTGCAGCAGCTAACAAACGAAACTATTGCATATGTGTAATTGCCATTTGTTTGTGACACAAATTTACAACTCATGTTGACACGCTAATGATGTGAAACTCTCCCTCTAAACAAGTCACACGTATACAAGCATGCACACACCTTTCAGCATTTCATCACATTTCAGAGTAGGGTAGATGTCCAAATTAACGTGCCCTGTCCCTATTAGTCGTACAAAAAAACTGGCATACATAAATAAGGAAATAATTTTTTTTAATTAAGTTTAACTATTAATGTATGTGTTACAAACAAGAAGGTTGCGTTTTTAAACAATTAAAGCATAGAAAAAAAATGTCAAAAATACATATGAAGATTTCGATGGATTTACCGGAAACGGTAAGGAACACGTAGGTACTTTACAGAAGTGAATAAATTGATAATTATCATGATTTGCACTTATGTAAGGTGTTTATTATATCACAAAAGGTTCAAATTTTTTGAAAAAGTAGCAAAATGAGCAGTTTTGAAACATTTTCGTATTTTTAAAGTGAATTCGGTAATAGGGACAGGAATTTAACGTTTGTCCTTATTATCGTGCCCGTTGGTGCCCACTGGATCCCTCTGTAACTGCTAAACCTAACCTTACTTTCGTTTCTCAGAACGGATGAACAGAAATTTATATTTGCATATGTTACTTTTGAAATGAAAATGTCATTAAAATTACATAAAAACACCTCCCGTCGAGCAAAAAAATGTTTTGAACAGTTCAAAGTTCAAAACCATAACCAAACCGCGGGAATGCTGTTCAAAAAAGGGCACGGGAATAGGGACAACGCATTTTTCAAGGCACCGTAATTGAGATAAAAACATGTATTTTTATTTCAATTAAAAAAATATGAAAAATTAACATTTTAAACCCGAAAAAATACCTTAATAAAGAGAAAAGTTCAAAACACTGATATAAATTTTCACCAAGCAAAATTAAAGTAAGAGAAGTCAGCAATTAATTCCTTCGTGAGCAAGTCGGCGTCAAAGCACGGTAATCGTGACATCTACTCTAGTTCCTGAGTTGGACGCTGATCATGAGCAGAGGTCACTAGTTTCAGTTCTCAAATTATGGGTCGGTAACACAGTTTGGGTGGTGACACGACGAACATCCATAAGGTGATAGGTCTATCTTATACCTCGTCTGTGATAAGTCTATTCTATCCTATCGACAAAATGCTTCACGAAATACGCGAGTATTTTTATTTATAAAAGAAAAAACCGATCCTCATTCCTCATGATTATAATTTTGAAAGAATGAAGAACAAACTTTTTAAAAGCTTTATAAGATTCAAGAATTTGAAGGAGTGCAATGTATTTTGAAATGCTACAAATTTAAAGCTGATAAGTTATCCACCCATATAAATCACAAATATTATATTATTTTATTACTTTGATACTGTCAAAATAATATTTCAATTAAACACAACTATTAATATTAAACTTGAAAATATATTGTTAATAACTTTTCCGATAAGTTCTTACGCCAATCATCGCACTGTAATTTTCTAAATTTAAATTAACGCCTTTCTTCAATGTTCCAATTAAAATGATTTGTGTTTGCGATTGAGCTAAACGCCAATAAAAGTATCAATTTACATGTATTGAAATAAAGTAGTAACTATTCGGTAATAATAATTCTGGTAGCATATCTGAAATATTTCCTACCGAGATGTCGTAGGAATTCTTGTATAATCAAAGTTACCGGCTGTTCGGATAATAAGTTTGACGAGCCACGTGTGATTCATAGACGCCATATTATAATTCTGTTTTTTAAAAGGAAATCACCGTACGAGGTCGAGACATTTAAGACGATTCTTCCGTCTATTTTGCCCGATCCTCTCAGTCGGACGGCACACGGCAATGACATTAATGTCACACGACACAGTGGACAGGATGTGGTTAATTCAGATCGGTCGCCGTGTGTGACTCACATTATATGCGTGCGTGCGGGCGCGCGCGAGCGCTCGACTCATCTCAACGTGACAAAAAGAGGGAGGAGGTAACTACCAATGGTACAGTGCTGTGAATCGCACACACGAATCGCCTCCAGGCACTAAGGTCACACATACGAGGTTTGACCTTAGCCCCCAATTTGTTCCTCGACGATCAAGTCGAGGAAATCATTTTCGCAGCCTTCTTCACCGCGATGGCTATCCAATGACTACATTATGCAGGTGTATCGACATCAATTATAGCTGACCTCTGCCTAATCATATTCTCAAAGATATTGAAAAATGTACATTGTTAAAATTAATTCAAGCATTTTCTTCTACTAATTATAACTTATAACATAACCCCCAAATAAAATTTAATACATGTTTGGCAACTTAAATATGAGAAAACTGTGGATGGGTGTCTGGAAATAATTTAGAGCATAATTAAATTTTCCTATGTCTACATCCTATTAAAAAAAAATATTGTTCTTCCTGAAAGCCTTCTTATTAATGCGATTGATAATAATACAATTTAATCTTGACTGTTTTGATTTTTTTTTTGCGTTTAATTCATGTTTTCGATTGTTCGTTCATTACTCCATTAACAATACGTAATATATCAATTTGTTTTCGAAAAAAATTAATTCAAGTTCGAAGTATTTACGGATATGTAAAACAATAACTGTAGTTAGGCTTTACAGTGAAATGTAGTTAATTATTTACGCGTGAAGGAATGTTCACAAATGGGCCAATAATCCAAGTGAAACCACCTGTTCTTAAAGGCCACACGCGCTAACGGTTAGTCTGAAAAGTGGACAATAGATCGCGCCACTAAACTTTGATTACTTAACGACTGTATAGGTACGGGCCGTTTTTAATACGATGCAACAATACACGAGGGTTATTCTTATTAATTATCAAAAATAAATTAACGTTTCATCTAATGATGTACTTGATCTGAGAATTATTGGAGCTAAATTCTTAAACATTTATACACGAGTACGCCTATATACTTTCAGGTGACCTGCCACGTCACAGGAATGGGATGCAATAGGGTCCAATGGCACTTGCTGCTACTTTTAACCTGCGGCGTACGCATAATTTTTCCAATTCCGTAAAATTTATTTCTTAAACACCATTAATAGTAAATCCATTTTGCAATTTTCAAATTCGATGAAAATTAATCTAAGATTATTTCATTCTCGGCCTATACCTCGATCGATTATCGATTACTATTCCATTTGTTTACGTTCTCTTTACGCACATACCGTTGGCACCTGTAATGGTACGATTGTTTGAAAAAATCTTATATTCAATGTTAAAATAATAAGTCAGGATAGTACTCGTGATTAAATTCAAAAGAATGACAGTGTAATATACATATATTCCAATTTCAACACTACTTCCAAGCATTGAAATCTTCGTATCCGTCCATTACAACGAGCAACCAGTTCAATCCAAACCACACTGAATAAACCATCCTCAAAGAACCAGCTATACAATAGGCGTGGCATACGAGAGAAATTGAAAACGTGATACCACTATGGTACTTCACGCACTTAAATTTCGAAGTACCTAAAAGCGGCTGTCCGAGACTGAATATCGCAGGAAAACTATTCCGCCGAAACACAATCGCGATCGATGTTCCAAGGAAAATTCCCATAAGAGTGATCAGTGTTTCCAGCGCCTCGGCACCATGAACCACGCATACCCCGACGACAATGGCTAACCACCACTATGACAGTGCCGTGCACGTGCACAGATGACGCGTCACGGCAGTGGACGGCGGTTACGCTAGTGGGGGGGTTAAGGAGGGGCAGAGGGAAAGAGAAAGTGAGAAAATAGCAGCAGAAGGGAAGGAGACGGAGAAGAAGCCTGCACGGACGAAGCGTGTTTAGTCAACCTGGTGGCGCTGAACAACCAACTGTGGGCAGCGAAGAAGCTGCCAACCGACCCCGAGGAACTCACGGTTTCGGTGTAGCGGACCTGCGGCGCCGTTGCACGTTTGTTCGCGTCCCGTTGTGTTCCATGTCTGTCTTGGATTGTTCCGGTGCGTTCGTCACACTCGATTCTTAACCGATACGTGATTAGTGCGCGAATTCCCTAGATAAAAAGTCGTTTACCTGGCGGCACGATGGTCAGCAAGGATCCAAAGATGATTGCCCAGAGCCAGGAGGCGAACCCCTATCTGAAGCCGCCGAGCATGTCAACCAGTCAGTCTCTCAAGACTTTTATTTATAATCGTGAGACCGGCGCTTTTATGGGAAGAACAGCCAGTAGCTGGGGTAAGTTGCTCATTTATTCGCCACACCAGGAAAAAGGGAACGTTATTTACGTTGGGCGTTCGGCGACTCCTTGCGGCGCGTGCCCCCTGTCTCAGCGGCTAGAAGCAACGGTTGTTTCGATCGGTATACATACCCACCTTTATGGGGAACTTTCGCTTCTTCTTAAATTGTATTTCAGACCTTCTTTCATTTATGCTGGGTTTTTAATAGACGTTACAACGGTAGATTCTTGAAAAGTTATCACGTCTCTCATAGTAAGAATATCTTACTTAAAGGCTATTAAGCGTAATTCGCGGTAATTATTTAATCCTATAACTGTACACTGAGGTCATTTAGGTCTTAATAATTTAGAGTGGTTTTAGACAGCTGAAAAAATTCAGTGCCCACTGCCGATTTAGTTCAGTAAAATGCAGTAATCGTTGTATATATTGGGAAATATAGGTACGCATATAGTTCTGTATTTTTGTTGCTTTCGTACTTATAATTTTTTTCGAAACTTATATTTGTAGTGAAGTAAGGGGCGATGCATAAAGTAGTAAACATTTTCGCAACATTATTACGTGCGTCAATATAAGATTCTTTTTTATATTAAATATGCATCGTATATTTGAGAGAGATTGGTTTCATTGGAAAATCGCAGTCCTGTTATTTTATTCTTCCTAATTACGAAGTTAGTTCTCTAAGGAACTGAGATCAGACATTATTACTTAAAAAAATAAAATTGATATCGAATTTCATGTTTGCATTTTACAAAATATCGTTTGTATAAATTTAGTAATACTTATCAGAATAATGTGTAATTCAGAATTTGATAATTTCTAACTGACAACGAGAAATGTATGGAATGGAATTGACCGTGGGGAATAATTTTTTAAATTTGCTATCCGAAAAATTATTTTATTCGATTTTCGAAGATCTTTAGTTTCTTAAAAGAATTCCTTTGAAGATATGTATAACTGAATGAAGTTTGCAACTTAAATCGGATAAGTTGGATACGTCTTTATTTCATCGCATTTAATCATTCGCTTCCGAGCATCTCTTTAATAAAGAATACAGATTCTTTTATTATCGTCGGAAGTTACTAAAAATTTGATGAATCGCACTCAAACGTAATGTTGCCTACGAAAACTACACCATTTTGTAAGTGTTCCAACACCTCACAATTATCCAATTCGACATTTAGGAATACATACTGCCAATGCACGTACAAAGGTGTAGCCACTGCTGAAGTACAATTAAGTGTATCACTTCTAAAATGAATACACGCTTTTTGCATACCAGAATAACTGGAAGCGATGATCTTGTCCTCGTCACGCTTTAAATAGATTTCTCCGAAGAGTGGGTAAATTGATAACTCCTGATTGGTAATTTTTCATGAACTGTAAATTATCAGTGCAATTTGTCCACTTTAGCTCTCCCTAATGCCAGCTTAGTGACGCTAATTTTACTGGAATTTCTGCCTCTTACCGCTCAAATGAAAAAGTGACATATTATTTACGGTATAATTAAATTAACGTAGTACGTGGCCACTAAAGTGAAATTTATAATATAAGATAAAATTACATATGTTATTTAACAATGCCGTTGATCAACTTTGCAAAGATAATTTTAAAAGACAATGCTTTATATATATTCAAATACATCCTGTTTTCATTTGGACCTGAAGGCCCACATCGTTTGCAGAACGATGTGTTAAGATCTTAGAACACATATTTCGAACGCTGTAATCGATTGCAGGAATCTTTGTGAAAAGAATAAACTTTGCGCATAAGCTGGGCAAGGACTTATCACCCACCTTGGGTAAACGTATCCAAATATAATATAAGATTAAACAATTTTTTCTATAATTCGTTAATTTTTTTTCTAACACGTTCATCCACATCTATCCAAGCCAAACTACAGAATTTAAGGCGGGATTTGAAAAGATCACTGTGTATAGCCTTTTTTCATTTAAGAGCGTCTTAACTCGCTTACATTTGTTTAGTATTACCATTGAAAAAATTATGTAAAATATTCTATATGCACATGTGATTCATTGTATCACACGTTTTATGCAGAAGATGAGTGTAGATTTATAATAGAACTATCATAATTTTCTATCGTTGGTTTCGTGAATCTTTTATTGTACTCTCTTATCAGTGTGACTTATTGCATACGATTGGTCGCCTGAAAGAAGTTTGTCACACGAGAAGTGTATCGAGAAAAATAACTTAATTCAAAATTACTTTCTGTCCAATGATGAAAATTTTTAACACTATATGCGAAATGTTTTTTTTCTAATAAGTATAAATAGTTTTAATCGGGGATATGGATAACGCGATCTTTTCTAATACACTTCTTCCGCGGACGATAAGTAGTAGAGTTTATACAAAAAACGACTTTTGGAAAAAACGGTTTTCGAATTTCACTATTTTCCAAAAACCGATTAAACCGGTTTTCGAATTTTCACAAAAAATATATATTTAAAAAATGAAATAAATATTTGTACTTATGTTAAAAATGTTCAGTTTCCTTAATATTTATGGAATTGCAAAAATATAACAAAATAAAATATACTGTGTCTATGCAAAACCAAATAAATAAAAAAAAATCAAATTAACTAAAATCCGTAGAATTTTTTAGTTCATTTAATATTTATGGATCTACAAAAATATAACACAATAAAATAGACTGCATACAAAATCAACTGAAAGAAATAACTAAAATTCGCACAAACTATAAATTTTTTACAGTGGTACCAAATTATAAATCTTTATTCCATTTAGTATTTTTCTTCAGAAAATATGAACTCATGAATACAGTTTCTCACAGTAATAAGTAAACTGTTACATACTACGATATGCTTGAGTCCGAGGCGAGCTTCAAGTCAAAATGTTAACCTTTCTAATTAAATAATTAATTCATTTCTGCATATTAATTCTAATATATAAAACCGTTTTTTTTTTAAATTTAAAACCCGGTTTTCGAATTTTACAAATTTATAAATAAAAACCGGTTTTTAAAAACCGACAAACCCTAATAGGTAGTTTCGTTTTTGAATACATTCATTGTCCTGCATAAATTTTAAGGCTACGAAACAAGCCGATTCTGACGCCTAAAAAAGTCGACAATATTCACGCTGTTGAATTGAATTTTGAGTTCTGTAATCTTGATTTTAAATGTTTACTTTATTTACTGTTGCGCTAGGAACATTAGAATAAAGTAAAAAAATACCAACAAAGTAAAATAAAAACAAAATATAAATAGATATCCAACGATTGGTACAGACAAATATATTTGTTATCATATTACAAAGACGAAAAACTAAATTTTTAGTTAATGCTCTTTTCCGGCACAACGAAACCAGTGAAACTGTAATTTTTTAAACAAAAGTTGAAGGATCGTAAGCAGTTACATAATGAACGTGTTTATGTAACTGGCAGTCACGGAATATCGATTTTGTATTACTATTTCTATAATTATTTTATGTGGATTTATTTGATTATTTATATATATTAATCTCCGCTTTTTGTTATACACTGTTTACGTATAATTCGATTTTTTTTCTATATGAGAATTCTTTTCAATACTTCCTGTGTAGACATTCTATTTGTCCATGGAAATTACTTACACAGTTTTTCAAGAACCTTCACAAATAAATCTCTTTAACTATAAGTCTTTAAGCGAACGGAACGGTAAACACACTTGAAATTATCGATTGAAAACGATTAACTTCATTCCTCCAAGTATCTGCTGCCCATTCGGGCGACGTAAACGAGATTAAGTGCTTAACATTCTTAAGAATATGTTTACAATGCTTAATCCCCCGCATGGCAAGGAAATCTCGACACGCCACGTGCCACGCGGGCCGCCGGTGGTCGACGATATTTGTCGGTGGTAAAGCTTTTACTATCCCCATAAAAAACTGCAAAAAAGTAGAAAAATACGCCAAGTACATGAAATAAAATAAATCACAAAAAAATAGTACATAATAATAAGTGCAAAATAAAAAAAAATGTGAAATCAAAATGAGCTGCAAGTACATAAAGGTGCTTTCAGTCAAATACTTGGCCTGGCGAGGTATTCTCAGACCATCAATACCCATACCTACCCTCTCGCGGGCTTTCAGATAATTTGTCAATTTAAAACTCTGCCAATATGAGTACATTTTTATTATATTGCGTTTTAACCCTTTGTGGTCACACCTTCTTATAATCACAAATTGCTCACACGGGGTTCACTGTACCCCAGCGTCATTTTTTGAGTTACCATTTTCGTATTTTTGAATCTTTTAACTTTTCAGTGATAATTGTACGTTCGCAATACTTATACAATCATGGTCTAATAGTCTTTTTCTAGAAATGTAAATTTTGATACGTTGAAATTTGTATTTGAAAAAATAGTTGTAGATAAAAGCGATTTTTTTGGATAAAATTCACCAAATTTAAAAATTTTATTATTAAGGTTTAAACTTTTACAGAAATATCGGCAAAGGAATGTCCTGGGGTGCGAAGTTGAAAATGAGCGAATTTCCATGGTTGTGGGAAAAAACCGATTTTTTAATTTTTTTATATTTTTTTTTCTTGCGATAAATCCCCTTTGGAAGTCGTAAAGACACGACATTTTAACTGGAAAATTATTTTTGGGGTACAATACACCCCGTGTGACCACGAAGGGTTAACATAATTCTAAGATCATTCATCGAGACTGATAACTTCTCCCTCACAAGCTTTCAGATAATTTGTCAATTTCAAACTCTGCCAATACGAGTACACTTTCATTATTTTGCGTTTTTAAATAATTCTTATTCATCGACACCTTGCCTCTCCAGACCAAGTATTTGACTGAAAGCACCTTTATGTACTTGCAGCTCATTTTCATTTCACATCTTTTTTTTTATTTTATTTTGTGATTTATTTGATTTCATGTACTTGGCGTAAATTTTTTACTTTTTCAAGTTTTTTATAGGGATAGGTATGCACAATGACTGACGACGATCCCTGCCGAATGGTCCCGTGTTAGTCTTTCTTTTGGCTGAAGGTTTGCCTGTAAAGCATATATTATGTCGACGAAAATTTTGACTGAAGAATCGGAAGAAAAATCTTATCGTTTCTCTCTCATGCGTGGACCTGCCAGCGGCGGTGGCCGCGATGGAAACACCGGTTCTCGTTCGATCACCGAAGTTAAGCATCGTGGGGCGCGTACCGGGGAAAGATGGGTGACCGTTTTTCTTCCTGGTGCGTCGCTTGCTGCTGGCAACCTTACGGGTAGGTTTCCCCGGTTGTGCGAACATATATAATTAATTCGTGACCATTACGGCCTGCTAAATAGCAAAAATTCCTTACGGTGATCGCATCGAGTCAAGACACGTGGTCTTTCAGACCTCACTCTGCTTTCCGTCCACCCTGTGGCCTGCACGGTGGTCTCCTAGAAAGAGATTAAATGCTACTCCATCTTGCTTTGTTTCAATGCTGCTATAGAGGAAACTCTGAGGCGCAGCGCGCCAGTTTGGACCTTGAATAAACCGACACAATTATCTGTTGTCATGCGTGGACCGATTTTATTGAATTTGGTCTTATTCGAAAGCTTACACGCGGTTTACCTAAGAAAGATGCCATTAAATTTAGAAAATATCGCAGGCGTGATGAGATATTAATGAATTAAGTTTCAGGTTAGGTTGGAATAGCCGGGCGACGAGTGAATAAATGATAGCGGTAGCGACAGTCGACATATACAGGGTGTCGAAAAAAATACTTGGCGTCGAGACGCTACCGCGTTTCTAAAAAAAAATGTACTTCTGAATTCAGTTTCCTCGGCAATTTTTATAGCCCTACCAAAAATCTGAACTTCTACTGTGGCACCAATCGTGTTAACGACCCTTGACATTGATAACACTGACGTAACCATAAATACCTCTGTGATACTTGAGCCGTTTTGCCTCTGCATCGATGTTCCCTGGCAAGCTTTAATAGAAACGTGAAGCACGCGCAGTCTCAGCAAGGTTTCAGTTTCTGTGCACTTATTTTCCGCTATCAGAGTTTATCAAGACCAGTTTTTAGCATACAGGAAGAACTGCAGGATCAGCTCAGAACATGAACAGCTACAAAAATAGTTTGTTTTCAAGATACAAGGTTTTCTACGCTCTAGTTATTAGCAGCAGAATTATTGTCAAGAATTTTATAAGATCGCCCATCTTAATCCCAGCATTAGTAGGAACCTCGAAATTTTTCATAAGGTTACTTACAAAATTTTGTAAAAAGTCTTCGTAGATATTTCTTGGCTTTTCATTCGAAACGTTAAAGCTTTTTCACACCAGACACTTTCGTGGCACACCACTGGCACTTCGTACATGTTCACTTGGCAGAGGCAGGTTTGTTTTAAAAGAGATAGAAAAAGGTGGGAAGTGTGTGAATATGTCCAAAAGTGAGTACTACTCGTGGGTCACAAATGTCTCACATGCGAAAAGGCTCTTACACATTACCTGGATGCCCAGTTTATGCCTGATTTTCGAGCTAGCAATTGGATTTTGAGATCACTAATAAGGGAAGAACCCGAAAATTCAAAAAATTCTGAAACTTTGTGAGTATGTAGAGGATTTCCTCCTGATTACAACGCAATTTTTGTTTGCTGACCAAATTCACTCGAAGGGGGTGAAATTAACCCCCGAAAATTCGGCTATTTTCCGATTTTGTGTTATAACTCGCGAACTGTAAGAGATAGGAAAAATGTTTCAAGACAAAAGTTACTTCTTTTAATTAGATCTAGCATTTGGTAAAAAAATTATTTTACAGTTCACGAGTTATAACAGTAAATCGGAAAATAACCGGATTTTCAGGGGTCAATTACAGCCCCTTTGAGTGAATTTGGGAAGCAAACAAAAATTGCGTTGTAATCAGGGGGAAATTCCTTACATATTCACGAAGTTTCAGAATTTTTTAAAATTCCGAATTCGGGATGTTCCCCTGTAAGTTATACTGATTACCACACCTCGATAACACTGAAGTGCTTCATCGATGTACTGCACAAGTTTACCAGCAAATTTGTGCCGTACCAAAATTTTTCCAGCACGTTCGGGAGTCTATGACGAGCCATATCTGAGTCAGGTGGCCATTTTCAACATTTTGTGTAAAACTGAGAAAATAGTTGTTAAAACATGGAAGACATTATAAACATTTTTCGCTCCTTTTGGATCCTGAATCTAGTTTTGCAATGCAAATGCTTTATTGAACAGTGTTCGTATATCATCCCCACACAAAGCACATATAGGTACCTACGTCACAAAATCCTCTAGCTTCCTGTTTATATGTTTTTAACAGTATTTATTTTAATAAAGAATTTTTTATTAATATCTATTTTTATTGAGCATCTAGAAATCAATAACGTACCTTTAGGACAACCAAACCGTTAAAACATTTATATTATCTTATTCCTAAGAGTTTATAAGTTTCATTTTCAATTGTGTACCAATAAATGAATTTTATTGTGAGATATCCTATAAATGATTCAAGTGTTCAAACAGACTTCATACATAAGAGGAATAAGCATGGGCGAACGAAATGCCACGAACACGCGTGCTATCATAGCGGCTATCAGGTCTTATTAGGTCGGCATGGTAACAATTGGAAACACACCCTACAGAGGGGTGCAAGACAACCCCGTAAAATAGCAATATTGAACGCCATACTAAGCCAAGAAGAGTGTTTGCTTGCGGCTCATTCGTGGCCTTAATTTATCTGAAAGTAATTGCATGTGAATTTAGTTTTACGGCAGAAAATTTTACTAGCTATTTGCGCAGGCTGCGAAGTTTTAGGGGAGAACGTATAAATGTATAGTGGTCGAAAGCCTGTACTAGAAAAAAGCTTTCTCGTTAGTAACCTTTATCGTTAGTTCACCTTAACCCTACAGTGCACACGTAAATTAAAATTACACCATTGCACACGTTGCAATATTTTGAGAAAAAAAATATTTCCAGGCTACGCGTAATAGATTACACTCAACCTTTATTAAGAAAAATATTTAATAACAAAATTAAATACTGAAGAAGAAATACTCTTTAAGGGGGGAAGTCACTGTGGCGGTCGAATATAAAGGTTATTTTCAAGACATGCTTTTATAATGAAATGTAACTTTCTACGAAAAATCTTTATTACCAACTGAAAATACATATATTTAAATAATATATTATGCTCCCAGATGGAAATAATTTTTGGTAGTATGGCCGCAGCATACGATAACGTTAGGCTCTGCAAAAAAAAAATTACGAAGCGGGCGCTCGTATAACTTTCCAACATTTGCTCCCAATTGAGAAATTCGAACGGTTTCTTAAAGTATATTACAATAGCTTCAGTTAAGCGTACAAATATAAAAAAATATTAATTTTTGAAGAAATGGCGGACTTAAGAAGAAATATGTAAAAAAAGTATAAAAAATCAACATGTTTTTTCAATGTCACGATTAAATGAATTATTCGATCAAAAACTGGTAAGCTTAATTGAAGATAATTGAATTACGAATATTCCCTGAAAATTTCAAGTGAATCCGATCAAAATTGCCTGAGTTATTAATGCGCCCAGTTTGAAAAATGTAGTTTCGAGATAATCGCGTTTAAAGTTTTGACAGAAGTTATTTTCTGCAACTCAAAGATCTCGGCTGTGTATGGTCTCGTCATGGTCAGTGATTCTCTACCTAGTGAATATGTAGGGAATTTTCTCCCAATTATCACGCAATTTTTGTTTGCTGCCCAAATTCACTCTAAAGGGGTGTAATTGCCCCCTGAAAATTCGGTTATATCCTGAATTTGTGCTACAACTCGCGAACTGTAAAATAAATTTTTGACCAAATGCTAGATCTAATTAAAAGAAGTCACTTTCGTCTTGAAACTTTTTTTCTATCTCTTACAGTTCGGGAGTTATAACACAAAATCGAAAAATAGCCGAATTTTCAGGGGTTAATTTCACCCCCTTCTAGTGAATTTGGGCAGCAAACAAAAATTGCGTTGTAATCAGGAGGAAATCCCCTACATTTTCACAAAGTTTCAGAATTTTCTGAATTTTCGGGTTCGGGATCTTCCCTTGCAAGTTACCAATGCGTGCACTCGATTCTGAGCGCTGCGCTACCTATACAAAACCTTCCATAACTCCCAGAATTTTTCGAGATCCACTTTGAAATTGTGCAGGTATATTTTTGAGACTCCAAGTATCATGAAAATGCACTAAA
Source organism: Andrena cerasifolii (assembly GCF_050908995.1). Classification (NCBI taxonomy): domain Eukaryota; kingdom Metazoa; phylum Arthropoda; class Insecta; order Hymenoptera; family Andrenidae; genus Andrena; species Andrena cerasifolii. The sequence continues at coordinate 4,118,892 of NC_135125.1, read as the reverse complement.
AGAAAAATCGGGAAAACAAATTTTCACAGTGGCTTCCCCCCTTAACCCCTTGGCCTACCGTTTAAAGGCTCCCCCAAACCAACGCGAATTTCGCCGCGCGGAGCGGATCCGTCGCGGATCAGATAACACTACCCATAAGCCACCACGTGTAAAAAACCGTTGCCTTATCTGATCCGCGGCGCGGAGCGGATATTCGCGTTGGTTTGGGGGGGCCCTAAATTCCGACCGCCGGCACCAAACAGCACCAGCGGTGAGCCACGCGTCGAGCCATTTCACGGTTCGGCTCAGCGTCCGAAGTTGTCGATCACACACGTCTTAGACCCGTTAGCCAAGTTGCAACAAAGTAAATAAGTACGTGTGTATGTATGCGGCCAGGAATAACTGAGATGGAAAGAAATCGGCGAAAAGTTGAGTCGTGGTATCTGCTAACCTCGAGCCTGACCCTTAGTGTTTACGTTTCGCCCGATCGACGTACCTCGAGTCTCGCTCGTGCTTCCTATCTTTGGCCCGATCGAGAGACCACGAGTCTCACTCGATGTTGAAGGCCAAGTTAACATTACGAGTGATCGTTATCTGAATCTTTTTCAGTGTCATGAGAACTGTTCACTTGGGCCTGTCAGGCCCCACATGTGCACTGTAGGGTTAAACACGACCTATTGGTGTTGTTGATTTTCTTTACATTAAAATTCAGTCCACGTTAGAATTAACGCGTATATGTACAAAACTCAAAAAGCAGTCGCATATTTCAACTGCCTTTTGTATTTCTGTACTTGTTCTTATCTCACAAGGAGAGGTTCCCAGATGTCCGCCTTCGATTGCTTTGCATTTTGGATATGTTTTAGAGGCACGAAAAATAAGATATACGTGTTTTTTTATAGCGGCCCGTTTTCATATTTGGGGGGTGAAACCACCCCTCAAATTTATAAGATTTTCAGGTGTTCGTCTCCGATTGCTTTGCATTTTGGATATGTTTTAGAGGCCCGAAAAATAAGAAATACGAGTCATTTTATTTCGACCCGTTTTAATATTTAGGGGGTGAAACCACCCCTCAAATTTATAAGATTTTCAAAATTAATTAATAGCGTATTCGGACGGTCGTTTTTAAACCTAATTTTCAATAAATACAAATTTTATCATTAATGTTTCGAAAAAGTAGTTTTAGTTCAAATTTCCCGAAACCGAGTTCACTGAATTATACAAACCTTTAAAAGAATTTTAATAACTGACAAAATTAAGTGTAAAAAATATTACGTAAGGAGGGGGTTGGAATATCAAATCTTACGAATTCTTATACTGGGGGAGGCAGGGGGTAAGAATTCGCCAAAATTACCCTTACGCAATTTAAGGACATCCTCTTAGGTGTCACTTATGCAAATTACATGGGGATGATAATACAGAGGATACGAAAATATTCAAATTCGCGCATTAACGGGCTTTTTTTTTTAAATCTAAGCCGTAAGATATTGTGTCGTGATCAGTCATTCGTCGCTATTTCAAACGTACGTAGAAGACCCACAAAAGCTTCAGAGAGGTGGGCAGAATTGCGAGATTGCTTCTTTCGCTTAATTTGTTCAGAAGCCTGTTATCGTCTCGCCTTGGATTGGATCTAACCTCCACATTATTAGATTCGTATTGTTTCCTCTCATCGGTTCGAGGTACCCCCAGGTCAGCTTCTTGAATTACAACTCTCGTAGAGTGTCGCCAAATTTTAAATCTGTTTACTCCCGTGTATGAATATTTGGAAGGTCAAAGTGCGGACAAAGAAGACTCCTGTTCTACTCTGTACAGTAAATCCCCGTTGTGAGCCCGACGAACGGGGCTGGCGATGGGCTCACGGTGGGTTACGGACATGATTCTCTCTTCCGTATCCGACGGCAGCTTCGTGTCTGGCTCTTTTGTTTCCTCTCGCTCGCTTCCCGGTTCTCTCACTGTCGACCGCAGGCTTCGGAGAAATAGCGGGGATAGTCGCCGGGCTGTCAACGGGAGGTAAAAACGGGCTCATAACCGGGATTTATAGTGCCTGTCCGAGATATAGTGACTTAGGTGTGTAGTCCCTCAGCTGTGTCTTACCCGACACCCTGCTGTGTATTGGCCGCTAAACGTGGTGCCCCCCTACTGCCTCTTGCAGGACTGTATTTAGGGAAGACCAGGACGAACACGAGGCCCTAACAGAAAATAAAACAGAAATTGAAGATACGGTTTATCATTGTTAAAAGATTAAGCTTTGTGTTGGAGATGTAGGGTGAAGGACCCAATTACTGACACCTAACCAATTACTGTCACCTTAAGCTCAATTTGACTTAAAATAACGAATAAATAAACTATAGTATATAATCTATAGTATAGATTATAGGTTGAATTACATAATTCTTTTTGTGCACGACTTTACAACGTTTATTTATTCGTTGTTTTAAGTAAAATAGCTTAAGGTGACAGTAATTGGTTAGGTGTCAGTAATTGGGTCCTTTACCCTATGTTTGCAATTCGCGCGCGCGTGAGAGAAGCGGTTGCGTTGTTCGGTCGCTGGCGGCGCGCCTGTTTTCTTCCCGCGTTCGGATCTGTGGTGATGTAGTCGTTAGTCGAATGGGCGCACAAATGGTTGTAGCGGTGAAACACTTTGATTAATTATTAGGCTGTACTTCCGAATGGTCCCAGTGGCTGATCGACACGAGATTTGTGGGGAGGGGTGGGAAGGGGTGGGGAGGGTGTTAAAAAACGATGTAAGTTTAGAGATTTGAACCAGACACTTGGAGATGCGATCCATGCTATTAAACAGGGCGGATACCTATTACTTTATTGATAGGCAATACTCGGGGGGGGGGGGGGGGGGATTCTACAGGCCAAAATAAGACGAAGATATAGAATACAATTTTTTAATATCCCGCTGCGTTTTCGAGAAAATTGGCTTTGAATTTCAGCTAAATATGCATGCCATTTAAGCGCCTGAGGGGCACGCGGAGGTAAGGGGGGGGGGCGCGTCCAGCTGCCCGTAGGACAAATTGCGGGAGGGCAGGATGATATCCCGTTAGGGCTACGTATATACAGTTAAAAAAAATAATTTGTAAAAAAAAATTAACAATAATTTTTTATTAACCCTTCGTTGACACACTGGGTGTGAGCCACCCATAAGCTGATTTTAACGCTCTACACCTTCTATATGTAAAATAAATACATTTTTTCCAAAGCCGACTTACAAACTATTTTCTCTCTCAAAATATTATATCTGAACAATAACTCTGTAGATTTTTAGCTTCTAATATTGGAATTTGTAAAAGTTAAAATGTTTTGCAGATTTTCTTCGTGTTTTCTCGAAACATGGTAGTCTAGATTTTTTTTACAAAAACGCAGCATAGCGTAGCATAGCGCAGCATAGCGCAGCATAGCGTAGCATAGCGTAGCATAGCGCAGCATAGCGCAGCATAGCGCAGCATAGCGCAGCATAGCGGAGCATAGCGCAGCCTACCGCAGCATAGCGTAGCATAGCGGAGCATAGCGCAGCCTACCGCAGCATAGCGCAGCATAGCGCAACATACCGGAGCATATCGCAGCATATCGCAGCATATCGCAGCATAGCGCAGCATAGCGCAGCAGAGTGCAGCATAGCGTAGCATAGCGCAGCATAGCGCAGCATAGCGCAGCATAGCGTAGCATAGCGTAGCATAGCATAGCTTAGCTTCCCGGTGGATTCCCGGCTTTAGTGCTCTTTCTGTGACTCGCGACTAGTATTTTTAATACACTCATACACTCCAATCTTTTTACAAATCAGTACCGCCTTTGCCAAATGAATATATTTATAATACCAGCAGTACGGGCTTTCAGATTCTTCCCGTTCCTCGTAGATGGAGCGTGAGAAAATTGTGAAAGGAGTCCTGCCTCTTCCATCGCGCATGCACGATTTGGGATTCGAAGGAAATAAACCGACCGCGATAGATGGTGATGTCTGTCGATCGATCGAGTACGCACATCCCTAATCGATCGCTGTAAACTAAGCCCCAAAGAGAACAAAAAAAAAGAAGGAAGGGAGAGAAAAAGACGGAAGCACGAAGCGTGGCTAATTCGCGGTGCACACAACGGTTTGCCCGGCTGAATGGCAATTGTTAAACTTCCTTTAGTGCAAACGTGTACAACGAGGTCAATTGGCGTTAAATGAAGGCATTACGGCATTATGTAACTTAGGGCCATTCCGAAGGGTACACCCACACGACCATGCCGCAGCTTTCGTCTAGCATCAGTCCCCTGAAAAATGTCTAAGATTAATTTCGTATTCGATGCGTAACGCTACCGCGGTGGTTTTAATCTTCGTCGAAGGAACCATCGCGTTGGTATTTTGAAAAGAAACATTCGCACAGTTCGAGCTTTCCTACAGGACACTCACGCGGAAGTAGTTCGGAACACAAACGAGCGATGCTTCTGTAGATTTTGGGACTTAATTTTAGCACGAGTTTATGTAATAGAATAGTACATAGGTATAGGGTGTTTTAGAAATGTTGATACGAGTTTAAGGTAGTTGCTGGATAATCTACTAAATTCAAGAGTTTTTTCAAATTTCGTTCAAAATTAATTTGGAATACAAGAGACCCTTGTACAAAGTTTAAAATCGATTTACCACATAGTTATCGCGAAATTGTTAATTAAAGTTGATGAGTCGATAAAAAGAGGGTTATAGTTTCAGTTTTTCTTGTGAAACAGGAAAACTATATTCAAGAAGTGTACCAAAATTGGCAGAATAGTACATCGAAGTGTCAGGAAATGAATTTATTAATTTCTGCAAAACTGACCACATGGTTTCTTCGTAAATGCCCATAAAAAATAGGTTTACGTGCAAATTTTGTAGAAACTATATACGTAGAGCAGTCAACGTGGCAACGTCGCAGAATCGATGTGCTTAGACATTTAAATAGCGAACGACGATTCTAATTCATGTGAACATTTTTTCTGACATTTTGGTTATAAAAGACGCTCCAAATGAATGCGACGTTGCCAGATCTGCTGCTGCAATTCGCTACGCTAACCAATTTAATATTCTACTTTCGTATTACAATTATTTATATTAACATTGAATTTTTTAAAATATATATACATGATGTTAAAAATTATTATTATCATTTCTATAGTATAGTTGGTTAGGAGCTACCTTAAATGCATAATGGAACTCATGAAAGAAACAAAATTTTAATAAGGTGCCCCCACACCTGGGCGGCCAAACATAGGGGCGGCCGCAGGCAAATTAAACGTATTATATGCAAAATTTTGATTAATAAGAATAATAATCGAAACTCTTTTGCACGATAACTGTTTACAATTATGCAGATATAAATATAAACACTGCATATTAAATTCTTAATTAAAGAATTTTTAATTAATAAGGGCGGCACTATATATTATGCCAGCACTAATTCCTGTACCTACGTATGGAGAATAGTGAAGTAGGCATGTAATTTACGTTAGCCTGTAAAAGAATTTTATAGCATAATTATTGTTGTACAATATGCATCAGCGATACCATCGCGATGTCGCAACTGATATGTGTACAGGATACTTAATACGATTAAGCCTTCTTAATGCCGTTTATCGCGTTACTTCCTGAGCCTGTTGGCGAATCTTCATAAAATAGCGGAATATAAAATGGGATATAAACAGAACAGAAATTAGGAAATGAAAGAAAAATAAGAATGGGCATATGTACTTACGCGACCACTTAACAGTTTAGAATTTTAGATACACTTGCTGTATCTGCATTCTGTATTTGAATACAAAATGTAAAGTCTAACGTCCGTCCGACCGTAGGTGCACATTTGTTAAACAATTCTTTTCACCATGAACATTTAATTTATTTCTGGCTGCAGGCAATATCATTTTACAACATTATAATTACTTACGTCCCTTTAGAACTTCGGAATTCATCTTTTTCTAAAATGAAAGTCACGTGAACTAGCAAAGTATGTAAATTATTAACACAAAGGAGGTGGATATTTTGTTAAAAGTAACATTTCATAATAAATGGCGGTCATTTTAAATAAAATTTATATAGCTTTGTATTAATGTTATACCGCGAGTACAAAATTTAAGAATATTTTTTTCACGGATAAGTGTTCTCAAAGTTCTGAGCGTGACGTGTGTAGTGTAAACAGAGAATTTTAGAATTTTTCTATTGACTAATACATATTAAAATATTCTGAAAATGAGTCAAGAGTTAACAGAATTTTAAAAGAATATTAAAGAGTTAACAGTATATTTAATTGAAAAAAAATACAAAATTGAATTATCACGAAATACTCTGGTTACTCCGTGATAGTTCTTCTTAGTTATGTATATATACTTTAAAAAATTCAATGTTAATATAAATAATTGTAATACGAAAGTAGAATATTAAATTGGTTAGCGTAGTGAATTGGACCAGCAGATCTGGCAACGTCGCATTCATTTCGAGCGTCTTTTATAACCAAAATGTCAGAAAAAAATGTTCATATGAATTTGAATCGTCGTTCGATATTTAAATGTCTAAGCACATCAATTGTGCGACGTTGCCACGTTGACTGCTCTACGTAATTTCTAAAAAATTTGCACGTACACCTATTTTTTATGGGCATTTACGAAGAAACCATGTGGTCAGTTTTGCAGAAATTAATAAATTCATTTCCTGACACTTCGATCTATTTTTGTGCCAATTTTGGTACACTTCTTGAATATAGTTTTCCTGTTTCAGAAGAAAAACTGAAACTATAACCCTCTTTTTATCGACTCATCAACTTTAATTAACAATTTCTCGATAACTATGTGGTAAATCGATTTTAAACTTTGCACAAGGGTTTCTTGTATTCCAAATTAGTTTTGGACGAAATTTCAAAGAATTCTTGAATTTAGTCGATTATCCAGGAACTACCTTAAGCAGAGTTCACCCTACACCGTACATGTAATGTTGAAAAAAATGTATTATTTTTCACATAATTTTCTAGTATTACACTGTCGAATGATTTGTTCGACAACCGATCTGTTTGCAATACGTATATACGGTCTCGTCCTTCTACGGAGTCCACGCGACACCGCGGATATTAATTTACATCGGAGAACGTCAGTAATACAATCTAGTAGCTAACTGTCAAGATTCTGCTCATCGTCTTCACTCGTGACTTTATAAATGAATCGTAACGCATGAAACAGATGCGCGGCTAGTATCGACGCGACAATTTCGTTCGATTGTCGCAATAGGTTGACATATCGTGGTACCAAGTACATATATACATACTATCATTGTACGTTTGATATTCGTAGTTAATTCGTACCCAATAATTTAATCAAATTTGTTGTAAGAAAATTCCGATACCTTTCAAACATGGATATATACATTGCAGGCCTTCAAAAAGAAATGATTAAATTTTTACTTTTACACCAAATAAACTTCAAATTTGCTATAATTCAATAATTAGTGTTTATACAAAAACAGACTTTTGAAAAAAAAAACGGTTTTCGAATTCCACTATTCCCCCTCAAAAACGGTTAAACCGGTTTTCGAATTTTCACCAAAAAAAATATAATTCATATAGTAAATAAATATTTGTACATATTTTAAAAATTCTCAGTTTCCTTAATGTTATGGAATTACAAAAGTATAGCAAAATAAAATATACTATAGCTATACAAAAGCAAATAAAAAAAATTAAAATAACCAGAATGCGTACAATTTTTTAGTTCATTTAATATTTATGGATCCACAAAAATATAACACAATAAAATAGTGTACAACAGCATACAAAACCAAATGAAAAAAAAATATAATAACTAAAATCCGTACAAAATATCTTTTAAATCTTTTAAAAGGTGGCACCAAATTATAAATCTTTATTCCATTTAGTATTTTTTTTCTGAAAGTACGAACTCATGAAGATTAGTTTTACAGTAAACTGTTACCTACTACAATATGCTTGTGTCTGAGGCGAGTTTCAAGTGAAAATGTTAACGTTTTTAATTAAATAATTCATTCATTCTGCATATTAATTCTAGTACATGAAACCGGTTTTTTAAATTTAAAAACCGGTTTCCGAATTCTACAAATTTATAAATAAAAGCCGGTTTTTTAAATTTAAAACCCGGTTTTCGAATTCTACAAATTTATAAATAAAAACCGACAAACCGTAGTAGTTAATGCATGTAGGACTGAAAGGAGAAATTCAATTTTCCATGGTCAGCCAAATAAAGAATAGTAAGCGACAATTTTTAAAACTGGGGGAACATTGGCAGTTAATTAATATGTATTAAATAAAGGAAAAGGCCAAACATTTTATACATTTTAACACTTGTAGTACAATTACAAAAGATGCAATCTTATGATAGGATACTTAAAGCAAGCATAAAGATGTTAATTTTTATATTACATATCAAAATGTTACAAACACCTGCCAATGTTCCCCAGTTTGCAGTATCGACCGTAAATATTGAATACCTCCTACAAGATTTTTTGACTTCATGCGTTACCAAAGATAATTTATGCATCCGCCTAACAAAACAGAATTTTCCACCTTGTTATTGACCAAAACCATGAAATACAAATAAATAGAAAATGGTCGATGCAACATCATTATCGTATTATTTGTAATGCAAAATACGATAATAATGTTGCATCGATCGTTTTCTATTTTCTTTTTGCATTGCAAATAATACGATAATTTTCTATTAACATACAAATTTATATTGCCCCGACGAAATTGACGTAAAAGATAAAAATATAATCGACCTATTTTACTATTACGTGATAAGGGCGATAAGGGGCACTTTTATCGAAGTATTTTTCATCCTTGCTTACGATTTTCTATATCAATCGCATTGGTACATGTATCAATTATTGCTGTCTCACCCGTGTGTTAATATTAAGTAACACTTGAAAAGCCACCGCGCGGGGTTAAATGTTCGGAGTAAATCACGATGATTTTTCAAAGCTGCCGACGTCTGGTAGAACGGAGGAATTAATCAGCGTGCGGTGGCACGCCGTATAATGTAGGTTAATTGCATTAATCGCTGGTTCAATTTAAAGGAAGATCAAAGCGTGTGGCCAAGTGGAACAATTCAATTACGTGCCGATTCAATGTCTCGCAAGGTCGCTTCTCGGATTCTACTCCTTGCTAAAATGACCTTCCGACCGTTGCCTTTCTGCTAAGAACTTATTATTTCCATGTACTCGTGCGACAGCGCAGAGATGTATCAGATGAAACTGACAATTTTATAAAAGCAAGTAACACTCCTCAAGTGCTCCAGATTATTAAATTCTGCAAAATTATTTTATTCCTTCCCATATTCTGCTTCTGGTTTCGCCTTATGTAGGTATTGTTATCACTGTGTGTGTCTACTTAAAATTCAGAATTTTCCAGTTGCTGTCTTAATACGAGAAAAGATCTTAACTAACTTAACAGACTAAATACTCTTCTGTTTAATGAACAATGGTTTAAAGCTATTTTATTATATAACAAATATAGGTAAATGGTCTTTACTGGTTTGTTGGTCGGTACTGCGCGACAGTTGGGTGGTTGTTACTGTACGACAAACGCGGGGAAACATTTTAGATCACGGTATATTCTGTACAAAAAAATATTGCAAAACTAGGGCGTTTTAGTAAACTTAATAGACTAGAGATAGTATACATAATAGAACAAAATCATTTACTCATATGAGAAACAAAAGATTAGCTTTAAAACATAACTTTTAACCCACTGAATATCAACGTATACGTTTAATGTACGCTTAATAATACATAAATATTAATGTTTTAAGTAGTCTCGTGGAAATGGAGCTCTTTCGACTTTCGAATGCAATGGTTTCTTCCTACTGGAATATTTGATTGCGGATTATGGCACCTGATCAGTTCTAATACATACAGGGATAGAAAATAATAAAATAATTTAAAGTAAAACAAATTGTTTTTAAAAACAAGCTTTTATTAAAATGTACTGAAAAGGAAAAAATAATTTTGATACCGGTGTAAATAACTGCCTTAGGAGAATTTCCTCATAGGACTACAAATAATAGCGTGGGGTCGTAAATATTGAAATGTCCTTTTTATATAAATATTTATAATGCTCTACGCATTTCCATACATTAGTTGTCGCATTCTGCTGGAGCGTGTTTACTTGATTGCAAGCAGTATAATTCCTCAATTTAAAGTCTGTCCCGAGATGTAACTAACAAGGGAACATCCCGAATCCGGAAATTCAAAAAATTCTGAAACTCTGTGAGTATGTAGGGAATTTCCCCCTGATTACAACGCAATTTTTGTTTGCTGGCCAAATTCACTCTAAGAGGGTGTAATTGACCCCTGAAAATCCGGTTATTCTCCGATTTTCTGTTATAACTCTAGAATTGTAAAATAATTTCTTTACCAAATGATAGATCTAATTAAGAGAAGTAACTTTTGTCTTGAAACATTTTTTCTAACTCTTACATTTCGCGAGTTATACAAAATCGGAAAATTGCCGAATTTTCGGGGGTTAATTTCACCCCCTTCGAGTGAATTTGGGCAGCAAACAATTTTTGTTTGCTGCCCAAAATATTCACAAAGTTTCAGAATTTTTTGAATTTTCGGGTTCGGGATCTTCCCTTGCAAGTAGATGAAAAGTCAAGACAAAATCATGCCGTTCAGCAATTAGTTTTTGAATAATTTTCAATATTCAATATTTAGGCCCCACGCTTTTATTTTTAGGCATCTGAGAAAATTCTTATAAGGTAGTCATTTAGGCTGGTATCAAAATTATTGTTTCCTTTTTAGTACATTTTAATTAAAGCCTGCTTTTAATAAAACAATTTTATTATAAATTATTTTATGCCTTTTAGTGAAAATATTGTATTGCCATCGGAACTACGTATGTGTGCAAACTTTCAAGTCGGTCAGATATGTGAAAGTGGGTCAAAATTACCTTACAAGATTTCACCCTAACAAACTAACGAATTCACAAGTGAAGCTAAGTAAAAGCTTGTAAAAGAAGGAGGAGAAACATGTGAGAATTTAAACTTTGAACTTCTTGGATTCTAATCAGGAACGTTTTTACCTTAAGGGGACGAGGCAGTCGAAAAATCGATTTTTTATTGCATTTTCCGAAAGTACTATCAATAAAATGCCGCTTGGTTTATAGTAAAATTTGCAAATTTGTAGATTTGACAGCTAAAAACGTCAAGCAAGCAACCCTTTGCCCAGAAACTTTAAACGCGTTTTTCTCGAATATTTTGTTCCTGATTGCGAACGAATGGAGGTTCAAATCGACTTGAAAAAAATTACAGGATGTGTAAAACATGTGCCATTTCCGGGCAAACCTCTGATATGGTCCGTGAAAATTCGAGATTTTCAAAAAAAAAATAAAAAGTCACAAATAATGATGGTGCGCTACCAAAATCCGGTGACTTTTTAATTTTTTGATGAAAATCTCGAATTTTTACGGACCATGTCAGAGGTTTGCCCGGAAATGGGACATGTTTTACACATCCTGTAATTTTTTCCAAGTCGATCTGAACCTCCATTCGTTCGCAATCAGGAACAAAATATTCGAGAAAAACGCGTTTAAAGTTTCTGGGCAAAGGCGACGCTATAGATTGCCGCTTGATGTTTTTAGCTGCCAAATCTACAATTTTGCGAATTTCACTATAAACCAAGCGGCATTTTATTCGGAAAAGATACTACTTTCGGAAAATGCAATAAAAAAAATCGATTTTTCGACTGCATAGTCCCCGTAAGTGTAATGGATGGTACCTACTTGAAAATCATTTAAATTCTAGTAATGAAGGAAATAATAATAAATAAAAAATAATAAATAACAAATCACGGGTACGCGACTGCAAAATCTCATTCCTTCGTTACAATTCCGTGCATAGCATGCAGTAACGTGAATCGCATAAAAGTCGAGCGGAAGTATATGAATTGAAAGCGGAAATACGGAAAGTGAATCTCGGATGTAACGTTGTTGAGGTTCGTTGCGTTGTTAATTATTACAGTGCAATCATGGAATGTAGGGTTTATGATAGCTTCTTAGGGAAATCATGAAATCCAAAGCAAATTAAAGAGCAATAAAACATTACGAACCGAGAACATCAGCGAACAATAATTTTAATAATAATCGGTAAAAGTAGTTGATATTAATAAAATTGTTAGTATTAGGGACTAGTAAAATTTCTGTTAACGTTATCGACATTAAACAATCAGAAACTCAAAGGATAAATTGTTGACAAAATTATAATGGAGGTGCATGACCGATCAAAACTTCGAGAACACTTTCCATATTTGCATTCTGCATTCAAATACTAAATGTGCAGCACAACATGTGACTGTACTTTAATCCTTACAAATTTGTTGAATGATTTTTGTGTCATAAGAGTATTTAATTTACTTGCAGCTACAGATAATAGTATTTTATAATGTTATAATTACATGTGTCCCTTTATGAGTTATGGCATAAACAAGTAATGCAGATTTCCAGTTGGCGCACCCAGAGGTGGGGGCGAAGGGGCTCTGGCACCCCCCAAGGAAGGGGCTTTATAAGGCGAAAAGAAAATTGGATTTTATTCTTTAAATAAATTTGTATAACCATCTAATAAATTTTTTAAATTTGCATTAAAAATATATTTATCCGTTCAACTCGGCTCCCCCAAGATTAATTCCTGAATGCGCCACTGCCAATATCAAGCCTGCATAAGATAATAATAAAAAGAAAGTAGATACTTGGTTAACAAGAACATTTAATAATGAACAGCGCTTGTTTTAAAGATATCTACTTTATACAACATATAACATAATCATAGTTCCCATTGTCTATATTTATTAATCGAAAAGTGTACCTAACATGAAAGTGTTGATATGAAAGTACGTGTACAAAGTTTAAAAATACTTTCTTCACTAATAAGTGTACTCCAACTTTCGAGTGGTATACAACTCGCGAAATCTTCTCAAAATATGGATAAATCACAGAAGGAGAATACCTATAGTCGAATCAACGAAAGAAGGCGCCTGGGCGGCCCGTAGGCCGGCCGCGAGTGGCTCGGGAGAGACCCAATGCCTGCTCCGTACTTCGTGCGACGTTGCCGCGTTGTGCAGCAGATCGGACGTCTCTGTCTATCTTCAAGCGCAACTGTGCCTCTCTCACTCGCTCGATAAAACAGATTCCTTCATCTACAAGTCACTCCAGGCCAAATCGATCGCATTTTTAGAGACTGATCAGAATGCAATATGTATTTCGTGAATCGCGTGAAATTGTGGAAAGGTTTGAGTCATTGTTTAACAGGTTTTGAACTTGGTTACAAGATATAGGACTTTGAATTGTGCGACTTCTGCCTATGTTCGTGAGAAGATGCTGTATTTATGAATTTTCGGTCTCATGAAAATAGGCAAAAATTAAACAAATTCTAAACCAGCAAAGTGGTGACTGAAACCCTCTGCTAATATTTGAGTTTGAACAAAATCCCCGGCATCGAGTGGAAAAAGTGATCAATTTGCCGTGGAAGGACCGTAATTAGAATAAGAATCCTATGAGCCTGTATTCCTCCACTTGTCCGCCATTCATTGTGCATGCCGCGTGCCGTCCGCAATAGTCAAAAAGACTCGATACTCTGTCAAATCTCTATGGGAAGGGCGTTGGGTTTGCCCTTTGTCAACAATCACTCTAGGCCCACAGCTAAGTAGTCGAAAGTCATTGGCCAAGGCGTAGGGAGCCGCGTAGGGGAAGCACCAATCGCGAGCCTGGAGTAGCGGCAACGTCGCAAACTCTGGCCCCGGTCCCAAGGCGTAGGGAGCCGCGTAGGGGAAGCACCAATCGCGAGCCTGGAGTAGCGGCAACGTCGCAAACTCTGGCCCCGGTCCCAAGGCGTAGGGAGCCGCGTAGGGGAAGCACCAATCGCGAGCCTGGAGTAGCGGCAACGTCGCAAACTCTGGCCCCGGTCCCAAGGCGTAGGGAGCCGCGTAGGGGAAGCACCAATCGCGAGCCTGGAGTAGCGGCAACGTCGCAAACTCTGGCCCCGGTCCCAAGACGTAGGGAGCCGCGTAGGGGAAGCACCAATCGCGAGCCTGGAGTAGCGGCAACGTCGCAAACTCTGGCCCCGGTCCCAAGGCGTAGGGAGCCGCGTAGGGGAAGCACCAATCGCGAGCCTGGAGTAGCGGCAACGTCGCAAACTCTGGCCCCGGTCCCAAGGCGCCTTCTTTCGTTAATTCGACTACAGTATATATAGTGCCTCTACGAGCTATAGTGACTTAGGTGTGAGGTCACTCAGTGGGGTCTTAATCGATACCCTGCTGGGTACGGGCCGCCAAACGTGCCCCCTACTCCCTCTTGCAGTGCTGTGTTTAGGGAAGACCAGGACAAAACCGGGGTCCTAAAGGGTAAAATCTCCAAAATTACCTGAAGCATGCAGTGGTTTTAATTTAAAATAAGTTGTTAATATAAAATAATTTATATTACAACTGTTCTAATGCTGTATATACACCTTACTACAATGGATTTGTATTTAATATGTGCTGACAGTGAGACAATTTTTAACCCTTAACTGGTATACTGTTTTCGGCAAACGTGGCTGGTATACTGGGGTCGTGGCAGACCCGAAATAAAAAAGGACACAGAAATTTGTAAAGTCGAGCCTGAATCAACCTCTATGAATATTTTGTTCTTAGGTAATGTGTAAAATAATAGAAACCTAGAAAGTTAAACTATTATTATAAAATTAATTAGAAAAACAGTTTACAAGCTTAGACAAGCAAAAATTTTGCAGCGAACTTTGCGCGCCTGGGGTCATGAGCGACCCCGAGATACCAGTTAAGGGTTAATATCCAGTAGCAAAGCTTAATTCATGTATTTTATTAATGATAATCAATTTCTTTTTTATTTTATTAAAATCGAAATTGTAACACTTAATCTTTAGGGCCCCGGTTTTGTCCTGGTCTTCCCTAAACACAGTCCTGCAAGGGGTCACGTATAGCGGCCCATACCCTGCAGGATATCGGTTAAGACCCCGCGGAGTAGCCTCACACCTAAGTCGCTATAGCTCGTAGAGGCACTATACTTCACTAGCTTAAAGTTCCCGGCGTTGCCCGGGTACAACTTTCACTGTCACGGAGTGTCAAGGGGGTGAAAAAAGTGGACAGGGGTGGGGGGTCCAGATTTCATGTTAGCCTATATTTTCCACAGGGTTCTAGAGAGCAATTATGCAAAGTTTGGTCCAGATCGGTTGAAAGAATCGGGATAAAAATTATCCTACATGTTATCCCTGGTCCTAGACTACGTCTATACAAAATTTCAGAAAGATCCGTTGCGTAGTTGCGACGTGGAGGAGTAACAAACATCCAAACGCACTTTCCCATTTATTATATTAGTAAGATTTCACGCCCAGTCTGCTTAAGATCTGTTTATAGCAAACGACATTCAAACGTGCCCTTCAGAGCGGGAGGTTAATTAAATCTTCTTTTATTTCAGGTAAAATAGGACTGTTCTATTTGATATTCTACGGGGTGCTGGCTGCTTTGGTTTCAATTTGCTTCTGGGGCTTCTTCCAAACGTTGGATCCAAGGATACCAAGATGGCAGCTGGATCGTTCAATAATCGGGACAAATCCTGGTAAAATGCTCTCAAGGAAAGAATCGCGTATAAATATGTAATATTTTCTATACCCGATGTCGTCCTTTGTAGGTTTGGGATTCAGGCCAAGACCACCATTAGAGAACGTGGAAAGCACGTTGATCTGGTACAGTGGAACAGACAGCGACAACTTCAAGTACTGGGTTAATTCGCTGCAGTCCTTCCTTAAAGGTATTGCCTAGAAAATAATTAATTAGTATTTCATTGACTGGCATATGCTCCACTGGCTCACTACCTATGAAATTACGAAAAAGATTGCACTGTCAAATTGTTTGCCAACTTAAGATTTTTTGGTCACTTCGAAAAGTAGGGTGTTATAAAAATTCACTTAAATTCTCACCTCGTCACGCGTGAAAAATGTTATTAACAAATTGAACCGCATTTGTGACTTCGGTAGTAGGCTTGTGTCAGTGCTACTGAACAAATAAAAGCGATTGGTTAAGGGCTCTTTCCACTGTAACTCCCTAAAAAATTACCGTTGTTTGGTATTTTTTTTTGTCACAAGAAGAATGTGTTTACTAAATTATTGAAGTTTTTCCAGTTTATTAATAAGCGTTTTAATAATACAACTTTTTGTTCATATTTTTTTAATGCTCGCTTTCCCCAAAATTTAATTTCCAAAATAATTTTGTAAAAAAAGACGACTCTATTGCGTAGGTGATTTTAGAGGAACACCACGTATTTGAAACAAAAAAAAGAGATTTGTAATCAGTATGGCTGTTGCTATATCCCGAACTAGATTTAATTGCATTGATGAAGAACTAACAAAATGGGGTACGTCCAAAGTTGGAGTATCGAAATCAGCTAAATTTTGTAGTCATTTTGCAACGCAAAAGATGAGGGAAAAAAGCAACGAAAGCTTGTGATTCTAGATACGTGATTACTCCAAAACCGATCACGCAACCGAGGCGTCTTTTTTTACAGCGTGTATTACACCCACCTACTTCGGCGAAAGCAAAGATTAAAAAAATACGACACAAATCCCTTTGCACTCCCAAAACACGCATTAACAAGCAGAGAAAAGATCAACCCAGCAAAAGTATTATTTCTTTAGACAAAAATCAGTTCCAAAGAACGGCAATTGCCTGAGTTAGGGTGTTACAGTGGAAAGACCCCTTAACAGGAAACCCAATTTTCATGAAATTGTTAGCTGCAACGCGTCATTTGTGTGCTATGTATGTAACTATATTACAATCATCAATTTTTCAGATTACATAACGCCAGGCTCGGTTCCCGGCCTCGGTGCAAACATTAATAAGTGCGACTACAATCAACCGCCACCCCCTGGCAAAGTCTGCGCCGTGGATGTTAAGAACTGGTACCCCTGCACAAAAGAGAACAAATACAATTACCATAAATCGGCTCCGTGTATTTTTCTCAAGCTTAACAAGGTACCCTTATTGTCTTAGCTAAAACGTCAACTCGTATAAAATCCACCCTGTAATTCAAATAAACCTTCCTTATTACCAGGATAGCAGATACGTCCCAGTTAGTTTGATTAAACTGTTCAGCATTCCTTGAAACCTATTTTTCCTCGCGTACATTATGGATAAATAAAACTTTGCAGATATACGGCTGGAAACCAGAGTTTTACAACGACACGGAATCGTTACCGGAGAAAATGCCACTCAGTCTGAAGCAGCATATCGCCAGTTTAAAGGCAAACAATTCTATGCAACTTAACACGGTGTGGGTGTCTTGCGAAGGCGAGAACCCCGCGGACCAAGAAAATATAGGGCCAATTAAATATATGCCACGAAGAGGCTTCCCTGGCTACTTCTACCCATTCGAAAATTCCGAGGGTTACCTCAGCCCCTTGGTGGCTGTTCACTTCGTTCGCCCTCGCAGTAAGTGTTGCAGATTCTTAATTTTTCCATAGAAGTTTTAAAAATTCCTTCGCGGGGGAAAATACAATTTTCTTTCGCTTTGCTTTTTAAGGGGGTAGTGGACTATTGGATACGTAAAATCGTTAGCTTCTTTGACGCTAAATTACTTTGATACCAAACAATCTTTATAGTCGTGCTTCTGACAATCTATTGTGGGCATGTTTGCGAGTATTCACAAAAAAGAAAATCGTCGGAATGTATAAAATTGTCGAAGTTATTAATCGTTGAAGATAGTCCTGTACGGCGCGCCCCTGCAGGTGGTGTACGTCGATTCGGGTGAACCAATCATCTGAAAGCAAAATGCTTTGAGGTGATTATTCTATACACAAATATCTACAGTGTGGAAACTTGCCGATGAATTTGAACGAAATTTGTGGAAGTTACACGCTAATCAATTTTCTTTCCACATTTTCCGGGGAAAAATCGTCTTTAATCAGTTATAAAATGTTTTACGAACATCCAATATTGATGTGGAATTTCTACGCTATAGAGAATAGAATTCTACAGCTGCATTTAAAATTTTAAGTGAAAATATTCATTCGTTCAAGAGTTATGATGCACACCGTTTCTGAAAATGGTGTTTCGAGAAAACCGGCTTCAAAGTTCGGGGTGTTACCTTTATCGGCAGTACACTGTGTTACGTTCGCTGCTATAACTTCGACAATTATTTGAATTTTTTCATGAACATTTGTTAAAAATGTTCGTAAAGGATAAGACTTTCAGAAGCAGTAAAATAAATAATATTGATTTTTTTAAGCTGAAATAGTCCACTACCCCCTTAAGGGGACCTTCCGGTCTAGAGCCCAAAAAATAGGTGATCTTTAGGAATTAATTAAAGGAAAACTACTATATATAATTTAATGGGACTTTTTGCATTGTATTTAGGATGTCTTAAATTATAGAAATATATTTTTTGTTCTATAATTAATCATTGCAGACGGCACTGGGGAATCGTTAAAATCAAGGCGTCAAAAAAGTCATCCAAATCGGTGGGACCTATATCTCCAAAAGTTATTATCCGATTCGGCTGAAACTTTTCTTATTTTAAAGAATATTATTCTGGCTAGGGGGGGGGCTATAAAAATTACAAAAATTACATTTTTTAAGAAAATAACGACACTTGAAGTTTGAAATCACTTTTCCCCTATATTTTTCGTCCTTTCAACGCCTTTGAAAAATATAAATTTTCAATTTTTTGTATTTTTCTCTGGTATCCCCTAGCTAGAAGTATATTCTTCAAAATAAAAAAAGTTTCAGTCGAATCGGATAATAACTTTTGGAAATATAAGTCCCGCCGTTTTGAGAACAGTGTTTCTAGAAAAACGTGTTTAAAGTTTTACGTGGGCGCCGAGTGGCCGGTTGTTACCCATGCATTTGCCGCTACTCAAATGCCTATAACTTGGGGAATTTTAAGAATTTCAACAAATCCTTTTAAACACGTATTCCTAAAATGTTGAACATTCGAAAAATGAAATAAAAGAAAATCGACTTTTAGACCGGAACCTCCCCTTAAGTAAGGGTACGTTTATGTTGGAGCCGAGATAAACGATCAGAGCGACGATGAGAGCGAAGCGACGAAATACATAATATTGTTTTATAATAGAACTGTTTTCATTGGAGTAGAGCAACGCTTACTACATAGATGAGCAACGATAAAAGCGACGAGAAAGAAATATTTATTTTCGCTATTATCGCAGCTCCAACATAAAACGTACCCTAATTCCGAGCGCTCTATGCGATAAATGAAAGGAGAATTCTAAATCAATTTACTAAATGGATTTGCTTAATCGAGAAACAAATATTTCTTTACAGCTGGAATTTTAATAAACGTAGAGTGCAAGGCGTGGGCAAAGAACATAAAACACAGCCGCCACGACGAAATGGGCGCAGTCCATTTCGAGTTGATGATAGATTAACAGTGTCTACATAGCCATTCTGGCCTTTCCCTTGTTAGCGTGCAGGAACTAAACGCGAATCTCATATTTTCTGACTCTTCGACGTAGCTGGATGCTTTTCAATTAAGTCACGAAGCCGTCAGAAATCGACAGCCGCTGCCGAAGTGGATAAAATTCTTGTCGAGTACAAAAGTCAAAGAATTTTCGATGCTTGTACATACTGTCGGAAATTCGGGCTGCGACGAACTCTCCACGCACCGAGAAATATGTCAAATATCCGCACTACCTTTTTACAGTCTCCAGTTTCTCATCCGACTTCGTGGGGGCAAACGAATGTTGTAAACAAAGCGTGCCCAGTAAGGTAATTCCTAATTGATATGATATACTAGATATCATGTATCTGTAACAGATTATTGGTATATGTATAAGAGATAGATATACGTATTTATTGCGCGTTAATATGAACATATTTTATTGGTAATTGTAATCTGGTGATATTTTCATGAAAAACTTTTAACAGCGAAGGTAGCTGTATTACTTTTTCTCGGGGCAGTTGAATATACAAAGAAGAATATACAAATCATGTATTACAATTCATTTACATAATTAAGTTATGATTAAACCGTTACATGTGCTGGCTCACCCCCAGATTCTAGATCGATTCGGAAATCCCTGGGGATGTTTGTGTTTAAAAGAACGTCAAATTGTTTACGTCTAATGTATTAATTTGATTAAAAGAGCAGGGGTTGATTATTGTAAATCGAATCTCGTGGAAGATCTGATTTTAATATTTAAGCGATTAGTAGTAGTCCGTCGTCTTAATTAATAAAACGTGCTTTGTGAAAATTTAAGACCATATGAAGATTAAAAACGAGTGATTGTTCAGAAAACTATTTAAAACTGCTAGTTACTGTGATTTCCGAATATTTTGTGTCCTGAAATTTTCTACCTTTAATGCCCATTGCGAACGGATCTCTTAAACGTGACAAAGATTATATATATATATGTGTATTTCGCTTCTGAAGTATGTAAATGTGTCGTATGTGTATACATATATTTTTATAGCTAAGACTCTCTTGTTTTAAATCACGAATTGATATCACCTATTTCTATTAGCTTTAATTGCGAAACTCTAGACGGCATTTGAACGCATTCTTAGAATGGGTTATCTTTCATATTTATTTTATTGGCCGATTGTTAGTTAACAAGTTATTTAGATACGATCTTACTGTAATAAAACGCAACTATTAGTTTCATCTTGATAAACTTTATGCTTCTTCATTGGAATTAAAAACGATCTACGAGAATCAATATTTCTCCAGTTGTTGCAAGTATTTTACGTAATCGGTACATTTGTGTAACTATTGGAGATTGGCTCGCGCATACAGATAGCTGTAATATTTTAGGGCATCATGGTAATAATTCGCGTTCATAAAACGAAACTGACTTAAAATTGCACCTAAATTTGATATAATTTGTCAAATTTGTTGACTATTGCGATTGCGGTAGAAAACACGAAACAAATAATTGATGAATATTTTAACAATATCGTTTAACTATATTTACAAAATTACTACGTTTGTCTGCAAAACTTTGTCACATAATAACTTTAAGTGCCACTGTCGAATATTCGATTGCTATTGAAATTAATGCAATGAGAAGAAAATGATTACGTTTCCATACAACGCTTGTGAAAAGAGCACAGGCAGATTGTTTTAAAGGTCGCTTTTAATTTAAGCCCGCAAAGATATACATACACTTGGATGAATGTATGACTTACAGTTAGCAAAACGAACGTAATGAAACATCTATAAATAGTGGTGGTGAGTGCGATAAACAAAACAGAAATTCAAAGTCAGTTTCATATTTTGGAAATATTTTAATTATGCAAAAAATGCGAATAAATTATCCTTTCATAAAAGACGAAGTAAGTATTTAATTATTTCTAAAGTTCCTTGAATATATATGTACAATTATTTATTAATTATTTCTGCAATTCACATCACGATAATTACGCACCAAACATGTGAATTGAAAACATTATCACAGTGTATACGTTTTATTTTCTGCATTGAAGTACCTAGTAGAAATTAATTTTGCATCTGTTTTTGAATCACGAGAAACTTCTTTTTCCAGGAGCTACGAAGACTTAACTCGGCGGAAGCCGCTACTGGGTAAAATTTACCACAGAGGCGCTAGTTGCGAAAATATGAACACTGTTTGAGTTTTTGTTACAACTTTTTAAAGAACTTTAATAAAGATTTTAAGATATTTCATCAATTTTGTTTGATTCTCAAAACACTGTACTTTAACATAAAAATTACAAAGTAAAAAAAAATATATTCTGAGACCGTGGTTTTTTACGTTTCAATTTTGGGTATTTTTGACCCGGTAGCGACAACCTGTGTGACAATATGGGGTGCGCCTCCCGCCGGGTTAAGGGGGTATTCCACTGTGGACGGTCGAAGAATCAAGCTATTTTTAAAGATTTTTATCTCAGTAAATACAACATATAATGAAATAAACCTTTTTGGTATTTATAAAGCTACTCTTATATTATACCAAAAAAAATAAAACGAATATTTTTAATTTGTTTTACTTGTTTCTTACAAACCGTCAATATGTCACCTAAACAAAAACGGTGTGTTCGTGGTGCGGGTGATTTCCCGGCTTAGGCTTATCCGAAACAAAAAATTCGAAAAGATTCTTAATCTGTATGAGTGTAGCTATGATCCGTAGCTCAATTAACAATTTTTGTTGAGAAATAACAAAATGGCGCCGGTTTGAAAGAAAAAGTTCCCCAAAATGGTGTTTTCTCGGGTGTTCCCCGAGAAAAATCTCGGTTATTTCTCAACAAAAATTGTCATTTGAGCTACGGGCGATAGCGACACTCATACAGATTAGGAATCTTTTCGAATTTTTTGTTTCAGATAAGCCAAAGCCGGGAAATCCACCTGCACCACGAACATACTATTTTTGTTTAGGTGTCATATTGACGGTTTGTAAAAAACAAGTAAAACAAATTAAATGTATTCTTTTTAATTTTTTTTTTGGTATAATATAAGAGTAGCTTAATAAATACCAAAAAGATTTATTTCATTATATGTTGTATTTACTGAGAAAAAAATCTTTAAATATAGCTTGATTCTTCGACCGTCCACAGTGGAATATGTACCCCCTTAAGAACGTTTGGTGTGTAGGTGATTAAAACTGTAAATTTTAATCATATACAGAGCTACAACCGAGGGGCAGAATGTATGAAACTTTTACAGAGAAACACAGTGTTTTCCAGTAGTTTAACAAAAATCTGCCAATTGAAAGCGGACGGTTATACATTAAGAATCTGTTTATTCTATTATCAGGAGATTGATAGTTTCTTTATTACTTCTTTATTCCTAGCAACGTAATAAATTTCATTTCCTGGAGGAATACACAGATGTGTATATACGTTGGGGTAACTTTAATACTCACGAATCAAAAATAATATATTTAATCTTATACGTGATTCTGTGTATACAATACAGTTAGAATGCACCTATAAAGCGTGAGTTACATTTTGTATTTTACAATTTTTTTTTCTTCATTATGCTGTGTCTACTTATGTGCGTAGGTCGGTGTATGTAAATGAAGCTGCAGGGAGTGTATTAAAACTTAAAAAAAAAAGCAATCACAGAAATGGACGATTATCCGAGCTGTGAGTAACATCCATGCTTACGTACGAATCGAAGCAACTTGCAGCCTCTCGTTTAGACCGTAAACGAACCATACAATTTGGAATTGTGGGTACTCCGTAATTTTGTATCCCTTGTACTGTTTTAAGACACATCTTACGACGGATTCTTTTATTAGAAATTTCTGACAACGGCGAAATTTTATATTCTATCTTACACATACAACCACTACTTGGAATTGCTTCACTCCTTATCTATACAACGGTATATCGATATATCGTTATCATTGCTAGCATAAGGTACAACAACTTTCTATCTCAGCGTTTCCCAACTAAATTTTACCACGAACCCCCAACTTCAACAGTTTCTTTTTTTTCATATATGAAGGATTGTAACATCGGCATAAATCGTTTATAAATAAAAAGAGAAAATTAGGAATTCTATTCCAAGATAACTTTTCACGGAAACCTGAGCTTCGTGTCGCGGGAAACAAGTTGGGAAAAGCTGTTCTATGGGAAACATTACGAACGATATAAGTACATACATTTAATAAGTACCTACACCTAAGTATACGTCTTAAAATTATTGTCGTCAGTGTTTGACTCTGCAACTCTGAGATCTTGATATTTTTTTTTCCTTAATCATTTCGTCCCCTAATTTTCGAGTAGCCGCATGAGGTAATACCAGTTTTAGTACGATAGAATATATTGGTCGTAATATATGTATATTTCAGCATAAGAAAGGAAATGATAGGAAACTTATACATATACGTCGGAGTACTTATGCGACTACTGTTTACTGCAATGTTTCTGCATTATTTCTCTATTGCTTGTACTGGTCACTATCGAAAAGTTTGCAAAGTGCCTTGGTGATAGCACACTCGTCGGATGCACAATTGCAATCAATTTCAATGATATTCGCGTTCAGATCTAATCAGTGATATTTTTCAGCCGAAGGTAAACGTTTGCGTCTGTTCAAACCCGGGGTCCAATAAAAATCATGGAGACCAATTTTTCATTCTGAGATTGACAAACTTTTCCATTCTATACTATTTCGCCTTTTCGTTGCGACGTTTGCGCAGAAGTTGGTGGAGAACTGAAATTAAATAACCTAAGAACAGTTTCAGTTTCTTTTACTCACTGTGAGTAAAACATTTAAACTTTTTCTTCAGTATGTACTACATTTATGTACACAATCCGGTATAAATAAACGTAAAACAGTATTCGCAGCTTTTTTGTTTATCGCGGTAAATTACTAGAGAATGAAGCCTGAGATGAAATCATACTATTTATAGCAGTTGCTGAAATTAGGTTCTTTGGAAGAGAAACCTTTGTTACAAATAAATAACTCAACGTTATTTGCACACTTGAAATACACAGATAGACGAGCGATTATTTGCCTCCAGTTAACATTGTGAGGGAAACATCTTGAAAACTGTTTGAAACGTTCATTTACATAATAAGTACAGTTAGATGTATTTGTTCCTTTTGTTTCTAAGTCTGCCCTCCTGAGTTAAACTGTCCTATCTAGCATTTTTGCATTTTTTGAGATATGTTGAAATATTTCAAGTTCCACACGTCTTTTACCTTTTAAGCAAAGTTAGAAAACTCTACGTGCTTTGTAAAGATTTATAAACAGTCTAATGTATTTAACCTAACTTCTTTCCAAATAGTTATAATATTCTATCTAAAACAATTAATTAATTGGTACGTTAATAACACATCACCTACCGGTACATCTTTTAAAAAAAATTATATTAGGCTGCTACGAAATAATGGCAACATGTTTTAATTTGAATGAAGGAAAGTTTCCTCGGCTGTTTCAAAATGTTAGATAGGACATTTTAACTAAAGAGGGCAGAAGTATAAACAGTTTTAACTATTTTCATTTCCCGTAGCCTTGATAAGTGCGAATAATTAATGATTATTTCATTTTTGCAGCTATATTCGTCGGTGCACGGTGGACATAAGCACAATTGCTGAATCGAAACAGATGTACGAGTACTTACAAGCTACTTACTAGCTAGCTCCGCTAGCTGCTTACACGCCTATCGCATTTTTCATAACACTAGTCCTGGCTAGTATTTAAATTTCTCCTTACTGCAGATAAATGTTTCTTGATCACGGACTAAGGTTAAAGATTCAAGCTTATCTATCCTTCTTTCTTCTTCCCATCATAGACCTGAATCTTGAGCGGTTTCCCTAGTTTAACGGTATCCCAACATCTTCCCTGGCAGGTGTCTCCTAAGCGGATGATGTTGCATCTAACGCAGAGATCTTATTGCTTTTCTCTTAAATAAATAAAATGGTCATTCATCGACCATAAGCTCGAAGTGTACCGATCCCATCTTCTCCTTTTTGCTCGGTTTGTATATTATGTTTTTCGCCCATGCTCGACACTCGACATTGATTATTCTGTTCCCTAGAAAGCAATTAAAATATCATTAATTAAACTATATCCTCTGCAGATGAAAAGTGTCTCTTTTCCGTGTCGCAATGTCAATAACTTAAGATAGTAGACTCTTTGTCAACATGGGAAATAAACAATTTTTAGTGTAGGACAATAACCCTGTTGAACATTGGTACCGTTAAGATTATATTAAGATCTATATAAATATATTCTTTTCGCTTTTTGTTGCTTGTTCGTAAAGGTAATTGTGATTAATGAAACCCAATGCAATGTGAAAGAAGATTACGTATGCGTAATCTCAGAGGTGTTTGATCGATGATACCTTCCAATGACTGGCATAGTCTCACAATGCACTGGGTTTTACTGGTCTCAACTGCTGTGTATTATTAAGTGCATTTACCAATAACACTGTTCAAGAAAATTTAACTTTTTTTCTGTTCTGTAACATTCACTAGCCGTTTCTTATAGATTTTTGTGCGCTGAAAACGAATCCGTAAACCGTTTGTCGCCATCACCCTCAATTTTCGAGAAATTCGATTTTTTAAAAAAAATACAAATTTTCAACTTTGAACATCTTTTGTGTTCAAACAGTAATAGTTATTCGGTCGCTTGTTCCGTAAAATTATTCTATAAACTCTCGCGAACACAACGATATCAGTTGTTATTGAATTATAAACATTTAAATATGTTTAAACAACGATCGAAGGGAAAAGGGACACCCGAAATGCACCTACTTTTGCAGATATTTTTCAGTTTATTTCCAAAACTCGGGGTCCAGGAGAAAATCTGACTACTCCACGAGATGCAGCAGACATTTTTCCTTCGGGAAGCATCAACAGAAGTCGTAAGTCACGTTTAGTTTTCAATACAGAAACGAAATAGTTTGGCAAAACGTGCGGCGCCGTCAGTGGTACTCACGCGCGTTAAGCGATTGTGTTACGCTGAGCGGCAGTGGATCGCACGCCGCCGTTGACTACCACTGCCGACGGCGCACGTTTTGCTAAACTATTTCGTTTCTGTATTGAAAACTAAACGTGACTTACGACTTCTGTTGATGCTTTCCGAAGGAAAAATGTCTGCTGCATCCCGTGGACTAGTCAGATTTTCTCCTGGACCTCGAGTTTTGGAAATAAACTGAAAAATATCTGCAAAAATAGGTGCATTTCGGGTGTCCCTTTTCCCTTTAATCGTTGTTTAAACATATTTAAATGTTTATAATTCAATAACAACTGATATCGTTGTGTTTGGGAGAGTTCATAGAATAACTATTACTGTTTCAACACAAAAAATGTTCAAAATTGAAAATTTGCAGTTTTTTCAAAATCGAATTTCTCAAAAACTGAGGGTGATGGCGACAAAGGGTTTGCGGTTTCGTTTTCAGCGCACAAAAATCTATAAGAAACGGCTATTGAATGTTGCAGACCAAAATGCCTGTTGGACAGTGTAATGGAAACAGTGATGCGATATTTCCTACCTTTATATATAACAGTTTCAGAAATATCAGAATAATTTTTAATCTATCTGTGAGCCTACCATTATTCAAATTGGCCGTTACTCGTTTAATGTTGAAGCTATCTTGACGCTTTAACAATTGGGCCCTTGTATAAAGAACAGTGGCTTATTATCAGGCCATTTTCAGCAAATGGGAGAAATGGTACTAAGGGCGCCAAATGGCGCCTACGTTGGGTAACGGTCGGCTTACTGAACGTGCTAATTGGTACCCCTGGGTTGATAAAGTGTCACGATTTTGAACGGTAAATCATTAAGGCGAGAAGTTATTTTTAAAACGACACGGAAATTTTATGAAATCACAATGAACTTACTTGCTGGCCGAAGGAATTGCACAGCAATGATCGGGCTTAGGTAACCGGGAATATTTTTGAAAGGGTAATAATAACCCGAAAACCCCTGCTGCTCAGGGTAATACTTCAGCTCACCAATATTTTCGATATCGTGAGGATTGTCACCTTTGCAAGATACCCACACGGTATTTAGCTGCAATTCAAGTAAAAAGGGACACGATAAATCGAAAAAAGAAGAGAGACAAACCCGGGGAGTTGGGTAACATACTTTTTCGTGTTGAAGCTAGTATAAAATTTTTCTTGCAATTTGTATCACAGAACGTGAATTCAACCAGATAAATTGAATCAGAAGATGGCAGATATATTTATTATGCTAACGAGGAATTATGAAACTAGTATTGGTTTAACTTGCTGGTGATTTAAAATACCGACTGGCGCATTTAACTGACCGACTAACTAACCCATGAACTGTTGACAGACTTGATATGTTGAACAAGGCTCGCTGGCATATCGCTCGGCAAATTTCTCGTGTCATTGTAATATTCTGGTACCCAACCGTATATCTGTAAATTGAATAATTGTATATTAATTTATACTACAAATGAATCAGCGTTTTTTAATAGGTGTAATTAAGTTTCTCGTGCTTCTCCATCTTTTCATGATGAATGCCAAAATTAGTACCATTCATGAGACTACCATTAGTAAAAATTGAATGTCTATAAAATTAGTTATCGTCAACGTACCCTGTTTAATTTAAGAAAAACGCACGGTGCTGAATTATTGAAACCATATTGTTGATAAGGCGAACAAGGTCCCCAGTTGTTGACCTCAACCGCGCAAACGTGTCCAGGCTTCACTGGCGTATTGTGATTGCAAATCTGTTGATTTCTACCGGCATTCGGTAAGACCGACGAGTTGACGTACTCTGCAAAAAATCAACAATGTAAAACTAGACAATAGGTCCCGGCTGATGAAACGCCTGAGAATTGTTAGAAACTGAAAATCAAAATTTTTGTTTATTTTTCGAAGGAACGTGATAGGTAATGGGACTTGTAAAACAACAGCGATGCTTATTGTTTAGTTGTATCCTATATCGAAATTAAGAGCATAAGTTTGTATACTCTTAGGGTAGATTGCACGAAATTAATGTAAATACTGTTACGATTTACCTTCTAAAAATTTATCTAACAGGCCAGTCCACTTTTGCACCGATGCAGGGTCTGATGAACTGTACCAAATTAATGACCTTTCGTCAGTGTTGTTGGAGATCGGCCGGAATCCTAGACCTGCAAACGCGCAACATCGTTCCGTAATTAATAAACAGTAATAAAATGTGTGGCACTATTTTGAATCGATAATTGATAAATTTCTATACGATTCACAAAGGCCCTAGGTACCCACTTGGTCAACTGCACGAATTTTGTGATTCGAAATTCTAATTTTTATAAAACGCAGACTTTGTAATTTTAAGCAAATGTTTTTTTTATCGAAGTTATGTAACATATTAGGTTCGCGAGCAGAAAAGAGATGAACGGAAAATGTATTCGCATAAACGGGGGGAGTTTCGTTTACGCGATTGTCGATTAGTTATAAGCAAAATCGCGATTTTCATGCTATTTTCACACATTTCTCGACCAAGTGTATTTTTAACCCGCCTGGTCTATGTAACTCCTTGGCGCGATCCACAGACTCGAATACAAAAGCTGGCGTTTCAATTTCTTCACGCCAATAGTTTAAAGTTCACAAATCTGCTGTTTAACTGCATTGACCTGCCAAGCTTTTTAGTCTGGGCAAAGAGTACAGTTCCACAGCCACCTGGACTTGTAACATTCAATAGCCGTTTCTTATAGGTTTTCGGGCGCTGAAAACGAATCCGCAAACCGTTTGTCGCCATCCCTCTCAGTTTTTGAAAAATTCGATTTTGAAAAAACTGCAAATTTTCAATTTTGAACATTTTTTGTGTCGAAACAGTAATAGTTATTCTATGAACCCTCCCAAACACAACGATATCAGTTGTTATTGAATTATAAACATTTAAATATGTTTAAACAACGATCAAAGGGAAAAGGGACACCCGAAATGCACCTATTTTTGCAGATATTTTTCAGTTTATTTCCAAAACTAAGGGTCTAGAAGGAAATCTGACTACTCCACGCGATGCAGCAGACATTTTTCCTTCGGAAAGCATCAACAGAAGTCGTAAGTCACGTTTAGTTTTCAATACAGAAACGAAATAGTTTGGCAAAACGTGCGCCGTCGGCAGTGGTAGTCAACGGCGGCGTGCGATCCACTGCCGCTCGGCGTAACACAATCGCTTAACGCGCGTGAGTACCACTGTCGGCGCCGCACGTTTTGCCAAACTATTTCGCTTCTGTATTGAAAACAAAACGTGACTTACCACTTCTGTTGATGCTTTCCGAAGGAAAAATGTCTGCTGCATCGCGTGGAGTAGTCAGATTTTCTCCTAGACCCTCAGTTTTGGAAATAAATTGAAAGATATCTGTAAAAATAGGTGCATTTCGAGGATTCTTTTCTCTTTGATTGTTGTTTAAACATTTTTAAATGTCTATAATAGACTAATAACGTATATCGTTGTATTCGGGATATAAACGAATAACTATTACTGTTTCGACACAAAAAATATTCAAAATTGAAAATTTGCAGTTTTTTCAAAATCAAATTTCTCAAAAACTGAGGGTGATGGCGAAAAACGGTTTGCGAATTCGTTTTCAACGCCCGAAAACCTATAAGAAACGGCTATTGAATGTTACAAGTCCGAAAAAAGTCAAATTTTGACAAATGTGATAAATTGAACAGAAAAAGTAGCAAGTTATGCAAATTAACATGAATTCTTTAATCGAGATAAGGAATCAATAATTGTTATTTTTTTTATTGGAGAACGACAGAAATAGAATTATAATTCCTGTTTTCCGCGTACCTACCTCTGATCTTCCGAGTCAAGTATTATAGTATACACGGTGTCGTGCAACGGATAGTAGCAGGAAGGAGGTGACTCACCGTGCGCAAGCAAATCGGAAATGCAAAGTGAAACTATTTTCTGTGCGCTTTCGTTTTCAAGGAAATACAGTTTGAATACTTGCTTAATATGTGTCCCCGTTAATAATTTAATTAGTGCACTATTGTGCATAAATACATTGAAATTATAAAGTTATCTTTTTTCAAACGGGTGTTCGTTTTTTTTTTTGGAAACTCAGTTACGAACATAGAAGCAATTATTAATGAAATAAGAGTTTAAAAACCGACTTTCCCGAGAACAAAGCGTCTTTTTCAAAAAGCTTATTATTCTACTATTTTGTTTTAATTGTTCATTTATTTCATCTGCAATTGTACCATATTGATTGTTATATTTTATTATTTTTAGTACAGTGTAGGCGTACCAGAAGAATTTTAAGATCCCATTTTCTCGAAAACGAGGGTTGCCATAAAATAATCTTATTCTACATTTTTTATTTGCCTTCGCATTTGATGTTTTCCTCATACCTGTGCCACTTATTGCGGAATATCCTGTATACAACGTTGGCTAAATCAAGATAGAAGAGAGAGGCCAGCGCGATACAGAAGAGAACGATTACTTTAGTCTTGGTTCCTACCAACATTCCTGAATAACATTTTCAGATGTATAATGTAATGTATAAATATACCTGGATTGGTTCCTATTAAACTCTCCTCCAGAATCCATCTTGGCTTGTCATAATTTATCGTGGCTAACAGTCCTTTCATGCAGACGGCAAAGAACAGAGCCAATACGGAAAAGAAGACTGCGTAGAAAGCTCCAGTGATAGCTAAAAAGAAGCAGAGTGAAGAATAAATATCAATGAAATCGTTTGATAGTATTGTAAGCTTAAACTAATTTGAAATGATTATATGATGCTTATGTATTAGAAATGCATTTTTCTTCGTTGCGAGAGTCCCTACAAATTCTCGTACGTTTATAATACTATGTAGATTTGCTTGGAACATTCTCTAATCACTGTTCATGGAAAAGTAGATATGATACAAAATTTTCATCATTCCGATCGTTGAACGGAAAATATTTAAAGCCTCGGCACCGCGCCAAAGCCCGATCTAAATATAGTCCCTTCCTCAAGAGTAGCGTAAGCTTTGATAGCCACTCGTTTCTACTTCTTTATCGCGAATACCTTTCAACCGAATATTCGTTCCCGATAAGAATCCAAAACAAAATAGTATCCAATGATAAAAATCAGTTGTTTTACAATATATAGATATATAGGTACACAGATATAGATCCAGAGTTATCAGATCTACAAGCTATAATTTTTATTGTTCATAATAAAATATTGGAAGATGTTATTTATAAAGAACAAATATATTAAAATAGAATTTAGCTAGATTGCAATTTGAATATTTTAAGGCAACCTCTTCTCACAGTGTTGAACAATTTTTGTTCATTTATTTCTAAGTGGTTTTATTATATAAATGATATTATCATAATAATTGCTTGCAAGAATGGAGATTACTTTCGAAATTGGATTAGTGCGCTTAAGGCTAGAATAGCACAATTTACAATCCTCGATGATATTTGAATTTTCGAAAATATGATCACATCGATACTTCGTCTGTAGGGGAGACCGGGGCTAGTTGACTAATTTTTAACATTTCTAATTTTTATAAATAGACCACTGGTATTTTGTTGACTTGTTGCACACCAAAATTTCATTAGGTATACAGGCTTAATTTTTTAAAATTGCTTTAATTGAGTCTAGGTCGTAGTTTTTATTACATTTGTAGTAGTGAGACGAATAAGTCAACAAACCCCAACTGTGGGGTTAGTTGACTTGACATTTACTTTTCAGTTTTAACCCTTTGCCCGCGAAAGGCGTATATATGCGCTGTCACAGTTCCATCAATATATACGAAAGGCGTATATATACGCAGCCAATTCCATCAATATAGTATGCGAAAGGCGTACATAAATATCCTACGGCCAACAAATTTTTTTTATTTTTTTTACTCCTTCACACTGTTATTTTTTTTTTTTTATTATTAAGTATCATGGTGTTAGATACTGTAATTATTTTCTGCTTGTTTGTTATAGTCTATTTGGAAGGCCTGAGAGTTTGAAGAGAAGATAGGGTGTAAAACTGGTAGGGGTGAGTTTGGAGGGATTTGTGGTGGGGGAAGTGGATTTGAGCAGCCAAACTCTTTGCCTCCACTGCATCTTGAGGATAAAAAGTGCAATTTTTAGTGGTATTCCTATGCTTAGTCAAGTAACCCCGTCCGACATTGTCAACATGTTAAGGGTCGTACGCACAAAACCTCCACGCACCGGATAAAACAAAATACCCTAAATAAATTATAGTCAATGTATCACGTTTCCACAGAATATTCATGAAAAAGCACCAAGCAATACTTAGTGGTAAAGGTACCACTAGTTGACCATATATCAGTAGTTGACAACTTTTCAGAGAAACGTGAAAAATAAGGGTTTTAGAAGTGGTGAACTGTGGGTATTAGGAGCCGCGGCGCGCTGTTGAGAAGAGATAGTTGCATTTCTAAAAACCTTATTTTTCACGTTTTTCTGAAAAGTTGTCAACCACTGATCAGCTACTGGGACCTTTACCCTAATACTTTTCAACCTAGCATCCTTTTTTAAACTAAAGTATTTGATGATAAAAAAATGTGTAGCTTCCAACTCCTTTTGTAGAATTAACCGGAAGAGTCATATCATGCGATATTTTAATCTCAACATGGTGGAGACTTTTGTTTATGAAGCAAGTGATTATACTATCGAGCTTCATGGTTGCAACAGTGTGTGGAGGAGCAGCTGACGGAGCTGTAAACTTGTAAAGAAGTGGGGTGGCTCAGTGGAAAAGAAGCACATAGGCATAAATTATCAACAATGTAGTATAATTCCACCACTAATAAAATCATAAAACGATGGCATGCGCCTGTTTTCCAATGGGGCCCTCAAGTGTGCATAATACACCTCTACGATAAGTGCAATCCTGGTTACTTTATCACCACGATGGCAATATACATTCATTGCATCTATAAACACGTGGAAAGTTACTAAAAACACAGAACCAATTGAACAGCCATCGAATTAACATTTACAGGGCCGAGGTGGCCACTATAGTGGCCCAAGGTAGACAACTATTTAATGTGCATATGCATATACATGAATGTGTGCGCGCTTGAGAAGTATGTATGTGTGTACGCCCACGTCTTCAGCTCTGGGTAACGCCAAGTGGAAGTTTTATACACGAATGTAACTATTGTTACTCATTTAGGGTTGTTTAGATTGGCAACACTGTTTCCATGTATAATTTCGATAATCTAACCTCGGAGTCGTGATTAACGATATGAAAAACCCTTAGGAAAACTCAGTGGCGGATTTCAGAAGAAAGGCCCAGGTGGCAAACGTTCTGAGGGGCCCATTTTTTGGGGGGAAAATGAAGAGGTAGTTTACTACAAACGGGCCAAGTGTAGTAGGTAGGGTAGATGCACCATTTGTGGCCACCTTAAGGAGGGAGATCACTGTAATGATCTGAAAAGTAAGGGTGTTTTCAGGAATTTTTTTCAACCAAACCAACGCAAGAAAATCAATGTATTGTTTAGTATAGTTAATATGTACATATTTATCGAAGAGTAAAAGT
Source organism: Andrena cerasifolii (assembly GCF_050908995.1). Taxonomy (NCBI): domain Eukaryota; kingdom Metazoa; phylum Arthropoda; class Insecta; order Hymenoptera; family Andrenidae; genus Andrena; species Andrena cerasifolii. Next base: position 4,084,998 of record NC_135125.1, on the reverse strand, counting down.
TTTTTTTCAATCAAATTCATAAATCTGTTACGTGCGGAGATCTATCTTTGACTTTTCAACCCTTTCGGGTGTCCGGAATGCACGTGACCCGGCGAGGTCACCGTTTCCTGCAGTGGTGTGATGCAACCGAGTTTTCCCAGAAAACCTAATATTCAATGAAGGCACTCATGTCCTCACTACTTTCTAGCCGAATTTCGCCGTATAAAAAGGGCCAAGAATCCACAGTCGCGGGCTCATTTCAAGTTTAGTACCTTTAGACAAAAGAGTTGCTGATAGGTGTTGTAATCATTAAACTCTCTGAGACCCCGCATTTCTCAGTGCGTTAGAACCGAGAGGTGGACCTAAGTAGGTACCGCGACAAACAAACACTGAAACAACTGTAAAAGACTGCGCTTATAGAATATAATTAGTTATTTCTAATTCAGAGTTCTTTTATTTGAATCAATCATCATCTGAATTTCCTCTTCGAGGAAATAAACCCACATGGATACTCCTTTACCGCTCAAGGTGTATCACATTATAACGTTACGAGGCTAAACTAACATTCCTAGTGGCTCCCGGAGATACCAGACCTCGGTTCGTCCACGATTTCCACCTTTCTAGCGGCTCCTGGGGATACCAGAGCCCGGTTCGTCCGTGAAGTTTACCTTCCTAGTGGCTCCCGGGAATACCAGAGCCTGGTTCGTCCGCGAAGCTTACCTTCCTAGTGGCTCCCGGGGATACCAGACCCCGGTTCGACCGTGAAGCTTACCTTCCTAGTGGCTCCCGGGGATACCAGACCCTGGTTCGTCCGTGAAGCTTACCTTCCTAGTGGCTCCCGGGAATACCAGAGCCTGGTTCGTCCGCCAAGCTTACCTTCCTAGTAGCTCCCGGGGATACCAGATCCCGGTTCGCCCACGATTTCCACCTTTTTAGCGGCTGCCGGGGATACCAGAGCCCGGTTCGTCCGTGAAGTTTACCTTCCTAGTGGCTCCCGGGGATACCAGACCCCGGTTCGACCCTGAAGCTTACCTTCCTAGTAGCTCCCGGGGATACCAGCCCCTGGTTCGTCCGCTACTAACAAACTCAAACAAACAACTTCAATCCTCGGCCTCGCAGCCGCCAGTCTCTTTGCCCTCAGCCTCGGCTCGTAACAAATCCGTTTCCTATATACTCTTCGTCAAAATTTGCGCTGCGGCAAAATCGTGCTTCTCGCGTTGACAGTGCCCAGGCCATATGATTAATCCGAATTCAAAATGACAAAAATATTTAAAAACTAAAAACCTACCTCTATTACGTGACGATAAAAAAAAGTAAGAAAATTACAAAATGGCGGGCCACTGAAAAAAATCATGTTTCGGGGTACAAAATTGGGGATTGTTAATTGAAAAAAAAACTGTTTGTCGCGTAATAGCGACGGGTTTTCCATACAATAAATCCCCTAGCTCATGTAAATTGGACGTATAGTTTTCTCTGTAGACTGTCAACGCGATTGAAAAATGTCACTCTGAGGAAAACGCGTTCAATGGTCAAGCGCGCTTGACACCGTTTCCCGGAAAATACTATATCTCCGTCAATTTTGCGAATTTCTCCATAAAATTTGGAGAGAACATTCTTAAAACGTACGTCTTTCACAAACTGTAAAAAAAGAAAAAATCGATTCTTCCGATTTTTTACAGTGGTCTTCCCCCTTAAGGTATTGTACCAGTTTTGGCCACTTCTTAAAAAATGTAATATTATTTCGTGTAAGCAATAAATATTACCTTATATTTCTGGCGGTATACTAAACAAAACATTCATGATGTGAAATTCTCCACATAATAACGATCAGCAAGCAGTTTAAAAGTAAGATAATTATGCGCATGGCCACAAACGGTGCACCTACCCTAGTACGAGAAACAAAATGTGGGCCTGAGGGGCGAAAATACATAATACGAATGGCAGCGGCGAGAAATTAACCACCGATATACTTGTAGGGATATGTGGACTATGTAAAAAACCAACATTACCGGATGAACCAGTTTTTCAGTCACTCAAACATATGTATTGACCCTACTTAGTCGTCCCTGCCTGTTTCTTGCTTGTCGCGAGTAGGAAGAATCATTTTCTACGTTCGCTGTCGCCCGCTAACCATCCTGCACTTGCGTATTTCGCGGATGGATTCGCTGTAATTTCAGTAGTTAGCGCAGCTGCCTATTTTTTCCTGTTCGTTTCAATTCATCATTCGCGAGCCACGTGAGAATGCAGCGACACCAAAACTTCGTGGGAGTTTACTTATTGCGTTTTCAAATTCCATCTATTTAAAGCTACGCAGTTTCGTCCGAGTCTTTTTTTCTTCATGCGTAACCATTCGCTCGGCACCGTTTCTTCACGTATGCAGCTATGATAATAACGCAAATTATCCATACGCGATAACGTAGGAATGAAGAATTACGCAAACATATTTATTCATCGCTTACGGTTCAGTTCGGTTTTTTTTTCAAATTGAAAAAAACTTTTAGAAAATATATTGCTATCTACTAAGATTATAATAAAATGATATATGTTTTAGGGGTTGGATGCGGCATCATCGCGTATTATTCGTTTAGTAGGTGATAAATAAATAGTATGTAATGTTATTTGGCATAGTTGATATAACGACATTTACAGTGTATGTGCTACAAGACGTTTCACAAGTGTGTTGGATTTACTGTTACGATGTTAGATGATATTAGGAGCATTAATATCAATAGCCCGTGACAGAAGTTACTTCCGGTCCAATAAATCTCATTCTTTCTTCCTATCCCGTCCTCTACCCTTCTCCCTTTCGTTCAAGGAAAATCTGATAAATATGAAATATAAAGATCGTTCTCAAGGTTACTAGTATAAAGAATGTGAAGAACAAATCGTATTAAGAATGCAAAACGTAATAGAAGAAGTAGTGTCTAGGTGAAAAGTAATCTCTGAGTTATAATTAATAGATGCTACAAAGGTAATTTCTGCTGAAAATGTACAGAATTGTTTAAAATTATTAACCCTTCGTTGACACACCTCTTTTTTCGACCAACTTTGACACACCTGGGTGGCTCACACCCAGAACGATTTTCGAACGACTGCCATTCTTATCTGAAGAATCCAATCGTTGTGAAAAAAATCATGGGTCAATTTTAAGGTCTCTAGAATATATTCCAATAGTTTTTTTTATTCAAATTTCATTCCAGTTTTTGTAAAAAAAATCTAGATTACCATGTGTCGAAAAAACACGGAGAAAATCTTCAAAAAAGTTTAACTTTTACAAATTCCAATATTAGAAGCTAAAAATCTACAGAGTTATTGTTCGGATATAATATTTTCAGAGAGAAAATAGTTTGTAAGTCGGCTTTGGAAAAGAGGTATTTATTTTAGATATAGAAGGTACAGAGCGTCAAAATCAGCTCATGGGTGGCTCACACCCAGAGTGTCAACGAAGGGTTAAAATTAATTTTAAAGAAGAATGCAGTGTACTCTGGGAAAACGTATTTAAATTTGAAAAGTTGAAAATCACAATTCTAGTCTTTATTTGTATTTTGCCAAAAATATTATTAATAAATGTATTACTTATTTAATTTTTATAATATGTAGGGACTGTGTGCTTTTGGATAGGAAAGAGTCATAAACTCAGAAAGAAAAGCAGTAAGACATGAAATTGGAATGCGCATTTAGTTTCAATTGAGATTGACTGATTTAGTGAACTTTAAAAATGTACGATAAATACTTAAATAATATCTCGACTATTTATCAAAAAGAAAGCTGTAAACCATTATTTATACGAATTTTTCGGATATATCAAACACAGGATATTATTGAATGGATTATATGATTCGTTATGTAATGAAAAACCTTTAAGTTTTAGTCGATACAATGCGCCAGCTATTTAAGTATATCACATTGATCTCATATAAACCCAAAGTCATCTTTGCTCGTCAAACAAGGGATGCTACCTTATAAAACAATTAGGTACTTTTTCAAATTATAATTTTTATTCTGTTATTTTCGATACCACAGTGCATTGTTTAATTGGCATTATTGTTGGGGGCATCAAAAGCACTACTGTTATTGTACTTAACTTTCATTATGTTATGCTTTCGGTGTTATATTTAAATTTTCAATGGGTTTGATACTAGGGCTGGGACTATTTGTCGAATTTTTCTGTATTCGAATATACGAATACTTCAGTTTCTCAATTATTTGGCGAATATAATTCGAATATCCAAGTATGCGAATAGTATTCGAATATTTAAGTATTCGAATATCCAAGTATTCGAATACTATTCGTATATCCAAGTATTCGAATACTATTCGAATATCCAAGTATTCGAATACTATTCGAATATCCAAGTATTCGAATACTATTCGAATATCCAAGTATTCGAATACTATTCGAATATCCAAGTATTCGAATACTATTGGAATATTTAAGTATTCGAATATCCAAGTATTCGAATACTATTGGAATATTTAAGTATTAGAATATCCAAGTATTCGAATACTATTGGAATATTTAAGTATTCGAATATCCAAGTATTCGAATACTATTGGAATATTTAAGTATTCGAATATCCAAGTATTCGAATACTATTAGAATATTTAAGTATTCGAATACATCAGTATTCGAATACTATTAGAATATTTAAGTATTCGAATACTGATGTATTCGAATACTATTAGAATATTTAAGTATTCGAATACTGATGTATTCGAATAGTATGGTGTGAATTATAAATCAAGTTCTTTAGGTTCATTTGTCAGGGTGAAATCTTCTAAGCTAATTTTGACCCACTTCACACCATACTATTCGAATACATCAGTAAATATTCGAAGTTCATTCGTAGAATTCGAATACTTGTAAAATATTCGAATATTAAATTATTCGAATAGTCCCAACCCTACTTGATACTAAACCAGCAATTATTAATTAAGCTTCTTCAATGATAAACACTGCAGAAACATTTACATTCTGGTGCACCTGTCATATCAGTTAGATTTCTTACTTTTTTTCTTATCGTATCTGATTATGTAACAGATTATGGCCACCATCATATCACAGATAGGATGTTTGTAGCTACTATGAGTAATGCGCACACTGTTTCCTTAATATCTCCCGTGAATACGATATTAAATATTGATATCTAATCTTTAGTTCCCTGTTGAATGATTTTTTGTATTCTGACCTTATGTGTGCAAGTTAGTTCCATAAAATAATCACAACGATAGTCACATACTGTGCGTAAATGCTATTAGTATCTATTTCTTTTTAAATGTACTGGAGACTGTCCGAATGTTAATCACACTTACGGTTATTCTCAACAAACTTTTTCATTAAATTAATACCATTGTGTGCCTGACAGTAATTGCAGTTTTAATTGCAAAACTCTTTGGTAAAAATCAAATAAACGAGGTGGAAAGCGAGCAGGTACTGAAGCTATCTCTAATACAGTTGTACTTGTGGTTACGTATTCTGTTAAATAGTATTCATACAAACGACACGTGTTTTCCTCGTGAATACAGACTTCGATACTCAGACGGTAGTAAAAACATCTTTCCTCACAAACGTGTCAACGAAGCGTATTCTATTTAGCATCTGCCATGAATTCTAAATAGCTATTTACAGCTTCTATGTAACATTCGCTCCGCGAAAAACAAAACATCATTCGTCAAAATTTGCTCAATTATTAATGCTAATAATTATCCATTCGTGTGAAAAAACATTTTAAACGTTGTTGCTAATCTTTGGCTTAGCAACGCTGTTAGTTATTCATGTAGCTTCTTACAACAAAATGTGCACGACAGTAATTAATACCAGTAATTTAATTAATGAAGCACAACTAAACTATATAGGTACATTAATCACTAGAACAGAACTGGAAAACTTTAATTGGAAAATTAAATGTTGTTAAACTGTATTTTAAACAAACAAACAAACTGTAAATAGAAAAAATGTGTGTCGTGACGAGCTTTACAACGCTATATTTTTTAAGGGTGAATTTCAGTGACAATCTTAGCCAAAAGTTAATCAATTTGCAAGATATTAAGAAGGCTTTTTCCTGTGATGAAAACCGGTCAGAAATGGCAATGGTGTATTTTTATCACAAATTCAGTTGAATTCGCTCTTACTTTTTATTTTATTTTGTAAACTTATTGAATATTTAATCTTTTACCATAAACTTTTTTTGGAATGTACCTGAAATGCAACTACCAGAAATGAAATAATCAAACTATAATTTTCCTTTCTACGTACACGTTAAGCCAAGTTTTCGTGTCATTTTCTTTCATTTTTTAAAAAAAAACTATCGAATCAATTGTCCGGAATTTTTGTGATAATTTTGTTCAGTGTTTGATCTTTCTGTACACAAAATTTCAAAAACTTTCGCCTGTTATTTCACTCTTAATTTTGCAGTTATATTTCTCATTATTGCGTTTTCCCATAACAATCAATGTGTCAAATTGAAAGTTAAACAATTTAAAAACTACCGAATCAACATTTCTGTAATTTTGCAGAGGGTTTTACTATTGCATAAAGATTCGTTCCTGCAATTTTCAAAGGTTTTCGCTCGTTCGTAATGTTACCGAAGTTCATTCTTAAAATACAGTTTAACAACATTTAATTTTCCAATATTTCTTAGCGTTTGGACAATAATTTTCCCCATTTTCGAGCGCTAGTCCCCTTACTGCATCCGAGCCCTCAATTAAGGCTTGCTAATTCTATAAAGCTTTCAGAGTTTTCTCTTCTCGACTAGTTTAATAAACTCATGAAACTTAATTTGTAGACTATTAACAGAATATCTTCACCAATCAGTCGTTCCAAAGCAAGTTGCATAAATCTGGTGATTGAAACCTGTCTATAAAATGTTCCGTCGACGCTCTTGCTATTGGCATTCTTTTAAAAATATTTTACAGTCTCCTTTAACGCCCTGGATCTCTAAGGAAATCCAAGTTGTGTCATTGAATGTTATTAACTGCTATTCTGGTAATCGATTCTGTTTCATAAAAACGTTGTAGGCACTTAAAGGAACTAGATTAGATGATAAGTGATAAGTTTATGGACCAACGAGTATCACCGAGATAGTACGAGAACTAGTACGGGGTCATCGAAGTTGTTCGTGTTTTAATCCACGTAATTCATAAGATACCACTATTCTGACAATTACATATTAAAAGGAGCAGATTAAAGATTACACATCTAAGCTGTAACTGCAATTATTGCAATTTGGATTTACTTGTAGACAGACGAACTGGTGAATTACTATTAATATTCTTTTATTCCTCAAATGAAACCAATGTTATGATTATTATTAATAATAGCACGCAATCTTTATAGGATATACGAACTGCTACAATTTCTCTTTAAAGTAGAATGCAACTTATTTGAAATTGAGAAATTTCAATATAAAGTTACCTACATGAATTTATTTAAAATAAATATTTACATCCAGTGTAAAGCGTTTGAAGGTGAAAAGTTTTATTACAAAAATGTACTAATTAATAAAAAATGGGAGAAGGAGAAACGTTTTTGGTTAAATAATTATTTTTCATTCGCTGATATTAAATAAACTAATTCTGCTGGCGTACGACTAGTACGTTCCAACAAAATAAGTAACGAAATACTTTAAATTTTTCGTGTTCCTTTAAACTGTTGAGCACATTCTATTGGAGCATCAGAGCATTTTCCGTGATTTTTAGTAAAACACAAATGTTCAATTTTTCATGTAATTGCTTCTGATCTTTAAGGGGTTAGCTACCGTCAGGAGGTAGAAAAAGAATCGATTCTTTGGGAATTTATTTCCGAAAGTACATGCATATATTTATGCAATGGTTTTTGTATTCAGATGAGGGACACTTTAACAGGTTATTATATTATGTTTTGGTATAAAAAAATGTTGAGTTATTGGAAAATTGCAACTGATTTACCGGAAGCTGTTTTTACACCGGTGACCAAGATTTCTCTAAAATTGCTTCACCAATCTTTTTGAAATTTTTTAGGTTTCTTCTAGACATTCAAATCCAGTCTTTAATCGCAGCATTTGTTTTTCCAATGCATAGTTTTTATTTTATCGATGAAAACACTTATTTTTAGCTAGAAATACTCACTTTTCATCCATAAAATAAAAACTATGCATTGGAAAAACAAATGCTTCGATTAAAGACTGGATTTGAATGTCTAGAAGAAACCTACAAAATTTCAGAACCCCAATTTCTGCTCATGTCCCCATTTCTGATCATTTCGTATTTTTTTTATTATTATATTATTTACGTTTGTACTTTGCAAGAAAATAATTCTAAATTATTTAACATCGCTATTTTTCATGAGCAGAAATACGGACATTTAGAGGATTATATATTTAATTACAAATTACTAATGGTTAAATCTTGAAATATTTTCCTTAAATAGTTTTTGAATTGCTTGATTTATTATTAGAGAATTAATCAATTATTCTGCAAATTTTGATCACAAACAAATTTTTTACATCTTCCTTATGACGAGTTACCCTCTTAAATAAGCAGAAATTGGGACATTCACTAGCTGCATATTCAGTTAAATACTTATAGAGGTTAATGATTGAAAATCTACACCTTTTTGACTAGCTTCCTACAATTCTCGATGAATAATAATTACTCTGTACATATTAGGAGACTGGTTCAGCTTCGACATTGCTTCGTAAGTATCATTACTATTAATAGATGTGCAACAACATGGTAACAATAAATTCTATCCTACAGGAATATATACTATATAGCATGAATTTTTGTTTCACATAAATATAAATGATTGTTAAGTTTAGAAGAAAATTTTCATGTTTATTTAGCAATTCTTCCAAGCTTTATGAACACTTCTAAAAATGATCCAGAGTTACCTCCTCTTTTTAATAGAATCTTTAAGTATCGCCATTTATTTAATTATTCATCGGTTATGACTTTATTTTTTGCAATTAAATATTTACTACGCAGAACTTAATTATACTAACGTATTTTTTCATTGTGAAATGAAGTGATTTCAAGAAATCTGAAGCCTACAAAAGAAAGATATAAATTACCTGTACTTCCCATTTGATTTCATAAATGAAACTGTTAATTATTAATGATTTCTACAATTCATTATACTAAATAATAATTAGCAAAAGTGCATTGAATATTAGTATAATTTTATCTTTGTTTCTCGTTGGTTATAGGTGTGATGTTTTGGAGGGACATCTGTCATCTTCATTGCCAATGCCAGCGATAAAACTAATTACCGCGTTATCTTATATCTTCGTAAAAATGATGATAGCATGCCATTTATTCCAGAAAAGACAATAAAATTGAATTTACACGTTAAATAGAATTTCCTATCTAACTTCTGTTAATTACTATTATTATTTTGTCATATAGTTGTCAATACGAGTAATACTTTCCATATAAATAACAACAATTATTTATTAAACTCAATTCGAAATAACCTGTTCTCAAGAATTTTCAATTTTCAGCTATGCTAAAGCTGAAATACGGTAAAGAGACTGCTAGGGGAAGCACCAGAGATGAAAATAAAATGGAGCCATCATCCCCCTCGCGTTCTTACTTAACCCTCTGTGGTCACATGGGGCTCACTGCACCCCAGCGTCATTTTTTAATTACCATTTTCGTATTTTTTAATCTTTTAACTTTTAAGTGCTAATTGTACATTCGTAATACTCATACAATCATGCTGTAAGAGTATTTTTCTAGAAATGTCAATTTTGATATGTTGAAATTTGTATTTGAAAAAATAGTTGTTGAGGGATCATGCCTAGTTGGCAGGCGAAACAGAAAGTGATTTTCGGGAATTTTTTGTGGAAAATCTGATGTATAACTTTTGCAACTATTTGTTTATTTTATAAGTACATATAATCAGCAACTCTCGGCGAATTTTGTTATAGAAAAATATTAAAAAATGAACGAATAGCAGCCACTCTCCCGGAAGCTATTTTTTTAGCGGTGAGCAGGATTTATGCGAGCTGGATCATCTGAAATCGAAAAATGAAATAAATTCTGTTAGTATACGAGTTTATCTAGTGCGTGAACGAAGGATGTTTGTTTTTGATGAAAACTCTATTGTTAATTCACTAAAAACCAACAATTCAGACATCGAAAAATCATGATTTTACGTTAAACGGTCGCCATTTTGTCTGAAATCATTTGTTTAAAAAATCCTTCGTTCACGCAACAGACAAACTCATATATTAACAGAATCTTCTTCACTTTCTGATTTCAGATGATCCGGGACGGAGAAATCTTGCTCGCCGCGCAGCGCCTTTATAAAAACAGCTTCCACTCGAGCTGCTGTTATTCCTTCATTTCTTAATATTTTCCTATAACAAAATTACCGAGGGTTGTTGAATACATGTACTTCTAACATAAGGAAAAAGTTCTAAGAAACATACATCACATTTTCCACAAAAAATTCCCGAAAATGACGTTCTTCTTCCCTTGCCAACAAGTAGTCACTAAATTTTTAAATATTATTATTAATGTCTAAAAATTTACAGAAATATCCCGGGGTGCGGTACACCCCGTGTTACCACGAAGGGTTAAACCCCTACAACCCACTGTGCCCTCATGGTAACATACCACATGGATTCACAATGCATATATTAACGTACCTACGAATATTAAATTATCAGTCATTCCAACGTTAAAGTTATAACAATAAACCTTTATGTTAAAACGCAATGTGCATTGCATCAAAATCGATCGGTTTATTTACATAAATGAATTCATAAAAACTTTGGATCATAGCGGGTTAAAATTAGTTTGCGACTGCTTGGGTGCTACCGAAGCCTGTGGGACTGGCGTTACTACCGAAGGTTATGCAGGCACGTGTTCAATTATCTTGAACTTGAGCCAAAATTTACATTCAGTTTCAAAGCGATGCGTCTATCGATGCCGTACTGTCTCTTTTAACCCAAACTACCGTGGTAGTTTAAGTGTAGTTTAATATCTAATCGGAGGTTTACGAGCTAGGCTCGTGCGCACGAACATGGACCTCGATTAATCTAATTCCTAATTTCTTATTGATAACAAGGAACCGCTGTCGTCTTCAGACGATGTCTCATTTGGCGTCGAACTCGACCCCGGGATTTTATCATCTCCGCTTAAATGCTCCTTAAGGGGGTATACCCGTTTGAACCCTCGGAAAATGTATACATTTTGTGGATTTTTTTACAAGTCAACGGTTTGATGCAGATTTCCCGTTTTTTAACTATGTTTACATAGTATTATGAACTACTTATAAAAAAAGTTTCAGTTAAAAAACTATTGTTTTTCGGAAGTTACGGATACATGTCCGAAAGTCTCTCGATTTTAGACGGCTAAACGGTGGCCCTAAAAACTCGCGCTACGTTCAACCAATTTACTTCAAATTTTGCATGCAGAATCATAATAAGATTCCACATCGTCCAACGAAGGCGATTTTGAAAATTTTGAAAAATAAAGAAATGGTGAGAGATTAAAGGTAAAGTTAAATTTTTCTAAGAGAAAAATCCACCTTTTTCCTTTATAAATAATAAACGGGGAATCGAAATAAAAAAAGCCTTCGTTGGACGATGCGGAATCTTATTATGATTCTGCATGCAAAATTTGAAGTAAATTGGTTGAACGTAGCGCGAGTTTTTAGGGCCACCGTTTAGCCGTCTAAAATCGAGAGACTTTCGGACATGTATCCGTAACTTCCGAAAAATAATAGTTTTTTAACTGAAACTTTTTTTATAAGTAGTTCATAATACTATGTAAATATAGTTAAAAAACGGGAAATCTGCATGAAACCGTTGACTTGTAAAAAAATCCACAAAATGTATACATTTTCCGAGGGTTCAAACGGGTATACCCCCTTAAGCTTCTTCTTTCCGGCGCTCTTTCATCCTTGCCATTGCCAAAACCCTGGCAGGGTCATCTTACGATTCTACTTCAATCCGCCACGCAAATATAGACGCGCACGTATTTTTACTCGCCGCGCGGGCTTACGTGCGCCTCGATTAATACCCTGAATCAGATAGCCCGCACTCTTCCACGCGCGAAAGGACAGACCGAAGTTTCAAGAAGAAAGAGAGCGGGCGCAAAGCTCATCCGGTTGGCACGTAGCAAAGCCAAGGAAGCCCTAATTCTCGGTACTTGATTTAGGCATTCAGCTCCGCTTCACGCCTACCCCGATGACACAGAGGGCAACGATTTCGGAGATCGCCTACCTCTTAAGTGCCCGGTCCCTGTGCCCGCGTGAAACGTCCGACGCGTTGCCGAGCACCGAGCGCACGCATTGCAAACAGACCACCGTATCCTAATTACTCTAAATTGCAGGGTGATCTATAATAATTACCCCATTTCTTTCCCGTGTGACCGAAGTAGGTGCCCTCGGCGGGGTTGTGAATGAAGTCGCTGAAGGCTTCCCAAAAGGTCTTCACCTTCGGCTTCCTGTTGTAGTCGAACTCGTAGGTGCCGTTCTGCTGCGGCTTGCCGGTCAGGCTCATCGTGGCGACTGACTTCTATCACTCGCGGCGCTCTATCACAACTGAATCAGAGGCTTCTCGGCGGAGCAATCTTTTACTCGCGCGTCAAGTCGGCCCGCTCTGCATACGAGAGAGGCTGGGTATGTACACGCAGCCACGAGGAGCCAGCCACGGTCTTGCGAGCGTTCAGCGAGGTTGCGCTACTCCCGGGCCGCGAGAGTTTAGCCGTGGGTCCCGCTGGCCACGGCGGCGAGGAACACCGAGAGACACCGCGCGCACATACACGGCCACGGTTGCGGGACTACGATCGGCTGGGTCTGCGTCTACCGATCGAGTGGTGGGAAATACTGTCGTGACTCGTGAGATATATCAGAGGCCACGCTCGGCGCCGTATGGCTGACTCACACCTCGCTCCCCAGCGAGTAGTGTACGGATATGTGTACACACTAGCTTTTCGAGTACGGAATACGCTTATCGAGCAAATTGCATATCACACCGGATACTACTGCTGCCGGGCGGAAGATCAACATCTTTTTCTTCCTTACCTAGTACAGCTCATCCCACAAGTAGCGTGTCATTTTTGTACAGTCCCGTCGCGCAAAGTGGAGCTAGCTCGGGACCGGCGAGTAGCAACTTTCGAATCGGGTAGTCTATCCGCCTTGGCTTTATTCTCTGCCGCGGCGCGTGTGGGGGACTGAGGACGACTGAGAGGGCAGGCGACAGAGGCAAGCCATAAATTACGGTGCCCTCTCACTCGGTCCGAGTCTCTTTCACTCGCCGCGGCAAGTGTGTATGAAATGTAGGAGAGAATGAATCGGCTGATCGGGTACCGGGGCCGGGAATCGAACCCGGGTCTTTCGCTTTCTGGGCAACTGATCTTACTACTTTTTTTTGAAAATATGTGTTTGTTGATGCTGATAAAAAATATGTTAGATCAGCAGTGTAGCAAAGGAACTGAATGGGAGATGCTTGATAGACTAATGACTCGGTAGACGCGCGTAGTCTTCACAATTTTGGGCCAAATGGTAGCTTATGAAGAGAACCATCAATGACTAGAAATTTTCTAGGTGAGGTGAGAATTAGTTTCTGAGATATGCGCGGCGAAAGAAGTGAAAATTCATTAACACCGTCAGCCCAGACGCTCCGAGATCTTTATGTCAGTCCGAGAATTTAAAGAATTATTCCCTGCGGGTTTGCTGACTGCTAACATCGAACTTGAACTTGGTACTATTAATATTCTTTTATCCTTCGAGTAAAACCAATTTTAAGGTTATTATTCTCTCCTGAAAAAAATTCAACGATATATTTCAAAGAGCTGTGATATCCACAATTTTGAAAATTTTGGAAAATCCTTTGAAATACGTTTATATGTCACTGAAGAATACGACATATCCAAGTTTCGCAAAAATCCCAAATGTTACTCCGGAAAGTGTTCCATTTCGCGGGGAATGACCCGTTATCGAGGTTCCAGTTATCTGGGTTCGACTGTGCAAAACTTATCAACTCAATAACTAGAGGAAATGCAGTATAATTGGAATAGCGGTTTGATTAAGCCGAATAAAAAATTACGACAGAGGATGGGAACGAATAAAACTGCATAATATATCATAGGGAAACTAATAAGCTTTTATATTTCAAACTCTCAGTAACAATAAAAAACGAAAAGTTACTGAAATTTTGGTCCAAATGAAAAATGCCAGGAAGTATCGATTTTGTTAGGTTAAGGTGCAGGTAATTTGGAATACCGGTACTTTAATTTACCTTCACTTTATAAACTGGTAAAAAACATATAGGAAATAAAATTATTTTCTTTTATCATCTAATCAGGCTGAAAAATCACAATGTAGGGACAATCTTAGGTAAATATAAATGGACAGCACTGACCCAAACTGACGCGGCAAACAAAAGCATCGCTAAGTTTTGGAATATTCCAAATTACCTTCACCTTCTGTATTCCGAATTAGCAGCATGGCATTGAAACCAAAAATTTCATGTCACATTTTGTATTTTGGAAATTATCGCAAAACTGACGCGGAACCATAGAAGGAACATGCAAATGAGTAGGTTAAGTGTTTAACTCTAATGTTTTTACTTATTTTAACCGTGATTGGAACGATTGAACACTTGCGGATTTTTTTTGCAGATTGACGTTTTCTTATTCTGCAGATTAAGGTGAAAATGTCAAAATGGCGGTTCATCCACATATGTCGTTAGTTAATAGGTTATTAGCCCCTATTATCTACGGTGTTACAAATTACTTAGGTAGCGTTAGTAGCTCATTAGATACTTCGTTATTCCAAATTACCAACAGTATTCCAAATATGCTGCACTTTCTCTGCGACTTATTCTGTGAGAATATTTATTTTTCAATTAGTCTTCCCTCTAATGTTAAGTCAAAGCAATAGTTTTATAAATAGTTTTTTCTAATTTACTCGAAGTTGGTAAAGATGGAGCTGCATCCCTCTTGCTGCAGGGTCAATTACGGTTTAAACTTACGATGTACCAGCGGCCGTAGCCGTGATGACTACGCCGGTTCTCGTTAGATCACCGAAGTTAAGCGTCACGGGCGGTGTACTGGGGAAAGATGGGTGACCGCCACCACCACCTTTCTCCCGGTGCGCTGCTGCTGCTGGGACCCGAAGGAGAGAGGAAGGGAATAAATAATATGGAATGAGTAAAATGTTCGTTGGGCAATAGAGGTAGGTATAAGCAAAAAATGCTTGAAACGACGCGTCATCCTGTGTAAAAAAGCACAGGAAAAAAAATCCAAATACAAAAAATTTACGATGTAAATTTTCCTTGAGTAATTCGAGATGAATCTTGAATTCAATATAGAAATTTGATAATTGAAATTAATAAAAAATTACTAATAAATCGAGTATCGAAAGAATTTCACCAACGCTCATGTATTTGCAATTAACAAACATTTACACTGATCGACCATGTCTGCGTGTATGGAAAATGCCACATAAAGATACATTGATCTCAGCGTGCGTTAACAAACAAGTGAACCGAGAAACACAT
Source organism: Andrena cerasifolii (assembly GCF_050908995.1). Classification (NCBI taxonomy): domain Eukaryota; kingdom Metazoa; phylum Arthropoda; class Insecta; order Hymenoptera; family Andrenidae; genus Andrena; species Andrena cerasifolii. The sequence continues at coordinate 4,069,525 of NC_135125.1, read as the reverse complement.
ACATAGTTACTATGCATTTGTATATTGTACGTGCATATTGATGCAACTCGTGCACACTATTAATAACTAAGTAGACAGTGATTACCGAATGAATTTGTACTGTTCTCTGCGACAGAGACCATCAGTTAGCTGTCTCTCAAGTTGATATTTTAGACTCCTTTTTCTTATGGTTCAAAAAGTTGGATCGTCGATTTTGAGAAGCAAATACAACTTCTTTCAAGGACATTTGTCCAGACAATTGTATTCGTAACTGTTGTCCTAGTTATATTTTTCGTAATTTATAATATAACTTTCGAGTATATTCGCAAGATTCTATAACGATTCTATTTATATAATAATTGATCAATTTTTGCTACGCTCTGCTCACCATGTCTACGCGAAACAATGGGTCGCAGAATGAGTCGACATAAATTCATGGACGTATCGGATTTTATCTCTGAGATTATTCAGCGACCACATTAAAGTTTTATTCCCACTGGCGCACACGGGACGAAACAGTGAAGTGACGATTATCAGGTCCCGATCTAGGGGGCTGCAAGCAGGGCAACTGCCCAAAGCGGCAAATTTGGTAGAAAGGGAAAATTAGAATCAATAAAAACTGATAAAAAAAATTATAACTTTTTGATAAAGCGGTAAAAATGTAGGTAATATGTGATTGAATTTAGTATCACGCTTACAAATTGTTTTCCAATCACCCATATAATTACTAGTAAGTACCTATACCTACTAAGGAAATATTAAAGATCTTGGATTTTCCCCCTATTCTTATATTTAAGAATATTTCTTATATCTAATTAAAAAATAGGTACCTACCCCCTACCTGTATATTTTATTTGTTTTTTTACTGTTTTTGTTATGAATATTACACTTTTTATACAAAAATAGGTTTTGTTATTCAACAAATACCTACAAAAAATTTCACTCACTATCAAAAATTATATTTTACATAAACTAATCATTAAATATAATTAAATATGAAGGACGGTAAATATAATTTTTGCTCAGGGCAGCGGAAGACCTAGATCAGTGATGGCGAACCTTTCTGAAAAGTGGGTCAAATTTTGTTCATTATTTTTTTTAATACTAGCTCGTGGGTCACTAAGTCAATGGCGTCACTTGGAAGAGTGGGGGGGGGGGTGTCTGGATTTAATTTTTTAATATTTTCGATCGTCTGTTCTCTCTTTTATGATATAGAAAATAAGTGTATAAAACTCAACGCGTGGGTCATTTAAAAAGCTTTCGTGGGTCAGTGTCTGACCCGCGGGTCATAGGTTCGCCACCACTGACCTAGATCGAGCCCTGGCGATCATGCTACGCTCACATTTATGCCGTGCACATCAGTAGCACGCTCAACTATTCGACGGAAAGACGGCATTCGGTTCGCAGTTCGTTCAATTAACTTTTCATCCATAATCCCGGAAAAGTATCTGTTTGTGGGACTCTCGCGCTCAAGCACGCTGGAAGATTGGGCACAATGAAGTGCAGCGTGATTGAAGCGTCTCCTCTGATGTGAATGCCCTTCTTGTTCAAAACAATGGAACAAAAAATTTTTCGGTTAGCGTGATCGTCTCTCGAGAGTCGCGTTCTGTGAGCGCTATTGGGAATCAACCTTAAATCGGAAACATTCAAGGCCCCCGCTATTTCACGTGTTCCTTGTCACGAGGTGTAAACGCAATGAGGATCACGCTCTGCTGTAAATTGGATTTCAAACATTCTGAGAGAGGCGATTCTCCTTGGCGGGACCAGGGCCGGATTAAGGTTTTTGGGGCCCAGGGCTATCAAACCTTCGTGGGGCCCATTGGCTGAAAAACGGGGGAGGGGCCGTAAAATTTTTTTAGTAAACTTGTCAAAGAGGTACATCTGTGTTGATCGTTTTCAAGGCATTGCTTTAGGTTTGGAGATAAATTTGGGGGGGGGGGCGGAACTGCAGTGAACTTAAAATTGTCAAGAATTAATTTTTTTACAAGTTTTATTTAATTGTACACGCGTAGCTACGGCCCCCCACCCATGACATGGGGCCCTTCCGCCCCCAAATCTAGCTCCATACCTATGCCGATATCACGTGACATACTGAGCCATAATAACATAATCCTGCGATACTGTGCCGTTCGTAAACAGCCACAGACGAGATATTTCACGAGTCGGTTCTGTATTTGCAGCGATGTCTGACCAATCTAGCAGATCTAACCCAAAACTAACTCAAATTATTAAACCAAAGCGAGATATTTAAAAAATATTTTTACGAATATCTCGGAAACTAGGGCCAAGCGCCATTTTCGTCAAAGGAAAAAGTTGTTCAGAATGTTAACTTCTACGACATATTCAAACCTCATAAAAAAATGAGAACAGGTAGCTCTTCGACGAGTTTACCCGGAAAATATTGATTTACGAATATGTAATATTAAAAGACAAAGATCGAAAAGATATTTCGGGATAAACTTTTAGTGCAATTTCCAATTATTTCAAAAGGGAAGCAGTAAATCAAATTTCATTCGATTATTTTTTTACACAAATGGAAGGCTTAGAACGGGCCCCTCTGACTCCGGCCTTAGGTGAGACACAGTCAGACGCTTTGGATTGTATTTATCAAACAACAAGAGAAGATTAAGTGTACGACTACGTGCTATGTATTCATTAAAAATCGATTTAATAAATCGGTCCATTTCCCAAAGGAGGAAAATCACATGTTAAGCGGGCCCCACACGATAAAACTTGCCTCGAGACAGGTCTCTCTGAGGTTGCTCTGTCTTCTTCTCTCCACCTTGCCAGCACGAGACATGAGACCTCGTCTCGAAGCATGCCTCAAGACAAGTTTCATCGTGTAGGGGAGGCTATACACACAGTGTTGTGTAAAAATTTCCCGGTAAGTTACATCTTCAGCTCTTTTGAAAAGAGAAGGCCACGGCGATATTAAGCAGTGTAGGATTAAGTATGAGGACGACGACAGGATTGCGAGTAATTTGATTCGGGTGACGAATAACGAATGAAATTATTCAAATAGCATTGCTTTTCTTATTTATGTATAAGAGTTTTTTTGTACAACTTCTTTAAGTATAAAAGCACGGTAATTGGGACATCTACCCTATGTCCTGATAGATCCAGCTCGAAGGACCATTCGTTTAGGCTTAGATGAGCACTATGTTCAGATAGCACACAGACGTCTTAAAGACGTCCTAAACGTGTCTTAGGACAGACGTCTCAGAAGCGCCTTGGCACAGACGTCTAAAAGACGTCTTGGCACAGACGTCTCGAAGACGACTTAAAGGCGCCTAAGACACACATCTTAGAAACGTCTTGACAGCGACGTCTTAAAGACGTCTTAAAAAGGTCGTAAAAAAGACGACTTGGCACAGACGTCTTAAAGACCCCTAAGACAGACATCTTAGAAACGTCTCGACAGCGACGTTTTAAAGACGTCCTAATAAGGTCGTCAGACGTTCAGACCAAAAACAGACGTAAAATGGACGTCTTTAAGACTTCGTGTGCTATCTGGGTGAGTGGGACTACCCATTGTTAATCCGGACTGATCAGGGAGATGTGCATACACGTGTTGTAGGGTTTTTCAGGAGAGGCTCTCAATGATTATCTTCCCTCTTCAAGGTATAACAAATTGTTTACATTAGAGAGCAATAAACTCGTTATTACGGCGCCTTGTGTACGAGTAAATGACGCTGCGTTTCTATCCACGTGCTCTGATGTGCAAGGAGAAAAACAGGGGAAGCACCTCGCCTCGCGAAGGATCGACCGCAAAGATCGATTCCCCGATCGCTCGCTGCCATAGCGGGTGTGCTTCGCAGCGCGCATTTTGAATTGAGCAAACGCGCGAACAGTATCAGAATAATGAAATTTTATTAGCTGAGATTTTATCGTCGGGGTCCACCCCCAAACGTATTACAAACGAAATGTTTGTCTAATTGCATCCCAAATTTATATTTTAATTATTGGCCCTATAAAGTACAGTTAAAAATCTAAGTGTTCTGATGCTTTTGTACGTCGTTCGGCACACTAGACATATGTGGTGCAGTTCGTAAGATGTCTTTGTCAAAATCAAGTTTGAATTAGTTGAATTAACAGAATTAACTAATTACAAAGAAATGCACGTACAGTTGTAAAGTAGTGTCATTTTTGTACTGAATTATTTTAATATAGATTTTCATTCTGAAATATTTTATTTAATTTCATACAGTGCAGAAAGATAGTAATTTATTACTAATTGTAAGATTATTGGTCCCCTAAAATATTAAGAACGTTTTCAACCTGAAAAAGAAGATTGTTCACGCGTGTGATGAACTACATAAAGTTGCAAGTTAAACCAGTGTATTTTAAACAGCTAAGAATAAAAATCTATAACAAGACATCAATTTTAACATCAATTCTTCTTAAACGTTAAACTTTGCTTGAAAATTTCTGCTATTTCAATTAAGTTGTTCCCCACCCATGGGTTATACGAAATCGAATACTGGGATTTATGAAATGATATTTGATACATTTAATCGTAAAATAACTTTGCATGTGTTGCAGCGGCGTGAGATTTGTAATTCGATGAGGAAGATTTAAATTGCAAAATCTGTCTGAACCACACACTTTCGATTCATAGATGCACATATTTATACATATTTGTGATATTATATGTACGCAGAATTTTTGTAACACACAAATTCTCGACATTCCTCGACCTATTATATAATAATACATGCATTATATATTCCACCATATAAACATAATTATCGAATCGATTAACATTTTCCGATTCTTGAAGTTTCTTCGGTTAACATATTCGCGAAACTGATAGATCATTCATACTGTTTATATAAAACTCAACTCTTCACTGTTAGTATTATTTTCAATTCGTCACATAAATTATTTCACCCCCTGAATTATTCCAACCGAAATTTCGGGTCTGTCAACTATCTATATATGTAGATAATAAAATATCAGGATGTAGCACATATAAAATATATGCACGGTTAGAATAAGAAATCCTTACCAGTAGTACCTACTTAACTCTAGAAATTGAATAAATTAAATTCTAAGAATTATTTTTCGCCAAATAGTTGCACGAACGAGCATGTAATTAATCAATTGTTCCCCATTTACCTATTATTATTTGAAAGTCCAATGAGTAACGGGAATGTTGCTCGATGTTGGCCGCCCATAAGTTGCACTCCACAGTAACCAGTCTATCTGCTGTGATAATTATGAAACCGATGCGTGTAGCAATTGCCTATCAGTATATCTTGTTTTGAGAAACATGGACTTATCTTACGTGTTAAATTCTTGAATCGTAACGCAACAATGGGGGACAGATAATCTGGCTGTCCAGTGAACGGGAAATATTCAACGGGAAATCCAGGACTTGGTATATATTCTACTTCTCCGATGTGCTCCTTATCGACGTTATTCGCTCCATCGCATGACAGCCAAATGTAAAACTGCAATAGTGTATATTTAAATGCGCATTCCATGCTACCGCTTAAGGGAAGAGCCTGGTGTAGCGGGTCGAAAAAAAAATCGATTTTTTATTTGCATAAATCAATAGTTAAATTTTTACGAAATTTACGAAAATATGCTCCCAAAGCCGCAGACCGAAATTCGAAAAATTACAGCGGTCATAGCCAGATTTGCCACGGAGCAGCAGGTGACGCAGAGGATACCAGAAAAGTTTAAACGCGTTTTTCTCTCAGCTTAGTTAGCTTTCAGCTAATGATATTGTTTAAATAAATAGCTATTTTGCGCATTTAAGGCAAAATTTAATTCGAAAAAAGTCAACTTCTTTTCAAGAGACCGCCATTTATTCAATTTTGCATCTTTTAACTTACGAATAGATGGCTTTTGTGCGTACACTGATAAACTAAATGATTTTTTTTTAATTTTTAGGTTTTAATGAATACAGTAGACGCTACGGTGTCCGCCGTGGAACAGTCGCATCACCCACGGACTGGGCATAAGCCCTTGTAACTCTGTTATTTGTAATTCTTTTTTAATAAAAAAAAATTGTTTATTTGCCTTAATCTGACAATGCAATATCCTCTAAGTTTCAGAAAGATCGATTAAACACTTCCTTTACAAAAAATTCTCGAAAATGCCTCGATTTTCTAGCTATAGTTATACCAGGATTCCCCCTTAAGCCTTAACCTTTAGAGGGGTAATGCCACGGTGATAAACCAAAAATGGTAGGATAACTTTCTAGGTGACTTTAAAGAAACTTATGAACTTTATTAAAAACGTAACATAAAGTTCTTATGGTACGTATAAAAAAAGATTTTTTTTTTAAATAAAAATCCGTGGTGGAATTTTTCACGTCCACGCCGTTGGGTCTAGAACAAAAAGACAAAGTTTTGGAATCTACATACTAAATAATAGAGAAGTACCCATGATTTTTGCAAAATATTGAAAACTCGTTTTGTAGTTAACATTTCTGTAAGAAATTTTCTAACAAAAAAAGAATTGTTTTCAAATGATCTTGAGTTCTTCAAAAATCAATATTTTTCCAGGTCCAACGGCGTGGACGTGAAAGATTCCACCACGAAATGACTCGTGCCGCTATTTTTTATTCGAAAGATCTGAATTTGTTTTGTTCTTATTTATACATATTATAGCACCCTTATGTTACATTTTTAATACAGTTTATAAATTGTTTTAAAATCACCTCCAACGTTATCTTACAGTTTTTGGCCTATCAACGTGGGGTGTTACCCTTTAATATAAAGCATTTAATCAAATTACAGAAACATTCTGTACTTTCTTTAAGTGTCAGATAAATTTACTATCTATTGAAGCAGATATTGGCAATAGTACTGGAAGTTGCTATGGGTAAACCTTTTTAGACTGTTGTACCGCTTTCTTCAAGTTAGCTGGCATGTCCTCTGGTAAAGTTGAAGATTGATTGTAATATTTTGGCGCCCAATCGAACCTCTACAACACATGTACGTATATGGCTTTACTATACAATAATTTACAGTGGTTTGTAACTGGACAGAATGCTTAACTGTTGTGCGAAATTACTTTATTGAATTTAATAAGGACACAAGGTTGTAAGGGTGCAGCGTAGCCATACGGAGGTCTGCTACAAGCCCCAAGGTTTTTTATGTCAAAAAAGCAAGGTTTTTCTTCACTGTGGTTCGATTGAAAATTTCCATTCCCACAATTTACATCATAGTTTGATTTGTTTTTATTGTACTCTAAATTGAGAAATATGATGAATGCCTTCTCGCAGATAAGTATCTTATTTAAAGTAAGAAGAAGAAGTACAGAGCGTAGCAAAGAATTTGGACAAATTTTGAGCGATTAAAAAAATGCTGGGGAAGGCAAAATTTCTTCATTTAAGGGGAGGTTCCGGTCTAGAGTCCAAAAAAATAGGTGATGTTTAGGAATTAATTAAAGGAAAACTACTATATGTAATTTAATGGGACGTTTTGCATTGTATTAAGGATGTCTTAAATTACAGAAATATATTTTTTGTTTTATAATTAATTATTACAGACGGCACTGGGAAGTCGTTAAAGTCAAGGCGTCAAAAAATTAATCCAAATCGGTGGGACCTGTATCCCCAAAAGTTATTATCTGATTCGACTGAAACTTTTTTTATTTTGAAGAATATCTACTTCTGGCTGGGGAGAGGGTGAGGACTATAAAAATTACAAAAATTACATTTTTTAAGAAAATAACGACACTTGAAGTTTGAAATCACTTTTCCCCTATATTTTTCGTCCTTTCAACGCCTTCGAAAATTATAAATTTTCAATTTTTGTATTTTTTTCTGATTTCTCTCCTAGCCAGAAGTATATTCTTTAAAATAAAAAAAGTTTCAGTCGAATCGGATAATAACTTTTGGCCCCACCGTTTTGAGAATACTGTTTCGAGAAAAGCGCGTTTAAAGTTTTACCCATGCATTTGCCGCTACTCAAATGCCTATAACTTCGGGAATATTACGACTTTTAACAAATCCTTTTAAACAAGTATTCCTAAAAGGTTAACATTCGAAAAATTAAATAAAAAAAAATCGACTTTTAAACCGGAACCTTTTTTTCTATCTCTTATATTTCGCGAGTTATAACACAAAATCGGAAAATAGCCGAATTTTCGGGGGTTAATTTCACCCCCTTCGAGTGAATTTGGGCAGCAAACAAAAATTGCGTTGTAATCAGGAGGAAATCCCCTACATATTCACAAAGTTTCAGAATTTTTTGAATTTTCGAGTTCGGGATCTTCCCTTGTTAGAAATAAATCCTCAAAGATGCGATATTTCTTGACCTGGCCAAGGTGGTCAAACTGAAGCTGCGCATAAAGAGCAGAGCATAAACGGAGGAATTAATTATTTATGTACCGCGTAAAAAACCCGAATTAGGAAAGTGTCGCGTAAATCGAGGGACGAGGGTAATATAAGAATGTGGAAGTACCTTGCAAAAAATCAGTCAGGGCTCGAATGTATCTTTTTGGTCTGGCACTGACATTCGAGTTATTCACCAAAATGATGGGCGACGTAGCCGTCACGCTTCTTGGTTTAATGGCTATTCCTTTAAAGAATACTTTACTTAATAAATATACATATGCTTTTGTATCTACGCTTTATACAATCTCTTGAAATGAACTTCGTAACGGCTGCTATTTAGCGCTTATGAGCAGACATCATAACTGTTATAAGACAAATCTTAAAAGTTATGATATAAGAGTTAATATCTTTAATTGAATGATTTTGATTATGACTAAACATTATGAATGATTAAAAAAAAAATTGATTACCGGCAATCATTATCGATGATAGAAATTTAACTTTGGTTCCAGTAATTCCAATACAAATGACCGGATTTTTTTGTTACCAGTAAGTACCATTATCAATGACGGAAATTTTATTTCGGTTACCGATTACACGTACCAATATCGACGGCAATTTTTTTCTGGTTACATTGTCGATTATTGTTAATATCATTACTGATACTTAGTATTCACTGACAATATGAAGAAAAAAATTATAAAACTTATATATTTTATTAAGCAAAAAAACGGTATGAAAATATATGAAACAAAGAATAGGATAAAAGATATTGTAGTATAATTTACCGTTTTTTTTTTCGCTTCATAAAATATATAAGTTTTATAATTCATTTTTTTTTCATGTTGTCAGTGAAGACTAGTTATTATTAATGTTAATAACAATAATTTACAATCATCGAATGTGTCCAGAAAAAAAATTTGTCGTCGATATTGGTAACCAAAATAAAATTTCCGTCATTGATAATAGTTGCTGGTAACCAAAAATAATTCTGGTCATTTGTATTCTTAGTATAGGTATATGCTCTAAGTTTGTATTGGTTACTGAAACCAAAATTAAAATTCCGTCATCATAATGGTTACTGGTAGCCAAATTTTTTTTTAATCATTCATAATGGTTAGTCGTAATCAGAGAAATTAAAAATAAATATTTTTTTAATTATTTAATCTTTTAAGAAATTTCTTTGAGATTTGATGATAACTGGCTTCCATTTAAATAAAAATCAATTTTTATTTAATGACTTTTTTCCAAAGAAAATTTAAAACTACTGTTATTTTGGATCTCTGCTTATGAGTGTTAGACCTTTTGGAAGAGTCTAGTGCTTTTTAGAAGAATGTTCCAACATTTCTTTAGTATTGTAGAGAGCTTTATGAGGACTCTAAAGACTGTTACTAACGTTGCTGACAAAATCTCAAAGCACTCTTTCAAAAAAACGCTACTCACATCCACGGACTTCGAACGTTATTAATTGCAAGAATTTAGACCTTGGAAATGTAGTAAATCTTATATGAGCTTCGTAAGTAATTTTTTAAGAAATTATGTTACAACAATAATAATACCAATTTGCGTATAATGTACAAAATGATAATTTACATTTAATCTAATATTGTTTATACTATGAAATAATTCTTAGCTCCTTTATTTTTCTTAACAATGTACATGTTGGCATACCTGGACTGCTGAATTTCCAGGGAGAACGAAAAATTGAGATACTCTGCCCAACTAGAGATCCTGTTGTTGTGTAATCGAAAAACGGTTTATCTAACTGAGAAACGTAGTCTACACTAATCTTCATTTGCACTGCGAATATTGATGCCAAAACAGTATAGAAGCACAAGTAGAATATTCCTAGCTGACCTGAAATTTTTAACAGTCGTTACATGGTTTCAAGGAACATGTTCCTCTATGAAAGACAAAAAACCCGGATGGAGCTAAATTGATACAATACATTTAGGGGATATTATTGCCTATGCCTGCTGCGAGTATCTAACTTCTCTTAAGCCATTTTAATTGGCAAAAAAAAACAGAGCTTTTTAAAGCACGAGTGAGAGTAATTACAAAATTATTGAAACTTAATTTACTATAAAGAAATATTGAAAAGAGAGTTAGTAGCTTAGGTGTGTCCCCAATTATATTACCCCATTCTCGTGCCGTTCTATCGAGAAGTGCTTTTCTTTCATTATCCCAAATGAACCGCATAAAATTTCTGATGGGTCCTAAATCAGGTCGAGGTATCCTACTTGCGTAATATGCTTCGTCGTGTAATATGATGGACATGCTGATTTGTATATTCTAACAGATGATGATAAGAAGGTTAACAAGAAATGTCCTCTGATCGGAATGTAGCTACTTTTCCTCGATAAAAAAGAAAGACGCTAATCGAACTAATGTGCATATGGCACTTGACTTTATTCTAATGAGGCGTCCAGGAGTCACTCTGTACTCTCCCGTTCGGTTGGCGTCCAGGTATTATCGCCGAACTCTCCATACCGAGCGGGGATCCAGGAATATTCTCCCGTACTCTCCTCTCTTTTCAAACGAGATGCTCTGTACTCTCTCGACCGACAGGCATCCAGGTATCATCGCCGTACTCTCCATATCGATCGAGCGTCCAGGAACAGACTCTAGTGCGTTCTCCCTCCGGACAGGCGTCCAGGTATTGTCGCCGAACTCTCCTGTCGGAGTCCCTAAGCTGTCCGAGAGCGGCCGTTGGTCCTACCTCATCCTCTCTCTCAGAACAACGAAGCAGGAAATGCCTTTGCAAGCCTCTAATTTAGTGAACGGCGGAAAATACAGGAATGATCAAACTATTCCGCGGAGGGGGAATAACCAATCAACGCCATGATTAGGGATGGAGTGAAAAATCACTAACAGTGATTTATCACAGTGATCGTAATTTTTTTAACTTGAGTGAATTGTTTACTGTCATCGTAATTCTTGATCTTGATTGAATTATTTTTTATAAAATATTTAAATATAGCTTGTGTTACAGTCAGAGCGTGCTAATTCAGAGAATATATACCTAGTATATACATTCATAAATAGTCAATGTGTGCACGCAGTGATTTGATTGGCTAAAGTATTCACATATACATTATACTTTTTAACTAAAGTGAAGAAATATTCGTTAATTTAAATAGATCAAGAACGATTACATTGGTTCAAAATATACAACTGAGATTCTATAAGCACAGTGAGGACTTGAGAATGTTTCAAGAGAAATTAGAAATTGGGGTTATGTGGTGCGTGCAAAGAGCAGTTATGCTTTCCACCAATCAGATCACGGAAATCGTGAATCACTGTTCTGCCTGTACCAATCAGAAGTGATCACGAAAATCACGGATTACTGTGAAAAGTCACCGTGATTGGGAATGAACGTGATCGGATCACTCGTCATTCACAAACCACGGTTCTAGCCAACGCCAGCCATGATGGGAAACGAAACGGCGCCATCGTCAAGCCAAGCCAAGCCAAGACCCAATGTATTCGCTGCTTTCAGTGGACACACGAGGAATGTGGGGCTTCCGACGTATTATTCACGTGCCCAACGTGTAGGAGACGCAAAAAGCAGTGATGAATTCCAAAAATGATGTATATTTATTTATTTGTATCTTCTACTTAATAAATCTTCATTTTTAGTAAAGAAAAAAGTAAAGATTTTTGTTTTCTTTACAAATTTCCTAGGTGTTCCATATTAGGGCCCATTTCTTCGAACGGCCGATTTTCACTCTTTTCAGTTTTTTTACTATAATTGCAAAACAATTGGATTTTTTTACATTTGACGATGTAAATATAATTATGCATTAGTTCCTTCATCCCCTCGTGTCAATTTTATTAAAAAAAAAACAAATTCCCCTATTTTTGACGAGCTTTTGAAATCAGATGTTCCATATTACCTGCCTTTACCCCACATATGACATAAAAAAACACTTTAATCCTCGGATTGGACGGAAATCTGTCAAAATATGCTTTTGTTCCAAATATAATTTCAGTCTGCATAAAATTGCCTCAATAAGTTACACACAAAATTCAAGAATTTTTTTAGAAACAGGTATATGTACATAGGTATACGTAATATCAAAATTTTTCCTACCAAAAGATATATATTCATTAATTAATTTTTTCTCAATGATGATCGAAAAATGATAAATGAAAGACTTATCACTTCCAATAGGAGGGGTGTAATTTGTCAAAGCGTTGTCGCGGACACTGTCCAGTCCCTACGATGTATCCGATGACCAAAAACTGGATCTGATTTTAAAAGTGGATTAAAGTAGGAGGTTTCTAACGGTTTCTGGGTTTTAATACTGTAGTTTCTTTCAAAATTATGACTATTTGAAAAATAAACATGAAATTCCCATTAACCCTTTAGCGTCGGCACCTAGGACCCATTAAGCGAAAAATATCCCGTTTTTTATTCGTTAAAAATAGTCTGAATTTTTGTATTTTCAAATTTTTGTTAATGGAAGTTTGTAGCGCTTATTGCACCATTAAACTTTTGTTTGAAACATTTTTTTCTGCCTGTTGTACTTAGAGAGTTATGCGCGAAAAAGTGGAAGTGCCAATTTAACTTTGAGATTAGTTTTCACCCCCTTAAAGGGCGATAGGGCCCAAATGAAAGACACCGTTTGTTCTTGTTTTGAATCACTCGAGAAACCCACAAAGTTGCGTTCCAAACGGTGAGTCCGGGTTCGCGGTGTTCCCTTGCGAGTCGTTAGAAAAATAAATTATAGCAATTTTGATTGTAATACATTTAGTACATTTCATTAAAATCTCTTTTTACATGATAAACGAATAAAAATTGAATGTTTCATTACATTGTAATAGTTGATTACATTACATCGTAATAATTCATAATAATATAAATCCTGATTCTACAAGAAATTACATTGATTATTATACATCTTCCATTGTGATACAGAACATTCGGTTTAGATTTTCACCTTGAATGCTACACTGCCTGCAGTGCCTTTATAAAAATGACATGCAAGATTAAATGCATTGGATTTAAAGCTTACGTCTGAAAACTATTACTGTACGTTTATGTATACGGATTGTGTAATTGAATATTATAAGGCAAATTCTGGTTCAACTTTTTCACCATTAGCAGAAATATTCAATTATTTTGTAACTTCGTGGATGGCACTTGCAAGGTACTCTACATTTTTTGACGTTACTCCTGCCATGGATATTCTACCGTCTTTAGTTAGGTAAATGTTATGCTGTTTCGTAAGCTTTTCTACCTGTAAACATAATGCGAATGATTTATTATTCATTACACGTATTACACACGACAGAAATTTAAAGAAAAACATTTGTAATACCTCAGGGGCTTTAAGGCCAGTATAACAAAACATTCCAATTTGATCTGTAATGTGCGTCCAGTTGCGGGAGCTACCAATCTTTTTCAAATTATCCTGTAACTTTTGGCGCACAGAAATAATACGATCAGCCATTGTTTTCACATCGCGAAGCCACAGTCCTTTTAATTCAGTCTCCCCTAATATCTCGTTAACAATTCTAGCACCATAAATGGGAGGGTTAGAATACATTGGTCTAATTATAATCTTTAGCTGCGAAAGTGTACGCGCTGCTTCTTCTTTATCGGAACTGACCAATGTAAATGCCCCAACACGTTCACCTATTTCAACATAACAGTTTTAAATGGGTATACAGTGGCTCACAGCCATAAATCGTACACTCTTTAAAATCGCATAACTTTTTTAAAATTAATCCAAACGACTTGAGTTTTTTTAGAAGCTAGAAGGATTAGTTTGCTAAGTGACGTGATTCGTCGTTTTGAAAAAAATGCACTTGGTTGGAATAGCAAAAAAAATAGAAAAGGTCGTTTTTTCAACTTTTTTCTGAGCCTGCTATGAAAATTCAAAAAACTCGTTTGTAGATTGAAGTAAGTTGTATACGTGTCTAAAATTTCATGAAAATCGTTCAACGTTCCTCTGAGCTAAAAACGGTTGAAGATCGCGCAATAAGGCCGAGAATCGCTGATTTGGAGAATTTCCGCGATTCTCGGCCTTAAAGTGTTTTAATTTTTCAAATTCTTATTTCCCACGAAAGATCGTTGAATATTAAATTTCTATATTTACCATAAAGACCCATATTTTTAGCATAAGATTGAGCCAAAGCAATTTTATGCCCGTCCTTGAGAAACAATTTAACTGCCAACGAGTCTTTCTCTGTATCTCCTGAAATTTTAAATGTTCAAATACGTAAAATTGCCAGTTTAGTTATTGGTTTTTCTTAGATTATTCTACCTGATGCAAATCCTTGGTATGCCATATCAAAGAAGGGGAAAAGATTTCTTTTCTTTACTACTGCCGATAATTCTTGCCATTGCTCTGGTTTAGGATCAACGCCAGTGGGATTATGCGCGCATGCGTGCAAAAGAATAATGGATTTCTCTGGAATTTTCTGTAAAGAACGATATTACCTATAGAACTTAGAGGTATTGTACTTTTGATAGTGCTCAGAAGTTACTAACACATATATCATCTAAAGCGCCTTGAAAGTCCAGTCCACAGGTTTTGGGATCATAATAACGATAGGACTTTACAGGAAGCCTTGCAAGTTTAAATATAGGGCCGTGATTGCCCCATGTAGGCGTAGGTAAATGCACTTCTTTACACCCAGGGAAAAAGTGCGATAAAAAGGTTGCTCCGATGCAGAGGGAACCCGTGCCAGAGATTCCTTGAACGGTAGCATTCTAAAGAGTGTGATCAGTTAAAGTTATCAAACAGGATCTTTCTTGCAACATTGGAACATGTGTATTACATTGTGCATACCAAACCATTTGCAACAACATCATTAGAATCGCCGAGAGCCAAGTTAATGCTATGTTTACAAAATTCTGGATCTCCTGATATCGGCGAATATTCCTTGTTCATTTCCTTAGCCCTAATTCTTTCTTCCGCCTGCAATAAATCTCATTTTACGAATCAAACCAATTTTACTATATTCCTATTCCTATTGTTCGTTCGTGACTAACATTAGATCAAATACAAAATAAGATCTGTAACATATACCTACTTTCAGAACACTTGGTAGGACAAATGGTTTACCATTATCATCTCTGTAAGCACCAACTCCTAAGTTAATTTTTTTAGGACTTTTATCCTTCTTAAATGCCTCCGTAATGCCCAAAATCGCATCAGGCGGGCCCATTTCAACATGGGCCCACCATGAACTGGAATAAGATTACATTTACGGTTAACGTGCGAGGGCGACAGTTATTTTTTAATTAAGAATTTAGAAAGAGAAAACCCTTTTCAATACTCCCTGTTGTCTTTACAAATAAGTTAGAACACTTATATATCGAATAATTTATACCTCGTTTTTTTAAGTAACTGATGTTCGATAGTTGGGAGAAGGTTAAAGAGGTCGGATAATTATTATGGAGCGTAAATCTTACCTCGACGACCGAACGATATGTGAGGTAGCATTGCAATTATTTTTAAATAAGTTACACGCAGATGACAGCGTAAGGAGCCTTGTGCTCTGCGCCATTTTATTAATAATTAAATAAAATACAGGCGGCCTTAATGTTTCAATCAACTCTCATCTGCTCTCGTCCAGTAACTGGAGGGAACCGAGTATACCGACTTAGCTACATATATCTACATATGTATGCATGCTCATGCGCGAAAGAAATCTCGCAATGGCGATGATACAATTTTATCACGGTATTTATCGCAAATTACACAAGCTACGTGATAAGTGTGTATCTACTTTATATACGTACAATTTTATATAATTTTTATCTGACATCTTTCGCTGTTTCTATAAATACCGTCCGATATAAAACCTCTGAACCATTAGCATACTTACTGTTATCGCATATATTGGTCATCATATCGTATTTACTGCATAAAACATAATTTATGTTGTGTAATTAATCTTCATCATAATCTGTAGTGTGTACAGCAATACTATGTAGGTCGCAGAAATAATTATGTATATCTTTCTTCGCAGCTGAATAAATGGTAATAAAATAACTGCCTCCTGCGTTGAAACGGTTCCACGTATGCATAGAAACGCGTATGTGTATGTATTCATATTCATACACGCTTGTAATCTTGTAGGAGTTGCTACTGTATTAATGATTCTTAAGTTTTCTATGTGCGATTACGTTATCTCATGCATCAAATCCATCAGTAGTTTCTTGCTATAAGTTCGTCGCTGTCCCCACCATTTCTAATACTGATTATCTTGGCAAAAACGTGCGTCACAGGAAATCAGCATTCAATCAAAAATGTGTATACAAGGTGTTCGGCTACATGTGGGAAAAAAATTAAGAAGTAATTCTACCTGAAAAAAATAAGTCGAAAATATGGAATGAAATTTGTTGGCATCGCGCTTCGTTTTCGAGAAAATTGATTTCAAATTTTAGCGAAAGTGGCGCACCCAGGGGGGAGGCCACGGGACCCTGGGCAGTCCTGACACGGGACACCCCCCAAAGAAGAGAGCTTTGTAAAAAAGAAAAAGAAAACTGGAGGTAATTATTGACAAAAGAACAGTCCTCGCCGGTTTCGATGACTTTGGATTATGCTGTCGGGGACATGATTCTCAAAAACTTTTTCTTATAAATGTTGCCATCGCTCAGCTTCAGTTTTCGAGATATTCGCAAAAATCTGTGATCGGTAGTTGGTTTAGGTTAGATAATTTAGCGGGCTCCTGTGACGCCAAGTTTTGGGAGATATAAAAAATGTGTAAATCTCCCCAAAGTCTCCCCCAATAGGGAAGTTATAAGTTATAACAATCGAACCCCAATGAACTACCGATCAGAGTTTTTTGCAAATATCTGGAAAACTAAAGCCGAGCGACGGTAACCTGTATAGGAAAAAGTTGCTCGGAATGTTATCTTTGACAACATATTTCAAGGTCATCGAAATCGGTGAGGACTGTCCTTTTGTAAATAATCACTAAACTGGATTTTATTCTTTAAACAAATTTTTAGAATTACCTAATGGATTTTATTGAATTTGCATTAAAAATATTTTCTTCCGATCAACTCGGTTCCTTTCAAGATTAAATCGTGAGTGCCCCACTGCTTCAGCCTAAGCTCTTGAAGCATATGTTCGCTTCTTTTGGGAGAAGATAACAGATACATAAATGGTTTTCAAAATAAGATCAAACTTAATAAAAGTTCCTTGATTTACTATATTACATTCATTTTTGGTCTGAACGTCTTGAGACCCGATCTGGACATCTTACAGTCGTGTTGAAGACGTCGGTAGCTCAATATATATTTATAGAAAAGGGCATACCTCACCGATTTTGATGACCTTGAAATATGTTGTCAAGTGACATGCAACGTTGCCAAATTTCCGAAGGGAAGTCGATTCTGGTGCCTAGTAGCACCAACAATCGATTCGAGCTTACTAGGGTTGCCTTTTTTTTTATCGCTAACATTCTACAGTATTTTATGAACATGGTGAAGGCACTGCCAAGCCACAGGTTCCCGTCTAGAACACTTCTAATTCATGTTGAAACACCACGGTGGCACCATCTGCCCACGATTGTCATAATTATATAAATTTGCGCGATCGGCTCTGTTCACGATGCTGTAGGGTAAATGACACCAAGAAATACCGCCTTAAATGTCAAATGACTTTTATTGCAATGAACCTCAAGAAAAGTCATAATAATTTTGAGACTATAAACGATAAACTTGTAATGTCCAAAGTAAATAAAACAACGGATTTATAATGGAAGACACAAATAAATAAAGCTGGATGGTGGGGTAATAAGGAAAAGAATGGAAACGAATGTTATGTATTTCGGAGTGATGGCAAGGGCTAGGAAACCAGAATACTGAGATGAATAAAGTCTTGTGGTATTTTATTCGTAGCAGTCTTCATAGATTAAAATCTAAGACGCTCATTATTAGTGGAAATGTGCAGAGCCAAGAAATACGCATTTATTTGAAAATCTACTATCCGTTATTTTATGTTAACAACAGGAAAGTAAACATAACCGAAGCAATGTAAATTAAATTTCGTGACATTCTGTCACTGACAGGACTACGTGAACGTGTGTCATATCAGATGGCGTCACAGTAATGTTTCCTCACGAAACAGAAATGTTCTAGAAGGGAATCGGTGACTTTACAGTGCCCTAAACCATGTTCATGAAATGTTTTAGAATGTTAGCGATGAACAAAAGCCAACCGTGGTAAGCTGTCACAATCGAATCTGGATCGGCCACTATCGTTTCAGCTGAGTGTGCATACACCTGTGTTAATCGTTTCCGAGTTATCGGAATAGATAGGTTTTGGGACAAATTGGGGGAGGGAGGGATGGACCCCCGTGAGGGGGAGGGCGTATCTACGTGTACTCATCATGGACCTAAGAATTAAATGGACGCAGCACAAAGTCTCAACTTTCGCGTCTCTGTGTGACGTCACACTTGAGAATCTTCCTCGGATCAAAATGGCTTCTATTCGGCACAAGCCGCCTATCTTCGTCTACTATCCAGTAGTATATACCATAGACATATATAGACGAAGCGTAAGCTGAGGGGGAGTGTAAGATTCGCGGTAAGGGAAGTGATACAGGCAAATCGGGTAACGCAGTGGTTATGCGTGCCGAATGCTTCCGAAGCTAACCCGACGTGCCTGTATCTGACCTCTGCCTTTTCCCTTCCAAGCCTACTGTTCCCCTCGCTGATAGTCCCAGCTTCTGCTAAGTCTATATATGGCTATGGTATATACAGATCAGTGGGGTGGAACCTTTGAACTCCTTACTTGACTTTGGCATTTAAATTGCTTGTCTATTCGAGCGGGATATTCAAATCGACTAAATATATCTTACCGCAATTTGCTGATTATTGCCGAAGTTTACCGTGGTTTACCGATCATTGCCGAATGGGCATTTAAATTGGTTGTCTAGTAATTTCCCTAGTTTATGTCTGTCCTTGTCGACTGACGCCTCTTATTATACTCTTATTATATAGTCTTTGACAAAACCCTACAGGGGTGAGATTGCTGAGAGTGCTGAATGGAGTGAATTGGAGCGAATATCGTGAATATTGTCAATATTGTGCAGGGATCGGCGGGCTTAAGCTACGCTGATGGAGGGGGAAACGCCTACAGGGGCGGTGGTAAATGTGTGCGTGACTGACGCATGCGCAGTTCATGCACACATAACCTGATATTGTGTTCAATTGTGTTTAATTGTGTTCAACGTGGTTCAACGTGTTTCGACGGTGTATGAATGTCAAGCAAGTAAAGTTTCTAAACGATGCATCTCTACTGCACTTCTGTATGTTTCTATACGGAAAAGATGAGATCAACACTATAGTGAATAGTGCTAAACAATTCGTGCTGAAATAAAGCCGATACATAGCTACATTACGTATATGACATGTCATTTAAAAGAGACTTGGTAGGTGTTCAGTCGAGCTTGTTTGAATCATGATAGTAAGTAGAACGTACTCCCGTAAAGTTATTGGTAAACATTCACACGCAATGGACCAATTGTAAATAATTTAATAAAATTATTGATGACGCGAATTTATATAATTGATAGTCACACGGTAATTCTGCGGTTTTCAAGGATTTTTATACGCGTAGCGTCGGTATAATATTCTGTCAATAATGTCCAATCAACAGCCTCAGAAATATGCGAATATATAACGCATTTGTTCCAAACACATGGAAACAGCAATAGCTTTTTTACGAAAGAAAACAACTTGACGAAAAATGCAAATGCAAATACCTTTAGGTTTAATGCCACACGAGAAAACAAGTTCTTCTTGGACAAGGTATTTATTCTATCCTACAAAATCATATGAAATCTTAAAACAAATTCTCTGATGATATATGTAATTGAGAAGTATATAACATACTTCAGGAAGGAAAGGCGAAAATGGTTCTTATCTTTGTTATGTGGCACTTGCCTCATATACGCAACCAGGACATCAGTTCCTTTATTAATACCAATTATAAGTAAAGAGAAACAATGGTCCAAACCAGACTCCGGAATAATATTATCAAGTTTCTTCTGGGGTTATACATTAACACAGGTTGCTAGCGGTTATATTAGCGATAAGATTGGAGGGCAAAAGGTACTGCTGATCTCTGCCCTTGGATGGTCCATGACAACATTTTTCATGCCAGAAATTATAGAGTTCTTTTCGAAAAGTGATACGTCCGTGTTATTAGTAGCCACAGTAAGAACAATAAATGGAGCGTTTCAAGGTATTTTTCTGGAATTAGTAAATCAACCGGCTTTAATTAAAAATACAAACGAATGCGTTCTTTTTCGTACACGTGAAAATTCTGTATTATAGGAATGCATTTTCCAAGTATGATTAGTTTGATAAGCCAACGATTGCATGAAACAGAAAGAGCCTCGTTCTTTAGTTTGTTGACATCGGGATCTGCTCTAGGTACATTACTCACAGGTTCTTTAGGTTCTTACTTGTTGGAAAATTATAACTGGATGACAGTTTTTCGGACATTAGGTAAGTACCTACATAGTCGAATGATTTATTTAGCTTAGTATTACGAAATAACTAATGTTCACAGTTTGGTTGGATATAATAATTTAGTAATTTAATTTAATAGTGGATACTATTATGCTATCCTAAAAATGCCGTATTACTATTCTAAACATGCATATTGCTCCTGGTGATGAGACAAAGTATGAGTAAAAAATTATTTACATTAAAGGGACGTATAATATGATGAATAAAAAATTTATTACACGGCCAAAGAAAAGGTAATAGTAACAGGCGTCACATGTCCCTTTAAATTGGCTGTATAGGCAGCTGAATATCTCTGTCCGACTGTCGCCTCTTGTTATTCTCTACTCTTTGACATAACGATAGTTCTCAAGATTTCAAGATTACGAACGTTGCTAAAAAGCTTTTGAGAAGTTTGCATATTTCTGTATCTACATGTTTCAATGATAGAGTGTTTTAGCTGACATCAAGACAAGTTCATTAACTCAATTAGAAAATGATGTCGTATACAGGGTGCCCCAGAATTGAGGGACAATCCGAAACGTGTAATATCCTGATGCTAGATGACATCGAAAAGTCCTTTACCGTTTTGGGATCCGAGGTTTCGTTCTCGAGATATTAAGGGGACCTTCCGGTCTAGAGCCCGAAAAAATAGGTGATCTTTAGGAATTAATTAAAGGAAAACTACTATATATAGTTTAATGGGACGTTTTGCATTGTATTAAGGACGTCTTAAATTATAGAAATATATTTTTTGTTCTATAATTAATCATTGCAGACGGCACCGGGGAATCGTTAAAATCAAGGCGTCAAAAAATTGATCCAAATCGGTGGGATCTGTATCTCCAAAAGTTATTATTCGATTCGACTGAAACTTTTCTTATTTTGAAGAATATACTTCTGGCTAGGGGAGAAACCAGAAAATTTACAAAAATGACATTTTTTTTAGAAAACAACGACACTTGCAGTTTGAAATCACTTTTTCCCTATAGTTTTCATCCTTTCAACGCCTTAGAAAATTATAAATTTTCAATTTTTGTAATTTTTCTTGTTTCCCCCCTAGCCAGAAGTATATTCTTCAAAATAAAAAAGGTTTCAGTCAAATCGGATAATAACTTTTGGAGATACAGGTCCCACCGTTTTGAGAACTCTGTTTCGAGAAAAGCGCGTTTAAAGTTTTACGTGGGCGCCGAGTGGCCGGTTGGTGCCCATGCATTTGCCGCTACTCAAATGCCTATAACTTCAGGAATTTTACGAATTTCAACAAATCCTTCTAAACACGTATTCCTAAAAGGTTGAATATTCGAAAAATGAAATAAAAAAAATCGACTTTTAGACCTTAAGGTTCCCTTAAGGGGGTTCATGGGTATTAGACGGCTAAAACAACGGTTGCTTCTGCGCTAGATTCTAGAGCCTGTAATAACTTAAACCATTTGCTCTTTTCTTAGGGATATAAGGCGTATTTTTCAAATAAGAATGTTTACAAAATATTAAAAATTAATTAATATACAAGACGTCAAAGTGAGTGCTTGCGTAATTTGGTGAACACGATTCCGATTGACCAACTCATCTAAAAGCAAAATCGCTGTACATAAGTATCCTTTAACTCAAAATCTACAATGTGGAACTCGGTCGAAAAATTGTAATAAAAATTCATGGAGTTATACAACAAATATTAATTTTGAAGGAATTTACTGAAGTAAATCTGTGATAAATGTTGTTAAAGTTATGCGATCTTAGTGAGCGAGGTCCACATTGTGGAGAAAAGTGTTTTGTAGGTGCATTTAAAATTTCATAAAAAAATATCGATCCGTTCTCGAGTTACGATGTTCACCGTCTTGAGAAACACAGTTTTGGGAAATAGTCCAGTGAAATTAGGATCTGTCTTTGGAATAAATCCCAGCAAGCTAAATATTGGTGCGGGCCTTTAATTTATCGTTTTAAACAATATGTAAAAAGTCCCCATCGATTCGAGCGCCGCTAAAAATTTTACAGAGGGTTGAAAAAATAATAACAGTTTTTCGCGAATATCTCGTTATCTAGCAGTTTTACGACAAAAAGAGTTATTATGAAATGTATAGCTTAGGAAATTCTCTACAAAAAAGGTAGTATCAGTTTTTTTGTTGGAGTAATCATTTTCGTGTATGTCGGGTTACCAAGTTTCAACCCCCATACTTTTGACAAGGGAAGATCTCGAACCCGGAAATTCAAAAAATTATGAAACTCTGTAGATATGTAGAGGATGTCCTCCTGAGTACAACACAATTTTGTTTGCTGCCCAAATTCACTCCAAGAGGGTGCAATTGCCCCCTGAAATTTTGTTTATTGATGGGGACTTTTGACATATTGTTTAAACCAACCAAATAAAGGCCCACACTAAAATTTAGCTTACTGGGATTTATTCCGTAGATTGGGCAGATTTCCGTCTAACTTCACTGGACTAAAAAGCGGCTTTAAGTCCCGCCGCGGCGCATTGACCTGCATTGGCCCTTCCATTACATTTTACGCTGTAACTCTCACAATTTTTCGAAATATTTCAATGAAATCTTTTTTAAAATACTTCTAAGACTTATGGCTACCATAAACAATCGAAAAAAATTCAATTTTTTTTATTCCGAAATACCCATGTACTC
Source organism: Andrena cerasifolii (assembly GCF_050908995.1). Classification (NCBI taxonomy): domain Eukaryota; kingdom Metazoa; phylum Arthropoda; class Insecta; order Hymenoptera; family Andrenidae; genus Andrena; species Andrena cerasifolii. Next base: position 4,046,140 of record NC_135125.1, on the reverse strand, counting down.
CCTTAATAGTTAAATATTAGCGGTGCAACTTTCGGGCCGCGAGGTTCAAAGCCAAAACAGGTGAAGCAGAGGAGTGAGTCCTAAAGCACGAACACCCTCCTAGCAACGCTAACCCATTTTCACGGTTTGACCCAGAAAGTCGGCTCTACTGTTGGGTGAACCTGTATCTACGCCCGCGTGCTCAACTGACTCGGCTTGAAACCTCGCGGCCCGGAAGTTGCATCACTAATATTCAACTGTTAATACCTCGAGGCCGACGCTTCGGATCCCAAAACGGTAAAGGACTTTTCGATGTCTCCTTGCATGTTCCGGATTGTCCCTCAATTCTGGGACAACCTGTATTTTTGTTATTAATTCCTTTGTTAAAAGTGTGCCTACAGTGATAACTTACTTCGACACACTTTTAGGGAGGCAAATAAATGTCTCCATAGTTGAATTATTTTATGAATATTTGACGTACATTGATAATACATTGTTTCAGGTCTTGAAGTTTGTTGGAGTATTTACGTATGTATGAGCTTTAATACGTTGCTATAAAATAAGTCTCTTTACATCCGAATCAGTGGTTAGGGAACTTTATAGCAGATTGTGTTGATTTCAGCTGTGCCACTGTGTTCATATAAATATGCAGTCTACTTTAATGTTTGTCCTTTTAAAGTAAACAATTTTTTCCTCTAACATCATAGATCAAGTGGTACATATTGTAGTCTGCAAATACAGGGTATCCAAATATAATGCAAGGAGTAAAACCGGAAATTTTTCATTGTACAGTGAACTGAACGTTCGCTTATTACCTTTCGACGACGTAGAATTTACTTTTTTCGGCTACTCATAATTTATTTAAGTAATTAAAACGTTATCATTAAATTTTGAGCACACGGCGATAGGTGTATAACAAATTACATATCACGACTTTCACACACGATTGTTCGCATTTCGATTAGTGAAAATCGCTGATAAAAAAATATGTCGCAATATGTATTTTTAACCTAAAATTCAAGATCAGTCTTCTTTATGTATACTCGTTCTGCTCGCTACTGACATATGATAAGTTAAAAAAGGAAATAACACATCGAAGATGAACCGTTCTTTGACAAATAATAGGACCGGTGCTTACGTCCGCCCAAACCAACACAAACATGTCACCTAGCAGTCGCAAAAATTTTCTGCAATTTGCGCGTTTAAGCAGAATATAGAATTATATGACGCAGTTCACGCGGGACACAAATTTTTACGATTCTTAGCCGGCATGTTTGCGTTCATTTTGACGAACGCATGTATTACTTCATGTGGGAATGAATGCGGCGCCATACTGCCGCAAACCACTCGTCTGCACCGGGCCTTAGGCCTCAAACACTTTGCGTTTTATACGCCGCGTGTTGCACTTCCCGGTTTCGCCGCCGAAATAGGAACTGAGTTTTAATGCAACTGACTAAACAGGCGTGGATCACGCTCTGACAGGATCCTATTTCGGCGGAGAAAATGCCAGTGTATCTGACTCTTAATTAACCATTAATGGTATGATTATATTTCAGACTTCTAAAGTCACCGAAACAATTTTGCTTTTTGCTTGTTATATTATTTTGGTACACCCTGTAGGACTGTAAATGTATCAGTGGAAGATGTAAAAATTATATGTGAACTTATCAAGTTTATTAATTATGCATGTGCTTTTGAAATTGAAAAAAAATTACATTATGAGCATTTCTACGAAATTGTAATATGATTAACTGCTGCATTATACGGTTTATAAATAAATCAGATTACGCGTATATGCTGTTGTTATTAACAAGTTTATTGATATAGGAGGTTTGAGTTTGACGTGGACATTCTTACTAAGTTACCATACTCTACCATTTAAGGAAAGAACAGCTTCTAAGTCGACTACTAACTACGCATTGCCTTGGTTGAAGCTTTTAAAAAAGCCCCCATTCTGGTAATCATTGTTCTTAGGAGAAATTTGAATTCCTTTGACATAAGTCATAAAATGGTGGATTCAAATCTTGCTGTGAAAAATTACGAAACATTTATAAATTTCAGGTCATGCGTACTAGGCCATGCTTGCCAAAATAATTGTTTTTTTGTACTGCTATCATGGATGCCAACATATTTCCACGACACATTTCCTGAAGTAAAGGTAATAACTTATTACATAATATCTCCCAATGTTTTTTGAAATTTAATTACGTAAGATTTTGTGACTTCTTGTTTCCTTCATTTAGAGTTGGGTTGTAAATATGGTACCATGGTTGTCAATGTTGCCTTGCACATTTTTGGGCAAAGCTCTTTCTGAAAAGATAATAAAAGCAGGGTATTCTGTAACAGTGACACGAAAAATAATCGAAACAATATGTTTTGTTACTGAAATTATAAGTCTACTGATTTTAGGTACGTATATTTAGGTGCGCTACCGAAAACTAGTTAATGAAATTAAATTTGAAATGATTTCAGCCAAAGTGGAAACTTTTCAAAGCGCAATAATTTGCCTCGCATTTATAATTGGTGGATCAGGCTTTCATAATAACGCAATTGCTGTAAATCCTTCAGACCTTGCACCAAAACATTCTGGCAGCGTATTTGGATTAATGAATACTGTTGGTGCTATCCCTGGTATTATCAAAGCACTCATATATTATTTTTATTTCAGCAAAACTAATAATATATCCTTTCAGGATTTCTTGGTGTGTACTTTGCTGGACATATACTACATGTAACACACAGCTGGCCTGTTGTCTTCGTATTTATTGCTATAATTGACGCATTAGGTTGTATAGTATATTTATTATTTGGTTCTGGTCACGCAATTATATAAATAATATTATCAATTGCATTCGTTGTTCGTTTAGTTTCCTATAAATGTCTATTATATAAGTAATATGAATCCTAATAGTCGAAGTATTAAAATATATTAAGTAATAATTACAATATTTAACGATAGAGTCGCGCCAACATTGCGAGAAGTTTCCAAAGTAACGAATGCCGTGTATTTTCATATTTCAAATAGCTGTTAATTTAAATTTCTCTAAAATTGGAATTTCTCTTACATGTATTTTTTAAATTGGGTATATAGTTCCAGTGGGCTCAGAAATATCGTTCCAACAGTGGCCATTCTGTCAGTAATCAACCCGTTTGAATTTCTGACTTGTCGTCTAACAAAATTTCTTCAATTTTTATACTGATAATATACAACGCAAATGTGAAAATGATGTGATTAGAATAATATAAACAATATCCATAAATTGCAAACAAATAGCGCTACAGAGTACCTTCGGCAGCATGCGACATCAGAATGAATAAGAGGGCACGTGACAGCGACAAGCCATTGTTGCGAGAGTCAACAGGGATTTTTTAGAAGGAAGGTTGGTTTGCTGTCCGTGGAGCGCTGATCCGCTCTGTTCACGTAGCCCAAGATGTTTTCGCTTCCAGCTTCTTCGAGAGGTGAAGTGTAAGGATTTGAATAAACGAATTTAGATTAAGTTCGGTGATAGATAGGTTTACTTTTCGTTATAATCAAGAACAATAATGAGTTTGCATCTCCAGGCGGGCGCCGTCGTCCAATCCAGACAGTGATGTTCTTCCAGCCTCGTTGGTGGTTGGTCCCTTAGCCATCTCTCCTTCACTTGTTGGTTGCAGGTGGTCGATGCACGTGTCCCGAACGGGAAAGTAACGGTTGGGGGTTCCGAGAAGAGGCCCGCTATTATAAACAAAGTCTTTTCCCGAAAGAATTTATGGGGAAGATAACAGTTGCCGGCTTCTGTCTTTGAGCTTCACCCAAGACCTCTCCTGCACGTGTTACTCGGGTAGCTTGGCCTTGACAATCTTACATACTCGCAGGACATACGCAGATGCCCGTTCTCAAATCTCGCCCTGCGTTGAATTTCGATATCTTTCGATGCCTTATGAGCTAACTTCACACAGATTTATAAGCGAAAAGCGCAACACCATAAATTACGGTGCCCTCTCTCTCATTCTTACAATCGATCCCTCTCCCTCCTACAATCAATCTCCCAGTAATGGGGATGCGGTGAATTCTTTCGAAAATAGGAGATGCAACCAATTTGGGAGACAGTACGATACCTAAAGTATCGTAGAACACATGTAGCTGGTCAAGGTCGTAAAAAAACGTCATTTTCATAGTTATAAACAGCAAAAATGGAGCGATAAGAAAAAAAAATACCAACAACACGCGGTATTCCCAAGCGGTCACCCATCCAAGTACTAACCGCGCCCAATGTCGCTTAACTTCAGTGATCGGACGAGAACTGGTGTTTTACAGACATAGAATGGTCGTTGGTGAAAATACAGTTTCATTTATCGAAGAAAGTATTACTTACACTGACCAGGTGAGGTTTTTAGGTATCCACCTCCGATTGCTTTGGTTCTTGGATATGATTTAGAGGACTGAAAAATAATAAATACGTGTTTTTTTATTTTGTCCTGTTTGCATATTTTGGGGTGAAGCCACCCCTAAAAATTAAGAAAAAGAAGAGGTACAAAAGTTCCTATTGTTAGTTTAAAGAATGTTATAACATTTTGTTGAATAAAATTTGATTTGAACATTTTCATTATACTTGCTGTATGGATAATGTTCTTATCGTCAGTCACTTTTGTATCTCTTCTTATGAACATTAAGGGGCGGTTGCACCCTAAACATGCAATTGAGCCAAAATAAAAAGACATATATTTCTTATTTTTCGCCCCTTTAAAACATATGTATTCAAAAACCAAAGCAATCGAAGACGGACATCTAAAAATCTCTTCTTGTGAGTGAAAATAAATCTTGAACAGTTGGTTAAATAACAAGTAGAATAAAAGATACTTTATCTTCATTCCTTATTCGTGGCTCGAATAATCCAATGTAAGAAATCTTTTCAGCAGACTTTATTAACACGTACACTACAGTTACAACCTGGTTTTATGGAGTTCATAGTATGTACAAGACTTTCGTTTGTGTCTGATTTGGTTCTCTCGGTAACAACGTCAGCTCTAGGCAGCTCGTGCACAGACGAGGTATAGAATAGCCCTATCAACCGATGCATTTTTCTGTCACCGGTTTGGGGGGTCCTAGAACCCCCTTACCATTTTTGTGTCGCATGCAACGTTACCGATGAAGCCTCGAAACAGATTGTAACGTTACGTGTGGTAGGAATTAGAATTCAAGAAGTGTAAAATTAGGTTATTCGAAACCCGTGATTTACAAATGATTCTGTTAGCGTAACAACTTAAAAATCATTTTATAAACGTATTCCGTGCAACAACCGAGAAAGAAGGATCACAACAAAACAAGATACATACATACATACAAGAACACATACGCCTTTTAACCTTGCTGTCCTATTCAGGTTTATTTAACGCAAAACAAATTTATTTAACATAAAAATTTATATAAACAACATTATTTTTGTGGAAGACATGCTTTCATCATGTAACGTAGAATACGTCGCCAAGGAAGTACAGAGTTCAAAACGATCGAAGAAATCGACGAAATGAAATAAATCATGAAAACCCATCGTAGAGATACATAATGGAGACGAGAGAATGGAAACATCGATAAGATGCATGACAGAGGAAGAGTCATGTAAAACCATCGAAGAAATACCTACCTGAAAGAGAATAAAATTCTGATTAGATATCTAGACCGAACCAAACTCACTGAATGTAAGTTTCGCTCGATCTGGATCCTTAAACTAGATCGTAGGCTTTAGCTTGATATCGTTTTGCAAGTCGCAATGCTTGAGAAACGTTACCAAGGAACCGGGCACACCAACGCGGAGGTACCTACGAAAGTGACCCATCCCGAAACAAACACCGATCCCATCCACCCTCCATTTCAATAAACTCATCGCGTCCGTCATTGCTTGCAATGAGGGAAACGATGATTTGACTCTACTATTAGTGACAACCGCGAACGCGAAAGCGAAATCGAAAGAGAGATAGACTGACGATTATCGTCGATCTCTCTGCACTTATACAAGGTACTCGTATTCTACATTCTATAGCATGCATGCAAGAACATCTTAGCTAGCTACCAAGCTAGCATAATTCTAGGCCCTCTCTAGGGCCCACGAGCTAGGCCCTCTCTAGGGCCCATGACTAGGACCCTCTCTAGGGCCTATGCCGAAGGCCCTCTCTAGGGCCCATGACTAGGACCCTCTCTAGGGCCTATGCCGAAGGCCCTCTCTAGGGCCCATGACTAGGACCCTCTCTAGGGCCCATGATTAGGACCCTCTCTAGGGCCCACGAGCTAGGCCCTCTCTAGGGCCCATGACTAGGACCCTCTCTAGGGCCTATGCCGAAGGCCCTCTCTAGGGCCCCTGTTCTGGGCCCTCTCTAGGGCCCACAAGCTAGGTCCTTTCTAGGACCTAAAATACCAAGCAGCTGAAAATTGAAGCTAATCGAAAATTTTACTTTACTTTCGCGATGAAAAAGCAATTAGAGCACCGGTGCTCTGGACAAATTTCCGATACGCAAAAGGTTGATTTTACTTTCGCGACGAAAAATCAACACGAGCTTCCGTGCTCTATATAAATCATAGATCCGCAAAAATTTGACTGTAAATTCGCGGTAATAAAACTCTACACAAGAGCCGCGGCGCTCTTGAAAATATATGGACGCGAAAAAAGCGTGGACTCTACGATCGCATTACCGGCGACCATAAAAGATCTTGCTGGAATGCAAGATTGCTAGGAAGACTAGTTTCATTGAGACCCATTTCAAAAATTTCGCGGTGACTCTACTTGACTTGATCGATCCGATTATTTTACGAATTATTATTAATCGATATAAAATTGTAAGAATCGCGAGCAACAATTGTATTGGTTTATCTATTATTTTTATTTTGAGACAGACACATGCATGTCACTATCTACGAGTACCTTGTATGGTCAGCTCTATCGATGCTGCTCTTTCGAACACACATGCATAACGTTTAGTGGCGCATCTTATATAATTGGCATTTTTTTCGGGAACATTTCTATGATATTTCGTGAATATGGTTTAGAAAAGGACCACGCCATAAGGCTACTGCCTAGACGCCCTAGACCATATTCGCGAAATATTGCATAAGAGTTCCCCAAACGAATACCGACCATGTGAAAAGGGCCTCTGCATGTCGTGCATTTGTGTTGGAACGGCCAGAATCGAAAGAGCTAAGTAGCTGTACTACATGCACCCCCATTCAAAGAATTATAAAATGACTCACCGTTCGCTGTCATCATCGGTACTGCATCTCTGCAAACTCGTAACCCTCTGACCAGCATCCCTGAGACCAGCTCCCCTCTGATCACCATCCGTCTGACCAGCATCCCTCTGACCAGCAGCTCCCAGACGAGCACCCCTCAACTCAGCCCCAGCTTAGCTCTCAACGTTGCAGCTGCAGTTGGACTCGTGCATGACTCTACTTTCGCGGTGAAAAAGTTATTAGAGCACCGGTGCTCTCGACTAGCTTTACTTGCGCAAAAACACTGACTCTACGATCGCATTACGGGCGATCACAAACACTATAACTCAAACCGACAATTTATATTTAAACAGCAACTTTTAGCGCTCCTCTTTATTAAACGCGCACATTTCATCTATTTCACATTTCATCTATTTCACATTCCTTAGTTTCTGAATGTGTTTTTGTTGGGTAAGGTCTTTTTGCATGCATTATGTAGGAAGCTTATCCTACCAAATGCATTGCGTACCTTAGGTATGATGCTTTTCCTTCCAAAATGCACGCACAAAGATTACGACCCACTTATACAAGGTACTCGTATTCTACATTCTACGGCATGCATGCAAGTACATCTTAGCTAGCTACTAAGCTAGCATAATTCTAGGCCCTCTCTAGGGCCCACGAGCTAGGCCCTCTCTAGGGCCCATGACGAGGACCCTCTCTAGGGCCTATGCCGAAGGCCCTCTCTAGGGCCCATGACTAGGACCCTCTCTAGGGCCCATGACTAGGACCCTCTCTAGGGCCCATGACTAGGACCCTCTCTAGGGCCCACGAGCTAGGCCCCCTCTAGGGCCCATGACTAGGACCCTCTCTAGGGCCTATGCCGAAGGCCCTCTCTAGGGCCCCTGTTCTGGGCCCTCTCTAGGGCCCACAAGCTAGGTCCTTTCTAGGACCTAGAATACCAAGCACAGAGCTGAGCTGAAAATTGAAGCTAATCGAAAATTTTACTCTACTTTCGCGATGAAAAAGCAATTAGAGCACCGGTGCTCTGGACAAATTTCCGATACGCAAAAGGTTGACTCTACTTTCGCGACGAAAAAGCAACACGAGCTTCCGTGCTCTGTATAAATCATAGATCCGCAAAAATTTGATTGTAAATTCGCGGTAATACAACTCTACACAAGAGCCGCGGCGCTCTTGAAAATATATGGACGCGAAAAAAAGCGTGGACTCTACGATCGCATTACTGGCGATCATAAAAGATCTTGCTAGAATACAAGATTGCTAGGAAGACTAGTTTCATTGAGACCCATGTAAAAAAATTTCGCGGTGACTCTACTTGACTCGATCGATCGGATTATTTTACGAATTATTATTAATCGATATAAAATTTTAAGAATCGCGAGCAACAATTGTATTGATTTATTTTTTTTATTTTGAGACAGACACATGCATGTCACTATCTACGAGTACCTTGTATGGTCAGCTCTATCGATGCTGCTCTTTCGAACACACATGCATAACGTTTAGTGGCGCATCTTATATAATTGGCATTTTTTTCGGGAACATTTCTATGATATTTCGTGAATATGGTTTAGAAAAGGACCACGCCATAAGGCTACTGCCTAGACGCCCTAGACCATATTCGCGAAATATTGCATAAGAGTTCCCCAAACGAATACCGACCATGTGAAAAGGGCCTCTGCATGTCGTGCATTTGTGTTGGAACGGCCAGAATCGAAAGAGCTAAGTAACTGTACCACGTGCACCCCCATTCAAATAATTATAAAATGACTCACTACTTGCTGTCATCGTCAGTACTGCATCTCTGCAAACTCGTAACCCTCTGACCAGCATCCCTGAGACCAGCTCCCCTCTGACCAACAGCTCTCAGACGAGCACCCCTCAACTCAGCTCCAGCTTAGCTCTCAACGTTGCAGCTGCAGTTGGACTCGTGCATGACTCTACTTTCGCGGTGAAAAAGTTATTAGAGCACCGGTGCTCTCGACTAGCTTTACTTGCGCAAAAACACTGACTCTACGATCGCATTACGGGCGATCACAAACACTATAACTGAAACAGACAATTTGTATTTAAACAAGTTCGAAAAAATTTCCTTTAAATTGCAAGGTGTCACGCAATTCAGACTTTGAGAAAAATTTCCAGCAGCCACATTGGGCGCTCAATGAATTCTGATTCTGTCTGATAGAAAAAAGGAGTGGCCTCTTCGGGCGTTTAAGGTTTTTCAATCTTAATGTATGGAAGGAGTAGCCTTTTTGGGCGCCTAATGCTTTTTAATTCTAATGTACCATCATCAGGTCTCATCCTTTTTAATGTTAATTAAAAAATACAGCAGCCTGTTTAGGCGCATGATAATTCCGAATTGTAAAAGGAAATAGAAGCAGCCTCATCAGGCGCTAATGGCATGGAATGCCAGAAAAATTCCAATTGTACTCTAAAGTATTAGTAAACCCTAACGCAGATCTAATTCTTCCCTGAAACTAGCAACGAATCTCTTAGTGAATTCTTTATTAAAGAATTCACCAGAGAAAACCTCGGCGAATCCCTCGGCGAATGTTTCGATGATGCGCTTAAAACTAGACTTGCCTGGCTAAATTTTCTAAGTTTCGCAGCACACATATACACTATACTTCGTTATACTAACCCTTTGGACTGTGATTGCGGTATAAGGTAAAAAACTACTAAAATTATTTCCAAAGACTTGACTTTAAAGTCCAAAGGGTTAGCATGCGCGCGTAAGAAAGATAGACGAGAGGTTCTCGTCGATCTTTCTACACATATGCCATTACAATTTCTTTCGCATATTTTAGAGGTACGCTTGCACTGCTTTCAAGTGACAAATAACTCTAAGTATCTCATTGCAGAGATAGAAAAAGAATTGACAAACGGACACGGATTCGCCGTCGCGAGAGATCTCGAGCTGCTCGATACACTCACGCATTGCAGTTGCACAGACAAAACGCTATTACGCGACCACCAATCATCCAGCCCCCCATTAACGGGAGTTCCCCACTAGGGGCCGCGCCTGAGGGGTCAGACTCACAGCAGCCCGCCTCACAATTAAATCACATGCAGCTGCAATACGCGCTCCCATCACAAAGCCGACAATTTGCACAGGCGAGTGTATCGTGCCCGAGCATCTTGTGCTAATTCAAGATCTCTCCCGAGAGCGAATTATATTACCGGAAAAAAAGAAAAGAGAATTGAAAGTAGGAAATAGAAAATACACTATGACAAGTCTGTAAAAGTATACTAAATGCGAAACGACACGGTGCACGGTGAAGCTAATTGTAAGCAAAAGCAAAGGTAAAAGGCGTCACTCTCAACAAGCAAGCGTACCTCTACCCTTAAATCTAGCCTATCGCACTCTTTACAATGAGCCCTAGTGGCATAATCTATTGCAAATATGCACTTGCGTAACTTTCGAGGGATATGCGAAAGCTAAGAATCTCCCGATTGAGATTGCAAAAGAGACTAAGCGACTAAAGAACCGAAAGACGCGGCGCGACGCGAACATTCACCCTCGATCCACCGAAATTTCGTTTCTACGTGACGTGCTCCATATCACGACTTTACACAGCCATGGCGAGCGTGACCGAGAACGAGAACTGTCGCACATCTTCGTCTAACAATGGTCCTCTATGTAAAGCCGTAATAAGTTGTACCCAGCACAGCCGGCCTATGAAGGGCGAGCACACCATGCGCGAAATCGAAATCGGTGATCGAAGGCGAATTGTATTTCTAGAAGGGTGCGTTTGGCACTCTTATATTTAAAAAGAACGAGGCGGAACAAGCTTATCGCTCGAATTACGCAAGTGCATTTCTGAATAGATGTCCAGACCGAACCAAACTCACCAAATGTAAGTTTGGCTCGATGTGGACCCTTAAACTAGATCGTAGGCTTCAGCTTGACAACGTTTTGCAAGACGCAATGCTTTGGAAAACGTTACCAAGTCCAGGCACACCAACGCGGAGGTACCTACGAAAGTGACCCATTTCTACGAAATATTTCTGGTCCATATTCGACCAATGCATTTTTGGAAATTTGGAAAAATTCTTACGACTAAAGTTCTTAAATTAAAACTTAATGCTAGGACTATGGCTAGTTAAAACTAAGCACATGTGCAAGTTCTTCCGCGATGTATAAAATTTGTAGGTTTAGTGGCTTAAAGTTATTTTTATGCAAGGGAGAAAGAAATTTAAGTTCATATAGCAGCCACTTTGGTAGCAGTCATTTATTATTATACTGTTATTTTATAAAGGGACCATTTGAGGTCGAGATATCAGGTGGTAAAAGTGGCATTTTTAATTTCTCGTAATATTACTACCAGTGTGTCTTAATATTTAGCACATGCAACGGGCAAGCAAAACTAGCGAGCATAATAACCAAGTAGTACCAACAATGACTGTCATTGTTTATTAAGAGAATCTAATGACTCGAATGTAATTACTGTTAAGAGAGAAGATTTGAAAGAACTCACACGAAAGAGTTCAACTTCAGAAATGTAACTCGTATTCGATACATTAAGCATCCGGAATGATTGTGAAATTAAAGAAAAGAAGTTTAGAATGTTCGAAACGCGATATTAAAACTCCTATCGCGAATTTAAAATTTATTCATTGTATTTTTCTACGTGTATTAAACATTTGGAAGTACACGCATTAAATTTTACTATTCGCGAGTACTAAGTACGTGTTCGTGGTCACTATGCTCGCTACAGTAATCATTATGTTCGATAGCATACAGAAAAATTCAAAGAATGAAAAAGTATCACTCACCGTTCGTTGAAAATAGTCTCATGCAGACAAGCATCCCCTTTTAGCAGTAGCTGTTCGATCTGCAGGCGAATGTCCAGCAGTTGCAGGGTCAGTACCCCATAGAATGTGTCACACTTCCAAATATGTCACATTACTTTCGCGATGAAAAAGCAATAGGAGCACTGGTGCTCTGAATTAATTCTAGATGCGTTAAAACACTGACTTTACGTTCGCGTTCACATTACAAACACGCAGGGCCACTGTGCACTATGAAATACTTTATCGCGAAATAAGCACTGATTCTACAATCGCATTGCACACGATTACAAATGCACTTCAAGTTTTTAAACATCTCTCAACAGTGGGAAGATGTGTTCGGACTCGAGTAAAGTGTTTGCAAAATAGTCCTCTGGGCACTGAGTGTAATGCAGTGGAATCTTGTTGAACGATCTCCCACATAGTCCAGTAATCGATGAAATTGATGCACGAATCGAGAAATCACGAAATAATACGCAGGCACATTCGCTGGTCCGATCACCGTCGCGAGTAAAGTCGAACTGAAAGGTTACGCCGGTTGGCAATGTTGTGACTTTGGTAGGGGTTGGCGGTGTTGTGGTGCTCGGCCGACTCCCAGCTAACTAGAAATTCGTCAAGGCCAGAAATAATTTTATGTAGCAATGCTGATTGCACACTTGTACCTTTCGCAGCTGCAGCCATGCACCCTGCTCTTTCTATGTATACCTGTATGTCTTTCAATATTGGGGAGATGTGATCGGACTCGAGTAATGTTTCCAAAAAAGTCTTCCGGATACTTATTGTTAGTGTATTGCAGTAGAATCTTGATGAACGACCTCCCACATATTCCAGCAATCGATGAAATTGATGCGTGAATCGAGAAATCACGAAATAATATGCAGGCACATTCACTGATCCGATCGCTGCCGCGGTTAAAGTTGAACTGCCAGCTTACACCTCTCGTCAATGTTGTCGCATTAGTAGAGGTTGCTGTCGACCTCAACTGTTTCTCATGGAAATTGAAATTAATTCTATATCGCAATGTCCATTGCAAAATATCTACTTTTCGCAGCTGCAGCCATGCACCCTGCTCTTTCTATGTATACCTATATGTCTTTCAATATTGGGGAGATGTGATCGGACTCGTGTAGAGTGTTTTCAAAAAAGTCTTTCAGATACTTATTGTTAGTGTATTGCAGTGGAATCTTGATGAACGACCTCCCACATATTCCAGTAATCGATGGAAATAATACATTAAGATAGGTATACCATGGCATTTTAATAGTTCGTCCGTCCGATCCGTCCTCCGACTTTGGTGAACGTCGTTATTGAACTCCATTATTTCACGTATCTTGAGAATTCCACATATCTTTATTTTATATATTTATATGTGTGGAAGGAAGGGAAGGAGTGATTTATTCAAACATTTCGAGTTACATTTATTCTTACATTGTATCAAAGTATTACTATTTAAAGAAATTCTCGTATCTAACTACTTATTTAGGATATTTGACAATCGCAGCAATCGCATCGGCTCTGTTCTCACCAATTACCAGGTCTCACTACGAGGAGGTCGCAGCGTTTCGAGGCCCGTAGAGAGACTGCCTATTTATGTTTTATTCGGAAAATCTAAAGACTCGGATGTAATAACTATTAATAAGAGAAGATTCATAAAACTCGTACGAAATATTTAAACTTGAGAAGCGTAACTTGTATCCAAAGCATTAAGCATCTCGAATGATTGTGAAATTAAAGAACAATTGTTTAGAATGTTTAAAACGCGATACTAAAACTTTTATCTCGAATTTAATATATATATAATACATATATTTAATACATATATATATATATATATATGTATTAAATTCGAGATAAAAGTTTTAGTATCGCGTTTTAAACATATATATATATATATATATATATATATTAAATTCGAGATAAAAGTTTTAGTATCGCGTTTTAAACATTCTAAACAATTTTTCTTAAATATATATATATATATATATCGAGTTTTAAACATTCTAAACAATTTTTCTTTAATTTCACAATCATTCGAGATGCTTAATGTCTTGGATACAAGTATATATATTTATATATTGCATATATATTGGATATATATATATATATTGCATTTTTCTGCGTGTATGGAAGCACATGCATAATGTTACTATTCGCGAGTACTAACAATAAGTATGTATTCGTGGTCCCTATGCTCGCTACAGCAATCGTTTTGTTCGGTAGCATGTAGAAAGATTGAACGAGTTGAAAAGTTGCACTGCTATCTCTGCAGATCGCCTCCCCCCTCCCCCCAAGAGTAATAAAATAGAAAAATATTATGCCATTGTGTATAATTCTGTATAAATAATTAATGTGAATTTAATTATTTAGGCTATAGTATCAGATAGAGATATTAAAATATAAGTTACAAGCAAATTTTAAATCTTGTGAAAGAGGGTTAAAAAATGTACTTATGTACTTTTACATATTTCGCCCCCTCCAAGAAAGGCTCCTGAATCCGCCTCTCCAGGTGGCTCGGCTGCATCGGGGGGAGGGGGATGGATCCGGGTTGAAACCCTGACCAGGTCCTCAGGAAGTCCAGGAAGTCCAGGAAGTCCAGTAGGTCCAGTAGGTCCAGGTAGCTCGGCAACTGCAGGGTCCCCGGAGGTCCTCCAGGCCCGGAAGACCGACGACGACTGAGTACATGAAGCTCTGTGAGCTCCTTATCTAGACTTCGAGGAACGATGTCTCCCGATCAAAACAAGGTCGACGGTTAGTTACAATTGCGAAATCCAACGAATTCTTCGGCAAAAATGGATTTTCTGCTAAAATATACATTCCAGTGGCTATTGCTATGACAAATAATGTTAACAACATTTACACTACCCGCCCAGTATAAATTATTATTAACTACGATCGATAGAACTCGAGATATCAAGCAATTAGTAACATTTGGCATCAGATTTGCAAATGATTTTCTATGCCGAATGAATTCTCTTTTAATCTCAATGTTTAATCGTTCGATACATTAATATTAATGTTAATGCTTATACTTATCATATAGTATTATTTATAATGTATAAATACATTTTAGTTAAACTTGGTGTAAATGAATATTTGCAGGAATATTTGGAGAAATATGAGTGACATACTTGTTTCTCCCCCTTAGTTACTAACATCGACGAAGTATAGGATACCCTGCTGGAACAGCCAGTTAGAACCGCGTTGAATTTTGAACTGGATCTATCTGGTTCAATGCGGTACTACCTGGATTTTCAAGCAGTGATTTGTGCCAGTTCAAAAACGAATCCGGTTCAATGCGGATATCCAGATCGATGGATGAAACAGGATTTGCATGTGCGAAATTTATCAATTTCTATCAGGAATTGCCATTTGTATAAACCCGGAAGTTTCGTATCTGAAATTGCGGATCAAAAATCTTACGGATGCAATCTGGAAATGCCACAAGCTCTTTCGAGTCCGTCGCGATCCGGATTGGCAGAGCAAATAATTCACGGGATGCATACCGTCAAGATTTTTACATGCATATCCGGTTTGAAACCGATAGAAAATATTTCATCGGGTTCAATCTGGAATTTACGGGAAGAAAACCGCATCAATCCGGATTTAAAATTTTTTAATGCGGTTCTAACTGGCAGCTCCAGCAGGGTAGAGCCACTGTACTCCATGAAACACTTTTTAGCAGGCACAGGCACTGCCTCTACAATCGCATTGCACACGATTACAAAAGCACTACCTGTTTTTAAACGTCCTTCAGTTTCTGAAAAAGTCTTCTGGGTAACGGGTCTATCTCAATGGAATCCTGTTAAAAGGCCTCTCACGTGGTCCAGTAATCGATGAAGTTGATACGCGAATTGAGAAATCACAAGATAATATGCACTATAACTTGCACACACTTCTGTTGTTTATTTGTTATAGACAAGCTTACAGTGTAAAATCGGTTTAATACTATTGGATATATTAACACTAGTAATTATAAACATAAAATATAATATAAAGACTGAAGAACAATACCGATAAGTCAAACGGACCACTGTGACTAGAGCAGTGTCCGCCATATTGGGCCCTCTAGAGTGTCGCGGGGCCGGCTGGGAATTCTGACTGTTTGAGGGAATTTCAATGTGGTCCGGTGTCCGTGGAAACCAAAAGGGTTCTGCTCGCGAATCGTGCGAAGTTGATTGAGCAAGACAAGTAGTAACGAATAACTTTGAACCAAATAAAGATTATTGAACTTAACTGAATTTGATTATTGAATATTAACCGCAACTATTAAGAAACGAACAAAGATATTTAAAGATTGATCAAAGGTTGGGCTTTATTGTAACACGTCCGTGCTTTTACAACGTCGGTGATGAATTTCGGCAAAGAAACAGGCTTCTTCGTACGTTCGTTCCTCTTTTTAAATTAATTGATTGTTTTCGAGCGATAAGGAAGGAGGCGAAGACAAATTTCAAATGTAATAAACTTCATCCTTAACTCTTTAAAGTTCAAACTTCGCGCTCCAAGAGCTTACGCTAAACGCCGCTAGAGCGAGAATCGCAACAAGAGGGAGAAGATTATTGAGTACTCGCCTTTTTGAGTATTGTCAGATTCACTTTATGAACAAATATGCGTTACTGATATTGATGCATGGTAGCACGACACATTATTAGGGTATTTTATTACATTTTAGTTTATATTTGGTTTATAAAGCGAATTTGACAGCACTCAAAAAGGCGGGTACTCAATAATCTTCTCTCTCCAGAGGACCCACCAGCGGCCATGGCCGTGATGAAAACACCGGTTCCCGTAAGATCACCGAAGTTAAACATCACGGGGCGGCGTACTGGGGAAAGATGGGTGACCATCACCTGTCTCCCGGTGCGTCGCTGCTGCTGGGACCCGAAGGAGAGAGGAGGGAAAAAGGAAAAATGACTATCATTCGTTGGGCAATATAAGCGAAATGTTTGAAACGCCATCCTGTGTGTTAGAAACACAGAGGAAAAAAAAATACAAATACAAATACTCCAGAGGACCCAATATGGCGGATGTGCATACTCACCTCTTTAGTGCTCTGACACCAGCGGCCGTAGCCGTGATGGAAAACACCGGTTCTCGTTAGATCACCGAAGTTAAGCAACACGGGGCGGTGTACTGAGGAAAGATGGGAGACCACCTTTCTCCCGGTGCGCTGCCGCTGCTGGGACCCGAAGGAGAGAGGAGGGAAAAATGAATGACTAATGTTCGTTGGGCAATATAAGCAAAAAATGCTTGAAACGCCATCCTGTGTAGAAACACAGGAAAAACAAAAATACAAATACAAATACAAATAGTGCTCTAACGGAATTCTACGGTATGTTGAACTTTTCTCTACGGGTTTTCAAAAATCTGAGTTGGCAACACTGTGACAACACATCTGTTTCACGCTAGCGCTGCTTTCGCATGCATACGCGGACGTCAAATTTATACTTCCATCGAAATTTGCACGTTTCTAAAATATTCTGTTATCCATTAATCTGTGAAGGAGTGCCGAGGCAAATAACGTAAACATGGTAAAAAACTTCTGAGGGCGAGACGGGACATAACAAAGGGATACGTCCGTTCGACGGGCTTTACATTGAAGTGAGGTTAAGTTGTTTATTAAAATGGCTTTCCGCTTTCAGTTTGGATTTAACATGTTTCCGGAGATTTCACGACGGTTTAACACCCAGTATAGATGCTTCTCTGTATCGATGTTACCGGGCACATATCGGCAAGACGTAGAACGCGGCGGAAAAAGTTAGTATAAATATTTACAAGACCTGGCATCTTTATCCACCGATTAAGCAAGGAATTGCCAGTCACTGTTTACTTGTTTCCAGTAATTATGCCGCCTTCCGCTTTGGAACAGCTCACAAGATTGAATATTGATTACCCAATGGTGTTCAAATTGACCAATAAGAAGACCAATAGGATAACACATTGCGGTGTTTTGGAGTTCGTTGCAGATGAAGGGAAAGTTTATTTACCTTATTGGGTAAATAACAGTTACAAACGTTTCATTACCTCTGTCTAGTGTTACCGATATATTCTAAACAATTACTCTCACTTCTGGTCGATATATATAATCACATTTTGTAGACTCACTCCATATATATTTGTCGTAATATGATTACAGATGATGCATAATCTTTTATTGGAAGAAGCAGAATTATTAAACGTTGAAAGCGTTCATTTACCCATCGCAAGATTTTCACGCTTCCAACCGCAGTCGCAAGATTTCCTAGATATTACAAATCCTAAAGCTGTCTTAGAAAACGGGTTAAGAAATTTTGCCTGTCTGACGACAGGTGATGTCATAGCCATTAAATACAATCAGAGGATATACGAAATGTGTGTTTTGGAAACAAGGCCTGGTCCAGCAGTTACTATTATAGAATGCGACATGAATGTTGAATTCGCACCACCGGTGGGATACGTAGAACCAGAAAAGCAAATTAGAAAAGATGATAATGTAGTGGACCCTGCAGACCTAATGCCAGCCCGAGTGGGTTTTGTGGCGTTCAAAGGCCAGGGGAACAGATTAGATGGTAAAAAACGTAAAGACTTTGCTCAATCAGAAATAGCCAACAGTAAACCAACATATATTAGAGGAATACCAGATTATGATTATAAAATAGGAACTCTTACATTTTTACGCAATATTAAACCTGCTAACAACAAGGAGGTAAGCTACTACTACCCAGAAGCAGTGGCGGATTTAACAGGGCGGCTGATGAGCAGTTGCCGCCTGGACCCCTGCCCAAAAGGCCCACCAGGGGCCTTATAATTTTTAATAAACTACCTCTTCATTTTCCCGAAAAAATGGGCCTCTCAGAACATTTGCCACCTGGGTCTTTTTTTCTTAAATCCGCCACTGCTCAGAAGGGAATAAATCGAACCCACACACGCCGAATAGTGAAAAATATTTCACATGTATTTTTTGTTATCGGCAATCGTCCATGTTGAAGCAGTGAAAACAGCCCCTAAAGTTGGGGGGGGGGCGAAAACATATTTTCTGAAATTTTCTAAAAACTCAGCAGGGGGCTGCCTTCATCTTTGAAACATGCACTTTAAAAAAAATTTGTTCTACGTCTAATTTTATTCTCGAGATATTCCAGAAAATATGTTTCCGAGACCCAACTCGATAGGGGAAATATTGGGATCTGACATGGGGGCGGGGCCTAACTAAGATGGCGCCGATATGGGTACAAGATACGTGTGTTGTATATGCGATAATGTAGTTTTTTGCGAAAATGTTCCTTTCTATGCAAAGTATATGTGATTGGGCAGGTTCATATCCTGCCCAGCGGAACTTTATGCAACGGCACGAGAACGGACACGGATTGATGTGTACCCAACAAGCGCTGCTACTTTCGCCACCAGATGTCATGGTGACGGATGTCAGATCCCAATACGGAATTATGGGTACACGAGTCTCGGGCCAGAATCCCGAAAGTTTACTCACACAAATATATTTGGGTACCTGTTATTTAGGGACCCGATTTGCGATTCGGGATCCGACGCTCGATTCAGAACACAATTCTTCCGTCTGATAACAATTATGTTTCCTTCACACAAATTTAAAATAAAATAATATTGTTCCATGCGTTATATTGTATAATATTTTCCTTGCTTAAAAATTCTTACATCTGATCACAAAAGTTTAAATACAAGACTAGATGAAAAAAATTATGTTCCGAATCGAGCGTCGGATCCCGAAATAACGGGTACCCGAATATGTTTATGTGTCGGCAAACTTTCGGGGTTCCGATCTGAACCCGAAAAAAATCCCGACCCGAGACCGAAACATCGGGTACCCGCACACCCCTAATTGCCGATAACAAAAAATACGTGTCAAATAATTTTCACTATTCTGCGAATCTGCAGTCTCATCAAAATTGGCGTGTGCGGGTTCGATATGTTCCCTTGTCAGAATGTGAATTGTTTTATCACAAAGCAATGTGTTTCACGTGAAAATACGATATTATTGCAGATAAAAGACCCAGATCAATTCAAAGCCTTCACTGGAGAAGGTTCCTCTCTTAGGAAATCAAGAAAGTGATTAAATAATTGTCAGTCTATTTATTTTCTTATAATTACATACATTTGTAAAAGTGAGTATTTATATTTGTTATTAAACTGTTGTACTTTTTAATACAAAAGTGTCATAGGAGTTTCTAAACCATTAGGATACTTTGAAACACTTTCATTTCAAAAGTCTTCTCTTATTTTCTTCATTGTACGTAAAATAATAGCAATGTGTTTTTTTTCGTTGTTAAGTCCGTAAATAAACCAAAAATTGATATGGTCTATTTAACGTTGCTTAACAGTACAAAAACTTAAGTTACTAAGTTAACTATTTTACAAATAATATTCAAAATTGATGTCATTGTAAACACAGTTAACATACAATATCTTAATATCACAAGTTACAGGATAAAATATAACGGCAGGTTTAATCTATTAATGGGCCCCAAAAATGTTTGCTGGGTCTTGATGAATCCTCTGTCAAGAAAAAGTCACGACCCAATGTTATGAATTCTTTAAAACTGATCTTACCATCATCGTTAGTATCTATATGGCTGAATGAAACAACCGCATGCTGTAATAAATATTGTAATTTAATTAGTTATTTTAATGAAATTTTATCTCTAATGTCTGGATAAGGAGCATGTTACTTACGTCATGTGTAAGGCCCAAACATTGAAAGAACAGCTTAAATTCTTGTACAGAAATTTCCCCACTCTGATCTTTATCCACTGCCTGTAAGTATAGATTTAACATTAATTTAGAATAAAAATGTATCTTTTAATAAATGTTACTTTATATAAACGTATACGTTTTTAATACTTACTTTGAATAAATACGGCAAGAAATGATGGCACTTCTTTTTTAATGTTGGATCATTGAGAACATGATGCATTTCTTCTAGGTATTTTTCAACGCAAACAAGATTGTATGGACTAATTTCTCCCCACTGTTCCTCCCACATTTCCTGCATGAATAAATACACACGTATAAAGCATTTACATGAAATTTTGCATATAAAATGTTGCAGATCTTTGTCCAAGTCGATTAAAGATAGGGACAAAATTCTATTTTATTGTTTATATTTTAAAATACACTAAAACGCTTCCTACGATAATTACTCTTTTTTTCACAGAATAATGTATAAATGATTTAAATCTTAAAAGTTCGTTTAAAAACAAATACTAATTATATACGCTGAATATTTTTTATACTAAACATAGATAAAATACAAAATAAAATTGAAATAGTGATAAGTGAGAATTTCTTATATTCATGCATTAATATGTATTTTTTCACGTATTAATATATATAAAAGTAATATTATCAATGCATGCCATGGATTTTATTTTAAAAAAATTTCGTGAAATGATTTCTATCTCGCAATGTATCGATACTACTGTATTCCTCACATTAAGAGACATTATTTATTACATTTCTTTAACTATATAAAATATGAAGAAATAAAGTGGTTTTTAGAATGCGTCTTTTTTCATTTTTAGTCTATACTGTTGGAAAGGCATTTAAATTAGAATTTTGTTTTTCAAAGTTACTAGTTACCTACTCATTGAACGGATATTTTACAGATGCATCAACATGCCCCGCAGTGGGGTAAATTGCTACATTCTACCTTCGTCCAAATAACATTTTTTCATTCAATTTTTATGTATTTTCTCAAATTTTAATTTACAATATATTAAAGAAGAAGGACCAGAGTATATTTTAGCATATTTCTTATTAAGTAATTAATTCAAACAAAAATGAGAAAAAATAATTGAAAACTGAAAAACCTATCAACTAGCCCCAGTCTCCCCTACTACACATTCCGTGTAAATCACTCTGATAATTCTTAAAATATTCAAATACTGTTGCCACTATCTTCAATAGATGGCACATTTGATTATTTCTCGTGCTGCGCAAAATGTGTGCAAGTACTTACATTTAATACATCTTTAAATTCAACTTTAGCTTCTGCAGATAGATGCCCTAAATCGGAGAATCGCTCCCCGAGTAACATGAAGTCCTCGTAGCTAATGACCCCGTCTTTATTAACATCTAAATGGCTATGCAAAGTTCGCATTTTCCTCCTCCAGAAATGTGATTCCCCCTAAAAAGAAAATCAAACATGGTTTTTTAATTTATTTGTATTAAGAAAAAACGATCTTATCGAAATGCTTATTCTTGCTTATAGTGTTATTGGCACAAAGACATCTCGTCTCTGCGAAATCATTCGGCGTTAAAGATTCGATAAACGAAGCTGTGGTTTGATTGCTTCGAATAAAACGGAGCACGCCACGTTTCGCCTTGAGAAAGCGGTCGTAATTGCCTGGACGCGTCAAGCAGGTTTTGTGCACTTGAATATTTCGTTGTACACGTACTTTTTTACCATTTTTAAAAAATCAGCAAAATCAGTCTTTTTTAATGATTATCTTTAATATTTAGAAACAACCATTTCTGACGAACTGACTTTAATATTTTAAACACGTTTAATAAACTGTCCTTCCTTACAGTATTTAGTAAATATTAGAAATATTTGTTACAATGAGAATTTGTTGCAATTATTAAAAGAATTATAATGAAAACAAAAATTCCAAAGATAGAAAAAATTACGCCGTGCAAAACCTTTGAGTACTTCGTTTGAAAATGCTTGTTATCTACTATTACGACATCAGCTTCCTCAATTCGATGTGTAATGTGATCTGTAAGCAGTAAGTAGGCTTTTATTGCCGCAAACAAAATATACAATTGATTCAAACGCTTTACGTGTCCAGTTTACTTTCATTTTAGATTCATTGAACAAAAGATTGTTAAAATTAGCAGCTCCATTTTGATTAAGATAAGTCAGACGAAGAAATAGGAAATGTTTCTCGATACGAATGTAGGTGAAGGACGATAAACACAGCCACGTGCTCGAAACTATTACCTGGCAGCTGTGCAATGACTAATACCGAAATTTATTCATGTAAACCTACTCGGATATACATACATATATTCATATATTCCGGCCATTGCGCCACCACGTTCGATAAAATTTATTTAACAATTTTTTTATAAACAGATTATTTCCTCTAATGAAAAAATTCAGAATTTTTTAATTTCTAGGTTCGGGATATTCCCTTGTTAGTACCATAAGCACATAACTACCGGTTTTCATTAGAGGAAATAATCTGTTTATAAATAGAGAATTTCCTTCTGATTACAACGCAAATTTGCTGCCCAAATTCGCCCTAAGGGGGTGGAATTGACCCCTGAAAATCCGGTTATTTTCCGATTTTGTGTTATAACTCGTGAGCTGTAAAATAATTTTTTTTACCAAATGATAGATCTAATTAAAGTAACTTTTGTTTTGAAACTTTTTTTCTATCCCTTATAATTTGCAAGTTATAATATAAAATCGGAAAAGAGCCGAATTTTCGGGGGTTAATTTCATCCCCTCCGGGTGAATTTTGGCAGCAAACAAAAATTCCGTTGTAATCAGGAGGAAATCCCTTACACATTCAGAAGGTTTCAGAATTTTTTGAATTTCCGGGTTCGGGATGTTCCCTTGTAAGACTTATCTTATCGCGGCGATTAACAATGCATTATGTCACCCATTCGTTACACTCCCGCTTATCTGATAAATTGAAACGTTCCGAGGATGTATACCAAACATTTTCCGTATTATGAAACTTTGAGTGGCGCAAGGCTTGGCGAAATACCGTTTCAAAGCAGTCAGACTTTTCGGAACGGTTCCTTTTGTCGGAAGAGTTTTGTCTGGTTCGCCCAGTGCTTTGAATACACAATGAGAATTTAAACTTCTATACATATACACTCTATTAAATTTTCGTGAGGGTACTGTCAATGGATCAGCGAGACCTTTTCGATGAAAATATGTCTATGTACAACCTGATTCGGACTGCTTTTAATTATACATAATTCGAATCACATAATTTATAATTCTGTAGTGCAATCAATGGGGTGTCTTACATTGTCCGAGAGTGGTCGAGTTTGGACTTATTTTCATCGGGAGAACCTTACCAATCCATTGGTGACACTCCCATGAGTATTTAATATTAAATATAAAAATTAAAATCTACATTAGTAAATCGCTCACTGAAGCGGCAAAGTATTTACATAATGCTTCATTATTCATTATACATGGCCAGGATTTTTATCACGGCCTCGAGCCTACCCAGCGCCGAAGACGGTAAACAAGACGTGCGTGTCCTGAAGGATAGACTCCGCGCAGTTTATAAAGCACTAGTGTATGCAAAAAATGATGGGTAAGAGGGAAAACGAGGAATGTCCATTTTTCGTGATTTTGCAAATTACAGGATATTTATTTTGTTGGTGGTAATTGGGACTGCAGAGCGGTCGAATCACAAAGAACTATAAAGTTCAAAGGCCTCCGTAAGATAACGTTAAAGTAGTTTTGGTATACCACTTTGAACTGGAAGAAAACACGGAATGTCCTCACTTTTTGCAAATAAAATATCTGAAGATTAATAAAATGAGTGGCTTTTCTTGTTTTGATAATAATAGAAGTGGATATTTCTTATTTTGTTTCAGTATGCTACCCTGTTCAAACTTGACAAAATATTAAAATAATGTAAAACAATTATTATTTTACTGCTTATTCTTCTCCGATGCCTAATTAAGGTATAAGTTTCGTGTTATGAAGAATACAGATAAATTCGTTGAACCTCGTTTCTTTACTTGTGGACTAAACTATTCAAATTCAATTTTCTCGATAAAGCTATTTTGTGGCATTCCTCGTTTTCTCCCTTTACTCGTCAAGTGACCTCTTGATCACTTGATCTCTGAGCTCGTTTTGTTTTTGAAGAAAACATTTGGGAACACTTGAACAATACTTTCGATGCTCTCCAAAAAATATCGACATGAAAACACGCCAAAGCAATTCACTAATAATGAGTGAAAGTCCTTCAGCGTGAAAACATACCGGCGTCACTCAAAGCGTTAAAGTAGCGCTATTCAACGTAAATTCGAAGCTTGAGGACCTTGCTTTCTCCAGTCTGTCTCCCTTATCATGCACATAAGATTACCGATACCGCATTGTATGCGCATCCCAAACAAATAGAATGTGGCGTGTAAAGTGAGACAAAGCGTGGAAGGGACCCGTCCGTAGAAAGTATGTTGCATGTAACTGCTTTAAAGTATGGTAGATTCGAAGATATTCAAATGACAAAAAGAATACAAGAAATGCATTTCTGTCTTTTATAGAACCTAATAATATGAAAAATTATTTTCTGAGATATATATATGCAGTGTGTTCACGTTATTATTGCCCAGTATTGCCATTGGACGAGGGTGCCTTCGAGAGCACCTGTGGGGTGCGTGGGGATTCCCGTCAATACCCCGACTCACATCGGTTCGCTACCATGCTTTACGCGCCCTCCGCACTAATCTACCCCTAAACAATACTAATACCCGGGACAAATTATAAAGTGGAATGCGTTGCGTCGGAATAAGTCAAAAGTAGTTTTTCGCAAATATCTCGGAAACAAAAGTCGAGCGGCGGTAACATGTATAGGAAAAAGTTGTTCAGAATCGTGTCCTCGACAACATATTTCAAGGTCGTCAAAATCGGTGAGGAAACAGCTGTTCTACATAATTACCAAAATTTGTAATAAATTTCGAATTACGTCGATGTATGTTAAATATTTTTAATAGAACTGGCACCGCATCTCAGAAAGCACACGGACGTCTGAGAGACGTCGATCTTAAGGCTGCTGTTCCAATGGGCGGCTGGCGACTGCGCTACTAGTGTAAGGGAGAAGTATGTATCTGTTTCTCCCTTGCACTAGTAGCGCAGTCGCCAGCCGCAGTCGCCAGCCATCTATTGCAGGGGTGTCGAACTAGCGGCTCGCGAGCCGCAGTGGCTCTTTCTCCTCTTCGCCTGCTCCGCAGAGCCGTAGGAGAACGGCCCCCTCCACACCTACTTCACTGTGATGAATTTCTCCTCCGGGTGCCGCACTCTCTCCCTGCCGGGTCTCGTGCAACGCCTGTAGAAAAATAAGTGGGGGAAACGGCTGACCTGGGGCCCGACTCCTGCGGCTCTTGGAGTGGGGAAGTTCTATTGGAACAGCAGCCTTTAGGGCCTATGCACACGGCAACTTTGCAGCGATACAGTCGCCATACACTCGCAGAGGCCGCGATGCTAGCGCGATGCAGCAGCGAAACAAATGTGACGCAGTGTTCGGAACGATGGAGCTGCAGTGATGGAGGGGGAAACACCTACAGGAGCTGTGGTAATGTGTGCGTGACTGACGCAGGCGCAGTTCGTGCACACATTACCACCGCTCCTGTAGATGTTTCCCCCTCCATCGGTGCAGCCGAATCCCTCCGAACTCTGCCGAACACTGAGTGAACGCTTAGTCGAGCGTTTGCATCGATACAATCACTGACAATTGTTTCAGTTGCCCTTCTGCAGCGATGATGCAGTCGCGCGTGCATAGGCCCTTAGACTTTCAAACGTCGCAAGGACGCCTGATAAACTCCTAAAGACGTCCATAAAATGCCGCGACCCCACTGCGTTGGCATTCGCCAATTGGCACTGATTGGTACTGCCGAACAATTTAAGCGATTGGCTTCGCCAATATTTGTGGTACGTCCCCCATTTCATCGGCACCGTAGTGAACATCTACCTCGTCAGTGCGACAAAAAGTTCGGTGGCGAGGTAGATAATTGCTTCAGCATTTAGCATTTATATGTAATAATTGCAAAAAGAAAGAAAGCAATTAAAAGACGAAGATATTGGGTGCGTCCCAGTTCGCGCAGCAAATACATCTCCGGTGCAAGTGATTTTATGAAAGATTTAATTTTGGCGATGTCAACGTACTTAATCTCGAGTATAGATGCAACGGCAGATTCAGATTTTTTTTTTAGAATATCAAGCACTGAATTTGCGCATTATTCCCATCTTTATATTTTTTATTTTGACAATTCCATCGGTTAGGACGATCGCGGTACGTTTCTACCACCTTTAAAACTTTCTCCTTTACTATCCGTCATTCTTACGTGCGCTAATCGCATTCAACGGTTTAACGGTAATTAAAATCGGACTATGTTGTCGAACACGCATCAACACTGCTGGTTTCGGCACGGTTTCTTTTGATTATTACCGACATCAGTCGGTAAATCGATCGGCATGCAGTCCTGCTTTTCAAGCCATGCGGCCCAAGCCGACGCACAGTGGTACATAATAACATTTTTTTGTTCAAATCACCCTACAGGTCGTAATTTTTCAGAGAACTTGACGATTTTTTGTTTAAATTCTTCGCAATTAAATTTTATATCGGTCTGTAATCAGCGTCCACGAAAATCTAGACGCACTATGTTTCTTCCGAATAAGCCCACTTTCTCAAATTTTGCTTCAACATATTGCATTCACCACCTAATATTTGAAAATCTGACTTTAAATTCGGAACAGGCGGCCAAAAAGCCCACAGATACTGATCTTCAAAAAGTGCTGTATAATACGCTAAATATAAAAAAATCAGCAACGAAATTCAAAATTTCGGCCGGACAGATCGATAGAGGATTTAATTGCGACGAATTTAAAAAAAAAATCGTCAAGCTTTCTAAAAAATTGCGACCTGTAGGGTGATTTGAACAAAAAATGTCATTATGTGCCACTGTGAGACGCACAAGTCTACACTTCTTTGGCACTACCGAGCGGCTTTGTCAATTACTTAGACAATCCTCTTACGTAGGAGATAGTAAATCTCTCCGTCCCGCTTACTTTCGTGTCATTCGTAGGTAAGCAAAAACATTGGGCAATAATAGCATGCACATATATACACTGTAGAGTTAAATACATAATATCTGCAAATTCGAAACAAAACTATCGCGAGATTAACTATCACAAAGAAAGTCCGAAATATAACGGGTAAGAAGAATACAACTCCTAAAAACGTCTTACTCTTTCTTGTTCGTTGTCTGAATCGTCATCGCTTTCTTCTCGTTCATTTGCGGACGTTGAGATTCCAGTGTGGTGCACGTTTCTCTTGCTGTACATTCGCCGTGCGATTTCGGGGTACTGTAGACAAAGCAGGCGTTTTATATGTAGGACGAATAAAGAACTATTAGTAACAATTACATTTAATCGTCACATCACGCTGGTACAGTGGTCGTTGTTATTCTAAATGTAATATCGTAGAGAATACGTTCTATGTCAGGTCATGTCGGTTCAACGAACTCCGGCATAACGTGTTTTATGTACGAATGTACAGTACGCAGTGGATTCAGTGTTACAAGAAAGATAATACAAGGTCTAAATGTAATATGTTTATGTGAATAATCCTGCAAGTACGTGCAAGGATTCTTTCAGGTTAGGCACGATGTTTCGGAAGGGTCTTGAAACTTTCAAGGTTAAAGTGTCTGGCAGGTATAAGCAGCTTAAAACAAGCACGGAAAAAAGTGTAATAAAGAACGGCAATGTATAACGGAAACTCTCTAATTATGTACGGTATCGAATTACAGATTTTTTTATATATAAGTTATTCATAAACCTACTGTGCATAACGAACAAAATCTTATAGTAAGTTGGCTTGAATTTTGTATATTAAAGTGCATCAAATATTAGTTTTTCAAGTTATGCATTTACAATGTTGTATGTACAACATTTTATGATATCACCCTTGAAACCTAGTTTTGCAGTGGTGTTTATATAAAGTGCCGAGAAACATTTTCGGAGACTTAAGAAACCCTTGTACAAAGAAATACTGTAACAGATTCGTGTTATTTATCTGTAGGTGAAGAGTTCAAAGATATGCACCACGCTATTCAAACTATGAAATTATGATGTCCATAATAGTGTAGATCTGAATTATATTTTCTTAACGATATTAATCAGTTTAAACATCTCTACGTACTATTTTCATTATTTGCGATAGAAACAGTAAAACTTACCCAAAACTTTTGATTCGAATGATCGTTGTTTCTCCCCACTTGCATTGCTCCGCCACACAAAACTGGAGCAGTCCTCTTTTCAAAGAATCCATTTGAAGTCACAAATCGTAGACTCGTTCGTAACAATGTCGTCGCCATTTTTATTTCAACTACAAAACTATTTTCTTTAACAAAATTGCAGCAGAAGTAATAGAACTTGCACAGACTTTACAACCACTCAAAATGGTTTGAGCCTGAACACTAAAGGGGAGAAGAATACTGGGCCCTTTTTGATGGGTCGGTTAACACCCCCCACTTTGCTCGCCACGCATGCGCAAGAATACCCCGTCCCCCTTTTCTTCTTGCTTTCCCATGACTACGAGCGTCTGTACACGTCCCCTTATTTCTGTAGATAAAAAACCATAGACGTACATATAGAGAGATAAAAGAATACCAGGAAATATGAGGACAGATACAAATAAGCCACAAAGCTGTAATTTAAATTTCGGATATATTGATACAAATATCTGCAAGTCTCCTCCCCTCCCTTACTCATATATTCACGTTAATAAAAATCCTTCGTTCGTATAAAATAAATTAAAAAGCACTGAAAGAAATAGGTTTATAATTAGCAATATAATGTTTGTGTAGTGCATTAGAATGTTTTCTGTATCCAACAAATTTCCATTATTCGTGTATCCGACTGTTTGTATATTAACAGTTATTCTTTACGTATACGTATATCGACTTGCAGATTCTCAATATTCTTGTTGGGAAAATTTTAAAAAATTCGTATATTCGAGAAAATAACACTGTACTAAAGTTTCATTCTTATTACAACACTTCTTATCAGTAAAATACTGGCCTTCTTTATTTACTACGCCTATATCCAGACTTATCAATTTCACCGTGACGTAAAACGATTTAATGTCTGCTTGATTTGAATTAAGAGTAAATAAACTTGTAGAAGGTTGGGGATTCGTTGGAAACGTAAACGCGATACAAAGAAATTTTGACGAACTGTTGAAATAGGTCACTTAAGTGCGCCATTCGAACGTACGCAAATGCGGGTACATACGTGACTAGAGGCATGGTTCGATCTACTCGACTGGAAAAAAAAACATAAAATGCCCGTATAAATTACGTACACGTACGCGAAGCAATGAATAACGTACGACAAACAAATGTCTCCCGTGGATGGTATAATAAAAAGGTGTGCAGATGAGCCATATTATAAATAAAGAATGAAATAAATAACATTTATTATATTTGGCGTTCATATTTTATTTACAATATAATACTATAGAATTAAAATTTTCATGTAAGAGCTTAAATGCTAACTCAGTTGCACCCGAGACTTGATACAAATAATATGTAAATTAGTATTAAATTCCATGTATATTGTATACACATATTAAGTCATTCCGTATATGCATACGATATCCTTGAACTTTATACATATTTTAACTCTTTTTGTATTCAATTCGTTCAACTTTCACTTCGTCACCAACAAGTTGATAGACATACGTTACAACTGTTGAACTTTGAATGTCCATAAGGACAAACGATGGAATGACTGATCTGTAAAGTATAAATATTTATTTTAAACCGTTTTTTATTACATAGTTAAGAATATTTAATAAATATAATGTATTACGTAAATATTCAACAAACAGATTTTAAATATTGTTAAGGGAGTATTCTAGTCTAGAATTCCATTTATTAATTTTTAGAAATTTTTCCCAAGGGAACCGTAAGATTTTTTGTATAAGTTTCTTGCACACACATTTATTGATATTTAACGTATATGAATTATTTTTTTTAAGTAAAACCAATCAAAATTACATGAGTTGCATTTGGCTTTATGGAGTCTAGTTAAAAAAAAATGTCTCACTCGCGTACACGATTCCGGTCATTCCGCTAATGTGAAGTAAAAAACTGAAGAAGCATCTTAAACAGTATGAATGTGGCTATAGCATGAACCAAAATAAAACAAGAATCCTGATTATTAAAAAAATGGCGGCACTTTGAATCTGGGAGTATTGACTTATACAATTTTTCCATATTCAGCATGCTAAAAAAGTAAGAAAAACTCAACAGAATCTACAAGTTTTGGTTCATGTGATAAGCGCACAAGTGCTGAAGACTCCCTCAAAATTTTAACTCGATCAGTGAACTAGAACATTAAATATCGTGTACGCCTTTTCAAGAAATGAGGTTTTCAGAAAAACACGTTTAGGTTTACTGACTGCACGTCGCAACTGTGAGTTGTGTTCTTCAAGCATCTATAACTAAGTTAATTTTACGAATTCAAAGCAATCCTTTCGCAGACATGTTTTCGAACACTCTAAGAAAATGCAAAAAGAAAATGGTGTTTTTTGAAAATTCTAGACTAAAATGCCCCGTTAATATAAATAATCCGAAAAGAAAGCTTACGTATCAAGAGGATTATATGCTCCCGTTGCCGAACCAGGATTGATATAAAATTTGTTTTCATGTTCGTAAGCT
Organism: Andrena cerasifolii; assembly: GCF_050908995.1. Lineage (NCBI taxonomy): Eukaryota > Metazoa > Arthropoda > Insecta > Hymenoptera > Andrenidae > Andrena > Andrena cerasifolii. Next base: position 4,014,744 of record NC_135125.1, on the reverse strand, counting down.
TCAAATTTATGCGTGTGACCCGATATCAAAATATCAACATCCAACTGTCTTTGAATTAAAGCTAGTGATTCCGGATCTCCCCAAGGCACAACTTGATGCCCGTGCGATAATCCTATTTTAAACTGCCCGACGGTAACAACTTTTTGCTCCGGATAGTTTAAATTCTGCAGGGAGAATTAAAAACATGAAGCGCCTTCGATTAGCGAGAAATTTGATGAAATTATATAATATATACCTCATCGAAGTCTCCTCGAACAACGTGCACATCGCTAGCTAATGTTTTCAAATAGTCGTACGATTCTTTCGTGCAAAGATTGCCCGTGCATAAAATATGCTGTATTCGACCAGGCACCAATAACTTTTTAAATTTACTTGGAAGACTACTACATCTGTGTGGAATGTGCAAATCTCCCAATACTAAAACAAGCTATAAATAGGGTATTAATAAAAAAAATAAGTTTGTCCTGTTGGTAAATGTAAGACAAATGCCGGAGATAATTAACGAATACATAGAAGTACATGTTCTAATGGTACATGGTTACAAGGAATTGATTTATCATTATGAAACAACATTGGTCCTTTTCGAGGTTAGGTTAAGAAAAAATGTGTTCGTAATTATAGCGATTTAATTTGTACTGCGCTCTATCGATTGCTCACCATGATTTATTTAATAATATCTTTGTGAATGTTGTATATTTTTAAGCGCTAATATTGAACTGATTGCATTTGTTAGCAGCACAACACAAAAGTTGTAGAAACGTCAAACGCGGTACTTGACGGTACTCACTAGTGATCCTCTAGGCCATGGACCTAAAGGACGGTGCATAAACAGGGTTGCCAACAGTGGAGGATGGTTTTCTACTAAGGCCTTGAAGAAAATCTAGTATTCTCCCTGTCATTTAAGAAGGAACCTGCCGACCGACGAGTTTAGACCGGTTCTGTGCAGGTTGACGCTCATTGGTGCCGGGAGAAGTCACTATTGGCTGTACCCCCACCAACGCTTTTTCGGAGCCAATGAGCTCATTCTACATGCGCGAAACGGGTTCCTTCCTAAATCACAAGGAGAATAGAATTCTACTAACTTTTTGTGCGTGCGTATGTGTGGGGCCGGGGGGGGGGGGGGGTTCGTAGTTGGCATTAACACAAAAAATCGATTAATATTTTATGGCGAATTCGAGTTTTTTTTGTATGGCTTCTTTAAGTATAAAGGCACCGTAATCGGGACACGTACCCTAGTTGGCTTGGCTTGGCACTGGTGTCATTTCGTTTCTCAAGGCGTTCGTTGGTTTGACTTCGCGGCGCCATCGCGCGCATGCGTGGCGTTCCTTCTCCGCTAAATAGCTTGACCCGTATGTTGTTTCCACCCCACACTGGAATTGTGAACTGGGTCAACGGAACAATGGCGACCTGAGCGGGCCCAGGATTCACAATTTTAGCGGTGCGAGGTGGTGAAAGGGTGAATTAAAATAGGCGTTGAATTTGTATTTGAATTTGAATTTATTGAAAGACATATCCTAGGCTCACAATTACGAGCCCACGAACTCAGGTACATTTTCAAATTCAAAGTACACTTACTTTACGTAATACAAAGTTTATTACGTTAAAAAAGTTATAAAAGTTAAATACACTTTGCAGATAATACAGATTTTATTTGAATATAGATAGATCATACTCTATTGGTAACAACAACGTTATTATACGTTGAGCATAACGAGGCAATCCCTAACAATGGTTCTCATGTTGGCGATCTACTTAAATCAAAATAAAATATCTTCTTTCACAATATTAAAATAAAAACGTTTAAAACAATAAAAGCTATGACTGTCTTCGCCAGTTTGAACATTTCTTCTTAAGTTAAGCATATGCTATTTTAGGTATGCTTAAAGTAATTATCACATTATTAGGACTTAATAAGCTCGCCAGCGTCCGTTAAAGCTCTTAAATCGTCATTCTTCAAATAACTAAGTATTATTCCAGTACAGTCACGTGGTAACCCACGGAAATCGTTAAAAAGATCGAAAATTTTATTCCCTTGTTCCAGAAACATTCTTCTTTTTTCCCCTTTTCTAAAATTACTATTTATCAAACTAGCATATATAGGAAATTTTCCTTTATAATCGCCTGATCCACTGGCCTTTACTATACTTTCATTTCGTGCATACAGTGCTAATCGATCTACATCTTTTGTCAAGATATCATAAAACGTAATATTAGCATTAACAACCTTCTCGCTCTTCATGCTTGCTATTTCTTTCTCGCATGCACTTTGAAACTTATTTCTAGACAACCTTTTTTCCTTACGTTCCATCCTAGTAATCCTGCTGTCTATTTCATAATAGTCATCTTCAGAATCACTCTGCTCGTCGTCATCATCATCGCTACAAATTGATAGTATATCCTCGTGTCCTTCATATAAATTTGCCGCTCTCAACTTAACCACGTGGCATTTAAGGATCTCAGCAATGTTTTCATAAGTAATGATTTCATATTCACGTTCACGTTCATGTTCATAATCATAATCATAATTATAATCGTAATCATAATCGTAATCATAATCATTACTGCGCATTGAGTCGATACTATTCATAGCATAACAAAGCGCCGTGTAATGGTCTTTACTCTTAATAGTAATATCAGAACCATGTTCTAGGAGAAGTGTAACAATCTCTTCATGACCTCTCTTGGAAGCACAGTGAAGCGGTGTTGTACCATATTTATCGGTAGAATCAACGCTGGCATCGAATTTTAAGAGGAGTTCGACAATTTCTACATGACCATTTAGAGCAGCTTTGTGGAGTGGTGTTAATGTGTCGCGATTAAGCGTAGGATCAACATTCGCACCAAAGTCTAGAAGAAGCTGGGCAATCTTTTGATAACCAGATTCAGCAGCAAGGTGGAGTGGTGTTATTAAGTCACGGTTCATCGTAGCATTAACATCGGCACCGCGTTTCAGCAATAGTTCTACAATCTCTCCATGGCCTTTTTGAGTTGCAAAAAGAAGAGCAGTCGTTCCATTACAGTCCTTAACATCTATATTAGCTCCATTCTTCAAAAGCATTTTGGTAATTACTTTGTTACCGCGTTTGGCAGAAAGATGGAGCGGTGTCATGTCACCTTCATACGTGGAAGTAACATCTGCGTTATATTCTAAAAGAGCCTCAACGACTTTCACGTATCCTCTGTCAATAGCAGCATGAAGCACCGTCATAAAATTTTCAACTGTAGTGTCTGCATTAGTTTCCCCATTTATCGTCACCGAATTTTTAACTCTAGTGTTCGCATTAGCTCCCCTACTTAAAAGCAATTTGGCTACTTCTCCCTTAGCATTAGGATCTGCGCTAGAAAATTCAAGATGCGTTTGTTCGTCGTCGGAAACAACAAAATGTATTGGCATTTTTCCAGATTTATCAGTAGCGTTAACATCTGCGCCATGTTGTAGAAGAAGTTTAACGATCTCGCTGCGATTCTCCTTAACAGCAATATTCAGCAGTTCAGGATTATCTTTTACATTAGCGTTATTAGTCAAAAGTAATTCAGTCAATTTTAAATCGGCATTCTCAGTGGCATAAAATATTGGTGTCTTTCCAATCTTATCTGGTGCATTTACATCAGCTCCGTAGCTTATCAATAATTTCGCTACTTCCTCGTGTCCGTTCTTGACAGCAGCTTGTATACAATTATTTGCGCCATCAGGGTCGACAGTAAAACCATATTCAAGCAGGTCCTCAATGATCTTCCTATACCCTATTCCACAGCCCTGCACTGCAACGTTAAGAACGCTGCTATTGCATTTGTTATTCACATCAGGAGAATGCTTTAAAATCTGCTCGACAAGTGTTGGACATCCTTTTTCAACAGCAAGTAGTAGTATAGTTTTATCAGTCTTATCTTTAGCATCCGCGTGAGCTCCGCGTTCTAAAAGTAACGTAACAACTTTTTCATCTCCGTTCTCAATAGCAAAGTACAGTGGTGTATGACCGTTCCGAGATGTAGAATGAACATCAGCTCCATGATCCAAAAGATGCTCAACAATATTTGAATACCCTTGCCGCGTTGCAATGTGAAGAGGAGTTATATCATCATTTCCTTTCGCATTTACATTAGCCCCCTTGCTTAGAAGCAATTTGGTAATTTCTTCGCAGCCTTCTTCGGCGGCAAAGTGCAACGATGTGTAACCCGCCCGAACCGTAGAGGTATATGCAGAATTAACACAAGCTCCGTGTTTTAAAAGGTACTCAACAGTGTTCAAATACCCATGCTGCGTCGCAAGATGAAGCGAAGTGGTACCACGCTTTCCTCTAGCGTTAACATCAGCACCTCGACTTAAAAGCAACTTAATAATATCTTCGCCACCTTTCTCAGCAGCGACGTGCAATGGTGTATAACCATCCCGAATTATAGAGGTATACATAGACTGGACATAGGCTCCATGTTTCAAAAGGAATTCAGCAATCTGAAAGTGCCCTCTTTCCGACGCGATATGAAGACAAGTTATACCGTTCGTTCCTCTCGCATTTACATTAGCGCCTTTAAGTAAAAGGAACTTGACGATAGCCATGCTGCCTAGTTCGACAGCAATATGCAACGATGTATATCCTTCCCGAGTCGCGCAAGTATACACAGAATTAACTTGAGCTCCATATTTTAAAAGATGCTGAATGATGTGTAAATACTCCTTCTCTGTTGCAATGAGAAGAGAAGTGATACCACTTTTCGACTTAGCATCGACATTCGCACCTTTACTTAATAGCAGTTTGGTAATCTCTTCGTTACCATGAGCAACAGCGATGTGCAATGGTGTACTGCCATCCCTAAACATAGAAGCACATGTAGAATTAAGGTAAGCTTTGTATTTTACAAAGATGCTGAATCATTCGTAAGTACCCTGTGTCCACTGCAATACGACGAGAAGTTGTAGGATTGTTTCCTCTACCATCGACATTGGCTCCTCTACTTAGAAGAAGGGTTGTTATTTGTTTGCTTCTCTTTTTAATAGCAAGGTGCAGGGGAGTTATGCCACTTTTGTCGGTAGCGTCAACATTCGCTCCCTTTAAGAGCTTGCAAATGATTTCTGTGTTCAGAGTTTCGACCGCGTTGTGAAGCGGAGTTCTACCATGCGTGTTTTTAGCGTTAATGTTAGCACCAGTATCTAGAAGCATCTGGACTAATTCTATGTCGCCAGTTAGAACGGCGAAATGAAGTGGGCTATTACTAGGATTTTTGTGGCTGCTGTTAACTTTGGAACCACTTCTTATAAGTAGTTTAGCAACCTCTGTGTGTTTCGTCTCAACAGCAGTGCGAAGTAAAGAATATCCATCTTTCCATTCTGCCGCGTAACATTGACCGCGAGAATTAATTATCTTTCTTACTCTGTCTATTCTTCCTTCACGAACTGCAGCCATGAAAGCGTTACGTTTATATGGCGAATATCGAACACCTTGCATTTTTGCTGATATATTATTTCCGATTTCGTGAAACAAATGGGAACAAATTCAAACTCGTGTTGGGAGACGTACTACGCAATGACTACGACGTTGCCAACATCTTGGCGCGAAATTCTTTCAACCACAGGGGTGCTAACTAATATTTTCTTTGGCCAACTTATTCGAGAGGGGGAACACCTACAGATGAGTTCGTAATATGTGCGTGAGACGTTACGATCGGAGACGAACCGACGCTACGGCCAACCAGCGTCAACAACAGATTTCCTGGCGACGCTACGGCCAACCAGCGTCAACAACAGATTTCCTGGCGACGCTGGTTGGTCGTAGCGTCGGTTCGTCTACCATCGTGGCATACCACGCATTATTACCACCACTCCTGTAGGTGTTCCCCCAAATAAGTGGTCCAAGAAAATGTTGCTTAGCATCTCTTGAGTCAACCTTAGAGCATATATACATGGAGGTCTTATGGCCTATGTCTCCTGTGGATCCTGTTGCCGACCAACATCGTGCGAGAGAGAAAGCATCGTGCGAAGTTAGAGGAATAATCGACCGTAATGCGCATGCACTAATATCGCCAGCGACTACCCGCGGTTGCTACGATTATCGCTGTTTACACTCGTACTTACCTTTTGAAAAACGGTTATATACGAGTTATATTTTTAAATTAAAGAATGCCATGTCGATATTGCGTGTTGTGCGGCAATCGAGATAAATCGGCTTCCTATTATTCGTAAATGATGTAAGCATGCACAATGATCAAACCATACCGCTTGCAGTCAATTTCACGATATCGGCGCATGCGTATTACGGTCGATTATTCCTCGATACCAGCGACCATGGCCGTGATGGAAACACCGGTTCTCGTAAAATCACCGAAGTTAAACATCACGGGGCGGCGTACTGGGAAAAGATGGGTGGCCGGTCACCTGTCTCCCGGTTCGCCGCTGCTGCTGAGACCCGAAGGAGAGAGAAGGGAAAAAGAAAATGACTAATGTTCATTGGGCAATATAAGCAAAATACTTGAAACGCCATCCTGTGTAAATAACACAGGAAAAACAAAATACAAATACAAATTCCCCTTCTCTCTCGCATCATGTTGGCGACAGTTTCAAGCTTTCATTAAGACCTCCATGTATATATGCTCTATAAGGAGTCAACCAGCTTGAAAATTGACATCAGGGTTGCCAGATGGGTTTTAATGTCGAGCCGCCAGATCGCGTAGGAAAAGTAGCCCAAATGGCGGAATTCCGCCCAATCTGGCAACCCTGAAAAATCGAAATCCACAATTTCTACAATTTCGATTTTCGATTTTCGAGATTCGCGAAATTATCGATAAGTTGTTTCTTGCAATGCGCTAAATACGAATTACAGGTTTACGTTTCTACTTACACTTAGTTTGCATTTATTCGCAACACAGATCGTTTTCTTGCGAGCAACATTTATAATTATTATTCATTTATACATCTTCGGGTATAAATTCGAAATGTATGCATATACATTTTCAATTCATAGTTAACTGCCCGTAACGAATTCACTTAATTCACTAGCGCGTTGGCTTTCAATCGCGCACAATATTATGAATTCTTTAGAACGCCATTTCCAGTTACTTACTAAATTAAATAATACTTGACGGTTAGTCAACGATAAGTAGCGTAAGAAAATAAACTCAACATGAAATGCGCTGTGCCAGGAGCAAATGTAAAAAGTACGTTGAAATTCATTTAGGTTATATTTTATCGGCTTCCGTGCACTTCCGTGTCAAAGAGTGTGTACGCTTACTGACAATGAATATATATATATATAATATTCGTGTATTAGTTTTAGCAAAAGCTATACATGCGTTGGCGAGAATTGGAGATGAGATGTACATAGAACCACAAAAGAGTACCTTATTGTTTCGTACCGTCAACATGAACAGTTCAGCGTACGCTGACTTCACATTCTTCGAAAACTATTTCTCATATTATGTTTATGGAAATCTGCAGGAAAATGATGCATTGAAATGTAAAATTTCAATGAGGGTAATACTGAATTACTATATTTTCATAAAATATCACAAATGATTTAATATATAATATATCTTACAGAGCGCGATGGCTGTATTCAAAGCTACGAATTTAATAGATAAACAAGTGGAAACCTGTCACATAAGATTAGAACCAAACGCATCTGAAATTTTATTTATCTTAAAATATAAGAACAGTATTACCAAGACTCATTTATTGCCCATATTAGACTGCGAAATGTTACAAGTATGTTATGCGTATTCTCAATAGCCTCTGTGTAGTCTCTGTGTTCTTTTTTTTTATTATTATCCATACTGTGCAGATTGCATATAATAAAGATCTGGCGTCGAATCAATTCTCGTCTCAACCACGAGTATTAGGAGATGCGTTGCAAAATTTTCATCAACATTTAATCGAGATAACATTAGAAGTTTCGTCGCAAAAGCTGTTATTAAGAAATTACGTCGATGATACTTCAGGTAAATTGTATATTTCAAGCGACCTAAGTATAGCTTGTTTATCTCATTGATTGAAACTACTTAACTTTCTCAGGTTTATCAAATACGACACGAACGCAGGTTGCACTTGGCAGAGGGGAATTCGATAGATATGATATTAGTAGCGACATATCGATTACATTTTGTATGAAAGAATTCAAAGCTATTTTAACTTTTGCAGAAACTGTAGGAATACCAGCTAGTATATATTTCGAAGAGGCAGGAAAGTAAGGATTAGTTAATATGAATATATATATATGCTTTCACTTATACGTGACTAATTATTCACTAATATTCTGCAGGCCAGTTATATTTGCATTGAAGAACCCAGCTTTTGAGGCAAATTTAGTGCTGTCTACGTTAAATTCCGATGCTGATAGTCAGACTGAAACAACGCTAATAGGAACAAATGAAAAGACGACAAAAAGGAGGGTAGGAGGCAAACGAATCTCAAAGAAACCCAGTAGATCTATAAGTAAAGCAAACAAAAAGTCAGCCACGATTAATAAAACATTGGGGAATACAAATTCTGAAAATACGCATCCAGCTTTAACGGAAAAAATGAAAGAAACAAACCTAAATTCTTCTAAAGAAAAAGCTAATTCATTACGAGATGTACCTAGCAGAAGTCTAAGGGATGATCCCAATAAAAATGAAGTCAGTGTTCTGCCAGTAGAACGCGATACGCGAGAGGAATCTCCTAATTATCCCTCATCTAGTCGTGATCTAACTTCAAAACTTAGTGAAACATCTACAAATAGAAAGAAGATAGCGAACTCTGTATTTTCCTCAATAACGAAAAGGAAGTCTAGTAAGAATGAAACAGATAGGGAACAGAATCTCGATAACGATAACTTTGATGCAGTACCAAATTCACCACCAGCCAAAAAAAGAGCACGTCTAGTATTTCAGAAATGTTTCCAAAGAACATTTGATCCGAAAACGTTGCCAGGATATGATATAATCTTAGCTGAAGATTCAGACGAGTGTTGTAGTGAATAAATATATTTTCTCATAATCTTTTATATTTGTGCCCTTAATAAGTGTCCTTATAAATTTTCTGTGCCAATTGGTGTTAAGTTATAATTTATTTCCAGGTATCAGCCTCGTCACATTTGAATATACTATAGTTGTATTTGAAAAAATATTTTAAATTTGAAATTGTTAAAGTATAAATAATAATTATGTTGTAATTTCTAGGTTTCTTATACACAGCCGACAATGCCATAGAACTTTTATTATCATATACTAAGAGATAGGGTAAGGCCCGTTACGCACTTGCGACCAGTCGCCGGCAAAACTTGGTCGCCAAGAGACCAGAAACCTTTGTTGTTCGCCGCGACCAAGTGCGTACGAACTCGTACGTCTCCGTATACCTCGTGGTCGACGACGACCTGGTCGCCCGGCAATTTGTCGCAAGTGCGTAACGGGGCTAAGTTGTCTAATATTGGAAATAAAAAAGTCTGAAGCATAAATGTATCATGCTGCATATTTCACGTAGAACTACGGTTTAGTGATCCTCTATTCCTCTGTTGCCGCGATTTTGGAGCAAAAGCGGAAGTAGCCAGAGAATGAAATTTGTAAAAAAAGAAGGATACAGAAATACTGATACAAAGAGATAGATATGTTCATTTCCGGTTTTGCTCCAAGATGGCTGCGGTTATACCGATCACTCCATAGAGGATCACTAATAGGGATATACTATTCGGACCTGATATTCGGACACTAGAGTTTCTCGACCGACTTCTTTCCATCCGGGCACAGTCTTAGAGCATATACTACTGGAGGTCTCATTGCCTTATGTCTCCTGTCCTCGAAACTGTCGTCAGCATCACGTGAGAGTGAAAGACATGTGCGAGCTGGTGCGAGTGAGAGGTGTACACCGGCGCATGTGCATTGCGAGCGATTGGGAGTCCCTCGTTCTACCTCTCTCGCTCGCTCCATCGAGAAAGTATCTCTTTCTCTCTCGCACGATGTTGGCGACAGTTTCGGGCTCTCGTCGCTGCTTAGTGCGCAACATTGTTTGGCCCCGCTGATTCGAGTATCGAAGACAACAGAACTCAGGGTGGCGCGTGATTGCTGGCGGTATCGCCTTTGACGACGCTTGCTACAGAGATTGTACTCAGGAACTGTTATCAAGCCCTATAACAAAATTTGTATTTACTTACAACATATTTTTTATATCGTTTCCAAGCTATGTACACTGAAAAATAGGAACACACTCATTAACCTTTAAAGGGTGTTTTCACCCTGAAAAACCGAAAATGGGCACAAACAAAAAATTTCCTGATACTTCTATCGAGGTCCTCTACAATTCTGCGCAGTTAAAAAAAAAATCGGAATGTTCGGATAACCGGACTTCCCTTGTCAGATGGCGTCGGAGCCACAACCGTAGTAGTGATCCTCTAGGGGCGGTATTCTCAGTCGCTACTTATTCTTGAGCAAATGCTTAAGCATTTGGCATTCTTTACTAGCTACTGGGTTAGTAGAGGATGCCGCATGCTTAAGCATTTGCTTAAGAAGAAGTAGCGACTGAAAATACCGCCCTAGGGAGTGATCGGTATAACCGCAGCCATTTTGGAGCAAAACCGGAAGTAACATAACCTAAACGTTTATCTATCTCTTTCTATCAGTATTTCTCTCTCTTTCTGTTAGTATTTCTGTTTGTTTCTTTCTACAGTTTCTTTCTCTGTCTACTTCCGCTTTTGCTGAAAAATCACCGACGATCACGTTGTTCCGATCACTCCCTAGAGGATCACTAACCCTGTATATGTTTTATATAAGTAAACACACGTGGACGAGGCTACAACTACAAGTACCGGAGAGTACTGTCAATTGACATTTTAATAAACAAAGAATGAAAGTATTAACGACCATTTTCTTAAAAGTGAGTACCATATCCACCATAGGTCTCGGTGGTTGGTATCTCGGTAAATATTCGGAACAGAAACAACATTTGAATGGAGAAATAGGAGACAGTAGAACAAGTGTTTTCTCTAATGTAGCCATCAAAGAGATGCCCGGTTTGCCTTTGTTTGGAACAGTTTCTGCAGCCACTGCGTTCGTTCCCGCAGACACTGAAAGAAATATGGGTTCAAAATTGTCTTCAACGGCTCCGAGAGTGTCTGAAGTAAGTTAATAGCGTTTAATTTCTACTTAACCTCAATGTTACGTAAACATTGGTAACTGATAGTCACTAGCCGTGTGTAATTTATAAGCAACTTTAATACAAACTCTCGATCGTAAATTATCGTACACTTATCTATTACTGTTGCAAGTGTACGCTTTTAATTCGCGTTTCTAATTAATAATAAGGTGTATCAGAGCTTGAAAGAATATTTATATTTCGACAGATTATGAAGTATGGTTTCCCTGGGTTAGATCATGTCAGATCGTACGAAGATTTTGTACTTTCTTACGACAGAAGAAACAGGGTAGCTCATTGGGTGTTCGAACATTTAACTAAAGAAAGATTACAATACAACAGTGAGGTATCGCGGAGTAAATGTGAATTCAAGCCTGATTCGAGTATACATTCGTTTTTCAGGTGTGTATTACGAGTAATTAAATGCAAGCATTGTTAAACTAATGTAGTAATAAATTTATTGGATATTAGATCAGAAAACAGCGATTACAAGGGTAGCGGATATGACCGTGGGCATTTAGCAGCAGCAGGGAATCATAAGAGCCACCAAAGTCATATAGAACAGACATTCTTTTTAACAAACATGGCACCCCAAGTGGGTGTGGGTTTTAACAGAGATTCTTGGAATAGGTTAGAAAAATATGTTAGAAATTTAACTAAAGTGCATAAGAACGTCTATGTTTGTACAGGACCTTTGTATTTGCCGAAGTAAGCGAAACTCCTAATTTCTTACGTATCTTTGCTAATTATGTCAGCGACTTAAACACACTATGATTACAGAAAAGAGGCCGATGGAAAGAAGTATGTACGTTATGAAGTTATTGGCGCCAACCATGTAGCGGTGCCTACTCACTTTTATAAAGTAGTTGTTGCTGAAACGCACGATTCAAAATTAGAGATGGAAGCATTTGTAATGCCAAATTCCCCTATAGCTGATAATACTCCTTTGACAAACTTTCTGGTAAGTCAGGCTTGGGAATTAAGTGAACTTGGCGGCCGATTTTCAGAGGCAACGCCTCCTTTCTCCTGCCGCGCGTCTTGGCCCCCGCGGCCTAGGTCAGCACTGTCCAAGGTCGCTCCCGCGGGAGCTTGGGGTTCTCCCACTCTCGTCCGCGTTGTCAAGGATACCGCGCGACGCTAAAAAGGCGACCATGATTGACCAGCCGCTAGCCTGCTAGCCCGTCATGGGAGCCTTCGTAGCGTCGCGCGGTCTCCTTGACAACGAAAGGCACGCTGTGCGAGAGAAAGATTGGAAGGGGAAGCAGGCGCTTGAGGGGCCCCTACGCTGGACAGCGCTGGCCTAGGTGCTTGGAGCGCCTCAGGCCCGTACCACGTGAATCGCGCGTAGCGCGTGGACAAAACAAAAACGCATCGAAAATCGTGCTCTCTGGGACGATGTGGAAACCTATTGATACAATGTCGCCCCAATCCGCCACGCGCGGTTCATATGGTACGGGCCTGAGGCGCTCTAAGCACCTAGGCCAGCGCTGTCCAGCGTAGGGGCCCCTCACGCGCCTGCTTCCCCCTTCAATCGTTCTCTCGCACAGCAGCGTGCCTTCCGTTGTCAAGGAGACCGTGCGACGCTACGAAGGCTCCCATGACGGGCTAGCCAGGCTAGCGGCTGGTCTATCATGGTTGCCTCTTTAGCGTCGCGCGGTATCTCTGACAACGCGGAAGAGAGTGGGAGAACCCCAAGCTCCCGCGGGAGCGACCTTGGACAGCCCTGACCTAGGCCGCCGCGGGGGCCAAGACGCGCGGCGGGAGAAAGAAGGCGTTGCCAATGAAAATCGGCTGCCAAGTTCACTTAATTCCCAAGCCTGTGGTAAGTTATTCATTACAGTGTTCTCCGGTTTAACTGAAATCTCCGGATCGGAGTTTTTCGCGAAGCCGGGGCAGGGAAAGTAGTTAGTACCTAATAGATTGTCTGGGTCGAACCGTTCGACACGGTGAGTGAACGAGGCCAATTAAGACAACGTCGATTGAAAGAGACAATCACCTTCGATTGACAGTGAGGCAGCCGAGAGAGTTGAGCCATGCGTGCAGCTTGAAATTGAGATATTTCTCATTTTACCTTGATGAAGGTATTAGCAATGGATTGGTGAGATTCTGTAGAAGAAGATAAGTCCAAACACGAAGCAATTCGGATTATTTTCGAGCATGAATACACGATCGGAATTATAGTGGTTCCCCCGGATTGAGCGAATGTCACGTTTCTGGTGATTGATCCATGACATATATTACGTGTATCAAAATTGGACCGAATTGGTCCGTGTTTGGACCCATTTTCATCGAGGAAAGATCAACAATCCATTGGGAATACATACTTTCATGACCAAGTATCAGAAGCATGAACATTTTAGTTTTCCGTACTGGATGTTTTATGTGGCCCGTCGGTTTTATTGGTCTCGGTTATCAACGCGCTGGATCCTCGAAGGGTGGGGTGTCCCTTAGGATTGAAGGTGCGATAAAATGTTGATTTTCCCGCTAATTTTATTTCTTTTGGTGTGCTAAGTAAGTATGCAACATCTCGCAACAATCGGATTATTCTGAACTCTGCCTCAAGAAGCTTAAAGTTAAGATATACTGTAAACCTCTTTTTATTTTTTTGTCCACCTTTGAAGAATAATCGTTAACTTAGAATAGAGGTTGCTGGAATGCATAAATATTTTACCGCCATAGTCTAAACCCTGGAGAAATGAAAAACTTGTAGCACCTTCGTTCTTGCACCACTTAACAACATCTTAACGATATTATTGATATAGCGTTAAGTATCAATAAGTTATCGATAAGATATCGATAATCGATAGTCCCAACTCTAGTTCCATCACACATTTGCATATTTTCATGATTTTATTTTCAAGAACTAACGTACGGATTTTAGTGTTTTTTTTTTGGTTAAATGTTTATTATCTCTTGCGGCATATAATCGTATTTTTCGTGTTTCTAAAATATAATTACAAATGTGTGGATTTAAATCGCAATGTTTGTGCCTCAATGAGAACGCAGGCCCTCTGCGGAAGTCCTTCTCGACCTTAAGTGGTCCTAAAATGATAAAAATATAACGATTATGTTGTACAGGGGTGTACGCATAAAGTGGACTATGTAGAATCATCCAGGTATCAGAAATAGTTTTTGTTCCATCCACAAAAAACATCGAAAAATAGGCAGAAAATCCGAAAGTTTTTCTTTGCAAGGCCGCTATTTTGTAACCACTGTTGATAAATCAATAATTCTATTTCACTTTACGCGTACACCCCTATAGGACATAATCATTCTATTTTTATCAGTTTAAAACCACTTTGACGCCGAGGAGGACTTCCGCAGTGTTCTCACAAAGGCACAGACATTGCGACTTAAATCCACACACTTGTAATTATATTTTGGAAACACGAAAAAATTCGATTCTATACAGCAAGGAATGATAAATATTTAACAATAAAGATCATTAAAATCCGTACAGAAGTTCTTGACAAAAGAATTCATGAAAATAGGCCTCTTTTTCGACCGGCAAAGTAGAATGGACCCTTAAACCGGGGAACACTGTAAGTACTATAAATTAAGGTAAGTAATATTAATATGAACGTTTATAATAGGTTCCACCAGAGAGCGTAGAGCGTGCTGCTGGGCTTTTATTCTTTGATAAAATATCACGTGATAAATTAAGCAAGATAAATGGAAAGAAGATCTGTTGAAGCTAGTGATTATATAAAGTTAGGGGAGAAAGTTGACGTAAAGGTTTTAGTGAAATGAAATACAAACATACAAACTATTTATATATACATATATGTCTAGTCAAATTTTATTCAAAACTCTTTTTAATAATATTCTTATGTCGAATCATGTTGGTGTATAGTTTACCTGTTAATTTATTATATAAATATAAATGTTATCAAAAGACAACCATAACATTTAAGTAATTTAATATTTATTGCTTTTGTACATTTAATTATCGAAATTATTATAATTATTTATGCACATATGCCGCATATTGTCACGTTTTATCATAAAATAAGTACTCACATGAAAATTGCATACACGCGTTTTTATATATTTTCTTAGTACCCCAAGTTTCAGTCTTAAAGAAAACATTGATGATATTCATTCTACAGTACACACTGAATAAAGATTGTTTACAGCCCGATGTTGGAATGTGTTCGTTCTTATATTTTCAAATATAAACAATTCTCACGATAAATTTTCTGCTTCGTTTTCATTAATACACGCCGAATACGTTACATTTATGGAATATTAATATGCTTGGGATTTTACAAAAGTATCAATATATGTATATATATACACGGTGTTTCAGAATTGTAGGTAAAGAGTCAACTGACTAATAGAGCTGGCAAAAGCAAACAAGAATGTCTTAATAAACTAAGATCCGCAAGCTGTTCTTTGTACGATCACCAATGGTCGAAGCACCAACAATTTCGGAATTAAGAAGAACAAGCTTTGACACAGATATTTAAAATAGATGTTCACATTGCGGTATAAGTTTCAGCGCGTATTCACATACACGGATGTATGCGTTCAGAAATCCCTGAAATTTCTTACACTACTCGGCAATCATATTCAGTGCATTACTCAAAATATAAACAAGACTATTAAGGTGGAATCAGATGGCGCGCGGATCGGCGAGCTTGCTCGGCTCGCCCAGGCTCGGCAAGTCGGCTTGGCGAGCACGACTCGGCGATCCATGACCGATCAGATGGCGCGCGGATCGGCGATTCGCGGGCAAAGATCGCTGATTCACGCGCCGTCTGATTCCACCTTTACATATCGTAGTTGATATATCTGTAGCTTAGCTAACAAGATAAAAAGCTTGAATATACCTCGAAAACGATTAGTCCTGCCACCCGTGTTTATCAAGACATTCTTGTTTGTTTTTGTGAGCTTATCAGCTAGTTAAGTCTTTACTTATGGTATTGGAACGCCCACTATTTCGATTAACAATTTTGTTCTATAATAATACAACTATTTTAGATTCTATCAATCGGAACGATAGTACGCTAAGGTAGATGTATTTAAAAAAAAAAGAAGGCAATAACAATAGTACAACATGTGTTCCTACAAAGTGTCGTGTTTCTTGACTGTAATTGTCAACTTGCTAAATCCTATTGCAAGAAGATGATTCTTTATTAACGGCTACGTCATTTATATTAATAGGCGGGAGGAATTCTCGCCTATTACTTTGGTCGTGGTAGTAAACAATTACGTACCAAATAATATTCGTTATTAAATACTATATTTATATAAAATGCTATTGGTAAAAACGTTAATAATTCCTTCAGCTTACTACCTAATTTATGTACAAAATTAACAAGCGCGACGATACTGCGAAGCATGGAAATGCACCTACTGTATTTAAGTACCGTGTAAGTCATGATAGACACCCGCTCGCGACGTTTTTATAAACAAATTTCCGAGATTCTTCGCAATAAGTCGTAACGTAACTACGCTATAGTACTTCCTGACGATGCCTGGCTCCAGCTGGCTGGCGCCTAGCCAGTAGAATAAATTTAACGAATACCATTATGCTCGAGAGATCTCAATATCCGCATTCGAATATAACGCGCTTTTGAAATGCGTACTTTCCAGTGCTTCATATTCACTGCTTATAAATAAAATCTCTTTAAGTAGGGTAAATTAGGCACTACAATGGACGGGTCTCGTTGCTTAGGTGCTTCTTCCGAGTATTGCTTGTATGTTAAGGACACTTAATGAAGTTTTAAGTACACTTTGTGTAGTTACACGATCCGTTTAAATCAGCCACATAACCGATGTGCAAACATAGTAATCTATTCGCGGTTCTCAGTGCTAATGATCGAATAAATCATCTTCACGATTGGCATGGTCGTTAAGATTTCACAGCGAATCTGTGATTACCGAAGCTCTAACGCGTTTCGCTTTCGACGCCACTTTTACATTCCTCAAGACCCCGTTCTCGTATCTGGCATTGTACATACACGTAATTCCTTAGGTCGATCTGATAACGCGGCGATAAGGTAGCGCGGACTAGAAAACGCGATGAAACCTCGTATTTTCTTACTTGCCGTTTGAAAGCAGTACTATCGAGTGGAAGATTCTACCGATGTTTTTCTCCAATCGACGCATACTGCAGCAACGAAGCATGCTCTCAAAAGACTAGGAGTTGCCGGCGTGGAACATCCGTACCATGTCCCTTCGTCACGGGAAGATTCTCAGATTAATCTCTCCTCCGGCGGCGGCTTCATCACATTGTCCATCTCAACGCGCGGATTACTAAATTCTTGAGCGCTCGGACTGTATGTTCCCCGGGTAGCTCTTTTTTTCCTGGCCATCATAAATAGTGCAACTAAAGAGCCAACTGCGATGAGGAAGAGACATCCAACGATGGGGCCAACGATCACAGCTATGTCAAGTGCTTGACTGCTCAAAAAGTTTTCCGTCTACAAGAGGAAAGGATAACAAGAATATAGAGAAATTTATTACGATTCACTTGATATTTTCATCACATTACAACGTACTTCTGTGCAATTTTGCCCGGTATATTCCCCCGTACATTGACACCTATATCCACCGTCGTCTCCGCATTTGCACGTGCCTCCATTCTGACAGTAATCCTGCTGGAAAGAATCGATGTATCAAAAATGAGGCTTATTATAGGCACTTACGTGGAATAATAAACTTCAATGGGAAACAATACCCCTTTACAAGGATCCATCATGCCGCAATTGTACCCGCAATAGCCCAGATCGCAAATACACTGATAAGTGCCTGGTAAATTTTCGCATCGGCCGTGACCGCAGTCTGTGCTTGGATCTTGGCATTCATCTATGTCCAAAGAACAATTAGCGTCTGTGTACCCAGTGTCGGTGCAGTCGCAAGTGAAATTGTTTACACCGTCGTAACATTTCCCGTCGTTTTTACATGGTACGTTGCCTTCAGCATCCGCCGCGCAGTCGTCGATATTAATTTCGCAATAGAACCCGGAGTAGCCACGTGGACAACTGCACTGAGGTGTCTAGTCGTTCAAAGTAATATGTTATTAGAATTGCAAGTTGTAATGTTTCTGTCGTACACAGAACGGAGACAAAATAATTCAGAGAGAGAGAGTGAGGGAAATTTGGACAGATTTTTGCAAAAGGGCTCTGCCCTGACAGCTAGATCTGGGCAGCAGAATCTGACATCAGAACCGTAGTCGTCTGTGTCCGCAGATGGCTGCGTTCTGAGGTGCAGAGCCTGATGTCAGATCGGCAGCAGATCCGCAGCAGATTCTGCCGTCTGCTACGGTTCTGACTTCAGACTCTGCGCTCTCATGCCAGAGCCAGACCCTGCTACCAATCTGATGTCAGACTGGAGACAGATGGTTATCAGGGTGAGCCCTTTTCGGTTGTACTATGCATTTGTCTCCACTCTGTACATAGTTTCATAATAATTAATGAACAGATATCAAATGCAGCTCGGGGTCATTTCTTCGCGCGCGTAATGGAACGTCATCCAGATCTCAGAAATACATCATCTTACATTACACGCAAATTTGTATAAGTAAATGTGCTTTTGTTATTTCGGCATTTGTAAATTACTTTTTTAATTTCCATAAAGCCAGTATAAAAATCTACCGAACTCGAAGGATCTTCCTATCGAAAAAGTCGTTTTTTTTTCTAAATGTGAAAGTTCACAATATACGTACATCGTATAAAATGCATCTACCGCCGTTTTGACACTTCCGCCCGATGCAGTAAGGAACATTGCAAATTGAGCCTTCGTAGCCAGTCATACAGGTGCAAGTGAAATTGTCACCAGTTTGCGGATTTACAACGTCTGTACAAATACCGCCGTTCTTGCAAGGCTGATTATCGCAGGTAATTAAGCGGAAATTCTGACACTGTTCGCCAGTAAATTGGTCTGGACACTCGCAACGGTAGTTCCCGGGAAGATTTACACACACTCCATCGTGCTGGCAGGGACTGTGTATTACGCCGCACTCGTTTATGTCGCTGTCGCACCTAATATAGAGACAAGATTGATAAGCAACTGTATTGCAAACTTGATTGTGATGATGTACAAGTATCAAAGGTAAACTTTGAAGTGACACCTATTATCAATGGATATTGAAATATTTTAGACCAAAGGGATTTACGTATGTATATACAGAGTGTTCCAAAGTAACAGTAAAGTCTGCAGTGGCGGATTTAAGAAAAAAGGCCCAAGTGGCAAACTTTCTGAGGGGCCCATTTTTGGGGGGAAATGAAGAGGTAGTTTGCTAAAAACGGGCCAAGTGTAATAGTACAGAAAAAATGTAGTGTTTGGTTAAAATCATAATTTTTTTGAAGTTAGGGCCCTAAGGGGGCCTTCTTGGCAGAGGCCCATTTTTCGGGAAAATGCAAAGGTAGTTTGCTAAAAACGAGCCAAGTGTAGTAGTACAGAAAAAATATAGTGTTTGGATACCTATACCTAATCATAATTTTTTTTGTTATGGGGGCCTTACAGAGGCCTTCTGTGCAGGGGCCTAGGCGGCAGCTGCTCATCAGCCGCCCTGTTAAATCCGCCACTGAAAGTCTGGAAGCTCCAATTGACAAGGTGGGATATTTAAATAGGTGAGCACACCAAAATATGTCTGTTACTTTTGAAGATACGAAAATATTATTCAGAACAATGTTACATTGCTCGAAGGGGCAAATATGATCAATTCGATCAGGGGTTCAAGATCTCAAGATTTGAAGTTTCAAGATTTTTAGTAGAGTCATAGGTCTTTAGTGCCATAATCTTTTAGCTGTCGAGAAGATTATGAATGGTTTGTTGATCTTCAGATGGGATTGGATCAATCGATTGCCATCGCAAAAAGAGTGACGCGCGAAGTGATTTCGTTCTTTTCTGTCTCTTGCACTTGCAACCGATCGAATGTAGAATTTTCTTATCAAAATGGCTACATGTTATTCATGCACGAATATATCTTCTCATCGGCTAGAAGAATATGGTAGTGAGGATATTGTTCCTTAAAAAAATGTATAATTTTGAAATATTGTAGATAAGTGTCAATAAACTTTTTTTCTATCCCGTATTTACTCCCGCGAACCAGACAACTTTATCGCTGATAATATTTTCGTATCTTCAAAAAAAAAAGGAGATATTTAAGTGTACCCTTTTAAATGGCCCACCGTGTATATAAGTAATAACTTATAATTACTCGTGTGTACTCTGCACATATACGTTACGCAGGATATAAAGATATTTGTGAAATGTGGGCAGTAGTAATTTTTTAATTTCATGGTAAAAATCCCAATAATTTATAACACAGATTTTGATATCCCTACCCGTTTGGTCTATCAATGTTCTAAAGTTAGATTTTAATTTAAAAACTTACAGCCATCCTTGCCACCCGCTGTTACACACACACGTGTAATTAGCAATTCCATCTACACACGTTGCGTTATTTTCACACTTATTGTCGATGCATTCATCGATATTGAATGAACAATCGTCTTCTGTGTAACCCGCTGGGCACTCGCAAATGTAACTATTCAGCTTGTCCAGGCAGTAACCATCGTTCTTACAATCTGTCTCAAAGCAGAGCTTACAGCCGATACTTTCGTGATCCGTCGAATTATTTTCTAGTAACGCTAAATATTCTAGCGGTGTAAAATTAGCGTTTAGGTAGACTTCTTCGTATGTGAAGTAATGTAACAACATGCTGCCAATTCGCACTTCACCTAAACACCCTTTGAAAGCCTCTCCTGAAAAATACATTTCCCAGTTAAACTTAACTAATCAGTGCAGTTTATGAAAAGAAACAGTTATAATAAATGTAGATAATAGAGGATCCGCAAACAAATTTTCTTTTCGAGTTATTCAGTTTTTAGGCCACACCTCAGTAGCTGTCTATACCATTACATTTAAATGGTAATATAACTTATCTATCGAGAGCTCAACACGTCAAAAATTAGGGGTTGACCACAGAGGGAAAAGTTGATGAACAAACGAATCTTACTATGGATTAGTTTTCTTCACATTTTTAGTAATCATATCTTCTATTCGTATCTTCTTTTATTTAAATCCTACGTTAATCCTTACTTCCTTATCCTTACTAATATATAAAAGTGAAACGTTCTCTGTATGTTTGTCCTTCTTTTAGGCCCAAACGGCTGAACGGATTTCAATGAAATTTTGAATATACATTACATACGCCCTAGATTAGATTATAGGCTATTTAGTTTTTCGGGGCTTTTTTTATTTCAGAAACATCATAAATAATTCCCTGGTAAAACCGGGTAACGGGTCAGCTAGTTTAGAATAAATTCTCATACTTATTCATATGCAGAGAAATCTAGGTTGTATCGCAAAATTTAAAAAATTTGTTCACTACAAAACTGAACGTGCGCGGGACGATTAATTTGCGTATTTGTTTGCCAAGATCTTTTTTTATCTTTCTGTTAAGCCGCGTATTCACCTGTGCATTCGCCCCGAATGCGCATCGGGCGCGCACCGATGTTTTGGTCGTTCGGTGCACGGCGCCGATCCGCTTGCTGGCGGTCCATCAAAGCGTGCATTCGGGTCCGAACAATACCATGAAGTGGACGCCGCAAATTTCATTCAAGCCCGAACGTGCGCCGAGCTCCGAACGAGCAAAAAAA
The DNA here is from genome assembly GCF_050908995.1 of Andrena cerasifolii. Classification (NCBI taxonomy): domain Eukaryota; kingdom Metazoa; phylum Arthropoda; class Insecta; order Hymenoptera; family Andrenidae; genus Andrena; species Andrena cerasifolii. Next base: position 3,993,039 of record NC_135125.1, on the reverse strand, counting down.
TCGGTGCGCGCCCGATGCACAGTTGAATACGCGGCTTTACCTGATTAAGTTTGTACCCGTAATTCTGAAACATCCTCCTTAATTTCAAATTCTATAATAATGTCGTATTAATTATATTATCATATATGTCTCGAATTATCACATACATTGTATTATTATAATTAAAATTCGGATCTATGCGGGGCGTTTCAGAACTACGTATTACTATAAGATAACGATACTATAATAACAAAATAAAATCGGCGAAAACTATAAATTTCGATCGCAATATTACCTGCCATTACATTATGAGGCGGTGAAGCCGTGGTGAGTGTACGTTCAGTAAAATCTATGGAATTGTCTTGGATGCCGCTTCTATTTTCCAGTATCTGTTTACCAGAACCGACGGTCACGTAACTATGTCTATCGGAGAAGGTAGTGCCAAGCCCGCCTAGAGTAACCGTCCCAGTAACCAGTAAATCGTACCACAAGGAGAAGCTGAAATTAGGGCTGACGTGCGGCGCGCTTTCATCGTTAGCATTTGCGTATCCACACTCCATGGAATTGTTATTCAATCTCAACACGATGGACGTCCAATTCCCATCGGCTTCTGTTTTACCGAACGTCAACGTCCCATGATTTTGCACATCCAAACGCCAAGACACTATGATCTTGTCTTTGTAAACGGAAACGGTAAAATACTGGTCACCGGCGCGCGGCGCAATGTGCATCAAAGTGCCGCCGGTGTTGGATCGGTACGTGATTTGGATAGTGTCGATCGTCGAGTCAGTCACGTTCTTCTCCTCTACCTGATTGTATACATATGTGAAGGAAGTCGTTACACCGTCGAAAGTAGCGTTAGCTATGCACTCGTAGCCGTCGTCGAGATTTTGACATTTCGATCCATTTGGGCAGTCTTGCAGCTGGCAGAATTCCATTTCCTGGCATGTCTTGCCAGTGTATCCGCGCGGACACTGGCACCAGAAGTCGTTCCATGTGACGTGGCAGGTCCCGTTATGGTTACAAGGATTGCTCACGCAGACATCGTCGGATACTACACCCTTAAGAACTTTGTCGTAATCGAAAGTCACGTTACCGAATTGTATCGGAGTGGGAATGTCGTTTGCCTGTATAACATATAAAGTATACCGTTAATACGTATCTGCCGTATGTAGGATAGATTGCACAAAATATCGCAACCTCATTATTTCAGGCTTGACTCAGTCTTCGCTTGGAAATAGAGCAACCAACAAATCAAATTTGTTGTATTGTTCTCAGCAGACCTTCGCGGCAGTATTATTGACAGACTGGTGAGATTTTCCTGATGAAAGTAAATCCAAACATGATGGACTCCTCCTCATTAAAAATAGAGGGAATTACATCGTGCTTGAACTTTTATTGAGAAAACCTTGCCAATCTATCAGTAATGCTTTTACGAAGATTTATGAAAGATATAAATATTTTAATTGTCAGGAAATAAGATAAACGTGCGCTCGGTTCGAATAAGTAACAGAAGCGATGGGGATATGGCCCACAAGCATACAACGCAGGAATCGGGTTTAATATACGTTTAATATACTTCAGAGCGAACAAGTTTCAATAATTGAGGAAGACTGAATATATTATTACCTTGAGAGGAAAGAATTCAACGACCATAGTTTCAACACCATTCGATATCTGAACGTCTTGAATAATCCCTTTGAAATTAACCTGCGGAGCTTGCGGCACCTCTATTTGACGATTATCCACTTGCCGTATGTACCTAGACGCTTGCGGCAAGCCGCCCAGGTACAAAACGGTGACATTCAACTGGCCAGACGCACTGATAGTCTTGCGGAAGTACTCGGTGCCATTAATTTTCACGTGAACCAATGTTACGTTTCTGATCACTTGTATCAGGTAATTGTTCCCATCATTCAGTTTCACCCCGCCGACAGTATAAGCCTCTGTACCATTGAACTGAATTCTAACGAGCAGCTCACCGCCTTCTAACTGAGCCGCTATGTAGGTTTTCTCCTGAGGCTTGAAGTCCGTCTGCGAGCTGGGCTCTGAGCCTAAATAAAATATGTCGCCCCTGTCTTGCCTCGTGCGAATAAACATAGATATATCAACTATCGATCTGACAGCTCTTCTGGCCATGTCGGCCACTTTCACTGTCACATATCCGTTAGTAATGTTCTCGTATCCAAACGTGGCTGCTGTCATGTTATATTGGCAGGTATGCCCGAGATACGGTCGTTCGCATTTACAGGAGAAATCACGCCACCTGTCCGTGCAATGGCCACCGTTCTTACAAGGATTCGGCGAGCATTGAGCCTCGCGGGGGCAACCTGGCTCAACGTCCTCCATGTACACAGTCTTCGACGAGGTGCCAGAATATACCTAAACGCGCATTTACACAGAGAAGAATGATTAACGATGTTCCGACAGTTTCAAAGCATACGTTTTGCGAAATAAAACACAGCATACCCATTCTCCGTTAATAACGACATCTTCGGTGCAGCCCACGAAGGAGGGGGGTCCGTGAGTTAATCGTCGTAAATAGCTAGTAGTGCCACCTACGTACGTCATTGGAAAAGACGTGTGGTTGGAATTAGAGCCTTCGTTCAAGCTAATAGGGTAAATCGTTTGTTCCTCGTTAGCCGAGAGCACTAGATGCGTGGCGTTAATCGCGACGAACACTTTTTGCCAGGTGGAGTCGTTCAAACCGCTACCAATGAACACACCCTCCCATTTATTCAGAAGACTCGAGTGCAGATTTAATTTGCCGTTGACAAGCTCGAGGATGTAGAATGTAGACCCTTTCCCAATAGCCAGCAATCCGTTCGGCAGAGTCGTCCGAAAGCGAAACTGGATGTCGTATCCTTCGTCTCTAGTAGTGTTTACCAGGACGTACGAACTGCCGCTCAGGGACATTGTCGTCACCTACGAATAAATGCACGATTACATTGACAGAAGCTGTTGAGAGCAGCCAACCTTCACCTTTACGCACCTTCTTCTGCGCGGCGTATTTTGTGCAAGAAACAACGGGGAGTGCAGGTAAATTAAATGCAATACGTGATAAGTTAGTGTTACAGGAGCAAGATTTTTCTCTCTTTGACTTGTAGAAAAAGATGGTCAAGCTACGCGTAGCAAGATACTTACGTAATCGCATATTTCTCCGTGATATCCATTCGGACAGGTACAGTTGAATTTGTGGATAGTTTCATCGACGAGGTACGGCCAACAAGTGCCACCATTTTGGCAAGCATTTCCTTGGCAACCGATCAGCTTCACCGAACAATTTTTCCCGCCGTACTCTGCTTCACACGTGCACATATAATCAGCCCTACCGTCGGTACATACACCATGTCTGCACGGGGTGTATCTTTTGCACTCGTCGATGTCGTGCTGACAATGATCGCCTTCGTACCCCTCGTCGCATTCGCAGGTGTAGCCACCGATGCGATCCACACAGGTCCCGGCTTGGCAAGGATTGCTGTCGCATTCGTTAATATTCACCTCGCAATTTTTACCTGTAACACCTTGCACGCAGAGGCACTCGTATCTGAGAAAGAAGATTACAAAATTAGCGGTGGTCATTCTGCGTTATGCTCTCATTCGCTTTAACCGTTGAACGGCAGCCGCAGGGACCACTTCGACCCACAATAGTATGATTTTGTTCATGCGATTCTCAGTTCTATATCAGACACCGACCTTGTTAAGGGGTTGCACACCCTCGGGTCAATAGGGTCATTTTTATGATTTTCTTTTCATACAAAGAAACTTCATTTGATATCTCAAGAAACGGCGTGAAAACAGCCCCTTCTCTAGAGGTCTCTTCATAGATACAGCATTTGCGGTAGCGAAAATATCTCAGAGATTAGTGGACCGATTTGAATAAAATTTTGCACGAATATTCTTACAAGCTATCCCGTCAAGGGTATGTAACCCCTTAACGTGTAAAATTTGTATTTTCAACGAGTAACATGAATATTATAGGCTGAATGAAAGTGGTGGGTCCCTGCGACCGCCAGGCGGGGATTGAATCCCGTCACGCTTACCCGCTTGCATTGGCGTAGCTGAAGTCCTGATTAAATATCGAAGGTAACGTCAGCGCGTCGCTCTTATACAATTCCTTATTCGATCTTTCCAAGCAAGTGCCGTTGTATTGGCAAGGTGAGCTCTCGCACTCGTTTACGTCGATCTCGCAGTTTTTACCACTGTAGCCGGCGTAGCATTGGCACTTGTAATTTTTAATGTCGTCGATACAGAGGGCGCCGTTCACGCAAGGCTCCGGCCGACAGTCGTCGATGTTCTTCTCGCAACGTGCCCCTTCGAAGCCGGTGTCATTGCAGTCGCAGGTATAACTGTTTATACCGTCGATGCACCGACCGTGGTTTAGGCACGGCTGCTTCTCGCAGTCGTCGATATTTATCTCGCAATTTAATCCACGGAAGCCCGGCGAGCAGCTGCACGTGTAACTTGCGACCTGGTCGGCGCAACTCGCGCCGTTCAAGCAAGGATTACTCTCGCATTCGTTTACATCCACGTCGCACGTCTTTCCGGAATAGCCGGGCGGACACTGGCACTCGAAATTGTTAATATTATCGATGCACGAGGCGTTATTCTTGCATGGGCCGCATAAGCACTCGTCGATGTCGATGTCGCAATGGTCGCCGGAAAAGCCTGGCGTGCAGAAGCACTTGTAGGTGCCGTTCTTGTTCACGCAGATCCCGTTGATGCACAGGGAGTTACCCCTCACTTCGCATTCGTCCACGTCTTCGTCGCAATATTGCCCTGCGAAATTCAATAGCCTGTGTGTACTTAATGGTTCAGGGGTTCGCGTATACATATCTTTAACCGTGCCTAATTAGAGAGCTATCATTCGATTAAGAGTAGGTAATTCTAAAACTGTTTACCCCAGTCCCCTACAAATTAGTTTCGGCTGATGAGGCTTACCTTGGAAGCCGTCCTTACACTTGCACTCGAAACCGTGTTCCCCGAGATCGATACACGTGCCGTTGTTGCAAGGTTTCGTCGCGCAATGGTCAACGATAAGGGTACAATTAGGATCCCTGTAACCCTCGCGGCATTTGCACTCGTAACCGGCGATACCATCCACGCAAACCTTGCCGTCGGGACATATGATATCGACACAGTCGTCCACGTTTATATCGCAAATCTTGCCCTCAAAGCCCCGTGGACACTCGCAGACAAACTCGCGCCGCAGCCGCGATATCACCGAACAATTCCCGTTATTCTGGCAGGGATTTATCGCGCAGACATTGTACTCGCGCTCGCAATTCTCGTCCATGAAATCCTTCGTGCAGTTGCAAGTGTAGCCGTTGATTTGGTCGATGCAGGTGCCACCGTTCTGGCACGGTTGCGACAGACACTCGTCCACGTTGATCTGGCAGTTTTTCCCTGTTGAAACGAAGATGCGTTTCAATAAACGACGCGCCAAGTTGAGTGGAACGCTTGTGCATCCCGAGTGCTTGTAGTAGTTACAATGATAGCTATCGTAAGAAGCTGTCGGCCGCTTACGGTCATTTAATTACAGTCATTACCGCACGCGCTTATCGCCAATAAGTAAACGAGTAAACGAGTAATGAGAATTCCTAAACGAGGATGGTGAACTTCTGTTTTTAAGGGGAGGTTCTGGTCTAGAGCCCCAAAAAATAGGTGATATTTAGGAATTAATTAAAGGAAAACTACTATATATAATTTAATGGGACTTGTTGCATTGTATTAAGGATGTCTTATGTTATAGAAATATATTTTTTGTTTTATAATTAATCAGTGCAAACAGCCCTGGGGAGTCGTTAAAGTTAAGGCGTCAAAAAATTGATCCAAATCGGTGGGACCTGTATCTCTAAAAGTTATTATCCGATTCGACTGAAACCTTTTTTATTTTGAAGATTATTCTTTTTTCTAGGGGGGGGGGCTAAAAAAAATTACAAAAATTACATTTTTTTTAGAAAATAACGACACTTCACGTTTGAAATCACTTTTCCCTGTATTTTTCGTCCTTTCAACGCCTTTAAAAATTATAAATTTTCAACTTTTTGTAATTTTTTTAGTTCCCCCCTCCCCCTAGCCAGAAGTATATTCTTCAAAATAAAAAAAGTTTCAGTCGAATCGGATAATAACTTTTGGAGATACAGGTCCCACCGTTTTGAGAACTCTGTTTCGAGAAAAGCGCGTTTAAAGTTTTACGTGGGCGCCGAGTGGCCGGTTGGTGCCCATGCATTTGCTGCTACTCAAATGCCTATAACTTTAGGAATTTTACGAATTTCAACAAATCCTTTTAAACACGTTTTCCTAAAAGGTTGAACATTCGAAAAATGAAATAAAAAAAAAATCGACATTTAGACCAGAACCTCCCCTTAATGGCTCACGGATGACGGGGTGAGTTGATACTCGATTAGTGTCGGGCGCATACGCGTAACAGATTGTAGATATAGTAGAGCGTATGGTATAGAAAACGGTGAGCAAGGCTTTGCGCATATAGAGGATTCGCGGATAGAGCGATTACCAGTGTATCCCGGAAGACATTGGCAGTAGTAGCTATTGAGTTGGTCGATGCAGATGCCGCCGTTGCGGCAAGGATCACTGGAGCACTCGTCCACGTCGGTGGAGCACTCAAGGCCCGTCCATCCTGGCTCGCAGGTGCAATAATAGCCGCCGGGCTGAGCGGAGCGGGACGCAACAAACAAAGCAAGAGGCCACATAGAGATACATTCGACACGACACGGTTGATTAATCGGCTGGCCGTGCATGCAAAGCCACGTGCAATGGTCTCACTCACATAATCGTGGCAAGCGGAAGCTTGCTTGCAAGGTAGATCGCGACAGGTGATCGGGTCCTTGCACTGGGGCCCCGTCCAAAATCTCGGGCACTGACACATGATCCCGAAAAGCGTCTCGAGGCAAGTGCCGCCGTTGTAACAGGCGGAACACCAATCCGAGGCGGGCGATAGGCATGTCGCTCCTGACAGGCAACACGTGGCACAAAACGGCAAAAAACACAAAACACTTAAGCATACAGAATCTCACGGCTGAAGGATCAAAAGGGAGTTAGTTGCGGGGTCAAGAAACTTGTAGTTGTTAGCCATGTTCCGTTGTTAACATTCATACGTATCGCAGGCCTATTTTGAACGTAACAGTGGTTTCAGCGCGAATGAGTCTTCACAACTGTGCGTATATACATGATAGGAATGTTTAACTCGTAGTAAATTATGAAAGGTTTAGCCTACAGATGTTTCGGTTAATTACAATGCGTGTACTGTTCCAAAGCGACTGCTAGGAGTTGAAATGTTCCGCACGTTCCGGCCAACTTTGCTTTGTGTTTCGTGAAATGTACTTTGCCTCCTGCTTACCTTTCCATTCAGGCGGGCAGGTACAATTATAGCCGTCCTTGTTACTAGTGCACGTTCCGCCGTTAGTGCACGGATTGCTGGCGCAGTAATTGATAGTGCAATTCGGGGGATTGCCCATGAAGCCAGGATTACAGACGCATTGGGCCCCGTGCGCGTCTTCGACGCAAATACTGTTCGGTAGGCACGCCGCGTTCTTGCACACGCTTTTGCGCTCGCAGTGGCGGCCTGCGTACCCGGCTGGACAGCTACAGTGGTAGGAGCCCACGTCGTCCACGCAATCCCCGCCGTGCGCGCAGGGGTTTGACAGGCACTCGTTCAAGTTCAGCTCACAGTTTTGACCCTCGAAACCGTTCGGGCAATGGCAAATGTAACCACCGTAATTGTCGTAGCACACGCCATTGTTCAAGCATGGATTTGCCAAGCACTCGTCAATATCTAGTTCGCAGTTCCCACCCTCGTAGCTACAACAGAAGCGATATCGTTAATTATATATTCCAGGAACGATTCATAGACATACCGAGCAATAGTGAGGTCTAAGGTACGTCTACACGACGACAGTTTTGTGTCTAGATCAAGTGCCTTTTGTGTCTAGCTAGAGCTAGTCGCAGTGTCTTCAGTCGAGCTCTAGCTACAACAGTGTCACGGGCTGCTCTAGGTAGTTTCCAATTTTCCGGACATTTTTTTGAGTGTCGCACACACTTGATCTAGACACCAAAGTGTCGTCGTGTAGACGTACCTTTATACTAGTAAATATTGCAAACATTATATGCTGATAAAAGGTTAAGATACGTATACACGACGACACTTTTGTGTCTAGATCAAGTGCCTTTTGTGTCTAGCTAGAGCTAGTTGCAGTGTCTTCAGTCTAGCTCTAGCTACAACAGTGTCGCGGGCTGCTCTAGGCAGTTTCCAATTTTCCGGAAATTTTTTTGAGTGTCGCACACACTTGATCTAGACACCAAAGTGTCGTCGTGTAGACGTGCCTTTATAATAGTAAATATTGCAAACATTATATGCTGATAAAAGTGTTAAGGTACGTATACACGACGACAGGTTTGTGTCTAGATCAAGTGCTTTTTGTGTCTAGCTAGAGCTAGTTGCAGTGTCTTGAGTCTAGCTCTAGCTGCAACTCCCGCGACGATAGGTCGAATTAAGTGTCGCGGGCTGCTCTAGGCAGTTTCCAATTTTCCGGACATTTTTTTGAGTGTCGCACACACTTGATCTAGACACCAAAGTGTCGTCGTGTAGACGTACCTTTATACTAGTAAATATTGCAAACATTATATGCTGATAAAAGTGTTAAGGTACGTCTACACGACGACACTTTTGCGTCTAGATCAAGTGCCTTTTGTGTCTAGCTAGAGCTAGTTGCAGTGCCTTCAGTCTAGCTCTAGCTGCAACTCCCGCGACAATAGGTCGAATTTAGTCTCCCGGGCTGCTCTAGGCAGTTTCCAATTTTCCGGACATTTTCTTGAGTGTCGCACACACTTGATCTAGACATCAAAGTGTCGTCGTGTAGACGTGCCTTTATACTAGTAAATATTGCAAACATTATATGCTGATAAAAGTGTTAAGGTACGTCTACACGACGACACTTTTTTGTCTCTAGATCAAGTGCCTTTTGTGACTAGCTAGAGCTAGTTGCAGTGTCTTCAGTCTAGCTCTAGCTGCAACTCCCGCGACGATAGGTCGAATTCAATGTCGCGGGCTGCTCTAGGCAGTTTCCAATTTTCCGGACATTTTTTTGAGTGTCGCACACACTTGATCTAGACATCAAAGTGTCGTCGTGTAGACGTACCTTTACATAGAATGACTGCTGGACGCTGGGAGATGTGAGAAGACTTGTCTTCATAATTTTTTACGTGGAATCTGATAGTATTACAGAAACACTTTTTCTAAGATAGGGGCCGTCCTTAAATTACGTAAGGGTTATTTTTGCGATTTCTTACCCCCTCCCTCCCCCAGTATAAGAATTCGTAAGATTTGATATTGCAACCCCCTTCTTACGCAATATTTTTTACATTTAATTTTTTCACTTATTCAAATTTTTTTAAAGATTTATATAATTCCTTTAACTCGCTTCCGGGAAATTTAAATTAAATTTACTTTTCTGGAACATTAATGATAGAATTTGTATTTATTGAAAATCAGATTAAAAAATATTACGTAAGAACCTACCTGACTCCCCCCCCCCCTTGTAAGAAAGCGTAAGAAATTCGCGACCCCCCCCCCAAAGCCTTGCGTAATTTAAGGATGATCCCATATTTCCAGGATGAACGACTGCAAAATGTGTAATTATTTCATTTTGTTATTCTGAGATACTTTTCTCTTCTTTAAGAGGATTTTATGATTATTTGTTAATTTCTCACGGCAAGCAAAGAATTGTATAGCATTCTATTTGAAATCAAGCTGATTTAATGCGATATAAATAGCTTACTATTATGTTGAAGAATTTAGATTTTTTTTTCATTGATAGTATCAGACTCTACATAAAAAATAATGAATTCATACTCAATAACAAATTCCTCGTATTTTGTACCGTTTAGCGATCCGTACATAGAACACTAATCTGGAAAACTCTATCCATCTACTTATATAAAATAGAATGTAGGTCATATGTTCCCTATTAATTCCTAAACCCTTTGACCAATCTGGACCAAATTTCGCACAGTTACTCTCTAGAACTCTGCGGTAAATATAGACCACCATGGAAGCTGCCCCCCCCCCCTCCCGATTTCATCCCCCTTGACACTTTCTAATCATTTGAGTTCAGCGCATTATTATATAAGTAAGCATTGTGTAATGAAGTATATGTAAGTACCTAAGCATTGCGTAATAATCAATATTTAGAGCATAATAAATGGTGTTATACAGGGTGTTTCACTACAGGTCGTAAACGTTTTAGGGGCTGATTCTACAGGCCAAAATAAGACGAAAAAAATATATATATATATATATAAAAGAAGAAGTCCTGACTGACTGGCTGACTCATCAACGCCCAGCTCGAACCGTTCAACCTAGGAATATGAAATTTGGAAGGTACAGTGTTTTCATGACTTAGGCATCCACTACGGAAGGATTTTTGGAAATTCCATCTCCAAGGGGGTGAAAAGGGGTAAAATGTACTTCGTCGGTCTCCCTAATATCTCTTAGGCCCGATTAGATATCAACTTGGTTTTTACTTCGAAACGTTACAAATCCCTAAAAACCAATTTTAGAATTTTTCCCTAACCAACCCCTAAGGGGGTGAAATGTATTTTTACGGATTGCTCAAAATATCTTAAGCCCGATTAGATATCAACTTGGTTTTTACTTCGAAAGGTTACAAATCCCTATAAATCAATTTTAGAACTTTTTCCTAACCAACCCCTAAGAGGGTGAAATGTATTTTTACGGATTGCTCAAAATCTCTTATCCCCGATTAGATATTAACTTGGTTTTTACTTCGAAACGTTACAAATCCCTAAAAACCAATTTTATAATTTTTCCCTAACCAACCCCTAAGAGGGTGAAATGTATTTTTACGGATTGCTCAAAATCTCTTAGGCCCGATTAGATATCAACTTGGTTTTCACTTCGAAACGTTACAAATCCCTAAAAACCAATTTTAGAATTTTTCCCTAACCAACCCCTAAGGGGGTGAAATGTATTTTTACGGATTGCTCAAAATATCTTAAGCCCGATTAGATATCAACTTGGTTTTTACTTCGAAACGTTACAAATCCCTAAAAACCAATTTTATAATTTTTCCCTAACCAACCCCTAAGAGGGTGAAATGTATTTTTACAGATTGCTCAAAATCTCTTAGGCCCGATTAGATATCAACTTGGTTTTCACTTCGAAACGTTACAAATCCCTAAAAACCAATTTTAGAATTTTTCCCTAACCAACCCCTAAGGGGGTGAAATGTATTTTTACGGATTGCTCAAAATCTCTTAGGCCCGATTAGATATCAACTTGGTTTTCACTTCGAAACGTTACAAATCCCTAAAAACCAATTTCATGATTTTGCCCTAATCATCCCCTAAGTGGGTGGTGAAAAGGGGTGAAATATGTTTTCACGGAGTCCTTAATATCTCTTAGGCCCGAAGCGAACCGCTGGGGTATTTTGCTAGTATGGAATAAAATTCTTGAATATATTACACGCCCAAAAGTTCAAACTTAAATTCCTCAAAAATGAAACTGCCTATTAAAAAATTCTATTCTACATTTTCTGCTTATTATGCTCTGTAGAATTACCTCCTAAAAGGTCACCTGCAGTGTAAAACCCTGTAGACATAAAAAGCCCGTGTAGCGCAGGTTACTTTAAGGTAAACACTATAATATAAAATACAAAAATACGCAATGAAAGCAATCAGACGTTACATATAATAGACTACTTTCTTCGGACTTATAAACTAACATTAATTAACGATCAATATAGTAAACGTACCCTGTCCTATCGCATATACAGGTATAATTATTAATACCGTCGATGCAGGCTCCGCCGTGCTTGCAAGGATTCGAGGAGCACTCGTTAAAATTGGTCTCGCAGTTTTTCCCCGTCCATCCCGGCAAGCATTCGCACTTGTACTCGCTGTCAGTGAGCGCCAGGCAGGCACCGTCATTCCTGCATGGACTTTGCTCGCAAAGTCGCACGCCGAGCTGCGACTCGCAGAACGTCCCGGTGAATCCCGGCTTGCAGGCGCAGCTGAAGTCTCCTTTCTGATCTTCGCTACACGTGCCGCCATTCCGACATGGGGTGTTCTGGCAGGGCGCGCCTGGTGAATTTGTTACAGAACACCTTAGAGCGTTTAACGGCACGGCAATGGTGAAAATTAGTGAGAGGGGTGCAGGCGCAGCTGAACGATAGTTTTGTGCGGAAGCATGAGACAACGCACCAGTGACCCCGAAATTTAGAGACCTGTCCGCCGATCCAGAGCAATGCGAGAGAAAATGCGATAACGCGACAGTATTGATCTCGGACGCATGTTTAAAGCAGGCAGCGGAAATGTCAGCAGAGTTATCGTTGGAAGAGAGGAGAATGCCGCGATTGGAAGCGTTATTAATGTGAAATAATGGAGTCCTCTTTCCCAGGTGTCTCACTCTCGGCGTATAAATTAAATGGCTGATGCGGCTGGGCACTCATGCGGGACACTGAGGGCAAAGTCGATTTTCGTGAATGCTCCAAAGGCCAATTGCATAATTAACCGTGGAATGTTCACTTTCGATAGCAGGACAGTGTCATTTCGATGGAAGTCGGTAACCGCAAGCATTTCCATGGGATTCTAGGCTGATGAAGAATAAAAAGCAATGTCATGCAGCAACCATCGATGAAGACTAGAAACAGAATTCGTGGCCAAGTAGTGTTCCATTATTATTTAATTATTTTATTCTCGGAAGTATATGTAAAGTGTAATTATTCCATTGCTGGTGACTCGTCAAGGAAAAGTAAGGAGAAACTAAGCTAAATGCAATCAGGAAATCATCCCCTAGTCACTTAGGTGGGTCAATTAAGTTCTCCTCTTTGCTCTTCCTGTCTCAAATCACAATTTATAATAATCCTACAAGGCCGTGGACCTGTTTCTATCCTCCAGTCTGTGCGAAAACCCCGTATATTCGACGTCGAGGTCTACCATTGTCAATTTGACAGTTGTTGCCGGAATATCGGGCGTAACAGTGGCACTCGTAACGGTCCTGCCGTGACACGCATTTACCATGCATCATGCATGGCTCGTGGTGGCAGAAATCTATGGTGGTAATTGAGCTGGATCCTACGCCACCTCCGAGTCCGCTGGTACCACCTGGAAGTTTCGTAGAAAGATCTGGCATGCAATCTACTGTTTACTTCATGTAAGTCGTGGGCACGGTCACGCGCGTGATTGCGAGTCTACGCAGGAACAAGCTAAATGTACGTGATCTTCACTCGGAAAGTGTGCGCTTGCTCAAATTCTACGGTTCACTAGCGGCTTTTTGTAAAGAAATCAACTTTTTACTCGAGAAATCTTACTCTTACAAGGGGAGGACATCATGTGGTAGACAACGATTTTTATGAGCCTTGGCAGGATGGATCTATGTTGGAAATAAGTAAATAGGTGTCCGAGCGTTTCTGTCAATGGGCCTTAATAATAGAGATATTTACATGGAAATTATTTAAAATTTCATAGTGGCAGGGGGGGAGGGGGGTAGTGGGTAAAAATCCCACACTACCCTGGCGCCACGGGGGGATTTCCCTCTGGAGGAGTCGCGGTGCCTTTTGAAGATTTCCCCAGGTTTAAAACAAATGAATAAAAAATAATTTTAATTTTTTTTTAACCTGGAGATATCATCAAAAGGCACCCCGGCGCCTCCAGAAGGGAATTCCCCGCGGGCGCACAGTGTAACGAGTGTACAGGAGAAAAAATCAATTTTCCATTAAGATACAGTTATTTACATGTAATTGATATGTTAATCATATTTATACGCAAAATAATGAATTTTTAACATAAAATAATTCAGTAAAATATATTTTTGAACAATAAAAATAGAACGATTAAAATATGTATTTTTTTAAATATATTTGAACACAAATTATTAATAAACATATGAAACAATTATAAAAAAAATAAAATTAATTTTTTAAATAATTCGTATTGATAATAAATTTTAAATTATTCATTCCTATTATACATCTTCGTCTCTGTATCCGTTGAATCTGAAGGAATTCGAAGCTCAGTGTCTTTTAAAAATAAATATTCTAGCACAGATTTGTCTAGTTTCTTCAATTTATTATGTGTATTTCGGGCGCGTATTTAGGGTACGTGACATATCCTATGCACTTTGTGCGCATTATATGTGAATCGGAACGCACGCTTTTTCTTATGTGGGAGCACCCGGGAGCAGATATAATTTGTACCAAATTAAAGGCCATAAGAAGAACTAATTGTAGTAAAAAAATGAAAGAACCGTTATGTTTCGTTTTTTTTTAAGTCTCTCTAGAATTTAGAAGATGCGACAAAAATAGTAATAATTTGAGCCACGTATCCATATCTTTAAATGCAAGAATTTTTAATTAATAAAACGAAAGAAGGATATATTTTGCTTATTTAAAAAAAAAATAGAAAAGAACTTATAAATACAGCAAAAATGCAGTGAGTAAATGTTTCCTATGTGTAGTCTGTGGCAGCTTGCGTTTGGTTATTCGACTTTCTATGCAAATACTACCCTTAAATCCGTTATTTATGTTACTAAATAAGTTATAATGTTTTTATGTCAGAGGAGTGTTTACTATCAATTCCACGAAATAAAATACAAAATTTCAAAACTTACATTTTTGCTTTTTGAACACGTGCCGCGACACTGTGTAGCGCTAGGGTAGATGGGGGATTTTTACGCACTAAAATTCCATGGCCACTATGAAATTTTTAATAATTAACAACTAAATATCTCTCTTCGGACACCTATTTACTTATTTTCGGCATAGATCCATCGTGCCAAGTCTCATAAAAATCGATGTCTATCACATGGTGTCCTCCCCTTGTTAGTGAGTATTACTAATTTACCTAGCTTCTATTAGTTTTCAATTACCTAATCTCCATTCTATTCTACAGCAATTTAAGATTGCGTGTCAACTATCCTTCAGTTAAAGTAAATATGCATAATGTTGCTCATAAACGATAAAACAAAACGAAATGTATATTTAAGAAATTTGCTCCTTGCGAATCACGTTGGAAATATGTAACAACAATAGTAAAATTAAATTAGTCATGTCGTTTGTCGAAAAATTACACGTTTGAAAATATTTCCTGCGATTAACCCTCAGTGGTCGCGACTTCTTATAATCACAAGTCGGTCACGTGGGCTTCGCAGTACATCAGCGTCATTTTTGAGTTACCATTTTCGTACTTTTGAATCTTTTAATTTTTAAGTGACAATTATACATTCGTAATACTCATACGTTGAAATTTATATTTGAAAAAATAGTTGCGGATAAAAGCGATTTTTTTTTAAGATGCACCAATTTTTTAAATTTTATTACTCAGGTCTAAAAATTTACAGAAATATTGGCAAAGACGTAGCCTGGGGTGCGATACACACTGTGTGACCACGAAGGGTTAATAGGGTCGCTAAGTTGTTCTTACTAATTTAATTTTCCAAATTAATTTAATTCATTGTTACGTTTGAAACCCAGTTTTCTGAGCGACGTTCTTATTTCTTGAGTACTGTGATACGGTATTTACTAGAAGAATGTCGAAATCCTTACATCCTTTGTTATCCGCGGGACAGGGACCAAAGACAGCTCCATTATTGATAGTATTGTTAAAGAGAATACTAGGACCTTGGAGAATGCATCCCCTGAATCCTTCTCCAACAATGAGGGATCCATTCATGTCGTAGTCGGGAAGCGTAAGAATTGCAGCATTATACGTGGCATTAGCAATAACCTAAACAGAAAATCTTCAATTCAACATTCTATAAGCAGTAAGAGAAAGAAGCAGTCATTGCACTGTTCGCTAACAATTAAATACAGACACAAATAAAAATTTTTTTTTTTTTAAACGAACATGAATAAATGCATGTTCAACAGTTCTAGACTTCTGCGTGATAATTTTTCAAATTCAAATTAAAAATGCTATAGTTAGACTATTTGTTATGATTAAATTAAATACAGACACAAGTAAAAATGTTTTTTTTTTTTAAAACGAACATGAATAAATGCATGTTCAACAGTTCTAGACTTCTACGTGATAATTTTTCAAATTCAAATTAAAAATGCTATAGTTAGACTATTTGTTATGATTAAATTAAATACAGACACAAGTAAAAATGCTTGTTTTTTTTTTAAAACGAACATGAATAAATGCATGTTCAACAGTTCTAGACTTCTACGTGATAATTTTTCAAATTCAAATTAAAAATGCTATAGTTTGACTATTTGTTATGATAAAGTCACTAAGGCCCTAATGATTTTACGACATTTATAATTATTCATTGTGTATTGAATATTTTGTAAAGATAACTTTTATCTTGGTGCAAGACACGCCACAAATTGTAATAAGTGAAAAAAAAACAGAAAAACTAAAAGTTAGAGCCAATTAGGGTTTATACAAAAATCGACTTTCGAAAAAACCGGTTTTCAAATTCCACTCTTCCCCAAAAACCTATTCACAAAAAATATAATTAAAATAGAAAATAAATATTTTTTTTTAAATATTTTTTTTTAATAAATATGGAATTATAAAAATATATCAAAATAAAATATACTTTATCTATACAAAACCAAATAAATAAAAAAAAACTAAAATAACTAAACTCCGTACAAAATATAAATTATAAATCTTTATTTCATTTAGTATTGCTCTTCCGAAGATATGAACTCGGGAAGATTAGTTTTACAGTAAACTGTTACCTACTACAATAAATGCTTGTGTCCGAGGCGATTTCAGGTAAAAATGTTAACTTTCTTAATTAAATAATTAATTCATTTTTACATATTAATTCAAGTATATAAAACCGGTTTTTTAAATATGAAAACCGGTTTTCGAATTTTACAAATTTATAAAAGAAAACCGGTTTTTAAACACGATTTTTAAAAACCGACAAACCCTAGAGCCAATTTAAGTTAGTTTCTAATTTGATCGATGACATCATTGTTTAGCTGGAAACGACGACATGTTAAGAGGAGGTTCCGGTCTAAAAATCGATTTTTTTTATTTCATTTTTCGAATGTTCAACCTTTTAGGAATACGTGTTTAAAAGGATTTCTTGAAATTCGCAATATCCGAAGTTATAGGCATTTGAGTAGCGGCAAATGCATGGGTAACCCCCGGCCACTCGGCACGTAAAACTTTAAAAGCGTTTTTCTCAAAATTGGTGAGACTTGTATCTCGAAAAGTTATTATCCGATTTGACTGAAACGTTTTTTATTTTGAAGAATATACTTCTGTCTAGGGGATGGGGGGGGGATTACAAAAAAATGAAAATTTATAATTTTTAAAGGCGTTGAAAGGACGAAAAATATAGGGAAAAATTTATTTCAAACTTCAAGCGTCGGTATTTTTTTATAAATGTCATTTTTGTAATTTGTCTGCCCCCCATCCCCTAGACAGAAGTATATTCTTCAAAATACAACAAGGTTTCAGTCGGATCTGATAATAACTTTTGAAGATTCAGGTCCCACCGATTTGGATGAATTTTTTGACGCCTCGACTTTAACGACTCTCCAGTGCCGTCTGCAATGACTAATTATAAAACAAAAAATATATTTCTGTAGCTTAAGATATCTTTAATACAATGCAAAAAGTCCCATTAAATTATATATAGTAGTTTTCCGTTAATTAATTCCTAAATATCACCTATTTCCATGGGCTCTAGACCGGAACCTCCCCTTAAACATTTCTTTCTACAGAATATATATATATATATATATATATATATATATATATATAATTTCAGAATCGGAAACAAGCTGAAATCCTTTCCTACCTGAAGAATAAAAACGATAATTTGATTCAGAGAAAAGATCAAGGTCGTAACATAGACTTTTTCCCTTTTAAATGGAACCATAGGTTTTTGTACATAATTCGTTTTTCCTCATTCCGGATGCACAGGTATGAGAGTGGAACCGTAAAAAGTGAAATATTTCACGAGATACTTATAATTCTATTTTAAGAAATCAGGTGATTAGAGCAGTAGTTCAAATGTCCCACTGTTACAGCGTAAATATTTTCTTCCTCGCCTATTTATATTTCCGAGTTTCGCAGCAGTTACATTCGAGCAAGTGTTTTTAATTCCACATTTCACGCCACCTATTGAAATACGTATAAGGCACGCATGGTCACGGTCATCAGTGCTACGTGACCAAATAAACATAACTTTAACATGCGGTTTGAGTGTTCGAATGAAGACATCAACTATGAAGCATCTCATAAAGCATTTCATTCTTAATTCTCAGGCTTTAGTAGGGGTACTTTTGTAAGAAGAATGGCGAGAAAAAACGATTTCAGTAAAAAGGACCACCAGCTTTATTTAAAAAAAAAGAGTGTCAATATATACAGGGTGTCCCACTTGTAGTGAACATCTAAATTATTTTCGCTGCTATTGAAAGTAAGAAAAAGTGACTAACAACAAGAGGACTATATATGATTTGAGGACGTGCGCCTGGTGATGATGACGAAAACTCCCCCAAGGTAATCTTGAAGGTCATTGCAAGGTCATCGATATTGTTTTACATATTAATTGTCTGCTTTTTATAATGCGACGAGTTCAACGACCTTCGGCGTCATCACCTTGAAATGACTTTAGATGGAAAGGATAGTCAGCTCATAACTTCACCAACAACAACATCCAATGTGCGTACTCCATATAAGATTCTCTTATATAAGGAATCATATCGAAGTGACATTCGTCGATTTTCATGCGGCTTTTATAAAAAATAGGTGTGATAAAAATATTCGACAGGTATCTTTTTTTATCGGCTGACATTCGTGTTGAAGGGGTGAAAACAGCCCGCAAAGTGGAGGGTGAGAAACGTGTTTGATTGAATATCTTGGAAATTACTAGAGCTAAGAGAACGGTGTAAATGGGAAAATTGTGTATTCTCTAATAAGGAATGCAGCTGTGCAATCAGATTCCAAACAACTCAGTTTGTTTATATAATACATTTTAAAAAGCAGAATTTTTTGGAAATTGTTTGCACAGCTGCATTCTTTATTAGAAAATACACAATTTTGCCATTTACACCGTTCTCCTTCAACATGAATGTCAGCCGATAAAAGAAATACGTGTAAAATAGTCTGCAAGAACTACTTTATACCAAACTTGCATCAAAATCAGCGATTGTCACTTCGACATGGTTGCTTGTTAATCATTTTCTCTTATTCCCAATAGCAGCGGAAATAATTTAGGTGTTCATTATAAGGGGAACACCCTGTATATACCTAGGAAAGAAATTATGTCATAAAAAGATAGTCCTTGTTATGACATTCACCTCTCTCTTCTATCCATCCCTTGCACCCTCTCTACAATTTGTTCCACTTTCTAGAATCGTCCTGTGTATTACCAAAATGAAATTTAAAAGCATGTAAAATGAATATTTCCCGAACATTCGAAAGAAATATATTGTTTCTAATATTAAATAAATATTTTTTTTATATTTGGACAAAATATTTTTTCCATAATATAAAATGAATATTTCCCGAACATTCAGAAAAAAATATTTTGTTTCTAATATTAAATAAATATTTTATTTATATTCGGACAAAATATTTTTTCCATAATATAAAATGAGTATTTCCCGAACATTCAGAAAAAAATATTTTATTTCTAATATTAAATAAATATTTTATTTATATTTGGACAAGAATATTTTTTTCTAATATAAAACGAATATTTTCAGTATATTTGGAAAAAAATATTTGGTCCTTAATCTAGAATAAATATTGTATGCATATTTAAATATTAAAAACAGATTCAACCTCTTTTTAACCCTTAACTGGTATCTTGGGGTCGCTCATGACCCCAGGCACGCAAAGTTCGCTGCAAAATTTTTGCTTGTCTAAGCTTGTAAACTGTTTTTCTAATTAATTTTATAATAATAGTTTAACTTTCTAGGTTTCTATTATTTTACACATTACCTAAGAACAAAATATTCATAGAGGTTGATTCAGGGTCGACTTTACAAATTTCTGTGTCCTTTTTTATTTGGGGTCTGCCACGACCCCAGTATACCAGCCACGTTTGCCAAAAACAGTATACCAGTTAAGGGTTAATATTGCCCATACAGCACACTTCGTTGCAGAGTCATTGCCGGAACGTTGCAGGACTACATATTCATAATGTTGCCGCAACATTGCAAATATACACACCTGCGATATTGCGAAGGCGGACATAGGACTGAACCTGCAACGTCTCTGCAATGTTATGGTGCAACATTGCAATCTTGCACCGCATCATTGCAGACACGTTGCTGCAACGTTATGGTGCTGCGTGGGTGGATGTATGTGTATTCAATATTTTGTGCTAGTAGGTGTTAGGTCTGGGTTAGGTCTGGGTTAGGGTGCTGTGTGGGTGGATGTACAGTGACTCGCATTAATATTCTGACACTTTTTAAAATCGCATACCTTTTTTAGAATTGGTCCAAACGACTAGATTTTTTTTGAGAAGCTAGAAGGATTAGTTTGCTAAATGACGTATTTGGTCGTTTTGAAAAAAAAATATATTTGTTTGGAATAGCGAAAAGAATAGTAAAGGTCGATTTTTAAACTTTTTTTGTGAGTTTGTAATGAAAATTTAAAAAAAAAAACCGTTTGTAAATTACAGTAAGTTGTACACGTGCCTAAAATTTCATCAAAATCGGTTAACGTTGCTCCGAGCTAAAAATGTTTAAAGATCGCAGAATAAGGTCGAGAATCGCTGATTTCGGGAAATTTCGATTTTAAAAAGTGTCCGAATATTAATGCGAGTCACTGTATGTGTATTCAATATTTCGTGCTAGTAGGTGTTAGGTCTGGGTTGATCTTGATTACCTGCGTATGACCAGCCGCGTTTAAAGTGAGATTCCCGAGTCTGAAGAACAGGTTCACGTTGTGCCAGGCATTGTTCAGCAGCCTGGCGTTGAGTCTTGCTTTGTAGCGTTGCTGATCGACGATGGCCACGAAGAGCAGCCCATCCGGGGTCACATCGAGACTGATCGAGTCATCGTTGTACTTCTGCATGAAGAGTCGGCCACCCTCGCAGGTTCGAAAGCTCAGGCCGCTGTGCCTATGCACCGACACGAACGAGCCGAGCTTCAGGAAGGTGGAGCCATTGAAGTAAGCTTCTCGGGGATGTTCATCGTAGCTTTTGTGTCTAACGTCTTGCGGCGCTTCGTCCGTGACCACTAATAAGCTAGTCAGTACTGAAACAGAATTCTCTTTGTAAGTCCCATCTCGCGGCACTATTTTGTTGTGGCGAAAGGGGCAAGTGTAAACTTGTTCAAAGCCTTTAAAATTGCAATAGACAATTTTGCAGTACAATCAGGACGAACCGGTGCTCTGTCTTCGACCAAACAATCATCCCAGGCGGAGACTAGAATTACCTATTCAAACGAATCAGAATAATGGACCATTTGATTTTTAACACGTTGCTGGTTATACTGCCTGAACCTCGTTGCAGGCATAAGCTTCGAGGGGAGTAAAACTCTGTGGTTTTTAAAGCCACTGTATCGCGAGTAATTGTCCAGGGCGGAGGTTTCAACGATCGTAAAGTTTAGCCGAAAGTGGGAAAAATGGGAGCCAGTAATCGACGAGGTACGTGTCTGTCCCAATTCGTGTTATCAACACTGGCTGCAACTTCGGTGAGATAGTGTGCAGCGAGCGCGTTTGCGTCCCCATTTACTGGGATCAATGTGCGTCGAAAGATATTGCTCGTACGTCCATCCAAATGATAAAATGCCCCGAAATTTGTAGAGCTACTGATAGGCAACCAATTATCCAAATAATCGCTCGTGTTTCCTCGATGTGTAATTTAATGGACAGCACCGGGCGAATGTAACCGAGCAAACAGTTCCCTCTGCTTGTTGATTGCGATACTTTTATCACTCACAGTTTTGTTTATTATTTCCAAACACCCAGTTTGTATTAAAATTTGTTAAAGTTACTGCAATTTATTCACCATCCCGTCCTCTATAAACTATTCGATTAATTTAATGTTAATTCATTGAATCGTTTAAGTCCGAATGCACATGTCCGGCACTGTACACGTTATCGATACGCGTTCTCTATCCACTTACGTTTCAATTATTCACGAACCATAGCTCTTGGCCTCTCGCTACACATACCGACAGACTTTAGCAATATTAGGTCGTTATGTAAATAATGCAGCTTCGCCTAGAACCGTGCAATAAAGCAGAGAAACTAGACATGTTGCATCAGGAGCTGACGAGTGCACTTGGTACATTTTGTTCATACGTAGAATCACGAATCTAGAAACATGCGCCGGGGTCGTAATTGTCCGAGCGATTTCTTCCCACCTTTGTTATTCCGAGGGCAATGGACGGTTTCAGTGCTCCTCGAGGTAGTAATATTTTCTAGAATCTGCTGTGATAAGTAGGTACGTACTCTTCGTCATTCGCTAACAGTTGCTTACTTTCGCTTAGGTCGCTCAGCAAAGAGTGACCCCAAAACGAGGCCTTTTTTAGCCCCTTTTTGGTCCCACGATCGCAGGTGTCAGAATTAGCCACGAAAGTCAAAATTTAACAAAATTGCGCGCATTCGAACTTCAAGTTTCGAAATTTTCCATTCTTACTTGCAGTTCGAATGCGCGCAATTTTGTTAAATTTTTACTTTCGTGGCTGATTCTGACACCTCCGATAGCGGTACTCATAATGATTAAGAATCAGAATATTCGAAATAAATATATTGTTTGTAATATTAAATAAATATTTTTTTTATATTTGGACAAAATATTTTTTCCATAATATAAAATGAATATTTCCCGAACATTCAGAAAAAATATTTTGTTTCTAATATTAAATATTTTATTTATATTTGGACAAAATATTGTTTCCATAATATAAAATGAATATTTCCCGAACATTCAGAAAAAAAATATATTTTGTTTCTAATATTAAATAAATATTTTATTTATATTTGGACAAATTATTGTTTCCATAATATAAAATGAATATTTCCCGAACATTCAGAAAAAAAATATATTTTGTTTCTAATATTAAATAAATATTTTATTTATATTTGGACAAATGTTTGTTTCCATAATATAAAATGAATATTTCCCGAACATTCAGAAAAAAAATATATTTTGTTTCTAATATTAAATAAATATTTTATTTATATTTGGACAAAAATATTTTTTTCTAATATAAAACGAATATTTCCAGTATATTTGGAAAAAAATATTTGGTCCTTAATCTAGAATAAATATTGTATGTATATTTAAATATTAAAAACAGATTCAACCTCTTTTTAACCCTTAACTGGTATCTTTGGGGTCGCTCATGACCCCAGGCACGCAAAGTTCGCTGCAAAATTTTTGCTTGTCTAAGCTTGTAAACTGTTTTTCTAATTAATTTTATAATAATAGTTTAACTTTCTACGCTTCTATTATTTTACACATTACCTAAGAACAAAATATTCATAGAGGTTGATTCAGGGTCGACTTTACAAATTTCTGTGTCCTTTTTTATTTCGGGTCTGCCACGAAAGTCAAAATTTAACAAAATTGCGCGCATTCGAACTTCAAGTTTCGAAATTTTCCATTCTTACTTGCAGTTCGAATGCGCGCAATTTTGTTAAATTTTTACTTTCGTGGCTAATTCTGACATCTCCGATAGCGGTACTCATAATGATTAAGAATCAGTTTGGGTTTTTTGTTTCAGATGAGTCTGCGAGCTGAAATCCCTCCCGCCGTCTTTTCAAAGGCGCGATTTTTAACTCCAGATAACATTGAATAAAACACAATTGAAAGTGTATGTAAAAATTGTTCCGTATACGTTACAAGTAGCTTAATAAATGAAAAAAAGTTTGACATTGTTATTTATTGTATTCGCTCAGAAAAAAAGCCTGAATGTTGCCGAATTTTGCGGCGTGATTACCAGAATGACCCCTTAAGGGTACTACACTAATAAACAGTTGTTCCTGTCTAAAATGAAGCATTTCTGTTTCAATTAATTACAAAGGAACAAGTTGAATCCGAGACTTGTTCTTTGGCGTGAAGTTTATTAACATCGTAAGATTTAAAAAACACGTTTGTTTAGTCAAAAGTATGCATTATACATATATGACCATACAGATGGATCATTAAAGATGTATTTTAAAAATATTTTTTTCTTTTGCAGTGGTAACTCAGAAACAGAGGTTCCAATCGATTCAAATCAAATTGGACTTTATGAAATGAATCTAAGACCCCATCTTTTGGGGCTTGGGGGAGGGTAAAACCTCGTCGATTGGGGTTTTATTTTCTTTTCATAAAGAACAAGAGTTTTCGTTAACTTCAATTTAGGTCTGGTCCGAAATTATACATTTATGATGTCAATAAACTTCAAAGAACAAGTCTCGGTTTCAATTTGTTTCTTTGTAATTAATTGAAACAGAAATGCTTTATTTTAGACAGCAACGACTGCCTGGTACCCTTAAGAATTTGCTTAAGGTCGTTGTCAATTTACACTTCAATTATGCACTATCGATTAAAATTCTAAAATCACTATGACAAAAATACTCCTAAGTAGGTACTTGTATATCAATAAAACTTTACTTTCCCATTTGAAGTTTCGATAAATCATGTTTTACTTAATTCGAGGTCGTGTTTGGAACAGAACGGTTGATATTCACGATATAAGCTCGCGATTCGATTAGGGTAAATGCAGCAATAAATGAACACTTTAGGGTAACGAATGAGCACTATTATAAAATTATTTTTGCAGCGCGGTTGATTGCATGTGCTGCAAAACTTGTTTGGATATGAAGCAAGAAATTGAAAGAAGTCTCGAATTAATTAGTTGCTTATTTTAATAACTTATTTTACTCATTTTAATATAAAATGTCCATTCACTGGTACGTGTTCGTTTACTGGTACATCCACCCTACCACCCCTTCTAGAATGAAACATGAAAGGTATGATTCGATTGATTGCCCGCGTTGTAAAGAAAATATCAATGACTTTTCATCAATTTGTCGCCTTCGAGAGCTCGTGGGGAATAGCTCTTGAAATCAATAGATAAGTTGTAATGTTTATGGTTATTATATCCTTTTGGTTTTCTCTTAAAGATAATACATTTTCGTTGGTCCGAAGCTTCATAAATAAACATTATTAATAAAATTCTGTTTTATTTCATTAGAAAATGAAATATCTCATCGAAAGGCAACTCTTATATCTTAGTAACAACTTACCCCAATGCGATAACAACTTGCCCCATATAGGGGCAAGAAGTTCCGCTCCGATCAGCCACAAATAAATTACTTTCTATGGAAAACCTCTTACAATATATTAAACACAAGCTTAAAATCAGAAAATATAATAAATTTAACAAGAAATTAGTCTAATAGCGAACAGAACAACTACATTATTTTCCAGTCATTTTTTATGTTTTATCGAAATCGAAACTTTTAGCCCCGGTCTCCCCTACTTCGAAGTTGACATTTGCAGCGATGACCACGACGTTCCTGATTCGATTAAATTTGAAAGTCCCGGCTTCTCTTAATTCAAAGCGATTCCAAACTGTTGGCCTGCAGTTATATCGGAGC
Source organism: Andrena cerasifolii (assembly GCF_050908995.1). Classification (NCBI taxonomy): domain Eukaryota; kingdom Metazoa; phylum Arthropoda; class Insecta; order Hymenoptera; family Andrenidae; genus Andrena; species Andrena cerasifolii. The sequence continues at coordinate 3,967,503 of NC_135125.1, read as the reverse complement.
AGAATGATTGCACGATTTATAGAATGGCTTAATATAACGCGTGTGCTAGAAATGTAAGCACATTCGTGACTTTTGAGGTGGCTGATGAAGTCCAGTGCATCCCCTGCGGGATCGATGGTGACCAATAAATAATGCATGAGATGCATCTGCACGCCCGCGTAAAGCTGTATGGCCAGCAGAGGCTGTCGCTTAGTGCGGTCATCACGGTTATGCGTCGATAGAAATCCCACAAAATCGTGCGATATAAATTCTTTATATTTATCAGCTTAAGAATACCTAATCGTCGCACGATTGCGAACATAAATATTTGTTACGAAACAACTGTAATAATTTATTATTGTTAAGATGAATGGATAAGAAAATCGTTCAATAGTGATTAAAAATTAAGTGGTATGTAGGTAGCGATGGGACTGATACCGTGTCGATACATATCGGTGCCGTTCTACAAATTTCAATCTGGTGTTGATACGTATCAAAGTCAGAGGTATCAAAAGGAATCGATGCTTCTTTGATACTTACATGTGCGAATTTATCGATACCTGTTTGATATCTACACAAAAGTATCGACACCTATTTGATACCTGTACGAGAATATCGATACCTGTTTGATACCTACACACGTAATTATCGAGATCTATTTGATAGCTACTTGAAAATGTCGATCTATTTGATATCTACTTGAAAATATGTATGTAATACCTGCTTCATGCTTGTACGAAAGTATCGGTTGCGATTTGCAATTTAGTACTTCAAGAAAATATTATTTATTACCAATCATGATTTGATAATATAACAATTAAGTAGGAGTAGGAATCAGTGTCATGAACTACCTATGTAATTGAATTTTTATTAATAAATAAATTATGTACATTATTCCTTAAGGGGATATTCTAGTCTAGGCACTCGTTTTTGAATGTGATATTTGGAAATTAATTCTAGAAAACCTATCGCACCTACGGGGCAGGATTTTTGCACACATATTTAGTAGTGTTTGAACTATCAACACAATTTTTTGGAAGGCATTATATTGAAATTTGTACAAGTTACACGCCGAAGCGCAGGTGATGTCATCAAAAACCGGCCCCAGCTAAGTGAAGTACTAAATTGGCCTGTTTTCATATTTAGGGGGCGAAACCACCCATATAACTGTGAAGGGTGGTTTCGCCCACTAAATATGAAAACAGGCAAAATGAAAAGACACGTATTTCTTATTTTTCGGTCCTCTAAAACATATCCAAAATTCAAAGCAATCGGAGGCGGGCACTAACTATTCTTATGAACTTTGGGGTGTGGTTTCATCCCCTAAATATTAAAACGGGTCGAAATAAAAGGACACGTATTTCTTATTTTTTTGGTCCTCTAAAACATATCCAAAAACCAAAGCAATCGGAGGCGGGCACCAACTATTCTTATGAACTTTGAGGGGTGGGTTCGCCCCCTAAATATTAAAACGGGTCGAAATAAAAGACCAGTATTTCTTATTTTTCGGTCCTCTAAAACATATTCAAAATTCAAAGCAATCGGAGGCGGGCACTAACTATTCTTATGAACTTTGAGGGGTGGTTTCGCCCCCTAAATATTAAAATGGATCGAAATAAAAACACACGTATTTCTTATTTTTCGGTCCTCTAAAACATATCCAAAATTCAAAGCAATCGGAGGCGGGCACTAACTATTCTTATGAATTTTGAGGGGTGGTTTCGCCCCCTAAATATTAAAACGGGTCGAAATAAAAAGACACGTATTTCTTATTTTTCGGTCTTCTAAAACATATCCAAAATTCAAAGCAATCGGAGGCGGGCACTAACTATTCTTATGAACTTTGAGGGGTGGTTTCGCCCCCTAAATATTAAAATGGATCGAAATAAAAACACACGTATTTCTTATTTTTCGGTCCTCTAAAACATATCCAAAATTCAAAGCAATCGGAGGCGGGCACTAACTATTCTTATGAATTTTGAGGGGTGGTTTCGCCCCCTAAATATTAAAACGGGTCGAAATAAAAAGACACGTATTTCTTATTTTTCGGTCCTCTAGAGCATATCCAAAATTCAAAGCAATCGGAGGCGGGCACCAACTATTCTTATGAACTTTGAGGGGTGGTTTCGCCCCCTAAATATTAAAACGGGTCGAAATAAAAAAACACGTATTTCTTATTTTTCGGTCCTCTAAAACATACCCAAAAACCAAAGCAATCGGAATAGAACACCTAAAAATCTTGTGACTTTGGGGGTTGGTTTCACCCCCTAAATATGAAAACGGGCCGCTATAAAAAAAACACGTATATCTTATTTTTCGGTCCTCTAAAACATATCCAAAATTCAAAGCAATCGAAGGCGGACACCTGGGAACCTCTCCTTGTTAGTATTTACACGTGGCAACATCTGTGGCACTGAAGTGTAGGTGTATGTGTATACGGAAATCTTAGGTCCCTTGGTTTTGCTTTTTCCACTGTGTTGCCAGACGAGATAAATGTGTCATACGTAAATCCGGTACGAGCAAGCGGAATACAAGTGGTGGCATTATTATTCGATAGAGTGATGTCGCGTCTCCAGCCTTGTCTACCTACAGTCTGAAATAATTCAATGCGTCTATTCTCAGAGTGTGTGCCGCAAAAAATTGGATACAAACAACAAAAACTGTGTGCTATAAGGTCCCCATAAAAAAGGCGCGGCATCACAAGTGATTATTTATTTGATAATATTGGAATAAAAATAAATTGTAAGAAGACTTCCAGGAAAGGTAAAAGCGAGGTGCATCACGTTTATGAGGAAACGATAAATGATTCATAAGGAATATCGAGCGATGGGGGTTTATACCGTGACTAATTAGACATCCTGCAACACCGTCGCTGTAGTTCAAAAAAGGGATAAAAAGTTAACAAGGATGGTCAGAGGTGTTTGAGTCATGAGAGATGAGATAACCTGATAACAAAGTGGATCTTGACTCAAGTTAGATGTGAAACCGGTTCTTACGTTACTCTTTGTATAAATATGATGATGGAATTACTTCCTACTACAAAAGTATCTTGTCGCTGCTATTTCGCGTTCTAATAACACTTCTAACAGTTCTAATGATATATTCGAGACGAACTTTTTCTTTCTATTTATCGTCCTTTAATTTAGATTTTCTCATAGATCGTCGTCAATTTTTCGATCACGTAAAATAAAATGTTTTATTTCAGTGCAATGAAAAATTACTGTTTAGATGAAAATCGTGATTTCGTGGGTTGGAAATGAAGTATTTTTAATTTTGAAAATGAGGAAGCTATAACGTAAAATTCAAATGGATTAGAGAAAATTTTCCCAGTATCGATGTGCCTCGTACTAAAGTCATTAACGTGCCTATATAAACCCTAATGGCAATTATCATCTTTGGACAAGGGGATTATATATATTACGTGAAATTGAATTATAAAGTACATAATTCTGCAGAAATGTATGAAACGGTGTATTCTTGTGAGAATGGGGTGTGAAGCTAATACAGCTGACTTTTTATGTTTTAGAAATAAATTATTATAGCAGAATGGATGCAAAAATTTTAATTCACTACGAGTGTTCATGTATTTTTATGTATCCTACTTTTTTTAGATACAGTTAATTTTGTAAATGTATAGTATTCAGGCATTTGTGTGAAAGTTTGTAGTATCCACATGCAGAGTTGGGCATTATTCGACTAAATTGTTCTTCGACTAATCTTCGAATACAAATTTCGAATACAGTGAAGTTATTCGAGAATAACGAATAAATGTTTAGTCGAATTTTAAGGGTCTCATATTCGGAAACAATAACATGATAACTATTAAGTAGCTTCCATGTTAAGTTTTCATTATTTAATGCTATACAATTAGCAAGCCTTAATCTCCATTGCATGCACTATACAACAGTATTTATGAAAATGATTATACACTTGCCAACCATTTCAAAAACTTTCTGCAACGCGTTTTACAGATGTGTGCTTGCTTGTATAATAAATTGATTTAGATGCCACCGGGTGGGAAAACAACAAATATTCGAGATAAGTTGGGGCCTCGTATTAGACAACTTTACCCTACTTAACTACGACAAGATTCGTTGAGCTCTTTAGGCACTAATATCAGTAATCACTACTTAAATAATTGTCACAAGTAGTATAGTAAAGAGAGTTCTAACCCAAATTTGAGTTTTGCGTTGAATACACGTTCAGAGTGGTACGATAGACGTTCAATACAAGTTCAGAGTGGTACGATAGACGTTCAATACACCAATGGCGCCAGTCAAAAGTAGTATGGTGTGTTGAACGTATATCGCACCAGTTTGAACGTGTATTAAACGTCTATCGTGCCAGTCTGAACGTGTAACAAACATCTATGGTACCACTCTGAACTGTATTTGAACGTCTATCGTACCACTCTGAACGTGTATTAAACAGATAGATGTATTCCAAAATACAATTATAATAAGTGGTATAGCTAGGCCGGTTCTACGCCAGATTTGAGTGTTGAGGGAGGAGCAAATCCAAATTTCGATTTGAAATTTTTCGAAATTATCTATCAAACGTCTATCTGTTCCATACACGTTCAGAGTGGTACGACAGACGTTCACTACACGTTCAGAGTGGTACGATAGACCTTCAATACACGTTCAATGTGGTACGATAGACGTTCAATACACCTATGGCACTCTGAACGTGTATTGAACGTCTATCGTACCACTCTGAACGTGTATTGAACGTCTATCGTACCACTCTGAACGTGTATTGAACGTCTACCGTACCACTCTGAAAGTGTATTAAACAGATAGAAGTATTGCAAAATACAATTATAATAAGTGGTATAGCTAGGCCGGTTCTACGCCACATTTGAGTGTTGAGGGAGGAGCAAATCCAAATTTCGATTTGAAATTTTTCGAAATTATCTATCAAACGTCTATCTGTTCCATACACGTTCAGAGTGGTACGATAGACGTTCACTACACGTTCAGAGTGGTACGATAGACCTTCAATACACGTTCAATGTGGTACGATAGACGTTCAATACACCTATGGCACTCTGAACGTGTATTGAACGTCTATCGTACCACTCTGAACGTGTATTGAACGTCTATCGTACCACTCTGAACGTGTATTGAACGTCTACCGTACCACTCTGAAAGTGTATTAAACAGATAGATGTATTGCAAAATACAATTATAATAAGTGGTATAGCTAGGCCGGTTCTACGCCACATTTGAGTGTTGAGGGAGGAGCAAATCCAAATTTCGATTTGAAATTTTTCGAAATTATCTATCAAACGTCTATCTGTTCAATACACGTTCAGAGTGGTACGATAGACGTTCAATACACTTTCAGAGTGGTACGATAGACCTTCAATACACGTTCAAAGTGGTACGATAGACGTTCAATACACCTATGGCACTCTGAACGTGTATTGAACGTCTATCGTACCACTCTGAACGTGTATTGAACGTCTATCGTGCCACTCTGAACGTGTATTGAACGTCTATCGTACCACTCTGAACGTGTATTGAACGTCTATCGTACCACTCTGAACGTGTATCGAACGCCAAACTCAAATTTGGGTTACAACTCTCTTTACTATACTACTGTCACAATTAAGTTCCATAATAATCAGAATTTTCTAGTGAAAGAAACGTACATATCCTAAAGTAAAAACGAAGCTAAAGAAAATACGCGTCGTTAACTAAACCGTTAAAAGTATGGTAATACATAGTTCATTTGTTCAAGGTGACGGTATTAAGATGCACTCGTTATGTGTTTTTTAATGGTGACATAATCTTTTAAAATCCTTAATTAATAATTACATCAGTTATCTTTTTGCGACGTTATTACTTGCAAGTATGTAGCATAAAAATTCTTTAAAACGCGTTTTGCACCGTTGCATCGTTATACAATTAATGTAAGAAACCAGTTGCAGGCAAAAAAAGGCGCAGGATATAGCCACAGATTAAATTATAACTGAATTATTCGTGCTCGAGTCTAAGGAAGCAGCGTGAAGGTATTCTTAATTAAGATTCGTATCGTGTTGGGTCCTAGAGTTTTTCTATAATACTCTTACATGAGCGCACGCGACACGTTCGAGGATGAAGGCATGGCAGGAACTCAGGAGTTCGTGTGTCCGGCATGTAAAATACGCGTACAAAAGACAGCAGAACTTTGCGTGTGTAGAACGTGGAGCAGAGCTCGGGATGTACCGCAATATGGACAATTGCAATTAAAACTGACGACCACAAGGAATATTAAATCGCCAGGAGCATAACATTTCATGCATTCGGTCTAATTGCAATAAGTATTGGTAGGTGGAACTTTTAAAAGTAACAAGACAATAGATGCAAAACACTAACAATTTTTATGTTATTATATTTTACTGGAAAAGTACAGGGAAACATACAGGGTGCTAAAAAGGCGTGGAACACTTTTTCAGAATTAATTGTATGCGTTAAAGTGATGAAAAAATTGACGCAACATTTTGTTCTTATTGTTAGTTACGTTTAAATGACTACAAACACAACGCAGTTCGAACTGTCCAGTTCTACTTTTCAGGAATTCCATACGAATTCTGTCGTATTTGGACTTAATCTCATGCGGAAAACCTCGCCGATTTATCGGTAATATTTTCATGAAAACTTATAAGAAATTTAGACACGCAGGTTTATTGCTCTCAAAGCAAGGACGAGTAAGCAAAATATTGGTAGGGGATAGTTCTCCCGCTTTGAACAAGGGAATGACAGCATGCATTCAGGTGGGACATACACAGTGCTGGATTAACCAACAAACAAAATAAACACGCGCTTAGGGCATCAAGAGAGAAAAGGGGGCACCATAGAAATTTTCTGAATTTTAAAATCTAACTTTTGTTGGAAACACTTTTTAGTGAAATTATCGGAAGTGCCTAAGAAATCGAACATTGCGTTGAAGTGATCACCCTGTATAAGGGGGCCTCAAAATCTTTTAAGTGCTTAGGGCCTCTAAAGGTCTTAAGGGGTTATACCTAGTCAGGCGGCCGAAAAGAGGCGAATCTTTGTGAATTTTTTTTGAAGAAGCGGAAGCATATATTTTTACAAAACTTTTTGCACTTAAAAGAGCAACATTTAAAGAACATTTGGTATTTTTTTCGTGGAAAAATATTTAAGTTTATAATAAAATAACAAGCGACATCCAAGAAGCCTTTTTCAAAATTTGGTTTTGCGGTGAGCACTGCCATTCGGAAGCAGATTATCTAAAATCAAAGAACAAACAAAATTTCGTTAGTACATTAATGTATCTTCCGATTGACGGTGAGAATTTTCCGAAATATTAATTTAAAACAAAATGGCGGCTATTTAAAGTTGAAATCGTGCAAAAATCACGCGAAACAAATCAGGATTTCAACTTTAAATAGCCGCCATTTTGTTTTAAATTAATATTTTGGAAAATGCCCTCCGCCAATCTGAGGATACATTAATATACTAACGAAATCTATTATGTTTTTTGATTTTCGATAATCTAGTTCCGAATGGCAGTGCTCACCGCAAAACTAAATTTTTAAAAAGGCTTCTTGGATGTCGGTTGTTATTTTATTATAAACTTAAATATTTTTCTACGAAAAAATTACCAAATGTTCTTTAAATGTTGCTCCTTTAAGTGCAAAAAGTTCTGTCAGAATATACGCTTCCGCTTTTTCAAAAAAAATTCACAAACATTCGCCTCTTTTCGGCCGCCTGACAAGGTATCACCCCTTAATTCGGCTCTGGACATATACGTAGATATGTCAAAAAGACCAATTTTTTTTACATATTTTCGGTGTTTGATATGTGGAGAATATTTTCCCATAATTCGCAGTGTTGCCATACGTTGATTAGAACTTCAAATGCATTCTTCTCGAAACCAGGTTTTCAACCACGGTACTCACGATTACCTACTCAAAAACTACTCAACCGATTTACTTCCAATTTTCATGGCTATATGGTACGCTATTAAGCCGGGAATCCACCGGGAAGCTAAGCAAAGCTAAGCTAAGCTATGCTGTGCGATGCTAAGCTATGCGATGCTAGGTTTTAACGTAGCTATTGGTTGACACGGTGCCATAAGAATGTATTGAAGCTAATTTTTTTAAAACGTAGCATGGCATAGCATAGCATCGCAGAGGGGGCGGATTTTTTATTTGATTCATAATTTTTTTATTTCACAAATAGGCAAGATTTCATCTCCGAAAATTGAACGTTTTATTAGAGTGCTGTCATTTCTTTAAAAATTAACTTTTTTTAAATCGGCCACATCAGCAATAGCGTTTGTTAATATATTATAAGAAACTAATTTGCTTTTTGCTTTCGTGTAAAATCTGTTTAATTAGGAGTGAGTACCGGAAATCACTACAGCGCATGACGCATTCGGAACTAGCCCCTATAAGTACCTGCACCTATTATACGCCTACTATTTTTGCATACAAAAATGAAGTGCGCTAGCGAAAGATGTGGCATAATTCAATAAAAAAATTGCGCGTGCAATAATGTTAATACTTTGTTAAAAAAAATTCTAAAAGAACGTCACTTTGTTGGTCTCTCTAGGTGTGATTTCGTTAAGAGCACGGGTCGTCCGTTCCGTTAAGAGCACATTTCTATCGCTCCAGCTTGTTCTGTAGTCGCCGCGGCGGGTACGGTAGGCTGAGAATGGGCGAGAGGGCACGCGACAGCGACAAGTCATTCGTTCGAGATAACAGCGGCATCGGGTTACTGAAAGAAGACGGCAAAGACGAAAGGCGAGCCGAATAGCATGTCGTTTCGTTAAGAGACCGCCTTGTTCCCCGAGGGGCGTCCCCTTACAACGGGGCACCACTATAGAACCTACACTGCGTTCCACATTAGAGCGTACTCGTTTCGCGCAGGGATACACTGTTGAGTGGTAGTAAACCGGCAGGGAAAGTGCTACGACCAATCGCGTGTGTCAGATCCGTGGGAGCTGCGCAGATCGGTCGCAAATCGGTAGGGGCGTTGGTGCGCTCTTATGTGGAACGCAGTGTAATTGATATCAGATCCTTTGCAACACGTAAATTAATATTATTTTTGAAAAGTGAAAGTGCTGTGTATGCAGTAGCGCGCTATATAATCTAGGGGGGAGCCGAGTTGAACGGGTAAAAATATTTTTAATGCGAATTCAATAGGTGACTATAAAAAATTATTTAAATAATAAAATTCAGTTCTCTTTTCTTTTTGCAGATCTCTTAAATTACATCTGTCGTGGTTACATTAATCTCCTTTTTCCTTTTTCTTTGAGGGGTGTCAGGCCCCTCCCCCCCCCTCCCTACTTGCAACGGGAGTATTTATATTACAATTTTAAATCAGTAAGGAAAAGTTACTTTAGGGTATCGAGAACTTATTTTCTTCACTATGCATGTCTATTGTGTATCTACACTGCTAGGATATGGACGTGTGTATTCGAAATGTCATTCTTCATCATATATCCAAAATTTGTGTTAATATCTATCATATGTTTTGAGATATTTAACGTGTCACAATCACCCCCGGTCTACCCTACCTTCTGTTTGCTATAAATTGTAAATAAAAAATACTACTTGTCGACATATTTTACATATTCGTGGCGATCGTAAGGTTAGTGTAGGTATTCAGGCATATTTTGAAAATATCAGTGTGTATGTATTTGCACTTTTGCAATGAATATCCCAAACTATCTTATATCCTTACTAGTATTTAAGTTTTTCTTCGCCAGGCATTCCAATCCTACAGAATAAAGCGCCACAGGTGAGCATAGTTTTTCTTGGAAATCACCATCATAACAGGATCCCTCCTCTTTTCTCAACCCCAGCTTAGGACCGACTAAGGCAGAGTTATGCCCGAATGGTATTAAAAAAAAAAGCTAAGGTCAAATCCGATTGTAGCAGCGTTACAAACCCCCGGGAAATAATTTTCCCCGTGAAATACCGCTTTTATAAGTTTCAGGTATTTTTCTAGTACCTGCAGCAGGTACCTGCAGAGCCGCCCTTAGCACCGGGCAGGCGAGGCCCTTGCCCCGGGCCCCGCGCTTAGGGACTTCATTTTCTAAAAATTAAATGAATTAATTAGTAATTTAGTTATTTTTGGATTGTTATATTTTTTCCCCTTTTCAAATCTTAGAGAGAGAAAATTGATTAGAGTTAGAATGATGTTTTTAATATTGATATCTATTTTTTGTGAGGGGTTTCTTATGAATTTAATTTATAGGGAATATTTTTTTATACTGATGAATTTTTATAAAATTTTAATTTTAAAGATGTATTTATATGGATTATTTTGGGGTTATTTATTTTATTTGAGTAGAATAGCTGATTTTTTAAATTTGATTTATTTTTTACTTCTATATATTTTTTAAATATTTTTTTTCAAATTTTCTTATAATTGTCAAGGTATCAATTTTTCTAAAATAGATTTTCGACAAGCCTAAGTGGCGCACGAAGTAGAGACGTAAGGTTATCTGTTTTCAATTAGATGTTTTCAATAATATTGACTGTTGCCCCGGGCCCCGCACTTAGGGACTGTATTTTCTAAAAATTAAATGAATTAATTAGTAATTTGGTTATTTTTGGATTGTTATATTTGTTCCCCTTTTTCAAATCTTAGAGAGAGAAAATAGATTAGAGCTAGAATGATGTTTTTAATATTGATATCTATTTTTTGTGGTTTTTTTTTATGAATTTAATTTATAGGAAATATTTTTTTATACTGATGAATTTTGATAAAATTTTAATTTTAAAGATGTATTTATATGGATTATTTTTGGGTTATTTATTTTATTTGAGTAGAATAGCTGATTTTTTAAATTTGATTTATTTTTTGCTTCTATATATTTTTTAAATATTTTATTTCTTCAAATTTTCTTATAATTATCAAGGTATCAATTTTTCTAAAACAGATTTTCGACAAGCCTAAGTGGCGCACGAAGTAGAGACGTAAGGTTATCTGTTTTCACTTAGATGTTTTCAATAATATTAACTATTGCCCCGGGCCCCGCAAACTCTAAGGGCGGCTCTGGGTACCTGCCTCATCTTGGGTGGCCACAGGTACTACCCATTTTCGAATGTTCCAGCCTTTGGAAATTTTACAGCGTCTTTGGATGTTCGGGAAACTTCGTGCTGAATTCGAACCTTTTAGGTCATCGAGAAGTACGGAAAGAAGCCCCTGGACAGATTTTGCTAACAAACGAGCACACACCTTAACCCTTCGTTGACACTCTGGGTGCGAGCCACCCATAAGCTGATTTTGACCGTCTGTATCTTTTCCAAAACGTAGAATATCGAATTAGTGGCAGCACCTAGTGTCAGATCGGAAAGTTTACTACACTTTAGTGCTATTACTCAAACGTGGCAAGTGTCAATTGCTGTCCTAGGGTCGTAGGTAGCAGGTTATGGGTGTGAACCACCCAATGTGTGTTAAAGACGTCAGTTTCGAGCGAAGAAAAAAGTATTGTGCTCTCAGCTGTTTTCCCTCGTATTTATCGTAAGTGTACCTTAGAATGATAGTAATTATGTATTACATTAATTGCGCCTTATGTATTACAATACACAGCACCGTGGCTTATAATTTGCGCCCCCGAACAGTCGTACAAGCTATGGTGCAAAACAATGAGGAAGAGGAAAATCTATAAATTTCATCATAATTTCTGAGAAAAATACAATACATAAAAACTTTCTATTACTTCTTGAACAGAAATAAAACGTTTATATGAAAATCTCTATTTTTTCAATTACCAAAATAGTCCACCTTCAATATGCAAAATAAATACGTACTTTCCAAAACCGACTTACAAACAATTTTCTCTCTCAAAATATTATATCTAAACAACAACTCTGTAGATTTGTAGCTTGTAATATTGAAAGTTGTGTGAGTTACAATTTTTTGAAGATTTCCTTCGTTTTTCTGGACACATGGTAACCTAGAATTTTTTTACGAAAACTGTGAGAAACTTTCAATCAAACAACTATTGGAATACGTTCTAGAGACCTTGAAATTGACCCACGATTTTTTTCATAACGATTGGATTCTTTAGATAGGAATGGCAGTCGTTCAAAAATTGTTGTGGGTGCGAGGTACCCAGTGTGTGAAAGTTGATCGAAAAAGTTGGTATATCAACGAAGGGTTAAGCGTCTTATTATAAATGACTCTCAGTAGATTTTTTTAAAAAAATGTGAGACGCTTTTCAGAATTTTTAAAAATTAATTTAGGAGATTCCTTAACTATTATTACTAATATATCGCATGAATAGAAGTGGTTTATGGAAGCTCGCATTAAGATGTAGGGAGCAACGCAAAGCCCAGCCGGAAGTTTCTGCCCCTTTTCTCCTCTGAATCGACGAGACGTAACGACGAATATGGTGACGAGTCTCTCGTTTGGAGGCTCACGGCTCAGCGATGAGTCGATAGAAAGACGTTCTGCCCGCGGACTGCGCCAGGCATTGAAATCTCCGAGTAAAGAAGCGGTGCAAGATTTCTCAGCAGTTACGTCGAGTATTCCTCGCGTTCCCGGAACTCAATGATTTCCACTGTGGCTAAACTAATGAAAATAAGGAGAACAACTGAGAAAAGGATTCAAGCAAATTATATTGACCACAAGCGACAATGGTCCTTAAGCTTTCTATGAAATAAAATTGTTTACTTAGATTGTTATTAAATTCGAATAATGCTGTTACGTTTATATAAAACGGCGTCGTATTTTCTTTCCTATATTATGTTGCCATTAGTGTTCCTTCTCGAGAATTTCTCGAGAAATTTTATAATTGCTAATTTCTTATTTCTCGAGAAATACTATAATTTCTCGAGAAACTTAAGTCTAGGAAAAATATTATAAATCTCATTTATTTTCGTAAATGAATGTATTACAATTTATAATACATCTTATTAATAACATTAGAACCTATATGAAGTCCAATAGAAAATCACTTAAATTCTTATTTACAAATTTAGAAAAATTGTATACTGAATTAAGTACCTGATGAGTTTCTTGTGGCTATTAAGGAAGAAATATTGAAAAGAGGAGATAAGACTATTGTACCCCGTATAAAATTTTTGCACGATCCAGAATTCTTCCAAAAGGGACAAAAGACGCATTTTTTCATTTAGAAGATAGATATTTCTAAAACGTGAAAATATAACAGTAACAGATTTTGCCACAAAAAATAGATTCGCTGACGCTACATTAGACGCACTGTGCTATTTAAAAATAAATTTTAAAACCAAAAAGTAATGTTTCGCTTTGTACAAATTTTGTATTAAATAAATAAATCTACCAATTATATTTAATATCTATTTTTTCATTTACACAAGTTTTGTATAAATTAGACAGGAATAATCATTTAGTTAAAGTTTTCTTGTGTTTCTGATAAATATTATCAACATTATTCCAAAAATACAATTTTTCCAAAATTTTTTTCAATTTCTCGAGAATTCTCGAGAAATATGATGTCATTTCTGATTTCTCGAGAGACAAAAAATATCGAGAAATCAGGAACCCTAGTTGCCATGCAAAGTAATCCAAGGAATTACGTACTTATAATTGTAATGGGATTGCCCAGCTGCTTTCCTGCAGTTAATTTAATTTTGTTCCGTGTCAGAGGTCGGTAAAATCAAAGAAAGAAGAAAATGATAAGTGTGCATAGTGCATTAGAAAGGAGTTTACTGTTAGAAAGCATAACGGATCGGGCAGGTTGTGCAAAATTTCACGACTCGTTTGCTACGTCGATATTCAGAAGAATTCTCTCTTGTTAACAAGTAGCATATACTGTACAGTATATAAAAAGAAAAGGAAAGAATAGCAGGGAAATTATAATTCCTACATTTTTGATAGAATCTACAGTAAAATAGGGTATTCTACGATTAACAATTTTAATAATCCCTTAAAAAATAAGAAGCTTTCTCTCAGTAATTTCAAATCAATGAAAATATACTACATTCTTCTGCCACTGACAAAGAAACATCTCGAAGCCGGAACTTCAAAAAATTCTGAAACTTTGTAAATATGTAGGGAATTTCCTCCTGATTACAACGGAATTTTTGTTCGCTGCCCAGATTCACCCTAAGGGGGTGCAATCGACCCCTGAAAATCCGGTTATTTTCCGATTTTCTGTTATAACTCGTGAACTGTAAAATATTTTTTTTACCATATGCTAGATCTAATTAAAAGAAGTAATTTTTCTCCTGAAACTTTTCCCCTATCTCTTACAGTTCCCGAGTTATAACACAAAATCGGAAAACAGCCGAATTTTCAGGGGCTAATTTCACCCCCTTCGAGTGGATTTGGGCAGCAAACAAAAATTCCGTTGTAACCGGGAGGAAATCCCCTACATGTTCACAAAGTTTCAGAATTTTTTGAATTTTCTGGTTCGGGATCATCCCTTGTGAGAAGTGCCTAGTATTTAATTTTTGAGTGTCAGTTTTTCTATTTTATATCCACAATTTTATTTTAATCTGAACGTTTACAATGCATTGCCTCTTCATTACTATGTTTTCACTGGCAACGTGAAATAAGATGAATATAGCATCCCTATTCAACATTGAATTTTTAACACTGTATTCGATTTTGAATTATAAACTTGTCGCTAGGATTAATTCAAGTAATAACTATAATTAAATACAAATCGGGTGAATACAATCCGATAAACCGTATGTGTATGAACGTTAACACCGTATCTAATGTGTTCGATTTCTTCCACTGTTCATTTCATACATTTAGAACTAGAGTTATTAATCATATAGGGGAGACCGGGGCAAAGTGGGACGAAAAATGTTTGAAGTCGAATAAAATTTTTCCCTTTCAATAAAAATGTGTGAAGATAGATTTATAATATAATTTGAACATTACTATTGATAAATGACGAATATCAATACTTAAAATAAACTTAAAGTATATTAAAATTCAACTTGAAAAGAAAATGCAAAATCGACCACTTTACCCCAGATATGGGGTAAAGTGAGCTACTCTCTGGGGTAAAGTGAGCAGAAATTAAATACGTGTTTTAATGAAGCATATAATTATAAAATCAACTTTATTAGAACTTTTAAACTATTTAAACTATTTTTTTTTTAAATATAACCTAAACTCATTTTCTTCTGAAAATGTGTTATTAAAGGAACTTTGTTTACATGAACAGTCTGACATATTATAAATAAAACATATACATACATAATTTTTATTAAAATACGTACTTATAATATCTAAATAAATTTTTCAACAAAAACATATATTTTTCTATCTAAATTTTGTTTTCAAATGGGCTTCAATAATTTTTGGCAGACAGGTTTCACATAAAATTAACGGTGTTTTAATAAGATGCTTAACACACTCTTCATGAGCCCATAAATTGCACTCCTGGCATTGAATCCTTTGCAGCTCAGTTTACCCCCGGTCACTTTGCCCCGAATGTGTACTCAGTGGAAAATGAATTATTTAATAATGTTAGGATTAATGTTTTCTCAAACGCGTGTACATGTATGTTTATAAGCCTGTTATAAATACGCAGAAAAAGAATGGAGTTAAAATAACACATTTAAGACTCGTTTATCCAAAAAGCTAAATTGAAAAAAAACGAATTGGAAGTCTCTAAAACTTCATTTTTAATTTTATAAATGAATTTCCATTTTTCGATACCTGAATGTGCATAATTATCATTGTCGTATTACATACATTTATTACATCACCAAAATTTGTAAATATATTCTATTGTTAAAAAATAAATTAAGGAAGCTCATTTTACCCCGGGGTTCACTTTGCCCCGGTCTCCCCTATGTAACTAGCTGTTATTTCGTTTTACATTGGCTTTTATGTGCTCATCTCTATGTGACTTATTCTGCCTCCATATTGCGTGTTATGTATGTAATTTTCTAATCTGTGCTTCATTTCTCAGTGTATACACTACTGTATATTGATTTATCAAAGGGCTTCCGTTTAAATAAATAAATAATTCAGCTTGAAACATTTTCTCATGCTTCTAACAGTTCTATTATTTCCCTAGACTTAATACCAAGGGAAGCAATTATTTTTATTTTCTCACAATCATCTGGCTGTAAGTACATACATATATCATGCTTTTGTATAGCTGTAATTATTTTGGCCATATTTCAGAGGAGATGGTACAATTATGAGAGACAAGTTTCAATCCTACTTGCTGAAAGTTATGATACAAACTACTTATTTTATAGTACACTATACACTACTAAATGAGCCGTTTATTTTGAAAGTGGCGTAAGTCCATTTATGTTCGAATCGAGATATTGAAGGGTTGCGTTGGATTAAATTTAAAAATACGGGTAACAGATAACATACTAGTATAATGTTTTTGGGTTTCCAAGGGTGTCAACTCTATCATCCCAATTAGCATAATTAACATTATTTAAGAAATAATATGTGTTTGATGGCTATGAATGGACTTACGCCACTTTCAAAATCGATGAAATGACGTTTTCAAATCTTAAGAAACCACAAGTCCATAGGAGAAGTAAATTTCCCTTGAAATAAAAATAAATGTATACACTTTTATGTTATAAAATCAAAAAAATATTCAACTTTTATTCTTTGTTAAGTAATTTTTACATTAAAATTAATAATGTTTTATTAATTATTATTCAGTCTTCTCCAGTTTTTGTATGCGGGAGTGATTTAAAATAATTATGGTGTGCAGGTGGTATATAATATAATAAATCCATTAAGTCCTTATATGTATTTCAGATTGTGATTTGTCTCGTTTTTTTAAGTGAAATTTGAGATTAAATTGTTTATAACAAATTTATGCGCATTGATACTTAAACAGTTACCTTGATAATTAAACATAAAGCTGTGATCTCAAAAAGTTTCATTGCACAATATTTTCCATATCCATTTGAAACTCTCAAAATGGGACTTCCGCCACTCTCAAAATAAACTTTTTCATCACTTCATTAACCAGCATATTTTCGTTTTACAAAATTTTAATGATTTTAAATATATTAGTAACAATTTGCTTCAGAATGAAAAGATCACGTAAAAATGTAACTATTAAGATAGCTAACTCGATTTTTTTTGGAAAATGGACTTACGCCACTTTCAAAATAAACGGCTCAAATATTGCGAGTCGTTCGAACAAACTGTACGTGTCGTTAAGTAACTACACGAGTCTGTAATTAGCATTAGCGATTATCGTTCGCACTACAATATTCCCACACGATTAAACTTAATGGTTTTCGACCGTCACTAAACCGTTCCTCTTATCGTGAGTAGTTCGAATTTCCCTGTCAAAGGACATCAAGATGTTATTGATAATATCTCTACACAGTACGATATTTAAATCAGGCGTCGAAAGGGTTCTGGAAGTTTTCAATAGGTTCTATTTAAAGAATGGACTGTGGAACTTTTTTAAAAAAAATCATTCTCACATTATACGCTCTCATGAGAATCGATAAAGAAAAGTTGTTGAAAATAAAAGTTTCGGTTGGAATAGAATTTACAAAATATAAAAATAACAAATTATTTACAAAAATATTATTTAGGTATTATTCTTGACAAGTTCTCTTTTCTGTTCAATACTTCTTATGAAAATATTAATTACGTGTGTTATGATTTTCATACCCTTTATTAAATAAACAATGTGATATTATATTGTTAAATAAGACTAAGGTACCCAATAGTTTAGTACTTTTCTTTATCTCGTGAAAACTTTTTTAATAAATTTTAATTTTCTAATATAACTTGTTTCCATGGAACTTTTATTATACAGATTCTAAAATATCTGTTCCATGAGAACACTCTTTTAACTCGGCGGGAGGCGCTACTGGGTAAAATTTACTACAGAGGCGCCAGTGGCGAAAATATGAAGACTGTTCGAGTTTTTGTTACAATTTTTTAAAGAACTTTAATACAGATTTTAAGATATTTCATAAATTTTCATTGATTCTTAAAACACTGTACTTTAACATAAAAATTACAAAGTTAAAAAAAATATTCTAAAACCGTGTTTTTTTTCGTTTCAATTTTGGGTAATTTCGGTAGCGATAACCTGTGTTACAATATGAGGTGCGCCTCCCGCCGGATTAAAGAAGTCCCTAAGGGTAACATTTCTTACAATAAAAATTCCACAGGAGCAGAAATATTTTTTTAAATGAAACATAAGTTCTAACAGAATTTTTTTAAAAAAACGAGAGTTCCATAACTCTTTCGGTTCCTAATTTAAATTAACCTTTGCTGCTAGAATAAGCGTAATTACTTTCAACTCTATTTCTATCGTTTATTCGCAGCTCCATTACCTATTCTACATGCACACTATTTTTTAAAATGCCCTGTAATACAGCCAAGAAGCTATGCAAACACAATATACTATTGTAAAAAGTAATGCATTGAAAGAAAAAATACTACACACGGTATGCTGTTCTGAAAAGTGGTGCATTTGAAGCTAAACAACAATTAAGGTAAAGGCACCAGTAGTTAACCACTTTTCAGAAAAACGTGAAAAATAAGGTTTCTAGAAGCGACGATCCTTTGAAAAAAAGTGCAATTGACGTGTCACGACATCTACCGACTAGAATCTGAAACACTCAAGTGTGAAGTACATTATGAAGAGTTTTGGCGAACGTTTATTTTTACATCAAGGGAGGTAGTGTGTTCCTATATCGTTATTTCCTTAATGATTTTGTTAAGAACAAGTGTATGGTTCAGGTAAAAAAAATTCGTAGGTTATTAACTCTTTATGAATGAACTCTTCACTTGTTAAACTCTCATAATGTTCCAAAAATACGAGCACATTGCTGTCTATTTATTCAATTATCTAATAAACCGTACGGTAAATGTCCAATTTTTTTTTTAGAATTTTATAGGAATACTTAAGCTTTTCATTGCAACATTTTTTAGGACTTTCTCACTATTTTTAGGGACTGTAACATTTTATAGAAATTTTATCGCTTCTCCCATAACAGCCTGTGTATAAGAGCGCAACTTTGATTTCAATTTTTTCATAAACCCTGCTGTCAATCGACTTGAAATTTTAACACAATGCGGACTACACTTTGGACATTAGATCAAAACACTTTTCAAAGATTTCTCGTTATTTTTGCTCCGGTAGCGAACCTCCTTAAGGGGTTATGCCTGGTCAGCTTTCGAAAAAGAACGCGATTCTCGGGAATTTTTTGTGGAATATCTACTGTATATTTTTTCACAACTATTCGCTTATTTTAAAAGTACATATACGTAGCAACTCTCAGTAATTTTGTTGTAGAAAAACATTAAGAAATGTACGAATAACAGCCATTCTCGTGGAAGCTGTTTTGCTAAAGGCGCTGCGCGGCGAGCGAGTTTTCTCTGAGCCGGATCAGCTAAAATTAAAAATCCAAAAACACTCTGTTAATATACGGTTGAATTCAGTAGATGAACGAAGGTTTTTACAAAAAGTTAATTTTTAACAAAATGGCGGCGGTTCAGGCAAAATCACGTTTTTCCGATGTCTGAATTGTTTTTTCGGTAATTAAAAATACAGTTTTTGTTAAAATAAACAAACCTTCGTTCATCTACTAGTCTTTGGTACATAAAAGAAGTCTGCAAAAGTTTAGACCAATCGATACAGCGGTTTCCGAAATATCTTGCTCACCAATATCAACACAGCTTCCATCAGATTGGCTGTTATTCGTTCGTTTTTTATTGTTTTTCTACAACAAAATTACTGAGAGTTGCTGCATATATGTACTTCTAAAATAAGCGGACAGTTGTAATAAAATATACAGTAAATATTCCACAAAAAATTCTTGAAAATCGCATTCGTTTTCGAGAGCTGACTAGGCATAACCCCTTAAACGACACAACGGTTGAAGGATTGTAGAGTGCGATGAGATTGTTCGATAATTAATCGAAGAAACTGATGTATTCCGTGCCGGAGGGCGGACTCATAGACTAGAGTTCCTTGACACGGCTAATACTCGCTGGTATTCACCTATGAGTCCAATTATATGACTCAACAGCTTCACGAACCTGACGAGCGTTGCCACGCCTTCACTGGTAGCCTTTTCTTTGTTGCGTCGCAGGAGGCTGCTTATTCAAGGTACATACTGTATCCTAGGACTTGTGAAGTAACTAACAGATGCAGCCGATAGCATCTAATGCAAAAAGGGTTAAACAGTAGATAGTCAATTTCTAAGTGAAAAGTACGAGGCACAGAATATGCAGCCAGCGAGTTACTTCCCTTCGGCATCGTCACTCTTTTTATCAATGTTTTGGTAATGCAAGAAATATGCGCCAAGCGACATGCTCGCTGCCAGCAGTGAGTTAAACATTTGTTTAAACACACAGGACACTTTTGTCACCGTTTATTTATTAATTTCCGCTTTTACTAACTGACTGCTAAAATTGCTGTCGCAATTCATTCTCAAATTATTTAAAACACGTGAAAGTTGTTTATATCAAAGCTGCTAGGTGTGATGGGAAACGATTTTGATTTTTTTTTTAAATAGTAACGTTTGCTCTTAATGATCTACTTTGACTGTGTGCAGGTTATTTGGATATTATAAAAAGGTATCGCGACCCCAAAAAAAGTTGGGAAACACTAAGTGGTATATGGAATCCTCTCGACGTCTAACCACGTGAACGAGTCCGCTAGATAAAGTGCCTCTCGCAAGTTCAAGTAGTAGACTAGAGAAAATGCAGAAAATCGCAAAATAAAGGGAAATGTTTGTTATTAAAAATTAACTGCGTTTCTGTACATTTTTTAAATGTACATAATGATCACAAAAATCTAGGGTTGATTAAGGAATATCTGAAATCGAGCGATCCTTTCTTCTTTTCATAATTTTATTGAGGGGTTATGCCTAGTCAGGCAGTCGAACAGAGGCGAATATTTGTGAATTTTTTTTGAAGAAATGGAAGCGTATATTTTTACAGAACTTTTTGCGATTAAAAGAGCAACGTTTAAAGAACATTTGGTAATTTTTTCGTAGAAAAATATTTACGTTTATAATAAAATAACAAGCGACATCCAAGAAGCATTTTTAAAAATTTGGCTTTGCGGTGAGCACTGCCATTCGTAACCAGATTATTTAAAATCAAAAAACAAAAAAGATTTCGTTAGTATATTAATGTATCCTCGGGTTGACGGAGAGAATTTTCCGAAATATTAAGTTAAAACAAAATGGCGGCTATTTAAAGTTGAAATCCTGATTTTTTCCTGCAAAAATTACGCGAAAAAATCGGGATTTCAACTTTAAATAGCTGCTATGTTGTTTTAACTTAATATTTCGGAAAGTCGCTACTACCGACGCCGTTTTGCAATTCGAAAAAGAAGCCTATTTGAGATACTGCTGTATTTCTTTTATATTTATCATAATTTTACTGTCATAAATTTTTTTTTACCTGTTATAATGTTAAGTAAAGTACCCTTAAAGTTCCAAAAAGATTAGCGCATTAGTATCATCGCAAAAAATTCCTAAAAATTGGTAAAAAAAATAAGTCGTTTATACGGACTTCTGCCCTTAAGCGATGCTTGCCAAATGTTTTACCAAATTGCGTTTTTATTTTTTATTAATAGTCGACGGGTTTCCAATTCAGCAACGCATGCCCCTGGTTATCGTTGCATAACACTGTTGTCAATTACGTTAAGGAGCAGGAACACGCTCCCGAGAACTCCAACAAACACGGTTTATCGCGGCGCACACCCGATCCCACTGCAATGCATACCGGTGGTCGCGTGCGTTGTGTGACTAACAAACCAGTGTCTTATCTGGGCTTACTATTTTCATGACATCTTAAGGTTGATTCCCACTAGCGCTCACGGGACGTGACGCCGACACGCTCGAGCCACGATGGCGCTTATCGGAGAATCGATAGCATTGTTTTAAACAAGAGCAATCACATCAGAGGAGACGCTCCGATCACGCTACACTCAACCGAGCGTGGACATTCCGCGGGGACAATCTTTAAGCGTGGTTGAGCGTAAGCGTCTCACAAAGATATATTTTTCCGTGATTATGGATGAAAAGTTAAGGCTGCACTTCCGAAAGGAACCGGTAACCGATCGAGATGAAACTTGGTGGGTATTACGAGGGGTGTGAACAGATCCCAAATATAAAATTTTAGCTTCGGCAATTAATGCGTTCAAAAGATACAAGGGTAATTGTGCATAGAAGGGTCTGGGTTAGGTCTGGGTTAAGTCTGGGTTAGGTGTTTCGGGAGGGCCCCGCCGTCATGGCGCGGGGTTGTTGAGTGCGGAGTTTGCCTTTGCGCTGAGAGGGGGGGGGGAGGCAAGCGGATGTATCGCTAGTTTGCTCCCGCGTAAAGTCCCTCCCCTCGTGCGCGCGGCTCCGCGCCCGAGGAAGACCACCGTGGAGTTTTAGTGGGTGCAAGTCCCACATAACCCCGTCCCTCCCCCCGGGAGGGGGGGGGGATATCCGTTAGGGATTTCTCCACGTCAAAAAAAGAAAAAAAAAGGTCTGGGTTAGGTCTGCCCGAAGTAGTACGACAGAAGTTCCGGGCACCGCCATGGGGCCCAGTAGGAGGTCATGGAGAGGGGGTTTTCAGTGGGTATTCCGCACTTGCGGCGGCGAGTCCCACATAACTCCCACAGTAAGTGTCGGGGTATGCACAAATGCATTTTCCCCCTCTAAAAAAAATGTCTGGGTTAGGTCTGGGTTAGGTTAAACCCAGATTATTTTAATCACTTTACCACGCCTCCCCCCCCCCCTCTTAACAATATTTTTGTTAATTTATACCGACACAACGCGTTCCACTTTCCAACTTGTTCCGGGTATTAGTATTGGTTGGGGCTAGATTAGTGCGCAGTGCGCGTAAAGCATGGTAGCGAACCGATGTAAGTTTGACGATGCTAAAAATGATAGTGTGGTTACAAAATTTAAAAAATCAAAAATGGCAGGACGGCAGGGTTCCCGGGTAGGGGGGCCTGCACCAACGTCCAAAAAAAAATTTTAAAAAAATTAACAATAATGGTTTATTAATATTTAAGAAACTGATAAATACCCGAAGCTACAGTTTTAGATTTAGGGTCCACACCCCCTTTCCACCCCTCCCGTCAAATCTCCTGTCGATCGGCCACTGGGCCCATTCGGAAGTGTATCCAAAACTTCTTTTAACTTATTCCGACACAACGCATTCCACTTTCCAACTTGTCCTGGGTATTATTATTGGTTGGGGCTCCACACCATCTCCCTCCAAACCTCATCTCGATCGGCCACCGGTCCCTTTCGGAATAATATCCAAAATAGTTAATTGAACGAATTACGTACTGAATGCCGTCTTTTCGAAAAATAGTTGAACGTACTACTGTGCGTGGCATAAGAGGAGCATGATCGTCGCTTGAGCGCTAGTGGGAATCTACCTTTACTCCCTCTCCATCTCCACTCTTCGCACTTGGACAGTGTAAAAAGTAAAACCACCTACACTGCATTCCATATAAGAGCATACCGACGCCCCTGCCGATTTGCGACCGATCTGCGCAGCTCCCACTACTACCCACGGTTTGAACCGCACGCGATTGGTCGTGGTGGTTTCCAAGGAATAACTGGTACACTCAGCTCAAGCGATTGTGGCCGGTCGAGATTCGATTGTGGGACAGCTTACCACGGTTGGCTTTTTTCCATCGCTAACATTCTACAATATTTCATGAACATGGTTTAGGGCACTGCCAAGCCACAGGTTTCCCGTCTAGAACACTTGTATTTCATGTTGAAACTCCACTGTGGCGCCATCTGCCTATGAGAGACGTTCGCGCAGTCTTGTTACAAAATTTAGTTTACATTGATTCGATTATGTTTATTTTCCCGTTGTTAACATAAAATAACGGATAGATTTTGAAATAAATGCGTATTTCTTTGCTCTACACATTTCCACTAATAATGAGCGTCTCAGATTTTAATCTGTGAAGACTGCTACGAATAAAATACCACAAGACTTTTTCATCTCAGTATTCTGGTTTCCTAACCCTTGCCATCTCTACGAAATACATAACATTCGTTTCCATTCTTTTCCTTATTACCCCACGATCCCGCTTTATTTATTTGTGTCTTCCATTATAAATCCGCTGATTGATTTACTTTGAACATTGCAAATTTTTTCGTTTATAGTGTCAAAATTATTATGATTTTTCTTGAAGTTCATTGCAATGAAGGTCATTTGACATTTATTCTTGGTGTCATTTACGCTACAGCATCGCGAACAGAGCAGATGGCGCAGATTTATATAATTATGACTATCATAGGCAGATGGCGCCACAGTGGTATTTCAACATGAATTAGAAGAGTTCTAGACGGGAAACTGTGGCTTGGCAGTACCCTCACCGTGTACATGAAATACTGTATTTGTATTTTTTGTTTTCCTGTGTGTTTCTAACACACAGGATGGCGTTTCAAGCATTTCGCTTATATTGCCCAACGAACGATAGTCATTTTTTTTCCTGTTTCCCTCCTCTCTCCTTCGGGTCCCAGCAGCAGCGACGCACCGGGAGACAGGTAGGTGATGGTCACCCATCTTTCCCCAGTACGCCGCCCGTGATGTTTAACTTCGGTGATCTTACGGGAACCGGTGTTTCCATCACGGCCATGGCCGCTGGTTGAAATACTGTAGAATTTTAGCGATGAGAATTTCGATCGGCCACAATCGTTTGAGCTGAGTGTACATCCCAAACGCGGGTCCTGCCAGTTTGTCAACGTAAACAACGTCCCGCCCGAAAAGTTAACAGAGAGAGTAGAGGGCCGTGCGACGGAGAAAACATAGGCGGTTAAGTGGGGAGTCGGGCGTAGCAACGCCTCCCGAGAGTCGCGCCTGCGCGAAACAGGTATGCTCTAATGTGGAACGCAGTGCAATAGTGAACACGAAAACTCTTTCGCAAGGTATCACTTCGAAAACATAGATTTCGAATTTTGTCAATGTCTTGTTGGTAAAACTGACCAGGTTCATTGTTCTCATTCTTCGGTAAAAGCAGTTTTAAAATTCCATCTGTTATAATAAGTCAGATAATAATTGAAAGCTAGTGCAAAATACACAATGGAGTTTTATAATTCTACTGTTAAAAAATTTGCAAAGTAATTGCTCCCATTAATCTTTAAGGATTTTAAGTAACTGATATATTCTTTTTTAATAATCGTGGTTGGAAGAACAAACTGCCTTCTTAGTTTTTAAGACCGTAAATATATTAAAATATTTTCCTTGGTTTTTCTGAATGTCTGATATTGTGCAAGAAATAAAATGTTCATAATCCTGCAATAATTATGGTTGCAGCAGGCAATAACGTCACTCTTTTGGTAAAAAATAAATATAAAATAAATAATTGAAGTGTCTTTAACACGTTAATTTATTTATCTCTTTTTCCTCTATTAACCGATTTCCATAGCACTCGAAGCACAATATTTATGCCCATTGTTAATTATCAATACTCAAAATCTAATTATTATCAAATTAGTCTAATTTTAAAATATGTCACTAAAATCTGCGTAGGCTCGACTAAAACTGCATAAAATGTCTTCTTATAACAAATTGATGTTTGGCATTACGCACAAATTCTTAAAAAAATAAAAAAAAAGTATCTTCTTAAAAAAAAAAAATAAGTATTGGAACACATTCACAACTTCGTGCAATCATTCTAGAATCATAAAAAGAACTCTACGGCAGTAGTCCTTCGTCCATCGAATACCGATACAAACAGTCGCGTGGGGTTATCACGAGAAAACGAGTTACGGGCACGATGACTCATATAGTCAGTTTTGCAATAGACGCAAAGGACTCTCGTAAGGTATGTACTCCAACCATTTACTTACAGTATCAGCATTGTAATCGTCGAATTCCCACGTGTCACTGAACCGAAAACAACTCTCCAAGCATGCGAGTGATCGTGTACTTATGTGTGCGAGTTTACAAAGTGGTGTAAAGTGCTTCCCTTGGCGAGTACCTAGAAAAGTGACCAAACTAGGAGTGCGCTCGGGTCTGCTTAACCTCGTGGCTCACTTACAGCTTGCGGAATGCAGAGCGCCAATTACGGAAGAAAAAGTCTTTGATCTGCGGAGCGCGCGATACGCGTAATACTAAATTGCGCAGGGAAACTCGTGCATGTTCGTAACTGCGTGAAAATAAAGCAGCTCTCGTGTTTACGGGCGCACGATTACTCGCGCATCAACATTACACGAACGAAACAGAAATGTTGTAGCCAGATTTTCTTTGCATAATCGGCATTCCCAGTCGGTTTCTTTATAGAAAGTTGTTCGTTTGTAATTTGTAATAATCTCGCTCGCCTGTTCCTTTTTTTTCTTTTTTTAATTATACTTTCCTTCGCTTCCGGGAACTACGCTGCATTGCGATCGTAATAGCGGTGCTTGGAATTATTGCAAACATGCTTCAGTCTGTTTGACCTGTATTTCCATAAACAAGTAACGTGAAAATGCTTGCGATATTTTTTAAGCGTTTCTCATGGTGTCCCGGGTAAAAGTAAATAGAAGATTATTTACCACGAGTGAATCGGGAATGCGAAACGAGGAATGTATTTGAAAGTATATATAGAACAATGTGTGAAGTTATTGTGTATTGTAGTACTCTGTTACATCGCAGGCTATTTGTCAAGAGTTTGCACAACTTTCAAGAAATGGCAGGTCATTTGTTTTTGATAGATCTCATCAGAAGATACGAGGCGCAAATACAGCGCAGCAACGTGTGCAAATTGCTAGAATTTATTATTAAAATTCAAATTCTGCTCGAGCTTGTTTTCGTGTACTTGGTGAAATTTTTGGTCGACGAAATCGATCTTTCGAGCGTAGGGGGAACCGGGGCTGGTTGTCCCAAGGGGTTGGTTGACTAATTGTTAATAACTTTGCACCGACATATGCTCTACTGCGGGACGATTTACCGTAGAAAGAAGTCACTACTATGCTGTGCATTTATGTCCGACAGGGTTGCCAGTAGAGATCCCTATTTCACGTGTATTTAAATACACGTGTACACGTGTATTAAACGTATCCGTACCTCAATCCGTGTATCTTTTAGTACACGGGTACCCGTGCACTATTTCACGTGTATTTAAATACACGTGAATTTAGATACACGTGTATTTATAAATACACGTATATTAACGTATCCGTATTTTGATTCGTCTGATTTTTAATATCTATAGATATCCCAGAACTCTGAGGGATTGCGAAATTCATAAAAGAATTAATGTATTTAAATATATTTACTAGAATAATATGTGGAAAGTATGGTTTTACAAATTTCCAGATTATAAGTAATAACACAATTATAAAATTAACAAGATTTATTTAATCGATTACCTATTTCGATACAAAAAATTAAGGCGTCACTGGTAATAAGCGAGTTTCATTTTAGACGCAACGATAATCCTTAAAATTGAGAAACATCACTCGGTTTTATTACACTTATTGCTTAAGTGACCGTCATTGCCCATTCTCCCGTAGTTAATGCCCAATTCTGATCAAAATACACAAATACGTTGATACACGTGTATTTAAATACACGTGAAATAGTGCACGGGTACCCGTGTATTAAAAGCTATATGGATCGAGGTACGGATATATGTAATACACGTGTACCCGTGTACACGTGTCTTTTTGCTACACGTACCATACCGTGGTCTCTAGTTGCCAGGCGTGCTGGCGTATATGACGTCGTACATATCTTCTCTTTGGTCGAACGGTGTAGGAGAAGGGGAACACTCATATCTGATTGGTGACGCTGTGACGTCACACCAGCGCTGAGCCAATCCAAACCAAGTGACGTCATATATGCCAGTACGGCGCACAGTGTGGCTGGAGAGGGAAAAATTCTTAAAATGCAAGTTGTATTTTTATGTATCCATCACTGTATCCTGAAAGCCAATAGACCAACGTATCTAACGTATATGACAGATATGTCATATTCATGTTAATTGCAAAGAAAAATTGATCTGAAGTTAACCTTTCGTATTCTAACGGGAAACGTGTCAATATTCGTACGAGATTGTCGATTTTTTTCTGAATTCCTCTAGATATTTTTATCTTTTTACCGCATGTATTTCGAATGTGTGTAGTCTCAGCTTATTTGTGACATAAATATTTTTCGAAAATTCTTCACTGTAATCCCACTATACGACTTCAAATGAAGCTACCCAGTGTTTCAAGTTTTCGTTAACTCTTTTAGGTTTATAAACAAAGCTCCGCCTTCCTCCGGGCTCTAGATAGTACTAATTGAAAGCAGATACCATCTACTAACAGACATAAAAAAATTGGCTGCAACTATTTGCAATTTTGGCTGTTATTAATATATAATCACCCGAGTGCGCTGTGCACTCTTCGTTTCTTCGGTTTATTACTATTTCATTTGTTAAAGATGCTTCAATTTTATTTATCTTGCTGTCCATGTAACCGTTGGCTATTAACAAATAATATAAAAAAAAAATTACTCAAAAATATTGAGAAACACCGAAGTTATGACATTTTTTCCGCGAATCCTGTTACGTACCCCACTGTGCGCCGCACAGTGGTCCGTCTATTAAGAAGCTAGCGAGACAAAAGTAGTCGCGGTTCATCCATAAATCGTCAGTGTTTCGAAAACACCATCCACATTGTTTTACCACCCTTAAAACGTTCACCCCTCACAACGGAAGATCTCCAACACGAAAATTCCTAAAATTACGAAACTTTGAGGATATGCAGAGGATATATCGGTATGTATTACGTATTTCTTTTTACTGCCCAAAAATTCAGTCTAAGGGGGTAAAATTGACCCCCGAAAATCCGGCTATTTTCCCATTTTGTGTTATGACTCGCGAATAAATGAACAGTTTAATAATGCAAGGTTGCAAATATTTGCAACTGTAACTTGTCAATATGTATTCTATAAAGCAAATAAAACAAAAGCCCACAAAAATTTCTAGTTTCCACGAGGTTCCCGGATATCTAGAGCTTTTCCAACGAAAGCTTTTGAAAAATCCACCATTTTTACGATCATATTTCAATTCTGTACGTTGGAAATTAAGGATGAACTTCAGTGACAATCTTATCCAAAAGTTAATCCATTTCCAAGATATTAATAAGTCTTTTTCCTGTGACGAAAACCAGTCAGAAATGGCAATGGTGTATTTTTATCGCAAATTCAGTTGAATTCGCTCTTATTTTTTTATCTTATTTTGCTAATTTATTGAATATTTGATGATTTATCATTAACTTGTTTGATGGAATGTACGTTAGGAGGATCGTCATTTTTATAAAATACATACAAATTTGCATACCATATCATTCCGACATCTCTGACTCAGTAGCTCCTAGTATGACAAGGATCATTCATTTTGGATGGGTCATGATTTGGGACTTTTGTCCCGCTAGGTCATCAATAAGACGGACCACTGTGCGGCGTACTGGACTGCCCGCAACCTTCGGCTTTTTTGCGCTCCCCTGCATCAGCGCCCAGGGCACCAGCCCTACTTGCCCCACCCTAGATACGCCTCTGTGAAATTGACCCCTGAAAATCCGGTTATTTTCCGATTTTGTGTTATAACTCGTGAACTGTAAAATAATTTGTTTACCATATGCTAGATCTAATTAAAAGAAGTAACTTTTGTCCTGAAACTTTTTTTCTATCTCTTACAGTTCGCGAGTTACAACACAAAATCGGAAAATAGCAGAATTTCCAGGGGTTAATTTCACCCCCTTCGAGTGAATTTGGGCAGCAAACAAAAATTGCGTTGTAATCAGGAGGAAGTCCCCTACATATTCACGAAGTTTCAGAACTTTTTGAATTTTCGGGTTCGGGATCTTCCCTTGTGTATATAAACGTCATTACAGCCTCAACTAGCATGCTAGAAAGTCCGCGGATTATGTCATTTTGATGTATTTGGACGTGCTAATTACGATTACAGTGTAATTGTCTTGCACAGTTACGACTATAATCACAATGTAATTGCCCTGCGCAATTACGATTACAAAATTACACTGCGTTCCATATAAGAGTGAACCAACGCCCCTAGCGATTTGCGACCGATCTGCGCAGCTCCCACGGATCTGACGCACGCGATTGGTCGCAGCACGTTCGTGATTGGTCGTAGCACTTTCTAAACCGGTTTACTACCAATCAACAGTGTATCCCTGCGCGAAACGAGTATGCTCTAATGTGGAACGCAGTGTACGCTGCAATTGTTCTGCACAATTACGATTATAATTCAGAACTACGTAATTGCAATTCTAATTGTGGTCAACTAAATTAACGATTACAGAAAGTAATCTGTAATTGAATTACACAATTACATTTCAATCGTAATTTGTGATTTGTAATTGATTAAAATTTTGCTCAACTCTTTGCAACATGTAGGTGTTTCACCGTTCAGCTCGCTCTGCTGAAAATATGTGTTGCTGCTGTTCGTGATGGCGTGGAAGAAATATCCAAACCTATCAGTTCCTCGCCGTTCTCAACAATTCCGAAAATCGCACGGTAGAACCTGGCGTATTTTGCATAGGGATTTGAATCCGCACCCGTACAAGATTCAATTAACGCAAGAACTGAAGCCTGGACCCCATTCCGTTGCATCGTGAATTCGCTGTAATTGGGCTTTGGAGCAGAGCGGACATTAATTATTGACCACGAAGATCGTGTGACTTAACACCATCAGACAATTTTTCATGCGAACTTTACCTCTGGGAAAGCTTTTCTTTTTCGCCGAAAATTTATGTGGATCGAAAGCACGTGTCAAATAACAATTTTGAGTTTAGGAATCTATTCGTTGAAAAGTTATGAGGCGAAAAAGTTGCAAAATTTTTACATACTTTCTATGTCTTTCGACAAAATTTTTACCTATTTTCTAGTTTCTTTGTTTTTCGAAACGATTACATTGTGGGATTTCGACAGCATGAAATACTTACAAGGGGAGGACACCATGTGGTAGACACCGATTTTTGTGAGCCTTGGCAGGATGGATCTATGTCGAAAATAAGTAAATAGGTGTCCGAAATAATAATAGAGATATTTACATGGAAATTATTAAAAATTTCATAGCGGCCGTGGGGTTTTAGTGGGTAAAAATCCCACACTACCCTGGCGCCCCCGGGGATTCCACTCTGAAGGTGTCGGGGTGCCTTTTCAAGATTTCCTCAAGTTAAAAAAAAAATATAAAAAAATAATTTATAAAAAAAATTTATAAAGTTTTTTTTAACGTGGAGACATCTTCAAAAGGCACCCCGACTCCTTCAGAGGGGAATCCCCGGGGGCGTCAGGGTAATATGGGATTTTTACCCAGTAGAATCCCACGGCCACTATGAAATTTTTAATAATTTCCATGTAAATATTTCTATTATTAAGGCCCACGCTAATAATCCAGAGACGATTGGCGAGGTGAAAAACAATATCACAGCCCTCATTGATGAAACTGAGCCACAGTTATGTGTGAACGTAGTGGGAAATTGGGCCAAATTTATGGGACTCGTGAAGAAAAGCCGAGGGGGACTACTACGAAGTAGACTTCACGACAAAATAAAGAGACCTGACGAATCTCAAACAGTCCGTGCTTTATTTCAATTTGAAGATGCGACACTCAATTTTGACAACCCTTTAAAATCGAGTTTTATGTATGACGCTCCGTTCTGAAATAACTGGTGTCAAACCGAATTTATTTTCACGCGAAACAGCTGTCACGTGCACACAACACTCAATCACGATTGCGAATAAAAATCTGCACGTTTCCTGACAGTTTTAATCAGCGCAAATAAAATGCTCCTTTTATGACAGTGGTGAACGTTAAACATCGATGTAATTCAAACAAAACCGAGCACGGTTACAACAGTTTTTGTAACACACACTACAGTGGCGGGCGAAAGAAAGTTTATACGTTTTAAAATCGCATAACTTTTTTTAGAATTGGTCTAAACGACTTGAGTAGTTGTGATAAGTTAGAAGGAATAATTCCGTCGTTTTGAAAACAAATTGTAATTGGTCGGAATGGCGAAAAAAAATAGTAAAGGTCGTTTTTTTCAACTATTTTTCTGAGCCTGTAATGAAAATTCGAGAATCCCGTTTGCAGATTTAAGTAAGTTGTATACATGTTGAAAATTTCATCAAAACAGGCTAACGTTGCTCTGAGCTACCGACGCTTAAAGATCGCAGAATAAGGTTAGAAATCGATGACTTCGGCATGTAGCGAAATCGCTGCTCGATTTAACGAGCATATTTTAATTCTAATTTCTACCACACGAAGTTTTCTCCTTTCCATAGCTATACGTACAGTTACTTATATGTATAGGTATGTAATATATTTTACATAAGTAATAAGTGGACTTCAAAGTAGGAATTCGCAATTCTAATTCACATTAATATAAACCTTGGTTAATAATGTTAATATACCTACTTTTCTTTTGGGCGTATTCAGTTGAAAAACTGTACACAGTTTATTTGAAAAGATATTATTATTCGTAGAAGTAACAAAGATCGTGTAAAAAAAAAATTACCATAATTCAATATTTGATTTATACAAATGTAATTGCAATAAGTTAATATTCGTCTGTATAATATTCCTGAGATTTTATTATAAGCTTTAATCTATTATATTATACATAGATTAAACTAATTTTCTGTGAAACTCGGGTTCTTCCACTCTTCTAGCAAAATTTATTCAAGCACTTCTTTGACAGGCGGTACCAACTAATAATATGTTAATCGAGGTTTATACCAATGTAAATTATAATTGGTAATTCTGAATTTAACATTACTTAAATAAGTAAGATATGTTATACGTATGGGATGAGCGGATACTTGTTTGAGTAATTGTACATCCGCGTAATTCTGCAATATTTAATCGATATACAGTCGAACCTCGATAACTCGTATTTCAAGGGAGGGGAGAATCTTCGAATTATAGAGGTTACGGCTTATCGACTTTTCGAGTAAGCGAGGTTCAAGAAATGAAAATTCGACTTATAGAGGCTTTGTACGACTGTTAATATTTCGATTTTTCAACTTTTACTTTTAAAATTTTAAGTAAATTATAAGACACTTTTCATGCTGGAAATATTACTTTTTCTTACATATTAAAAAAAATTGTAATTTTGCTTTGTGCTAGTCTTTTACTGTATAGTAATTCAATAGTATTTTCTCAATCGTGAATAATACAGAGAAAACATTTTCCTCAATATTTCCAGATCTTTCTACGAAATTTGTAATACATATGTAGAAGTAAACTTCGACTTGTAGAGGTCGAAGTTCTTCTACATTCGAGTTGTAGAGGTGAAATACATAATTTAACATGCAAAATATAGTTCGAATTAAGGAAGGAAAATTCTTTTATTTAGAGTGTGTAGAGGTGTTTACAACAGAGCGAAAGGGAATTTAGAAAAATTTCTACTTATATAGGATTTCGAGTTATCGAGGTTCGACTAGAATTGATCAGAATTCTGTAACGCAATAAAAATCGCCTTACATGTCCGAAATAAACGCTAGTTTCATTTCTCGCATGAAATATAATTTCTGACATTTTCCAAGACAGCGACAATAGTTTCATTTACATATCTTTGTCCAGCCATGTCCATTTCACGTATCGCGGTATAGTCGCGGCCATTTACGCCCACCACTTGGCATACGTAGGTTCTGTTAGCTGCAATCCCTGCCTCTCGAAACCTCCATCTGTAGGTACACCATGGAATCGAAATTCACAGAAATGCTTGGATTTTCACGGGCCAACTTAACGACAAATCGTGGACAATCATATCCCACTTAAAAATCAATGAAAAATGTTCATTTGGGGGTGGGGGAGGCTGGTGACAAATTTTTTAATTTGGTCATAACTTTTTTTTAAAGGGTGGGCAAACGAAAATTTTGGTTGAGGAAATGTGGACAAATTGAAAACTGTTCTTATTTTATAAAAGTTTGCACTTTGAGGTGCCAATTCCACAGATTTGAGAATATACCCATTTAAAACTTGCTAACAACAGCTAAATACGTACGTTTATTATTTAAATATCCTGCGGTTTATGGTATGAAAATATTAAACATTAATTGTGGTGGAATTTCTATGCTCTGGGGGTACCAGATTAAATTCAATGATTCCTCTCCAGGAATATAATAAGGCAAACATTTATATTGTGTGTAAGAATTACGGTTAGTTTATTATTAGGGTGAAACGAAATATAAGGGTAAAATATTTTTTTATTATTCACGATTTCTAATAGTGGGCAAAAGCTGCCTTTTATAATGTTATTTAAGCTGTGAAAGTTTGATCTTGATCAACAAATTTTTTGGGGTGCCGCGAGCCATTCAAAAGTCACACAATCAGTAAATATGAATTTTTTAATGGCTTGCGGCACCTCAAAAAATTTATTGATATAAGATCAAACTTTCACAGCTTAAATAAAAATATTTTACCCCCATATTTCGTTCCACCCTATTTATTATATGTGCAAGACGCATGTACACGTAAGTAAGTGAGAGAATAATACAAATTGAGAAAAGGGTGAACGACGTGTATGTAAATCTAGTGTGATATAGACGGTGGCGCCTCGCCCTAATGCGTGTACCTTGAACCGCGAGATTTGAAATATAAATCTCAAGAAAGTGTAGTTTGTAAATACGTAACGATTTCTTATTAGCAGTAATATTTATTTGTACAATAGGTTTTAAGCAAAATAACTTCGCATTTCTGCATCGCAAAAATATTCGGACATTTAGGTACCTACTTGCATTCTGTAATTTATCACGTCTAAAGAAACTGTTTGTCTTGCGGAATATATTTGTTATGCATAGGTACGAACTGCTCGAAAAGAATCCTCCGTCGGTATAAAAGTGTACCTTGAGGTAATAACAGCGGAAATCTAGCGGATAACCAGGGACCAAAAATAATAGTTATGGTAAGTTCGGGTAATAAGGCCCAGCAGGTAATAAGGCCCACGTGTAATTTGTCCTTGGTAGGTCAATCCACAATCTTGTTAATGCCATCTATTGCTTTTACTGTCACTCGAAGAATCCCCACGTGATTAATATAACATTTGGCAATGAGGAAAAGAAAAAACAGATAATAAGGCCCACCAAAATATTAAGTGGGCTTTAAGGCTCAGGGAGTAACCAGAGACCCCTTCCAAAGCAGGAACGATATTGAGAAGAGCTCCCAAGCACGTGACACTTCAACCAGAAGAAAAAAGACGAGATTGTGTGAACAAGAGCCCATGCCAGGGAAAACGTGGAAGGCAACTCTGCAGACAGTTGGTTTCGCAAATTACGCAGAACTGCATTCAAGACAGATATACGACAGTGTGATACACGAGTAATGCGTTGGGCTCACACCTGAGGTTGAAAATGCCTTTGTTTGCCCGAATTGTACATATTAAATAGCTGGGCCTTATTACCCGCACTACAGGAAATAAGGCCCGTTTACAAGGTGTTTAAAATCCTATTAATTTCCGTATTTCTTGTGTTCACATATTGTTACAAATATTACAGTGTATAGTTTAATGTCCACAGATTTCTATAAAAAAAAAGTTTTCAAAAATATGCACAAGTTTTTTTAAAAAAAATTATAGAACCTTAGGTGGGCCTTATTACCCGAACTTACCTTATTCCACAAAATTTATGAAAAAAATCAGCAACAGAAATTTATTACTTAAGTAGAGGATATTAATCACGAAATGTACAGAAACTGTTTTAAAAAACCACTAACCAAATTCGATTTTTAAACGTTTTGGCCACAAATAACAATCATAAATGACAGATTTTTTTTTCGTTGCTAATAGCCATTATTGGTGAGGGGAATTCTATTTCGGTCGCTTGTAATTATTATTCGTAACCCAAGAAACACTTTAGTCGGAAAAATAATTATCCTACGATTTTCTTCATTTTAATTATTACAGTTATGGTCCCTGCATGTAACGAAAAGGAACTAACATTAGCTTTGTTGAAAGGCAGCTTGTAATTAATCATAAACAAAAGAGTATACTGTATATTACTTGGGTAAAAATTATCGCGAGATTGCAAAATTATAACATAAGCAACGCGATTTTAAATAATCCTTTTTCCTACCGAAGCAACAAAGCCAGGGATAGTGCGGCGCTCGAATATTAATGCGAGTAACTGTAGACGCAATGAAAATGGGCGCCAGAGTTCTGCCGACTGTAGGCAAACGGTTCCCACGGTTCGCCGATCATCGCCTTTAGGCTGTTTCACGGGAAAATCGCCGATCCACGGAGTAAGAATGTTCCCCGTCCTGTAACGAATTTTCGTTCTCGCCGTCACTTTCCCTTTGCCATCTCCGCCTTTCCTTTACCTTGATCGTTGAATTAATGACTAATTAGCGACCGTGGTGGAACGAAAGGGGGCTGAGTAAGTACGGTACACCGCTGCGCGTCGACGCAAGGGCGGAATTTTCTGGGGACCCGAACTCCGCTAGCTATCAGTTGCTTCCTATCAACGAGCCCTGCCGAGCCGCACGGGAACAGGCGACACAAGGATCTACTTGAAAGAACAATCGATCTTCGTGAAATATCCGCCACGAAAGCGCCAATATGCCGGCATATGCGTTCGCACTGTGCAATTTCACGTAATATTCTATGACGTCGATACTCGGCAACGGCCAGCGGCCTTGCGCGCCGACGGCGCTCGTCATTGGCCGGGGCCACTAATTTCCAAGGAAGGAGCACCGTGCAGGACCTTAATTTCACCTTCCGGGTTACGCCTGTTTTGTTAGTAGGAAAATGCATCCCTATCGAATTACGCTGGCATTCCGGCCCCCGTGATCGGCTCTACGGATCGGTGAATGGGGTCTCATTCACTTCGCCAGTGGTTCTCACGGCATCGGCAGCATTCCCGCGCCGTAACAAGGCCCTGGGACAAAGCAAAGCCGCCAGCAGGTAGGGGGGAGATGGTCGCGGAGGAGAAAAAGGAAGGAGCTTGGGAGATGAGACGGGGGCGAAGGTACGAGGCAAGAGGGAGGGGATTAGAATTAATAGAGAGGGGTCAGAGGGAGGGGGCAAAGAACTGCCGCTCGGTAGATCGGGTCAAGAGAACATACCGCAACTTTATCACGGGAACACAATCCCCCGTGAGTGGACGCACCTCGATTGACATGCAGCGATTGCATAATAGGCGAGATGGACATGCGTTGATGTGCGCGGGAGGGTACCCCCGCGGAGAAAGGGGAGAAATGTCTGGGCAGCTTGACGACGCGATATACTCCGGTGACAGAAAAATAATTACGGCTGAATCGCACTCGCCCCTACTCTCGCCTCGTCGTTTATCTACTCGCAGTTTATGAGGTGTAAGGGTTTGATTGTACTGGTGGACCACGGCCGTCTGTTGCACAGGCCGGAACGTAGTGAATTTGGCAACGCTGCGATCAGTCCTATTTGAATGTTTTTGAAGACTTTCGCGCGTTTATGTAGACAAAAAGTGTTGGAAATAATATATATTATTGAAGTGTTAGAATTGCAAAAATAGAGCAATACGGTAAATATTAAACGGTTATGGAGATCTATGGAGATTATGTTTTTGATGCTGTTTCACAGATGCCAGACAAGTGTTGCAATAGTAACTATGCAAGTTCTTTTGTAAAATATACCCCCGTTTTTCGGTTTCCTCGTGATGGAAATTTAAAGAAAAAGTGAAATATTTGAAATGTTTGAAATATATTAAGTAAAAACAGCAATTTCTGGTCTGTTAATACTATTTATTGATTGATCTAAATATTTAAGGTAAGTTTACTTTTTCATCTTTTTCAAATCGAGTGCATTTTTCTGAAAATAGAAAATAATTTTAAAAAAATTGTTTAAGGTGCATGCGAGAAGTAAATAAAATTTGTACAAGTGAATCTATTAAACACGGCCATTATACAATATCATGAATTGCTTTTGCAAGAATATCCCATCATGGCTGGCAGCGACGCTTAAAAGTCTTTCGAAAGTGTGTTAATTGGATTTGATAATACATATTTGAAAATGAATCTAGAATAGTATCAAATAAAGTATTATAATTGTAGATAAAATTGTAAAACATTTATGAATAATTATACACGTAGTACGTGTTTTGTCAAAATAATAAACTATATTCATTTACAATTCGTTAATAATATTCGACCGTAATTATCGGTGGTCTTCTGTACTAAATAATATATATTACAATAATAGCCGGAGAACGGTACTCTCTTCCATAATAATAGTTTACTGCTTCTTAAACAAAAATAAATATTAAAAAATAAATTTAAAAAAAAGAGAATGTTATGTTAGTAATCTGCTCCACCTTTACAATTTTATTAACAAATCAAACAAAGCTATTCAGGAATCTGTTATTAATTGTTTTAAGCAAAAGTGTATACAAATTTATTTCTTAACTTCCAATCCTCAATTTACAATTTTTAGAATCCAGAGTTTATGGTGGAGTTATGGATTATTATTATTGTTAATGTTATGAAATATTATTTCGACGTTATCCTATCGAGAAAGAAAATTGAATGGTGGTATTTATCAGTTTCAACGGTCAGTAAATCAGCGATACTATTATGCGCTTTGAAATCGTACGTTAAGGCAGTAGTTAATTAGGAGAAACCGTAATTACAGGAAATACGCAACTTTTGTCCAATACTGTACTAGCATCTGTGCCACGAAGTCCTTCGAAGGATGACGCCAGTGAAGGTAACAATGTTAATGATTTTATCATTCAGCGTAGGGGTAAGCTTAACACGCAAAGCAATCTAAAAGATTTTCGAAAAACGACCTTGAAGAATATCCACTAAAAAGTAAGTCTTCCTTTTTAAATGATTTCTAATTTAAGGGGACTAGGCAGTCAAAAACTCGATTTTTTTGTTGCATTTTTCGAAAGTACCACCCTTCCCGAGTAAAATGCCGTTTGGTTTATGTTAAAATTCGCAAAATTAAGGATTTGGCAGCCGAAAAGGTCGAGCGCGTCAAAAACCGTTTCTGCGCGCACGCAGGTAGACGAATTCCTCTTTCGAGACTTTAAACACGTTTTTCTCGATTTGAAAAAAAATCACATATGTGAAACATGTCTAGTTACGACCTGAACCTAAGCATAAGTCTGTGAAAACTCCTATTTTGTTAAAAAAAAATAAAATGGCTCTTCTCCCTGGAGAAAAATCACATTTTTTTTAAATTTGTCGTTTTACAACCGCTGTACTTATAATTTTGATTTATTTTCTTTAATAGGTTCAGGGCAGAATAGGGGCCAGGGCAAAGTATTAATTTCACAGGATATTTCACATTTAAATTTCTTACGGCCAGAATCACTGCAAAATTACAGCGGCTGCAGAAAAAAAACACCTATATATCAGGCAACTATAGCGCTGCCATACATATGTATATATTATTCAAATAATTTTTCTTTTACTGTTTATAGTATTAGCAAACATTACCCAAAAGCACAAGTCACAATTTGTATTCGTCTCCTTGTAATTAATTCGCAAAAAGTACTTGATTTTCGAGCGATCTGACTGCCTAGTCCACTTAAGGGGTCAAGCTCAGTCAGGAGGCCGAAAAAGGGTGGTCTTTGGTAATTTTTTACTCAAAAGCTATAACACATTTCTGAAAAAATCTTTTTTCCTTTTAAGGATTGCATCTAGTACCGTGCATCGTAATTTTTTTACTTAAAAATATTTATCAATAACTAAGTTATTGTCCATCACTCGAAGGTTCTCTAAAAAAAAGGCTTCTGCGGTGACCACTGCTGCCCGAAAGTGGATCATCTAAAATAAAAAATTCAAAAGAATTCACTTATTATATTACAGTATCTAGTATTTGAAAGAAAGGATTTTTCGAAATATTGATTTGGGAAAAAATGGCTGATGTTTAAAGTAAGAGTTTCAATTTTTATCATAAATCGTGCCTGATTTTCGTCAATCAAAACTAAGGATGGGACAAAAAAAATCCTTCGTTCAAATACAAGATAATATAATACAATAAGTAAATTCTTTTCAATTTTTTATTTTAGACGATCGACTTTCGAGCAGCAGTGGTCACCGCAGAAGCCTTTTTTTCAGAGAACCTTCGAGTGATGGACAATAACTTAGTTATTGCTAAATATTTTTAAATAAAAAAATTACGATGCACGGTACTAGACACAACCCTTAAAAGGAAAAAAGATTTTTTGAGAAACGCGTTATAGCTTCGGAGTAAAAAATTTCCAAAGACCACCCTTTTTCGGGCTCCTGACTGAGCATGACCCCTTAATATCCTTAAAAGTGTTTTCCCTTTAACCAAAATGAAAAATTGTTTTATGTGCATATAGCGCTCTTTTAAATACTGACTCAAATCTGAAGTTTTGAGCACCCAATGCTGCTTTGTTTTCTACTGAGAAAACGCTGAGAAACGTTTCATAGCTTTTGCGTAAAAAATTTCCAAAGACCACCCCTTTCTCGGCCTCCTGACCGAGCACGACCCCTGAAACCTGCGAAATTCTGCCGAAGGAAATGATTTTCGCGCACGTGTCGAGAGTGCAACTTTTGCTGGAACGGCGTTTCCTTTGATCTCTCTCGTCACGGCAAATTATATTAAACTCATAATAAATAATGCCCGGTAACAGTCTTAAGGGACAGCGCTAACTAAGAACCCCATTAAAGCTTCCATATTTTAACATTCTCCAGTGCAGCTTCCAATCGAATAACGTACCTGCCGGCATCTCGCCGTAGGCACAGCGAAGGAGTCCGCGCATACATAAATGCCGAAGCAAATAGTGCGTCATCAAGTTCTGTTAGTTTCTTCTCCATCGCGTGACTAATGTAAAACTACATCGCACAAAATAAGACCCCAGACTCTCGTCTTACCCCGTTAGTATCCCTAATTACACAGCAACGATTGACAATAATTATCCCCGCATCGAGCACCTTTGGTATTTGGCAAACGTGACACGCGCAAATGTTCGCAGCGAAATAGCTTCGCAGCGCGCTGCGTTCATCGCCGCGCAGGCCGGCGTTGCTCAACGTTGCGTGCGGCGTTGTTCCTACCGGCCGAACCTTAAGCAGCCGCATTTGCGTCTGGGCTGAAGCCTCGTTGCATCATTTTCCGCGAGACTGGAGAGAAAAGACGGGGAAATGGATGTTGGGAAACGTGCTCGGGAATAGAAGCGAGGAGGCGGCCAACAGGGGCGATCCTGTCGTCGCGGGGGGCAGAGGGAGAGGGTCGAACAAAGGCCTAGGAATAATTTACTGTCTATCGGTGTAATCCTGACCGAGCCAGCGCGGCTAGAGCTTCCGGTTCGGTGCGATGCCTGGGGAGCACGTTTCGGCCACTTCTACGTACCTATATTCGCTGCACGACATCCCCCTTTCGTAACGGTATAAACTTTTACCTTGGCTTCGCAGGATCATCGTTGTGGATCAGTGACCGACCCGAAGCCACGACACAACCGCCAGTAAAATCGTTGCCTGGCCGGAGCCGAGGTCGAGAACACTGTTGTGTACACGCCGGGGTCGTGGCCATGAGGACACGCTCCCCCTTCTTGGTTCTCGCACCGCGGCTGCATCCTTTCGTTTTGAAAATACCGCGGCACGGGTGTCGTCCAAGTGGACACTCGCATTTGTGTACGAAAGAAATGGTGGAGGGCGTAAATGCTTTGGTTATATTAACCCTTAACTGGTATCTTGGGGTCGCTCATGGCTCAGGCACGCAAAGTTCGCTGCGAAATTTTTGGTTGCCTAAGCTTGGAAACTGTTTTTCTAATTGATTTTATAATAATAGTTTAACTTTCTAGGTTTCTATTTGTTGGAATGTGTACAACGATGGACTGTTCCTGGAGTTGGAGTGTCAGGGACTTTGGGGACCCGGTGACTTGTGAGTTTTCCTTTCCTTCGCTACAGGAGACCCAAAAGAGGGGGAAACGGTCTTCTCGACCCCTGCGCTTCTCAGTCCGAGAAAACCCTCCAAACGGTTAACTTGCATCGCGCTAAAGACTATTCTTTCCATTACTTTTAGTTTAAGTATTACGCAGTTCTTATTATTATTATACTGACGATCGACTGTGTAACTTTTATTTTCTTAAATAAATAAACATTATATTCTAACACTATTATTTTACACATTACCTAAGAACAAAATATTCATAGAGGTTGATTCAGGGTCGACTTTACAAATTTCTGTGTCCTTTTTTATTTCGGGTCTGCCACGACCCCAAGATAACAGTTACGTTTGCCAAAAACAGTATACCAGTTAAGGGTTAATGACGAAGTCTCTGTAGGGTAGACCGGGGAGAATCGGATCAAAATAAGAATTTAGTCCATATTTCTTACATCGCGATAGAAATCAGCATTCCGATCGTTCGTGGTACCTCGTCTCTTTCCCCCGCACCTACCGCAAAAGCCCGTTAATTGTTTCAAGTTTTTGTTTAGAGCTGGCATACGTTTTCAGTGACATGGACGCTTGCGAACATTACAATTATATTCTGGTCCGAATCTAACCTACGTAATCTGCAATTTCGTATTTAAAATAAAAAGTAAGCTTGAAAATTCCAACGTGTTTATTGTTATTAGTTTGCACGATGTCCAAGTTT
Organism: Andrena cerasifolii; assembly: GCF_050908995.1. Classification (NCBI taxonomy): domain Eukaryota; kingdom Metazoa; phylum Arthropoda; class Insecta; order Hymenoptera; family Andrenidae; genus Andrena; species Andrena cerasifolii. Next base: position 3,925,090 of record NC_135125.1, on the reverse strand, counting down.
AGTATTTGATGTATTTTAGACTATTATATCGTAATATGTTTATGTAATCTACACCCTTTGAAATAGTTATATGTGGGGCTAATCGGATCACGTTATTCGGGGCGAATCGGATCACTCTTTATTTTCATTTGAATATTTTTATGATTATAAATATGACAATTGTTTATATACAGATAAAAAAAAATAAAGGAATCTGTGATAAAAATTAAATTTAGAGAAATGACGAAAAAAAATAAATTAATGCTCTTAAGAAGATGGCATTGTATTTACTCTGGTGAAAAATTAATTCGTCCACTTTCAGAAGATTATTTGAGAAGAATGATGCCACGAGAATTGTGCTGATAGAGGCGGCAAAGAACGGCAATATTCTTCCGATCTGTGTGCTGAGTAGAGTCACTTGACTTCACTGTAATTAAATTAGATTTGTTTAAGTTGATTCTAAAGATTTTGTTATGAAAATTTCTTTCTTGTAGGGGGCAAAATATGTAAAAGTGCATAGTACATTTTTTAATCTTCTTTTACATGATTTAGAATTTGCTTGCAATTTATATTTCAATATCTCTATCTGATACTATAGCCCAAATAATTTACATTAATTATTTTTACAGAATAATACACAATGTCACAATATTTTTTTATTGTATTATTCTTGGGGGGGGGGGCGACCTTCCCTATCGCCCCCCTCTGGATCCGCCCCTGATCTAAATGAAATGTCTTTTAAGAATTCAGTTACACTGTTTTATGACTTTTATGTCATAGAGTTTAATTTTTCGGTTTTATTTTCTCAGTAATTCTTTCAAGTTAGTTTACTTTCTTTTTACGCTATTCCCTTTATTTCATGTTATTAACTAAGATAATAAATATTTTTTAGAAAGACGTAATGCGTTATTTACTCTTAAATTTCACTGATCAAGTCTCCCCTTCAGTGGGGGATACTCATGCACAACGTCGCTGCCAAAAAACGTTGCAATTCAGTCATTAAAATTATTTTTCAGCTGTCAAATTTGCACCAGTACATTGACAATACTCTAAGAATCGCAACTTAAATAATTAAATACAAACCAAGCGAACCATTATTAATATTTTAATAAGAAAGCAAAACTGTGACCAACTATCCCACATTTCCCCTATGCAAATATTAAATAAATAATAAAAAAGAATGTTAGAAACAACATTTTTTTCTATAGTTCTCCATTTTATCCAAGAAGGGCCTCAGAGGGGCTTAATTAAAATTCATTTCACTAATTAATTTATTACATAATCCCGATTATAATAATGCAACTACAGAGGAGATATATCCAATTTTTAAATATTACAGACAGTTTTACAACAACTTCGCTATGTATAAAAAAATATCTAACTTCGTAATGTTTACAGATATTTTTCTGGAAACTGAATTTTGGCACTGATGTCCTTCTTGCATCCAACAGTACAATAATTTTAGTTTTACAGGTGTCCATTGATATTTCCGAATTTAAATCACACGATAATGGGCGACGTGTAACGTTTTATAAACGTTCATGCGTTAGAAAGACCTCGTGAAATTCTGTACGTAAAAATTCAATTGTTATTGTGTGCATTCTAGTAAAAAGTTTAAGAAAGCAAAACTGTGACCAACTGTCCCACCTTTCCCCAGCAGCTCATTCACGTTTCATTTTTCAATCGCGCGGCCACATACGTGCCAAATATTTTAACGAAGAGAGCCATATAGGACAGAGACGGGTATAATGACGTGGAGATTTGGACCTGTCGGCCATGTTGTGAGCGTATTGGAATAATGCACTCGATGTACATACGCTATGCGCCATTGTTTCACGGCTCACCTTTGAAAATGACACGTTCTAAAAAGGAAGAAAAAAATCCGGACGACGAGAGCCATCGTAGTGATTCTTTTGTGCTTCGAGTGACGCGACTGCCAACGCCTCCGTAGAACAGGCGCCTGCTCGCAGGAAGAAGGATACTCTGCCGGAGAAAAGAGGACGCACTCTGAGTGCAACACTCCGGCGAAGGATGACATGAAAAACCAAGCGAAAAAGAGAGTCGTCCCGTTCGCTCGGGCGACACGCTTTTCAAACCCCCGGAGCTGTTTTCCATTATTTACAGGCGAAATTGTTCGCTAATGAGCTGTGTCCAAGTGCATCATCGATTACCATGCCAATTTGTCCCGACTGCAGGAATTGTAACGATTAGCGCGCCTAATCGTAAGTGCAGCTGTGGAGAGTAGGGTAAAGGACCCATGTACCGGACGGCCCCCTATTACCGGACACGATATTCATTTTAGTTATTTATAAAATCCAGACTATATAAATTAGAATATAGTATTCTTATTATAACAATTGAAATTACGGTTATCTAAGTAAATAAGGGTTTTATGGTTAATGTAGGGTAAATATGTAAAAATGTAGAGAAATTCTCATTTTAGCAATTATCGGCATTTTTGACAGTTTTCATTATCAAAATTGCTAACAAGGGAAGATCCCGAAAAGAAAATTCCAAAAATTCTGAAACTTTGTGAATATATAGGGAATGTCCTCCTGAGTACAAGGGAATTTTTGTTTGCTGCCCAAATTCACTCGAAGGGGGTGAAATTAACCAATTAAATTAAAAATGAATTTTCCGATTTTGTGTTATAACTCGCGAACTGTAAGAGATAGGAAACAAGTTTCAAGATAAAAGTTACTGCTTTTAATTAGATCTACCATTTGGTAAAAAAATTATTAAGCAATTCACGAGTTATAACGCCAAATCGGAAAATATCCGGATTTTCAGGGGTTAATTTCACCCCCTTCGAGTGAATTTGGGCAGCAAACAAAAATTGCGTTGTAATCAGGAGGAAATCCCCTACATTTTCACAAAGTTTTAGAATTTTTTGAATTTCCGGGTTCGGGTTCTTCCCTTGTAAGCATCACTTGCATTTCAGAGTCGATATAGGGCGAATTTCACTTACGCCCAAATCGCCCGCAACGCCCGTGATTTACATTAAGATAGGTTTTTCTGTACGTGACTGGACGCAACATCAAGAATTTCAAAGTCGATTTTCTCGAAAATGAAGCGCAATATCAAAAAATTTTATTCCTTTTTCTCCATTTATTTAATTATTATAAATCGAAAAGAAACAGTGACATTTTTTTATATCGCGCTTCATTTTCGAGAAAATCGCCTTTGAAATTCTTGATGTTGCATCCAGTCGCGTATTGGAAACCTACATTCAGGGGAGGTTCCGCTCTAAAAGTCGATTTTTTTTTATTTCATTTTTCGAATGCTCTACCTTTTAGGAATAAGCGTTTAAAAGGATTTATTGAAATTCGTCAAATTCCCGAAGATATAGGCATTTGAGTAGCGGCAAATGCATGGGTAACCCCCGGCCACTCGGCACTCACGTAAAACTTTAAAAGCGCTTTTCTCGAAACAGTGTTCTCAAAACGGTGGGACCAGTATTTCCAAAAGTTATTATTCGATTCGACTGAAACTTTTTTTATTTTGAAGAATATACTTCTGGCTAGGGGTGATACTAGAAAAAAATACAAAAATTGAAAATTTATAATTTTCAAAGGCGTTGAAAGGATGAAAACTATAGGAAAAAAGTGATTTCAAACTTCAAGTGTCGTTATTTTCTTTAAAAATGTCATTTTTGTATTTTTTCTGGTTTCCTCCCTAGCCAGAAATATATTCTTCAAAGTAAAAAAAGTTTCAGTCGAATCGGATAATAATTTTTGGAGATACAGGTCCCACCGATTTGGATCAATTTTTTTAAGCCTTAATTTTAACGACTCTCCAGTGCCGTCTGCAATGATTAATTATAAAACAAAAAATATATTTCTGTAGCTTAAGACATCCTTAATACAATGCAAAAAGTCCGATTCAATTATATATAGTAGTTTTCCTTTAATTAATTCCTAAATATCACGTATTTTTTGGGGCTCTAGACCGGAAGGTCCCCTTAATGAAAATCACGGGCGTTGCGGGCGATTTAGGCGCAAGTGGAATTCCCCCATAATAATAATTCAATTGATACAATGTACAAAAATGATTACGTAGTGATAGTACTAAGTTTAAATAATAATTAAAAAATGCATATGGAGGTGATTTAATAATATTCTAAAAAATTAAAGCGGATCCGGGGAATGCGTCAATATTCGTGTTGACTCGACAGTTACCGGGCGTTCGTGAACGTTCGAAGGATCTAACCTATTTTCGAATCGATATAACAATAACAATATTTGTGAACATTTAAGAGAATTTTTAACATTCAAAATTTTATTTGGCAGATCTGAATATGAGTAATACTATAAAAAAAAAATACAGTAAATATTCAAATAACAAAGCTTTAGAGGTTATAACCTCCCATCAATCTTCGGTAAACGCAGCCAGCGTACAGTTTGGCATTCCAAGGAGCACGTTACACGTCAAAATTAAGAACAAATATAAGGACAAAAAACCAGAAGCAGAATCTCACGAAGATGTTTTAGTTAAGTGGATAATGCATCTGTACTCCCTGTCATTTAAGAAGGAACCCGTTTCGCGCATGTAGAATGAGCTGATTGGCTCCGAAGAAGCGTTGGTGGGGGTACAGCCAATAGTGGCTCCTCCCGGCACCAATGAGCGTCAACCTGCGCAGAACCGCTCTAAACTCGTCGGTCGACAGGTTCCTTCTTAAATGACAGCACGGTAAATAGTTCTCAAGCTTTAAGCGTGTCCGGTAATTACGACAAAATTTTGTTTTACGTTTTTACTAATATCTCTTTAATATTTCATTATTTATTTAAATAAAAATTCCTGAACTTACGGAAATGCTTAATAATCAGTTCAATGTAAAAAAATCCCAGAATGTACGAAAACTTATGTTGAAATTCTTAAATAACTTTCATGCCAGCACTAAATGTCCGGTATATGGGCAGGGTTGCCACCTCTCCGGTTTTGGCCCGGAGACTCCGGGTTTTGAAGCAAATCTCCGGGCTCCGGTTTTACTGGAAAAATCTCCGGGTTTTAGACAAAAATGAGATAATAAGAAATTGCGGTATTACAGAATGGTACCAATTCTATATACAATAAAAGTTATTAATTAAAAAAAGCATATACTTGTAAACTCCGAATTGTTTCAGCTTAAAATAATTGCACATCTGTTTTCCGGATATTCGGGAACAGAACTTTTTTGCTTTTTCCATCTCCGGGTTTATATTCGAATCTCGGGGTTAGAATGTGTGGCACTCCAGGATTTATATGGCGATAATGTGGCAACCCTGTACATGGGCCCTATACCCTACCATTTCCGAAATCGTAACGACAGAAAGTAAGTAGTAAGATTGCTTTAATACCTATGTACCAAATTGGTGTGAAAAATTCTGTCTCATCAAACTAGGACACCGAGTTTACTTGTCAATTAAATAAAATCCCTACAAAAGTGCTTGTCTCTTAAACACAGAGCAGCAGAAATTTCTGATTTCAATCTATGTAAATATATGAAATATATAAGATGAATATAATAATATAAAATAAAATTTATTTATTCAAAAATAAAAGATGAATATAACAATATATTTAAATACAGCAATGCCCTCTCATGAACAGATATATATTATTATTTCGTAATACATTAATTAAATGCCGACACGTGTGTCGAAGTTTCGACCGTAAATACAGTCTGCGAATAGAATTTATGACGATTGTTCCACGCGTCCACCCGAAGCTGAAGTTTCGTTAAATGATGTTGGCGAACGAAGTCTGCGCGTGAAACTATCGGCTTTCCGAGTGAAACGTATCAAAGCTGCTTTACATACGTCGTGGAAAAGTCACCTAAGGCTTCGGTTCGAATAGCAGCCACCAGTCTGTTACACAGAGGAGTCAGTCTCGCTCTGTTTGGGCACTTGAAAATTTAAATCACAAATCGTGCGAATTTTAATTATCACCAGCTGGATGGTCGCACAGAATTATGTAATTCACGCGCGTACCACTCTTTTTTCCCATTACTAGCTGTAACCCTATTTGATAAAATCTGGCACAGGGTTGTGCGCGGATAAGAAGTGGTACAAGGATACGGAGAAGATTGTTTTCCTGCTTTCGCGAGGCTCAGTTTGCGGGGGAAAAACAAAAGTCTAACCGCACCGAGGTTTTGACCGGTACGCGACGCCACTGTCCCACTTTAATATGGTTAAACCTTAAAACCAGTTTTTCCGTTGTTAGAAAAATTGATGCCACAATGAGTCACGGCACGAGCCGCCTTCTTGCTTTCGTGTGGCTTATCTAAATGCGCGTGACACGCATTTACATCTGAAAAGTGTATTTTAAGGTAATCGTAGAAGCCGCGGGCATTCCTTGGACCCGATAGCACCCAGGCCCGACTGTTGCTTCGATAGGATTTCTTGGCCGAAGACACAGACCTTCGTCGTGCGCTCGACCAGGAACAGAATTTAGTGCACGACGTGTGCAGACGCTAGTTGCGTGAACAGTTGTAACGAATAGAATTACATTTACATTTTTAAGGAACGACGAGCACCGCTCAACGTAGAATATCAAGTGTACACACTTGAATTGGAAAGTTGGGCAACGTTTCACGAATTCAAGAATTTTTTTAAGAAATATTACGTAGGGGAGACCGGGGTTAGTTGACTAACGAGGTTAGTTGACTAATTCCCTTAATTGTTGTATTATTTTATAAATTATACTGCGATTCGCGATATTGAAACACATGAGTGACCAGGTTGCCATTAAAGTGCTTCCCCAAACCCAAGCGAATATCCGCTCCGCGCCGCGGATCAGATAAGGCAGCGGTTTTTTATACGTGGTGGCTTATGGGCTGTGTTATCTGATCTGCGGCGAAATTCGCGTTGGTTTGGGGGACTTTAACCCTTTCGCTACGGCGGTCCGCTCCGCAGAGGCACCCCCACTGAACGGGACCTCGCGCCAAAAGTGAACACATTCAAGGCTCCCGCAAATTAACGCGAATATCCGCTCCTATACTTAATAGACAAGTTTCGTTCTTCAGTTTCAAATAATCCAAAATTTGATTTAGGAGGTACACCCTTCACTCTCCGTAAAAAAGACTGCCAGTGCGGAGCCACCTCGTGACATATATCTTAATTGTTTTTAATGCTTTACAATATGCTTAAATTAAGTTCCAAACCGCAATTTAATCGGATGATTAATTTCTCTACAATTTGCATCAGAAGATTATTTATTCTTTCGGGCCGTCACTGTACTCTAAACCCTTACTGATTTCGATTATGTAAATGGATTCTTAAACGGTGAAAATTAAATGAGAACGGGTTTCTTTTTATAGAAGGAATAAAAAGAGCGAATAACAAAAAAGTTGTTTACACCCAACGGTTGACGCATTCGCTTCTGCAAAAATCGAAATAACGCATTACGAGCTGTGTAAAGCTGTAAATGAAAATGTAATTTACTAGAAATGATCGCATACGCAATCTTTCAAGTGCACTGTTCAAATACTGAGATTATTCGAATATAATATTCCGGTACTCGAAAATTCTACTTGCCTCGCGAGTCTCGAAAATGTTAACTACCGTCAAGGACCCAGCTCCTGATCAGAACCCAACTCCTGATTAGTTTAGGAAAATAAACCAAATAATAAGCTTATTATGATACAAATTTATTCTAACAAAATTAATTTGTTTATTCGATGAGAATTTATTCGCGGGACAAAGTTAACTTTTTTACTCGGCGAGAATTTATTCGACGAATAAACTTAATTTTTTATTCGTTATTCGAAATTTTATTTAAATAAAAATTTTGCCCATTTCTGTCTGCAAGGAATCATTTGACAAAAATTGGGGCAGTATACCGAATGTGAAGGTTCAGCACACGTCGAATATACAGATCAGGAGAATATTAATTTACTATTATACTTGCGATAATTGTACAAAAAAAGTTTGAAAAGAGTCTTGTATTGCACCAATTAAATGCCTTTTTATTAACATTGCTAATCACTTAGACCTAAAAATCTACTAATTTAATAGTTGATCGGTAATGAACGACAATTTTTCGTTTCCTAGAAATTACAACTTTTTTACTTTTGCGAACTATCAATTCTTATTATTAAATTTCACAAAAATAATTTCCCTCCTCTTCTTAAATTCCATCTATACTACAAACACGGTTTTGAATTTCTGATTCTAATCGACTACCCCAAGATATCCTACCAAAAAAACTTATAGCGGTCGGTGCTGCTTCTCTCCCCTATATTCAAGTTTTGCGCGGCAAAATCAAAATGAAACGCCGTCCGTGCGTGTCGTAATAGAGACCTCTGCTGCTCGACGTTCTCCGTGAAATTGCCTGTACATACATTATCTATAACATTCCACGGTCAAACGATGCGGATCGATGTTTCGTATGTCGTATGTGCATTCGCGCGTCCATTCACGTGCGACTGCGACGCGTAGTCGAGTTACGTGTGTTGGCCTGGCCCCGAGGGCTCGCGGCAGGCGAAAATAATTACTGTTGCGAGTAAATTATTTAATTAATTGGATCAGGCCAACGCTTGGATCCCGGCTCCGCGGGCAATTTAAACGACACGTAAGTTCATCGAGCATGAAATGCTTTTCATTAATGATAACGAATGCGCGACTATTACGGCTCAACTATACCGCGGGACCATTTCTGTAACTGCGGCGCGTCTGCCGTGGTAGACGGGCGTATCAAACGATTCTTATCGATTACGGGGGAAATCTGATTGACTATAAAGAAAATGGAGTTATCGGGGTAAAGTAGCGAACCGGAGGAAAAATCTGCACGCACCAGTCGCGACAGCCATCGGACCACTCTGTGTGCGCGTGTATGCAATTCGTATTAAATTACAGACGGAGCTACCAAGCGTACGTGGGTATAACATTTCGATGCACTCGCTTCATGCTGCAAATTTTATTATCCCCTGAATCTCATACGAAACGAAGAATTACTTCGAACGTGTATTCTATTTATTATGAACAGTGTTAAGGGAGGTTTGCGCCATGTTGGGCCCAAAAGTAGGTAATTCTTTGTGAATTTTTTCTACAAAAACGGTTCGACAAATTAATTTGAGGTTTGGCAGGCTGTTTTATTGTATCTTGAACTATTGTTCTGAATTTTTGTGTGGCAGTGAAAGAAAAACATGGCGGATACAGAGAGAGGGTTGAAAAATAATCGGGTGGTCCTGGCGTTGACGAAAAGTACTGTAAGGTTTATCCGAAACACAAAAAGGGAAGGAGATTCTTAATCTATATGAATGTGGCTATCGGTGGTGATAGATTTATTAATAAATATAAGAAAATGTTAAAATGGCAGCCTTTTGAAGAAGGCGAAGCGTCCTGATTTCAGTCTGAAACAGGTTGTGCTGCAAACTGGGGAAAACTTCTTTAAATAAAAAAGGAACGGTAACAGATACGGCAATTAATCTACTACCACAGATAGTCTCATTCATTAGATTAAGAATCTATTTTCTTTTTTGTGTTTCGGATAAATCTGACAGTACTTTTCGTCAACCCTAACCCAGGACCACCCGATTATTTTTCAACCCTCTCTCTGTATTCGCCATGTTTTTTTTTCACTGTCACGCAAAAATTCAGAACAATAGTTCAAGATACAATAAAACAGTTTTTGTAGAAAAAAATTCACAAAGAATTATCTATTTTTTGGCCAGTGGCGGATTTAACCCATTAGCTGCCACGATCCCCATTTGGGGATTTTGGAATTTATATATATATATATATATATTTCTGCTACACTAATGAAACTAAACTGTCAGGCATACCAAATATATTTTTGGCGCCGAGTGGTGTACGTAAAATTCCAAAATATATATATATATATTTTGGAATTTTTCTTATATATATAGTGGTGTACGTAAAATTCCAAATTCTGCAATATATATATCAATCAATATTGTGTGTAGCAGAAAGTGTGTAGTCTGTGCTTCGTTTCTTTAGAACAAGCGAACAAATTTGAAATGCGTCTGTAAGTTGAACGAAACAGAATTGGAATTGCGTCGGGTTACATGTAGACTGTATGGAAAAATGGCATAAATAACAGCTATTTTTGTATGTATCAGATAAAGCATATAATAAAAGAAATAGTTTCTTATTAGTTTTCTTTCATGCAACCTGCCACAATCCCCATTTCGGACTTTTTCAAAAATATCGAATATTTTCAAAACAAAACATAAGTTGAATATAATTGTACTGTTACACAACTTTTTGTGCATATAACTCATCCGGCCAAAAAATTAAAAAAAAAAATTTGGCAGTTAATGGGTTAAGAAAAAAGGCCCAGGTGGCAAAGGCTCTGAGAGGCCCAATTTTTTCGGGAAAATGAAGAGGTAGTTTACTAAAAACTACACTGTATATAAAAAAATATAGTGCTGGATAGAATCATAATTTCTTTTTGAAGACAGGGGCCTAGGGGGGCCTTCTAAGCAGGGGCCCATTTTTCGGGAAGATAAAGCGGCAGTTTACTAAAAACGGGCTCAATGTAATAATGCAGAAAAAAATACATTGGATAAAATCATAATTTTTTTTAAGAGTTGGGCCCTGGAGAGGGGGGGCCTTTTGAGCAGGGGCCCAGGTGGCAACTGCTCATCGGCCGCCCTGTCAAATCCGCCACTGTTTTCGGCCCAACAAGGCGCAAACCCCCCTTAAAGCATTTTATAAAAAGTCAAATTTTCAAAGCATTTTCTCGATATTACCGACTAATACGCGCTTCAATTTTTTCTCTTTAACGGTGAATAAGGTGTACAACACACATACGTATATTATTTTAAAACTTTGCAGTTTGCAAAGAATTACTTCAAAATTCAATAACTGATTAAATACTTGTCGATATATTTTTAGAAGAATATTCATTCTTCTGTTCGAGGATTAAACATTAACAGCTACGATTTTTATTAAGCTTATTTACGTAACATTGAAATAAATTTTTCCTTCTTCACGAGATAGGATAAGTGCACTTTGCTGATAGATTTCCCACGAGACTGCAAATCTGGTTTCTGGTTTTGGGCATAGTGGAACGGAGCCCTGAATAACATTAGGCAGACACGAGAAACTAGAGAACTGGAGGAGACAATGACACTAGACATGGCACATGGCCCTTGAGAACCGCACGCTACGACAGCATCCTGCGTCCCGTGAGTTCTTTAAAAGAAAACCTTTCACAGGACCCGAGAACCATTCAAGAATTTTCCAGCACTTGATTCTGATAATAACCAGACCCTCGGTCGCCCTTTGAAGTGCTTGCTTTTCGGCGCGATTTAACAGATATGTGGGAAAAGTACCTACGTCCATGGAGGATTTGGAAATCTTTAACAAAATAATTAAAATCAACCACAGGACTGTATACTGTGATTAGCTTGAATGATGTAGCTTCTTTCCCTTTTTGTAATTCTTAATCCAATGAACAATTCCAGTATTTTCCATGTTAAGACCAATTTTTATGATATAATTTAACAGTAAATCTACCAAGGGGGGTCAAAATGGCTTGTTTGGCATTTCTTTTAATCATTACTCATTTCCAGTACATTTTGTTTTCTAAAATTGTGTACGACTTTTTCTAAAATATGTAAATAATTAATTCTGTAAAATAGTTTCCATCTTCGTTTGTTTTTTCTGTAAAATTTATACGCAGTCATTTTGACCCCTCACGGATCGCTGGTAAATTTTTAGTTTCAGAAGTTTCTCGTATTATTTTCGTATAGTTCAAATACATTTTTAGAAAACTAAGTATATTTTCATACATATACGTTTTACAAATATTGCCATAAGATACATGTAGTATGTTTGCTCAAATAGCATATTGTACTAATAATAAAACGAAGAATATTTGTGGTACATGTAATAAACTGTGGTACACGCTCTGCTAAAATAATTGTAACTTGTAAAAAATCTCTTTGAATTTTATGCGTAATTATTTTCAAAATTACTATCGTTATTATATTATTATTATACAGTTTATATTCAATTTTCGCTCTTAAAATAGGAAAATATATAAAAAAATAAATAAAATGCAATGTTTTTTCTTAAATGACTTGTTAATTTAAAAAACAAGTCATTTTGACCCCTCAGGTGAAAAACGAAATGACAATTATACGCCGTACAATAAAGAAAATTTAAAAATTCGCATTTATCACAACTACCAAGGCATAACGGAGCTAAAATATTCTCACATACGCTTTTCTCAACAAAATATTTTCAGGTTTTTACGTGGAATGTAAATTTGGGAAACATCCTTACGTCACACGTGACGCTGGTATTGGGAAATCAAGAAGTTCGATGCGCCAACTAGTGGCAGAAAATGGAACTACTGAGAGTAGGCCGAAATCCGTCGAAGTCCATACGATTATCAGTGTTTATATGGACATGTTGTGAAAAACGAGCGTTTTTAAATTTTTTTAAACACTAAATTTTTACTTACTCGATTAATAAATACTTATTCGGAATGCTTGGTGGGATCCGAGCTAACTTTCAGTAGTTCCCCAACTTGCCACCACAGCGCTGCAGTCTAAGCCACGCCCCCACTTGGTTTCCCAATGCAGTTTTACATTATTCATAGATGCTTTTTCGAATATCACGTTATGAAGAATATGACGTCAGAGGACAATTTCTTGAACAACGACATGTGCCTCACAAGTGTAATAATTTTGTCGCACGTGTTTAAAAGAACACAACCTAATCGATGACTATGCCATCTGCGTTATGAATCATAAAGTTGAAAACGCAAGTGGAAAAAAGGCAACAGCTGAACATTCGTCACTGATAAACGAATGTCTAATTGTAACTGTCGCCCTTGAGATATGCAGACGATATTCCGCTCACTGTAAATCAGGCTGAGCTTCGAATCAAAATTGTATGGTATTAAATCAATCGGGTTGCTGGTATCAGGGGATCTACATATTTCTTCGCGCTTCTTGCACGTTTTGCTCTTTAGGGAGACGTAAGATACTTGAAGCAGGTGATGATCACAAACAGAAAAAATTAAATAATATTAAAAAAAACCATTCATTAAAATTATTAACCTAAAAAAAACAGTCTGAGAACTGTTAAAACTATAAATTCTATGCTAATTAAGACCATTAAAAATCTATTCTTACACGCATAAATCAAAATAAAAATTAATGAAATCAAGCAAATAAATAAAATGAAGTATTATTGAAGGACAAGATACGATATTAAGGCTAAATTTCAAATCGATAATGTACACACTGTAGGGAATGATTAAAATAAAATTATTGTATATTTTTACTTACTTCACTTTTCTTTTTAACCGATTTCAAAAAGAAAGAGGTTCTACTGGGTTGGCATTTTGTTAGTTAATCTTTATTTACTTATCTGAACCTACTGACCTAATTTTGAGCATGTAGGTACAGTGGCTCACATCCATAACCTTACACTCTTTAAAATCGCATAACTTTTTTAAAATTAATCCAAACGACTTGAGTTTTTTTTTGGAAGCTAGAAGGATTAGTTTGCTAAGTGACGTGATTCGTCGTTTTGAAAAAAAATGTACTTAGTCGGAATAGCAAGAAAAATAGAAAAGGTCGTTTTTTCAACTTTTTTTGTGAGCCTGTAATGAAAATTTAAAAAAAATTTCGGGATTTCGGGAATTTCCGGGATTCTCGACCTTATTCTGCGATCTTTAAGCGTTTATAGCTCAGAGCAACGTTAACAGACACTTATACAACTTACTTCAATCTACAAACGGGTTTTTTGAATTTCCATTACAGGCTCACAAAAAAAAGTTTAAAAAACAACATTTTCTATTTTTTTTTTTTGCTATTCCGACCAAGTGCATATTTTTCAAAACGACGAATCACGTCACTTAGCAAACTAATCCTTCTAGCTTCTAAAAAAAACTCAAGTCGTTTGGATTAATTTTAAAAAAGTTATGCGATTTTAAAGAGTGTATAATTATGGCTGCGAGCCACTGTATGTATGTTCGTCCACGAATTTCTCCTTAACAAAGTACTGAACCGATTTTCGTGAAACGTATTGCATTTAGTTTAGCTTCAATCGCCTTAAGAGGGTACAGGACTATTGAAATCTTGGGAAATCGATTTTTATTATTATTATTAATTCTGAAAGTGCCATGCTTTGTGAACATTTACAACAATGCTTCGCGAAGAAATTCGAATAATTCCGGAAATTATAGCGCTGAACGTAATTGAGTGCACCGTCGAGTAACGGCCTCGCAGAGCGGTATTGGCGTAGGGGACTACACTTTGAAGCCGTTTATCTCGAAAGTACATTTTCAAACACGGTGTACATCATAACTCTCGAACGAATGAATATTTTCACTTGAAATTTTAACTGAAGCTGTAGAATTCCTTTCTCTATCGAGTGGAATTTTCGCATCAACATTGGATGTTTGTAAAACATTTTATAATTGATTAAAAACGATTTTCCCCGTAAAAATGTGGGGGAAAAATTGATTCGTGTGTAACTTTTACAATTTTTGCTTAAATTCGCCCAGCAAAATTTCATTACTGTAGAAATTACTCGACCCAAAGCATTTTGCTTTTAGATGATTGGTTCACCTGGGACTATGTACACCGATTACAGCTGCGCGCTACGCGGGACCATCTTTAGCTTCAAGTAACTTGAATAATTTTCAACATTCTGCCAATTTTTTTATTTTACATTACTGGTAAAAGCGTACATAAAAATCTGTGGAAAATGCCGGTACGGTGATTATTTGGTACCTGAGCAATCCAACTGGCAAGTAACCGTCGATTTCAGTCGTTCAATAGTCCTATACCCACTTAAGTAATGGAGAAAGGATTATCAAGATCGGTTAAGTAGTTTTGAAGTTACACCAAAAATAAGAAACCTGTTCCATTAACCGACTGCATTATTTAAATAAATGTAGTTATGTAACTTAAATAATTAAAGAGCAAAAAATAAAAAAATTTAAACCGACTTAAAAAAAAAATACCTACAATAAAAAGTAAAAAATAATTTTTTTCCTTATTGAATCTACGATTTGAGAGTTATTTTTAAGTCGAGGCCAGATTTACACGGTGCAAATGATGAGGCGACAACATAAAAAAATTGAGAGTCGTAGATTAAATAAGGAAAGAAATTATTTTTTACTTCATATTGTATTTTTATTTTTTCGAAGTCGGTTTTAATTAGTAGAAAGAAAATGGGGTGGAGGTAGTAGAATACAATTTGTCTGCTTAGGGATTCTTCTATCAAAAGCCTATTTCGTAGTATTGTTTAAGGGGTTATACTTATTTAGTCAGGCGGCTGAAAAGAGGCGAATATTTGTGATTTTTTTTTGAAGAAGCGGAAGCGTTTATTTTTACAAAACTTTTTGCGCTTAAAAGAGCAACATTTAACGAACATTTGGTAATTTTTTCGTAGAAAAATATTTACGTTTAGAATAAAATAACAAGCGACATCCAAGAAGCATTTTTAAAAATTTAGTTTTGCGGTGGGCACTGCCATTCGGAACCAGATTATCTAAAATATTATTGCATCCTCCGATTAACAGATGGAATTCACGAAATATTAATTTAAAACAAAATTTCGGCTATTTAAAGTTGAAATCCTGATTTTTTCCTGCAAAAATCACGCGAAAAAAATCAGGATTTCAACTTTAAATAGCCGCCATTTTGTTTTAAATTAATATTTCGGAAAACCCTCTTCGCCAACCTGAGGATACATTAATATACTACCGAAATCTTTTTTGTTTCTTGATTTTAGATAATCTGGTACCGAATGGCAGTGCTCACCGCAAAACCGAATTTTTAAAAATGCTTCTTGGATGTCGCTTGTTATTTTATTATAAACGTAAATATTTTTCCACGAAAAAATTACCAACTGTTCTTTAAATGTTGCTCTTTGAAGCGCAAAAAGTTTTGTAAAAATATACGCTTCCGCTTGTTCAAAAAAAATTCACAAACATTCGCCTCTTTTCTGCCACCTGACTAGGTATAACCCCTCAATAGAACATAGAATAAAATAATAAAAATTGAGGCATACTGGCGAGGAAACGGTTTACCCCTACAAAGCATATAAGGAAGCCAGAGAATCCAGGAAGTAATAGCTAATACAGTTATAATAAAGTCAATCGAACCTACCGTTACAGGAATGTAACTTTGCTGCTCTACAACATTCTAAACGTTACGCCAGCAACAATAATAGTATATCGGTATCATTATCCGTACTAGGTAAGATAGCGATAGGAGCAGCAGAAACAAGTGTTTGATTCGCGGTATCATACGAGGAACAGTTATTTGTTGTACTGTGAAGAAAATAATTCCCGCGCCTTAGGCGATGAGAAATATTCAATGTTCGCCAGAGAGTGTTTAAAAGGACGAGTAGAAAAAGCTGTGGAAAAATACGGAGAGTTAAAGGAATCCCGCGACTCTTATCCCTTGCAATATTTTATGATAAAATTGAAGGTAAATTACTGGGCGATTACGCAAACGATCGCAGCGAAGCGGAGAGCTTCGGCTGCTTGTTAAAATGACAAATAGCATTCGTAGTTTTTCAATTATTTGTATTATCCTGGATATCAAGTTTCCCATTCATTCCGGCGCATTTTACTTGCGAGCAGTTGTTACCGACAATGTAAATCGCCGTGACAAAGCCGCATGCAAAATGAATGCAACGGCGAAATAAAACAACCAGAACTGCATTCATTCCCCATTCGTCGCGCCTCGGTGATCCCGAAAAAATGCAATCTTCTGGAATGTTGACGTTGCACAGTGGCCGAAAGCACGTGAAGCTAAAGAAGAAAATCGGCCGCGTGTACGGAATCTAGCAGTTGAAGTAATCGCGAGATATCTTTGCTTGAAAATCCTCCGCGCGAGGGGGGCTCATAAATTCTTTTTGAAACGTCGCTGCAAGTACAAGTAAACTGGAACAACGCGCACCAATCGATTTAGAGAGTGTAAAAAGTGTTCGTACAGCGATCAATTTAAAGTAAAACTTTGTGTATCCATGTCAGTAAGCAATTTTAAAGGAAAAAAATTATTAATACATATTCTTCGATGTTTGTGGAGTAGATTTTGTATAAACAAAATTTTATTCCCCTTAATATTTACAAAGATATTAACATAATTAGATAAACGTGCAGAAATGGATGCGTAAAAAGAATTCGTAGAGTTAAATAAAGAATTATTAAACTATAGAAATAAATTAAATATTTAATGTTTTAATAGTTTGTGAGATTGCCTTTTGATTTTATAATAGCTTTGAAGCTTATTGGTATGGAATTTAATAAGTTGCATGTTATAGCAGGCTGTATTATACTCTACTCTTCTAGCAGCGCGGTTTTCAAACTTTCTTTAAATGTAATATTACGATTACGTATTTTTTTGTCCAGATAATTATTATCTTATTGATATGTGGTGATTAGGGCACCATTTTCAAATATTTTGGTGTGTTATACAAAACCCTCTGCTCAGTTAATACTCAGTTAATATAATTATGCAGAATGCTTTGGATCTTTGTCATGGGTAAATATAAAATTGTCATTAAGGCCCATTTTATTTGCACTAGCATGGATGCGCTTGTTCAGGATGTCAATATAAACACTATGATTCATACATACTACCGTCGATGAAATGCAGAGATTCCACTCCAACGGCACTCATACAGACCCAGCCAAATGCAGAACCCCCCCAGGGTTTCATCGTAGGTCATGAATTTTCTTTTTTGAACTCTGTATTCTTTTTTCTGTATACTGTGAAATTTGTTTTGGACCCAAATATTTCAAATTCGCTAAATTTGAAATACTGTGAAGTGTGTTTTGGACCCAAATATTTCAAATTCACTAAATTTGAAATACTGTGAAGTGTGTTTTGGACCCAAATATTTCTAATTCACAGTATGGAATTTCGTGAATTCTGTATTCTTTTTTCTCCATACTGTGAAATGTGTTTTGGACCCAAATATTTCGAATTCATCAAATTCCACACTGTGAAGTGTTTTTTAGACCCAAATATTTCGAATTCACTAAATTCGATACTGTGAAGTATGTTTTGGACCCAAATATTTCGAATTCACTAAATTCGAAATACTGTGAAGTGTGTTTTGGACCCAAATATTTCGAATTCACTAAATTCCATACTGTGAAATATGTTTGGACCCAAATATTTCGAATTCACTAAATTCGAAATACTGAGAAGTGTGTTTTATATTATTTTGAATTTAATGAATTCCAAATATTTGGGTCCAAAACACACTTCACAGTATGGAATTTAGTGAATTCAAAATATTTTGGTCCAAAACGCACTTCACAGTATGGAATTTAGTGAATTCGAAATATTTGGGTCCAAAACACATCTCACAGTATGGAGAAAAAAGAACACAGAGTTCAGAAAAGAAAATTCACGACCTACGATGAAATACTGCGGGGGTTCTGCATTTGGCTGGGTCTGTATGAGTGCCGTTGGAGTGGAATCTCTACATTTCATCGATGGTAGTATGAATCATAGTGTTTATATTGACATCCTGAACAAGCGCATCCATGCTAGTGCAAATATAATAGGCCTTAATGACAATTTATATTTACCCATGACAATGATCCAAAGCATTCTGCATATAATACTGAGCAGATGGTTTTGTATAACACACCAAAATATTTGAAAACGGCGCCCTAATCACCACATATCAATAAGATAATCCCATAGAGCACCTATAGGATTATCTGGACAAACAAAATACGTAATCATAATATTACATTTAAAGAAAGTTTGAAAACCGCGCTGCTATAAGAGTAGAATATAATACAGCCTGCTATAACATCCAACTTAGTAAATTCCATACCAACAAGCTTCAAAGCTATTATAAAATCAAAAGGCAATCTCACAAACTATTAAAACATTAAACATTTAATTTATTTCTATAGTTTATTAATTCTCTATTTAACTATATTTATTAATATCTTTGTAAATGTTAAGGGCAATAAAATTGTATTTACACAAACTCTACTCTGCAAACATCGAAGAATATATATTACTCATTTTATTCCCTTAAAATTTATTACTAACACGCAAATACAAGAGTTTAACTTTAAACTGGTCGCTGTACGAATACTTTTTACACTCACCGCACATAATACCCACGTTGTTGAAAAAACGAGAAATATAAATTCTCTGCAAAGTGTAAAAACGGAAACCGATTCTACAGAAAACGACCTAACAGATTCTAATTTAATAAACGTAGCATTTAACAGTCCCCAGGAATTCCATAATACGAAGAATATTTTTTCAAAAAAGAAATATGATATTTACTCGATCCTCCAAGGAAATAATATGGATGACGCATTTTCTGAACGTTCAGCCGGCGGAGAGTTGCCAGTTACCGGGCATCTTCGGTTACGCCGTTAAAATTTCGTACAGCCATACGAAACGAATCACTTGTTACGGAATCTACTTAGTCGACTCTTTTTTCGCTGACGAATAAGGAGCAACGGAAAACGATTAACGCTCAGGCGTCGCGCAGGTATATAGGTGTATAACGAACGCGAACGCGGGGCCCCTGGCTCAGCGTCGGTAGTGCGCTCGTACACACAGAATATATTTTATGCGTGCGTGTGTGTCGTTGAAGGCACGCACCTGAGCGTGAAACGGAGGGACCCAGCGTTAATGCACCGACGTGGCTTCCACCTGCACTAGACGAGTCGAAATATGCTTTTCCTTTACCTAGAAATTCGTCCGCCGGCTTTTTCAGTTTCACGCTCGGCGGCGCGATTTCTCGGCGTGCATTTCTCGCCAAGGATTCAAACCGTCGCCCCGTAATTCCAGGATATGCACAGCACGGCGTGGCTCGCTTTTAGCGCTTCCCGTTAATCTCGAGAATCACTTAGGCTAATTAGCATCAATCGGGGGGCCAGGAGTTTAGAAAACGATTCTATTCTTGCAGCTGGACGCAGAAGACGGGCGAAACACGCTCGCCTCTGTGGGCTTTCACGAATGAAATTACCCGTACAAGAGACGGCGCGAAGGGAAAGTATATACAAGCTGGGATACTCCGCTGCGTTATTATGGTTAAATATTTTGCATCAGCCCGAAGCGCGCGATTTCATAGGCTGCTTTATATTTAACGGAGGGACGAATGGTCGTTTAGAAACGCCAAGATATCGCGATGAGATTTTAAACGATCGATATTCTACGGCTTTACGAGCGCAAGTATTATACATACAGGTCCGTGGCGTGGAACTTTCTGTTATCGCGTTAAATTCTTCACGCACAGATGGGCCTTATTTGTGTAACTCTGACTCGTCGATTAACGCCGCCGCTGGCAAGGCCCAGGCGATTTTACGCGCGCACCATTTTACGATTACGTTAGTTTTTAAGAGCCTGTGCGGGTCATTGCACCAACATTATCGATCAGAGCTTAGCAATTCCAAGTTTAATTCCTTGCCCTGCGAGGCACGACAGTATATACGCGATCGCGTAGATCAACGCGTAGCCCCACGGCCAAGAATTGTCGGAGTCACTCGAACGCCGAGTGATTTCAACACGTAGGGTAGATGTCACGATTACCGTGCCCTGTCCCTATTACCGTGCCTTTATCCTTAAAGAAGCCGTGCAAAAAAGAACTCGCGTAAATAAATAAGGAAAGAATTTTTTTTAATTAAGTTAGACTATTGATGGATTTTTAAACAATTAAAGCATAGAAAAAAGAATTCAAAAATGCTTAAAATTTTATGGAAAAGTAGATAACGAGCAGTTTTGAGACGTTTTCGTATTTTTAAAGCGAATTCGGTAATAAATCATTATTTGTACTTATGTAAAGTGTTTATTATATCATAAAAGGTTCAAATTTTATGAAAAAATAGCAAAATGAGCATTTTTTAAATGTATTCGTATTTTTAAAGTGAATCCGGTAATTCGGACAGAAATTTAACGCTTGTCCCCACTACCGTACCCCTCGAAGCCCATTGGCTCCCTCTGTAACTGCTAAACCTAACCTTACTTTCGTCTCTCAGAACGGGTGAACAGAAATTTGTATTTGCATATTTTGCTTTTGTAAGGAAAAGGTCATATTAAAATTACATATAAACACCTCTCGCAGGGCAATAAAATGTTCTGAACAGTTCAAAGATATGTCCTAACCGCGACCATATTTCAGAGCACGGTAATTCGGACAAAAACATGTATTTTTCTTTCAATTCGAAGAATATAAAAAATTAACATTTTCAACCCGAAGAAAATGCCTCGATAGAGAGAAAAGTTCAAAACACCGATATAAATTTTCACCAAGCGGAATTAAGGTAAGAGAACTCGGTAATTAATTCCTTAGCGAGCAAGTCGGCGTCAGAGCACGATAATTGGGGCATCTACCCTATAGCGAGCACGAAAGATCGAGCGATTGTTATTTTACGCTGTGTATATGAATAAAAACGACACGGTAGAATGGTTGGATGTAATTGTCGGCACAGCCAATGGAAGTGCTTCTTCGTAAGAGCATAGGCGTGCGGTTGAGGAGCAGAAGAAACGAAGCGAGAAGTTGATAACGCGAAACGAAAGACTGGTAAGGATGCGCCAGGCCTTCCATGAAGCAGAACGACGTTTATTTTAGTCTACCCTAGTGTACACGGACACATAACAGTACTCCAGGTAGACGATCAGGTGTGCGGAACGGTTTGGCAAGACGGCCTCCCCACCTGTCACGAATTCGACGCTACTGAGTTCATCGTTTGCGTTGATCCCACGTAATAAATTTGAACGGCAACGCAGTGTAGATTACCCGCCACGGAATGATAGAGCAACGAGGAGGATCCAGACACCGTCGTCGATTAATATTTTAATGCTGTTTAACGGCGCAGCATTTGGTTCGAGGGAGTCGGGAGGATTCGCGTAAGTATGCGTGGTGTGGATCCATGGATCGCGGTGTCCGCTGCGGCGAGGAAAGAGAAACACAGGGGGGCAAGAGCGACGCACGAATGGCGAACATGCCCGGGGCCTTACTCACCTGCCACGACGTATCGCGCCCGCATTTTCGTCGACCGGTCTAGAGATCTGCAGTCGAACACGAGGGACACCCGCACTTACGGCGTCTCTTGTTGCACATTCACTCACGAGGCATCCTCAGCCACCGCACTCGCCGTCCTTTCCTCTATTTCAACGTAGAACCAGGAAAAACGCACGCTTCTGCTTTCCCATGCACTACAGAGCGGGTCCGTTCGCTTCGCTCCTTCACCGTGACACATCCACCCGCGTACCACGACCGCCAATAAACACACACCGAGCGAGACTGCGGCTCTTCTGGAGAACGTCGCTCGCTATTGTGAAGTCTCCCTCCACCAACACGGAGCACCTTTGCCTCGGCACTGCCACGCTACGGCCCTGTCGCGTTACCAACACCGGCTGGATCGCTTCTATGTCTATCTTTCTCTTGATCGCAGTGCCAGGTGCGGAGCAACAGATCGTGCTCTAGGTATTTCGTGCGCCTCGCGATCTACAATGCTTTGCTTTCGGAATGCCCAACGGTAAACTTTTCCTCCGGGGGACCTCTCCTTTCGCCGTGAATTTATATTGGTCGAAGGCGCGTATCAAATAGCATGCAAAATTGTTATTTTTAAGTTCGGGGATTTATACGTTGCAAGGTTATTTGTTCAAAAGACTCCGAATTTTTACCAACATATACTGTACTAATACTCGGGACAAGTTGCATAGCGGAATGCGTGTTATCGTCGAACCAGTTGTGAAAATTATAGAACCCATTTTCAGCTAAATACTTTGCTATTAGATACTTACCGTAATTGTCGCAATATCGGCTAGAAGATATGTCGAAATTTCGCAATTTTTTTCCCCTCGTAATTTTTCAACGAAAAAATTACTAAACTTTAAATTGTTATCATTAAACTCTATACATTAAGCACTTTCCATAAATATAAGTTTCGACGTCTAAAAAAGTTTTCCCAGAGGATAAGTTCACATCAAGATTTCTTTCTTTCGGTAAATCATTGTACATGTGACGCGAAGGAGTAGGTAATGTATTTTTAAATGAAGTACAACAGTATTTTCTAAGCGGAGGTTTTTAATATTTTCTATGTAATGAAGAAGCGTGGTATGAATTTACTCCGTTCTGGATGTTTTAACCTTCAAAAATTTATTTAATATATTGATAATAATATATGAGTAATAAATATAAAATGCATTCTTTAATGGATATTTAATTATATGGGAAACATGTGGAATTAAGAAAAAAAAGAAATACCTCTGCCGTGACAATGTCATTAATTTGCCAGACATTGCCGTGACCAGGATTCGAACCTGGGTTACTACGGCCACAACGTAGGGTCCTAACCACTAGACGATCACGGCTATCAGAGGAGTTGTGGAAAGTAGCGCATTTCCATTGTATTTACCTGAATACTTAAAATCATAACTTTTGACAAAATATTTGTTACGCAGATTGTAGTGAAAAGTATACGAGATGTTTATTTATTAAATTATTACATGGTAGAAAATATATTGTGACACTTCTCACGATAAGCAAATGGCAATAAGCGATGAACGACTTTTGTAGATCACACTGCCCTCTGTTGCTGTTCACAGTTACATACGTCTTACCGACTGTTTTTTTTTTTAATTTCTTATCACTGCCATTCTACCCTGCTCAGGCAAATACTCTATTTAATTAAATTCTCGTTTCACTCTAAAGAGTGATCCAAAAATGAAGTCTTTTTTAGCCTGTTTTTGATCCCACGATTTTGAAACGGAATTTTGTGCCAAATGATACCTTATGATGAGATATCATTCACAACAAATTTTCGAGTTGAGGTGACAATAAGTTTCTGAGATATGGAAGGTCAAAGAAGTGAAAATTCGTTAAACGCGTTAACCCATACGCTTCGATGTACGGACTTCTATGTCAGTCCGATAATTTAAACAATTATTTTCAGGGGTTTTGCTGACTGCTAACAACGAATTTGAACTTAGATTTTCAAAAATCACGAAAAAAAAAATAAAAATCATGAAATATAAATGACTGTGTAGTGGGTGTTTTTTTTTAATCTCGTCCACCATATTGAATCGGCCATTGTGAGTTTTGCTGACTGTTAACAATGAATTTGAACTTAGATTTTCAAAATAATTAGTTTCGCATAAAATTCAGTTCCAAAATCGCGGGACCAAAAAGAGGCTATTATTTGTGTCACTCTTTTATCCCTTTGTGAACTGAATTGTAATTACTTAAATTGTGTTAATTTATCACTTATAATTTTTTTGACAAAAATTCAGTACGTATAAAGTTTACCGAGATCTGGAAACTTTAACTTATGATCCGTTACATCGTCAAGTTCAGCAATTTGTACAGGGTACACGCAACGACAGGACATCTTGTAGCGATATAAATCATGCGCATAGATAGACGCATAAATTTCACGCGATTACTATGAAATTTGTAACGAGCATCCCGCTTAGTGATTCATTTTCGTGTTCCTCCCTTCTAATTCCTGTGCAGTTCCGGTTCCGGTCTCCCGGTTTCTCTTTGACAAGCCAATTTATTTATAGAGTTTGGCAGGTCAGGCTATCTTGTGTATAGAAAACAAAAATCGGTGTGTTGCGATAGAAACGCGAAGCGTAACAGCTATATGCTTCGGTGTAACAGGAAAGGAAATTCTATCAGTGTATTTTGAAAGCGAGACTCCTCGCTTTTATTATCTGGCATTCGCGTCATGGTTGCTATGAAAATGTCAGCTCAGTGGTGATTCATTCGCTCATTACATAGTTGGCTGTTCATCTGTTTTTTGGCAGCACGGTCTGCTTAGGGAGCAGGTGAGTGGCTTTAGATCTGTTGATTGTTGTGAAGCTTAGATTATAGACACATGACTGTGTTAAGCAAACTTTACTTCTCCATTCCCATTTGCGTATGCATCGAAATAATTAGAAAAGGTTAAATAGGTTAGGAAGCTGAATAAATACTTTTACTGCCGGGGTATTACGTATTTACAGATTGTTGAATGCACAATATACGTACACACTTAAGTACTGAGTACTCTAAGTTTCAAGCATAATAATCG
The DNA here is from genome assembly GCF_050908995.1 of Andrena cerasifolii. Taxonomy (NCBI): domain Eukaryota; kingdom Metazoa; phylum Arthropoda; class Insecta; order Hymenoptera; family Andrenidae; genus Andrena; species Andrena cerasifolii. The sequence continues at coordinate 3,900,127 of NC_135125.1, read as the reverse complement.
ATCCTCCTAATTATCTTCGATTTATGTTTTACTTCGATAAAGATTGTAACAGTAAAATAATAGAAAAATCTTATGCTGAAGAATGTTCCATGTAAATCAATAATTAGGGATGAACCGATCCGAGTAAATACGAGTAAATACTCGATACTTTCGTTTTCGATACCGAGTAATTTTAGTAGCGATACCTACGGCTGCGATATGTACTCGGTATCGGAAAACGGTACTCGTACCAAAACATATATTTTTTTTATCAATTTATATGTCAAATAAATGATTGTTAATAAAATACTATTTTTCCTTTCACTTTTCTGCATTCTTTTAGTGTGATGAACATCTGTATATATCATTTCACCAATTATGTATCTATCTTATTACTAGCTTTACTACTCCGCTTCGCCCAAAACTTAAATTTTGATTTTATAAAAAAAAAAATTTATTTTTGCTGAAAATGGTCACATTCGTCTGAATTAGTCACGCATAATGAGCTGAGGCAGATTTCGTGATCCCAGAGTTTATCGTTCAAAAGTTTTTAGGTGACAGACAAACACACAAACTTATAGAAGCTTTCTGCTTTATATATTAAGATATGTTCTATTTCTCTTGGTTCCATGCCGCGAAACGATTGTATATTTTTTGTTCTCTTCCATTATATACATTAATTATTATAGACTGCTTCGTACTTACTTATATACTTCGTTGTGACTAAAGCCTACTTCCCGTTAAATAACAGTAAAATAAAATACGTCTTCGTTAATAAAATATATTAATAAGCAAAAATCTGTACTAATTTTCATTCGATATAAGTACTGTGCCCGGATGGAAAGAAGTCGGTTAAGGGTTCTTCGCTCGCATTGGCTCCCGCCGCCCGTGTCTCATTTGCTTACTTTGTATTTGTCGACACTGTCGCGCCGGCCAATAGGGATATACTATTCTGACCTGATATTCGGACCCTAGAGTTCCTCGACTGACTTGTTTCCATCCGGGCACAGTAGGTATCGATACTCTTGATTCAATACTGAGTAGATATCGATACCTTCTTTCGATACAAGTTACGAGTAAAAGTATCGATACCTTGACGGTATCGGTTCATCCCTATCAATAACGAACAATTGCCAATACATGCTCTCGTTTCTGCCTGCTTCCATAAAGGTGGGTCCTCACCAGCGAACAGTTCGCGAACAGGAAATTCAATTTCCATGCTGTTCGTGAACAGTTCGCGAACGCTGGTGGAGACGCACCTTAACTTGTCACGCACGCGAAACAGTTGTGTGTGAAATATCTTTTTAATTAATTCTAACAATTTTCCGATGCTAACACTGAAATTCCTTTTATGTATTTTGTCTTTTGTACTGATTAGAGATATTCTGTATTTAGGATGATGGAAGAACCATTAAGTCAATGTGCTTCGCCATCTGGTGATAATAATTATTGTGGAAGCGAAGAGCTAAATTCGTCCACTATAGTAAGTTTAGATGAAACATTATTGGATATTAGCACACGACATTCTTTAAGTGTTCTCCGAACACCACCAGCCAAGAAAGCGAAAAGAGTGAGATTTTTTAGGAACGGAGATAGGTTTTATACTGGCATCGTGATGGCCGTGACTCCAGAAAGATATCGCAGTTTCGATAGCTTAGCTTCGGATTTAACCAGAGCTTTAATATCAAGCGTCACCTTACCTAACGGCGTTAGAGCAATTCACACCATGGACGGAAGGAAGGTTCAAAACATTAACGACTTGGAGGATGGCAAATGCTACGTGGTTTCTGGGCAAGGAGAGATTTTCAAGAAAGTAGACTATTCGTCTACGAAAGTAAGGCGAGGCAGTTCTCTGTCCAGACTGCCGCAGTCTTCTGTGGGTACTGGTAGACAAATAAGCGCGATACCGCTATGCGTAAAAGCGAGGATTATCACTTTAATTCGACACGGGACAAAGCCGCGTAAAGTCGTGCGTCTCCTGTTAAACAAGCGAAACGCTCCGAGTCTGGAACACGCAATGGAAGCGATCACAGAAGCCGTTAAATTAGACTCTGGAGCTGTACGAAAAGTTTACACGCTCTCCGGGGAACAAGTTATCTCTTTGGAACAGTTCTTCGAGAGTAATAACATCTTTGTGGCTTACGGCACGGAGAAGTCGAATCCAGAAGATTTTGAATTAGATTTCGAAGAATGTAAGTGTATTCAGAGCTTTCGAAGATGTCCGTGGACGTCGAAAAGACAAAGCGGCCCAATGCCTAGAATGCCACGTAAATCTGGGAAAAAGGTGATTACTACGCGACGAGTGCGAACGCCGAGTCCACCTTCTCTGATCTTACCACAACCGTTATGTTTACTCTATACAGTTGGTCATGTTATTGGGGACGGGAATTTTGCGATTGTTAAGCATTGCGTACAAAAGTGAGCACCTTGAGAAATCGGATGTTAATAATTAAGAATACTGAGAACTCTATTTGCGAATATTTTTTTTAGATCTTCGAATACAGAATATGCGATGAAAATTGTGGATAAGTATAAGTGCCAGGGTAAGGAAACAATGCTGTCGAGCGAAGTGGCAATTTTGAGGCAAGTTTGTCATCCAAATATTATTAGCTTGATTGCGGCGCAAGAGACCGCTGATCAATTGTTCTTAGTCATGGAGCTTGTGAAGGTAGGTTTGTTTATCAAAATTCTTTATACGTTGAAAGTAGGGCTGCGACTATTTATCGAAGTTTTCGGTATTCGAATATTCGAATACTTCAGTTGCTCAATTATTTGGCGAATATAATTCGAATATCCAAGTATTCGAATACTATTCGAATATCCAAGTATTCGAATACTATTCGAATATCCAAGTATTCGAATACTATTCGAATATCCAAGTATTCGAATACTATTCGAATATCCAAGTATTCGAATACTATTCGAATATCCAAGTATTCGAATACTATTCGAATATCCAAGTATTCGAATACTATTCGTATATTTAAGTATTCGAGTCGTATGGTGTGAATTATAAATCAAGTTCTTTAGGTCCATTTTGTCAAGGTGCAATTTCATGCTGACGCTCGACGCTCGTTTTGAGCGTCAAAACCAATCACGTGACCGACGCTCAACCAATGAACAAGCGAGTCAGAGCAAGTCAGAGTTAGTGATGATCCAGGGAGTGATCGGTATTGGGATCTGACATCCGTCACCATGACATCTGGTGGCGAAAGTAGGAGCGCTTGTTGGGTACACATCAATCCCTGTCCGTTCTCGTGCCGTTGCATAAAATTCCGCTGAGCAGGATATGAACCTACCCAATCACATATACTTTGCATAGAAAAAACTACGTTATCGCATATACAACACGTGTATCTCGTACCCATATCGGCGCCATCTTGGTTAGGCCCCGCCCCCATGTCAGATCCCAATAACCGCAGCCATTTGGGTGCGAAACCGGAAATAACATAACCTAAACATTCATTAAATCGTCTGCTTTCCAAGCTGATTTTTCATCTATCTCTTTCTATCCGTATTTCTATCCCTTTCTTTTTTACAATTTCTTTCTCTGTCTACTTCCGCTTTTGCTCCAAATCTAAACCGAGATTAGCTTTTCGGCTTGATGCTGAAAGTCACATGGACCGATCACGTGACTGGTTTTGATGCTCAAAACGAACGTCGAGCGTCACCTTGAAATTGCACCTTCAGGGTGAAATCTTGTAAGCTAATTTTGACCCACTTCACACCATACTATTCGAATACTCGAATATTCGAAGTTTATTCGTAGCATTCGAATATTTGTAAAATATTCGAATATTAAATTATTCGAATAGTCCCAGCTCTAGTTGAAAGTCTAAATTGCACGATAAAATATATATCTGTGTTATTTTAGGGCGGAGATTTGTTTGACGCAATCGCCACAGCGACGAAATTCTCAGAGGCCGATGCTAGCGTAATGATCGGGCATTTAACGTCCGCATTAGCTTACTTGCATTCGCATCATATAGTTCACCGCGATGTTAAGCCTGAGAATCTCTTAGTTGAGATGGATGGAAGTCACGTTAGGTGTTTGAAACTAGGTGACTTTGGACTTGCTCAAGTTGTAAGGGAACCTTTATACACAGTTTGTGGAACACCGACGTACGTAGCACCAGAAATTCTCGCAGAAACTGGATATGGTTTAAAGGTACGTTAATATTGTAGGTCAGGCCTGCCCTTTAGGGTGCAAATACCTCCTCAAGTTCTGGGACCCGAGCAACAGCCGAGTGCGGAACTGTTACCCTGCTAACCGTTGCGTGGGTTTGGGACAACTGCAAGAGTGTGTGTGCGCCCATACGCGTGAAGCCCAGCTATATAGACCCGTGGTACGAGCATAGAGCTCTAAACTTGAGCTCTATGTTTAGAGCTCAATGGGTACGAGCTAGTATGGACGCGCGCACAGTCTTGTAGTTCTCCCACAGCCCATGCTGTGGTTAGCAACGTAACAGTTCCACGCTGGACTGTTGCCCGGGTCCCAGAACTTGAGGAGGTATTTGCACCCTAATGCTTAGTTTACATCTGACGAGTGCTCGGCCGAGTGAGCCCACTGGACCCAGCACTCGCCCAGTCTGAACGCATATTCTAGTACTAGACCGAGTAGTCTGGCGTGCAAATCGGTCAAAATTTTCACTCGGCCGAGTCACTCGTCAGGTGTAAATCCAGCTTAAAGGGCAGGCCTGTTGTAGATAGATAATTTTAGGTTTATTAATTCAGATTGGAAAATGTAACAGGAGAAATAAATGTAAATCTTTTTAGATCGATGTATGGGCAGCTGGTGTAATATTGTACATATTGCTCTGCGGTTTTCCACCGTTCGTTTCGCCTGAAAATGACCAAGAAGAATTATTTGAACGTATTCTGAGTGGTCAGTATGAATTCACGTCTCCGTATTGGGATACTGTATCAGACTCTGCCAAACAGCTGATCTCGAACATGCTACAAGCACAGCCTGAACTGAGGTTTAGCGCGGAAGACGTACTTGACCATCCGTGGCTAGCGGTAACTATCATTATACACAAGTTTCGTAATAGAAAACTCAGTTCCCTCTACCCGCATGGCTTATCTTTCAATAAAAAGAAAAAGATCCTAGTAGTAGCTATAGTGAACTTCTTTTTCGTAATTTTATCCTAAATTTTGGTTATGTATATTTTCGAATTAATTTGCTTACTAGTTTAGTATAATTTATTTAATAACGAATTAGCTTCGGTTCACTGCCGTACCCAATAATACGCTCACCTATTATACAGCTTCACCCCTTGGCTACTTGAACACAATGCTAGGAAGGCTTCTGTAGTGGTTTGCTGTATCTGTAGCAGTGCTTTTTTTTTTCTTTTGTTCCGCCTCTGTATATCAACAGAGATTTCTAGGAGGCGAGCAAACCACAGCATCAACACCTACCAACCCGTCGGAGCAACACTGGAATAAGCAGTGTAAGCCGATAAGATTAGCGACTTTTGAGTTTGACTACAACTACCAAGCGCAGAGTAGCAGTCCGCGAGATGAAGCCGATGTCACACCGAGCAGCAAGGGGAACGCGAGAAGCAAGTGGAGTGAAGTTTTATCATCGATAGAACCAGGGAATATTGATTTACTTCATAACATGGATCGGAACCAAGAGAACTTGGGTCACGACGATACTGATTTTAATAATGGAAACCGAAGCGACGAGGAACCCGTCTCTCTTAGTGCAGATTGTTTACAAGATATTCATAACCTTAGCCAGTCTATGCACAATCTTATAAACAACTTAAATGAAAATCAAGCCCATCAGTATTGTTTAAAATCATCGCACAGTGAAACTTCATCTCGGAGCAGTATTCCGGAAAATGTTAATTTCTCAGTAAAGACGAATAATGCGATATTAATAAATAGTTACGAAACTGCTGCTGCAGCTCAAATTAATACGAGTCGTCATAGCAAATCAATGCAAGAAAATATATTTCCTTCCAATAAAGGAAATTTCTCCGCCGATACTAATTCCGTTACGCCTACTAAGCCAAACATATCAACCGACAGCGATGCGCATAGTTTCGAAACATGTAGATCTGCTAATCCAAGTGTAAGTAAACAAAAACACAAATGGAGACGTCTCTACGAAAATCTAATAATTTCTGAGAAGGTCACTTCGAAACTTGAGAGCGACGACATGAAAAATTGTAACACACTTTTATCATCGACCGACAGTTTAACACCAAGTTCCAGTAACGACATCGAAACATCGGACAGCTTTGTGAACATTCAATTTGCACAATTAACGCAGGACCAGAGGTCAAGTTCCACTCAAAGTATGGAGTCAACCGACAGTTTCGAAAACATTTGCTTTTCTTACAATCAGGAACCAATGAACGATAACGCGCGCGACCCGAACGAAAACGGCTGCGTGAATGATATTCTGCAGTTGGACCTTACGCAACATTCTCCTTTAACGAGTCAAGAGAAGTCGGCAACAAAAATATTGCAAACCCCAACAGCGTTAAGAGCGAACGCTTCGAAAGCTTCTAAATCGCACAATCTGTTAAACAACAAGAAGAACGTAATGAGAACACCGGAGGAATCGAAGTGCTTTAAGAACGAGGCAGTGAAACTTAGGCGCGAAAGGTATACACCGAGAAGTGACGCGGAGTCAAGGACAGCGGCAAGGAACAAAAGATTCAGCTGCTTTCTACCGTCATCCGCGAAGAAGGGTCTGGACTCCGTTTTAGTCAGCGACGATGTGATTTCTGATTCTGTCCGAATAGGCCGGAAGTTTAGCTCCACTGATGAATTGCGAGACGAGAAACAGAAGCAAAGCGTAAGGTCGAAAAGGTTCAGCTTATATTACACGCCGCAACCGTTGCGGAAGAATTACGAGAGCGACACGAAGGCTGGGAGAACTACGTGCAAAAGTGTATCAACAAGTCGCAGTGATCGGCAAGTTAATGGGAAAGCGTTGGACATGAGCCGAAAGAAAGACGACGTTTCGGAACTCTGTGAGAAGAAGAACGTGAAATGTCGGAGGTCAGTTATAGATAGTACAACAGCTGCTGCGAGAAGTAAATCAAGCAAGCAGAGTGTTCACATCAGATCTAATATTGTAAATCCAGCTGTAATGACCAGTAGAATAAAATGATCGTAATTAGTTATATTTATACGTCGGGAGTTAATTATCAGCGCGGGGCTAATCCGCTAAAAGAGTCCAAAGTTGTAATAATTACTTTAATGTAAGTTTAAACCTCGATTTAACCAAGGAAGTGACACCGTTTGTTCTTAGATTTCGGGGGCGTTGATGCGAAATCGATAATTCAGATTAGAACACGTGGGCTTCGCACACAAACGAGACATGCCAAATGCATTTAAGTAGTTTATTTTATATTTGATATCAATCGTTGTACGTAGTACAGCTATTGAAGCGAACTAGGTAGCAGAAAACGGAGCTTCGTTTTCGACAAGGAGTAAGCGAGTAGCGAGATACAATTATAGTAGAGAAGCTGTATTAATAAAAATGCACAAACCCTTGTGGCAAGTGACAGAGGGTGACAGCGCGGACGATTATTGCGTAATAGTTGCGTAGCTTGTCGCGTGTACTTGCTCAAAAGTAATCCGACTAACGTTGAAAGAAATATTTTTGTAAAGTGCCGCGCGCGCGGTGTCAAGAGCAATACAAGCGGAATGGTGATAATTAGGTCGGAGGGAATCTAACGTCGGATATAAGAAAGAGCAGAGAATTGATTGAACGTGTGACGCTTCTCGCGCGAGATTATTTTTGTAGAAACTGCGTAAACAGTATGTAATACTTCACACACGCCTTTCTCCCTTTGTCGCTTGAATGTAATTCTGCGGTTGGCTCTCCCACCACAGTCTCCACATTTTTTAATCATTCGAAAATCATTATTAACGACTATAATGATGTACATATATAACGAGTATTTGATTCGTAAAATGTTGTTTAAGTATTACTATTGCTAATCGTTTCCGTGATACCGTGATTCGCGCGCAATGGAACTGGCGTACCGCGGAATTTCGTACTGGAATGGATTCGTATATAGAGAGAACAATGATTGTACTTTTTTATGGTAAGCGCAATTGATTCGCGAATGCGTGTACGGCCGTAGCGTAGTCCGTAGAAATTTCAAAGTGATTTACGCCAAATACTGAAATCCATTGACTATTTATATTATTATTATTACTATTACGAATATTATTATTACTATGTACATGTTCATGTATTTACGTACACAGTAAAATCTCGCAATCATATTCGTTGCTACACTCTGTCTACATTTATTTTGTATCTCTTCTAACTTTTTTTTCGATGTAATCACCTTCGTATATGCTCGAGCGCTATCGACTCTCCTGTAAATTGTGTGTACCGCCTTTATTTCTCCCGGGAAGAATTCATTAAAAGACAAGCATAATAAAAGTCATCGTGAAGTTTTTATTCAGAATCGCCCAAAGAAAGTAAGTTTTCTAAGTCCCTTCGCAAATCTTTCGCTCGTTAAGCGAAACCTCAGTTATTATTTTATTGGTTGCAATTAGTCCTCTTGTATTAGGCACATTTTTTAATAAATTATAATTCATTCCTTTGTTAATATTTCATTTACATGTATGTTGCTTTTAATTGATCTCGATATAGAGATTGGTAACTGGCTAATAAGATTATTATTAGTTGAGTAAGTGTATTAGGTTGAGCCCAAAAACTTTCAAAAGATATCTTATTAGCCGAATTAGTTTAGAGGTAGCTAACCGCATTAGTTTCGTATTCATGTTAAATGTACAGATTATACACAGTAAGTTTCGTCTTTTTAATTAATAATATTTATCTGACAATATATAAGCATTTTATTCGCAACATCAAATCTGCAAGATGATCTCTATGTTATAACTATAATAATTATTCTACGTTGATATTTTCGTTATGTAGTTTTACCCGTTCTGTTTTGTTAGTTTTACGACTTCAATAATTATCCAAAGAACAATTGCCTTTGAAGCTCTCAATGGCCTACTGACTAATCTGTTATTGGTCGCACGGCTGCGAAGAGGGTGATTCCGCATGAACAGATGCTTACGTCGGAAGTGTGGAGCAAAGTTTTTTCAAATGTGCTTTTATCTTTTGAAAAAACGACTCACAGAACCCCTTAAGAAGACTTCGAATATATGGATCACGTTCACGATGCTCTCTCTAGAATATTTTTCATATAAAGCATTCTGATTCTAAACGCAAGCAATAAAAGAGGTTTCTTTGAAAAGGACGAACCCATTCACAGAAATTTTATCCTGTGCTTTCGATTTATTTTTGCGTAAAGAACCCACCCCTTCCCACAAACTGGGTCATTTCCCGTCCAGAAACACTCCCTGCGCATGTAAAAATAATTGCAGGCGAAATGACTCATTTTGCTCGCAATAAGTGCTACACGTGACGTCATCTTGCACGTACTCCTTTTGTACGCGTATAATTAGTTCGCGATGAATGAACTTGTTTCGCCCAATGCGGAGGGATTTTGAAATACTGACAGGGGAAGATCCCGACCCCGGAGATTCCAAAAAATCTGAAACTTTGCGAATATGTAGGGGATTTCCTCCTGATTACAACGCAAATTTTGTTTGCTGCCCAAATCCACTAGAAGGGGGTGAAATTAACCCCCGGAAATTCGGCTATTTTCCGATTTCGTGTTATAACTCGCGAACTGTAATAGATAGAAAAAAAGTTTCAAGACAAAAGTTGCTTCTCTTAATTAAACCCACCATTTGGTAAAAAAATATTTTACAGTTCACGAATTATAACATAAAATCGGAAAATAACCGAATTTTCAGGGGGTCAATTACACCCCATTAGAGTGAATTTGGGCAGCAAACAAAAGTTGCGTTGTTAATTTGGGCAGCAAACAAAAATTGAACGCGTACCTTGATGCTACGTACTCATTGTCGCTAATAAGTTCGACGAGTCGCGCGAAATTGATCGATCAGGGAATTTACAAAGATTTCGCGCGAATGATCGCGAGCAGGTGGTGGCTGATGGTGTGGACGAGCCAGCCCGAGCGGACGTGCTGGTGCGCGTCGCTGACAATCAGTCTAGCGAGCTGGTGAGCTCACGACAGTAGTAGGCTCGCGCGCCTGCCGTGAGGGTGGCTGCTCGGCACGCAGCCCGCAGCTCTCCTCTTTCGTGCTTCCCTCTTCTGTCACAGTTCTCTTTCCTCTCTTCTCCTTCCAATGCGAACCGTCCTTCGAACTGCCGTCACGTTTCCGGATTTCGGTGAAGTTTCGAACAAACCGCAAACCAAACATATCGCGATAGGTGCTTGTGTGCGTGAGTGCGTGTGCGGGGAGATTGACACATATCAACATTAGCTGACAACACGAAGTTCACTGTATAGTGCAAATGCGATAAATACTGCTCTGATCAGGTGAGACGAACGCAGTCGGCTTTTAAGTGTTATAACTTTGCGGGGGATGTTTGGATGATTTTCCCTGCATTTTGTTGGCTTATGTCAGAAAAAATTATCATTCTTTCGATATATTACGTGGGTACGCAGTGGCGGATTTAACAGGGCGGCCTATGAGCAGTTACCACCTGGGCCCCAGCTCGAAAGGCCCCACTAAGGCCCCGTCCTTAAAAAAAATATGATTTTATCTGAACTATATTTTTTTATGTATTATTACACTGAGCCCGCTGTCAGTAAACTACCGCTGTAGTTTACCGAAAAATGGGCCCTGCTCAGAGGGCCCCTCATAGGGCCCGGTCTTCAAAAATAAATTATGATTTTATCCAAGCACTTTTTCTATACTTTTCTGTACATTTACCCTCTTTTAGTAAACTAGCTACACATTTTCCCGAAATAATGGGCCCCTCCACGTTTGCCACGTGGGCCTTTTTCCTTAAATCCGCCACTGTGGGTACGTGGAACAGATCGTGTTGAGGGAAAGAGTCGAAATTACTTGTTTCATAAGTTTCTTATGCAATATTTGCCACGAAAACGTAGGTGGGGAACCTTAAAATTATATTTAGTGGCTGTTCAAACGAACACTAATGTAGCCATGCCAGTTTCCGAGAAGATTATTGGGCATTTAAATTTTAAATGATTTCAATGTCTTCATATTTACTTGGTGTATTTTAATCGGTGGAAATCGAAACGGTCGGGCAGCAATTTGAATCTCTGTTTCGCCTTCCCGCTTTGTTGTATTCGATAACAAATCATCTGTTTCGCATTTGAACGGGAAACCGACCCGAATACTCGGTATTGTAAAAATACTGTTACGCTCCGATTGGCATGCATTATCGATTAATGTCAGCGGCCGCGGTATGAAATCTAACATCAGAAAACGGGCGCCAAGTTTTTTTGATCAAATGAGAGACTACAAACGTGATCGTGCGTGGCTGGGAACTTGGAATTGCTAGTTCTCATGCGCCCTGTACAAAGTTTTAAGTCAGTAACCACGTTTCTCATAGAACAGTGTAGGTTTATTGATACTTATAGGCACACTTTAAGTTTCACTACTTTTTTTTTTAGAAATTACTTCAGATGTTATAATAGCATTATGTAATTATGTAAGTGGTAAAAGAAGAGAGTTGCGAAAGTGGAAATTACAATATCGTTTTTTACTTCTTTTATGGATGAACTTCAGTAACATACAAAATAAGCGAAGAAAATTGGAGGCATGAATCTTTATGCAATAGGGAAACCCCCCGAAATTTTTTAGAAAAATTGATTTGATGGTTTTTAAATTATTTAACTTTCAATTTAACATGTATTCTTATGGGAAACCTAATATTGAGAAATATAACTGCAAAATTAAGAGCGAAATAATAGGCCAAAGTTTTTGAAATCTTGTGTACAGGAAAAAGCCTTATTAATATCTTGAAAATTGATTAACTTTTGGCGAAGATTTTCACTAAAATTCGCCCTTGATGGGCATTGGTAAAAATTTCCATGTAATTAAGAAAATAATAATAAAATTACTGAATAAAATTTAAAATTAATAAAGTGAATAAAAATTAAAATTAAATTTATTTCATTCAATGTACTTCTATTTTTTTTTTGAATCCCTGAAAAATAGATACTTCTTTTGTATTATATTCAGATATTTTTCTTATATAACTTGTTATTGTATGTCGAAACAGGTTTCGAGCAAAACAATACGTGATGATTGTGTTACAAATTTATTCAGGAATTTTACAAAAATTGTTAAACTAATAACTGTTTTGTAGCATAGCCTTTCTGTTTGATTGTCGCAGATATTTTTGTCGGTAGTATTTGACTGCAGAATAAATAGCTATATCATGTGAAATAATTGTTTCAATCAACCAATGATGGTAAAAATAGGATGACATCCAAATTATGCAGTAGGAGTAACTGCATTTCACCGAGCAACTTAAAACTGTGAAGGTGTTTGACCACGAACTGCAACACGACACTCGTTTCGTATCGTATCAACTGTTTCGGAGTTTTATAGCACGTAGCCTTATGAAATTATCGTCGGTGGGCAGCAGTTTGTTTTCTTTATATGCAAGTTGGAAAGTGAGCATGCACGTGGTAGTCGCCGGTCGAGATATTATCTGTCGTCCGACATCTTCGTCTTTATTAACCATCGGAGGCGATCGATTTGACCAAATTTGGCGATTCCTTTGCCGGGTTAACGATGTGTTCGCGTCATCGGTGCCTCCGTAATACGAATGCGTAACTACGTATCTATATTCGTAAATATACGTGTCTGAATTCGACGCAGCACGACGTAAGGCATTATTTTTACGTTGTCGCCTACCCGACACTCGTTGAACTTTATTTCATAATCTTTCATCGAGCGAGCTTTAAACATTATATAATAAAAAAAAATTCCGAGCACGCTGTTCGAAATTTTATTGCTGTTACATGATCACTTGAAATAAAGTGAGGGTGAAACTGTTCCAACAATTTTCAAGTATCGCAATGTACATGTAATTTTAATACAAATATCTGATAGGTGCAATCGGAAATTAAGACATTTTCGTGAAGCTTTGAATTCTGCTGTGCATTGAAATTGCCTGTTATCAAGATTGGGTTAAAAGAGAGTTTAGAATGATCATAGGGGGAGGCACCTTTATGTACTTGCAGCTCATTTTGATTTCACATCTTTTTTTATATTGTAATTATTATTATCTTCATTTTTTTGAGTCGTAATCTTTTTCTTATATTTATATTATTTTCTTTTATTTCTATTTGTGATTTATTTGATAATTCTCTTTTTCGTCCTGGGCTTTTTCATGTAGGGGAGAGGTGCTATAAAAGGGACACTTTTGTTTAGCGTCCATTTCTGACAATACTATTATAGGTATTTTTTTTGTGATTCATAATCTTTTTCTTATATTTATATTATTTTCTTCTATTTTTTTGTGATTTATTTGATAATTCTCTTTTTCGCCCTGGGCTTTTTTATGTAGGGGAGAGGTGCTGTAAAAGGGACACTTTTGTTTAGCGTCCATTTCTGACAATATTATTATAGGTATTTTTTTGTGATTCGTAATCTTTTTCTTATATTTATATTATTTTCTTCTATTGTTTTGTGATTTATTTGATAATTCTCTTTTTCGTCGTGGGCTTTTTCATGTAGGGGAGAGGTGCTATAAAAGGGACACTTTTGTTTAGCGTCCATTTCTGACAATATTATTATAGGTATTTTTTTTGTGATTCATAATCTTTTTCTTATATTTATATTATTTTCTTTTATTTCTATTTGTGATATATTTGATAATTCTCTTTTTCGTCCTGGACTTTTTCATGTAGGGGAGAGGTGCTATAAAAGGGACACTTTTGTTTAGCGTCCATTTCTGACAATACTATTATAGGTATTTTTTTTGTGATTCATAATCTTTTTCTTATATTTATATTATTTTCTTCTATTTTTTTGTGATTTATTTGATAATTCTCTTTTTCGCCCTGGGCTTTTTTATGTAGGGGAGAGGTGCTGTAAAGGGGACACTTTTGTTTAGCGTCCATTTCTGACAATATTATTATAGGTATTTTTTTTGTGATTCATAATCTTTTTCTTATATTTATATTATTTTCTTTTATTTCTATTTGTGATTTATTTGATAATTCTCTTTTTCGTCCTAGGCTTTTTCATGTAGGGGAGAGGTGCTATAAAAGGGACACTTTTGTTTAGCGTCCATTTCTGACAATATTATTATAGGTATTTAAAAAACAAGTACATCAATAGAAAGCGTGTTTATTTCCGTTCAATAAAAGTACATTACAAGCTCTATCAATTGTAATAGAAAATAACAAAATCTTCGACTTTCAAATTAGTGGGAAATATCCCTTTTACGACTAGGTGGTTTTAAATGGGACAGTATAAGTCATGAAAGGGACACGTTAATAAAAATAAACTTATTAAGTATTACAATTATAATTGCAAATACTTAATGATACAAAACAATGGAATCTATGAAAAAATTAGTTCTTTGCAGTGGCGGATTTAAGAAAAAAGGCCCAAGTGGCAAACCTTCAGAGGGGCCCATTTCGTCGGGAAAATGAAGAGACAGTTTACTAAAACCGGGCCAAGTGTAATAGTACGAAAAAAGAATTGTAGTATTTGGATACCTATACCTACTCCGAATTTTTTTTGGAGATGGGGCCCGGTGGGCCCCTCTGGGCAAGGGCCCAGGCGGCAACTGCTCATCAACCGCTCTGTTAAATCCGCCACCGACTCTTTGTACTATAAATCATCAATATTTTGTCGCTTTGAATAGTCACTTCACTAATTCTTAAATTTGAAACTAGACGCCATAAACTAATAATTGATAATTTAAGGATGAACTTCAGTAACAATCAAAATAAGCGAAAATCTTTGAAAATTGGAGGAATGAATTTTTCTGCAACAGTAAAACCCCTCGCAAATTTTTGGAAAAATTGATTCGGTAGTCCTTGAATTATTTAACTTTTAATTTAACGTGTATTCTTATGAGAAACGCAATATTGAGAAAAATAACTACAAAATTAATAGTGAAATATTAGGCCAAAGTTTTTGAAATTTCGTGTATAGAAATATCAAGCGCCGAACTATATTGTCACAAGAATCCCGGACAATGGATTAATATCTTGGAAATTGATTAACTTTTGGCTAAGATTGTCACTAAAATTCACCCTTAAAACAATGTCATCTATGTATCATAATGATACACTAATAACTTTACAGGAAAGTAAAATACACACAGTGTCCAGATCGTCCCATATAAGACTAGTTATGCTGTCCCTTGTAAGACTATAAGTGAGTTTAATATAACATAACCTCAAAACAAAGAAAACACTCAGTTAAGCTTACCTATTGAGTATTTTCGTTTCAATTGAATACAGGCTATTTAAATGATATAACACTTTAACACTTTGTATATATCTTGATCTCAGAAAACGACGCAGAAAATCGACGAAAATTTTACTTTTACTGCCGAAAACATCAACCGCGGATTACCACTCTGTTGCAAGTGAGCACCGCAGTGAAGTTTGCGCCAAATAACTGGGCACTACTATTGTCATAGGCATAAAAATAACTTGCATGTGCAATGCGTTTAAAATTTTGGCAAATTAATTTGTCCCATTTAAGACCCGCCCCTTTTATAGCACCTCTCCCCTAGTTGGCGTAATTTTTTTTACTTTTACTCGTTTATTATGCGCATGAAGGCGTAGATGTCGATCACGTTGGTTTTGCACGTTCTTCGAGCGTAAATACAACGTTGACTTTGTAGCCGTGTTTCTGTTGCTTGTCTTTGGGGATTCAAAAAAGCTGCCAGCTATGTACGAACGTGTTGTTGACAGCCCACTTGTATTCTTTCATGTGCATTGCCACTTGAGAGCTGCGATTCAGTCATCTGCTCAGTGAGAAGGTTATTAATTACCGCACCGTTGACCTTCCGAATCCGTTCGCACAAAAGAAATTCACTCTGGGTGCTGCATTTTGCGATATTACGTTTAACGAAAGATTCAGAGCTCTGCAAATTTTTTTTCTTCGTAATTTCATATGCATACGTATGATTTAAATTAATACTGGTACTGTTTTTATTCTCGATTCCTTAGGACCCTTGGTGAACTGTTATGGACATCCGTTTATGCGCGCGTACGTTCACTGTTTGCGGGAAATTCGGGTGAAACGTTATTAACTTAAAAATGTCTCTCCCTCTCTCGCCCGTGGAGATTTAAATGCGCGCGGTGCAGGCGATAAAGGCGCGGAACGACCACTATTTTCAGGGGAATTATCGGCGCGAACGTAGTGTGAGGACTTCATTTCGGTATGCGGAATACGGTGCCGGGACCAGTTATGTAATATATATATAACATGCGTGTATCAGTTTTACCTGGGAAATTAATTTGGAACAACTATTAGCTGAAAGAAAGTGGCAGTAAATTTGTGACACGTAGTTGTAAAATTGATAAGATGCCGCATTTACACCGATGTAACGGCATTAAGGTTGTTCCTAACCAACTGTGTTAGTCAAATTAGAGTTGGGTAATAAAAGATAAATATAAAGTAGTATGGTACTATAGAAATAATAATAATAATTTTTAACGTCGTGTATATATATTTTAAAAAGTTCAATGTTAATATGAATAATTGTAATACGAAAATAGAATATTAAAATGTCAGAAAAAGTGTTCATATGAATTTGAATCGCCGTTCGCTATTTAAATATCTGAACGTATCCATTCTGCGACGTTGCCACGTTGACTGCTCTACGTAATTTATAAAATTCAGAAATTAATAAATTCAAATACAGAAATTAATAAATTCATTTCCTGACATTTCGATGTACTTTTGTGCCAGTTTTGGTACACTTCTTGAATATAGTTTTCCTGTTGCAAAAGAAAACCTGAAACTATAACCCCCTTTTTCCGACTCTGCCATGTGCCACTGTGTTAAAATGCATCAACTTTAATTAACAATTTCTCCATAACTATGTGGTAAATCCATTTCAAAGTTTGTACAAGGGTCTCTTGTATTCGAAATTAGTTTTGAACGAAATTTAAAAGAATTCTCGAATTTAGTAGAATATTCAGGAACTACCTTAACAGAATAATCATAACAGAACAGTGCAAATCGCTATTTCCTTATCAACATTCAGAAACTCAGTTTTCTGTGTATTAACTGGATGATTAATTTGTACCATTGATCTGTTCATCTTATTTCATTTCTTTCCGTTGTTCCCTTTGGTATTTGTCACTTTAATTTTCCCTTCTTCGTTCGTTTTCTATTCGTGTATTTTCATGTTATTATAATGTGCCAGAGGGTTGTTATCCCGTAAGAAATAAATAAATAAATAAATAAATTGAGTTGGAAACAGGATGCTGGTTTTAAATATTCAAAAATTCCAGTAGATAGTACCTGAAATAAAGTCACTGTCTTCTACTCAGATTAATTCCAGAATAACAAATGAGGAAAGGAATTCCCGCGGTTTTGAAACGCACGCGTATTAGCAAAATTCTAATTATCTTCAATAATATTTATGCCAACGCGGAAACGACAGATTTTATGTACACACTGCAGGAAATCAAAGAAAAGTATGATCTTCCGGCGTGGCACTCAGGTCGATTATTTACTGGCAACCGAAGCTCGGCAACTCGAAAATTCAAAAAAGTTCGAAACTTTGCAGAAATGTAGCTCAAGTGATGCTAATAACGTAACTATTTTTTTAGTGGGCAATAAAACGGTCCTCGGGGTAAAAACACCCCCTCCAACAAATAGCGAGTTTTCAGATTATCGTGAATATCTACGAAACTGTAAAAGATATAAAAAATAAGTCAAATTCAAAGATCCACGGTTTTTTATGCCCTATAAAGTGACGACAAAGAATTTGCGAAAAACATTATTTTTTTCAAAATTTATCCCCACCACCCCTTTTTTTCGACAATTCTTTGTCACCATATTGTAGGATATCGAAAGCCATAAAACTTTGAATTTAATTTTTTCCCGATATCTTTTACGGTTTCGCAGATATTCACGATAATATAAAAACTCAAAATTTCTTTGAAGGGGTGTTTTCACCATTAGGACCGTTTTATTGCCGAATAAAAAAATATAAAAATAGTTACGTTATTAGCATCACTTGAGCTACAATTCTACGAAGTTTCAGAGTTTCTTGAAATTTCGAATTACCGACCTTCCCTTGTGAGGGTGGCTGAAATGCTTGCCATGCCTGTTCAACGCATGCCTACACGTTAAACATACTGGAAGTGATGAATGTCCGGTATTTATCTGTAGTATAAGTGCCAGAGTAACTTCTCTCCAATCTTGCTTTCTCCTTTTCCACCAGCACTGTCCCTCGCCCTGAGTCTCTCCTTTGTTCGTCATCCTATCTTGTTGAGACAAAGATTTGTTGCCACGGAGAATATTTCTGCCTCTCAACACATTTCCTTTTAATTTAAAAAAAATGACTTTTCATTTTTCTGTACAAGGGAAAAATTTCAATATGCGTAAACGACGTAGATTTCGTGTTAATATATTTTCTAATTAACAGTATGCGTTTTGAAGCATTCTTCTCTAAGATTACTTTTTCGAAGGTGTTGGGATTTCACTTATCTGACAAGGGAAGATCCCGAACCCGAAAATTCAAAGAATTCTGAAACTTTGCGAATAAGTAGGGGATTTCCTCCTGATTACAACGAAATTTTGGTTTTGCTGCCCAAATTCACTCGAAGGGGGTGAAATTAACCCCTGAAAATTCGGCTGTTTTCCAATTTTGTCTTATAACTCGCGAACTGTAAGAGATAGAAAAAAAGTTTCAAGTCAAAAGTTGCTTCTTTTAATTAGATCTATCGTTTGGCGAAAAAATTATTTTACAGACCACGAGTTGTAACACAAAATCGTAAAATAACCGGATTTTCAGGGGGTCAATTACACCCCCTTAAAGTGAATTTGGGCAGCAAACAAAAATTCCGTTGTAATCAGGAGGAAATTCCCTACATATTCACAAAGTTTCAGAATTTTTTGAATTTCCTGGTTCGGGATGTTCCCTTGTGAGTAATTGGTTAATGTTTTATGCTGATAGAGTATCGTGCAAGATTCTGATTCAAATTAAAATATAAAATAATTAATAATACAGATGCTACTTGACAATGTTATTGAAATTACGTTTGTTATTTCTCTTGCATCAATCCTGCTAATGAAACACCCATTAAAGAGCATTTGTAAGTGCTTCACTCCCTCTCGGTTAATTAATAGTAAAATATCGTATGTACATGTCGTAGCAAGCGTGTTTGTGTGACACGTATCTAATCAGCGCTTACGGGGGGTTAATTTATAATACTCGGCACGTAATCAACGAATCATTACTTTATCGTATGCATGATGCTAAAGTATTCTATAAGAGACATGCAACTTCGTATCAGATTTATGTACATTAGTGGTCTGTTGCACGTCAAGTACTACTTGGCTAGAGAACGATTTGCGAATAAACTTGTCTCATTTACGTAATTAGATTAGTGTTTGTTACATTATTTGACTCAACATTTATTTTATTTTACATAGCACACAGCAGTATTTTACTAACGACAAAAGGGATTGAGATGTAATATTAAATATGGGAATGGGAATTAATTGGGTATAATATTATTTTTTTTTCAAATGTCATAAAAGTAAAATAAATAGTGTTTTTTTATAAAATTACACTATCTTTACTACTCGGCTTCGCCCGAAATTTAGATTCTGATTTTATAAAAAAATATGTATTTATATTTTTTTTTGTGAAAATAGTCACATTTATCTGGATTAGCTAGACATTGTGAGCTGGGACACATTTCGTGACCCCAGAGTTTACCGTTCGAAAGTTTTTAGGCGATAGACAAACACACAAACTCTTTCTGCTTTATATATTAAGATACGAAATATTAAGATCAAATTATCGATACATGGAAAATTTAAATTTGAATTTTCAGTTGGCCTGGGTATGGGATAGTTGTATTTTGATTAACCAAACACAACTGTAAAAAAAATTTGGAAAAATATTCATGTCTGCAGGTTCCTTTTTCTCCTAAAAATGATTATATGATTATTTAGGAGAAAAAGGAACCTGCAGATATGAATATTTTTCCAAATTTTTTGTACAGTTGTGTTTGGTTAATCAAAAGACAACTATCCCGCACCCAGGCCAGCTGAAAATTTAAATTTAAATTTTCCGCTCCGCCCTATTACACACGCTCAAAATCATATAATCATATAATTATTTTTAGGAGAAAAAGGAACCTGCAGACATGAATATTTTTCCAAAATTTGTTTACAGTTGTATTTAGTTAATCAAAAGACAACTATCCAGCACCCAGCCCAGCTGAAAATTCAAATTTAAATTTTCCGCTCCGCCCTATTACATAGGCTCAAAATCATATAATCATATAATCATTTTTAGCAGAAAAAGGAACCTGCAGATATGAATATTTTCCAAATTTTTTTTTACAGTTGTGTTTGGTTAATCAAAAGACAACTATCCTGCACCCAGGCCAACTGAAAATTCAAATTTAAATTTTCGACTATATAGTATGTAATTATATAATCATTTTTAGGAGAAAAAGGAACCTGCAGACATGAATATTTTTCCAATTTTTTTTTTTACAGTTGTGTTTGGTTAATCAAAAGACAACTATCCTGCACCCAGACCAACTGAAAATTCAAATTTAAATTTTTGCCTATATAGTATGATTATATAATCATTTTTAGCAGAAAAAGGAACCTGCAGATATGAATATTTTTCCAAAATTTGTTTACAGTTGTATTTAGTTAATCAAAAGACAACTATCCAGCACCCAGCCCAGCTGAAAATTCAAATTTAAATTTTCCGCTCCGCCCTATTACATAGGCTCAAAATCATATAATCATATAATCATTTTTAGCAGAAAAAGGAACCTGCAGATATGAATATTTTCCAAATTTTTTTTTACAGTTGTGTTTGGTTAATCAAAAGACAACTATCCTGCACCCAGGCCAACTGAAAATTCAAATTTAAATTTTCGACTATATAGTATGTAATTATATAATCATTTTTAGGAGAAAAAGGAACCTGCAGACATGAATATTTTTCCAATTTTTTTTTTTACAGTTGTGTTTGGTTAATCAAAAGACAACTATCCTGCACCCAGACCAACTGAAAATTCAAATTTAAATTTTTGCCTATATAGTATGATTATATAATCATTTTTAGCAGAAAAAGGAACCTGCAGATATGAATATTTTTCCAAAATTTGTTTACAGTTGTATTTAGTTAATCAAAAGACAACTATCCCACACCCAGCCCAGCTGAAAATTCAAATTTAAATTTTCCGCCCCGCCCTAATAGATATAGGTACTAGTAAATAGGTACTAGTGAATAACTCAATACCACAAACTTAATTTCTCGTAAGAATTATGTAAATGATTGATCTATTCTTTCGCAAAAATTTATATTCCGTCAACGCAAAGCTATCGACCTGACGATTTCTGTGAAATCCGTAAAGAATACCGCTCGATTCGAATGCACTCCATTCTTTTAGTACCAGTGTTTAAAAAAAAAGTATACCTTTCAATCTTCAATTTAAATTTTACAGGACGAAAGAAGACGAATCGCATTAGGTATTATCAGAAAATGTTTAGAGTGGTGAAACATATTAACCCTTTCTGTATCTCAACAATTAAGCTGACATTTCGTCGAAGTTCGTTCCAAAATCCAAATCACCGATTCTGTGGTAAGTGCCGTGTTCACCACAGTCCTCTCACCAGACTGACTAAAAGATAATGCACTTGGCACTGGCTGAAGATCAAAACCTCATTTTTGAAAGTAAAGTGGACTTGGTCAGTTTCACCTCCAAGCCAATCGACTACGAAAACTTTCGTTCTAATAGGTAGCGTTCCGATAAGAATAAAATGGATCAGAGAAGTACGAAGGGAGCTTCGCGTGTGTAAGCGTAAAATGTGATAGGGCACGAGTAACGGTTTCATACTTTATAGGATTCGCGACGTGGATGGCTAAAGGTTATGATGATTTATCTGGAGTGCGATCTTTGCGACCCGCATCGCCGTGCTCGTATTCATTGTTCTCGGCCGTATTCCTGGTTATCTTTTCGATATCCAAAAAAATCACGTCCCCTGGATGCCTAAACGGCATAATGGAGACTACGCGGAAACTGTCGCGCTAACGATCTATACTTCCGATAGCGAAGGAACATGACCAATAAGATCGTTAGACCGGTCAAGCTGGTAATACATCCCTGATTGTGAGTTGTGCTCGAAACCCCGCAAATTCAACCTTTACATCTTTGATCATTGCCGAACTTTCGTTCCATAAACGTGGGATTTTTGTGTGGCTACGTGGTGCTGCATTGGGCAGTTCAAAAGTAGTGCTCGCGCGATGATCAAAAACTGGTGAATTAAAGTTAATAGGATGTCTCACCTTAAGCGATCCTCGCAAATATCGTTGGACCTATTAGTTGCTAATGACATAGGCCTGCGATGAGAATGCTTTATTCAATATTTTAGCTATTTTTAATATATTTTTGGGGGCTGAATTCGAAAAACACAATGAAATTTGTAAAGAAACTTACAACATAAACACGTCACAGCAAGTTGTGAAAAAGATTTAGAGTACCAAATCTTTAAAACTGTACGTGTTGGAGCAAATTTGAGGTTAGTTTTGCAGGTAGAAGGTTAAATTCCTATGAAAGTAGCGTTCATTTTTAAAAACGCTTTATGACCCTCAATTTTGTGGCTGAATGTAATTATTGTCATCGAAGAACGTTTTACAGGGGCATTGCACGAGGTTTGGTTTATTGATTTAGCTTTACATGTAACTTACACTAGTTTACAGTCATTTCTTGATGTAAGGTGGTCCCCTAACCTCAAAAATTTTGGCCATATTTCGGGTTAGAGTTGACTGATTTGATCGCGACGACTCTAAAATAAAAGATTATTAAATTGCATACAACTCTATCCTACAGTGTTTTCCAATGGGACCAATAGTTTAGGCGGAATCGAGCGAAACTTAAGAAATATGTAATGTTTTGGGGCCTAAATTGAAATCGAAAATTCATTACATAGCCTGGAAGACATAGAAATTATCATGTCATGTCCATTTTCTTATTTTTTACGTAGAATGCGCACCTTTACGAAGGTAATAAGCCCAACCTGAGCAAAATCCACACACAAATAAGGAAGTTATGGACGATATAGCGCGAGTGCCTATTTTCAACTTTTTCCCTATTTTTGCATTTCTTCCTGTTTCGTGGCGAATTATGTATTTCATTTGTATCGATCATCTGCTGTAACATGCTTTTTACTTCTTTATTCTCTCAATATAGGCGTTAAGATGTCTTTGAAGATCCATTTCCTCTATTCGCATTTGGATTTCTTTCCACCAAATCTTGGTGTTGCAAGCGATGAACATGGCGAGAGATTTCATCAGCAGATAAAAAGTATTGAGAGAAGCTACCAAGGATTCTGGGATGAGTCATTGATGGGTGACTACGTCTGGTTTTTTGTAGGAGAAACTGATCTCAATGCGGACAAAGAAACAGAATGAGCCAAAATTGTTTTTCAAAAATAAAATACATTTAAACTTGTTTTTATTGAAGACAAATGCGTAATTCGCCAAGAAACAGGAAGAAATGCAAAAATAGGGAAAAAGTTGAAAATAGGCACTCCCGCTCTATCGTCCATAACTTCCTTATTTGTGTATGGATTTTGCTCAGGTTGGGCTTGATACCTTCGTAAAGATGCGCACTCTACGTAAAAAATAAAAAAACTCGACGTTACATGATAATTTCTTCCAGGCAATGTAGTGAATTTTCGATTTCAATTTCGGCCCCAAAACATTACATTTTTCTTAAGTTTCGCCCGATACTGCCTAAACTATTGGTCCCATTGAAAAACACTGTAGGAAAGAGTTGTATGCAATTTAATTACCTTTTATTTTAGTGTCGTCGCGATGAAATCGGTCAATTCTAACGCGAGATATGGCCAAAAACGTCGAGTCTTCTTAAAAAATTACCATAATATTCATCGGGCGATATCTCGAAAACGTATCCATAGGATTTCGTCTCATGTCGATTTTAGAGGTTAGGGGACCACCTTACATAAGAATTTCATAGTGGAGTCTCGATCAAAAATAACTTTTTGAATTTTGTAAACTAGAGTAATTAATGCATGTGGTGTATAACAACGTATTGTAATTTTCGGGGTAAAATTAGGTTCAAAGTTTCGCCTGTTCCAAATTTTGCATCTGAACCTACTCTGCTCACCAAAATTTTCGAATTACTTGCCGATTTTCATTAAAATCACTTTTAGCGATTATTGTCATATTCCTAATTGTAATAAATCGCAATATTTATCTGGAAGAAGGGGCTTAAATGTCTTTGTTTAACGAGAGAACGAGAGTGTTGTTAAATAATTAATAGTAGAAATGATGCCAAATTAGAAAATATATAGTAGGAAAGGAAATTGACTGGATTGAGGTTATGTAAAAGGCAATGAATTGCTATTTTGGAAAATATTAAGCAGTGTCTCTTATTTCTGCAGCTATGTGTGTATAGGCACTGTGCACTAACAATAAGTACATGCAAAATTTGAGCCAAACCGGTGAACCGAAACTGGTGCACTTCCCTCGTCACGTGAAAGTTAAGGAATACAGACGGGTATAATATATTTAATATTTTCGTTTTATTTGTGGGATAGGTAGAAGTATTTCAGACGTTCGAATGTCACCATCGATGGCTTTTTAAATGGAATCACGCAGTCTCCTTACGTAATGCCGTTGCTTTAGAAGAGGCAAAACTAATCAGATTATAATATAAAGATAAATCGAATCTTTATATCAAGGCTTATGGAAATCCTTAAGTAGCTTAAGAATAACTTAATTCTTCAATAACTACCGTATTAATTAGCTTCATGATTTTCAGCTCCTTAGGCTAATGTACCTAGATCATTGTTTCTGTTTTCCTCCAAAGCTAAAAAAAGATTATCAAAATCGGTCTGGCTTAGGTCTACACCAGAATTCATCTAAGAAGGAACCCGTTTCGCGCATGTAGAACGAGCTCATTGGCTCCGAGAAAGCGTTGGTGGGGGTACAGCCAATAGCGGCTTCTCCCGGCACCAATGAGCGTCAACCTGCGCAGAACCGGTTCCAAACTCGTCGGTCGGCAGGTTCCTTCTTAAATGACACGGAGTATAGGTTAGTTTATAAAATCTATAACCTCCTCCTTTTTGAAGTCGTTTGAAACTAGAATATTAATACCTGTTATTTTCAATAATTGGTATTATGTAAAATACAACTGTATGCCTGCTTGTTGCTTTGTATTAAATAACAACGAATTTTCATTTAACATGTACGACTCCACCGTTAGCTACAAATTGTGTAATTGCAAAAGATAAGCGAAATCGTCTTACATTATTTTCGGGAAAGTTAATGGTTCATGAGGTCTTGTAAATTCCAATTGCTAGGCAAGTGATTCACACAGTACACTTCAGTCACGTATAACAGACTTTACAAAAGCACTGTGGTCGAACCAGAAGATATTTCTATCCCAAACGAGTCACCACTGTCCTCTGTGAGAGTCAGTT
The DNA here is from genome assembly GCF_050908995.1 of Andrena cerasifolii. Taxonomy (NCBI): domain Eukaryota; kingdom Metazoa; phylum Arthropoda; class Insecta; order Hymenoptera; family Andrenidae; genus Andrena; species Andrena cerasifolii. The sequence continues at coordinate 3,874,615 of NC_135125.1, read as the reverse complement.
TCCAAGGCATGCCGATCTTGATGGACAGGTCCATTGTGATCGGTTATACCAGATCTATCGTTAATATTCCCCCTCGGGAGCTCACGAGAAAGGCGGGCGTGCTGGAATCGGCTTGGATCGCTCTCGTTATCAAACCTTTTCTCTGAGCGCTCCTTCATAAATCACTTCCTTTCGTTTCTTCAGCGCTTCGCGGTCTACGTACACGCATTGAAGAGCCGTAGCCGACGACAACGATATGTATACATAATACGGTGCATATGCAACGGCTAAACGCTCTCTCCTTCTCGCTCCCTTTTCACGGTCGGCGCTGTACAGTGGAGACACAAGGACAGTACAACCGACAACGGCACTTTATGGGGCTCATAAGGCGATAAAGACATCCGTACAAATGTACACGCTTCGGATACCGTGCAACACATAGCGCACTTCCGCACTATCTCATCTGAGAAATGTTCTCCCTGGAAGTGCGTTTGACGCCCTCAGGCCGGGTCACCACTTTTCAGTGGTCCTGGCGAGCGATATGAAGTTGTATACTCATTTGTGTGGGGTATTCCGATTTAGGGGATTCTCGTCTAAGAGCCTCAAAAGTAACTGATATTTAAGAATTTTTTTTTTAAACACTGTTGGTTATATTGGGTTAAACTCTTTTGGGATATAAGGAGGCATCTTTAAACTTGCAGAAAATATTTTTTTATGTCGATCTTTCTTATTATTTATTAATTATTGTGGAATTTTTTTCACCTCTTCGACGATGTAACTCCTGCTGGCGGGATGTGTAGCACCTTAAAGTTAGGTAGTTTACACTGAGATTGGTCCACTTTAAAGAAAAAAAAAATGAAAATTGGAAGAGTTTAGCGTTTGAAAGAAAAAGTCAGTTTTTTCCTTAGACAAATTTTTCATATTATTCTTTATATCGACGAAAGAAGTATTATAAATAAAAATTAAAATTAAAATTAAGGATTTTTCCAGCCTAACCCAGTGTAAATTATCTAACTTTAAGAAAAATTTCTCCACGTGACGCCAACATCGTCGAAGAGGTTAAACACGATTCCGCAATAATTAATAAATAATAAGAAGAATCGACATAGAAAAAAATTCTACAAGTTTAAAGATGCCTCCTTATGTCCCAACAGAGTTTAATGCAATATTAACAATAATTTTTTCAAACAAATCTTAAATTTCAGGGCCTGTTACACGAGAATCCCCGTAATGGTATGACGTATTTTTTTTATATTTGTTTTTCCTGTGTTATTTACACAGGATGGCGTTTCAAGCATTGTGCTTATATTGCCCAACCGAACGAACATTAAAAGTCATTCCCATTTTCCCCCCTCTCTCCTTCGGGTCCCAGCAGCAGCAGCGCACTGGGGAAAAAGGTGGTCCACCCATCTTTCCCCAGTACACCGCTCCGTGACGCTTAACTTCGGTGGTGATCTAACGAGAACCGTATCTTACTTCCGATGTTGTTAGTCTAAACTCGTCCGAACTGTATGAAGACCCAATATATTCTAATTTAACCACAGAAATAAATAAATATTTCCTCAACGACCAATAAAATAAATGATAATAAAATTATAATTAAAACAAACATTCTCAATCACAAAACTTATCAACCACATTCACTCATTCCCTTTTCAAATTAACGCGCGCAACCGAGTAACACAGTTGATAAGTTTTGCGAGTGGGAATGTTAGTGTTAATTATAAATATTTATTTAAATATTTTTGTAAATGTTTTGTTCGAATATATTGAGCCTTCATACAGACGAGAGGTGTTTAAAATTTATCGGAATTAACATACAGTATACCCTGTACATACAGGACGGGGGAGGGTTTAAGAGTGAAGAAAGAGATACTGTTTTCTTCGGAAATATATGGTTTGAATATTACACGGTATTTATGTTTCCTCGGTGCAAAAAAAAAATTCATATTTCAACTCTGATTACATTAATGTTACGAACAGTGAGGATAATATCAAGAGTTTATGGAAACATTAAAGAAAGAGGGATCCAGGGGAAATAATATTGAAAAGATACTTGGGGTGCGGAAGTGAAGCAGAGGGGGGAGATTTAAAGCCAAAGTCGTCGAAAGGAATTTTTCGTGTATAGAGCGTCGACGAGCTCGACTTGCTCGACCTCGCTATTAAATCATAAATGAGAAGAATTCTTCGTTGGTGGCCTCAGTATCGTTCAGAGTTATTAACGACCCCCCAAAATGATCTTTCGCGGTTATAACGATGCATTCGTTTACGCTCATTCACTAAAGCTTGACATTCAAGTTTCGTGAAATGTTATTGATGATGGCAATCATTCGTCAATATTATTAAAGGGTGACATGAATTTGTTGAATGCAATGCAGTATATGGCGAACCACTTTAAATAGCTCGTGAGTCAAGTATTGCATACAAAAATTTCATCCAAAACTTTGATGTATGAAACACTTTTTTGCTACCTTTTGATTTCACAGGGATACCAACGTTATTTTCAAATTCATAAATCGAATGTCTAACTTTTCATTCCACGTTTGAAGAAGAATCGAATTCGGGGTAAAAAGTAGATTAACCTACAACTAACACCCGCTAAAAAATTAATAAAAAATATTTACACTCAGACTACACGAGGTATGTGCGGTCCACGTGCCGAGCAGCTACTTTAAGTACTGCAATATTAAAATTATATTCATTAGCATCGTATTGTTAGTAACTATTATAGGTGACGTGTACTCTAATCAGTGGTGCACTCAGGATTTAATGTTGGGGGAGCCGAGTTGAATGGATAGAAATATTTTGAATGCAAACTAAATAAAATTCATTACCTGATAATAAACATTTATTTCAAGAATAAAATTTAGGTTCCTTTTCTTTTTACAAAGCCCTTTCTTTGGAGGGTGCAAGGCCCCTTAGTTTTTTACTCACGACTCCATTTGATGACTTTGATATCTCCGTAAAAAAATCAACATCTCGTCTCTCTGAAGCCAAACTGATCAAATCAAAAATAGAGTTTCTAAATCTAAGTTCAGCACTAATTAAATATGCGTTTAAATACAGAAATTGAGAAATTTACAAAAAGTTGATTAGTTTAATATATCTCTGTATTCTCCTTGACACTACAAAACTTTTATATGAAGCATTTCTTTCAGAATATTCGATTCAAGAATTATTTAAATTAGCAATCAAAGGTGTTTTGCTCTGTAGGTTGAAAAATGTGAGAATTAAATGCGTCCGTTATAAAAAAAAACTTTTAGGATGTACAGATAACGATTATTTCCTCGTGTAATTTCACTGCGGGTTTGTTATTAGTTTAAGGTCGAAGTAATTTCGCGCCATGCAGGTTACTGTTGACGTTTTGCATTTCCGAGTACCTCGACGGGGCGCAGCGGGGTTTGTGGGATCACAGTGCGGGACCTTGCGTGTGTCGCGACATAATCGTAGACTGCCTGGACTACAAAGGCTAGTCAAGATAGAGATAGAGTTTAATTTACTTACTCCGACTACGCTTAATCGGCTTCGCTAGTTGCTGCTAATCGTAAGTACGTATGTAAGATCACCGGTGCCATCTAAAATTATAGTTTACTGCAGTCTCTCCGTCGTTTTATCGTTCGTATATCCTTGAGGTAGAAACTTAAACGGAGTTAATAATTCAAAGATGTTCTGTAATAAAGCTGTAGGCAGAGTTGAAATAAAAAAATGTCATAATAATTTTTTAACACATACATATATTGGAATACAATTATCGTTGGAATTAAATAGAAGAGTCCTTGTAGAAAACGCTGTAAGTGCCAAAAATAGAATTCTATACTACCATTACCATTGTATTACCGTTGGCACGTAGAACATCTTCCAATAAATTTTTTTTTCCAACTTTGGCGCTTACAGTGGTTTCCACACGAATTCTTCCATTTGTAATAGGCAAGCTCCTGTTCAATTTCTCTAAATAAAACTTTGCATTCGTCACGAATGTAATGCTCTTGTAACAAACATTCCAGGGCAATACAGTGAGTAGGGTTTGTCGGTTTTTTAAAAACCGGTTTTTATCTATAGATTTGTAAAACTCGAAAACCGGTTTTTAAATTTAAAAAACCGGTTCTTATCTATAGATTTGTAAAATTCGAAAACCGGTTTTTAAATTAAAAAAACCGGTTTTTATCTATAGATTTGTAAAATTCGAAAACCGGTTTTTAAATTTAAATAACCGGTTTTATATAGTAGAATTAAAAACGTTAACATTTTTTCTTGAAATCGCCTTGGACACAAGCATATTCTAGTAGGTAACAGTTTACTGTAAAATATTTTCAGAAAAAAATACTAAATGGAATGAAGATTTATAATTTGATACCACCTGTCAAAAGATTTATATTTTGTACGGATATTAATTATTTTAGATTTTTTCATTTTACTTTGTATGCAGTCTATTTTATTATGTTATATTTTTGTAGATCCATAAATATTAAACGAACCCAAAAATTGTATGTATTGCTACTGATTCTGGTTGCTTTAATTTTTTTTTTATTTGGCTTTGTACAGATAGAGTATATTTTATTTTGTTATATTTTTGTAATTCTATAATATTAAGGAAACTGAACATTATTAAAATAAGTACAAATATTTATTTACTATTTTAATTAATTTTTTTTTGTGAAAAATGGAAAACCGGTTTGACCGGTTTTTCGGGAACAATGGAATTCGAAAACCGGTTTAACCGGTTTTTCGGGAATAATGGAATTCGAAAACCGGTTTAACCGGTTTCTCGGGAATAATGGAATTCGAAAACCGGTTTAACCGGTTTCTCGGGAATAATGGAATTCGAAAACCGGTTTTTTCAAAAGTCGATTTTTGTGTAAACCCTAACAGTGAGGCCATTTCTAATATTCTATTAAATCGGTGAAAACTTAGTCCCCTTATTAAGCCAAGGTCTTTAGTAAAAGTAAAAATACATTACATGTTTTTTTAATCAAAGTATTTTCTTTCGCTAACTATGACCTTTCGTCACTTTTTTTGTTAAAACCGCAAGTAAGTGTAATAAAAAAAAACCGTATTAGAAGTATACTAGCAAAAGAATTCGCACACTGACCCATTACCTACTATAGTCCATCAACTACTCTACTTTGCTCTCGCAATTTCTCCAATAAATCTTCGTTGCCAGTCGAATGTAATGATACGTTTGGCTGAAACCTGTCCTTTCAAATCTTTACAAGCCACCCTGGGCGGGATCACTCGGAATTCATTAGGAGCGCCCCCGCTGTTCCGAAACTGCGCCGAGTGTCAAATCGAATTTCGTCGGTCACATCCGGCTCGCGGATCGCCGTCTCTCGTCGTGGAAACTAGAGCTCGTTTTCCCTTTTATCCCTCCCTGTTGTATCTGGGCACATAGATTTGCTTTTCCACCGTCCGCTAGGGTGGAGGGTTAAATAAACTCATCGAGAGGGCGAGCTGCTTGGAAGATTTGTTGAGAAAGAGAGGCGAGGAGGAGGAAGCGAAGGAGGAGGACGGAGAGGAGCGAGGAATGGGGCGTGTTGTAGGCCCGTAGGTAGATAAATGGCCCGCTCTGCTGAACTTCTCTGATAGAGATATTAATCTTTCTCATGGAACTCTCCTCTCCTCCGCTATCTCCTTGCTTCGCGTCCTTTAGCGTTGACCGATCTTCTTGTCCTCCTCTGCCACCTTCGATTATAGTTTCGCGTCCTCTTTTAGCTGCGACTGCGGTACCCTCTCTTTCCCTCACCCCCTTTGATATCCTGATTTCCTTGTAGGCTGTCTCTCTCCATTTCTCGCGAACGCGGCGCTATGAAAAGTGGAATACCATATGTCCACGTCAGAGGGGAGGAGCCCGGGACACGACAGACGGATCGGGCAACCTTGTTCCTGAAAGTCAGCCCTTAAAGTTTCCGATCGCAAGAATACCTTTGCTCGCCATGTTTCTCATATATGTCACGAGTAGTTTGTATGTATGCATATCGACTGTGGCGCGTCTATCTTTGCTTGATTTTAGTGGTATTGCCTCAAGGAGTTGCGGGAAAATGCAAAGCGATTTATCAGGTGTTTTAAAGGAAAGCTAATAGAGGGTTTTCTTGACTTTTTTTAAGCAAACAGCACATTCTTTTGTTAACCCCTTGAGCGGGGCAAGGGTTTCAGAAATGCCCCTTCAAGTTGGTTAGCCCTTTCCAAACCGTCGCTTCTGCTGTAAAAGTTTTGCTTAACTCATCCCGGTCGACGTCAGCCAAAGTGTTAAGGCGGGGATACAATTGGCGAAACAAGAGTTTACTCAACTTATATATTTTTAGCCTCAGCTACCAATGTTTCGGTTCCTTTTTCTCGGTATACTGACAAGGAGAGTATCCAAGCTGTCTGACTCCGATTGTTTTGATTTTTGGCCAAAGTAATCGGAGACGAACAGCTGAAAATCTTATAACTTTGAGGGGTGGTTTTACCCACTAAATATGAAAACGGGCCAAAATAAAAAGACACCTGTTTCTTATTTTTCTGTTTTCTAAAACATATCGAAAAACCAAAGTAATCGGAGACGAACAGCTGAAAATCTTACAACTTTGAGGGGTGGTTTTACCCTCTAAATATGAAAACGGGCCAAAATAAAAAGACACCTGTTTCTTATTTTTCTGTTTTCTAAAACATATCCAAAAACCAAAGTAATCGGAGACGAACAGCTGAAAATCTTATAATTTTGAGGGGTGGTTTTACCCACTAATAATGAAAACAGGCCAAAATAAAAAGACACCTGTTTCTTATTTTTCTGTTTTCTAAAACATATCCAAAAACCGAAGTAATCGGAGACGAACAGCTGAAAATCTTATAACTTTGAGGGGTGGTTTTACCCCCTAAATATGAAAACAGGCCAAAATAAAAAGACACGTATATCTTATTTTTCGATTCTCTGAAACATATCCAAAAACCAAAGTAATCGGAGACGAACAGCTGAAAATCTTATAACTTTGAGGGGTGGTTTTACCCCCTAAATATGAAAACGGGCCAAAATAAAAAGACACGTATATCTTATTTTTCGATTCTCTGAAACATATCCAAAAACCAAAGTAATCGGAGACGAAACCTGAAATTCTTATAACTTTGAGGGGTGGTTTACCCCCTAAATATGAAAACGGGCCAAAATAAAAAGACACCTTTCTTATTTTTCTTAAATAGACCCATATCTTATTTTTCTGTTCTCTAAAGCATATCCAAAAACCAAAGCAATCGGAGGCGGACGCCCGGGATACTCTCCTTGTGAGTGAACATATTCCGAAAAAAAATTTTAACAGTTTTCTTATATGATTGACTGCATTTTAATCGAAGATTTTTTCCGCTCAAGCATTGTGTGAGTTTGAATACTGGTCTCAGTAAACCCTGTATTTTTTGCTTCTTTAAACGCTCGGAACTGAAATTATTGTACATATTTTTTTAAATAAAATTGTGGTCGATTCATGTTCGAAAGGATAAAAAAAATATCAAAATCGCTTCAGTAGTTTCCAAGCAAAAGGTACTTAAATGAGGATAAAAAATACGATTTTACTGGAGAGCGCTTAAAAGATTAGGACGCTAACCCAACGTCATCCTCTATACTTCTGATTCAAAAGGCTGTATTGTTTTTGACGTATAAAAGATTTTTGCAATATGCATTTCAATATGGGACAAATTACCAAATTCAAAATTTTGAATAAGTTTTACGGATCGGCCCTGATAATATCATTGAAAAACACATTTTTCTCCCAGTTCATTTGCATTACATCATGCGCGGAGGGTTTATGTTTGAATTTATTTTTTATGCACATAAACTTGTCCAACAAGAATAATTCTGATTGGATCAAAATGTCCAGGACATATCTACCTTTTTTTTAGTATACAAATTTTCGTTTGTTTTTTTTGTTGCCATTTTCAACTATACCCTCCCCCTTAAGGAAATGTAAAATATATTTATGTAATATTCCTTATACGTTGACGTACCTACTCGTGCAAGATGAGTCAACCGTGATGAGAGTATTTCACCGTGACGTAACTGGCTTTTTTTGGCTCGTTTACAGAAGCTTCTTGTGTAACATTGACCCACAAACTTGGATAATATTTTCATACCTTTTTCCACGAATTTAAAACGGAGTTATAAAAACAGGAGATTTAACTTCACTTACAGTTTCATTTAAACTTGAACCAGTCTTCCCTGCAGGGGTGGGTTGGCAGCTACCGCGACGAAAAAATATTGTGTCCCTCATAGTTATGCCGAAGGAAAATATAAAAAGTTCTTCAATATTCAAGCATACTTTAATATTTAATATCCAGTGCTAATTAAGCAGACACAGTGCAGTTTTCAAAATTCTGCATACCCGAGAAAACTGCACAGGCTACAAAAGAGTTATACAAGAATACGACGAAATAAAGCTCAGCATCAGGAAGGGTAAAAGAACCTGCGGGGAAGCTAATGCATTTCTTCCATGGGAAAAAATGAAATTACGCTTCGCCCTTATCCAAGATAAATGAAATTTTCATTTATGGATCCTCCGGTATGTTCCTTGCGTCTTACTCCCCGTGAAAATCGTTACCAACCCACAAAGTGTATTAACAGAAACAAAAATCAAGGCAGCACCCCTGGGGGCTGTCTTCAAGAACAAAGTATAGATACAAGTAGGCAGCGCAACTTAATAAATAGTTCTTTCTATTTAGGGCAAATTTTGCTACTGTCAATAAATACAGAATTCGACATAGACCCAAGTGCACCTTTCCGAAACACCCGGCATACCTACTAGGTGATTATTGCGGTGGCATGGGTGTTGCGTTGTTCGTGACGCAACGGTGTCGTTGAGGGCAGGTGCGAGGGGGTCCATGGTCTCTGCTCGTGGAAGTAAACGCAGTGCATTAATGCACATGTAGGAACGCGCCCACCACCGCGTGCTCGTAGCGGGTAAAATGCGTGCGCGCACACGCCTGGACGAGCGGATAAATATACAGGAGGAACGTGTACACCCACACTATGACGCGCGAGCGAGCGACCGAGTGAGAACAATATAGTGTTCCATGGGGGTACATGGTGTGGCACGGAGCGTAGTATCGTCGAGGTGGGGACAGATCGATAGCATAAGGGGCCTTCCAGACCTTATGGTGCCTCCTCCGCCTCCAGTTTCTCCTTCTCTTCTTGCACCCCCTGCCTTATTCTCCTCTATGAAATTAGCGCGCGTTTGTATTCTACTTTCTGTACCCAAGCGTTCATCCTTTTCCTCGAGAATGTTCCGGCAACTGTACACGCTACCAACGTTCACCTGGTACATATCTTTTCGGTGACTGTTAAATAATTATATTTATTTATGAAGCTCCCAGAGATCACTTCTTCCAAGTACAGTAGGAAGTTCTTACATTGCAATCACATTTATTTTTATTTCTTCACTTGGACGAACAGGTATTGAATCAGAAAATAGCTTAACTCTTTGAGCAAGGATGTTGAAACGCTTGGCGTATGTGGTGTGCGGAAATCCACTACCCTAGTTTGTTTACCGTAATCACTGAACGCCTATCGGCGTGGTCCGCACAGGGACTGTGTGTAGGATCTTGTTAGTTGCACCTCCTGCATTTTATGGGTTTATTAAATTCCCTGGAAAAATGTAGGGATTTTGGCGATATTGTGTGATCGTACAATTCTTGAAGAAGTCGCAGCGTGACCGATTACATCCAGTTTCGACGAGGTTACCATGAGAAACGATCTGGTATCCAATGGCGTGCCAGGGGAACGGGGTTCGGATATAGTGATTAAAGCGATACTTCCGCTGGTCGTTATCGAGCCGCGAAGATAGCATCGCGGTTCTCGATCACTGTCAGGACGCGAACCCTCGACACCATACCAGAAAACCCCATACCGATGTACCATGCCGCTATGGTGGGTTTCGCAAGTTCCAGCCTTGTCTTCTTTACTTCACTGGTTCCTCATTGGTCCTCCTCCTAATTAAATGCAAAGAGGCCTTACTTGCTTAAAATATTCTATCTTTACCCCCTTCTTAGCCCCCTTTATCTAAGGGAGAAGAAGAGGTACAATTTTCTTGATCGCTTCATACGATTTAAGGGTGCATTTCAGTGACAATCTTAGCCAAAAGTTAATCAATTTCCAAGATATTAATCAATTGTCCGGGATTCTTGTGACAATATAGTTTGGTGCTTGATATTTGTATACACGAAATTTCAAAAACTTTGGCCTAATATTTCACTCTTAATTTTGTAGTTATTTAACTCAATTAAAAGTTAAATAATTCAAAGACTACCGAATCTATTTTTCTAAAAATTTGCGAGGGGTTTTACTGTTGCAGAAAAATTCATCCCTCCAATTTTCAAAGATTTTCGCTTATTTTGAGTGTTACTGAAGTTCACCCTTAAGCACATGAATTTGCATATTCCATTATGTAATCGATTCATTAATTAACTCCTGGTCCTAGTAGAAACGTGGTATTAAATTTTTTCAGGTATTTTATTCTTCACTGTTTGTGGACATTATTTATTCTTTACACTTTATCAATTTTTATTTCAATTTGGTAATGAAAACTTGAGTATTAGGGCGGAGCGAAAAATTTAAATTGGAATTTTCAGTTGGCCTGGGTGTGGGATAGTTGTCTTTTGATTAACCAAACACAACTGCAAAAAAAAATTTGGAAAAATATTCATATCTGCAGGTTCCTTTTTCTGCTAAAAATGATTATATAATCATACTATATAGGCGAAAATTTAAATTTGAATTTTCAGTTGGTCTGGGTGCAGGATAGTTGTCTTTTGATTAATCAAACACAACTGTAAAAATTTTTTGGAAAAATATTCATGTCTGCAGGTTCCTTTTTTCCTAAAAATGATTATATAATCATACTATATAGGCGAAAATTTAAATTTGAATTTTCAGTTGGTCTGAGTGCAGGATAGTTGTATTTTGATTAACCAAACACAACTGTAAAATTTTTTTGGAAAAATATTCATGTCTGCAGGTTCCTTTTTCTCCTAAAAATGATTATATAATTATATGATATATGGTCATTTTTATGAGAAAAAGGAACCTACAGACATGAATATTTTCCCAAATTTTCCTGAAAATTCAAATTTAAATTTTCGCCTATATAGTATCGCTCCGCCCTATTGAGTATGCTATTGATGGGGTAAAACATTGTTTTAAAAGAAATAAATATAACTGTGATATTAAAGTGTGAAAAATAAATTTGATATTGGCAATCGAATTTGTACACGTAACACTGTTTTACAACAATTCGGATTCGGATTTGAAGAAAGTGGTGGTTCAATTGCAAATAATCGTTCGATATTAAGAATTATTTAATTCGATCTTACGATTTTTATTTGATGTGTATGTAGCATGATTTTGTGCAGTACTACCTACAAGTTTTTAGCAGCAAATATTTCTTTCCGTTCACGTTATTAGCTTCGCAGCACGGAATTTTAATAATTTTAATAATTTCCAGTACGTGGAACATGCTATTTTGATTTTTATAAGTTGGAAATATCGAGAAGTTCTCGTTTCATGGAAATTCCTGCTAATTACTTTATTACTAATTTCCCATGCAATTACGCAAATGCTAAACGGACAAGCGCGTATAAGGGGTGTATGATAATATGCGGGACTCATTTTGATAATGAATTTAGCACATGAAGCAACAAGTTTACATAAATATGTGTCTGATTTCGTATTGTTTCCGAGTTATAGCTCACCTTGCGTTTTAATAACTTGCATTTGCTTATACAGTTTATTGCAAGTACTACCAATCACTACCTTTCCAACAATCAGTGTCTTCATCAAAAATATGAATTAAAAAAAAAATTCATTCGGTGATATAAAATCGGGTTTCAAAAATGGTCGCCACCGTATTTAAAAAATACTTTAATAGAATTAGAATTCCTGGAAGAATTTTTGTAATACAAAGTTCGCTACGACTCAGACACAAAGCAAAATGGGATACATATTTATAGTATTATTGTAGGAAAATTGTAAATGTTTTGTAAATATTATAATTCGTTAGATGTTGATTTGTTAATTTGAGTGAGAGTTGGCGTCTGTGACAGCGTGTTTTATTTTGTAACCGTGCGACGTGAAATTATTATTTCATTAAAAAACAGGAGTTGGAAGATTAACGAAGTGCTGTAAAGACAATAAGACGTGATTAATTTATAATTCTAATTAAGAGTATAATAATTTATTAAGCTATTAAATGGTTCAATCATTAAATACAATTTCTGTAAAATCCTATATTATTATTATGTATTTATCACACACACAAACGTACAGCACACAAGCTGGAATAAAAAAAAATCGTACAAAAGAGGAAATAAAGAGTCTGGGACCAATTTTTGATGATTTGGGTGAGATTAATTTATTAAATGTTGAATTATGTTGTTATTAAATCTAACCAGATACTTATACGAATGTATTGTTTTCAAGTGTCTAAATAATCGGTCCGTAGTACAATAAGTGGGGCCTACATATTATGTTACACCCTGTATGTTGCAATGAAGTTGTACGATTTCGTGGCGTACGAGTAATTAAACGTGGCAAAACCCTGATCACCTTACTTAATGAGACTGGCACTCGAGACGGAATGCGTTATTTTCTGCTGTTTTATTATTATTCCGGTAAATTAAGCGTAACGAGACTTCCCTGTACCGTATTGCGTTGTCGTTCCACAGTAATTGCATTCAAATATGTAAGAATCCCTTAAAAACAGAATTATTCATAGTAACATAATTGCATATATTTAATTTTTCATTTGCTTCATAAGAATGCTTCCCCCTTTAAAAGTTAATGCAATTAGGCTGTTTATATAATCTATGAAACAAAATAATGCACATACATCATTGCACACAGGGTTACTAAAGCGAGATTGTGTTTAATTAATTTATTGGTAGGTTTATTTCGAGCGTACAGCTTTTCAAGCATATATCCAAAAATAAAATTTCATCAAATTTTTCTGAAGAAAATTTTGACTGAATACTGACTCAATACAAAATCTTTTCAGGATATTAAATTGCTGTAATATAAAGTATAAATAATAACAATATTAGGCTGTTGAAAATGTTCGTTCGCTTTATTGAACCAAAGACTTTATTAAAAGTAAGTTTTTTTAATCAAAGTGTTTTCCCTGGCTGTCTATGACGTTTCGACATTTTTCTGGAAAAAGTCCAAGTAGGTGTAGCCAGGCACTTCTCGAGCTTTTAACTTGCCAAATTGCACCCTTTATTTATAATACATTTATTTGAGCTTTTTGATGACCTGACTCTGAATTTTTATTCGTAGCTTAAAATATTTCTAGCAGTGTTTCCTCACCTTTTTGGAGTCGCGATCCCCTTTTATAATTTTCAAGTAATCTGCACCCCCACCCCCATATGAGTAAAATAAGGTGAATTTAATAAGGTAAGGGAACGCATTAAAAATCGGTATTTCAGAATATAATTCTAACTTAATAATATTTAATTATCTGAATACATGTATTAAATGTACTTAAAAATATTTAATATATTTAATTATCTTATTTACTGTGATGGTTGTGCTGGCATCTGGGTAATCAGCTTTTTCTTTTTTCATTTATGAAAAATCAGTGTTACGTCATTAAAGGGGTCTGGGTTAGGTATGGGTTGGGCCTACCAGCCTACCTAGAAATTTTCGAAATATCGATTTTTTGATTTTTATATTTTCTTGAAATACAACATCTTGAAAATATTCTCCGAAAGTGTTTACCAAATTGAAGTTTTTTCTACTAATTAATGTGTTTTGAGAATACAAAAAATATCTAATTGTTTTAATACCTGCTTGCGCAAAAATAGGGGGTGTAATATGCGTTGTGAAAAAAGACGCCTTGACTGCGTGGTCGATTTTGGAGTAACCATGTATCTGGAACGTTGGTATCAGGGAGATTAATAATCAGTATGACTGTCGCTATCTAGCCGAACTAGAATCACACATCTTCATTGTCTTTTCCCTCATCTTCTGCGTCGCAGAATGATTAAAAACTTCAGCTAATTTCGATAGTCCAATTTCGGACGCCCGCCATTTTGTAAATTCTTCATCAATCTAATTAATCTTCGTCCCTGCCATAGCGACAGTCACACCGATTACAAATCTTTTTGACTTTTTTGCTTCATATACACGGTTCCCCCAAAATCGACCACGCAGTCGATTCCTCTTTTTTTAACATCGCACATTGCACCCCCTATTTTGGCGCAGCAAGCATTAAAAAAATATGAGAAAAATAATGTTGTATTCTCAAAGCACGTATCAATAAACAGCAAACACTTCAATCTCGTAAACGCATTATTTTTTAACAAAAAAATTTCCAAACAGCGGTACTTTATCAGGGCATCACAGTGGAAAGAACCCTTAAAAACTAGTACCTCCAACGTCGTCTAAGCACATTTGTATGAGGAATCGCCACGTGGATATACACGTACACGCTGTTGCCTCTCCCTTATTATAATCTTACAGTTGCCCGTTGTCTCGGTGTTCGTCTTTTAAGCCGTGACCCACGGGACCGTAAAACCGATGCCGTAACTAATCGTTCGGCATGCTATTAATCCATTTATGGCGTTGTAATATGTATCCATACCCATAGAATGGTTCAGGGGGGGTGGGATATGGTAAGTCTGAGCGGAACGATGAGAGAAGGCAGAGAAGCGGAGGGTATGTGCGTTCGCATACGCGCCAGAGATGCAGGGAGGAACAGAGAGAGACGGGGTATATAAAATACGTGTGTACTTCGGTGGTGTGCTGGCGTGCATGCGCGTTCAACAGTTCGAACATCGGACTTTATGGTGTGGAGTATCATGGGAGCCAGGGTAGGCGGGTGTCGAGCCTCATTAGACAGCATGGGACCCCGTGCATCGCGAGGGGTCGCCGCTTGGGACTCGATGGAAGTGCGTACGGCGAACCGGAAACTAACGACGTTACCCCCAGCCCGTCGGCCTTTCTTTTGCGCCTACGTTTTCGATTCTTGCATTCGATCGACAGATACATGTACAGACTGGAAGAGCATCGTTTGTTCTGAGGCTTTAGCGGCGGAGTCGTGCGCGATCGAACTCAACAAAAGGGGATAATGGGGCTGGTTTATACTTTCTTCCTTTTAGGCTGATAAATTTGTATGGGTCTGTTACGCTGGAAATGTATTGCTACGGCTTGCGAAGTATTATTGGGACGTGTCAGTGGAAATACAATCGACGCACAGTGGTTCTGATGTGACCTTTTGTGGACAAAATTTTGTATATCACAAGGGGAGGACACCATGCGGTAGACACCGATTTTGAGGAGACTTGGCACGATGGATCTGTGTCGAAAATAAGTAAATAGGTGTCCGAGTGTTTCTGCCAATGGGCTTTAATAATAGAGATATTTACATGGAAATTATTAAAAATTTTATAGTGGACGTGGGGTTTTAGTGGGTAAAAATCCCACAATATCCTGGCGCCCCCGGGATTCCCCTCTGAAGGAATCGGGGTGCCTTTTGAAGATTTCCCCAAGTTAAAAAAGAAATTTATAACAAAAATTATTTGTAAAAAAATTTATAACAAAAATTATTTGTAAAAAAAATTATAACAAAAATTATTTGTAAAAAAATTTGTAACAAAAATTATTTGTAAAAAAAATTGTAACAAAAATTATTTGTAAAAAAATTTATAACAAAAATTATTTGTAAAAAAATTTATAACAAAATTATTTGTAAAATAATTTATAACAAAAATTGTTGGTAAAAAAATTTATAACAAAAATTGTTTGTAAAAAAATTTATAACAAAAATTATTTGTAAACAAATTTATAACAAAAATTATTTGTAAAAAAATTTATAACAAAAATTATTTGTAAAAAAATTTATAACAAAAATTATTTGTAAAAAAATTTATAACAAAAATTGTTTGTAAAATAATTTATAACAAAAATTGTTTGTAAAAAAATTTATAACAAAAATTGTTTGTAAAAAAATTTATAACAAAAATTATTTGTAAAAAAATTTATAACAAAAATTATTTGTAAAAAAATTTATAAAGTTTTTTTTAACGTGGAGACATCTTCGAAAGGCACCCCGACACCTCCAGAAGGGAATCTCCCGCGAACGCCAGGGTAGTGTGGGATTTTTACCCACTAAAACCCCACGGCCACTATGAAATTTTTAATAACTTACATGTATCTTTATTATTAAAGCACATTGGCAGATACGCTCGGACACCTATTTACTTATTTTTTACATAAATCCATCGCGCCAAGGCTCATCAAAATCGATGACTACCACATGGTGTCCTCCCCTTGGGAGTAAAAAATTCAAATCGAACGCATGAATAGTGTCCTAGTGTATAGAAGCCCAGAGACTAGTTTGAAAAAATCGATTGCGAAAAAAATGGCGCTCATTTTAAAGGAAAATTCCTTATTACGAATATCTGTGGTATAATATTGAATTTTACCCGAATATTTTGCGAAAAGATTTTTAGAATAATAAACACTAAGGAAGTGCAAAAAATCGATTTTTTTAGAGAACGAAACGAGAAATCAAGAATAACATTCTAGTGATATACTTCGTTATTCTCTGATAAATGAAAAATCGTATCGTTAAAAGTTTAAATATCTACCATGAAACAACGAATTTAATATTTACTAACATTTCAACCAACTTGGTGGTTGGAAGAATGCGCTCGGATTTGATTACCCCTTTTTATTCACCTTAATACAATGCAAAAAGTCCCATTAAATTATATATAGTAGTTTTCCTTTAAGTAATTCCCAAATATCACCTATCTTTTTGGGCTTTAGACCGGAACCTCCCCTTAAACGTTGTAGTTAGTGTTCCTGATTTCTCCATATTTTTTGTTTCTCGAGAAATCAGAAATAAGATTATATTTCTGGAGAATTCTCGAGAAATTGAAGAAAATATTGCAAAAATTTGGAATAATGTTGATAATATTTATCAAAAACATGTATTCAATTTTCCTAAATGTTTAAATAAGAATTTAAGAGCACCTTCAGCAGTTAATAATATCGAATCTTCTGTACTGTGATCTTCTATTGGAATTCATATAGGTTCTAATGTTATTAATAACCTGTATTATAAATTGTAAATATGGTTATACGTTCGCGATTAACTAGTAATACATTCATTTCCGAAACTAAATGATATTTATAATATTTTTCCTAGACTTAAGTTTCTCGAGAAATAAGAAATAAGCAATTCTAAAATTTCTCGAGAAATTCTCGAGGAGGAACACTAGTTGTAGTGCTACAGTCACTAAGAAATAATTCTTTTCTCGTACTACAATTTCGATGGTGATACACTACGAACGCCTGCAAAGTTTTAGTTTTACTATTCATACCTGACGGATCATTTCTCGATAAATTGTGTGTTTTCGGTAATCACAATGCGACTAGCGTCCCGAACGCAGCGGCTTTTCGTCGTTTTCGTAAAGAACGCGAGTGGCTGATTTCAAATCAATTGGATTTGTGGGTAATTTTTTCACCCCCACGGTTTAATTTTTTTTTTTAATATTACATTGTCATCCAAACTACGCACGCCTGCAAAGTTTCAAGACAATTGGATAGTTGGAAGTGAGTTGCCAGACTTGTGTCGCCAGATTTGAACCATACACACAAACACAAACAAACAGAGGATCGAAGCTGAATAAAATCGTTTAAAAACTAAATTCATCTTCCGACTGTTATATTGCTGCCTATTATATACCACCATTTATTCGAGGATTAGTCGTAATTCTGCTCCACAATATTCCCCTGTTTCTGCAAGGAATTTCCAAAGCGCGACCCCGTATCCGAGGGATAACACGCTACACATGCTAATGGGGCCAGCGGCAAGAGAAAGCATTACGCGCACACGTGCGAATAATATGTAACAAGGTTTGAGTGTAATCGTGAATAATCCGCGAATAGGTGGGTCCATTTGTCGCGCATTAACGATGTTTATACTCGCAGCCACCAGGGACAAACGCGATCGTCGTTAATCACGACAAATTCGCCGTGATTAATTATGCTTTTCGCTCGATTAGCTTTCCCGTATCGCGAGAGTGCTCCTCCTGTCTCTTTTGCGCGTCGATCGCTCGCGCGCCGCGGTTCCCCCTCTCTCCCCTCCTCGCCACCCCCTTTGTTCACTTCCCTCCGCCCTTACTTTCCCTCTTTTGTAAACGAATAATCGACGAGCCTCGCGTTTTGTCGCTGAAACGATCAGGCCCTCCGCGCTCGCCTTTCGCCTCTCCTCTGTTTGACTTGAAAGAGTACCTGACGTAGCTCTTCAATCAGACTCGCGGCATTGTAAAGCGCGCGGCTCTCTTTGACCGTTCGCGTACGATTTCCTGAAAGTCAATTGCTTTCGTTATTAAACAGATCCTCGTGGACTCGGGATTGTCGTTCGAAGGGGGCGTACATATTTCTTCTTCCCTTCCTTGAATCTCCGTGGACTCCTACTTGTAACTTCGGACGCGATCGATTAACCCTGAAACAGATTCGCTGGTGTTCCTTAGCATGTAGCAATATTAATTGGGAGACAGTATGAAACGAAAGCTTAGCTCTCGAAGCTAAACGTTTTCGTTTAGGGGAGACCGGGGATAGTTGTTACACTTTTCAGTTTTTTATTTTTTATTTTTTTGCATTCCATTTTCAATAGAGGAGACCGGGGCAAAGTGAACCCCGGGGTAAAATGAGCTTCCTTAATTTATTCTTTAACAATAGAATATATTTACAAGTTTTAGAGACTTCCAATTGTTTTTTTTTCAATTTAGCTTTTTGGATAAATGAGTCTTAAATGTGTTGTTTTAACTCCATTTTTTTTCTGCGTGTTTATAACAAGCTTATAAACATACGTGAACACGCGTTTGAAAAAACATTAATCCTAACGTTATTAAATAATTAATTTTCCACTGAGTACACATTCGGGGCAAAGTGACCGGGGTAAACTGAGCTGCGAAGGATTCAATGCCAGGAGTGCAAGTTATGGGCTCGTGAAGAGTGTGTTAAGCATCTTATTAAAACATCGTTAATTTTATGTGAAACCTGTCTGCCAAAAATTATTGAAGCCCATTTGAAAACAAAATTTAGATAGAAAAATATATGTTTTTGTTGAAAAATTTATTTAGATATTATAAGTATGTATGTTTTATTTATAATATGTCAGACTGTTCATGTAAACAAAGTTCCTTTAAAAACACATTTTCAGAAGAAAATGAGTTTAGGTTGGTAACACAAAGTACAAAGTTACAAAGTACAAATTATTAACATTAAGCTTGTATTAATGAAATATATTTAAAAAAAAATAGTTTAAATAGTTTAAAAGTTCTAATAAAGTTGATTTTATAATTATATCCTTCATTAAAACACGTATTTTATTTCTGCTCACTTTACCCCAGAGGGTAGCTCACTTTACCCCATATATGGGGTAAAGTGGTCGATTTTGCATTTTCTTTTCAAGTTGAATTTTAATATACTTTAAGTTTATTTTAAATATTGATATTCGTCATTTATCAATAGTAATGTTCAAATTATATTATAAATCTATTTTCACACATTTTTATTGAAAAGGAAAAATTTTATTCGACTTCAAACATTTTTCGTCCCACTTTGTCCCGGTCTCCCCTACTATCAATGACTCTGACTTAAAGTACGTTCTTTCCTCTACCGATGACGGCTATCGCGTGTAATTAAACGGAAACCATGACTTTGAAACAAGCCATTTTGAAAGTCGAGACATGTTGTAACAACGTGCCCCGAGTAGGGGCTAGTTGTTACGCAATACGGGGCAAGTTGTTACAGAATTAAATTTTACGAAACGAGGCTTATTATGAGTAATATAATTATATTTTCTTGAACAAAAGTAAGTTCATTAATATTAGGAATCTGTTACAATAAATATACAATAAAAAATCTATTTGAAAAATAATAAAAGTACTGAAATCGATAGACATTCGGATATGTATGCACAACTTCCGAAAAACAATAGTTTTTTAACTGAAACTTTTTTTTTAAGTAGTTCATAATCTGTTACAATAAATATACAATAAAAAATCTATTTGAAAAATAATAAAAACTACTGAAATCAGTTGCACTAATTATCGTCATCCGTTTCATACGGGGACTCGCAATTAATGCACACATAAAAGTGATTCTTCGGTGTTGCACACTTCTCATGTGCCCACTTTTTGCATTCTATGCACTGAATCCACTTTGTGGAGCCCCTCTTTGAATTTGAAAAAGGAGAGAGACAGTGCAAGCAAACGCATTCTTCATCTTCGGAGGAAGAGTGTCTATTATTTGCGGTGGATTTATTTTTCATCTGCCTTTTCTTTACTGTATGTTTTTTTATTTTCATGTCATCAGTTTCCTTTCTAAAACTTTTTAATAAAATCTTTTTAGGTTTTGATTATTTACTTTTCGTTCTTTCTTTTAACAGTTGTTCCTGACGTATGGATTCTCTTACAGGCGTGTTCGTTAAAATTTCTGATTTCATCTTCTTTCTTCGTACAATTGTGATCTTTTTTCCGCTGCAGGATACGGTTTTACTTGTTCAGGAGTTACATGTGGTTGACATGAGTTGGCAAAACTTGTAGACGGTTCGGACGTATCAATAATTACAGACTGGGACACTATTTTATTGTGAGGAGATTCCCCCTCGATTATAGTTTTACCTAAATTATTTGGATCATTTTGAACCAACGGTCTGTTGGTTACAGAGGAGCAAAGATAATCTTCGTCTGAAAATATATCATCAGACCCCTTTCCCTCTGTAACAACGTGCCCCTTTTCGTATGTAACAACTTGCCCCTTGTCTTGTGTAACAACTTGCCCCGATTGACACCATTGTGTATAAAAAACCATAAGTTCATACCAGTTGGGTGTATACTCATGTTCTTGGTGCCAATCTGTAGCTAAAGGAACACTGCTTCAAACGTGGTAATATTAATGTACATACATTTATCTGTCTGTTCGGTAGAAAAGCTTGAAGTAGAAAGAGAAAAGTTACTATTAGTACCGAAAACACAAAAACTGTAATAAAGTGACAACGCGTGAACCGACTACAAACAAACTACATACACAACTGTGTATGGTTGAAACACATCAGCCACTTCATCGTCGAAGTAATAGTCCAAGGAAAAAAATTTAAACGTCTTTGTAACAACCTGCTACTGTAACAACTACCCCCGGTCTCCCCTACTCCGAATATCGAATAGGTTAATAGCACCGTATACCTTGGAACTCTTTTGCGATTTTTATTTATAGACGTAGAGCTCCAGCATGAATATATCGGCTGTCGAAGCAAAGAATCTAGAAAGGTCAGTGGGTTGGATAAAATATCATATGCCTTGCAGCTCCTTCTTCTAAAAGAATAGCGCAAAAGCGGGATGGTTTCCGAAAGGGAGGAGGAGCTCCGTCCGTTCGATCGAATATGTCATTTGGTACCTGGGTCACGTAGCTCTTCGTATTGACAGGCCAACCAGCCAACCAGGCACCCTCTACCCTTCTCTCGTCTACTTCGCCTCCTCTTGTTCCAAGCCTGGCTTTATCTGGCTCTTCTGGAACAATCGCGTCTTTTTCATGTTGCTCCAGAGAGGAGCGATAGATTATTAACGCCTTTAATCGAGCAGCTCAATGTCACCCTCAACTTGGCCAATCTCCTGTCAGATAATTGACCGATTAAATTGCTAGATAAATTTATGCCCGGAGACACCGAACTTCCTACTCAATAATATTACACAGGGCTGCAGAATGCGGGGCCATAAAAGCTTTTCTCAAAGTGTGTGCTGGTTTTATAGGAATCTGCACTTCTACATGGAAAAGTAACCTCAGAGTGTTTTCACAATTTTCTTTGACGTTCTTACGGTCTGACGTGTGACTGAATGAAGCTACTTAGTAGTGAAAAATTAAATGTGGTATGAAGTTTTTATTTTTATTATCTTTCGAGCTCAACACCTAGAAATATATTAAAGGCGGCTGAAATTTTGAGAAATGTTTTTTTCATCGCGGGCCTGTGTTAGTTTTAGACATCAAAGCCTTGCGTTTGAAACTTTCGATACCTTGCGTATCACTGTTATGTTTTTCTTCATTGTTGTATTACGTTTAAGCCACGTAAGTAATGTGTTTTAATAGAATAGTACTGGAAACATTGAGATCAGAATATTTAGAGCAGTTTCTTTGTCCCCAGAATTTTCGGTGTAGCAGTTATGGTACAGCAATGAGCCTGCAGGCCCAGGCTCAAGCCCACCGCCCTGCGAGGTACTCCCCTCAGGAGACCGTAAAGGTAAGAAATCATGTTTGCATAATCAATGGTATTGAAAAGTAGTGAAACTGAAAACACAGTTAGTGTTACAGCAACAAAAAATGTAAAGGGAATTCTGATATAAAGCAAAGGTTCTTCAGTTCGTGGAATGCTTTTCCATAAGCAAACAAATGAAATGCATTTTATTTTACTACGAGTTTTTAAATATTAAATAAGTTATGAAATAAATTTAATTAAATGAGTTATTAAATAGAGTTTTTAGTTACAATTATTTCTTTTTACATCACTTTTTGTTATTCTCATGCTGAGCTTTAAGTCTTAATCCTTTACACTCAGGGTGTGAGCCACCCATAAGCTGATTTTGACGCTCTGCACCTTCTATGTGAAAATAAACAGCTTTTCTCCGAAGCCGACTTATAAACGATTTTTTCCTCAAAATATTATATCTGAACAACAACTCTGTAGATGTTTAGCTTCTAATATTGAAATTTGTAAAAGTCACAATTTTTTGAAGATTTTCTTCGCTTTTTCTCGACATATGGTAATCTAGAATTTTTCCACAAAAACTGTGATAAAATTTCAATGAAACAACTATTGGAATACATTGTAGGGACTTTGAAAATGACCCATGATTTTTTTCATAACGATTGGATTCTTTAAACGGGAATGGCGGTGGTTCAAATATTGCTCTGGGTGTGAGCCGCCCAGGTATGTCAAAGTTGTTCGAAAAAGAGGTGTGTCAACGAAGGGTTAAGATTAATTTTACTTTAGTTTACTCTTAACATTTGCTGTGTTTATTTGTGGTTGTCTCTATTTTAATTTTTACTTTAGTTTATAGCGCACGGTTAGGCTTCCCATCAGTGTTGCCACTGCAGCATTGCCTTTACTCTTATTGTCTATGCCATCTGTAAATATTGAGGTCTGGGTTAGGTCTGGGTTAGAAAGGGGGTAATTTGGGGTGGGAGACCCCATGGAAGATATAGCGTTACTTTTTAGGTAACAGGAGCAGGCCTAGATCCTGATATACGCGCTATTGTTTGGATTTTGAGGTGGGGTCTACTTTGGGCCTTATTCCTGTACGGGAAGGAAACATATGGGGGGCTTTCCTAGTGAGTGGAGGCACGGTTATGCCTCTTTCACCTTGATCTATTGGGTTGGCACCATCTATGTCTGTTATGTTTAGGGTTTTAGGTTACTTACATGTGTATGTCTATACTTGTGTTTGTATATGTGTGTACATGTCTATTGGGGAGTTAAGGCGGTGGACTTGATCCTTCGCGAAACGGGGGCGTAAGGCCCACTTGAGGCCCCGGCGCATTTTGTCATCGCGGTGCGTGAAGTACTACTTAGATAGTTCCGCCACCGCATATGCCAGGGAGGGGAGGTTGGATGGTTAAAAAAAAAGGTCTGGGTTAGGTCTGGGTTAGAAAGGGGGGAATTTGGGGTGTGAGACTCCATGGAAGATATAGCGTTACTCTTTAGGTAATACGCGCTATTCTTTGGATTTTGAGGTGGGGTCCATTTTGGGCCTTATTCCTGTACGGGAAGGAGACATATGGGGGGCTTTCCTAGTGAGGAGTGGAGGCACAGTTAAGCCTCTTTCACCTTGATCTATTGGGTTGGCACCATCTATGTCTGTTATGTTTAGGGTTTTAGGTTACTATTGGAGAGTTAAGGCGGTGGACTTGATCCTTCGCGAAACTGGGGCGTAAGGCCCACTTGAGGCCCCGGCGCATTTTGTCATCGCGGTGCGTGAAGTACTACTTAGATAGTTCCGCCACCGCATATGCCAGGGAGGGGAGGTTGGATGGTTAAAAAAAAAGGTCTGGGTTAGGTCTGGGTTAGAAAGGGGGGAATTTGGGGTGTGAGACTCCATGGAAGATATAGCGTTACTCTTTAGGTAATACGCGCTATTCTTTGGATTTTGAGGTGGGGTCCATTTTGGGCCTTATTCCTGTACGGGAAGGAGTCATATGGGGGGCTTTCCTAGTGAGGAGTGGAGGCACAGTTAAGCCTCTTTCACCTTGATCTATAGGGTTGGCACCATCTGTGTCTGTTATGTTTAGGGTTTTAGGTTACTATTGGAGAGTTAAGGCGGTGGACTTGATCCTTCGCGAAATTGGGGCCTAAGGCCCACTTGAGGCCCCGGCGCATTTTGTCATCGCGGTGCGTGAAGTACTACTTAGGTCAGGGGTGCACAGGGAGCCGTTTTGAGCGCCTAGCTGCGAGCAACCCGCCTGTCCCGTTGCTAAGGTTAGAACCAGTGAGGTGAACTGCAGTAGTGTACGTGCATTCGGTATGACTTGAACCCAGCTATATACACTACTGCAGTTCTCCTCACCGATTCTAATCTTAGCAACGGGACAGGCGGGTTGCTCGCAGCTAGGCGCTAAAAACGACTCCCTGTGCACCCCTGACTTAGGTAGTTCCGCCACCGCATATGCCGGGGAGGGGAGGTTGGGTGGTTTTAAAAAAAAAAGGTCTGGGTTAGGTCTGGGTTAGGTACGTCTTTTTTTTAGTACTAAAGTCAATAATAAAATAATAATTATAATTATTGTCACCTGAATGAGAAGTGGAAGCTTCGTCAAACCAATGTACTATAGTTAGGGGAAGGTTTCCTAAAATATATATATATCTCTATCTTTTGCTCGATAGTACGTTTGTGGAAGTTGCATTCCCTTTCCTCGGCGAGCTTAACGTAATTAACATGAGCACTCTACATGGAAGCGTCGTCGTCGTTACGTTTATTACAATTCACTCCTGTTCCCGTTCATCATTGGGGTTAATCCTGTACGTGTTCGAGTGTACGCGACCTTGTATGTATTACTTTCTGCGTACTCTGAATTCCGGTTTGAGGGCGAACTGGGGAGAAAGAATACACAATTTCGCGCTTGTAATCGTAGGCGCGAAAACGGAATTCGAATATATTATAAAGGGTGCGATGCGGGAGGGTACCCATTTTACAAATCAGATAATTCACTTGTCCGGGACCAAAAGTATTAATGCTCTAATTTAACTGAGAATAGCAACAAATGTTGTGTAGATTCAATGTTTTATCGAAATGAAATTGTTCTTAAAATGATTTCTTTTCGTAATGCAATTTCGAAGTCGCTGAACAAGAAACCATTACTTTTTGAAATATTTTGGTAATTATTTACAAAGCAAATGGCCTCGGCGATTTCGATGACCTTGAAATATGTCGTCAAGGTCAAATATTTATTGGCGTATCTGTTACTGTTCCTTTTTTATTTAAAGAATTTTTCCCGATTTTGCTGCAAAACTTTTCTCAGACTCAAATCAGGACGCTTCGCCTTCTTCAAAAGGCTGCCATTTTAACATTTTTTAATATTTATTAATAAATCTACTACCACCGATAGCCACATTCATATAGATTACGAATCTCTTTTACTTTTTGTGTTTCGGATAAATCTTACAGTACTTTTCGTCAACGCCAAGGCCACCCGATTATTTTTCAACCCTCTCTCTGTATCTGCCATGTTTTTTTTTCACTGTCACACAAAAATTCAGAGCAATAGTTCAAGATACAATAAAACAGCCTGCCAAACCTCAAATTAATTTGTCGAACCGTTTTTGTTGAAAAAATTCACAAAGAATTACCTATTTTCGGCCCAACAAGGCGCGAACCACCCTTAAAAACTCATCGGTCACTTTTATGAAGAGACCTCTCCGGAGGACTGCAGAAAATAGAAGATATCTAAAAGAAAGTGTTTCTGAACCAACTCAACGTCTGTGAAATATTGAATCTGAATATCTCTGCTTCTAATTGAGCTAAAGAAATAATACTTCCAGTCGTAGATATTATTTTATTTTGAAATAGATACCACGCATTGCAGTTTCTGTTGCAAAAAGAAGAAACGATATAAATATGAAACAGTGTTCTTATACAGACGCATAAAGCATGACGAGTAAAAGTCTATAGAGATATTAGTGCTATCGAGAAATAGTATTAAGCAAAGTTAGCGCGTTCTACAATACGCATGTTGCCAGTTAAATCCGATATTCTGTACATGAAAACGTCGAGGCGACTTTCGTGTCAGATGGCCATAATCAGTTTTTATTTATCTAGAATGTGGATCGTTTTAAACGACTTTATCGTTTTCAATTTCACTTCGACAATGATTTATTATATAAGCATCTCATACTTTATAAGATGATTATCAAATTTCGAGTTCTCGACAAACCCTGGCTATTAGATTCTATCTAAAATTGTTTCTTTAGTTCTGGAGCAGCCAATTCCGCTGGGGTGTTAACTGCGTACACAGAGAAAGTGAAATTCGCAGGAATTACATTTCTTTTTTTCCTACAACCGTAATGTAATTAACAGAGGGATATTCTTCTGCGATAATGCCGGTCCGTTAACTGCAATTTACTCCTTCCTTTTGCGCTAATCTGCCCTTTTAATTCCACGCAAAATTGCCTAAAAAATCTGTCTGCCTCCTCATAGAGGGTGTCCAATTTGTAAATAGTTTTTATTATTCCCATTTACACAATTTGTTAAAATAATGTCAGGACAGTTCGAAAAAATGAGAAACGCGTAAAAGTAGTGAACAACTTCAAATACTCACAGGCCCGAAAGCGTTGATATATTATTTTATTTTTCCCGTAAGGGGGTATACCCGTTTGAACAATCGGAAAATGTGTACATTTTGTGGATTTTTTTACAAGTCAAGGGCTTGATGAAGATTTCCGGTTTTTTTACTGTCTTTACATAGTATTATGAGCTACTTAAAAAAAAAGTTTCAGTTAAAAATCTATTGTTTTTCGGAAGTTATGCATACATATCCGAAAGTCTCCCGATTTTAGACGGCTAAACGGTGGGCCTGAAAACAGCTGTATGTTGTGTTTGAAATCAAAAACAATAAATTCTTCTTATAAAGTATGTCAATAGCTATCGTCCAACGGGGCCGATTTTGAAAATTTTGAAAAATAAAGAAATTGTGGGAGATCAAAGGTAAAGTTACATTTTTCTAAGAGAAAAGGCCACCTTTTTTCTCCATAAATAATAAACGGGGAATCGGAATAAAAAAAAACCTCGTTGGACGATGTGGAATCTTATTAAGATCCTGCGTGCAAAATTCGAAGTGAATTGGTTGAACGTAGCGCGAGTTTTTAGGCCCACCGTTTAGCCGTCTAAAATCGATAGACTTTCGGATATGTATGCATAACTTCCGAAAAACAATAGTTTTTTAACTGAAACTTTTTTTTTAAGTAGTTCATAATACTATGTTAAGATAGTAAAAAAACGGGAAATCTTCATCGAGCCGTTGACTTGGAAAAAAATCCACAAAATGTACACATTTTCCGAGAGTTCAAACGGGTATACCTCCTTAAGGGGCTGTTAGAGCCCATAAAATAGGTGATAGTTAGGAATTAATTAAAGGAAAACTACGACATATAATTTAATGGGTCTTGTTGCACTGAATTAAGGATGTCTTAAACTATAGAATTTTTTTTTTGTTTTACAATTAATCATTGCAGACGGCACTGGGCAGTCGGTAAAGTCGAGGCGTCAAAAAATTCATCCAAATCTGTGGAACCTGTAGCACCTAAACCATTAGTCCGAAGTAAAAAACAATGCCAGGCTATTAAATGGCATGAAACTCGCTCGTGGTCTGACCAGAAAAAAATACAAAAAATGAATTTTTTTTAAGAAAATAACGACACTAACTTTGAAATCACTTTTTCCCTATACTTTTCGTCCTTTCAGAGCCTTTAAAAATTACAAATCTTCAATTTTTTTAAATTTTACTAGTGTGTACATGAGTCAGAAGTATATTCTACAAAATAAAAAAAGTTTCAGTCGAATCGGATAATAACTTTTAGAGATACAGGTTCCACCGATTTGGAGAACACTGTTTCGAGAAAAACGCGTTTAAAGTTTTACGTGAGTGCCGAATGGTCGGGTGTTGCCATGCATTTGCTGCTCCCCAAATGCCTATAACTTCGTTAATTTTACGAATTTAAAAAAATCCTTTTAATCACGTATTCCTGAAACGTTGAACATTCGAAAACTGAAATAAAAAAAATCGATTTTTAAACCGGAACCTCCCCTTAACACCATACAAAAATAGTAGAATGATTCTTCCGTTTCTACGGAACCCAGACCTAACCCAGACTCTTCTGAGTACATAATCGCTATTGTGCATCAGGTGGCTATATGTACCACTTTGATTTTTAAAATTAATATTAAAGACTTCATACACGTCGTTAACAGTTGGTACTACATACATAAAATTCGGGTTACAATTCCATAAAACTGCCATGCTTGTATTCAAAACATTGTTTATAACCACAATAGAAGAGGTTAATTTTATTTAATCAGTACTTAAATCTCGCATAAGTCTACACTTCATTTTATTCCACTATTCGATAGATTACATTCACTCCTAACGTGAGCGTATTATCCACACACCTGGATGCTAGTCGAGCACTCAGTTGCTAGTCTGTCTACAGATTATTCGGGAGTTTAATGAAATTATTTCAGGTCCGTTACATTGGTTAAAGCACGTAGAAGAAATTTATGAAATTAAATATACTTTACCACTTCCCAGTTGTGTCCGCGGATCCGCCGTAGTCGACTGTAAATGGCCGCATTCTTTCTACCCCAGTCACATGCAATATGCTCGTTCGATCTAACAGGGGCCTTTATCGCTTTCCAACTGCACATGGGAAAACGGCGGAGGGAGATCGAACGAGGGAATTCCCCGCAACGACGCCGAGCCAAGTATAATTTTCCACATGAATGCGCAGCCGACTCGTCGCTTTTTCCTAATGACTGTCTTAATTAATATCTCGCGGATAGACGCGCCGCGCGCCCAGCTGTCTGTACACGAACCTGACCTTGCCGCCCTCTCCTCGTCCTCTTCGTTCCGCGGATAATTTTCCGCAAGAACGCTCTAACTTCAGCCTCGCTCGTCGTTCACTGCTCTTCTCGGCTCCTGCTTCCGACATCAACCGTCGAGGACCTCCGCGGTTGAAGTAGACGTTTCGCAGATGATAAAATGCTAACAAGGGATGCTCGACAACTCGAAAATTCACAAATGTTTGAATCTTCGCAGAAGTGTAGTTCAATGGATCTTAATAATGTAACCATTTTTTATTTCGGTAATGAAACTGTCTTGGGGGTGAAAGCAGCCCTTTAAAGAAATCGTGAATATCGACGAAACCGTAGAAGATATCGAAAAAAAGGTTTAATTTAAAGTTTTGTGGTTTCTGATATTCTATAATATGGCGATAAAGAATTTTTAAAAAGGTGGTTGGGGATAAATTTTTAATTATACTTTTTTTCTCGATATCTTTTATGGTTTTGCAGATATTCGCGACATTATGAAAACTCGCAATTTCATTGAGCGTATCGAACTCGTATTTCATGTATTCTCGCATTTTGGAGTATTTCCACGCGTTGAGTTTTAGACGCCATATAACGAATTTGAGACATCCTTATTCTCACTTGTTCAAGCCACTTACTTTGGAATCTTCCGTTTCTAGCAAGCGGTTCTTTTTTTACGAGCAGCTCTTTGTGTAGGCCTACCCATCTTTTTTTAAATAAATGTAGTTATATAACTTAATTAACTAAAAAGTAAAAACATATAAAAAAATTAAAAAGTTTAAACCGTCTTCAAAAAAACAAAAATGCACTAAAAAATAAAAAATAATTTTTTCTCTTATTTAATCTACGATTCGCCATTCTTTTAAGTCACTTACTTTGGAATCTTCCTTTTCTAGCAAACGGTTCTTTTTTACGAGCAGCTCTTTTTGTAGGCCTACCCATCTTTTTTTAAATAAATGTAGTTATATAACTTAATTAACTAAAAAGTAAAAACATATAAAAAAATTAAAATGTTTAAACCGTCTTCAAAAAAACAAAAATGCACTAAAAAATAAAAAATAATTTTTTCCCTTATTTAATCTACGATTCTCCATTCCTTTAAGTCAGCGCCAGATTTACACAGTGCAAATGATGAGGCGCCGAATAAAAAATATTGAAAGTCGTAGATTAAATAAGGGAGGAAATGATTTTGTACTTTTTAGTAAATTTTTATTTTTTTGAAGTCGGTTTTCATTTTTTTTTAATTTCTTTTATGTATAACTAGTGGCACGAGAGTAATGATGTGTGATAATTCGTTCAACATTGTTCTTAAAAGAAAAGGAATGATAATGCCTTTGTTGGAAGGGCATTTCCATATATTTTATATTTTATAACGTGCCCACGTTTCTCGTAAACAGAAAGTATAAGCAAAATATGCAAGAGGAAAACGTTTTGCTACTTTTCGTAAGCGACTGGCTACATCGTTTTTTTAAATTTGCAATATGTGTCGAACATCGATGGTGATCTTTAATTTTTTAAATGGAAAGTTATAGTTGTTGTTGTATGAAAGCAATAATATATATTGTAGTCCAGGCGAAGTTAACAATATAAGATATAGGAATGTTCAAAGTCAATTTGAACATTTCATATGTATTATCTTTACTATGTACTATATTTCTTACATGTAAGGTTTCATAAGTTACAGAAATCTTACATTTTTTAAATCCCCATTACAGTCACTTTCATACAACATAAAAAGTAATTTTCTATATAAAAAACCAAAGGTCACCGTTCCTCGAACTTATCCTAAATGTAAAAAATTGTTACAATTAATTGTGTTCCTTATAAAAATTAATTAAACTCTTTTTCTCTTTGATTTTTTGTTATAAATAAACTTGCAATTTACGAAGAAGACGATGGATAGTATCAACCTAACTACATTGTACATGTATATTATTGATTTTAAACAACGAAATTATTGCAAAATAAATATTAGCGCAGAACGTTCATAAAACGAACTACATTGTGAAAGGTATTAGGAAGCAAATAATGTCACGTATTGGGGGAGCTATATAAAAGTTAGATATTCAACCGTGAGTTGGAAGAAACGTAACAGTCAACGTCTGTGCTCATAAACGAAAGCATATTTGAAGTACCTACTGCATAGGTAGTTGAGTGTACTAAACAGTTGTGCGAGCAAGCAAGAACTGTTTGCTTTCAGTCCTCCACTGCCTCGTCCACCTCGTGTATACCCTCCAACGCGATTAATTGATCTCTACACTGACAGATTAGTGCAATTTATATAGCACAATTTATACTTCTGATGTTATACCTTGGGTAATTGCACTAGACATACGTTGGTACTGATTATATTATCACTTAATTATTATTTCTTACATGATATGTCCTCGACCAAAAATTATATAGTGTAATAATTAACAACAAATATTTCAAAAATATATCTGAACTTACTGAAATTATTAGAGTAACTACAATTCACATAATTATATACATAGTCCACATTATCTGTTCCCTGCATCAGAATACAGAATGTTAAACCTGTCAAGCGAGACCGACGAGTTAACTCGTCATAAGAATCTTAATCCATAATAAAAAATAATAAATTTAGTGAGCTGCATTAAACACATTGTTTCCTCACTGCTGTCAAAAAACTCTTCCAAGTTTTTATGCGCTTTTTTTAAAATAAAATCGTGATATATTTATAGTTTATTTAATTAGTTTAAAAATAGAAAATCTGCGCTTAACAGATTAAGTTATCGCATAATTAACAAACTACAGTGCTAGGTGAAAGTATTGGCGGAGGAGGACGTTGTTCAGTGCAAGCATTTATAATTATTGCAACAGTTATTGGCAACTATTTTATCTGTATTGTTCTTTATTTACTTACCTACATTAAAAAAGCAGGGTTATATAAACAAAAGAGTTCTACTGTGGTTGTAAATCTGCGTATACTAAATCGCGTGCTGTGTCAATACTTTGACGTTGCGAGAGCAGAGCGATTTCATCAGGAAGATTTTCCCAGCGTTTTGCTTTTCGAGAGGAAACCGCGGCTTTGACCTGTCTTGGTAAAGCTACCGCTAAACAGCCGAGGTATCCCGCCAGTGGTTTCGTTCCCTCCTTCGCTCGGACATTAAGCCAGACAGAAGAAGATGAAGAGATTCCGGGTGTCGGGAGAGCCACGCCCCGGCCATGAGGACGAGATGATACCATTTTGCAACCCTCCTGGTAGCTGCCAAAATCCTTGGGGCCCAGCTTCGTCCCTCCGCCCCGTAGATAATTAAAGATACAACGCCCAGCTCTCGCGGCACCGTTGAGGAGGGCATTCTCCGTTGCAGCATCCACCGACGCGGCGGGGTAAGAGAGCGCTAAATTGGATTACGCGTGTAGAATCTTACCGTTCGCCGTACAGCACGTTCCTACCGCAAAAGTTCGGACTGCGTGAAGATTTCATTGTCGCTTACGGAACCTCGTGGAATTTCCCTTTCGTTTGCTCTATTTAGTGGAAAGCACGTGGGCATACGTAGAGCTGGGGTCCGTCGTGACGTTGAGGTTTGCTTGACCGATAAATTGCCAGAGAGTACTCTTCGGCTTGCTGGGAGGGACAACAGTAGAAAAGTGAGAGACTGTCTGTGGGATCCGTGGCGAGTGAAAGGTATTGAAAGTTCGTACGATTTTTATTTCCGAATTCGAAGTACGCGAAGAATTTGTGAGAGGGTGGAATGCGATGTGTGGGCATTTTTAAATAGAATGCGGAATCAATTTGGGAAAGTGATTGTAGAAGTCAAAGTTGGGTATTGTTAGAATAAATATTTATCCAAGTTAGTCGTTCATCATTGGAGAATAATTCATAATTATTTCTTGCATAATCACGTGAATAATTTTATTGTTGATG
This sequence comes from Andrena cerasifolii, assembly GCF_050908995.1. Lineage (NCBI taxonomy): Eukaryota > Metazoa > Arthropoda > Insecta > Hymenoptera > Andrenidae > Andrena > Andrena cerasifolii. The sequence goes on along the minus strand of NC_135125.1, from coordinate 3,841,656 downwards.
GTTTGCTCTGTTTGCTTCGCGATAGCTGGTTTCGCAAATAATAAGTGCTAAGTGAGTAGCAGGCAAATAAGAGAAGGTACTGGATGATGCAAATAATGAATAAATAATTATTCGAACGAAAATTATTTGCTATCCTATGCTACTCAAATAAATTCGTATTTGCCTGTTACACTAGGGTGGCCCTTATTTATACGTGTCGAAATTTTGCTCTCACCTCCTAGAACGGTGCCACTTCATAAAAAAATAGTCCCTGAAAAGTTTATTGCAATCGGACAACAGGAAAGGGTGCCGACCAGGCCTTAAAGTTTAGAATTTATCAATTTGATGAATTCCTCAAAAAATGGTAAGCCCCATCGAAATTTTGTTCAAATAATATTAAAAGAGCATTCAATTTCCTACAATTACTGTGTATATACTTTTTTTCGTGTTTCCAACCATTTCTTAGATAATAGCGTTTGAATATAGAGAGATCGGCACTTCGCGCCTCCCACCTGTACGGCGTGACATATTGTCTGCACGCGCGTAGCGCAGATTTCTCTATATTCAAACGCTATTATCTAAAAAATGGTTGGAAGCACGAAAAACTTATATATACCTTAATTGTAGAGAATTGAATGATCTTTTAATATTATTTGAACAAAATTTCGATAGGGCTTACCATTTTTGAGGAATTCATCAAATTCAAACCATTGATGAATTCTAAACTTTAAGGTCTGGTTGACACCCGTTCCTGTTGTCTGGTTACAATAATCTTTTTCGGGGACTATTTTTTTATGAAATGGAACCATATTAGGGAGTGAGAGCAAAAGAAATCGCAGGTTGAAAATAAGGGCCACCCTACTGTCACACGTAGAATTAAATTCTGCTCAACTCTGACACCCCTATTGTACACATTGTATTATTCGTAATTAAAATGCAAATTTTTTCCATGTTTACGATAGAATTCACATTTTCGTCGCAATGGAAGTAAATCTCCATATGTAGTCGGTGGATCTGATAAAGCTCTCGTCTTATCCATTTGATTATCTAAGGTAAATGTCCCAATACCTGGACACGTCCCAGTACCTGGACACTAGTGTAAATAATACTGATTATTACATTTAATATTCGCTTTATCCATAAAGTAACTATTTTATTCAATTATTTAAATATTTAATAAAATATATTCATGTACATATTTTTTTTAGTAAACTTGTAACGCTCGTAATAAAAATAAATTTTCTTCAACTTTCCAGTTTACACCATTTTAGTATTGTTCATATCTGATTTGCTAAACAGTCTCTACTTTTTCTTAGGCGAATATAATTAATAATGTTTAGTATATTGGTACAACTAATACATTTTTAGAAAACCGGTACCTTGTAGTATTATTTTTTGATTGGAAGATTAAAATTAAAGGTCTTATTAGTTTTTTATTCGCGTGTCTATCTACTGGTACAGTGAAATTCCGGAACGGCCCTAAACCCGACCATGTGCGCAAACTGTGAACTAAGTACGAGTTATCGTTGACACAATATTAAAATCGTTATTTAACACCTTAGCAATTATTACTTTGTATTCTTATTATCTTGTTTTAACGATAATGTTCAATTCAATATTCATGTGTAAAATTCGCGTGTCACACGCGAATAAACATAACCTTAAAATTAATCATTCAATAATAGATTGTTTTTACTCAAGTTCGTTTACAGATTTGAATAAACTACTTACACAGAAAAAATATGCCAATAGGAAAAACTATTGTATTCTTTTTTTATTTAATTTCCCTAGAAAACATCCAAACTGCTGACGTTTCATCATGTGTCCAGGTAATGGGACAGTAGAATCGGGACACCGGGGCATACTAAATAGTTAAGCTGTCCAGGTATTGGGCCATTGTAAGTGTGGAGGAAAAAATAAAACACACAAATTAATTGTTTCTTTATTAGAAATAGCGATGATATATATTAATACAGAAAAATACACGTGCGTCTCTGAACGCACCCTTTTCGACCACGAGGTCCGAACAGGAAGTACATAACCCCAAAAAATATAAATACAAGATGGCGTTCTAAGCATGGATTGTAAGCTGGGACTGGCAGCTGCCATCTACCGTACAAACAATGAGACTTATAATAAAGATAAGAAAAAACAACTCCACAGTAAGGACTATGAATTTTCAATATTTTACAAAATTATTCAACCCAATAACACGTTGTTTTTTTTTAATGATAAAGTACACGCAGTGCCCCACTTAATTGCAAAATCATTTTTACATAAATCGACTTGTATAACTGCAAAATTCTGATTCGCGTTTCCCCCGTACCTTAAATGTCCAGGTATTGGGACGTTTACCTTATCGCACATCGGACTTCACTCGCCACCGGCTTGTTTGTACCTCGCGGAAGAACGGTTTTGCGGAGAGTGGATCGACGCTCGGTAAGGCCTCGCGGGTGTCAATGGAAAAGTTATTACACGGGGAGGAGGGGAGGGGGGGGGGGGGGTGGAGAGAGAAGCGTAGGGCGGAAGGTTGACTTGAGGGTGCGTACCTCGCCTCGTGTGAATGCCCTTCGCGCGTATTTGCGCGGTCAGGCATCGATTAGCCATTCGAGGATAGACCTAACCATCGTCCCGGAATTGCCTCGGTATCTCCGTAAATGCCTCTCAGCCTCTCTGCCCTCGATGCGCGCCTCTCGCAACATATTGAGCACACACGAGGCAGGAGGGTGGCTATCGTTGTATCATCGATATCGCGAATGCGTTCCGAGATATCGTCATAAGATTTCGAACGGGTGATACGCGAACTCGTTTCGTTTCGATCAGTGGAGGCTTTTATTTCTCTGGCCGTGGATTGATGCTCGCGATTTTTTATCAGAAATATCACGAACTTTATTAGAGTAATTATCTACAGTGAATTAATAGCGCGATAACACGGATTCTAAAGAATATATGAAAGGGGCATGGTCCCGCGTTTTCTTTAAAAAAAGTGAAAATTAGCCAAGGATTAGTGTAATAAATACGCATCAATATTCTAAACCACATATTTTCCTGTGAAATTTTAAATATATGGTCAAATATTCATTTTGCAAGGAACTCATTTCAATCCATTTATGTGTATAAGATTTAGGAGATTCGGTTTATTAAAAAAAAGGAAAATATGGTTCTGTTAAAAAAGGGAGCAGTGCACTTTGCAGGCTCGATTTTTTTTCTGTTATTCTTGTTCTTTATTTCGATGGAAAACAGGGCAACACGTTTTAGTTGCGCGATTCACACTGTATATTCCTACCTCGAAATTCTGTCGACTACGAAACTTTGTACCTATGAGACGTGGCTACAGCCCTATTACCAAAATTATTAACTAAGTAGGCGGATGCAGATTAAGTAGACGGTGCTTCTGGAGGATCACCAGAATAAATTTAATCCAGGTGTAATCTGGCCAGTGGAGCATTAGACGGTAATGGAATTTACCTATAAACATCTGATTGGAAATTTAAAAAACTTCGTCCAATCTTAAAACATGGAGTAACAATTAAAATATCTTCAGAATATTGCACGGGACAGTAATTAAACAGAATCGTTTCAAAAAGATTTATTCAGTGCTGCAAGCCAGGCCAAGGGTTTTTTGAATTGTGCTTATAAAAGTAGGGATGCCGAGGAACGCCGAGATAAGGGCCCCCCCTCAGGTTTTTCGCGTTGCCGAATTTTCCGCATCCATGCCCGCGTGGCACGATAAGCCTTTAATCGAAGATTAATATTACCGGGGTTGTTTGGTAGAGCCCCCTGTCACGCATCGCGATTAAGGGTGGACCTTACGTGCCGTGAGCAACTCCTTCTTTCCTCCTTCCTTTCACTTCAATTCCTTTCTTCGTTACTTCCTCGATCATAAATATTCAACTTCTTTTACTCCGAACACTACTTTCTGCAGATGCTTGCGCTCCCTTTTGCGCATCTGGTACTTCAGTTCAAAGATTACAACGTTGCCAGGAATAGTCCCTTCTCGACAATTCAGTTTGTTGTACAGGGTGTTTAAGAGAAGGGTCTAGGACTTTAGGTGCTTACAGTTCTCACAGGGAGGAGTAAAAAATGCTTTATCAACATAGGTAAAAAATCAATGCTTTCGATGGAAAATCTACTTTTGCATCTACGAGCTTTCGATGTCGTAAGCGAGTCTCTTTGCAACGGATTGAATTTAAACAAAAGAATCGGTTTGGAAGTGCAAGGCAACGAGTAGAGAATTTATGTTGTATGATACGAGACAGGGAAGAAATACTTGAATATGTAAGTCGATTTATGATCCACAGTGTCTTGTATTCGAAATTTCAAATGGAAGGAGGACAGTAGACACATCAAGGATCTCTTCTTTTTTTTTTATTTATTTATTTAAAGTCGTATGCAGCTCTTGGAGTTAAAAGCGACTACTATATTACACTATATTTACAGTGCATTAGTTTTGTTGTACAGTACTATATTATACTATCATTTGCGCGAGAGCTGTACGTCATACATATTACTGTACTATGTATGCACTTTATGTATCCTAAGTGTAATAGCTTGAATTATACTGCAGGTTGAATTACATTGACCCACCGCGGTCGTAGCCGTGATGGAAAACACTGGTTCTCGTTAGATCACCGAAGTTAAGCATCACGGGGCGGTGTACTGGGGAAAGATGGGAGACCACCTTTCTCCCAGTGCGCTGCTGCTGCTGGGACCCGAAGGAGAGAGGAGGGAAAAAGAGAATGGGACCATAGTTCGTTGGGCAATATAAGCAAAAATGAGCTTGAAACTCCATTCTGCTTAAAACACAGGAAAAACATTAAAACATGACATTACATTGACCATTGTACTACAGCTAGATTAATGGAGGCAGTGAGAGCAACAACGGACTATAAACTACACTTTTTTTAAAAATTGAGTTAGTAACAATAACGTATTTCAATAGAACAAAATTCCTTTCCACCTATACTTCACAATTAAAGATATTCTAGGATTTATTTTAATTTTTTTTATTAATTTTTTAATTATTATACAATACCCGTATATTTTAGGTGATCCAGATAATTTCATCTACGATAATTTAATATCTACCCCTGTCCACATTAAACCTGAATGATACTTTCTATTTAATCATATAAAATATGAAAAAAAATTTAATGTGGGTTATATGTCCGTTGTGGCTCTCACTGCCTCAATGGGGAAGATGACTGCAACTTTTTCCCACCCGTAACGCCACCAGCACACGTGCCATTTATCATCGGTGTGGTATAAAACATTAATATGTGACTACCAACTTCATACATTCCACAAATGAAAAATTCCCGCGCAAACCACTCGCACATGCGCACTCATGCCAAAGCGCAGTACATGCGCTAGTGGCGCACTCTGTGCCGAGCGTTGCGTCATCTTCCCCATTGTAGAAACTTATCTGTTGGTTGTTAAAATGAGGGTCGGCACACTGTTTAGATGCTGGTTTATAATATTATATATATATTGTTATAAGTTTGAAGTAAAGCAGGAGTGTCGAACTTCCCCACTCCGAGAGCCGCACGAGTCGGGCCCCCGCTCAGCCGGTTCCCCCACTTATTTCTCTCCAGGCGCTGCACGAGTCCCCGCACGGAGAGAGCAGGTGTGGAGGGGGCCGTTCTCCTACAGCTCTACGGAGCAGGCGAAGAGGAGAAGGAGCCACTGCGGCTCGCGAGCCGTTAGTTCGACACCCCTGAAGTAATGGAAATGCAGCAAAGCTAGAAGCGCTGTTTTTAGTATTTTTCTATGCTTACGAAACTACAGATGGAGCATTAGAGGTGTTCCAAAAGCTCGTCGTTGCGCGATATCCAACATTATCGAACATTTCTTGTAAATATGAAATCTTACTTTTGCATTTTACATCGACAGGATTGATTTTAGAACCTATTTGGATTTAGCATTTTTGGCTCCTCTCGGTGAGTAGGTACTATATACCCCTAAGCAGGGGTGCACAGGGAGCCGTTTTTAGCGTCTAGCTGCGAGCAACCCGTCTGTCCCGTTGCTAAGATTAGAATCGGTGAGGAGAACTGCTGTAGTGTACGTGCATTTGGTACGACTTGAACCCAGCTATATATAAAAGACATCATTAAGCTTTGCTACTGGCTATTAAAATTGTCCCATATTAAATACAAATACATTTTAGTAAGGTGTATGTACTGCATTAGAACAGTAGTGGAGAATTTATGGATCAATATAATAATTAATCAAAGCTTAGAATAGAATGAGCCTAATAGAATATGAATCAATTTAATACAGTATCAAGCGTCGAAATGAATTTGTTGTGAGATATCCTGTTCCACGGTTTTATTTAGAGATTTGTTGAAGGGAATTGTTTTTTAGTTTTTAGTGCATTTTTAATAAAATCATTTAACATAAAATTCTTTTTTTATATATTTTTTTAATTAGTGCATTTTAAATAAAATCGTTTAACATAAAAGTTTTTTTTCATATATCTTTTTATTATTTACGTTTGAGTGTCTAAGTATTGATTTGTGGATATATGCTGATTTCATGTCGATTGAATTGATTCGATTTGTGGTTATAGACTGATTTCAAGTCGTGTTGAGTTTTATTTAGTGACGAATGGGTGATTTTTTCACCCCCTCGTGGTTAAATTTCTTTCTTTAAATATCGCATTGTCATCCAAACTACGCGCGCCTGCAAAGTTTCAAGACAATTGGATAGTTGGAAGTTGGTTAAATTTGAGTTGCCAGATTTGAACCAAACATACAAACATACAAACAAAAGATTGAAGCTGAATAAAATCGTTTAAAAATAGGACGTTTTAATGTACCTATAGTTTTATTTTCTACCCCTTTAGTAAAGTACTACATTTTCCCGAAAAAAAGTTGGCAACCCTGTCTTACCTGCTAATTTCTTGATGTTTATTCTTGCTCAGTTCTACTTCTAATTTTATCCATTGCTATTTCTCACGCTTATTACCAATTGCTAATTGACTATAACCCTCTCCTGTCTTCTCTCCATTGCCCTCTCCCATGCCTAGCTCCAATTTATACTATTCTTATTTACTTATTTCAATTGTCCCCTTGTCTGTTCGCCTTCATCCCTTCGATTCTCTGAGGCTCCTGTCTCGCTTGTTCCAACCATGCGTACGGGAGATAAATAAGGAAGTTCCGGTGTCGCAGCAGGCGAATAAAGACGCCCATAAATCAAGGCTCTGTATTAATTGCTATATCAACACTAGGGAGAAAAGTTTACATATGCACCCCAGAAGCGCTATTAGTTCCCGCTTTAATCGTCGCATAAATCATTGCCATTAGTGGTAAAATGATAATCGCAAGTCACAGGTTGCGTGAAACTTGCAACCAGTAACTTCATGCGATGATATTATTGCTGTTACAGAGTATATGCACCCCCTGTCGGTCGAAGGCTTTTCGTGTTCCTAATGATCTGTCACTCGTTATCGCATTACCTCCTCGGGGGCCAGAGGAACACGAAGGAAATTGAACTGATCGATTTAGCGGCTAACTTACGGCCAAGTGTCATGCACAAGAATCTCGTGCGTTCCTTGCGGAACTTAATACTCCTAAGTAATTCTTCAGGCTTCAATGTGAATGGTACACGCTTGCATTTAACTTTTTCCGTTTCCGTTCCATAAATCTTAGTATTCGTTCGGCCCTTATACAGGGTGGATGGGGATGAGTGGCACGATCGATTATAGGGTGATTCCTTCTACAGAAATAAATCGAGCAGGTGGAATAACAATTTTTCTTATGAGCTCTCGTTGTCGAGAAAATCGATTTTGGAAACTTGGTTATTATGCGCGCACCTAGCTAAAAGTTGGCAAAATATGGAGGTAACTATGGCAAAGTTGCCGGTGAAATGGATCGTTATGCAAAAATCAGTCGAAATTGTATAATAACGTTTTTTGAAGGTGGCTCTGTTTTTAAGAAAATTAATTTGAAATTGCAACAAATTCTTGTTGTTAGTTGCGTTATATTTACTGCTTTATTCTCTCAATTCTTAGTTAAGTGCACAGTGCACACGCGGTAGATCAGCCTTGAAAATTGATTTTTTAAAAAAGGAAGGCACATGGGAAAAAAATTTATTCTGTAGTTTTTATTCATTATTACACAATAAATCACCGTATACCCAGATTTACTGCCTGTCCACGCCCACGTTGTATGTTAATAAAGCTGAAGCCGTGCATTGCATAAAAAATTGTTGCATGCAAAAGTTAGTGGCTTTTAGGAGTATATAATGTTTAATAATTAATTCTTTGCAATAATTTTTTCCTGGGTGGAGGTGTAGAGGAAAATTAAGAGTTATTCTCATTTCCGTTAATAATAATACTAATGTTTTTGCTGCACAAACGCATTATTTATATTTACCATTATATGAAAATGGCGGAATGGCAAATTATCACAAAACTCAAAAACTACTGAACCGATTTCGATGAACCATATACCAGAAGAATCTTTGTTTTAATAGGTGTGCTATAGGCTGTAAAATAGTTCCAAATTCACGTGCAGATGGCGTTACACTTACTTTTAAAATTAAATGTTAAATTAAATGAGAACGGATATAACAAGCTATAATAAACTATGATGCACAAGGCGAGGCGAGGCGATGGAATACGCTCTTTTAAATTTAGCCTTGAATGGAATCATGTAGATATTTTTATTATTATATTCTTGTAGAAAAGACAAAATTTATCCATGCCTATGTTGATTTACAGATCACTTTTGACAAGTAAGTTCTACATTATGTTAATCGCAAACACTAGAGAAAAAGTATAACGCGCAAAGAGTTCTCACCCTTTTCTCTCTCTCCGTATTTCACCATCCGGTTACACTCGAGATAAATTGAATGTGGAACCCTTTTGATGAAAGTCAGATAAGCATCAACATGTCTCATATGCATAAATTTCTCTTTTCCTCAGCTACAAGGGTATGATAATAAAGAAATACGGTTTCATTTAAAAAGCGAAGCTGTCCTTGAAATATGCCACCCTACAAACATCATCACTATTGTATAAAATAATTTCTTAAGGGGGTAGTTTACCCTCGATGGCCCTAAAACAGGCCTTTCTTCAAACGCAAATTGTAAAGTGATAAATAACAGCAGAGATAACGTTTTTCGCTAGTTTTAATCGCTATTCTATGAGCTTTAACACAAAAAAAGAAAAGTCTAAATATCTCTATGTACATAAAAGTTGTGAGTAAAAACGTAAAGGCGTGTATCCGGTGCGCCGTTTGATGGCGAACATAAAATCTCGAAAACCGCTCCAACGATTTGCATGAAAATTTAATGAGAGATGCAGAAAACCATTCCCTACGATATGTCGGGAGCAGATTTTCGAGTTAAATTCTTAAAAAGAAGATAAAAAATATTTTTCATACAAGAAATCGATAAAATCATATTTTTCAACATAAAAATTGTATTAATTTTTTTCTCGAAAATTTTCTCCTGACACATCGTAGGATTCGTAGGGAATGATTTTCTGCATCTCTCATTAAATTTTCATCCAAATCGTTGGAGCGGTTTTCGAGATTTTATGTTCACCATCAAACGGTGCACCGCGTACACGCCTTTACGTTTTTACTCACAACTTTTATGTACATAGAGATATTTAGACTTTTCTTTTTTTTGTGTTAAAGCTCATAGTATAGCGATTAAAACTAGGGAAAAACATTCTCTCTACTGTCATTTATCACTTTACAATTTGCGTTTGAAGAAAGGCCTTTTTAGGGCTATCGAGGATAACCCCCTTAAGGGGCTGTAAAAGAAGCGAATATATGTGATTTTTTTTTGAAGAAGCGGATGCATATATTTTTACAAAACTTTTTGCGCTTGAAAGAGCAACATTTAAAGAACATTTGGTAATTTTTTCGTAGAAAAATATTTACGTTTATAATAAAATAACAAGCGACATCCAAGAAGCATTTTTAAAAATTCGGTTTTGCGGTGAGCACTGCCATTCGGAACCAGATTATCTAAAATCAAAAAACAAAAAAAGATTTCGTTAGTATATTAATGTATCTTCCGATTGACGGTGAGAATTTTCCAAAATATTAATTTAAAACAAAATGGCGGCTATTTAAAGTTGAAATCCTGATTTTTTCGTGCAAATATCCCCCGAAAAAATCAGGATTGCGACTTTAAATAGCCGCCATTTTCTTTTAAATTATATATTAGGTTTTAATAATATTTAGGAAAATTCGGAAAATTTTGTTTTTTGATTTTAGATAATCTGGGTCCGAATGGCAGTGCTCGCCGCAAAACCAAATTTTTAAAAATGCTTCTTGGATGTCGCTTGTTATTTTATTATAAACGTAAATATTTTTCCACGAAAAAATTACCAAATGTACCTTAAATGTTGCTCTTTAAAGCGCAAAAAGTTCTGGGAGAATATATGCTTCCACTTTTTAAAAAAAAATTCACAAACATTCGCCTCTTTTCGGCCGCCTGACTAAGTATAACCCCTTAAGCGCAGCACAGTGTGAGAGTTATTTCAAGTGCTTACCTTGCCCTCTATTTCCGTAAACAGTAAATGCTGCTTCTTATATTATTCTTCAGCGATTGTATAATAATATTGAGCGATGGAAGCCTCGTTGAGTTCACGGGCAAACTTTACCCATGAAAATTTGAATCTTTTGAATACCATCGTTACCTTAACCCTCTGCAACTCGAACAGGGTTGGGAACTTCGAAACTTGCCGCGCCATCGAGCCTTCTACGCGCGTTTCTCCCGTGCAAGGGACATTATTATGCATCACCTCGAGACAACCTACAACTTTAATGGTATTACAAGTACCCTTGTATCGCTAATGCGATAATATCGCAGCAGCCACGCACTATTAAGAAAAATCGTAGAAAAAGAAAGGAGACAGAGGCTTTGGTGTTTACTTCTTTTCGGGAGTCTCCGTTCAAGCTGTACTTACCGTTTAAATTTAAACAGCTTCGGTTGGTAGGAAGTTGAACGAAAACATTGATGCGTGGAACTTCCAAAGTTCCCTCCCACCCCCTTCTAGTTTCTCTTTCTTTCATTCTCACTCTCGTTGCCGTAAGAATTGAGAATCGATACCAGCGGAGTTTCTACAACTTGACGCAAGGACTTCGGGGGTGGCGGGACCACCCGTGCCTCCAGAATTCAGGGGGTTTCAGGATATTTATGTGACAGCAACTGGAACGTTCCAACCCCTGGGCTGGCTGGTTGGCTGGCTGGCTCAGGCTGTTTCAAATTCTAAGCCTTAATGCTACTTCTCCGGGATACTCTGGGAAATATCGGCGGGCCAGAGAAGAAAAAAGATTCCGCGCGGTGGTGTCTAAACCCACCCCACCGCGTCATTTTCTTAGGAATGTATTGGCGAGTCTGGAATTTTTTCGCCTTTGTGTGCTGTTGGTAAATCGTTGCGCGAATATAAATAATTTTGATTGTGGCATATTATTGATTGAATAGCTTTAAAATACAGTTAGTGTTAGTTCACTTTTTTAGCTGCTGAAATTTTTTATAAATTTATGTTGTTATTTACTTTAATGCCAATTTTTACTGGATGAGCTCAAATACCATTTTATAAATATATAGCATTGTTTGCAGAAAAATATTTAGTACCAACATACAACAAGAAGTAAATTAGTAATTACTTATTTGAAAATAATAGAAGGTTTTATACATATACAGGGTGATACATCAATGCGTGTCACTACTTCAGGGGGTAAATCTACACACGTCATATGAACATATGTCCTATACATATACCTTAATTTTCGAGTTATGGATGATTAAAGAAAATATTCGCAGTGGGCGTCTCGTGCCTCAACACAACGCGGAATATGTTTGTACAAATTTTCTTTATTATTTTCAAGTGATGAATTGATCTCTGACCTGGGTTCTATATATTAGGGGACACCCTGTATACGATGGCATTTTATTTAATACTATGCCATTGCACGGAATTTAAAAAATAATATTTTAAGAAATAATGTTACGTGTTCCTTGCACATGTGTATGAAAATATGATACTAACAAGGGAAGATCCCGAACCCGAAAATTAAAAAAATTCTAAAACTTCGTGAATATGTGGGGGATTTCCTTCTGATTACAACGCAATTTTTGTTTGCCACCCAAATTCACTCGAAGGGGGTGTAATTGACCCCTGAAAATCCAGTTATTTTCCGATCTTCTGTTATAACTCGTGAACAGTAAAATAATTTTTTTACCAAATGTTAAATCTAATTAAAAGAAGTGACTTTTGCCTTGAAACTTTTTTTCTATCTCTTACATTTCGTTGTAATCAGGAGGAAATCCCCTACATATTCACAAAGTTTCCAAATTGTTTCAATTTTCGAATTCGGGATCTTCCCTTGTAAGTAATAATTAACTTCTAATATTATTGTTAGTTTTTTTTTTGCGATTATAATGCAGTAATATTAAGACACGTGGTAGTACCCCCATAAAATAAATTGACAGCTATGTAGTCAATTTATATTTAATGAAATATTATTCTACAAAAGAATTGAATGATTCTTGGATTCAATTAAAAAATTTCTAAGCTGCTGTAAGTACTGCATAATGTTAATATTGTATATTCATAACATAACTATAGTATAAAATTTCAGAATTTACTTGCTTTGAATATAACTTCATTTTGAATAGTAAAATGTGGATTTATGTACGTCGGGAGCGCATGATTTTTAATTAACAATAATAGGTAGGATAATGGCCAAACCGTGTACATATTGCGACAGAGTAGGGTATGTTTGTACGAGGATATTAATAGGAAGGTCTCACTGAAAATGGTCCGTCGCATGATGTCCAATTCTCCTTGCATTTTTTAACGACATTTCTTATGAACACATAAACGTAATTAATCGTTAAACGTTATCTGATTCATCCTATTTTAACTAATTATGTAATCCAATAAACCTTGAGCGCATATAACTTCAGCGATCCATTAATTCCTTCAAATACGCTAGAAATTATTACGATAATATTAATTCCAAATAGTTTGCATTTTATGCTTATGCAAAAGTATCCATTGAGATTCTTATTCGCTTCACCTGTTAATTTGATAAATTCACTCGGGGAATTGAATTGTCAATTAAAATTGAAATGTGAATGTATAAAAATCAGTTCAAAGGTTAAAGCAAAAGGTACTTCCTCGGGATCTGAGGATGCTCTTGAGCTACTGAGACAGCCAGAGCACGAATTCCAACCTTGAGGCGAAATTACCATTTTGAGAGGTGGGCGGTCTACGAAGAAAGTGCGAGCAACTCGAGGGGTAGCTTATACAGCGCATGTCGCCGATCTTAGTATTTAATATCCACGGTACGTGAGCAATATTCCGAAATCTTTTTAGCCGAGCCTAATCAGAAAAGGGTTTGCAAATTAGTAACGCGTTATTGATAAACGAGACCTTTATACTAATTTGCGATAATTAAGGATGTATCGGACGTACAGTATTAGACAAAAGTATATGAAACTTGAAATACTTGAATATCTTCGTGTTACGCATAGTAAGTCTAGATGTAAGGAACTCGAACGACAGTTGGAGTCATATTTTTACTCACAGGAAGGTATTTTTCACTGTACAAATCCTTTCTCAACCATTATTTGCTAAACTTTTGGCAGTGAAAATGCCCCGAATTCACAATTTTCTCAAGTTATAATTTATTTCTTTAAAACGGTACAGTGAAAACAATTGAAACTTGGTAGATATTTTCATCCACCCGTATACTACGGGTAAAAAAATTTTGAAAATATTGCTAGTATTTCTTCAACATTTTTTCAGCTGTTTTATCTGCAAAGGTCGTCTCTTTCCATGAGAGTACGTGTGAAATCAGTGAAAATTAAAATCGTTATAACTCAGCAATCATTTAGTGAATTCGTTTAAATTTTTTGGAGCACATCAGGAAGATTAGAAAGAACAATCTCACAAATTTTCATCGACTTGGTACCATTTTGAAGATAGGTCCAATACACCCTTAATACATACAGAGTAGGGTGTTTTATATTACAGGATTAAAATTAAAATATTACGTTTTTTTTCTTTACTTTACTCATGCCCTGATTCCTATTAATATAAAAAAAATATCTGACAATTTTTAGGAGGATTAAGTAATATTTAGAGGTTGCACACTTTGCACACTAAATAATATGTAGTAGGCTGAGGAAACACGATTTCCTATGATAATTATTTTTATTCTCAAGTCCTTAAAAAAGAAACTAAACTTCAAAGAAGACTTGGACTTAGATAATTTGACATTTTATTATTATTATTATTATTATTGTTCACAGCTATAAAAATTCTGTACCTTATTATTTTACCCACATTTTTAAAATCTGCAAAAGCGAAAATACGTGGGGTAGACCGCGGGCAGTAGTAACGGGGGGGGGGGGGTGTAACAGGCTAATATCTCAAAACATATAATGGATATTAATACCAATTTTAGATATACATATGATAAACAATAACATTTGGAATACACCCATCCATGTCCTAGCAATATAGATACGCAATACACATGAATAGTGAACAAAATAACTGTTCGACACCATAAAGTAACTTTTTCTTACTGACTTATGAACGTAATGTAAATATTTTTTTAATCTGTTATTTGACCTTTTTTTAAAGCAAAACTTACTGATCGTTACTTAGCACTTTTAAGTGTCTGATTAGTCACAATTTATAATTGAAATTTATAATATTTGTTAAAATATCTTTCTTTATGGTTTCTAAAATAATAGTAACAATGGTTTTATAATTATATCATATTTTATGCGCTTTTTAATAGGTACCCGATATTACCCACACCTGTAGGGTGAAACCGGGTACTTGCATATTTCCGAGAAAACTTGCTTTCCTGTGACCCAAATAGTTTTTTTCAAATAAAAACTCTCATTTTCTAATTCTGTAAAGTCCAATTAAGATTTCTAGCGGAGTCCAAAGTTTATTTTGCCGTCTGACTTTCTGCTAGCAGGAAAAATACATTAGGCACCCGGTTATACCCCACTTTCCCTATTATATAATATAATATTATAATACTTAACGAGTACATAACATCTATTATAACACTAGTATTATAATCTAGCATAAGTACTTATACCATTAATTACGTTAAGTACTATTATAATTTCTAGTAGGTATATCCTACTAGTATTATAATATCTCTGGTATATTCTACTAGCATTATAATATTTCAGATATACCTACTCACTTTGCATATATAGCGCCCGTTTAACGGCGATAGGAGGCGTTAGAAAGTGTATGAATATGTCCCCCACCCTTATCTCTTGCCACAAAAGTGCTGCACTTTCCTAAGGGGAACAGGACACGATACAAATTATAATCCCAATTCGTTAAGTACTATTATAATTTCTAGTAGGTATATCCTACTAGTATTATAATATCTCTGGTATATTCTACTAGCATTATAATATTTCAGATATACCTACTCACTTTACATGTAGAGCACCCGTTTAACGGGGATAGGAGGCGTTAGAAATTGTATGAATATGTCCCCCACCCTTATCTCTTGCCACAAAAGTGCTGCACTTTCCTAAGGGGAACAGGACACGATACAAATTATAATCCCAATTCGTTAAGTACTATTATAATTTCTAGTAGGTATATCCTACTAGTATTATAATATCTCTGGTATATTCTACTAGCATTATAATATTTCAGATATACCTACTCACTTTACATATACAGCGCCCGTTTAACGGCGATAGGAGGCGTTAGAAAGTGTATGAATATGTCCCCCACCCTTATCTCTTGCCACAAAAGTGCTGCACTTTCCTAAGGGGAACAGGACACGATACAAATTATAATCCCAATTCGTTAAGTACTATTATAATTTCTAGTACGTATATCCTCCAAGTATTAAAATATCTCTGGTATATTCTACTAGCATTATAATATTTCAGATATACCTACTCACTTTACATATATAGCACCCGTTTAACGGGGATAGGAGGCGTTAGAAAGTGTATGAATATGTCCCCCACCCTTATCTCTTGCCACAAAAGTGCTGCACTTTCCTAAGGGGAACAGGACACGATACAAATTATAATCCCAATTCGTTAAGTACTATTATAATTTCTAGTAGGTATATCCTACTAGTATTATAACATCTCTGGTATATTCTACTAGCATTATAATATTTCAGATATACCTACTCACTTTACATATATAGCGCCCGTTTAACAGGGATAGGAGGCGTTAGAAATTGTATGAATATGTCCCCCACCCTTATCTCTTGCCACAAAAGTGCTGCACTTTCCTAAGGGGAACAGGACACGATACAAATCATAATCCCAATTCAGCTCGTGTGTCAATCTCGTTATTGACAGTGAATATCGACGAAACCAGGAAACTAGTAGTATAGGTAAGCCCATGATCAGGCATTTGGCTTTCATCGCCCGCCACGTAATAAACTGTTCATTGCCCGTGTCGACGAAAGAAGATATTAATAGGAACAACCGGTCATGCTCGCGGCAGAGCGTCGTTTCATTTCATTATCGCTTATAAATGTTTACAATTCATCAAGCCGAGGGAGGAACGTTAAACGAAGGTTCAGGGCCGGCTAAAAGTTGTTGCTTCGGTATCATCAATTACAGATATACGTATGGGTTAACGAATCGCTTTGTGCGGAAGGGAGTGACGAGCAAAAAACCGTCTGCGTGCAACTTGTCGAAAGTTTCGTGAACGGACGAAGGGGCGAGGGGAGAAGCGGCAGAGGCATGCGTGATAGTATGTGACACAAGGGCCGAGGGAAACGGGCTTGCGAAAGATAGTAGCAGTTATAGAGCCGAATGGTCCTGTCCTTATTTTCCATATTATAACGAGCCTCCGATAGCCGAGTTTCGTTTCTTTTTTTCTCCACTTGTTCGCGTGTTAATGGCCATCAGAGGAGGCCGAATGAAAAATTGAATATCGCAGTGGCATACAAACACGCTAAGGAATCGGGGATCAAGATTAATTAATTCTCGTCTCTAACGGCGACATCGACGTACGCGTGCGTGAGCGGAATCTTGTTCGAGCAATTAGTCTTTTTGCCAGGCATTAAAGCGCACGGATCCCTTAAAGTACACGCCGAGGAGAGCGGGCACGCGACTGCGGATTGATAATGTGCTCGTCGAATTAGATTTGTCCTGTGCTACGGCTAGATAACACGTGACAGTGTCAACCGACTAGCTATCCTTCCTACTTGCGCGTGTTTCGCTTGCTTTTACGCATTGTTTTGTCGCTCTTAGGAATCTGTTGAAAATACCACTTTATCACCTAGAAATTACGCAATAAATTACAGCCACACCTGTGAGAATATTTGGCTTTAGTTAAACTTTTTTAATGTTTTAGAATGATAATAAGAATAAGTCTACACAGCGGGCACCTATTTTTAAACGACTCTTTCAGGTTTTAGTTTTGCTTGAAACTTGCACAGGAGAGGGAGGGACAAATTAGTTTTCAGATGGAATATTTAGTGTCGCAACTCCTGATTCATTTGCCATTTGAACGAAATTTGTTGTATAATGTACAGAAAATTGAAATGTTTATAAATTTACTGCAATTCTTTACATGGTTTTTAAGGGATTTTCGGGATTTTTTTTTCTCAAAAACTTGAAGACTTTTTTAAACAAACCTTTATATATTCGAAAGTGTACATGTTAAACTACTTGTAGTAATTTTTGCGATGAAAAATATACATAAATAAAGAAAATATCAGCGATCTCACCGCAGCGATTTTTTTTTAGTAGTTTGCGGTGACTACTCTAATTCTGACCTGGTTCATCTGAAATAAAAAACTCGCGGGAATTTAGTTAGTATATTGGATTATCTTGTCCTAACTTAAACGAATAATAAATAATTACTGGTACACCTCTTTTCCTTTCTCAATCATCTTTAAAAAAAAATAATAAGTAAAACCACAAGGTAATCCTGTCTGCCAAATTAAGTCACATGATACTAAAAAGGAGCCCAGCACATGCAGGAAACAATATTTTAAATCTTCTTTCGTCTGTATTATTCAGTTCGTTAATTGTTAGTTGTTCTAGTAATAAAATTCACATTAATTATTTTTAGCGTTATACGCATATTTTTTCCTTAATACAGGGTGTTTCCGAGATCGTGGTGTAACCAAAAAGCTTCGTCGTGCGAAAGTAAGTAGAAGATACAGAATGAAAATTTTTCACGCGAGCCTTTGCTTTCGAGAATGTTAACTTTCAAAATTCGTTAAGTGTGCGTGCACGGGATTGAGAATTGGTTCCATTTTCAAATGGAATTTCTCAAAAACAGAACCACGTTCGCAGAAAATATATTCTACAATTTCGACTACTAAACGAATTTTTTAAATTTGATTTTCTCGAAAACGGAGCTTTATAAGAAAAAACTTCATTCCATATTTCCGACTAATTTTTCGACTAATAATCTATAAGGAGATAAAATTTATTCTTAAAAATAGCAATCGTTATTATACCAAAGCACAACGCACTAAGGGGTGAAAAAAACGTGATTTTCAGGAATTTTTTGTGGAAAATCTAATGTATATTTTTTACAACTATTCGCTTATTTAAAAAGTACATATATTCAGCTAATCTCAGTAATTTTGTTATAGGAAAATATTAAAAAATGAACGAATAACAGCTGCTCCTCCGGAAGCTATTTTATTTTTGCGACGAGCACGCTTTCTCCGAGCCGGATCATCTGAAATCGAAATGTGAAGAAGATTCTGTTAGTACATGAGTTTATCTAGTTCGTGAACGAAGGATTTATGTTCTCGATGGAAACTCTATTTTTAATTCACTAAAGACGAACAATTCAGACATGGAAAAATCATAATTTTGCGTTAAACGGCCGCCATTTTGTCTGAAATCATTTTTTTGAAAAATCCTTCGTTGACGAAGCAGATAAACTCTTATATTAACAGAATCTTCTTCACTTTCTGATTTCAGAAAATCCGGTTCGGAGAAATTGTGCTCACCGCGCAGCGCCATTATAAAAACAGCTTCGGCGATAGTGGTTGTTATTCCTTCATTACGTAATATTTTCCTATAACAAAATTCCTGAGGGTTGCCGAATATATGTATTTCTAAAATATGGAAATAGTTCTAACAAACATACATAAAATTTTTCACAAAAAATTCCCCAAGATGACGTTCTTTTTCGTCCGCCAACTAGGCACAACCCCTTAAGCTATCCAATCGTAAGATAGAAAATAAACAGTTCCAAAGTACATTTCACAGCCTAATTTTGAAGGAGATCTGGGAGAAGAAACAGCCTTCTAAAACTGTTAAGCGTGCCACGGTTAATCTCCTTTCCGCTCGTTCGACGATCCACAAGTGTGAGCCAGCAGACAAGGCTAAATGTCCGCGGTATCAAACTCGGCGGAACTCGTCAACACGGACTTAATGCGATTTCCCTGGCCGCGGCGCAGAGAAAGTGAATCGAAACGGTCCCGTGGAAAAGCCGAGGGAAAAAGGGAAAAGCCGAGAAAGCTCGCGCGGAGTGATCCCCTTGAAAGTTTAAAGTCAACTTTCGCTTTTCCAGCGTCGATCTGCTGGCAGTGCCCTCCTCCTCGACGTGCCGTTCTCCATTCCCCTATCTCCAGGAGTCAAGGTAATACTCGGTCGCAATAAACGCGGCTCACGGACAAAACTTCCCCCGTCTCAGGGCGCGCATGATCTAACGGCCACGTGGGAAAATCCGCCCCCTCGCTTCGTGCCGTTTCGCCGGCGTGAAAACGCTATACCACAGGGGGGCGCACCGTGTCCTGCCGTTTCACGGAACAGGACCGTTTCTTCTTTTCCCTCTCGGTGTTCAGAACACAGTTGGACATTGAGATTCAGATCTATTGAAACAGAGCCTTTCGCTAGCTAGAGATCAGTTTAACGATCGATATTTTTGAGGCTCCATCATCAATCTTATCTGAAGTTGCAGTAACTTGTTACAGTGGCCTGCGCCAACTGCGGGATGAAGGTATATGATACTTTGCCGAGGAAGAAGAGCAAAATTTATTATTTCATAAGCGTTAAGAGCTTGCGCAGGATTCTGTGCATCTAAGATCGTATGTTCGGATCATTCGCATGATCTACAGCTTCTCCGGGCTACTTTTCTTTGTTACATATGAGATTCGACCCACATTTTTCTTATTGATATAGGAAGGACACCCTCCAAGCAGTTACAGTAAAAATGCTTTCGCCAGATGGTATCCAATGATGTCCTCCTTTTTTTTCGGAAAGCCGCAGGTAGTTCCAACGTGGAGGGTGCGCGCGTGAGGGACAAAAGTTTCTCGGGGCTTGAAATTAATGGCAAATCCATAGTGAGAGCAGAACGCGCGTAAGCTCGGCTCCACCGACCCTCGCAAACGTGCGACCCTCTATCCCCGCTGTGTGCCTCGAAAGCTCCATCTCTCGAGGCGGCCTGGTAAATTACACTCGAAATTCAACCATCTTCTTCCCTGGCGCGGTTTATCTACCGAGTGTATCTACCTTGTCGACTGTTGGTAAAGTCATTCCTTGGAGAATAATCACGCCACAGGCGAGGTATAGGCCTCATTTGTTGACCCGTTTTCATCGGAAAACCTTCAACAATCCATTGGTAACAGTTTCACGAACATCTATCAAAACATTAGCATTTTAGTTCTCCATAAGTGCCTTATCTGGTCCGCCGGTTTTGTTGCTCTCGGCTGCCAGCGCGCCACGCGGTCTTCCCGAGACCTAAGGCCCGGTGTAGACGAGCGGTTAGCGTCAGTTTGTCGCCGCGGCAACCTTCCGCGCTCGGTTTAGCAGGACATAAATTTATATGAAGCAGTTCACACGGGACGCTAAGTTTTGCGGCTACTAGGCGGTAAGTTGCAAACTGCCGCAAACCGCTCGTCTGCACCGGGCCTTAAGGTCCGTTTTCACGCGGCAGTAAAGGTCATGACTTTCGCTGTCGTGATACTGTATGGCAGCGTGAATCAATGTCACGACATGGTTACGACATCGCGACATGTAGCTTCTACGATGACAAAAGTCATGAAACTTAGCGGGATTACCGCAAAAGTCACGATTTACAGTGAATTCTCGCTATGGGCTCATCTCAACTATGCGTTAAGCGTTCGCCGCCAGTCACAAACGCGCGCCCATAACGAGAGTTTGCTGTATGTACTGTCACGTGAAAACAGTCCCCCGTCGCGAGAAAGCAAAACAGTTGGGTGGGTAGGTTTTTGCATCAAGTCGGGGTTAAAATGTTTTCATTAATCTGGGGTGCATTATATATTTGGATTATTTTTCAAGGGATTATATGCAGTGTTTTATTCGGTTAATGATTGGTAATTTGCACTTTCGCGTAAACTAAACAAGAAACCATTCTAACCACTCACAGTGGTTAGAAGACATGTTATTTGAACATTAATTAGGGTTAAGCTGATTAGTTGAGAGAATTGGAAGATTAAACAGTTTTCTGCCCGGCAACACTTTAAGAGCTGCAGTACCTTATGTTTTGACTGAAGGTCTTACGACCATAAGTCCCAAGGTTATTTTCTATACGCATTCTACACGCATACCCCTCATGCAACATACTTCGTTGCAGGGACGTTGCCGTGCAATATTGCACGGGCGGATATAGGAATATTGCTGCAACGTTGCGGTGCTATAGGGGCCCTTATAGCGGAGACTAGTGCCGCGCCACATTTATACGTGGGATATGCCTATTTTGGCTCTTCAAAAGGCAACTTATAATAATAAAATAATAAGGATATTCTACGATATGTACTCGACGACGCAATTAGGCACAGAATAGATGTAAATTACGAATGTACTAATCTTTATTATAAGGCCAATTGTAAAAAATCCAAAATACCTGTGTTTCTTATTCTGGTCCACAGTTGACACATACAAACATACAGGAAAATCAGTTAACATTATGTCACAAAAATTGGCAAAAAATGGAAATTTTTAGTATAGTGTTTAAATAAATGATTTTTTTAAAAAGCTTTAGAGGGGAATGAATTCCTCTTTAATAACACATAGTTTAAAATAAAATCCTACGCCTAATAGTTCTCGAGATATTTCAAAAAACATGTTTACGACCCCCAACTTTGAGGGCTGTTTTCACCCCTTCAATGTGGACGATTGCTGATAAAAAAATACATATGTGTCGAAGATTTTCAGCTACTCTACGGACCTGCAAAGGTGCATAAAAATCGAGGTGCACTGGTTCGATATGTTCCCTTGCAAGTACAGAATACAGTAGATGATATTATTATTACTATTATTATTATTATTATGTAACTCTGTTACATCATATATACCATCATTAATGTATGCGTGTACACATGATAAATGGGTGAGGTTCAGCAACAGGTGCTCTTAAAAAACATTAAAGCACGCCTTTCACAAATTCCGTTTTTGCCAGCGAATGAAATTTGTTTGTCGTTAAGTAAACTCGAACGGAACAGCAAGGTTAAAAGGCGAATCTGTTTTCGTTTTGTTGGGACCTTCTTTCCCTTCCGTTAGACGGAATACGTTCGTAATACGATCTTTAAATTATTACTCTATAAACATTTGTAATTCGCGGGTTTCGAATGACGGGTATTTTCGCCTGTTGAATTCCAGTTCCTACCGCACGTAGCGCTACAATCTGTTTCGAGACTTTACCGGTAACGTTGCATGTGACACTAAAATGGTAAAGGGGTCAGAAAGACGCATTGGATGCATGGATTTAAGAATTAAATGGACGGAGCATATAGTCTTAACGTGGATGAGGGGGTCGAGCCAGTCGATCGGAAGGAGAGGAGTCGTGGTGGACGGCTTGTGATTGGCGGAGTAGTACGCATGCGTCGCGCTTTATTTGAAACGGAATGCTTATATAGGGTGTATTAAAATATGCTTACATATATAAAACTGTGCATATATGTATGTATACTTATATATATATATATATATATATATAAGTAATATATAAGTATACATATATATATATATATATATATATATATATATACTTATAAGTTTTACCAAGTCTTAAGGCACCAAAATATAATGTTACAATTACGTACTAACGTTTCAAACTCAACGACAAACTTAACCGTAAAAAAATATAAAAGTGGCAATGCCTCTTATCAATGATATGTTAGTATTACGCACCCCCCTTACTTATACCTTAGAGCATATATACATGGAGGTCTCATTGAGAGCTTGAAACTGTCGCCAACATGGTGCGAGAGAGAAAGACATGTACGAGCGAGAGAAGTATAGAGGTCCCAATCGACCGTAATGCGCATGCACCGATATCGCCGGCGACGATCCGCGGTTACTATGATTATCGTTGTTTACGCTCGCACTTACCTTTTGAAAAACGGTTATATGTATCGAGTTGAAATTAAAGAATGCCAAACCGATACTGCGTGTTGTGCGGTAACCGAGATAAATCGGCTTCCAATTACTCATGCACCACGTAGCACTTCAAACCATACCGCTTGCAGCAAATTTCACGATATCGGCGCATGCGCATTACGGGCGATTGAGAATCTATACTTCTGTCGCTCGCACGATATCGGCGCATGCGCATTACGGTCGATTGGGACCTCTATACTTCTCTCTCGCACCAGTTCGCACATGTCTTTCTCTCTCGCGTGATGTTGGCGACAGTGTCGAGGCAGTCAACCTTAGGCAATGAGACCTCCATGCATGTATGCTCTAAGACTTATACGAGCTTAGGCCCTGCAGCTTTGTGCTACGTCCATTTAATTCTTAGGTCCATGATTGGACGTTCCTTAGGTCTATTTTATACCTCGTCTGTGATAACTATTAGGTTGCTGCATTAGGTCTGTTGTGAGTTACTCAATTCAAATACAATTATCAACGCTGATTTATATTGTCAACAACTTGCAAGAGTGCAGTAAGAACTGCAAATTAAAAGACCTCGCAAGTTGAAAGGATGCCCTGTACCTACCGCGATGACAACGCGAGGCAACACTGCAATGGGAACTTGTTCCTCATCCACCACATTCCCCGGATCTGGCACCAACAGATTTCAATAATAGACATACCTACTATTCGTTATATTCTGACCATTACTATTTAGTTTCTCTGAATTGCAAGCATTTTTCGCCTCTCGACCGCTGCCACCCTAATTACTTTATTTCTAGCCGCGACAGATGATCCCGATCATGTACAGAGGGTGTGCCCGGAAAGGGCATTCGTGTTCTGTCAGAGCTTGCTCGCCTCTCAGATTCAATTTGCTCAGCCGATCGGGGCAATATTGTAGTCGGGAATCGCGTAATATCCTATGCGTTTATGCGTGCAAAGCGTGGACTAAATGGCGCGTGCATGCGCGCCCAGCTTAAGCTGATTCGAGGGGTGTCGGAGAGAAGGGATACCGCGGAGGGAGGCGGTGCAAAGCACCGCGTGGGATGCTTATTCCCGTGTGCAACACGGGGGTGCAAGCTTAATCTTCGGGCGAGTCGAGCAGGTAAGCTATGACGGGATGTGTTGGGATTATAAGTTGTAAGCCCCGACCCGAGAAATCCCATTCGTTAATACGCGAGCCTGCGGTTAGCCCACAAGTGGATTCCAATTTTTCTTGCGGTCCAACAAGACCCCCTTTGCGTGCGAACATATGGAATTATATCTCGGAGGTACTAACGAAAGTATTAAAGATCGTTGGCAGGATGCATTTTACAATTTCGTAATATCGCCAAGCAAAAAGATTGGAATACTTAGTTTTTACATTTCTTCAAATTGGTTAAAATATCATTCGTTATTTTAAGTAAATATTGTGTGTTAATACGAGATCTGTGTTTTCTAAGGGCGCAAGAAAATATTGTATCGAATTAACGTTTTAATAAATGAAAATTCAGATAGATTTCGTTTGCGATTGTTCATTTTTTTATGTTATTAGGCATTCTCGAGAATCGTGCGATGACACAGTAGAACTGTGGGCGAAGTACACTTGCCTGTTTTGGTAGAAGTATTATAAACGCTAAACTGCCGTTAATTTCGTGTGAATACTTGTAAAATGTAGATTAAGTAGTTCGTTTATTTAATAATAAAGGAGGAAGTGACAGAGGGGTATATTCAGCGTGGTATGTTGTATGTATGGGTTCAGAAAGGGTGTATTATGTTACTAGTAGTAGTATAAGTAAATGTCAAGGACGACACACACTAATTTCAATGAAAACTAAACTATAATTCGGGAAGATTGGATCGAAAACTAAACTAACCTCATTCTACCATCGGATGTCATTCGGGAAATATTTAAAAAGCTTTAATTATGTAAATATTTAAAAGCTTTTTTTTTAATATTTAAAAAGCTTTTAGATATGTTTCACAGTTGTTTCCCAAACTTCTCAAAATTATTTGGATTGAAAAGGAATTATAATAATAAATGCAACCAAGGCTATTTTTTAAGATAAGTTACATAACAAAATTTCAATTAAATTTCTGTTTAATTTCTATTTCTAATTCGTTTCATTTTAATTTGTTTTAGTTGTTCTTGTATGGGAAGGCTTGTTAACAGTGGCTCCACTGTAGCCTTGCCATTTACTTTACGATCTATACCACTGTCTGTAAAGTATTACAGATTTCTCCTGTATTTTCCTATATTTTAATAATAGTAAAAAGAATTCAAAAGAATTGTTGGAAAGAAATTGTAAAAAGGATAGAAATTACATTAAATATCTACCGAAAATTTTCGAATTACTTATAAAATGATATTACATTGTTGCTTTTGTAATATTTGCCCACCTTGCCACTAATTTAATACAGTTTACGGATACTTTATTCAACATAGAACCGAAGGAATTACAAGCTTCATTAATCCAATAAGGATGCTAAAACCTAAGCCTCACAAAAAGGCTCAGCTCCATCCTAAATTAATTCAAACATAATTCAGATATCAAACATATCATTTTGTTATTATAACAACTGAAACAGTAATTTTTCTGCTGTCCATATAAAATATTTCAGGATAAAACTAAACTACCCTCGATTTTGTGAATGGGTATAACTCTGCGAGCACAAAATAACTCGGGGAGAATTGCGAGACGAAGAACGAATTGACATCGCGTTGAAGGGTTCGCATTTTTTTTATTTGAAAGCAATGACTTAAGACCTATTCGGCACGGATCGTTTGTTTCCCGAAGGCATGAGGCCAGGGAGGACGCGATTCCAGAGGGGAAACTCGGGTCTCCCTGGAGTACAGCTATCGTCCTCGGCATGACTCATTCTTGGCAATCGAAAATTATTGCTACGACACCAGGGAAATTAACAAATCCTGCCATGCTTGAGAACTTATGGGGCACACAGTGCCATTCAGATATTTTCCAATACTTTATTCGATCGCAATACATACAATTAAGATTACAGTTCTTACCTAATAACACCCGAGGCTGGCAAGGGTAGTTCGGCGATTCGAAAATTAAAAAAAATCTAAAACTTTGCAGAAAGTTAGCTCAAGTGATGCTAATAGCGTAACTATTTTTTTTTTCGGGAATAGAGTGGACCTAGGGGTGAAAACACGCCCTCGAAAAAATGCTGAGTTTTCAGATTGTTGTGAATGTTTGCGAAACTGTAAGATATCACAAAGAATCTATGGTTTTATATGTCCTATAAAACGGCGATCAAGAATTTGCGAAAACATTATTTTGTTCAAAATTTTATCCCCACCACCCTTTTTCCCCAAATTCTTTATCGCCATATTGTGGGATATCAAAAGCCATAAAACTTTGAATTAACCTTTTTTTCGATATCTTTTACGTATGACAACTCACAATATCTTTGAGGGGGTGATTTCACCCTTAGGGCCGTTTTATTACCAAATAAAAAAATAGTTAGGTGCGTTATTAGTATCACTTAAGATACATTTCTGGAAAGTTTCTTTCTTTTCAATTTTCGAGTTGTCAATTTTCTCTTTCTACAACTCGTCTGAATTTAATGAAAACGTACCAATTACTAATATTATTTATTATTATTTCAAGGAAATATTAAAAGCACACGAACACTGTATAAGGAGAATTTATTTGTTAGGTCGAAGAGCGTTTCATATTTTAATTTCTAAAAATGAATTTCAATGATATTGGTACCTACTATCAGTAAATATTTTCCATTCGCTTGGAAACGTTATTAGGCTCTGGAGTCGCGCTCTCGTTTTTGCGACTCCACTCGCTGTGGTTTTCTATATTTGCGGATTACGCTTTACGGTATTTTCTGCCCGCATCATCGCAGAATGGCAATCGGCGCAGGTTGATATGGAAGAGACCGCGACGACTGCGTTGAGGGTCCATTATGCTACCGCGAACCCCTGTCAAAATATATCCAACGTGGTTGCACCGCGAGCCCTTCATTTTCAAAGCTTGAGCACACATGCAAGGGGTTGCGGATATTTTTCAGTCTCCTATCAAATTCCCCGAATCCGATGACGATCACGTAAATATTATCGTGGCTTTAAAACGCTTTTAAGTACACATGTATTATACATGGTTATCCATCGTCCAGCGCATGTACAAAGAAATTTGTGTATTTAAGAATCTGCTGCTGAAAACATTGAAGACACTGGAATAACAATATTATATTCTTAAGGAAATTTTTAACGCTTTTCCTCGACCAACATGTTCCATAATTTCAGAAAAAGGGGATGAACTCTAAACTATGTTATATTTTCATAGTTTAATGCGAAAGTACAGTTTTCTGAGTTTTCTAACAATATGTATTTACATGCAGAAGAATTTATTACGTGAAAAGTAAATAAACTCGATTTATTCAAGTGATATTAATATAACTAGGGTCCAACGTTTCTAATCAAAGGCATCCTGTTTCTATCAAATGAAGAAATACAAACATTGCAAGCGTACATTACATTACACCTATATTACGTTTTAAATAAAGATGTTTGAGAAATAATTCACTTTATGATTGCAAATTTATGTCGTCATTATTAATCAGTTCTGACATCAGCAAATATTGTCCACTTGTTTCAGAATAATATTTTTCAACTAATATTACTCCTTTCAATATTATTTTTACAGTGACAATAACATTCGGGATATTTTCATAATGGTGGTAATATTCGCAAATAGGCGCCAGACACCTTTCATCATGTAAAGTGTAGAGTTATGGTTAGGAAGATATAAACTTCAATATTACAAGGAGATTGCAGTAATGATGCGTGAGTAGGGTTATACTAGGGTCGCAATAGGTATGAAAATATTTTGACAAAGGAAAACGCACACGTTTATAAATGCTGGAAAATGCATGTGTAGTATAGATTCCATACAGAACTCGGGGCGCACCAGTACCACCCTTCCATTTTCACGGTTCAGACGGGAAGCAGGGGTTGCTTGTGCCCTGTGGTGACTGGTTCGTGCTGTGGGGTTTCAAGACCCCGTTCTGGCTGCTGGCTGGACCGATGAGATTTTATCCAAATGCTATTCATGAGCAGCACGCATTCCGCCACGAGACTAGCAAGATAGAGTCTGTCAGATTAGAAGACGTTTCTATTATCATTGAAAATTACGGATAACACGTTCCTAAGTTCACTTTCAAAGACCTTAAAATCTCTTGTTTGTATTTTTACATTTCATTTGAAAAAGAGTAAAACGTTTCAGTTTCAAAGTTTTCAGACAGCATTTTAAGATTTAGCTTTCTTACAGGAAGAAAATATGGTTGCAACGATCACGTGACAATATTTACGATTTTGTGTCTATAACACGTTAATAATACCCTATTTCATTCATGCAAACACTTCAATAGCCCGCAAAATAAACATCATTTGATACAGCTCCATTGTATTTTTCCCTTTAAATCTAAACAAAGTGCTAGCAAACAAATAAGTTTGTACTAGGGCTCTTACGAATATTCAAAGTATTCAAATTCCAGAGAATTCGAATTTGAGATTCGAATATTCGAATAATTAAGATTCGAATATTCGAATAATTAGGATTCGAATATTCGAATAATTAGGAGTATTCGAATACCAGAGAATTCGAATAGTTAGGAGTATTCGAATATTCGAATAATTAGTAGTGTTTGAATATTCAATTTCATCGAATTTCGGGTTGCACCGCACAGGAAACTGAACATAAAATATTTTTTCACACTGTGTCGTAAAATAATTTTGCATAGGTATTAGCCCTTACAATTATTTGTTTTTCAAACGATAAAGTGAGCATTATTTAAATTGATTCGAGGGAATGTATACATATATGTCGTAATTATCTGAAAAAATTCTTTTTAGTACAATACATTATTTAAATAATAATTATTTACTCTTTGCAACAAATTATTCGTTCTATTTATTCGAATAATTCATCATTATTTATTTGAATAATTTGTTCGAATAATTCATCATAATTTATTTGAATAATTTGTTCGAACAACGATTGCAAGTAATTAGAATAATACAAATAATTGTTGGTTGTTTTCGGTTCAAAATTTATAAATTTACCAAAGGATAATAAAGTTTCGAATGTATCGTTTGAGAAATAAATAATTGTAAAGGCCAATATGAAAAGAATTTCACGATAAAGTGTGAAAAAATATTTCATGTTCAAATTCCTATTCGGTACAATCCAAAATTCGATCACTCCGAATATTCGAATAATATTGGATTATTCGGATAATACTGGATTATTCGAGAAATGTCCGATTATTCGAATACTCCCAATTATTCGAATATTCAAATATTCGAAATCATTTGAAGTATTCGAATATTCAAATATTCGAAATCATTTGAAGTATTCGAATATTTGAAGGCATTATTCGTATTCGAATATTCGAAGACATTATTTGTATTTGAAATCATTCGAATTATTGGAATATTCGAAAACATTATTCGTATTCGAAATTATTCGAATTATTGGAATATTCGAAATTATTCGAATTATTAGAATATTCGAATTATTAGAATATTCGAATTATTAGAATATTCGAATATTCGAATTATTAGAATATTCGAATATTCGAATTATTAGAATATTCGAATATTCGAATTATTAGAATATTCGAATATTCGAATTATTAGAATATTCGAATTATTAGAATATTCGAATATTCGAATTATTAAAATATTCGAATTATTAGAATATTCGAATATTTACAGCCCTAGTTTGTACTATTAAACCACCAATAATGACGGGGAAACAGAGGTCGCAGATTGTTTGTCTATACGTGGCCGTGTCCTGCGGAATTCGTAATACCACATTGGCAAGAGCGAGTGTTGCTCGTTGCAATATGGTACGATCATACACCAACCCCGTAGCCGAATGTAATTAGTTTTTAGCCCCAGAGCTATGATAGGGGGCTGTCCTAGGCGCCCAGGGTCCCATGGACTTTCCTGTATGCACACACTTACTCCTAGTGCGATCTGACGCCAGAGGGTGGTTCCGTGCCTAGGGGTGGTTTCAGTTTGCCCGGGGCACCCTCAGCAAGTGCATCTATTGTCTGAGTGCAAGAACCCGAAAATACGCTTATCGGTCTCATTGACGACGGAGCCGAAATTCGTGATTTCCTCCGACGCCTGCGACAGTGAAGGTTCTACTCTTCAATACGATCCTCTCCATCCCTTGTATTTTCGTCACTGCGGCCTTGTTTATACAGTAAAGTGGTTAAAAGTGATTGGTCCGTGAAAGGTTTATACGCGATTCCTGAAACTCTGGATATTCAACAAATTTGTGTACCGAGTTGAAGGTTGTTTTTGTGGGACGAGGTGGAACGTGGATAGTATTCGAGGAAAGTGATTTTTTGCAAACCCACATACGCAATTACAGTTCTGTTTCGATAACCATCGTGATTATCGCGTTTCTGAGGATTACTAATGGAAAGGTGTAAACCAAACTTCCGCTTCGACACGGATGTAAAATAGAAAGTGGTGTCGCAAATGTTGTCAATTACAGTTAATATAACCCCTGCTAAGTGTATAAAATTTGTAAGAAATCAATAATGGCGATGCAAACGCTGAATTTCTATTTATGCAAATTCTCGCTGAAAGCGCAATTGTCTAAGAGTAGACAGAATTTTCGTTTCGATATCGCCGTGAAATAACCTGGTCCCTGCTAATAATGTAGCCAGCGTGTAGTAAGCTGTCGGTATGTTTTCTAAAAGAAGAACATTTCACGTGGATTGGGATTCTCCCAGTAACGAAACTGGCACCGTGAAAAGGAGGCCCGCCTCTCTGAACACATCCTTTCCTATTTCGAATAACTGTTTCGAGAACGTAGAGTATTACGAGGTAAAGGACTGTACTGGCGGTTATGGGTTAAGGCTTTTGAAATCGTTCGATGGCCGATGCGAAAGGTATCAGGACGCTGTTCCAGAATTCCTTGCAAGCAAACGGCGACCGAGGGAAATAGAAGGTGGCGCCATTAGGGATAATGGAAACGGTTTAAAGCACCCTCGATCTCATGCAATCCCTCGTAAAAGAAGCCCGCGGAGCGAGAGCAAAGACGCTGAGAAATCTGAGGATTTGTCGCATAGCCCAGGATCTTCTATCGAGAAACGAATTTCGGCCTCGGAACAGATCAAAGGATCGTGTGACTCTTGCAGTTCAATTTCAAAGGATTGTGCTAGTGACAGGAACGCGGATGAAGGTATTGACCCTGTTATTGGAGATCGCAACGGAAGTCATCGGAGTAGAAGCATCGATAAAATTGAGGGTACTGATGTTAAAGAGACTATTGATTCATCTTTCGCATTAGCAGGGGGGAACAGCCTGGAGCCTCTGCAGCGCAGAACGTCAAAGAAGAATGCTAAACATAATGCGAAGAAGGATTTCGGTTTGAAGTTATCTCGAGAACCTTTCGAATGGAAATCAAGAGCATCTAGGATAGCGAAGGTGCCCGGAGGCTCGCGGGAATTGGATACAGTGAAAACGACGAGTTTGATACCGAAAGCCAGAACAACGAAGTGTGTTTCGAATGGTCGTGGACTTGTGAATTCTAGTTCTGAAAGCTCAGGCATTGGGTCGCCGTTGTCACCTTTATCGCCGCAGAAAGATGCGTCGACGAACGCCAGGACTGTATCGGAAAATTCGATCAGGGCGAGTGGTAGCAAAAGCTCTGGTCTTGGGTCGCCTGATTCACCGTTGTCGCCGGAGAGTCAGAAATACACAGCTTTTTATTTGATCGAGGAGCAGTTGGAGAAACTGAGGAACTGTCCGTGCGAGAAGCGACAAGCTGAGGTAAACTATGTTTGTACAGTCCGAATATCGCATAGCTGTTGAAGGAGAATTTATTTATTAAGCGATTTTCGAATTTGCAGTTATCAGATACAGTCGTTAATGTTGTACCTGCAAAAACATCTCTTTCTTCAAATATAGGTTATTTGTTAATAATTAAAAAATAAGTTATAAATGCTTGGGATCTGCAGTTCTGAAGAATAATCTATACTATTATATAAAATTGAAGTTGCATACTTTGAAATGCGGTTTCTCAGTAAATATGAACTGTACCCACAAGTGTGATACATCACTTTGTTCGTCTTGGCGAGAGGAAGGGTCTAACGTTTTTATTTCTTTTAAATACTGATTTTTCAATAGTAGTAGTTCGGGAAGCGACCGCCAGGCGGCGACCGGGCGAGCGCTTCTCGCTTGCAAAATAGCACCGCGGCGGGAATAAGTGGCCGAGGACTCTCGAGTTTACTTGCAGATTTGAGATTATGAATCTGTCACGCTAATATTTTGACCGAAGCCGAGACGGTGGATGCTAGTAATGTTATAAAATATCTTCGTCCCTGATAAGGTACATGAAATAATAATTTATGATTTTTATATTTAATAAATGTTGTATACATTCTTAAGCGCTAAATTTTAACCTAAGTAAAAAGTATAAAGCGTTCATTAAGATGTCGCCAGACGTGTCCAACTTAATTAGCAGTAGCAAGAATTATTTCATAAAGTGAAATTAATAATAGAAGTAAATTGAAATCGAAGCGATGAAATAAAAATTTTGGAAGGCTTGGCGTATTCTACGTTGACGAAAGATTGGAAAGGTCTAATAGTACAGAAAAGGCTATAAATCTTGTGAGTCACATTCTGGGGGTAAGCAACCCCATGGGTGTGTAACCACGTGGTGCAAAGGAATTACGTTCACCCTCCTTCAGCGACGCGTTTCTCCACACGTCGTTGCGCGGCCATGTGCGTGCAGGCGTGCGGGTTTCTCATTCATGATGGCGCTTCGTGGCCGACTTCAGCCTCGCATTCCAACTTGCTTGTACAGGCGGCTCATTCGATTGTGGCCGCGTGCCTTCGAATTAGTGGTCGACTTCACGTGGTTGGTCTTTTCTTTCGGAGAACATTTCTACAATATTTCCAGATCATGGTTTAGGGCATTGCCATGCAATAGGGCCCCGTCTAGACCACTTCCATTTCGATGATTTATTTACGTTGGATATTTCAAATTTATCGTTTTTATTTTCATTGAAACGAGGACACTAATGTATGAATGTGATACGTGCTTCTATGGAAAGCTAATGCATCTAATGCAGAAATAGTTGATTTTCTGATGCATATGCAGTATTAAAGTTGACGCATTGAGGTTATTCTTAGCGTCAGTCATCAGTTACTGATAAAGCACCGAGTAGGTACTAGCGGTTAGCGATGAACATTAAATTATCATAACTTTGTTAAGGGGTCACCCTACTTTGACGGACGAAAAATGATGCGAAATTTGGGAATTTTTTAAAACAAAACCATTAAATATATTTACTTCCAGCTTTGTGGCTTTATTTTTCAATCTTAAGAGAATATGAAAAAAAAATTGTATGCAAAAATAGTGGTTATATCCGGACTTACAGTGCTTCAAATAGAGCGCCTTACAAAAATCATATGCGCATGGTTAGCAGAAAAGCAGCCGTTGTAGTTGTCTGAAGTAGAAAATTTAAAAATTTGTGTAATCTGTATGAGTGTGGCTATCGTCTGAACTAGATTAAATGAGAAATACTGAAAAGTAAACAAACAATGGAAGCGTTTAAAATAGACATCGATTTCTGCAAAAAATTCGCTGTTTTTTTAAGTCGTAAAAGTCTAATTTTGCAAAAACCGATTTAGTTATCGTAACAACGAGAATGGGACATCTACTGAAGATATATACCAAGTTTGAAGTAAATCTGGTGATTGGTTTTTGAGATATCATGCTAACTAATTCGAAAAAACATAATTTTGAGAGAGTCGTGTTTAAAGTTTTAGGTACTGTTATTTTTTAATTAAATTTTGTTTAAAATGTTGCCTAAATATGTACAAATATTGGCATAAAGTTTTCAATTAATACAGTTTGAAGGTTTTTCTTTAAAAAAATCCCAAATATCGCGCTCTTTTTCAGGCCGTCAAAGTAGGGAGACCCCTTAAAGTTCAAAGACCGGGGGTTCAATTACACTAATACTTCCTCACGAAACTAACAAATAAATAAAGTAGGGGAACAGAGTAATAATGAAAAGAATGGAAACGAATATTAATTGGGGGGGGATTAGGAAAACTGAATACTGAAATAAGTATTTTTTTCCTTTTATTTCATTCGTAGCAGTCTTCGCAAAAACTGTATCACGTTTAGTAAAAATCTGTAGGATAACGAAAGCAGTGGCGGATTTAAGAAAAAAGGCCCAGGTGGCAAACGTTGAGGGACCCATTTTTTCGGGAAAATGAAGAGGTAGTTTACTAAAAGGGGTAAATGTACAGAAAAGTATAGAAAAAAAGTGGATAAAATCATGATTTATTTTTGAAGACTACGGGGGCCTTCCGAGCTGGGCCCATTTTTGGGGAAACTAAAGCGGTAGTTTACTGAAAACGTACTCAGTGTAATAATACAGAAAAGAATATAGTTTGGATAAAATCATAATTTTTTTAGGGATAGGGCCCTGGTGGGGCCTTCCGAGCAGGGGCCCAGGTGGCAATTGCTCATCCGCCGCACTGTTAAATCCGCCACTGAAAGAAAGTATTTATTTTAAAATCTACCACCTTTTATTTTAGGTTAACAATAGAAAAGTGTACATAACCAAAGCAATGTAAAATAGATTTTACGAAATACAAGTGTCCTGGACGGGAACATACGTCGTGGCAATGTTCACGTAATATTATTGAAACGTGCGCCAAAAAAAGGCCAAGCATTTGAAGTCAACCACTATCGAACATTAGCGGCCACAATCGTTTGAGCGTTGTGTACAACGAAGACTTTCTCGAGGTCGTTCGTACCGCTCAAGCTTGCTATCAATGTCCTCAGAGATCTTCTCCGTTCTCGAGTTTTACCGTGGGATGGCGACACTTTACATTATAAAATGTGTTCTGCTATCGAAGTGTAAGAAAAGGTTGTTAGTCTCCTTTACAGCTCCTTAATTTACAACTGAGAATAGGTAGAATGTCAATTGCTAATTTTCCAAACAAACATACGACGTGAGTCGCATAAAGTATTTTGTTTCTTTTTCCAAAACCACCAATAACAGTCAGTAATATGATACAGCTATTGCGCAGGTCACATCGTCATCGAGAAAAATGTGGCATCGGCCCAAATCCATTGAATGGAAAAATCTACAGATTTTTATATTCGTCATTAATGTCTTCAAAAAATTAAGTAATATATATCTGAAACATTTTTCATATATTGTTTAAACTAAGAGAATGTGATGAAAAATAGTTTGCGTTAAACTTTGAACAGGTTCTTAAAAATGATTTGATTAAATACTTCGGGCTGTGTAGTGTGTGTTTTCTTTTAAGCTGTTTTTTTTTCAAACGCGTTGTTGTTGGTATAAATGTTCATATTTTTGGATAGTTCTTTAAAAATAATATTCATTTGATTGTGAGATATTATTCATATGTTTTGTAGTTTAATACAATTGTAAACAAAACAACAGAAGATACTAAGGCAGGAGTACATTCTGCTTAGGGAATAAAACCCCGGTCATTATTTACGATCCCGGGGTTGCGGGATTTTTAAAGTCTATCTCGGGATTCCGGGATTAATCCCGGGATTGGGTAATAGAAAATTTCAGTAATTAAAATGATTTATTATGTGTTAAAATTCGACATCTTTATTTAAAGTAAACAAACTTACTTTCTATTATTAGTCTGAAACATTAGCTAAAATCATTTTTAACAATAAAAACAGTAGAATAATGAAGAATAATAAAGTCTCAATAAGTAGATAATATCAGTAAACAATGGTTCTTCATAATGATGGAGATTTTTTGAAAATGCGAACGAAGAAACAGCAAAGCACCCAAAGTACATATCTACAGTGTTTCGACTTTACGTATTCGGACAAGTTGCAATTTGCAACTCGCGCGATTTCGCAATAGAATATGGAAAGTGAGAATATCATTGTAAAAATAAATATAGTTTAGTTAGTTATATGCGACTTAATAATAATCATTATCATTATTATTGACCTTATTATTCTGAAATGACTACGTTTATTTATTCTGTTTATTTTTATAATTTTTAAAAAATCTCGACACGCTCGGGATTATTTATATCAAATCCCGGGATTTTTAGAATCCAAAAAACAGCCGGGATAGCGTATCGCGGGATTGTATTCCCTAATTCTGCTTGAGTATCAGTTAACTTCAATTATGTTGCTACCTGTTGAAAAATGTTTGCATACATCATTTTAAATATTTAATGAAATAATTTCTGATAAATTGGTCACTGTCAACCCATTGGATTTAATATGTATTTTTACATAATTGTATATGGGATAAAGGATATTTTTTATTGTATTTTTTAAATTGTGTAAAATATGAAATAATATTTCAAAGTAATATTATTTCCTTTTTAATAGACGATAATTTGTATGCTATTTTATTTAAAAAAAAAATGGAATATACAACTACCGCCCTCTGGAGTGATCAAGCGATAGTACTAAGGTTCAGTGATTGTTAAATCATAAAAAAAGAATTCATTGGCACTCATAATATAGTAAAAGTTACTTACTTTAACTTGTTTTAGCGCACGTGGAAAAAATAATGGCAAAGTGAAGTGAAAGTTTCTGGGAATTTTTATTATAAATAGTCTTTTAAAAAAAGATTAATATCACGAGTACGAGTTAATTTTCCCGCTATTTTTAAAATTTTATTTTAATTCTTCTCGTTCTTCTATGTATTAGAAGTATTTGAATCACATAAGGAATAAAATGCTCTCGAAACATACATGCGAATACTGTGGACACTTATATAAAAATTTTGTTGCTCAAAATTAAATGTTAAATCGGTTGTTCGCTATATGTCTTACATTACATAGCTATGCTAAGTTGAAAGGAGTAAACTAATAATTTATTATATTACAGTAAATAAAACAGAAATATATAAATTATTACAATTAAGGTTCATTGTAAAGTCTAGTGTACTCGTACATAGATTTTGCAATTCTTGCAGGGATTTAACTTTTTATCAAACGAACTCAATACACAGGGTAGATACAACGATTTCCCCCCAAAATTAATTTAGAGTTTCTTTAGTCAATACTGTTTTTCAATTTCGTTTTCCATGAAAATTGGGTCGACCCTACTTGTTAGGCTGAAGAAAACGACTTTTTCCTCGCTGAAAGAGTATGGAAGGAAATCCAATTCTTGTATGGTTTCTGGCGAAATTAATATCTCCAAAATCGAATACAGGGCTTCACGTGGGGTTCGGCAGAGATTGCTTTTTGCCGAGTAAGGAAAGACATGCCCCTGAAAAAAATCTCTCATGCTCCTAAGGAATTCGAATATCGTAATGGTTGAATCGAGCTCATCGGCCACTTATTCCACGTGGTTCGTCACCCTTCATCGCGGAACCACGTGCGGTGGGTGAGTGGGAGCTGGACCTGGGGTGGCTATAACACGGTTATACTTGCACTGTTCTAATGTATCTAGACTTTCTTTTCCCTCGAAGCGATGTTTCCTATAGGCGGATCCGCTTATTCCATCCCCTGCTTTGTACTCGCGGTGTTCAGGGACCGATTATAACGAAACCTTCGTGTTGCCGAGCAAAAACAGGCAAGATCGACGAGTCACGAGAGCTTCCTGTGTAAGGGAATACCTCTTTTTATTCCTGCATTTCCAAGCTGGTCACGAATGTTGTAGGAGCCCGTCGCGAGTCTCGTTGATTGAATTGACGACCGGTGCCTAACAATCACAATCGAATCCCCATCTTTTGTTGCAAAAAACATTAATGTGCAAGTCACTTTGATGGGGTAGTTTCCTATTTGAATCTTGTCGACGTTTAAGAATAGTGTGTCTTCTTTACATTCAAATAACTTTTTTTCTGGGCATGTTTAAATTGATCACAACATATCAGGGCCAAGGGCGTCCGGAGACTTTTTTCCAGGGGGAGGGAGGGGGGTAACTTTGAGTGATGGTAAAGAAAAATATACCCCTCTTGTTTTTTTAACCCATTTCATAGTGCCAATTTAATTACAAATTTAAATCCGAAATTTAAATATATTCCCTTTTTTAATATAAACTTAATAAAGATCAGTTTTGAAAAATAAGCGATTTTTTCTTAAAAGGTAGGGGTGGCAACTGCCCCTTTTGCATCACCCTCCGGACGCCCATGATCAGGGCGTATCAAAAACATTCGTTGACAAATGAATTGTTCGTAGAATCCCTTCAAGTTAAATGAAATATATTGGTATGTTGATAGGGTCTAAAATGGTGTTTAGACTATTCTCTGCATGATCAAGCAGCAGATGGGAATCTAACTAAGTCACAACGAGCTCTCTATATCCTTCTCTTTCATCTTCTCTCTATCCTTCTCTTTCATTTCCTCTCGTTCCTTTGTAGCAACCTGGGTAATGTTATCCATCTATCACTCAATCTCTTTACTTACCGCTCTTCTGTTGGCTGTCATATGTCAGCAGCTGCCTTTATAATGTCACTATTAATGTCTATTACGTCACCGACATCTCCCACATTTTAATTTATATCCTTGCAGCTGATAATCTAACAAGTAAGATTTACTCCTTTTCCATCTTTATCTCCATCAGAGTTGGGCATTATTCGAATTGTTTCGAGTAAATGTTTATTTAATTATTCGTTATTTATAACATATTATTCAAATAATTTATCGTTATTTACTCGAATAATTTACTCGATTATCGGTTAGGAATTATTCAAAATAATTTTTGTTTGATGCCCAAATTCACTCGAAGGGGGTGAAATTAACCCCCGGAAATTCGGCTATTTTCCGATTTCGTGTTATAACTCGCGAACTGTAATAGATAGAAAAACAGTTTCAAGACAAAAGTTGCTTCTTTTAATTAGATCTATCATTTGGTAAAAAAATTATTTTACAGTTCACGAGTTGTAACAGAAAATTGGAAAATAACCGGTTTTTCAGGGGTCAATTACACCCCCTTAGAGTGAATTTTGGCAGCAAACAGAAATTGCGTTGTAATCAGGGGGAAATTCCTTACATCTTCACGAAGTTTCAGATTTTTTTGAATTTGCCGGTTCGGAATGTTCCCTTGTTAGTGGTGGAGAATTATCGATGGTCGTGACTATCGATGGTGGTCGATAGTAATCGACAGTTCGATCCCTACTGTCGATAATTATCGATTGTTTCCGTAATATAAATCCACTATCATGTATGTACCTACATATTACAAGCGTATAAGAATCGTCATCTTTATTTGAAAAAATAACAACAGTTGAATATAATTGATGTTCAATGCCAAATAGAAAAGAATTCAAACTGAAGAATATAGGAAGTGTTTAAGAAAAAGAGTAGTATAAGAAAATAGCCATTGATTTTTATTTAAAAAAAATCGATTAAGTCAAAATTTTTTGCTTTTTTTCTGGACTCCCTCTCGGAAATTATTTGTTGAGTTTTACTAAAGATTTTTTCATACTCTGCGAAAGTAGCCGGAATACAGAGATATTTCTTGCATAACTCTGACAACGGTTGAAGTTCTTCATTTACTTAAGAATCCTTACTAATATATAAAAGTGAAACGTTGTCTGTTTGTTTGTCCTTCTTTCACGCCTAAACGGTTGAACGGATTTCAATGAAATTTAGAATATCCATTAAATACGTCCTAGGTTAGATTATAGACTATTTATAAATATGCTACCTAAAATAATAAATAATAATAATAATACCCGGGTGAAACCGGATAACGGGTCAGCTAGTATTATAATAATTATTATTTTAAAACATGGCTGCCGCTGTCTAGAGCACGGTGTAATAGACAGATGTTCCGACTGCTGTTCAGAATGTGTGACTGTTCGTCCTAGTTCTTCTGCCGGCCGCTAGAGCGGCGCTCAAGGAGCAAAGGCTGACTTTTCGCGCAAAATACGATGGAAAGCTCTACTATAATCACATAAACGCATGCGTACATGGATTTCTTATCACGGCGCCTCTCGCGGCGGCCAGAGGAACTACACAGAAATCGGCACGAAAAATCGCTGGGGTAAAGGTGCTCAGTCGGAACACCTGTCTATTAGACCGTGGTCTGGAGCAGGAGTGTTGGACTTCCCCACTCCGAGAGCCGCGCGAATCGGGCCCCGGGTCAGCCGGTTCCCCCACTTATTTGTCCCCAGACGTTGCACGGGACCCGGCAGGGAGAGAGTGCGGCACCCGGAGGAGAAATTCATCAGAATGAAGTAGGTATGGAGGGGGCCGTTCTCCTACGGCTCTACGAAGCAGGCGAAGAGGAGAGGGAGCCACTGCGGCTCGCGAGCCGCTAGTTCGACACCCCTGGTCTAGAGTGTCGAGCAACGCGGATAGTGTCATGACATGAACAGAGTGGAAGTGGGGGGATTTACAAATATTAACAGCTTTCGATATTGAAAACTATCGATAATTCTCCACCACTACACACACTACTTAATATCGTCATTGTGGACTTAGAAGATATAAAAAATTCAGCTCCAGTTTATCGACCGCTAGCTTTAAAAAGTACTTTATTGCATCCGATCGAGTGATCGTATTTTCTCTGGCTAATGTAACGAAACCGTTCTAATCATCCACACCCTCATCGACGAAGGTTTCGACTGAACGGATGTGAAAGAAAACCGTATATGAGGCCCGTTGGTCTACAGAGGGGTTCATTTTTATGTGGAAAAATGATTCGCAATAATCCTGAAGCCAGTGACACGGCAATAACGCTTTCCGTAAGCCACCCTTGCGTAGGAGGAATTTCGAAGTGGTTGCCATCGGTTCGCCCCCCGATTTCTGCTAACCCCGTGCTCTGCGGCACTGTTTCCCTGGTCGAAACAATTGGGAGCCACTGATGCAAAGGCCTAAGCCGCAGGGTCGTCGGTCTGCATTATTATATTGAATTCGTGGAAACGGAAAAGTAAGTCGTCGGGAAGGCCGTCGATTCGGAAACGAGAAATCGGGAAGCAGACGGGCATAAGCTCTGTGTGGCTTTATTAATTATTCCGACGACCCTCTGCTCAACCCTTCACCATTCCTGCCCAGTACATATGTGCCCTCAGATGTGAAGGATCGTATCGATTCCAGCGGTTTATTAATCAGAATTTCCTTTCTATGAAACTCCATTAGCTCGTAATACGTTTCCACTTCTTTTTTTTTCACAACAGCGATTTCAACGTGCACCTTGCATGGATTAAGTGTACATACGCAGCTAGGTACTTTTCCACGGTTAAAGGTCGGAACGGTTGTTCATATAAAAGGAGGGCACAGTACTGGATTTAAATTTATGGAAGTTGGTTTAATTTTTATTCGTGGAATTATATATAGGGTTTGTCGGTTTTTAAAAACCGGTTTTTGTTTATGAATTTGTAAAATTCGAAAACCGGGTTTTAAATTTAAAAACTGGTTTTATATATAGGAATTAATATGCAGAAATTAATTAATTATTTAATTAGAAACGTTAACATTTTGACTTGAAACTCGCCTCGGACACAAGCATATTGTAGTATGTGACAGTTTACTCATTACTGTAAAACTGTATTCATGAGTTCACATTTTCTGAAAAAAATTGCTAAATGGAATAAAGATTTATAATTTGGTACCACTGTAAAAAAATTATAGTTTGTGCGGATTTTAGTTTTTTTTCGTTTGGTTTTGTATGTAATCTATTTTATTCTGTTATGTTTTTGTAGATTCATACATATTAAATGAACTAAAAAATTGTACGGATTTTAGTTAATTTAATATTTATTTATTTGGTTTTGAATAGATACAGTATATTTTATTCTGTTATATTTTTGTAATTCCATAAATATTAAGGAAGCTGAACATTTTTAAAATAAGGTACAAATATTTATTTGCTATTTTAATTATATATTTTTTGTGAAAATTCGAAAACCGGTTTTTTCAAAAGTCGGTTTTTGTATAAACCCTAGAATTAAATATATATTGATTACGCCTATGATTCTGTGCGATTCGACCCTTGAGAACCCTCATGTTTTTGACACGCATAATTCAACTAAATATTCTTGTGGATATCGATGACAAGTACCTCATTTATTCACCGTTTTCAACTTATGATTAAGCATGTTTAAATAAAACTGAGGAAGCTAAATACGCCAATAAACATTAACCTCGGCCAATTCAGTTAACTCTACATTGAATACTTATTCTTAATATTCTAAAATTAATGTTCGCTGTCGATGTTTATAGGAACATTTACTAAATGAAGGACCAAAAGTGTACTTCCTTTAGTTTGTTAATTGTGTTTTAAGAGTTCAAAACTGAGCAATAAAAATGAATGTAACAAAACTATTTAGATAGGCATTGAAATCTTTGCAAATAGAAATGTGGTAAGAAATTCTGGTCCGGTAATTATATTCTCTCCTCCAAATTAAACAACCCTTAACACCCATGTGTGAGAATCTTCTTCGTATCATCAGTAGCTAATTTCAGAGATAATTGCATCTGTACATTCAAACAAAACGCACTGAAACAAACTGTATATGAATAATAACATTAACTAACTTGGAAATGGTTTGTTATTTTGATCATTTTGATTCAAATTCAATAGTCTAAAAAGACCATTGCACGGGATAGAATGAAATAATCATCATTCTATTGTTATCTTACAATTAGAAACAATAACCGACACTATAGAATTATACAAGATTGGTGCAATAAGCTTCTAATAAAAGAGTTGATGATAAAAAAGCAATACGCACCTAAAACCAGGGACTTTAAACCGGTATGAGTTTGATACCGGTATTACGTCAACAAAGCTATACCGAAACCGATATCGTACCAAAACAGATGAGTACCGAAACCGATATCGTACCAAAACAGATGAGTATCGAAACCGATATCGTACCAAAACAGATGAGTACCGAAATCGATATCGTACCAAAACAGATGAGTACCGAAAAACCGTTATAAAACCGAAATAGGTGAATACCGAAATCGTTAAAGTACCGAAAGCGAAATAAATACCGGTATTTTTCCGGTTCCTCTTTGGGTGAAATAGTAGACTGAAGTAATATCTCCATAACCGTTATTAATTCGGGCTGTAAAAACACCGACATAACGTAATATCTTTTCATAAAAATACCAATATATTAAGTAGTATACGTTTAGCGCATAGATTCTTGTCTAATAATATTTTGAAAACTGTAATAAAATCCGAAAACCGAAAAAATTACCGGTAAATATAGGTAAATATATCGGTATTTGCATATATCGGAATGACGTCATACCGGTATTTGCGTATTTCGGTTTCTATAAAGGTTTCGGAGATGGAACCGAAAATTACCGGTATCATACCGGTATTTTCAGTTTCGGTAGAAGTCCCTGCCTGAAACAAATATATTTCTAATTATTGTACGTTCAGTTTTCACACTGTACCCTATATTTATTATTAACCTTCGTTTTAGGATATTTTG
Source organism: Andrena cerasifolii (assembly GCF_050908995.1). Lineage (NCBI taxonomy): Eukaryota > Metazoa > Arthropoda > Insecta > Hymenoptera > Andrenidae > Andrena > Andrena cerasifolii. Next base: position 3,797,935 of record NC_135125.1, on the reverse strand, counting down.
ATCACTGTAGAGTTCACACAGAAAAAGCTTGGTTTTGAAAAAATGAATATTTTGTTTAAATCGCAGCTGTACAAACTTCTGTGCCATAAATTGAAAATTTATCAGAGCCATTTACTCTTTTAAAAAGTTACATTTCTTTTTGCTCTTCGAAGGGGGGAAATGTAATCCGCAGGCGTCGCGCTGAAAATGTCCTCTGAAAAATTGTCAACATAGAAACGAGCGGGGTCGAAACGTCGGGCCTATCTGTTGAGTGGGATCAAATTAAAACCCCGTAGGGACAGCGCGAGCAACTGACCTGTCATGCGTACGATTTGACTGACATGTGCGTGTCTCTGCAATGATGGATTCGTTCTTCCTTCCCAATGCTTTGATAAGTTTCATCAGGGTTTCTGAGAATTTTGTTAATCACCCGAAATTCGATCACATGCTTGCTTTTTTTTTCACTTCTCTTTAGCATTATGACTACTCATATATATGTTCATCACTCCATAATAATAGTAATGCCATTGTTATGGCCCTTAGATTTATTTACTAAAAGTAATAATAATGTATACAACTAGGGATTGCAAGTCGGTAAATCGGTAAATCGGTTTGAAGCTTTTTTTCACTGATAACGTAGTAGATATTGACGGAATTATGCGCTACTATTTTTCACGATCTACCGGTAAATATCGAGAAATACGTAATTTACCGGTAAATATCGAGAAATACGTAATTTACCGGTAAATATTGGGAAATACGTAATTTACCGGTAAATATTGGGAAATACGTAATTTACCGGTAAATATTGGGAAATACGTAATTTACCGGTAAATATCGAGAAATACGTGATTTACCGGTAAATACCGAGAAATACGTAATTTACCGGTAAATATCGAGAAATACGTAATTTACTGGTAAATATCGAGAAATACGTAATTTATCAAATTACCGGTAAAAATTTGGCGATTTACCAGTAAAAATTGGATATATATATATAGCAATGTAGCGCATATATGTAGCGTATAATTCCATCGACATCTACTACGTTATCAGTGAAAAAAAACTTCAAACCGATTTACCGATTTACCGGTGTGCAATCCCTATATACAACTCTATTACATCACCTAAAAAGAATAACGCAGAACAGAGAATCTTAGCAGAAAGAAATAAGAAGGGTTGGAAAGTTTTAATAAAAATACGCAGACAAATTTGCTATTAAACCTACTCCTGGCAGGATCGTGCAATGCTAATAATAACAAAAATAATATAAAATGAACGTGCCATCACAGATTCCTTATGGAGGTCAATATTCATTACTACGGTGTAATAAATGTACCGCGCCCGTGTCTTTAAATGATGCACATAATTTTGGAGTCGCGAACGATACACACTGTAACAACATTATTCAGGCCTGTAATTCGTTGCGCATCACCCCGTTAACCTGTTTACGAAGCTTCAAAATCTCGTTACGGAGCGTCGCCCGTGGGTTATTTAGCATGCATCCAAAATCTTCTGGTGCGCTGAGCATTCGCCATAAATATGCAGATCCCTGGCGGTGCTTGCACCGTGCCGACACTCATCACCTTGTCGTATCAGGAGGGCTTCTTTTTCGAGGGTGGAACGTTTTCATGTACCTTTTCCACCACGCCGTCACCGCCGATTCCACAGTCATCAGCAGAAGGCCGGCAGCTTTCTCCCTCTTCTCGAGTGCTTTTATAATATTCACCCCCCTCGTGTACACACGCCTCGCTCGTGATTTTTTTTTCTTTCGTGCCTGAACCCCTCTTGGAAATAGCTCCGACGATCGGAGATCGAGGAGGGGCGAGGCTCTTTTCGATACCGACGGTCAAAGCTTTTGTCGTCCTCCTTATCGTGGCTTTGCTTTCGCCGACAGAAATCGGGCAAAATAACCGATATACCGGCCGCGTATATACTGTCGGGTATCGGTGTCTCTTTAGGAGTGTCACGTCGATCTTTTCATTCAGCTGGCGACTGGATGTGAGGCTGGGTATTTTTATCTTGCTTTTTGATACGATACAGAGGAACAAGTGGCGCGACTTCTGAGAGATGCTGAGGAGGGGGAGCGTGATCTCTTCAAATGTAAGAATTCTGAATGGCTGATTGTGGTAACTCTCTGCACTCCGATTATACCACTCAAGCACACCAGGGTTGGAGTGTTTTTTTTTTTATAAGGTATGTTCGGGTAATAACGCCCACCTAAGGTTCTATAATTTTTTTAAAAAAAACTTGTGCATATTTTTGAAAACTTTTTTTTTATAGACATCTGTGGACATTAAACTATACACTGTAATATTTGTGACAATATATGAACACAAGAAATACGGAAATTAATAGGATTTTAAACACCTTGTAAACGGGCCTTATTTCCTGTAGTGCGGGTAATAAGGCCCACCTATTTAATCTGTACAATTCGGGCAAACAAAGGTATCTTTGACCTCAGGTGTGAGCCCAATGCATTCCTCGTGTATCCAGGTGAGACACATGACACACTGTCGCATATCTGTCTTGAGTGCAGTTCTGCGTAATTTGCAAAACCAACTGTCTGCAGAGTTACCGTCCACGTTTTCTCTGGAGGTGGATGGCATGGGCTCTTGTTCGCACATTCTTGTCTTTTTTCTTCCGGTTGAAGTGGTACGTGCTTTGGAGCTCTTCTCAATATCGGTCCTGGTTTGGAAGAGGTCTCTGCCCACTTAATATTTTGGTGGGCCTTATTATCTGCTTTGTCACTTCCTCATTGCCGAGGTTATATTTTAAACGTGCACTTTACAAAATCATCAATTTTTTGGAAATATGTTGCCAACATTTATACTTATACATACCCATAGTTGTACAGTAATAGGATAATGCATACTCCTAATACAAAGCCAAGAAATCAACGTAGGGGAGAGTTGGGACAAACGTAACAATTTTTACATTTGGCCTAGCTGCCAATTACCTCTTACAGATATAAAAACGAAATTTATGCCTTAAGATAGTGTGTTTCTTGGGGTATCTTTTGACCACAAATTCAGCCTTCCATGAGTTGTCAAAGAGTTATAGCAATTTTCCGCAGTGACTGTCATTGTTACTTTTGCCCTGCATGGGTAGGACGAAGGTAATACTAATTATTTTGAGGAGAATTAAGTAAAAACACTTGTTTCGAAGCAAAATAGGATTATTTATTATTAGAAACGATAGAAACAATCATTTAAATAAACATATTTTAACTAGGTACCTAACGATAAAAAAAGTATAACCAGCTTCAAACATTTCTTTGATACTGTGTATTTGATTTAATATGGAATCTCGTGTAACGGCCCCAAAAGTAACTAATATTTATGATTTTTTTAAAAAAACTATTGTTAAAATTGGAGTTAACTCTTTTGGGATATAGGGAGGCATCTTCAAACTAATAGAAACATGTTACTTTCGTCCCCAGCCATGTTTTTCAGCATAGAACTGTTATACCGTACAAACTATACAAGACTTATTGAAATCAAATACAGGAACTTATAAAGACACTATCCAAGAACGCTCTAAGAAATAATTGGATCAATGTCTATAGTTTCACTATGAATATTATAAAAAAAAAAACAACAGAGGAGACACTTACCTGAATGATCGAAATAACGAAATCAGCTTGCCCACGGTATACGAATCGTCCTACTGCTCAGCGTAACTCCGTGAAGCAAAAGAAGCACTCAACACGCGTAACTATGTAAAGCAAACGTTTTGGAAACTTTTGCGGAAGGCGGGAAAAGGCGTGTTACTTTCATGACGCCGTTACGTTTGTCCCCGCTCTCCCCTACTGATTCTTATAACTGCAGCAACGCTAGTTGCAGAGGAAGCATTTGCTGAATTTACAGCCGGCAAATGTTATGTTAATCGCATGGGGGTTCTTCGAGTGACATTTCGTATGTAGTAAAAGCAATAGATGGCATTAACAAGATCGTGGATTGACCTACCAAGGACAAATTACAGCTGGGCCTTATTACCCGAACTTGCCTTACTGAATATCTACTTTTTTTTTAAATTTCCCCAGAACTTGTCTTATTTTCAGAACGTCAAACTTGGGAGACAATTTAAAATCACATTGTATGACCAGTATTCTCCAAATTTAAACTAACCCGTTTAGAGATGATTATAAGCTCTTAATACCTCATTACTTGATAAAATTACTTAAATTTATTTAAGTATTAGTTACATAATTTTATATTATTATTATAATAAAAAACCCCTTCATTATAACTAAAAAAGAATATTGAATAGATTTTAGAACTTCCCTTGTAACTAGTCGTATTTCCACACAACAGTTTTCCGTAAAAAGGCTTCGACAGCATAGAGAGCATAAAACATATCTCACCGAAAAACAACCCCATTTCCAATATTACAGGAACACAATATCGCGAATGACAAGCATACCTTAAGCGGGGATTGCGCCTTGTTGGGCCAAAAAATAGATAATTCTTTATGAATTTTTTGTACAAAAGCGGTTCAATAAATTAATTCGAGGTTTGGTACGCTGTTCTATTGTATCTTGAACTATCGTTCTGAATTTTTGTGTGACAGTAAAAAAAAAACATGGCAGATACAGAGAGGGGGTTGAAAAATAATCGGGTGGCCTTGGCCTTAACTAAAAGTACTGTAAGGGTTATCCGAAACACAAAAGGGAAAATATATTCTTAAACTATATGAATGTAGCTATGGGTGGTAGTAGATGCATTAAGAAAAATAAAAAAATGTTAAAATGGCAGCCTTTTGCAGAAAGTGAAGCGCCCTGATTTCAGTCTGAGAAAGATTTTGCCTGAAAATCGGGAAAACTTCTTAAAATAAAAAAGGAACGGTAACAGATACCGCAATAAATCTACTACCACACATAGCCACATTCATATAGATTAAGAATATATTTTCCTTTTTGTGTTTCGGATAACCCTTACAGTACTTTTCGTCAACACCAGGGCTACCCGATTGTTTTTCAAATCTCTCTCTGTATCTGCCATATTTTTTCTTCCACTGTCACACAAAAATTCAGAACAATAGTTCAACATACAATAGAACAGCCTGCCAAATCTCAAATTAATTGGTCGAACCGTTTTCGTACAAAAAATTCACAAAGAATCCCCTATTTCTCGGCCCAACAAGGCGCAATCCTCCCTTAACTATTTTTTCGCCCTCCTAGAGCGTCTGTAATCGCCTACAGTTGTACGCGATGAAATCCTGTAAAAAAAACCTCTCGAGTACGATGCAGAGTAGCTGCCGGGGCTCCTAGCTCGAGTGGTGGAAATTTACAGGCGGTGGCCGCGAGTGAAATAATTGTGGCCTCTCGCCGCTTCTCATTTCGTCGCGCGTACCTTGCGAACGTTGGTGTTGCACGTTCGACGAGGCCGATGTGCGCCCGCGCACAATTGCAGCTCGGCTACGTCGTCCTGCGGCGCATCGGACGCTTTGAAACACCGTCAGTCCTGCCGAGGATTCTTCTAAGGGTGCCCGCTTCACTCACCCGTAGAATCCTCCGGTACACTTTCCGGGTCGGTTCGCGGTTTCGTCGCTCGATTTCGCCTCTGCTGGTCGCGCAGTGAACAATTTCCACGAGTGGCTTACAGTGTTTCGCGCTCTGCGTGGCTTTCAAGGACGAGCAGGCTGCTTTGACATCGGGAAAGAGTACACTCGTCGACGAGACTATCGAAAGGCTGCGCACTGTAAGCTCTACACCCCCGCACAGTGGTACAGTTCACAGGTGGCACAGTTGTTTACAGTTTGCAAATTCAGAATTGTGCCCGCGTGTGGGATAATAGGTCGTGGAAAACGGGCTTCGCAGCGGCGCTAACGAAGGGAAGCGAATAAAGTGTCTCGTGAAAAGTGCTCGCGGAATACCGGCAATTGAATCGGAATAAGCTGGTGGCTCGGTACGAATCTTGCCGCGGAGCGAAAAATGTGGTCAGCATGTCCGGTGCCTCAGGACTCAAGTCATCCGCGGTGTTCCCGAGAACTAGCAACGGTGCGAAACCAAAGAACGAGACTTCCAAATTGAGCGCATGTAAGTCTTCCATCCCCTCCTTGACTGGAAGCTCGAAGAAGTCTCAGGAATTGAGCGCGGACTCTCCTCCGGCGAGTCCCGCCAGGTCTCACGCGTCGATTTCGTCGGCGTCCCCGCGGAGAGCTGCTCAAAGCGTCGATTCGAATAAGAGGTCGCCTAGGAAGTACTCTCAGTTGGAAGATCGACAGCAGGCATTGCACGTTCATCAGCACAGCCCAAAGGCATCGCCTAAGCGCTCCCCGAGGAGGTACGTGTCGGTTCTCGAGGAAGATTTCCTGCAGGACGAAATGGGTCTTGGACTCCGGGTCTCTTCCATGAACTGCGGGGACGAGCCGGAGATGTCGTTTCTGGAATTCGAGTCGCTGTACACGCTTGAGAAGGAGCTGATGCAGTCGCGGCAGGATGTAGGTCAGCTGGATGATAAGTGCGCCCTTGGTGGATGGTTCGGTAGACGTGGCCTTTACACGGAACTACCTGACCCGCTGTACCAGCAAGCATCCGCTGTGGTGGCTACGCCGTCGCAGATACCATTGGAGGGATTCAGCTTCGCACCTGGGTGGTCTCTAAACGTCGAACACTTTTATCAGTGGCAACATCGGGGAAAGACTACGCAGCAGGTACCGGGAGATAAGTTTATAGTATACTAGCTTTGCTACTCGGCTTCGCCTGTTCACATTCTGATTTCATAAAAGAAAAATATTTCTTTTATTAAGTTTTTTTTTGTAATAATGGTGACATTTGTCTGGGTTAGCCAGGCATGTTTCGTGACTCCAGAGTTTAACGTTCGAAAGGTTTTGGGCGACAGACAAATACATAAATATACGATACACTTTCTGCTTTATAGTATAAGATTCGCGGGGGGATTCTACGTTGTGTAATGTGACAGCAGTTAGTAGAAATGCTTGAACAAGGAGGCAGGTGAAATGGGAAAGGAGGAGGGTTGGAAAAGCGAAGTTGCTAGAAAATGCGTGTGTGTTGTTAATTCAGGAAGCATAGTTGTTTATTGGATATGTGATAGGAAAGTTATGAGGAACACGTGTATCGTGACTTATGTAGTTACTATGTTTTGATCTGATGTTTCTTAGATGACGATCTGTCTGTAAAATGTCAGTCAGGTATTTTTTTATCGAATGTTGATGTTAAGGAAAACTAAAAGACCGTGGAAGTGTTACTACGTGCCAGCAATGACCAGCAACCTTGCCTTTTCTTTTGCCAACCTTGGATGCTTATGTCTCTTCCAGTTCGACTTTGCTTTTGCCTGGCAATTCATAGACCAAATATTTAACTCCAAGATTGCAGAAGGTAACGTGCTTCTCATTGTAGGGAACACTTGCTTGTTTTGCGGTGATATACAACAGTAGACTCTAACCGATAAGGAAACACGATTTCAAAGTTCAGGTTCAGATGCTTCCAAGCTGATGGATCTTATATTTTCTTTTATTAAGTGGTTAAGTGGTTAAGTTAACAACAGGTGACAGCTGGACCTCGCCTTTTGCACTCTAGTATATAATTTCTAACTCTACTATTTTTTTCTTTCTTGTTTTCTTATTATGTATTTGTTTCTGTGTTTTTATCTTCTCGTTATTTTCGTAATATCTACTGGTGCAATAAAGAATTATTGCTATTCTTAAACAGTGAATATTATATTTTTCGTTGTTGCAAGGATCAAATATGTACATACGTTCTACGCCAGTGTTCCTTTCGCGGAAACCACATTAATCGATCATGTAGGTACAACGTTAGCGAATGAACTTCCTGTTTTTCGGTATTCAGTACAACTGTACATTTTGTGTTATTTTACTCAATACCTGTGGATTTTCTGAATAAGTACATTATAAACAGATCGTTATCAACAGAAAATGAAGATGAAATATGATATCCATGTGGGGTGTGATTGAAGTTGGGCTCAATAATTTTTGCCATCGCGCGTAGAATAAATAATTATGCCGTTCTGATTCCTCACAATTTATAGGTGCGTGTCCGTTAGTAATTTTACTTTATCATCTATGTAGTTTCAAAACTGGGTATTTCCTACCATTCTATTCTGTATACTTGTAGCACGGGCACCCCCTGCCTCGAGATAAAATCGCTTATTTTTATAAACAAATCATTATTAAATTTATACTTAAAAAATGAATATTTTTAAATTTTAATTAAATTGACGTTACAAAATGAGTTCAAACTAGGGCTCTTACTATTTCTCGAATTTACGGATATCCGAGTCTTGAATATCCGAGTATTGAGTATCCGAGTCTTGAGTATCCGAGTCTTGAGTATCCGAGTCTTGAGTATCCGAGTCTTGAGTATCCGAGTCTTGAGTATCCGAGTCTTGAGCATCCGAGTCTTGAGTATCCGAGTCTTGAGCATCCGAGTCTTGAGCATCCGAGTCTTGAGTATCCGATTATTGAGTATCCGATTATTGAGTATCCGAGTCTTGAGTAGCCGAGTATTGAGTATCCGAGTCTTGAGTATCCGATTATTGAGTATCCGATTATTGAGTATCCGATTATTGAGTATCCGAGTCTTGAGTATACGAGTCTTGAGTATCCGAGTCTTGAGTATCCGAGTCTTGAGTATCCGAGTCCTGAGTATCCGAGTCCTGAGTATCCGAGTCCTGAGTATCCGAGTCCTGAGTATCCGAGTCCTGAGTATCCGAGTACTCACAAAATGTATATTCGGATATCCGGATACTTATTCAATTTAGATTCGAGTACCCGAGTATTTAAGGGAAATTAAGAGAAACTAAATTTCCAAAAATGGCTTCCTTAACAAAAAATTACCCATGTATGCATACCTGCAACATCAGTAACTTCGGAGAGGGTCTTCTTTACAGCGGATAATATTGTAACCACCAAAAGATCATGTTTCTCACCGAAAAATGTAAATAAACTTTTTTTTCATACCCAAATAGGAAGTTATTACCTTAGTGAGTATGTATAACTGTAAATAAAATATTAATATCATTCCTTTCGCATTTCTTGTTTTAATCACTTCAGTTAAACTTGCTCTCTGTAATTAGAATCGATAAAAAGAAAGCTTTATTCAGCCATGATGATAGAATATCCGAAACCGGGTACTCGGATACTCGGATTCAAGTACGGATATCCGGATTTCGAGTTATAACGAGCAATCCGGATAGTAAGAGCCCTAATTCAAACAAGCAACCAATCGTCGCTTTTCAACTTGACTGTTTCTCAAAGTTGCCCCCCCCCCCCCCTCCCTGGGAAAAAGTCCGCGGATATCCTTGACTTATACTTTATAGCATCGACACCCTAAGAATTTCCGTATACGTCAAATCGCAACGCCATAAACAGCCCGTGACGATAACCCTATTTCAATTATCCACAAGCATTCTGAGTACTTCCTAAATCGATCCGCCATTGAAGCATTTCCGTGGCATGCAAAGTGGTATATATCTGGATCTCATTCATAAAACTCTGCGGAGGTGTTCGAGGAGTTGAAACGTAGAATTGCCGCGGTTATGCCGATTCTCGAATTCGAAATGAGCTGTCACGAGCACGCGTTGTCATTTGTCTCCGGCCAATGTGTGGGTATATACGCGCTGGAGGACGGTAGCCGGTACGCGAGATCGCGTTTCGAATTAATTGAAAAACGGAAGCAATTTCACCGAGCTTGCCATCAGTCGTGCACGTATCCGAACTCGGATACATTTAACGCATATCTGTCCCTCTCTCTTTCTCTTCCTCTCTCTCTCTCCCCCGCCCCTCTCTTTGTCATCCTCAATGCCCAGTTATCTGTATTTAACGTGTCCTTTTTCGTGTTTCCTTCCCAATCCAGATTTCATATATCATATACCTCGCTCTCTCCTTTCACCGTCCCCTCTCCTTCTCCACGTTTCAAATCGCTTTACCTCACTGATCATACCTGCCTCTCTTTCCCTATCCCGCATCCACGCTCGCTCTCTGCTTCTTCCGCATTTCATCCCTCGAGGCGGATTCGGGCTAGAGCCGATTTTCGCCTCCCTCATCGAGCTAATTTCGGAAACCGAGCTGCAAATTTGCGGTACGACGCTATCGAGTTTTACTTCATTTCGCTCGTTCCCGCGGGCGATTCGTGCGACGTTACTTTGTTCCCGCTATTTTCGGGCCGGAATTGATACACGCAACGGCCCCGCCGATTTCCCGTGATTTGCACAGCTTGCGGTTCACTTTGCGATCGCGCGGCGACTTTTGATCGTTAACATTAGACGCACCAACGACTTACGTACCTATATGTATATTTCTGGTGGACGGGCAAACCATATAATCATATAATTGTATAATCATTTTTAGGAGAAAAAGGAACCTGCAGACATGAATATTTTTCCAAAATTTTTTTACAGTTGTGTTTGGTTAATCAAAAGACAAATATACTGCAACCCAGGCCAACTAAAAATTCAAATTTAAATTTTCGCCTATATAGTATCGCTCCGTCCTATTATAGATACTTCTGATGTGTATATCATTGAGAAATTTGCGAATTTCGGTCCCAAATTTTCAAGGAACATTCATGACATATCACACACTGAAAATAAGATTTTTTTTTATTTTTTTCGCATATTTCGGTATGTGCTCACCCCCTTAAATGTTTAAAAAGTAGTCCTCGAATACGAAAATTCCATTTTTTGTTCGCCTTCATAAATAAAAAGTGTTCTAGAAGCATTTAAACTTTCAAAATTTGGGGAATAAAAAGTTGTTTTTTTTTTAGTTTTTCGGACTTTTTTCGAAAACCGTTTGTTGGACGAGAAAAAGTAATAGAACATAAAAGATGCTCCTTGTCCGGATTTACAACATTTGTTTGACACATTTTTTTATTTAATTAATAACTTGGAGGATATTATATAAAATCGACTTCGCGAGCTGTTAAACAATGATTTAAATGTTTAAAGGCCCAGGGGCACCCTTTCCCGTTATCAGATCGAGCTCCAACTTTACACGGATTTTTTAAAAAAATTTTGGAACTATTCTGGAGGGTGCCCCGAAGAAAATCTTGAAAAAAAATTTGACAAAGAGTAAATAAGAGCCACCCTAGTGTATACCTACTGCATAGAAATCTTAGGAAAAAAGAGGAAAGGAGAAAAATAAATTTATAAAGTTAATCATCCATACATTTCGATAAAAGTCAGGCAACTTTTGCTTGACATATTTCAGGGAATAAGATTTAAGTTTTAAAAATGAGTGATATTATAACAAAATGTCAGATAAGTCAGATAATGTCAGATAATCAGATATTATAACAAAATGTCAGATAAGTTGACCCCCTTCGTAGATCTAGTGTTTAGTAGAGTTTGATTGGAACAGACTTCAATTATAACAGAGCTGGCATTAGAACAACCTGAATTATACCAGAATTTGCAAAGTAATTCTGTCAGTTGGGACGATATGAATTTACAATATGTTGAATTGCAGTGGAATTCAATGTGGTATTTCGGCTGCAACAGATAAGTGTAGTTTCCTTCAGTTTCGCGAACGAGAATAAAATTGGAAAGTCGGAGAAACAGATACTCACGATCAATAAGTATACACTGCGTTCCACATTAGAGCGTACTCGTTTCGCGCAGGCCTACACTGCTGATTGGCAGTAAACCGGCAGGGAAAGTGCTACGACCAATCGCGAAAGTGCTACGACCAATCGCGTGCGTCACATCCGTGGGAGCTGCGCAGATCGGTCGCAAATCAGTAGGGGCGTTGGTACGCTCTTATATGGAACGCACTGTATATATCAAAATTCAGTCGAATATACATATTAGAGTTTTAATTTTACATGCAGTCTAACACATAAAACGTGACACCTGAATATTGTCAAAAATATTGGTGATATCAAAGTATGTTGTTGGGCAAAATTAAAATGTCTTAGGGGGCCGACTTTTTCGCTCATTTTTTTTTTTAATGGTGTTAGACAGATTGCAAAGTATTTTGCATAAGTACCTCGATGCTGTGACAAGTGTCCAATTTCGCCAATATTTACCTTCCCACAAATTTGAAGGCTTGCGTGATCTCTACGTAAATTCTACTTCATCTGATGAAATTGGGCACATGGTGCACCGATTCTTTGCATCATACCTTCCGGTGTTGTAGATCTACTTGTAGACATAGAATTTGTCTTTGATTATCTTAAGCAGTGCAAGAAATCTATTTGATAAAAATCCGATATTATTCACGTTGGTTCTTTGTTATTCTCGTTGATTAAAATGCATTAGATTCCATCTGCTTGACTTTCGTTTGCAAAGCGTAGTAGTAACATAAAGCTTTAATGTTCCAAAGCCTCAGCCAGTTGAATCAAGAAATAAATTTCGAAGATGCTTTTCACTCTGCCGTTTCTTTTCCCCTGAAGCCTATCGATTTTTTTTTGGCAAAGGACTCTTAGGGATCCTTGGGTGGAGAGTAGATTCGTGAGGTTATCAAATATGCTGCCCGGGGGTGTGAAGGTACTTTGATCAACCCCAAGAAGGTCGCGTTTCTCCTCTGGGTTCGCTCTCTCTGGCGATGTTTACTTTAAGGGATGCCACTGACTACCAGCATCTTCCAGGACCGAGGAAGAAGGACTGCACTTCTCTTCCTTAGACATGTTGCAAGGGAATTGCTCTTTGTTCCTCCGACCAACCGAGACGAAGTTGCTTTCATTACCGAGAAGTCTCGTAGCGGGATCGCTCGCACGATCAAAGGAGAATTTGACTTTGTTTATTAACCGTCGCAGCCCTGCTGTGCTTTAAAGTAATTAGCCGGATACGCGTGAAACACATTAGCGAAATCGTACAGCGATTTCGACGACAAAGGAATGCAGGATGAGGGTTGAAGGGAGGCTGCTAGAACGTGACCAAGTTTATGCTCCTTCCGACACATAAAATTTTAGTGAGGGATAATTCTGTAGGAATTATAAAAGCATAATTATTTACGGCAAATACAGTGGGAAAGTGGTAAAAAAAGAGATAGGGCCGACAAATTGGAAGCTATTGACATTAAATGATCATAACTTCAGAACGAATGCATGGAATGCAACAATTCGAAAGCTGTTTATAAATAAAACATGATATTTTTATTGTACGTAAAAATGTGAGGTAAAAAAAAATAATTAACAATCATAGAAAGCGATAAATTAACGATGCAGATCTTCGCGAAACTGTGTTTAGAATTATATTCTAACTTACGTCGTACTTTTTATTTGCATATTCAATTTTATTAGCAATCCCAAATAAATTAGGTGGAGTGATTGGATTAATTATATAAATTTTAATTTTAATCATTCTACCTTTTACTAATAGGTATTTGTTATGTACGGAATGTCAAGAAGAGTCTATCCAACTAATTAAATTATATTTTGATCATTAACATCAGTTAGTGGAAAACGAGACGTAATGCGTGGAACGCGGAGAAGACTTGTTATTGATAGGTTTTCAGTAAAATAATTACAGAAAAAGGATTTGTGGGTGAAATTCTACATTTGCAGACACATCTAAAAAATCTTTAACGACAGAACAAGCTAATCAATCGTCACTCGTTAAAAGACTCGATATGAAATAGAAATAATTAGTGGAAGGATAAAATAGCGTTATAAATATTTCGATAAAATAATGTGCTTCCTATTTACTGATTTTAAATTCACTTGTACTCTGTTTAACGCTAAATTTTAACCACTACCTATATCACATTTTGGTGAAATTATGGTCAGGTCAGTTGATTATTCAACTAAATACGATACATCTAAACAAAATAGATATTTATATTTTTTTATATAGGTATTTTGTACTTGATTAGTAAATGCTCCTCTTCACTGAAAGAAGAGTAATTATTTAATGTATGTACTAACATTACCTATATAATAAGTATCTAATGGTGTTTAAAGTGGATTTCTTCAAAGATTGATTTATGCAAGAGTCAGGGCCGGCGCGAGGATAGTTGGCGCCCTTATGCGAGAAAATTTTTGGCGCCCCCAAATTTTAGCACCGGTTTTCTATATAATATATATATATATATATATATCGCACGCTTAGTAATAAAAGAATCCAACTCCCACATAAACAAAATGTAAATGTAATTCTTTTTTACATTGTACTCCGTAAAGGAAAAACATATTAAATAGAAAACCGGTGCTAAAATTTGGCCAAATATATATATATAAAAAAACTACTTATATATATATATATATATATATATATATATATATATATATATAAGTAGTTTTTTTAGCGCCCCCTTTAGCTGGCACCCTTATGCGGCGCATAACTTGCATAATGGGTTCCGCCGGCCCTGGCAAGAGTTGAAAATATTCTAAACACGAAAAGGTGTATTTAAATGTGAACGAAATATTCTGTTCGAGTTTAATGATCCTATATTAACTGTGAAATATACACGACAGCCTTTGTATCTATATTTATGTGCGTAGAAATTCTTAAAAATTCTATCGCTTCTAGACTTTGTACAAACAATTCGTGATCGCGTTTCAACGATCGATACCTGGATTACGCAGCAAAGTTTACAGGTGTTTCCGCAGTACGTACACTGTGCACGTTCAGAAAGGCGTTACTAGAGGGGGTGGGATAAAAAGAGCAGAGAGAAAAGCTTGTGCATACGATGTTGGCGGAGCGCCAGATCACAGAAACGTAAGTCGCCAGTAGGAGAAGAGGAAAAAGAGAAATTTCTAGGGCATGGAAGCGTCTGTGCATGTGCCTCTCTTCCGGCCGATTAGACCCAGCGATATGCCAGATTCTGCTGGATTTAATCGTTGCAGCTGTTTACGATTACGTGATATAGGTTCTTATGCGCTGGATCTTTCACCAAAAGTAAGAGGAATAGATGTTTTATAAATCAAAGTGCTTTCTTTTTGTGAGAAAGCTAACAGTAGCAGTGAACTATTCTCGTTATACCATATAAACAGATTATTAATCATTCTTAATTAGTAAATGTAGGCTAAGCGGAAATCCCAATTGGAATGTCTATATTTTTTTGTGAAGTTTTTACATGGTCTTAACTTTCAGTTATTATCAATGATCATAGATTTTTCATTAAAATAAAACATCCTGAGTACCTATTAAGTATTTTATTTTAAAAATATTCAATGAAAAACAAAAATAGGCATACAAGTTCAATCATTGGCGCCCTAAAATTTGAGGTTATGTATATAGAAGAACGTATGTAGTTAAGAACGAAGTTTAAAGTGTTGACACAGACTATTTCATACACTATTAAATACCTACAACACTTAGTAAATCTGTATTTCAATCGATTATTTAGTTCTAAAGCGACAATATATACTTACCTACCCCTTATCAAAATTTTAAGAGAAAGGCTAAAACTCAGCCTTTTGTTCCACTTTGTGGTGTTGCCAGATGTAAAATGGGATATTATTCCGAAAGGGACCGGGGGTTGATCGAGATGAAGTTTGGGGGGAAGGGTGGGGAGGGGGTGTGGACACTAAATCTAAAATTGTAGCTTCGGGTATTTATTAGTTTCCGAAATATTAATAAAAAAATATTGTTAATTTTTTGGGGATTTTTTTTTGACTTTGGTGCAGTCCCCACCCCCTATCCAGTAACCCTCCCGTCCCCAAATTTTTTAATTTTGAAATTTGTAGCCTCAGTCTCATTTTTAGCATCGCCAAACTCACATCGGTTCGCTACCATGCTTTACGCGCCCCCCGCACTAATCTAGCCCCAACTAATACTAATACCCGGCACAATTTGGAAAGTGGAATGCGTTGTGTAGGTACAAGTCAACAGAAATATTGTTAAGAGCAGGGACCGTGGTAAAGTGATTAAAAAGAAACGGTGAGGTGTACCCTTTTATGCACAATTACCTCTGTATCTTTTGAACGCATTAATTGCCGAAGCTAAAATTTTATATTTGGGGTCTTTCCACACCCCTCGTAATACCCACCAAGTTTCATCTCTTCTGGCCACAGGTCGCTTTCGGAAGTACCTACAGCCGTAAAATGTGTAGTTCGACTAGTGGGCTTTGCAGTGTTGTAGTGAAAGAAAAATAAGAAATTGTAAAAAAGTAGTTTCTAAGCTTGTACATCTTAATATTTGGCTTTTTAATCAGGAGTGTCAATGATTAGTGCAGTGCCAATAACAGTGCAGATTACCCTACATAGTTTAATTTATTATGTGAAGTCTAAAACTTCAGTACAATATGTTTATCTAATAATCATGTCTACATTGTTTGCTCACTTTTGCAATAAGAAATCGCACATATTGCATCTGACGCCAGAGAGAAAAATTATATAATTACTAAAGCACTGCAGTTAAAATAGTAAGGAAGTAATAAATATGCAATAGCAGTGGAATAAAAGATATAATGAATCTTTCATTATATCTTTTATTCCACTGCTATTGTATATATATATATACATATGGCACATTGTGGATAAATGTGTCGTCCAAATACAAATGTACAAATTTGTTTCATGAAAATAATGAAATATTCATTATATCTTTTATTCCACTGCTATTGCATATTTATTACTTCCTTACTATTTTAATTGCAGTGCTTTAGTAATTATATAATTTTTTTCTCTCTCCCTCTCTCTCTCTCTCTCTCTCTCTCTCTCTCTATATATATATATATATATATATATATATATATATATATATATAGAGAGAGAGAGAGGGAAAATAAATATATATATATATGGATTGGTACAAGTGCAAAGAGCCGTGAGTCACCGAGAGGCAGCGATTGAATTAAAGATCTATTTTGTTGGTAAGATAGTCGGGTAGGCAGAGATATGCGCTTCGCCTTGGGGTAGGTTCGCCCCCGCCGAGTTCTCCCAAGTTACATGTAGGTACGCGCTTACGCGACCTAAATCATTTATCGTCCAATTGCCAATTTGCAGCCCCTGGAAAATTGCTCCGTCGTCAGGGTATCCGCCCTCTTCCTGCTTTCTGCGTTACTTCCACTCTTCTCTCCCTTCGATTGAATTCCACATTGTTTCGTTCCGATCCTTTGAATTCTTGTAATAATTCAGCGATAAATCGTACCTTTGCGCAGCAAAGAATACCCCCGTCATTAAATATGAAAATTTACTTCCTCTCGCGTTACGAGATTTTTTCGCTTTCGAGAGGAATTACTTGGAAAAGTTACTTGGGCATATTTGATGCAAACATGGAAGAATAAAGCAGTAAATGTGGCACGTAAAAAAAATCTTTACGTAAAAATAACTTAAAATAGTAGAATAGATTTCCTTCGAATGAGGCTCAGTCTTCGAGACGATCGGTTTTAAAGATAGAACCTACTCTGACAAGGAAACGCCGCGAATAGAGTGACTCAAAAGAAGAACAAAGGTGTGCTTCATTTGGGCCCTATCGCTATTTAAGGGGGTGAAAACTAACCTCAAAGTCAAATTGGCACTTCCACTTTTTCGCGTATAACTCTCAAAGTACAACAGACAGCAAAAAATGTTTCAAACAAAAGTTTAATGGTGCAATAAGCGCTACAAACTTGCGTTAACAAAATTTTGAAAACAGTTTTTTTCGTTAGTTATATATTTTTTTTTAACTCTTTTCAAAATTTTGTTAACGGAAGTTTGTAGCGCTTATTGCACCATTAAACTTTTGTTTGAAACATTTTTTTCTGTCTGTTGTACTTTGAGAGTTAAACGCGAAAAAGTGAAAGTGCCAACTTGACTTTGAGGTTAGTTTTCAGCCCCTTTGAAGGGCGATAGGGCCCAAATGAAAGACACCGCTGTTCTTGTTTCGAATCACTCTAAAAACCCACAAAGTTGCGTTCCAATCGGTGAGTCCCGGTTCGCGGTGTTCCCTTGTGAGTCGAGTACACGTGTACTTGACGGATTTTATCGAAATCGATTTTCTCGGAAACGAAGCTAAAAGAATTTATTACATAATTTCGATTCGGTTTGAGCTACAGAATCGCCCTCTTACCTGTTATATCATAAATTTCGGTTCATCCCGTATATTCTAGGTAAATTAATTCCACAACATCAATTAAAACATCGTACAAACGAATTTTCAATTACGTCACTAAAATATTTGTATTTACATTTCTAATAGCAGTTAAACATCTCAAGTTTAATTTAATCTATTTTTGAGATCCTATTATTTTCCACCACCCTTTTCCATAAGTTTAACTATTGAGACACTGAACCAGCCAGGGTTGCCAGGCGATTCAGTACGCGTACTGGCAGATATGACGTCACTTAGCTCGGATTGGCTTGGCGTTAGCATGACGTCACGGCGTCACCAACCAAATATGAGTATTCCCCTTCCACCGTATGACGTCATAGAGGCCAGCACGCCGCCATTTATCCAGTACGCCTGGCAACCCTGGAACCAGGCCCGGATTAAGATTTGTGGCGCCCGGGGCTATCAAACCTTCGAGGCCCCCCCGTGGTTAAACAGCGTGGAGGGGGGGGGGGGGGTAAAAAAGATATCGTACAATTAACTTTCAGTTAAAATGTAAGTTATACTTGAAACATTTTTTTTCAATAACGAATAATTTAGGAGATATGTAATTGCGTGCGAAATTTCAAACGGGGTACATTATACGTGTCTAAGAATACTATATAATTCCCAAAAAATGTAAAAATTTAAATAGATATCATAAAGGAGGTTTAAACAATGAAATTTTAAAATAAAAACAAAATTGGAAGTTGTGGAACTCAGACAATTTATTCGATACAACATTTCCAATGAAGACAGAGTGAGCTAATCGCTTAGAAGGCACCCCCCCCCCCCCGGAAAGTGGGGCCCGAGGCTGCAGCCCTCCTTATCCCCTCCCCCTTTAATCCGGGCCTGCCTGGAACCAGCCTATTTTTATTTTTAGTAGATAACTCTTATCTGAAGTATGCGCCCTTTTTAAAACACGAGAAACTCTGACGTTTCTCTTCCTATACAGCCTAAAACGTCAGCTAAAGCATACAAATATTCGTAATCCTTGCGTATGTTCTGTGTTTCTACAAGCAGACCGGCGAGCTCGGAAAAATAATCGAGAAATATGCGCGCCAGAGGATGCCCCGATGAAATATAAATACGTCGCAGATACACACGGCTTCCGGGCGACAAATTTCGTATCGATATCGAATGTCCCTTTGGGCTATCGTATCTCTCTCTGTCCGTGTGCCGATTCTTCGTCGCTCCGTTCTTTCCCTCCTCCTCCTCGCACTTTGTCACTGCAGACGTCGAAAGTAAGGGGTTAGTTTTCGCCCGATGAAAAAGAGCAGCGTGATCGGATTTCTCGGCGAAACGGGCTTTGGCCACTGAATCGCCGCGCAATCTCTGAAACACGACCTTCGTAAACCGATTATTTGCGAAACCAAAACGACGCCTGTATTTTACGAGAATCTTCGTGAAAATAGGAAAAAGTATGTCTGGGTTGACGACTGTTATATCGCTGGCTGGAATTTATAGTGGCGTAACTATAAAATGTAAATTTTGCAGGAAAAGCAGCTTAAAATTTGCATTTGGCTGATAGTCGAGTACTGAACATGTAATTTGTTTAAATTTACCAACATATTATTTAGCATGTTCGCCAGGAAATTCAACACAATATCAAATCAACCCTATATTTTACACCGTCTTTTGAGTGGTGGCGTTGTTCCAGGAAATGTAATTCTAACTTTCCAATTTGCCACCCACGTTGAAATAGAATAAAACATTATCGACGAAATAACTTAATCGCAAACATTCACACAAGACGAATTATGCCATTATTCGAGAAAACAGCATAACCTTCCATTTACAATTACAGGAAATAATTGAAAATGGGTCAGTGTTGTTGAAAAAATATTGCCAACCTGATAACGAAACATCTACACTCGTACTTTTTTTTTAAATTTATAACACAGCCACTCAATGGGCCTAATGAATAAAGTGTAAGCAATTGCTTTTTCTTAATATTTTACTAGGAATTGCTTAAATTCGTGTGAATAAAAACACAAGAATTTGCTTTGTCTTGTAGGAATTCCTAAACTGCCAAGGAATTGCTTTTCCTTAATTTTTTAAGGGATTGCTTTTCCTTAATTTTTTAAGGGATTGCTTTTCCTTAATTTTTTAAGGAATTGCTTTTCCTTAATTTTTTAAGGAATTGCTTTTCCTTAATTTTTTAAGGAATTGCTTTTCCTTAATTTTTTAAGGGATTGCTTTTCCTTAATTTTTTAAAGGATTGCTTTTCCTTAATTTTTTAAGGAATTGCTTTTCCTTAATTTTTTAAGGAATTGCTTTTCCTTAATTTTTTAAGGAATTGCTTACAATCGAGGCAGAGAGAGAGAACGTCACCGGCAGTCACAGCTACCATTTACTTATACGGTCTAGCAAAACCAGCAATTCCTTATGATTTTTATTCATATGAGAATAAGAAATTCCTGTTTTGTTTAAGTAATTGCTTTGTAAGGAATTGATTTTGCTAATAAGGAATTGCTTAGTTTTATTCATCAGGCCCAATGAACTTCAGATCTGGAGGTAGCATTGGTTGGCTTTCCTAATATAACGCTTGTTTTCTATGCCTAAATAAACTCTGCACTGTTTAGAATGTGCCTTGTGTAATTGGTAAAGGGTGATATCGAAATAGCTGAAAAATACATGAACACAAGTTTCCAGACTTAATTATTATTATTATTTTGACGGGAGAACCCTTTAGTATACAAAGCTTGAACAATTCAGTACAATAAATATATATAAAATAACGTAACATAAACAGAAAAAATAAAATAAAACGGAAAATATAAAGCAACGAGAAAAACATAACAACATAAAACGACGACATCGCCAAACAACTGAGCGCAAATTAAGGGGATGGTAGTCTCCTAAGTACCAGAGTCCTAAACGAGGCGAAGGAGGTTAAGAAAGTATCTAATTCAGCAGGCCACTGGTTTAGCTCCTCCATAGCACGATTAATGGGATCGGCAGAGTAATAATGATAATTTGGGACTCGGGGTACAAAAAGGGGTCTCAGACGCAGTGACCGTTGCGGAGCATGAAAACAAATCCTTGCAACAAGCTCTTGACAGTTAATCTGACCGTGGAAAACGTTGTAGATGAATAGTAGGTCCGAACAAACACGACGGTCGCTAAGAGTATGAAGCCTCGTTTTTAGTAAGGCTATTATGTAGCACTTGATTTTTAGAAAAAGTAAGTTGTAAGCTGTAGTATACTATGCTAACTTCAAGTGCAATAAAATTTGCAATAAAATTAATTGCGCCTTTTCAGTGGTAATGTAACTTATGGAGAAGAATATTAGGAATGGTTTCTAAAACGCTTACACAAGTTTCTCGAATAACATCTACATTTTTTTAGTAGTTCACAGCGGACCTCTATCAAAAACAACTTTGATTTGAAATGTTGCAATGAGACATGCTCAGCTGTTAACGACAGTATACAGTGCCTTTTTCAACATTTCTAAAAATATCTTATTTTATGTTTAATATCAACTTATTTTAGTCTTGCTAATTACCTTTTCATTTATTTTATTTTATAATTATATTATTAACACGTTCCACATTACTTCGCAATATTTTTGCAAAAATACCAATATTGCTATTTGAATAACAAACAAAAATTCCCGTCGGTCAATGCGCAACGAAAAAAGTATACGTTACATTGCAGAGGCTTTACCTTTCCTATAAACATATGTTTCCCCACACATTATTCACTCCTTGCGAAAAGCAAAGATCATAAAATCCGGCAAATGTGTCGTCGATTCGCAGACATAAAAGCACGAAATGCTTTATAAAATTTTGTACTTTGCGCGTATTTTCGTGGCGATTACTTTTACACTTTCCTCTACAGTGCTCTCGCTTTGTACCTCCGCGGTAGTCCTTTGAGACCATTGTACAATATACATCGCGGGAAACATAAAGGCACGCATACACTTTAAAAGTGCGGTGCCGTGACGCGCCGCGTGATGAGAATACGGCGCTCGTTTCGCGCCGTAGTACATACGCCCTTCATTTAAGTAGCCACCCGTAGAAAAGGGGACCCTTCTTTTCCTTCCCTCGGGGGTAGGGAAGTGTCTTGACAACACGGAGCTACTCTGTACTTGGATCCTTACGGAGAGATGTCCTTCTTGTTTTGTGATAACCATAAAACTCGCTAAAACCTCTAGCGAAGCATCTGAGTGGATTAGCGGGAAATGAGCGTGTGCACACTCCTTCAGACGTTTCCTTTCCTTTTCACGGCGGATGATATTTAAATTTATAAATAAATGGGAGAGAATGTTTCGATACAATTTAATTTATAATTAATGAGCATTCTGTGAGGGAATTGCAATTTTATTTCACTGGGATGTGGAAATGAGTTAACTTGCTCTTTGAAAGTAGCCTTCTCTTTGGATAAAACGAGTCAACGCGAAAATGTAATAATTATAAGCCTGCAATATAGGAAAATGTAGTATTATTTCGTAGCATTATCTATTACCAAAACAATTAAATTGCGGCTTTGTTATATCAGGTTACACTGTCCAACCGCCATTTTGGTCTGTAAGATTCAATAGCCGTTTCTTATAGATTTTTGTGCGCTGAAAACGTATCCGCAAACCGTTTGTCGCCATCACCCTCAGTTTTTGAGAAATTCGATTTTGAAAAAAAACTGCAAATTTTCAACTTTGAACATCTTTTGTGTCGAAACAGTAATAGTTATTCGGTTGCTTTTTGCGTGAAATTATTCTATAAACCCTCCCGAATACAGCGATATAAGTTATTGGTGCGTTATGAACATTTAAATATGTTTAAACACCTATCAAAGGGAAAAGAACATCCGAAATGCACCCACTTTTGCAGATATTTTTTAATTTATTTCCAAAACTAAGGGTCTAGGAGAAAATCTGACTACTCCACGCGACGCAGCAGACATTTTTCCTTCGGAAAGCATCAACAGAAGTGGTAAGTATCGTTTTGTTTTCAATACAGAAGCGAAATAGTTTGGCAAAACGTGTAGCGCCGACAGTGGTAGTCACGCGCGTGAAGCGATTGTGTTACGATGAGCGGCAGTGGATCGCGCGCCGCCGTTGACTACCACTGACGACGCCGCACGTTTTGCCAAACTATTTCTCGCCTGTATTGAAAACAAAGCGTGACTTACCACTTCTGTTGGTGGTTTCCGAAAGAAAATTTTCTGCTGCATCGCGTGGAGTAGTTAAATTTTCTCCTAGACCCTTAGTTTTTAAAATATATAGCAAGATATCTGCAAAATTATATCGTTGTGCACGCGAGGGTTCATAGAATAATTTCTCAGACCATGCAACCGAATAACTATTATTGTTTTAACACAAAAGATGTTCAAAGTTGAAAATTTGCATTTCTTTGCAAAATCGAATTTCTCGAAAACTGAGGGTGATGGCGATAAACGGTTTGCAGCTTCGTTTTCAGCGCACAAAAATCTATAAGAACCGGCTATTGAATGTTACAGAACAGAAAAAAGTTTAATTTTGTTGAACAGTGTTATTACAGATCAAGGAAAATTACAATTTTGAATCTAATCAACTTATTACGCGCACTAAATAATTTTCACTTGTCAATTTCAACGTATATCGAAGAAATACAAATTAATAAAATAGAAGAGTAAGGCTATATACAGCGTGTTTCCGAAATCGTGATACAACTAGGTTGAAGATGATTCCTCGTGCAACAGTAAGTTGAAAATTTAGAATGAAATTTTTTCATACGGAGTTTTGCTGTCGAGAAAATTGATTTTCCAAATTCGTTAAGTGTGCTTCCTGTGGATTAAGAATCGGTTCCATTTTCAAATCGATTTTCTCAAAAAACAAAACCACGTTCGAAGAAAAGTTAATCTACAGTTTCGACCCTTATTCGAAAATGTGTTCATTCCACGTGCAATTGTTTCATACGTACTCCTGTATTCTGCACAATTCTTACAATTAGCAAATATACGCGTAGAAACAGGAATTATAAATTCTCCTGTGACTAAACGCGGATATAGAAACTGTTTCAGAGAAGACTATTATATCAATTGTATTAATAAAATTGTTCGTTTTCAAGTTAAAGCTCGAGTTCCAGAAGTTGATAAGGCTATTAGATTAAATTATTATTTACGTTTTATTCTCTTTTAACTACTTTCAATTTACCACGTTCTAAACGAGTTTTCAGATTAAATTTTCTCGAAAATGGAGCGTTGTATGAAAAAAATTTAATTCCATATTTTCGACTTATTCATCTCCTTTCTGCTGTTATTACAATTTTTTAAACACCCTGTATATGACGATCAGCCGCCGCGTTAACGATCGCAGAATGCTACCAATGTAGGCGGGGGATCAGAGGCGTGCGTCTCGTCAATCGACAATTAAAGAACGACGTGTTCTTGCCGAATGACAAGTTCGTTTACTCGTTGATGCAGGAACGAGGGCCCTTCCTCTGGCCGCCTGTCCTCGGGGCAAACAGGCGCAGCAAAAGGCCTGTGCCGTTCTGCTATCGAATCAGACACGAGCATTAGATCCCGTTCCCGCGGCGTTCCAACCCTCAACAAACGTCGAAGCTCGTTAAAGCTTTTTGGAGTAAGTTAGCGAGCGTGTCCGTCCCGTCTTCCATACGAGTCACGGCACGTGAGCCGAAAGAATTATTGCAATTTCGACGTGACGCCTGTCGAATCGGTAATGCGGGAGAGCGGCTCCTTTCCGCGAACAGCTCGCCTTTACCGTACGGATTCGTGTAGAGTAGTGGGTCCGTTCCCGACCACGGGATCTCTAACTACTTGACAGGAATTTATATCATTTCATTTCTGGGTTGTTTGGAACTGTAGGAATTGTGCAGACCCACTTCCTCGAAGTGTGTACCATTTTAGATACATTCCGAGAATATGCGAAAGAAGAGAGCAGACTGGGCGAAGAAATGGCCAGAGAATTAAGAATAACGGCACGAATAGTTTATTTCAATGATAACAGGCTTCCTTCACGTAATTATTGTATTTTAATTTCAATGCTCGTCAAATTTCGCTCTATGCTATTATATGCATCGTGATGTAATTATTGTTAGGTTAGGGGGTACTCTAGTGTAACTGACCGTCTTTCAACGCCATCTTCGGGAATTTATTTAACAAAAACTATAGGTTTATACTATCTGGGGTTTTGCCTGCATGTTAAGGTAGGTCTGGAGTAATGCTCAGAATTTTTTTGATCTAGTTTGTTGCACGTACACTGTGCCCGGATGGAAAGAAGTCGGTCGAGAAACTCTAGGGTCCGAATAGTAGATCCCTATTGGCCGGCACGACAACGTCGACGAATTACTGTGAGAGCGCCATCTACTAAAGTAAGCTCTGTAATCGGGTCAATCGCGTTACAGGACTGGTGTCGCACAAGTGTCGAAATAGTGAAATAATGTTTTTGTCATTAAATAGTCTGTTAAATTTTACAAAATCGATCATCAAACAGTCGAGATTCCCAATACTGCCAATTACATGTGACAGCTAACCCGATTAGACTGCTTTAATTTTCGTCACCAGATGGCGTAGCGGAAATAAGAAAATGCCAATACAAAGTAAGCAAACGGGGCACGGGCCGCAGTAACCTTAGACCATATATACCTATAGACACGGCCTGCTCTATATGAAGCCACGAGTCATAGTGAAGCAAAGATAACAGGCAAAAGTGACGTCACTTGTGGGCAAAAGATAATTTAAAATGGCGGATAGTACCTCATACCATATATACAAGTGAGGTTATATCCTTTTCTGTGAATAATTTTTGAATAATTATTAATAAAGGTGCAAACATGTTGTATAAAGAATTGCAAAGACAATGATTAAATCGCATTTTCGGAAATATTTATACATCGCTGTAACTTCCATCATTACTTTGCCCACATGTGACGTCACGTAGATGATTTAATCTTTGCGTCAAGGCATTTATCTGAAGCCGTGTCTATAAGTACATATGGTCTAAGGCAGTAACCAATGCGAGCGAAGAAACCCTCTTGCCCCTGTGACATTTCAACGGACTTCTTTCCATCCGGGCACTGTGCATAGATACAGTCGGGGGCGCAAACTTTTTTCAAAAAAATTCTTTTCCGACGGGCGTTGGTGTGGGAACTGTTCTAGTCGTCCAAAATGGAAGAACTAAGATTTATTTTCTTTATTATATGTCTGCTTCAAGGTGGAATCAGACGGCGCA
This sequence comes from Andrena cerasifolii, assembly GCF_050908995.1. Lineage (NCBI taxonomy): Eukaryota > Metazoa > Arthropoda > Insecta > Hymenoptera > Andrenidae > Andrena > Andrena cerasifolii. The sequence goes on along the minus strand of NC_135125.1, from coordinate 3,771,850 downwards.
CAGTGGTTCGAGTATATACTCGAGTGTCCACTCGAAAGCAATTCACAAAACATAGTTTTGCAAATTTTTGCAGATCGGTTATTTCATTTAAAAAACCTAGATAGTCTCTACTTTCCGTACATTCAACCCTTGTCACGTGGAACGACGTGAAACATATAGTAAAACACTATTTTAATAGCGATGCAGAGAAAACTGTTTTTAAAAAACCAGGTTTTTAACTTCAAAACTCAGAAATTACAGGAATAGACGTAATGTTGTAACTGATAATTACAGTTAAAGTACAATACTGTCGTTTTGTTCTTTTTCCTTTATGGAATTAGTCACATTTTTATTTTATTGACATTTTTAGTGAAATAAGAAACTGTAATACGAATCAGGTTTGTTTCCTAACAATTCCAACCCCATATAAACCCAAATCCGCGAAGAAATAATTTTGTCCAGCTAGCATGTAGTATGCTCGATCCACTGTGCGGCGCGTGAATCGGCGATCTTTGCGCACGATCAAATCTGCCGCGAAGTATCAGTCCTGTTGTTTGTTTGTTTTTATTGTTTTCCTGTGTTTTAAGCACGATGGGGGCGTTTCAAGCTTATTTTTGCTAATATTACCCAACGAACTATAGTCCCATTTTTTTTGTTCCCTCCCCTCTCCTTCGGGTCCCAGCAGCAGCAGCGCACCGGGAGAAAAAAGCGGTCACCCATCTTTCCCCAGTACACCGCCCGTGATGTTTAACTTCGGTGATCTAACGAGAACCGGTGTTTCCATCACAGCTACGGCCGCATCAGTTACCGTACTAACTTTTAAACGCTACTTTCATTACAAATCCTAACTAAAATCTCGAATTTCAATTCGAAACAACTTAACTTCCAACTCTTACGCATAACAGAAGGACCCATTGAATTATCATACGTGTTATTATTCAAGCCCCCCACTGTCGTCGATCTCGCCCGCATCGTTTGCGCGATTGTTTTACAGATCCTTATTTAACTACACATCATCCACGAGTTTCTCCGCGCGGAATTGCTCAGCTATTTCTCGCGCGACCGATTGTTCACGCGCGCGGACCATTTAGCACACCCTTCATTCCGAAGAGCGACCGAGATATGAGTAATAGGAACAGGATCTAACAGAAGCGGCGAAATGTTTATACATTCCCGACACGCGGACGCGCATTGGACCAACCAGGTAGTCGTCCCACGAGTGAAAGTATCGTCGGTCGTTTTCGCGTCTGATGCGTACACGCACGCGAGGACCGCCAAGCGGCTTAAGAGTCGTTAAGACAGCCCTGTGTGGGCCAGTTCTTGTATAGGATGCCCACACGGTGCGCACAATGTACAATGGCAGGGTAGGGCCCGGTTGCATCGCCGTCGCAGCCGGTGATCCAGGTATATTTAGCTTGTACACATTGTAATGACGCGTAGGTGTAACTCATTCATAAAACATAACCCACGTGGCGCCGTCCCGGCCACGGGATGAGGAGAAGCTGGCTGATTTTCTGCTCCTATTTGGGGAGAACAGAGAGGATTAGGTGACTTGTTCGTCAGCGAAGGAGGCCCTAAATGGGAGCATCAGAATTTCATTCAATGGCTGACGATATTATCTGTTCGTCTAGGGAAACTGATGCTACTGTTAAGGGTAGATCAAAGTTGGGCAAAATTTTTGTTTAACCCTTCGTTGACACTCTGGATGTAAGCCGATGTTGACGCTCTGTACCTTCTATGTGCAAAATAAATAGTTTTTTCCAAAGTCGACTTACACACTATTTTTTCTCGGAAAGTATTATATCCGAGCAACAGCTCTGTAGATTTTTAGCTTCTAATATTGAAATTTGTAAAAGTTACAATTTTTTAAAGATTTTCTTCGTTTCTTCTCGACATGTGGTAATCTAGAATTTTTTTTACAAGGAGGTTATAAATTTTCAATCAAAAATCTATTGGAATACATTCTACAGACTTGGAATTTGACCCATGATTTTTTTCAGAAAAATTGGATTTTTTAGAGGAGAATGGCAGCCGTTCAAAAATTGCTCTGGGTGTCAGCTACCCAGGTATGTCAAAGTTGATCGAAAAAGGAGGTGTGTCAACGATTGGTTAAATAAATTTCGTATAATAAATAAAAGTTTAAAAAATTATTCGTGTCGAATAAAGCTGACCCGGGTTAACAAATCATCTGAAGTTAAAGAAAGTAACTTTTATTTGATCCGTTATTTGAAATTTTTTATTTAGTTAATGGTTAGTTTAGGTAATTAATTAATTAATCTGAGGTAGAGTCAAGGTTATTGGGTAATATTACTTCTAAATAATAAATCACTGGAGAGAAAGTTACTTCTCGACCTTGGCAATAACAGGGAACTTACTTATGTAGATGGAAAAAAGAAAAATTGGGTAGAAGATTTAAATACACAAACGAAACCAATTCTTGGCATATTTTGTAAAAGTTGACAATACTTTTTAGTGGTCTCCTATACAATGCCTAATAAATCACGAAGGAAATATATTATTTTTTATTTTCTTATACCACATTTGTAATGTACTGAATTTCAATTGCTATTCCCTCTTACTAATTTATTTTTTATAATTATTTCAACTATTTCTTAGTTTCCAGTTTAAATATCTACTTTTGTGGCGCAGGAGTTTCTAACAGATTACATAAATGCGAAGGAAGCCTGTTAAAGAATAAAAAATAAAATAATATAAAAGAAAAACAATTTTATTTCTTGTCTCTGACTACAGATTATTGCACGTAAAATGAAGAAAAGAAATGTTTCCTTTGTACGTACTTATAAAGCCTCCTTAAAAAATTAAATGATATACATTTTATACGAGAGAGAAGAGATGGAAATGCCAGATGGATGGGTACGCGTAATCTCCTTTGCAGAGGGGTGTAATGTTCATAGGACGGTGCACGATGTGGACCGCTAGCTCCTGAAAATAAGTCGCGGAGAGGACGAGGATTCAGAAGTAGGCTTCAAGGGACCTGGCACGTAAAAATAACTTGTTCCTTCCGGATTTTCGTAGTCATGACAACGAATTTCCTCGAATCTCGAGAGGGTACGATACGTTTTGTGCCACGCTGCAGGACACGTACGTTTCTCATCCTGAGGGAAGTGGGTGCATCCTCCGTTCGTTGTGAGGGGATGATAACTCGGTTACGAAGGTTCTCAACCTGAGCACTTTTATTTTTATAGTTTAAGAACATATTCTATGGCTAACGTTAGTCGTATAAAATTATGCCATTATTCTTACCTTAACGATGATTAAAGATAGTGACTTTTTAAATTAAACGAGTTGACCTTATTTAAATTTGAAAGGTCAATTACAGTTTTGAAGACCACAGGGGAAGAACCTGATAAGTCAAATTCTCCGCTTTTTGTAGGGGAGCGATTTTAAAGTTCAAAACACTCTACCAAGCAGGTATTACAAAAACTGTGTTTTTATTTGGTTCTGGGATTAAATATGTGTTCTTGTCACCCTCTTGAACGAGTAATAAATATTGATTGGAATAACATTAGCTATGCCCTTGGTTTTTTTACAAAACTTCGTGGACTTAGCTGCTTCTTCCCCTGTTAATATTTTTCTTCTTTAAATAATCTGCTTATTTGAAGTTCTTAAATTGAGTCTAAACCTTTCCAATGGCTCAATATTTAATATTGAGTTTTTTTTGTGCACGTATCAAATTATTCCCCTGTTTTTCTTGGACTTGTCACGTTATTTGCCCGTACACCTATTTTTAAAGGGCTTATATGTATTTTTGGACCAGGAAGGTTCGTCCCCTTTACAACTGCCATATTAAAAATACTCTCTTTTAGCAACCTCGTATAAAAATCAGAATATCAACCAAAATGGACTTATCATGTTTCTCCTCTGTCATCTTCACTCGTTAGATTAATATGAGAATTCGTACGCAGAATACGTAATTTAGAAAGGAAATAATGAATAAAATAGAGAAACAGTAACAAAAGCCTGGATTAAATGTCATTTGCAAGTAGTAGGTATAATCAAAGCGAAATATTTCTTAAGAATAATAATCCAAATAATAATAATAATAATAATGTTACTTTTAACAACGTTTCCATCTTCTGCCAGGAAGCATCAGTAAGACACCAGGCAGATAACCGATTTCCTCTATGTGAAGAGGCACAAGGTCTTGTATATATTGAAAAACCTTCTAACGCTTAATCCTTAGTATCATGACTTTTTTATTTCATCCAGAAAAATTTTCATCGTTGCATTATTGCCCACACTTCATCGTGAAAATAAGCAAACAATTCCTAGTGTAACAGTTTTTTTATATAAATGAAAAAATGTATATATAACACCACTGTTAAGGGGTCATGCTCAGTCAGGCGGCCGAAAAGAAGGGTGGTCTTTGGAAATTTTTTACTCAAAAGCTGTGCCACATTTCTCAAAAAATCTTTTTTCCTTTTAAGGATTACATCTAGTACCGAGCATCGTAATTTTTTTATTTAAAAATATTTATCAATAACTAAGTTATTGTCCATCACTCGAAGGTTCTCTAAAAGAAAGGCTTCTGCGGTGACCATCATGTAAAATAAAAAATTCAAAAGAATTTACTTATTATAATATATTATCTAGTATTTGAACGAAGGATTTTTTTATCCGATGCTTAGTTTTCTTTTAATTGACGAAAATCAGGCACGATTTACGATAAAAATTGATACTTTTAGTTTAAACATCAGCCATTTTTTCCCAAATCAATATTACGAAAAATCCTTCGTTCAAATACTAGATAATATAATATACTAAGTAAATTCTTTTGAATTTTTTATTTTAGATGGTCACCGCAGAAGCCTTTTTTTAGAGATCCTTCGAGTGATGGACAATAACTTAGTTATTGATAAATATTTTTAAATAAAAAAATTACGATGCACGGTACCAGATGCAATCCTTAAAAGGAAAAAAGATTTTTTGAGAAATGTGTTATAGGTTTTGAGTAAAAAATTTCCAAAGACCATCCTTTTTTCGGTCTCCTGACTGAGCATAACCCCTTAAACCACGCATAAAGGTACATATGTGTTATAATGATAAGACAATGCTCGTTTCTGCAGAATGTTACACTAGTGTTATATACATTATTATGTTCGACATCAAATTTAATCAAAAAAAAAATTCGACATAATTGAGAGAATAAATTATCATTTACTTGGCACTTTCAGTGGGCTTGGCGAAATTAAGGGGTGTAATCAATAATACGAGACAGTGTATCACAGTAGAATTTCTACGAATGTATTTCTGCCCTATGGACACTTGTTACATATGGTAATAGTAAAGCTTTTTCAGTTTATGAAAAAGCCCCCAAATGGCGCACACGATTTTTTCAATTCGTGTTACACTAAGGGTTAACTGTGTCTAGAATTCATTTTGTACAAGGTCGAAGTATATCGGATTTGATAAAAAACAAACGGAAACGTTGTTTTTGAATCTACTATACGTTTCCGAATTATATTCACTATTATCCCTTCGTTGACACTCTGGGTGTGTCACCCATAAGCTGATATTGACGCTCTGTAACTTCTATATGCAAAATAAATAGTTTTTTTTAAATAACTCTGTAGATTTTTAGCTTCTTCTATTGAAATTTGTATAAGTTACAATTTTTTAAAGATTTTCTTCGTTTTTTCTCGACATGTGGTAATCTAGAATTTTTTTTACAAAAACGGTAATAAAATTTCAATCAAAAATCTATTGGACTACATTCTACAGACCTTAAAATTGCCCCATGATTTTTTTCATAACGATTGGATTCTTCAGATAAGAATGGTAGTCGTTCAAAAATTGTTCTGGGTGTGATCCACCCAGTGTGTCAAAGTTGATCGAAAAAGGAGGTGTGTCAACGAAGGGTTTAAAATGCATTTACTTTATATGTATATTCCATTTAATTTTATTATTATTATTTCGGAAAAAAGAAACGTAGTCGAGAATTGAATCGTACAACATATTTATCTCTGTTATTTGCGAGGAAAGTGAAAATTCTATATGGACGTATATGCTAACGTACATACACGCGCGAGAAACGGTAAATGTTGGAATAAAAGACACGTTGAAAGGGAGAGACGGCCACGGATAGAGGGTGCGCCAGCACGTGGTTCATTTGCAACGAGTAGTTGAGCAAGGGAGAAAGAGAAATTCGGGTTCGATGACCGTCGAAAAATAAAGAGAACAACCAGCATAAGTGCATATTTTATGCGTGCATAAATTTTGACGTCTGCGCCGGCGTTCTGGAAGTTTATCACAAAAAATAGAAATTCTAAGATTAATACATATTTTCAATTTTCGTTTCGTTTGCAGTTTCAAAGTTGTCGGTTGTGGCCAACTACCGTAAACTGGGGGAACATTTGCAGGTTTTCGAAACATTTTGTTATATAAATTAAAAATTAACATGTTCACATTTGCTTTAAGTATCCTATCATAACAATGCATCTTTTGTGATTGTACTACAAGCATCAAAGTGTATAAAATTTTTGTCCTTCTTCTTCTTTAATACATGTTAAAAACGTTAGGGGTAACATTGGCACATTATATAGATAGCATTAACGGGTTAAGTTTTACTAATCTGAAGCCAGTAAGATACATTGACATTTAAATTTGTTTATTTTATTTTATTTTTTACATCTTAAGGGGTTATACCTAGTCAGGCGGCCGAAAAGAGGCGAATATTTGTGATTTTTTTTTGAAGAAGCGGAAGCGTATAATTTTACAAAACTTTTTGCGTTTAAAAGAGCAACATTTAAAGAACATTTGGTAATTTTTTCGTAGAAAAACATTTACGTTTATAATAAAATAACAAGCGACATCCAAGAAGCATTTTTAAAAATTCGGTTTTGCGGTGAGCACTGCCATTCGGAACCAGATTATCTAAAATCAAAAAACAAAAAAGATTTCGATAGTATATTAATGTATCCTCGGGTTGACGGAGAGAATTTTCCGAAATATTAAGTTTAAACAAAATGGCGGCTATTTAAAGTTGAAATCCTGATTTTTTCCTGCAAAAATTACGCGAAAAAATCAGGATTTCAACTTTAAATAGCTGCCATGTTGTTTTAACTTAATATTTCGGAAAATTCTCTCCGTCAACCTGAGGATACATTAATATACTAACGAAATCTTTTTTGTTTTTTGATTTTAGATAATCTGGTACCGAATGGCAATGCTCACGGCGAAAGCAAATTTTTAAAAATGCTTCTTGGATGTCGCTTGTTATTTTATTATAAACGTAAATATTTTTCTACAAAAAAAATACCAAATGTTCTTTAAATGTTGCTCTTTGAAGCGCAAAAAGTTCTGTAAAAATATACGCTTCCGCTTCTTCAAAAAAAATTCACAAATATTCGCCTCTTTTCGACCGCCTGACTAGGCATAACCCCTTAATAGCATTGCATATAATAGCATTAACAGGTCAAGTTTTACTAATCTGACGTAAAACAATGTAATCCCAGCGTATGCCAATGTTACCCCGTGCTGCCAATGTTCCCCCAGTTTACGGTACCTTAATTACTAAACTTACGTTTTCATTGACGATTCTTTACAAATTCTGAATTAACTTTAGCTCGTACTTTAAATAAATAATAATATTAACACCGCATCATTGTCCCATTAAATTCTTTTTCTTAGGTTCAGGAACTTTCAAGATTCGGTTTTTCTCTTCTTACGCCAGGTTACATAATGGCATTCCCTTTTGCGATTAACCTCTATCGCTTTCCATGACTAGCCGTTATTTATATGCATCTATTAATAATGAATTATTATTTCTCAACTCTTTCACTATAGAAACATACACACTGTTCACATATTCTTCTCGGAAATGCCAGTACTTTCTTTTTACGCCGCCTCCTTGAAGAGCGCCACATTAGTTTGCCCATCACACGCCACTGCAAATTGCTGCCGTATTCTCTATCGTCCCACGCGGAAAAACATTTTCTCCAGCTTCGGTGATCGGCGTGCTATCGAACAAAGAGAATAATTTTATCCCGTTCAGAGGATTATTTGCTCACGATCGTTACTCCAACCCTCCCCTCCTCTCTCCTATCCACATCTTTTTCATTTCGATTGACTGGCCCGTCTCGATATCGTGGCCAAGGCAAACCTAATTTCATCGCCCCATTCTCTTGGCGCCCATCGAGTAGCCCCTTCGTAATCGGACGACAAAAGCAGAGCCACCCCTTTTCCGCCTTTCGCTCCCCCTTCCTCTGCTCCCCCTCCCCTCCCCTCCTTTGTCCACTCTCCCCTCCGCGTTTATTCGCGAGGATCTGCCGTGTCCATCTCCCAAAGCTGTCGTACCAATGAAGCTTCCCCGGAATTTTCGACGAAACCACCCCCGCGGAAAAGTGGACTTCGCCGGCTGGCGTACCGTCAACGCGCCAAATATGACGAGTAAATTAATTACGCCCTTTTAACGACTTCGTTTGCCGGTTATGATCTCTCGTGGTACGGAGAGGAGAGACGAGCCGCCACTCCCGATTTCATACAGTCCAGTTCGACTGTTCCCGTAGCAGAATCTGTTTGTATCGCAACGCCGAGGTTTCAAAGTGGAAACTCCGCGGAAATTCCGGGTGACTTGGTCCGACGAGAGGGTGAGCGGATCCTCGTGGATGAAGCGGCGCTGGCCTGTTGATATATGAACTGCCACTTTGACCGCGGGTTTAATAAGCCGACTGAATTTTGTGCGCCCTTCGGCGGGGAAGCGGTTAGAAATCGGCGCAAGATTGCGAATTTTTTAACACAATTTTGTGATTTTTTTGTCAATCTTCATTCAGTTTGTGTTCTGGCGATAGAAAATAAATGATTTGGAATCGCGCATGAAGAAATAATATAGGGTAGGTACGTTTGAACAAAGTATTTTGGTGGAGGGGGGATGAATTTGAAAAGAAAATCCTATAAGCATAGAAAAACACTTAAGGGGACTAGGCAGTCGGAAAATCGATTATTTTCATTGCACTTTTCGAAAGTACCATCTTTTCCGAATAAAATGCCGTTTGGTTTATAGTGAAATTCGCAAAATTGTAGATTTGGCAGCTAAAAACGTCAAGCGGCAACCTATTTTTCTCGAATATTTTTATATATTCATTTTTTTCCTGATTGCGAACGAATTGAGGGTCAGATCGACTTGGAAAAAATTACATGATGTGTAAAACATGTGCCATTTCGAAGCAAACCTCTTATAGGGTCCGCAAAAATTCGAGATTTTCATAAAAAAATTAAGAAGTCACCGGATTTTGGTAGCGCACCATCATTGTTTGTGCGCTATAGGTTACCGCTTGACGTTTTTAGCTGCCAAATCCACAATTTTGCGAATTTTACTATAAACCAAACGGCATTTTATTCAGAAGAGATAGTACTTTCGAAAAGTGCAATAAAAGTAATCGATTTTTCGACTGCCTAGTCCCCTTAGGGGGTTAGGTCACCTTGGACGGAGCAAAATTGCAGTCATTTTCTGATTTTTTTTAGGAAGATAATGAAATAAACAGAAAATTTAATATGAAGCCTGTTATTGTACAACTCTCGCCGGAAAAAATCGCATTTTTTTTGCTACAAAATGGCAGCGGTAGAGCCGGGATACGCAAGATCTTGAGGAGCGACCTTTTCCACGGTGTTCAATCTCACGGCTATACCGTTTGAGCTAGAACAAAAAACCAAAAAGTTTTATTTTCTACATGCCTAAAACTAGAGAAGTACATTTATTTTACAGTAGGGTACATTTATTTTATGTCTAAAAAAATATTGAACATTACACTGAACACCCCATAACAACATACCAATAGACTGTTTTCATAGTAAACGGGTTTTTTTGAATCTTCATTACAAGCTCACAAAAAGAGTTTAAAAATCGACCTTTACTATTCTTTTCGCTATCCCAACCAAATACATTTTTTTTCAAAACGACGAAACGCGTCAGTTAGCAAACTAATCCTTCTAGTTTCTCAAAAAAACTCAAGTCGTTTGGACCAATTCTAAAAAAGTTATGCGATTTTAAAAAGTGTCCGAATATTAATGCGAGTCACTGTATAGCAAGCACGGATACACGGAAGCATACCTACTGTTTGAAGGCAGTCATTGCTATTCCTCGTATGGATGAAACGTATTGTCCGCTAAGAAATCTTTGAAAGCAGGAACGCAGGATAGATTGCCGAGCAAGCCTGGGAAACGTGTACGCAGGGCTGATCGATATTCGACTTGGCGTCGATTATCGTGCAGGTTGCTACGGGTAGGCGCGCATAGGTGCGTTAAAAGGCAACTCGATAGCCGGCATTGCAATTAATGATGGTGCTCGTATGTGAATCGTTCGGAATAGCAATCGATAGAGCAGCACCTGTCAAGAATGCTCATGGTTAGCCCCATCGCTGTCACTGTCCACGGATGGAATTCTCTCCAAGTCGAGGGTCCTTCACTTTTTCGAATCACTCGCCGACAGGACAGGCGACGATGGGTCATTTGCATTTAATGGCTTTCGCTAGTTCGGGAATTAACGTTGGACAGCAAGTGAACGTTATGAAAGCAACATATTAATGCATTATTTATTATCATACTAACTTATAATGTACACGGAGCAGTGAATCTCTTAAGGGGTTATGCCTAGTCAGGCGGTCGAAAAGAGGCGAATATTTGTGAATTTTTTCTGAAGAAGCGAAAGCGTATATTTTTACAGAACTTTTTGCGCTTAAAAGAGCAACATTTAAAGAACATTTGGTATTTTTTTCGTAGAAAAATATTTACGTTTATAATAAAATAACAGGCGACATCCAAGAAGCATTTTCAAAAATTTGCTTTCGCGGTGAGCACTGCCATTCGTAACCAGATTATCTAAAATCAAAAAACAAAAAAGATTTCGTTAGTATATTAATGTATCCTCAGGTTGACAGAGAGAATTTTCCGAAATATTAAATTAAAACAACATGGCAGCTATTTAAAGTTGAAATCCTGATTTTTTCGCGTAATTTTTGCAGGAAATAATCAGGATTTCAACTTTAAATAGCTGCCATGTTGTTTTAACTTAATATTTCGGAAAATTCTCTCCGTTAACCTGAGGATACATTAATATACTAACGAAATCTTTTTTGTTTTTTGATTTTAGACAATCTGGTACCGAATGGCAGTGCTCACCGCAAAACCAAATTTTTAAAAATGCTTCTTGGATGTCGCCTGTTATTTTATTATAAACGTAAATATTTTTCTACGAAAAAATTACCAAATGTTCTTTAAATGTTGCTCTTTTAATCGCAAAAAGTTCTGTAAAAATATACGCTTTGGCTTCTTCAAAAAAAATTCACAAATATTCGCCTCTTTTCGACCGCCTGACTAGGCATAACCCCTTAAGTTCATTAATTAAATGCTGAATTTACGCAGGGTCAGCCACAAGTTCTTGTCTATTTTTCAGCATCCTGTTTCATGGATTGCTTATTGTACTTAAATGACGTTATTAACGTTATTTAATAATGTTATATAGTATGTTCTGTAGAAGACTGTTATCCAGAGGAGAGAAGTAAGAAGATTACATCTATTACATAATCTATAATTTTAAATTTAATTGAAAATTAACGATTAGGATTGTTTCAATATAGTTTGTATTTAATATTTAATTTCTTCAAAAACTAAATGATTTATATTAAATTCTATTGAAAATTAAAGATTATATAATTCGTATGAATTTTCATAGAATACAAGAATTTTGTGTGTATACAGGACAAGAACTTATGACTCACCAACTGTAATTTGTTTAATACGTCAAGAATTTGAAAATAACAGCAAATAATATTTGCTATGTAATACATCGGAAAGTAAGTTGACACTCTTTAAAATTGCATAACTTTTTTAAAATTGTTCCAAACGACTTGAGTTTTTTTATGAAGCTAGCGGAATTAGTTTGCTAGGTGACGTGTTTCGTCGTTTTGAAAAAAATTGCAACTGGTCGGAATAGCGATGAAAATAGTGAAGGTCGTTTTATTTCAATTTTTTTTCTGAGCCTGTAATGAAAATTCAAAAAACCCGTCTGTAGGTTTAAGTAAGATATTTATATACATGCCTAAAATTTCACGAATATCGGTTAACGTTGCTCTGAGCTATAAACGCTTAAATATCGCAGAATAAGATCGAAAATCACTGATTTCGGGAATTTAACCGATTTAGATGAAATTTTCAGCATGTACACAGCTTACTTCAATCTAAAAACGGGTTTTTTGACTTTTCATTACATGCTCAGAAAAAATTGAAAAAAAACGACCTTCACTATTTTCATCGCTATTCCGACCAGTTGCAATTTTTTTCAAAACGACGAAACACGTCACCTAGAACACTAGGTAATTCCGCTAGCTTCTAAAAAAAACTCAAGTAATTTGGACCAATTTTAAAACAGTTATGCGATTTTAAAGAGTGTCAACTTATTTTCCGATGCGACTGAATATGTTAAATAATTTATTTTATAAAAATTGAGTGTACCTATTGTGTTCATATTTGTACAAATCAGTTATGATTTCAAAAGTGAACTTGAAATAACTGACCGATTAATATATATATGAATCTGCTGGAGAAAATATATACAACACCTACAAACGAAGAGGAAATAAACAGTGTCGTCGCGAATCATCAGAATATAAAGCTGCGCTTGATTGCTCCGTGGCCAACTAGACTAATCAACAATCTAGAATCGTTTATTGATGAATTTATTGCCCTTCCTCGATTCTGTTAATTTACCGAACAACACCCACGCACCAGCGTTCACTCATTGCGCTCTGTTTCCAGTTACGCTGAATTAAAACGACTTATAATCGAGCTCTCGTCTCAAGATCCTCTTCTCCCCCTTTTTCTCCTTAGCCACTTTCGTTCCTATTTTCATCCTTCGGCCACGTCGCGTTATTTTCGCTCGAAGAGAAAAGATACTATCTTCTGGGAAGACGACGGGACCCGCAGCAAGTTTTATTATATCCTCTTCCTTTTCTTCTCTATGACTTGCATCCTCTAATTTCACGCGATTATATACTCAGCCAGTTTTTTCCAATCTCACTAAGGGACTTTCCCAATTTCGTTCTCCCTGCCGTGTTGTTCACTATTTAGTTATATTAAATGCTTGCTTCGTGCTTCTTTCAATACTCGATTTTCTTAATTTTATTAGATAATTTCTTAGAGCATCATCATTAGAAAAAATATCTTTCAACAGTCGTCACTTTAATTTTACACTCGGTAAATTTTACACACTTATAAAACAGAAACATTATGTTCATCTATTGGTTCAGATTTAATTCAGAATAAATGTCAAAGTAATACTTTATATTTAATCCACTAATAAATAGTGTCCTTATCTCAACGTATTATTTATCCTTCTGAAGTATATAAATAAATATGAATTCCATTGATTTATATTTCATGCTGTACAAGCATTTTTCAAAATTTTATCAATAACCATCAAGCATATTTTGGAACTTGTAACTTATAGCAAATGAAAGTTTTAATATTTGATTTAGGATATCATGTGACGTATTTGATGTTACAAGTTCTGTCACAGATATTTTCAATGTACGTATACAGTCGATATAAATAATGTTTTATGTTGAAGCTGCACAATGAATAATTTGTATTAAAATTGAAAGTGGCTGTACCCGGAACCAAAAAATTTGCACACTTATGTTTACTGCAGTTTCGTACTAATCTGGATCCCTAAAATAGTCTTAAAATTCTAATGTAATTTTTAAATCCCCTAGGCATACATAATTATAATTTTTCTATGTAGTTAATATTAGAAGCAACTGCATTTATATGCATTATATTTTACCTATTAAGTCCAGAATTCATTAATTCCTTATAAAAAGAATATAAACAATTAACAGAACATAACAATTAACAGAAATCATTAATTTCTTATTCTTATAAAAAGTTAATAAACAAATCATTTTTTCTAATTCATTTTTGTACTTTTTAATATATGTATACGTAGGCCCTTCTCTTGCTAATTAACTTCTTTGGATAATTTCCGCAATTAATACGAACAACGCATTGCTTTTCACAAACTATTGTAAGTCTCACATTGCGCGATGGTCATTGCTTTATATGTATACTAGCTTTACTACTCGGCTTCGCCCGAAATTTAGATTCTGATTTTTAAAAAAAAAAATTATTTTCAATTATTTACTTTTTGTGGTAATAGTCACATTCATCTGAATTAGCTAGGCATAATAAGCTGGGACATATTTCGTGACCTCAGAGTTTACCGTTCGAAAGTTTTTGGGCGACAGAAGTAGTATAGCTAGGCCGGTTCTAACCCAAATTTCAGTTTTGAGGGAGGGGGAAATCCAAAATTGGAATGAAAATTTTCGAAATTATCTATCAAACGTCTATCGTACCACTTTGAACGTGTATTGAACATCTATCCTACAACTCTGAACATGTATTGAACATCTATCTGTTCAATACACGTTCAGAGTGGCACGGACTAGTCCGGTTCTAACCCAAATTTAAGTTTTGCGGGAGGGGGAAATCCAAATTTGGATTTGAAAACTTTCGAAATTATCTATCAAACGTCCATCGTACCACTCTGAACTTGTATTGAACAGATAGATGTTCAATCCATGTTCAGAGTGGTACGATAGATATTCAATACACGTTCAAAGTGGTATGATAGACGTTTGATAGATAATTTCGAAAATTTTCAAATCCAAAATTGGATTTTCCCCTCCCTCAAAACTCAAATTTGGGTTAGAACCGGACTAGTTCGTACCACTCTGAACGTGTATTGAACAGATAGATGCTCAATCCATGTTCAGAGTGGTAAGAGAGATGTTCAATACACGTTCAAAGTGGTATAATAGACGTTTAATAGATAATTTCGAAAATTTTCAAATCCAAAATTTGGACTTCCCCCTCCCTCAAAACTCAAATTTGGGTTAGAACCGGCCTAGCTATACTACTGACAGACAAACACACAAACACTTTCTGCTTTGTATATTAAAACTTAGAAGTAAAATAGAGTAAGAACTTTATAGGAATAAACCACCGTGAATTTTCGGGTCGTGTGTCACAATTTTTCGAAAGAGACAAACAATACATTAAATCAGAGAATTCTATTAGAAACATTGCATATGATTAAACAACCCTGCGTAAATCTTAGGTATGAAACACCTAAAATACAAGACTATTACGCAACCTTTTTGAAGGAAAAAGGCCGAATGATGCATTTTTTCTATTAGAATTTTGGATTTCACAGTTTCTATGGTTGACTGGTTATACATATTACTTTCAACGTTATGTAATGCTTTGAGTGGCGGATTATTTACCACATTAACTATTAAATTTGGTACATTGGCAGTGGTGTTGCGAGGTGTTCAGATTTCCGCACTTTTGATCCACTTCATAATATTTAACGGTTCCAACCGTGACATGATGTTGGCCACATGATTGGTTTTGCCCTCCGGACGTTCTTGCTTTCCGTGTACTGTTTGCCTCAGTCATTGTTCAACCGACTCGTACGTCGCACGCTTCTATCAAGCATGTTACATATAAGCATACGCAGTATTTAGTTATTCAAACTTTCCTTGATAAAAGTCTAAATATTGACCGAAACGTCGGAAGATGATACTTCTTATATTTGCAAATTAGCTTTTACTCTTTAAATTGACCGAAACTGTGCGCCGAAATCATGTTTTAATTTTTTAAAAAAATTTACGGTCGAAATTCCAACTTCATTATTTAAGACAAACAATACCTATAACAAAATTAGTTCAAAATTGGGCCATTAAAATTATAATCAAGATATTATTATTACAACTATATACACATCATTTCACTCTCGTAATCATAACACAATTTCGGTACACGACATATCGCGCAAAACTGTCTGAACTTACACGTCCATTCACACATAACCAAAATAATTCGCGCCAATTCCTAAAAAAAAAAATCAGCGCCTCGTCAAACTTTTAATCGCCGACAATTAGAAATGACAGCGCTCGGTCGAAAAAGAAGAATAAAATATTGCGACGAGACAGAGTTGCAAAAAAAAAGGAGACGAAGAGGAGACAAAAAAAAAGGTGCGAGAGTGGGTGATGGAAGGAGAAGGAGCGAAGAGAAGGTACGCATAGAGAAGAGTGCGCGACGCGCTTATTCAGTTACGTCCGGTGCTCCGCGGTGTCGAGACGCGTCGCGTCGTTTCGGCAACAAGTTTTCGTCGGCGTGCGCCTCGCGATGCGCCCCCACGTGCGTCCTCGCCGTTTCGAGACTACCTTCGGCATCTCCGCGAAGGAGGCAGGACTCGCAACACCCGGTGAACTGTTATTCTTCGCTCACAAGGGGCAGCTGCCGAGCGAGCAACGCGGGATAATTGGCGAATTGAATAAATCGCTGTGCGAACGGCGCGTTCGGTATCTCTAAATGACAACATGTCAATATTACACCGTTGGCTGCCTTTCGCCAATTTCCCAAGTGATTGGATAATGGTATTTGAGCAGTGAAAAAGACCCACGTGCGTGTTTACACCGGCTGACCGCTGGCGAGCCTAAAATTGAATAATTGGATAATATCGACTGGGAAAGCTTCGAGATCTTTCAAGTCTTCCTCTCTTAAACTTACGCGCAACCCGGTTGCTTCGGTTCGAGCCATCCACGGACACTTTTTCTATCACATCGATGTGAATTAACCCTAGAAGAGGAAGGTGAATAAGTGGGCTAGGTCTGGGCTAGGTCTGGGTTAGTCACCCTGTAACTGGGTAATAACAAGTAGCGGTATTAATCCCATCTTCCTACATTTCCGGACTCTGCTAAAGTGATGAGGAAACGATGAGGATTAATTTCGTTGCGCTAATTTGGACGGCGAGGAACACTCTTTTGGAGCAATTAAACTGAACTGCGAAAAGGACTCTTGGTGTTATTTTGACTTGCCTGTTCTGAATTTTTATGACAGTCGGTTTAAAGCCAAACTGATCCTGCGTTTGTCTGGAAATATTGCCGCTATAAATTCGCTGAATTTAATAGGAAAAAAGTGCCGAGCCGTGCTCCTTTCGCTTTCGTCAAGAAAGAAGAATGTGAGAACGCATGAAGAGCGTTTCCTCGAATGTCAACACCAGCCCCCGAGCCCCGTATTGTTCGCGTTGCTGTTGCACGTTGCTGGACGCGCGTCTGATGCACTGCCGATGCGCTTCTGAGTACGCGAAGCTAAAAGGAACGTGACGACACGCCTCGCGAGAGCACGTGCATCAAGGGTAACAAGATCGTTCCGGTAATAAAGCGTGGAGCACGCTCGATCGATCGCCTGGGGATCGTGATCGAGCAGAATCGAGGATCCTAGCGCGGATCAACGTCTCTCGAATAATCTTAATTTGACATTTATCCGCCCCTGGCATTGCATATGAGGAGCGTTCGAAGAGACGATCGGAAGAGTCAACTACGTGGGATTAAATATTGGCTGGATGCCTAAGTGAAACGCGCAAAGGGTAGCACTGATAATTCGCTTTTAAAAAGACGGCAATTACATCTCCTTCGAGGGCAGTTGCATTTCCTTTAATCACCTCTCTAGCACGACCTAGTGACTAAATCGCTGCGAGTAACCCGTAAATCGCGGAGCAATCGTATCTGGCGATTTTCGACGCGCCGCGATGTGCAAATCAGCGCTGATGAGGAACGTTGGGTGTAATTGCGCCAGTGGTTCGACGATGCTGGGTGGCGATTGTACTCGAGGCTCGATTGGAAACGATAATTAGTGATATTACTGTGAAGCTCCGGTGTTGTGGGTGAATTGATGCGATTTGGATGACGTTAACGGCTGGTGGCGTGGACGTCATGGCGTGCATTAGGGCACCAAGATCCGTCTGTGGATCTAGCGACGACATCAAGGCTGATTCGACCCGCAATGTCCTGCAGGTATTGGCGTTTGTTCTAACGTAAACGTGCCGAGGTCTATTCACGTAAACCGCAGATTCGTAAACTACATGCGCGGCCCTTGTACTGACCCTTGAGCCACAGCTTCTGTAGGTACCACCCGCTCTAATCGTAAGAACGATAATTGCGAGCGATTTGTAGCCCTCTGATGACGGTGGGCGATGATTGCGTTGCGCTGTTTGCGCAATAAGTACTTTTGTTCCGTTTCTATGGCAGAGTGATGGATACCTTGACATAGACGCGCACGGAATAATTCAAACCGTTTTTAATCTTCCGTTTGCTGATGAACTTAAACCTTTGGCGATTGAAAGGTATCTATCATAGTATCGAAGGCAATTTATTGTTTCAGTTGAAGGTTAGAAAAGACAGGTACGGTTTGTTGAAGTAAGTTGTACTGCTTGCATGTATTGTGAGGGATGAAATATACGCAGAGCTTTAGAAATGTAGGCATTCGAAGTGGTTTAGAAGTTGCTTTAAGCAGTAAAGAACGCACGTGTCTTCTGTAAAACATAGAAGGAATGGATTTTCTACAATTTTAATCAGTAAAGTTAACAGTTAAGTTCGCTGCTACTTACAGTGGCGGATTTAACAGGGCGCCTGATGAGCAGTGGCCGCCTAGGGTCCTACATAGAAGGACCCGGCAGGGCCCCATGACCAAAAAAAAATAAGATTAGGTATAGGTATCCAAACACTACATTTTTTCCCTATAACTACGCTTGGCCCGTTTTTAGTAAACTGCCTCTTCATTTTCCTTCAAAAATGGGCCCCGTCAGGGCCCCATGACCAGAAAAAATATGATTAGGTATAGGTATCCAAAGACTACATTTTTTCCCTACTACTACGCTTGGCCCGTTTTTAGTGAACTGCCTCTTCATTTTCCTCCAAAAATGGGCCCCGGCAGGGCCCCATGACCAAAAAAAAATATGATTAGGTATAGGTATCCAAACACTACATTTTTCCACTACTACTACGCTTGGCCCGTTTTTAGTAAACTGCCTCTTCATTTTCCTCCAAAAATGGGCCCCTCAGAACATTTGCCACCTGGGCCTTTTTTCTTAAATCCGCCACTGGCTACTTAGTTCGATTTATCTTGCAGGGAAATGTTCTCAAGATTTTAATGAAACTTCGTGTGAATGTAGAGCATATCGGAGTATGCAAGGGGCAATTTTTTTCTTCGGAAATTCATTCCAAAGTGAACACACTTATTTTTAATATAACTTTGTAACGGTGCGAAGCAGAACGAAAATTAAAATATACGAATTATTCAGTTTCTTATACTCTGTCATATTACAAAAAGCAAAATAAAGTTTTATGCAAAAAAAACGTGATAACTTTAAGGGCTGATTTCACCCCCGCGTTTTTTTGTATATAATTTTATTTTTCTTTTTTAATGTGACAGAACATAACAAACTGAGCATATGAAAATTGTATTTAAAGTTTCGTTCTATCGTGCACCGTTACAAAGTTATATTGAAAAAACTAAAAACGCGACAACTACATACCTCGTTAGTTTTTTTAATATAACTTTGTAACGGTGCGAGATAGAACGAAACTTTAAATACAAGAGTTGTTCCGTTTTTTATTTTCGGTCACATTACAAAAAGAAAAAGAAAATTATATTAAAAAAAATACAGTAACTTTGAGGGCTGATTTCACCCCCGCGTTTTTTTATATATAACTTTATTTTTCTTTTTTAATGTGACAGAACATAAAAAACTGAGCGTATGAAACTTGTATTTAAAGTTTCGTTCTATCGTGCACCGTTACAAAGTTATATTGAAAAAAACTAAAAACGCGACAACTACATACCTCGTTAGTTTTTTTAATATAACTTTGTAACGGTGCGAGATAGAACGAAACTTTAAATATAAGAGTTGTTCCGTTTTTTATTTTCGGCCACATTACAAAAAGAAAAAGAAAATTATATTAAAAAAAATACACTAACTTTGAGGGCTGATTTCACCCTTTCAGAGTGATTTCTCGCAGAAAAAATTACTGCATGCGCTGTGCTCTACATTCCCTGAAAGTTTCATTAAAATCAGAATTTTGGGGTTGAAAATGTTCCCCTGTTAGAATCTTACCCACCTCTTAACTGCATTATAAATGATGCATCCAGTAAGACTGAAACAAAGTTAACTATAAATTGCAGTTTCTCAAGTGCACAGAACATTGTCGAAGACTAAACCACATTCTCCAAATTCAAATGTCGTTCCCTTTGCATTCGCCTGAAATTAATGCGCGTAAAGAATCGCTCATTTCGCAACCCCGCGACGCACGTGCGCGCGGCTTGTGTATCACCGGCTTGTTCCAAACACGTCCCCGGGGACTCGCAGGTATCCCTGGAGGTCGGCTGCGGTTTCCACGTATCGAACGACAGCCGGAGACCACGGTGAGAACCATAAGGCTCCACTGCCGGTGGCTTGCGTTATAATGAAAATTCGAATCTGCGCGGTGACCTGAAATTATGAAGGAAGTTCATCCCGCTTCTCTCTTTGCCGCGCTCAAAAATAGTACGGTGTCCCGACTGGCCCGTGGCTGACGCGTGTACGTTTCCCACGCGCGCGTCCGCACACGGCCCGTGCCGAGGCACTCGCGCGCCTTTTCGTCCGTGCACGTACGAGATGGAAATGAACGCATACGCGGTCAAACGGGCAGATGAATCGCCTATGTAAATATACGCGTACCTCGGCGGAATACGAATGCGCGCACACGCGGCCGCCTCCTCATAGGAGCAAATAGGAAAACGGCTACGCCAAGCCGGTGTGGGCGCGCGCGCGCGGGTTTCATTTACACGGGCCCCGAGAGTCGAACGCGTGTGCGTGAGCATACGTACGATTTCGGTACGCTCGGTGACTAATTCCTATCGAAGCCTATCCTCTCTCTCTCGACCTATCTCCTTGTCTGCTGCCCGTTCTATTCTTCCGATGCGCGTCTTCTTTCTCTTCGGCCGTCGACTCGCTGGAATCAACGCGGCTCTCTACCTTTCCGAGCGGCGCTGCTCGGGATACGGCGCGCGAAAAATATTGGCGCTCGCCCAAAACAATAAAGTTTGCCTGGACCCGGCCCGTGATGAGCTGACGGCTCCCCGCGGCTCGCTTTTCCTTACGCGAGGAAAAGAGCTCGGCTCTGTGGCGGCAGGGGATTCCTTCGGGCTGCTTTATACGCCAAGGAGCTTTTCGTTCTCCCTGCGGAGGGGCGAAGCGCGTCTTCCGGTCGCGCGAGATCACTGGGCTCTCTTGGGAGTGTACGTGTCGACCGAAGGAAGTCTTAATTGACTGCCTCGCGCTCATTCGACGTGTGCCCTTCGTTAAGGTAATAGCGAAATAATAGAGGATATAATTGGAGGAGTAAAAATATAACTTGGATCGGTACTGCAGTGACGAAGCAGTGGAAGACGAAGCGTTTCACCGGCGGGGGAAGTTCGGTTAGCCGTGCAGGCTTGCGGAGGACTTCGGGCAATTTTTTTCGGTTGTTACCATTTTCGGGTCTTCATGGCGATAACGTCCCTTAAGGGGAGGTTCTGGTCTAGAGCCAAAAAAAATAGGTGATATTTAGGAATTAATTAAAGGAAAACTACTATATATAATTTAATGGGACTTGTTGCGTTGTATTAAGGATGTCTTAGATTATAGAAATATATTTTTTGTTTTATAATTAATCATTGCAGACAGCCTTGGGGAGTCGTTAAAGTCAAGGCGTCAAAAAATTGATCCAAATCGGTGAGACCTCTATCTCCAAAAGTTATTATCCGATTCGACTGAAATCTTGTTTATTTTGAAGATTATTCTTTTGGCTAGGGGGTGGGGGACTAAAAAATTACAAAAATTACATTTTTTTTTAGAAAATAACGACACTTCAAGTTTGAAATCACTTTCCCTGTATTTTTCGTCCTTTCATCGTCTTTGAAAATTATAAATTTTCAACTTTTTGTAATTTTTTTAGCCCCCCCCCCTAGCCAAAAGAATAATCTTCAAAATAAAAAAAGTTTCAGTCGAATCGGATAATAACTTTTGGAGATACAGGTCCCACCGTTTTGAGAACACTGTTTCGAGAAAAACGCATTTGAAGTTTTACGTGAGCGCCGGAGTGGACGGTTGTTTTCAACAAATCCTTTTAAACACGTTTTCCTAAAAGGTTGAACATTCGAAAAATGAAATAAAAAAAATCGACATTTAGACCAGAACCTCCCCTTAAGGAGACTAGGCAGTCGAAAAATCAATTTCTTTTTATTGCATTTTCCGAATGTACTATCTTTTCTCAATAAAATACCGCTTGGTTTATATTAAAAATCTCAAAATTGTTGATTTGGCAACTAAAAAGGTCGAACGGTAACCTATAGCGTCGCCTTTGCCCAGAAACTTTAAACGCGTTTTTCTCGAATATTCTTTTCTCTTCATTTTCTCCTGATTGCGAGCGAATTGAGGGTCAGATCGACTTGGAAAAAATTACAGAATGTGTAGAACATGTGTCGTTTCGGCGCAAACCTCTGATATAGTCCGTAAAAATTGGAGACTTTCATAAGAAAAATTAAGAAGTCACCGAATTTTGGTAGCGCACCATCATTGCTTCTGTGCTAACGAGCCACGTTCTGGGCGACCGTCCGCCTTCAATGAAAATCGATTGGAGGCCTTGATTCTGGAGGATCGACGTCAAACAACCCGCGAATTACATAGTCGATAAGATGCCACAGAGGCACAGACAATACTCAATCGTCCGACAGCAATTTGAAAGGTTCAAAAATACTTTCTTAATAGTAAAAAACGCCACGAACTTATCGGATCACCTGATATCAAGAACAGGCATGTGTTGTTTGGGTAAAAAGCGAGAAATTATTTAAGGGTAGCATAGGGGTTTTAAGTAATTGCTGAAATAATGCCTCGTCAAAGATAATTTTTAAAATATTGAGCTACCATACGATATTCGATAATGCATTGAATATAAGGTAAATAAGTATATAAACATTTTATATTAGTCTGCAGTGAGGAGTACATTAATCTGTGATTCAAATGAAATTCATTTGTCTAACAAGATAAAACCTATTTTATTGATTCAAACTTATTGTTTGACCGCACTCCTGTTCTTCTTCATTTTTCTTACCTATTAGTAATGAAACTTCGCGTTTCTTAAATTTTAAAATTTGTGTAAGAAATCAGTAATTATTAAGCAGTAACATTTCAAGTAAATTAGCAGGCAGCTGATTAAAATTTCTTGGCCAGGATAGGTATTATTGAGCATAAGATAATTGTTTTGAATTATTAATAACGAAAGTAACCAAATATGGATTTATTATTTTCTATATAGGTATAATAACAGAACTAATTTAATTTCTCACTTGGTCAACTTAGTATTCAAATACAACGCAATTCTAATAAAGAACAGCTAGCTCCATTTATTAAGAAAAAAAGGTTATATTTACAAAGTTATTTTACACGATGAAAGAATATTCTTCTCCCAGATTTGATTACCGGGCACTCATTGCCAGTCCTGTTGGATCGTTACGCCGAAAGGATCAAGTTTGCGTGGAAACTGATATGAAATTTCTAGTTTCCTAATACTCTACAGCAAGAAAAAATAAAATTTTAGCTGGTTTCATTAAATCCTCCCAAGTTTACGGACGAGCTTCTTGAGAGTAATGCTGTAAACATGTACAGACAGAAAATTCCATTATCAAGTTATGATTTTAAAAATTGACATTCATTTAACCATTTCATAAACCATTTTCGTAGGCTGCATATATCGTTATGCGATGTATATATAGGTGTTAATATTGCAATTCCACGAAATTTAGTCGCTTCAATCCTCGTTAACTGTTATCAGTCGATTTGATCGCAGCGTCTCTCCCATACATGGTGCACCTGCTGCTCAAGGGGGTTGTCGCACATCGAGCACCAAGCACCGTTCAGCAAGTGGAACAATAAAAAATTTATGGCTTGTAGACACAGGTGGGGGGTATGTAGGCTTTGCGTGCAGCTCAGCTAATAGACGTAAGTGTGCCTACACGGTTGCAGTAGGCGAGGGATAACGTTTCAGCAGTGGGTGACGTGCCGACACGTGATGCACATGCGAATGAAGATGTGGACACTCTTTTTCTGAATGATAATGACGAAAGCGTATTGACGTCTTGCGAATAGACGACCAATTGCGGCGTCGAACACCTGCCACTGTAAAACTGTGTTGCAAATTGGACTGAGGATATGTATAACTGCGAGTAACTCTATAGTACACGCTATTTCTTTTGTAAAATACTCGGCTGTACTTCCGAAAGGGACCGGTGGCCGATCGAGATGAAACTTGGTGGGTATTACAAGGGGTGCGAAAGGACCCCAAATATAAAATTTTAGCTTCGGCAATTAATGCGTTCAAAAGATACAGGGGTAATTGTGCATAAAGTAGTACACCTTACCGATTTTTTTTTAATGATTTTACCACGCCCCCCTCCCCCCCAGAGAACTCTCTGGCAACAGCGCGGCAGAGACAGAGAGAACAGCAGATGTGGCAACTATGCGCCAAAAATTCGTCTGCATAGAGTACCTGCAGATGTCACCGCTGTAGAATTTCTTTTTATCGACCGCAGTAGTTTCAATAGGGTCCGTTTGTTTACTGGGGACGCTTCCATCGATTCGGACCGTAACAAAAATGAGACGGCCCCCTTAAGAATATTTCTGTTGACCTGTATAGACACAACGCATTCCAGTTTCCAAATTGTCCCGGGTGTTATAGTCGAATTAACGAAAGAAGGCACATTGGGACCGCGGCCAGAATTTGCGACGTTGCCGCTACTCCAGGCTCGCGATTGGTGCTTCCCCTACGCGGCTCCCTGCGCCTTGGCCAATGACTTTCGACTACTTAGCTGTGGGTCTAGAGTAATCGTTGTCCTTGTAGGGTGTGTATTGCTAACCTATTCCAGAGGGCGAACCCAACGTCCTTCCTGTAGAGATTTGACAGAGTGTCGAATTTTATTGGCTATTGCGGCACGCGTCATGCGAGGAATACAGGCTCATAGGATTGTTATTCTATTGAGCGTCATTCAACGGCAAATCGATCACTTTTTGCACTCGATGTCAGGGATTTTGTTCAAACTGAAATATTATATAGGAACGGATTTCAGTCATCACTTTGCTGGTTTTGAATTTGTTCAATTTTTGCCTATTTTCATGAAACCGAGCTATACTTGTGAATTTTTATCTCCGAAACTCTTTATCGTATTGAATTCGTTCTTTTTTTATTTTAATCTAGAAAGTGCGGGCTATTCTAATACTCTTTTTTATATTGAAAAATTAATTTTGTAATTTTTAAAATTATAACCAAAGTTTTATTTTGCAAATATCACGTACGAAATATTCTGCTTTCGAGAATGGAATTTTGAAAATTAACGTCAGCATGAGCTGTTATTAATCGATGAAGAATTTCATTAACTCTATATTTTGTAACCAAGTTCAAAACCTGTTAAACAATGACTCAAACCTTTCCATAATTTCACGCGATTCACAAAATACATATTGCATTCTGATCAAAGTCTCTAAAAATTGTGATCGATTTGGCGTGGAGTGACTTGTGGATGAAGGAATCTGTTTTGTCGAGCGAGTGAGAGAGGCACAGTTGCGCTTGAAGATAGACAGAGACGTCCGATCTGCTACACAACGTGGCAACGTCGCACGAAGTACGGAGCAGGCATTGGGTTAGGTGCCTTCTTTCGTTAATTCGACTATAGTATTGGTTGGGGCTAGATTAGTGCGGGGGGCGCGTAAAGCATGGTAGCGAACCGATGTGAGTTTGGCGATGCTAAAAATGAGACTGAGGCTACAAATTTCAAAATTAAAAATTTTGGGGACGGGAGGGTTACTGGAAAGGGGGTGGGGGCTGCACCAAAGTCCAAAAAAAAATCCCCAAGAAATTAACAATATTTTTTTATTAATATTTCGGAAACTAATAAATACCCGAAGCTACAATTTTAGATTTAGAGTCCACACCCCCTCCCCACCCCTTCCCCGAAACCTCATCTCGATCGGCCACCGGTCCCTTTCGGAATAATATCCAAATATTCTTGCAAGAGTAACGAAACGAGATTAGCAAAAACCGTAGTGTCTATGTTGAAATTTGGGATTCAGTTTTCTTACCAAAAAAGGTACTCTTGCGAGTAATTTTATGTAATATTATTGTAGGTGAAAATCTTACTGTCAGTACTGTATTAAATATCATTAAATTTTTGCTATAAATATTTTTACTCTGTTCCCTTGATATATGTCCGAGCTTGCTCGCTTCTTTTAAGCAAAATTTATCGTGTTTATATGAAAACGTAGTTACACTTACGAATCTCATAACGTTCAGCTCAGGTATTTCATATATTTTCGTCTTCGCTGTGGCTTATAAATTTTCATTGATAGGTGACACATATGCGCAGTAATTTGTTTCCCTATTGGTCAGTAGATCATAGCCTTCGACGTAGATAAATGAAACATAAATTTCTAGGGAGCACGCAAGGAAGAAATAATAATCAACGCCTCATGAAAATAACCGATCCATCAGCTACTATAGTTTGTTTCCTTATTGCGACTCGTCTAGTATGACTTATTATTAGTCCGTTTATTGCAGAGCGTTGCTTCTTGCTAGTATCTACAAATTAATCAGC
Organism: Andrena cerasifolii; assembly: GCF_050908995.1. Taxonomy (NCBI): domain Eukaryota; kingdom Metazoa; phylum Arthropoda; class Insecta; order Hymenoptera; family Andrenidae; genus Andrena; species Andrena cerasifolii. Next base: position 3,745,351 of record NC_135125.1, on the reverse strand, counting down.
CGTCATGCATTAATAATAAGCACGGAAATAGGCGGAACGAAATTTCGAATCAAATAACGTTTCGACTGATAAAGGGGTAAAAAGGGTGATGTTAATTTGATCTTTTAAAAGTTAATCTGTACCAATTAATTTTCGACATGCTATTAAAAAATTGCAATTTTATTGTTTCTATGCAGATCTACACGGATTGGGCGAATTATTATTTGGAAAGGGGTGGTTGCAAGAGAAGAGTCACGGATCTTCAGTCTGATCTGAGCGACGGTGTCCTTCTTGCTGACCTGGTCGAGGCAGTCAGTAAGTAAACTAACATAGTTACTTTACACTTCTATTTCTTGGAACGACAGATACCTGACGGAATATATGAACCGATAGCTGTGTTCAAAGTAGAAAAGAACTTAACCCAAGAATTGCACGATTTCGGTTTAATACGGTTCAAAGATAAGAATATATAGTTGTTTTCAAACAATTAGAAGGTTTTGCACTTTAATACGCATAAGGATAAGGTGAAAAATTTATTTTCTAAACGTACCTACGTGAATTATTTAATCGAGTGTTACGGAACTTATTCTCTTCTTTTTTATTCAAATGTTAATCTCGATTTCCAGGATTTTTTATTTTCCACGAAAGTGAAACACCTCAGGTTTAATGACGCAAAACTAATAGAAATATGCATACTTTTTACCATATTGTACATATTATACATTTTTGTCTTCTAAAATCCATAATACAAAAACTCTGCCATTTTAGAATTGGATAAAATATTTGTTCAAAAAAATTTCCTACATTGTTTCGCTTCCCCCATTAGCGGCGTAATATAAAGGAAACTCAAGCATTTTTCTGGAAGGCGAGCTTATAAAAAATAAGTTACAACTTGTTTGTGAATAAAATTAAAACAAAAAGACTAATTTAAGAATATCTATAATTGCAAAAAAAGGTTGAAATAACTACACTTAAGAGGCTGTTCCGGTCTAGAGCCCATAAAAAGAGCTGATCTTTAGGAATTAATTGAAGGAAAACTACTGCATATAATTTAATGGGACTTTTTGCATTTTATTAAAGATGTTTCAAACTATAGTAGTAATTTTTTTTATATAATTAATCATTGTAGACGGCACTGGGGAGGCGTTAAAGTCGAGGCGTAAAAAAATTCATCCAAATCGGTTGAACCTGTAGCACGTAAACCATTAGCCTGAAATAAAAAACAATGCCAGATTATTAAAGGGCATGAAACTCGCTCGTGGAATTAGCAGCACAAATTTCCAAAATGACATTTTTTAAGATAATAACGACACTTGAAGTTTGAAACCACTTTTTCCCTAGATTTTTTGTCCATTCAATGCCATTAAAAATTACAAATCATAAATTTTTAAAAATTTTACTTGGTTGTCCACGATCCAGAAGTATATTCTTCAAAATAAAAAAGTTTCAGTCGCATCGGATAATAAAATAACTTTCCGAGATATAGGTTCCACCGACTTTAAGAACACTGTTTCGAGAAAAGCGCGTTTAAAGTTTGCATTTGTTTGCAAAGTAGCATTTGCCGCTATTTTTAAAAACTTCAAAAAATCCTTTTAAACGCGTATTCTTAAAAGGTTGAACATTCAAAAATTGAAATTAAGAAAAGTCGATTTTTAGACCGGAATATCCCCTTAAAGTACACAGAAAAAAATTGGATGATAAAAACTGAATAAAATTATAAGAAAAGAACACAAAACAATGTATTATATTCTAATACATATGCTTTGATTGATTTCACTTTGCCCCCGAGTTCAGTGGAAGAGAAATATGTGTATTAGGGCGGAGCGGACAATTTAAACTTGAATTTTCAGTTGGCTTGGGTGCGGGATAGTTGTCTTTTGATTAACCAAACACAACTGTAAAAATTTTTTGGAAAAATATTCATTTTCTCCTAAAAATGACCATATATAATCATGTAATCATATAATCACTTTTAGGAGAAAAAGGAACCTGCAGATGTGAATATTTTGCCAAAATTGTTATACAGTTGTGTTTGGTTAATCAAAAGACAACTATCCCACACCCAGGCCAACTGAAAATTCAAATTTAAATTTTCAAAATGTAAAAAGTAAGATTCACATTGTGAATTTTTAAATTTTTAAGGGAAAAGGGAACCTGCAAACATGAATATTTTGCCAAAATTTTGATACAGTTGTGTTTGGTCAATCAAAAGGCAACTATCCCGCACCCAGGCCAACTGAAAATTCAAATTTAAATTTTCCCCTATATGTATAGTATCGCTCCGTCCTAATTTGCGTCTGAATTTCATGTAGAATTGATAGGCTACAATGATCGTTAATATGTTAAAATAAAGTAATTTAACATACTTTCATATAATCTGAATCATAAGCTAAATTTTGAAAGAATAACGCCTAAGGTGAATGTCCCAATTTCTGCTCATTTAGGAGATAACTCGTCATAAGGAAGGTGTAAAAAATTTGTTTGTGATGAAAATTTTCAGAGTACTTGATTAATTCTTTGATAATAAATCAACCAATTCAAAAACTATTTAAGAAAGATATTTCAAGATTGTTAACTATTAGTAATTTCTAATTAAATATAATGCATTAAATGTCCGTATTTCTGCTCATGAAAAATAGCGATGTTTAAATGTTTAAATAGTTTAGAATTATTTTGTTGCAACTATAGTACAAACGTAACGCATATAATAATAAGAAAAACACGAAATGATCAGAAATGGGGACATGAGCAGAAATTGGGACATTCACCTTACACAAATACGACATTACTTACCCAATTGAATGCCCAATGTCCTGCTTAAAGTTTTAAAATCTGGGACAAGAACTAAACACTTCACCTCGCCAACAAGTAGTCTTACAAATGATAATGGTGTCCTTTCTAACAAACTTTTTATCATACTAGAATACTATACATGGTAGCATGTACAAAAGAATATTTCCTTTTCCCTCACCATTTCCCATACTTTTGCAGAACTAATCAGCAGTGTGAATCGAGGAAATATTGCGTTTTCCTATTAACCCGGCGGGAGGCACACCCCATATTGTAACACAGGTTGTCGCTACCGGGTCAAAAATACCGAAAATCGAAACATAAAAAACCACGGTTTCAGAATATATATTTTTTAACTTTGTAATTTTTATATTAAAGTACAGTGTTTTAAGAATCAAAGAAAATTGATGAAACATCTTAAAATCTTTATTAAAGTTCTTTAAAAAATTGTAACAAAAACTCAAACAGTCTTCGTATTTTCGCAACTATCGCCTCTGTGGTAAATTTTACCCAGTAGCGTCTCCCGCCCAATTAATAGCTAAAATTTCTGCAGTTACTAGTTTTTAAGTGTATCTATATCGTTGTACCTACGTTAGAAATTACTGCAAAGTGAACTGTGGATGAATTTATTCACTTTCCCGCTCTGACAATTCTACACTTGACAGTTAATGAAGTAGGTGTCAATAATCCAGTGGGAAATAACAGTAACCAATAGTCGGATCGTTTATGGTATTGGACAGTTACCCATAACACCTAAATTGACGGTAAAGTCGTTAGTGCATGGGGTAGCGTGGTCACGCGTTGCACGCGCACGCCATATGCGATGAGCACCAATAAATTCACGATTTGCCCGTTAGCCAGTGAAAGGGCATCTTTGCATTAATTATCGCTCGTTTCTCGTTACAGCCAACCAGAAAGTGATTGACGTTAACCGAAAGCCGAAGAACGCCCAACAAATGGTGAGTTTTTACTCGAAAATTTATAGTCACTGATTAGAGTAGAGCAAGTTGTGTAATATTATCACAAAATCAGGCGTGCGAAAAAAAAAACGGCAAAGAGGGTAAAAATAAACAAGCAGATAAAGTTTATAGTATTGTTTTTGAAAAATTATCTATTAGGTTAATAATCGTGGAAGTAGATATGTAATGTCGAAGCAACATTGCCTAAAGAGAATATCGTAAGTATTTAGAAAACATTTGAGAACCCCAGTCTGTGGTGACGAGACTTGATCACCGTAGCTTGCAGCGGTTTACGAGTTGTCTTTTAAAAATAGAAGTTCTATAACTGCATTTGGGGTACGTAGATAAAATTTGAATGACTGTGGTACTTGTCCGTACAGCTGCACCATGCAGAACCATCATAGATAACTGATTACTGATTACTTTCCTTTGCTACTTTCAGTGGAACAAAAGTTGAATATAGTGTTCCATTGAAATTATTAATTTGCACAGGAACAAGTAGATTTTCTGAAATGTAGGTGTTTTATTAAATGATTATTAAGTAGTAAATGATTAGTTAGTATTACAGTTTAATTTAAATGTGGGTGTTTTATTAAAGCATTACAGTTTTATTAAAATATTACAGGTCAAATTTAGTAATTTGATTGATTTAGTTTAGTTTTTTGTATTTGAAGCTTTGGTTTAACTGAAATTTGAAAATCTGGAATCCGATTTCTGGAGGGTATTGGATTCCTAGACTTTCTAAAATTTAGTTTATTCTCTAAGTGGGGGTGGTCAAATTTAGTAATTTAATTGATTTAGTTTAGTTTTTTGTATTTGAAGCTTACTATATTACTATATTACAGTTTTATTAAAATATTACTATATTACAGTTTTATTAAAATATTACTATATTACAGTTTTATTAAAATATTACTATATTACAGTTTTATTAAAATATTACTATATTACAGTTTTATTAAAATATTACTATATTACAGTTTTATTAAAATATTACTATATTACAGTTTTATTAAAATATTACTATATTGTTTTAATAAAACATCTACATTTAAATTAAACTGCAATATTAACTAATCATTTACTATTTAATAATCATTTAATAAAACACCTACATTTCAGAAAATCTACTTGTTCGTGTGCAAATTAATAATTTCAATGGAGCACTGTAGGCAACTTTTGTTCCACTGAAAGTAGCAAAGGAAAGTAATCAGAGATTTTAATAAAACACCTACATTTAAATTAAACTGTAATATTAACTAATCGTTTACTATGCTTTATAAAAGGAAACCATTAAATTTCCATATCTTCACTTTATCTCTAATAATATTTGTCCCCTATTTGCTACAAAATATTGTTTGGGATATTATTATTTCGGTTAAAATTATGCAATTGTAATCACCTACCTAAATCAGAGAAGCAGTAAGTTGAAATACTATTTTACAGAATTTCTAATGGAAATTTATAGAAAACCTTCTCCACCATGGATTGTAATTTTAACTGCTATTATAAATTTTTTCAAGATTTCCACTATGGTGTCACAAAAAATATCTTTAATGTAAATTGTGAAATTACGTTTTAGCATCTACAAGAATAACAACCCCCTAATTTTTAGAGTTGCAGAAGACTAATTAAGCGCGAAGAAATTGATCAATTATTTCTTTTATGGTATACCCACTACTCAGATATAATTAGCTATTTTTTGCAACGACACAACTTGGAAATATTAGCACGTTATCCGCCACTGCGACGTTCGTGTATCACGCGAGAGTGCAAGACTTCAATATTGCTTCATATTTACCACCCATAAAACTGTGCTATTGAAAAATCTCCATCCTATTTATGAGATCCATTTCTAAAGGTTTACAAGAATCAACGGATAGTTCGGAAATTTCAAAACGATCACCAGCGACCGTAAATTCGATCCGAAGCACGTGGCAGGTAATAATGTTAAGCGGCATAAAACCTGAATGCTGTAAGTAGCTGTACACTTGGCCACTTCTGAATTTTCCTGGGGAGAATATGCAATGCGTACACGGCTGTAAGGTCGTTCCATTAGAATCGTAGGCGTGATCCTCTCAGACAGGCTGGACCCGTTGGTCCTTGTTGCAGCCCCGTTCTCGCTGCCTTTCGATCGTAATCTCGAAATCGTAACAGACGGACAGAAACAGTAGAAAGAGAGAATAGGTGGCACGAGCAAGTATTTCATGGATTCCAACTGCATCCCGGTGAAAACGAGCTGCGTCATATCCGGATGGATCAGCGAAGTCGAATTACACATTGCAGGATAACGCCCTTTCGTGTTCCCTATTTGCATAATCCCGGGTGAACGCGGTGAGGATCGGAGATAACCGAAGATATAGCATTTATAATGTAAAGTAGGGGCTGCATGCATCTTGAAAGGTTATTCCTAATCGGATTTTCACGAGTGGGTTAGAATTGTTTGGCTGAAGGTGTATGGAGGAACTATTTGTTTACCATATTGCAGTTTTTTATTTTGCTATTACATTTCGCTGCTCGGCATTGATAGTGGCGTGACTAAAAAAATGTAAATCTTATAGGAAAAGCAGTTTCAAATTTGCATCAACAAAATTAAACTTTCTTTCTGTTCTGTAAGATTCAATAGCCGCTTCTGATAGATTTTTGTGCGCTGAAAACGAATCCGCAAACCGTTTGTCGATATCACCCTCAGTTTTCGAGAAATTCGACTTTGAAAAAAATGCAAATTTTCAATTTTTAAATGCATGGTCTGTCAAATTATTCTATGAACCCTTGAGAACGCAATGGTATAAGTTATTATTGAATTATAGGCATTTAAATATGTTTAAGCAACGATCAAAGGGAAAACGACACCCGAAACGCACCCTTTTTTGCAGATATATTGCTATATATTTTAAAAACTAAGGGTCTAGGAGAAAATTTAACTACTCCACGCGATGCAGCAGAAAAATTTCTTTCAGAAAGCATCAACAGAAGTGGTAAATCACGTTTTGTTTTCAATACAGAAGCGAAATAGTTTGACAAAACGTGCGGCGCGGACAGTGGTAGTCACGTGCGTTACGCGATTCTGTAACGCTGAGCGGCAGTGGCTCGCGCGCGGCCGTTGACTACCACTGTCCGCGCCGCACGTTTTGCCAAACTATTTCGCTTCTGTATTGAAAACAAAACGTGACTTAACACTTCTGTTGATGCTTTCCGGTGGAAAAATGTCTGCTAAATCGCATGGAATAGTCAGATTTTCTCCTAGACTCTTAGTTTTGGAAATAAAATTAATGTTATCTGTAAAAGTGGGTGCATTTCGGGTGTTCTTTTCCCTTTGATCGTTGTTTAAACATATTTAAATGTTCATAATGCAGCAATAACTTATATCGCTGTATTCGGGAGGATTTATAGTAGAATAATTTTATGTAGCAAGCAACCGAATAACTATGAATGTTTCGACACAAAAGATGTTCAGAATTGAATTTCTCAAAAACTAAGGGTGATGGCGACAAACGATTTGTGGATTCGTTTTCAGCGAACAAAAATCTATAAAATACGACTATAGAATCTTACAGAACAAAATGGCTGTTGGACAGTGATATTGGTTATTTGATTCGTCTGCTTTGTGGTGGGAAACTAACAAAGTGAAATGTCCCGATTTACATGATAAAAATACTGTATCTATGGTGTGTATTTGTGTAAAGAAAATCAAAATTGATATTTTTTTGAGTTATTATACTCTCAATGCCAAGTAGCGATTTCATTTCAAATAAGTATACAGTAAGTGTATATGTACATGCAATTGTTTTCCAACCTACTTTACATATAAAAACATTACTTATACACTTTTCAGTATCACTTTCATTTTTTTAAATGAAACTGTATATTTTTGTTACACTGGTATTGTACTGTGTTCTAACAAGGGGAGGTTCCCAGGTGTCCGCCTCCGATTGCTTTGAATTTTGGATATGTTTTAGAGGGCCGAAAAATACGATATACGTGTCTTTTTATTTTGGCCTGTTTGCATGTTTTGGGGGTGAAACCACCCCTCAAATTTATTGATTTTCAGGTATTCGTCTGCGATTGCTTTGGTTTTTGGATAATTACGACGCAAATGAAATTTATATGAAGTTTTACTTAACACAATTTCGTAACCCTTATGAACTTTGGGGGTGGTTTCACCCCCTAAACATTCAAGCAGGCCAAAATAAAAAGACATGTATTTCTTATTTTTCGGTCCTCTATAACATTTTTTTATTGCGGTCCGTTTTCATATTTAGAGGGTGAAACCAACCCCCAGAATAATAAGATATTCAGGTGTTCATCTCCGATTGCTTTCGTTTTTAGATATGTTTCAGAGGACCGAAAAATAAGAAATACGTGTCTTTTTATTTTGGCCCGTTTGCATGTTTAGGGGGTGAAACCACCCCCAAAGTTCATAAGAATAGTTGGTGCCCGCCTCCGAGTGCTTTGAATTTTGGATATATTTTTGAGGACCAAAAAATAAGAAATACGTGTCTTTTTATTTTGGCCTATCTGCATGTTTAGGAGGTAAAACCACCCCTCAAAGTTCATAAGGGTTACGAAGTTGTGTTAAGTAAAACTTCATATAAATTTCATTTGCGTCATAATTATCCAAAAACCAAAGCAATCGCAGACGAACACCTGGCAACCTCTCCTTTTAAGTAACACGTAGGTATTTGGCTAGGTGTATGAAAAGTACTTGCGATTAATCAGTTATTAGGTAGTTTCATGAACAATGGCGATAAGTATAAAATTTAATTAACATTTTTCAGCTACATGCGTAACTAAAATTATCGTTGATCTTTTCTGATAATTTCGCATCGCAGTAATGATTTTCAGTACCTAATTCAGAACACGTAAATATATTTATAAATATAAACTACGATTTGCCGATGAACATAATTAATTTTACAATATAAGTTGGAAATGGTAACTACACTTGATAGTTACAGTCAACATTCCGAAAAATATCTGGTAAATGATTATTAGAAGGTACACTTCAATCATCTGGTTGTTAGGTTGCATGCGGCTTGGAGGACAATAGAACGAATGAAACAATTCCCATTTAAAATAATAAATCGATACCGGTCTGTATACAAGAAATAATCTCGCAAAAAAATTCAAGTTCAACGTTATAATCTCCCCACTAAATTAAATTATTATCACGAAAACAACCCCTTTGCATCTTCAGTAGCTTTTTCCAATATGATGTATGTGTATAGATACTGTTGCAAAAAATTGTTTCGTCTTCTAGTTAATTTCAGAATTGCTACACTTAATTTTTTTATTTTTTGAAAAATACCGTTCGTGTTTAGGACCAACATACTTATACAGTAGTCTAAATTTTTGTTAATTATTCATCTGAAATGGCCAATCTATATCGCACCAATATTCCATTCTCATAAATATAGTTAATACTTCAACGTCGGTTAATGTTTCAAGTGCTGTCGCTCTCTGTTGCGAGTCAGCTGCGATTAAGTACTATTTAACCCTTTTGCAGGTACTGAAAAGTCCACGCTGCTATTAAAAATTTCTCTTCGGAATATGACATTATATTTGATGCGTTACATAGACGACTGGAGAACAAAGATTTGTCTTGCTTAATAGCTTTTCTGAACAGTATTAAAAGTTATCGTCATGAATAGAGCCTTTCGAAGACGTCGGGCATGAAGTACTTATATTTAACTCCTCAGCAACCCACTGAACTTATCGAAAAGTTCCTTGAAATACACTAGAACAAAGCACTTTTAAGTAGCCCGCCTGAAACTTTTCCAATATTCACGATGACGCCCCGTCTAGCTAAATATGTACTCACAAGTAACCTAGTTCGCTTGATTTCATAATTTAATCATATGCATACAATTTCCCCAAAGAAATAAATTTTTGGATTTAAAGAAAACGGATGAATAGCACAGAGGAAAAGTGTTCTATTATACTTAACACATAAAACATACTATGATAGTATGCCTGCTGCGCAATAAAAAAGAATCATCCAAGAATCATATAAATCTTTAAAGAGGAAAAATTTATTCCGTAAACGATTTAAATTATATACTTCAAATTTTGATATAAGTACTCGTACAAATTTAGCAGTCTGAATTACGATGGCGGACGGTTTATTAGCTTCCTTCAAGATAAAAGCAATTATATTACTGACGTTAATTATATTAAGACGTTCGAATATTACGAACACACTCTCAAATGAAGAGCACAGTGGAAAAACGTGATAAGTAAAATTTTTATTGATTTTCTAATTTGGATGCCATCTGGTAGCTAAAAGAGAGTAAGTGCATACTTTAATACGATATAGTTGAAAACGGGAACAATATTTCAAGTCCAAAGATACATATACTAGCCTTTCGAAAATAGGCTCTCAGGGAAATAATGATTTGAACAAAAAATGCCATTATGTACCACTGTGCGGCGCACAGTGGGACAAACTGCCCTTTTTAGTGTTAAAATCGTAGAACTTTTGATAGAAATAAGATAGAGGGATACATCTTTTTCGAGGTTAAAGCTAAGAGGTTGCAGAATAAGGGAAAAATATTGAACAAGTGTGACAAACAAGTCTTGACCTTGAAAATCTATGTCAATTTTGACACTTTCGAAGGAAATCGCAGTTTTTCCGTTATAATGTGTGGTCCAAGTTTTTCCTTGGCATGTTATAAATCATATCCTATAAATTTGGATGCGCTGAATTCAAATCTAGCCGCAGAATTCGTCTTGCCAGATAAGCTGATCTTTGATTCGGGCCAGATTTACTGGCAGCGGGCGACAGGGGTTTAAAATGCGATTCCAGTTAAACAAAATTATTTTTGTCATTATTTTTTCCTGTTCGTATATATACTTTAAAAGTATTTACTCATTTATTATTTTTCATGTTATTTGTTTCTACTGATTTATGATTATTTTTTGCTTGTTTTTGTGTGTAAGTAAGAATACAGGTGTTCTCAGTAAAAGTTAATATTTTCAGATTATAATCAATAAGTTTACTGTAGATTTATATGTAAACAGACAAGTATTTCAGCAAAAATCAGAAATACATATAATACATATAAAATAAAAATAGTGCGAAGCATCAGGAAGTGTTGTAATATTTATTTTTTCTGGTACTTTGATAAACACATTAATAGAATTTAAGGACAACTATTGCTGGTTTTTCCAGGTTATTGAGAAATTCATTTTTGTCTTAAGAACACAGCCGAATTTCAAGAAGAGATTTAACTATTTCTTTTGTTTTACCTACCCTCGAGAAATATCGAAAAGTAATCGGATCAACATTAACATCGAATGTGATTGCTCTATTGGCAAATCCTTCGCTGCCGAATGTAGAAGACAGCGATTAAAATTAAGAATATATTGCATAAGTTTGTACATATTTACACTATAGTTTCGTAATAATATTTCCTATCAAGTACCTACAATACCTACAGACACAATCAGGTAAAATTAACTTTTATTGGGAACACCTGTATTTCTATTTACACACAAAAGCAAGCGAAAAATAATTATAAATAAGTCAAAATAACATTAAAAATAATAAACGAGTAAATACTTTTAAAGTACACGTACGTACAGGAAAAAATAATGGCAAGAATAATTTTGCTTAGCTATAATCGCATTTTAAACACGGAAAACCGAAGCCAAGCCGCGCGGGCCCGAGGTCATCATTCCCACGGGGCGGCGCGTGACTCGCCCAGCCACGCGCCGTGGGATCGCACCTTTAGAGGCTCCACGGAAGTTTTGCCAGTAGCTGCGCCTACCCTCAGCTACAAGAAACGAGCGCGATCCGTCGTAGACGCTAGCTTTCCAATTTCGCGGTGTTGAGGGTAGACGAAGGAAAGGAGAAGGGCTCCGGTCTATAATTAAAGCAACGCGGTTGCGTCTGGCTTCGTGTTGCTCCGCTGTACGTGTTCGCCGCACACGAAATCGTGCCCAAATGCGCGCGGGCACCCGCGTGCAGAGTAAAGCGCGAAACCCGAATCACGTGTTTTCCTTCAAGGCTCGTATGCGCGGCCCGCGATTTACACGTTGGTTTACAATTCGTACGCACTCCAGTGACACGTTTAACTCGTAAACTAGAGGAAACGCGCTCCCCGACCTTCTTTCACATCAAACAGGAAACCATCGATTGCTTCCCAGCAGTCAACTACCTACGAACGATTTATCGTGTGTATTCCGTGTGACACGGCGCGGAATCGTTCTGTCAGGTTCGAATTCACATCTTTAAAAGCTGACGGAAGGGTTACACACTGTAGGGCGGAGCGATACTATGTAGGCGAAAATTTAAATTTGAATTTTCAGTTGGCCTGGGTGCGGGATAGTTGTCTCTTGATTAACCAAACATAAATGTAAAAATTTTTTGGAAAAATATTCATGTCTGCAGGTTCATTTTTCTCCTAAAAATGATTATGTAATAATACTATATAGGCAAAAATTTAAATTTGAATTTTCAGTTGGCCTGGGTGCGGGATAGTTGTTTTGATTAACCAAACACAACTGTAAAAAAAATTTGGAAAAATATTCATGTCTGCAGGTTCATTTTTCTCCTAAAAATGATTATATAATAATACTATATAGGCGACAATTTAAATTTGAATTTTCAGTTGGCCTGGGTGCGGGATAGTTGTCTTTTGATTAATCAAACACAACTGTAAAAAAAAAATTGGAAAAATATTCATGTCTGCAGGTTCCTCTTTCTCCTAAAAATGATTATATGTTTATATGATTTTATAATCATTTTTAGGAGAAAAAGGAACCTGCAGATGTGAATATTTTTACAATTTTTTTTTACAGTTGTGTTTGGTTAATCAAAAGACAACGATCCCACATCCAGGCCAACTGAAAATTCAATTTTAAATTTTCAAAATGTAAAAGGTAAGATTCACATTGTGAATTTTTACATTTTTAAGGGAAAAAGGAACCTGCAAACATGAATATTTTTCCAAAATTTTTGTGCAGTTGTGTTTGGTTAATCAAAAGACAACTATCCCGCACCCAGACCAACTGAAAATTCAAATTTAAATTTTCAAAATATAAAAAGAAAGATTCACATTGTAAATTTTTACATTTTTAAGGGAAAAAGGAACCTGCAAACATGAATATTTTTCCAAAATTTTTGTACAGTTGTGTTTGGTTAATCAAAAGACAACTATCCCACACCCAGGCCAACTGAAAATCAAATTTAAATTTTCCGCATCGCCCTATTACACAGGGTCTTATACGGATTTAAGATGGGTGATGTGTCATAGGGCACTTGCAAACATTCAACTGTCCGGTTTGCTTTGCTTTTTACGATCAAATTAATTGAAATTCAATTTATAATTAGTCCGTAACGACCTGTTTTATTACGTGTAATTTGCATTACGAGAATCTTATTTGAAGGGACTTGACATAGGGTATTATTTAAAACCAATAGCTGGGTTGCTTCTTTTTATGTGATAGATCATTACTGCTCGTTGAATCTCGAGATTTAAGAGTGTAGTATGAAATCAACGTCAGTTTTTGGAATTGTGGTAACGTTTTTATTTTAGTGTACATGCTAATTGATTTTGAATTCCTATACTTTCTGCTATTCATTTTGTTTTATGACAAGCTCATACTTTTCAACAGGGCAGAATGCCTTTGACTAATAGACAAAGGAACGCTTACAAGGAAAGATCCCGAAACGGGAAATTCAAAAAATTCTGAAACTTTGTGAATATGTAGGGGATTTCTTCCTGATTACAAGGCAATTTTTGTTTGCTGCCCAAATTCACTCTAAGGGGGTGAAATTGACCCCTTAAATTCCGGCTATTTTCCGATTTCGTGTTGTAGCTCGTGAACTGCAAAATATTTTTTTACCAAACGATACGTCTAATTAAAAGAAATAACTTTTGTCCTGAAACTTTTTTTACTATCTCTTACAGATTGCAAGTTACAAAATAAAATCGGAAAATAGTCGAATTTTCAGGGGTTAATTTCACCCCCTTAGAGTGAATTTGGGCAGCAAGAAAAAATTGCGTTGTTATCAGGAGGAAATTCCCTACATATTCACAAAGTTTCAGAATTTTTTAAATTTCCGAATTCGGGATGCTCCCTTGTTAGAAGAATTCCGCCAAGTGACTAAAAATAAAAGTGTGGTGCGTAAATGTTGAACATTCAAAGTTATGCAAAAACTAATTGCTGACCCGCATGATTTTGTCTGGACTTTTAATCAGGTTAGATCTCAGGACAAACTTTCATTTGAGGAATTAGACTGCTATTTAACTGAAAAACACTCGTGCAACAAGGACGCTCTAGCAGAATGCGAAAACTAATGTATCAAAAATCAAAATACGTAGAGCATTATAAATATTTATATAAAAAGGACATTTCAATATTTACCCCTCACGCCTTTAGTTTTAGTCATATGATGGAATTCTTTTAAGGTAGCCATTTATTAGTATTTCCCTTTTAGTAGGTACATTTTAATAAAAGTCTTATTCCAACCAACTCGCAAGTCACACGTTGTGCCAGAGCACGGTGACTTATTTCCAATAGCATACGCAGTATTTTATATATGTTTTTAACTTTCCTTGAAGATGATCTAAACCAAGATCGAAACGTCGGAAGCTAATATATATAATTAATTAATTGCAAAACAGCTTTGATGTATTATTTTAATTTATTAAAATAATAATTGCAAAATAGCTTTGATGTCTTATTTTAATTTATTAAAATAATAATTGCAAAATAGCTTTGATGTATTATTTTAATTTATTAAAATATTATAGTATTATTTTAATTTATTAAAATATTATAGTATTATTTTAATTTATTAAAATAATAATTGTTTCAATCTAACCGATCCAGTGCGCCGATACCATTGTAATTTTAACAAAAGCTTGTTTTTAAAAACATTTTTTCCCTATAATTTCATACGAACTCGGAAAATTATAATTTTCAGTTTTTTTGCAACGTTGTTCGAGTCACGTGTGCTGCTTTCAAAAGAGTCATGGTCCGAACCGGAACTGGTCACCGGTGTCGCATCTCTGACCGTCCGAGCCGGTCCATCGCGATCTATTTCTATTTCACGGAGAGTCCACTCCCGTGAGAGTGAGTCATTCGGTGTATACGTTATTAGTCAACCGACCGGCTTCTAACGAGTCCACCGTAATCAATTATAAATAAAAGCAAAGCTGCGTAAGCGAACGTACACGGTACGCGGCAACCTACTGCGGGGAACTTCTGGGAGGGAAGCTAGGCTTTGCTTTCATTATCATAATGCGCAATCCTTAATTAAAATAATCGTCCCATTCATTCTTCTCCTAATCTTGAGAAATAATCTAAATGCGTTTACCAGAACGTTTCTATTGGAAACTTGATTCACCCCCACAGCTTTCATACTGTTTAATTTAACTCTTTTACTTGCTCTTTTTATTGCTTGGTAAAAGAAAAATGTGCTTCTGGAAAAAGTGCTGTTTCAGGAAATAATATCTGGAAAATATTTTGTTGAAGTTTGCAAACTTACGACTCTGTCAAATATTGGAGAACACTTTTAGCGTTTTCGAGAAAAACAGGCTTAAATGTGCAATTGTACATAAGCTTCAGGGGCATACAATGAACATAAATATTATTTTTGACAAATTTATTAAGTGGATATAAATGTGATTTTTGTACAGCATGCGAAAACAATTAAGAGCTATTTGTTGCATATCAAAAATCAAATTTCACAAAAAAATGGACGTGCAATATTTGTGCACTAAACATGGGAAGAAGGGAGACTTTAAAGCATGTTCTATTTGTATTTTCCCAATATCAACAAGGGCATGCACAAAAAGTCAGGGAAAAAGAGTTCCCTGAAATATTAAATATTGGGAATGTCGAGGAAGCAAAGAATATGTTTTATTTTGTACAGTCAGTCATAAAAATAAGAAAAATTGCGCTAATTGAAATGTAATGAGAGTGTAAATAGGTTTAGGTTTAGGTTTGTTTTTTTTCCTACTGGTTAAAAGAGTATAAATAATATATAAAGTATGGGTATTAGGTTTAAGTACATTGTGAAACAGATAAAAGTAAGGATGTAGATGTGAGAACCAAACAACCTCCTTTGTAATAGGCTGTGAGCCTGTGGTACAAATAAACTTAATTGTGCACTAAGTCTTCGATATATACTGTTTGAAAAATCAAGTAAATAGATGGCATAAGTAAAGTTAAAATTTCAAGTCAACGCTGCGGGCTAAGTTAAGGGTGCTAGTCAGTCGAAAAATCGATTTTTTTATTGCATTTTCCTAAAGTACTATCTTTTCTGAATAAAATGCCGCTTGGTTTATAATAAAATTCGCAAAACTGTAAATTTGGCAGCTAAAAACGTCGAGCAGAAACTTTAAACGCGTTTTTCTCGAATATTTTCTTCTCTTCATTTTTTTCCTGATTGCAAACGAATTGAGGTTCAGATCGACTTGGAAAAAATTCCACGTGTAAAATGATGTGTAAAACATGTGCCATTTCGGGGCAAACCTCTTATAGAGTTCGTAAAAATTCGAGATTTTCATAAAAAAATTAAGAAGTCACCGGATTTTGGTAGCGCTCCATCATTTTATTCAGAAAAGATAGTACTTTCAAAAAATGCAATAAAAAAGTGGATTTTTCGACTGCCTAGTCCTCTTAAGTGTCTTCGATAAGCTAATTTCCTGTGGTGGGGGTAGAAAATCGATTGTACGCCTGTTTGTTCATCAAAGTACAATATCATCACTGGGACCGTGAAAGACTATGAGCAAGCGCAAATACTTGATCACCGATGAGACCTTGCGTTAACGAAAATGCTCTCTGCAGGTGTCCCGGATAGAGGTAGAATATTTACACAGCAGGTTGAAAGAGGGAACCGAAAGAAAGGCATGAGACCTGGGTGTGGTTTTCCGGGAAGATACCGTCGTGAAAATTACTCCTCCTATCTTCAACCTTGAAGAAAGAAAATTTGTATGAAAAGCGTAATCAACACAGCATCTGAATAAAATTGTATACTAAATACAACTATTTAAACAAAATTTAAATTTTCAGTAGTGCACCAAATTGGCATTGTTCCGTTCACTGTATTCACTTTCTTGGCGAATAATTAAACCTACATGCTTATCGAATTTCAAAAAATTTTTAGGCACCTGTACAGGATGAGTTTACTGAAAGAAAGAAATTTATTATTTAACTAACTATTCGTTGATAATCTGGGTGTGAGCCACCCATAAGCTGATTTTGACGCTCTGTACCTTCTATATGCAAGATAAATAGTTTTTTTCCAAAGCCGACGTACAAACTATTTTTTCTCTCAAAGTATTATATCTCAACAACAACTCTGTAGATTTTTAGCTTCTATTATTGAAATTTGTAAAATTTACAATTTTTTAAAGATTTTCTTCGTTTTTTTCGACATATGATAATCTGGATTTTTTTTACAAAAACTGCGATAAAATTTAAATAAAAAAAGTAGTGAAATACATTCTAGAGACCTTGAAATTGATCCAGGATTTTTTCCATAATAATTGGATTCTTTAGATGAGAATTGCAGATGTTCAAAAATTTCTCTGGGTGTGAGCCACCCAGGTATGTCAAAATTGATCGAAAAAGGAGGTGTGTCAACGAAGGTTTAATGAAATTTCTGTAACACTATAATGAGTACAATGGATGACTATGAAGAAGTAAAAAAAGATGCTGTCATAAGCAAAAGTACATAAATAAATACGCAAAAAAATAGTAGGCAAAAAAATGATGAATATCCAAGAAAAGGAAATAGAAAGAAGGAGAGGAAGAGAGTTTGATGAGGAACTAGCGCAAAGAGACAGGGCAGAGCAGGTGCAATGGCAATACGACAGAATACTAGGAGGCAGATGCAACGCACATTACACAGAAACTAGGGATAACGAGAGAGCAAATTACCTGGACCGAAATTAGAGAGGCAGAGATCAAAGTATGATCGCAGGGTTCAGATGTGGGAAGGAAGAGCGTCTGTGACAACCTGAGCTTCTGTGACAACTAACTTATAGTGCCTCTACGAGCTATAGTGACTTAGGTGTGAGGTCACTCAGCGGGGTCTTAACCCATACCCTGCTGGGTACGGGCCGCTAAACGTGCCCCCACTACTGCCTCTTGCAGGACTGTGTTTAGGGAAGACCAGGTCAAAACCTGGGCCCTAAAGGGTAAAATAAGTTATTAATATAAAATAATTTATATTGCTACTGTTGTAATGCAGTAGGTACATATACCTTACTGAAATGGATTTGTATTTAATATGTGCTGACAATGAGACAATTTTTAATAGCCAGTAGCAAAGCTTAATTGGTGTATTTTAATAATGATAAACGGGTATCTTCAATTTCTGTTTTATTTTATTAAAATCGAAGTTGTAACACTTAATCTATAGGGCCCAGGTTTTGACCTGGTCTTCCCTAAACACAGTCCTGCAAGAGGTAGTAGTGGGGGCACGTTTAGCGGCCCGTACCCAGCAGGGTATCGATTAAGACCCCGCTAGGTACCTCACACCTAAGTCACTATATCTCGTAGAGGCACTATACCTTCATTTTCGTGTTCAAAATATTCGGTTGGCAACTAACAAGGAAACATATCGAACCCGAAAATTCTGATTGCAATGAAACTCCGTACGATTGTAGAGCATGTCGGAGTATGTAAGAAACGATTTTTTTTCTGCGGAAAAACACTCTGAGGGGGTGAAATCAGCCCCCAAATTTTCAGCGATTTTTCGTCTTTCGAGTATAACTTTGTAACGGTGCGAGGTAGAAGAAAACCGTAAATGGACAAAATGTTCAGTGTTTGATGCCGTATAACGCGCTGCAAAAGAAATGTTTGTACGTCCAACAACTCGATTGTCAAGTGGCAGATGGTAGTAATATGAACAAAGGCGGAAAATTTTTGTAAACAAATAAACAAATGAACCAAAATTTTTTTCTTTTACATTTTAGTAAACCATTGCGAATTATAACTTTTACACGGAAAAAGATCGTCCCTAACCCTCACGGTTAGAAATTATATGTAAAATAACGAAAATTTTAATTTATTTATAAATTGTTGGACGTACAAACATTTCTTTTGCAGCGCGTTATACGGCATCAAAAACTCAACATTTTGTCCATTTACGGTTTTCTTCTACCTCGCACCGTTACAAAGTTATACTCAAAAAACGAAAAATCGCTGAAAATTTGGGGGCTGATTTCACCCCCTCGGAGTGTTTTTCCGCAGAAAAAAAAATCGTTTCTTACATACTCCGACATGCTCTACAATCGTACGGAGTTTCGTTACAATCAGAATTTTCGGGTTCGATATGTTTCCTTGTAAGTGATTGCGAATTTTAAGTAAGAAAGAAAATTCAAAAAATTTATTTGAAAATATAACTTCATTAAATTAGGTATTGTCCGTTTTTGTCGATGACCTTTTACCATATTTCAGGCAGTCTCATAATTGCATGTTCATAAAACTTCTGATTTTTGCCAGCAAAAAGCTGAATTAAATAAGATTTTACATCATCAGCGTCATTAAAATTTTTACCATTTAAGGCGTTCTGCATGGAACGAAATAAATGTAAATCTGAAGGCGCAAGGTCAGGGCGATATGGTGAATGTGACAACACATCCCAACCTAGCTGCAATAATTTTTTACGAGTGACCAAAGATGTGTGAGGCGTTGCGTTATCATGTTGGAAAACAACACCCTCGCGATTTGCCAATTTTGGCCGCTTTTCTCGAACTGCATCGCTCAGTTTGGTGAGTTGTTGAACGTAGACGTTTGAATTAACCGTTTGGTTCCTTGGTAAAAGTTCGAAGCGCAGAATTCCTTTATAATCCCACCAAACTGACAGCATAATCTTTGTTTGGTGAATCTCAGCTTTTGCTGTTGTCTGGGCTGGTTCATCCTGCTTCACCCACGATCTTTTTCGATTAACGTTGCTATAAACTGTCCTCTTTTCGTCCACTTTCGGTCCGTTACATACTTACTTCCCAGACGCATTTTGTTTCTTCCATATTTTGTATTATATAATAAACAAAATTCTTAATTATTTTTGGTGCTTTTACTTTAAAACCAATTTAACATTACCACGCTGTTGTGAGGTTGCCGGGGCTGAGATTCTCCCTGAGAATCTCATCGGTTGCCGTGGGCTGGTCTCTGAAGGGTCGTCCTCCGGGCTCCGATAGTACGGGTGTAGGTGCCGGGAACGGGGATTCGGTATGAACCGAAGGTAGTGGATCTTTAGCCGGTTTAAGAGTTGGAACTCACCGTAGAGTGAACAAAGATTTATTGAGCTTGAACTGACAATGGCGCGGCGATCATCACGGTAGTGATCGCTAATCGATTCGCAAAAGTTGAGTGCGCCAGCCCCGTTTGGGCGGTGGTTATATATGGTCATTTTGGGTCACGGTGGGGCCTAATGGTCGCTGTCCGATGACCCGTGGCTGTGCCACGTTCGTTATCCGCGCACCGTTCGCGGATTCCTTAGCATTGGGACACGTCTTGCGGGCTCGATGCTAAACGGTGGTTGTTTCACAACAACGCGTTTCATATATATACCGTTGCATATTATACATAAAAAATATTGGTGTTTCTCGTTAATTTCGTATTTTTGCGTTTGCTTCCAAACTTATTGCCAGGGGTTGTAGATTAGGTCCTTTGAACACGTTGACAAAACAACAGAATGTGCTAACACCATCTATCGACAAAATCCGCAATCACTTAGTTGCCAACCCAATATATTTTCATGAATGTCTTACTTTTTATTTATAGTAGTTAATGACAGCGATATCATCACTCATGGCATTATGTTGATTACAAGTTTCTTCACTTTTGATCAACCAAAACACTTCGCAGTCATGTAGTCTAGAGTCTAGACTCTAGATTGTATAGCGAGGTTTAATATTTTTTTTTCTACGCCGCGGTTTGTGCAGTCAATTACATCCTTCGTTACCTTGATTACTGTCTGTGGTTAATTGCCACGCTTAACTGAATATTGCATATATGATGAATTTGCGGTAAATAGCTGGGTAATCGTTGCGAGGGAACGTGGGAATAAGAAGAAGTGGGCGACGCACTCACAAAGCGTGCAACTTTTGAACGATCCTCCACGTCTAATTTCTCGGTTACAATTCTATCTGTCGTTCCTTCGTTAATTAGTGTCCAGCGGGAGGAGGTCCCCCCTGGCAGACGATGTTCAACTCGCAGCTTTTATTGGCTGTCGCAGCGGTCGTTCACAAACCTCCGCGTCTCCCGCAGAAATTGAAATTCGTCATAATTTTCAGCGGACTCAAGACTTCGTTCCCCTGTAGAGTTTAAATACAGTCTGTCCTTTTAATGTATTTTTTGGGTAATTTTATCGACGCAAATAAAGGTGAGAAGTGACAATTTTAGCAAGAGCACTTCGTCTTGGTTAAACATTCGGCGATAAGATACACGCGAAAGGTCGGAACATTTTGTAAAATGTGAAATAATCTACCGAAACTAGGGACATGTCCAGGTGCATCAAACGTTCAGGTTTTCTCGAAATATATAGGTATGTATCACGCAATTTTTTCTTGCTGCCCAAATTCACTCTAAGGGGGTGAAATTAACCCCTGAAAATTCGGCTATTTTCCGATTTTATTTTGTAACTCGCAATCTGTAAGAGATAGAAAAAAAGTTTCAAGACAGAAATTACTCCTTCTAATTGGGACTACCATTTGGCAACTTACAGTTCTCGCAGTTCGCGAGTTACAACGCAAAATCGGAAAATAGCCGAATTGTCAGGGTTCAATTATTTTACCCCCTTAGAGTGAATTTGGGCAGCAAAAAGAAATTGCATAATGCATATCTATATATCCTCTAAATATTCCCAAAGTTTAATAATTTTTTAAGTTTCTGGTTGGGGATCTTCCAAATGGTAATATTTTCTTTTAATGTAGTTAAAAATAAAACATGATTTTTTTTATATCATTGTGCTCATACTTGCGGTATCTATCAATACCAATCGGCAATAAACTTTTCACCCGATTAAATAAAATTTGATTTAGTCACACATGAAGGTATAAAAACAAAGCAGCAATTTAGATTCTGATTTTATAACAAAAAAAAATATTATTTTTGTGACAATAGTCGCCTTCGTCTGGATTAGCCAGGCATAATGAGCTGAGGCACATTTCGTGACCAAAGAGTTTACCGTTCGAAAGTTTTTAGGCAACAACCAAATACACAAACTAGGGATTGCAAAATTACCGAGTTTTTCAATTACCGGTAATTCGATAAAATTTTTAATCAAAACCAGTTTACCGATAATTTACCGGTACTTTTTAAGGTATTGAAAATATAAGAGTAAACATTACAAAAAAAACTTTTTTTTAACTCTAATCGAGCATTATAAAAAATATATGGAAATAAAACTATTCTGAACATAAAATATAAAATAATATAAGACAAAATAGATATATTTGTATAACTATTGACAATATTTATTAATATGGATCGTCACCACGAAAACAATGAAAAGAATCTTCACTTACATACATAATTAAATATTTTTTATTTAACAATTCTTTTAATCAAATAAGCACACAAAAACATACCTAATTCGTCTAAACTTTGGTCTCCTGATCGCTACCTAATTTTTGTACAAAATAATCCAGCCACGGATAAAGCGCTCTCAGATTATACACTTGTTGGCCGGGTAGGCATTAAGAAATCATATGCCATTCACAGTATATATTTTCTCCTTACTTTTTCTACTTGAAAATACGTCAATTTTTTCATGACTGATTCAGTTTCTTAGTTTTCTTTTGGATCAGAGTTGGTTCTTCATGAGATACTTCAGTTTTCGTCATTATTAGTAATTGGAGTGTTTTTTTACTGATAACGTAGTAGATGTCGATGGAATTAATGAACGCATATATGCGCTATATTGCTATATATAATTTATCGAATTACCGGTAAAAATTTGGCAAATTACCGGTACAAATTTTAGGGTTTACCGGTATTGCAATCCCTAACACAAACATATCAACTATCTGCTTTATATATTAAAATAAACGAACAGCTACTAAGGAATTACGCAACACGATGTTATAACGGCACCCCGCAGAAAGCACAAAAACTTTCCGTTCGACCGAATAGATATTTAATTTCTGGTGGCGCAAAAACTGGAGTCTCGTAAATGAAATAATCAGGAGTGGATCCGAGGTAGTTCCTCGCGGCAGCTCATATAAAATGCACGTAGGGTGGGCAACGCGTTGACCGTTCTCGGCTCGTGAATTTCCATCCAATTTACTTGGTCATTGTGTGTCCAGAAAGTTACTCCTTGCAGGATTGTCCGCCAGGGGGCGATACTTTTTTCCCCTACGCTTCTTTTTGCCCCTGAATGTGCGGCATCGAATTAAAGAATCTTTCGGAAACGTGTACCCGCCCACCAATGCGATTGCCTATCGACCAGAAAGGAAACCTCATTACCTTCCAAATCGTTCGTGCATTGTGCTTGAACTCTGACGAGTGAACGGATGCCTCTCGTCAAAGTTCAGGGCCAATCCTAACCTCTTAGCGCACTCGCCCGAGTTAAGTCGGGTTTAAGGAAACGACTTTTTTCCAACAACAACATAAAACAACATTTTTTGTGTTCTTTTTTAAGATTTGTTAATGTTTTTTTTTGTATTTTAAGAAAGTAGAGAATAAAACATTGGTGGAAAAACGACCGCTTTTGAATTTTTAATTGGTGCGTTAAGAGGTTAGGGGCATTGCCAAAATTCTGGCTGTTCTGGCAATTCGGCCACAAAAAATATATAAAAAAAATTGCAAGTGCAACGATTTTATTTAACTTGATCAATAATGCACTAAAAAGTAAAAAATAATTATTTTCTTGTACTACAATTTCGATGGCGATGTGTAACTTAAATATAAAAATATACAAACTCAGTGATCCTGTAGAATTGTTCAAATCAATTGTGAAAAGGATAATCACACAGTTTGTATGATTTTATTTAAAGTCGCATACCTAAGACCACCGAAATTGTAGTGCAAGAAAATAATTATTTTTTTAGTTTTTACTGCATTATTGATCAAGTGAAATACAAGTATTTCACTTAAATTTTTATATTTTTTTACTTCTTAGTGTTTGTGTTTTGCAACTAATTTTTCTTCTTCTGAATTCTCCATTCACAAGGATATATCCGAACACGGAAGAAATTCAAAAAATTCTGAAAGTTCGTGAATATGTAGGGGATTTCCTCCTGATTACAATGCAATTTTTTTGCTGCCAAAATTCACTCGAAGGGGGTGAAATTAACCCCTTGAAAATTCAGCTATTTTCCGATTTTGTGTTATAACTCGCGAACTGTAAGAGATAGAAAAAAAAGTTTCAGAGCAAAAGTTACTTCTTTTAATTAGGTGCATCGTTTGGTAAAAAAATATTTTACAGTTCACGAGCTACAACACGAAATCGGAAAATACCCGGATTTTTGGCCATATTTCTTTAGTGCTTGTAATCAGTTTTAGAGGCTAAGTGACAGGAAATGACCAATACATAAGGTGAGTGTCCCAATTTCTGCTCATTTAAGAGGTTACTCGTCGGAAAGAAGGTGTACAAAATTTGTTTGTGATGAAAATTTGCAGAGTAATTGAATAATTCTTTAATAATAAATCAACCAGTCGAAAACTATTTAAGAAAGATATTTCAAGATGTTTAACTACTAGTAATTTGTAATTAAATATAATGCTTTAAGTGTCCGTATTTCTGCTCACGAAAAATAGCGATGTACGTATTTCTACTCACCATTTGTACCAATTTCTGCTCATATAATATGTTGCCTTTTCAGGTTAAAATAAGTTACATCTTTTATGGAGATGTTTCATAACACAACAAAAGCATAAAATAATGATAAACAAAAAATAAAATGCCTTCGAGTAGAAATAGAGGTTACAGCATATATTGAATTGTGAGGTTATGTTGCTAAAATTTTGGTGAGTAGAAATTCGGACACGACGGTGATTCACTTGACCCTAAACCTAATCACCTGTTTTCTACTTAAAATAATCAAAAATAGTACAAAATCTAATAAATAAGAAGATCTGTTAATAAATAAGAACATTTACTGCAGAAACCATTTTCTGCCCAATTATCGAATACCAATAGTGACCCCGTTGATTTTAAAATTTTTTCGTTGCTTATGCTGCACTTTGATTAGCCCCAAGCTCGTGCAACACTCGCGTAAAAGTTCAAATAATTTATAATTATTTTGTCGTAACAACAGTACAAACGTGACGCTTATAATAATAAGAAAAATACGAAATGAGCAGAACTGGGGACAATCACCTTAACCGATAAAAAAAGCATACCTAAAAAAACAATACGAATTTGTGACATGATTTTTTGAGTTTTTTTCCTTTAACCACTGTGGCCCGGTCTCCCCTAGTGTGCTCGAATGGAGTAAAAACGCTGTTAAAACCAAACAGCATAGTCCGTTGAAGCGTGTCCTCTGCCATTTATGGTGCACGGAGGGGCAATGCGTTTTATAAGGACGAGCATGGGTATCAAGTTCTAATTAACAGGTCCGCGGTCGTCTTAGGAAATTGCAAATGGGGTAAGTCGCTGATAATGGAGAGGAAAAAAGAGGAGCAGGCACAGCACATGGGTTTCGGTCGTTATTTTTATGGCAACTGCTCCATCGTGCTACGAACTGACCCCACACTACGAGCACCGGCCACGTGGATACCTGCTTTTAAGGCTCGTATACGCAACCAGCTACTACTCCACTCCCACTACCTGCTTGCCTCTACTTCCCACCCTGTCCACTTTTATCCGTCGTCTCCTTCTTCCCTGCAACCTGCCGGCACGCACTCCTCCACCTTCAGGCCCGACCAACTGCGGTGTAGCTCACCTCTACCTCGTGTCTGCGTTCTCTGTCTCTCGTCGCTTAGTGTCTCACGAGTGATCCACTGGCGTGGATGCTGTGCCGATCGCGCTCCAACCTTTGCAGCGTGCAGCAAGCCGGGCGCGCGACATCTGCCGGGCAAAGGTTTTTCAAAATTGTCGCGGAGTGTCTGTTCGCGGCGAGCGCCACGTCGGGGCTGAAATTATTACCGGTGAAACTGTATTCCCCTAGTCTCGCGGCAAATCTGTGGTGACATTCAAATTTCGTGGTTAAACATTCTCTGAAAATTTGGACATTTCGGCGGCTCGATAGAATTTAGAATCACTGTTTATAAGTATGCTCGCGGTGGTTGTTTTTTTTTTGTGCGAACAGTGAGTTAATAATAAGGCAAAATCGGGGAGGTTCGACGTTAGTGTGTTTCGTTCAGTTCCAGTGGAACGGAAACTTTGACTGGTGGAAATCAGTGAAAACACACTCGTAACTGGCTGACATTCTTCGGCGAGTCCGTGGTCTCTATCCGTCATCGACTGGCGTACGAGTGGTGTTTCCCCGACGGTTTCCCGGATGATACTTTCGCGCTGGTGCCGGTAAACAGAGGATACATGTGCCCCGCCAGCTGAGAGCCTCGGGATTAAATGAGAAGAATAAATAGAACGAAGCTGAACTTGAAGGCTGAGTGAACGCTTCAAGGTTCCCCGGAAATTAGCGATAAAAGGAAATGTTGTGAAATCGAGGTGAAGGCTGTATGAAGGTTATCCAAAAGTGCTCTCCATTCAGTTGAAAGGAAAATTGAATCTGTGCGCGCAATTATTGCGTCCAACTTTTTGAAGTTACTCAAGATAAATGATGCCTCGCCATGAAACATACGAGCAGAATGAAAAAGAATGAACCCAGGTTCCGGCAACCCCCGCGATATAAATGATGTTACACCTTGAGGGTGGCGTGACCTTCGAGCTGGAACAACTCTTAAACTTCAACGACAGTGTGACGGTTAATTAATTATAAAAAATCCAATACTAAAACTTGCGGTTCCCTATACTACTTCAATTATCGCAGATTCAAGTTGGGTGATTAATCGAAGGTTTGTACAAGGCACGTGAAAACATACATGGTGTTCAGCGCAGAGGGAACTGAACGGATCGGAGGGGCCGCGAGATTTGCTGCCATCCTCGTGGTGTAAAGGATACTTTGAAAGCGATACGACGATCAATCGTCCCGTTTTTCGTGACGCCAGTTGGATCCCGTGGCTCACCACCTTGCCCGATCTCCCTGCGCGCAGCTCTCTTTAAATGTCCACGGTTTCAGTGTCCAAGAACAAAGAGGAGGGGGCGTTATTGCTATAAAAGAGAAAGAAAGGAAGAAGCAAAACGTCCAAGAATCTCCTTAAGAAGGTTTATAAATAGGCATGGCCAGTCGAAGCGATGTTTTCGCTCTCTCTGTGAAGCGACAATGAATTGGTCACGACCAGGACGACGACAAATGCCCTCCGTGGCTACTCTTTAACAAGATCCCCTCGCGATCGCCTGCATAATCCAAGGCACCATACTCCGGTATCTCGGATCCACCGCGGTTTTTAAAGTACGAACGACTGGTAATGGGCGACCCCACGCCAGTGAATTGCAATCAGTGGCTTGCCCGTTGAAAAATACTTGTCAGATGGAACCTGGGAGCACTGCTTTGACACTGGTACGTTCATAAAAGTGTTCAGCTATTGTTGTTCGCGAACGATACAGCGGTGATGCGAGAACCGTTTCTGTGGAAGCAGTGGGTCGGAATAGACTTCGATCTTCATAAACACCTGCGCTGCCGTCAGGATGCGGGGCTGGGAAATTTTTCGGAAAGCCGATGCATGGACCGAGCGCGGCGAGGAATCAGCTTGCTTCGTCGATAAGAGGTAATCTTTCTTTTCGTTTTAGTGACTTCGAGCATCTTGAATCTTAGTCGGTGCTGGGTTAACCAGGAAGCAAAATAAGCACGTGCTTAGGGCATTAGGAGAAGGGTGGGGGGCACCGTGGAAATTTTCTGAATTTTAAAATGTAAGTTTGTTACGAAATTATCGAGTCAAATTATCGGAAATGCCTAGGAAATTGTAGATTGCGTTGAAGTGATCCCCAAATCTTTTAAGCGCTTGGGACCTCTGAAGACTAACCCGGCTTTGATTTTAGTAGCGTGAATAGGAGAAGTGTTCCGAGTTTTAAAGTCGCGAAGTTTAGGGAATATTAAAAGCAATAACGCTGTGTTAATTAATGGCTTAATCGGCGGCAATGACGGCCGCATGTGAGGCTAACGCTTGACGAACTTCACTGCTTCTGCCTCGATCTTCAAGCAGATCTGACACGATCGCGTGCGCAACAGTAGACTCTCAGGAAAGTGCGCGCTCCGCGTCGCCCGGCTGCTCGTACAATTTTAATTCCGCTGATGGTAGAAATAATTAGCGTCTTCGAGGCTGCAACTTCAATTTAAATCTCTGTGTCGCGCGCTGAGAGCTGGCGCGAGTTGAGAAACCCTCGTTTTTTAACAGATCTGAGATACGAATGCGAGAAACGAGTTTTTTATGACTTGTCGACGAGGAAATTAGTTCCATAATGTTTCGAAGGTATAATTTTAATGCTAGAGAAGTTGCATTTGCGTAAGGATTTATAGCCAATTACAGTGAGGCCCAATTGAAACTGATTGTTCTCTCCTCTTGTCAAAGATGCTTATTTATTTATGTGCACACGGAATCTTCTAACATGGCACGATGAAAAGGTCAATTAAAGTGGGGTAGTTAAGTATTCTTGCAGGCGACATTAAATATTTGTGAAAAAATTGATTTGTAATTTAATACTAAGTGATCATCCGAAAGGGGGGTCAGGATGGAAGATCTAGGTGAGCGGGAAACAGGGAGAAACAATTATAAATTGGCTCGGGAAACTGCAACAGAAAAGAAAGGGAAATAAAAGAACAAGGGGGATAAAAAGACCAAAGAGAGTTTTAACGAACAGGAAAGGGTGCAATAAGTAGGGTAAATAGTAAAGGGAGATGGGGTGTGATTGGGAGAAAGAGTGTGAAGGAATCGAATGCGTGAGTTAGGGTGGAGCGGAAAATTTGAAATTGAACCAAACACAACTGTAAAAAAATTTTTGAAAAATATTCATGTCTGCAGGTTCCTTTTTCTCCTAAAAATGACCATATAATCATGTAATCCTAACCCAGGCCAACTGAAAATTCAAATTTAAATTTTGGCCTATATAGTATCGCTCCGCCCTAGTGAGTCAGATAGTTTAGTAAATATAGTAGATATCCAATTCTTCACTGTGAGTCTGAATGAAACATATATACCTATAGGTACTGAAGTGATCACATATAGCACTACGAAAGAGAAGTTACAAATTTTGTTGGGTAGGTATGTTAGATTCACCAGTCTAAACAAGGAAGTCTCTGTCAAGGAATGCTCTGTCCGATACAAATATTTATTGAAATGTTCTTTGTTGGGGGACGATAAAAATAAATTCTATCATTATAAGTATCATTATTTATTGGCAACTGTAGGGGAGAGCGGGGACAAAAGTAACATTTTTTACTTTTGGCCTAGCCTACAATTATATTTTATAGATATAAAAATGACAATTATGCCTTAAGATACTATGTTTCTTGGTCTATCATTTGAGCCCAGATTCAGCCTTACGTGATTAGTAGTCAAAGAGTTATGGCAGTTTTACGCAGTCACTGTCATTGTTACTTTTGTCCTGCAGGGGTAGGACGAAAGTAACATACGGTGGGGGCGAAAGTAGCACTAATTATTTTGAGGAGAATTAAGTAAAACACTTCTTCCAACGCAAAATAGGATTTTTTATTATAAAAAAAAACGATAGAAAAACACATTTAAATACGCATATTTTAAGTAACGATAAAAACAAATAAATTTTAAATAACGAAAGGTAGAAAACATAACCAGATTCGGACATTTATTTGGTATTGTGTATTTAGTTGAATGATAGGTATTAAATTTTACATACTCCGAATTAAAATTATGACATACAAAGATTGGTTACCTGGCCCATTTATTAATCACGAAAACACAATAAATGTGTGACGTATTCATAAACAATTCATGACAGTTTTCGAGACTTGCAGTAAAGAGTGTACTATGTTGGTTACGAAATAAATTCATCATTATGCATTGCAGTGCTGGACTAGCAGATGTATGTAGCTGAAGATCCTACGATAGAAACATCACAAAATATGATTTTTTTTTTATTACTTATTATTGTCGCGTCACATAAATAAGGCACACATTTGCTATTACAATGCAATAACAAATACAATTACAAATTTTACATACACAGCTATTATATCTTAATATATAAAGCAGACAGCTTCTATATGTTTGTGTATTTGTCTGTCACCTAAACACTTTCGAAAGATAAACTCTGGGATCACGAAATGTACCTCAGTTCATTATGCCTGACTAAACCAGATGAATGTGACCATTTTCAGAAAGAAACCTAAAAAAAAATTTTTTTTAATAAAATCAGAATCTAAATTTCGGGCGAACTACTACCGAGTAAAGCTAGTAGTATAGATTCATAAGGATGTTGAGATTAGGGCTGGGACTATTTGTCGACTTTTTCGGTATTCGAATATTCGAGTACTTCAGTTGCTCAATTATTTGGCTAATATAATTCGAATATCCAAGTATTCGAATCCTATTCGAATATCCAAGTATTCGAATCCTATTCGAATATCCAAGTATTCGAATCCTATTCGAATATCCAAGTATTCGAATCCTATTCGAATATCCAAGTATTCGAATCCTATTCGAATATCCAAGTATTCGAATCCTATTCGAATATCCAAGTATTCGAATCCTATTCGAATATCCAAGTATTCGAATCCTATTCGAATATCCAAGTATTCGAATCCTATTCGAATATCCAAGTATTCGAATCCCATTCGAATATCCAAGTATTCGAATCCCATTCGAATATTTAAGTATTCGAATCCTATTCGAATATTTAAGTATTCGAATAGTATGGTGTGAATTATAAATGAAGTTCTTTAGGTTCATTTGTCAGGGTGAAATCTTATAAGCTAATTTTGACCCACTTCACACCATACTATTCGAATACATCAGTATTGTGAATTTTACATCAGTATTCGAATAGTATTCGAAGTTTATTCGTAGCATTCAAATACTTGTAAAATATTCGAATATTAAATTATTCGAATAGTCCCAGCCCTAGTTGAGATACTGATTGAGAACTAGTTATAGGTTACTTACAAGGAAAGATCCCGAACCCGGAAATTCAAAAAATTCCGAGACTTTGTGAATTTCCTCCTTAGAGGACTTAGAGGCTTTCCTCCCGATTACGACACAATTTTTGTTTGCTTCCCAAATTCAGTCTAAGGGGTTGAAATTGACCCTTTAAACTCCGGCTATTTTCCAATTTTGTGTTATAACTCGTGAACTGTAAGAACTATAGGTTACTAAATAATAGTCCTAATTAAAAGAAGTAACTTTTGTCTTGAAACATTTTTTTCTATATCTTCCAGATTGCGAGTTACAAAATAAAATCGGAAAATAGCCGAATTTTTAGGCGTAATTTCACCCCCTTAGAGCGAATTTGGGTGGCAAACAAAAATTGCGCTGTAATCAGAAGGAAATCCCCTACATATTCGCAAAGTTTCAATTTTTTTTGAATTTTCAGTTTCGACATTCCCTTGTTATATAGTTAAATTTTGGGATATAATGATTTTTCTCTCAGATACTGGATTAATTTCTTCATGTGCGCTGGCCTGAGTAGCATTTCATCTATGTTGGCCTCAGCTTCATTCCTGAGGTTGAAAATATGATTTATATTTCAGTAACTAGTGATTGTTAAAATTGTTTGCTCATACAGGCGAATTCTATACCCCCCCCCTAACAATAATTTAACTTTCTTTTTCTCTGTGAAAATCCTGCATAACTGCAAACTGAGAAGCATTCAGTCTCCACCGTCCAGCAACTACACATGAACAAATTCAATTCGTTCGGCTGTAGTTTATTAAATTATTACCATTTGGTGGTTTCACTTTGGAATCTCGTGGGATTATTCTAAAATCATGTCATTTGACGTCAGCAGCTGCTCGTGGAATGCACGTTCGGTATCCCATACCGATGAATCGCCTCTTACACTGAACGTGAAATAAATTACATAACTTCCCAGGCTGCAGTGTGTACGGATATGTCAGTCATATTGTATCGAGTGTCGCATAGGTAGCTCGTCCGTATACACGAGTTAATCCCCGTGTTCGTGTTTCTTGTCGAAGGACTCGCTATACCTGTCGCACTTACACGAGTTTATACAGGGTGTTTCTTGTAACTCACAATGTTCGAATATCTCGCGAGGAATTGAACCTATCAATAAAATGTTTTTACAAAAGTTGTTTGGCATGAAGTGGGACATCATGCCCAAGAATATATGCTTTCATTTAAAAAAATGAATTTGACTTCGAAATTTCCCCCACCACTCGATCTGCAAAAAAAATAATTTACACCATACGATCTACCCCTTCGTGCTAAACAACGTTTGTAAAAACATTTTTTTTATTCGGATCTGACAGCCGCCACCATGACATCTGGTGGCGGAAAGTGGAAGCGCTCGTTGGGCACACATCAATCCCTGCCTCTTCTCGTGCCGTTGCAAAAATTCCGCTCAGCAGGATTTCAACTCGCCCAATCACAAATGCTTTACATAGAAAGCAACATTTTCGCAAAAAAAATCCATTATCGCATGTACAACACATGTGTCTTGTACCCATATCGGCGCCATCTAGGCTAGGCCACGCCCCCATGTGCAGATCCCAATAGGTTAAGTCTCTCGCGAGATATTCCAGCATTGTGAGTTAAAGGAAACACCCTGTATAAGTGATTCCACTTCCGTCGTTCCAAGGATTTAGTGTCACGTAATGACTACCTGGTACAGCAGGAAAATTATATTTCAATTGAGCGTTGCCTCTTTTCCATTTTTGTAAACTTTTGTGCCTATATGTAACATTGTTATCTAAAGACTTTTTACTTATGGTTAGTACCATAAAATTTACAATAAGGTACCAGTTCGCAAAAATATGCTTCAATTACATGGGAACTGTCCACCAATAATATTGAAGCATGGTTCCTTCCAAAAATTTAAGTTTCGATCACTCTAAAGCGTCAAGTGTGGTATGGTTAGATTTTAGAAAAGGGTGGCCTTCAGCCACCTCGGCGGCAGTGAAACGAATTCCAGCATTTCCGGTCTTCTTGGATGGCAAGCACTTGAGCCAGGAAGCGAACTGTGCCTCGTAATTTTTCAAAATAGTAATGTCGCCCGAATCGACACTTTTCCGGCAACTATAGGTGCAAATCCACGGTGTGAGAAAAATATCATGTCTCATATGAGACTTTGGTGTCATGAGACAATTATTTCACGATGTGTTTCCATTAATAGGCAAATTTTAATTTTTCATGACACTAGACTCTGATGAGGCAAGTTTCATGATATATTTTCAAAAATCTCATCTCTCGGGCCTGTTTCCATTATTTACATTTAGTTGTCGCGGAGATTTTTGTTTCATGATGGAAAAGTCTCATGTAAAAATCTCATTGTGGATTCGCAGCTTTTTGGATGGGATGCCCCTGAAATATTCATAAATGTTGAAAATGATGTTTTATGGATTTTGGGCGATTTTAGGTGACCGCGTATTTTCAAAAAAAAAAGAATGCTATATGAGAATTTACGTAAACACATAAACACAAGAATTTTTTTATATAAAAGTATAATTATTGTAAAATGATCCGTTCACTTTGTTTATGAAATATATATATTATATTATATTACGTGGCAACTATTGCGCAAAATAATAAGTCGCTTGCTGATCAATAATACTGCATAAAAGATGAAGTTACAGAATGGATTACGTTACAAGGAAAAGTATAAGTACGTCTCCCCTACACCGTGACTACATTTTTGGCTATAAAATATTTGAATAGGTACGTATCGGTCTGCATTCCCTTCAGCGTTTTAAGTTTCATACGAACCATGGTGCTCATTTTATGTGAATTAATCTCCCCACGCTTGTGAAGGTATTCCAAAAGATTCACAAATAGAATTTTTTTATATAAGATTAGTGACTGTTTATATCATACAATAATTTCGTTTCAACCCTTTCCAATCAAAGTAATTATTTTTCGCAAATTTAAATATGTTTAAGCCTTTACTTTTTTGTTTAATTAAAACTAATAAATTTACAGCGAAAACTATGTTCTCCTAAAGTATAAATAGTTTCACAATTCCCAACGCTATCACTTTTCTTTAACACGTTGGTCGCCACGTCACCGATATCTGGGTGACGGCTATGTTTCCGCGGGAGCCCCGTCTTCGTCCAATTAAAACAGGGTTTTGGAGGTAATTTATATTAATTTTATTTGTAACACACTTATGACGAGTATACGAAATATAAAGCAAACAAACTAAAAATATACTTATACTATATTTAAATTCGTTTTTAAAATATTATATAACATTTTATTAGTTACGATAAATTATTTCTAATTATTTGACCCCGGGAGAAACTCCACCGATTCACGCTGGGCGATCAACGTGTCAAAGCGCTAGTATTGAACGCACGCGTGGTGAAAATCACTAGAACGGTTCGTTACACTCCCACAGTTTACTTCGCTTTTCCTTTAAACTAATAACGAAGTAAATTCGCGCAATTGCTTCATTCCCTACAATTTTTTATTCACTACAAAGGGTTGCGACTGGTATGAAGGAAAGTTCGGTTGGAATGAATTATGCATACCAATTCGTGTGTTTGCCCTTTAAAGCAGTAGTCGGGGGAGGGGGTGTTAAAAGGGAAAGGTCGACGAAGCCACGATTAAGCGTTATTTACTGCGCGTTATTTCTGCAACTTGAACGTTTTCATGGGTCGCGGAAACGTGGAGCCCGTGCCCCGAGCGTGTCTGTATTTACGCGCATTGCAATTTCATTGAAATTTGTCGGATAGGTTGCTCGCAAATTTTTCGTCAGATCCGCGCGGAATCGCGGGTGGGGGCGAGCCTCGAGTGCAATTAGTCAGACTATGGCTCATCGACTCGCGGTACTTTACACGCGTGTGCGCGGGTGCGGAATTGCCACAGCGGCGTGCACCGATGCATGATCGCCGGAGCCCCCCCTCTCCTTCATTCTCTAATTCCCTCTCTCTCCGGCTCGCCTCGCCAGTTTCTCTCTCTGGACGCTACGTTTTCGACGAAAACGCACCACTACGCGGTGTTGCGGAGGAATTAGTATCTCGTTAACACGATACATTGTGTTCACGCCGTTCAGCTTGTACTGAGTTCTGTGTTGTCAATGGAATGATCGTGTCAAGAGTACACTTACCTTCGTTAAAGTATTACCCGCTTTATGGTGGATTCCAACGGAGTTATAATCGAACAAGGGTGCCTCAAGGCCTAAGGAAACGTTTATTTGTTTTGTTGGGAGTTTAAAATTAATCTGCGACACTAGCGGTTGGTACGCGAACTAATAGTAATGGACGACGCAGGTACACAGTTTAT
Source organism: Andrena cerasifolii (assembly GCF_050908995.1). NCBI lineage: Eukaryota > Metazoa > Arthropoda > Insecta > Hymenoptera > Andrenidae > Andrena > Andrena cerasifolii. Next base: position 3,710,219 of record NC_135125.1, on the reverse strand, counting down.
TGCTGTCTACCAATTTTCACAGTATCGACGAACTGTATGCGGAAAAAAATGCTGTGTAGAAAATTGTAACGCTACGATGAACAATGACCTGTGAATTCGTAAATTACCACAATAGTGGAGCAAGTACAATTGTCCGCATTGCATACTTTTACATATTCCAATATTGTGTTTAAATGTATTGTCAACATTTTCACTGTACGAAATAACTTTTAAATAACTTTTATGCTACTGGTTCTATATAAACATATAGTAAAGTGTATACCTGCGTCTACAAATCGCAGTGGTAGTTTTCTTTGCCAACAGAATCAGTGTTAAACTGTGAAGGTGAGTACAGGGTCATCCGTTAAAACTGCAACCTACGCGCGCGCGAACAGACGAATATGGCAACACCGCCTCACAGACGCATTCCACTACAACCATTCACCGGCCCGGTGTTCGGAGGGTTGCCAGCAACCGCTGGACAGCAGTAATGCCCGAGAATCGAAAATTTTAGCTATTGGTAATTTCCGGCCCGGGTTGAAGAATTTGGGGCCTTTTCGTATAACGTTTGAACTATAAAAGGTATCGGAGTGCAATTTACGCCGAAAAATGAGGAAAAATTATTCCCTCTTAATGATGGATAATTTAAAATATTTTAATTTTACTTAATTTTTCTTTAATCAATTTTTTAACCATAATTGTTGTGAAAAGCTTTTGCAAACTGTTTATTTGATACTGTATTTAATGCTCTTTTTAAAATTCATGGTGTTGCTAAACAGTAGGCTAATTGTTTCTGTATCGTTACTTTCATAAATTGAGAAATTAAATTTTTATTCAATTATGTATTAGTTCTGCAGATCTCAGAATCTATTGTTCTGGTTTTTGCATAGATCGGACGTAAGGGGTAACGAATGTGACGTGTCTTTGATTGTAACAGTGTTTGAATTTTTTTCTACAATTTTTGTGGCTGAATGTTTTAACCTGTTAGCTACTTAACGCCACGCCTATACCGCCTTCCGTTAATGTCATTTTTTGGAACGATGCGCCATTATTGTGGCTTTTACACGCAGGTGGTGAAAAATCTCACCGTACAGGGGTATAGCACCGCGGTCAACCCTGTCGTAGCTGAAATTTTTTAAATTAAAACGAGTACGAAACCAGTCGACATTGTTTTCAAAGTTGCGAGTGGTAAACTGATCATAAAAGCGGAGCGCGCGACTCTCTTACCCGGGCCGGGGAATTCCGCAAACTCTTTGCAACGTTAATTTGAAAGAGACCATCCGAAAATATTCGAAGCTCGGGCATCACTGCTGTCCAGCGGTCGCTGGCAACCCTCCGAACGCCGGGCCGGTGCATGGTTGTAGTGGAACGCGTCCGTGAGGCAGTGTTGCCATTTCGTCTGTTCGCGCGCGCGTAGGTTGCAGTTTTAACGGATGACCCTGTATAAAGGTGCGATTCCACTGTTCAATAGTTATACTGTAACCAAAAAAGAAAATCCCGCAATAGATATTGGTTATACCGTAACCAAAAAAAAATCCCGCATTATATATTGATTGCGCCGTAACCAAAATAAAATTCCCGCAATATATGAGCCGTTCATTTTGAAAGTGGCCTAAGTCCATTTGTCAATGGTTTTTTCTTGACTGTAGTAACGCGTGCAACTTGAAGTTAGTATTAAAAATTTCTATATAAAATTTTTTTAAGTATAAATGGACTTAGGTCACTTTCAAAATAAACGGCTCATATATTGGTTATACCGTAACCAAAATAAAATTCCCGCAATATATTATTATTATTATTATTATTAAATGACTTTATTGCACCATTACAATTAAAATTACAATGGCGAGTAGGCGAGGTTCAGCATTAACTGCTGCTCTACAACCTAACCTAAAAAGTTGTTGGGAGATAAAAGAAAAGGAAAGAAAACAAATAGACTAACATTAAATACAATAAAATAACTAGGAACAAGATAAGAATAAGGAAAAGCCATTTACATAGGGAACCGTGAGAGGATGAAAGAACGAGCACTCAGCTTAAATGAAGCAAACGATGACAGAGAACGTATATTAGACGGAATGAGGTTATAATAATAGGAAGATATGTAGGAGAAGGACGCAGTGAATTTACAAGAGCGGTGGTGAGGCACAGACAAATCAAAGCAGCGTCTCGGAAAATCCATCTCTGCTTCATCTTCAGCCAGCCAGAACGTTGGATATATATTGGTTACGCCGTAACCAAAATAAAATTTCCGCAATAGGTATTGGTTATACCGTAACCAAACAAAATTCTGGTCATCGATAATGGTTACTCGTAACCAAAAAAAATTCTAGTCTTCGATAATGGTTATTCGTAACCAAAATCATTTAAACAAAACCATTAATCCTTATGTCATAACTTTTAAAATTTAGATTATAACAGTTAGGGTCCCTGCTTTTAACCCTTTAGCGAGGGCGCCGAATTTAATAATTTCTCTACGCGGATGGCGGTCACTTGCCACTATTCTCTCCAAGCGGATGGCGGCAGTGATGTAGCCAGTACTATGCCTACTATGTTGCCAATTACTATGCGTACGACGTAGTCACTGTCTGTGTTCCAAAATTATACGTGGATTGGTAATTACAATTAACATTAAATTTATAAAAAGAAAAAACGATTTATTAAAAGAAAAGTACAGAAAATATGAAAAAAAATATATGAAGAATTAGGGTCCATGCAAAGTATGGAGGTCAATGCTGAGGGGTTAATAAAGACTTTGGTTCAGTAAATTGAATACACTTTTGCACCGAATTAAATACATAGTGCTTCATTGTACCCAGTACTATATTCGTTACTTCTGTAGTTGTATCTGTTACTTCTGTAGTTGTATCTACTATGTATTGGTCACCTGAATGCCTGTACAAATTTTCAGTCCCGTCCTATCGTGCTTATCAAGATTCTACTACATCCCTGGGATTCCATTTGGCTAACCTGTCACTAGAGCTGCCATTTCCGTTCCACCTCCGTCGTTAAGTTTCTGACCGTAATTTACAGTCAATGATGTGGCCTTAATCGACTGAAATCGTTTGCTCTGACAGTAGAAGCACAGTGATTCTTAAGTGTACAATAGGTGAGAGTGCTAAATTACAACCCAAGAAGCAGGCAGTGTTCAAATCGTATGAGGGGGTGCCTGCTCTCGACATAACATTCTTCTTTTTCAGTGTCGCGTTCCGTTGTGTTTTACGTATAATAACATTTTACAAGTATTCAATTCAATACCACAAGATGGAATGAAATCAAACTTGAAATTTAAGAAAGTAACATTTTTGTAAGTCAGTTCAAATGGCAACCTATTTACGATTTATACTTATGCGACTTATTTATACTATATTATTTACAAGCATATTATAACTGCTTATGAAAACTAAAACCACGCGTTCCTTAATGTACCAAAAAATATAAGCTTGGTGTGTTCCACAAAAATGGTATATTGACATCAAACAGTTGTGGATAAAGGCGGTGAAATGAGTGAGGATTAATCTCTTCTTTGTACAACACAAAATAGACATTTATTCAACGATAATACTTGCAGCTACACGTGTTCGCACTTTCTCCGGGTCTGACTTCCTTTCTTCTAGAATTTACCATAACCCCCAAAACATAAAGATAATTATATAAGAAAACAGTCTATAATTTCATGACCTACTAGGGTTCCCTATAATTAGGCTTGCCATCTACATGTAATTATGTAAAAGTAAAAACATCTTCACAGTAGTAACGTGTTAAAGTAGATATTCATGATCATATTGTGATCTCATGAACATGTTAACATATGCACAGGCATGCGAAGCGAAAAGGTTATGATTAAACCAAGAGTAAGCTCTACTGGATCAGAGATGGACAAAATTTTTATTTAAATAAAAATTTCGAATAGCGAATAAAAGTAAAAAATGATTCGTTATGTGTCGCACCTGTAATCAGTAATTAAATGTGTCTTACCATTCTAACGCTTGTTGACACTTTCACTTCTAATATTTTCGTATAACCTATTTGTGGTTCAACTTCAGTTACATAGAAATTCGAAGTATACTAGACACAGTAACGTTTTTTGTGTTGGTGTAAAAATAAAATCATCCACCTGACAGGTGATGTTGCCTACAGTGTTGCCAAGTGAATATCTGCAATTTGCACACATCGATACTTCATAAAAAAGTAATAAGAATTCGTTGTAACTAGGCTTTCATTCAGAAACGAATTGTTTTAATGTAAAATTGTCATTCTATGAAAGTGGCTGTAATAATTAATATGATCACCCACTGATACTGACTGGGTTCTAACGCTAGCGTACAAACAAAGAAAAGAGCACGCACATAGCGAGGGATTACAGTAGGTACTCTTCATCGAGGGAACACAGTCCTTGCAAGTTTCTTAGAGACACATTGTTCTAACGCTTCATGAACCGTACAGAAAGCACGTACATCGCACTTTTAAACAGAAATAGAGTTGCCAGTATTCCTAATTTATTTATAAATAACAACATACACCCAGCTGAGTAGTTATAACAGACCTGTAGATTAGAGCTGTTCGAGTACTTGGAAAAAGCGAGCCGAGCCTGACTCGACTTGAAGAACCGAAACGAGCCGAGTACTCGAAAAAAGCGAGCGGCTCGAAAGAACCGAGTAGCTCGAAGAAAAGCGAGAACTCGATTTTTTTTTCGAGCGGCTCGAATAGAACCGAGAACTCGAATTTTTTCGAGCGGCTCGAAGAAAACCGAGCGAGCCGATAGGGTCGAGTAGTTTGAAGCTTGAATGTTTCGAATATTTTAGAATACATATGTTTATCTACTGGATAATGGTTCGTAATAATATGAGTAATTAAAGTGTAAACTGCAAATGAAAATATTCTCTAACTATTGAAAATAATTTTTCGCATATGTGTAATTTAATAATATTTCTTAAGAAATATATGGTTCATGGTTACCCAGTAGAGAAACATTCAAGTTTCAAACTATTCGACATATCCGGACTGCTCGGTTCTCTTCGAGCCGCTCGATTCTCTTCGAACTGCTCGAAAAAATTCGAGTTCTCGGTTCTATTCGAGCCGCTCAGATCTATTCGAGCCGCTCAGCCACTCAGTTCTATTCGAGCCGCTCGAAAAAAAATCGAATTCTCGGTTTTCTTCGAGCCGCTCGAAAAAATTCGAGTTCTCGGTTTTATTCGAGCCGCTCAATTCTATTCGAGCCGCTCAGCCACTCAGTTCTATTCGAGCGGCTCAGTTCTATTCGAACTGCTCGAAAAAATTCGAATTTTCGGTTCTATTCAAGCTACTCGGTTCTATTCAAGCCGCTCGCTTTTTTCGAGTATTCGGCTCGGCTGGGAAACCGAGTCTTGGCTCGGTCCGAATTTCAAGCTACTCGCATATTCGAGTACTCGAACAGCCCTACTGTAGATATTGAGAAATGTTCGATGTAAAAGTAGTCTGATCAAAGAAGTAAAGTAATTCTCACTCGTCTGGCACTTGGTCATTGCAATTGCAAGCTGACCTACAAATACTTATTTACTATCAAAAAACCAACCTAAGATTTGCACCTACAGCAAATACAATATATTGTAAACTCCTCGTTACGATTAAACACTTTTTGTGTTTGAATGTCCTTTACATCCAAGCCGAAATGAATTCAATGTTTTAGGAAATCTTTAAGCAGCGTTGAGCGACGAACAGAAAGGAACCGAAATACTTCGATTTATAAACTTCAGAACATCAAATATGATTAAACATACATTCAAAGTACATATTACAGAAAGACAAGTAGCATTAACTGGGATTAAGTACACAATTTATACAATTCACCTTTTGTAACACAAATGTGGTCGCTAATAATTAATCTGTGATGTTGGTTCGTCCTTAAACAAATAAATAATACTAAAAAAAGTGGTGTGATTTGGTATCAGTGTTACACTTTGTGTCCAAGTAAAAGCACCAAGAGTATTTCCAGCAATAAGCCACCAACCTTCAATTACATAAATCAAAGAAAGTGAAACGGAAACTGAAATTTTTGGAATACGAAATTGGTATTCAAAAGCATTTATCTTGCAATTTATCTTCGCTGAATTTCGTCGATTACACACTATCCTTATCATTTTATTAAATTCTTCATTTTCATTTATTTCTACTGTGCCTTTCTGTTTTTTATTGCGCGTTTCGCGTGATGTAACGAAGCAGCATTATAACTACATTGCAAAAAGACGAAAGCCTTGAGCAATCATATCGAAGCACAGCGCAAACTATCCATTATCCCTTGCAAGAATGCTAGAAATACAGAATGCAAGGATTTCAAAGAAAAATGTAAAGGAATGCAAACAATACTTCTCTCGTGATACATGATATACGTGTGCACGTGTCAAGCAGGCACGGTTGCGCTATGTCGCAGAAAAACTCGGTGTCGCGAGCTAACGATACTTGTGCATGTTTTTTACGCGCATCGTTGTCGACATGCCCTGAAAGCTTTGCAGGCAAAACGCGGTGACGCAGTTGGGAAAGGAAGGCCGCGGAAACTCGCGACGGGAGATGCGGATGGAGAAGAAGAATGGAGGAAGCACAAAATACACTTGCCTTTACTACTTTAAACGTCAATGAGAATGAGGGAAAAAGCGGGCCGTCCGATCGCGACGCGAGCAATATTCTTACGCTATGACTCGCAGTGACAACTGTCAAAAGCGAGGTTTTAACTGTTACGTGAAAGTTAACACTTTAAAGCGGACATCATAACTTTTATAAGACAGATTTGAAACGGTTATGGTATAAGAGTTAATATCTTTAATTAAATGGTAATGGTTTCGAATAACCATTATAAATGATTCAAATTTTTTTGATTACCAGTAATCATTATCGATGGCGGGAATTTTATTTTCGTTACGGATAACTATTATCGATAAGGGAAATTTAATTTTGGTTACCGATATCGACGGCAAATTTTTTTTCTGGTTACATTGGATCATTGTCAGTTATTGTTATTAACATTACTGATAATTAATATTCACTGACTTATATATTTTATAAAAACTTATATTTTATTAAGCAAAGAAAAATGATATGAAAAACAGAATAGAATAAAAGATATTGTAGTACAATTTACCGTTTTTTGCTTAATAAAATATATAAATCTTGTAATTATTTTTGTTTCATTTTGTCAACGAATATTTTCTACGTATCAGTAATGTTAATAAAAATGTCGATAATGGTTACTGGTGGCCAAAAAAATTTAATCATTCATAATGGTTAGTCGTGACTAGAACGATTATAAATTAATATTTTATAATCATTTCATTTTTTTGAGAAATTTATTTGAGATTCAATGATAACTGGCTTACATTTAAATAAAAATCGATTTTTACTTAATGACTTTATTAAACAAAAATTTTAAATAACTATTATTTTGGGTCTCTGCTTTAAAGTTAACTTTGGAATGTACTAAGTCAAGTGTCCATGTCCGCGAAATAAATAAAATAAATTTGTTTACGCGGGAAAAGTTTGTGCAATAGAAAGTATTAAGTTCCTGCATAAGTTCTGTCTGTCACTTCATTTATATGCGTTACGAGTCCATTGGAAACCAATTCCTCATCCACCTTATTCCCCAGATCTGGCACCAACAGATTTTCACATTTTCCGATCACCGCAAAACAGTTTAGACGGGAAAAGCTCCAATAATTTCGAGACCACAAGAAGTGTAACCAGTTCTTTTCTTAAATGATAAATCCGAAGGTTTTTATAAAAGCGGCATAACACGACTTCCACATATGTGAGAAACTATCATAAATAATGATGAAAAACACAAGCATAGTTTCAAATAAGCGTAAATTGTTTTCAAAAATCGAATTTATAGCACGCGAATTTGTGCAGTAACCTAATATCCACAAGGGACATTTTTTCAGCTAAATTATATTTTTATTGCATGAAGTTTATGGAAACGAAAAAGATCAGGAAGTTAAATAACTTAAAAGGAGGAACACCACTGTGACGGCCGGAAAAGTACGCCATTTTTATAAATTTTTTTCAGGAATAATATACAATTTTCATAGAAAAATTTTACTACCTACCTTTAGTACGCTGTCTTAAGAGACTATACAAAATAAATAGGAAAACATCCATAAATTTTAATATATTAATTAATCTTCTAGACCCCCCACGCGAGTTGGTCGAATGTGTAACTATGGAACAGCAGATACGAAATCAAATTTCATTTTTATTTTTTATAAACTATATGAGTGTAGTTTCTGTTGCAGGTACCGATTTCTTAAACAAATTATTTTTGTAAAAATGGTGCGCTTTACAAGAAAAGTTTCAAAAATCCTCGATTAAAATGGACAGTTTTTCGAGCGTATTTCAAAACATTTGTTTTCAATCAAAGAATCCGTGCGTACAACGGATACTACACTCATATAGTTTATAATAAAAAAATAAAATTTGATTTCGGACCTGCTGTTCCATAGTTACACCTTCGACCAGCTCGCGTGTGGGGGTCTAGAAGATTAATTAATACATTAAAACTTATGGATGTTTTTCTATTTATTTAATTTCTATAGTCTCTTAAGACAGCATACTAAAGGTAGGTAATACAATATTTCTATGAAAGCTGTAAATTATGCCTGAAAAAAATCTTAAAAATGGCTTACTTTTCCGGCGGTCACAGTGGTGTTCCCCCTTAAGGGGACATTCTACAGTCTCGGCGAAAAATTCGGCCGCTTTTTGGTGATAGTTTTTATAATGAAATAAACAAAATACAAGCAAGAATCAATGTATTTCGGCTGTGTTTTCTGTGCTATTTTCGATTTTAAAAGTAGGTTAGACTGAACAGAAATACTTGGTTGTAGTACCGGCCAGAGGCACAGGTGTGTAGAATAAGCAATTCAATTTATAAAGCAATCGGTTCGATAGATTTTGCGATTTTACCTGCACCATGTGAAAAATTGACGTTTCGAGAAAAACGCGTTCAAAGTTTTCATCTACAGAGGCCCAGCCTCTGCGCTCCCTACAAAATGCCTATGTAGAAGCTAAAACAATTGGAATTTTTCAATGAAAATTTAACAGTACATTCTTGAGGATATGTACTTTCGAAAAATGTTTAAAAAAAATCGATTTTTTCAACCGTCTAACCAGAATGACCCCTTAAATCGTGATTATAAAACGAGTCAGCGTGGGCAGTATTTTGCAACAATGCATCGTATCATTTACATCAGAATAGCAATTTATGTCGTGGGCACTGATGTTGACAGTTTCGCGCAGAGGAATGCCATGCCTCGTTGAAGTAATTTTTCGTCTTTCTTTGATGGAAATGTGAAAGTTTAATCTATTCGAAATGCATTCAATATGATTCAACGGCTGGTTACGTAATTGCGCCATACGAACAATCGTAACGCTGGTAATACGTATGCATATCTGGCGCGAATCAAGCGGTTTCAAGCGTGCATGTGTGTAACCGCAGAAACATTACCAGGGTCAGACGATATGTTTAAACCTCGATGGAGAGCAATCAAATGGATCACAATAATCTTGTCTGCATCGTGATTTCATCATGATTGTTCCATTATTTGCGAAGAACATTTCGCATGGGAAAATTGGTAACGTTTACTCTCAACGGGGTATTTCGCTTGATTTGTGAATTAAGGGGTTGCCTACCCTCAGGAGGTAGAAAAATAATCGATTCTTTGGGAATTTAATTTAGAATGTACATGCATATTTTTATGCAATGGTTTTTGTAGTCAGATGAGGAACACTTTAACAGGTTATTATATTATGTTTTGGTATAAAAATATTTAGTTATTGGAAAATTAAAACTGATTTCCCGGAAGCTGTTTTTAGACCGGTGACCACATTTTCTACAGAACCGCTTCACCAATCTCTGTGAAAGTTTGTAGGTTTCTTCTAGACATTCAAATCTAGTCTTTAATCGAAGCATTTGTTTTTTCAATGCATAGTTTTTATTTTATGGATGAAAAATGAGTGTTTTTTCTACGAAAGTCGATCATTTCACTTTAAAAATCTGCCATTTTGTCTCAGATTAATATTTTATAAAATGGAACGATTAAAGACTAGGTAAACTATTGTACTAACTAAATCTTCTTGGTTTTTTCATTTCAGATAACCCAGTTCCGAATAATGTTGGTCACCGCGAATCGTGTTTCTAAAAACAGCTTTCGGGAAATCAGTTGTAATTGTGCAATAACTAAATATTTTTATACCAAAACATAATATAATAACCTGTTAAAGCGTCCCTCATCTGAATACAAGAACCATTGCATAAAAATATGCATGCACTTTCTGAAATAAATTCCCAAAGAATCGATTATTTTTCTACCCACACTGTTCCTGATTAAGAATCCTTTTGGTTGCTCTGTTTGAGACCAGAGGAACAGCCGGAATTGTGCACACCATGAGGCAACTTTTTCTTTGCACATGCTTTAGGGGCCATCCTTAAATTACATAAGGATTTTTTTGGGGGATCGGGGGGAGGGGGTCGCGAATTTCTTTCATTTTCTTACAAGGAGGGGAGTTAGGTAGCGCCTTACGTAATATTTTTTAACCCAATTTTCAATAAATACAAATTCTATCATTAATGTTCCAGAACAGTAAATTTAGTTTAAATTTCCCGAAACCGAGTTAAACAAATTATATAAACCTTTAAAAGAATTTTAATAACTGAAAAAATTAAGTTAAAAAATATTACGAAAGGAGGGGGTTAGAATATCAAATCCTACGAATTCTTATACTGGGGGAGGGAGGGGGTAAGAATTCGCCAAAATTACCCTTATGTAATTTAAGGACGGCCCCTTACGAGATCATCCGTTTCTCCATTAATTATTATTATATGTGGCTGAATTTTTTTTTACAACTTACTGAAATGTTAATAAACATGTGTGGATAATGCTCGTCGGTAAGAACTGTTAATTATAGTTAAAGCACAATATCTACTGTCGTTTTGTTCTTTTTCCTTTATTGAATTAGTCATATTTTTATTTCATTGATATTTTTGGTGAAATAATAAACTATGATACAATTTGAACCCCATATAAACCCAATACCGCGAAAAAATAATTTTGTCCAGCTAGCATGGAGTATACTCAAAAGAAAGGCAAAAAATTGTCCTTCTAGACGAGAATACCCCCTAAAGTAAAAACGGTGGTCTGGACATAGAAAAACACATAATTCCCTTGGTGCATTTACATAAGTTGTAGTAGCCTATTAATTTCTTCTTTATAAAAACAACATATGCATCTATTAGTCTTGCTTATCCATAACGTCACAATATGTTGCCACGTATAGTACTTCCTCAGTACTCTAACACATTTTAATCGCCTCGTTGCTCCATCGTGTTTCATCCTACCTAAATAATCAAACGTAATTACGAATTTCAAAGTAATTATGCACCATTCCCCAACCGTCCGATTCTCGTTTTCTGTTTGTCGAACAAATAGGTAACACCGATTCAGTGAATTGCGTAACAGACGAATTCTGTTACATCCATTTCAGCCGTATCAGTTAATCATACATACACGATATAATTGTTAGTTGTTGCCTGAAACTACCTTTTAGATTAAATTTTAAATCATTTTGAGGAAGGAGCATCTCGTTGTCAGCCCAATTTTCCAAACACTTACCACATTTAAAGATTGCTTACAGTGACTCGCATTAATATTCGGACACTTTTTAAAATCGCATAACTTTTTTAGAATTGGTCCAAACAACTTGAGTTTTTTTGAGAAGCTAGAAGGATTAGTTTGCTAACTGACGCGTTTCGTCGTTTTGAAAAAAAATGTATTTGGTTGGAATAGCGAAAAGAATAGTAAAATTAAAAAAAAAACCCGCTTGTAGATTGCAGTAAGTTGTATACGTGCCTAAAATTTCATGAAAATCGGTTAACATTACTCCGAGCTACAAACGTTTAAAGATCGCAGAAGAAGGTCGAGAATCGCGAAAATTCCCGAAATCAAATATTATAGCACAACAATGCGTCGTTATTTCTGGATTTCTGTAATACATTTTGTTTATAGAGAAGGGATGTAGCTTTCAAACGATATACAGCACCAACAGATGGTGCAATGTACCTATACCAAATTTATTATAACGATGCCGATCATATCTTGACGGTCTGTATTGATCTTTGAAGTTTTCTACCTGTTACCTTTATATCTAAGCGAAAGGATGTTTCGAAATAGCATGACATTGATCTGAAACATCTATTTCGTTTGACAAACATTTCTTAACCAGTCATAGGATATAATTAAAATCCTTTATACACTTTGCACAGTAGTATGAACATATATAGGTACACTTTGCTTACATCCAAGTAACATTTTTTTCATTTACAGTCGAACCTCGATAACTCAAAAAACTCTATATGTCGAAAATTTTCTTCATTCCTTTCCGCTCCGCAGTGAACACCTCTACAACTCGAAATAAAACTTCCTTAACTCGAACTATATTTTGCACGTTAACCCTTCGTGGTCACACGGGGTGTATTGTACCCCGAGAATAATTTTCGAGTTAAAATGTCGTGTCTTTACGACTTCCAAAGGGGATTTATCGCAAGAAAGAAAATAAAATAAAAAAAATTTAAAATCGCTTTTTCCCACAACCGTGGAAAATCGCTCATTTTCAACTACAAATTTTATCGTACCAAAGTTTATATTTCTAGAAAAAGACTATTAGACCATGATTGTGTAAGTATTTCGAACGTACAATTATCACTGAAAAGTTAAGAGATTCAAAAATACGAAAATGGTAACTCAAAAAATGACGCTGGGGTATAGTGAACCCCGTGTGACCAACTTGTGATTATAAGAAGGTGTGACCACGAAGGGTTAAATAATGTATTTCACCTCTACAACTCGAATTTAGAAGCACTCCGACCTCTACAAGTCGAAGTTTACTTCTACGTATGTATAACGAAATTTCGTAGAAAGATCTAAAACTATTGAGAAAAATGTTTTCTCTGTATTATTTACGATTGAAAATGCTATTGAATTGCAATACACTAAAAGACTAGCACAAAGCAAAGTCACTAATTTTTTAACCCTTGGTTGTCACACTAGCAAGGGAAGTTCCCAAACCCGAAAATTCGAAATATTCTGAAACTTTGTGAATATGTAGGGAATTTCCTCCTAGTTACAACGCAATTTTTGTTTACTGCCCAAATTCACTCGAAGGGGGTGAAATTAGTCCCTGAAAATTAGGCTATTTTCCGATCTTGTGTTATAACTCGTGAACTGTAAAAACTGTGAGTTGCCAAAGGATAGTCCTAATTAAAAGGAGTAACTTCCGTCTTGGAACTTTTTCTCTATCTCTTACAGATTGCAAGTTACAAAATAAAATCGGAAAATAGTCGAATTTTCAAGGGTCAATTATTACACCCCCTTGGAGTGAATTTAGGCAGCAAACAAAAATTGCGCTATAATTAGGAGGAACTTTCCTACGTTTTCACAAAGTTTCAGAATTTTTTTAATTTTCGGGTTCGGGATGTTTCTTTGTAGGTCAAATTGACCCAAAAAACTTTTTGTCGGAACTCTTATTGTTTCAAATTTTTTTTAAGCACGATAACACTTTAATTGTCAACTTTCAACGATGGGCATATATTCTACAATGTTCAAACTTTATCTCAGAATTTTTTAGACTTAAGGGGTTATACCTAGTTAGGCGGCTGAAAAGAGGCGAATATTTGTGATTTTTTTTTGAAGAAGCGGAAGCGTATAATTTTACAAAACTTTTTGCATTTAAAAGAGCAACATTTAAAGAACATTTGGTAATTTTTTCTTAGAAAAATATGTACGTTTATAATAAAATAACAAGCGACATCCAAGAAACATTTTTAAAAATTTGGTTTTGCGGTGAGCACTGCCATTCGGAAACAGATTATCTAAAATCAAAAAACAAAAAAGATTTCGTTAGTATATTAATATATCTTCCGATTGACGGAGAGAATTTTCCGAAATATTAATTTAGAACAAAATGGCAGCTATTTAAAGTTGAAATCCTGATTTTTTCGCGTAATTTTTGCAGGAAAAAATCAGGATTTCAAATTTAAATAGCCGCCATTTTGTTTTAACTTAATATTTCGGAAAATTCTCTCCGTCAATCGGAAGATATATTAATATACTAACGAAATCTTTTTTGTTTTTTGATTTTAGATAATCTGTTTCCGAATGGCAATGCTCGCCGCAAAACCAAATTTTTAAAAATGCTTCTTGGATGTCGCTTGTTATTTTATTATAAACGTAAATATTTTTCTACGAAAAAATTACCACATATTCTTTAAATGTTGCTCTTTTAAGCGCAAAAAGTTCTGTAACAATATACGCTTCCGCTTCTTCAAAAAAAATTCACAAATATTCGCCTCTTTTCGACCGCCTGACTAGGCATAACCCCTTAATTTAGCAAATAGTTTTTAAATAACAACTGATTGAAAATTGGCAGGGTCAAATGGACCCAGTGTGACAACTACGTTCGAAAAAGTAGGTGTGTCAACCGAGGGTTAATACCTATATAATAAAGAGTAATATTTCGAGCATAAAATGTGTCTTAAAATTATTTTGATATATGTAGTACATCAGTTGTAGGTACCTATATTTGATTATAGGTATACAATAAAAAATTGACCTAGATTAATTAACAGTCGCACAAAGCCTCTATAAGTCGACTCTTCGTTTGTTGAACCTCTATTACTTAAAAACTCGATAATCCGAAACCTCTATAATTCGAAGATTTCTTCCCTTCCCTTGAGATTCAACTTATCGAGGTTCGACTGTACTTTGCATGTATTTCTTCAAGTTTTCGCTTACAACATATTAAAGAGGAAGGACCAAAGTAAATCCTAGCATATTTGTTACTAAGTAATCACCTCCAACAAAAATGACAAAAATTAAAAACTGAGAAACGTAATCAACTTGTCCCTGTCTCCCCTACAGGTGTGTAAATGTCTACTACAGAAGTTGGTGACTTTGCAATCTTACTTCGAAGAGAACACTGTGTAATCTACAAGGTTGCTCCTGTAATCTCCTTACCACGATATCGTTCAACGGCTCAAGGAGAATTGAATTCGCACACTTTCGCGCCGACTGGCCGTTGAACGGAGCCCGGGGCGATTATTAGCTGCCGCTCGATATTTCTTTTTTTCGCAGCCGCGCTGCCAATTTTTTTTTCTCGCAGATTGCGCCATCACCGTTATGCACATTCCGCAAATTCCCCGAGGTCGTTGGGACCATTAAAGCCGCCTCTTCTTTGCTCCCATCTCGTAGATTGATTCGCTGGCCTTTGTACTCGCTGGGCGGGCCATACCAGGAAGGTGAAGTCTGCTGATGCATACTCGCGATCAAAAACGAACTAGATGTGGGTTGAACGCGTGGTGTTGGCTTTTTATTCGTTTGCGCGGATAGTGGTCGAGGCGCAGTCTGTACGCTCCATGACAAGAAGAGAGGATATTTGAATTTCGCGGCTTTTTCTTGCACATACACTTGCAAAATTGACAAATTCGATTTCCTTCCAAAACACGAGGCTTCATCTGGAAGAGTGTAATTTTAGACATTTGCCTTATCTGTGTGCAAGAAATGATCCCCTTTAGAGGCACCTACAGAAGTAGATCCTCAGTTACACTAGTTTACAAAATCCAAGAAATTATTTTTGATCGAGACTCCAGTATGAAATTCTTATGCAAGGTGGTCCCCTAAACTCAAAAATCGACACGAGACGAAATTCTATGGATACGTTTTCGAGATATCGCCCCATGAATATTTTGCTAATTTTTTAAGAAGAAGACCCGACGTTTTTGGCCATATCTCGCGTTACAGTTGACCGATTTCATCGCGATGACTCTTAAATAAAAGGTAATTAAATGGCATACAACTCTTTCCTACAGTGTTTTTCAATGGGACCAATAGTTTAGGCGAAATCGGGCGAAACTTAAGAAAAATGATTTTTGGGCCGAAATTGAAATCGAAAATTATCTACATAGTCTGGAAGACTGAAATTATCATGTGACGTCCAGTTTATTATTTTTTACGTTGAGTGCGCAGCTTTACGAAGAAAACAAGCCCAACCTGAGCAAAATCCATACACAAATAAGGAAGTTATGGACGATAGAACCGGAGTGCCTATTTTCAACTTTTTCCCTATTTTTGCAGTTCTTCCTGTTTCTTGGCGAATTACGTATTCGTCTTCAGTGAAAACAAATTTAAATGTATTTTTTTTTTAGAGAAATTTTTGCTCTTCCTGTTTATTTTGCCCTGATTGAGATCAGTTTCGCTTACAAAGAACCAGTCGTAGTCATCCATCATTGACTCATCCCAGAATCCTTGGTAGCTTCTCTCAATACTTTTCATCTGCTGATGAAATCTCTCGCCATGTTCATCGCTTACAACACCAAGATTTGGTTCTTCAAAGACATCTTAACGCTTATATTGAGAGAATAAAGAAGTAAAAAGCATGTTACAAGTTATAAGATCTTTGGGAATTTTTTTCTGAGAAACTGTTAAGCGGATCTTTTCCAAACTTTCAGGATATTTTAGTTCACATTCCAACAATACAAATTAATTTTTTCGTTACAAAGTGTTCGGTAGAAATGGAGATATAGGAACACGTTCGTTAGGACTCGCGCGTCGGAGTTGCAAATTTGCGATTAGTAATGGTGGCCCCAATTCTTCCCTGAAAAAAACCAAGGATTTTCTTCTTTCTAGTACAATTACTTTGTCGATAACTTTTGTTACCAAAAGTTATAAATCATTTACCGAAAAAATTGTAATCTTGTGTGTGCTATTCAGACGAAACTAAATATCGATTTTAACTCTTGACTTGAATAAAATGTACAAATTTTAAGAATAGATTTGATTCAACTTCTTGAACCAGTAATGAGTAATAACGATCCAAATGAACTGTGAAATCGTTTCGTTCTAAGTACATACCGTAGGAACCTGCAGACTGTAAAAGCCTACAGACTACAAATACTTTGGCAAGAATTAAGTATCCGTCCCATGTACGCGTATACCTGCATATTATTAAAATGTGGAGAATGATGTTACTAAATACCATCAAAATATAATAATTTCGATTTTTCATTATTATAAAATATCTCAAAGCGTAAAAAATATATTGAATTTTTACAGACAGTGCAAAGTAGAAGTTGACTTTACTTTTAATATAACTTAAGTCACAACATGACAAACACACATTCATAGTTCAATAATTCACGTAGGTATGTTAATAAATATGATATGGAGGGTGGGACTAACTTAAAAGAATACAGCGTATTTTCTAAAAAAAGATAATTTTTTCTCAGTGATGACAGTATATATTTCCCTCCCTCAAAAATCACAAAGCCAACAGTGTGCAGCAAAATAAATCAATGAACGGGGGCGAAACACCCCAGACTGCGCATATTAAAGCAATTAATTGACGCGGTAATGATTCGCGCAATTATTCCCTATGGCAGGCGAAAAGTATACCTACGAGTGTTCTACATTACTGTTAAAACAACAATCGCGAAGCTTTCACCGTCGTGCACATTGAATTTACGAGATTATGGTGTGCCATGAATCAATCAGCCAAGTGCAGTAAAAATTGCCACTCTCTGCTGAGTTTGTTAAACTTCTAAATGCAGTTATTTAAGTTCCTTCCTCCATAAATATGTTTTATTAAAGTTTAAAATTATTGTTGAAGTTCTTTCCTCGACAAATGCAGTTTATTAAAATTTAAAATTATTGTCGATTGCAATTAACCAGTGAATTCAGAGATGATTAATGGACGCCCCTGTTGTCGACGCTTTGGTCTCATTGTTAGAAGTTGCCTGAGGAAATCGAATTAGGCACGCTAGGAATCTCCTCATTGCTTGTATGCAACTCGCGTGGAATCGTCTGGCAGAAACTTCGAGGAAACTTAGCCTGAATTCCAACTTACTGCATAGCACCCCGACAAGATAACTAGTGCGTCTTTAGTTGCAATGTAATCCTCTTCCCCTCGTCCCTTTTAAGAATACTGCGAGTCGCAGTATCTTTATTAATAACATTCCTCTTAACGGATAATGATATTCTCCATAATTTTTTAAATTAACATCTCCCGCGAGGCATTTAATAACATATCCACTTCAAGAATTCTTAATTACTATTTTTCGTGAAAGGGATATAATTATCTATAAGAGTTGATTGTAGGATTGTAGTGGATGTCAGCAGAAAGAAGCTGTGCTAATTAGTCACAATAGGATTGCAAATTGCTAGTTGGGATTTTGTTTTAATAATTAAATGACGTTCCTTGAAATTTAGTGGATCCAATAACATTTTGAAATGCAATGACTTCACTCCACAGTTGTGCAGAATTACAATTGAATTACTCCATGAATTATAATTACAAAATAATTAATTTGCATCGTATTCAATTACATTGTAATTCGTAATTCAGATCTCGCATTCAATTAAAATACATCGCAATTCGTAATTGCAATGTATTTGCAATTGTAATTGCATAGTACAATGTAATTGAATTATAATTACGAATTAAAAGGTGAGCAAATTGAAAGGTAATGAGAGGTGGGAAAGAAATATGTAGGTAAAGGTTTCTCGAACAGAAAAAAATTATTGTGAGTGCTGAATATGGTATTATTCATAAATTTATAATATATAAAGAGAAATATAAACTCCTTTGTTACATTTTTTCCACTCTTTTTGTCACTTCTTCAGTGTTTCGAGCTGTAATTTAATTATATATTGTATTTCAATTACACGCACATTTACAGTAATTAGGAATTGAATTAATTGAAAAGTTTGAATTATGTAATTGAATTACTATGTAATTGAAATATAATGTAATTAAATTACGTAATTAAATTACAGTGTAATTTAATTAGCACAACTGTGCTCCACTCGGTGGAGAAATGAAGCAACCACTCGTAGCAGTTTCTCAACGCGAGATCACAAATGCAATGAATATTGAAAACGACTGGGTCAAGCACGCGAAATATTTCTTTTCCCAAAGCATTTTCACGTTGATATCCCTTCATATTGCTGGTGATCATATTGTAAAATTCTACCGTTCAGACTGTGCACTTCTATTGCCAGCCACAGCTGTGCTAATTTAATTACATTTTATTTCAATTACATAGTAATTCAATTACGTTGTAACACAATTACATAATTCAAACCTTTCAATTAATTCACTTCCTAATTACTGTAATTGTGCGTGTAATTGAATTACAATGTAATTGAAATACAATGTAATTGAAATACAATGTACTTGAAATACAATGCAATTTAAATACAATGTAATTAAATTATAGCTGAAACACTGAAGAAGTGAGAAAAAAGTGGAAAAAATATAACAAAGGAGTTTATTTCTCTTTATATATTATAAATTTATGAATAATACCATATTCATCACTCATAATAATTTTTTTCTGTTCGAAACCTTTACCTAAATATTTCTTTCCCACCTCTTACTACCTCTCAATTTGGTTACCTCTTAATTCGTAATTCGTAATTACATTGTACTTTGCAATTATACTTCAACTGCGATTACGAATTGTCATGTAATTTAATTGAATGAGAGATCTGAATTAGAAATTACAATGTAATTGAATACAATGTAATTGAATTATGTTGTAATTATAATTCATGGAGTAATTCAATTGTAATTCTGCACAACTCAGATTGCCAGCTTATGTAAATATGTACAAGCCTCTACTATTTACCTTTATTATTATTATTACCTATTATTAGGTACCTATTACATACATTCTTTTCAGCTCTATTCGCTTAATCATAAAACGTATTACATTTCCTGATATAACAGTAATTTACAGTGACAAGTTTTTGCAATTTTGAAAATTTTTACCAAATTCCAACGTTTCGGTCAATGATTATGACCATTCTCAACGAAAGTTAGATAAAAGGAAAAAAACACTGCGTATGCTTTTATACAAAAAATTTGTTGTTGCATAATTTTTTCCCCTTTTTTTGTATAAAAGCATACCCAGTATTTTTTCCTTTCATCTAACTTTCCTTGAGAATGGTCATAATCATTGACCGAAACGTTGGAAGTAGGTAAAAATTCTAAAAATTGCAAAATAGCTTTTATTTAATTATTTAACAGACCGAACCAGTGCGCTGAAATCATATCTTCTAATTAGAACATTCGCTGTAGTTTCCAACATATTTATCCAGTGACAGAATTTCCTATTTACACTCATTGTCAGTAGCAAGATCCACATTTCTTGGCCTCTTTTAACGAGTCTTGTACGGCGATAATAGTAGTGCACGTTGATCGATTTTTTTTATAAAATTGCGCAAAACATCGAGTCACGCATTACCTCCACAGTGGATCATTAAAATTAAAGCTCTCAGCGAACGTGTCAAAGCTTTGTAGAAAACTGAATGAAGAAGTTGTGCTGAGATAAATATACAATTCCTGGCAATCGTTTTTCGTTTCTAAAAAAGTGTCTGAACTCAGTGTTTGACGTAACGTATCTACTTGTTTTCTTGTTGGAAAGTTCGCAACTTTTGCTTTGGACTCTTATTTTAAGAATAAGAAGAAAATCCACTGCGATCAAGCTGCTGTCCTGACCTCCTCTATTCTTCACTTCCTTACTCTTACGATAATTATGAAGCAACGCATGAATGCAACGGCAAGTTGAAGAAGCACATGGCCCGCGACAAGAAAAGCTGGTCTATATCCGACAGATAAATGCGATGACTGTTTAACACTGAGGAAAGTCCCGAAGACACGAGCCATCTCTAAAAATAATCGGTCTATCGGCTTTTTGTACTACGAAAAACCGAGATTAGGAAGCCAACCGCTATACCTTCTGCCCCATTTGTGGCTCAGTGATACAGAAAAGTTACAATCAATTGTGGTTACATGTTCTACGCTTCCTACGATTAGTCAGCATCAGAGTTGTGCAGAATTACAATTGAATTACTCCATGAATTATAATTACAAAATAATTCAATTACATCGTATTCAATTACATTGTAATGGGTAATTCAGATCTCGCATTTAATTAAAATACATCGCAATTCGTAATTGCAATGTATTTGCTATTGTAATTGCATAGTACAATGTAATTGAATTATAATTACGAATTAAGAGGTAACCAAATTGAGAGGTAATAAGAGTTAGTAAAGGTTTCGAACAGAAAAAAATTATTACGAGTGCTGAATGTGGTATTATTCATAAATTTATAATATTTAAAGAGAAATAAACTCCTTTGTTACATTTTTTCCACTTTTTTCTCACTTCTTCAGTGTTTCAGCTGTAATTTAATTACATTGTATTTCAATTACATTGTATTTCAATTACATTGTAATTCAATTACACGCACGATTACAGTAATTAGGAATTGAATTAATTGAAAAGTTTGAATTATGTAATTGAGTTACAACGTAATTGAGTTACTGTGTAATTGAAATTCAATGTAATTAAATTACGTAATTAAATTACATTGTAATTCAATTAGCACAACTGTGGTCAGCATTCAGGTCTGCAGGAATTTGTTTGATGAAATAAAAGGTTCTTAACAATTACCTACCTGAAAATGAATTGTGGTTTGTTTGATGGCAAATCGGGATATGTTTAAAAAACCTGAGACTTTGCAAATATTTAAAAAAAAAATGGAAATCATTGGGCTAAAACTACCGTCTATAGTTGAACGTTGTATATTTTTTTTACTAATTATTTGCATAATATAGTAACGTTGTGTTTTTAATTCTTCTTGGGAATTAAGTGTTTCGTGGTCATTTACAAATTTCAAAACTGTGCTCGTAAATTTTAAGAGGATACGTAACTATAAAGGTAAAAGAACTGAATTTTAAAAGAAAGCAATTTTCAGAAGTTACGTAAAGTGTGAAAGTGTGATGTATGAGATGGAATCATAATACAAGCGAATATCTCTGAAATTAAGAGCTACACAGGATGGTTCACCTAACGTGGCGATCTCAATTTACTCGTAAATTATTGGCTGTAGTAAAAAATATTTTAAACACAAGTTGCATGGTATCAAGGGGGACATATAATGCAATAATATGTTTTTTGACTATGTTACATTTTTATCAAGATATAATCACCTCCAGTTTTTTAAATGGAATGCCAAATATTTATTCCTGAATTTCGATAAAGTATCAAATACTGCATAAAAAATTATTATATCATATAGGCTCTAAAGTGAACAGTTTCTGAGATATCAGTAAAATACGTTTTATTTTATCGGCTGTTTTGTTTGCCTTTTTGAAAATCTATGAAGCAGATGTGTTTGACGAATGCTTCGAAAAGAAGTAGGTAATTCACTCTGACAATGAGTCCGCTTTTGTCCCGTAAGACGAGGAACAACTTTCGCTCCTCTTAATCAAGTGTTTCCGTATAAAAGTGGCAAGTAGAAGCAACCTGTACGCGATCAGACATGCTCTAATAATAATTCACACTGCGAACGTGAACAAGTGAATTTGGAATTTTACATTTCACATTCGATTGTGAACATACCACCAGCAAATAAATTATTCTAATATTAATATTTGAATATAAATAATTCTAACATTGAACATGGTATTTGAAATTTACTGCTTCGTTGGAAGTAGAAATTTTTCAATACTTACTAGATTTGTCATTACGTTAAAAGACAGTAACTACGTATAATTATTTTCTTAGCGAAGAGATGGACTATAATACAAACGTAAGAATTGAAAAGCACATGTTGCAATTTAAAAAAAAATGTCCAAAAAAAATAATTTACTTATAATATTCCACTCAAAACCAAACAGTCCCTAGAAACAAAAATTGTATATCTCGCTTAGTTTCGTATATGTTATTTTATAACACTCGGAATTTTACACCTTGCACATTGTTTCGCATTTGGTAATCTGCCATTAACCCTTAACTGGTATACTGTCTTTTCAAACGTAACTGTTATCTTAGGGTCGTGGCAAACCCCAAATAAAAAAGGACACAGAAATTTGTAAAGTCGACATTAGATGAACCTCTATGAATACCTATTTTGTTCGTAGGTAATGTATAAAATAATAGATACGTAGAAAGTTAAACTATTATGATCAAATTAATTAGAAATTCAGTTTACAAACTTAGACAACCAAATATTTTGCAGCGAACCTTGCGTGCTTGGGGTCATGACTGACCTGAGGATACCAGTTAAGGGTTAAAATTATATATTACAAGTAATATCGAAAAATATGTTAAATTGGTGTCATTCAGTTAGGAGCTTTAGTTAAATCGAATTTTTTGGAAGCTTTGCTTGTATATAGGAGAAGGTCTTAAGTGTTGACAGAAATTCTTCTCTTGTCACGAGAATCTTTAACTGACAAGGGAAGATCCCGAATCCGAAAATTCAAAAAGTTCTGAAACTTTGTTAATATGGAGGGGATTTCCTCCTGATTACAACGCCATTTTTGTTTGCTGCCTAAATTCACTCGAAGGGGGTGAAATTAACCCCTGAAAATTCGGCTATTTTCTGATTTTGTGTTATAACTCGCGAATTGTAAGAGTTAGAAAAAAAGTTTCAAGGCAAAGGTTACTTCTTTTAATTAGATCTATCATTTGATAAAAAAAAATATTTTACAGTTCCCGAGTTATCGCACAAAATTGGAAAATAACCGAATTTTCAGGGGTCAATTACACCCCATTAGAGTGAATTTGGGCAGTAAACAAAAATTGCGTCGTAATCAGGAGGAAATTCCCTACATATTCACAAAGGTTTAGAATTTTTTGAATTTCCGGGTTCGGGATGTTCCCTTGTGAGTACTCAATTAAGAGGGGCAGTGAAACATTGAACTACTAGCATGTTACTGCTGGCTAACTGGTGCCATAACTAAGCATTCTACGCAGAATTAAACGTATAAACGAGAACGTCTTTTAGCTCCCTAATTGACTTTAGGGATTGAACGAGGTGAAAAGCTAAATGTCTTCCATTCTGCACCTTACATTAGTCAATTAGTGAATGTATTTGCATTGTTCCGCAGATCTTGTTAGCTTGTTAGTATTATATCTGGTTTTCCCCATTTCTGTATCGAAATGTAGCTTAATTGGTTACTTGTTTCACGAAAAAGAGCAACCGTGATATACACTGCCCGAAATTCCCATAAAGCAACCATGTTTGTTGGTAAAATCTTATATTTATACCGTACTACTGATAAGTTTTTGTATGATATCATTTTGGGAAAATTGAAGGAAAGCATATAGATCGGTTGTAATAATAGGAATAATATTTATTTTTAAAAAAAAAACGTAGAAATAGAATTTAACAAGAAACAAACTGCGAAATTTTTGTAAAGCCACACGCTTTTTAAATAAATAAAATCAATATTTACAACAGTTTCTGCTCTATTTCTATGTATATTAATAGTTCGCGTATAATACCGATCTATATGCTTTTTTAAATTTTCCCAAAATGGTATCTTACAGGAACTTATCAATAGTATGGAATAAATATAAGATCATATGCGGCCCAGATGGCCAACATTCTGAGAGGCCCATTTTTTCGGGAAAATGAAGAGGTAGTTTACTAAAAACGGGCCAAGTGTAATATTTCTCTAAAAAGAGTGAAATAATAAAGGCAACAATATTAATTAATTATCAGCCATCCTGCGTGACCTACCTCCTTACCCAACAACCTTAACTAGTCGTCCTTACCTAAAAGTGAGGTCACGCACGACGGCTGATAATTAATTAACATTCTTGCCTTTATTATTTCACTCTTTTTATGGGGCTGTGTTTTATTTTTTATTGTTAAGTCTTGCTTACATTTTCGTGGATTTTTTATAATTTTTAATTTTATTTTTCCTTCTCAAACTATTGTAAGGTTCAATTTAACAGTATTATTGCAATAGAAGAAAGGAAAACAAAGCTTCATTTATTTTACCACAATAAAATATATTCCGGCGACTGTTTCTTATGCAACGAAGATCACAACAAATTGCAATAATTAAGTCGATTTAATTAGTTTATTAAACGGTGAGCTCGTAATCTTTTGAGGGCATACAGAGTTGGACGCTTGAAGTTACCACTTCAGTGTACGTCAATATTATTATCTGGTGAGGAAAGTGGGTCAAGTAAAAGATGAATGTCTTCAAGAGATCTAAGACGGATCAAAGGAAAGTCTTCTAAATAGGCGGAAGCGCCAAGAAGATTTGAAGGTGACTTGGATTCAATTATCACTCGTCAATTAACTCAATCGATTCATTACTCAACTCCTGCATCTACCTGCATGAAGGACAAAAAGAAAAAGAATTACTTTTGTAGTAATGTATAGCTACGTAGTATTATAATTGTGACGTCCAAATTTTATTGGCTATCTTTATCCCAGCTGTTTTTTGTATTTAATTTTTATATTTTTCAGTTGTTCATAAAGTAATTTTCGGTTTTAAAAATTCTTGAAATTCTCGGGATAACTTATAACTTGATATATCAAAATCCCAGGAGTTTTAGAATAAAAAAAAACAGTCGGAATCCCGGGATTGAATTCCCTAATAATACTGTACTCATAGTTGTACTTTGAAATCAATTCAACCGATCAGAACATTTTTAGAAGTTAAGACGCGACAAGTGGTTACTATTAAACATACCTAAAGTATATTTTAATTTCTATCGGTACCCATTAACTTCAGTTTAATAAATTATTGGAGTCTTAAGTCATACTTAAATGGTTACATATATGTCTGTTAAAAATTCTGAATCATTTTAAGTATTCCGCGAAGAAGCTCACTGCTTAGTCTTCCGAGGATTCGTTCGAAGCCTCTGTGCCACAAAAAAGAGTCGTACGGTTAATCTTGACGCTTACTGTTTTCCTTCAACCAACTTTTTCGTATGCTTCTATAATCTACCCTTTAATGGATCCTCGTCGTGACGGTGATTTAAATATCATAGTCGTGGTGACTTTTTCTACATGTGCAGTTTGTGGAATAATTGAGTAACTTAAATTTCTGGTAGCAGGAAGAGGAAGTGTTACATTTCTTCGTATCATGACTCAAGCTGAATAATAATGTGCTCTGCAACCGACGATAGGATGTGCTTAATCTGGAAGAAAGTGAGGCAAGGTTCCTAAATTAGGACTGGTGTCACAAATGCTTAAATTAACTTATTGTTAGTCTACGAACTGGACAATACGTACATACACAGTTGAAAAAAAGAATTTTATATTTTTCTTCGATCACGGATGCACGGTATCCAATAAATTATGTTAAAAAAACGATCAAGCAAAAAGTGTAAAGTAACTTTTATTTACCAGTTGCATAGGTTAAAAGAAAAATGATTTTTTACTTGAGTAGGCTACATCTATTTATACAGTAGCGGACAAAATAGTTGCCACTTTTTCGATTTGCTTTATTTTTGTTATTTTGTAATATCAACTTGGAACTGTGGTATGTGTTTAATACACGTGATGAATATATGTGATAATTGAAAGCTTAATAAAACCCAGTTAAAACTGAATTTATGTAACTAACAAAACAAAATTTATGAAAGGAATTTTGGTAACCACTTTTGGTATTCTTTCAGGCTGTCCTGAAAACAGAAGGTGCCCCTCGCGAAATGTCAGAATTTTTATTACTTTTCAAAAGTAATAACTTTTTAACAGCTTTAAAAGTGTGTTACCGTGTTTAATGTTATGTAGGGATTTTGTTTATTAGTTGAATAAATTCAAGTTTAACTGGGTTTTATACAGTTTTCAATTCTCTATCAGAATATGTATATTGGGCACGTACTGCAGTTTTGAGTTGATGTTAAAAAATAATAGTGGATCGAAATAGTGGTGACTTTTTTGTCCGCTACTGTACTTATATAATCGTTGCGCCACTGATTCATCACCGTCCAGCCCAAACCGCTGACTCTAGAACCATGAAATTCCAAGGGTATGTTACTTTTGCGACGTAGGTGCTCGATAAGAAGGGATTTTTTGAAACTCCAACCCGAAGGGGGTAAAAAGGGGTGAAATGTGTTTTCTCGAATTCCTTAATATCTCTTAGACCCGATTAGATATCAACTTGGTTTTTACTTCGAAAGGTTAGCCACATAAATGCCTAAAAACCAATTTCAGGATTTTGCCCTAATCAACCCCTAACGGGGTGGTGAAAGGGGGTGAATTGTGTTTTCATGGAGTCCTTAATATCTCTTCGGCCCGAAGCGAAGCGCAGGGGTATTTTGCTAAGTAGTTATTGATATTACTTTCAGGACCATTAATTTAAAATAACCATGCTGTGTCTGAAGTTTATGTCGGATATTACAGGCTTTAAGAATTATTTTTATGTTCGCATGGCGCTAGATTTAGTTCTTTATAACAATGCCAATAAGTAGTGTATTGTTATATTCGTAATAGAGTTGCCCCAGTATTCGAACAGCCCAAAATCAGGCCCTTGTTCAAACGCACATTCTGAAGTAATAAATGAATATAGAGATCATTTTTGTCCTACTTTTTTAACCACCATTTCGTTGACTTTAATGCGCAAAAAGAAAATTTTAAATATATTTATAGGAAAAAAAGTTATAAATGTAAATGTGAGAGCGTGTACGTGATGCACCGTTTGATGGTGAACACGATTCCGGACAGGTGAATTACCTAAAACACAAAGTAAAGGCATTTTTATAATCAGTAAGACAGTATCCATCTTATGAAGAAGCAAAATGTTGTTAAACAAATTAATACAATTTTTATGTTGATGTTTCTGATTTTTTCCTTTTTTGTAGAAAAAAATATTTTTTTTTTTTTTTTTAAGAATTTATATTGAAAATGTGCTCCCAATACATGGAGGGGAATAGTTTCCTGCAACTTCCTGTAAATTTTCATTCAAATCGTTCGATCGGTTTTCGAGATTTTACGTTCACCGTTTTAGAAAACGCTTTTTTTTATAATTTTTTAGAATTTCGGGGCCCGGTTGCGCTTAAAATACGTAGAAAAGGTGTAGCTAGCGGAATGTGCAAACATCCTAAAAACTAATTTCAGAAAATTTTGAGGATAACTTACCCCCTTAAGGAGTTATGCCCAGTCAGGCGGTCGAAAAGAGGCGAATATTTGTGATTTTTTTTTGAAGAAGCGGAAGCGTATATTTTTACAGAACTTTTTGCGCTTAAAAGAGCAACATTTAAAGAACATTTGGTAATTTTTTCATAGAAAAATATTTACGTTTATAATAAAATAACATGCGACATCCAAGAAGCATTTTTAAAAATTTGGTTTTGCGGTGAACATTGCCATTCGGAATCAGATTATCTAAAATCAAAAAACAAAAAAGATTTCGTTAGTATAATAATGTATCCTCAGGTTGGCGGAGAGAATTTTCCGAAATATTAAGTTAAAACAACATGGCAGCTATTTAAAATTGATATCCTGATTTTTTCGCGTAATTTTTGCAGGAAAAAATCAGGATTTCAACATTAAATAGCCGCCATTTTGTTTTAACTTAATATTTCGGAAATTTCTCTCCGTCAACCTGAGGATACATTAATATACTAACGAAATCTTTTTTGTTTTTTGATTTTAGATAATCTGGTTCCGAATGGCAGTGCTCACCGCGAAAGCAAATTTTTAAAAATGCTTCTTGGATGTCGCTTGTTATTTTATTATAAACGTAAATATTTTTCTACGAAAAAATTACCAAATGTTCTTTAAATGTTGCTCTTTTAAGCGCAAAAAGTTCTGTAAAAATATACGCTTCCGCTTCTTCAAAAAAAATTCGCAAATATTCGCCTCTTTTCGGCCGCCTGACTAGGTATAACCCCTTAAGGCACCTTTTTCTATGCTGCGATATTTGATATTAAAATTAACATTGAATAGGATAACATTGTTTTCACTATAAATACATGAACATGAATTGCATTGTTTATTTGAACAGCATCTTTGATATAATATTTTGATACGTCGTAATGTAATAAAAAACGAATGATTTCAGACACACAATACATAATAAATATTAAACAGAAATCTTAGAAAGACTATAATTCGAAAACGAATACTATCGTCCAATTAATTCGCCTTTAACCAAATTTATAATAAAACTTTAACAAAATATTTCTCTTTAAGTCACATTCGAAGTAGTCTGAAATTTACTTGGCTAAACATTTCCTCACGCACGCTGCAATTCTTCGCGCAATTTAAACGCGTTAACTCAAACGTCGCGAATCCAGATGGCATTTATGTTAACTCCACAGACCTATAACGGCATTGTATCTAATAAAAGCCAGTCACTTCAGCAGCTTCCATCGTTAACCCTGATCGCAGAGATAATTGGACACGCGGTTGTGCGAAAGAGCGTGAATTTCGCGCGTTGTAAAATCCTAGTGTAACTCAAGCAAGCATTAGCAGCATACAGTTACCCATAACCGTGTTTTTACGTTTTACAATACAGCTGCACTCGTGAACACGCGAGTGGCCTAAGTCATACATGTTTTGCCATAAGATATTTCAATCTTTGCGTTTATGTGTATTATAAAATACAACGAAACGTGATGAATTCAAATTTTCTAGATTTCTGGCTGAGGCCACTTTCATAATTATTACTGGCACAATAATTTTATTATAGTTATGGTGTTGTACGATTGGAGCCCAGAGTTGTGCACAATTTGAGAAATCAGATAAGTTCCTAATCGAATAAGAATTTATTCGAAAAGCATTGATAGGTGAATAGTTTTTATTCGGATAGTTATTAATTGTTTATTTACATTATTTGTGACACGCACCTTCTTATTTGTCTAAAATCATCAGTTATTATTTGCGAAAAGAGGTATCAGACAGCTGGCGCCGAAAATCGTCGAAAGTTATTTGCATGATTATTCGAATAATTTAGGAATAATTATCCAATAGTTGCAAATTATTCGAGTAAATAGCGATAGATAAATTATTCGCTTAATATATTTGAATAATCTATTAGGCATAAATGACGAATAATTATTATCCAAATGAAATATTCGACTTTGTAAATAGAATTAATTTAGAATAATATCGATGACTTAGTGCACACATATTGTATGTCCACTTTCAGCGTTTTTGAGAAAAAACACGTTCAAACATTCAATGGTACTTTATAATTAAATACATACTTTTTGCATTATTTTATTATCATATGTATGTAATATAAGTATCACTGAAAATATGTAATTAGTAGTATAAGTTAGAATCTGCAAAATTATAATAATAATTATTTAATAATACTTCGAAGTTGGAGATGCTATATGTAACCAAATACAAAGGAGGACATACTATACTGAATGATATTGTATGAAAACGAATGAAAGGAATAATAACTGGAAATAATCTCACTTAAACCAATATTATATTTATTTATTATATTATTTTTATATATTTATTTATTATATTTATTTTCGCAGTTGTCATTTTCGTAGTTTTCATTTTTGTCAATGTCCATGGGGATTGGAATTACATCACGTTGTGATTATGCTTCTGGTATGCTATTGATAAATGCCTTGTAGTATTCAGGAATAATTCCGTTGTTTAAAAGATACAGAAGATCTTTTTTCTTCGCGATAGATATAGGAAGTCTTTTTTTGAAATTTTTTATTTATGGTCACATTTTTCCAAGAATATTTTCGTGCAGGTTTTGAAGATTGTGCAATATTAAATTGCTGAAAATCTTCACCCGAAATGTTGTATTTATATTGGACAATTAATGGTTTACATTTTTCAAACCGCATCCACTTGATTTTTAGCCATTTGTCTTTTTCTTTATTTTGATTTATTGTAGTATTCAGCATAATACGTTGTGCCATATCATGGAAATCAAGAAAGTCACTATGCACAAGTATTGTTTGTCCTCTGGCATAGACATACAACAATTGTGCACCCAGCATAATAGATTCAGGGACATAAATAAAAAAATATTATTTTTGACACATTTATAAAAAAGATAAAAATCTGATTTTTATACAGTATAAAGAAACAGTCAAGAACTATTTGTTGCATATAAAAACTCAAATTTCGTAAAAAAAAGTTGGACATATAATATGTGTGCACTAAGCCATCGATATTTAACTCTAATTGGAGTACGCTCATCATTAATAATAATTGCATAGTGACGGGTGTTCTGATCCGGAACTTGAACCTCGAAAATGACGTGTACCTGCGGGTACAGTTGTGCTAATTGAATTACACTGTAATTTAATTACATTGTATTTCAATTACATAGTAATTTAATTATATTGTATTTCAATTACATAGTAATTTAATTACATTGTATTTCAATTACATAGTAATTCAATTACGTTGTAACTCAATTACATAATTCAAACTTTTCAATTAATTCAATTCCTAATTACTGTAATTGAATTACAATGTAATTGAAATACAATCTAATTAAATTACAGCTCAAAACTCTGAAGAAGTGAGAAAAAAGGTAGAAAATATATAACAAAGGAGTTTTTTTCTCTTTACATATTATAAATTTATGAATAATACCATATTCATCACCCATAATAATTTTTTTTCTGTTCGAAACCTTTACCTACATATTTCTTTCCCACCTCTTATTACCTCTCAATTTGCTCACCTCTTAATTCGTAATTCGTAATTACATTGTACTTTGCAATTATACTTCAACTGCGATTACGAATTGTGATGTAATTGAATTGAATGAGAGCTCTGAAGCACGAATTACAATGTAATTGAATCATTTTGTAATTATAATTCACGGAGTAATTCAATTGTAATTCTGCACAACTCTGCCTACGGGCAATATCACCATGAGAGAGACCAGCTGGCAGAATGAACCTTGTCGACGATTTTCATTGTTACAAACTCGTTGCTGTGCAGAATGTCGAAATCGTTGAAAGCTACCTGGTCAGAGGAGAAACATTTGCTGTTAATCTTCGGAGCTCACGATTCTCTTGATACGTTTATTCCAACGATTTCTTATCATTTTTATTATACAACCTCTCTCAAAATATGTGGCGCAACTCGAAAATATGCGATTAATAACCGGATAACATGTAGGTGTGAATCAAATACTACTACTACTGCGGTAGAAATCAGCACCATTCATAGTTTATTAACACTACGCACAATTAATTTCGTTCAAACAACTACGTACCACACCCAGCACATTTGTTGAAAAATTACGATACTGCCTAAACCTCGTTGGAATCGTGGGAACCGTGGAAACGCGGCGTATTAATTCGCAGTTAAAGAAGAAACGATTCCGCGGAGGCCGATCTATCTCCCCCGTTTATCTCCTTATCCTATTATCCGCGCAAGTCTGATTTTAGAATGAGTCAGCTACTGCTAGCCGTGGCGACGGGCATCGCCATCCCGCTCACGTCTCCACGAGACGCGTTCCACGGGGAAAAGAAGGAAGGAAAAGCGAAATCGTCGCTCTACGAGTTTCGATTTCTAAAGCGTCGCTGCTGGGAAGCAACGACACCGGTTCCACGTCGGATATCAGATCCTCCTCCTCGGGTTCTTGCGCAATCGCCTCCTTTGTGGGACTTTTGTCTCGTGCGCCTGGGACTCGCTCGCCGGTACATGCACCTAGCAGCCACGCACCCCGCTCAACCACGACAATGTCCCCCGTAAACCCATATTTGAACCGTGTAACGAACTCCTTCTGCAAAACTGACGAGGCTCGTTCCGAAATCAATTAAGCCACCTCCTTGTTGCCCGGTGATTTAAAGTCGTGGCATGCCTCGCTATAGAATCAATCTCCATTTTGACGACGGCATTAATTGATAATTGAAATCGAAGGACGTTAACCCTAGGAACTGTACACTGAGGTCTTCCGTCTTATTTTTATTTCAACGGCTTTATTTTCTCTTAGTAAAAGACACTTTTAGGATCTAATAGATGTGTCATTGCATATTTTTTGCCAGTTATTTGGTAGTTTGGTATCGTTTAAGGGGTCATGCTCAGTCAGGAGGCCGAAAAAAGGACGGTCTTTGGAATTTTTTTACCCAAAAGCTATGACACATTTTTCAAGAAATCTTTTTTCCTTTTAAGCACTGCATATAGTACCGTGCATCGTAATTTTTTCATTTAAAAATATTTAGCAATAACCGAGTTATTGTCCATCACTCGAAGGTTCTCTAAAAAAAGGCTTCTGCGGTGACCACTACTGCTCGAAAGTCGATCATCTGAAATAAAAAATTCAAAAGAATTTACTTATTGTATTATATTGTCTAGTATTTGAACGAAGGATTTTTTTATCCGATGCTTACTAGATAATATAAAATACTAAGTAAATTCTTTTGAATCTTTTATTTCAGGTGATCGACTTTCGAGCAGCAGTGGTCACCGCAAAAGCCTTTTTTTAGAGAACCTTCGAGTGATGGACAATAACTTAGTTATTGATAAATATTTTTAAATAAAAAAATTAAGATGCACGGTACTAGATGCAATCCTTGAAAGGAAAAAAGATTTTTTGAGGAATGTGTTATAGCTTTTGAGTAAAAAATTTCCAAAGACCACCCTTTTTCGGCCTCCTGACTGAGCATGACCCCTTCAGTAATTCTGAAAACTGTCTTATAGTTACAAGGCAAGATCCCGAAGTCGAAAATTCAAAAAATTCTGAAACTTTGTTAATATGTAGGGGATTTCCTTTTGATTACAACGCAATTTTTGTTTGCTGCCCAAATTCACTCGAAGGGGGTGAAATTAACCCCTGAAAATGCGGCTATTTTCCGATTTTTTGTTATAACTCGCGAACTGTAAGAGATAGAAGAAAAGTTTCAAGATAAAAGTTACTTCTTTTAATTAGATCTAGCATTTGGTAAAAAAATATTTTACAGTTCCCGAGTTATCACACAAAATTGGAAAATAACCGAATTTTTCAGGGGTCAATTACACCCGATTACAGTGGATTTGGGCGGTAAACAAAAATTGCGTCGTAATCAGGAGGAAATTCCGTACATATTCACAAAGCTTCAGAATTTTTTGAATTTCCGTGTTCGGTATGTTCCCTTGTTAGTGACTTTAATCAGTGAGAAATTTTCAGGTATGGTTAACTGTTTTTGCAGTAAATATTATGGCATATGTTTAAACAATAATACCATAAAATATGAGCACGAAATTATCTTCTAATTTTATCTATTTTAAATAATAATGTCTGACGCATAACTTTTTCCAGAAAATTGAATAAGGGACACTGAAATAATATTACTACGTTCTTTTAAATGAAATATGTTTTTTAAAATATGTAAATGTTTTCTTTTCACTGAAATTGTTGAAACACATTTTCAATATTAGGCTAAAAAAGTTCAATATACAGAAATGAAATTGCAATTAATTTTCAAGTAATTCAAGTAAATTTACACCTTGTCAGTGATAAAAATCAAGGC
The DNA here is from genome assembly GCF_050908995.1 of Andrena cerasifolii. Lineage (NCBI taxonomy): Eukaryota > Metazoa > Arthropoda > Insecta > Hymenoptera > Andrenidae > Andrena > Andrena cerasifolii. Next base: position 3,675,959 of record NC_135125.1, on the reverse strand, counting down.
ACACTTGAAATGACCCTAATCTACTAAACAAAGAGTAACTTAAAAAATTAACTTCGATGCATAATACCGTCTTCAATACCAAACAGTCACTGAAAAATAAAACTTCCATATCTTCTCGAGTTTCTGAAACATTAGGCTGTAACACCTTTAAGGGGGAACACCACTGAGACGGCCGGAAAAGTAAGCCATATCTAAAAAATTTTTTCAGGAAGAATTTACAGTTTTCATAGAAAATTTGTATTACCTACCTTTAGTACGCTGTCTTAAGAGACTATGCAAAAAAAATAAATAGAAAAATATCCATAAATTATAATATACTCATTAATCATCTAGACCCCCCTCCCCCGAGCTGGTCGAATGTGTAACTATGGAACAGCAGGTCCGAAATCAAATTTCATTTTTTTGTTATAAACTATATGAGTGTAGTTTCCGTTGTACGTACGGATTCTTTGATCGAAAACAAATTTTTTTATATATGCTCGAAAAACTGTCCACCTTATTAGCGGATGTTTTAAACTTTTCTTCTAAAGCGCACCATTTTTACAAAAATAATTTGTTTAAGAAATCGGTACGTACAACGGAAACTACACTCATATAGTTTATAAAAAAAAAATGAAATTTGATTTCGGATCTGCTGTTCCATAGTTACACATTCGACCAGTTCGCGTGGGGGTGTTTAGAAGATTAATTAATATATATTAAAATTTATGGATGTTTTTCTATTTATTTTTTTTATATAGTCCTTAAGACAGCGCACTAAAGGTAGGTAATAAAATTTTTCTATGAAAACTGTAAATTATTCTTAAAAAAAATTCTTAAAAATAGCTTACCTTTCCGGCCGTCACAGTGGTGTTCTCCCTTAATTATTTTCCATTCTGTGCAACGATGATGCACTGTTATAACGACTAGGGTCACGTTATATGGCGCTCTTCTGCTGTCCAGTAAATGCATGGTACCCCAAATGATGTTCCCTCGTTTCACTTTATTGTTGTCATCAATGGTAGCCAGTGCTCTTGTCGGTAAGCGATCAATATTGCACGCGTATAATAAATGTATGAGCCTTTCAACACACGAGGTTCCGTAACGGCACAAAGACGAGGTTTATTATAGATGAAAGGCTAGAGAGACAAAGCACCTTCTACGCAAAATTAACACAATAAATGAATTAGCCTTCTCTACGGAGCAATTATCTGTTGGCTCCGATTTAGCCAATCTGCCTACGTCTTGACTATGTTGATCAATTGAAGTCGTGTGGTAGTATACTTATACAGGGTGGAACGGAATATGCGGTACAATTGCGAAGAGGGTTGTTCCATACTTCAAAATTAATCAGACTGTGGAATAAATTTTTCGTACGGTGCCTTTTTTTCTATACATCACTGTAATGCCATTTTGATGACTTGTTTAATGTCAGAATTAACCCTTCGTTGCATACTGTTGCAAATATGCAACGTATATTTTCTTTTTAATATTTCTGTTTTAACTAGCCTGTAGTGTGATGTAACTACTTTATCATGAAAGATACAGTGGCGTGCAAAAGTATTCGGCCACCCTTTAAAATCGCATAACTTTTTTAAAATTAATTCAAACGACTTGAGATTTTTTGAGAAGCTAGAAGGATTAGTTTGCTAAGTGACGTGATTCGTCGTTTCGAAAAAATGCACTTGGTCGGAATAGCAAAAAAAAAATAGTAACAGTCTTTTTTTAAACTTTTTTTTATGAGCCTGTAATAATAATTCAAAAAACCTGTTTGTAAGTTTAAAAAATTTCATCAAAATCGGTTAACGTTGCTCTGAGCTATAAACGCTTAAATATCGCAAGATAAGGTAGAAAATTACTGATGTCGAGAATTTCGGGATTTGCGACCTTATTTTGCGATATTTACGCGTTTATAGCTCAGAGCAACGTTAACCGATTTTGATGAAATTTTAGGCATGTATATAACTTACTTAAACCTACAAACGGGTTTTTTGAATTTTCATTGCAGGCTCATAAAAACAGTTTAAAAAATTTACAAACATCGCGTTGATCTTTGTAATTCCGCGGGTTTTAAGTAATCATAATCGCACTGGCGGATAAAGTGGAATAAATAAAAAAAGACAAATTTTTTTATTATTTTTCTCTTATTATTATCACTTGTACGAGTCCAAAAATGTATTTTTTCCAAAATCGAAGAAGTTATGCAACGAAGGCTTAACTATATTATTGTGGATAATATTGGTATTAAGTACAGAAAAAGTATATTAATCCCACGTTCGAAGAGTTAGAAGGATAGAATACACAATTGTAATTTAATTTGAATTTTATAGCAGACAGCGTTTTTAGTAGTATACGAACTGAAGAATAAATATTAAAAAAAAATAATTTCTTAGTGTACTTTACCTTAATAATCAAATGATAATTTAGCTTGATAGATTAGTGCGTAAAAAATTGAAAAGTGATCTATAGCAGAATCCGTTACAAAAAATGTTAATTAAGTAGAAGAAGAAGTGTACCAGTTCGGTATTCGAATTCGTTGTTTCTCGAAAATGAAACGCCGTACGAACAGAACTGAGGTATTCCATCATTTAGACTAATTTTAAGTGATAAAATTACACCTCAACTTTTACACAATACTTTTCGATTACATCACATATTTAAGTCAAATTAAAAAATCTGACAAAGCACTGCTAAGATAATTAAATATCACATTCGATTAAGATTAACGAAATTCCACTTATAATCTTTATGTAAAAGCGTTCAAAATATTTAACGCGGTATGCGCAATTTCAGATTTCCTCAGTCCCCCGAAAAACGCTAAAAAACATAAACTGCAATATTCATTTAAAAATCAATAACAATTGTAGGAAATCTTTTATACTCCCAGTCTTTTTTCCCCTGCTTTATTTTAACGTCTAATAAAAACACACTCGTTACTCTGACGAAAGGTTCGCCAGCGATCCACGTACATACCACGGATCGTCTTAAAGCAACATTGAAAGTGAAATGGAAATTCATATGAAGAAAATAGTAGGGCCTGAAACGTGCGGAGTCACATGCTGGATACACATGCAGCGACGGGAATCGAAAGTTGAAGAGAGACGGGCAGAGATTCAGAGAAGCTTCGTACGCTTCTTCTTTTTGGTTTCCTCGTTATGCAGCAGAGGAGCGAGGACGCTACCATAAGAGGACATCTCTTGGCATCTTTGGCTCTCAGTCGTTCTCCTTCCACGGCCTTTCTGTATTACGAACCTGGACCGAACTACACGCGCAGGGTTCGAGGGGCACGTAGCCGCGGCTCTGTCGATCCTATCTACAAATGGACTCCGTTAATTGCGCGTTCAGAATTTCGACGGTACTATCTTCGTAACGAACTTTGCTTTTAGAATAAACGCGCGCGGACACCCTTCAGCGTATCGCGATACGTGTGCCTAGAAATATCCAAGGCATTTAGAATTCCATATCAATTTATCGATCTATTCGCTTCGCATTCCCAATCACCGCCAGTGAATTGCAAAATCGCGGGAGTAATTAGCACGCGAAATGACCCAGATTTGCGGGAAACCCGTCTACTATTACGATCGTTTTCAGAAGCCGCTGCGAAATCCGTAGAGATCGAAGAGAATTCGAATTGCGAAGTCCAAGTGACGCGAGAAATTTTCTGACTACTCATCGATTCAGCGAACTCGTTTATTTTTATTGGATAGTAATACTCCAGCACTCACGATAGTGAATATCATTATCATTAGTCGCCTTTAGTATGCAATTATACGTGTCAAATTGAATAAGCAAGCAAAGAAGTGATAAAACAAAGTAGATTAGTATAATACTGTGCTAGTAGGACTGCTGTAAAAACCTCACCTTGAATATAATTTCATAGGAAAGATAAAGTAGATTGAAAAACGAAATAGAAATATTTATGTCCTGAATTATTCATATTTTTAAACTGAAATATCATAGGTATCGTGGGTAGCACTGGGACTATTTGTCGAATCTTTCGGTATTCGAATATTCGAATACTTCAGTTGCTCAATTATTTGGCGAATATAATTCGAATACTGTTCGAATATCCAAGTATTCGAATACTATTCGGATATCCAAGTATTCGAATATTGATGTATTCGAATAGTATGGTGTGAATTATAAATCGAGTTCTTTAGGTTCATTTGTCAGGGTGAAATCTTGTAAGCTAATTTTGACCCACTTCACACCATACGTCAGTATTCGAATAGTATTCGAATAATAACATTCGAATACTCAAATATTCGGAGTTTATTCGTAGCACTCGAATACTTGTAAAATATTCGAATATTACTCATAAATTATTCGAATAGTCCCAGCCCTAATCGTGAGTAGCGCAGGGACTATTTGCCGAATCTTTCGGTATTCGAATATTCGAATACTTCAGTTGCTTAATTATTTGGCCAATATAATTCGAATATCCAAGTATTCGAATACTATTGCAATATTTAAGTATTCGAATATTTAAGTATTAGAATAGTATGGTGTGAATTATAAATCAAGTTTTTTAGGTTCATTTGTCAGGGTGAAATCTTGTACATATAAGCTAATTTTGACCCACTTCACACCATACGTCAGTATTCGAATAGTATTCGAATAATAACATTCGAATACTCAAATATTCGGAGTTTATTCGTAGCATTCAAATACTTGTAAAATATTCGAATATTACTCGTAAATTATTCGAATATTTTACAAGTATTCGAATGCTACGAATAAACTTCAAATATTTAAGTATTTGAATAGTATGGTGTGAAGTTAGTCAAAATTAGCTTATATGTACAAGATTTCACCGTGACAAATGAACCTAAAGAACTTGATTTATAATTCACACCATACTATTCTAATACTTAAATATTCGAATAGTATTCGAATACTTGGATATTCGAATTATATTCGAATACTTGGATATTCGAATTATATTCGAATACTTGGATATTCGAATTATATTCGAATACTTGGATATTCGAATTATATTCGTCAAATAATCGAGCAACTGAAGCATTCGAATACTCGAATACCGAATAATTCGACAAATAATCCCAGCCCTAATCGTGAGATGTTTTTAGTTGTCGCAGACATTTTCACATAGAAACAGAAGAACAATACATTTCCCAAGCATCGAGTGAATTACACGTGAATCGATCGCGTAAAAAGTTCGCGTATGAAGTGGAAAGAATTCGAGCAAAAAGATGGTCGACCGATGTCGCGAATAGAACAACCTGTTGGATATACCCTCGACCCTTTATTAGGAAGCGCAATGTCTCCCTTAAGTCGGAAGTCTTCTTTTTCGCGCTGGAAGATACACGCAAGTACACGTTCGCTGGGGACGGTCGACAGGGTAGACAGAAGAATGCATTAAAAAGCGCCATCGCCATTTACGGCTGTCATCTCGTGTGGATAAGCCGTGAGTGCTCGTCCCGAGCTATGTCGAGGTGCATTTCGTGCTCGTCGCATCTCAACAAACGGCTGCGTCAACTTCAACAAAAGCTCGCGACATTTTATCCTGTCGCCGCGTCATACTTTCCACGAACATTTCAGTTCGAAACTTCGCCATTAATGGACCTCGATAAGGGTACATTACTTCCAGGGAAGTTTAACTGTGTAGGTGCTTCGCGCTGCCTCACGTCATCGTTGCTGGTTCTTTGAGTGTTAGAAACGATAGCAGACCGATGAGTAGAACGAAACATACCTATGCACGAAGTATTTGACTTGAAAACATTGTGAATGAGAATAGGAATGGGGTTTTAAATTTTTAAATTTTAACTATTTTAAAAAATTCTAAATTTTAATTTAGGCTTATTTTTGCTATATATGCTGCAAAAGTGGGGTCATTAGAGCATTAATTAGAAATTGAGCTGTGTTTTATTGAAGATGAAACCGAATGGTGTTACGACAAGGTTCATCTTTATATAAGGTACTGTAATTACTGTTTGCTTGAATGCAACGACGCACTTGCAGTATTAGAAATATTAACACGTTCGAAACATAAAAGACACATTTCGTGAACTGTTTCTTTATAGTTTTCGTTAAGACATTAAGGTTAATTATTTGCGTTCAAACAGTTCCCTCTAATTCATTCTCTTATGTCTTTAAAGATAATAAATATACACAAGTATATTTTCTTCTTGAGATAATCCCATAAGAAATCGTCGAGAAGATTTAAGTCAGACGAATATGGCGGCCAACATGTCAGATTAAGCGTACCAAGCCGTTTTTTGCTGGATAAAACGATACACAAATAGGAGTGAACGCATCTACGCTTTCATTATTTGGAAATAGTAACACGATTAAGATAAATTGTTCAACAAGTTTAAACGTGTCGCTACGATAAACTGCCATTAGCCGATAATATTCTTGTAAAAGTTAAGGTATCTTACGTCCTCCAGTGTTTGCAACAAGTGTTATTAAACACGTTATTCTGCTGTGATGAAACATCTCAAACTTCTTAAGGGGGTACATGGGTATTTCGGGGTAAAAAAATCGAAATTGTTTTTCCTTTGTTTATGCTAGCCACATGTCTTAGAAGTATATTAAAAAAAAAATTCATTGAAAAATTCGAAAAATTGCGGGAGTTACAGCGTAAAAAGTAACGGGCAGAATGGGAGCTTAAGGGGTCATCCTTAAATTACGTAAAGCTTTTTGGGGGAAAAGGGGGTTGCGAATTTCTTACGTTTGCTTACAAGGGGGGGGGGAGTCAGGTAGCGTCTTACGCAATATTGTTTAACCTAATTTTAAATAAATACAAATTCTGTCATTAATGTTCCAGAAACGTAGTTTTAGTTTAAATTTCCCGAAACCAAGTTAAATAAATTATATAAACCTTTAAAAGAATTTTAATAACTGAAAAAATTAAGTTAAAAAATATTACGTAAGGAGGGGGTTGGAATATCAAATCTTACGAATTCTTATACTGGGGGAGGGAGGGGGTAAGAATTCGTTAAAACTACCCTTACGTAATTTAAGGACAGCCCCTAACGGGTCAGTTTTGTGTGAATATCTTAAATAATCAATTAAGTGAGCTATTAGAAAAACTCCTTCGCGTGTCACGTGTGGTTTATCCCTGACGGCGCACCGCCATATTTTAGCCACGCTTTTTATGTTTTCTGAGAAACTCTACAACACGACTGCAGGTTTTCATTCAGACCGACCGCGACGCACGGTTCCTATAAAGGTGAGCAACTGCACATTACTGGAATATAAAAATGGTTGTAACTCTAGAACAAAGTCAAATGGGGTATATGTTACCTATGGGCATCTGCAGCGTGCCTCTCCGCGGGTTAGAACAGAAATCGCGAAAGAATATCGAAAAATAACTGTGTACCTTGTCATTTCATCGGTCTTATACCACTGTGTCAATTTGACATCGAGGGGCAAATTCAGTTCGTGAAATGGGGAAGGGATGAAAGTTTTAATTAAATTGACGCTACACAATGGGTTCAAACAAGGAACGAATCGTCGCCTGTAAACTTGACTGTTTCTCAAAGTTGCCTCCCTCCCCCCCCCTGGAAAAAGTTTGCGGACGCACTTGACGTTATTACGAACTTTTTCCATTCTTTTTGCGTCTCCTGTTCATCGTCCAAGTAGAGTCCCACGTATTATGATACACAGTGGTGGATTTAACCGGGTGGTTTTTGAGCAGTTGCCGCCTGGGCCCCTGCCCAGAAGGTCCCCAGGAGCCTCTCTCCAAAAAAAATATGATTAGGTATAGGTACTCAAACTCTACATTTCTTTTTGGCACTACTACACTTGGCCCGTTTTTAGTAAACTATCTCTTCATTTTCCCGACGAAATGGGTCCCTCGGAACGTTTGCCATCTGGGCCTTTATTCTTAAATCCGCCACTGATGATACACCCCGTAAGTACATAACATTCTTTCTCCTGAGCCATACTCTTTTGTCTCCAACGAAACAGACGATGCGACCTGGCCCAATTGCGCGAGGCACTCTGTGTCTACAAGATCACCCAGCTAGAGTGTACAAAGGTAAGGCATCGGTTGTCGTCGGGTCTATTCACTTGAAAGTAGAGAGGAGAAAAGTAGGAGCGTGTCTTGTCGATTACGCGCGGCATGTTTCCTCGGTTTTCCACGATTCCGTTTCTCCGCCGGGCGTCCAGCCCGCCCCATCGGAGTCGCCCATGTACCGCGGGACGAACACAGAGGCAATCTAGCTGTTACCTACGCGTGGGCACCCGGGGTATTGTCGGGTGAGTCATCTCTCTCTTCCGTTCCTGGTGTATCTCTCACCACCCCGTGCGCAACGTGTGCAGTACAGCACGGTTTGTTTTCTGGGTAAAAGCTGGAGCCGCCGTGGCTCTTAAGAACAATGGAAACAAAAGAGGCACGCCGGCACGCGTGCTAGCACAAGGTAGCCATGGTCACGGCGGTCACGTTTCGTAGAACGTTGTGTCGTATATGTACACCGGTCGCCGCGGTCCTTTATGTACACCCAGGGCCTACTATGCCTTCCTTGCGTTGCTCTACCCTCCAAGCTATGTATACCGAAGTGTAACAGTCACCTCGATACGTACGGCCACCGAACTAGGATTCTGGATGAAAGCGGACTCGCACATTACATATCAGACCCGTTGCGATGCAGCGCCATCAGTGTCGGTGGTAAGAAATCAGGCGTTCAGAGCAAAAACTAACCGGCTAACCTACATTGAAAAAAATTAACTTTTCCTATTTTATATTATTAGGTACAGCCTATTGGAATGCATTATTGCTACTAACTCAATTCCGCAAATAAGATGGATTAAACCGTCTTTGCTTTCAATGATTCAAATACCATTTCCCTGTTTTACATTGCAGCAGTTCAGACTTGTCCGTTGTAGTTAGGTACTGCAAGATGTTGGAATATGGGGAAAGCTGTTGAAGATACCTTTTGAATTGAATTTTTAAATTAGCCCCGCTGTATGATACTTTGACGCTGTCGGAGGTGTGCACTGTGCAACAGTGTGTAAGTTGTAACAAATGATACTTGTGGGAGAGAAGTGACTTGGCTTTTATTTTGTGGCATACGCTGAGCTTAGACTATTATAATCAAGTTTCTTTTAACTTTTGCGGATATTTGAGGAACGTAAAAGTAGACAGTTAAATTGGTATAGTGGCGCTGTAGTTTAAGAAAATATGAATAAATAATAGGAATAAGAATAAATAAGTAATGAAATTATAATACTCTGTATGAATAGTTTTTACTCCTAGTGAATATGGTTACAAATTATAAGAATGTTATATTTTTTCATTTCTGTATTCACCAGTTTCTCCATATTTTAAATTGGAGACAGAGGTGAGAAAAAAAAACACCTTACATTTTTTACAAAATTTGTATAAACTTTAATTTGACGCGAAAGAATAAACGCACTAAAATCCCATTCCTAACCTTAAATTTACTCGGGTGTAATAAAATGCATGTTCGGAATTTAAGATGATATTTCAACATATTAGGTATGAGAAGTTTAATTTGAAAGCGCGCGTTACACAACGCGCCTTCAATTTCAGCGACTGGTTCGTTGCGAACGTGTCCTCGGGGATCTGTCGGAAATAGCATAAGGAATCCAAAAAAGCAAATTTTCGATCGATTCACGGGTAGCACGCCGTTGAGCACGCATCGGTTTATACAGTGATCGATGACGAGTTTTACGTCTGTGTTGCGCAGGTCGAGAACGTGAGCCTGTGCGTGGGAGCGCTCCGAGCACTCGGGGCGGACGTGGGTTCCATAAATCCCGGCGAATTGGCAGCGGGATCAACCCTGTGGCCGGTCCTCGCCCTTCTTTTCGCCCTCTCGCGATACAAGCAGAGAGCAAAGCAGCTGCAAGACATGCCTAGGTAAGTTCAAAATGCAGTTCTCTTCTTACCGACAGCTGGATATCTAGGAAACATCCGCGTTCCGCAGAAGGGTCGATAAGGTCGGCTGTTTGTACTGACAGTAGGTATCATAGCGATCTCTCAACTGAAGTCAAGTTAGAGATTGTATACGCTGCATTATTAGTAAAATTGCAACTATTTCTAGCTTTGTTTAAAATTTTATGTGTCGTATAAATAAACACACAAACATCAGGAAATATATTTAACCCGCCGCGAACACACTGGGCCGTTTATGTCCGGGCACATTGCCTCTTTTCTAGAACTTCCTTCCGAATTTTTATTTTTCCTAATTAATCCTTTAAACACTCGACTGAAAGAACTGTGGTATATTAAAGTAGTGACTCGAATAAGTATCATAATTTTTTTAGATTTTCTAAAAGTCAAAAGCTGTAAAAAAAACAGCCATGGACATAAACCACCCCATCTGCCCACGGCGGGGATATTGCTGCGCATATAAAACTTCGTTTCATTCATATTTACCGTTGCAAATGTACTTATATCCAATTACTAATTATTTAATAACTAAAGTTTATATCTTATTCCATTAACCTGCACACAAAAGGTTTCATTACGCGCAAATTGAATCCTGATTTGTATTAATTGTGCGAGTGTCTTAACCCGCCATGCTTCAACTTGATTGCCCGTCAATCTAGCAGGTCTGCACTGAGTGCTACGCTTATATACACACCGATAATTGAAGTAGGAAATTGTATACCACAGTAACAGCAGAACCAATCATTTACTATTACAAACCACAAATTCTCCTATTTTAAATTTTTTCTGTGCCTGGGAGCCACGCTTGGGGTGGTTGCCAAGTACTGAGTTTAGCATAGCACTTGGACATTGATAGCGAACCGAAATCTGTTGGATCTACCGCAACACAATGACACGGTGTCACATTAGAGACACAAGTCTTCGCCCAAGCACTCAAAGTCAAGGTAAACTCATTTAATTTGCAAACATCTATCTCGAGGGACGAGATCTCCCCCAGGGACGGCCTATCGCCATCCTCTCAATTTCCTCCCGATGTCATTGACGCTGATCAATATGCATCCTTCGCCGCGACTAAATGTCCGCGCGCTACTCCCTCGGCTCGGTATCGCAGAATTTTCGAGCACTCAAGTCCCCCCTCCCCCGTCCTGATACTTTCATTCTTCGCGGCTTTCTAATCGATACCGACGTCCCGTCAAACGACCTGGCGGCGCGCTCATTAACGTCCGCGTTAATCAAGCTGTACGCGCGCTCACACCTCCAAATATGCACGTGCACGCGCGCATACAGCCTGTTCGGGGCACGAGTTACGCGCCCCCCCGCGTTTCGTTACAGTAATGCAGCCGCGGGGCCTAGAGCTTCAAACATTTTAATTACTCCCACACGTCCCGCGGTTAATTGCTCCCCGCGACCGCCAAGGAGCCGCTGACTGACTTGGCGTTTTTCTTAATTCGCGTCCTCCGTCAGCCGCGACTGTCAAGGTCGTTATTTTTAAACCCACGCGTAGTCCCACGCGCCAGGGGTGTCCGGTAGGCTGTGCTTGCCGCGAAACGAGTGGGGCGATTATTAATCTTCGTTACGGGTGTATTTGCGGAATGGATTTTCGCAGAACTGCTTGGGATTCCGAAGGGACGATCGCCAGTGACTCTTGTCAGCGGGAATGATACTTGGCATCGGTGGTCCCAAGTGCAACAAGGTTATCAGTTTATGTGGCTGTGCGCTGGGATGATCCTCATCGAAGCCGGCATACGAAGAAGAAGAAACGAGCTAATCAGGGATGGTGTGGTGGCCTGCGCGGAATAGGGAAAAGACCCCACAGGGAAATTCGCGGTGAGCGAAATTTAAGGTCCGTCATCTAATGGAGTGTGTAACGATCCTTAGGCGGAACGGAGAAACGTAACCCGTTGGAACCCTCAGGAACGCTCGACATTAACATATTAACAATGCTCCATTATGCCCACGACTGAGCACAGGCCGTAGTGGTCGTGGCGCTGCGCTCGCCACACAATATAAATGCACGCACACGCCGGAACGCCTCCCGGAACACAAACAAACTGGCGTGGGTGTATTATAGCTCTGGCTCGTATAACGAGAATGTATCGGGTAACTCGACAATTTTTGTGCCCGTCGACCGCTGGGCCATTTGTGCGACGATCCTCAAAAGAGAATTTTATCCCCTCGGTTGTGTTGAAATTTCAACCGTATCGTATTTACTGTTCGCTTCAAACAGTATATGAGACTTATATTATGTAAATAAAAATGTATCTCTGTTGCGCGCATTTTTGGAAATAACATTCTTCTCTCCGAAGCTTCGCGAAATTCTGCACTTCTCATAATTAACATTCCCGGAATGCAATTTTAGGGGATGTGAATTTCAAATGAATGTAACTGAAGTTAATACTTTACTTTTGATGTTGCTCTGCTTTGTAATCTTCCTTTGAAATATTGAGATTATTCAAGTTTCGAATTTTGATAAAATGGATTGTGATGTTAACTACGTATTTAAAATATACAAAAGTTAATATCTTTAATATATTTAAGGTTAATTAGATTTTGTACATTTTGAGGTTATGTTGATTTATTTAGTATTTAATTTCATTAAAAATATTTAAATTTCAATTATTGGAGGGTACTTGAATTTTATCAACATATTTAAGGTTAATTAGATTTTGTCAATTTTGAGGTTATGTTGATTTATTTAGTATTTAATTTCATTAAAAATATTTAAATTTCAATTATTGAAGGGTAATTGAATTTTATCAACATATTTAAGGTTAATTAGATTTTGTACGTTTTGAGGTTATGTTGATTTATTTAGTATTTAATTTCATTAAAAACATTTAAATTTCAATTATTGGAGGGTAATTGAATTTTATCAACATATTTAAGGTTAATTAGATTTTGTACATTTTGAGGTTCCGCGGATTTGTATAGTATTTAATTTCATTAAAAATATTTAACTTTCAATTATACTCATAATTCGTATTCTTCGAATTTTCATCCGAGTGATACGTTCGCCATTAATGAGTTTCCCGAACTCCGACCACTTTCCGGTACTCGAAAACGATCCCACTTGAGAGCCACCCTATAGGAAGTTGCTCGCGGACCGTTTACACGATTTATACACACGCTCGCGTGCAGGCGGAGAAGGCGCACGCTAGGCCCTCTACGTACAAAACTCATACCCGGCCGTACACAGGGTGTATTGTTGCATCTCGGCACAATACCCCGCGCGTGCACGTGCGCCAGGAATGCATGCATTACCATAAAAATGATTTTAAAATCCACACCGGCAAGTGCTCGCCGCGGATTGGCTGGCGCGTACGGAAGGCAGGGCGTCCTATTGGTCGGTCGATGCGGTGGGGGGGGGGGGGAAGTCCATGGAAGCTGTGGGTACGGATGCGAGAACGCCAGCAACGAGGAGATACTTAGGGAGGAGAAGGGAGATGGCATTAAAGAGCCACAGAGGGATGAAAGGAGAACGAGCGAGCTCGCGAGTCAACGCGATTGGGAGATTCTGGTACAGAGAGCTTGGAGGGGTCCATGGGGGGTGAATGTGAACTGGACGAGGAGGGATGAGCTAGGGGTTCGACAGCTAGTAGAACAAAGAAGGAGCACGGCATTGGATAAGGACGGAGGGAGCAGCGAACAGATAGACGCGAGTATTGCGAAGGAGAGATGAAATGTACGGAGAGACCCTGCTACAGGGCAGGTATACTGCATCTGCATGGGTATCCAGGAGAGAAAGGGAGCAGGAGCGAGCGAGAGGACGCAGGGTGACAACTGCCAGAGGGAAAGAGACGGGGCGGGTTTTGGAGAGCAGCTGGTGGGGATGGGTGCGAGGGAGGGTGGAAGGGAGGGAGCGAAAGAGAGAAGCCACGTGCTATGGGAACGGGAATGGTTCTCTCTCGGCAGGCCTCAGTTCGAAACGGGCCATCAACGATGCCTGCACACCATGGCCACACCATGACCGTGGAATTGCTCGCCATAAGGCATCGTCGCGTCGGGGGACGTGTAGTGTTGTGAAAAGGTTCCATTTAACGACCGCCGAATCTCTGCCGCACTATTCCTTCTCTCTTGCCTTTTCTGTTCCTTTTGCTTCGTTACTTCTCGAGCATGCACACCGAGGACTGGTCCCCGCAAACAAAGACCCCGGCTGCCCGAAAGTATGCTCCCTTCGGAAAGGATTCGCGGATCATCAAGTCTCGTGAGTCTTCCGTGGACGTGCGCGAAGAACCGGTCGCGGTTGCAGTGGTCGGACGGAGACAATGAGACCAACAACTCGACGGTCGACCCGTAGGAAGTGATCGAAGGAGCAACGTGCAGTTTCGCAAAATTTCAAACCGACGGTCGGATTGCGCGCGCAACCACGCTCCTTGGAACGTTCTTTCTTCGCTGCTGCCATGAAAGAGCCTGTCGGGGAATAAGAGACGTCACTACCAGCTCGAAGACACTACATCGGCAGTTGCTACCGCGGAATTGGGAATCGCTCAAGCCAGAACGAAGAGTTTCAGGTTCCAACTGGACCCACCAATAAGGAGAACGTATATCTAACAAGTTCCTCCGGGTTCGACGAGACCACGAATTACAAGCATATCATCGTTAGTTTTAAACTCCAGCAATGGCTTAGCAGATCTGTACATAGAGGTGTAAATTACTCTTGCCCGTGCAACGAGGGTAGAGGAGGATCGAAGAGTAGCGTCATATCAGGAATAACTTTCAGCGACGAGGCGGATGAATCACTCTCGCGGGGCCGATTAGCTTCTTCTTTCACGTGGCCCTCAGTCGCGAGATACGCGACAGCATCTTCCGAGGGGAGCAACAAGAGCGAGCGATTCGCCTTTTTGACGGACCTGAAACGTCGGCTGAGCCACGTCCGCCTGTTTGTTTATTTACACGCGCGGGCACATCGCGTCGACCGGTTGATTCATCGGGACACTTTCGACCGTCAGAAGTGTCGGTGCAGGCGAGGAGCGGGTACTATTTCGGATCGCGCGGGGACACGGCTATCGCGAACTTGGGGATCGCTGCAAAATGGGAAACAGCGGAAGTAGCAGCGGGGCAAGCAGGAAAGCGCGGAGCCTGCCGAACTCGCCGGAAGCGCACAGGTATCGTTCGCCACGATTCGATTACTGGCTCGATCGCTTTACGGGAATTAGCGACGATTACCGACTTAAACCGGGGACCAGTTATTCCGATTGGACACCTCTGACCTCCCGGTATACGCGCCCGTGTTCAGCCAGGTCCTTCCGTTGATTGTACAGGGTTGGCCGGGAAGTATTCGTTTCTCCTTCGATATGGAACTTTGCCAGCAATCGCTTGTCAAATCAAAATTCAGTTTAATACAGGCCGTTTCGCGTAACTTTAGCATCTGCGATGCTTCTGCTATATTTAAAATCTCATCAAAATGTTTCTCGCAAAAAAGTTGCGGAGTTTTGTGGGAGCCGACGTAGGTATAGTAAGGATAGTTTTATTCTGTTGGGAAGGGTTAATGAGGTACGAAGGTCAACTTGGTTTTTTTTAAATGGAATGCTATTTTATTCGTCGGTGTACTATAGCCACTTTAAGGGACCTAGGCAGTCAGATCGCTCGAAAATCAAGAATTTTTTGCGAATTAATTACAAGGAGATGAATACAAATTTTGACTAGTACTTTTGGGTAATGTTTGTTAATATTATAAACAGTCAAAAAAAAATTATTTGAATAATATATGCATATGTATGACAGCGCTGCAGTTGACTGAAATATAGGTGTTTTTTTCTGGAGCCGCTGTAATTTTGCGGTGATTCTGGCCATAAGAAATTGAATTGTGAAATATCCTCTGAAATTGATTCTTTGCCCTGACCCCCATTCTGCCCTGAACCTATTGAAAAAGAAAAGAAATCAAAATTATAAAAATGGCGGCTGTAAAACGGCAAATTTTAAAGAAACTTGATTTTTCGCCAGGGAAAAGAGCCTTTTTTTTGTCAAAACAGAAGTTTGCACAGACTTAGGCTTAGGTTCAGGTCGTAACTAGGCATGTTTCACATATGCTGAATTTTTTTCAAATCGATTTGTTCCTCCGTTTTTTCGCAATCACTGCAAAACGAAGGGGAAATATGATTCCGAGAAAATCGCGTTTAACCTTTTCGGCTGTAAAATCCTTAATTTTGCGAATTTTGACATCAATCAAACGGCATTTTACTCGGGAAGGGTGGTACAAACGAAAAATACAACAAAAAAATCGAGTTTCTGACTGCCTAGTCCCCTAAAAGACGAATTCAACGACCTGCAGCAATAAGTCCTTCAAGGTCACTAAAGGTCTGTTAAAAAACTTTAAAGAAACAAAGTTTCGTCTCATTAACCCTTCCAACAGAATATTACTATTGTTACTATATGCCAGCTCGCAAACAACTATGCAATTTTTACAGGAAAATATTTTTATCAAATTTTAAATGTAGCAGAAATATTTCAGGTGATAAAGTTAGATGGAACACTATGTATATTTCGCGTTGAATTCTCCTACTGGTAAATCATGATTGTACGAATGGGCAAAGTGTTTAGCGTAAAGGCTGAATCACACGTTCGGCATTCAGCGAGTAACTCCAGTGACCCTCAAAAATATTCGGACACTAGAGTATGGCTAACTTTGTGACTTGATAATTCAGTTCAGGGCCGTACCTGGGTTTTGGCCGCCCATGTGCAAACACAATATTGCCGCCCTTATTAATTTAATATTTTTTAATTAAGAATTTGATACGCAGTGTTTACCTTTATATCTATATATACATAATTTTAAACAGTGTCGTGCAAAAGAGTTTCGACTTATTATTCTTATTAGTCAAAACTTCACATATAATAAACGGCCTGCGACCGCCCAGGTGCGGGGGCACCTTCTGCACCCCCGCCAGGAACGGCCCTGGTTCAATTCTATATAAAGCAACCGTCTTGGTTACTTTTTCTAACAATAAGTCATTTAATAATATTAATAAAAATATATAATTTATTTAAAAAATTGCTAAAAAATGCTAAAGGAAATAATACCGCATTTTCGGCTCACAAAAACATTCGGACAATGTAGAATATAACTTTTTTCCAACTAAATTTATAAATTGATATTTCATTTTAATATTTTGTGGCAAAACCACTTTGCTTTAAAACATATCGAATCTAGCGATGCTGGCAAATGTTTGCTATTCACCGATCGTCAAATGTTAGCGCGAGCTTCCGTACAAATGTTCTCGATCACGAGTCGAGGCGCTCGTCACTTGCCAAATAAGCGCATAGTGCGAAGATACGCGAATACTTCTGGCGAACAGTTTGTCGAATACCAAATTTATGTACTCCGCCTTCGCCGAACGCCGATGTGTGGCTCTGCCTTAAGCGGTGTCAGATGGGTCTATTTGGACCCTGTATCCGCTGGGCGAGGGTTAATATCCTCGTTAGCCGTTTCGCTTTGATTTAACGCACTGCTCTCCCGAGCGCACCTATTTGCATCGGATCGGTCTTTGCGGATTGAACTTTCACGGTGACCGCCTTGTGAGCTAAAGTGTGCTCTGTGTTCCCTCGGTGGTCCCGGATTTCACGATCCCCGTATCACGGGAAACGAGCACGTTTTATAGGTTAAGGCTTAGCGTGCTCTCCTTTGAATGCTAACTGGTCCGTAAGTAATATTTGTACCGATTATAAACGGAGAATATTTATAACCTTCGTAATGCGAACCGCATAAATTCTGCCTTACACCTGTCGAGGCCTTTTATTGTTTCGGAACAGTTAGAAATGGGCGAAGCATTATTTACCGACATATTTAAACAGAAGAAACGAAATATAGTACCTGTGAAGTGAAAGAAGATCCTGATTTTATTTCTCGATAATAATAAATCGCGAAATCGAGTAGGCGGTCCTACAAAGGAAGCGAGAAAAGTTACTAAAAAGTTAGCGAGAAAATTGTGTTCAAAGTTTTGTCTTTTCCTTAACTGTAATCCACACAGTAATTCCAGGCCCATTTCTACATTTTCACTAATTTTCAATTATCTTTATGTTCAGCTATTTAAGGCCGGTTTTCATAGTCGCTACTTATTCTTAAACAAATGCTTAAGCATGCGGCATCCTCTACTAACCTAGTAGCCAACAAAGGATGCCGAATGACCATGGAGACCGGCCTAAGTCAGTCTCGTTCTCGCGTATAAAGGCGGACTCACATGTAACAGTTTCGTTCACGGTTCAGTGCCGCCAGTGGTAAAAAGTATCGATTCCCTGTGCTTGAATGGAGCAGTTCACACTCGTCCGTGCCAATTACTCGCACTGATGGGGCCGACACGTGTGAATCCGCCTTAAATCCATACGCAGGATCTGGAATGACGAAAATAGTACGCGCTGTGCGTTTAACGCATTCTTATACATGGCACGGACTAGCCACATGCAAAGCTCTAATGCGATCGGGGACTCACGCCTCATACCCACCCCCCACCACCTCCCCTTGCTAGAAAAAGCGTGGAGAATCGCCGCCGTAAAGCCAGGTGATTTCGTTGAGGATATTCAAGCGGAGACGAGGAACCGTAAAAGTGGGAATCATGCAGCGTGTATAATTACACGGCGCAGACGAATAAGACATGCTCGGTCACGATCTATATTGAGAAAGGAAAAATTCAAAACCAGATCCCCCGCTTCGTGTCCTGGCTGCCCATCGCCACGGGGCCCCGAAGACCGGTTAGACCTTGACTGCAGGTCGCACCTCGACACCTTCTGCACTCGAACCTCCGACGCAAGCACGCGATTCGATGAGAACATTCTGTCACGCATATTTCCAACTGTCCGTCGGCGGTGTCGATGAACTGGCGAAAAACTCTACTTTGATTTTATCATCTTACACAGGCTAACTGGACAGATTTTCGGTGGGCGATATTAATTTCTGGGGCATTCTCCGGGCGGACATGCTAGAATATTTTTCATTTTCGATTTGCTACGGTATTCTTTGAACGTTTGAGTTTTAAGTGTAGATTTTTGTACCCCCTGTTGGTTTTATTTAGGGTTTGACGGTTTTTAAAAAACGTTTTTTTCTATAAATTTGTAAAATTCGAAAATCGGGTTTTAAAATATGTGCTAGAGTTAATATGTAAAAATTAATTAATTGTTTAATTAAAAATGTTAGCGTTTTGACTTGAAATCGCTTCCGACACAAGCATATTGTAACAGGTGACAGTTTACTGTAAAACTAATCTTCATGAGCTCATATTTTCGGAAGAAAAATAAATACTGAATGAAATAAAGATTTATAATTTATATTTTGCACGGATTTTAGTTATTTTAGTTTGTTTTTTTTATTTAATTTTGTATAGATGGGGTATATTTTATTTTGTTATACGTTTGTAATTCCATAAATGTTAAAAGAACTGGAAATTTTAAAAATAAGTACAAATATTTATTTTCTATTTTAAATAAACTTGTTTGTGAAAATTCGTAAACCGGTTTAACCGGTTTTTTGTGATTAGTGGAATTCGAAAATCGTTTTTTTTTCAAAAGTCGGTTTTTGTATAAACACTAATTATTGAATTGTAGCAAATTTGAAGTTTATTGGGCGTGAAAGTAAAAATTTAATCATTTCTTTTTGAAGGCTTGCAATGTATGTACCCATGTATTATGTTCGAAAGGTATCGGACTTTTCTTACAGCTTTGACTAAATTATTGGGTATCGAACGTATTACCATTTTTATTTGCCACTTTCAGTGTGGAGTTTGACATACAGTTATATGCTTTCTTCTATAAGGAAGTTGGTGTCGCATTTATGGGGTTGCAACGAGGAATCTGATTTTTAACTTGTTCAAAAGGTTATCGAAAATGTGTTGGGAATTCATTAATTTCTATCTAAATCTAGTATTATGTAGTAACTAAATGCACAAGCTGCACAATGTAACGATAATGAAACAAGCATCTAAAAAGTATCATTATTTGAAAATGTTAGTTTGGGGAGATAAAAATAGTAATATCGAATTTTAATAACTTTACTTATACTTAAACTTTAAATTTAACTGTAATTCCAATATGTACTGTACTTAAATTGGTTAAGGTAGACAATATACTCTGAAGAAAACAAGGGAAAAATATTACTTTTTAATTTTGCTGAAGAATAAAATTCGAGAAACCTCTCAAAAATGTGTCGATCACTGATGAGTTAATAATAAGCGAATTATTTCAATTTTATTATCTGAAGTAATTTAACTACGAGTACTGGATGAGGTAGCTAAAAGCATGAATTGTTTTGTGTTTATAGAGAGAAGTATGATAACAGAAAGATTATTCTTTTTAATGCTACTTTCTTTAAATTTTCAAGGATATCAGTGGTTTTTTATATTCAAATTATATGCTTCATCACAAATATTAAATATTTCATATACAGGATATTGATAAATTATAGTTATTTACATGCTGAACAGGCTGGCAGAACTAATTGAAAGAAACAAGAAGGCCTTCATCAGGTTTCCAAATATTGAATTCTATTTTAAGTGTAAATACTTTGCAACATCGCGTATAACTTACTCATTTGGTTCCTTTTAATTAATTCCATGTCATCGTAAATGTCACCTGCAATTAGACATTAATAATCTTGCGAACTAAGAAACAATCATCTTAAGAAAAAAATATATTTTCATTATCATATTTCTCGCCTCAAACCCTTGCAATTTTCCTTCACACAATTTTTCACAAGTTCGAACGCAACGAAAAAATTTAATTCTGTACTTTTAAACCCCACCCTGCATATAAAATTTACAAAAGCAATACTATGAAACGTAATTAAAACGATGGTGGAAAAGGACGTTGAATTTCATATTTTAGAATATGAGCTGTGGGAGCTATTACAAAAGGAGTCTAACGCGAGCTGAATTTAGTGCCGAAAAAGCTTAGACAGTATTAGAAAGGGCGGACAGGGACCCCCTCTAATAGTATTTTAAGGTCTGCGGATCTCACGACCCTCGATTCCTACACACCTGGCATTCGATTCACGAAAACAGAAGTTTCCTTTTACAACTCAAAATACATAGATGGATGGTAGAATTATATTATACTAGAACTTTCAATATGAGAAACTCCACTATCCAAACCAAATGCACCATTATCTAAACGTTCTGTATTTCAAACAGAGCATATCTTTATAAAACACATCCACATTTACTGAAATTTTCGAGGATCTGTCAAAACTAATTCTGATTACAACTTAATATAACGCTGTATCTTAAATGGTACTAAATGGTATTAAGTGCACATGCAGATAATTAGGAAGGATTTAAGAGTCCCCAAAAAGTTGTCAAATTGGTAATAAAACAGAGTATCGAAGAAGCTCTGACTTAGCAAAGTATATTAATATTCAAGGTCCTCTTGACATTAGAAGAACAGTTTATGTTAGATAGTTTTAGAAACAAGTTAAAATCAGGTACATCGGTTAAATACAGGGTCATCCGTTAAAACTGCAACCTACGCGCGCGCGCGAACAGTCGAAAATGGCAACACCGCCTCACGGGCGCATTCCACTACAACCATTCACCGGCCCGAAGTTCGGAGGGTTGCCAGCGAGCGCTGGACAGCAGCGATGCCCGAGCTTCGAAAATTTTAGGATGGTCTCTTTCAAAGTAACGTCGCAAAGAGCTGTGCGGAATTTCCCGGCCCAGGTAAGCGAGCCGCACGCTCCGCTTTTATGATCGGTTTACCACTCGCACCCCAGATTACTGTAATGAGGATCGAAAACAATGTCGACAGGTCTCGTACCCGTCTCAATTTAAAAAAAATTAGCTACGACAGGGTTGACCGCAGCGCTGTAACCCTGTACGGAGAGATTTTTCGCCACCTGCGTGTAAAATCAGCAATAATAATGGCGCATCGTTCCAAAAAATGACATTAACGAAAGGCGGTATAGGCGTGGCGTTGAGTAGCTAAAAGGTTAAAACACTCGGCCACAAAAATTGGAAAAAAAATTCAAACACCGCTACAATCAAAGATTCGTACCATTAGTTACCCCTTACGTCCGATCTAGGTATGCACTGCATTAAGGATAAAATGATAAAAAAGAAAACCAGAACAATAGATTCTGAAGTGTGCAGAACTAACACATAATTGAATAAAAATTTAATTTCTCAATTTATTAAAGTAACGATACAGAAACAATTAGCCTATTGTTTAGCGACACGATGAATTTTAAAAAGAGCATTAAATACAGTATCAAATAGTTTGCAAAAGCTTTTCACCACAATTATGGTTAAGAAATTGATTAAATAAAAATTAAGTAAACTTAAAATATTTTAAATTATCCATCGTTAAGAGGAATAATTTTTCCTTATTTTTCGGCGGAAATTGCATTCCGATATCTTTTATAGTTCAAAAGTTATACGAAAAAGGCCCCAAATTCTTCAACCTGGGCCGGGAAATTTCGAATAGCTCTTTGCGACGTTAATTTTAAAGAGACCATCCTAAAATTCTCGAAGTTTGGGCATCACTGCTGTCCAGAGGTCGCTGGCAACCCTCCGAATTTCGGGCCGGTGTATGGTTGTAGTGGAATGCGTCCGTGAGGCGGCGTTGCCATTTTCGTCTGTTCGCGCGCGCTCGTAGGTTGCAGTCTTAAAGGATGACCCTGTATATCTCTTCAGAGAAAAGGAATTTTGACTACGTTTCAGCCCCTCTACCTTCAGTATTGGGGTAGTAACGGGCAGGAACGCGATTTTCAGTCTAAATTCTAGTTAAAAATCCATTTCTTCAATTATCATTTCGTCTCTTGTTATTCCAACCAATTTCATACATTTATAGTGTCTTTTCTGAAATATAGTACGATGAACGCTAAAAAAGTAAGCGTTCCGTTGTCTGAGAATTCTCTTACTTGAACAGTCATCTCTTCCTAATATAAAGGGTAAGGGGAAAAGCAGGGAATGTCTGAAAATTAAGTTTTAATACTGTAGTCCACCAGTAAAGAAGCCAGGTTCAATGAATTTAATTTTCTTATATAATTTTCTTCTTAAATAATTTCTTGTTTTGCCTCGATGGCAGAAGCTTATGCTTAGGCAGATAGTGGGGACATTTTGGTGTGAAGGAAGAGCATGTGTATTTTGTTCCACTGCAGAGTGAACATTTCCTGTATTTAATCAGTAGGTATTTATCATAAATCTTTAACGTTATCTAACTGGGGTATTTAATCTTAACCCTTAACTGGTATCCTGGGGTCGCTCGTGACCCCAAACACCCAAAGTTCGATGTACAATTTTCAGTTGTCTAAGTTGGTAAACTGAATTTCTAAATAATTTTATAATAATAGTTTAACTTTCTACGCTTCTATTATTTTATACATCACCTAAGATGAAAATATTCATAGTGGTCGCTCTAGTGTCGACTTTACAAATTTCTGTGCCCTTTTTTATTTCGGGTCTGCCACGACCCCAGTATACCAGTCACGTTTGCCAAAAACAGTATACCAGTTAAGGGTTAACTCCTTCGTGATTGGACAGTTCTGTAGTCGCAGTTGCCACCAACAAAATACGCTATAAATCGCAAAGTCACGAAAAATGGTGTAGTTGAAGCAATGGAAATCCTACCGCCACCACATGGAACGAACACGAAGTCAATGTCCTGGCGGTGGAGCACAATGAAAAAAATGTGTTTTGCGAAATTCCGTCGTAAACGGAGTCCTGTCTATTCCGTGGGAGAACCGGTCCCCAGACACGACGCCTTTCGAATAAACTTCGCTCAACGTAGATTGACTCTGTTTCTGCACAATTCAAATACATCAGGTTGCTATTAAATAGTTACCTTTGTTCTGGTCCATACGTCCTGTCGGGACTGACAGAGCTTCGTATACCGTAACACGGCCATTCTTATCGGCGGGCAGAACTCGGTAATGGTAGCGATACAACAACGTGCAAATTAACGTGTAATGTGCAACGCATAATGTTTTCGGTTTTAAGTTCGACGCTGTTCTTGGCGCAGCGTTGCTTCGTGGTTTGTGTTGTTTCGTTCGAGCCATTCTTATTTAACTTTCTGATTTAGCGCCTGTTGGCCTGGTAGACGTGAACGAATAACTACGAAATGTTAAACGTATAATCTTCGATTAACCAAGTGACTTGTTAGTTTTTAAATGCACTTAAAAATGTGTGTGATACTGATGAAGTGAAATTAAAAAATGGATCCTGAGAATTTGTAAAGTGCAATTCAGTTGGGAGATTCTGCTGTGAGATTATAGGGTTGTGAAGTTCCATGGAAGTTAGTATAGGATATAGTGTCTGTTAACATGTTTTGAAAAGCATTAACGCAGAAATTTATGAAAGCGGTAATGAGGAGCAGTGATGTAAGTACAAAGGAGCTTTATCTTATTAATTTATCTGGAAATTTAGTTAATTTTTTTAAGTTTCTAATTAACTACTTGTTATTTTATTGCATTTGTTAGTGTTATACCTACAGTGGAGATATTATTTACAAAGATAGGTGTACAGTGATAGCTGTGACTAAGAAAATGAATAATAACTTATTTTGTAAGAGTCAAAATGTGTAGATATTTATTGCTGGCGATGGAAAAAGAAAAACACCCAAAAAAAAGTGATGGTGTTCGATGTTAAATATTTCGATTTTCCTCAGTAATCTGGAAAGAGTAGAAAGTCTGAGGTTGGACAATGTTCCCGTGTAAGAGAATAATCATTCAAACATTTATAAATAATGCCCTAACTAATAACCAGCGATTTTCAAGCGTTTGTAAGGTGAATGTCCCAATTTCTGCTCATGTCCCCATTTCTGCTCATTTAGTATTTTTCTTATTATTATAAGCGTATTCGATAATTGGGCAGAAAATATTTTCTGCAGTAAAAGTTCTTATTTAATAACAAAAACAGATACCGCATTGTGCTCTGGATGTAGATTTTTTACTATTTTTAATTATTTTAAGTAGAAAACAGGTGGTTAGGTTTAGGGTCAAGTGAATCACCGTCTTGTCCGCATTTCTACTCACCAAAATTTTAGCAACATAACCTCACAATTCCATATATGCTGTAACCTCTATTTCTATTCGAAGGCATTTTATTTTTTGTTTATCATTATTTTATGCTTTGCTCTTGTGTTATAAAACATCTCCATAAAAGATGTAACTTCTTTTAACCTGAAAAGGCAACATATTATTGGTACAAATGGTGAGTAGAAATACGTACATCGCCATTTTTCGTGAGCAGAAATACGTACATATAAAGCATTATATTTAATTACAATTTTGTAGTAGTTAAACATCTTGAAATATCTTTCTGAAATAGTTTTGGACTAGTTGATTTTTTATTAAAGAATTAATCAATTACTCTGCAAATTTTGATCATAAACAAATTTTTTACACCTTCTTTCCGACGAGTAACCTCTTAAATGAGCGGAAATTGGGACATTCACCTTAGCATCAAATCTAATTGGATGTAATTATAGTCGAGACTGGAATTAGATAATTGAGAACGAAAGGAGATCATCTCATGAAGTTTGCCCTGAATCTTTTTAATAATTGTATTACAGTGATTTCTATAGTCAGCGCAGCAAAATTTTCCATAGATACAAAAATATCTACTAATTGTTAATTTTAAAACTGTATTCTGAGGTCGCGGTTGGCTGTACTTAGAATGTAGGTATTTAAGGAGGTTCGATACCGGAGAAAAAATAATGAGAAATCTTTGAAAAGTTTTTTAATCTAATGTCCAAAGTGTAGTCCGCATTGTGTCAAAATTTCAAGTCGATTGACCGCACGGTTTTTGAAAAAATTGAAATCAAAGTTGCGCTCTTATACACAGGCTGTTATGGGAGAAGCGATATCATTCTATAAAATGTTACACAGAGTCCTTAAAAATATTGAGAAAGTCTTAAAAAATGTTGCAATGAAAAGCTTAAGTATTCCTATGAAATTCTAAAAAAGAAAATCGGACAAGAACCGTACGGTTTATTAGATAATTGAATAAATAGACAGCAATGTGCTCGTATTTTTGGAACTGCATGAAGGAACTGTTTGAAACGTGGCAACGCTGTACGCCGGATAGTCATCTATACAATGTATACTTGTACAAAGGATACAGTAAAAATTGGTAAAAACACTACCAAGCTGTAAACATGTATTTAGTAACTTGTTGCGAACCAGTACGAACGCGCAAAAGGACGCCACAAGTGTGAGATGGAAAGAGAAAAAAAGATGGACGCAAAGCGACGTTGCCGCATTTCACTCGCATATTTTACGCTGCTTTTAATGAAAATATTGTGTTTCTAGCTGCATTAAGCATACTTTTTGTTTAATTGGATTCCAAAACAAACAGTGTAGTAATAAAATTATTTTATTAATAGACGAGTAAATAACATTTTTGTCTACATAATTTTTTTCATCCAAATAAGATTGGTATCCCTGCAGAGCTCCCATGTATACAGTAAGGTATCGAATCTCCTTAAGGGGAGGTTCCGGTCTAAAAATCGATTTTATTTTTATTTAATTCTTCGAATGTTCAACCCTTTAAGAATACGTGTTTAAAGGGGTTTTTTGAAATTCGTAAATTTCTCGAAGTTAGAAGGATTTCAGTAGCAGCGAATGCGTGGGTAACACCCGGCCACTCGGCACTCACGTAAAACTTTAAACGCGCGTTCTCAAAATCGGTGGAACCTGTGTCTCTGAAAGTTATTATCCGATTAGATTGAAACTTTTTATTGTAAAGAATATTCTTCTGGCTCCTGAACAGACGATTACAATTTTAAAAAAATTGAAAATTTGTCATTTTTAAAGGCCTTGAAAGGACGAAAAATATAGGGAAGAAAGTGATTTCAAACTTCAAGCTTTGTTATTTTCTCAAAAAATGTAATTTTTTGTAATTTAATTCTAATTTCTATTTTTGTCTTTATTTCAAAAAGTTCATTTTTTATGTATACCTGTCAAGTAGGGACTTTATACTGAGGCCACGAAATGTGGGAAAAAGCGTTCCAAACCTACCTCAACAACACTACTTAATTATATGCTAACTTTAGCACCTGAATAGCAGAAAGACAATGCAGTCATCCCTTAGACCCATTAAGTTATTTCTACTCCGCGAAAGATTACTTCTAGAGCTAAATTATCCATTGCCTAAAAAGTTACAAAGCGAAGAAGAAATCTCAGAGACATTTACCTCAGAGTAGCAAAGATGGCGCCACATTATTAAATAATTTCAAAACTTCTTAACCCAGCTACCTCCAAGGATAAATTTAAAGTTGTTGAAGAAGTTATTACTTAAAATATTCAGGCTAATAAAAAAATAAATAAATTTCACAAACAGCTACAAACACCATCCCATACGAAATTCACTACCTTCATTAATAACTTGCTAATCGGAGGACTTGTTTCCACAATAAAATTATTCGCGAACTGCAAATAAAGAGCTTTCGACCTCTGCCCAACTAAAAAGAAAAAAAATAAGAAAAAAGGATACCCAACTGTTCTGAGAAAATGGGGGAAAAATCAGCTCACCTTGGCCCTCGAAAGGAGATAACAAACGAAAGAAAATCGACGAAGAGGAAAGAGAGAGGAAAAGAACGACAGCTGGGTTGGGGTATTCGCGAAGCACGTGGCGGCAGCACGGGATGCGACGCTGAAGAGATACTTTCTCTTCCTTGTGTCCTTCCTCTTTCCTTGCCCTTTCCTCTCTCTCCTTTTTCACCCACTCCGTCTGTGAGTCGACTCGGTTTGATTTATTATTCGCGACTCGTGCGATTATTTCACGCGGGCCACCCGTTTCTCCCTTCGTTTCTTTGCAACCCCCCCTCCACTCCCCTCCACGCCCCCCTCCACCCTCCCTTCGCCAGCCCGCTGAAACTCTTTATTTAGCGAACGAGTTCAAAGACATCCCAGAGACGAGTGTGAGTCAATGTTTTCGATGTGAATGGTCGCAGAAATAGATCCCCGAGCACGTTCGCGCGCCTGTTCGCGATCGCCCGGTTAAATCGCGCGGCCCGACGTTAAAAAGAACGATCGCCAATAATTCCACTCCCGTCGCAAAATCCCCCCGCCGCCTTCTACCCTAGGTGCGCGGTGCACTTGTTCGGCTGCAAGCTTTTCAGTGGAAGCCGCTCGTCGAATGCTGAAAATGGTGCGCGGGATTTCACCGTTTCTGCGGCTGAGAGTACGCTTTGATTTATTAGGTGAGCCGCGCGGATGCGATCGGAGTGCATTGAAACTTTTTCCGCGAGTACATTTTCAGAGCATGTTTCAGTGGGAGCGTTCGATACTAATCCATTGGGCTTCCTCGAGCACTTGAGTACTTTTAACAATAATTTGATACTGCGCGAGGCTTCTTGCCTCTTATGGATTTACTTGTTACTGCAGAATTACAGTTGGGGGTGCGAAACTGACACGATTGTCACCCGAACGCGATTATTTTAATGTAGACAAATGCGGGAGGCAGAAGGAAAACGGGTTTCTTTGTTTACTCTTGAGGACAGTGTTCCTTCTCGAGAAAATTTATGATTGCTAATTCCTTATTTCTCGAGACATACTGTAATTCCTCGAGAAACTTAAGTCTAGGAAAAATATTATAAATATCATTTATTTTCGGAAATGAATGTATTACTAGTTAATCGCGAACATATAACCATATTTACAATTTATAATACAGCTTATTAATAACATTAGAACCTATATGAATTTCAATAGAAAATCGCAGTACAGAAGATTCGATATTAACTGCTGAAGGTGCTCTTAAATTCTTATTTGAAAATTTAGAAAAATTGTAGGCTGAATTAAGTATCTAATGAGTTTCTTGTGGCTATTAAAGAAGAAATATAGAAAGCAGGAGATAAGACTATTGTATCCCGTATAAAATTTTTGCATGATCCAGAATTTCTTCCAAAAGGGTCAAAAGACGCATTTTTTCATTTAACAGCCAAGGTAGATATAAATAAAACGTGAAAATATAAGAGTAACAGACTTTGCCACAAAAAAGAAATAGATTCGCTGATGCTACATTACACGCATTGTGCTATTTAAAAATAAATTTTAAAACCAAAAAGTAATGTTTCGCTTTGTACATATTTTGTATTAAATAAATAAATTTACCAATTATATTTAATATCTATTTTTCATTTACACAAGTTTTGTATAAATTAGACAGAAATAATCATGTAGTTAAAGTTTTCTTGTGTTTTTGATAAATATTATCAACATTATTCCAAAAATATAATTTTTCCAATATTTTTTTCAATTTCTCGAGAATTCTCGAGAATTCTCAAGAAACATGATCTCATTTCTGATTTCTCGAGGAACAAAAAATATGGAGAAATCAGGAACACTACTTGCGGACCAGAGTTGGGCAAAATGTAATCTAATTGCAAATTACAAATTACGATTGAAATGTAATTGTGTAATAATCGATTGCACATTAGTATTCTGTAATTGTTAATTTATGTAGTTGGCCGCAATTTTGTCAATTTTGTAATTGATTCAACATTATTATTCTGTAATCAATTACACAATTATATTTTAATCTTAATTTGTAATTTGTAATTAGATTACATTTTGCCCAACTCTGTTGCGGACGATTATCGTCGATTTATACTACTTAGGTGCTTACACTGCATTCCACATTAGAGCATACCTGTTTCGCGCAGGCACCACCCTCGGGAAGCATTACTACGCCCCACAGTGGTGCCTTTTCCCGAAAAACTGGCCAAAAGTCAATTTCTAAAGTGAATAGCAGCTTGTTGGTAGTATGGCACATTTAATATATTAATATATATATTAAATTTTTTCCATGGTACTTCTGTTGTCAAAAACTGCGTTCTCCCAATAGGGTGTTTTACAGAAGAGGTCCTGGAATCATGCCACAAACTGTGTAAACTGTACAGGAAGGGTTACAGTCTTAAGTCATCACGAAAAAGAACGAATCAGGATACTTTCCAAAGATTATTGCTCTACTCTGACCCATATATTACGCTTTATGATGCCATTCCAAAACACAAGAAAAAAATTCCTCCGAAGGTTCTCGAAATGGTATGCCACAAAGAAAATGTAAAAGAAAGCTCAGAGAGCACAAGAGATATTTAGACTTTCGTGTTTGTGTGTAATAAAAAGATAAGTGATGAAATCTATTTCATCAGATTCTTTTTCGTACGATTACAACACTATTATAAGTACACTTGTTTATAAATACAGATTTGAATTACACGTACGGCTGAATAATAACTTCGATTTTTAATTCGATCATATTGAAATAACCCAGAACGTTATTTTAATGACTTCTCATGGTAGTTGTCGAAAAGCCACTGCCCACTTGTGGAACCACCAGAGGGGAACTTTAATGTCACATAAAACAACAATAAGTCCATTCAAAATGAAATTATAGTGTATGACATTTCCCATTACATTCTGGCTGACATTCGTGCCGCGCGGTCTACCTGAATCGGGCACACCGCGGCCTTTGCCGTCGTGTCCTGACTACAATTTTAACGTCCGCCAATTAGAACAGCTAAATAGACAGGGGAAAGACCACAGAATGAGGACATAATTTTTTCAATTCTTTAAAAACCTAACTCTAAGAACATAGTTGCTAAAAAATGCATTTATTATGCGAAAATGACTTTCGGAAGAAAACAAAAATTCATCGAGGGAGGCCCATCCTTTCCGATTAAAAGAAATGAAAAGTGAAATACGTACGTTTAACAGTTTCGGGGATAAAAATTCATTTGTGAAGGCAGACACTGTAAACTTTGAAAGCTTGTATTCTTCGAACTACTTCGAAACTAGGAAAATGATGACTTAAACTCTCCCTAATTTCATACGGAGTATAATATATTTTAATAGTATTAAAATCCCTGATATCGAGGTACGAAAGTGCTCGAGTTGGCGTGGATTGGCCCGTAACCTTTCGACGCTAGCTTCTCCCGAACAAAGAGCGACGTTCGATCGTTTCGAAGCGAAGATCCGGTCGTGCCCTGAGAACGCGCGGCTATCCAACCTTTCTGTCTCTTTGTTGGCTTAGGTGTTTGCTGTTAGTTAAATCGAAGCTTTTACATCCTGCTGCGCGTTCGATGTGCCCGAGTACCTATTCTCTCGACGCGATTCACACGTACTGTGCATTGCAGAGGCACACCAACTGACCTGAGACCCACTCGAGTGGTGTGTGAAGCAATATTCCTGAGAGTGCGAGCCACCAGATGTGCTATAGAACGCTAATTACAGGACTGCGCTTATTTGGTGGCGTTCCTTCACGCCTCAAGGCATTAAACTACTAATGTTTCAAAAGTATGCTGCATGTATCCCAGGCTTCTCGACCTGTCAGCAAGACGCTGAAGAGTCCTACCGAGTTTTCTCCTTTACTACTTTTGCATGCATTATACAGTCTGATCTGAGAAAAGGGTTAAAGAATTTAGGGTCAAGTAGCTTCTCATTAAAATAAGCAAATAATGTCCAGTCAACGTCGGTTCGCAAATTAACCCTCAATGAGATATAGGCAGTTTATTTTATCTGATGACTTCGGTTGTGACAACCTATGATATTTTGTATTACATGGATTGACCTGAAATGCTTACTTCCATTTTTAATGTTATTGTGTATTGAATATTGTCCGTTTTGTGAGAATCATTGTAGCGAACGTTCTAGTATTTAACCCTCAAACGGTGGACTCTTCAAGCGACCTCAGAGAAGTTAGCGCCTGGGTCAATTTAGACCCGTAGCAACTGTCCTAGGATGCGCATTTTAGGCGATGTTCTTCTTGTTAGAGAAATTTATTTGGACTGTTTCTGAAGTTTTCTATATTATTTATTATTGACTATTACGCTTGGGTCCAAAGAGTGTATCTTTAAGGCAGTGATGAGCAACCCGTGGGCCGCATTTGGTCCTCCAGCCACTGACCTGCGGCCCGCAATTGTTTCAATTGTAAATCTATGTCAGGAATAATAAATTCACCCCATAAATTAAAATTCTTTCATTAGTATATTTAAGTATTTATTATTGCGGCCCAGGTAGAGTATTGGGTGTCCACTTTTGGCCCACTACTGGGCAAAGGTTGCTCAACAATGCAAGAGACACAGGCACTGTCAATTGAATGTTAATACTGTTACTCGCAACGCAGAAATGAAAGACACTCATAATTTCGGAATTTTTCTAAATGTATATAATGTTATTGGGCCGGAATAATCACAAAACTGAGTTTCTCTCTCTGTAAAAGAGTTTTTTTTTATTTTATTGTTTATGTTCTTATTTACAACTATTTACAACGCTTACCTATACAAGAGAAACGACATCAAATGTCAATTATTCCCCAATTACAATCTCTATTGCCTGTCGTCTTTTAATTCGTGGAGCTTTGTCCTTGCTCTGGTGTTTCTAACCTCCTCAGCCAACGCGCCGTGAGTGCGCGGGCTAATTTAAAAGGGAGTACCCTGTACTTTCTTTACATGTATATAGGTCTCTTCTGCGGAGATGTCAAAGTAGCGATGAGATGTATGGTAGACACATAGAACATCTTTTCTATGAAAGGGGAATAAAAATCTGTCTTGAAATAAACGTGCATCTATACCCTAACCTATCTCCTTCAGGAGTTTGCGGCTCTATGTTCACCGAACACTTTTTACCTATTTTAATGATTATCATTAGGCTGCTGCAAAAATGCAAATTTAGGCTTTTCATTTTGGATACGCATCCCGTATGATTTATCCACAGTGAAAGGTGTAAGATTGTTTTCATCTGCATTTAATCTAAAGTGACCAGTGAACAAAGTAGGGCCAGTCATCCGTAGATTCTTCCGTAGTGAAGCAGCAGTGACAGGACTAAACATGATCAATAACAGATGAATAGCCAACCCCGGCACTCACTGTTTCACTTGCCGACATTTTGAGAACTCCTTAGTGAATTGAATTCAACCATTGAACAAGCATAAATACTCCAACTTTTATATTTCACATTCGTTGTGAATGAATCATCCGCGATGCATATCCAAAGTAGAAAAGTGTAAATTCGCCTTAAGATCTGCTCGCTAGAGTACGTCTTCTGCAAATTCGACTTTTAAAAACAGCTTATACCTACTACTGCGAGATGAGAAGAAGCAAGACTACCTCCAAGCTGAAATGTCACAGGGGCAAGGGGAATCACCCGCTCGCGTCAACGTATCCCCTCCAACACAGTTCGTCCCGTGACGAAGAACGTAAACGAAACCAATCGCAACAATCCGCGGATATGGAGAGCCGCTAAGAACCGAAAAGCAGGACTTCTTGGAGGGGATAAGGTGGAGCGAGCGGGCGATTCCCCTTGCCCCTGTGACATTTCAGCTTGTGGGTAGTCTTGCTTCTTCTCATCTCGCAATAGTACACTGCGTTCCAGTTTAGAGTAGCCTCGTTCCGCGCAGGGATATACTGTTGATTGGTAGGAAACCGGCGGGGAAAGTGCTACGACCAATCGCGTGTGTCAGATCCGTAGGAGCTGCGCAGGATCGGTAGGGGCGTGGGTCTGCTCTTATATAATGAATGGAGTGTAGGTACTTCAAGCTATATACTTTTCACCATTATGTATGACAGCTTCTCATCTACGTGGTAGCTGTGTTTTGCCTGTTTTATAACAATCTTCGGTTTTATTATTAACAAAACAACTTATTGCACTTTTTGTGGCTTCGAAAATATTGAAGCTTCCCCGTCTAAACTGTTTTATAGTGATCGCAAAAGGAGAAAATCTGTTGGTGCTAGATCCGGGGAATATGATGGATGAGGAATAAGTTTCCATTGGAGTTCCGATATTTTTTTTACGTCACTATCGCCTGTGGCCTCGCGTAGTCGTCGAAGTACAGGCCACCCTTTCGATTCACAAGGGATGATCTTTTAATTCACAGTTTTTGCTGCACACTTTCAGGTTGTTGACAATATAAATCAGCATTGATAGTTGCATTTGGATTGAGTAACTCATAGTATGTACTCATAATACAAACGAAGTGGCGGGCAGAACTTATGCAGCAACCTAATATATGCCTCTGTTGCAACTCACCCTGTACCTCTGCAAAACACAATACTATCGATGTTCCGCCTAAAATTATCATTTGAAAAGTAGTCCCACGGAATTCTAGAGCCACCAAAGGTTCGAAGGAGGTATGAGTTGCGGCGGATTTAAAGGTGAAGTTCCACGGCGCGAAACTCGCCGAGTCCTGCGCCGTGGGAACGCTCATCCATGGTTGCCAGGCGTACTGAATGAATGGTGGCGTACTGGCGTACATGACATATCTTCTCTTTGGTCGTACGGTGTAGGAGAAGGGGAACACTGATATTTGGTAGGTGACGCCGTGACGTCACACCAACGCTAAGCCAATCCAAGCCAAGTGACGTCATATATGCCAGTACGGCGTCCCGGACTGTGATGCCAGATCGGGGACGGGTTCTCTCGAGAATTTCCCCCACCTCGCGCACACTACGCCAGAGCTGCGTGTCCGTGAGTTGGACTCCGAAGCGCCGAGCTCACGGACGCGCCGCTCCGGCGTAGTGTGCGCGAGGTGGGGGAAATTCTCGAGGGAACCCGTCCCCGATCTGGCATCACAGGTCCCGGACTGCCTCGCAACCCTGCGCTCATGGCTCGCCGACTCGCGAGTCCCGCGCCGTGGAACTTCACCTTAACGGACGGCTGATGAGCAGTTACCGCCTGGGGACACTGCCCAGAAGGCTCCACCCCCCAGGGTCTCATTTTCCAAAGAAATTATGAATTTACCCAAATATTATTTTTCTTTTGTTTCCTATTAATTTCATACCACAAGCGCGCAAACTTATTTATAATTCCGTTATCAGTATAGGGTGTCACAGACGGTTTACCACCTGGGCCTTTTCCCTTAAATCCGCCACTGGGTACGAGGGCAAGGGAAAACAGTTGGGCCGCTCAGTTTTCTGCAAATGGAAAGGTGTATTTAAGCGACATTAGTCATCCGAGCGTGTGATACGCCCGCGCATAATGTACGCCTGTCCCGCGTCCTTGCGTTTCTGTACGCGGGAATAATAATCGGTGACTGGTGGGTCGTGATAATAATATCGTCCACGTAGAATAGTAACTTCGCTCTTCCTGGTAGAACCCCGTCCTTTTTGTCGGGATTATCTAAATTTATCTGCGGAACAACGCGCAACCGTTCCTTCTGCTACGTGCTACCTCCCCCTGCCTCCTCGCCAACCACCCGTGGATCGGCTTATAGCCGGTGCGCGAAGAGTAATTGCGCTACCTCGAATTAATTATCGACCCTTTTCGTGTAAATTATCGGGAGGCGTGCACACATACGTCCCGCGACTCACGTGGCCTCTGCGAACGATTCTCCACCTCTGGCCGCAGTTAATATCAATGCGATTCCTCGTTATCTTTGGCTCATCGGTACTTCATTCATCATTCACTGTCTCTTCATTGCTGCAGAATTTATCGGGTGTTGTATAATTGAACAGTTGAACTTGACTTCGCTTCGCTTTAACTGTCGACATCTTTTATCGGCTTTCGTTTGAAATGAAGGCAGTTGGGTTTGGGCGATCGAGGCACAAATAGAATAGTAAAGACCTTTCCACACAGGCAGCGACGGATTCAGAGCGAGAGATTCTCCCTCAAGGGAAAAATATTTATTTTAATTTGCAAAACCCCTCCCCTACAGGGAAAAATATTTATTTTAATTTGCAAAATATTTATTTTAACTTAGCAATATGAGAAAAAATATAATAAATTGATACCAAACAAAAAGACACTTTTTCATTTAGCAGGAAAATATTATCGGGAAAGGTCCCTGGTTTATTTCTCAGACCTACGTTCTTCCCCCCTCCTCAAGAAAATTTTGGATTTGCCCCTGCGCCCTCCTCCCGAAAATCCCAAACCCGCCCCTGCGTACAGGACACTTATGTAGTTCACGACTGGTACTTCGAATGCATTTGCCATTAGCACCGCTGAGTTAGAAAAGATAGAAAAAGATAGGCGTGGATATATTTGAAACGCCAGTCCAAAGCCAGAAAAGTGTTTTGTGCGAAGCGGACCTGACGAACAATTGGGCCATTTCAGTGGCAATTTCAGTTATCCTTCGTAACTGAAATAACACATAAGTCTCTGTAGAAGATTTATGTCTCCTGGCTTGAATTGGCTTGCATCCACGGATGACATACACTATCCCCTAATACCACGAATGAATTAGCCATTCACGCGAAGTATCCGAGAAACTCGCTCGTTATGCGATAATTTTCTTAGATAGACTGCCACTCGACTCGAATTTACTTCGCGCCACCAAGCTTCGCCCAATTTACGGTAGCTTGAGTGCAGCATTAATTCGTACAGTCAACGACCAACTGTTTATTTTCTTACAACGCAAGCCTTATTATAATTGCCCTTACTCTTTCTCCTTCGTTCTTTAGTGTTCCATAATTTTTTACAATACTCGCGACAATTCTCGACTGTTATGTCCATTATGTTAACGCCATTCAAAGGAAACATTCTTATAGCTTCTCGTGTACCTACACTAGGGTGGCTCTTATTTACGCTTGGTAAATTTTTTTCAAGATTTTTTTCGGGGTACCCTCCAGAATAGTTTTAAAAAAAATCTGTAAATTTTTAGGTCGATCGGATAACGGGGAAATGTGCCCCTGGGCCCTTAAACATTTAAATAATTGTTTAACAGCTCACAAAGTCGATTTTATATAATATCCTCCAAGTTATTGATTAAAAAAATATATATATCAAACTAAAGTTGTAGATCCGGACAAGGAGCATCTTTTATGTTGTATTTTTTTTTCTCGTGCGATAAAATTTTCTCAAATTTTGAAAGTTTAAATACTTCTCGAACACTTTTTATTTATGAAGGCGAACAAAAAAAATGAAATTTTTATTTTCGAGGACTACTTTTTAAACATTTAAGGCGGAGTAAGAAACTTTTTTTAAAGGGACTTCATAAAATCAAGTACAACTTATGTAATTTTTATTATTTTTACTTAAAAAAAATAATTATATACTTTGAATATCAGTACATTTGTGTGCAAAAAACTTATACAAAAAGTCTTAGGGTTCCTTTGGAAAAAAATCGTAAAAATTACCTTCTGGACCAAAATACCCCCTTAAAACGATTCTATTTTAAATGAACTACAGGGAATCCATACTTGTCCACTGGCTACGTTTCTGCATCGTGTAAAAACATTTTTAAATATTGTAGAGACTTGTAGCAATGCAATTGGCTGATCGTTCCTCCTTATTCGTGGAATTTCACTGTGAATGGCGATAATTTGTACCTGTATGCAAATTATCGTTTCTGCTCGGTTGAAAAATCGTCTGTCCAAAGATCGTGGAAACTTGCGTCGAGGTTCTCCCCAGCGGTTTCTCCGTCGTTGGAAACTGGTCCCCCAAAGAACTGGCTCAGCATGCAATTATTCCTAGCACCGCGGATAAATTACCGAACTCAATCACGCAAAGTATTGGAGCAAGTTAACTGCACGAGGTGAACTTTGCACAAGAACCACTCGTTACATTTGTAATGCATAGTTTGCTAGCCGTTTTCACGACTGTCTCGCTTCGTCGTTTAATCGATGTCACTTATGATGTCACACACAAGTGTCAGTGAAATTTTTATGCATGCTTTGGGAAGAGAAAGGTGAGACGAATTAGGTAATATGAAAGTAACAAGTTCCATGTCACGTGGGTTATCGATGACCCACAATATTTATCGAAACTTCAATTTTCATTGGATCTTTCAATTCGATATTGAAATTACAATAGGGAAAAAGTGAGTTGCCGTTCTGAAGAATTTAACACATTTATTACTTTTCTAAAATGAAGTTCTCTACAATCATTTTTAACTTTTAACTTTTGTGTAATCCCTGGTAGCATTTATTGTTGGCATTTTGATGGCCAACTAATTCCCAACTTGGGGATACTGTGGGCAAACCAGAAATGCTACTAGGGATATTTCTTTTGAAATATCATTCAAAAGATAACAATGCATAAAAATACAATAATACATAAAACAAAGCAATACATAAAAAAATCTTCAGAGTACAGAAAATTGTACTCTGAAGATTTTTTTATGTATTGTTTGTTGTATTACTATCATTCTTGTTATTGTATTATTATTATTATAAGTCAAGTTATTGAAATGTAAAGGTACACATATTTAAAAAATCTTTGATACAGTTCAATGTACACGTACTGAAAATATTTTACTCGGTATTACATTCATAATTACACCATTATTTCCAGACATTTCAAATCCTTTAACTACTACCTTCGCAGTTAGCATTTATTTCTAACATCCTCTAGAAAATATCCAAGCTATATCATACAATTATCCTATAGCAGCAGGGCTGCACAGGGAGCCGTTTTTAGCGCCTAGCTGCGAGCAACCCGCCTGTCCCGTTGCTAAGGTTAGAATCGGTGAGGCGAACTGCAGTAGTGTACGTGCATTTGGTATGACTTGAACCCAGCTATATACACTACTACAATTCTCCTCGCCGATTCTAACCTTAGCAACGGGACAGGCGGGTTGCTCGCAGCTAGGCGCTAAAAACGGCTCCCTGTGCAGCCCTGCAGTATAGCATGTACACTAAGTACGTCTCACAAATGTCTGCTCACTTGTACTGTCATGATTTACCATTATAAACATTAATGTAAAATGTACTACCTAATGAAAAGTACAAAGTAAAACCGAATGAAATGTGTACATAAACAAATTTGCGCCCGCAAACAACTAGGTATACCATCAAGCTCTTTATTTTATTTACAATTTGTTTCCATTTGCGTCTACATAAATATCCCAGAAGAATCACTTCGATTCTTGTTTTTCCATTTTTCTTATTATTGACTTCTTGAGACAATACTTAAATATTTTTCATAATACAGTAAGTTAAAGTATTCCTTAAGTAGAAAAGTTCCAACCAATCAGCTAGTAATCGTACAATTCCAAAACGATTTACCACCTTCTTTACTCTAACCCAGCGAAGTCCAGGTGGGCGGTCCGAGGGCGCTAGCATCCATAGCGTCTTCTACGTGCTGCGTGGAAGGGGGTGCTCGAAGCCAATGAAGCGGCGGGCATGCCACGGATAGGGAAAACTCTAGCGGTGTGCCCTTAGGACCTAAAGGTGAAGTTCCATGGCGCGTGCTCGGCGAGTCGGCTCGGCTCGCCCAGGTCCGGCGAGACGGCTTGGTGAGCGCGAGTCGGCGAGCCACGTGCCGTGGAATTTCACCTTAAGGGTACGAGCCTACACGTACATTACTATACTGTATCCATCCCAACAAAAACCCTAACGTCCATACCGTTTTGTGACCGATCTGCGCTGCCCCCCACTACTGCTTACGGGCCCGACGCAGGCGATTGTTCGTAGCGCTTTACCTGCCGGGTTCGCTGCTTCTCTAAGGGCGGGACGTGACCGATGTCACCGTCAACACTGCAGGTTGCGGAACGGTTAACAGAGAGGTAACAGGCGGTAAGACGGAGAAAAACGTAGGCGGTTAAGTGAGGAGTCGGACCAATCAGCGCCTCCTCAGAATCAACCCTGCGCGAACGAGGTTATTCTTAGGATGGAACAACTATAGAGTTTTCCCTATTCGTTGAAAGCCCGCCGCTTCATTGGCTTCGAGCACCCCCTTCCACGCAGCACGTAGAAGACGCTATGGATGCTAGCCTCCTCGGACCGCCTACCTGGACTTGGCTGCTCTAACCGTTTTTCCCTTTACAATTACCTAAGACAAGAAACTTACGTTACATTTGCTTCCCAGTTCTCACTCTAATGTAAAAACTTTCCATACTCCTGGACACAGAAGGGACATATGTAGACAAACACTTACCAGCGGTACTGTAAGTCCCCTAGTGAACCTACACCTTGCAGCTCTCAATTTCAATTTGCTTCCCTTTTCAAGAAACCCTAAATCACCTGCGATCTACCACGCGTTCCTCGTTACCAGCCAGTTTAAAAAATTCCCCAAAAAGCATTTAACACTCCTTTCGCCAGCTCTGCGCGATAGTCGGCTGGAAGTAAAACGACACACGGTAGACCGCAACATGTCGAAGCGGAGTGGACGCAGGACCGTAAAGGGTCAAGGGTTTAAGTGAGCTTGAAAGTACAGCAATTAGCGGAATCTGTCTTTGCGATCGTTTGACCGGCCTCTATCTACGGTTTATCTATGCGAGGTGCAGAACTATGCGCATAAGCGTCCGTGGCATAATCCATTAAGCACGAGAAAGGAAAGTTCCTAACGGGCATGTGCTCCCTGCACTTCTGCCTGTGCGCACGAACTGAGGTTCGAGCAGGGCAGGTAAAAGCGACGCCAGATGCCTATCGACGCCGCCGCGCCCGACGACATTCCTTCTAATTGTTTCAAAACTACCGGGCCCAATCTACGGGACTTTTCGAATCGATCGACCAATTAGATCCAGCCACGAAGACGCGAGGGACCAGTATCGCGGGTTTGCGCGCTCGCGCTTTCACGATGTTAGCTCACGGCAGCTACACCTCTCGAGACTGCTCGTCTCGTTAAGGTAAAATCGTAATTTTCACTGGTACTTCCACTGTCGATGCCTGTCATTCATCACCACTGCTTCGTTAGCGATGTGGACTTATTACGAGCAATTGGCGGCACAGGAGTTTTTCGAGGATCACAAACTGGAGGATGAAGACAATGAACATTTTTGAATAATTAAGAATAATGGTTTAATGGAAGGATTAACAGGGGACTTTCTTCTTTGGTGGGCCGAACAACATGGGTACTTCCAGGAATTTTTAGAGAATTAAGTACTGAGCTTGTCCTCAAATTTTACTTACCTACATGGTCATTGGCTTTTGAATAATACACGCACCTTGTTTCGTGCTTATGCAAGTCATACGTTTTGAAAAAGTGCATATTAAATAGATGCTTGTGAAGAAAACTTGACCCCCTTACGGAAGTAAAGGTGGGTCCCCACTGTAAGCTAGTACGGCTATAGAATCGCAATTTTATATAATGTTGAAAATTCACAAAATGGCAACTTCCTGAAGCTAAAATCGTGAAAAAATTGTCGCCATTTTTTATTAATAATAGAAAAAATATCGTGCATATTATTATAGTTCGTGCAATAGAGCGACGCGTGTTCTACAGTCTCTGAAAATTTCACATCGGTAACTCTATCAGTTTCTGGGATATACCACTTCTGTAATCTTGAAGAACGTAGTTTCGAGATACAAACGGTTCCAATAAGGTTTTGATAATGATTTTTGTGACTTACAATATTTATGTATATTGCTGAAGTGGCAGTTGCTGAATGAACATGTACACTAGGCGTCAAAACGACTTCCCTTCGGAAATTTGGCAACGTTGCATGTCACTAGGCATAACTCAGCGGTTCTAGTGACATGCAACGTTGCCAAATTTCCGAAGGGAAGCCGATTCTGGCGCCTAGTGTATGTACAATTTGAGAACAACCCTCCCAAAGTGGTTTATTATCTGTAAATTCTTGAAAAGTATCCATTTTTCTCGAGCTTTTAAAGGAGAACCCATCAAGGGTATAGGGTGTTTGAAAACCTTTGGAGGTTTTTAGTGGTTGACGCAGGAAGGATTAAACTCATAAGGTTTTCTACCTTGTCTAGTTAATGTCAGTTTCGTAAATTATCGGGTATTATAAAGTAGAGCTGAATAGTTATTAGATTAGATAAGAGATAATTGTTTTTGATTACATATATAGAACGAATATAATTGGAAAATGCTGTGCTACTTAAACAGCCATGCACCTAAATAGATTTGATGCTAGATTGTAGAGAATGTTAATAGGTATGTATTGTATTTTACTACTCGCTATAAAAGTCAACAGTTTTGTTGTAAAAGAGTGTTTGAAATAACCCGTGAGTACAAATAATTATTCCTCGAAAAAGCTGCTCTAACTGTGAGCAATTATTCTGAAATTTGAAATAATGTATGAATTAGTCCATTACTTTAATTTTTCGAATTAACGAAATGTACACGGTACAAAATTGGAAAAGGAAGTAGAAATCTACCTACATGAAATAGATTTAATGATTTGATAACTAGGTACATAAAATAAATCCAATAATTTAATTTAATAACACGGCATTTTACTCCTACATATTTCCTTCAGTGGGAATTTGGTAAATTGCGGAAATATAGTTTATTACAGTTGCAAATAAATTTATGAAAAACAAAATGCAAATGTGCATGATGTTCTTACTGGCATAGTAGGGTGGCCTTAGTTATACGTGTCGAATTTTTGTTTTCGTATTTCTTTACTCTCACCCCCTAGAACGGTGTCATTTCATAAAAGAATAGTCCCTGAAAAATATTATTGCAATCGGACAACTGGAATAGTGCCGACCAGGCCTTAAAGTTTAGAATTCAATGTTTTGAATTTAATAAATTTCTCAAAAATGGTAAGCCCTATCGAAATTTTGTTCAAATAATATTAAAAGAGCATTCAATTTTCTACAATTACTGTATATATAATTTTTTCGTGCTTCCAACCCTTTTTTAGATAATATCGTTTGAACATAGAAAGGTCCGCACTACGCGCATATAGACATTATCTGTACGCCATTATTGCTACGTTAT
The DNA here is from genome assembly GCF_050908995.1 of Andrena cerasifolii. Lineage (NCBI taxonomy): Eukaryota > Metazoa > Arthropoda > Insecta > Hymenoptera > Andrenidae > Andrena > Andrena cerasifolii. Next base: position 3,633,621 of record NC_135125.1, on the reverse strand, counting down.
TAACGCTATTAACTAAGAAATGGTTGGAAGCATGAAAAAATGATATATACTATAATTGTAGAAAATTGAATGCTCTTTTAATATTATTTGGACAAAATTTCGATAGAGCTTACCATTTTTTAGTTATTCTTCAAATTCAAACCATTCTTTAATTCTAAACTTTAAGGCCTGGTCGGCACTCTTTCCTGTTGTCCAATTGCAATAATCTATCTCAGGGACTATTTTTTTATGAAATGGAACCATACTAGGGGATGAGAGCAAAAGAAATTGCATGTTGAAAATAAGACGCCGCGTCGCGCCGAGGTTCGCTCGGGCATTAATTCACAAAATCAAATTCTTTATTTTTTATCGCATCTATATAAAAGTGGAATACCAATGGATTTCTGGCATTATCCCATTTAAAACGCACCAAATTCCATGTAAATCCGACTATTTCTAACGAAGCTGTCTTTAAATTCTGCAAACTAACTTTTTATGTAATTTCGTTAATTATGGTCCGCTTTACATGTTTTTTGGTATCTTTTAATCTGGAAAACGCAAGGAATCGAGTGGCATCATTTTCGCGGAGATCCGATGAGAAATGCGGAACTTGACAATCTTCCCTTCTTAATGGCTACTTAGTGCTATCCTTGTCTTCTATGGCCCATTGTTCTCGGGCGTCGAGCGCTCGGTTGCGATAAGTAACTAAGAAACGGTAGTGGGGATGATTTTATATCAGTCTAACCGAGGAAATACTATCAGCTTCACAGAGGAGCACTGTATCTGCCATTAAATTAGGCACCTATCGTAATCCAGTCACGTAACGTGCCGTCTTTAATTTACCACCAAACTACCTGCCTCGATTCATGCGATTTTTCACTGAAGAACCAGTTAGCCGCATGTGCTGGGGAATAGATTTATTATGGAGCTATGAAACTCTTACGAATTCCTCCCTGTACACACATACACATTCGCGTCGCTTTCATAAGTTATCTAACGAAATACCGTTAATACCCGTGGCGCCTATTTATTTGGCCATTATTTATACATACGCTGCACTAACGTACCGGCACGTTGTAGGCGATTCTATAACATGTTGTGGTAATAAAGATGAAAGGAAAGGGCTTTCTAAAATTACCACCACCAACGATGGAGATATACCGTGCACGTCGCTTATGCCCCTTCAATTCACACAGATTCGTGATATTTCTAAGTTGGTAAATAATGGCCATTTAGAGGTTACGTGACAGGGAAAGGTAACGCGGGGAGAGTATAGATGGGCGAGCTGTCTTACGAACTTTAGTTGCTGCAGCTACGCCACCTGGAAGCGATCTCGTTACCTACTACATACCGTGATTTTGTGCGCAACGGAATTCGATCGCGCCATTCGTCTGTCGGATGCTATCATTACTTTCATTCAGTTACCGTTACAGTTAGCTGGGTTACTGTCGTGATGTGGCTTGGAATGCATCTTTTTCTCTATTCCTCTTTTCTGCTCCAATTATCAAGTGGGGGCCACTCGCAGTAGATTGTTTAAGATTTTTATACGACATTCAGAGGCGATTAAACCTCCCTTTTTTATGTTTCATGTAAATTTCATTGTCCTAATTTTTTATACAACTTCAAAGAGAATTAATTTGCTTGAGCATTTCTTACAACTAGAGATCCACTTTTGCAAAACGTGATGTATTCAGGCATTGTCGTGTTGGTCGTGGTTTACTTCAAGTTTTATGTATTTTGTTCGCCATTCGTGAAATTCGACTTCAATATGCTGTGGTCCAATTTCATTGTTTTCTAATTTTATTGTCTATTAACATGTTGTAAGGCACGCGGTGCGAGAAGTGCTACTTGTATTCCTGCGGTTGGTCTCACATTAGGCGCTTTTGTTTTCGCTCGTAAATCTAGTTGGAGTACTAAAAGAACTCACGAGACAGAGTAACTTTATTTGCACTAAAAGTTTTTACGAACGTTACGAGCTCTTTCCATCGCGGAATAGGGTAAGTGTGCCGCGCACAAAACGAAACTAGGCCCTACATGTATGACAAAAATATACGGATATACTACGGTATGACCCAACCACCGGAATGAACCGAAATTTCGAGAGGTTGGGCGGGAGTGGGGAGAACCTCTAATATAAAATTTTAGCTGCGGGTATTTGTTAGTTTCTGAGATATTAATAAAAAAACTTTCAGCATAGTACATCGAAATCCAACTATACAGACGTTACTAACACAACCATCTTCTCGTCGTCGTCGACTGTATCATCACAGTTGACGATACAATGTACGATATTGACCTCATCGCGCAATGCTTGTAACTGCAGTCTCGTTTTTAGTATTTCCAAACTCACCCCCCCCCCCCGCACTAATCTAGCCCCAACCAATACTAATACCCGGGAGAAGTTGGAAAATGGAATGCGTTGTGTCGGAATAAGTCAACAGCAATAATATCTGAGTTTCTCAACAACAATCGCACTTGGCTTGGTGAAGACCGTTCGCGTCCAGTTTTCGTTACCGTATCCCTATACATTAGAGCGGAGCGATACTGTATAGGTGAATATTTAAATTTGAATTTTCACTTGGCCTGGGTGCGGGATAGTTGTCTTTTCATTAACCAAACACAATTGTAAAAAAAAATTGAAAAAATATTCGTGTCTTCAGGTTCCTTTTTCTCCTAAAAATGATTATATGATTATATGCCACCAAACCAAGCTAGCCAAGGGAAATGAGGCGGCAGCCAACCAGCGTCGACAACAGTTACCCCGCTTGGCTAGCTTGGTTTGGCTCGACGGTGGCGCCGTTCGTTTCCCACCTCGGCGTTGATTGGTTATTCCCCCTCCGCGAAATAGTTTGATCATTCCTGTATTTTCCGCCGTTCACTGGTCGGTCGCTACCGAACGCCAAGCTGGCATGTACCTGTCCGATAAACGCTTACATTACCAAATTATAGGTTCCAAAGCAGCAATGTACGAAACTTCACTCCTTTCGTGAAAACCTGGAATTAAAATTAAAAGAAGGATAATTTAATCTGATTTGCGAAATGAAACATGTAAAGTTCTTTTCCATAAGATTGATTCGTCAGAAGCCGTTAACATTCAACGATTTCTTTTTAATCTTAATTCTTATGAAAGATACTTTAACTTCTAATTCTTCTTTAATTATTATGAAAAATAATTTATATTTCTTATAACTTAGAAACGGTTGGACTGAGGTCTGCCATTTGCATTGAAAATTTTCTGAACACTTATGAATTCTGTTGACCAATCAGGTTTTCAATTGTCTATGATTTTTAAATATAGTGAAGTCTCGCGATTTTCTAAGAATCCTTGCACTTTTCCAATGTGCGTGTGCGACACGAAGGTGCGGACACGATGCTTGAAATAGCAGGGATGAGGAACCGAATATCGATCCTCGAGGGTCTCCCATCGAATATGGAAGCTGGAGGCTTGAGTAATTAACAGAACCTCCTTCCCCTTTCGCCCTAGCTATGAGAATGCAGATATATATATATGTATGCATGTATCTGCATTAATTGTGTCTACGACGTGTCCATATCGCACGAGTGCACGCTATACAATCAACGATACGTGCATGCATACGTGTTATGCATATGAAATTCTTAATACTTGATCGATCATTCACGTTAATGGCACTTGGAAAGCCGAAGACCGCTCGCTGCAAGATTGCAATGAGTTTCACAAATAATAGCTTCTGTTTAAACATATAGCTAACAGTCATAGCAACAGTGAAACATTTGTTGGCCGCCATTCGCCATACTTTGGCTGCTTCTTTGTTGTGATTTTAAGAGGTTAGGTTTTAAAAGAAAATGTTTTTAATACAATGTAAAACGCTGTTAAAAGAAGGTGCAATACTAGTTAATATAGAAACATTTAAGTAGAAAAGGTATTATAGATTATATATTTTAAATTTAATACTATTACATTACCCATATAAAATATACCCATTTTTATTTAATAATTTAAATTCTATGTTTCTAACCATATCAATTCATTTTTTTGGGGTTTACGTTATTTTATAATTAAGTAGGGTATACGTCACGTATAGGTTATGAAATAGTGGCCAATAATTGCCAAACGACCGGCCAATCATTGCCTTCGCCTGGCCAATAACTATGTTTTTTCGTAGGTAACGTATTTTCTGTAGATTTTTGTGGATCCTTCTACTCTTTTTTTAAACAACTTCTATTTCTAGACTGTTAGAGTCGTTTACAGTTATTAACACTAATTGTGCTCTTAAAGCTATCAAAATAAGACTTATAATTCAACGCTTATGTGAACCTCTGGCTTACAAGGGAACATCCCGAATTTGGAAATTCAAAAAATTCTGAAACTTCGTGAACACGTAGGGAATTTCCTCCTGATTACAACGCACTTTTTGTTTGCTGCCCAAATTCACTTTAAGGGGGTGAAATTAACCCCTGAAAATTCGGCTATTTTCCTATTTTGTGTTATAACTCCTGAACTGTCAAATAATTTTTTACCAAATGATAGATCTAATTAAAAGCAGTAACTTTTGTCTTGAAACTTTTTTTCCATCTCTGACATTTCGCGAGTTATAACGCAAAATCGGAAAACAGCCGAATTTTCAGGGGTTAATTTCCCCCCCTTCGAGTGAATTTGGGCAACAAACAAAAATTGCGCTGTAATCAGGAGGAAATCCCCTACACCTCCACAAAGTTTCAGAATTCTTTGAATTTTCGGGTTCGGGATCTTCCCTTCTAGGGTTGCCAACAACTACACTGTTTTCCCCTACGCAAAAGAGGATCCGAAGATCGTGGGTTCGAGTCCCGAGCTCCCTCTTTTTCCGTGGCTGGCATACATATATGCGTAGGAATTACAAAACCTATTCCTACAATAATAAATTCCAATCAGACTCGAAACCAATTTCGATTAATTTTATTATCCAACGTGCCACTTGAAACTGGCAAAGTGGTTTACATCTGATTACAAACTGGAACGATGAAATGAGATTCGCAAGTAGGGATGCTTCACAAACGTAAGCTTTAGAAGTTTTGCACCCTTAATGTCTTATTCCTGATGTTATAAATTTAATAATATCTTCGGAAGAAATGCCTTTCGCTTACAAACGAGGGGCAAAGGCATCGTAAAGGCGGTGTTTACAACCGTAGCACGTCATATCTTACCGTATGTACTAATATGTCAGCCGGTGGCAGAGAAACCGACAGAAATTGCAAAACGTGAAGCCAATATGTAGCTCCGCCGCCAACCACACCAACCGAGGACATTAATTTCCAATATTACACTCGTAAATATTCGTGAAACCCACTTCCAGGCAGCTTTCCTCGCGAGATGGAAACAATTCCTTTTTCATTTGACGCCAATACAATGTTTCACAGTACCGCACGTCCAACCCATGAAGAGGATTCCACTTTTGTCATCCAACACCTTACGGAGCTCGATATATCACACCTAGAATCTTGTGCGGTGACGCATCGAGTGTCCTACGGTGAAAAAGTACCCATAAATCCTCCAACTAGCCACCATTTCTCTTTCACTAAGCGCGGTCGATTTGAAAACTATTTTTATATCTGGTATGCATCAAAATACAAAATGATAAAACAATCAAGAATTTGGATGCAAATATAAATATGTAGATTGTATTTAAAGACTGCGAATTAATCAGTTAATGTACGAATTGAGAATTGAAAACGGGAAAATGAAAACAGAAGTGAGTACAGTAATTTTGTTTAACCCTTGTACGTAAATTGGGTCATTCTGGCCAAATAATCGATTATTTAGACTGAAACTCCTTCATATCTTTAAATAACTAATAGGCGCCAGTAATAAATAATGATAATTATATTAATTGGTTTTTAATTTAACTTTTTTAATTTTGTTTTATTATTTTATTTTTATATGCTCGTTTCTTGTAAATATATGATATTGGGTCAATTTGACTTATCCGTGTAACTTTACAAATTCCCTATAAGGGTTAAGTAGCAGCGACTCAAGTAGAAAAAGTTTGTTTTGCAGTTTCGGATCGTTAAACGAAGTACATACAGAATATAAAATGGAATGGAAGTGAAATGGAAGGTGTGCCCTCTCACGCGGGGAACCTGCGAATTATCCCCCGAGTTTTGTTATCAAATTCTTTAGTGCTGTACAGAATATCATTCAAAACAACCTGAGGATGTAAGTACTTAAGGGGTTACGCCACCCTGAAAGTTTTGAAAACACGATTTTTTTTTCATTGCATTTTCTTATTACGTGAAGTTTTAAGAATAATTTAAGTCATTGTAGACGCAAAAATTCCCCAAAATAGCCGAGTTATAGCGACCATTCTACTTTTCTTCTTTTGCGTTTTTCTCGAAAGTACATTTTCAAAGATGACCTATCAAATATCTCCGAAACTATTTGTCCGATTGAGTTCAAACTTGGCACGCATATTCTTAATGGTATTATCTACGATGCAGCGTATCAGTTTTTCCATCCCATACCCCATTCGTATATAATTAACGGTTTAAATTCGTTTTTTCATGTGAAAAACGTATAATTTTTTTCACTTTGCTCTCATTTGTGCAATAAATTTTTTTTCTCAAATCCCTATGCTACATCGTAGGTATTTTATTAAGGAACACGAAAATCATCGGGTTTTCGATTTCAGACGAACATGTTCGTTATAATTTGTTAGGTTAGTCACGCGTGTAACGGCGGACGAGCTTCGCGGGAGAACAAATAACTCGGTCATTTTTTAATATTTTTGTACAGTATTTATACAATATATGCACTAATACATGCTCTACCCATAAGAAGAAAATAAATAATTTTCAACCTCATAGTATCACTAAAAAAAATTCGTCTAGTTTAGTGCTGTTTCGAGCGCCCCAGGGTGGCGTAACCCCTTAAGACGCAATTCCCCCAGTTTTTTGAGAAATAAATTGTCGAAAATGTGAAAATTAGACTCTACTGGGATGTCAATTCCCTGACAGAAATCAGACGGATGACACTCATCGACCGAAATTGTCTCATTTTCAATAATTTATTTCTCAAAAAAAAAAAAAATGGAGGAGAGTTGCGCCTTACTACATCCTCGGATGGTTTTGAGTGATACCCTCTACAGCGCAAAAGAATTTGATAAAAAAACTCGGGGAACAGTCCGCAGGTTCCCTTCGTCAGACAGGGGCCATTCTTCCGTGGGCCCCTGTCACATGTCATTGTACCCTTGTGTCATCGTTAACCACTATTGTATCACAGTATGGACCAACACGTGTTGCCCTCGCACGGGTGCCCGTCAGAGTCACTTCAAATTAAAGAATAATACGGTGCCTCACAGACTGCTGCTCCAGTTGCCCTACTTTGAAAAACGAATTGTGCACACTTATTGTACACGCCGTTAATTATTTATTTCAATCAACCAGTATTGTATGTTGGCAACAAGACGTGTGCTTCATAGTATGCAATTTAAACTACACAGTATATCTAGATTCTAGAATATCAGCATTTGTGGGAATGTGAAAATGAAACAGTTTAACTTTAACTGGCGCCTGCGTTAATTATTACGCAATGCTTGCTTATATAATAACGTACTATGCTTAAATTAGTATGGTGTGAAGGGGGTAAAATCAGGGGGATTGGTTGCGGTGTCCAGGTTTCACGGTAGCCTTTTTTTCCGCAAGGTCCTAGAGAGTAACTGTGCTAAATTTGGTCCAGATCAGTCGAAGGATTTAGGAATTAATAGGGAGCACACAGACAGTCGTTCTATTTTATATGTTTAAGTACAGTCATTAGTGTTGGAAATTACTCCGCAGAGGTTAAAAATAAATGTCACACTGTAAACACATTTATGGTTTATTGTATAGATAGACAATACACAGTGTGTCCACGTATTAATGTTAGTTGGTTATATATAAAAGTATACAAGAAAAAAGAAACTTTAAGAGACGGAACGCGATCTGCACGGTTTGGTCACAATTTTCAGACTGGCTACGGTCGTCACCTTATGCCCCGGTCAAGACCCTTCGCCCCTCTTCTCCAGAAAAAGAGAAACGCAGCCCCTTAGTCCTAACACTGAGACTCGTTGAACTCCAACAATTAGATTTAAAAAAAGTCTACATTGCCGAAAAGTACGTTTTATGAACTAATATTCAATTACCTATTATATGTTCCCGTCTCCGTTGCTGTCGATAATCGCTTGACACCATTTAGGCATGCTTTCAACTAACTTGCTTGCATACTTCGAAGATAAAGACCATATTTCTCCAGGTAACTGCTTGACCGTGAATATACGTCTTCCTTGAAGCCTGTGCTTTATGAGAACCCAAACGTTTTCGATTGGATTCGCATCAGACGAGTGTGCAGGCCAGTGCAAACGTTACTATGCTCTTCTCTTCTTCCCGCGTCGTGCAAAAGCGGCAAAAAATACGGAGCTCTCATTTTAAAAATCGCTTGTTTTCTACGGAATCACAAACTAAAATGCCACACGTGCTAAGGGGTCATGCTCAGTCAGGAGGCCGAAAAAGGGTGGTCTTTGGAAATTTTTTACTCAGAAGCTATAACACATTTCTCAAAAAATCTTTTTTCCTTTTAAGGGTTGCATCTAGTACCGTGCATCGTAATTTTTTTATTTAAAAATATTTATCAGTAACTAAGTTATTGTCCATCACTCGAAGGTTCTTTTAAAAAAAGGCTTCTGCGGTGACCACTGCTGCTCGAAAGTCGATCATCTGAAATAATAAATTCAAAAGGATTTATTATATTATATTATCTAGTATTTGAACAAAGGATTTTCTTATCCCATGCTTAGTTTTCTTTTAATTGACGAAAATCAGGCAAGATTTATGATAAAAATTGAAACTTCTACTTTAAACATCCGCCATTTTTTCCCAAATCAATATTTCGAAAAATCCTTCGTTCAAATACTAGATAATATAATATAATAAGTCAATTCTTTTGAATTTTTTTTTTGAAAAACAGAAGCCTCTTTTTAGAGAACCTTCGAGTGATGGACAATAACTCGGTTATTGCTAAATATTTTTAAATAAAAAAATTACGATGGACGGTACTAGATGCAATCCTTAAAAGGAAAAAAGATTTTTTGAGAAATGTGTTATAGCTTCTGAGTAAAAAATTTCCAAAGACCACCCTTTTCGGCCTCCTGACTGAGCATCACCCCTTAATCAGCGTAGTAGAAGACACTTTTCTCTTCCGAATTCTCAAGGACCCACTCCTTCTTAAAGTACAGTGCCGTGGCTACAAGGAGCACACTCTTGTGGGACAGACTGTGTATAGATTTTTCAACTATCTCCCAAGCAAAAATATTGCAATTTTAAGAAATTCGATTATATCGATAACGTAAGTATATTAATTAGTGTTAAGAAATTTTATTAAATGGTAGGTATGCTACATTATTTTAGCAGATAGCGAATATTTCAATCCTACCAGATTTCATAAATGCAGCAAGTTTAAGGCAGTCATAGACACCAAGTATTTTAAACGTTCTGGTAGGGTGTCTGCCTATATCTTATCTTGGCGGGGTATAGCGAGGCAAAGTGTACACTGTTATAAATGTATAAAAGCAAGAGCTAAATGTTCACTCTGAAAGGGTACAAACACGTTTGCTTGTTTCCTCTTTCTTACATTCCACTCGTTATCTACTTGTGGTAGCGAAATAAAACTACTCAGCTTAGCGTTAAGAGGTAAATCAAGGATCCACGCCTTCCACGGTATCCGCAGCTTTACGGTACAACTCTACCACTCCGAATGCGTAGGTAGATCCTTCGTTTTTAAATAGGATAACCGGTCCCGTATCGATCCTTACGAGCAATATCGGCCAGCCGACACGGCTCTCGTATCTTCGTATATCCTAAGGGGACCCCTTCGAGACGTATCCTCCTTATCAGTACAACTACAGTCCCCGTAAACGTCTCACCATCCTTTATACGTTATAATGCCCGCCCAACTTCACCGTTCGAAATTTGTATTCAAGTCATAAAAGGTGGCTCGCTATTAACACATCTCTTTGAAACATTTTACCCTTGGGCTTGGAAATATATAACCTGTACCTCTTTCGCATACATTTATAGGGGCGCGTGAGCACGCGTTACGTGCATTAATAAGCGATCATGCAAGTGCTGTGAATAAGTACGTAGTGAAAACGCAAATGTTTATTTTGTTAAAGAGATGAGCTTACCGAGGATGATTTTAATTATAATAATGAAAGTGAAGGTTTTTGTCACGAGGGTCGATGAATGACAAGGGTGAAACTAGTTTCTTGACAAACACATTTGTGAAAAGAGTATGTTATTTTCCAAAAATTTCTGTGACAGGGCGAAACCTTCAAAACAGCTTATAACAAAATTAACTGCCAAAATAAGGTGCATTTCTAGAGTCAGATTACATTTCTAAATAAATTAGTCGAATCGCTGTGGTTCGTAAACGAGGCCGCGAGCAAAAATACATTCTTTGAAAATATTCCTCTAGGGTAAAGGACCCAATTACTGCCACCCTACCCTAAGCTGTTTTATTTAAAATAACGAATAAATCTTGTGAAATGATACGTAAAAAAAATTAGCATTCAATTGAAACTGTTATTTATACGATACGAAAAAACAGCACCTAATTTTTTCTTCGTTAATTCGGATGAAACGATCAAACATTTTAAGCGGATATTAAGATAGTGAAAACGATGACTTCCTTACTAGCAAAAGAGAAAGCAAGATGTTAAAGAAAATGCTGCAATTGTAATATTTAAGCTATTAACATAACAAAATATAATGTTTTAGATAATGTAAGCATCATAGAAAGTAATAACGATCGGAATTCAACAGTTCATTAAGTCTGTTTATTTATTAATTGGGTGACAGTGATTGGTACCAGCGTTTCAAGCATTTTGGTATTACTGTGATAGCAGTAGTTGCTCATGTACATGCAGGGTTGCCAGATCAGGCCTGATCTTTTGCCGGAGATTTCAATTTCGTTGGGGATTGGAGTCGGACGGGGGGTGGGGGGGGGGTGGAGTTAGAGAAAAAAGGGCCAATAGGAAAACAGGCACCTAAAATTCATTATAATGAGCATATTCCACTTATGCCCAAATCGCCCGTGCTTTTCATTAAGCTAGGTTTCCCTGAAGGCAACGTCAAGAAATTCTAAGTCGATTTTCTCGAAAATGATGCGCGATATGGAAAAAAGTTACTCTTTCTTTTCGACTTATAACAAGTAAATAAGCCGAGAAAAAGGTATAAACTTTTTTGATATCGCGCTTCGTTTTCGAGGAAATCGACTTTGAAATTCTTGACGATGCGTCCAGTCGCGTATTGGGAAACCAAGAATTTCGATACGCCAACTAGTGACAGAAAATGGAACTACTGAGAGTAGGCTGAAATCCATCGAAGTCCATACGATTATCAGTGTTTATACAGACATGTTGTGAAAAACGAGCGTTTTTAAATTTTTTTTAACACTAAATTTTTACTTATTCGATTAATAAATACTTATTCGGAATGTTTGGCGGGATCTGAGCCTACTTTCAATAGTTCGCCAACTTACCACCACAGCGCTGAAATCTAAGCCACGCCTCCACTTGGTTTCCCAATAAGGAAATCTACCCTAATGAAACTCTCGGGCGATTTGTGAGTAAGTGGAATTCCCCCAATAATGACTTCTTATAAAGGAGTAATAATAATAATAAAGTATTATGAATATTTGTTAGAATTTGTTACAGATTGTAATAGTTTTTTTATTTGTTGCCGAATTCGCTAATATTCTCTATTCTGCCAGAGATTTTTATTGTGCCTGCCTGAGGCCGGAGACAACGGTTCAAAACCTGAGACTCCGGCTGAATGCCGAAGATCTGGCAACCCTGTGTACATGAGACGACATAACCTTAAAATGAGATAAACAGTATTAGGTTAGCTGGCAGTAATTGGGGTGTCAGTAATTCAGTCAAATACATTTTAACCCTCGGTTGTCACGCCTACTTTTTCGAACGTCGTTGTCACACTGGGTCAATTTGACCCTGCCAATTTTCAACCAGTTGTTATTTAAAAACTATTTGTTAAATAAAGTCTAAAAAATTCTGAGATAAAGTTTGAACATTGTATAATATATGCCCATCGTAGGAGTTTGACATTTAAAGTGTCATCGTGCTTAAAAATAATTTGAAGGCATAAGAGTTACGACAAAAAGATTTTTGCTTAAAAAAATTGCAGGGTCAATTTGACCCAGTGTGGCAACCGAGGGTTAAGGGTGTCAGTAATAGATTTCGAAATATATTTTGAAATTAATGAATTTATACATAAAAATCGATGTATTAAGATCCACCAAATTTCTTTCATCAAGTAAACATATTAAACAATAATAAATAGCAAGAACAACATATACTTTTAGTCTATAAGTATAAAACTATAATATAATGTCGGAGTCAACGCTTAAAGTGTCAGTAATTGGGTCCCTTACCCTACCTATCCAAAATTAGAAAAATACCATCAATATTCCAGCTATCCAGTGACGTTCTGGCAAAGATATTCCAAAACGAGAACAGACGACCTATCTTAGCTCTGATTTCCACGAAGCATGACGTTTCTTCGAAACGCGTTTTCATCGACTGATTCGTCAACAAAGGGGATGGCGAGACTTGGTCAAACAGTGGTACGCGCAGGAGAATTGAGAAAAAAGAGGGTTCCTTTGAGTACCTATGCCCCGACGTCATCATTTAGGCCAAATATTTACCCTCCACTGGTGACGCCACCACGCATGGACCTCGCTGTTAACTCGGCACTGGATAACACATTTAACATTTTTACACGTTATGCAGCGTTTTATTTATTTACTAGCTGGTGTACCCGCCCTGGTGCGAGCGATTTTATGTCGTAAATCAAATTTTAGCTCGTAATGTAGCATCCGTACTAATATATAAAAGTGAAATGTTGTCTGTTTGTTTGTCCTTCTTTCACGCCCAAACGGCTGAACAGATTTCAATAAAATTTGGAACATACATTACATACGCCCTAAATTAGATTATAGGCTATTTTTTTAAGGTTTTTTTATTTTGGAAACGCCTTAAATAATTCCCGGGTGAAACCGGGTAACGGGTCAGCTAGTCCTGAATAATGAAGCAGTATAGGGTTTTGGATTGGTAAAACAATTGACAACTACAGGTAGTCAAAGTTACAATACAAACACAGTTACCAGTGTGGGAGTAAAACAATCGACAACTATACACACAGTCAAGGAAGATCTTCGATCCTGGTTTCTGTTAGAGTGAGAAAGTTAAATGTGTAGCTTAAAACCTTCCCCGAGATTAATTCTGAGAAAAATTATTATGCTGTATGTACAAAAAATTTGTTTGTTAAAAATCCCCATCGAAATTAATCTATTAGTTACTGAGTTACAAACGCTGCGCCACCTATTAATTTGCAGAGAGTTTGCGCATGAAAGAGCTAAATTTCGTTCTCGAACAAAATGTTCTGAAGCTTTAAATAACCAACATCTAACAACAAGTATTAATATTAAACTTTATACTATCGCGAGGAACTAAACTTGTACAATAAATTATGAAGCTTTTAATAAAGTCAGACTAAAGCAATAATGGAAGAAAAATCCGAGAGGCGTGCATTCTTAGTTATAAATAATAAAGGCACGCTTAAAACAGTGAGTTATACCCACATAAGGAAAAAGACAATGCAATATACTTTTTATTCTGTAATTGTGTACAAAATGGAAATATGTAATACAGTTATTATTATTATTATGCATTAATGAATAATGTAAAGGAATAGAAGGATAGGTTCTGTTCCTGAATTGAAACACACAATAACGTTCAACGTGAGTCTTTTATTCAGTGACTTATATCTGCTCAAACGTTAAGACTTGTTGAGGTCAGGATGAAGACTAACGTCTGCCGGACGCACAATTTTCCGGCAAGACGCGCGCGGGTAGAAACTCCTCCTAATTGGTTGACCCGATGCCGATGTCAACCAATCGGTATCGTTCGGACCCCTAAATCGCGCCACCTATTTCGCGCGTCTACGGCGCGCTTCCACCATAGCGGGGGTGAAATTTGGCGGGAGAAATACTTCTGGTAACGCAGCAGGATTTCCCCAGACCCCGAGGTGCGTGACGTGGCCGGTCGCAGGCCACCGGCCCCGCACCGTGGGCCCTACAGAAACTCAAGGTTTACGATACCCGCAATAACTATTGAGGCCGTAAACGAAAGTCTCTAAGAAAACATGCTTTGTTCAAATCACGAAAAGAACGGAAAGCGGCTTACTCAAAAATAGTTTTGCTGGCGCGCGTGTCATAAACCATGCCGACCATCTGTACGCCAAATGTTCATATTTTGCCGTACCGATGACCGCTACAAATATAATACAGTATTATTGTGGTCACTAATAACCGCAAAATATGACTACAAAATAAAATAAAATCTCTTCTATTTTCTACGCATATAAAGTATATAGAGTACACTAGGCGTCAAAACGGCTTCCGTTCGGAAATTTGGCAACGTTGCATGTCACTAGGCAGAGCTCAGCGGTTCTAGTGACATGCAACGTTGCCAAATTTCCGAAGGGAAGCCGATTCTGGCGCCTAGTGTACCTATCCGTCTGTCTGTTATATACCTTAAGGTGCGATCCCACTGCGCGTGACTCGGCGAGTCAGCAGGCTCGTCAAGACTGTTTAGTCGATCCAGATAAACTTTTCTTTGACTCGTGCCACATTTACCGTCGACGGAGGGGAAGCTCAAGCCGAGCTGCGCGAGGCCGAGCTCATCATTCCCACGTGCCGTGCGATCGCACCTTTACTCTTTCTCGAACTTGGCGTCTCCACACGTGTCATGGGTTTTCGCTGTTGTTTCTTCGTTCTTCTCATTTTCTGCCGCATTTTCGTTTGTTCATCCATCCGCCAGTAAGATGTGGGCCTCGTTAAATTTTACTGCTTCTCTAGAATATGGTACCGTTTGATCAACAGTAGCATATTACTCTTGCCAAACGAATAGAGAGGATCCATTTGAACTCGTGTTATATATATATATCTAGTCACTTATATTAGTTACTAGCGCCCCCCGTGTCGGCTTCGCCCGAGATATTAGCCTGGCTGCTTCATGTTTATTAGAATTAATATATTTTAAGGAAATTAAGTATTTTGAGAAAAAGGTTAATTTCTTCATAATATTTCGGAAAAAATAACGTTCTCTCCTTTGGGAGATTTACTTTCCCTCCAGCGCAGCATATACCAGGCGCTTCTTCGTTCCATGTTAATAACGCGTTTTTTTAGACATGCTACATAGCCTATGTTCGACCTAGAGTATCCGGGAATAACGTGTTAAAATTTGAGGATGATCGGTTCAATAGGTCATGAACATAAAAATCGGCTCTCTCTCTTTATATAATAGTATAGATTAGTCACTTATATCAGAAAATAGAGATTTCAGATCATAAAAAAAATCAGGATATAAGATAAAAGGTTATTCTAGAGTGTGTACGAATAAAATTATAGTACGGATTAAAATCGACCCTTTATCCTCCATACGATCGACTGGCATGCTATCTACTGTCGGAGAGTTAAATAAACTCAATATTTGATTCGTTTCTTCATATATTTTGTTCATTTACGTATGTAAATTTATACAGCATTAGCAACTGTTCGTACACATTATTTAATAACGTTAGTAGCTTATGCATTACACTGTAGTTACGTTATGTATACGTTATTACGTTTTAATTATCGTACCAATATGAATAATGATAATTTGAGCTTCAAGAATGCATAAGTAATAATGTACAAATTAATTAACCCCGCGTACATTGCATGCGCATTTTTAAACTATAGTTAATTACCATACGCCAAACATCTGATTTACTTCCCGTAAATGTACGGTCTTTTTTATTTTCTGCTTGATAAATCGTTTTCCATGTTAAATATCACAGTACTACTATAATAACAATTTAACCTGACATTCCATTATCGAATACACAAATATTATCAATTTTTTATAAACGCAGTTGCTTCCCTGCATTTTATTTATCAAAAGGCAAACACAAATATTGCGATTTTCTGATAATTCTGTATTCTTTATGCTTTTCTAAAATGTATAGGCTAATCCTCGTAGCGCCAAAAAATTATGCGAACCACAAACGTTACGCATTGAATTTAATTTCTTCTCATATTCCACGAGATCTTAGTAACTGCAATTTTTATCACCCTTTTATCTCCGACCGCCTAATTCAAAGGATCCTGAGGAGGCCAAATTCACGGCATCCTTCCCCACGATGAGAAGGCAAGGAAAGTACGACGACGCTTAGGAGAAAAAAAGAATTCCGTGGAAGAGAACGGTAGGCGACACACGAGCGCGAAACGACCACCAACGAAGTTCTCCCCTCTCCGCCCTGCGTGTTCTCGTTTACCAGCGTTTTCTTTGCGCAACGTTAACGCCCTCGTGAAGTTTTCTTCTTTTTCCCACCTTCACTCTTTTCTTCCCCCCCCCCCCCCCGTTGTTCCCCCGCTGCTCCCTCTTTACTTTCGTTCTCGAGCGAAAGTACGCGATTTTGGCATGCGATCTGTTTACATGCTCACGAAAACTACACGGTGGAATGTCTGTTTGGAATTTCGACGATCCGCTAATCGTTTCCTACTCCGTTTGTAAACGTTCACGCGCAGCACGTGCTCCGCGTGTTATCTCGCGGCTATGCGAGTGACGCGATCCAGCCGAGATTGCCCGACGGCCAGAGAAAGTAATTAACTGTTATAATTACTAGATGCCTGTCTGTACCTTCGTTTCGATGCGGAGGTGTGAAATTTCATCGTCCCGTCACGCCTTGGTACGTGCTGCACGCCGACTTTTGATCCGATTCGCTGCAGATTTGGCAACACCGCTTGATTTCGCGACACTTGACGTTCGAGATCGGCGTCCCGACGATTGTAGCATTGTAACATCGTGTTCCTTTTCACTTGCGATCACATTATACCAGTGATTCCCAACCAAATGGGTCGCGAAGTATTTTCCGGGGGGTTGCCGCGATTTTTTTTTAATATTATTAAGTTAGAATTATATTCTGAAATACCTATTTTTAATGTGTTTTCCTTACCTTATTAAATTGACCGTACCTTCTATTAATATTGTAAAAAGGGATCGCGACCCTAACAAGGTTGGGAAACACTGCGCTATACATGTTACCAGAAAAGTGCTGGTAATTATTTCAGTTTTGGTATACATACGCTGTATCTGTTTAGGCCGCGTTCCTACGCGTGGAACGTATATTTCTAGCGATTTTCGCCAGTTTAGACCGTAGACATATATAGATGGAGCAGAAGCTGGGACTATCGGCGAGGGGGAACGGTAGGCTTGGAGGGGGAAAGGCAGAGGTCAGATACAGGCACGTCGGATTAGCTTCGGAAGCATTCGGCATGCATAACCACTGCGTTACTCGATTTGCCTGTATCGCTCCCCTTACCGCGAATCTCAAACCCCCCTCAGCTTACGCTCTTTCTATATATGTCTATGAGACATATATAGAACATATTTAGACCAGGGGTGTCGAACTAGCGGCTCGCGAGCCGCAGTGGCTCCTCCTCCTCTTCGCCTGCTCCGTAGAGTCGTAGGAGAACGGCCCCCTCCACACCTACTTCACTCGGATGAATTTCTCCTCCGGGTGCCGCACTGTCTCCCTGACGGGTCTCGTGCAAGGCCTGGAGAAAAATAAGTGGGGGAACCGGCTGACCCGGGGCCTGACTCGTGCGGCTCTCGGAGTGGGGAAGTTCGACACTCCTGGTTTTGACAGAGTCTCGTGGCTCGCGACAACTAAAGATTGAAGGACAGAGAGTGTTTAGTAGTGCAGACTAAAGGTTTGCCTGCCATACGACACCGAGGAAGGGACCTCGGGACACTCGACCAAAGAAAAGTCAGGCTCGCCGAGATGTTCGGCCTGTTCCCAGCCGATGTCGGTAAAGTCCCGAACCATCAAAGGAATGGCTTACCCACATAGGATAAACAACTGTAGTGATGCATCCCTGTCTCTCACACTATCATGACTTGTTGTGTCGTCCTTGCCATTGGGGGTGTCAAGTAGTTTCAAGAAGCAAAACAAGTTGGTGATAAACGAAGAGTGTCCCACAGACCTTCCCAAACGTTCCTACGCCTACGGTTCACAATGTCTACGGGACTCTCAGAGTAGTTTCACCGTTCGCACGAGCACCAAGGCCGCAGATCAAGCAGCCGCTGCGTATATCTGCATGTATTACATTTATAAAAATAAAAAACACAGCAATAGACCTTTAGTCTGCACTACTCTAAACACTCTCTGTCCTGAAATTTTTAGCTGTCGCGAGCCACGAGACTCTGTCTAAACTGGCGAAAATCCACACATAGGAACGCGGCATTAGGGAGTCTCAAGTGGCGTTCGGCTCGCCGTTCGGTTCAGATCTGGACGCGGCCTAAGGAATATGAGATTTCGACCGTTTCTCGATGTGTTCACGAACGCTCATATAGCTGTCAACGAGGGCCTTGGAAAAGAAGATATGGTCGACACTTGAAGGTGCTATAAACTAGGCTTTTCGGGGACTGCGCCAGGGCCTACACAAGGGAGGCTTTTGAAGACGGTGACGCAAAGAGGCATTCGTGGAAGTATCGTTGACGACATTTCCTTATAATACAGTATCGTCAATGATACTTCCACGAATGCCCCTCCGCGTCACCTTCTCCAAAAGCCTCCCCTGTTTAGGCCCCGGCGCAGTCCCCGAAAAGCCTATTAGTTTATAGCACCTTCAAGTGTCGACCGTACCTTCCCTGTTCCAAGGCCCTCGTTGACAGCTAAATAAACGTTCGTGAACACATCGAGAAACAGTCGACATCTCATATTCCTCTATCGACAGCGCATCGCTGTTTCCTCGTTAAAATATAACGCTTCAAAGGATATTTTCGCATTTTATTCTTTTATCCTTTTAATTAGTCTTACATATCGGTTTCGGTGTTACTTTGCTAACATAATATCGGTAACAATATACTACCGGTTTTACATCTCCGCTTACAAATATCTTGAAAATTATAATAGAACTGGGAAACCGAAAGAATTACCGCTAAACGTACCGGAATTTTACAACCGAAAAATACCGGTATTATTTTATGTTTCGGTAGAAGTCCCTGCTTTCAATAACAAACAGTTCTCGGAAAGAGTGTCTCGACCGGATCGTGGAACAATAACACGAGGTCGATAACCATGACTGGAAAGTAATCCCCTATTTTGGTAGTCGTTGTTTGGCCCTAGTGAACGAAGCTCTGTGCTGTACCTTTAGGTCTATTTAGGTTAATCATGGCTGTCGTTCTCTTTCCATGCGTCAAAGTGACTGTTTTTTAATATAGGCTGATTCGTAAAACTTCTGTACGCGGTGAAACGTTATACGTATGTGTAAAATCTAGATACAAGGTAAATAATCTCCGAATTTTATAAAAAAAAATACGCAATCATTTATATTGGTTGTTAGGTAATATGATACAAAATGCTAATAGAACATTTGGTACCTTTTGCAGGGGCAACTCGTGCAGTTAATACAAAATACAGATTTGTTTTCTTTAATTTCTTGTATTTTTAATTATGTATATATGTTTTGAATTATGTGTGCACTGTTTTTGGAATCTTAAAAATGAAAATCATAAAATATATAATGTATATCCAATGGCGTCTTTATGTCATGGGCACTTTGGACAGTCGCCAGGGGCCCCATGATAGTAGGGGTCTCAAATAAAAAAAATCTGATTTTAAGTCTTACTCAGGGGCCCTAGCGCATTGCTTTGCCCAGGGGCCTCCATGATCTTAAGCCGCTTCTGTGTGTATCCTTTAAAGGTGAACTCCTTAAAGCTACTTAGGTACATCAATGGGTACTGATTGGAATATGTACAAGCGTCTCTAAGAGTGCATATTAACATTACCGAATATTACTGTAATAATGCTAATGACTACCATTACATTTTTAAATAAAGACGCATCAATATTAGTATAAATGTTGCAACTTAAGTACTCTAAAAAGAGGATTACAGATTCTAATCAGAATAAAATTGCAAAGAGGGGAGCATAGTCATTTCTAAAATGCAACTGGAAGTGCTCCACATAACGCGACTTTGATACTCCAAGACCACGGTGTAATAAGGAGGTGTTCCGACTCCGGTACAGAATGTGTGACTGTTGGTTCTAGTTCGTCTGGCGGCCGCTAGATCGGCGCTCAAGGAGACAAGGCTGACTTTTCGCGCATAAACGACTAAAAGTTCTACTACTACAATCACATAAATGCACGCGTACATGGATGTCTTATCACGACGCCTCTCGCGACGGCCAGAGGAACCACACAGAAATCGGCACACAAAATCGCTGGGGTAAAGGTGCTGAGTCGGAACACCTGTCTATTACACCGTGCCCAAGAGTAACAACTTGACGTTCGGTGTAACAAACGCTGCGCCAGCACTTTCATCTACGAAGAAATAAAATTTTTATTTTATCCTTTATATTATAATTTCGTGGAAACGGTCTCTGTTCCCGACCGATGTTCATGAATCATCTTCTTAGAAGTGCTGCAGAAACAACACATGTGCTTTCACATACAGTGTGTCCAAGTTAACTGAGAACGGTTAAATATTTCTTAAGCCAGTAAAGTTTTGAAAAAATTATTCCTACAGAACTTTTTGGTACAGTGGAGGACATTACGTAGTGTATATATACAGACTTTTGTAGGTACAGTAGTGTGGGAGAGTTCAAAGTCAACTTCATTCTTTCAATGGAGTGCATTATCTTTTCATTTATAACACGATAGCGTTTTTTAGACGAGTTCACGAAGTGCAACATGAGGTACTTCCATCCTATAGAACAGGCATGCACAACTGGATGCCCGCGGGCACAGAGGTGGGGGCAAGTGGCGACGTCACGCGCACTAGATGTGAATTGGGGAACTGCTCAAGTAGTGAGAGCGGAGCGCGCTTAACTATATACAAGCGGAACCACACGCAAAACAGCCACACCGTTTTTGGCTTTTACTGTTTTCAAACTGTTGAAAGATATTACTGTAGTTAGAGCAGTAGCTACACCATGGTAGTTCGAGAAACATTTAAAAGGATAGAATACGATTTTAGTCCGAATAACAGTAACGACCCTGTTGGGACGTTGGCTTCTAAATTGCTGTGTTTGTTACTAGATTGCCGTCTCCGTACAATAAGCAATCGGTCGTCGGTGGGGCAGGTGGCGGTCCCGGCGGTGTAACGACGAGCATACCCTTACCTGCCACCGTAGCTGCCACCAGAAGGTGTCCCCCAGACAAAGTTAGACCAGCTCCGACGCCGACGCATCAATCACAGCTTGGTAAGTTTCGTAGAATTTTGTCCTTCATCAAAAACTTTAGAGCGGCGGTCGTACGCAGTCGCGCGAAAGTGGATCCTTGATATTCTCATCAACAGACGAAATGTCCAATCGTCGTATAAAAACGCTATATTTAATGTGCATCTACTCCTAATTCAGGATCTAACCAAGCCCAGTCTGTATCATATCACGTAACAGGTGAGGCATTCAATTATAAATTTTGGAGGGGCTTAATTTGAAGAGTAATTATGGACCCTTAGGACCGATGTGTGTCGCCTGGGTTTTTTCTAGGCCAATCTGTTGTCAGTGTTAAGTGTACCGAACGAAGAATATATTAAGGTAGATCAGTTGTAGAGGTTAAACTTTGAAAATGCAATTTTTCAGTTTGACATCGATGTAACATTTATAGATTAATACGCTGACTGCCTTGGGGGTATTGATGATGAGCGCTTCAAGAATACGATTTTTTATTAACACTCTTACAGTAAATAAACTCTTACTTATTATTGCGTGGCAGTCAACGTGTTAGACAGAAAGCATTATCCATATAGAGCATATTACGTTAGAACACGAAGAGATCACAGAAAAATGACTATCTGGTCTGGACTCCACTTGCTTCTTCTAGAGTATCACTTAAACGAGATGCTGAGGCATATGCGAAGCATTTTATTAATTTCAAATGTAATTACGTAGTTACACGAACGCACAAGCTTGATAGCAACCAACCCCAAACGTCTACCGCGAAATAATAACCAACTTTCTAGTATGTACCTGAAACGCGTCTGATTCTGGCATTTGTTCCTTTCCTCATTTTAAGCCTCAGTCTTCCCCCTTTGAGACGCTTCATACTTCGTTTCCTTTGTTTCCACAAACAATTTCATGTTTAACAAATCTGGGTCTATAACGTGAGCTAAACCAAAACTTCCAATCTGACTTCTATTCGAATCGTGGGCGTCTCAATGTTCCATAAAATTCCGGAGTTACAGCAACATTCTTTCTTCTTCTTTTTTAAATCGTATTGGAAACGTGACCCAGCTGGCTGATCTTCTTAGCACGCCGAACTACGCACTACGCCGGACTTTAAGACACAAAGGTTGAACGAGGGTGCCAAGCGGCATAGTAGATTCGGTACCACGTTAAGAACACCCCATTAGCTATTAGTCCTGTGAATGGCTTTTAGCAACCCTTTGCGCATTTCTGGTTGCCGCGAGGAACCTGGACCACCACCATGGAAGTTGCCTTCCATGGGGGTACGCCAGCTCGTGTCCCCTTTTAAATATACGGCTTCTCTAGCCCAAACGTCGACCTTGTTCTCCCTCTGCCACCTCCCCAGCCCCTTCTTTTTCTCTCACACGCATACTCGAACGTTATTACACTCTCTTGCGCCCCGCTGCACTTACACGTGTATCGCTCCTCCGTATCACGTAGGTGTACGTAACAGCGTTCGACAAAAGTCCGTTTTATCAGCACGAGCCAGTGTATGCGTATCAGTATTTATTCGTATCTGTATCGAAGCACCTCGGTTACCCCATTTCATGCATTCGTGTGTTTCGAAAAGCGTACCAACACGTACGCGCCGTGAAACTCTATTAAGGTGCGCTCCCACGACGCGCGGAGTTCTCGCGCTGTACTCGCCGAGCCACGCGCTGTGGGAATGAGGAGCTCGGGCTCGCGCGGCTCGGCTCGCCTCGGGCTTCTTCCCGTACGTTGTCGGTAAATATGGTGCAAGTCAAAGAAAAGCTTATCTAGCTCGGCTACCGGCGGGAAATGGCGAGTCTAGCCGCACCGTGGGAACGCAACTTTACTATAGCATGGCTGGTAGTAGTGATGGGAATGATACTCGCCAATTACTGTCGATTGCTACCAGCAAAGTATCATTGTGTCAAAAGCATGCGTAGGTATATTACTCTTTTTTAATTACGTCTTGAATGTGGTCACTATCGATACTTTTACAATCTTAAAGGTAGGCTCTCACTACGCCTCGCCTCGGCGCAACTTCTTTTCGTACTCACATCTAGGTTCGCGTCACCTCGGGTTTTCCGTAACTGAAGTTATCTGAGCTTGCCTCGGTTCATGTGTTTGGTCAGTTGCTCAGAGAACCTCTTCCTTCCTCTTTTAGTTGTCACCGAAAGCGGTGGCCTTGCATCCACTCACTATGCCTCACCTCGCCCTTTCTTCCTCAAAATATTCTCAAGGAAGAATCCGCAGCTCGGGGTCGCGCCAAGGCGAGGCGAAGCGGATTCTTCCTGGAGAATATTTTGAGGAAGAGAGTCGTAGTGTGAGCCTACTGAATTGACGACTGCACAGGAATGTGTTAGATGACCAGACACATGAACCGAGGCAAGCCTAGATAACTTTAGGTACGGAAAACCGAGGCGACGCGAGCCTAGATGTAAGTGCAAAAGGAAGTTGCGCCGAGCCGAGGCGAGGCGAGGCGTAGTGAACCCAGACCTAACCCAGACCTTTAAGCCGGGTCCACGTTTGTTACCGCACCTCGCTTTGTTACCGCGACCTGTTACCTAGTTAACTGGTCACGGCAACTGCATACTGTGACTCGTTCCTTCATTCGACCGTTCCGATGAATATCTCGGAATCGTCATTTGTTGCCAGAATACTTCCGTACGTCAGAGTGCGTATCTAAAATACATTTTTGTCGCGAACTTTCTCATCTGTTAGTTAATACACTGCCCACTGATTCTTTGTATCAACTCACATGTATCAGCCTCGATTCTCCATACCAAGTACGTTCTCTTTCATTCCGTTTTGGATTTTCCAACTCAGTTTCTGATGATCGAATTGCTCGAATATCATGAGAGTGTATTGGATCAGCCCCATCGCTATCTAATAGCATGGACACGCGCGTATCGCGCGGCGGGTACCGCGCACGGACGGCGCTATTACCTACATCCATGATCGGCGCGAGGGGTAGGTAGTCCGCTCCGAGATGGGGTGGCACCCCATAGTTTATACTTTACTCTCAACTCCCACGTTTCTAGGGCGGCCACGGCCAGATGTGCACGCCGATTTACAGTGGCTCTCAACGTGCCCGCGTGCCGACAACAATGAACGTGCCCGAACGAAAGTGAAAGAGGACCGGTTCGTGTCCTGTTACGAAACACATTATCAAGTAAAACGGGTGCTCGGGATTTTTCAGCCGCCAATGGCGGTGCAGGAGACATGGCTGAAGTGAATTTCTAAGGCGAATGGAAGTGTATACCTACGTAATACGAATGGACGTTTGTAAAATATGGCACGAAAGAGCAGAGACATGGATAATCGAAGGGTCCTTGTAGAAAACACTATAAGTGCCAAAAATCAAATTTTATACCATAGTATTGTCATTGACACGTAGAATATTTTCCGACATTTTTGTTTCTTAAAGGGTTATGCCTAGTCAGGCGGTCGAAAAGAGGCGAATATTTGTGATTTTTTTTTGAAGAAGCGGAAGCGTATATTTTTACAGAACTTTTTGCGTTTCAAAGAGCAACATTTAAAGGACATTTGGTAATTTTTTCGTAGAAAAATATTTACGTTTATTATAAAATAACAAGCGACATCCAAGAAGCATTTTTAAAAATTTGCTTTCGCGGTGAGCACTGCCATTCGGAACCAGATTATCTAACATCAAAAAACAAAAAAGTTTTCGTTAGTATATTAATGTATCCTCAGGTTGACGGAGAGCATTTTCCGAAATATTAAGTTAAAACAACATGGCAGCTATTTAAAGTTGAAATCCTGATTTTTTCCTGCAAAAATCGCGCGAAAAAATCAGGATTTCAACTTTAAATAGCTGCCATTTTGTTTTAAATTAATATTTCGGAAAATTCTCTCCGTCAACCTGAGGACACATTAATATACTAACGAAATCTTTTTTGTTTTTTGATTTTAGATAATCTGGTTACGAATGGCAGTGCTCACCGCGAAAGCAACTTTTTAAAAATGCTTCTTGGATGTCGCTTGTTATTTTATTATAAGCGTAAATATTTTTCTACGAAAAAATTACCAAATGTTCTTTAAATGTTGCTCTTTTAAACGCAAAAAGTTCTGTAAAAATATACGCTTCCGCTTCTTCAAAAAAAAAATCACAAATATTCGCCTCTTTTCGGCTGCCTGACTCCTTAATTTTAGCAATTACAGTGCATTCTACAGGGACGCTTTAATTATGGGTAGCTTTTGATGTTAAATATTTGCTAGTAACTGGGTTCCTTAGGTTAATGTGGTTGTTTGTGTGTCTCGATAAAAAACAGAGAGGAAAGGTGTTTCATTAGTGTGCAGCATTCAGAAATGTGTCGGCAGTGAAAAGTTATGTCTTGAGGACGGTAGGGACGACACTTTGAAGTGTTTATTAGGCATCTATCTAGAGGAGTGTAAATATTTTCGTTGTAACGTCTAAGCTGGAAAATAAGCAGCTTCTAAGAGACGACAGTAATTTACTCTTCGAGCGAGATACGTGGTATAAGAGTGTCTCGTAGAATGATTGAATGCGTTATACGAAAATACATCGCTACCGTCAAGCGTAGGAAAATAAGTTGCAATGTCAAATATGTGAAAATATCTGCTCATTGGTTGCCTCAATGGTTCTCAAGTCTGGTAAAAAAAACTATAAAATAGTATGATCTAAAATTCCATTCTAGAAGCAGCTCACTCGGCCCTAGGAAGGTGAAAGCTAGTGAAATACATACAAAGAAGTTTACATGTTTCTTGGAATTCCAAACATTTATCTGAAATTTGATCGAATTTAGAATATGAGGCGTTTTCTAATTTATCAAAATATAAAGGTTGATACGTAAATGTAAAGAACTAAGTCGGCAGTTCTTTACTTTTTCTTCGATAGTAGATTCTGATAAAAAAGTAGTAAATCTTAAGTGTTATTGTCAGTTCATTCATATTAGATTACAAAAACCTCCCTCAGGCTTGAAATCTGATTTTTCCTCATAAATATTTTAATATTCAGTCGAAAGTGTTGTAACCTGATTAGGCACAACAATAGCACAAAACCGAGCAAACATAACACAGAAGAAAATGATGTTAAAGCATAAAAGAACATCGCAAGACTCGAACTCAACGATTTTTTAAGTTTTAATCTAGGATATTCACATCATATTAATGAAGGAGCACTTACGATTCACTAAAGTCACACTGATATCATACCACAAGCTTAAATCATTAACTATTAATCATAAAATCACCCCTCAGACCTTTTATTTCCCTTATCAAGATCCAAAGGCCAAGAAAGGAACAAAGTCAAATTTCTGAATTTAGTTACCTTTTCAAAATGGCTAGGTAAAAATATCTGATACGTTAAATATTATTTATGTCCATTGCCTCTGCAATATTGAGCACTTAAGCCGTTGGCCACTGTCCCAATCGTCCTTTGTGCGCCAGAATCGTTTTTTCGCGGCTACAAGTTTGCTCACCCCGCTTGTTTACACGGCTGAGAGCCACTGCAGGGTTTCAGAGGGATGCAGTTCTCTCGTATATGTATGTCGTGACAGTATCAAAGCCCGCGTGTTGCGAGCGGCTGGATACAGAATGCGTTTCAGTTCGAAATAGACTTCCACGTCCTATAACGTGTTCATAATATATGTACGAGGACGCACAATCGTTGGTACGTGCGTAGACAAGACGTACCGCGGTCCGTGGTTTACGATATTATTTTAGGAGCCCTCCGTTCTCTTTTTCATTTTTCCCTTCTTTTTTTACCGTTCGTCTCGCATCGAATAGACGGTCTAAGCGTCAAGCAGTATGCGCCTGGGTCATGGTCCTGATACATTGTATGTTGGTCTAGGACGACAATATTAAGACTCGCAAGGAACACTATTCAATTGATGGAATCACGCAGATTTTTTTTATATAGATCGAAAGTATTTGTCACAAAGGTCACAAAAATGTAAATTAAAGATGCTCCCAACAGCTGGTCTGACCTTGAAAAATCAACAAAGGTGGAACAGGGGATGAAGAAAAATGAGGGAAAGAGAATGACAAATCTGTCTGTTCAAATTTAAATATCTCTAGGGTAAAGGACCCAATTACTGACACCTAACCAATTACTGTGACCTTAAGCTATTTTACTTAAAATAACGAATAAATAAAGTATAGTATATAATATATAGTATAGATTATAGGTTGAATTACATAATTCCTTTTGTGTATGACTTTACAACGTTTATTTATTCGTTATTTTAAGTAAAATAGCTTAAGGTGTCAGTAATTGGGTCCTTTACCCTATTATATGAAAATATATTATAGTAAATGAATGATAATTCATTAATGATAGATAATAATTAGAAAAAATAAATGATAATAAATGATAATACTAATGATGTCAGTGACATGTTTAGACTGTCTCGTTGATCAAGGTATGAAAGATACAGTGTTCGCTCGTTGCAATCATTGTGAAATTTATTATTGCTTCAATCACTTTGTTAAACCTTCTTGTCGACAACATTATCATAAATGTAATGGTTAATATTACCCACTGTTGTGATTTCATTAGTATTATCATTTGTTATCATTAATTTTTTCTAATTACTATATGTCTATAATTAATCTATTATCATTCATTTACTATAATGTATTTTCATATAATAGAGATAATTAAATTTGAATACACGGATTTATCATTCTCTTTCCCCGGTTCCACCTTTGTCGATTTTTCAAGGTCAGACCAGCTTTTGGGAGCATCTTTAGTTTACATTTTTGTGACCTTTGTGACATGTACTTTCTATCTATAAAAAAAAATCTGCGCCATCCCATCATCGATTGAATAGTGTTCCTTGTTAGGGGTGTATGATTAGAGAATCTCGAAATAGGGTGAACTGTACAATAAAATTGGCACCCTAAGCGGAAATCTCAATTGGAATGTCTATATTTTTTTGTGAAGATTTTATATAGTTTTAATTTTCAGTTAATATCAATGATTATGAATTTCTCATTAAAATAAAACATCTTGAGTACCTATTAATTCTTTTGCTTTAAAAATAGGCATACAAGTACAATCATTGGCATCCTAAAATTTGAGGTTATATAGAAAAACATTTGTAGTTAAAAACGAAGTTTAAAGTGTTTAAACAGACTATTTCATTCAGTATTAAATACTTACAACACTTAGTAAATCTGTATTTCAATCCAATACTTAGTTATAAAGCGACAAAATATACTTAACGTGACGGCCGGAAAAGTTAGCCATTTCTAAGAATTTTTTCAGCAATAATTTACTGTTTTCATAGAAAATTTTTACCTACTTTTAGTGCGCTTTTATTTCGGACCAGCTTGCGTGGCGGGGTCTAGAAGATTAATTAATATATTAAAAAATATGGATGTTTTTCTATTTATTTTTTTTGTATGGTCTCTTAAGACAGCGCACTAAAATTAGGTAATAAAATTTTTCTATGAAAACTGTAAATTATTCATGAAAAAAATTCTTAAAAATGGCTAGTAAGCCAAAAGTATTTCCGGCCATCACAGTGGTGTTCCCCCTTAATGCAGGCATGCACGACTGGATGCCTTTTTTATCGTAGTGAAATCTTTAAAAGACAACCTGGCACACCTCCCCTTCCCCCGCGAGGAAGGGTAGTGTGGGATTCTTACCCAGTAAAACCCCGCGGTGACCACCATCAGCGCGCAAAGGGAAGCACTGCGAACTCTGAAGAACACATCGCGGTGTTCCCCCACAACTGAATGGCGCAGGTGTCCGTGGCCACAGAGGTGCGGGCAAATGGCGACGTCACGAGCACTAAGAGATGGGAACAGGGTTGCCAGGGAATTCTCTACGCGTGAGGAAGACATGACGTCACATAGACCTATGCTACACTAATGAACTTGTGCACGCCATGCGGGAATTGTGGTACGTCATCAACACAAGTATACCGTTATTGCTGTACGCGTCCACGCTGTCATTCATTCCCTACATTTGGCAACCCTGGTGAGGAGTGGGAAATATCTCAAGCAGTGGAAGCGCAGCGCCGCGTAAGTAACATATTGAAAGGGGCTGTGTGCATTGCTGCACCCGTGGCTCTGCTGGCTGTTGTGCTCGCGGTGATCAGCGGGCGTCCGTATCGCCAATTGTGTGGGTTATACAGTTAAGGAACTAGTTTTCGATCAGTTTAGAGGGCTTCCTGCTTTAATATTTATTTTTAACCTAATAAAACTTTAAACCTTAGTTTTTTTATACTAAAAGATGAATTAATGTTTAAACTTTAAGGAAAAATTTTAAAAAGTTGAAAATAAATATAATTTAATTATTTATAAGGTATGGAATAATAAGGTGACTAGGAGCTAGTTTTTGATCATATAAAATACATGGGAACTAATTACCTATCGGGTAAGGTACTAATATTTTATCAGAAAGTCATACTAAATAAAAATAAAGTACCAAATAAACTTACTTTTAGTATTATACCATCTAAATTTATTTTTTTTTATAATTTTATAATGTCCTAACCTATTTCTTATTCAGGTGATCAAAAATTAGTTCCACAAGAAAAAATTGGAACTAAATAATGATCACTGATTTTTCAAGCAAAGTGATATATATAATACTAAAATTCTTGCGCTACATTGTAAACTGAACTATTATAAGCAAAATGTATGAAAATAACCTTTAATACCGCAACAACCAGCAAAGAAATCGACTTCGACGTCGATGGTGATCTCTTACTTCGAACATTAGGAGATGGCGTTCAACAGGGGCTTCCTTCAAGTGGGCTACCTTACACATTTATTTTCACGAACACTAACAATTCTAACTGCTTTCATATAAAACATATATATTTTTGAATTATCAATTTTTATGTTAGTAATTATTTCAAACAATGATTTATTGACATAAACTTAAAAGAACGATTTATTTCACGAACTGATAAAAAATTAGTGCCCGATCAAGAACTAGTTCCTTAACGGTACATATACGCTGACACGATCAGTGCTCGAGCTGTTCTCTACTCCTCGTCCACTCCTCGTGTCGTCACTATTTGCCCGTGGCTTTGATCGCCGCTGCGCTAGCGACCATCAGCTGGCGCGCGGCCCGTGCCCTCGGAGCCGCCAGTTGTGCACGCCTGTTTTAATGAGTGCGAATGGCGAGAAGTATTTATATCGACTTGCCATTTGGCACGACTGCGAATCGATTCACTGGTGTGACCGATCCCTTTCAAGTAGGACCGAATTATCCAGTACGGCCCCTGCGGGAAATCTTTCCCCAGAAATCATCGTTTTCATAAAGCCGGCTACAGTGGCGCAGTCGCGTGTAGTGACAGCTTAACCTCCGCCACCCAGTAAGCTCGATAAATTTTATGGCTACCCTGTTCCCGAATACCGGAACCCCCCCAGCATTTCTCCTAACCCTCTTCCGTCTTTCCAAGGGTAGAAATGTTGCAGCTGCTACTCCCTATCGAGAAAGCAGAATGCTCTTGATTTTTGCTGCTTTGGTAATCATTTCGTATAAATACGAGCGTCACGAGACACATTACGCAAAGAGTCTAATTAGTAAAATTATATCGTGCGATTAAGTTAAAAGTACTGAATCGGAGTCATTGATACGTGGGTGTATATTTTCTTGCTCTATTTAAGTATTGTTCAAGAATATAAATGGGACAGCAATTGCAGACTTTGCAGCAAGAACGGGAGCTCCAAATGTTTTAGTTTTTTGGAAAACTAATAAAAACAGTTTTAACAAAATATTTTTAGACATATGTTCAAAGTATTTTACCCTCTCAAAGGCTACATATTAACACAACATTTAGCACTATTCTTAAGGAGTAATATCTTTTCACTATGGCAGGGTGAATTTTCAAAATTTGCAGCTGCCTCCTTTTCCACCAAATTGTATAAAAATCTATTTAGCTCGACTGAATAATTGCACTAAACATCATTATAGTAGTACATGGAAACATATCAGAAAGCGTAAATCTACACAATTTTAGAAAAATTATAGTGGAATATAAGAGAGCTGCTGCTTTCTTTCACCAAATCCAAATAGGATGCAAGTATAGTGCCTCTACGAGCTATAGTGACTTAGGTGCGAGCGAGCTCAGCGGGGTCTTAACCTTGCTGGGTACGGGCCGCTAAACGTGACCCCCACTACCTCTTGCAGGACTGTGTTTAGGGAAGACCAGGACAAAACCGGGGCCTCATTGGGCTCCCGGGACTATTGTCATCACATATTAAATACAAATACAGTAGTAAAGCTTACAAGGGAAGATTTCGAACCCGAAAATTCAAAAAATTCTGAAACTTTGTCAGTATGTAGGGGATGTCCTCCTGATTACAACGCAATTTTTGTTTGCTGCCCAAATTCACTCGAAGGGGGTGAAATTAACCCCTGAAAATTCGGCTATTTTCCGATTTTGCGTTATAACTCGCGAACTGTAAGAGATAGAAAAAAAGTTTCAAGACAAAAGTTACTTCTTTTAATTAGATCTAGAATTTGGTAAAAATATTATTTTACATTTCACGAATTATAACACAGAATCGGAAAATAATCAAATTTTCAAGGGTCAATTATTACACCCCCTTGGAGTGAATTTAGGCAGCAAACAAAAATTGCGTTGTAATCAGGAGGAAATTCCCTACATATCCACAAAGGTTCAGAATTTTTTGAATTTCCCTTGTTAGTTGGTGTCTTTTAATAATGATAAACCGTATCTTCAATTTCTTTTTTATTTTATTAAAATCGAAGTTGTAACAGTTAATCTTTAGGGCCCCGCGTTGGTCCTGGTCTTCCCTAAATACAGTCCTGCAAGAGGTAGTAGGGGACATGTTTAGCGGCCCGTACAGAGCAGGGTATCGGTTAGGACCCCGCTGAGTGACCTCACACCTACAGTGGCTCGCATTAATATTCGGACACTTTTTAAAATCGCATAACTTTTTTAGAATTGGTCCAAACAACTTGAGTTTTTTTTGAGAAGCTAGTAGGATTAGTTTGCTACCTGACGCGTTTCGTCGTTTTGAAAAAAAAAATGTATTTGGTTAGAATAGCGAAAAGAATAGTAAAGGTCGATTTTTAAACTTTTTTTGTGAGCTTGTAATGAAAATTAAAAAAAAAACATTTGTAGATTGCAGTAAGTTGTATACGTGCCTAAAATTTCATCAAAATCGGTTAACGTTGCTCCGAGGTACAAACGTTTAAAGATCGCAGAATAAGGTCGAGAATCGCTGATTTCGGGAATTTTCGCAAGCGGGTTTTTTTTGAATTTTCATTACAAGCTCACAAAAAAAGTTTAAAAATCGACCTTTACTATTCTTTTCGCTATTCCAACCAAATACATTTTTTTTCAAAACAACGAAACGCGTAAGTTAGCAAACTAATCCTCCTAGCTTCTCAAAAAAACTCAAGTTGTTTGGACCAATTCTAAAAAAGTTATGCGATTTTAAAAAGTGTCCGAATATTAATGCGAGTCACTATAGCTCGTAGAGGCACTATATGTAGTACATAGCACCCTTATATCTTGGGACCGAATTATCGCATCTGCCTCTTTCTTGCGCCAATATATTCAGAATTCTTGTTTACAATCAGTGCTGCCTGTAACTCCATATAAAAAAATTATGTAGCTGCTTCCTTGCAGGAATGTTTTGAATTTGTGAAGTTAATTGGCAAAGCAGAAAAATGACACAAAATCCTCAAATGTTCATGTCTAATGTTTGGATTCAAGATTTAGTGATAATCTTATCGTGATCAGTCTTTTGTTCCGTCGAAAAGCTCTCTTAAATGTGTCGTTTATGCTTCGACGTGGAGTCGAAGTAGCTTAATGCTTGAAACTTCATGCACTACATGATCCCCCTGTTACAGGTCTGTATTGGCAGAACCCTACATCATACGTGGGTACCTATACCCATGCATGCGTACGCCTATACATTACAGATTACTTACTTCCCAGAGTGTATATCAGATTCATGTACAGTGCGGTGTACACAGTGTTTGCTTCAATTAGTAAGGGTGTTACTAGGGCTTAGTACAAGCCCGCAGATGAAATGCAGCCGCAAGGAGAGGCTTATTAACTCCGGTCCCAAGATTATCTTGAATTCCTTAATCGTTAAAGACCTCTGACGGCGTGGACGAAAAAAATTGTTTGCCATTTTACGTAAAATGGTTGAAATTTTCTTAAAAACGGCAGAGCATGAATTGCCAGATATTAGCATCCGTTACCTTGAAATTTATATTATTAAAGCTAAGACTGTATACAATACGTACCATAACGTGAAGTGTACGTTGCAGTTATTAATACGTCCTGAATTTTTTTCATACGCACAATCTATTTAAAAATCTGGAATAATTTAATTTATACTTTTAACTTCCTTGTACAAATTAGAATAATCATTGTGCACGGATAAAAGTGTATAGGTATTTTTGTGTTTTCATAATGTTTTGATAGCTTGTCCTTTTTGGGTCCTTTTGTAATTCAAATTTTCGGCGAAGTAAAGCTTAATATGTAACTTACACAAACTAGTTTACAAGGTACACAGATTGACAATTTGGTATATTCTGCAAGAAATATTTATTTATTTGCACATGTTAATATAGGAACATACTTTGTGTATGATTTGAATGTGCACAAAATATATGGTTATTACTGTATATGTTCCATTCTTCTAAGTCCACTTGAAAAATATAATTAGTATTAAATTTCTTGTCTCTATTTTCGACAGTGCTAAATTTTGCATATATTCAATGACACTATGAAACTATATAAAAGACACCTGAAAATTTCCAGTTGAGAATTGAATTCTTTGTACATTCTGCGTACTGTCTAGATGAAAATACACTGCCGAACACATGGCAAATAATACACAGTTATTTATTAGATCCTAAAAAAATTACTTACAGGTGAGAACCCCAAATTGTAGTAAGAATTACTAAAGAGAGAAGAAATTGCTCGGACAAAAATGTTCTTATAAAAATAGTAAAAATAGGTTTTGTGATAAAACTTTTATCACATTACGAGTTTTTTTTTTAATATATTGTATTTTACAGGAAAAAATTTTATTTTTCACTGAACGCGTACATTGAATGTTAGAATGTGGGGAGGATCACGGGTTACTAGCAGCATCAGTCATTGCACGATCTTCCGGCATACTGTGATCTCATCGCGTGCCTGGTAATCCCTTTGGAATTTCATAAGAACTCAGCTGTGTAGGGAAAAAAAGGAGAAGGTCCGCGTTTGTCAACTTGTGGAGTGTGCGCATAACATCTCTCCTAATGTATCCAGTTATAATTACGCCGCGTGGCTACAAGTAGGAAGTACCTAGCGGATATTTCTGAGGGAAGAAGGGTTGGTTAAGACGGATTCCATTACGTTAATCATACTGCGTCCGCACCATGTGGATGCAGAGTGATATGGGCGTACATTTCAAGAAAGATGAAACAGAAATTCAGGGAAAGAAGGAGAGCAAATAGAATACTGCTACGTTATATGATAAACCATACCGCTGACTTGTTGGGGAAAACTGACTAACAAGGGAACATCCCGAACCCGGAACTTCAAAAAATTCTGAAACTTTGTGAAAACGTAGAAAAGTTCCTCCTGATTATAGCGCAATTTTTGTTTGCTGCCTAAATTCACTCCAAGGGGGTGTAATAATTGCCCCTTGAAAATTTGGTTATTTTGCGATTTTGTGTTATAACTCATGAACTGAAAAATAATATTTTGTACCAAATGCTAGATCTAATTAAAAGAAGTAACTTCTGTCTTGAAACTTTTTTTCTATCTCTTCCAGTTCGCGAGTTATAACATAAAAGCAGTAAATAGCCGAATCTTCAGGGGTTAATTTCACCCCCTTCGAGTGAATTTGGGCAGCAAACAAAAATTGCGTTGTAATCAGGAGGAAATCCCCTACGTTTTCACAAAGTTTCAGAATTTTTTGGATTCTCGGGTTGGGGATCTTCCCTTGTAAGAAGGAACACCGCGAACCCTTACTCACCGATTGGAACGCAAGTTGGTGGGTTTTTATTATTATTAATATTATTAAACGTCTTTATTACAAACAAAGAAACAAGCAAACAAACAAAACACAGCAAATAGCAAAACAGAGAGAAACGCGACAAATGCAAAGGCGGGGTTCAGTCAAGGACTGTTTTTCAACCCAACCTAAAACGTGAACTTAACCTAGGCTTAAAATTAGTACAAGAAAAGTAAAGAAAAGGAAATAAGAGAAACGAAGAGAAGACGAACCGACCAAATCGCAAAATATGATTTGTAGAAAAATTATAACGCATGAAGCAGTAGGAAAGATTTGCAAGGAGATTTGAAAGAGGAGGGGTCGGAAGAGCGCGGATTTCGGAGGGAAGCGAATTATGAAAATGGGTTTTTAGAGTGACTCAAGACAAGTGTAACGGCATGTTTCATCATTCGTGCCCAATCGCCTTTGAGGGGTTATCGCAGTCAGTAAGGTCAGAAAAAGAACGATTCTTTGGGAATTTATTTCTGAAAGTATATGCATAGTTTTAGGCAAAATTTTTGAAAAAAGTTTTTTCGCCAGGTATTTTTTTTTAATTAATTAGTCGCTTATTGTACCATTAAACTTTTTTGATACATTTCTTTCTGTCTCTTGTACCTTAGAGGTTATACCCGAAAAAATAAGATTACCTGTTTTTCTTTGAGATTAATTGTCACGCCCTTAATGGACGATTGGGTACGAATGAAACATACCGCTATTCTTGTCTCGGGTCACTCTATAAATCCGCAAAGTTGCGTTCCAAACGGTGAGTAATGGTTCGAGATGTTCTCTTGTAAGTCCATATTTCTGAATTTTTGACAAATGTGAATTTGAAGTTTAAGCTATTGCAATGAATCAAGTAATAATTAAAAGCTATCGCAAAATATATATGTTCTTCCCCGTATGATTTTTTATTAATCCATCGTTGTAAAAAACTAAGAAAGTAATTGCTTGCATTAATCCTTAAGGGGGGAATTTCTTTTTTTTTGGTCAAAAAATCGATTTTTTGTTTTTTACAGAATCTTGTAGTTTAACTTTGTAGGAATGTCTCTGCAAAATTTTAAGTCAAAATTCATAAAATTTTCAAAGTTATGGACTTTTGAAGTAAGGTATATATTTGGCGGCAAGTGATCGAGCGATCGATACTCCCAGAATCCATGGTACTGTTGTAAAACGTTTATGTTATTGGAGTCGTAGTTTTCTAACAGCCAAGTTCAAATGTATTTGCAGTGACATAAGCATAATTTGACAAAGACATCTTTAGTGACTTCGTTTCGTTCGCCTTGACTCTTGAGCAGTTAGGCCTAAAAGGACGGTGTCAACAGCTGCGGAGCAGACCTACGGTCTGCTTACAAGTACGTGTCGAAAGACAATTTCCAGATGTGAGAAGGAAAAGTCTCTCTATCCTCTTGAACTCTTTAGAGATATTTGTTCGCTTACGTTGCTTGGAACGAGCAGAATGTCTTCGGCTTTTGAAACGTGCACTTCGCTCTCTTCCTGTGAATCTCGATATTATTGTGTTATTGTTTAAACTGTTATTTGTGTTTTTGTTTAAACTGTTATTTGTGTTTTTGTTATTAGTTATTTATGATCTCTTTCTTTGTTTTGTTTTGTCATAGTTTTATTGTTAAATAACTTCATTTGAACACGAGTGCCATGGATAGAAAGCAGCATAGAGGAAGTTCTACGCGTGCTGATAGAACTAAAAAAAGGAAATTCACGGGAAATATTCATACTCGTGAAAGAGAAATTTCATTTGCGAGTACGTCTGCTAAAAAATTAGCATCAACGAATCTTGAAGATTTTACTGTGAATCCAAGCCATGGATATCGGATTATTGCTTTTTTATCAGTTTTCACTGCAATATCTCAATTTGTTGTATGTAAAGTGTGTAAAGGACAAGTGAATTTTTGTGAAACTAATTCTCGTGGATTAGGATTTAAAATCACAATAGAGTGTAAATGTGGTTCTCAATACATAAATTCGTGCCCTTTGATCGATGGTAAATCCTATGAAATAAATAGAAGAATTATTTTAGTTTTGAGAATGTTGGGAGTTGGCAAAGAAGGTTTAAATACATTTTGTGGCCTCATGGACATTTGTCAAGGAATTAGTTCCACTCTATATTATACTTCTTTAGATAGTATATATTCAGGAGCTAAAACAGTTTTTGATATTTTGAGAAGGAAAGCAGTAGAAGAGGAAAAAATAAAAAATGCTGAAAATGGGAACCCGATGACAGAGATCACAGTCTCCGGCGATGGTACATGGAAAAAGAGAGGATTCAATTCATTATTTGGAGTCACATCACTTATTGGAAAATATTCTAGCAAAATAATCGATATCGTAGTGAAATCTTCATATTGCCATGGTTGTAAAGTGTGGGAATCAAAATCTGGTACGGTGGAATACGACCTGTGGATGGAAGAACACAAGGACGAGTGCACTGCTAACCATAGCGGGTCGTCCGGAAAGATGGAAGTGGATGGCATGAAGGAAATGTTCCTGCGATCTGTAGAATATTTTGGAATAAGATATAGAAACTATATTGGTGATGGAGACACAAAGACATTTAAAGCATTGCTCGAGGAAAATCCATATGGTGACGATTTTATATTGAAGAAAAAAGAATGTGTAGGTCATGTAGAGAAACGTATGGGATCGCGGCTAAGAAACATAAAGAAGACCAAGAAACTCGGAGGAAAAAATAAATTAACTGATAAATTAATTAAACAATTAACAGTGTACTATGGTTTAGCTATCAGAAGACATTCAGGTTCTATCGATGACATGTACGAAGCTATATGGGCAACATATTATCATAAAATATCTTCAGATAAATATCCCAAACACATGTACTGTCCAAAGGGGTCTGGTAGTTGGTGTAAATGGCGTAAAGCTGAAGCTGAAGGTACTCTTAAACAATTTAACCACGAGCCACCACTTCATGAAGACGTTGCAAAAGAAATAAAATCAATTTATGAAGATTTATCTTCAAAAGAATTATTAGAAAGGTGTTTGGGTGGTGAAACTCAAAATAACAATGAGAGTTTCAACTCGTCGCTCTGGCGACTTGCCCCCAAACACCTTCATTGTGGACTGAAAACAATTGAGATTTCAGCATTTATAGCAGCAGGCATTTTTAATGAAGGCTGCTATGCAATTTTAAATATCATGGACAATATTGGTATCGTTATTGGAGATCAATGCAAAAGTTTCGCCACGACTAGAGATGAATGGCGATTACAAAGATCGGCGAGACGAAGCCTTGAAGCAACGAAAAAGGCCCGTACAGAGGCTAGAATGGCAAATTTAGAAAAAAATCAATTCGACGAGCAAGAGGAAGGAATAATCTACGGACCTGGAATAGCTGATTAGTTGTAAGTACCTGATATTTGTTCAGTAACTGCACTACAAACTTTAAACGCGTTTTTCTCGACACAACTTTTTCGTAGCTGGTTGACATGATTTAAAAAAAAGTACTGGATCGATCAACTTGAAATTTTAACTGCATGTTAAGAAAGAATTCTTTTATCGTTTGACCTACAGGCAAGACGATAGGTTGTATATATTTTTTTTAATTATCAAAAGTTCGGGTAATTTTTTGCAAAAAATCGAACATCTGAATTTAAACAGTTACCATTTCTCGAAAAATATATTTTTTTTATTCATTGTAGGTCAAACGATAATTATATGTGTATAAAATAAAATCTCATTAGAATTTTTGATTTCAGATAAACTGGAGGGCAGATATCATGTCAACCGTTAATGAAGCAATTGTGCGGAGCGTCCTAGTTCACGGGCAACTGAAACTGTATTTTTAAGTGAACTGAACTGAAAAAATTTATATAACATAATGAAAGTGTTACTAACACATATACAAAGTTTCAAATTAATTAATGTTACATTTTTGTTTATAAAAAATCCTAAAGTATCGATATTTTTGACCAAGAAAAAAGAAATTCCCCCCTTAAGGGGTTATGCCTAGTCAGGCGGTCGAAAAGAGGCGAATATTTGTGATTTTTTTTTGAAGAAGCGGAAGCGTATAATTTTACAAAACTTTTTCCGTTTAAAAGAGCAACATTTAAAGAACATTTGGTAATTTTTTCGTAGAAAAATATTTACGTTTATAATAAAATAACAAGCGACATCCAAGAAGCATTCTTAAAAAGTTGCTTTCGCGGTGAGCACTGCCATTCGGAATCAGATTATCTAAAATCAAAAAAACAAAAAAGATTTCGTTAGTATATTAATGTATCCTCAGGTTGACGAAGAGAATTTTCCGAAATATTAAGTTAAAACAACATGGCAGCTGTTTAAAGTTGAAATCCTGATTTTTTCGCGTAATTTTTGCAGGAAAAAATCAGGATTTCAACTTCAAATAGCTGGCATGTTGTTTTAACTTAATATTTCGGAAAATTCTCTCCGTCAACCTGAGGATACATTAATATACTAACGAAATCTTTTTTGTGTTTTGATTTTAGATAATCTGGTTACGAATGGCAGTGCTCACCGCAAAACCAAATTTTTAAAAATGCTTTTTGGATGTCGCTTGTTATTTTATTATAAACGTAAATATTTTTCTACGAAAAAATTACCAAATGTTCTTTAAAAGTTGCTCTTTTAAACGCAAAAAGTTCTGTAAAAATATACGCTTCCGCTTCTTCAAAAAAAATTCACAAATATTCGCCTCTTTTCGACCGCCTGACTAGGCATAACCCCTAAAGG
Organism: Andrena cerasifolii; assembly: GCF_050908995.1. Classification (NCBI taxonomy): domain Eukaryota; kingdom Metazoa; phylum Arthropoda; class Insecta; order Hymenoptera; family Andrenidae; genus Andrena; species Andrena cerasifolii. The sequence goes on along the minus strand of NC_135125.1, from coordinate 3,593,673 downwards.
CTTTTAAGATGGAATAATGCACTTGGTCAGTTTCTCATACACGTGCAAGAATACAGAATGATTGAATAAATTCCGTGGCGAATATGGTGGAAGTAAATACGTATATTTGTTTCAATTACGATGGGATTACGCAGGATGAACTGTTGCCGGGTAAACCGACTTTACCACCACATGAATCCCCGACTCGCAGGCCTACCATAAGCTTCGTAATCCTGCAGGAATCTCCCAAAGAGACACCTTGGAGTATGAGGGAAAGAAAGAAAAACCCCTCGTATTCGTCAGCACCGATATAAACTCCCTTTTTCATTTGTGTTGCGTTGGAAAGGGGGAAAGTAACAGGCGAAGGGATGTAGGAAGGGCTAAGGAGGAGGAAAGATGGCAGGAAGGTCGGCGATAGAGGGAGGAGAAAGGAAACTGGAGAGGAGCGCCAAGGAAGACAACGAGAGTAAATTGAAGTCGCGGAGCACACGTAAGACTTGCACCCGGTCTTTAACCCCGAAGCATCTGAGGAACCAGTGGTTCTCAGTGGCCTTAATAATGTGTTAATATATTCGCTGTGAAATTCGTTACGACTGCGTTGAATTCTAATGGCTTTATGCTCTTGTATATTTGATTCGAGTTTCAATTTTTAGGCGAGCTTAATTCGTATCAATATACCGTGACACATCTTAGCAATGAAAAGTATAACAAGTTGCAAATTTGTATATCAATTTTTTAAAACTTCTTTAATGTCCGGAATTTTATTTGAATTTTGCGTATAAATTGATTAATATTTGCTGAATAGAAACAATGAATTTACTGAGGAATTTGAAGAATCCTTAAAAGGGTTCATATGTTTTGGCTGTTTTCAGTTGCAAATTTATTAAGATGAGGGAGATTTACATTTACGTATAACAGGTATCGATTCTTCGGTCTTAGTTTTGTTGAGAAATTATTGAAGAGAAAATATTCAATCAGCCATAATTTTTTATTTATTTAATTCATTTCAATATGTAAAAAATATGACATTGTATTCTACTTCAGTTACCAAAGTTTGCATTATAACAGCAATTCGTTAGGTGGAGCAAAATTATAATTAAAAGAAAATTGTATTTCATTAATTTCATTTTGAAGAGGTCTGTTCCTGTATTAAGTTTTGCAACGTGGGAGCCCAATAGTATCACATTCCTTCGTTTTCCATTAAAAAGTTTTTACTGCATAAAGTGTACGTTCATTTCTCTTCTGTCAGCAACACGCGACCATTAGGAAGACGTTTTTCTCGAGACTGCTTCTTCTCGCGGATCTCCGTTTGCGTAAGCAACTTTAACATTCTTTTCCCGTGCTTTCACTTTCCACCCTTGATTTTCTTTCTGCTCTTCCGTCTGCGAGCCAAATTATGCACTCGGTTGTAAGTCCGTCGTGCATTTACAAAAGCGGAAAAGGGGAGGAAATATTTACTACACGGCCCACCTTCAAAGTTCCGTGAACAGAGAACCACTGACTGGAGGCTTTAAAACCCTTAAATTTTTCTCCTTCTCTTTTCCATCTCCCCCGACCTCGCGTTCGCACGGGTTAAAAATACTATACTTATTCGCGCGGTATACTGGTTCTGCACAGGTTTCGAGAATTGTCCCTGAATGATCTCATCTCGTAGCCGAGGGGGTTGAAATGGTGTCAGGTTCGTGGCCAAGTTCTCTAACAGGGTTCCTTTGTGGCCGTTCGAAGTAATAATGGCGCGTAAAGATTTGATTATCCCCCTCGGGCTTGACGGATTGGCGCGAGGAATGGTTGCAATGTAAATTGCCCTCGAGATTAATTTGCTGTAGTAATCCGACGAGTGCAGTCGATACTAGCTTATGTCGAACACCACTGCTGCAATATTAAACATTTAAGTGATAAACTTATTAACATTCAACAGTCAACGACAAAATAAATTTGCCAAAATAAATTAGCCAAAATGCAATTAAATTACAGTAAACTGGGGTGACTTTGCCCACTTTTCGGAAAAACTTAATTTTATTTTATTGCGAAGTAATTAGAACGTATGGTTTTTTGTAATCGATAGCAATAATTTCTCCAAGGTCAAACGAAAAAAAAAACAACAGCGAATTCAATCGTATGGTAATTTTTCAGAGTAAAAGAGTGGGCAAAGTCACCCCGGCGGGCAAAGTCACCCCAGTTTACGGTTTCAGGTATTTTGTAGCTAGTATGTTTGTTCTAGAAGCATTGTGAATTTTTATTTGCTCAGAGAAAAAGCTGCAGCGGTGATTGAATTTACATAAATCGTTCAGTATACTGTCATAATGAAGTCGCTTGAACAATTCAATGGAGTTCAATGGAGTAGAGAAGGAGGTAGTAAGGTACCATACTATCTTTCTTTTCACATGGTGATTCAAAACGTATAAATAACGAGCGCTAAACCGTGGAAAAGCTTGCGCTTATAATTAGCACAGTTTCTTTACGAAAGCCAGGTCTTCGATCTTCCTCCTTCCTTTCTTCGCTCGGGGAGCAAGTAACTCTCTTTGTTCTTGCCCCTTGTGCTCTTAACGAGCATTTCGTAGGACCCGGTGCATACAGTGTGATGTACACACCACGATACCACGCGAACGTTACTTGAATGTTTGTACAATTGCAGGATTTGTTGCGAAGGCTTTAATTATTTTCTGAATATTTTCAAAAGAATCCAATTCTTTGACGGACAACCGTGTTTCAACAGACAAGAACTATGTGTTTATAAAGAAGAAAGTAACTCCTCTGTTCTTAATTTTATTGTAAGTATTTTGTTCCCAACATATGATTTCTCAGTTCTTTGTAGGTCAAATTTTAATTCTACTATGTATCAATAATGAAGACTAATTTATGTTGCTTTTTTTAATTATTTCTTGCTCGGATACTCTATTATGATAGGAAGGTGTGTTTATAATATTTTCTAGTGATGAAAAATTTAAAAATGTCGAAATATGAGTCGTTTCAAAAACCCGGAATTGTCCAACAAGAAAGTACGAACATTTTTGTGGAAACAGGAAACTTTACAGGTAAATCACTAAAGAAGCAAATGTATTAGGTCTGTGAGATAGTCTTGTCGATTTTAATCGACTTCAAAAAGAAAGAGGTTCTCAATTCGATGTGTTTGTTTGTATGTTAGTGTGTATTACGTTTGTCCGCGAATTTCTCCGTAACTACTCGACCGATTTTCGTGAAACTTATTGCATTTAGTTTAGCTTCAACCAACTTAGCTCACGGAGAAAGAATTATCAAAATCGGTTAAGTTGTTTTGAAGTTACACCAAAAAGAAGAAATCTGATTCATTAATCGACTTCATTATTATTATTACGAGCAGATGTTTTTGTAGGCCTACCCAATTTTTTAAAATAAATGTAGTTATATGTATAACTTAAATAACTAAAAAGTAAAAATAAAAAAATAAATAAAACCGACTTAAAAAAAAATAAATAAATGCACCGAAAAGTAAAAAATATTTTTTTTCCTTATTTAATCTACGACCCTCATAATTTTTAAGTCGGCGCCTCATCATTTGCACTGTGTAAATCTGACGCCGACTTAAAAATATTGAGAGTCGTAGATTAAGTAAGGAAAAAAATTATTTTCTACTTTTTGGTGCATTTTTATTTTTTTTGTTACAAATGATTATGATACATTTTCATTGTCATGAATAATTATTTGCACAAAAATCTCGTTGTTTAACTGAAAATATTCGATGACTGCATTCGAGATTTCCTCGTAACTACTGCATTTTATTATCATGCAATTAATTTTGCAGCATCTAAAACAGGCGGCCACCGTAAATCGTAATGATGCCATTTGAGGGGAAAACTTGGACTCTTTTTAATCCTCATTGCTATGCAGTGATTATACAGGCCACAATAAGACGAAAATATAGAACGAATTTTTTTAAAATCATCAAAATGAATCGCTTCAAAAACAAAGCGTGACATAAAACAAATTTATTCTATATTTCGCCTGCAGAATCACCCCTTAAAAGGACCATCAGTAGTCGAACACTGTATTGTCAATCCCTACGGAATTAATAATTTCCATAAAAAACTTCAGAAAAGTAAAAAATTACTCCAAGTATACGAAATCAAATAAATCACAAAAAATAGAAAATAATATTAATTATAAAATAAAAAAAGATGTGAAATCAAAATGAGCTGCACGTACATAAAGGTAATGATAAATACAAATAAATATTTGAATACGAATAAACATTTTATTCAAAATACTTGGCGCTGCGAAACAGAAAAAATGTTAATTGTCCTCCTATTAATAATTTACAATAACTCCCTTACAATCTAAAATACATAAACATATACATATACATATTAGAAACGCAGTCAGATTTATTCTACATATATTTAATTCTAATGTCATACGTAGCATATGCGCACGCACACATGCACACATTCATGAACGCACACACAAGAAAGAAAGAAAAAGATTAATGCAATTTATACATATTTCTTCAGTTTAGCGGCACCAATTCGGGACGCATGTATACGATATCTCTGTTATGCGCGGACCGATTTCATTGAAATTGGTCTTATTCGAAAGCTTATATGCGGTTTACACAAGAAAAATGCCTTTAAATTTAGGAAATATTGCAGGCGTGATGAGATATTAATGAAATAAGTTTCAGGTTAGGTTGGAATAGCCCGGCGACGCGTAAATGATAGCGATAGCGACAGTCGACATATACAGGGTGTCTTTCCTGTACTTGGCGTGGAGATGCTACCTCGTCTCTAGATTCGATATTATTAACTGCTGAAGGTGCTCTTAAATTCTTATTTAAAAATTTAGAAAAATTGTATACTGAATTAAGTACCTAATGAGTTTCTGTCACGAACCGTGTAACAGCAGTCACTTCCGCAACCCGCATATTTTACTTGTCCTCTTCAATACGTCCGTGGATATGAAAAATGATCTAGAATCATTATTTTTAATTTACACTAATTTATTACATAAATCACCCAACGTGTCGAGAATGTCGTTAACGATAACCAAGGTACGGTCTGCACAGATCTTAGAGCATATAGACACGGAGGTCGTCTCATTGAGAGCCCGAAACTGTCGCCAACATCGTGCGAGAGAGAAAGAGATACTTTCTGGATGGAGCGAGCGAGAGAGGTAGAAGGAGGGACTCCCAATCGCTCGCAGTGCGCATGCGCCGGTGTACACCTCTCACTCGCACCAGCTCGCACATATCTTTCTCTCTCGCGCGATGTTGGCGACAGTTTCGAGGACAGGAGGCATAAGGCAATGAGACCGCCAGTAGTATATGCTCTAACGCACAGACACGCTGCTTATATTCTTGCAATGCTTGCTACGACCGCGACGTTCATTTATCCTTACATCGTGGACGCAAGTGGGTTGCCTCCTTCAAGCTGTCCTTTCATTCCACTATTTTTTTACGCGTCCAGCCTTGTAGCAGCTTATCGTGATTTTTCGTAAAATATTCCGAGGGTATCCGCTGCTGCTGGAGCGCCAGCGTTACATGCATCCTTATCGTGAAATCTGCCTACAAGGCGGTAATAGTTCAGCCGCCTGTGCCTCCATGCTCCTTTTTCATCGTGGAACGACGCGACCGGTGATTTCTTAGTAGTGTTATTAATAATCGCTACTACCGTGTATTTAAACAAAAACGTAACGGTGCGTATGATGTTGGTTATGAATTCTCCCCCGTATTTTTATTCACCCAGGCACGCGATGAATTCTTATCACGATTACCTTGCCGGCGATTTGGGGCAACTCTCGGGAACATTTTCTGTTTTTCATCTTACTGTTATTTGGTATAAATGGTAACACAAAACCACAGAATTACTACTTTCATTTTCTTAAACCCAGAGACAATTTTGAACGACTGCCATTCTCATCTGAAGAATCCAATTATTATGGAAAAAATCATGGATCAATTTCGAGGTCTCTAGAATATATTCCAATAGTTTTTTTTATTTAAATTTTACCGCGGTTTTTGTAAAAAAAATCTAGATTATCACATGTCGAAAGAAACGAAGAAAATCTTTAAAAAATTGTAACTTTTACAAATTTCAATATTAGAAGCTACAAATCTACACAGTTGTTGTTGGGATATAGTACTTTGAGAGAAAAAATAGTTTGTACGTCGGCTTTGGAAAAAAACTATTTATTTTGCATGTAGAAGTTACAGAGCGTCAAAGTCTGCTTATGGGTGGCTCAGACCCGGAGTGTCAACGAAGGGTTAAAAACTGATATTTGCATATACCTAGGTAGGTATAACAAACTTTGTATTCGTTTGGGAAAGAGTTCATAGGAGGAGAATAAAATGTGGGATAGCAATATAGGATAGCAATATACACCCGATATAAGTAGTCGAAAGTCATTGGCCAAGGCGTAGGGAGCCGCGTAGGGGAAGCACCAATCGCGAGCCTGGAGTAGCGGCAACGTCGCAAACTCTGGCCCCGGTCCCAAGGCGTCTTCTTTCGTGAATTCGACTATAAGTTTCGAAACCGCCGTTTCCACTGACGAAATTTGTAAAGATAGTTTAAATATCAATAAATATGTAGCAACAAACGGAATAATAATAAAATTGATGGGTTCTTTGTAAAAAAAAATCCAAAATAACGCGACGAAAACGCCTCGTTACACGAGAATAGGGTAATTGTGGGACAGTCGCCGCACTGTACGCAAAATTGTCACCGTGTCTAAATTTTGCAATGACAAATTTGTTCCAAGGATACGTATTATTAGTTGAACATCTTGTCCTACTACTCGTATTAAAGAAAATCAAAATTTTAATATTTGGCACCCTTGAAAAAATGAAACTAAAAACATCCATTTTTTAGGAAAGACGCCGCACGTGCGGGAGTGGTGCCGCATTTCGAAAAACGTTTAATTTTCCATTTAAACTTGTTAATTTTAACTTTTTATTTAAAAAAAATAGTAGAAGCAAAGTAAAACGAAACATTTTTGTAATTTATGCAGTTATAAAATACAATAAAATTGGAAAAATAAATATGTAGATGCAGATATTATTCGTCTATATATTTCGACTTGCTTCAAGCAATTTTGAAAGTAACTCGAAGGCAGCTGACACCACTCAACATAAACTTGAAGTCAGTATACCTGAATTCAAGCGACACGAAGTCAAGTAACTGGTCTAATGTGAAGGTGGCTTTATTTCCGCGATTATGAGATATAATTATTTTTGTTAATGGATATCAATTTGAATATATTTTTGTGCTCTGTATAGGTGCTTGAAATCGCTTCGAGTGAAAATGAGTAATAAAATCCCGGTGATACAGTGCGCCGCTACTATAGTTCGCTATGTCGTTAATCGATGGCTACTTTCCTCCTGCAATTTACTTGCACATTATTATCTCATGCCAATTGCTTGTAAAATTGCATAATTTCACGTTCGTATTATCTTGAGCGTCGGACGTATAGGAGACGTGGAATGCAGGCACGTACCAAGTGAATAGACATACAGGCACAATGCACACTCGCGAGACGAAACCAACCGTAATGTATTATACGGCGGTCCCTATTATAGAGGAGATAGACAGACAAGGTATATGAGAAATGAAGTGGTATAAGTTGTAAGTGAATAGCGCCGGCATCCCGGCACTGAGATCGTACGTTATTCCAGAAGGGTCTTTATATTCTTGAATGTACTGTGAGAAGGCTTGTGCTAAAAATTTATTAGGTGTTTTTTTTCCATTTCTCGTCGAGGGTGCGCCGTGGATTTTTTTCTTTTGCAAATTATCTGAGCGATAATATAGTTAAAAGACATGGTAAATTATTCGTGGTATAATGAATTTTTTGAAGATTACCAAATTTATTACGTGTTGGATCCACAGTTAGCGAATATATTGCATTTTTTTTAATTTTCATTTTGCCATCGTATGGACCAAGTTCTGCAGAATCCTACCAACCCTCGAAATGGCAAAAAATTAATTAAACACAGTACGGAACCCATTATTTTGTGATCTTTGTTTTGCGAAAAGTTACCAACCCCTAGAACAACTCTTATGTTATACAGTTATTAAAACTACCAAGCTTAGTTCCATTTTAGGCTTAGAGAACAAAAACAACAGAAAATGTAAAATAATATTAATTATACTATTCACTATTCAATAACCCATAAATAAACTTTGTAAAACAATAACAAGAAATAAAATATACTCCATGGAAATAAAGCTACTTTTTTTTAACAATTAAAATTTTCAAACTAAATTAACTCAATTACAGATCATTGAGGGTTGGTAGCTTTCTGCATAACTTGACCCATATGATAATAGGATCAATTACTTTTCCATGAAAAAGTTAGTGTCTCATTTGCGGGTTACCAGAAAATTTTAATCTTATCGGGAAATTATCGATTCATAAAAAGTGCTTGAATTTATTGATCTTTTATCTAAATTTGATAGAAATGATGGAATGTACAAGCCGTAACGTACACTCGTTATAAGATAATTATCTAAATGAAGAGAAAAAATATGTGTGTGGAATTAATTAAGTCACATGTACACGTCACACAATGATATGAAAAAAAGAGGTATTATTTTATTAATCACATCAGAACTTGTATAAACTTTAATAGATACACGCCGCAGGGAACCCAAATTGTATCTTTCGATTTTTATTCGCGAGTAGCAAAATATCCGTGTTTCGATGCGGTAGAACAATTAAAACGAATTGCTTTTATATCTGTTTTCTTAAGTAATTTTTTATCAAATTTCTTTCGTGTAAGTTTTGCAGGAAAAAATCAGGATGTCAACTTTAAATAGCTGCCATGTTGTTTTAACTTAATATTTCGGAAAATTCTCTCCGTCAACCTGAGGATACATTAATATACTAACTCAATCTTTTTTGTTTTTTGATTTTAGATAATCTGGTTCCGAATGGCAATGCTCACCGCAAAACCAAATTTTTAAAAATGCTTCCTGGATGTCGCTTGTTATTTTATTATAAACGTAAATATTTTTCTACGAAAAAATTACCAAATGTTCTTTAAATGTTGCTCTTTTAAACGCAAAAAGTTTTGTAAAATTATACGCTTCCGCTTCTTCAAAAAAAAATCACAAATATTCGCCTCTTTTCGAACGCCTGACTAGGCATAACCCCTTAAGGGGAGGTTCTGGTCTAAATGTCGATTTTTCTTTTATTTCATTTTTCGAATATTCAACCTTTTAGGAAAACGGGTTTGAAAGGATTTGTTGAAATTCGTAAAATTCCCGAAGTTATAGGCATTTGAGTCGCGGCAAATACATGGGTCACAACCGGCTACTCGGCGCTCACGTAAAACTTTAAGGGGAGGTTCTGGTCTAAATGTCGATTTTTTTATATCATTTTTCGAATGTTCAATCTTTTAGGAATACGGGTTTAAAAGGATTTGTTGAAATTCGTAAAATTCCCCAAGTTGTAGGCATTTGAGTCGCGGCAAATACATGGGTCACAACCGGCTACTCGGCGCTCACGTAAAACTTCAAATGCGTTTTTCTCGAAACAGTGTTCTCAAAACGGTGGGACCTGTATCTTCAAAAGTTATTATCCGATTCGACTGAAACTTGTTTTATTTTGAAGATTATTCTTTTGGCTAGGGGGGGAACTAAAAAAAATTACAAAAAGTTGAAAATTTATAATTTTTAAAGGTGTTGAAAGGACGAAAAATACAGGGAAAAGTGATTTCAAACGTGAAGTGTCGTTATTTTCTAAAAAAAATGTAATTTTTGTAATTTTTTTAGCCCCCGCCCCTAGAAAAAAGAATAATCTTCAAAATAAAAAAGGTTTCAGTCGAATCGGATAATAACTTTTAGAGATACAGGTCCCACCGATTTGGATCAATTTTTTGACGCCTTAACTTTAACGACTCCCCAGGGCTGTTTGCACTGATTAATTATAAAACAACAAATATATTTCTATAACATAAGACATCCTTAATACAATGCAACAAGTCCCATTAAATTATATATAGTAGTTTTCCTTTAATTAATTCCTAAATATCACCTATTTTTTGGGGCTCTAGACCAGAACCTCCCCTTAAATTAGCATGTAAGAAACGATAACGCCTTGGGCCGAACCTGCCCGACTTCTTCCAACCAAGCCCAAAAATTTCGGGCTGCCCGAAAATTCGTGTGTTGCGGGTACCCGCCCGAGCCCGCCCGAAATTTTCCGAACCCGCCCGAAGTCATAATCTCGGGTACCCGCACACCCCTAGTTTCCAGTTCGTTTTACATTCTCCAAATCATGAATATTCCCACATTTCATAATAATTCTACAAAATGCATTTGGTAAAAATTCTTAATTGCTACGCGTCGTTAAATTTTCCTCAACTTACGCAAGTATGTAGGTACGAAGTTACAATGAAAATACCATCGTTGAATTCAGACAAAGAAAATACTCGCCGTGTAAGATTATCAAACACGTTTTAGAAGTAGTAATAATTTTCAATGACATTTCTCTGTATTTTCTGTTTTAAATAAATATTTTATAACCCTGGAAAACGATCTTAAGGGGGGAGCCTGGTGTAGCGGATCGAAGAAATCGATTTTTTTTTGCATAAATGAATAGTTGAACGTCACGACAATACGTTCCCAAAGCCGCAAAACGAAATTCGAAAAATTAAAGCGGGTATAGCCGGTTTTGCTACGGAGCGCCAGGCTACCACAAAACTTTAAATGCGTTTTTCTCGAAACGACAGTTTCACACTTTGCGGGCAATATTACTCCAAAAATATTCAACCAATCGACTTGGCCTTGTGCACGGATATTTGTGAACATTTTCTTCACAGAGCTAAGTTATTGGTATAATGATATTGTTTAAATAAATAACTTTTTTTACACATTTAGGAGGGGGGAGTCTAATGTAGGGGGTCGAAGAAATCAATTTTTTTTGCATAAATCCATAGTTAAACATCACGATAATATGCTCCCAAATCAGCAAAACGAAATTCGAAAAATTAAAGCGGATATAGCCGATTTTGCTACGGAGCGCCAGGCTACCACAAAACTTTAAATGCGTTTTTCTCGAAACGACAGTTTTACACTTTGCGGGCAATGTAACTCAAAAAATATTCAACCAATCGACTTGGCCTTGTGCACGGATATTTGTGAACATTTTCTTCATAGTACTAAGTTATTAGTATAATGATATTGTTTAAATAAATAACTTTTTTTCAGACATTTAAGGCAAAATTTCGTTGGAAACAGTGAACTTTTTATTCAAGAGGCCGCCATTTGTTCATTTTGCATCTTTTAAGTTTCAAATTTCTTCATTCTGTGCGTACACTCATAAACTAAAAGAAAATTGTTCGATTTTTGGTTTCAGATGAAACCAAAAGACGCTACGTTGCCCGCAGTGCAATAATTGCGTCGCCAACGGACTGGGCATAACTTTGTTATTTGCCGCTCTTTTTTAATAATTTTTTTTTGTTATATACCTTAACCTGTTAATACAATATCCTGAAAGTTTCAGAAAGATCTATCAAATACTTTCTTTAAAAAAAATTCCCGAAAAATGCCTCGATTTTCATTTAGTTACACCAGGCTCCCCCCTTAAGGAAGCGTCAGCGCACAGTTTTACCTCAAGGTTTCCTTGAAGAAAACCATGTATGGTGTTTATTTAAAAATACCCGTAAAAACATCTGTATGACTATAGTGTCTGTCGCATTTTGATATTTTCACGTTTGGCATTTTTGTTTGAATAACCGCGAGCATCCCCATCGGTGACGCGTGCGTGAGCCCGTACTGACGAGGATTTCGCCCCCTTTGTCAAACGCCCTCTGCAATAATCTGCACGCTGGCCTCCTGCGGGTCGTTTGTTATGCAAACAAACTCTTTCATTTTTCATCGAGGCGAAATCTTGACGAGCTTTCGACTGACGAGCCCCTATCGTTGGATATCGTTCTGGAAAATCGCAACGGCATCAGACAGTTGATGATTTCTATTGGCTCGATACGTCTGTGTGTACAATACTCATTGTCAATATATTTCCATCGTTCAAATTTCTCATAATATATTAGCTTGCTCTCCCTGCCACTTCATTTATATGTATTACGAGTTTAATGGGAACTTAATCCTCCTCCACAATATTCCCCGGATCTAGCAACAATACATTTGAAAATTTTTAATAATTTGGAGACCACCAAAAGTGCAATAAGGTCTCCTGTTAATGGTAAATTCGGAGATTTTTATAAAAGAGACATAACACGAGACGCATCCACATAGATGGGAAACTATCATAAATAATAATGGAAAATACTTATATATGGAAGGTTCAGAAGCCAATTAGTGTACGTCCAAATTTCCCTAAAAATGAGTTAGGTACGAGTTCAAACACCTCTTTATTGTTAAAATTTTCAGTTGATTCAATTAAGGCATTATTTTTCTACTTAAGCAATAAATGGCGGCATATCTCGGTTTTAATGCTAATGTACTTACACTGATTGGCTTCTGAACCCTCCATATGCAGTTTGAAATGAGTATCTACATAAAAACTGTTTTCAAAAATCAAAGAGTGACTCGAAAATCCACATAAAAAAATAAAAATCAAGAAATATAAATGTCTGTGTAGTGGGTGCCTTTTTTTAATATATCGTCCGCCACATTGAATCGGCCATTGTGAGTTTTGCTGACTGCTAATAACGAATTTGAATTTAGATTTTCAAAATTCACAATGGCCAATTCAATATGGTGGACGAAATATTTAAAAAAGCACCCACTACACAGTCATTTATATTTCTTGATTTTGATTTTTTTTTTTGTGAATTTTGAAAATCTAAGTTCAAATTCGTTGTGGCCGTCAGCGAACTCCCTGGCAATAATTGTTTAAATTATCGGACTGACGTAAAAGTCTCTACATCGAAGCGTATGGGTTGACGCGTTAAGGGGACTAGGCAGTCGAAAAATCGATTTTTTTATTCCATTTTCCGAAAGTATTATCTTTTCTGAATAAAATGCCGCTTGGTTTATAGTAAAATTCGCAAAATTGTAGATTTGGCAACTAAAAACGTCAAGCGGCCCAGAAACTTTAAACGCGTTTTTCTCGAATATTTTTGCTCTTCATTCTTCCCTGATTGCGAACGAATTGAGGTTCAGATCGACTTGGAAAAAATTACAGGATGTGTAAAACACGTGCCGTTTCGGCGCAAACCTCTGATATGGTCCGTAAAAATTCGAGATATTCATAAAAAAATTAAGAAGTCACCGGATTTTGGTAGCGCACAAACAATGATGGGGCACCACCAAAATCCGGTGACTTCTTAATTTTTTTATGAAAATCTCGAATTTTTACGGACCATATCAGTGGTTTACGCCAAAACGGCACATGTTTTACACATCCTGTAATTTTTTCCAAGTCGATCTGAACCTCAATTCGTTCGCAATCAGGGAAGAATGAAGAGCAAAAAATATTCGAGATAACGCGTTTAAAGTTTCTGTGCCGCTTGACGTTTTTAGTTGCCAAATCTACAATTTTGCGAATTTTACTATAAACCAAGCGGCATTTTATTCAGAAAAGACAGTACTTTCGGAAAATGCAATAAAAAATCAAAATTTTCCATATCTCAGAAACTAAATGTAACCGGAACTTCAAAATTTCGTGTGATTGATGTCTCATCATAAGGTATAATTTCGCATAGAATTCAGTCCCAAAATCGTGGGACCAAAACCAGGCGATTTCTTGGGTCATTCTTTGTAGAAGGCGTACTCTAACAACCTAATACAAAACCATCCCATTCTTCACAAAATAACCACCACTGTTTGCGCAATATCACAATCAGTTGTGGCACGTTTACTCAAACAAGCTGAAGACTCCTTGCTCGAGACGTTAAGTTATATGCACTCCTAGATTCGCAAGTTTTAGCAGAGTCAGCCGTACGTGTATTTGGAATCAAAACTTAACAAACACTCGCGAGCATCAATGCGAGAAACCTGGCCTGCCTCAAAGAAGCGAAAGGGAAGGATGGACGAGTGTATGGAATCTGTTGCCGCCTCGACGCGTCTCTTTGTCTCGATGGAAAGTTCGCAGGAAAGCCTCCGTGTCTTCCATGGCGGAGATCCGCCGCGACTTCCACCCTCCGCAATTTCGAAGCCACCACCCTCCCCCTGGTTCCGCGGCCCTTAACCTTTTGCAACCGCCCCCCCCTCGGCCCCGCTCCTGAATGCGTACCGCGACGCTGGTGCTCAGGTGTGTGGCCGAAGTTGGAGTATCACCAGGAGGGAATACGAGCGTCTCTCCAAAGGCATAAACCGTATTGGCAGTGCCCTCGCTTCCCTCTTGGAAATGTACGCTCGTGTTCCCAAGGAATTCCATAAATCGCGAGCAAGTGCTCGCGCGTACGTGCGCGGGCGTGTATTATAATGAGTAGGTACCGGCTCCATCGGAAATCTGCGTACGTTTCAGTTTTATTCCGTTGAACAGTGCGTGTGTGCAGTTTATCGTTGCCTGGCTTAATTTAACGGTAGGTAGAATCGGAAAATTTAATTTAGGGAATTGCTTTACTTGACACTCTCGAAATTACTCGAGTTTCGCCGTTAACTGAACCGCGTAGTTGGACATTTCAAGTGGACATTCGTGATATAGTTAATACAATATTTCAGAACTGTTGAGTAGGATGATAGTTGCTTTAAGGGGGTATTCTAGTCTAGACACTCGTTTTCGAAGACGATATTTGGAAATTAATTCTGGAAAACCTATCGCTCCTATGGGACAGGGGTTTCGCACACTTATTTAGTAGTGTTTGAACTGTCAACACAAATTTTTGGAATGCATTATATTGAAATTTGTACAAGTTACACGCCGAAGCGTGGGTTATGTCATCAAACACCCGCCCCATCGCGCGCACGAATTGCGGCCGTCCTAGTCATCTGAAACGAAAGTACCAAAGATTTTTTTTAAACTATATGAGTGTAGTTATCGCCTGAACTAGATGTAACCAAGTCCGGATATTGTTACCGAAATCGCAGCTGTTTAAAAATTTATATTTAATTTTTTCGAATTTTCTTGAGCTAAAACAATGTGTGGGGGAGGTTGTATTGAAACTATTGATATAATTCTAGTTCAGGGTATAGGTACACATTCACTTTGAATGTGTGTAAAATTTTAGCTCAATCGGTCCATTAGTTTTTGAGAAAAATGTGCGCCCGATTTAAAAAAATTGTTTCGAGGAAAACGCGTTTGAATTTACGGTAGATAACGACTAATTTCTGTAACTTCTCCCTAATCTGCTATACCAGGACCGTAGAGGAAACCTTCCTCAGCCTAAAAAAAATCATGTTGGGCAGCTCTCTCTTCTCTGCTGGCAGTCATAGCCTTTTCAGATACAAGGGTCGAGGAAACTATTATGTGCCACGCTGCGGTCTTAAGCCCCTATAACTCTGGGATTTCTACGAATATCACCTTAATTTTTATGGACATATTTTCGGAACCCTAAACTATTAGAAAATCAAAAAAAAAAATCGAATTTTTGGGTAGAATACCCCCTTAAACTCATTTTAGCGATAGGTATGTAGGGCTGTTATGAATATTCGAGTATTCTAAGTATTCGAGTATTCGAATACCAGAGAATTTGAACTTGAGATTTGAATATTCGAATAATTAGGAGTATTTCAATATTCAAATTATTAGGAGTATTCGAATATTCGAATAATTGGGAGTATTCGAGTATTCGAATAATTGGAGTATTCGAATAGTTGGGAATTCGAATAACTTGGAGTATTCGAATATTCGAATAGTTGGGAATTCGAATAACTTGGAGTATTCGAATATTCGAATAGTTGGGAATTCGAATAACTTGGAGTATTCGAATATTCGAATAGTTGGGAATTCGAATAACTTGGAGTATTCGTATATTCGAATAGTTGGGAATTCGAATTACTGAGTGGGAATAATTATTCGAATATTCGAGTACTCCCAATTATTCGAATATTCAAATATTTACAGCTCTAGGTTATCAAATTACAAAATTTGTTACTTTCGAAATATGAGTTTCGAAACATCAACTTTGCTCATGAAATTGTATTGCGAATAACAGCGATATAATTCTCTTCGTTAACAATTATTTATTACACTTAGGGAAAATGGAAATACCGAAATCCAGAAGATAAATTCAAGTACAGCACAACTTTAGTATTCCCGAACATCAACAAATATTTCCCATAGAATATTTATCTATTTAATCAATTTCAGATAATGAACAGCATAATCTATTTAAGGGGTTATGCCTAGTCAGGCGGTCGAAAAGGGGCGAATATTTGTGAATTTTTTTTGAAGAAGCGAAAGCGTATATTTTTACAGAACTTTTTGCGCTTAAAAGAGCAACATTTAAAGAACATTTGGTAATTTTTTCGTAGAAAAATATTTAAGTTTATAATAAAATAACATGCGACATCCAAGAAGCATTTTTAAAAATTTGCTTTCGCGGTGAGCACTGCCATTCGTAACCAGATTATCTAAAATCAAAAAACAAAAAAGATTTCGTTAGTATATTAATGTATCCTCAGGTTGACGGAGAGAATTTTCCGAAATATTAAGTTAAAACAACATGGCAGCTATTTAAAGTTGAAATCCTGATTTTTTCTTGCAAAACCATTTTTTCCTAACCAATTACTGTCACCTTAAGCTATTTTACTTAAAATAGCGAATAAATAAGCGTTGTAAAGTCGTACACAAAAAGAATTATGTAATTCAACCTATAATCTATACTATAGTTTATTTATTCGTTATTTTAAGTAAAATAGCTTAAGGTGACAGTAATTGGTTAGGTGTCAGTAATTGGGTCCTGTACCCTACTCCCTGTCATTTTTCATTTAGATCAAAGTTTCAGCTACTTTTTTTGTTTTTTATTATTACTGAGAGTTTAAAATATAAAAGTTTATTAGTCTTCCTGTGATATTATGCAGTTTTATTTGCCCCCATCCTCTGCTGTAATTTTTTATTCGTCTTAAACAAACTGGTATTCCAAATATACTGCACTTGCTCTACATAAATAATATAAAATTACATTATACCCTCCCCTTTCTTGAAATATTGCAATTTTCATAAAACACACTCTCAAAAATATCGAGCGAGCATTCGCAAGCTTGTCGCTCGTGTTAACAGCACAGAAGCACGTTGATACATTAATGATTAAGACCCGGAGCCAGCAATTAATCGTTAACGCTACGCGTGAATGTTTCAACCCTCGAACACCCCCGTGCGCGGGTTTCCTTTTCAATATTAACCAGTGACGCGGTGTGTTTATGTACATACGTTTATACTGGCGCGCGAATCCTCGTGTTTCACGCATTTGTGTGTAACATGCCAGCGACACTCGCACCCTTCGAGGCAGTGCGCAGCCCCCGCGTGCATTTATTGCATCTGCACAAAGACGCGTCGCGAATGAGGAGCGACGCATGGGGTTCGAGGACGAATGAAATGTCGGAAGTGAAAATCAGTTTGTCGGTGATGCAGCTCGCGTCCGTACGCGACACGCTGCTAAACGGGCTTGTTTGTCGGAAGCAAGGATGTTAAACTTCAAGAAACACGTAGGCAACGGACACCCTATATGGCCCGCGGTTCTGGTCCAACGTATAGACACGTGGTGAGGAGTGTATGAAACACTATATTATTTTAAGTACACAGCTGTGTTTGAATGCTCTTTTCCACTGCCATAAAAGTAGCTGCAACAGTGACGAGTAGGGCGGAGCGATACTGCATAGGCGAAAATTTAAATTTGAATTTTCAATTGGCCTAGGTGCGGGATAGTTGTCTTTTGATTAACCAAACACAACTGTAAAAAAAAATTTGGAAAAATATTCATGTCTGCAGGTTCATTTTTCTTCTAAAAATGATTATATAATCGTACTATATAGGCGAAAATTTAAATTTGAATTTTCAGTTGACCTGGGTGCGGGATAGTTGTCTTTTGATTAACCAAACAACTGTAAAAAAAAATTTGGAAAAATAAAAATGATCATATAATCATATAATCAGCTTTAAGACATGAATATTTTTCCAAAATTTTTTTACAGTTGTGTTTGGTTAATGAAAAGACAACTATCCCGCACCCAAGCCACACAACTGAAAATTCAAATTTAAATTTTCGCCTATATAGTATTATTATATAATCATTTTTAGGAGAAAAAGGAACCTGCAGACATGAATATTTTTCCAATTTTTTTTTACAGTTGTGTTTGGTTAATCAAAAGACAACTATCCCGCACCCAAGCCAATTGAAAATTCAAATTTAAATTTTCCGCTCCGCCCTAGTGTATTAGTGTTCCTGATTTCTCGATATTTTTTTTCTCGAGAAATCAGATATCAGATCATATTTGTTAAGAATTCTCGAGAATTCTCGAGAAATTAATGAATATATTACAAAATTTATATTTTTGAAATAATGTTTATAATATTTATCAAAAACACAAGAAAACTTTAACTAACTGTTCATTTCTGTCCAATTTGCACAAAACTTGTATAAATAAAAATACAGATATTAAATATAATTGATTTTTATTTAATACAAAACTTGTGCAAAGCGAAACATTACTTTTTTGTTTTAAAATAATTTTTTAATCAATTTCTTTTCTTTTTTTGTGATAAAATCTGTAGCTGTAGAAAAGTTTCTTTCGTTTTGAGTGGATGTTGGCTTGATCAAAAGTTATTTAAACTAAATTGGGTGTTCTTTCAGTGGATTGAAAAATATGAAATTCCTTAGTTATAGTCCGGAATTTATCTTTTTCTTGGTTAATACTAAATTCTTGAAGACTTTCTGCGATTGCTAACTCTAATTGTTTTCTTAATGATAATTCTTCATTTTAATGACCCGTAAGTTTTTCAGTATTTTCAGTTACTGCTATATTGTCCGAAAAGTCTAGCGACTTAGAATTTGTTTTGCCGTTTTATACATATCTGCCTTGGATATTAAACGAAAAAAACCATTACTTAATTCAGTACGTATACAATTTTCTAAATTGTTAAATAAGAATTTAAAAGCACGTTCGCCAGTCAATAATGTCGAATCTTCTCTACTCAGATTTTCTATTGTAATTCATATAGATTCTAATGTTACTAATAAGATTTATTACAAATTCTAGATGTGTTTATACGTTCGCGATTTCCTAGACTTAAGTTTCTCGATAAAAACAGTATTTCTCTTACTGTCGATCGAAGTTACCTTCTATTCGAGAAAAACTGTTTCGCTTTCTGTTTGAAACGAACCGGTTACGTAGTAGTGGTTTTGCACAATCAATAACTACATTGAATGCACAAATTTTTGCTTGCACAAAAATGTCATTCCATTTTATTTACACCAAGGGTTTAGGCCTATCTTTTTCCCGCCCATTTTACCATTTTCATTGGAGCCAGTTTATCGACCTCGTTTAAACACACCGAAGGCAAAGGTTTCGTGGGGTTGTTCGATCACAGCGGAGCATGTAGACATTTATTTGCTGCAACCACGAGGTACCCGCATATTTCTCGTATTGCCGGTTGGAATACGACATCGAGCGAAATGTCAGAAATAAAAATCAGCCTCTGTTTGGGGGAGTCGAAAGGAAAGGTGTCGTGTTCTGGGACATGCATTCTCTTTCAGTGGGTAACGAACTCGATTTGACGAGCGTGAATAGAATTGTTTCAGTTTTGCGATTGCACTGCGTGATGTTCCTATAAACTTTTCGCCACTCTGGACACGTATTGTATCAACTATGACATGAGTAATATTATCGTCAGCGGTGTCTAAAGCTGCACATGCAGCAGTAGTAGCATGACTTAGACAATGGATGATAAAAAATACTATGACAGAAAGTTTTAATGAATCAAATATTCGGCATTTGCGTTTCAGTTTAGGGTATTTAAAAGCAACAAACTCGCCGAAAGTTATTTTCATAAAGCGTGCGGAGACTTGTTAGATGGAAACAGCTTGCAAATCTGGAAAATAATTGTGACAATTTACCCTTTGCACTGCAACATATTGGATCGTCTATCGACTACTTAGGGATCATTTGCTAAGTTTTGTACTTATTAAATACAGAATTTCTGAATAGGAAACGAGCTATATAATATGATACTGATTTAAAAATCACTAATTTATTTACTTCTACGAATCACGAAGTTTACTACCTTTACCAGATTTAATAATATCAATTTAAACGTTTGTGTGCCTGAGAGGCATGTGTGCTGAAGCGCAAAGTGTTAAAACTGTTACTATTCCCAACTCGAAATCAGACAAGACCAAATGGAAAGCCAAGGTGCCTATTCTCCGTGTCATTTAAGAAGGAACCCGTTTCGCGCATGTAGAATGAGCTGATTGGCTCCGAAAAAGCGTTGGTGGGGGTACAGCCAATAGTGGCTTCTCCCGGCACCAATGAGCGTCAACCTGCGCAGAACCGGTTCCAAACTCGTCGGTCGGCAGGTTCCTTCTTAAGGGGTTATGCCTAGTCAGGCGGCCGAAAAGAGGCGAATATTTGTGAATTTTTTTTGAAGAAGCGGAAGTGTATATTTTTACAGAACTTTTCGCGCTTAAAAGAGCAACATTTAAAGAACATTTGGTAACTTTTTCGTAGAAAAATATTTAGGTTTATAATAAAATAACAAGCGACATCCAAGAAGCATTTTTAAAAATTTGGTTTTGCGGTGAGCATTGCCATTCGGAACCAGATTATCTAAAATCAAATAACAAAAAAGATTTCGTTAGTATATTAATGTATCCTGAAGTTGACGGAGAGAATTTTCCGAAATATTAAGTTAAAACAACATGGCAGCTATTTAAAGTTGAAATCCTGATTTTTTCGCGTAATTTTTGCAGGAAAAAATCAGGAAACCGAAGCAAAGTGACGCGAAAAAAGTTTGAAGTCGAATAAAATTTTTCCCTTTCAATAAAAATGTGTGGAAATAGATTTATAATATAACTAGCTTTACCACTCGGTTTCGCCCGAAATTTAGATTATGATTTTATGAAAAAAAAATTGTTTTACTTTTTTTGTGAGAATCGTCACATTCCTCTGGACCAGTCAGGCATAATGAGCTGATGCACATTTCCTGATCCCAGAGTTTATCGTTCGAAAGTTTTTAGGCGACAGACAAACACACAAACATATAGAAGCTTTGAATAGAAGATTTGAACATTAATATTGATAAATGACAAATAGCAATGCTTAAAATAAACTTAAAGTATATTAAAATTCAACTTGAAAAGAAAATGCCAAAACGACCATTTTACCCCATTTACCCCATTTCTCACGTTTCTGTATGACTTGTGCGACATTGTTTCTGGTCAGTCCTAAAAACTGACCGCATTGATTATCACCACGCTCGTCTCCAAGACATCTGTTTTATCATTCATAAAAACAACCAAACGGTTCTATTTTTATAATGACGTAGACGTTTTCAATGTCAACAATAGCTTACTCCTTACCAGCGGTCGTAGCCGTGATGGAAAACACACTTCTCGTTAGATCACCGAAGTTAAGCATCACGGGACGGCGTACTGGGGAAAGATGGGTGACCACCTTTCACCCGGTGCGCTGCTGCTGCTGGGACCCGAATGAGAGAGAGGGGAACAAAAAAATGGGACTATAGTTCGTTGGGCAATATAAGCAAAAGTAAGCTTGAAACGCCATCCTGCTTAAAACGCAGGAAAACAATAAAAACAAACAAACAAACTTACTCCTCGTTAACCCTTTTACTGTTCCGTTGCTGGGTGGCACACATGGCGACTTCGGACCGGAGCGCAACGTTCTCCACCGCCGCCTTTCAGAACAATATGATCATAAACCACGACCTCGTTTAGACTATGTAACCGATGATGAGATTCCGGGATGCCTCTCAAATTTGAGGCACCCTGTATATACGTGGGTCATTTGAAAACTTCGTGGCCTTAAAGGCCGTAACGGAGTATTTTGCGGACCAGGATGAGAACTTTTACCAGACCGGGATCATGGTATTACAGCGGTAATGGACCGAGTCCAGTGTAGAGATTTGAAAGGGGGCTAATGTTGAATAATGATGGGGAAAAAGCATTCTTAATACACTCCTTCTTTGTTAGGCCGCGAGGTTTTCTAATGACTCTCGTATAATGAGCTAATTACTAAAGGCGCAACAAGATATACGTTTACAAAGATGAGCACTATGTATGTATTTCCGTCGCAAAGTTATCATAGATATTCATAAACTTTTTTAAAAAAAAAAAGTAAAAAACCGACTTCAAAGGTGCGCTAAAAAGGATAATATAATTTTTTTCAACACCTGCATTGAAAATGGGTGTTTTTTATGCCTGTTGAGCAGCAGCAAAATGACCAATTTCAGACTATTCGCGTTTTATACCCTTCTCCCAAGGGAAAAAGTAATTTATTCGCAATTATTTACTTTGCTCCCAAGGAAACTGGAGTTTGGCGTTACCCTGTGGTATGAAGATACATTTGTTCGACTAATCGTTATCGATCATGTGTATTTTTTTGTACGGAAATTGGATCATTTTGATCTAATAATCGAATCACAATTCCGAATTCCTCCTTTACTAATGTATCATTTAGACTGAAACTCCTTCATATCTTTAAATAACTAATAGGCGCCA
The DNA here is from genome assembly GCF_050908995.1 of Andrena cerasifolii. NCBI lineage: Eukaryota > Metazoa > Arthropoda > Insecta > Hymenoptera > Andrenidae > Andrena > Andrena cerasifolii. The sequence goes on along the minus strand of NC_135125.1, from coordinate 3,571,148 downwards.
GTAATAAATAGTAATAATTATATTAATTTGTTTTTAATTTAATTTTTTTAATTTTGTTTTATTATTTTATTTTTATATTCTCGTTTCTTATAAATATATAATATTATACGCACGCCACCCTGAATGTTTTGAAAACACGATTTTTTTTCTTTGCATTTTCTTATTACGTGAAGTTTTAAGAATAATTTAAGTCATTGTAGACGCAAAAATTCCCGAAAATAGCCGAGTTATAGGCTTTTAACGAGGCGCGGATGTCGATATTCCGCAGCAGGTAGCGACCATTCTACTTTTCTTCTTTTGCGTTTTTCTCGAAACTACATTTTCAAAGATGACCTATCAAATATCTCCAAAACTATTTGTCCGATTGAGTTCAAACTTGACACGCGTATTCTTAATGATATTATCTACGATGTAGCATATCAGTTTTTCCACCCTACACCCCATTCATATATAATTAATGGTTTAAATTCGTTTTTTCATGTAAAAAACGTATAATTTTTTTCACTTTGCTCTCATTTGTGCAATAAATTTTTGTTTCTCAAATCCCTATGCTACATCGTAGGTATTTTATTAAGGAACACGAAAATCATCGGGTTTTTGATTTCAGACGAACACGTTCGTTATAATTTGTTAGGTTAGTCACGCGTGTAACGGCGGACGAGCTTCGCGGGGGAACAAATAACTCGGTCATTTTTTAATATTTTTGTACAGTATTTATACAATATATGCACTAATACACGCTCTACCCATAAGAAGAAAATAAATAATTTTCAACCTCATAGTATCGGTAAAAAAAATTCGTCTAGTTAAGTCCTGTTTCGAGCGCCTGAGGGTGGCGTAACCCCTTAAAGGTATAGATTAAGTACCCGTTTTTCACGCCATGTTTCTACAACATTTTTTTCTTCATTCCGCCTTCCTAATCACCTCCTTCAAGGGGGCCAATGAAAACCCCAACACCCTGTACACAGGAGCATAGAAACTTGCAATCAATTTTATTATATTCTGCGTATGCGAGGGCAGTATACAGTTATATCGCAAACATACAACACGGCGAAACAAATTGTTAATATATTTCCTCGGGATACAGATTCCAGGGCGGTAGCAAGTGTCTCGTAGAGCAAAGAATCGCGATTCCCTGAAACCGTCCCACGAGCAGTGCCCGCACACCCAAAATGTTGTGTGCCGCTGAATCTTCGTAACTGCAACGTTTAACTGCACGGAACACATGCTGCGTAGCGACGTAGCCGCGTGCGTATGTACACAGCAGCACGTACACAAACTGGCCCGGGGTGGGCGAGCCACGACGGAGCGGATGAAAAGGTAGACACATAGAGAAAATACTGCAGGGCGAGGGCCAGAACTCTTTGAACCCTCTCTCTGTATTTTCCCTGGCACTCTTTTTCTCTCGCTTCCACCGTGCCCCTCTGCACTTTCGTTCTCTCTCTCTTGCTTTTTCCGCTGGTGCTCCTCTGGTGCCTCTCGAGCGTCTACGGTTTTACTGGTTATACCAGGAACCAACGACGCCGTCGTGCTGCATTTCCATTATCGAATTCCTCGCAGTCGTTCGTCGCCCACAGTCGTTTATGGTCGCGCGAGAGGGTGACATGTTCTGCGTAAGATTTATCCGCGAGAGGAGCCACGAGGAAACCTGCGCCTGTCATCGAAGGGAGATCGAAGGTAGGGGCTTGTTCCGAGTGCTTCCTTCTACTTCCGCCAGTCCTCCTTTCGCCGATACTTCCATTCATTTCGATTACTTCGCGTTACCAGTTTATCTTTCGTCCCTCCTCGATTTCTCTCTTTACACCTTCCCTGTTGTCCTTCACACCTTGTTCGGCCTGGTCTGATGGACACGCGCGGCCCGCGCGTTCATCCCTCGAATGCTGTCGGTGGTATTGGTCTTTTATTTGCTCGAGTGTTAACTCCTCTTCTAAAGGAAAACACAGGGTGTCCCGATAGGATTGCTGCTAAATTGATGCAACGTATTCAGGAGGTTAGACCTAACCCAGACAAACTATTTAGTTGGAAAAAGTTCACATCAACCCTCGTTCAAAAATTATTTATTAAGGAGTTATAGGATAGTAAAGCTTCGTTTCGCGTTAAGCATAGTCGTATAATGTTTCTCCGTTTTATCGCTCTATACTATTCCTGTGTTCATCAATTGTTTTACGTGATTCTACCAATAAAAATCAAGCGCCGTTCAATCTGGCGATTAGGAGGCCAAATATTGGGCCACCGCGACTGTTTCAGCGTCGAGGGAATCGCTGGTTAACAGAATCGCGCATATTTCTTACAAAATTAAAATTTCTTCATTTGTTTGGCAATTAGCAACTCTACGGACTCGTAAAACGGAGAAGCATTCTACAGCAGGTCTGTGAAGATAGCACCCCAAAATTCGAATTTTTGGAAAAACTTCACGGCATTCGTTTGTCCACGTTTGTCCAACAAAAATGTTCGTTTATCCACCCTTAAAAAAAAAGTAATGAAAAAATTAAAAAATTCGTCCTCAGCACACCAACGAACTATGAACATTTTTCGCTTCTTCTTAGCTGAGATACGATTGTCTACGATTAGTACACGTTTGCCCACCCTCCAGAATCGAATTATAAATAAACATAGTCAAGATGCGCGGACCGACTAAACCGGCGACCTTTAAGTACGATTTTTTATTAATTAAACGATCGAATCGTTTCTCCAACGATGCATTTCGTTAGTGTCGACGTAGAAGACGTTTGTCCACCCCATGATTTCGTGTGTCCACCCTCGAATTATTTATAAAAAAATCGCGAAAACGGTACTTTGTTTCGGACAAATCATTTTCGGACATGGGTTCATATAAACCTTTTTCAACTGCTGGACCTCCTGAATACGGTGTATTAATTTGGCGCCAACCTGTCCGGACACCCTGTATACAGGGTGCTGGTTGTTTCCAACTCGTCTTTTTTATTTGTGGCTTTCGTGGTGCCATTTCTGGATGTCCGCTACAAGTTTCCCTTGGTGAGAACGGCTACCGAACTACTGACGTCTTTTGTTTTCATTTTAGAGCCATGTGCACGCCTTTTCCCTTGAACTCCGATGCGAGTGGAAACTGAACGCGGTAAAACAACCGTTGGTTTGCGTATTTTTGATATTCGTGGTACATATTTCGCCCGCGAAATGCGCTCGCATTCCTGACCGTGTTTCACTATTTTTATTTTCCTGGGAAAAGGGGTGCTTCCGTTGCATCGGCAAACGAGAAGAAATGGAAACTGGCGCCAAGGTTTATTCCTCTTGCTTGTGGCTGTCATGTTTTCTCGTTCCTTTTTACCCCTCCCTTTCGATCTCTACCATGAAACACAAATATTCTTCTGCTTTCATGCCTCTGTTCGCTCTTGCAATGCTATCTTCCATATTGATTTCTGCGTGGAACGTATTCTTTTTATTTTTGAATGCAGACTCGTGTCAGGGAATTTATCCACAACCCCTTTCCACTTTTATATTTATCGCCACCTTTGTGAAATGTTTGCCTACTAATTACCACTTGCCTGGCAATTTTCTTCATTTTTTTTTTAAACTCTATGACTCTGTGTGATAAAATTTCTAGTGCAGAGTTTATGTAAATTTGCCAAAATCCTTTCTTTTCGAATGCACGACTTTCGCGTTGCATCTCCTTTTTAGGTAGTTCTTTGTATTATTAATATTAAAGCGTACTCAGGGGAAACCAGGTGATCAGATTGGGTGATCTATTTTATGATTACATTAAATTATAATTTTATTTTACATTCCAAAGATTCGATGTATTTAATTTGTCCTTGACACAAAAAACATGACACCCTTTAAAACTAATGTTTGCGGTGAAACAGGAATAACATCGTCTCGTCATTGCTTACAATTTCCTATTTCAATTCCACACACACTAGTACAGTATTGTTTCATCCAAATTTCTATACAAATCGTGATCCTCGCCCATGTATCAAAGGGTTACGCCACCCTGAGGCGCTCGAAACAGCACTAAACTAGACGAATTTTTTTTACTGATACTATGAGGTTGAAAATCATTTCTTTTCTTCTTATGTATAGAACAAGTATTAGTGCATATATTGTATAATCACTGTACAAAAATATTAAAAAAAGACCGAGTTATTTGTTGTTCCGTGGAGCTCGTCCGCCGTTACACGCGTGACTGATATAACAAATTATAACGCCCAGGCTCATCTGAAATGAAAAACATGATGATTTTCGTGTTCCTTAATGAAATACCTACAATGTAGCATACGGATTCGAGGAAAAAAAATTAAATGCACAAATGACAGCAAGGTGAAGAAAATTGTTCTTTTTTCACAAGTCAAAACAAACTTAAAACATTTATTATATACGAATGGGTTATCGCATGAAAAAAATTATTTGCTACATTGTAGATAATACTATTAAGAATATGTGTACCAAGTTTGAAATCAATCGGACAAATAGTTTTGGAGATATTTAATATATCACCTATGAAAATGTAGTTTTGAGAAAAACGCAAAAGAAGAAAAGTAGAATGGTCGGCTACCTGCTGCGCGAATATCGACACCCGCGCCTCGTTTAAAGTCTATAACTCGGCTGTTTTGGGGAAATTTTGCGTCTACCACGACTTAAATTATTCTTAAAACTTTACGTAATAGGAAAATGCAAAGAAAAAGAAATCATTTTTTTAAAACGTTCCGGGTGGCGTAACCCCTTAACACACCGTGCACGCAGAGAAATTAACTTCCATAGGAGTGACTTTTTATTCCCACTGCTGATACAATTAAAAACACCACGTTTGAAAGATCCGAAGAAATCAGTGAAACCGATTGACATCGATGAATTCCCCAGGGTGGTAGGCAGGGCTTGAAACCGTTATTATAAAGGTTTCGGTTCTTGAAAGAGTTATGAAGAACCTTTATTCGGAATAACCGTTATAAAGAACCTAAATATCAGACTATATAAGTATAAGTTACGGTTCCTATATAGCTCTATAACTTTTATTTTTTAGGTTCTATATAAGTTACAAAGCGGTTATAGAACCGCTTCTTGTAACGATTGTACAGAGTTTTACAGTAAATGAAATCACAACATATTAGAACTATAGATTACTCTGTGTAACCAAATTGTTTAAAAATTATTATAAATAAGTAAGCAAATATATATTATGTATACATTTGTATATATATATATAGATGTGTGTACACTCGGCGGTATGCAAGGATCACTTGTGTACATAATATATATTTGCTTACTTATTTATAATAATTTTTAAACAATTTGGTTACACAGAGTAATCTATAGTTCTAATATGTTGTGATTTCATTTACTGTAAAACTCTGTAAATCGTTACAAGATTCGGTTCTATTAACCGCTTTGTAACTTATATAGAACCTAAAAAATAAAAGTTATAGAACCTAAAAAATAAAAGTTATAGAACCTAAAAAATAAAAGTTATAGAACCTAAAAAATAAAAGTTATAGAACCCAAAAAATAAAAGTTATAGAACCTAAAAAATAAAAGTTATAGAACCTAAAAAATAAAAGTTATAGAACCTAAAAAATAAAAGTTATAGAACCTAAAAAATAAAAGTTATAGAACCTAAAAAATAAAAGTTATAGAACCCAAAAAATAAAAGTTATAGAACCTAAAAAATAAAAGTTATAGAACCTAAAAAATAAAACTTATAGAACCTAAAAAATAAAAGTTATAGAACCTAAAAAATAAAAGTTATAGAACCTAAAAAATAAAAATTATAGAGCTATATAGCAACCATAACTTATACTTATATAGTCTGATATTTAGGTTTTTTATAACGGTTATTCCGAATACAGGTTCTTCATAACTCTTTCAGTCAGAACCTTTATATAACAGTTTGAAACAGTTATTTTCGAAACCTATTCAAGCCCTGGTGGTAGGTCAGTGCCGTAAATCGTGAATTTCGATTGCAGGGGACGCGTTGGTCTTCGTTTGAATCGCAGTCGGTAGTGTTTCGCTCGTGGGGCAGCATTGCATTCTCTTTCTTTATGCAAGCTCCGTCCGTCTAGCAGGCGCGTGGACACACGTAAGATACGTGTGCCGTGTGTGCGTCAAGACGTCCTGAAAAGGACACGTCGTCGACACGTGTACGTGACAGAGGAGAGAGGGGTCGGTCGCTGAAAAGCAGGAGTTTCCAGGAGGGTAGCTGGGAAAGGGGACGGGTGAAGAGGACAAATAAGGGAATCTAGGAAAAAAGGGAGAGATCGCAATTTGCTGAAGCCCGCTGCGAAACGAGACAGCCGAGTGACGGCGGAGCTCGTAGAGCTTGGAAAAAAATTGCAGCCTCTGTTACGTCATTCTGCTGATGAAAATACCCTTCTTTCCTCTATGCTTTCCTCCTTTCCGCTGACACAATACGCCGCATCGGTTTTGCTTTATTAACGCCGAACAGATTTGGGCATTATCTGAATAAAAAATTATTCCAATAAGTTTTAGATGCATGTCGAAGATGTAGCGCCAGAATTTATTTGGAACTTTTATCCGTCAGAGATTGGTTCGGAGAATTTATTCGTTATCTGTATCCGGGCGGTTTCTCATTAATCATTATCTTCGACTAATATTACCAGCGGCGGTGGCCGCGATGGAAACACCGGTTCTCGTTCGATCACCGAAGTGAAGCTTCGTGGGGCGCGTACCGGGGAAAGATGGGTGACCGTTTTTCTCCTGGTGCGTTGCTTGCTGCTGGTAACCATACGGGTAGGGTGGTTGCGAACGTTTATAATTCGTGACCGTTATGGCCTGCCCAATAGCAAAAATTCCTTACGGTGAATCCCATCGAGTTAAGAAAGACGGTGGTCTTTCAGACCCTCACTCTGCTTTCCGTCCACCCTGTGGCCTGCACGGTGGTCTCCTAGAAAGAGATTAAATGCTCACTACACTCCATCTTGCTTGGTTTCAATGCTGCTATAGAGGAAACTCTGAGGCGCAGCGCGGCGTCAGTTGGACCTAGAATAAACCGACACTATCTGTCGAAATAATAGTTAATAAAGGTATCCAAAAAAATATCTCGGCTAGACTGTCTCGGATAATACCTCTCGAATAATTTGTCACCACTAGAGGCGTCGAATACTACTACCCGCTAGATCGATCTTCGAATAAACTATAGGTGACGAATAAAATTCCTGCAATAAAATCTCACAAATAAACTATGTTGAATAAACTCTGCAGAAAAGTAATAATGAATAAAGGATAACCGGCAATCTTTTATTCGATTTTGTTTGGATAAAAATTTACCCATCACCGATTCGATAATCGAACACTGCGTCGATGGAATTTAAATAATTCGCCGTGAATTACTTGGCGTCCCGTAGGCGGCTGAAAACCCGATCGATCGGAGACCAACTTGTTTATTGCCTCCATCATAATGCAGCCTTCAATTATCGTCTAATTAGCCAGTTTCCCTGGCGAACCGGATTTTCGATACGGCGCTGTTCGCATCAGCGAAATGGGAAATTGTGTTTGCTATTTTTATAGAGAATTTTTAACTCCCCTTCATCACCTTGCGGTAGAGAAATGATTGCCGTTTATAAGCTGGCGCTTTCAAAACATAATGTTTAAACTCGCATTTAGTCTTTGATTTTATGCACGTATCCTTAAAATAAACTTAGTACGTAATTCGAAGCTTCTATTTATTTATAATTGCCTAATTTTAACTGTACTGGTTTTTGGATTTCCAAAGATTACACAGGGTTGCAAAATTGGGGTCGCATAAACATTTTTAAAAATGCATGCTGGTTTATAGGAATTTCGACTTTTAAATGCAAAATAACATGCGCGTACAATTTTTTCACAACTTGCTTTGAAAAATTACTGAATACACAATTACTCAATGTGGCTTGGCGTCCCAGTATTTATAGTCTCCTAGAAATCTCTAGTAAGTTCTAATATTCAGCTGCACCAAACGTTACGGCAACCCTAAAGTTGTTCGTAGTAGATAAGGTATGAAATTTTCATTTTGTTTTTCGAATTCAGCACCCAGAAATAGATTAAAAACAGCTGAAATATTGAAAAAAGTTTTTTCATCGCAGGCCTGTGATTTTGGTATTTATTAATCATATAATACATTTGGAACATCAAAAAATCCCTTTTCTCTTTCATAAAATCAAGTTTCAACGTTCTGATAAAATATTTGACGCATTCAAAATGCAGGTAGATTTCTGCACCAAAACAGGGTACAAAATTAATTTCGAGCTGCTTATTGCTATTATAAAACCTTGAAATTAAAATTCATCGAAACAGAAAATAGTAAACACAGCAAATTTCAGTTTTTGCAACTACAGTAAGAATACCATTTACATACAAAGATTATTTGGAATGATTTGAATAAATTTATTATACAACGTGTTTTATGATATTTTTCTCTATTTTTGTGTCTTGCAGTGAACGTACAGTTACTCTAAGAAATATCGGCCTATAACATATTTTAAGTAACGTTAAATTCAGAATTACCCAGTATAATTTACAAAGGTGCAAACTAAGTAAGCATTGATTAATATATTTTCAGTTAGCACCATCTACGAAAGAAATGCTCAAAGAAATTTTCCTAGAAGAATGGAATAAGATAAGCCTGAATTTGTCAGAAAATTTGTTGATTCTATGCATAATAGATTAAAATTTATAATTAAATCGCAGAAATATTAGAAGAATATTAAATTATTATAATTACCTTTAATTAAACATTGAATTTGGAGGAATACCTTTTTGCACGAGCTTAATAACACTCCACCCAGAACAAAAGCACCTGTAATCAAGGTTTATATTAATATGAATTAGAATTGCGAATTCTTACTTTGAAGTTGCTTTAATACAGGATCAGCGTTTTATCCTGCAACCCGCGCGCGCGCGAGCTTGTAAAATGGCAACAGCGCCTCACGGACGCATTCCACTGCAACCATGCACCGGCCCAGCGGAGAGCTGCCAGCGACCGCTCAACAGCAGTGATGCCGGAGCTCCGAAAATTCTAGGATGGTCTCGTTCAAATTAACGTCGCAAAGAGCTATTGGGAATTTCCCGGCCCAGATAATCGAGCCGCGCGCTCCGCTTTTATGATCGGTTTACCACTCGCACCCCAGATTACTGTAATGAGGTTTGAAAATAATGTCGACTGATCTCGTACCCGTCTCAATTTCAAAAACTTTAGCTACGACAGGCTTTTACGGAGAGATTTTTCACCACCTGCGTGTAAAAGCCACAATAATCGCGCATCGTTCCAAAAAATAACATTGACATTCAGACACAAATATCCTAGAAAACAAATTCAAACACCGCTACAATCAAAGACACGATAAAATCATAAAAAAGAAAATCAGGACAATAGATTCTGGGGTCTGCAGAACTAACGCGTAATTGAATAAAAATTTAATTTCTCAATTTCTGAAAGTAATGATACAGAAACAACAAGCCTATTGTTTACCAACACCACATGAAGTGTTTTCTTTTCTTTAAAAAAACAGCATTAAATACAGTATCAAATAAACAGTTTGCAAAATCTTTTTACAACAATTATGGTTAAAAAATTGATAGAAAGAAAATTAAGTAAATGTAAAATATGTTAAATTATCCACCATTAAGAGGAAATAATTATTTCTCATTTTTCGGAGCAAATTGCATTCCAATATCTTATAGTTCAAAATCATTTTTACGAAAAAGGCCCCAAATTTTTCAACCCGGGGCGGGAAATTCTGAATAGCTGTTTGCGACGTTAATTTGAAAGAGACCATCCCAAAATTCTCGAAGCTCGCGGTCGCTGGCAGCTCTCCGAACGCCGGGACGGTGCATGGTTGCAGTGGAATGCGTCCGTGAGGCGCTGTTGCCATTTTATCTGTTCGCGCGAGCGCGGGTTGCAGCATAAAACGCTGACCCTGTATGTAAGGTGCGTTACCTACAGGGTGGACGGATACTTTTCTAAGTAACTGTATGTCTCTATTGTACCCATTCGTAAAGACATAAAAAAAAGAAATGTCACTATCGTTTACTAGACATAAAATCAAAGATCGTTTCTCTTCCTCCACGTAACCCCTTGGGGACATGCTTCGCAACTTTCCTCGGAATATATATATTCGACCATGTATGTTAATGACCTTATCGTCAGAAGTTCGCGCTGAAAGGCCCTTGCGGGGCGAATTAACGAAAGGCGAGACCGCCTCGGAGGATCCACTTTCAGCTTCACCTCCCCAGGCTAGGATTCACTTTGCTCCATTTTGATCGCCCGACGAATTCGCTTTGGTCCTTTTTAATCGTCCTCCCTCTCTTTCGGCAGCTTCGAGAGTCTCGGTTCGCTGCCGTCGGTCCTCCTTGGTCCTGGCATTTCAATCCGCTCCTTTCCCGATCGTTTCGTCCCTCTCCTTCCGATGACCCAGTGTCCTTTCTTCCAAACCGAAGCCCCGCGCCGATGAAAATAAAACTTGAGATAAAGGGGGCTGCTCGAAGGAGAGGGGGCCGAGGGAGGTTGAGAATTTTTCCCATCCTGGACATTCATTTCTGATTTCAATGCGATCCTTCGCTCTCCTCGGGCTTCCTTTCAATTCACCTCGGCAAAGACCGGATATTCCTTTCTTCGACTTATCGATTCCCGAGTTTTCAAGTGAGAAATAAACGATAATGATCCGCGTCTCTTGTCGCTTTATAGGGAAGAATTGTGCGGCGGATAGAATAGAGCTGGCGACGTTTACTGAATTTATTTGCAAGTCAATTTGCAAACCTCACGAGACTTCTGCAATTAACGATGCTGAGGGATTGAACGGAATAAACAACTAATGTTGCGGAGATACTATAAAACTAGCTGTATTCGCCATGCGAATTAAAGTAAAATAGAAAAAGATTATACCGTGATACTGTTTCGCTAACTACTATTCTAACGTGTAATTAGCTGCAGTCTACAGGATATTGCTGTTCTCACTTGGCACACTGAAGTGCAGGTGATAATATTAACACTTATGCTGCTATTACTATTATTTATATCATTACACATGCAAGTATGTAAATAATCAATAGGTAGATATAGGGGAGACCGGGGCTAAAAGTTCCGATTTCGATAAAACATAAAAAATAATGTAGTCATTCTCTTCGCTATTGACTAATTTCTTGTTAAATTTATTATATTTTCTGATTTTAAGCTCCACTGCGACACACTTTTAAAAAAAGTAATAGAGTAATGTACTTCAAAACAACACACCCCTTTCACTATATCCAGCTACTGTAACTATTCTCAACACGCTTTTTAACCGAATAATTCATAACCCGCGCCAAGAATAAACTTTGCGTCTGCATAAAATCAATTGTCAATCACAAAAAAAGTATTCGATAACTCATTGAAATTTGCAAACCATACGCCATCATCTTCGCTCCTCCACGATTAATTACCGACAATGTCCCCAGAATTAAGTTTCAGTTTGCTATAATTGAATTCATATAATCGTTTTGACCCCCCGGAGATGACGAATATTTATTCAACCTAACGAGATATTACCCCGGCAGCGTGGGTGAAAGAGCTTCGCGGAGCTTTGATCCGGATTTTCCGATTTCCTCCCTGAGCCCCGTATTTCCTCCAGCTCCCATTACTTCTGCACGCAGCCGAATCTAGGGGAGCGTGCAAGACGAGCTTGAAAATCCACAGAACGATATTTCCGATACGGTTAGTAGCCAGGACGCTCTCCCCTAACCGTATAATCCGCACCTAAGCAACGGTACAAGGGTGGTCCGACGGTTTTTCAGCATCCCCAATATCGAGTGCCCGACGCGCGTGTGTGCTCTCCCCGGGTGCATTCTTCTGCCCGTGCTTTTAGGCATATTTATGCAGGACTCGCCATACGGTGAATAAACGACGCGTAAATTTTAGATTTTACGTAAATTCACGTATCCCTATAAATATTTCATTCGGGCACTACTGTAGAAACTCGATCACCCGAATCAGTCGTGGCACACGGTTTCGTATAATCGAATAACTGCGTTTTTATAAAAAAAAATACAACTATTTGTTTCTGTATGTCTGACTATTAAACGAAGATAGAAATTCTTAAATGAAAAAATCTCATTGGTTTCTTGATTTTATATTCTTGTCTTCTAAAAATTCTGATTTGCGAAGTGACAATCGCTGAGTTAAGGCGACTTGGGTAGAAAGTAGACCTCGCAAAAATATTTGGCACGTAATTTTTTTATCGGCTGACATTTAGGTGGAAGGGATGAAAACAACCCTCAATGTCGAGGGTGAGAAACATGTTTGGTCGAATATCTTGGTAATTACTAGAGCTAGGAGAACGGTGTAAATTGCAAAAATGTGGATTTTCTTTTTAGGAATGTAGTTGTGCAAAGAGATTCGAAAAATTTTGATTGTTGAAATAATATATTAAAAAACATCCTTGTCACTTTTCTTACATGTACCTAATCACTATACGTTTCATCAACAAAATCAGAACTGTGAATGCTAATTGGTAAACTAATAACAATAATAACACGTATTGTCTGATGAAGTTACGGTCTGTTAATACCTTTGGGTATTAAATGAAGTAATTAGTGATAAATATAAAATATTAAGCTTCTATTTATGTTCTTTCTTCACTCCAATATAGGGGAGACCGGGGCAAAGTAAACCTCGGGGTAAAATAAGCTTTCTTAATTTATTCTTTAACAATAGAATATATTTACAAATTTTGGTGACGTAATAAATGTGTGTAATACCACAATGATAATTATGCACATTCAGATATCGAAAAATGGAAATTCATTTAAAAAATTAAAAATGAAATTTTAGAAACTTCCAATTGGTTTTCTTCTCGATTTAGCTTTTTGGATAAATGAGACTTAAATGTGTTATTTTAACTCCAAAATTTTTCTGCGTGTTTATAACAAGCTTATAAACATACGTGTACACGCGTTTGAGAAAACATTAATCCTAACATTATTAAATAATTAATTTTCCACTGAGTAAACCAGGGTAAATTGAGCTGCAAAGGAAAGATGCGCGAGTGATGTGCGCAATAACCTAACCTGTCTGCTGGCTGGGAAACCACGCGGCGTGATGGGACAGAATCTAACCTCAAAAAAAAAAATGAAAAATCTGCCACAGTTTTTGACGACCACAGTTGCAAAATAAAACAGAAACTGGCGTGCTACACACGTCATCACAGCGCAAGGGGTTAATAATTACCTATATCCTTAATTAAAACTCGTATTTTATTTCAGCTCACTTTACCCCATATTTGTAACCCCTAACCTAACACAGAGCTAACCCCATATATGGGGTAAAGTGGTCGTTTTGGCATTTTCTTTTCAAGTTGAAATTTAATATACTTTAAGTTTATTTTAAGTATTGCTGTTCGTCATTTATCAATAGTAATGTTCAAATCTTAATATATAAAGCAGAAAGAAATGGGGTAAGTGGGGTAAAATGGTCGTTTTGGCATTTTCTTTTCAAGTTGAAATTTAATATACTCTAAGTTTATTTTAAGTATTGCTATTCATCATTTATCAATAGTAATGTTCAAATTATATTATAAATCTATTTCCACACATTTTTATTGAAAGGGAAAAATTTTATTCGACTTCAAACTTTTTTCGCGTCACTTCTCCCCTAAATATAAGAAGAGTGTCTCGAGGATGCGTTAATGATGTTGACGTAATTTTCTTATTAAACTTCCTAATATGAAATACCCTTCTATAAAATGAAGACTTTATGTTCCTGTTAAAGAGGTAAATAGAAGTATAACTTGAAAGTTTCAAATGGCGTTGCTATTAAATTTATGCTCGTTTATTAATTTGAATATATTTTACTGCGAAACAAGTTTTAACATAATACAGGCACGAGGAGTTTTAAAAAAATATAACTGCACATGTATTGGTATGAGAAGTTTGTCTGATTTTAAATAATCTACTTTCCCTTTTCTGCATCTTATTCCACATATTTTTTTCAAACTGTTCCAATTAAAATAGTTCAGGTTTAAAAAAGCTTCGTAAGGATGTATATATACGTCAACAATTCACTTTCAGATTCTAAAATCATATGGTTCTAATATTTTCCACACTGTTACGTTGGTGCATATGAAATTGCCATTTCGCGTAGGGATTTTTGAATGAAGGAATTTTTTGCGTTATGACTATTTTATTTGTTTCATTCCTTTAATCTATGCCCACTGTAAATAAGGGAATTTTTACACTAACCGTGATTGATAATTTCATATGCACCAACCCAATATTATAGAACAAAATATTCCTTCGAATGGTGAAATTTAAAAATTAGTCATTCCAAAGTTATGAATCTGTCAATCAAAACTACTTAAATAGAGTTAATGAAACGCTTATTCTTAGTATAATATGCAGTACAATCTCGGGAAGAAAATTAAATGTTTTCTAGACAAATTTTAATTTAAAACTAAAAAATTTCAGTCGCATTTTAGTCGCACTGCTTAAAATTCTAAGTTTGTATACCTTAAGGGGGTAGGTTACCCTCGATAGCCCTAAAAAAGGCCTTTTTTCAAACGCAAATTTTAAAGTGATAAATAACAGTAGAGCAAACGTGTTTTCCTAGTTTTAATCGTTATTCTATGGGCTTTAACACCAAAAAAGAAAGGTCTAAATATCTCTATGTACATAAAAGTTGTGAGTAAAAACGTAAAGGCGTGTACGCGGTGCACCGTTTGATGGTGAACATAAAATCTCGAAAACCGCTCCAACGATTTGGATGAAAATTTGATGAGAGATGCAGAAAACCATTCCCTACGATGTCTCGGGAGCAGATTTTCGAGATAAATTCTTAAAAAAAAGATAAAAAATATTTTTCATACAAGAAATCGATAAAATCGTATTTTTCAACATAAAAATTGTATTATTTTTTTTTCTCGAAAATCTGCTCCCGACACATCGTAGGGAATGTTTTTCTGCATCTCTCATTAAATTTTCATCTAAATCGTTGAAGCGGTTTTCGAGAATTTACGTTCACTATCAAACAGTACACGGGGTACACGCCTTTACATTTTTAGTTACAACTTTTATGTACATAGAGATATTTAGACTTTTCTTTTTTGGTGTTAAAGCTAATAGCATAACGATTAAAACGGGGAAAACACGTTTGCTCTACTGTTATTTATCACTTTACAATTTGCGTTTGAAAAAAGGCCTTTTTTAGGGCTATCGAGGGTAACCTACCCCCTTAACTTCTACTCACACTCTTACAGCTTACAGGGCACGGTTAGCAGTGGCATATTCGAATACTTAACGTTAAATAGTATTATTGATTGCCTTTCATGTCAAAATCAGTGTTTCACGTATATGTGAACCACTTTTGGTGCTTTCGTGCGTAAACGTTTGTTGCGTGGCCGAGTGCATCTGAAGTAACACTGCACGGTTCGTCAATTCATTTACAAGAGGGCGCACAATCCCCGTGAAGTAGTCCCATTTATTTACACCGCGGGTACCGACAGCTGCAGGCGACGTTAACTCCGTCTTGTTTCCTTCGAACTTCTCCTCCCCTGCATTGTTGCTCCAGTGAAAGGCGATCAGTGGGTCGAAATCAAAAATTAGGGGATACTTCTTCGTCTCGATATTGGATCTTGTCTGTCAGCGCGTTGAGACCTGGAATTCGAGGGTGAAAATTAATTTAGATTCTCGAAACCTCACGGTAGAATTGGTTCTGCACTTGTCAAAGAGTGTCGCGTTATGAAAGCTTCATACAGTTGTGTAAGAATCAGATATAAAATGGAATACTATGTTATCACATGTTCAAAGATATGACCGAAAAATAAGAAATACGTGTTTTTTTATTTCGACCCGTTTGCATGTTTAGGGGTGAAACCACCCCTCAAAGTTCATAAGGGTTACAACATTGTGTTAAGTAAAACTTCATATAAATTTCATTTGCGTCATAATTATCCAAAAACCAAAGCAATCGGAGACGAACACCTGAAAATCAATAACTTTGAGGGGTGGTTTCACCCCCTAAACATGCAACTGGGCAAAAATAAAAAGACACGTATTTCTTATTTTTCGGTCCTCTAAAAGATATCCAAAATTCAAAGCAATCGGAGGCGGGCGCCAACTATTCTTATGAACTTTGGGGGGTGGTTTTACCCCCTAAACATGCAACTGGGCCAAAATAAAAAGACACGTATTTCTTATTTTTCGGTCCTCTAAAACATATCCAAAATTCAAAGCAATCGGAGGCGGGCACCAACTATTCTTATGAACTTTGGGGGTGGTTTTACCCCCTAAACATGCAAATGGGCCAAAATAAAAAGACACGTATTTCTTATTTTTCGGTCCTCTAAAACATATCCAAAATTCAAAGCTATCGGAGACGGGCGCCAACTATTCTTATGAACTTTAGGGGGTGGTTTTACCCCCTAAACATGCAAATGCGCCAAAATAAAAAGACACGTATTTCTTATTTTTCGGTCCCCTAAAACATATCCAAAAACGAAAGCAATCGGAGATGAACACCTGAAAATTTTATAATTTTGGGGGTTGGTTTCACCCCCTAAATATGAAAACGGGCCGCTATAAAAAAAACACGTATATCTTATTTTTCGGACACCTTGGGAACCTCTCCTTGTAAGTAAGATTAGAAGCAATGTTAATGGAACTTCATATAGAAAATTGAATTGTAGTTGGAGATTGTAATACTCGAGGGAGAAAGAAATGAAAAATATAGTAGGTGAAAGGCGGGAGATGTGGAAAGTGCTGAAAAGAATGGATAAAGGATACGGAGAGAAAGGGAGATTATTAAAAAGGGGGAAGAAAACATAATGGTTCAGTAGTATGATGTGGCACAATGATAAACGATGATGATCTCCGTGCCCAGATATAATGGAGCTGATGTAAGTGTGTACGTGGGACTCGTGAACACAGTGCAGTCTCCTGTTGCTTGAATCCTGTTTCATCCTGCGGGTGCATGATCCTCGAGCAGCTTTACGTGCAGCGTAAACTTGGAAGGAAAATGAACAAAAGTGCTGGGCTATATTGAAAGTATATTACGACGTTGTACCTGGTGGAAAATGGATTTTAATATACTCCTTTTGCCTTGGCCGTAGTTACACAGTGTATCTGAAAAGAACGCAGGAAAAATGTACCATAATGGTTACGTATTAAGCAAGAAAAAGGTACTATTTTCATAAAGAAACTACTGTACACTGAAAAACATAATTGTAGAGATTTAACAAAAGTGAGATTTTCATATTGAAAATAAGCGTTTCAAATATTTACATTTAATACAAAAATTAATAGTAGTAGTCTCTGTTAGTTCTTTTTATTAATTTGTTTGACTTTAATAAATGCTAGATTACATTGTTACATTTTTTAATATTTATAAACCATTTAACACGAAATAATCATTTTTCGTGACGTCACAAGTTTCGACGTTGCGTTATAAAAATTTATGGAATTTAATTGGAGATTGAAATGGTCATTTAAGATTCATATTTCATATTTGACCTAAAAAATTAATAACGTGCAATTTAAACAATTCCACGCTGTTTCTCATATTTACTGAACTTTGACTGCTGCGATTTAATATTTGACTGGTTGAACGTATATTTAGCTTCATTCTGCCATCATAAAGTAGCCGTAAAAAATTGCCCCGTACCCTTCGATTTATAGTTCGTTCGCGTGCCTAGATTATCACTAAGCGCATTCACACAAAAATATTCAAGGAACCTGTAACTCGTGCATATCACAAACGTCCATCGTAATTTCTGTTGGAACTAAACAATCTCCTTTGTAGAAGATAAAATTTGGTGCAAATAATCACGGAAGTCACGCCCACTATTCTTAGATGCATTTCTAGGGGATCTAATTTTGTGTAATCATGTTCAATTAAAAACAAAAAAAAGGAACGAAATTATTCTACTGTTGGGTAGCGACTAGCTTGACAGTAGGGCTGTTCGAGTACTCGAATATTCGACTTTATTTATGTTATTATTATTATTATTATTTATATTAATTATATTTATATTTACTTTATCTTTGTATTAATTTGCTTTATACTTTATATCTAAAGGGTTCTCCCGTTAATTTAATAATAATAATAATAATAATAATAATAATAATAATTACGAACCATTATCCAGTATATAAACATATTTTAAAATATTCGAAACATTCAAGCTTCAAACTACTCGACACACAGGACTGTTCGGTACTTTCGGCCCACTCGGTTCTTTTGACTCGCTCGGTTTTCTTCGAGCCGCTCGAAAAAATTCGAGTCCTCGGTTCTATTCGAGTTCTCGGTTCTATTTGAGCCTCTCGGTTCTATTCGAGCCTCTCGGTTCTATTCGAGCCTCTCAGTTCTATTCGAGCCGCTCGGTTCTATACGAGCCGCTCGAAAAAATTCGAGTTCTCGCTTTTCTTCGAGCTACTCGGTTCTTTCGAGCCGCTCGCTTTTTCCGAGTGCTCGAAAAGCTCTACTTCAAACTACTCAACACACCGGACTGTTCAGTACTTTCGACCCATTCGGTTCTACTCGAGCCGCTCGAAAAAAGTCGAGTTCTCGCTTTTCTTCGAGCTACTCGGTTCCATTCGAGCCGCTCGAAAAAATTCGAGTTCTCGCTTTTCTTCGAGCTACTCGGTTCTTTCGAGCCGCTCGCTTTTTTCGCGTACTCGGCTCGGTTCGGTTCTTCGAGCCGAGTCAGGCTTGACTCGCTTTTTCCGAGTACTCGAAAAGTTCTACTTGACAGTGGATGCCGTACATGGGTCCATTTTGACCCATAATATAATGTGGTTTATGCATTCTTCAGAATAACGTTTTATATTAAATTTTCACCTCGTTGCTATTTGAAATTCCTATTTTCTTATAGTAGTGATACTGATAAGTAATGAGTAATACGTATAAGTAATTTTGCATGGGTCAACATGGACTCTGCATCCACCAGACACAGGTTAAATATATTATTTATCAGTTCATGGCGATGTGGAGTTGCATTAACCTACGAGACAGCAAAGTAAACACAAATTAACCTGATCCAATTGTAAAAATCAACTCTTTCCCTCCACCCCGTTTAATTGATCCCAGCATTTAATGCAGAAACAGTGTTAAAGCGCAAGTCGTACGAACCGATTGATTTTTTAATACCGCTCGACCAGTTGGTGAGCAATAAATTAAATGACGTGCACGTGTAGTGGACGGTCTATCGGATTTTCGGATTTTGGCGAAGTTCATTCGCTCAGAGATTACTGAAATTTGTGGACGCAGAGAGTACCTACGCCGAGGGATTAAACTCCGACGGTTCTCATGAAACACGGATTCGTTTGAAAGTTTTTGGTTTTGTAAAACTGATTCTGAGTCTAATCTCACTGATGATTTCTTTGACAAGAGGATATTAAACAATGAAGCTTGTGTAATAAAATTACAACATGATTACATGTTAATTCGATGGTTGAGTCAGATTGGGGTGGGAGTGCTTAATACGATTACTGAAATATATTGTTTAACACGGATTACTTCGAAAAAGTTTTCGTATATATTTTCTAGTCCTCTCCTTCTAATTTATTGATTCATTTATTTAATTTACTAGATACACATTGCTCTACATGTGTGCACATATCGTAAAGAAGTCTGCAGTTTGTGTTGTCACTTATTACAGATCAATTTTAGAAACTAAGTGTAAGATGTTAATCATAATATGCAATTACACAGTTCGACAAAATTTAACTTTTTTCAGAATTGTAACATTCAATAGCCGCTTCTTATAGGTTTTTGGGTCCTGAAAACGAATCCGCAAACCGTTAGTCGCCATCACCCTCAGTGTTTGAGAAATTCGATTTTGAAAAATACTGCATATTTCAACTTTGAACATCTTTTGTGTCGAAATAGTAATAGTTATTCGGTTGTTTATTGCGTCAAATTATTCTATAAACCCTCTCGAATATTTAAATATGTTTAAACAACGATCAAAGGGAAAAGAACACCCGAAATGCACCCAGTTTTGCATATATCTTTAAATTTATTTCCAAAACTAAGGGTCTAGGAGAAAATCTGACTACTCCACGCGACGCGGCAGAAAATTTTCCTTCGGAAAGCATCAACAGAAGTGGTAAGACACATTTTGTTTTCAACACAGAAGCGAAATAGTTTGGCAAAACGTGCGGCGTCGACAGTGGTAGTCAACGGCGGCGCGGTCCACTGCCGCTCAGCGTGACTACCACTGTCGACGCCGCACGTTTTGCCAAACTATTTCGCTTCTGTATTGAAAACAAAACGTGACTTACCACTTCTGTTAATGCTTTCCGAAGGGAAAATGTCTGCTGCATCGCGTGGAGTAGTTAAATTTTCTCCTAGACCCTTAGTTTTTAAAATATATAGCAAGATATCTATTGGAAATTGGATATTAAAGAAATCAGCCTTCTAGATTTATATTTTAATTTTATTTTTAGCAGCTAGGAAAGAAAGTCTTTCAAAGACAGTATACCGAACAGAAGTGAGCTCTTCTCTAACAACGATCTGTTTTATCACCGTTGCCAGATATTGAAATCAAAAGACGCTCTACACACGTATCATTATCTTTTACTATATTCAGGTTTCCCTGAATATTGAGTCATTTTTGCCTTTTAATAATTATAGTAATCCAACAATATCTGCAAAATTATATCGTTGTGTTCGCGACGATTCATAGAATAATTTGACGCATCCAGCAACCGAATAACTATTACTGTTTCGACACAAAAGATGTTCAAAGTTGAAAATTTGCATTTTTTAAAAAATCGAATTTCTCAAAAACTGGGGTGATGGCGACAAACGGTTTGCGGATTCGTTTTCAGGGTACGAAAACCTATAAGAAACCGCTATTGAATATTACAAGTCCAGATAGCTGTCGAACTGTGTTATCGACTCAACGCGAATTTAAATAGAATCGTATATTATAATTTAGTTACTCCATTAACTACTGTGTGTACAAGGTAATTCATATACTTTGATCCTCTCAAATATTTTCATTTTTCATAGCGATAGGAAATAATATGAAAACTAGAAGTAGTTCGATTCGCGGCAGTATTTCTCGTTTTATAACAAACTTTATTTAAGGTAGTGGTTTTTAAAACTTCAATATTTTTACTTTTTTACTTTTTTTAATGCGGACGGGGAAAGCTTACGGTCTGTCCGAAGTACGGAGAGCAGGTAACTTACAAGTGCCCTGAATTTGCCAAGTGCAATTTTAAATATATCCTGCCTACAAAATTTCAAGTGAAATAAAAAAAATATAGCGTGATGAAACTCGTACTACTGGGCACTTCCACTTTGCATAAAAAAGTATAAACTGTTTAAAAAGAAATCTCTCTGGAATTAAATTACGTACTTCTCCCACTTATACCTTATCCTACAATAAAAAAACAGAAGAAGTTTGATATAATAAAAATAAAAGGACCATTTTACATAATGCCGTACATCCCCAGTGATAATGAAATGAAATTTCTATTGGTTAAATTTCACTTCGTAGACAACACTGTCAAATAAAATTACAGATTACCAGGTGCGGTATAGATTGCGCACTATATATCACAGACGTGAAAGTCCTGTATCTGAAATCCTTCGAGAAGTATCCTCGAACCCCACCAGACCTGTATTAAACTTCGAAATTACTATACTCGTAATGCAATAATTGATCTTGAGAATCATACGTCGAGTCGACCATCGAATCCGTTCGAGTAGGTACGTCTAGGCACGGTGGTGTGTTCAGCCGCTGTTCAGAATTCCACTTGACGAGTTTACGCGTGGCGTCGTGCGTCGCGACGCGAGGAGCCGTCGCGTCACGTGGTGCTGTTCCACGTTAAATCGCACAATTTGACCTCATATTCACCGATTTGTTTCAAACTTGCCGAATTTCTTATTGAGCAACTAATTGTGCAGGTTTGTAAAGGTCACCAATAGAAGTATGAAGTAATTTTTTAATTATATTTACTAAAATTTACCTCCTCCACCAAAATTTTTTACTTAATAAAAAATAATCGAAGTTAGTTTTAACTAAATTTATGAAAACTTAAATCGTCCATTTAAAATTGTTGACGTAATCAATTAAAATCGACTTTTATTTCAACTAAATTTACTAAAATTTAGCTCCTGCAACTAAAAATTTTAACGTGATCAATTAAGATCGAATTTAATTTCAACTGAATTTATGAAAATTTAAATCTTACAGCTATATATTTCGACGTAGTCAATTGGAATGGAAGATATTTTTAAATAAATTTAATAAAATTTTGCGCCTTGTTTGTGCCCGTTTTCGGTTCTTCAGGGTGAAAACATCCCTTAAATGTTAATGTGTGATTTCCTACTTTCCTCTATATCTTGAAAACTATAGTGAATATAAAAAACTTGTTATAAAAAAGATTTAATGGTTTTTTCATGCTGTATAAAACTATGTAATCGAATTGTTTAAAACTTGTGGTGTTGTACATTTTACTGTTTAATTAACAAATTTCAAACAATTTGATTACACAGTTTTATAGGTCATAAGAAACCGCTAACTTTTCATTGTAATAATTATTTTATATCCTCTATAGTTTACAAGATATACAGGAAAGTAGGAAAACTAATACATTAATCTTTAAGGGGTGTTTTCACCCCGAAGAATCGAAAATGGGCACAAACGAACAATTATCTGATACCTCTATTAAGGTCCTCTACAAACCCGCACAGTTTAAAAAAAAATTGGAATGTTCTTTGTACCTAACAAGTTACTGAAGCTAACTAATAATTGCAGTATACCACTGACCCGTTTTCTCGATACTTGTATCTTTAATTTCGCACGACATTCTGCTATTAATGCTTTTTACTCTTCTTTAACGTAATTAATATCTGTAATGTAAGGTAAATGCATAAACTCGATGGGGAGTCACTGAAAGAGATAAAACATATTATATAAAAGAGAAAAACTAAAACGTGAATACCAAAAAAAATAGATAAACGTCAGGTTCGTATATACGAGCCATTAGGATTTCTCTCATATCTCTGCACCTGCAGGTAGTGATGGGAGTGATACGATACAATATTGATGATACTCAACGAATTCAATACCTAAGTACCTACTCAGTGGGAAGTATCGAAAGCCATCGAAATCTCACATACTCAGTATCGACTTTCAATATTGATACCTCTTGGAACAATACCGATATCAATTCTACAGAAACCGAGTGGGTATTCGATACCATGGACAATAGAATCGAATTTTCCAAGTACTTTCTAAGTACAGGAATGCCTACATAAATTTAGAAACTCATAAACGTCCAATATCATTGTTTTTGAATTTTAACTTATTTACCAATGATGTTACATTAACTATTAATCGATAATAATTCAGACATTACAAAATATTATTAAGCAGTAATACTTTATTCATATTCTTGTCTTTTAGTCTGCTTCTTTTTTTGCTTATTAAATTTTCGGCATTTGAAAAATGTCGCCCAGTTAGTATGAAAAGTGTAATATCACAAGGCAACTATATCATTTTATAAGGATACCACATTAGTTTTTGCATTGTGGCAACTTCCGTACTAGCTGAACGCATTTTTTCAAAAGCCGGAGTGTTAATAAGCGTAAGAAAAAACCGACTAAAAGATAATAATGTAAATAAAATATTGTTTCTTAACAGTATTCTATAATGTATGAATTCCCCGAGTCTAATACTTAATATTCATTCATTTTTCTCTCCATTGTTAAGTATAATTTGATATATATAGCATGCATATATGTGGATTTTTTTTTATTTAACACGCAAAATGTTATGTATCCTTGCTATATAATGGGTTCTAACCTGTTTATGATGAATAAATAAATAAATAAATATTGTTGGATTACTATTATTATTGAAAGGCAAATTTGATTCAACATTCAGGGAAACCTGAATGTAGGAAAAGATAATGTTACAACTGTAGAGCGTCTTTTTCTTACAAGACGGACTTAACTGTAC
Source organism: Andrena cerasifolii (assembly GCF_050908995.1). Taxonomy (NCBI): domain Eukaryota; kingdom Metazoa; phylum Arthropoda; class Insecta; order Hymenoptera; family Andrenidae; genus Andrena; species Andrena cerasifolii. The sequence goes on along the minus strand of NC_135125.1, from coordinate 3,547,245 downwards.
GGTATTGCGTGTTAGAAAGAGATTCTTTCTTAGTCGTTAAATAAATCTATATTATATAAAATTGAAGTTGCATACTTTGAAATGCGGTTTCTCAGTAAATATGAACTGTACCCACAAGTGTTTTACATCACTTTGTTCGTCTTGGCGAGAGGAAGGTTCTAACGATTTTATTTTTTTTAAATACTGATTTTTAAATAATAGTACATCGGGACGCTACGTAAATTGAGGTTTAAAAATTAATATTCATAAAGTACCTGCTTGAAAAACGCGGTTCTATTTTTCATGGTATTAATTTCTACTTCGTTGGTATAGTATCGGAACCAATATGTATTTCCATGCAGTATCGAATGTGAATTGATATTTTCGTAGAAGTATCAAATCGGTACCTACCGATGTAGATGTATCAAACAGGTATCGATACTTTTATATAAATATCGATGGAGTATCGATACTTTTATATAAATATCGATGGAGTATCGATACTTTTATATAAATATCGATGAAGTATCGATACTTTTTGATACTACTCTACACCAGATCGTAATGTGTAGATATGCGGTTTCAGTCCCAACACTACCTGCAGGCAGCACCGCGGAGCACTGATTTTGAGTCGCGAATACCTCTGACAGATATCTGTGTCACAATATTTACTTGGTAAACTGCAGCAACGAGTGAAATGTTTGACAAATAGTCGACGATTTCGCATGGCGAAACGCTGCTTTCATTATTCACGGCCCAATGAACTATCGCGCATCGAATCTACGTATCTGAAAATAATTTTTGTACTTTTTTCAAGTTCTTTTTATGGGGATCTACGTATCTGAAAATAATTTTTGTACTTTTTTGAATTTTTTTTATGGGGATCAACGTATCTGAAAATTCTTTTTTTTTTTAAACGTGCTTGCTGATTTGCGTTTATTATCCCATCATCAAGTTTTCTTATCCTGCAATTTATTTTATATGTCTTGCTAGTTGCTACTATACCTTCTTAGCATATTTTGTATCGGCCGTGAAGTAGCTACGTAACTTTGTAGTAAAATGTGCTAAGTAGATCTTGTAAAAAACCAGAGTGGTCTATGACGCCCTCATTAAGGGGTCTTTCCACAGTAACGCCCTACAAAATTACCGTTTTTTGGAACTTTTAATTGTCACAAAAAGAATGTGTTTACTAAATTGAAGTTTTTTCTATTTATTAATACGTATTTTGAGAATATAACTTTTTTTCATATTTTTTTAATACTTGCTTTCGCCAAAATAGCTGTAAAAAAGGACGCATCGATTGCGCGGTCGATTTTGGAGGAACCCAGGGGTTTTTAGGGACTTTTTTCTCCTCGCGTTCCTACGTTCGTTGCGGCAGTACGAAGAGTTTTCTTTCACGTATTGTTATATTTTAATCCTACTTAAAGTTGCAATAAATAGTCAAGTAACAGAGACTGATAGGCTAAGAGACTCGGAGGCGCTGAGCAATTGATGCAATGGTAGTTTTTTTATGTTTTTGATACCAAAGATTGTACTAGATATATATTTTTTCTTGTTATGTCATTCAATAAACAAATTTAAAAAAAAAAAATTGTAGGAACCTTGTATCTGAAACAAAAAAAAAATATTTGTAATCAATATGGCTGTCTCTATATCCCAAACTACTTAAGTAGCTATTCAATTGGATCGACGAAGAATTAACAAAAAGGTGGATGTTCAAAGTTAAAATATCAAAATTAGCTAAAAGCTTTTAATCATTTTCCAATGCAAAAGATGGGAAAAAAACAACGAAAATCTGTGATTCCAGTTCGAACCATAGTGACAGTCATACTGTTTGCAAATCCCCCTGATCCCCCCGCCCCAAATACATGGGTCCTCCAAAATCGATTGCGCACTCGAGGCGGTTTTTTTGTTACAGCGCATATTATACCCACTTATTTTTAGCGAAAGCGAGTATTAAAAAAAGATGACAAAAACCCTTTTGCATTCCCAAACCATGCATTAACAAGTAAAAAAAAAACTCAACCCAGGAAAACCATTCTTTTTGGGACAAACATTTTTCCAAAGAACGGCAATTCCCTAGAGCGTTACAGTGGAAAGACCCCTTAATACATGAGTAATTTCTTGTTCGGAAAAATGTTCGTATTATTTAGAAAACTATTAGAGATGTTTAAATAAATATTATCACTTTTATTAAACTTGGCGTTTCTGTATAGGGGAGACAGGGGCTGGTTGTCCCAAGGGGTAGGTTGACTAATTGTTAATAACTTTGCACCGACATGTGCTCTACTGCGGAACGATTTACTGTTGAAAGAACTCACTTCTACTGTGCCATGCATTTATGTCTGACCCCGTGTTCGCACGTTTTTTTTAACAGTTATCAGCGTTTGTCGAAAAATTGACTATGTAAGTAAATATTTTTTCTCAAAGCTTTTATTTTTTCATGCTCTATTTACTTGGAATAGAATCAATGTCAAGATACTATTTTAAAGTTTGTTTTAATAAACTTTAACTCCCTTTACATTTATTAAAACAAACTTTAAAATAGTCCCTTAACATTTATTCTATTCTAAGTAAATAGAGCGTGAAAAAATAAAATCTTTGAGAAAAAATATTTATCTAATGACGATCTATTGACATAGTATTTTTGTTTATAAATAAATAATTGAAGGTTATACAGTTTATTGCAGTCATCATGATCAGTCGGGGCTGGTTGACTAATAACGATAATAAGGTTTAAATTGTTATTTTGCTATTCAGAAAGCGATTTTTATTTTTGATTTAAATTTTACTATGTTATAAATACATTATAATTTATGTTCAACAAGGGAACACCGCGAACCCGGACCCACCGATTGGAGGAACGCAACTTTGTGGGTCTTTAGAATGACTCAAAACAAGAACAACGGTGTGTTTCATTTGGGCCCTATCACCCTTCAAGGTGGTGAAAACTAACCTCAAAGTCAAATTGACACTTCCACTTTTTCGCGTATATCTCTCAAAGTACAACAGACAGAAAAGAATGTTTCAAACAAAAGTTTAATGGTGCACTAAGCGCTACAAACTTGCGTTAACAAAATTTTGAAAAGAGTTTTTTTCGTCGGTTATATATTTTTTTTTAACACTTTTCAAAATTTTGTTAACGGAAGTTTGTAGTGCTTATTGCACCATTAAACTTTTGTTTGAAACATTTTTCTATGTGTGCTGTAATTTGAGAGTTATACGCGAAAAAGTGGAAGTGCCAATTTGACTTTGAGGTTAGTTTGCACCCCCTTAAAGTGCGATAGGGCCCAAATGAAAGACACCGTTGTTCTTATTCTTGAATCACTCTAAAAACCCACAAAGTTGCGTTCCAATCGGTGAATCCAGTTTCACGGTGTTCCCTTCTAAGTTGAAATTTGTTTCAGTTTATTATTAAAATATGAAAGAAAAATATTAATATTTTATAATGAAGCAACTCTTGTGACAGTGTGTTATTTTATTACCACTGAGATAAGTTGCTAATAACACTTTCTTAACTGATTGTACCTATAGTCAACCGACCCCATACTGTAAGTCAACCAACCCCTATCATGGAGCTGGTTGACCAACATGGAAGGTGTTAGAAAAACATTATAATACCTCAATTGTTGTCACATTCAGTCAACTTTAATAATTTAATCAGATAGCCAAATGTATGCCCTGTCAAATATACTAACCAGTTTAATGATATTTCGTCCACATAATTTACTAAAAATCAAAAACTGAAATACTGGCCTACCAGCCCCGGTTTCCCCTAATGTATAGGTAATATTTGTAAACCATGTACTAACGATAGTACCTAACAACCGTAACTTTCCCCAAGAACCCGTTGTTAGCTCGTTCCCCTTTGTACAGGTATTCTATGTAGATCCAAATGTGGGGTCCTAGACGATAAGGACACGACCCAGTTCTGGAAGTCTTATCACACCACGAGCACGTCTCCCAGTGTAATATTTCTGTGACACACCCTCTATGGCACCCCATCGACTTATATCTCTAGATCTCGAGACACGATATACCTCCTCTAAATGAATTTCGCGGTGAATAGAAAACACTCCCGATCCACGACGCGCCAATGCCAGAATGCAATTTCATTGCGATGCCCACGAGGGAATTGGAAATATAATGTGCATCAGATATCGTTGCTGGTGATCTTGTTACGGAGAAACCCCTGAGAGGGCCACGAACACGAGAATCATCGAGATTGATCTACGAATATTCAGTAGAGCATGAAGCACAAGATCAGAGACTTTGATAATGTATAGGAGATTTTTTTGTATGCTTTTAAATGTTCTCGCTGTTTTATTCATAATAAATTAGGATTTCAGTGAAATGTGAAAAATGATACATATTTTATCGACTTGACAGTGTAAACTTTTGTGATCGAAAAGGGGAAATTTATATGGGGTAAAAATCTAAATTTTCGTTTTCTTTCAATTTTAATTACCGTGCTTTCTTCTAAGAACACGCTTTACAGAGATATATAGTCGGTTAGCTTCTATGCAGTTATGATTGATCGTACAAGAAACTTGAAAATTTTCAATTTGGTTGTAGCTTCCAAGCTTTTCATATCACTCAAAAAATTTAAAAATTTTAAGTTCGTCTGTAGTTTGTTAAATAAAGATTAATTATTTTTTTGTTACACGGGCCATGTGGGATAGTGAGATCGAGCAATAAAATTAATCAGAAGCGAAAGCTCCTATTCTCAAATGTTTTTGCACCTTTACAACGCTTAATTTATTTGAACGTTGAAAATGTATGCTGTTAAATTTTTCAGTGGCATTAACAGTTCGGGTTGGAAAATGATTTCATGGACGCAAATAAAGATGATAGAAAATGTTAAGTACACAAAGTTAAAAGAAGTTACATACTAATGGAATATGTTTGCCAACGTATGTATTTGCGGAATAATTTAATTACTCAGAACTGCAAAGCGTAAAGTATTCTTCATCGAATACCTACAATAACATAGAGACGAAGCTTATTGCAATTTTATTCGACATTTTTCTTTGGAACAAAAATTAATTTGTATAAAAAAACCATCATCCCCTATTCTACCTTAAATAATCAATTATACTCAGGATATAGCTTTACAAATGGAGAAAAAACATTTCTAGGGTGTAATTTAAAATAATAATCTGCCACTCACTAGGGGAGGACACCATGTGGTAGGCACCGATTTTGATGAGCCTTGGCACGATGGATCCATGTCGAAAATAAGTTTATACTATAAAAAAAACTTTATAAATTTTTTTTATAATTTTTTTTTTAACCTTGGGGAAATCTTCAAAAGGCACCCCGACTTCTCAAGAAGGGAATTCTCCGGGGGCGCCAGGGTAGTGTGGGATTTTTACCCATTAAAACCCCTTGGCCACTATGCAATTTTTAATAATTTCCATGTAAATATCTCTATTATTAAGGCCCATTGGCAGAAACGCTCGGACACCTATTTACTTATTTTCGACATAGATCCATCGTGCCAAGACTCATCGAAATCGGTGTCTACCACATGGTGTCCTCCCCTTGCCAGTAAAGAAGTTTCTGATTCTAATATCAATAAGTAAGTATGAATTTACTACATGTTTGAACTGTTAACAGTATGTTTGAATATATTTCACTGGGAGGGGGGATAATTCATATGGAAGAGCGACAGGACAATAATCGAGGGGGGGAGAGAGAGAGAGAGGGAGAGAGAGAGAGATATCAAAATTCACAGTAGGCTTATGAGTCAACCGCCTGACAACCTTCAGAACTTAAGCCGATCCCCTGAGAGGCTCCTAGAAAAGGCTCCGCTTTGCTGAATCCACCCCCGACTCTAATTCGTATGGACGGCCGCACGTGCGTGAACTCCCCGAAGGAGAAAAAACACGTGCGCCAAATCGACTTGGTCGATAGCGAAATTGAAACGAATTGGAATAATGGTCGTTTCCACAATTGGAGAGGCGTTTATGAGCCTCCAATCGGTTCCATTATACCTCGAGGTTTCTTTATTTCGAAGGACCACAGAAACATGTGATTTAAAAGAATCTACCATTCTTTTCTGCGGAGAATAACCTCATATATTCTGTTTTTGATATGTTAAGATTACGTATGAATACGGCGTTACTTATGGGATAATCAGAGAAAGAAAGTGACGTTTTACGTATAATCAGTAGGGAAGATAGTGAAACTTTTCGTAGTAGGTATCAGAAAATACTAATGTAGTTTGATAGTTTTAGAATTTATAGCCACTATAACGTTGTTTGTTTGTTTGTTTTTTATTGTTTTCCTGTGTTTTAAGCAGGATGGCATTCCAAGCTTATTTTTGCTTATATTGCCCAACGAACTATAGTCCCATTTTTTTGTTCCCCCCTCTCTCCTTCGGGTCCCAGCAGCAGCAGCGCACTGGGAGAAAGGCGGTCACCCATCTTTCCCCAGTACACCACCCGTGATGCTTAACTTCGGTGATCTAACGAGAAACCGTTTTCTATCACGGCTGCGGCCGCTGGTCACTATAACTTTATTTTCGTTGATTGTAAGGCTGCATTTAATTAGATCGTTGTATTCTGTTGACCATACTAAAGTCTTATTTTATTACTTAATGGTTTTACTACATTTCCTAAAGAAAACACATTCATGACTGGAATTAAACATCTGTCTTCTTTCAAACGGAAATAGTACAGTAGCATATTTTTAACTGAGCTGCACAACGACATTGTACTTCATATCGTATGTGCTTGGAATAATGAAATAAAATATGAAAATTATGATCATGTTGACATACTTCGCTATTTTTAAACATTTGAGGCTCCTGGAAAAGGACCGTGAACCACCTCCCACTAGGGATGCACAAAAAAACGTAGCTTTACCCAATTCAATTTGTTAAAAAAAAACTTGTGTGACTTAAGAGGGTATTCTCGTGTAACGAGGCGTTTTCGTCGCGTTATTTCGGTTTTTTTTTTACAAAGAACCCATAAATAATTTGTATTGTTATTCAGTTTGTTGCTACACACTTATTGATATTTAAACTATCTTCACAAATTTCGTCAGTAGAGAAAAATGAAAATGAAACGCAGTTGACTGCTTTAAATTAGTCGATTAAAAAAAAAAATGGGGTCACGGTGTCAATGATTGGGCTATTTCTGGTGATCTGAAACAAAAAATGTAAAGATATTCTTTATTTGTGTGTAGGGTAAACCAACCAGTAATTGACCGCATACCAGTGAATGACCATTAGGCAAAGAAATGTCAATTATAAATTTAAACATTATTATATGTTTATAAATGGAGTGTAGTTGCATTTTATATATCCTATATTTTAGTTGCGTGTACTAAGCAAACATTAATAAGTACAATTCTTATTAAAAGTATGCGGTCATTTACTGGGCTTCTACACGTTTGCATTTTATAATTTTTTTTTTAAATTACGGAAAGAATAAGTAATTATTTTTATATAAATTTAAATGCAATTTCAACAGTTGTTTTTTTGTTATACATAAATATATTCAAGTATTAATCTCAAAGGTCCATAGATTAAACAATTCGGTCATTCACTGGTTGGTTCACCCTATTTGGCTATAGCCGGTACCAGAATGATAAAAAAATATTGTAAATTAAGCAAATGGCGGCGGTTAGAAAATTAAATTTCGAAACCGCCGTTTCCACTGACGAAATTTATAAAGGTAGTTTAAATATCAATAAATATGTAGCAACAAACGGAATAATAATAAAATTGATGGGATCTTTATAAAAAAGTTCCAAAATAACGCGACGAAAACGCCTCTTGACCCTTAAAAATATTTGAGATCCATAAATCTGTAACTAAATCATGTTTAACTTTAATATCCCTCATTTCTATTATCAGCGTCTGTACCATTCTCCCCAAAATGTATGAAGATTATTAAGACGCGACCAAGTTGTGCCGTAATTTCAAGAATTTCATAGATTGGCCACGCGAAAATTACCCATCATCGCATCCTCAGTAAAGAAGACCCTCCTAGGTAATTATATTATTATATAAATTCTTTGTGCAAATATACAACTAATAATTTTTGCTTGAAGTTTACTTCTCATTTTTCAATTTGAATTAGCGTTAATTAATCACTTCGTAGCAAAAAGGACTGAACATAATAAGGAGTCAATAAGAAAGGCCGTCCGTAATCGGGTCTTACTGTCAATAATAAGGACCATCAGTTATCTGGTCGCAGTCAATAGGACTGACAGTTATTGGGTCATGTTTGTGGCAGTGATACGGACACGACGATTTTTTAAGTGACAGTTTTAGGGACATTGCACTTCCTTATACATTTTCAATTAATTAGCAAATAACACATATTATTTATTATATGAAAAATATTTCTTAGATAAAACCGATATTAGGCATTCTTATGCTGCTAATTGGAATGATTTTGCGGTTAAATAACTTCTGAAATAATTAACGAAAGCTACGGGATGAGCTTCAGGTGGCAGTAATTGGGACATCTACCCTATATGTGGCATATCTCATACCCAACTAAACTGTAGACCACAGAATTCTGGAATGCAGGAAATATCGTTGGAAAAAACAGTTACCTATTTAACATCAAACCTACCTTGAAGGAAAATCTAAATGACAGTGCATCAATAGAAAGACTCCTGAAATATATGAAACCCATAAATCAATATCACAAGCTGTACCCTCTAGTTGGGTCTAGTTGTACAATTGAATGACCCATAGAAGTGTTTAAAGCGACCTTAAATAATAGAAAGAAGAAGAAAAAAATAACATGTTCCCCGATTAATTTGAACTTTTGAATCTCCAATTTATCCGCAAAATATTTTGCGCAAGCAGATGGAGTCCCTTCTTTCGTACAAGTGGCACGTAGGCATACTTAGATTGTAAAGATAGTGAAATCGCATATGCAATGGACTTTCCTCTCCCTTTCCCTCCGGCCAGCTTGATTGTTCATTGCCAAGAGCCACGTCCTAAGAAAGCTTGGCAGAGTGCGGAGCGCGGGAGATCGAAAATTAGTCCATTCATTTTGGAGCAGTTCCAGCGCTCACTGTCGATGCCCGCAATGCGGTCAGCTGACACAGGAGACTAATTGCAATCTAATCTTCTAATCGAGATTCGACCTATTGTCTTCACACCCTCCGCAGTCCCCGTTCACTATCATTCACACCAATCGCGTAAAAGCTCAAAGACGCTGGATAAGAGCTGTCACTGAGGATGGCACGGGGCGTCAGAGTGGAGGGCTTTGTGTTCCATTGGACGGCTCGTCGATAATGAACTTTTTCCCTGGGAAAGGGTCGCTTAGTCATCTTAGAGGAGTCTAATCGCGAAGCTCTCGCACGAGACGACCCGACGAAAATTCTAAGGGCTCCTCTAATCCTTGTCTTCAGCTCACGGGGGGTGGCCTGACCCGTAATTCGACTCCTTAGCTAATCATTTTAAGCTCTCCTACGCTTCGCGTTCTTCCGTTCCTTTCACTTCAAAGGCCGCTTTGACTCTGCGTTCCTGCTTGCCAGCAGATAAGTTTTATTCCTTCCTCGTTGATAAGCGGCTGATTAAAATGCGGTTACCGGCCAAAGTGGTCGTTCCACTGCTTGGTGGTCTGAAGTCGGAAAGTCTGTGGTAGTTGTAATTAATTAGACGCTATGGATGATTGGGCCTAGTTATGCAGAATGCTAGCAACCCTCAAAATGACAAAGAATTAGTTAAACACAGTATGGGTCCTATAATTTTGGGATCTTTATTTCGCAAAAAATTACCAACCCATTGATAACTCTTACGTTATACAATTATTAAACCTACCAAGCCATAGTTCCAGTTGAAGAATAAAAAGTACAGAAAATTTAAAATAATATGAATTAAAACTACTTACTATTAAATAATCAATTAAAAAGCATTGCAAAATAATAACAAGAAATAAAATATACCCAATAGAAATAAAGCTACATTTATTTAACAATTTATAGTTTCAAACTAAATTTACTCAGTTTCAAATAATTGAGGGTTGGTAACTTTCTCTATAACTAAGTTAGACCTCACAGTATTTACTAAATGTTCACTCGCGATGGTATTTCTGCGTTTTTATATTTAATTTCACGCGTCTATGTGAACATACGATATTTTTGTGCTTCAGTAAGAGAATTAAGATTTCTGTTTCGAGGCACTTGTTTTCTTTCTTAAGTTTTGTCTGGTTTAGTTTTTGTCTAGTAGACAAATTATCGTATTTTAAAGAAAGTGTTAAAATACATTCGACACATATGTTTGCAGCTGGCCCCGACGCATCTGCTACCTCTTAACGTTATCACTAATCCTTGACATGTGATAAAAATTTGAAATTGGTATCATATATGTTTAATTCTATATTCCTTAAGGGGTTATACCTAGTCAGGCGGCCGAAAAGAGGCGAATATTTGTGAATTTTTTTTGAAGAAGCGGAAGCGTATAATTTTACAAAACTTTTTGCGTTTAAAAGAGCAACATTTAAAGAACATTTGGTAATTTTTTCGTAGAAAAATATTTAAGTTTATAATAAAATAACAAGCGACATCCAAGAAGCATTTTTAAAAATTTGCTTTCGCGGTGAGCACTGCCATTCGGAACCAGATTATCTAAAATCAAAAAAACAAAAAAGATTTCGTTAGTATATTAATGTATCCTTAGGTTGACGGAGAGAATTTTCCGAAATATTAAGTTAAAACAAAATGGCGGCTATTTAAAGTTGAAATCCTGATTTTTTCGCGGGATTTTTGCACGGAAACATCAGGATTTCAACTTTAAATAGCCGCCTTTTTGTTCTAAATTAATATTTCGGAAAATTCTCTCCGTCAATCGGAAGATATATTAATATACTAACGAAATCTTTTTTGATTTTTGATTTTAGATAATCTGGTTCCGAATGGCAATGCTCACCGCAAAACCAATTTTTTAAAAATACTTCTTGGATGTCGCTTGTTATTTTATTATAAACGTAAATATTTTTCTACGAAAAAATTACCAAATGTTCTTTAAATGTTGCCCTTTTAAGCGCAAAAAGTTCTGTAAAAATATACGCTTCCGCTTCTTCACAAAAAATTCACAAATATTCGCCTCTTTTCGACCGCCTGACTAGGCATAACCCCTTAAGTCATGACTATGTAATATGTAATATGCTGTAGCTACACAAATTCCTTACTAATCCAACAGTAGTGTTTCCAATTGAAAATTTTCAACTACTCAATTTGATATTTTCATACTAAATGTTATTGTTTACAAAAAGTAAGATTTCACACAATATTGACAGGCAGTTTGATACAAATTTCATTCTTTCGAAGTAATGATACCTACCTTATATAAACAGTTCCTTGAAAAATTGAATAAAATCGTCATAAATAATAGTAAAGTAATAACAACATATTTAGTTCACGTTTCTTCTTTCTTGAAATAATTGGAAAAAATTATACTTTTTGGAAATCCTGAAGTTATCAACATTTGTATCTTATAAAACAGTTTATCCAATTTATACATTATCTTTCAATGCATTAAGAATCTTGATTAGATAGGAAATAATAAAGAAATACGTATATTTCCAGACACTGTAATCAATTTATCACAGCTATTAACGCACAACGAGGAATAATTTTTTTATTTTTTCAAATGCATTCTAATCATAAAAAAATTCATTACTTCACAAATGATTGCATTATACAGTTTATACTCTGGCTGGGACAATACACCATCTTAGACTAGAAATCAGAAATTTACCATTAACACGAAAGATATTAGTTTTCTGTTTACATATTTTATAACCCTTTTTTAAGGCATATTAATAAGGAAATGAAATTATAGACTTATGTGCCCTTTTTCCTTAAATCATTTAAGTCGACTCAGGTATATGTTATACATATAATATACTAAGGACATTACTCCTCTCGCGTTTACATTAGCTGCCGTGCTGCCGTGCAATAATTTTGCAATAATTTTGTGTAAGCGAGGAAATATGGAAAGTGAGGCGAGTATCGAATCCGCAAGGAAAGAAGCTAATTTAGGAAAGAAAAAAATTGATTTGTAAGATACTTTGCTGTAAAAAATCGAAGAAACTATTATTTACTCAAAACATTACATTTTTTGCTTATTTTTATGCTTCATTTTGTATTTTTTATTTAAACAATGTATAAAAATGCGTAACTAAGTATGTAAACAAAATTATATTTAAATAACTAAACAAAGAAGCAATTTTGTTACGAATTTACCACATTTACGGAAAAAGGGCACATAAACCACTTGCTTGAAACTTATAAATAAAGACACGTAACATTTTCAAATCATGATTTCTGTTTTCAGAACGTTTGAAGGACACGGTAACTACATGCTTAAAAAAATTGAATTTAATTGCATTACTTTTTATTAAGTTATACTATAATGAAAACTTTGGAATCGATTTTCTTGAAATGGCATTTTGACGTATGTGCCCTCTTCCCATCAAACGCCACAATTACGGTTTAACAAAGTATTCACTTTGGAAGGCTTCGTTGCATTCGTGTAACTAGTCGTATCAACACAGGACGCATCTCAATGCATTACCGTGAACGTAACTCGATACATGGGAGACGAGAAAAGAAAACAGAAATCGATATTCTTAAGCGCAAGATTCGTGGGAGTAAACGGTCTCGTATGATAATCTTTAAAGTTGCATTTCAACACGTTCAGTGCAGAGTAAAAATCTATTCTATAAGCTGCAAGTATATTAAAATGATTATCTTTAAATGGTGAGAGTACTTACAAGTATTTAGTGACACATTTATGGTGCAGTGTTGCAAATGTTATAACTTAAATCTTTAAAATTGTATGGAAACTTAGTAAATATAGTAAAATTCTTCAATTATTCAACTGTCATTCGAACGTTGTATTATCCGAACTATATTTACTTTCAGAAGTAGATACACAGGGTGAGTCATTTAAATCGATCCGCTCGATAGAGCTGTCTAAGTACATGGTTTGAGAATTCAAGCTAAGCTCAACTCAGGTCGAATCATTCGAACCAAGCCAAGTACTCGAATATCTAAGTAGCATAATTATTCAAACAAGCTTGAAAAATTCGATCTTCTCGAATGATTTGAGTAGCTTGTAAAACTACGTACTTGCTTACATTCAAGCTGAACGAATTGAAATAATGACTCAAATTCCTTTGAGCTACTTGAAAGGCAACAAGTTACTCATACTCATATCATTTCAAATTATTCGATTAATCAAGGTTCTTATACGAATAAAATGAATCGATAGAAGAATAAGGTTATTTCAAGAACAGAAGTGTTGCTATATCTTAAGAATAAAAAATATAAAATATTTACCTAGTGAGTTTATTATGCGAGGAAGTTCAATTATTATGATTTATATAATATTCATATAAGTATGTGATTATATGTATATAATTACTAATGTTACATACATATGTCTGTATAAGTTGAAAAATTAATAATGATTTTAGATTCCGTGAATAAAATTAGTGGGTGTCAATTATGATTAGCGAGTGCTAGTATTCGGTAATTTGAGTCGATCAGAATGATATCTATTGAATATAAGCCTTAAATCATATAGCCACCCTTATTAAACAATAATTGTTATTATTGGCTTGAATGTTCGAGTACTTTTTCTGAGTAATTCGAAATCGATCGAGTAGCTCGAAAGATTCAAGTTGTTGAATTGAACTCACGTAGCTCGCATGCAAGCAAGCCGTTCAAACATTCAAGCCTTTCAAATCCTTCAAAAAGTTCGACCTTTATCAAGCTTGTTGGAATATTTTATTTGAAGTATTACTTGGATAATCGAGTACTCGGTTCGATTCGAAAAAAAAATAACGACTTTTACTCGATCTGTATTTCAAGTAGGTACTTATGTACTCGAAGATTTCAAGTATTTGGCAGCTCTACCCTCGAATAGCTTCGAAACTGTTTATACCGAATGTAGCCGCGTGCCTTCGGAGATCTGTGGCGTGGCAATTAGTGATGGCATGAAATATATTGGAAGTAGACTCGAATCTGACTGAATACTTTCGAACAGTTCATGAGTACTTCGAAGAAGAAAATTAATACTTTTAAGTAGACTCTAACCTCGACGAGGTAGGTTTGAACTCTCTATAAGTACTTTGAGAAGCGTTAGCGATATTTTCAAGTATAATCGAAACCTGACCAAGTAGTTTCGAACCGTTTATGAGTACTTTAACCAGGTGTTTTCTCTTCTGTGCAATTATGTGATTGGTGTTTTGTCTTTCAGTGTTCGAATACTACTTTTACGAGACTTAGTTCTTTCAAATGTCAAAGTACTTACAAGGACATTCTCGAACTCTTCAGGTACTCTTTCAGAGGTTCGAAACGAACTTGTATAACCCAAGTACTTTGGAAGTACATAGAATGAAACGTCACCTCTTATGAGTAGTATTCGATTCCCAAGAAGTGAAACTTTTGTATTGGAATTGACTCGGATTCGTGAGTACATAATGAACTTGATCCCATCCCTAGTAACAAATAGGGCTGGGATTAATTGTCGAATTTTTCGGGATTCGAATATTCGAATACTTCAGTTGCTCAATTATTTGGCGAATATAATTCGAATATCCAAGTATTCGAATATAATTCGAATATCCAAGTATTCGAATATAATTCGAATATCCAAGTATTCGAATATAATTCGAATATCCAAGTATTCGAATATAATTCGAATATCCAAGTATTCGAATATAATTCGAATATCCAAGTATTCGAATACTATTCGAATATTTAAGTATTCGAATATCCAAATATTCGAATACTATTCGAATATTATTATTATTATTATTATTATTATGATTATTATTATTATTATTATTATTATTATTATTATTATTATTATTATTATTATATACGGGAAAAACCCTTTGGAGTACATAATATACAGGTAAATACAAGTAAGATTAAACCGTCTGCGTGCTACAAAACAATAAAACGCTACAGCGAGGTTGAAAGATTATACTAAGAGTTGGTCAAACAATTGTTTCCGAAATGAATTTTGAGATATAGAGAACAAATCTATATCCGCGAGGCCCAGATTGACCTCCTCCATGGCACGGTTTATGGGGTCAGCAGTATAGTGGTGATATTCCGGTATCTTTGGCTTAAAGAGGGGGGTCAGACGCAATGACCGAGTAATATTTAAGTATTCGAATATCCAAGTATTCGAATACTGCTGTATTCGAATAGTATGGTGTGAATTATAAATCAAATTCTTTAGGTTGATTTGTCAGGGTGAAATCTTGTAAGCTAATTTTTTACCCACTTCACACCATACTATTCGAATACATCAGTATTATATAAAATTATATATATATATTATATTTAATATAATTATATTAAATATTCGAAGTTTATTCGTAGCATTCGAATACTTGTAAAATAGTCCCAGCCCTAGTGGCAATGTGGCGTAAAAACGATTTTGAAAAATGGTCAACTATGTGAATTCGGCTAATAATCGGTGGCACGCGGCCTCAATCGAATAAGCCGATATTAAAAATAACAATAGAAATTCTACTTTCTGACAACATGAACGAGAAAAAAGAAAAATGAAAAACAAGAAAGAGAGAATAAGTGATGGCAATGTGGCCCCCGTAGCCACAACCGAAGTTAATCGCCTTGGCCTGTCAATCGTGGGCTGGTGCGCACGCATACGACCGCTCGCCCGTCGATGTGGCCGCAGCGCAGGCACAGCGAGCGTTCGATGCAATGCCCTTATGAGTCCCGTACACCGCTAAAAAACGGACTAAGGCCGTCCGTTCACGAAGCGTCGCTTCATAGACGCGTACGCGCAGCGTATTGACGGAACGAGACGCGTATACAGGGTGTCCCAAAATTCAGGGACTTCTCGAAACATGGAATATACTGATTCAAAAAGACGTCGAGAAGTCCTTTACCGTTTTGGGTCCCGAGGCTTCGTTCTCGAGATATTAACAGTTGAATATATATTTGCGATGGAACTTCCGGGCCGCGCTGTTTAAAGCCGAGCCAGTTGAGTGCTGCAGCTCAATTAGAGGTACCTACGTAATGTTAAAGAAGGAACTATATCTGTGCTAGGGGCCGTCCTTAAATTGCCTAAGGGTATTTTTGGCGATTTCTTACCCCCTCTCTCCCCCGGTATAACAATTCGTAAGATTTTATATTCCAACCCCCTCCCACTCTTTCTTCCGTAAGATTTTTTACATTGCATTTTTCGAGTTATTAAAATTCTTTTAACGACTTATATAATCCATTTAACTCGGTTTCGTGTGTGCGATGGGACATTGTTTTTTTAGGGTACTCATATTGAAAATTAGGTTAAGAAAATATTACGTAAGACGCTACCCGGCTCCCTCTCCTCCTTTGTAAGAAAACGTAAGAAATTCGCGACCTCCTCCTGCCCAAAGAGCCTTAACCCGGGAATCCATCGAGAAGCTAAGCTAAGCTATGCTATGCGATGCTGTGTTTTAACGTAGCTGTTGGTGGAAACGGTTCCATAAGAATGTATTGAAGCTAATTTTTTTAAAACGTAGCATGGCATAGCATAGCATCGCATAGCATAGCATAGCTTAGCTTCCCGGTTGATTCCCGGGTTTAAGGTGAAATCACACGCCACGTGAATCGGCGAGCCATGAGCGTTCTCACGGCGCGTGGGCTCGACGCGTCTCGTGCCAAGCTTGCCGATCCACGCGCCGTCTTATTCCACCTTTACGTTATTTAAGGCCGCCCTCTAGAAGAAGCTCTCAGCCAAGTTACTTGTCGACTTCCATCAGTGAGAGATACATTGGAAAGTCTATCAAAATTAAGCCCTAGGATAATTCTAAATCAAGTTTCAGGACCTATATTTTCCGAGTTGCCAGTATTATTGAAGGACGCTACAGAAAAATGCTTCTGGTCGACTGGTAAGAAGAAGGTGGATTTAAGAAAGATGGATTCCCTACAGACACGGAGTAGTTTTGGATTAGTGTACCTCTGCATTAGGAGTTTAGGGAACTTGCTACACTGCGTTCCACATTAGAGCATACTCGTTCCGCGCAGGGATACACTGTCGACTGGTAGTAAACCGGCAGGGAAAGTGCTACGACCAATCGCGAAAGAGCTACGACCAATCGTGAAAGTGCTACGACCAATCGCGTGTGTCAGATCCGTGGGAGCTGTCGCATATCGGTAGGGGCGTTGGTACGCTCTTATATGGAACGCAGTGTACATTTGTCCATACTTAGCTAATAACTCCGGCAAGCAATGCTGTAGTTGAAAGGATTTTTTTCTGTCTTCTCCGTTGAAACAAAACCAAGAAACAGGATGCAGCTAAAGCTTCGTGATGCTATTATAAGAAGTAGGGAACTTAAAGATTTTAATGCATCTCAACAAATCCTTGAAAACGTAACGACGAAAAATGTTTATAAAAATAATTCCAGCGAAGAGAATCTGGATCCCGAATAGAGCTGTAATTATTCGACTATTCGAATAATTTCGAATACGAATAATCTCTTCGATTATTCAAATACTCCTGATTATTTTATTTTATTTATATTTATTTTGTTTCTATTTTTAGTCTTAGTTGTTGCTTAATTTTAAGTTTTAGTTTTATTTGATGTGTAATCCTTCTTTTTGAGTTCTTATCATTGTAAACTAAAGGGCACGGTACTTGTGCAATACTACTACTACTACCACTACTACTACTACTACTAATAATAATTATAATAATAATAATTATTAGCCAAGTAATATTAAAAAAAAGTAAATACATATGTTCGAATATATTTTGCGTAATTAGATTACAAAAAAGTTCGGGATTAGGACTGTAACGAATACTCGAGTATTCGAATACCAAAAAATTCAAATCAATTCTTTGAATATTCGAATAATAATAATTCTAATAATAAATATTATTATTATTCGAATACTCAAAGAAATTATTATTATAATTATTGTTATTATTATTCGAATATTCAAAGAAATTATTCGAATTCTTTGGTATTCAAATATTCGAATTCTTTGGTATTCGAATATTCGAATTCTTTGGTATTCGAATATTCGAATTCTTTGGTATTCGAATATTCGAATTCTTTGGTATTCGAATATTCGAATACTTAGATTATTCAAATAATCGAATACTTAGATTATTCGAATATTCGAATACTTAGATTATTCGAATATCCGAATACTTAGATTATTCGAATATCCGAATACTTAGATTATTCGAATATTCGAATACTTAGATTATTCGAATATTCGAATACTTAGATTATTCGAATATTCGTTACAGCCCTAATCCCGAACTTTTTTGTAATCTAATTACGCAAAATATGTTCGAACATATGTATTTACCTTTTTCCCTCTAATATTCCTTGACTTAACCCCAATACTTCATGTTAGCAACCCCGCCCGTGGACGTGCGCGCATTGTTTCGCATTATCCGCTGCGGAAGCGTACAGCAAGCCACGTCGCGTCTTAATACGCGTCTATTATGAAGCGACGCTTCGTGGACGGACGGCCTAAAGCAACCGCTGCTCGTTGCTCCCTCGTGCATCGATGCACAACCCGCCATGGAGCGTACGCTGCAAAACAAAGGGGCAGGGAGGGGCGGGGAGAGCGCGGAGTAGAGCAGTAGGAGCAGCAGGGCATACGCGCAAAATGCAAGTACGAGTTTACGTTAGAACGGGAGCAGAGAAGGACGCGCGACGCTTTTACTGTTAGAGCATCGCCGCCGCGACGAGCCGCGAAGTCCACGCCGATATCGATAAGCTGCAATCGCGCCACGATTAATTGCAGTAGCCGGGTAACCGATAGACTGGCCTCAGCGCCAGGGAGAACGTTATCTGACACCTCGGACTGTTTTCTTTCGACCGCTACAATTCGTGGCTTCTGGTTAGTACGCTGGGTACCATTGCCAGTGGGAAACGCGAAACGCGCCGCGCAACCGGGAAACGTTTACCCGTTTGACAGAAAAAGAAGGTACTTTTTTTTTGTATCTCGTGCAGTGAACACTGTTTCGTGCGGCGGGAGGAGGAATCGGGGTAAAGCGCTGTTTGAAGCAGCGCTGCTCCGGGGGAAGCACAAGTACGACTTCGCACGGGTTTACTACCATGAGCGCGCAACAAGTCTTGCCCAACGCGCGTGTGGCTGCTCGCAGCGTGCCGTCTCGTCGCCTTTTTGCTGGATAGAAGTCATCCTGGGTGATAAAAAATAGTAAGACTTGGCACAATTGCTTTAAATACCATGCTTCTAGTTCTTCGAAGGGAATCAGATTTTTTGCTGTCGCTGGACATATTTAATTTCATAAACTGTGGTGATTTCTGATCGCTGTGCGGGACATCGTTGCGCGTATGGTACGTAAAATTTACATACCATTCAATATGTACGACGCGCTTGAACTTTACATGTGCAAAGGTACCTTCAACTTGCACGATAAATGAGTGGCGCTAATCGTACGTGTGGCAGCTTATGTTTCCTCTGGACTTCGTAGCTAGTAAATGCTGAATATGAGGATGAAGACAATGAGTTAGGTACTTAAAACTGATTTACAATATGCGAATCCTACTGCTCACAGTTTGTACTTGAAATTTAACCCTTCGTGGTCACAACTTCTTATAATCACAAGTTGGTCACACGCGGTTCACTTTACCCAAGCGTCATTTTTTGAGTTACCATTTTCGTATTTTTGAATATTTTAACTTTTAACTTTTCAGCGATAATTGTACGTTCGCAATACTTATACAATCACGGTTTAATAGTCTTTTTCTAGAAATGTAAATTTGAATATGATAAAATTTTTTAAAAAAGCGATTTTTTATTTTTTTATTTATTTTTTGCTTGCGATAAATCCCCTTTGGAAGTCGTAAAGACACGACATTTCAACTCGAAAATTATTCTTGGGGTACAATACACCCCGTGTGACCTCAAAGGGTTAAAAGTTTCGTATTTTTTATTTATTTCAAATATTTCGTTAGTGAAATGGAGATAATTATTGGTTACTGTGTTACTATTGTTCTTGTTATGTTTTATTGTATTTAGCTATTTTTTAATAGTTTTAAATAAAAAGTAATCAATATTAGTTTCATAATTTAATTTGTTAACTAAAGGCATGCTGAAATCGCTTCCTCTGTTAAATGTGAAGCAAGAATGCTAACGAATGATAGAGGAAGAATAGAGCAAGTAATTCTATGAAGTGGCGCACTCGTATAGAATGCTCTGACGAGCTTGGCTTGTTAAGGAGTAACAAGAGCTGCAATTGTTTTTATGAATCTATTTTCACGATTAACCGTTTACGTAGCCACACATGCGCGCACGATGTGTCTATTCCGCGTTGCCCACCCCGATGCGATAACTCTTTATCGCACTGTGATTAAACAGGCAGTTCATTTCCTGATATTTGAAAAAATACGAACACACCGCTGAATACGATTTGCATAAAGAAAAGAAATAATGCTGTAGTTGACAAAACAGTGACGCGAATGATGCCTTCATATTTAAAATGGTTAATCTATTATCAAGAAATACAAAATTCATGGAGGGTTACCAATATAATGTATCTAAGTAGTTGTGAATATATTTTATTTAATTTGATTTCATGTGATACAGTTCCAGAGTGACGTTAATGCAAAATAAAATTGTAAAACTGTTAGTACAAGTATTCGTGTATTACTTTACAAATTTTTCAAGCAGTTGAGTATTTGCGATATATGTAGAATATTTCTTCCTGCTTTTCATATATTATTGCAATTATATTACTAATATTATATAGTACAATAAAAAAGTAAATGGCGTTGTGCAGTTAAAAATATTAATTTACATAATAGGTACACAAAATTAAGCAAAGCATACATTGGTACCCCTAAGTGGTAATCAAATTCATATTTTGCATTTCCATTAAAATTATCTAAGAACACATTTAATCGTTATCTCAGGAAACTGAATTGAAGAGTCCTTGTAGGAAATCCTGGAAGTGCAAAAAATTCAATTCTACATATATTATAGTATTATCATTGGCACGTGGAACATTTTCTGGTAAATTTTATTTTATTTTTTAATTATGATTTATAACTAGAGGCTATTGCTCAGTACAAAACATTTAAAATATTTCAGTATTTACCAGATTATTTATTGTTTACAAGCCCTTACTGTTAGAAGGAAAACAAGGTGTCATGTATTTCAAGGCTAACTGAAACTGTAAAGTCCTCTTTGAAGTGCAGCGATGTCCATCCATCGATCAGCTCAGTTATCGAGTGCTTCTCAAACATTAGCCGTGGAATCGTATTCATAGTTGGCCTAGTTGCGGTGTACACCGTTTAATTACAGATCCGCGAATCAAATTTCCAGACATTTCACGGCGGTACACAGGAATGTAGGAATCCAAATTTCTCCTTAATACTCCGTTTCTAATGTATGCATTTCATTGGTATCACGAAAATTCATCGAGATCCTTGATAAACGTTTAATATCGCGGAGGATTCTTGTTAAAAACGGTACAATTTTCTGTAACCAAAATATCTGTATTCATTAGAATACAAATTTAGTGTATCTATGCATAGAATTTATAAATTCCATTCTTGATAACAATTAATAACTTGAGATTACAGCGTTCATCACTTTCACGTATCTAATATTTTTAACAGCCATTGGAAGGTGATATAAAGAGGGGACTCTACGCAACGCTAAAACAGGCCAATCTTTGGGAATTTTTTACGGAGAAATTACCTTTGCATGGCTTTATATTTAAAATTTGAAGATACGAAATAAAATTTTGTGTTAAAAATATGCATTGTTCATTTCTAACGCCTTTAATTCTTGTTTAGAATAAAAAAAAATCCGAAATATTCTTATTATTTAGGAATTTATATCCACGAACCTCAAAAGCAATAAAAAAAAGTCGAAAATTGGCAAAATTGTACAGCTTAGGGGAGGAAGTACGATCTTTGAGGATTTTTTTTTATCTATTTATGCAATATTGAAATATCAACATTACCTTTTTTATATTTCTAGAGGTTCATCGAGAATAGTTTGGAATTACACGTATCTAGTAGGACTGTTCGAGTACTCGAATATTCGAGTAGCTTGAAATTCGGACTGGGCCGAGACTCGGTTTCCGAGCCGAGCCGGGTACTCGAAAAAAACGAGCGGTTCGAATAGAACCGAGTAGCTTGAATAGATTTAGGGCTGGGAGTATTTGTCGAATTTTTCGGTATTCGAATATTCGAATACTTCAATTGCTCAATTATTTGGCGAATATAATTCAAATATCCAAGTATTCGAATACTATTCGAATATTTAAGTATTCGAATATTATGGTGTGAATTATAAATCAAGTTCTTTAAGTTCATGTGTCAGGGTGAAATCATGTAAGCAAATTTTTACCCACTTCAAACCATACTGATGTATTCGAATAGTATTCGAATAATAACATTCGAGTACTCAAATATTCGAAGTTTATTCGTAGCATTCGAATACTTGTAAAATATTAGAATATTAAATGATTCAAATAGTCTCAACCCTAGAAAGTACCGAACAGTCCGGTGCATCGAGTAGTTTGATGCTTGAATGTTTCGAATATTTTAGAATATGTTTATATTCTGGATAATGGTTTGTAATTATTATTATTATTATTTCGATTTTATTTATTTTCAATAATTAGGGAATAGTTTCATTTGTAGTGTACATTTTAATTACTAACATTATTACTGTGGCCTCGCCTTTACTCGTATCTTACTTTCTCCTTATGTACTATATTTTCTGTTTAACCAGTAATAAAGTGGAAATAATAATAATAATAGTAATTACGAAACATTATCCAGTATATAAACATATTCGGAAATATTCGAAACATTCAAGCTTCAAACTACTCGACACACCGGCCCGCTCGGTTCTTTCGGCCCGCTCGCTTTTCTTCGAGCTACTCAGTTTTTTCGAGCCGCTCGCTTTTTTCGAATACTCGGCTAGGTTCGGTTCTTCGAGCCGAGTCAGGCTCGGCTCGCTTTTTCCGAGTACTCGAACAGCTCTAGTATATAGGTGTATGTGCAATGACAAGTCGATTGGTTCAATAGTTATTTCTAAATCACCATCACAAGGTTGAAGAAAGTACTTTCGACGCTGTAGCAAGATGTCTCGATAGCGACATCTGCGATGCATATTTTTAACATAAACACTGTCTTCGCATTATTAAACTGTTAAATATAAAGCCATAAAAAGGTAACTTCTGCAGAAAAATCCCAAATATCGGCCTGTTTTAGCGTTGCGTAAAGTATAATCCCTCCTTAAATTGAAAACGCGTGGTTACAAAATAGGTATCGAATTTTAGCTTGTTGCTCGATTCAGTATCGCCCTTCCAGTTTCAATCTGGATCCTCTTCAAGCCCTCAGACGTAGAATACATAATTCGTGTCTGTGCCGCCAAAAACACCTGGCGTTTCGGGAACAGTAAGAAAAAATAAAGGCTCACGATCGCGGGGAAGGGGAGGACAAGTTGCCGCAGGTGGTTCCTGGGGTCCCGGTGCATTCTGGTCACCGTTTGAGAATTCGGAGAGCGGGGATGTCGTTAATATCTTGCAAGATCGATCGATCGTGCCCTGACTTACGATGAATCATTCTCATGACAGGCAGGCTCTAATGCCTGGTCACGTTTTAACTTTTCCATCTCGCCTCCCTCACCCTTCTTTCCTCTTTGTCAGCGATGCCCTGCAGAATCCGCTGATAAAAAAGAAATCGAATTTATTACGACACCTCGTGACCAGATATTTCGATGAGGCGCCAAAGCTCTGGTTAGTCTTTTCTAAATCGTCACGGCGTACACGAGAATCTTAAGCATCGTAGTAGTGGATTGGCTTATACTTCATTTAGTCTGATATTTCATGTTTATGTATTTCCTTAATTAACATTTGATTTCTTCAAAGGTTGAAATGATTAACTCTCGCTTCTAGTTCAGATATCGCGTAAGGAAATCGCATAAATGAAACTCAATTTCAAAGATGAATATAGAACATTTTTTAATGTTCTTGAAACGTTATTACAAAATCGCGTTTTTATGTAACTTAATCAATAATTACAACTTTACTCTCATTGGTTTCAGCTTTAGACAGTATCGCATATATATGTGGGAAAACTGAACGTAATATTTGCATTACAAAATAGTAGTATAGTAAAGAGAGTTCT
Organism: Andrena cerasifolii; assembly: GCF_050908995.1. Taxonomy (NCBI): domain Eukaryota; kingdom Metazoa; phylum Arthropoda; class Insecta; order Hymenoptera; family Andrenidae; genus Andrena; species Andrena cerasifolii. The sequence continues at coordinate 3,523,129 of NC_135125.1, read as the reverse complement.
AACCCGAATTTGAGTTTTGCATTCAATACACGTTCAGAGTGGTACGATAGACGTTCATACACGTTCAGAGTGGTACGATAGACGTTCAATACATGTTCAGAGTGGTACGATAGACGTTCAATACACGTTCAGAGTGGTACGATAGACGTTCGATACACTTTCAGAGTGGTGTGCGATAGACGTTCAATACACTTTCAGAGTGGTGTGCGACAGACGTTCAATACACGTTCAGAGTGGTACGATAGACGTTCAATACACGTTCAGAGTGGTACGATAGACGTTCGATACACGTTCAGAGTGGTGTGCGATAGACGTTCGATACACGTTCAAAGTGGTACGATAGACGTTCAATGCATGCTCAGAGTGGTACGATAGACGTTCAACGCACCATACTTCGTTTGACTGGATCTACAGGTGTATTGAACGTCTATCGTACCACTCTGAACGTGTATTGAACGTGTATCGTACCACTCTGAACGTGTATTGAACGCAAAACTCAAATTTGGGTTAGAACTCTCTTTTGTATACTACTCAAAATTTTCAAGAGTACTTAATACGGTAATCCCTCTTAATAGAGCTATGACTGTTGCGAACCAATACTTTAGCGCAGCGCTGTCCAGCGTAGAGGCCCCTCACGCGCCTGCTTATGATGTTCATAAACTTCATGTCAAAGAACAAGTCTCAGTTTCAATTTATTTCTTTGTAATTAATTGAAACAGAAATGCTTCATTTTAGACAGGAACGACTTACACGGTGACAATTAGTTTATCGATTAAGTGTATTTACTTAGTTTATTATTTACTTAATTTTGTTAATTTAATGGTTCAGCCTCCGTCATTTCCAGTGTTTATACATATTTTGTATTCTATGGGCATTCCCGTATATTAATAAACCAATAAAATAAAATAAAATTAATGTGTCACTCACATTGTTTCATGTGCGACATGTAACAGTTGTGATTGTCCAGACCTTTCTCACCTTCACTCACTGAAATTCTATACAAAAGCTTCATCTTTCACAAGATTACACTATGTTGTATTTTCAACTCTACTCAATAGAACAGAGGAATAAACCACCCTTTTGAAAGTTTTCTCGTTTCTCAAGAGTAGGTCAAGCATGGATGTATAAAAATGATAAAACTTCTTCACAAGTCCAATATCATCTTCTTCGTCTCAGGGTCTTCGGCAGGGAGTTTATTCTTTCAATTTTTAATCTTTTTTACAATGGCAACCCTAAAGTCGCCCGTACTCGTTGTACGTAGTATGAAATTTGTACTCTGTTTTCCGAATATCAGCTTCCAAAAGTTTATTAAAAGCCACTCAAATATTGGAAAACAGTTTTTTTTTTTCGAAGACCTATGTTATTACTCGACTAAATTGCTTTGTCGATAAGGAATCGTGGATGGTGATCGATTTGACTGAACAGTTTAGTCGATGCTAAAGTCGCTAGTGCGCGCCAGACCTCAAGGGCTGGCTCAATAAAACACTTTCACTGATCAGCTGCACCATCGACGGAATTTTAAATCCCATTTTAATTGTGCCCTCCTCTGTTGGTTGCGTGGAGTTGCTCGAATTCCGCTTGCAACGTAGCGGAAGAACGCAATTCGCCAACACGCTGGCACGCGTGGTATGTATCCGATTATGAGTTGGGTGTACGCGTGGATGCACTGCCACGATGCCGGCCTAAGATCGATAAAGAGTTAAATTAATAAAGCCGCTCCCCACGACCGTCCTGCAACATCGTAAGATTCCTTTGGTCTTAGCTCTGGCCGCTTATCTCGTATCTGGCTGGTTTGTGTCACGTACGCGGACAATTGAGCCAGTCGGCCGACCGGCCAGGCGAATTAGGCTCCGTTATTACGACGAATCACTGTCAGCACCGGTGCCAATGAAGAACGATCGAGCCAGCCGAGATTACACCGGCCTGTACGGATCGAACGTGAGAGCAGCGTGACCGAATTAATTTAACTAGACAGAGGAATTGATTTATCTTGCTGATTCTTAATGCGATCTGCCGTGAGATAACTAGGGAGCATGTGATTCCTATACAGGGTAGGTTAATAATTTGCGTTGCAACTGGGGCTGGGACTATTCGAATATTTTACAAGTATTCGAATGCTACGAATAAACTTCGAATATTTGAGTATTCTAATGTTACTATTCGAATACTATTCGAATACATCAGTATTCAAAAACTTAAATATTCGAATAGTATTCGAATACTTGGATATTCGAATAGTATTCGAATACTTGGATATTCGAATAGTATTCGAATACTTGGATATTCGAATAGCATTCGAATACTTGGATATTCGAATTATACTCGCCAAATAATTGAGGAACTGAAGTATTCGAATATTCGAATACCAAAAAGTTCGACAAATAGTCCCAACCCTTGCAACCAAGTTTGAATATGAAACTATCATATTGTGGGTTTATTTAAGAGGGGATACACGCCTAAAGAGGCCTACAAAGTAACGTTTTTTTTACAATTTCTTTTGAAGGAAGTATTAGCATTATTAGGGTCGTAATGTTTCTATTAATTATGTCACCTCTTTAGCTATAATACTTCATTTTTGTATGTAAAAATATTCTAGTTACGGGGGCCAGTTCCAAATACGCCATGTGCTGCAGTGATTTGCGGTGCTCACTCCCGCCTAAACAGATTTTATATGAAAGCAAAAAGCAAGTTAGTTTCTTAAGACATATTAACAAATGCTGTTTCTGACAGGGCCAATTTCGAAACAGTTCATTTTTAAAGAAATAGCAGCACTCTGAATGAAACGTTCAATTTTCGGACATGAAATCTTGCCGTTTTATGGAATAAAAAAGAAACTATGAACCAAATAAAAAATCCGAAATTACGGGACCCGATTTTCGATTCGGGAGCCGAGTTTCTTGCTAAAAATCCATACACCTGATCAAACTGCAAAATCACGACTTAAAAGTTTCCGAAAATCCGAAAACTTTTAAGTTGTGATTTTGCGGTGTGACCTTAAGAATTTTTAGCAAGAAACTCGGCTCCCGAATCGAAAATCGGGTCCCGTAATTTCGGATACCCACACAACCCTAATGACAATACGTGAACATACTTCACTTCTAATATCTACATCTTCGATATTTCTGCGAATTTCGGTTCCAAATTTTAGGGAAACATTTTTGATACATCAAACACTGACGATGTGTAAAAAAATCGACCTTTTGGGCATATCTAGATGTACCTGTCTCCCCCTTTAAGTAAATTTGTTTGATTTATACTTATTTAACAAAATAAGAATATTCTAATGCAATAACTGAGGGGTCGTTATAATAGTAAATATCACAAGGTCCAAAAAATATTTCTTGAAAGGAACTGTGGATTGTGGCGTCCATTAATATATTCTAGTATGTTGCTAGCAAAATAATTCCAGTTTATTTTTAATCCTCAGGACATGTTATCTCTTCGATTTAAATAGTTGCTTTAAATCGCGAAATAGAAATAAATAAAAGTGTCGTATGTAAGAAATATATTATATAATACTTATCTTATGTTCAAAATTATATTTCTCGAGGACTAAGCAACGAATCGAATTTATTCCCTAGTTTTTATTTGTTCCACTGTGAAGAATCATCTCCTGTACGGTTGTAGCACGATTTACCAGGCACTCTATATAGAATCCATGGATGTAGGTTGTTCTCAAACAACGGGGAACTACTTTATGGGCAACAGCTTTGAATTATGGATCGAACGCAATCCTACGTTGCAGAGAGCACTTTCATGCGTCCTATAAATATTAAGTTGCGGTACTGATTTTAAATAAAAGTTGGTTTATGGGAAGATGCAGGCGAATACGGAACGTGAGATTATTGCATACAGGGGATAATTTTATATTTGTCGAACCTTAATTAAGCCTGTGGTGTGACTTCTGTGCAATATACCGTGAATACAGTTTGATTGTATTGGATATATCGTTCTACAGGAAACTGCATTGTTAAAATATGAATGCTCTCATGAAAGATTTAAATAAACGTTATCTAGTACGTGGAGCTAGTAATTTGTAATGGTTAATCGAAATCCGATCCTGAAATTTCATATTTTATCTAAGTTTCATTTTAAAGAATATAGTCATTGTCTGTGTAACTTGTAAAATGTAAACCAAAAAAAAAAAAAAAAAAAAAAATAATATTGATAGCAAAGAACGCATTAATTTCACTATAATTGTAGTAAGCATTGTGCCTTATAATTATTGTTAGGTATCAAATTATCCAGTACTGGCACACAAATTACATTACTTAGACTTGTAATTATATTCAATTTTCATACTTCATACTCTATAGTGGGTTAGGAGATAAATAATTTTTTATTAAAATAAACTTAATAAATTATTCTTTATTCGACTGAGATCTTATTCTAACATAAATAATATTGATCAACAAAGGAAATAATAATATTTCAACATATTTACATATTTGTAAAATGTAATGTTCTCATAACTTTTTAATTTCCAAGGAAGGAATCATTGAAAAGTGTTGCAGTCGAGTACATTCGTATAAATTTTTGCACAAATGAAAATGAACAAAATTGTTGTTTCTAATGAAAATACTCTCATTATTAAAGAATACAGATCGCCTTGGATGAAATTGCACTGGCTATTTATTAATGAATTTTCTATTTTTATGTGTAATTTTCTATTTATGATTCGAAAGAAAATTTGCCCCGATATTGATGCTCAACTATCACGTCATTAAGTATCCAAGTTTAGTTACATTCACAATATGCTTGTTGCAACGAACTAGAAAGGAGTTTATCGTTTGAGAAATCCCTCATTCAGCACCTTCCTTTTTTCTTTTACAATTTTCATAAACCCCTTTCAAATAAATCACTTTGCCTTTCCACTATAATTACAGATCTGCAGCAACATATGAGGCGAGCAATAAATTACATAATTCCAACCAGCTGGCAGTAGATCAGGATAACGCAGCTGTTTCATGATCTAGAAGAATCTAGATTAAAACTTATCAGAGGATCTCCATTGCAGCAATTTAGATATTACAGTTTACCCTACAATTCCCTTGTCAATGACAATAGCTACTTTATGTCTTGGTTTCCAATATTAAAATATTGATGCTAAATGATTGGCAGATTTGGTCGTTAATCGTTTCCCACCAGTTTCGCGTGAATAAAGATACATTTATTTATTATATTACATTATGATAAAATTAAATTTTCTCACAACATAATATCTTCCTTTGCATTCTAACATATTCGCTCTTCGATCGACCAGAGATCATTTTTCACAATGCTGTGGTCGTTAAATACAAACCTTGGAATAATGAATAATATAGTAGAATAAGTTCAAAACCAGTACTTCGCTTAATCCCAAGAATTACAAATCCGACCTTTGTTACATAATTTAGTGAAACCAGCATTGATGGAAACTTTGGTGTTCCTAGGAGATATACTTAGATGTACTAGAGCTGTAAATATTTGAATAATTTCGAATGCGAATAGTGCCTTTGAATAATTCGAATATATAATACTCCTAATTATTCGAATATTCGAATCTCAAATTCGAATTCTCTGGTATTCGAATCTCAATTTCGAATTCTCTGGTATTCGAATCTCAAATTCGAATTCTCTGGTATTCGAATTTCAAATTCGAATTCTCTGGTATTCGAATCTCAATTTCGAATTCTCTGGTATTCGAATCTCAAATTCGAATTCTCTGGTATTCGAATCTCAAATTCGAATTCTCTGGTATTCGAATCCCAAATTCCAATTTTCTGGTATTCAAATCTCAATTTTGAATTCTCTGGTATTCGAATATTCGAATCTGAAATTCAAATTCTCTGGTATTCGAATATTCGAATCTGAAATTCAAATTCTCTGGTATTCGAATATTCGAATCTTGAAATTCGAATTCTCTGGTATTTGAATATTCAAATCACAAGTTCGAATTCTCTGGTATTCGAATATTCAGATCTAAAATTCGAATTCTCTGGTATTCAAATCTCAAGTTTGAATTCTCTGGTATTCAAATCTCAATTTTGAATTCTCTGGTATTCGAATAATCCAATCTCAAAATTCCAATTCTCTGGTATTCGAATATTCAAATCTCAAATTTGAATTCTCTGGTATTCAAATCTCAAGTTCGAATTGTTTGGTATTCAAATCTCAAATTTGAATTCTCTGACATTCGCATATTCGAATTCTCTGGTATTCAAATCTCAAATTTGAATTCTCTGATATTCGAATATTCGAATTCTCTGGTATTCAAATCTCAAATTTGAATTCTCCGATATTCGAATATTCGAATTTTCTGGCATTCAATAGGTGCACTTCAATAGAAGATTATCTATTGTGTGAACGTGATGCAAATTACTCGGTAGAAACAATATCTACAAGTACAGCAGTGACAGATCGAGCAACGAGGGCTAGTGGATTAATCTCTTTGCTCGGTACACACACTAACATACGCTGTCACGCGTATGCACCATACACTGTCCGTGGTTTATTTTGCCTGCAAACAGTCTACACTTCCCAGACACAGCCAAGAAGTTCAAGCTGGTACAGTATTGGGACTGTGCTTGCTTAATGAGCCGACCGATCGTCGTTTTATTGAGTCGCGGCCAATGACAGCGTAAATGTAATAATAAAGGACGGAGGGAGTTACGAGCGCCTATTGTCGGTCGTTTAATTAAATGTTGCAAATAGGCTTACAGTGGTCATTGGGCAGAGATCAGGGCTTTTATTACTATCCACGTAAAAAATCGCTGAGCATTCTCTATAGCAAAATTACCTCTGCCCTCCTTATTCAAAATGTCCTACCTAGCATTTTTTCATCTCTCAAGACATGTTGAAATATTTGAAGTTCCACACGTCAAAGTTAGAAAACCCTACGTGCTTCATAGACATATATGCACAGTCTAATATATTTAACCTAACTGCCTTTCAGATAGTTAAAATATCCTAGCTGAAACATTTAATTAATTACCTACCGGTACATCTATTACAAAAACCTATATTAAGCTGTTTCGAAATAGTGACAATATATTTTAAATTGAATGAAGAAAAATAAGGACACGCGAAGAAAATGATAAAACTTCAGTTTTCTTGGTTGTTTCGAAATGCTAGATAGGACATTTTAACTAAGGAGGGCAAACCTGTTGTGTAACAGCATCTTCGTTCTTTCTTTATTCATCTGACTCAGATGGGGCCGATATCCTTTTATTACTTAGGGAATTTAAAGGCAGCAAACTAATATACTTTCATCCCTTTTTTTTCTAGGTCTGAAGCACGGGAACGGAGGCATTGGAAGTGCTAGTAGCTCCAGAAGCACAAGTCCAAGTCAACAGCAGTCGCCGCAGAGTGGGCTGTCCTTTATTCCTCAGCCCAGGGGTCAGAATTCAGCGAACAGGCAACCTGGAACCACTACCCCAAGGTAAATCGTCTTCTCTTCATAATGCATTCTCTTCAGTGTAATACCGTTTAATTTATTTGCCACATTTTGAAAGAGCACTGTAGTAAAGGGTGAAGTAATCAATAGCTACCAAACATTTCAGCCCTCGAACATCGACGGTGGGAAAATCGAGCGGGGCGAGGACCACGCAGCAGTCTCCGTACACGACTACAGGGCCGCCTACTCAGCAAAATAAGAATTCTGTCCTGGACAAATTCAAGCTTTTCAATAACAAAGAGAAGAATCAGGACCGCGGAAAGGCTTCGTCGGGCGTGTCGAAGCGTACCTCCAGCTCCTCCGGGTTCTCATCCGCCAGATCGGAACACTCCGACAGCTCGACGTCGTTGTGCGATCAGAGCAAAGTCCAAGTGGAATCGCCCAAGAGTCGCGCTCTGAAGTTGAAGCTGCAGTCGACCAAGTCGTCGAAGCAGGCAAGCCCGAAGACCGTGCGGAAAGAGCAGAGCAAAGCACAAAGTAAAATCGCTCGAACAAAAGGCGTGCCTGACAAGTTGGTTAGCTACAACCCACCATTGGAAGATGCCAAGCCGACCAGTAAAATCGGCAGCGTGGGTACAAAGTTGGCTGCGGAGAAAAAGTCCTCCAACCTGCAGGATTTATTGAAGCAACAGCAGCACAGCCAACTGCACAAGCCGAACCCGACGGTACTGGCCTCTACCAAGCAAATCAGCTCGCAGGACGGGAAGAATATCAGCCTGAAGAACGAGTCGACGAAACAGGCGCCTAGGCCCAAGATGGAGCTGCCAAGTAAAATATCTGAGACGAAGATTCACCTGCAGAATATGAAAGTTCCTCCGAATGGACTGCACAAGGATATTCTAGTGCAGAAAGGATTGATAAGTAATACGAATGGGATGATCAAACAGCCTGATCACGAAGGAACCACTATTACTTATGAGAACTGTTCTGCAATTGATCACACGTTCTCTATGAACCAAGTGAATCTGTCCGACGAAAGGGCGTCGATGGAGAGGCAGAAAGCAATCGTCGAGAACGTCCAACCGAATAATCAATCAGGAACGTTAGAGACTCTAAGCACCTCCAAGCAGCAAAATACAAATGCGCCCTTAAAACCTAAGGTCCCAAATGATGCGCAAGATGTAGGGATCATGAATGAAAAACAGACAGCTCCCACTTCCCCGCGCCACAGTCCAGAAGCAACGACGGATACCAAAATGACTACCATCCAAGAAGATTCAACGAGTGCTATGGCTGCTCATGGACATACCGTTCCCCCTCAGATGCAAGTGTCGAACGGATTGAATTTCGGGCCGAGCAAGCAGCCCTCGCTGGTCAGCAGCCCGTTGCAAGGTTCGACTCTAAATACTTCCGGGATTAGTCCAGGCTCCAGCATTCCGAAGCCCACGGCCTTGGTGAAAGGCACCTCGAAACCACCGAAGGAAAACGGCATGCCTGGCGTACCGACGCCCACGAAGTTGAAGGCAGACGTTTTGCACCGCAAGCTCGACCCGAACACGGTTGCAATGGTGTCACCGATGCCAAGTATTTCGGATCTGATGTCTGAGAGCTCGCATAGCAATTCTAATAGCACTGGCCAGAGCAATTCCAGCGACAGCAGCGTTATTTATAGGCCGAGCAGCGAGAGCGGCAGTGAGATTAAAACGATACCTAATAGGAAAATTGACACCACCTTCGAACAGATGGAGAAGGTTAGTACACATGTTTTTCCCTGGATAGAACACGGTGTTCTGTTTGAAACAAATCAGAATTCCTAATAATCCCAGTTGTGCTAAACTGGGCTAGATGCAATAACATTCCTCTATAATGATCTTTTGTATAATACTTTGTGAGCGGAGGATTGAATGATCCCACTTTGCAGGTTCTATCTGAAAACTCAACGTGTGGAGGGGGTACCATGGCGGATGACGAAGCTGAGATGACAGTGAAGCCCATGCAACCTCTACTCCGTGGCTACACGCCCGGTGCGAGGGCCCTTCAGACTCTGCCGAGCAGGACAACCGCGAGACAATACACGATTCTTCATTCTTCTTCTCATCATCATGTCGGTCACGATTACGCGGACATCGACGTCGCCTCCGGCTACCTCAGCGACGGGGAGGTTCTTCGTGGTGGTATGAGCGTCGGTAGCAGAACTCTGTCCGACTTGTGCGACGGTTACATGTCCGAGGGTGGTGCTTCCTTGTACGCGCGTAGAATCAATCCGTCTTACGGTCATGATCACGAGAGGTAAGTTTAAAAAAATCAGGGAGTCGAGACCGAAGCAGTAACCGAAATTCATGATCGTACTGTAACCGTGAGATGAGAGAAAGAATTCTGACCGCAATTGCATTTCGGTCGGAAATCTCTGATGGTATTGTGAGATGAGCGAAACTGAGTTGAGAGAAATTCTGAGAGAAATGAGTGAAACTCCGACCGTAATTCGGAGAGGAACGAAGAAACGGTCAGACGGTCAGTCGAGTCTTAGGTTCGCTTCGACCTAGCTGAATAGGTCGGGAAGGTATGCTGTTCCTGTCGCTCACATTCGGTTTATTGGAAGCAGACCTTTGCACTTATTTCTTACTATGATAATTGCCGGTCCCAAACTGCTAAAAACTCCTAAATTGTTAATCCTTATAATTTATCTGTCATAAACATTGTTTATTTACAAATAAATATTTTAGTTATAAAAATATAAATTTTTTGTAAAATTAATTTTACATAATATAAAATTTTTGTTGTAAATGTATAAAAATATTTACTTATGAAAATAATAGTATTAAAAATAATAATATTTCGTGTATCTAAATATTTAAGTACTTGTTTACTTATATTTTTTATTTAATAGGTTAAGTACTAATTGTCAGTACTTACAAAATTATATTATAAAATTTAATAAATTAAATTAATTAATTTGATTTTTTATTATAAATTAATTTCATGTATACAATTTATATCACTGTGGATTGCAAAAGACTGATGGTCGGGTTACTAATGTGATAAAAAATAATTAAAATAATCCACTAAATAATTGTAGCCCCGACTTGCGAATTGCGTCGGGTATAGCAACAAATTGCTTCACAAATTTTAATCAACTGTATTTCTACCTATTTCTCACGAATTTGTGAACTCTAACTGACCGTATTTCTATCTCTCAAGAATTTCGGTTGACTGTATTGCAATCTCTCAAGAATTTCGGTTGACTGTATTGCAACGTCTCAAGAATTTCGGTTGACTGTATTGCAACCTCTCAAGAATTTCGGTTGACTGTATTGCAACCTCTCAAGAATTTCGGTTGACTGTATTGCAACCTCTCAAAAATTTCGGTTGACCGCAATTTCGGGAGTAATTGTCTCTTGAATTTCGGTTGAGAAGTCACTCTTGACCGATTATCGCTCACCAATTTCGGTTCTGATGACTCTAAATGCTGTTTCGGTCGTCTCACTGACCGCTACCGTGACCGTAACCGAAATTATATAGGTCTCGACTCCCTATAAGAATTATCCATATTTTGGATGTAAAGTATCGAAACCAAGAGAAAGCTTTTTACCTTTAAACGTATACTTGCAATAGCGAAGCAGCAATTCTTCTGATTCAGAACCATTTTAATTTTTAACCTTCCTGAACTCGCGTGTTGGTCTCACAGACCGGCGAATACGAAATTCGCTCATTTTTCAGAAACCAATAATAGCCCCGGTCCCCCGCGCCTTGTACTTTCCTAAATAGTTCTTAGGATGACAACAGTAGCTTTCCGCACACTTTTGTACGTTACACCCTTTAAAATTACACCCGAGTCATTATGCAATGAAAAATCACGCGAGTTCAGGAAGGTTAAGTACTCACTTCGTTAAATTCTAATTTAGAATGGCAATTTAAATTGTTCTCCACATAGTTAAACCGATTGGGTAGTTCATTATTTTCTGTTTGTTTGTGACATCTAACACAGTAGAGATTGAATTTCTCTATTTAAAGGATATTGGAATTACTTAATTATTAGACATTCGATTCTGAATTTGTATTATCTGCTTGTTTATCAGGTATACGTTTAATATTTTACTACAAGTGTACACCTTTACTATAATTTTTATTGAGTAAATGAACAATTTTTCGAGCATTTAGCAATAACTCAATTTGCAAGTACACGCAATCGCCACGAAAATAGATATCTAAACGAACTTTAGTGGCATCAACGAATCCCCGTTGACAAGCTTATAAATCTGAAGCATAGGCCTCGCTAATCAATACTTGGTCCCTCTCGTTCGCTATTCAGGCGATAATTTGTTTACGCCTTTTTCGCGTAAATTACGTCGTAGGTTATTAATATATTCTTTCACCTCGTTCTTACACATTTTAATCAGCTGCTGGTGCAACGAACAACGACGAGAATTTAATGTAGAATTGTTATATGCAGTTCTGTCTAATCGGTCATCGTTCAACGGTCTATAACTTGAAAGTAAAAAATTAAATCAGTTTTGAAGGTAGATTATTTCTAAGCGAGCTTCGTTATACCCAATTTCCATCATTTATTTTGTTCGAGTTCGTCTTGTTGCGCGTGTTCCGCTGGCACGCTGAATGAGTCACAGTCTCCACGTGAGCACGAAACACAAGTCGTCGGATTTGTCAGCGCACGTGGACTCACTTGTGAATTCTATCTTACTCGTTGCTCAGCTTTCAGCCTCATATTAGCATAACTACGTATTACTTTGCGTATTACGTGTTATGGCATGTATATGTAATAGGGACGTGCGGGTAATGAAATGTGTCGGGTACCCGAGCGGTCGGGTCGGGTCGGGTAAAGTCGGGCGGGCTCGGACGGGGGCCCGGGACAGACGGGCCCACGGGTAGTCCGACTGTGTCGGGTAGCTCGATTATTTCGGGTAATGCGGTGTTTGATAAGTTGATATACGTATTCAGCGTTTTTAAACAACCGAGTACTCGGATAAAATACAAAGTTCTGTTGTTTTATCTGAACCAGTGTTGCCCCGGTGGGCGGTCCGAGAGCACGAGCATCCATCGCGTTTGCCAAAGCTCGCGTGGAAGGGGGCGCTCGAAACCAATGAAGTTGCGGGCATGTAGCGGATGGGGAAAACTCTAGTAGTGTGCGTGTAGGCTCGTACCACGGCCGTCTGCAGTACAGGCCGGAACATAGTGAATTTGGCAACGCTGTCGTCAGACCTATTTGAATTTTTCTGAAGCCTTTCGCGCGTTATGTCACGGCCGGCTCTGGTAGCGGTTGGAACATAGTCATCGGGGACTGATGGTTGTTCGAAATGCAGTGTTGCAACATCGTAGTGTCCGGCCTGTACCCGTAGGCTTATATAACTGGGACTCTTGGAGCCCCAGTGATCTACATTTTAGGAATTGGGAAAATAAACAGGAATTGACTAATGATTAAACAATAATATTATATAATTGGGCGGAATAGACTTGAACACTTACACCTCTGATTAACAAAAAGTTCCTTATTAAACGATTTTTATTCAGCTTCAATCATATGTTTGTTTAGTTCAAATCTAGAAACTCAATTTTAACCCACTTCTAACTCTCCAATAGACTTGAAACTTTGCAGGCATACCTAGTTTGAATGACAATACAAATTTATGAAGGAAAAGAAACCCCCCAGGGGTTTAAAAAATTACCTATACTCCCTGTCATTTAAGAAGGAACCTGTCGACCGACGTGTTTAGAGCGGTTCTGCGCAGGTTGACGCTTATTGGTGCCGGGAGACGCCACTATTGGCTGTACCCCCACCAACGCTTTTTCGGAGCCAATCAGCTCATTCTACATGCGCGAAACGGGTTCCTTCTTAAATGACAGGGAGTATAGTCATCAATAAATATAACCCATAATCACAAATTCAAACGACTTGAAATCAGCCTATAACCACAAATCAAATCAATTTAATCGACGTGAAATCAGCACACTACTAGAGTTTTCGAGCGCCCCCTTCCACGCGAGCTTTCGAAAACGCGATGGATGCTCATGCTCTCGGACCGCCCATCGGGGCAACGCTATTCTGAACTATGAACGAAATCTACTTTCCTTCTTTTAACGTGGGTAGAGCATCTTAAATAAACAATTATATTAATATGGGTTTATAAATGAAAATCGAAGACCATTAAATTTAATGAGTACGGTCTTTACCTATTGGATTGGTTTAGCATTGTCTGTACAAATGCACTTTTAATTTACGCTTAAATGCACATTACTGTTAAGACATTTTTAATTAATTACACTGTAAACAAAAATCGATTTTTTATGAACCTTGTTTAATAAATTTATTACAATTCTAGAAAATTCTAAATACGTGAAGGCATTTTTTTAAACAGCTACATAAAATAGATGCATAATATTTATTTTAAAATCAAAGAGTGGATTGTTACAGTAAATTCATAAGAACACTCTTCGCTATAAAATTTGTGCACGTTCGTAAACCGATACGTACCCAAGTACTAAAACAGATTTGACTTTATAATTATTATTGGAATTATAATTTTCGTTTGCAACATTCGTTCAACTTCTTCGCAAACTTTTTATCAGGTTCACGTTGATAACGATAGGGGAAGACATTCGAGCTCTCTTCCTCTTAGGTCCAATCTACTTCTAACGTTCCCCTTTTTAACGGCCGCGTTATCAGTATGAGAACAAACAGTCCTTTAAAGTTGATTGAATTGCTTTCGTCGATGGTGGGGGTGCACATGCCTCTGGTTAATATTAAGTCATTCTAGCGTGAATCACTTCGCGAAGACGCGCAGCGATGTCTGAATTAGATTTAATGCGGCGCGCAACGAAGAGTGGTCGTGCCACCACTTACTAACGGCCTTTAATTAGACGAAATTCGCAGGCTTAATTTCCTACGGGTCGGCTGCTTCTGGTTAGGTGAATTACTTCGATTGAATTAAGTAAATCTACTGTGACGTTATCTCTAATTAACTATTACATACTTGACTTTTCCTATCCTATTTTTGTTTGTATAAAATGCTTTCTTTCCCCGAAGGTCTACTAATTTTTATTTACCCTCGTGTTGATTTAAAAAACCTTGTAAAATTTTACAAACGTGATGTAACGTTATGTAATGAGATCCGCTCCCATCTTCCATTTCTATAAGAATCAGAAATTCTAAAGCCCCTAAACCATTCAAGCACTGCTTTCAGAGATTCTTTACTTCAAATCATTTATTTTATAAAAAAAAAATTGATGTGTGAAGTGCATCCAGCTGTGCAATAAAATCCGCAGGTTTAATGTCGGAACAAAGTCGCTCGACAATCGTGAGATTAAAGGCTCCGCGGAAAAGAAGGGCGGTTAGGTACTAGGGGGAAAGCGGAAGTGGGTCAGTGGTGATCATCTCGATTAGATTCACCGCATTGAATTTGGTTTCGTTCTCGGTCGAACGGAATCTCGTTGAAGCGTGGGCAGTTCCATCCAGCTCGTTCGTCTATTCAATCTCATTTGATTTCCTTCGAACGTGTCGTCCATGTAAAGTGTATTGGACGAGCGACAATAATTTCTCGCGAATGTCCTATATTACGAGCCAGCCAGCCCTTCAGACAGGAAACTGTACTGCAGTTTTTGCGGGAATATGGGGCACGTTCGTTCGTAGGGAAGCTTTGATTGTACCAGCAACGATAATTCAGAGGGTGCGGCAAGTTAACGATTTTAACGCACTTCGGGCGAAAGGAATAGGTGTAACGGGGATGTTAGAGCTGTGCCAATTTAATATCGCACCCTAAGCAATTTTTTTTCTTGGCTTATATTTTTGTTTTTTAGACCTGTATATTGAAATTGAAAAATTTGACGAATTTTAATAAAAAGATCGCTTTTTCCATAAGTATTTTTTTCAACTACATTATATCGAAATTTATACTTCTAGAAAAGGACTATTACACAGTTCGACAGCCGTCTAGACTTGTAACATTCAATAGCCGTTTCTTATAGGTTTTCGTGCGTTGAAAACGACTCCGCAAACCGTTTGTTGCCATCGTCTTCAGTTTTTGAGAAATTCGAGTTTGAAAAAAACTGTAAATTTTCAACTTTGAATTTTTTTGTGTTAAATTATTCAGCGAACCCTCCCGAATACAACGGTATAAGTTGTTAGTGTATTCTGAACATATAAATATGTTTAAACAACGATCAAAGGGAAAGGGACACCCAAAATGCACCCATTTTTGCAGGTATCTTTCAATTTATTTCCAAAACTAAGAGTCTAGGAGAAAATCTGACTACTCCACGCGATGCAGCAGATATTTTTCCGTCGGAAAGCATCAACAGAAGTGTTTAGTTTCGTTTTGTTTTCAATACAGAAGCGAAATAGTTTGGCAAAACGTGCAGCGCCGACAGTGGTACTCACGCGCGTTAAGCGTTACGCTGAGCGGCAGTGGATCGCGCGCCGCCGTTGACTACCACTGTCGACGCCGCACGTTTTGCTAAACTATTTCGCGTCTGTATTGAAAACAAAACGTGACTTATCACTTCTGTTGGTGCATTCCGAAGGAAAAATGTCTGCTGCATCGCGTGGAGCAGTCAGATTTTCTCCTAGACCCTTAGTTTTGGAAATATATTTAATGATATCTTCAAAAATGAGTGCATTTCGGGTATCCTTTTCCCTTTGATCCTTGTTTAAACATATTTAAATGTTCATAATGCACTAATAACTTATATCTTTGTATTCAGGAGGGTTCACAGAATAATTTTCAAAATCGAATTTCTCAAAAACTGAGGGTGATAGCGACAAACGGTTTGCGGATTCGTTTTCAAACAGCTATTAAATGTTACAAGTCCAAAAAAAGTCAAATTTTGTCGAACTGTGTTATCATACAATTATCACTGAAGAGTTAAAAGATTTAAAAATACGAAAATGGTAACTTAAAAATGACGCTGGGGACAGTGGACCCCATGCGACCAATTTCTGATTATAAGAAGGTGTGACCACGAAGGGTGAAAAAAGCGTTCGAGCAACTTTTGAATAGACGATCGAAGTTCGTCGTGTCCTTTCTTGTGGAGCATGTTCCTGGTTATTATTTTATCACATCACGGAGAGGGTGTTTTGGAAATAGAAAGGACGTCGCCACGGCAGAAGGAAATTAAAGAAACATGGAGCTCAAAGTGACTCGAATTAAGTTATCCCGAATTATGTCGAGGGATGGTTTGAATTCGAAGTGTTCATGCCTTGTATGAACTGAACGTTGCCCCAAGGCAATGTCTATGATATCCCTGCCTTGATACTCGAAACCTGGACACAACGTAGACACTTGTACGGCTATAGGATATGTGCGACGCAGGCGAGAAGCGTGTCGCGCGTGACCTTTTAATTAATTCATTTTCTGATAATAAGAATAAGGCGTGTTGAAATACAAGAACCCGATATAATATCAGAACCCTAGCGGTGGAAGGGCGGTGTGTGCGGGGCGTTACACTAGAGACGCTGAAGCAACAATTTTACTTTCATGACATGCAGAACAGTTTCATATGCTAATCTTGTAAACAAATTTTCGTTGCTAGGTAGTTTACGCTAATTGAGGTAAACCCATAAAAATGTAAAAATTTCCTTCCTTTCTGTTTTTATTTCTTTTCGAGCCTTCTTTGCGGCGTAGACGAACTTGCCATTGTGCCATTTATTTATAATACATTACTCTGAATTTTTATTCGTAGCTCAAAACATTTATGGTACAACTTGCAGTCTTTCATTTAAAATTTTATTTTAAAAAATGCCAACAATGAAAAGACCATTTTGCGCCTCTAATTTTGCCTGTAGGGACAAGCCGGGCCTGCCAATATAGAATACTGACACAGTCACTGAGCCATCGTTCTTCAATTCGTCATCAAAATGAATCGCAATGAACTACCCCAATTTTCCATCGTAATGCGCGCAACGGGCAGCTATCTCTCGTCAAGCATGCCAGGCAGTTTTGCATCGCCCACGTCGTCGCTGATGCTAGGCCGACAGGATCGCCGCAAGACCACAGGAGCAGCGGTGTTTTCATAACACGCGAAACAGCCAGGAGGCATATCCTGGCCCCTCCTCGGCGCCGCTAACTCGTTTGGCATAAGCAAGCCGCGTATCATCCACTGAAACCCGACGCGCTTTTCGGAAATTCAATATACTCGCCCCCGTCTCTTGGGCCGACCCTCTGCGCCCCACAGCCTTCATTGAGGACCCCACGAAACGAGGCGAGGGCGCAACAAAGAAGGCCAGCCTCTAAAAGCATATTCCAACGATTACGAATCCTCCGGCGACGCTAGGAAATCTTGCCTCCCGCTTGCTCCTTTCTCTCGCGTTTTTAATCCTGCTCCATTAAACGCTTCCCATCGCGTTGCGCGGTTGCTCCTTTTATCTCTCATCCGCGGAGGATAATGTCAGGGATTTCCAGCGCTGCTAATGATTCGGAAGAAAGCTCAGGTTGGAGAAGTGTGAAATAATACTGGTGTTGGATTTTTATTGGGCGGTGTTTATATTACGATCTGCAGTTGACGATTTTAGTGAGAACTTCCTTGGTAGTATTTAGGGATGAACTTCGGTAACATTGAAAATAAGCGAGAATCTTTGAAAATTGGAGGAAGGTGGGTTAGGTCTGGGTTAGGGAAAATTGGGGGAAGGACCAAATACAACACATTGGCATACTTTTCACTGCTTTTCATCTAAGTAAAAAGGAAGATTATAGTTTGGTTATTTCATTTCTAGCAGTTGCATTTCAGGCTCAGTACAATTAACAAGTTTATGGTAAAAAACTGAATATTCAATAAATTGACTAAATAAAATAAAAAGTAAGAGCGAATTCAATTGAATTTGCGATAAAAATATACCATTGCCGTTTCTGACTGATTTTCATCGCAGGAAGGAGCCTCATTAATATCTTGGGAATTGATTAACGTTTGGCTGAGATTGTCACTGAAATTCATACTTAATTCTATTTTAATACAGTTTATGGATTTGATTACTGCTCGAGTGTGAATACGTGTGGTTCGTTCTTGAGTTCTATTTAATTGCATGTTTTACCTGGTGAGCATAGGGTAAATGGAATTCCGGGTTGATACGGTGGAAATTAAACCCCGCGCATATCTCGTAATTATGAATTTCCAAGCATTCAGACGTTGCTGTTCCCTTCGTTTCTTCCTTTTCCTCTATGCTGTTTTAATGAACCTTCCGTGCACCATCGCCCCTAACGAATTGGTAACTTTTATCAGACACTTCCAAGAAGAAAACACGTAATAACGTTGGGAAAAAACACGAGATAACGCGAAGCATTAGAAAGAAATTGTATATTTCAAAGTAAGCAGTTATCTTTTTAGTCTAATCCAGTTTAAAAATTACTTGCGAAAGATGATAACATTACGTGACAAATATATAAAGTTAATAATATTTTAACAACATACGATTCAACATTTTAAACACATTTCTTTCGAGCGAATGGGATATTGGATTCTCATTTAATAGTTGATTAATGGTCTGGAAAGCTACCACCTAAAAAGTAGTATACAAAATTCTGAAAGGCGCGTTACATTAGGGGAGACCAGGGCGAAGTGAACCTCGGGGTAAAATGAGCTTCCTTAATTTATTCTTTAACAATAGAATATATTTACAAATTTTGGTGACGTGATAAATGTGTGTAATACCACTGTGATAATTATACACATTCAGATATCGAAAAATGGAAATTCATTTAAAAATTAAAAATGAAGTTTTAGAGACTTCCAATTGCTTTTCTTTTCAATTTAGCTTTTTGGATAAATGAGTCTTAGATGTGTTATTTTAACTCCAAATTTTTTCTGCGTGTCTATAACTAGCTTATAAACATACATGTACACGCGTTTGAGAAAACATTAATCCTAACTTTATTAAATAATTAATTTTCCACTGAGTACACATTCGGGGCAAAGTGGTTGGGGTAAACTGAGCTGCAAAGAAAAGATGCGCGAGCGATGTGCGCAATAACCTAACCTGCCAGCTGGCTGGGAAACCACGCGGCGTGATGGAACAGAATCTAACCTCAAAAAAATTAAAAATCTGTCACAAGTTTTTGACAAACACGGTTTTAAAAAAACAGACACTGACGTGCTACACACGTTATCCCATCGTAAAGGGTTAATAATTACCTATATCCTTAATTAAAACTCGTATTTTATTTCAGCTCACTTTACCCCATATATGTAACCCCTAACCTAACCTAGACCTAACCCCATATATGGGGTAAAGTGGTCGTTTTGGCATTTTCTTTTCAAGTTGAATTTTAATATACATTAAGTTTATTTTAAGTATTGCTATTCGTCATTTATCAATAGTAATGCTAAAATTATATTATAAATCTATTTCCACTCATTTTTATTGAAAGGGAAAAATTTTATTCGATTTCTAACTTTTTTTGCGCCACTTTGCCCCGGTCTCCCCTTACTATTTCATCAGTCTAACAGAAATACAGAAAATATAGGAATTTTAAGAATTTGCTCATTGTGGTTCGCGTTTACCCTTTTACACTTCAAATATACCTGCCAGGCACTTATTATTAAACTAACATTATATGTCTACAAATTTCACTGAACTCTAAAAATGGAAGAATTTGTAATTTTTAGAATTAAATGAATTACTGAGTTTGAAAATACTCTGCTGTATTAGGTTGAGGGTTAGATTTAATAGCAGTGAACCTTTTAACCGACGAACCTTGCCAAAAGGCGAAGGGATAAAAACACAGTGTTAACTTAAGGGGTATTAGGCGCTTGAAAATCAAGTATTTTTGCGAATTAATTACAAGGTGATGAAAGCAAGCACAGACATTTCCTTCTATACAATGCTTATTACTATCACCTAAAGTAAAAATAGCGCCACACGAGATTGATTAGGTATACAGTGTTTTAAAAAAAGTGTATTTGGTTTGGCACTGATATTGAGCTTAAAAATAATGATAAGTACAACGTTTTCCTTGAAATATGATTCTCCTAAAATCCGCAACTTCGGTTTGAACCTCAGAAAAAACAATTGAACCAAAATTATTAAAGTGGCGACTAGAGAAGGCGATTTTTAAGATAAATGTTGAATTTCGGTGTGCACAGATGGTTGCTTTTTTTATCTCGAAAAATAGACTTTAAACTTTAGTGTTGAGGATCAGATCGGAGAAGCATATATTTTGAACCTAAGGAATCCGAAATGCATAATTATTTCCCATCGCCGGAGGCATTTAAATGTTTTTCCGACATCTTTTGTAATTTACGAGATACAAGCGCATAAATAAAAGGGTAGGTACGCGAGGAAAGGGAAACGCAACTCGAATCTCCACGCTGTTGTACTCGGTTATTATGACCTTACCTACACAATAAAACATTAACTCAAACAGTGTTTCTTAACATTATTATTTTTTTTGCCAAATATTGTCTGTTATTGGGAATATTTTTGCTAACGGAGCTTATTTTTTATAACTATCCCATTGTCTCGAAGGTAAATAAATATGCATTTTGGATTCCTTAATACCTGTAGAAACACATGCTGTAGAAAACTTTCGTTGCCAGCCAGGTCCAAAATTGACCAATTTCAAGTCGATCCAAACCTCCTTTTTTTTTTGCAATTACTGCAAAGTCACAGAAAAAACGTCTACACATAAAATAAAAACTCATCTACTTGTATCATCATTTTTTTATCCATCTCCTTGTAATTAATTCGCAAAAAGTACTTGATTTTCGGGCGATTCAATTACCCAGTACCCTTAACCCTTCGTTGAAACCCTGGGTGTGAGCCACCCATAAGCTGACTTTCACGCTCTGTACCTTCTACATGTAAAATAAATACCTTTCCTCCAAAGCAGACTTATAAACTATTTTTTCCTCAAAATATTATATCCGAACAACAACTCTGTAGACGTTTAGCTTCTAATATTGAAATTTGTAAAAGTTACAATTTTTTGAAGATTTTCTTTGTTTTCCCTCTACGTATGGTAATCTAGAATTTTTCCACAAAAACTGTGATAAAATTTCAATAAAACAACTATTGAAATACATTGTAGGGACTTTGAAAATGACCCATGATTTTTTTCATAACGATTGTATTCTTTAGATGGAAATGGCAGTCGCAGTGTTGGAGGGAAATACCCTCCTGGATTTCGGACACGGATCGTAGGGAGGAGGAACGCATGCGCGCGATGACGCGGTGACGTCAAACCAATCAACGCCAAGATGGGAAACGATGGGAAACGAAACGACGCCAGCGCCAAACCAAGCCAACTAGCCAAGTGAAGTGAAGCCGCAGCCAACCAGCGATGACAACCGATTCCCCGGCAACGCTGCGGCCTCACTTGGCTAGTTAGCTTGGCTTGGCGCTGGCGTCGTTTCGTTTCCCATCTCGGCGTTGATTGGTTTGACGTCACCGCGTCATCGCGCGCATGCGTTCCTCCTCCCTGCGATCGGAGTCCGAAATCCGGTAGGGTATTTTCCTCCAACACTGGGCAGCCGATCAAAAATTGCTCTGGGTGTGAGCCACCCAGGTATGTCAAAGTTGTTCGAAAAAAGAGGTATGTCAACGAAGGGTTAACATGAATTATTATCACTCATTTACATTTTGTCCTTTTTCCTTACGTCAGTGTGTAATAAAGACGATTTATTATTATTACTACCTATTCAAAGCTCTTCTAAGAGCACACCTCTGTTCAATCTACACACCAGTAAGTTGGAGCGCATAGGATTAAAAGCGATACTTCACGTTTGGCGTCTAAACACAATTAATGCCGAGTTTTCCAACCAGCTCTGGCAACTTCCATGAACAGAGAGCAGGATACGTTTGTCCTTAGCATCGAACAATCGCGAATGAGCAAGCAGCAGAGCGAGAAATCAATTTAAGCTAGACGTCGCATTCGACGTGGCTGTATACTGAACCGAAAGATAAGCGTCTTTGTCCTTTGTCAACCGCGCTTCGTATTGTCCTCCTGACTTACCGCGATGGTAACCAGGAGAGAAGAGAATTCACGCTTTGCCTACTGCACAGTATCCGCGAGCAAGCATCCCTATCGAATGGTAGGCTAAAGGTCTAAACACACATATCGGTTCGGTGTCACTACCGTTCCAGGCGTTGCCAGTGGTAAGAAGAAGAGGGACTTAGAGCAGCGCCGTTCAGGAGTTGCCCGACAGGGCAACTGGTCAGACAGCCTGGGGCAAACACTTGCTGGCGGCGGGCAAGACACGCCTCCCCGGGCAATACGGTACAGATGCCAGGATGAACAAGGACCGTGCCTGCCTACGCATCCACGAGCCTGTGCTCCCGCCACAACCATTCCTCGCGACTCCGCTGTAACGATAGCTGACATCATTGCCCGGAGCTTTGCCCACAGCGTTTGCCTTGGGCAATTGCGGCTGCCCTTGCCCTGAACACGGTAGCCTGACCGGCGCTGACGTAGAGGGTCTCTTCTTCTTACCACTGGCACGACGGAACGGTACCACGGAACTGATATGTGTGCGCAGACCTTAAGTATGCTACGCTAAAAACATCGTCGGACGGTATTTTTTGATCTTGGACTCTACGCGTGTGAACCCTGTGTTCCATGCAGTTGTCCCGATTGCCCCGTGAAATTACTTCTCACGGAAGTACCATAAGTCTTTGACGGGTTGTAATAGCGCACTCAATCCTTTTAATTGTTTCATAAATCAGCGGGCTATAAGCGACAGGTTTCCGCAGCCACTGGGTTGAAATGGTAATCTGCTGAGAGCGTTGTACCCCACAAATTGCCGTAATAGAACCGTTAGTCAGCTTACTTAGGCAGCCTACAGAAATACAATATTGGGAAGTGTAAAAAGAATATGTTGCATAGCGAGAGGAGAATTACCGCAAGGTCTGATCCACAAGTTCGAGGGCTTTGTTTATAAATATTTCGTTGTTAGTTTTACAATTATTTACGTAGGATCCTCTTCCGATGCTATACACCTCTGGAATCTTTTTTCCTAGTCTTCGGAAACCGCCTGGTACACCGAAACTGGAACTGAGTTTGGCACTTCCGTCGATTTGTCAATGACTTCCTCCCGCGTAGAAAAACGTCGACCTTTTAACGTCCGTTTCAGGCAGGGAGAAACGAAAAAGTCTGCTCAAGACAAATCAGGCGAATATGGCGGTTTCGGGACTACGGGAAACGAATTTTGGGCCAAAAGCTCTTGAACGAGAAGTGCCGTATGTGGCCCCGCATTATCACGGTATAATAGCCTAGCTGATCCAAAATGGCTCGGCATAAACCGTATGAAATGTTCAAACTTTCTGAGAGCTCTCTTACTGTGATTCGTCGAACTTTTTGCACATAGATTTCCTAATTCCTGGTTTATTCTTTCGGTTGTTGAGGTTGAAGGTTGTAAACTTGTAAACTTTTTAATAATTTGTAGTAGTATCTCGGAACACTTTTCCCGAGTTTAGATAAAAATTTAATACAGGTTCTCTACTTTTTAAAATCAGTCATTACTGAAAATCTTTGAAAACGCGAAACACGTTTTCGTGAAACAATGATAAATTAAGGGTTAATGACACTGTAAAGTTCGGAAAAGCAGCCTGATTTTGAGAATTTTTTTATGCGAATATAATGAATGGAATACAAAATCTATTTGCAGGCCTTTATTGTACATACCTTGAAGTATGATCACAATTTTTTTTAATTTTCTTAATACAAAATGGTGGCGCCACAGCTCAACAAAAGAAGCTTCTTCTGAAACACAGTGTTCCGTGGCCGGAAAGATTTCTCCTTCGATTTTTTATCTAGAACAAAAAACAAAAAATTTTTTAGTTCTATATAAGATTATCTCGGGAAGTACACGAGGCAATTAAAAAATACTGCTTTTTGTACGAATGGTGCATGATTGAACAAAACGTCGCAACAATTTCGAGGTTATGACAGTTCCGTGTTTTGTTCAAATACGCACCATTCTTATGAAAATCAGTATTTTTTAAATTCCTCGTGTACTTCTCGAGATAATCTTGTATAGAACTACAAAAAATCGGTTTTTTGTTCCAAGTCAAAAATTGAAGGAGAAATCTTTTCGGCCGCGAAACACTGTTTTTCAGAAGAAGCTTCTTTTGTTGAGATGGGGCGTCGCCATTTTGTATTAAAATTTTTTTTTAAAAATTGTAATCATATCTCAAGGTATGTAAAATAAAGGCCTTCAAACAAATGTTGTATTTCATTCACTATACTCGCATAAAAAATTCTCAAAATCAGGCTTTCCGGGTTCTAAGTGTCATTATCCCTTAACTGATTAAACAGCGCGGCTGAGGCCACTTGGTGGATCTATAGAATAAACAATAGAGAATCGAATCCCCAAATCTTAGATCCTAAAGTCGCACCTACCGCGCCTTGCAAATGATATCCCCGAATTTTTTGATCAGCCCTTGTAGTTAGAATTCATTTAGAACATTTAATTATGTTTGTAGAGATTACGATACTGTGAAAGGTGGAATGTGTTAGGTCAGCGTTGCTCCGATGGGCGGTCCGAGAGCACAAGCATCCATCGCGTTTTCCAAAGCTCGCGTGGAAGGGGGCGCTCGAAACCAATGAAGTTGCGGCCATGTAACGGATGGGGCAAATTCTAGTAGTGTGCTGATTTCACGTCGATTAAATTGATTTGATTTTTTCTTCATAAATTTGTATTGTCATCCAAACTACGTATGCCTGCAAAGTTTCAAGTCTATTGGATAGTTGGAAGTGGGTTAAAATTGAGTTTATACATTTGAACTAAACAAACATACATACAAACAAACCGAGTATTGAAGCTGAATAAAAATCGTTTAATAAGAAACTTTTTGTTAATCAGACGTGTAAGTGGGACTGTTCAAGTCTATTCCGTCCAATTATTTATATAAATAATCCAATTATTTATATAATATTATTATTATTGTTTAATCATTAGTCAATTCCTGTTTATTTTTCCAATTCCTAAAATGTAGAACACTGGGGCTCCAAGAGTCCCAGTTATGTAAGCCTACGAGTACGAGCCTACTGCTAGAGTTTTTCCCATCCGTTACATGCCCGCAACTTCATTGGTTTCGAGCGCTCCCTTCCACGCG
This sequence comes from Andrena cerasifolii, assembly GCF_050908995.1. NCBI lineage: Eukaryota > Metazoa > Arthropoda > Insecta > Hymenoptera > Andrenidae > Andrena > Andrena cerasifolii. The sequence continues at coordinate 3,497,705 of NC_135125.1, read as the reverse complement.
AGCTTCGGCAAACGCGATGGATGCTCGTGCTCTCGGACCGCCCATCGGGGCAACGCTGGTTTAGAGGAATTTCAAGTCATCAAGTTATGTGCATCACTCTGTAGAGTAATAAATAACAATATATATTCTTATGCATTATTGAGATTCTGTGTTTTATTACAGAAAACAGTACTCTCTTCTTAATGCCTACATTGCACTAACTAAACCATAATTCACACAATATCGTAACTTGACATGTCTCCGCAGCTGTTTCACATTACAATTCACGTATAAATCGATTGGTTCCTAGGAATTTAAAACTCTCCACAGATCGATCATTGGCAACCCCGCAGGCTCTGTCATCTTTGCAACACCTGTTTCCACTTATAAATATCGTTCTGAAATTCAGAGCCTTTAAATAAAATGTCTTTAAATAAAAACCCACAGGAAATTAATTCGCACATACTACCCCCGATTAGACGATCCCGAATTATTCACCCTCACATACTTAATACAACATACAATCACTTCAATAACTTACAACAGTACTTACAGCGAGTAACGAAAATATTCAGATACTTTTTAAAATCGTATAACGAATTTTTTAGAAGCTAGAAGAATTAGTTAGCCAGGTGACGTGATTCGTCGTTTTGAAAAAAAATGCAATTGGTCGGAATAGCAAAAAAAAAATAGTAAAGGTCCGTTTTTAAACTTTTTTTATGAGCCTGTAATAAAAATTAAAAAAAAACGATCTTTACTATTTTTTTTGCTACTCCGACCAATTGCATTTTTTCAAATCGACGAACCACATCACTTAGCAAACTAATTCTTCTAGCTCCTAAAAAAAAACTCATGTGATTTGCACCAATTCTAAAAGGGTTATGCGATTTTAAAAAGTGTCCGAATATTTTCGTTACTCACTGTACAGTACATCTTCTTAAACCACGAAGACAATATTTCAAACATTCACAACCCCCTAAAGTCCTCGTTAAAAGGTCCTCGTTTAAGCCTAGGTAACCAAAAGCAGTAAAGAGATCCGTGTACGGAGAGTGCGTCTCACCAGGGGCCGACTTTTCATAGGAGGAGTGTCTCCATTTTCCATTAAAACGTTAGCTCGACCTCCTGGAGGGACGTTACGAGAAGTAAGGAGGAAGCCAGGGTGGAGGAATGGCAGAAGGAAAGATACGCTGTCATATGGAACGCGGGTGGTTCTCTTTATCTGAGAGAAAAAAAAAAGGAAAAACGTTTCCGCAAGCCGGCATCGAGATGAAGACGGCGCGGCGGACGTGTCGCCGTGAGACGATGCGAAGCGAGATTGGCAGGGCGCGTGCGCCGGGGCCCGCGTGACGTCACGCCGATCGATCCGTCGCCGGCGGTCCCGCTGGCGCGATCTGCCGGCGACGTTGCGCAACCGGCCAGGGCGGCTTAAGGCGCCACCGAGGGAGGATCTTGCGCGAAGGTGGCGGAGGGCGAGGGCGCGGAGGGTTGCTCTCGGGGGTCGGTTTGACGGGAGAGACCCATCCCGTGTCGTAGCGCGTACTCGCGAGGGTGGGGAGCACCGCCGAGAGAGGCGAACGAAACGTACGTACACGGAACGACGGGAAGTCGTGGTTTAGCGATAGTTCTCCGGGGACGGAGGAACCGGCTACTCTTCGGCTGCGTTTTCCCATTCGCTCCCCGCCGTAGCTTCAGCCCCCCAGCGAACATTCTTTCGGGATTTACGCGGATACAGTGAGCCCACCCGGCTGGTGGGCATTGTGATGTTTCGCGGAAAGCCGAGCCGCATGAGGTGTGTACGCGTTAAGAACAGCGCCGAGTGACGTCCCAAGGAGGAGAGCCACGATTTCGCTACGCACGCTCAGGGTAATCCTTCGTTTTACTTCACCGCTTCGTCAGGACTCGCCGATTTCGCCCGGTTCCTTTATATCGTCGCCGGAACGCTGGCGGAGGTATTGGTATCGTTAGGTGTCAAGGTTAGGAAGTTCTCCGGGGATGGATGACCGACCACGAGCAGCATTTTTCGGTGTATACACAGTGCGGCAAGATGTGACAGGGGTTGCTAGGATGAAGCGAACGTAACTGATTCTTCCTAAACATTCATTTGTCTCCTCCAATTTAAATGTACACCGTCGGCAGCGGTTCGCAGGCAGAAGTGATTCAGAAGATTGGGCAAGTTCCTCGACTGGTGTAGCCTTTAGAGTACGCGGCCTGGTATTTTTAATGGCGTTTTGAGTCTCGGGAACAGGAGGAAGTCGCATGGAGGTAAAACTGGTGAATAGGATGAGTGATTGAACACGGTGACTTGTTTTCGTGTTACAAAACTCGCGCACATTTATGAAGCGGTGGCTGGGTGCGTTGTGCAGGGAAGACCAGCTTCCTGGCTGAAGGCTTTCTGGTCGCGAACGGATCATGTATCATTAGTATTATTTATTTCACATTTTTTTTAGCCTTTCCGACCATTTCTTCTCCTTCTTCGCCTTCGACTGATTCTCCACCCTCGCGAAATTGTTTATGACAATCAAAAACATGCGTTCTTCATGAACACTCATCACCGTAAGCTTGTTGCAAAAGTTTCGTACGTATTTTTTTACGGTTGCGCCAAGATTCGTGCGGAGTGTAATAACAACACTTTGCTCCATGATTTTGTTGCAACATCATTTGCAGTTTCATGATACAGCAATGCATTATCATCTTTGGTTCAAACTGCTTTCGATTATAGAGGAAGGATATAGCTATCAAAGGATATACAGCACCAACAGACGGTGCAATGTATACTGCGTTTATAGTAACGATCCCGATCATATATTGGCGCACTGTGCGAGTTTCTGTTGGTATATACCTACTTGGATCTTGAAACTTGAAACACGATGAAGCGTAAGCACTGTTGAGCCTCTGTGAAGTGATGTAGTAGGGTCGTGCGAAGGCTAGAAAATTGTGGGAAAAATGGTGTGATAGAAATTAGTTTTGGAGGAAATAATCACTTGATACAGGGTAACTCGGGGTAATGTGTCACCGCAGGTAATATGCCACTTCTCAATAATTTTTTAAATAATGCACAGATGCCATTACCACTTGCAATAATTCTGTTCAATTTAGTGTGACTGCTAAGACGACAGTAGATTTTGGCATTTACCTTCTTTTACTTTCAGTAAATCCTGGTGAGTTGTAAAAGTATCGTCTTGATTTAATTTCAGACTGTAATTAGAATGCAGATTATACATTCGTGTGAACAGTTATAGAAAAAATCCATAGATTATGACAAAGTAGATTAACAAACGAATTTCACAACCTCTAGCACATCCGTTAACACTGTGTACTTTGTGGAGAGATTTCAATCCTTCCTTTTATAACCGTGTGGAGTAATATGCCACATGTTTGTTGGTATAATATGCCAAAACTAATATTTTTATGACTCTTTCTGTTTAATGCCATCGAGTTGTTTTTTCGTATTAGAACCATGCCTGAGAAGTATGTACGAACTTCAAACCGTGCTGTTTGGTCAGACGAAAGTTTAAAGGAAGCCATTCGAATGGTGAAGGAGGCTCGTTCTACAATATAGAACAAAAATTTTGAGAATGTAGATATTTTTTATGACAATTCGACTGACGCAGAAAATGTGCAACTACCGTGCAATATGTAAACCATATTATTACGATAAAAAGGGACGTAAATGTGACTGGGTAAAAACTACTTGTTGCAAAAAGTGGGTCCACGAAGACTGCGTGGAGATTGGGGACTGTTTAGTTTGTTAGAAACAGCTATTTTTTCAAATATATTTTACGTTTCATTGAGTTCAAATATTTGTTACTAGTTACTAATAGCTTGAGTAGTTTAAAATATTGTGGATTCTCAAAAATTTGAGTGATTAGTTCGCATTTCATAGCTTGTGGCATATTACCTCAGACTACTTTGTGGCATATTTACCCACCACTTGGGTAATCTGCCAGTTTCGAGGACTTTTGTATTTGTGCGTTTCTCATTGAACTATAAAATTCACACATCTTTACTTATTACTCAATATACAGAATTAGTTACACTTTCATATAGTTTTATCTATTTCCCTGTATCTACTTATACTTCTGAGATATCGCGTCTCAAAGTTAACTGTGGCATATTACCCCGAGTTAGCCTACGAGAGGAGTTGAAAAATGACTTTCTTCAATTCCTTTTTTTTTTCTTGCTATTATACACTTGCGAATTTAAGGAGACCCCGAGTACAGTGGAAGGGAACGAAAGGCTAATTCCAGAAGCTATTGGGATCAGAGATCTACGTAGAAATCCTTCGTTTGCCCGGCGCAAAGAAAATAAACGTCCCCAGCCCTCGCGGATAGCCTTTGATGTCTATTGAAATGTCATCCTTCTCAATAATTCCTTAGACGGTGCGGATTTTCCGTGTCACCTACATCCTCGCTCGATCTTCAAACAATGGACGCTGTCTGGGGTAGCGTGTGTATCTGAAAAGGGGCAGACGTAACAAGAAATTTTCTCGTGACAAAAGGAAAAGTCCCATTGTCCTCCAACTCCTGTGAAATGAAAGTATTGAATTATATTTGTAGGGAAAATATCATTAGTATTATAACAGAGGAAAAGTTGATCGAAACAAACTGTATATTTAGTACGTATTCGAGGAAATAAAAAATAAAGAAACGAAGGAAGGACACAGCTGCGACTTTCTCCATTTCTTCGGAGCTTTCTTTCGTCTCCGTGCAGAAGTATGAATTACCATATTACTCGTGTCCCTAATGTAATCAGAAACTTTTTCGCCGGTAATGCATATCGAATTAGTCGATGTTTTTGGAACGATATTTCTTCTTTGAGCGATTAGCATGTTTGGCAACTTATCGGTCTCAGAATTTCTTTGCAGCTCATTTTGATTTCACACCTTTTTTATATTCTAATTATTATTATCTTCTATTCTTTTGTGATTTATTTGATTTCATGTACTTGGCGTAATTTTTTTTACTTTTTTCGAGTTTTGTTGTGGTAGAGAATATCTTTAAGCTGCGTCGAATTGTGGTTTGTCTGTATTCCGTTGCTTTCATTGCTACTTCTGAATTCCTGAGCAGTTTTCTTGGTTCTCTCTTTTACGTGCAGAAATTAATTTAGATGAACTATCTGGAATTTAACACGTATATATTTAAGCACAACTGTCAGTTACTCAATTACACGTATTATGCAAATATTAAACTTGAAATTGCACTTTATTAACTCGGCGGGAGGCGCCACTGGGTAAAAATTTACCACGGAGGCGCTAGTTGCGAAAATATAAAGACCGTTTGAGTTTTTGTTACAATTTTTTAAAGAACTTTAATAAAGATTTTAAGATATTTCACAATTTTTGTTTGATTCTTAAAACACTGTACTTCAACATAAAAATTACACAGTTAAAAAAAATATTCTGAAAGCGTGGTTTTTTACGTTTCAATTTTGGGTATTTTTCACCCGGTAGCGACAACCCGTTACAATAATATGAATTGCATTGAGTGACTCAATATTTTATTATAATTGCCATTTAGTTTTCTACAGTTAGCTCACTTTCATTTTGATTAGTATTTACTACTTAAATTATTTCTTAAGCCCCTAAATTTCCCAATTTTTCACTTTTACATTCCATTTGCTTCTTTCAACCCGGCAGAAGGCGCAGCCCATATTGTCACACAGTTTGTCGCTACCGGGTCAAAAATACCCAAAATTGAAACGTAAAAAACCACGCTTCAGGAAATTTTTTTTCAACTTTGTAATTTTTACGTTAAAGTGCAGTGTTTTAAGAATCAAACAAAATTTACGAAATATCTAAAAATCTTTAATAAAGTTCTTTAAAAAATTGTAACAAAAACTCAAACAGTCTTCAGATTTTCGCAGCTAGCGCTTCTATGGTAAATTTTACCCAGTAGGGCCTCCCACCCAGTTAACCATGACAGATGAAATAAAAAATATCAGATATACGATTACTGATAAGAACCACCCAGAAATTAATTACAAGCCGAGAGAGCCGAATCGCAGAAAATTCATCGAAAAATGTGTATAAGAAGATGTTAGGAAAGTGTTACAAGGAGCGGAGAACGTTAATCGCATTAGCTAGTAAAGTCTTGCAGCGACGATGTGCTCACGTAAGCGCAGTAATCCTAATCCTACGCGCGTGATTCGTGAATTATTAATCACGCGAGTCCGCGAGACTTCCTAGGATTTGCGTCAGCGAATTTCTTAGCGACTGGCGTGTCTAAATGTAAAGCAAATGCACCCACCTTCGATCGGCCGCTCATGCGCTGACTTATACTACTTACCAGTTAATTAGCTGCGTCCTAGGCATGCAGAATCCACTTAAATCTTTCCCGTCAGCTTAATAATCGCTGCTTCGACCGCTTAATCTAATTTCGTTCCACTTACCTTGCCAGTGTATTTTACATATTTCCTTGCTATTAACAATTTATTACCAAACCAGCTCGAAGTTGCTTCAACTTTCCTCGCGCGATGTTAATTTCTTTCAACTCCAATCACGCGGCTGTAACGGGCTACCTAAGGAACGCTTAAGTCTCAAAAGAACGACCGCAGGCGATTTTTATTTCAAGCTTCCTCGCTTTGCTAGGCGGTTGCAGCTCTGCATTCTGCCATTAACGAAAGAACGACGATCCGACGATTTTTGTTCGGTTCTAATTGGGGCCAAACCTGAAAGCCTGTTCACTAACAAGGGAACATCCCGAACCCGGAAATTCAAAAAATTCTGAAACTTCGTGAATACGTAGGGAATTTCCTCCTGAATACAACGGAATTTTTGTTCGCTGCCCAAATTCACTCTAAGGGGGGTGTAATTGACCCCTGAAAATCCGGTTATTTTCCGATTTTGTGTTATAACTCGCGAACTGTAAAATATTTGTTTACCAAATGCTAGATCTAATTAAAAGAAGCAACTTTTGTCTTGAAACTTTTTTTCTATCTCTTACAGTTCGCGAGTTATAACGCAAAATCGGAAAATAGCCGAATATTCAGGGGTTAATTTCACCCCCTTCGAGTGAAGTTGGGCAGCAAACAAAAATTGTGTTGCAATCAGGAGGAAATCCTCTACATATTCACAAAGTTTCAGAATTTTTTTAACTTTCGGGTTCGGGATCTTCCCTTGTAAGAGCAAATACAGGAACCGCTGACAACGACACATTGATTTGGAGCAGTTTACTGGACAGACACACTGCTCGTCGAGTGGATTGCCTCGTGGATCTAATCTCGCTAATAGAGCAATGTCTACACGATTCAGATCTACCTTCATTTGGCACGAATCACGGACTCCAGGCAGGCCCTGTGCTTTTTGAAACGCCTGTAGCCTGTTCTGTCAGACATTTCTTACAAAAGAAGCCACCGGGCTGGCATTGTCTACTGCATCTAGCTTTATATTCCGCGCGTTACCTTATCCAACTGTTTCGAAATGAAAAAAGCTCCGCTGGTCTGGTTCGCGCGTTACTCATAATGCTGTAGTTTAAATCAAATTTAACGATGCAGCCAGCGCAGCACAGGTTAAGGGGAGGTTCCAGTCTAAAAGTCGATTTGTTTTTTATATTTTTTTTCGAATGTTCAACCTTTTAGGAATACATGTTTAAAAGGATTTGTTGAAATTCGGAAAATTCCCGAAGTTGTAGGCATTTGAGTAGCGCCCACGTGAAACTTTAAACGTGTTTTTCTGGAAACAGAGTTCTCGAAACCGTGGGACCTGTATCTCCAAAAATTATTATCCGATTCGACTGAAACTTTTTTTATTTTGAAGAATATAGTTCTGGCTAGGGGAGGAACTAGAAAAAATTACAAAAATTGAAGATTTGTAATTTTTAAAAGCACTGAAAGGACGAAAAGTAGAGGGAAAAAGTGATTTCAAACTTAGTGTCGTTATTTTCTCAAAAAATGTCATTTTTGTAATTTTCCTGGTTTCCCCCCTAGCCAGAAGTATATTCTTCAAAATAAGAAAAGTTTCAGCCGAATCGGATAATAACTTTTGGAGATACAGGTCCCATCAATTTGGATCAATTTTTTGACGCCTTCGCTTTAACGACTCCTCAGTGCCGTTTGCAATGATTAATTATAAAACAAAAAATATATTTCTATAACTTAAGACATCCTTAATACAATGCAAAAAGTCCCATTAAATTATATATAGTAGTTTTCCTTTAATTAATTCCTAAATATCACCTATTTGTGGGGCTCTAGACCGAGACGTCCCCTTAGACTCATGAAATCTTATTTTCATTTCAGAATAATTAATGAACAGACTTTTCAGTAATACAATACCGTTATTCTGACTTAATAATAAGAGACTCGAATTTAGCATCGAGGGACAAATTAATTAATCAACCGATATTGTCAAGAAGCGTTTTAAAAATTACAACAAAAAATATAAACGGTGTGTATTAATGGAGAATATGTGTAATGGTTTATGATAACGTTTAATTCGATAGGGCTTCTCAGCAGTCCCGCGAAGGTAAACAATAACGAGGGCTGCACGTGCTTTTTTTAGATACGTGGGTGGTTCGAGGCGAGAGTTGTCGGGGGTGAAGGAACTGGTGACCTCGAGGAGGGTGCAGAAGAGACCCTCCACGAACGTTGTAAGGTCGGATGGAGGTTGCATCGGGGGCAGTCCAGGAAGCGACGGCGTCATCGCGGGCGGCCTGCTAGGCGGTTGCAGCGGTGGCAACGACGCCTTAGCAGAGTTAACTATCGAGGACCTGGCATCTCTTCCCGCCGGAAATCACACCTCCGCCAATCACACGGGCCATTCCTCTCATCACAAGGTCAGCGAACTTAGCCAAATCGATATCTCCTCGGTGGTATTCATCGGTTAAATGGGCCCCGACATATCTGGTAGCGAAACAGAATAATACACGGTGCTTCAAATTTAAACCACCAAACTGTGCTCATTTGTCTTGTGGGTAGGAATGTGAAAAAAAAAAGATTATATAATCGTAACTGCAGCTCAAAAGTTTGGGTACACTTGCCATTTTTGCATTTCGTATTTCAAACCTTGCACATTTGTAAAATCGTTTAATTTACGTCTAGATGTAGGCGATTGGGTGTTCTGACGCTGTAAATTCTTGTTCTTTTGTTCCTTTATAATTTTGGGTTTTCACCATTCGTAAATAACGTAATCGAAAGTTATATAAACTACTTAGTAATTTATAGAGAAGAAAATAGTAGCAAAAAGAAGCTGAATATTTTTATTAGGTATTGTATGTACAGAAAATTTAGCCCTTCGTTGACACACCTCCTTTTTCGATCAACTTTGACATACCTGGGTGGCTCACACCCAGAGCAATTTTTGAACGACTGCCATTCTCCTCTAAAAAAATCCAATTTTTGTGAAAAAAATCGTGGCTCAATTTCGAAGTCTCTCGAATGTATTCCAATAGATTTTTGATTGAAATTTTGTGTCCGTTTTTGAAAGAAAAATTCTAGATTACCACATGTCGAGAAAAAACGAAGAAAATCTTTAAAAAATTGTAACTTTTATAAATTTCGATATTAGAAGCTAAAAATCTACAGAGTTGTTGTTGAGATATAATACTTTGAGAGAAAAAATAGTTTGTACGTCGGCTTTGGAAAAAAACTATTCATTTTGCATGTAGAAGGTACAGAGCGTCAATATCGGTTTATGGGTGGCTCACACCCAGAGTGTCAACGCAGGGTTAAAAATACTTTTTTCACTAATGGGTTTTAATTAATGTGCAAACCTTGGTAGCGCAGGTTCGGAATTACTGTATTGCAAAGTTATATACAAAATGAGTAAAAGTATGCTTACTGTTGTAATAGGTTTTTCGAGTTCATTCGAGTGCTGTTTACTATTATATTTGAGACATTTGGAGGTAATCAGTTACTTGTATTGTGTCTTGGTGTCAAGGTATCAGTTTGTAATCACTGTATTAGTATCGACATACATTAGCAGGTAAAATTTGTGCAAAAATGCTGCGAAGATTTTCAAACTCATTCGGGGAGCAAATATCGCATTCACTGAAAGTACACGTGATTAAAACGGAACTCATAGAGTGCTAGACTCGGTCTCTCAGCGGTAAAAGAAATGGAAATTTAATTATCATTATTTCCCTCGTTTCATTGCAACTTTGTTGATATAACATTTTTTTTTTCATATTTCTGCCCGTAGAATATACCTATATACATATTCGTACAATTTCATCGAATAAATGGAGGGAACCCTGCATTTCACTGAAATATCGCTCTCATTTTTGCTGTGTCTGCAAATCCCTTTAATCCATTAGTATAAAATGAAATCGTACTCAAGTTCGAACGAGTAATGCGAGACTTTCGTACACCATATTAATTTGAAACTCAATGAATTCGGGAATTTGATTGTAGTTCAGATTTGATGTTTTAATCACTGGGGGCATTTTAAAGTGTATGTTTTTAAGATGTAGAGTTATTTAATTCGTTCATAACAATATGTTATATAATGTAGTAAATTGGGCAATTTAGGAGTGGGTCCTGAAACGCCATCTTTTGTAGAAACTGTACAAGAGAGAATAAAAAACCTAACCTAACCTAATGTAGTAAAGATGATGCAATGTGCTTAAAAGCACGTTTTGTTAGAAACATACATTCTCTTAAATAATAACAGTAATAATAAATCGACTTTATTCACCACAAATTACATAATTTATGGGATAAATTGGCGAGGTTCAGCATAGCTGCTGTTTTGCAACCTAACCTCAAATCTTTCTCCGGTTATGTTATATTTTTATATTGAATTTTGTAGTAGGTCTTTCTATACGTTCCTATTGACTTCCTGCATTTCCATCATTTTCTGTATCACAAGAATCAATATTATTTTCTATAAAAATTTATTAGAATAACAAATAGTTTTAATCAGTAAAAATTTTGTAGCAATCTATTAAGCTCGTTACTGAATGCCCAATAGTTTCTGATACTTTCATATTTACTTATTGAGAAAAGTTTATATATCACAAATATTTGTGAAAATTAAAAGAAAATTGAATCTCGACTTCGTTAAATTTTGTACTCAGCAGGCCAAATTTCTTAAAAGTCGTCCATGCCAACTACAATAAATTCTACCGTGTAATTTGAATCCCATTGGATTGGTGCTACTGATCGAACCAGGGTTGCCAACTTAGTAGAATTTCTGCTAAACCTGGTAGAATAAGGTACTCACTTGGTGACTAAATTTTGATTCTGGTAGATGGTAGAAAATCTGGTAGATCACAAAATAACTTTACTAGATTTCTGGCTGTTTTCATTTTTACATGATCTGATGTTTTTATGGCAAATTCATAGAAATAAATAAATAAACTAAATGAACAACACAATTTTTTGTTATAGTGAACTTTTATTTTGCAGTATGTCCCTCTAGTGGTTACTAGTATAATGAAAATGAGTGTTGGTAGGCTAGTATAATGAGATCATTGTTGCCAATATAGTAGAATTTCTACTAAAGCAATCCGCTCGTCGACTCACAGTATCTACTTCTTACATAAGGCCCCTACGATAGGTGAAGACCCGGGCTAACCTACAAAAGCATATGCCAAGAGTATTGCGTCGCTGAATAAGCTCACCTATTCGGCGAGATTTTTCCCGATAGTTTTCAACTATTTCGTTGTGGTTTCAACTTTCAGAGTTTTCATATTTAGTGGGACTTAACTTCTTCTTTACGGAATCACTAAGCCAACTGGCCCATGTCGCATCCAGTGGTGTAGATCAGCGTGGGTCCCAAATTCGCCATAAAATGTTAATCGATTATTTTTTTTAATGCCAACTACTTACCCCCCCCCCCCCCTCACACATACACGCACGCACAGAAAGTTAGTAGAATTCTAGTAGATTTTCTTCAAGACCTAAACCCTCCAAGGGTACGCCTACACGACGACACTTTTGTGTCTAGATCAATTGTCTTTTGTGTCTAACTACTGTGCCCGGATGGAAAGAAGTCGGTCGAGAAACTCTAGGGTCCGAATAGTATGTCCCTATTGGCCGGCGCGGCAACGTCGACGAATAGAAAGTAAGCAAACGGGACACGGGCGGCGGGAGCCAATGCGAGCGAAGAACCCCTCTTGCCCCTGTGACATTTCAACGGCCTTCTTCCCACCCGGACACAGTAGATCTAGTTGCAGTGTTTTCAGTCTAGCTCTAGCTGCAACTCAGTCTCGCGGACTGCTCTAGGCAGCTTCCAATCTTCCGGAAATTTTTTTGAGCGCCGTATACACTTGATCTAGACGCAAAAGTGTCGTGCAGACGTACCTCTAGCAGAAAACCATCCTCCACTGTTGGCAACCCTGGATCGAACCCCTCGCAACACCCGTCACATTAAAAGCACCCAGCCATTGCAATTCATTAAACGATATCCGCCATATTCGAGAGGGAACCAAAAATGCGCATCGCGATGTGACTGCGATCGCAGCAAAGAACAAACGGGATGCTTTCCCCCCCTTCGTTCCACGCACTCCATCATGTTCAATCGGTGCAATCTCTCGATTGCTCGTTCATTATCATCGACGATAAATAGAGGACGTACCAGTTCTCGGTGTACGTATCAATTAAGTATTATTAGACATCAGTTGACACGGAATCGCGGGGCAAACATAGGCGAAAATTAATTAAGCTTAAATGGGAGCTGCGGCGAATCGATCCGCTGGAAACAAATGGTGAAACACTGGGAATTACACGTACAAGTGCACGGACCACCGGGAAGGGGGTTGACGCGCGAGTCATTGCGGTTTCTTGAACTCGAATCTGTAATTGCGATAATTGGGGAACAGTCGATCGCGTTCGGCCATCCCAAGGACCACTGGCAGTACAATAATTATTCAAGACGCATTACACGCTGCTGCCTAATTATTCAATAACCGTGTGCACGCTCAGTGGAACATACAACATACATCAGCGACGCACAAGCATGGTCGGGAGGTTGGAGTGCAAACAATGAAATTACAAAGCGCGTCGCGTTCGTACGTGTGCGTCAGCTGTTGCATTGTGCAGCTGCCATATACTGGGTGGTTCGTTTTAAATCATTCACGCACGGGCCACCGGGAATCAAGTTACCATCGAGATCGAATTAAAGGGCCAGCAGCACTTTATCGATTCGCGTTAAAAAAAAGTGCGCTCTCTCGATTCTTTCCTGACAGGTTAATAAATTTCATAAAAAAAACACGAGATACCTTTCGATCCAAGTGATTGCACGTTCACGGAAGGTGCTTCGCTGTAAGCTCACGCGTAGAATTGATATTTTAACCTCAAAGTCAAAATGGCACTTCTAATTTTTCGCGCGTAACTCCTAAAGTATAAGAGACAGAAAAAAATGTTTTCAATAGAAGTTTAATGGTGCAATAAGCGCTGCAAACTTGTGTCAACAAAATTTTGAAAAAAAGTTTTTTTCGTCTGGGGATTTTTTTTTTTAACTCTTTTCAAAATTGCGTTGACGCGAGTTTGCAGCGCTTATTGTATCATTCAACTTTTGCTTCAATCATTTTTTTCTGGCGCTTGTACTTTAGGAATTATATGCGAAAAAGTGGGAATAAGTATTTGATTTTGAGGTTAGTTTTCACAGTTTTAGGATGTATCGGACCTATCTTCAAAGGGGTAGTTGATGAAAATTTGTGAGATTGTTCTTTTTAATGTTCCTGATGTGCTCAAAAAAAAATTAAACGAATTCACTAAACGGTTGCTGAGTTATAACGATTTTAATTTTCTATGGAAAGGGACGATATTGACAAATAAAACAGCTGAAAAAATATTAAAGAAATGGTACCAATGTTTTTAATTTTTACGGATAGATGAAAATATCTGCCGAGTTTCAATTGATTTCACTATACCGATTTAAATAAATAAATTATAACTTGAGAAAATTGTGAATTCAGGGCATTTTCACTGTCAAAAGTTTAGCAAATAATGCTTCAAAAAGCATTTGTAAATTGATAAATACCTTTCAAGGTGTAAAAATAAGATTCCAACTGTCGTTCGAGTTCCTTACATCTAGAGTTACTATGCGTAAGACGTAGATATTCAAGTATTTCAAATTTCGTATACTTTTGTCTAATATTGTACATCCTTATAGGGCGATTGGGTACGAATGAAGCATTAGGGTTTCCCTTATTTTCGACCTGCGATTTATTTTACTTTCACACCCTAATATGGTTCCATTTCATAAAAAAATAATCCCTGAACAAGTTTATTGCAATCGGACAACAGGAAATGGTGTCGACCAGGTCTTAAAGTTTAGAATTCATCAATGGTTTGAATTTGAAGAATTTCTCAAAAATGGTAAGCCCTATCGAAATTTTGTTCAAATAATATTAAAAGAGCATGTAATTTTCTACAATTTCTGTATATATCATTTTTTCGTGCTTCCAACCATTTTTTAGATAATAGCGTTTGAATATAGAGAAATCGGCACTTCGCGTGTATAGACAATACGTCACGCCGTACAGGTGGGAGGCGCGAAGTGCCGACTTCTCTATATTCAAACGCTATTATCTAAAAAATGGTTGGAGGCACGAAAAAAATTTATATACAATAATTGTAGGAAATTAAATACTCTTTTAATATTATTTGAACAAAATTTCGATAGGGCTTACCATTTTTGAGAAATTCTTCAAATTCAAACCATTAAGGAATTCTAAACTTTAAAGCCTGGTCGGCACCCTTCTCTGTTGTCCGATTGCAATAATCTTTTTCAGGGACTATTTTTTATGAATTGGAACCATATTGGGGGATGAGAGCAAAGAAATACAACAAAAAAAAATTCGACACGTATAAACAAAAACCACCCTAATGAAGCATACCCTTTTTCTTGTCTTGAGTCACTCTATAAACCCACAATGTTGCGTTCAAATCGTTGGGAGGAGGTTCGCGGTTTTCCCTGTGTCAGAAAAGTGCAACATAGTTTGCGAATATTTCTATACCATTCTGTGACGCTGAAAGGGTGGTGGCAAGGTTTCAGCGAGCAACGTATTTTAGCGTGCAACAATTTCGAGGAATTTCTCGTCCGTTTAGGTTCGTTACTTCGGGCTGCGAACTAACTCAATCCGTGCCTGAATCAGAGGCTTATACACTCTCCATCAGCGCCTCGAGCGAATCAAAGTCTCTTTGATCACGGGGGCAATCTTCTAGGTGATCTGTGCCCTTTCAAACCGAGACTCCCCCCTTTCCGGCCATTCTGCTCTCCACTAAATATTTTCCCGTTCGCTAGTCCATCGGCCCACGGCCCCGACTTCTCTCACCCGCCCCAATTTTATATTTGCTCCTCGCGACTCGCCCGTCCATTTTCTCCCCTTTTGCTCCCCTTTTAATACAGGGCGTACGTTGCACCGCTGTAACACTGCACTGTTGCAGCGTGTGCGTTTGACCCCCTTTCCCTTAATAGTCCCATTCACCGTCTCCTCCCTTTTCCTCTCTGTCGCTTCAGCGCATCACGTAACAGCGTGTGCCGTCAGAAGTTTTGGGTGTCCGGCACGCGTGCATTCGCCACCACCCAGCCGACGAATAAGAAGCTCAAGGAACACGCGAGACATCTAGAACCAACCTCCCAGGACGCTTTTGTCGTAGCAAGGAAAGAATAAAAAAAAGAAGAAGAAGCGAGCAGCCAACTTGCTGGCATTGTCCGCCGATTCGTTCTTCCTTATTGTTAGAACTTTCCTAGCCTGCTCCCATCCTCCGTCGGCGTCCTCTTATCTTCTTTTTCCCGATATTCCTGATATTCCTGATGCGCCTCGTTCTCCTCTGCGGCCTCCTTAAAACTGCAAGGATTTATCAAATGCTTCAACTGGCAAAAACAATCCTCCCTGCGGAAGGAGGCTGCTCCGGTTCCTTCGCGGTGTGTTTCCGCAGGGACAGTGCTCCCGGTGAACTGCCTGCGATACGAGCGTGTTTTATCCTCTTCCTTTGTACACATTTCGCGAGATTAAAAGGTCGGTTAACTCGGGGATGTGGGATGCAGTGATGTGTTTTACGAGTTTTACTGTGGTGTTGCAATATTATTTTAATTAATTTTTGGGTAATATCTTAGTGAAGTAGGATAAGTGGACTGAGCCAGGAGAAGTCCAATCTGTTGCGGGGAATTGGAAAATAGCCGTCGTCAATATTGACATCAATGTCAGTGCCGATTCTTTGTTCAATATTGATTGCCCTTAATAGCCCAGGCTTCTCAACCTATATAGCCAACCCTCAAGAAGCTTTATCTTCTGCTTACCTCACTTTCTTTCGTTAATCGCTTGCACTCAGGATTTGCATATTTTCACGAGTAGAATTGCCTAGAAATGCTCTGCACAACTGTAACGAATATTATAAGAATTTAAGTGGTTATAAATGTAATATCAGATTCCAATATTTTTATGTTTGACTCGAGGGATTTAGGGGAAGGTGGGGCAAGACGGGGTAGTTGAGGTTTGATGGTGAATAAAACACAGATTTTCATAATCAACTAATCAATTTTATGTGTGAACCATTCTTTGGTAATAAGTCTTTCAGTTTAACTGTGATTCAACCTAAGTTTTACAGGTTTAAATGGAATGTATAAAAAAATTCAGAAAAAGTCGTTTCTCCCCATCCTGCCCCACGGGTGGAGTAAGATGAGGTACCAATTAAAAAACAAAATAAATTAAGCATAAATATATACAGTAATTATTTATTGGATTGACAGAGGATTGGGTTACATGAACACAGGAGAAATGAGCCAATTTGCCACATATTTGGCAGCTTATCCACCTTTCCACAATGGAATCAGTTCTTTTGGACTAATTAAGGGGAGGTTTTGGTCTAAATGTCGATTTTTTTTATTTCATTTTTCTAATGTTCAACCTTTTAGGAAAACGTGTTTAAAAGGATTTGTTGAAATTCGTAAAATTCCCCAAGTTAAAGGCATTTGAGTAGCGGCAAATGCATGGGCAACACCCGGCCACTCGGCACTCACGTAAAACTTTAAACGCGTTTTTCTCGAAACAGTGTTCTCAAAACGGTGGGACCTGTATCTTCAAAAGTTATTATCTGATACGACTGAAACTTTTTTTATTTTGAAGATTATTCTTTTGGCTAGGGGGGGGGGAACTAAAAAAAATTACAAAAAGTTGAAAATTTATAATTTTTAAAGGCGTTGAAAGGACGAAAAATACAGGGAAAAGTGATTTCAAACGTGAAGTGTCGTTATTTTCTAAAAAAAATGTAATTTTTGTAATTTTTTTTAGTCCCCCCCCCCCTAGAAAAAAGAATAATCTTCAAAATAAAAAAGGTTTCAGTCGAATAGGATAATAACTTTTGGAGATAGAGGTCCCACCGATTAGGATCAATTTTTTGACGCCTTGACTTTAACGACTCCCCAAGGCTGTCTGCAATGATTAATTATAAAACAAAAAATATATTTCTATAATCTAAGACATCCTTAATACAATGCAACAAGTCCCATTAAATTATATATAGTAGTTTTCCTTTAATTAATTCCTAAAGATCACCTATTTTGGGGGGCTCTAGACCAGAACCTCCCCCTAATAGAAAAGAAGTATCATTTTCCTCGGTTCGTCTTCTGTCTGTAGTTTTTAACTATCCTGGAGCAATGAGAAACTTTAATTTTTATTTCTAGGTTTGTGAGGGCCATGATGGGGTAACTCGTTTTTTTTCGAGCAGATCGATAAAACCGAGTAGCTCGATTTTTTTTCAAGCAGCTCGATAAAACCGAGAAACTCGATTTTTTCGAGCGACTCGAATAAATCGAGCAGATCGAAATTTTCAAGCAGACCAACTCTGTCGAGTAGCTTGAAGCTTGAAGCTTGAACGTTTCGGGTAATACGAATGTTTCGAATATTTTAGGTTACGAAGAAAAAAGTAAGAAGAAAAGAAAGATAACAAAGAAAAGTGTATGCATACGTTCATAAATACAAAAAAAAAAAATGAAAAAAAAAAAGATTTAAATTTAGTACTTATTTTCAAAAGTTACAAAATATTTCCATTTACAGCTTACATTTTAATTATTCATATTACTTATTGAGAACCATTATTTACATTTCCGTAGATAAACGTAACCTAAAATATTCGGAACATTCGTATTGCTCGAAACGTTCAAGCTTCAAGCTACTCGACACAGTCGGTTTGCTCGAAAATTTCGATCTGCTCCAAGTATATTTGAGACGCTCGAAGAAATTCAACCTTCTCGATTCTTTCGGGCCGCTCGAAAAAATTCGAGCTACTCGGTTCTTTCGAGCCACTCGGTTCTTAGCGGTTGAGTGGCTCGAAAGAACCGAGTAGCTCGAATTTTTTCGAGCCACTCGGTTCTTACGGGTACTCGGCTCAGCGCGGCTCGAAAAACCGAGCCTGGCTCGGCTCGCTTTTCCCGAGTACTCGAACAGCCTAAAGGTCTGCGCACACATATCCGTTCCGTGTCAGTTCCGTATCCGTCGTGCCAGTGGTAAGAAGAAGACGGGCGTAGAGGGTCTCTTCTTCTTACCACTGGCACGACGGATACGGAACTGACACGGAACGGATATGTGTGCGCAGACCTTTAAGGTGTCTTTCCACTGTGACGCCCTCATAAAGTACCGCTGCCTGGAATTTTTTTTGTCCCATAATGAATATGTTTACTCGATTGAAGTTTTTCCAATTTATTAATACGCGCTTTGAGAATCTAAAATTATTTTCTTCATATTTTTTTAATGCTTGATTGCGCCGAAATAAGTGGGTGTAATATGCGCTGTAAAATAAAAGACGCTTCGACTGCGCGTTCGATTTTGGAGGAACCGTGTGTCTGAAACCAAAAAACCAAGAAGATTTGTAATCAGTATGACCGTCGCTATGGCATGGACTAAGATTAATTAGATTGATGAGAAATTAACAAAATGGCGGACGTCGAAAGTTGAACTATCGAAATTAGCTAATTTTTTTAATCATTCTGCGACGTAAAAGATGAGAAAAAAACAACGAAAATGTGTGATTCTAGTTCAGACCATGGCGACAGACATGCTGATTACAAATCTCCCTGATACCACCGCCCCAGATACACGGTTCCTCCAAAATCGACCACGCAGTCGAAGCGTCTTTTTTTTCACACCGCATATTACACCCCCTTATTTTGGGGCATGCAAGCATTAAAAAACTAGGAAAAAAAATTGTTGTATTCCCAAAGCACATATTAATAAATAGAAGAAACTTCAATTTAGTAAACACATTCTTTTTGTGACAAAAAAAAATTCTAAACAGCGGTACTTTATCAGGGCGTCACAGTGGAAAGACCCCTTAATTGATACGCGACGTTTCATTTTCAGTTAGATGTTAGAGAATTGTCAAATAATTGAACCCTATGGAGTCCACAGAGGTTCTCTCATTCTACAGATTTAAAACCATGAATTACTTTCTAGAACAATTGAAAAGTTCAGTCTATTAAATCCTACTTAATTCTCTAGCTGAATCGAAACAGCGAATACAGGTTTATTATCAAGGCACAAAGGTGAAATCCTATATTTCTGAATTTACGCAAGCCACAGTGGTGGAACGGCCCGAGCTCCCCCATTCAAATGGACAATAATCACATTGGGCATTACCTATACCCAATGAAAGCCATTTTTGTTCTGCAAACTCTGAACCAATTCATTTCCGAACACATGTATACCAACGCTTTTCCTTTTACGCAGCCATGCAATGTACCATTTTGTAAACACGTTCCATACATCATGTTCTCGCCTGTTCCATCGAGGTCCGATTCGAAGCCATTGAATTTATAGCTTTCAACCGTTCATCCGAAAACCTCACGAAAAAGCTTCGATATATTGAAAATTCTGGATCCAGTGGCAGACTAGCCAGGGTGTCAGCTTGCCCGATGGCAAGCGGGCCCCGTGGGCCCCATTAAACATTGTAATTACAAAAAATTAGACATTTGTTTCACGAAACTTCTAATTCTGTTTAGTTGCCAGATTTGTGTTTTTTTTAAATTTTATTTATTTCTTATAAAAATTAAACGATAGCCTTACAGTTGTGCGTGGGCCTCATTTGTCTCCGAGCAACCAATATCCTTAGACCCAGTCCGCCACTGCTTCCAACTCTATTCCCACGGTTTATCTTTCTTCCTCACGTCCACCGACATTTCCTCGCTTTTTCCTCGCCATTTCCTTTCGTCCTCTCGAGACGACGTATCTGTCAATTCCATTGGAGGACGTAAACAACGCTCCCCGCGGAACCGACGATGAGCCGCGCGGCGGGAAGTCCCTGGTGCATCGTCGCGGGGTGGCGAAGATGGGCGCGCGCGTTTTGCTCGGATTGGGAAGAAAGAGAAGGATTAGTGTACGCGTCGCCGTGAGTTATGCAGGCGGGTCACGGCAGGTCGTCGAATGGAATCGATATCTACCGGGTGAAATAATAACCGTTCCCTTTCTCCCTGTCTCGCCGCGCCGTTCGGCTGTCTTCCTCCTGCGTAGGCAACAGTTGCCAGGAACCTAGTGTAGCCATAGATACGAGGGAAGGCCCTTTTGCTTCGGGGCATTTTCACGGTGCCTCCATTTTTCATTGATAATAGGCGCATGCTGGCTGGTTACAAGCCATTCCACGGGAAGGGGTTGCTGGTTCTATTTGCTTACGCTGTTGTCCTCGCAATTAACAGATTTATCTTTGGCCTTTTTACTTGGGCAAGCAGGGAGCACGTGGAAGCTTCCGAATTTCGTTGCTTGATGTATGAATTTATATACACTTTGATTGCTGCTGTCACGTACGCGTGATTTTAATATTTTCACCGGCCAGATTATTATTATTATTATAACTTATTTCGCGTTTGTTTAGATTCAGGTGGTTCCGTCGAATGTTCATTGTACTATTCGTAGTCATATTTCCCTCGAATAATTTATTTATTTATTTATTTATTTATTTATTGTTTGTAAACGGGAAGGGGTTCCTTTTAGTGCACAGGAGTAAGAGTGTGCATATTACAACAGAAAAAAAGGACATTAAGACAGGTGACGCAGGGTACATAAAATAATTTGACTGAGAAGCTCTGGTAATCGAAGTAATCGCATTAGTAAAGTGCAGAGCTAAAATAGGGAAAAGCTGATGCATATCGCAGTACGTTATTTAGAATATTCAGATGACGTTTGAGTGCAGAATGAGATATGGAGAAAAGATCGAAAGAACTGGTATACTTATTAGCTACTTCACAGATACGATTAATTGGATCAGAGTAGCCAAAATTCGACTTACAAGGAAACATATCGAACCCGAAAATTCTGATTGTAATGAAACTCCGTACGATTGTAGAGCATGTCGGAGTATGTAAGAAACGATTTTTTTTTCTGCGGAAAAACACTCTCAGGGGGTGAAATCAGCCCCCAAATTTTCAGCGATTTTTCGTTTTTCGAGTATAACTTTGTAACGGTGCGAGGTAGAAGAAAACCGTAAATGGACAAAATGTTCAGTGTTTGATGCTGTATAACGCGCTGCAAAAGAAATGTTTGTACGTCCAACATTTTATAAATAAATTAAAATTTTCGTTATTTTACATATAATTTCTAACCGTGAGGGTTGGGGACGATCTTTTTCCGTGTAAAAGTTATAATTCGCAATGGTTTACTAAAATGTAAAAGGAAAAAATTTTGGTTCATTTGTTTATTTGTTTACAAAAATTTTCAGCCTTTGTCCATATTACTACCATCTGCCACTTGACAATCGAGGATTTTTTTTTACTTATAAATTCTTGGACGTATAAACATTTCTTTTGCAGCGCGTTATACGGCATTAAACACTGAACATTTTGTCCATTTACGGTTTTCTTCTACCTCGCACCGTTACAAAGTTATACTCGAAAAACGAAAAATCGCTGAAAATTTGGGGGCTGATTTCACCCCCTCAGAGTGTTTTTCCGCAGAAAAAAAAATTGTTTCTTACACACTCCGACATGCTCTACAATCGTACGGAGTTTCATTACAATCAGAACTTTCGGGTTCGATATGTTTCCTTGTTAGAAGAAGTGGTATAAAACAGTCTTGCATCCCTGAACTGCCTAGGCGGGTAATAGTTTCAGTCTGTTTAAAAAAATTGTTTCAGATCACTCATTGTCAGTGCTGCGCTTTTAGAAAACTGTATCTAAATAGATCGTTCGTACAAATTTACTCTCTGTTGTCACACCTGTTTTTTTTTTTCGAACGTGGTAGTTGTCACATTGTGCAACAAAAATCGAAATAATTAATATTCAATTCTGATCTAGTCATCCTATATAACCAGCAGTCCGTAAATAAGGGATATGAATGTAAAATTTACCCCAGAAAACCAAACAATATCAATAATTGTCATGTGTTTATTATAACCTAAAAACTAACAATTAGCGTCCTCGTGCATTATTCGTTCCCGTTTGTGATTTTTTAAATAGTGTTTGTCGTAGCTTAAATAAAAATCGTTTCAACAAAAGTAGGTATAATTATAATTTCTTTTTTTTAAAAAAAAGGTGTTTTAATAAAAACGGTTCAAACTACCCTGTAATTTTCATTGTTGTGTATCAAGAACCTGTTGTATCGCAGTGCCATATATATTTTTTTGCTACAAACTAGTACACTGAATGATTATTTATCTTTTTGTCAGGGAAATTTATTCGTAATCGCTATTTAGTTGAAGATAAAATTAATAAAATGATGTACTTTCTATTTGTTTTGTATATACGTATTATTTATTTGTATTTTATATAAATTTAATATATAGAAAATGTTTTTAGTGTTTTGATAACACTAATATTGCCGTTTATTATTTTATTATAATAGGGTAGATGTATCGTTTGTGGCCATTGCACTATTTTTGGCCATGCGCATAATTATCTTATTTTTAAATTGCTTGCAGATCATTATTATGTGGAGAAGTTCACATCATAAATATTTTGTTTAATATACCGCCAGAAATATAAGGTTACATTTATTGCTTACACGGAAAAATATTATATTTTTTAATAAGTGGCCAAAACTGGTACAATACCTTAAAGTGGCCACAAATGGTGCATCTACCCTATTCTTATATAATTTTTATTATAACCACTATACTGCCCTCTTTAGTTAAAATGTCCTATCTAACATTTTGAAACAACCGAGATAACTGAAGTTTTATCATTTACTTTGTACCGTCCTTATTTTCCTTCATTCAAATTAACACATGTCATTATTTCGTAACAGGCTAATATAATTTTTTGCAATAGGTGCACCGGTAGGTGATGTATTATTAACGTACCAATTAATTAATTGTTTTATATAGGATATTATAACCATTTGCAAAGAAGTTAGGTTAAATACATTATACTGTTTATAAATCTTTACAAAGCACGTAGAGTTTTTTAACTTTACTTAAAAGGTAAAACACGCGTGGAACTTTAAATAAATATTTCAACATATCTCAAAAAATGAAAAAATGCTAAATAGGACAGTTTAACTACGGAGGGCAGTATATTTATGTAATAACACTCAGGTAACTTAGTTACAACAACTTTTAATATAAAAATGTGAATTATTACCACACGGTATGTACTCTTTTACTTTTCTCCCAAACCCCCATTCAAGTGCCACATTGTGCACTGGGTCGATACGACCCAATCGAATATTCAATCAGCTGCTATTTAAAAACTGTCTGTTTAATTAAATCGCAAAGAATCTAAGATAAATATTGAACATTGTAGAACATATGTTCATCGTTGAAAATTAACATTTAAAGTATCATCATGTTTAAACAGTAGTACTATTTTCAATGCTGTCTCAAAGATATTTCACCACAAAGTCTAATTGCAGGTCATTTTGAACCTGTGTGACAATCAAGCGTTAACCTTAATTTTCAATTTCTATAAATTCATAATTTCAAAATCTTTTTTTGGTCGTCTCTCTTCGCATGGGATATCATCACTGCATACTTTTACTAGTAATATTTATCTCCATATTAATAAAATGTTAGATATTCACTTTTGCACCGAAACGTGCGCCTGTCCAAGTGCTAAGTGCTGTCAGTTTCGTAAACTATGTCATGATTCAGTGAAATGCAACTGTTCATTACCCGGTAAAAGTCAACATGCCAGACATTCTGACATACTTTAATTTCGTACCCGAAGGAGCACTGAAATATGCAAATTGAAATAAATCGAGGAGGAATGATACATACTTCAGCTGTAGAATAATAAATATATAGGTACTTGACGCCTTTACCATCCGTAAATGTAATTACACAGTCCAACAGCCGTTTTAGTGTGTAAGATTCAATAGCCGTGTCTTATAGATTTTTGTGCGCTGAAAACGAATCCGCAAACCGTTTGTCGCCATCACATTATTGCATTATGAACATTTAAATATGTTTAAAGATCGATCAAAGGGAAAAGGACACCCGAAATGCACCCATTTTGAAGATATCTTTCAATTTATTTCCAAAACTAAGGGTCTAGGAGGAAATCTGACTATTCCACGCGATGCAGCGGACATTTTTCCTTCCGAAAGCATCAACAGAAGTGGTAAAACACATTTTGTTTTCAATACAGAAGCGAAATAGTTTGGCAAAACGTGCGCCGTCGACAGTGGTAGTCAACGGCGGCGGCGCGCGATCCACTGCCGCTCAGCGTAGCACAACCGCTTAACGCGCGTGAGTACCACTGTCGGCGCCTCGCCGCACGTTTTGCCAAACTATTTCGCTTCTGTATTGAAAACAAAACGCGACTTAACACTTCTGTTGGTGGTTTCCGAAAGAAAATTTTCTGCTGCATCTCGTGGAGTAGTCAGATTTCCTCCTAGACCCTTAGTTTTGGAAATATATTTAAAGATATCTGCAAAAGTGGGTGCATTTCGGGTGTTCTTTTCCCTTTGATCGTTGTTTAAACATATTTAAATATTCGAGAGGGTTTATAGAATAATTTGACGCAACAAGCAACCGAATAACTATTACTGTTTCGACACAAAAGATGTTCAAAGTTGAATTTTTTTTTTTAAAAAATCGAATTTCTCAAAAACTGAGGGTGATAGCGATAAACGGTTTACGGATTTGTTTTCAGCGCATAAAAATCTATAAGAAACAGCTATTGAATGTTACAGAGCAGAAAAAAGTTTAATTTTGTTGGACAGTGTTATTATACTGTTTTTCATATTTTCAACTGTTCCTAAAATAACAAATTCAAAATTTTTAATAAAAAAAAACCGTTCAATTAATATAGATATCTCTTTCCCACAGTCTTGGCGGTAAAAAATCTGATTCTTACGTTCTCCCTGTGACATTTTTCCTGTCCTAGTTTTTAGTTTGTCGTCTTCGCGTTGCTTCTCTATCCAATTGAGTGAAGAGCAATCGTCGTGTACTCTGCTTTCTCGCGAATGCTCCATTTTACTACACACACATGTCTAGCCCGAAGCCACCGCGTTTGTTTTCTTCGAGGTTTGCGAAAAGTGGCATCGATTCATGAAGGAACAATTTCTGCTCGTTAGTGGAACTGTAATCGCTACTAACGAGGGGTAATTTTCACTGAAATGCGGAAAAGGTTTGTTCGAAACGCGAACGGATTATTGCTCCTGCCTGCTGATAATTCAGACAGACTAATAGCTGCGTTAACGATCGTTCTGTGCAGGCTTTCAGTTTTGAAGGTTCTGTCGGGCGAAGTGATTTATTGCCGATAGAAATTGATTACATCTTTGCGGTACATACACACTCGCGAAGCGCGTGTACATGGTCGAGCGTGTGCGTTGAAAATTGAATGTGAAATGATCTGTTAACATATGCAAAATCTGTCGGTAACGAATAACGATTTATTAAACAATTGATACGATCGATGTTAATCCGTTTTCTGCTTTATAGTAGCTTCTGATGGTTGGAAAATATTTCTGTAGCGTATACATTTTTAGCAGATTATAGAGTTATTACAAAAAATAGGGAAATAGGTTTTAAAACGGTTTTATTGACACTGGCTTGCTTAATTTCATTATTTGGCACAGGGTTTGGATAGAAGCATTTTAGATAACGTTGCAGTAACATTATTGCTATTTTAATCCCATGTTAGTGTACAGTACTTTATATATTTTATGTTTTTGTTATTTTTTGTTTTTGTTATATTTACTTTATCTTTGTACTAATCTGTTCTATACTTTGTATCTAAAGGGTTCTCCCGTTAATTTAATAATAATAATAATAATAATAATATATGTTCACTATTAAGGTTTCTATGTTCGTTACATCCTCGTTGTTAATATTAATTACATGGTCATATAATAATTACTTCACTGCCATAGTAACATTGATCCTTGACTTAATAGTTACCTAAGCTTTAATTTATATACAATTAGATATTGCGATTAAATTATTTCTAATAAGCATTTGTAGATACTCACCTAAGCAAATACTTTTTTAAAAAATACTGAAATTTTTGTTATTAATGACCATATTCTCTGAATACTCTCCAGATCGTAAATGATGAATTCTTGCCGGGCATAAAAGGAAATAGTAACAGTTACGATTTCCTTCTTTTGGCTCTTCGAACGCGATTTTACAGTGGTTTTAAACGACGAGTAGAGTCAAGTTAGAGTGAAATTCTGCGCTTTTGGCTACCTTCTGGAAGAGTTAGTTCCGTCCTTAGTCGATAATTCTTCTCGCATAATCCTCGATGCAGCAGCTTCAAATCGAAAGTTCCGGACCACCCCGAAAAGTAATCAGTTTTGAAGCAACGTTCCTTTTGCTTTTAGAGTTTAGCTACCCTTCTACTAGATAAAGTGAGAAGGGCGAAAAGTGAGGGGGTTGTGGCTGCCATGTCGCTTTATCCATGGCAGCACAGCGTCCCTCCTCTTATTCTCCTTTGAATGGGAATCGTATTTATTAAACTGCGACTGAAAATGCTTTCATTGTTAGGATTAAAACAGAGCTTCAGTCATTTGCATTCGCGAAACTTTCCTTTTGATGTTTCGATTACCTCCTTCCACTTTGTAGGAGCTGCGAAAAGTACAATATTGTTTGTCGTCTAGAAAGGATTTAAGTATATGCTGATTGAAAATTTGCAATCGTCAAAAATGCGCGTAATCATTTCAAACTTCAATGTAATTTCCTCTAAGTTTTAAATTCCAAACGTGAAATTTGTTTTTATGTCAGGGAGTTGTCAGTATTTAATTTTGCAAATAACATTTTGCAAGTGTTTGTTAATATCAACGTGTGTATGGAAAGGGGGTTTAAATTGTTGGCACAATTTGCAGATGCATGTACTATTTGTAAAGTAAACAACAAATAATTAGGAAACTTGGTTTTGAGAGCTGATTTTTTATTTATAAGGCAATTATATTATTAGAAATAGAACTTTATGTTGTAGAATATGATATAAAACCGACAAGTTCGTGCCGATTTTTACACCGAGAAGCAGGTGAATATTTTGAACTCACCTTTGAAAAAGTAAAATCACCCTTTCGTCCACATCTCCCCATTTTTTTTTTTTTTTTTTTGGCAAAGACGTTATACCATTTGTGTAAAACTTCCTTGTTTTTTATTAAAATATTCTTCGCTTCTTTTATAGGGTGCCAAATGCCAATGTTATCAATTTTTCCCACAGAAAGTGTTGAACATGGTGGATGTGGTTTTCCCATCCAAATTCATATAATTTTTTTGTACACTCAAGTGCCATGATCAAATGGATTATGTTCTGAAAAGGGAACACCGCGAACCCTACTAATTGAGTCCTGACTCACCGATTGGAACGCAACTTTGTGGGTTTTTAGAGTGACTCAAAACAAGAACACCGGTGTCTTTCATTTGGGCCCTATAGTCCTTTATGGGGGTGAAAACTAACCTCAAAGTCAAATTGGCACTTCCACCTTTTCGCGTATAACTCTCAAAGTACAACAGGCAGAACAAAAATTCAAACAAAAGTTTAATGGTGCAATAAGTACTATAAACTTCCGCTAACAAAATTTTGAAAAGAGTTAAAAAATATACATATATCTCACTAAAAAAACTCTTTTCAAAATTTTGTTAACGGAAGTTTGTAGCGCTTATTGCACCATTAAACTTTTGTTTGAAACATTTTTTTCTGTCTGTTGTACTTTGAGAGTTATATGCGAAAAAGTGGAAGTGCCATTTATTAATTGCTGTAATTGGGGAAATAATTATTCTTGCTAAAATAATTGGTAATATGAATTGATTTATTTCAATTGTTAAGTGTATAATGTTTAATGGAATAAATTTTATAACATATATTAGGATTCCTAAATTTATGTATCTTAAGGATTTTCTTATTGAATTGAATCATAAATTGAATGGAAATATAGCGACTTTAATTATAACTCTTATGATAATTATGATATTGGGATTGATTGATGGGTAGATGATAATACCTAGGAACAGAATTGTTCTTCTAATGAAGGAGATAATGAAATAAATGGGGGAGGAACTTGAAAAATTACAAAAATTGAAAATTTGTAATTTTTAAAGGCACTGAAAGGACGAAAAGTATAGGGAAAAAGTGATTTCAAACTTAGTGCCGTTATTTTGTCGAAAAATGTCATTTTTTGTATTTTTTTCTGGTCAGACCACGAGCGAGTTTCATCCCCTTTAATAGCCTGGCATTGTGTTTTACTTCAGACCAATAGTTTAGGTGCTAGAGGTTCCACAGATTTGGATGAATTTTTTGACGCCTTAACTTTAACGACTCTCCAGTGCCGTCTGCAATGATTAATTATAAAACAAAAAATATATTTCTATAATTTAAGACATCCTTAATACAACGCAAAAAGTCCCATTAAATTATATATAGTAGTTTTCCTTTAATTAATTCCTAAATATCACCTATTTTTGGGCTCTAGACCGGAACCTCCCGTTAAAGGGCAATAGGGCCCAAATGCAGAGTTAGGAGCGATGGGGCCGCAATGAATGGAGGGGGAGACACCTACAGGAGTGGTGGTTATGTGTGCATGAACTGCGCCTGCGTCAGTCACGCACACACCAACGCTCTTGTATGTGTTTCCCCCTCCATCACTGCGTCCCCATCGCTCCTAACTCTGCCCAAATGAAACACACCGTTGTTCTTGTTTTGAGTCACTCTAAAAACCCACAAAGTTGCGTCCCAATCGGTGAGTCCGGGTTCGCGGTGTTCCCTTGTGAGTGAGAGTTAGTGGGGCGCCCATACTTCCAGTTTTGACACCGTTCCCATTATTTTTTAAACGACCGTAAACTATTTATTTTGGTACGTTCAAAATTCCGAAAATTTCTTGAACCGATACGTTTCATGTTTCTCCAAGCAATCCATGAATTCTGTCCTCATGCATCCGGAAAGGACGTCAAGAACGTTCTTCATCTTCCAAGTCAAAATTTGCAAGTCAAAAATGACCGGACCATTTTCTACTCGTACCAAGTTGTATCGCATTTTTTCTGTAAACAGCACAAATGTCATTCGCAGCTGCGTTTCCTGCATTTCCTTCCCGAAAGCCATACAGCGTCAGGTGCCGGACGTGAATTCTACGGTCGCTCATGATTTGTTCCCTATCCGCTTTCCCAAACTCACAATTCCCAAATCTTTTGCACCCAGAAGTCGTCCCTCAACTATCATAGCTTGGCAAACAGATTATTTTATGTATTAAGCTTAATATAATTTATCAAAAAATTCTGTAATATAAGTCCTTTCGTACAAAAAACATTTGATTGTTTAAAAAACATACCCTAAAGAATGTAAACTTCTCGGACGACCAATATTAATGAAGAAGAATCTTAGAACGTGTAAAAAGATACAATCTTCAATGAAGATGCCTAAAACAATTAAATTCTGTATAGCATTTTTTATTGCAAATAAGTGCAAGTAATTTAATGAATATACAGAAAATTGATTTTAAAAATCTATTATTCCACTTCATTTTCAAAACCGATCTTCTAGAAAACAAAGCTTCGTACGGAAAAACTTACTTTACAGTTTTGATTTATTTTAGCTTAAGGGTTCCTTTTAGCTTTCATAGTGCCATATTTACCACCGCATTCTGCAAATATTTAGCAAAGTGTACGCTTGCCACATGATTTTTAAGAAATCTTAATCCACGTGTTCGACTTGTTTTTGCATATAGAATCACTTTGTATATCGCAGAGTGAGTAAGATAAATTCTTGCTCTCCCTGATGAAAGAAAGACTCATTCTCGTCCCTGCACTATCGCTAAATAGATTACGGTTTATCGCCACCGTAAGCTGGAATAGGTAATAAATTTAATCCCCGATTCGTCGGTATAAGCCCCACTTCCGAGTTTTAGTGCACTTCCACTAAGGCTCGCAAAAACGTAACTCTTCGTCCGCCATATTTTCAGCAATCACGATGCGGGAATAGTTGGGAGCATATCTAGCGATGGGACTCAAGAAGAATAGTCTTTCAAATTCTTGCAAATTTTATGAAGTCTGAAAAACTTCTCGAAATTCTTGAGAGTCCTGAAATTTTGGAGTTTTGAATATCTGGTATTTTTGCTTATATTCTATTTCGATTACACTGGTGTGTGATAAACACATGTAAATTCTTCAATATCATCGCGATACTAACGAGCAGAATTAACCCCTTAAGGGGGCAGACCACTGAAAAAAATCGGATAAATCGATTTTTTTCCTTTTCACATTTTCTGAAAGACGTATCAAGAATGCTCTCTCGAAATTTGATGCAGAAATTTGAAAAATTGACGGAGATATAGTATTTTCCGTGATGCGGTGTCTAGCGCGCGACTGACAAGGGGACCGTTTGGCAATTTCAGAAAATATTGATACTTACAAGGGAAGATCCCGAACCCGAAAATTCAAAAAATTCCGAAACTTTGTAAATATGTAGAGGATTTCCTCCTGATTACAACGCACTTTTTGTTTGCTGCCCAAATTCACTCAAAGAGGGTGAAATTAACCCCCGAAAATTCGACTATTTTCCAATTTTGTGTTATAATTCGCGAAATTACCACCCTTTTTATGTTTTTACTATGATAAAATAAAAACATAAAAAGGGTATATATATATATTTTTTTTATCTGAATAGCTTTGAGACTGTATTTAGACTGACATCTTCACCCCTTAACCACTCTCTGAATTTTAGAAAAACCTTAAAAATTACCACCCTTTTTATGTTTTTATTTTATCATAATTTTATCATTATGTTTTTATTTTATCATAATTTTATCAT
This sequence comes from Andrena cerasifolii, assembly GCF_050908995.1. NCBI lineage: Eukaryota > Metazoa > Arthropoda > Insecta > Hymenoptera > Andrenidae > Andrena > Andrena cerasifolii. The sequence continues at coordinate 3,466,663 of NC_135125.1, read as the reverse complement.
TATGTTTTTATTTTATCATAATTGTATCATTATGATAAAATAAAAACATAAAAGGGGTGGTAATTTTTAAAGTTTTTCTAAAATTCAGAGAGTGGTTAAGGGGTGAAGGTGTCATTCTAAATACTGTTTCAAAGTTATTCCGATGTCAAAAAAAGTTTCAAACTGTCTCAAAACCCCGTATTTTGAACATACTCTAAACATTTGCAAGGCAGCGTCTTAAAGCCCCACTACTGGGCATATTCGTGCAAATTCACGCGCGAGTCCACGGATCCGGCCACCCTATAATATTTAGTCGATGGTATTTTTTGTGCGGGCCTGTACGACCAGCGGAGTATTCGGTAGCCAGTCGTTAGTAAGCAGTATCGTGGCATAAAGTGGGGAGGGCCGGTGAGCAATGGATCGTCGACCCTCGCAGTTGCCAGTTAACGTTCGCCCGCCTCGTGACGTTTGTTGAAGGTGGTGCAGGATGTCGGTGATGGTGGTGCTGTTGATGGAAGCCATTCCCGTAATTTTGTCGGGGTAAAAACTGCGCTTTCACGCTGAATCCGTGGCGGTTTTTGCCGATCCCTTTGGAAAAAGTGACGGACGGGCACGTACGAGGATAGGAGGCATCATTCCCGCCGGATGGAAAGCGTTTCTCTCTACCTTTTCCGGAGCAGACATTGCTCCCCCGCGACGAATGTTTACGGTGCTTCGCGCCGCAAATTGGTTTCACACCTTGTTATCTTTTCTTCTCAAAAGGAGTCGTGGTTGGGAAGGGGGGAAGCTTTCGACGTTCTAGATTTATCTCACATCTTCAGACGAAATTGAAAGAGGTTAGGTCTGGCTTAGGTCTGGATTAGGTACTTCTCAATGTTAATAGTGAAATGTGTCACAAAGTGTGCTCCTGTTATATTAAACTAGGTATTTCGTTTTATTTCCTCCATCTGGAAGAGTCTGGGTTAGGTACTTCTCAATGTTAATAGTGAAATGTGTCACAAAGTGTGCTCCTGTTGTACTAAACTAAGTATTTCGTTTTATTTCCTCCATCTGGAAGAGTCTGGGTTAGGTACTTCTCAATGTTAATAGTGAAATGTGTCACAAAGTGTGCTCCTGTTGTACTAAACTAAGTATTTCGTTTTATTTCCTCCATCTGGAAGAGTCTGGGTTAGGTACTTCTCAATGTTAATAGTGAAATGTGTCACAAAGTGTGCTCCTGTTATATTAAACTAAGTATTTCGTTTTATTTCCTTCCTCCATGTGGAAGAGTCTGGGTTACGTCTGGGTTAGGTACTTCTCAATGTTAATAGTGAAATGTGTCACAAAGTGTGCTCCTGTTGTACTAAACTAAGTATTTCGTTTTATTTCCTCCATCTGGAAGAGTCTGGGTTAGGTACTTCTCAATGTTAATAGTGAAATGTGTCACAAAGTGTGCTCCTGTTGTATTAAACTAAGTATTTCGTTTTATTTCCTCCATGTGGAAGAGTCTGGGTTAGTTCTGGGTTAGGTACTTCTCAATGTTAATAGTGAAATGTGTCACAAAGTGTGCTCCTGTTATATTAAACTAGGTATTTAGTTTTATTTCCTCCATGTGGAAGAGTCTGGGTTAGTTCTGGGTTAGGTACTTCTCAATGTTAATAGTGAAATGTGTCACAAAGTGTGCTCCTGTTATATTAAACTAAGTATTTCGTTTTATTTCCTTCCTCCATGTGGAAGAGTCTGGGTTACGTCTGGGTTAGGTACTTCTCAATGTTAATAGTGAAATTGTGTCACAAAGTGTGCTCCTGTTATATTAAACTAAGTATTTCGTTTTATTTCCTCCATGTGGAAGAGTCTGGGTTAGTTCTGGGTTAGGTACTTCTCAATGTTAATAGTGAAATGTGTCACAAAGTGTGCTCCTGTTATATTAAACTAGGTATTTCGTTTTATTTCCTCCATGTGGAAGAGTCTGGGTTAGTTCTGGGTTAGGTACTTCTCAATGTTAATAGTGAAATGTGTCACAAAGTGTGCTCCTGTTATATTAAACTAAGTATTTCGTTTTATTTCCTTCCTCCATGTGGAAGAGTCTGGGTTACGTCTGGGTTAGGTACTTCTCAATGTTAATAGTGAAAAGTGTCACAAAGTGCGCTCCTGTTATATTAAACTAAGTATTTCGTTTTATTTCCTCCATGTGGAAGAGTCTGGTTTAGGTCTGGGTTAGCTACTTCTCAATGTTAATAGTGAAAAGTGTCACAAAGTGTGCTCCTGTTATATTAAACTAAGTATTTCGTTTTATTTCCTTCCCCCATGCGGAAGAGTAATGGTAATATTGCGTTACCAACAAGGACACCACTGAAATTTTGGTTTCCTAAATTGAAATTCCTGAACAGAAATTCCCAGGAATCAGCATACAACTTCATTTCATTTTTTCATATTCCTGTAAAAATGTAATTGCCATTTATAACAAAAGCGTTTTAATATAAAATAGAAAGTGGTGGATGGCTTTGATTAAATGAATATCGAGTGCCGTTTGAAATTTCTACTGGATGAGGAGTGTCTGAAACAAATAGGGGCCCCAGTTAAATTGCACTGCTCGCCGAGGGTAACAAGGGTGGTTGTGCTCAAGGGCTATCCCTTAATTATCCCGTGCAATGACGCATTCGGTGTTCACACAGGTATTTCGCCGTTATCGATCCCCCGAAACTCGACGACACGTGTGCCAGTGAACCATCACAGTTTCAACGATCAAGGGCGCTTTCTCAGTCCGATTAAATTATTGTGCACTTAAATATCGCGAAGTAAATGCTATTTTACGCGGGATTATTTATGACAGAAAGCAGTGCGATCGGCGATAATAATTCTAGTGAATGTGTTATCGCACTTTTTCTTCTAAAAATGCGCAAGTGTCTAGGGCTGTGCAGTAATGAGTGCTATAATCCAAGCTGTTAATAATGTGCTCTATGAACGTTTTCATTAAACTATGCATACTAAAATACTAGATAAGTGGAAAGTACTTTGTTAACTGTGAAAATACAGGAATCCAGCTGTGTGCTATAAAAATAAATCATGGTGAGTTTATTTTGAAACAATTGATTGTAGAATTTTATTATCGATGCCCAACTGCCTTGTTAAAATCGGTACAACAATGATTTGTAATTTTAAATCCGAGTAGAACCTAAAATTAATATCCACTTATGTCCACGCTTAATTATATAAATAATATACTACTTTGTAAAAACAAAATTACATTTGGAAGCATTACTTAAGTAGTTTAATTGATTTGGTTTAATTTTTTTTATTTGAAGCTTTGGTTTAACTGAAATATGAAAATCTGGAATCCGATTTCTGGAGGGTATTGGATTCCTAGGCTTTCTAAAATTTAGTTTATTCTCTAAAGTGGGGGTGGTCGAATTTAGTAATTTAATTTCAGTTGATTGATTAGTTGAATTAATTGATCTATAAATGTAGATTTTAAATTTAAATTGCTTATATAGTGATTATTATTTTAATGTGTAGAGATTAGATTTAATAATGAATGAAAGTTTGAATTAGTTATTAATTTTAATAAAGGTAATTTTAGTGCCAGCAACAGCGGTTAAACTAAATTTGAAAATTAATCTATTTAATTTTTGAATCGATGAATTTATAATAAATATTTTTAATTAATTTGATTAAAGTATGGTGAAATATTTTTAATAGATTATTCGAAGTTCGATGAAAAATATTTCCTAACTTCTTAAATATTTTTAATCCCCTGAAATCTAATTTATTTCTTAAATGTTCTCAGTCCACTGAAACCTAATTTTTTAAAGATTCTCTTCCGTGTATTTGGAACACTTTTCAGCTCTGCCCTAACCGCGTGGTTGCAACGATAATATTTATCCCTTTGAAAAAAAAGGGATGTTTCCACGAGGGTGTTTTGGATAATAAACCAGTAGCACAAAAAGAATGAAAGGCAGGGCTGTTACAGTGTCTCGTACTTGGAAGGAGGTTCTCGTTTATTTAAATTTTCGCGGCAGTGGTGTCGTTCAAAGCGAAGGAGTCGCCGTACGTTTATTGTTTCTTGCTGGTTCCACCGCTGTTGGCGCAGGCCCCGAGATTACTGGCGATGCGTTTCGATTGGTGCGAACACGCCTTGAGAGATCAATGAGAGAAAAAGTCGCGCTTGACCCACCGGGATCTTTTGTCTGGCTTATGGCCTTTTCAGCGTACGTTTACGATCCAGACAGTAAAAACCAGAAAGAACGTTTCTACCCCCATGAGTCACTTCGCACGCGGTAACTCTACGCGACGAATAGGGGGAGGGATTGGAGAGAGAATGGGGAAGGGACAAGGCAGACCGAGCAGTTTCCATCCCGTCGATTTGTCACGTCTTTGCAAAGAATTTTATTAACCCTTAACTGGTATACTGTTTTTGGCAAACATGACTGGTATACTGGGGTCACGGCAGACCCCAAATAAAAAAGGACACAGAAATTTGTAAAGTCGACACATTTGTAAAGTAGAAAGTTAAACTATTAACTATAAAATTAATTAGAAATTCAGTTGACAAACTTAGATAATAAAAAATTTTGCAGCGAACTTTGCGTGCTTGGGGTCATGTGCGACCCAGGATACCAGTTAAGGGTTAAAATTGTTATTTAAGGCTCGGATCAAATGAAATGTTTCTCAAGGAATATTTGAAGTTCGCTATTTTTAATTTGTTAAAGTCGTTACTCGAAGATAATATTGTCCACGTTGTTTCACTTTTAGGAGACGTACCTAAGTTCATTTATTTATTTAACCCGGCGGGAGGCGCACCCCATATTGTAACACAGGTTGTCCCTACCGGGTCAAAAATACCCAAAATTGAAACGTAAAATTCCACGGTTTCAGAATATTTTTTTTTAACTTTGTAATTTTTATGTTAAAGTACAGTGTTTTAAGAATCAAAGAAAATTTATGAAATATCTTAAAATCTTTATTAAAGTTCTGTAAAAAATTGTAACAAAATCTCAAACAGTCTTCGTATTTTCGCAACTAGCGCCTCTGTAAAATTCTAGTTAACTGACTCGAAAATTCAAAAACATCTGAAACTTAGCAAAAATGCAGGTTAAGTGACGCTAATGACGTAACTATTTTTTGATTTGCCGATAAAGCGGTCTTAAGGGTGAAAATACCCTCTCGAAAAAATGGTGAGTTTCATATTATCGTGAATATCTACGAAACTGTAAAAGATATAAAAAAAGAAGTCAAATACAAAGTTCTATGAATTTTTTCAAAGTGAATCCCCACCTCCATTTTTTCGCCAATTCTTTATCGCCATATTGTGTGATATTGAAGCACATAAAACTTTGAATTGAACTTATTTTCGGTATCTTTTACGGATTCGCTGATATTCACGATAATATGAAAACTCACTATTTCTTCGAGGGGGTGTTTTAACCCTTAGGACCGTTTTATTTCCGAATAAAAAAATAGTCACGTTATTAGCATCACTTGGGCTACATTTCTGCAAAGTTTCAGATTTTTTTAAATTTTCCAATTGCAGACCATCCCTTGAGGAAATTAAATACTACTTACATACTTTGAATTACTAATTTATTATGAAGTGGTTGACTTGCAACATGGTTTGTGAAACACTTTGGTCGTAGTTTGTAATTATGGTTGAAGAAAGTAAAACAAGAGGGGTATTTGATCTACGGGGTTTTCATAGTTTGAAAACTAAAGCTTAACTGGTTGCGAGGAGAATCTGCACCCCATTCGAAGAGCCGCCGCTATGGCGCCCGTGTTCTGAATCATGGCATTGGGGGGGTTCTGGCTTTTGCAAACCGTATGCCAGACCGTCGATAGTAGTGAAATGAACCTCGCTAGAAGTCCTTGACCCAGGTCACGCGATCGATTATTTGCAGACATTACTCACTACACTCTCAGAAACAAAAATTTTGTAGAAGAAAATTTCGTTGCATAAAAACAGGTATAACTAATCGATTGAGTGATTGAAATGATAATTCATCGAAGTTCCTTGTACCCTTGCAGATTTTTGTTTTTGTTACTGCTGTAATTTTCGCACCTGTATATTGAAATATTTGTTCGCAAAATTTGTAATTGTAATTGTATTTTCAGTTCCGAAAATAACTGTTTAAAACTGTTATATAATGGTTTTGATTAAAACGGTTATGGAGAACCATTATTCCAAATAACTGTTATGAACAACCGAAATTTCCAACTATTATCTGTTTCGGTTACGGTTCCTATTTCCCTTCTCATATCTGATCCATAACCGTTAATTTTTCGGTCCTATATAGGTTCCGAAACGGTTCCAGAATCAATTCTTGTATCGACGTTTCCCTAATTGATATCATTAATAATTATTGTAGGTGCAGATTACTGTATATGTGCATATTTTTTATAAAATCCTTACAGAAACAGGAGAAACTTTTAACTTCCTATTCTGAATAATATAGTGTGTGAGTGAATGTAAAAAATATGTAGCTGATTTATTTATTTATTTAAACGCTTTATTAGAAATGAATGATATGTAGATATAAATGTTTCTTTTTTTCTGTAAGGATTTTGTAAAAAATATGCACATATACAGTAATCTGCACCTACAATAATTAATGATATCAATTAGGGAAAAGTCGGTACAAGAACTGAATTCTGGAACCGTTTCGGAACCGATATAGAACCAAAAGAAATAACGGTTATAGAACCGTAACCGAAACAGATAATACTTGGAAATTTCGGTTCTTCGTAACAGTTATTCCGAATAAAGGTTCTTTATAACCGTTTGCAGAACCGAAATCGATAAATCGCAGGCGGAAGATGCAAATTGCTTCGAATCCTGGGCAGAAGTTTCGAATTGCTTCGAATCATGGACATAAGTTTCGATAGAGATCGCGCTCGATCCCGCCCGAATTTTTTTGACCCATCTCCAAACTCATAAATTGTGTTCCACATGTATAAGGGAAAAATAAAGAAAACTCTTCTTAATAATTCGTAATTCATGATTATTTAAAATTTTTAATTAAAGATTATTATTACATGGTACAAAAATAACCACATCAAAATCGGATCTCTCGTTGATGAGCTACGGAGCCATAGACAGACAAACACACTAACATAGGCGTCGCACTTATGACACTCATCCTTTTCGTTTCGGGGGTTAAAAAGTTTGATTAACATTGGCCAAATGGTTCCGGAATAAGAAGAATTTTAAAATGTTTTTTAGCTTACTCGCTCGATTTGACAATAATGCAGGGGTTGAAACCGATCCAAAAATAACTATCTCAAACTGTTATAAATCGGTTCTGACTGAAACAGTTATGAAGAACCGATATTCTGAATAACTGTTATAAGGAACCGAAATTTCTGACTATATCTATCGATTTCGGTTTAGGGCTGGGACTATTTGTCGAATTTTTCGGTATTCGAATATTCGAATACTTCAGTTGCTCAATTATTTGGCGAATATAATTCGAATATCCAAGTGTTCGAATGCTATTCGAATAGTATTCGAATGCTGATGTATTCGAATAGTATTGTGTGAATTATAAATCAAGTTCTTTAGGTTCATTTGTCAGGGTAAAATCTTGTAAGCTAATTTTGACCCACCTCACACCATACTATTTGAATACATCAGTATTCTAATGCATCAGTATTCGAATGCATCAGTATTCGAATGCATCAGTATTCGAATGCATCAGTATTCGAATGCATGAGTATTCGAATGCATCAGTATTCGAATGCATCAGTATTCGAATGCATCAGTATATGACATACATGTATACATTAGTATTCGAATACTCAAATATTCGAAGTTTATTCGTAGCATTCGAATACTTGTAAAATATTCGAATATTAAATTATTCGAATAGTCCCAGCCCTATTTCGGTTACGGTTCTACAAAACAATTATACATATCTCGGTTTCAGATCACTAATGTATGTTTCGGTTCCGAGAGTTTACTGTATAACCGATATAATATCGGTTCTGTAGAACCTTAACTGAAATCGATATAGGCCAGAACCTTTTTTCACTCGTAACGGTTTCAAGATTATTTCGGTCCTCATAACTGTTTCGAGAACCGAAACCGATATCATAACCGTTTTCGACCCTTGCAATAATGCCGTTCAATGTATATTACGTGTTTATATCCAAAAAAGAAAACAGTGAACGTTCGATTCAAAATAGGTCCAGCCATTTTCAAGTGATGGCGCAACAAATAGACAAAAACTTTGAAAACACTTACCTCCGTTCTGCTATTGCATAGAAGCTTTAAAACGGCCGGAAATCCTATTTAAAAAAAAACATTACATGCAACGATACTTTGATAATTTTATCATTAACATAGATCATTATTCCAACTCCCGAGGATACGTTCCCAACTTGAAAATTCTGATTTTAATGCAAAGAGTAACTGCTCTTCACTCTGTAGGGGTGAAATCAGCCCTTAATGTAACATTTTTTAATTAATTAACTTTTGTAAATATAACATTATTTTTCTTTTGGTAGTGTGATGGGGCATAAATACTGAACAATTCGTATATTTAAAGCTTTGTTCTATCCCGCACCACTACAAAGGTACAAAAAAGAAAAAAAACGGAGAAACGCGATAACTTTAGGGGTTGATTTCTTCGGAGTGCATTTACGCAAAAAATAGCTCTCTCCATACTCCAATACAGTGCCGTTTATGCTTTTTAAGGCCCTAAGCGCAAAACCATTATGAGGCCTCACCAATTTTGCAGCTGCCTCTAGTTTTTATATTATGAATTTAATATTTCCAAAGAAGCAGTTTATTTCCCAACTATAACTAGTCTGTTTTTTATACTGTATTGACCCTCATCTATTATGCTTTACATTCTCTCTGCATTTTGGAGTTGCGAAGGTTTCTTTGTCAGTCAAATGTTTAACGCCACGAAATTCTTTGATTTTTTTTAAACAGAGGGTGCCGGGTGGTGGCGGCGTGATTGTGGGGGGTGGCAGTAGTTCGGCCACCCCCCCAGGTGCACAGCAGGGTAGCAACCTGGTGTACCGCGTCGTGAGCTCCAAACATCCTGGCGGTCATCATCCTCATGTAAAGAAATCGGATAGCTCCCAGCAGACAGACAGCTCGGTGTTCAAGCATCAGCAACAGCAGCAAGGCTCGTACGGCTCGACGAACAGCAGCTCAAACAGCCAGCAATGGAAAAAGTACATCGAGGCGGGAGCTGCGAGAGATCGGGAAAGAGACAAGGAGGGCGCACCCCCGAGTCCTAGTCCCTCCAGGCGATCCCAGGTAAACATTTGTATAGCTTTGTTCCTTCGCAAGTCGACGCTATGCTGGACAATATTGATTTTCGACATGGGCGACTTAATCCTCGCACCATGAGCAGCTTTGAATTCCATTTTTGTATATATACATTCTTGATCTCTGATGTAACAGCTTTTTTTTATACAAATTTTAATTCGCTTCATATCTGTAGATATTTCGTATATCGTTCAGTTGTGTATGATATCATTAATAAAAATTCTGCCCTCAGCTACCTTTTGAGTAAAGTGAGAAAACCCTACGTGCTTCGTAGAGATCTAGAAACAGTCTAATTTATTTATTTTCCGACGGCAGAAAGTAAATGGTAAAACTTCGCTTTTCTCGGATGTTTCGAAATGCTAGATGGGGGATTTTAAATAAGGAGGGTGGAATTATAGTTTTGTTCTTCTAATCTTGATACACCTCAGTGATAAAAGAGGAGGTTACGTGTCTAAATGACGTTTTCACGATTTTCTACAGGATAAGCATCGGAAGCAGGCCATGGCCGAATATGCGAATGGTGAGAAACCTCAGAAAGTCTCATCGGGAACGTCGACTAGCGGCAGCAGCAAAGTTAGAGGAGTACCGCAAAGTTTCGGATACGTGAAGAGACACAGTGCAGGTACCAGTCCCAGCCCTAACGGCGTCCAAAATGGAGGCAAAGACGCTACGAGGACGGCTCAAGTTAGCGCAGTCCCAAGAACAAAAGTAAATAAGTTTCCCGCTTATAAACCTCGACGATTCTTAATCAATGTTTACTAAACGTTTTATTGATCTGTTGAATTTGCTGTTGCAGGTTAAAGTGTCTGGAGGCACGCAAACATGTACCACGGAGCTCCAGGCCAACTCATCCACGTCCAGTCAAGGACATCATTACAAGAGTTACAGCCTCACAGGTCCAAGTGCCAGTCAACTTTCGCAGTCGGTGCGCGACCGTCTTATGCTTGGATCGCAGAGTTTGCCAAAGCCCGGCAGCCCAGAATTCACAGCATTGTTCGCGTCTGCCCATCATCGCGAAAGGGGATCTGGAGCTGGACCAACGGGTGCTTCCTTCTCGCCACGAGTACTGAAACCATCCGACGGAAGTCTCAGCGATACGTGCAGCAATTACGCAGCCCCTGATCTCCAAGGATATTACACTCCCAACAGCCCGTACACAACATCCTGGATGAGACACAGCAATACCTATACACCAAGCGGACGTTCTCAAGGTAACTGTTTAGTACCCGTTGCGCCGGGAAGTGTTGATCAGGTTAGCAGAAACAATTTCAACGGCCAAAGTTAGTAATGATTCTGAATTATAATATACTTGGTAGAATAAATGGAATGGCTGTGTTACTTGAGTGCGTTAAAGATTGGTATTGAAATGAAATTTATGAATTATTTTAGTAATCTGCTTACAAGGGACATCACCTAACTGTTACACGCCAATTTTTATGAGGTTTACCTGGATTATAGTTCTCGAATAAATATTTGACCCGTATTTTTTTTACCGGCAAACGTTCATATCTAGGGGGTGAAATCAGCCCTCAAAGTTGGGGGATCAAAAACAGGTTTGCCCCAATATCTCGGAAACTATGCACTACAGAGAAATTTTTTTTAGAGAAAATAGTGTATTTTTTCATAAAAAATTGAGTTATGTAATAGATTCGTAATACGTTAATTTGTTTAAACAGTATACTAAAAAGAAAAAAAGTAATTTTTCATAAATTTGTTATAAAAAAGTACACTATTTTCGTCTAAAAGGTTTTTCTGTGTAGCGCATAGTTTCCGAGATATTGGGGCAAACGTGTTCTTCACCCCCAACTCTAAGGGCTGATTTTATCCCCTAGATACAGACGTTTGCTGATAAAAAAAATGCGTGTCAAAAATTTTTACGAGAACTGTACTCTTCAGTTAAGAATCTAAAGAGTTAACGGCACATAAAGCTGTTTGATGAAACGTTGTTAACGATCACTTGATGTTTGTGATTTCAGGAATGGGTTTATGCGAAGCTGACAGCGTGGAATCACTGGGATCGCATCGAGCAAGCCTAACTCACGCCCGTTTGTTAATGCATCAAAGGGACTCGTCAGGATCTCCAGCTCCGCCGAGATTGAACAGAAGCAATTCCATTAGGTGAGCTCGTAGCGCGATCCACCATTTTGCACTAGTCTTCCACAACCTCATATGAAATCCTTAGAAGTCATTTGCATACGTCCATATGTATAGATGCATGACTTAGAGGATGCAAATGTCTCACCATATTTTTTGAGTCAGTCAGTTTCAGCTTTTTCTGATTCTTTATAATTAACCACTCTATGACAGCAATTGCTTGTTTACGGTGAAATAACGCAGATCATTTGATACCGTTCTAGCCATCTGCGGGACAGGACATTCCCAAGGTAGTGCGAAAATCTAGAATACACATTCGTCGAGCCTGTTTTCCATGCATAAGTATTGAAAGAACAGAACCTTCTAGGACTTTACACCCTACACGTAAACACGAGTGTTCGTTATACGCACTTAGAACACACATATCCATGTGTACATACATCCCACCTATTGAGCTGATCGTCTCGGCTCAATAGTGATTTTGGTTAATCATTCAGCCCACTACAACTTTCTCAGTATTTTGTATTTGTGACTGGTCTGTGCTTCTTGTGCAAACGCATGTTGCAGCTTGTTCACGAATCCTCAGTGACACGATGAGAGGGAACGTTTGATTAAAATCATATTCAGTCATATAATTGCAATTGAATGGAACTACTTCCAACGTGCTCGTCTTTGGCATATTCGTCATCTTAGACATACCCTTCTTAATCATTTACTAGCCTCGTTTCCTTTCCTTGTGTCATTATGGAACTGTACGGGTGTATACACGACTGGGAAGTGGCACTTAACTATCAGACGACAGGGAGTTTGCCTTTTAATTAGGAATCTCTTCCAGCTCGATCAATTATGTATACACTCGCCACGTAGACAGACGTGTTCTCATCAATATTCTAAGCAAACTGAACGCTCGGATGTGAAGAATCTGTCGATTATCTCGATCGAATTGATCTGTTCCCAACACCTCCACAAAATTAATGTTAGACAGTGCTCGTGTTAAGAATGTCGCCAACTTCTTTGCATCTTAAGGTTTCTGTTTCGGGAACACGTGCACACATACACGCGATTGCATTCAGGAACACCATGTTAGCTTGTTCGTAGTTTCCCGATGGATCCTTTTCCTGAATGCAGTCAGCCGTGACAAGCTACAACAAATATACCGTGACTGTGCTTTCCATCGTTTAAAGAAAAGTACTTGGGTAATTTGCGTGCGGAGAACTTTCTAAAACTTCCGCAAGGTTTTGCGAACTGTTGGACCGCCTTCACGTTTTTAAACATGGACGTTAATCATCTTCTATCGATGCACGTTGCGCGCTTCTTGTTCCCCGAAGATTCAAACAGTTCTCCAAACGATTCTGTTCTAGATGTTCACGATTAGTAGCCATAACAAGTACTTCAACTCTAGATCTAATTGGCAGAACTCTTTGCTGATCTTCGGAGGCGTATACAATGCAGTATTTCAATACCTTCTACCAATGATTTATTTAAATGGTTACACCTCTATTTTCGCAGATCCACGAAAAGCGAAAAAATGTACCCGTCAATGTTAGCTAGAGGAAGTGGAGCGTCGTCTTCCGTTGGCGAGGAAGTCGGTGTTGGGATGGGTATGGGTGTAGGCGTTGAACCCTATTACAGTGTTCCCGTGGGATCTACCGGGTGTACAGGACAACACTGGTCTCAACCAACGTCCCCAACGCCTACACACACTTCTCGCCAGCCACCGAATCTTTACCAACACGTGCACAAAGACGACGATAGTAAGTTTCCCGTTAAAGGTACACAGATTCTTTTCGCAAAACATAGTTTCTGCTGCACTCACTGTATTTCTACCCTACTTCGTACACAGTTTCTAAAGCTTGTTGAAAATAGAAGAATATTCTTCTCTTTTGCCTTCAGTCCATGGTTCTTCTGTGTCTTTGGTATCGACAGCAAGCAGCCTGTACAGCTCGGCCGAGGAGAAACAGGCGCACGAGCTGAGGAAATTGCGACGGGAGCTCGTGGACGCCCAAGAGAAGGTCCATTCGTTGACTAGCCAGCTATCGACAAACGTGAGTACATGGTTCTGCCGATTGCTGTAGCGATAAAGCATGCTTGACGTGAATTAACAACCTGCTACTGTTCGTTCTAAGTCATACGTATTTCGCAACGTGCGTGTCGCTAAGCTGACGTCATAGTGATACACAATTAGTTCAAGCGGATCTATCTCAAGTGAGATAGGTCGAGTTATCCGCGTTGCGCGGAGCGAATTGGTGCAAACGATTAACCATAATTAATCGAACGAGACGACAATTAGTGGACTTACGAGCTGGCCGTCCTACTTGCCTCTAACGAGCCTGATCCGGCCAAACCTGTTGCAACAATTTTCTACAGGACATTAATATATCATCCTTTATCATGCTAAGTAACGTTTACTGTTTCCATTATGATTTCTCGCAGAGTTAAGAAATTTACGTACGTTGTCGGAGTTTCTCTTTGCTCGATGAGTTCGTACAGTGCATAAAGTAGTACGGAAAAATTATTTTCTACTATTAAGTTCATATGAGAAATATAAGGAAATGGAACCTCCCACAAGAACGCCTTAAATTTATAGTCGGGTAATTAATACAGACGGATACAGAGTAGGACTGGGACTATTTGTCGCATTTTTCGGTATTCGAATATTCGAATACTTCAGTTGCTCAATTATTTGGCGAATATAATTCGGATATCCAAGTATTCGAATAAAATTCGAATATCCAAGTATTCGAATACTATTCGAATATTTAAGTATTCGAATACTATTCGAATATTTAAGTATTCGAATACTATTCGAATATTTAAGTATTTGAATACTGATGTATTCGAATAGTATGGTGTGAATTATAAATCAACTTCTTTAGGATCATTTGTCAGGATGAAATCTTGTAAGCTAATTTTGATCCACTTCACACCATACTATCCGAATACATCAGTATTCGAATACTGATGTAACCATTCGAATACATCAGTATTCAAATACTTAAATATTCGAATACATCAGTATTCAAATACTTAAATATTCAAATACATCAGTATTCGAATACTTAAATATTCGAATAGTATTCGAATACTTGGATATCCGAATTATATTCGCCAAATAATTGAGCAACTGAAGTATTCGAATACATCAGTATTCGAATGGCATTCGAATAACAACATTCGAATACTCAAATATTCGAAGTTTATTCGTAGCATTCGAATACTTTTAAAATATTCGAATATTAAATTATTCGAATAGTCCCAGCCCTAATACAGAGTGCGTCTGGATGACGTATAAGTTCGCATAAAACAGTTGCTAAACGTTAGAGTATTCGAGGATATTAAAAAATGTTTTTTCGTCATTTCTTTACGAATTAAATATTATATTTGTGTTTCTGTACTTTGGAAACATATGAGAAAATGTATGTAACATTTAACATAAATAATTTGAAATCACTTCGAAGTAATTCATGGCTCGAGATTTATTTTGACACTTGAATTCATGTAATCTGATGTGAAATGATTGAATAATTGCATAAGTAGTCATTTCTTTTGATTTCTTCTCACTGAGATGACAATAATGAACAACGAATAGCTCCAGAATTAATATATATTAATTCTTTTTTAGTTACTTTTTTTCTTAAGAATCGTTGCATTTGTCTTCTTTTATGCTTTTATGACACTGCAGCGAAATCATAGCGCTCCATTTTGGCAACAGAAGATGACCCATATAGTATCTTAAACTGAATTAAGTTGAATAATTACAAATATTTATATTTACGGATAGAAACAATTTGAGTCGTGATATGCGAATGAATATCACTGATTTATCCAGCAAACAAAAGGAAATTGTACGTTATTTCCATTAGTTTGATCTACATATATCTTTCATAAAGGAGAGGCTGATTTAATTATTTTGATTACTAACTTTAACAAACAAATTACTAACATGTCTTGTGCTGACCTCGCTGTCATCAACAGTCACGAGAAACTAGCAAAATTTCGCATCATATATTACATGTTTACTACAATCGCCATAGCTAAAAAATTATATGAACGTTCGCAATCCATATTGATACCCATAAACTGCAGTCTGCTATTATTTACACAATTCAGTATAATGATAAATAAACCAACAATAGGTTCAGATGCCATTGTTACTGGAATACCATATCTCATGTATTTCACATAATTAATAGTCTGAATTTTAATTCTCCATGGCATGTACAATATTATCATCCATATGTAACTAAAATTGGCTTTTATGCGCGTTAATGATCAATGATCTAAAACAGTATTTCGTATTAATGATTCAATATCGATAGTACAATTGTTACTGCCAGGAAAAGAATTCTCCAACGTTACCATAAGCAACCACTTCCATTAAGGGGTTACATACCTTTGACACGTCGGAATATCGAGTTTATTTTTATGATTTTTTTGTTTATATAAGAAAACGTTATATTTGAAAATCAAGACATACACCTTTTGATTAATAAATTAAACTGTATTCTCTTCAAAAATGATGTCACAGAAATCCCCTTCTCCCAAGGCCTCTTCATATTTGCGGTACTAAAAATATCTGACAAGGGACCATCCCGAACCCGGAAATTCAAGAGATTTTAAAACTTTGTGAATATGTAGGGAATTTCCTCCTGATTACAACGCAATTTTTGTTTGCTGCCCAAATTCACTCTAAGAGGGTGGAATTGACCCCTGAAAAGTCCGGTTATTTACCGATTTTGTGTTATATCTCCTGAACTGTAAAATATTTTTTTTTACGAAATGATAGATCTAATTAAAAGAAGTGACTTTTGCCTTGAAACTTTTCTTCTATCTCTTACAGTTCGCAAGTTATAACACAAAATCGGAAAATAGCCGAATTTTCAGGGGTTAATTTAACCCCCTTTGAGTGAATTTGGGCAGCAAACAAAAATTGCGTTGTAATCAGGAGGGAACTCCCTACATTTTCACAAAGTTTCAGATTGTTTTTTAATTTCCCTTGTTAGAGATTACTGAACCGATTTGAATAAAATTTTGTACGAATATTCTTAAGACTATAATCTATATATATATACATATATATATAGTACTTTTCAAAACCGATTTTTAGATCTGTTTCTTGTTCTTTTTTGTTAACGAAAGAATGAAAACTTATTTATAAAAAGATGAAAACATAGGTCGAAAATCATGTGTCGGACTTTGAGTAGCTGCCATTCTTCAAAAAACAGAATTTTTTCAAAACCGGCTTCGGCAATTACCAGATTACAGTCTTAAGAATATTCTTGCAAAATTTTATTCAAATCCGCCCTGTAATCCCTGAAATATTTTTCTTACAACAAAAGCTGTAACCATGAAGAAGCCTTGGGAGAAGGGGCTTGTATGGCATCATTTCTTAAGATATGAAATTTATTTTTGAAAAGAATGAATTTATACACAAAAATGTGTAAGGCTTGAATATAACGTTTTTTATATAAAAATAAATTCATAAAAATAGTAACCCTATTTGCCGAGCTGCCATAGGTACAGTTAGTAAAAAAGTATTTGGACACTTTTTTAAATCGCATAACTTTTTTAGAATTGGTCCAAACGACATGAGTTTTTTTGAGAAGCTAGAAGGATTAGTTTGCTAAGTGACGTGTTTCCTCGTTTTGAAAAAAATGCAATTTTTCAGAATAGCAAAAAAAAATAGTAAAAGTCGTTTTTTTGTGAGCCTATAATGAAAATTCAAAAAACCCGTTTGTAGATTGAAGTAATTCGCGAAATTCACGAAATCCGCGATTTTCGACCTTATTCTGCGATCTTTAAGCGT
The DNA here is from genome assembly GCF_050908995.1 of Andrena cerasifolii. Lineage (NCBI taxonomy): Eukaryota > Metazoa > Arthropoda > Insecta > Hymenoptera > Andrenidae > Andrena > Andrena cerasifolii. The sequence goes on along the minus strand of NC_135125.1, from coordinate 3,449,534 downwards.
TTATAGCTCAGAGCAATTATTCTGATGAAATTTTAGGCATGTATATAACTTACTTCAATCTACAATAGGGATTTTTGAATTTTCACTACAGACTCACAAAAAAAAATTTAAAAAACGACCTTTACTATTTTTTTTTTTGCTATTCCAACCAATTACATTTTTTTCAAAACGACGAATCACGACACTTAGCAAATTAATCCTTCTAGCTTCTAAAAAAAACTCAATTCGTTTGGATTAATTTTAAAAAAGTTATGCGACTTTAAAAACTGTCCAAATACTTTTTTTTACTAACTGTATGTAGCCCCATAAGCTCGCAACAAAGCAGGTGCTATTCCGGACGAATTTCAGTGACAATCTTAGCCAAAAGTTAATCACTTTCCAAGATATTAATCAATCGTCCGGAGTTCTTGCGACAATATAGTCCGGCGCTTGATATTTCTATACACAAAATTTCATAAACATAAACCTAATATTTCACTCTTAATTTTGTAGTTATATTTCTCAATATTGCGTTTCCCATAAGAACACACGTGAAATTAAAAGTGAAATAATTCAAAGACTACGAAATCAATTTATCTAAAAATTTGCGAGGGGTTTTACTATTGCAGAAAAATTCATTCCTCCAATTTTCAAAGATTTTCGCTTATTTCGAATGTCACTGAAGATCCTCGAGCAAAGATCAGCGTAGAAAAGACGCGCTTGCACGCGGTGCAACGCAAGATGCGTTACGCCACTTCGAAAGGCCCGCGTTGCGAGTATCAGCGGAAGCATCGGTACAGCTGAGTGGTAGTCCAGCAGGGAAGATCAGTGGCTCGAGCCAACCGTTGAGGGGGGGGGGGAAGGGACCACTACGGGCATCTTGGATCGCCGCTGGGCCGTGGATCGGTAGTGTGCCGTAGTGGGTACACACTCAGTTTGTGCCGAGACGCGCTGCTTCGAGTATCGTGTCCGCCATCGTACGCGTTGTGCTACTACTAACAAACGCTCGCCGTGCCCCTCCGTCGGGCGATGAACGGTGAAAGATCGTGATGTTACCGATATCGTGCGGGAAAGTGTGAGAAAATCATTCCGACGGGAAAAATCGTCTCGTACCCTCCTGTCAGCGTCTCGTCGACCAGTGATCAGCGTGCCGAGAACGTCGAGATCGATGAGCCCCTGCAACGCTGTGCTTCAACGCGGCGTGTTGGCTGAAAGAAACGTAATTGAAACGGAGTCGTTTGTCTGGTTTGATTTTTACGGATGCACGCGGTGACTCGATCGCATTCTGTCGATAAGTTATCGTCGTCCACCGACCTTTCTCTTTGTAAATGCTTTATCGGGGTACACTACGCTTTACGCTCGTGACACTTCCTAGGTTTGTTTACTATCACTGCCCTTATCGCTTCTATGTCGGAGCAGAAACGTGATAAATGGGACGTTTCTGTTTTGTAACACGAAACGCTCCTAAAATCGTCCGCGCGGTGTTATTATGTACGTTCCACGTATTTCTTTGGAGGTTAATCGTAAATTCTACGAATGCCGTCGATATGCGGGTGATTTAGCGAGGCGCATCTGATCGATGATCGATCTGAGGTGGAACTAAGGTACAGGATAAAAACTCGTTAGGGCGCAATATTTCAAGCCGCGTGTGTAGCTCGGGAAAAAAGAAGCTCGGCTGGAGCTCAACCATGCATCTTCGGGGAATAATGAGGTAGGCATGCTGAAAGACTGGTATTACGAGCAAATCTGTGATTCCTGTCGAGCGCGAAATCGCGATACAATATCTGATGTGCATCGCGATTCGATCGAGGCTCGGAGTGAAGCTTGCCGCGGGCTTCTCCTCAGATAATCTTTTAATTAGCCTTCCTGGGCTCGAGAGATAGATCGATAGAGGGGGTTCAGAAAATCCTGAAATTTAGTATGGCTGCAGGAGAAGTTAACTATTTTACAACGTAGGGCAGACCGGGGCAAGTTGATACGGACGAGTTATCTCGACACCGTATATATGTAGCTCCATTTGGGCGAGATACGTGAAGATTGTTGTTCAATTATTTGTCTGTTTTCGTTTATACAGAGAAAATGTAAATAGTTTTGATACATCCAAATTGATCGTCTAAATAATATTTTTTCATTCGTTTTGTATGTATTTTCCCAAGTTTTCGCTTAGTATGTATTAAAGAGGAAGGACCAAAGTATATTTTGGCACAGGGTAAATGTCCCAATTACTGTCAGCGTCCCTATTACTGCCACTTCATTTACTTTACTTAATAAACACGTAACGTATGAAGAATAGTGTAAAAAAGAATTTATCATAAAATTGGGACTGTTCTTTTTATTATTACAGTACATTCTTTATACGTTACTTTTTTTTTAAGTGAGATAAATAAAGTGGCAGTAATAGGGACACTGACAGTAAATGGGACATCTACCCTATTTGTTATTAGGTAATTAATTCAGATAAAAGATGAAAAAATTGAAAACAGAAGAACGTATCAACTAGCCTCGCGCAGTGGGGTAAATTAAAACATTTTACCTTCGTCCAAATAATATTTTTTCATTCATTTTGTATATATTTTATCGACTTTTCATTTACAATATATTAAAGAGGAAGGACCGAAGTATATTTTAGCATATTTGTTATCAAGTAATTAATTGAAACAAAAATTTAAAAAAATTTATACTGAAAAACGTATCAACTAGCCCCGGTCTCCCCTGTTAGATTGTTTTGGAAAATTTGTTAATACTTGCACAGCCAGGGACATGCTTAGAACGTTTAAAATACTTTATGCGTTATGTCGTTTCATTGCCGAAGCTATTTAACTTTCGGATGGCGAGAACAGAGTTCATTTTGAGGTATAATATAATGTCGACACTGTATTTTTAAATTCTTTTTATAAAGTGTAGGTGGCGAGGAAAACTGTGAAATCAAAGAAAGTATATTTGTAAAATACACTTATGCAATATTTATTCATATTGTGAATGATGTAGATAAATGATTTTTGGCTTCTTCATTGCGTAAATGTTATAATTGTTTTAAGCAATTATTACAGTTTTACGTAATATTTATTAGCGATAGCAATTCAAAATATGTTTCAAATATTTTGGAAATATCTCGAATCGAATATTTGGTATCTTTTCAATTTTCTACTAGTTCCTTCGGTGGTAATTTAGAACGCATTTGTGGAATATAAAATGGATTTAGGACTCGCCGTGCAAGGGTTAAATTGCGACACAAATCGCGTGCCTGTCTATAATAACTCCGATACTATAATACAATTTATTTAGAAAAGTATCCAAATTATTCTTATTAATTTCCATTGGTCGCCTATTTGCTATTTGGTCAAAATGCAACTCCCCCTGAAACAATTCTATTTTCTTATAATAAATTCGAAAAATTCAAATTACTAAGTTATTAGATTATAAAATTATAGTCTAGAGTTTGATAAAAACACTCACAGCGTGTCCGGCAAACCGACAAGGAGGTGATTTTATAAAGATAAACAATCAATTTTTGTATGAACAAAAATAAGTAAAAATATAGAATAATGCTTTTCGAACGCTTGTCTAGTTTTCGAGAAAAATACTTTTAAACCTGATATTATAATGCTATAGGTTTAAGTTAGAAACGAGTTCAACTTCAGTTATTTTATAAAATAAAATAACACGAAGCAGTTACTTTTAATAATAAATAGTATACAATTAGTAAAAATCATTTTGCAAAAACTGCTGAATATGTATACTAGAGCGGAGCGGTACTATACAGGCGAAAATTTAAACTTGAACTTTCAATTCCAAAATTTTGGAAAAATATTCATGAATATTTTTCCAAAAAATTTGTACAGTTGTGTTTGGTTAATCAAAAGGCAACTATCCCGCACCCAGGCCAACTGAAAATTCAAATTTAAATTTTCACCTATATAGTATGATTATATAATCATTTTCAAGAGAAAAAGGAACCTGCGGACATGAATATTTTTCCAAAAAATTTTTACAGTTGTGTTTGGTTAATCAAAAGGCAACTGTCCCACTCCCAGGCCAACTGAAAATTCAAATTTAAATTTTCGCCTATATAGTATGATTATATAATCATTTTTAGGAGAAAAAGGAACCTGCAGACAAGAATATTTTTCCAAAAAAATTTTACAGTTGTGTTTGGTTAATCAAAAGGCAACTGTTCCACTTCCAGGCCAACTGAAAATTCAAATTTAAATTTTCGCCTATATAGTATGATTATATAATCATTTTTAGGATAAAAAGGAACCTGCAGACTTGACTATATTTCCATTTTTTTTTACAGTTTTGTTTGGTTAATCAAAAGACAACTATCCCGCACCCAAGCCAACTGAAAAAAACTTTAAATTTTCCGTTCCACCCTAATCTATACCCTACTTCCAATCCAATACCTAAACTTAAACATTAACTCGATCCTTCCGTTTCGAACACTCCTTATTCACCCCTACCGCTCTATAAACCTCATCCACTACTACCATTCACAAAGTTAATTAAATAACAATATTACGTAGCATAATTTAAACTAACTGTGTGGTGTGTTTATATTAAAAATCACTTTTCTCGGAAACTAGGCAAGCAACCAAAAAACCTTATACAACATTTTGCATTTATTTTCTTATAAGAAATCACCTCCCCGTCGGTTGCACTACTTAGGATTCACCGTCCACACTCTGTTCCAATAACATATTCATCCACGAGATAAGTATATAATTCAGACATCTCGATATACCCACCTGCCACTATTACGAAGCACTTCTGTAAAGCATAAACCGTCATCTCTCCCATTCATTTACTCGTACGTGTATATCTAGAACTCGTTAGGGACATTGCTCACGTAGCGTTGCAGAGCAATACGGACGAACAATTTACACCACTCCCTTTGCTCGACGCGCAAAGAACCCTTTACAAGTCGTGTTTAGAATATGCAGCAAAAAAGGAAGGAGCGCTTTATTCGTACCACGACTGGACGAGGACGGCTGCGAGCCATAAGAGGAGACGTCACCGGGAAATATAAAATTTTCAATATAGCGCGCGTCGCGGGCCCCGATGGATTGGCGCATGCGGTCCACATACATTGTCTATGTATACGGCAGGGAAGAAGCGGGACGAGAATCGTTCCTAGGAACCGGGGTATCTACTCGGGATGCGATGATTTTTGCGCTACTATACGCGACGAGTGTCCCAGCATTCCCTGCGCGTACACCTTCCTCCGCTATCGCCGTGCAGCCTCAGCTTCTTCCTTGCTCTTCATCTTTTTCTCGCGTTTCCGTTTCTGTCGTCGACTGGTCCGCGAGCCAGCGCGGCGGTTCGTCACTCGCGCGACCGGTCGCGACGGTATATACACGCGGGCTACCGAGCGACGAGGATGATTCTTGCGGACGGGTAAGAACGCCGCCGACTCGGAATTCTCGCGATCTTTCCTTCCACGATGTCCATTTATAGTTATTGACGCCTTGTACGGGCCTCGTTATGTCGATCGTCGTGTGAATCGCAGAGGCACGCTCTATACGCTCAGCCAGCGCTGTGTGCTCGCTCGTGTCGCGCTATGATTCTTGTTCCTGCATCGAATGGGCCTGACCAGTCGGGCCCCTGACATCAGGTCACTGTGGAAATTAGGTCTAAACGGTTGGGAATTCTATTAGGTCATCCCATGAGTAATGCTTTTTTTTCTCAGAGTTGAGTCTGTAACATGAGTCGACGAGAACACGATTTATTGATTTGGAGTGTACAGGGTGTCTCACCAACTCTGGTCACCCTAACCCCTCAACGACCACCTCAGTGTATGGTACTGGCCCAAAAGGTCTGCGCACACTTATCCGTTCCGCGTCAGTTCCGTTCCGCGTCAGTTCCGTTCCATGTCAGTTCCGTTGCGACGTGCTAGTAGTAAGAAGAAGAGGGGCGTAGAGGGTCTCTAGAGGACACGGAACGTACATGTGTGCGTAGACCTTAAGTTTCCCACTGGTCGCTCGCCTCCGTATCTCGTACGGACCTTAAAGCCGTATTTCCTATACCGTCCGGGAAAACAGTGGAGGTTTTCGTTCGGAGGGCCCGGGGCCTCACGGGGCATCAGTTTTTCGTTTCAGGGGTCGGTCGTTGAGGGGTTAAATATCTCCATTATTTCAAGTAAGAAGCGAAAACTTTATTTACTAAAGTTGTACGGTTGCAAGAAATACACAGCATGGTGGCAATTAGTTTCTTTAAAGGGGAGGCATAAAGGAGGTCTGGAGATTAATTTTTTTTTTCAAATGGGATGTTTAGTTTTTTAGGGTCAATAGAATGGCGAATTCTGAGTATAAGTGTACTAATAAGGGAGCATTTCCAACCCGAAAGTTCTGATTTTAATGAAGGTTCATGTGAATGGTTAAAATTATCGTGTTTTTTCTTCTTTTTTTAACCTTTTGACTGCGGCGCACTCTCGGAGAGAACAGTCAGTACAGACGACGCGATATTCGCATATCAGTCGCTGCGACTGGTTGTCCACTGACTACCTGCTGACCAAAACGGCACCCGGAGATTTGATACCATTCTTAGAAGTTAAAATAATTAAGAATTGCAAATAAATTAAAAATATATATATATATATATATATATATATATATATATTCAGTTATATATATAACTTTTATAATAATAACTTTTTATATACTTTTTATTTTAATAACTTTTTATTTTAATATATATACGCCTTTCGTAGTCAAAGGGTTAATACAATTTTTTTTTCGCTTGGTAGTATGACAGGGCATTAAAAACTGAACAATTCTTATTTTTAAACTCTTGTTCTATCTCCCACCGTTATATAGTTATATTAGAAAAATGGAAAAACGTGATAACTTAAGGGGGTAGGTTACCCTCAACAGCCCAAAATCAGACCCTTCTTGAAACGCACATTCTGAAGTAATAAATGAATATAGAGATAATTTTTGTTTTACTTTTTAAGCGCCATTTCGTTGACTTTAATGCGCAAAAAGAAAATTTTAAATATATTTATAGGAAAAAAAGTTATAAATATAAATGTGAGAGCGTGTACGTGATGCACCGTTTGATGGTCAACACGATTCCGGACAGGTGAATTACCTAGTGAAATTGGACGGAAATCTGCCCAATCTACGGAATAATTCCCACGAAGCTAAATTTTGTTATGGGCCTCTATTTGGTCGTTTTGAACAATATGCCAAAAGTCCCCATCGATCCAACCGCCGCTAAACATTTTACAGAGAGTTCAAAAATACAACTTTTTTCGCGAATATCTCGTTATCTAGCAGTTTTGCGACAAAAATAGTTATTATACAATTTATAGCTTAGGAAATTCTCTACAAAAAAGGTGCTATGAGTTTTTTTTCGTAGAAGTAACCATTTTCATGTATGTCGGGTTACTAAGTTTCAACCCCCATACATTTGACAGGGGAAGATCCCGAACCCTGCAATTTAAAAAATTATGAAACTCTGTAAATACGTAGGGGAAGTCCTCCTGAGTGCAACGGAATTTCGCTTGCTGCCCAAATTCACTCCAAGAGGGTGCGATTGACCCCTGACAATTTTTTATTTTGAATTATTACTCGCGAACTGTAGGAGATAAAAAAAAGTGTTCTAAATAATATGACATTGTGTATTATTCTGTATAAATAATTAATGTGAATTTAATTATTTTGGCTATAGAGATTATTTATCAGATAGAGACATTAAAATATAAATTGCAAGCAAATTTTAAATCTCGTAAAAGAAGATTAAAAAAATGTACTCAGGGTGGATGTACCAGTAAATGAACACGTACCAGTGAATGGACATTTTTTTATTAAAATGAGTAAAATAAGTTATTAAAATAAGCAACTAATTAATTCGAGACTTCTTTTAATTGTTTGCTTCATACCCAAACAATTTTTGCAGCACGTGGAATCAATCGCGCTGCAAACATAATTTTGTAATACTGTTCATTCATTAGCCTTAAGTGTTCATTTATTGGTGCGTTTACCCTATGTACTTTTACATATTTCGCCTCCTCCAAGAAAGGCTCCTGTATCCACCTCTGACCTAACATACGTACTGAAGAAACCTGCATTAGTTATGGGATGACCTACTAATTTACATGCTGTGGGCTTGAGTTAATGTCGAGATATCTTGTCGCTGCTCCAAGTTGTTGTTTGTTTGAAGGGTAATTTGAGACAGTCTGAGAAAGGGTAGTCTGAGAAGCCCAATTTCATGTACTTAGGGACGGTAATTTAAATGGTTATTTATTTGTGCAGTAGCCTTGGGTTTAATTGGAATAACAGGGGTTCTCATTTCCGAGTTCTATGAATTATAACTTGATTTTCTTTTATACATGGTGTCTGTAAATAAGTGTTGACCTGAAAAACTACCAGAAAACAATCTTGCATTGATTCTATCAAAGTCGAAATAAAAATTAATGCTGAAAATCTTTTCCACCTGTCGTCCTATTTCATACCATTTAATAACGTATTTCACGTGCCACTTATCTACAGATATTCTGCATTCTCGATTCCGACGTCTTAAAATATGAAAATGGTCAAGCATTACTTAATCCTTGTTGCGCCGGTACGTAGTCATTATTTAAACTATTTAATGTGTAAAACAAGCAAAATATAGAAATTTTGAATTATTACTCATATTTCTACTGTATTCCCATTGAAGCCTTTGAAGAACATTATCCTAAATTACGTTTTGTACAATTTGTTGATTCACGTTCTTAGTTCGTAAAAAACGTGATCCTCTGTGACTCGTAAATACCCACACTGTGCTATCACATCGTAAAGATATTGTTTTCAAAATTTAGACTTTACCACATTTGCTTGAAACATTGTGATCGCGTTCGAATACTAAATCACCTGCGCACTAACTTTCAAAACACCGGTAAGGGGGAGTGGGGTAATTTCGAACACCTAAGCAAAAAACAAACCAAACGAAAACTATGTGAGAAATGAATTCGTTTATTATTTACAAACATAGTGAAATTATTCATCTATAAAGTACTGAGACGAATTTTTGAAAAATTATAACAAAAATTAACTTTATAGTAAAAAAGCAAAACCCTTGGTGTTAATGATTACTCGACTACCGTGGGGTAATCAGGAACAGAGTGCTAAATATCGCAGAAATCGCACAGAAAGCGCAACTTCAATGGTCAACACATAAAAAATGTTGCTACAACCTATACCTAATATATTTTTCAAATTCCTCTTCTTGTGCGATAGAAAAAAAATGCAATTGGTCGGTATATCGAAAAAAATAGTAAAGGTCGTTTTTTAAACTTTTTTCTGAGCCTGTAATGAAAATTCAAAAATCCCTATTGTAGATTTAAGTAAGTTTTATACATGCTGAAAATTTCATCAAAATCGGTTAAGGGTGAATTTCAGTGACAATCTTAGCCAAAAGTTAATCAATTTCCAAGATATTAATCAATTGTCCGGGATTCTTGTGACAATATAGTTCGGCGCTTGATATTTATATACACGAAATTTCAAACACTTTGGCCTGATAGTTCACTCTTAATTTTCTAGTTATATTTCTCAATATTGCGTTTCCCCATAAGAATACACGTTAAATTAAAAGTTATATAATTCAAAGACTACCGAATCAATTTTTCTAAAAATTTGCGAGGGGTTTTACTATTGCAGAAAAATTCATTCCTCCAATTTTCAAAGATTTTCGCTTATTTCGAATGTTACTGAAGTTCATCCTTAATTAACGTTGCTAATCTCGAAGGTTCGAGATTATCCGATTTGTTCGTGAATACCCCACGACATCAAAAAATAAAAAATAATTTCTTTCAGAGGTTAGAATCATGATTCAAGCAACGCCTTGGTCACAAAATGTTAGTAAAAAAGTGTTTTATTTCATCTTAAAAAAAAATTATCATTAATTCAACAGTAATTACATGCAATTGAAAATGGACAAAATATTACTTGAAACATGATAAAAATAATAAATTGTGTTTATCTTAAATAGCATGAGCGTTCTGTATTTATTACTTTCTGCCCGGCGTTGGATACGACCTAAACTATTACACTAAATCCTCGTTATGAGCTCGACAATCGGGGCTGGCGGCGGGCTCTTAGCGCGTTGTGAACACTATTCAGCGCGACCAGTGGCGTGAGTGAGAAAACACAAGAACGAGCGAGAGGAAACAAAGAGCCTCTCTCTCGTTCCCGGGTTCCCCCACTCTCGTCCAAGAAATGGTGGGGATAGTCGCCGAGCTTTAAACGCGTGGTAGAAACGGGCTCATAGCGAGAATTTACCGCAGCTAGTGGAGAGGGAACATCGTTTTTATTTATTAAAACGCCGTGACCATCGCATTCGCGATTACCCCGCGTGTTTACCCCACTTTTGTGCTGAGATCAAGTGCATACGACACTCAACAAAATTTCCGGAAGATTGGAAACTACCTAGAGCAGTCCGCGGCACTGAATTCGACCTATCTAGCTAGAGCTAGACTGAAGACACTGCAACTAGCTCTAGCTACACACAAAAGGCACTTGATCTAGCCACAAAAGTGTCGTCGTGTATACGTACCTTTACTTCTGTTATTTGCGCGCACAACGTAGTTTTCAATGAATCACTCGAAGGAAAAAAAGGTACATTTTTCCACCGACGATGCTGAAGTTTGATACGGGGATCTCCAAGCACTCGCGTTTTCCGTAGTGGCAACGAAGTCTGCAGACGATGTTATCATTATTTGACGTACGTACAGAAAGGGGCTGAGGAATCGGCTGTTGTGACAGGCGTTTATTAAGAAATATCGCCGACAGCTGTGCACGTGGGAAAATGACTAATTATATCGTTCGCGCACACGTCTGTTGCACCATTGATACCGCTTTATTCGTAATCAAAATTCCAGTAGTCGCGTTTAGCCGGAAGCCAGGCAACAGGTAGTAGCAGGACTTTCTAGCTCGCTCGAGTTCATCGGAAATGCATCACCTACGTTACTGCTGCCAATCTAAGGTTACACGCGACGTCCTTGCGTAACTTTTTTTCAATAGGATCTGAACAATTGGCAACTAATGTTAGGATTGAAAATGTTCGAATAATGTGATACTGAAATATTTGACAAGTTACTCGAATGTTACAACACCCTTCGAATGGCGTCGTATTTGAATGTTATTAGTTAGATACAAACTAGTAGGGGGAAGTGGGGTAAAACGGAATTTATATTTATATTTGATTATTTTCCGTAATTTTCATGTTAGCTAATAAAATATTTTCTCTTATATGTGTAATATATATTTTTGTTATATTTTATTTGCAATAGTTATACCTAAAACATATGTTTATAGATTTTAACATAAATGAATACATTTTAAATCATAAAAATAAAGATTTTGTACGTTTACACGGTCTTCGAGTGGGTGCTCCGTCTTACCCCACCATTTGAGCGAGGCAAAGATTTCAATACCTCCGGTAAATTTCATTTTCCGTCGTTCCCAAAGATTTTTCTTAACAATGACTTTGATTTTCTTATAGTCTAAGGTCCACTGAAGACTCCTGTTGAAGTCTCGTGTCTTTTTCTCCTCCCGATCTTAAATTATCACCCTCCAAAGTTCAGCGTTCCGTTTTACCCCACCTTCCCCTATTGCTAATATTATTACTCAAATACGAAATAGTATTTGTAATAATATTATCATATGCAGTGGCGTGCTTTGAAATCGCATAACTTTTTTAAAATTAATCCAAACGACTTGAGTCTTTTTTGGAGGAGGAAGGATTGGTTTGCCAAGTGACGAGGTTCGTCGTTTTGGGGAGGAACGCGCTTGGTCGGAATAGCAAAGGGAATAGAAAGGGTCGTTTTTTAAACTTTTTTTCATGAGCCTTTAACGAAAGTTCAGGGACCCGTTTGTAGATTTAAGTAGGTTGTGTGCGTGCCTGAGGTTTCATCAGGGTCGGTTGGCGTTGCTTTGAGTTGCGAGCTTGGATATCGCAGAATAAGGTCAAGAATCACGAAATTCCCGAAATCAGCGATTTTCGACCTTATTCTGCGATCTTTAAGCGTTTATAGCTCAGAGCAACTTTAACCGATTCTGATGAAATTTTAGGCACGTATGTAGCTTGCTTGAATATACAAACGGGTTTTTCAATTTTGCGTTAAAGGCTCATAAAAAAAAGTTTATAAAACGAGCTTTTAGAAAAGGTCGTAGATTCGATAGGCGAAAGGTCGATAGATTTTTTTTGCTATTCCGACCAAGTGCATTTTTTTCGGAACGACGAGTTGCATCACTTAGCAGACTGGTCCTTCTAGCTTCTAAAAAAGAACTCAAGTCGTTTGGATTAATTTTGGGGGGGTTGTGCGATTTTGAAGGGCGGCCGAGTGCTTTTGCACGCCACTGTAAGTTGCATAAAATTTCAAATGGAAAGTAGAAACAAAAATGTATATAGGGTGAACCAGAGAATGACCGACGTATATTAAGCTGGCGTAGCCATTTGAAAAGGCCAACGCAAAATTAATACGATATTTTTTACCTATTTATTTGCTAATTATTTGCCAAAGAATTAATTTTTTGCTCCAGCCGTTTTCGAGAAACAATGGCTACGCTACCGCAATATTAAGCTGGCGTAGCCACTTATTGTATCACTGTACCTAAAAAAGATATCAATCCCATTCTTGCAGCATATTTTTTTTCTAAATTTATTGCTCTTAATCCACCGAATATTAATTTTTTTGCTGCAGTCACTTGCGAGAAGCGATGATATATTTTTTAGGTACAAAGGCGCGACACGTGGCTATGCTACATTAACGCTGTTCCAGCGCGGTCACCGCTTCTCGAAAATGACTGCAGCAAAAAAATTAATATTCGGTGGATTGAGAGCAAATAATTAGCAAAAAATGTGCCGCAAAGACAGCTTCGATATCTTTGTTATGTACTGTGATGCAACATGTGGTTACGTTAGCTTAATATTACGGTAGCATAGCCACAGTTTTTCGAAAACGGCTGGGGAAAAATAATTAATATTCAGTGGATTAAGAGCAATAAATTAGCAAAAAAAAATATGCTGCAAGAATGGGATTGATATCTTTCTTAGGTACAGTGATACAATAAGTGGCTACGCCATTAATTAATTCTTTGGCATATAATTAGCAAATAAATAGGTAAAAAATATCATATTAATTTTGCGTTGGCCTTTTCAAATGGCTACGCCAGCTTAATATACGTGAATGACCGAATTGTTGAATCTATGGACCTTTGACATTAATATTTGAATATATGTATTTATATGTAACAACAAGACAACTGTTTAAATTGCATTTAATTTTTTTTTTAATTTCTATAAAAATAATTATTCTCATCGTAATTTAAAAAAAAATTATAAAGTGCAAAACGTGTAGAAGCCCAGTAAATGACCGCATACTTTTAATAAGAATTGTACTTATTAATGTTCGCTTAATACGCGTAACTAAAAATATAGGATATTAAAAGTGCAACTCCACTCCATTTATAAACATATAATAATGTTTAAATTTATAATTCACATTTCTTTGCCTAATGGTCATTCACTGATGTGCGATCAATTACTGGTTGGTTTACCCTAAACGTTGTAGCACAAAAGATGTAACAACTAAGTGTCAGTCTTAATTAAAATTCATTGAGAAATAGAAATAATTTGTTTGATAGAATTGAGGAATTTACTAATGGAGACATTTAACTCGTACAATAATTATGATTAAATGGATGCGTTTCGATCTTCTCTTCGAGACGTGGAATGCTGCATCCTGGATCAGTTCGTGCATCGTATTTTCTATTATAATTAGTTTTTCCTGCAAGAAGAATTAGAAATCTGCAGCGGACGAGAATAGCTGTAAAAGATATTTTACGTGACATACATTCAATCGCTCGATGTTGTTTGTGATACCGTGTAGCGTGAAGTACCATTTTTTTCTGCTAATTATAACTATCACGAACTAGATGAGTTCTTTGATACGAGATACGCGTTTTTATAAATAAAAGATATACGGCGTTGGGCGTTATCTCTAACGCGAATCATTTTTACTAATAATTATCTCTTCGTTGAGATATTACAAGCATCGACGGAAAGAGAGCTACAAAGAGAGGAAAATGTTTTAATGTGAAAATTTTACTTCTATTTCTCGCTTGGTTCCTCTAATTCTAACTATGTCTACGTTTGAAAATTTCTTATATTAACAATTAAACTGAAGCAGCATCAGTGAGAAAAGGCAGCTTTAAACTTACGGGATTGATTAGGGGTTATACAAAAACCGACTTTTGAAAAAACCGGTTTTCGAATTTTCATAAAAAATATATAATTAAAATAATAAATATTTGTACTTATTTTAAAAATGTTCAGTTTCCTTAATATTTATAGAATTACAAAAAATATAACAGAATAGAATATACTGTATCTATACAAAACCAAATAAATAAATAAAAATTAAATTAAATAAAATTCGTACAATTTTTGAGTTCATTTAATATTTATGGATCTACAAAAATATAACAGAATAAAATAGACTGCATACAAAACCAAATGAAGAAAAAAACTAAAATCCGCGCAAACTGTAAATTTTTTACAGTGGTACCAAATTATAAATCTTTATTCCATTTAGTATTTTTCTTCAGAAAATATGAACTCATGAATACAGTTTTACAGTAATGAGTAAACTGTTACATACTACAACATGCTTGTGTCCGAGGCGAGCTTCAAGTCAAAATGTTAACGTTTCTAATTAAATAATTAATTCATTTCTGCATATTAATTCTAATATATAAAACCGTTTTTTTTTTTTTAAATTTAAAACCCGGTTTTCGAATTTTACAAATTCATAAATAAAAAGCGGTTTTTAAACCCGATTTTTAAAAACCAACAAACCACCCCTAGTATTTATCTTATTCTTTAAAAATATCCTACGTGAAATATTCCCAAATAAAATACGAGCTTTCTCTTAAATTATTCCATTTACAACCCACACATCGTAAAACATATAAATTTGAATTCCTTTTAAGAATTGCATTTTGTGAATGCTTCTTCCTTAAATCAATATCTGTTTCCTCGTAAAAGATGTGTGGCGTACAGTTTCACGTGGAATGTAGAACGAAAAGTCAAGGTCCCTGACAACCTTCTTAAATCTTGCGTGGTTACGACTTCCGCGATAGTTTCAGCTGCTTTAGAACTTGTGTCAGCAGGTGGTAGTAGCAGGGTCCCACTGAGTCATTCAGCTGTTCAAAATGAAAACGATTATCGGTTTCAGTGACGCGCCTTGACGGATGTTTACATCGTAACAGAAATCGCGTGACACGTTGTAAAAGTTTAAAGGTTTATTGCACCGTAACCCATTGCGAAGAATAAAAAGGGGTAATCAAATCCGAGCGCATTCTTCCAACCCCCAAGTTGGTTGAAATGTTAGTAAATATTAAATTCGTTGCTTGATGGTAGATATTTAAACTTTTAACGATACGATTTTTCATTTATCAGAGAATAACGAAGTATATCACTAGAATGGTATTCTTGATTTCTCGTTTCGTTCTCTCTTAGGAGGAATGTTAAAAAAAATCGATTTTTTGCACTTTCTTAGTGTTTATTATTCTAAGAATCTTTTCGCAAAATATTCGGGTAAAATTCAATATTATACCATAGATATTCGTAATAAGGTATTTTTCTTTAAAATGAGCGCCATTTTTCTCGCAATCGATTTTTTCAAACTTGTCTCTGGGCTTCTATACACTAGGACACTATTCATGCGTTCGATTTGAATTTTTTACTCCCAAGGGGAGGACACCATGTGGTAGTCATCGATTTTGATGAGCCTTGGCATGATGGATCTATGTTGAAAATAAGTAAATAGGTGTCCGAGCGTTTCAGCCAATAGGCCTTAATAATTGAGATATTTACATGTAAATTATTAAAAATTTCATAGTGGCTGTGGGGTTTTAGTGGGTAAAAATCCCAGAACTACCCTGGCGCCCGCGGGGAATTCCCTTCTGGAGGCGTTAGGGTGCCTTTTGATATCTTCACGTTAAAAAAAAAATTATGCATTATTTAAAAAAAAAGATGATTTTTTTTATAAATTCTTTTTTTAACTTGGGGAAATCTTCAAAAGGCACCCCGACCCCTCCGGAGGGGAATCCCCGCGGGCGCCAGGATAGTTGCGGGATTTTTACCCACTAAAACCCCACGGCGACTATGAAATTTTTAATAATTTCCATGTAAATATCTCTATTATTAAGGCCCATTGGCAGAAACGCTCGGACACCTGTTTACTTATTTTCGACATA
Organism: Andrena cerasifolii; assembly: GCF_050908995.1. Classification (NCBI taxonomy): domain Eukaryota; kingdom Metazoa; phylum Arthropoda; class Insecta; order Hymenoptera; family Andrenidae; genus Andrena; species Andrena cerasifolii. The sequence goes on along the minus strand of NC_135125.1, from coordinate 3,433,311 downwards.
GATCCATCGTGTCAAGTCTCATCAAAATCGATGTCTACCACATGGTGTCCTCCCCTTGTCCGTCTTTAACCCTTCTTGGTCACATAGGGTAATTTTTTTTCTTTGCCAATATTTATGTCAATTATTAGACCTTAACTCGGCGGGAGGCGCTACTGGGTAAAATTTACCACAGAGGCCCTAGTTGCGAAAATATGAAGACCGTTTGAGTTTTTGTTACAATTTTTTAAAGAACTTTAATAAAGATTTTAAGATATTTCATAAATTTTCTTTGATTCTTAAAACACTGTACTTTAACCTAAAAATTACAATGTTAAAAAAAAATATTCCGAAACCGTGGTTTTTTACGTTTCAATTTTGGGTATTTTTCACCCGGTAGCGAGAACCTGTGTTACAATATGGGGTGCGCCTCCCGCCGGGTTAATATTAGAATCTGAAAATTTGGTCAATTTTAACAAAAAGAAATCGCTATTTCCCACAACTATTTTTTCAGCTACATATTTCATCAAATCAAAATTTACATTAGTAGAAAAAGACTATTAGAACATGGCTGTACAATCATTACAATTGTACAATTATCACTGAAACGTTAAAAAATTAAAAAATACCAAAGTGGTAGCTCAAAAATGACGCTGGGGTGCAGTGAACCTCGTGTGAGCAATTTGTGATTATAAGAAGGTTAATGAAGGTTTGACGGATTAATACTCTTTGAGAAAAGCTCCAAACACTGTCCCTATTTTTGCAGCATTTCCATTCTATATCTTCAAAATATTTTTTGCTTATCTTACTCCCTTTCGACCAAGGAAACTCGAGTACTAATGCGGCACAGAGTGGGGTGAAAGCCCCTATAAGTTGGCATCAATTCCTAGGCGTCATGAAAACTTGTGTTAATTAAATAACTTAATCAAAAGCGATTATTTTAAAGTAAATGAAACAAAAGATTCCTCTTTTAAACTAATTTAATACATTTTTGTACATATTTAATAACACAATCTGTGAAACCTTTTTATTTTTTTTTATCCGGCAATGCAGTGATCATGTCAATGATAATGTGAACTAGTATCACTGCTATCATATTCATTATCAGACTGCAACGGTGTAACTGGAGGCAATAATAAGTTTAAAGCTTCTTTGGGCAGAGATTCACGATTTTTTGGGGGGTAATCAACTCTTGCTGGTTATTACGGGATCTGAACTTAATAAAAAGTGATTTAAAATATCCTGATTGCAAGGAGAGGCAGTATTTTCATGAACTCGGAAGCTTTTTCAATAACATGAAATTTTAGGGATTCGAGCAAAATCGAGCAGAATCTGAAAGTTAATCTCAGTTCTTTGATAATCAGAGATGATAGCTGTGCAAACAACAATGCTTAAAATATGAACTTGGAAGTATACTAAATGTTTAATTGTTTGTGTAGATCAGCTGTGGTAATTAAGGTGCCACCAGGAAATTTTGAATTAAATTTTATGAAGGTATTATTGCTTGCCACAAATGTGTAACAACAAAAAGTAATTAAATAAACACCTGAAATTGACGGCTTCATCGCGAAACAGAAGTTCATAACACAGAAAACACAAAAAATAGCTACACAAAATCGTTTGATAAATCGCTTTGAATAAACATGTAATGGAGTTCCTATAGCTGTTTTAGACCGAGTCGGGTAAGGAAGGAAGAGTTGTAGCAGGCTGTGGATATACGTTTTATTGTGCGGACATATTTCAACTATACCAGGGATAGAAAATCAGATATGTAAACATTCTTTCGTATTTCGATTTTTCGACAACTTTTAGGGTCTCCCACCCCACTGTGCGGCAGGTCAAAAGGCACAGTCCAGAGGGAAGTTCATGTATCCTGCGTTTGTAAAAGCTTGCTTTATAAAGATCGTCACAAGGATTAGATGTTTCAATAAAGTCTTCAATATGAGGCTTTAAGGGGTGATGCTCAGTCAGGAGGCCGAAAAAAGGGTGGTCTTTGGAAATTTTTTACTCAAAAGTTATAACACATTTCTCAAGAAATCTTTTTTCCTTTTAAGATTTACATCTAGTACCGTGCACCGTAATTTTTTTATTTAAAAATATTTATAAATAACTAAGTTATTGTCCATCACTCGAAGGTTCTCTAAAAAAAGGCTTCTGCGGTGACCACTGCTGCTCGAAAGTCGATCATCTAAAATAAAAAATTCAAAAGAATTTACTTATTATTTTATATTATCTAGTAAGCATCGGATAAAAAAATCCTTCGTTCAAATACTAGATAATATAATAAGTATATTCTTTTGAATTTTTTATTTTAGACGATCGACTTTCGAGCAGCAGTGGTCACCGCAGAAGCCTTTATTTTCAGAGACCCTTCGAGTGATGGACAATAACTTCGTTACTGATAAAAATTTTTAAATAAAAAAATTACCATGCACGGTACTAGACGCAATGCTTAAAAGGCAAAAAGATTTTTTGAGAAATGTGTTATAGCTTTTGAGTAAAAAATTTCCAAAGACCGCCCTTTTTTCGGCCTCCTGACTGAGCATGACCCCTTAATGAAGGTGTCGTGTCATTAAGAAAGATTCCCAAAAGAGAAGCGTCCTTCGGTCCCGAATCTGGTGTTCCCCAAAGATCCAAAAAGAATTTAGCAGATGTGAGACAGCCTAAAACTGACCTACCGTGGCATTTGGGACGATTTTCCCCCAACGAACGGTTGTGTTGAAAAGTTTCTTGGGTGCATCACGTGCGCTGCTCCTTTCCGCAAAAGTACCTACGGCTCGAAGATTTATGGCATCGGCTGACCGTACGGTTTTACGACAGAAACGTGGAGCCGAATAAGCCATACCTTGGCCTTAAGGACACCGTACCACTCTTCCCGTGAAGAGTAGGTACCTACGCTTCCTATTCTTTTCAGAACGTTGCTCTCTCCATCTCAACACTAGATTTTTCTCACCCTGTTGCTCGTAAATCGGGAACCGTTCTCTGCCGTGAGGAATTTTTCTAAAATATCGCCGAGAACAGTGGCGGTGCTTGCGTGCTTCGAAACTTATCGACTCCTTTACCGTAACAGGGAAAATGACTTGCTCTGGCTTCGCAACTCTTTTCTTCGCGAGGCAGAATATCTAAAATCTTGCTATAAAATGTTAGTAATGATAACAAAAAATAACCGTGTAGATGTCACATTTTTAACTCTACTATTTTTCTCTTTACTTTTTTATTGTATTATTATTATTATTATTATTATTTGTATTGTAACTGCTCTCATAAATCCTTCTGGATGTTAAAATTAATGTCATATTTCATGCATACCCTTGAATTTTTAACCGACTGCGGCACGCAAAGGAGGGTATTGTGTTTATCAGGCTATGTATGTATGTCCATGTTACGCTCTAGAGTCTGTACGGATACACCGATTTGGACAAATGAGGTGTCTTTAGAATTGTCTTGACGTTCCGCATGTTATAGGATATAAAAAAAATAAAAAACAGTAAAAAAGAAAATTAAATAAAAATTAAAAAAATTAAAAACCCGACTGCTTAAAAAACATTAGAAAAATTAAATTAATAAAAAAACATTAAAAAAATTAAATTAATAAAAAAAACATTAAAAAAATTAAATTAATAAAAAAACATTAAAAAAATTAAATTAATAAAAAAACATTAATAAAATTAAATAAATAAAAAAAACATTAATAAAATTAAATTAATAAAAAAAACATTAAAAAAATTAAATTAATAAGAAAATTAAATTAAAAATTAATTTTTTTATTAGTGAAGAATTCTTCAAAGGTTATTGTACTCGTGATTTTTGTGCGACTTCTCGAAGTGGTAAAATTAATTTTTTAATTTAATACTGTTACCGAGATAACAGTGTTTAACTCTACAAAGCCTTTTGAAGTCATTGGTTCCAGTGGAATAACGATATCTGTGTGATATGTAACTTGTTAGTAATCGTTATCAATAACCTCCAATTCTTTTAAGGAAGATCGTTCTGTCCACAAAGTACTTTTCTCAGTCGTTCATGCTATCTCCAGGTCAACATATTCAGCAGAGTCGCCGACAAGTGCATGAAACTCTTTCCGCAACAATTTTCAAAAATTCATAACGACGCGTCGCGACGAGGAAGCTTTTGCAGCAACGAGCTTCGTTAAATGAAACGCGATACCGCCCCTTGTGTGCTCTCAGGAACTCCATTGATTCCATAATAAAAGAGTGGCGAAGAAAGCTGCGTTTTCAGATGCTCCCAGCCCGTGCTTGTTATTAACCCACTATGCAGGTCAGAGTCGGTTCATTGCACGAAGAAAAGACCGTTGCGAGAAATATGTTAAAAGCAGGCAGCGGGTAACACCCGTAATTGGATGGCTCTTGTTTTCTGTGAATAACGCTCGCAATTAAGAGGATCTTGTTCCCTTTGCTCGCGGATCGGCTTCGAACTGGTAGCGCTCATTGCGGCTGGGCGTTCCTCTATCGCGATGGCAATAGGAAATCTGTTATCTCGCCTCATTAATTACTAGAAGAGTTTCTAGATGAACGATAAGCGGCAACGCTGCACCGCCACTGAATATATTGCTGGCCCAGTTGCAGCCTCGTTCCTCATTGTACGTATTAGCAATTCTAGCATATGACGGCATTTTTCTTGCGATACTCCTGTGCTGGCTGATCGTCCAACGCGCTTGGGATGGCCTGCGAGGTAACAAGTACATGTAGTTACGTCGTAAAAGCAGCAGAGGCCCAAGTCGGTAGCGCCCAGACTGTCATCCTTCGAGTCAATAGTCCAGGGACTTATTAGGTCTATTTGGTGGCCACTGGGACTTCAACCCTTTGCGATCCTGCATGAAGATTGCACAGGCAAAACATGATAAGTCCAGTTTTGTTGATTCTTTTATTTTTCTGCCATCCGGTGACTAAAGGGGAGTACTGTAGGGATATTCTTCCGAATGGCCCCAGGGGCCGATCGAGATGAGGTTTGGAGGGAGGAGTGGGTGTGGATTCTAAATTTAAAATTGTAGATTCGGGTATTTATTAGTTTCCAAATATTAATAAAAAATTATTGTTAATTTTTTTTGGAAGTTTTTTTTGAACGTAGGTGCAGGCACCCCTAGCCGGCGACCCTCCCGCGCCCCCAAACTGTTTTACGAACTGCTGGACGCGTTCCTTTTATAGTCCGGGAGACTGAACATTTTTAGTGTCCCATCGCGACGAGGTTTTTCTATCATTTTTCTAATTAACCTTATGCTGAAAGTCAAGGAACGGGCTGGCAGTCGAGACAAGGTTGAATTTCCACCCATTAATAAACAACTTAATACAAAATAAGAAAATCGCGGTCTGGCAGCGCTCCGCGGGGACCTTAGTCGTCTGGCAGGCCTCCAAACATGTTAAAAAAAAAATCGACTCATAGCGACAAAGCTGAAATTTTGTGGAATAATTGTTTATGTTGTAAAACCAGTGGAAAAAATATTCTGGCAGCCTATAAGCGGTGATAAGACCTTGCCAGACGTTTACAATTGAATCGAGCGTGTAGTCAAATCTCTCACCAGGACATTAAATTTAATATTAACTTTTATAAAAGATCGACGTTTAATATGAAGTATGAAGTGGATATGAGTAGGTACTTTACAATTTTATTACAGTATAACGATAAGAAAATTTATTAATAAACTATGTTACAATACTTCACAAACTGAACTCTCGCAATCGGAATTGTCTAATTCTGTTTCACCGTCTTCAGCGCGATATTAACAAATTTTATTCTATATTTTCGTCTTATGTTGGCCAGTAGAAACAACCCCTAGAATATTGACTATCAGTAGAATAACACCCTGTATAGTAGGATGGGTCGCATTCGCAAGTTGCCGGTTCAAATCTCCAAACTCACGTCGGTTCGCTACCATGCTTTACGCACCCCCGGCACTAATCTAGCCCCAACCAATACTAATACCCGGGACAAGGTGGAAAGTGGAATGCGTTATGTCGGAATAAGTCAACAGAGATACTAAAAGTTTTTTATTAATATCTCGGAATCTTATAAATTCCCGAAGCAACAATTTTAGATTTAGGGTCCATACACCCTCCCCACCCTTCCCTCAAACCTCGTGTCGATCGGCCACTGGGGCTATTCAAAAGTACAGCCTACTTTAGTATGATATAGTTGGAAAGGGGAACAACCTTCCCAGTGCGAAGGTGTAAGTCTTTTAAAAATAGGTGTACAGGCAAATAACGTGACAAGTCCAAGTAAAGTAGGGGAAAAATTTGATAATCTGATTATCCATGGTTTGAATCAATTTAAGACGTTAAATGACAATTGAAGGGTAACCCAAGAAGTGGTTATTACTGACAGAGGAAAAAGATAAATCCACGAACTTTGTAAAAAAGCCAAGTACATAATTATTGCTATTACGATCAATATTTGTGAAATGTTTAAGGTGACAAAAATATGTATTTAATCCCAAAACCCAGTGAAAACACAGTTTGGGTAACATGGGATTGGTTGTGAACGTTTTGAACTTTAAATTTGCTCCCATATAAAAAACCGAAAATGTGACTTACCGTGTTCTGCCCCTGTGGTCTTCTTGTGGAGGGTGATTCAACATCGCGGTTCATGTGTCTATGCCCAACCCACATCAAAGATCACATGACAGTTGGGCGGCAATCATGCTGGGTTCGGATTCAATCCGTTTTGAAATAAGATATGAGTTTGAAAATTAAGTGGGGGGTGTGTTTATAATTTTACACTACACCTAACTCGCGAGTTACGAACTGTTTTATCAAGAATAGGACATTACGAGAAGATGAACACCGAAATATTCCAACGACTAATAGGATAGTAAATCGTAACAAAAATATGCAAGGAGGTAATTTACCCAACCAGTTTTCGTAAGTCCTGAAAATGGTGGAAGAAACTATCTTCCATGGGATTTTAAATTTCTATGATAAACGTATACAGTTCATATCATTTATTAAGATAGAAAATCTTCCCGGAATGTAATTCTAAAAATGCAACCGAATAACGAATGTAATTCGCACCGTAAAGGGGTTAAAGCCCTGGGGTGTGTAGGAATGTGATCGAATAAGTGCAACCCTGTAATTGGCGACGGAAATAACATTAATTGGTTGGTTTACACCCTCAGGGGGTGGAGCGATCGCGTTATACGTACACCACTCAAGCGCAGTGGCGGATTTAAGAAAAAAGGCCCAGGCGGCAAACGTTCTAACGGGCCCACTGTTGGGGGAAAGTGAAGATGTAGCTTGCTAACAACGGCCTAGGTGCATTAGTACAGAAAAATATAGTATTTGGTTAAAATCATAATTATAATTTGGTTAAAACATAATTTGTTTTTTAAGATGGGGCCCTAGGGGGTCCTTCTGAGAAGGGACCATTTTGGGGGGAAAATGAAGAGGTAGTTTACTAAACACGGGCTAAGTGTAATAGTACAGAAAAAATGTAGTGTTTGGTTAAAATCATAATTTTTTCGAAGCTAGGGCCCTAAGGGGGCCTTCTTGGCAGAGGCCCATTTCCGGGAAAATGCAGAGGTAGTTTGCTAAAAACGAGCCAAGTGTAGTAGTACGAAAAAAATGTAGTGTTTGGCTACCTACACCTAATCATAATTTTATTTCTGACCATGGGGCCCAGCGGGGGCTTTCTATGTAGGAGCCTAGGTGGCAACTGCTCATCAGCCGCCTTGTTAAATCCGCCACTGCTCAAGCGGGTCTCAGATTAGTTGCTATACATCTGCAAGTCACAGTACTTGCAATTAATCGTCGCCACAACGTAATCCATCGCAGGGTTCTACAATTTTGCGCTCGACTTCCAGTTTGACCAGTTATTCCTACATTATTCCAGGTACAGTAGGATTCCTTGCCCCTTCTTTCGAGGGAATTCTCTACGAAGTCAGTATTCGGGACGACCTGATCTAGATATCGCAGCACTCCGATAAAAATCTCCATTTGCCCACGTTAAACGTAGAAACTGTTTGCTCGACATAGATACTGCGATTCTGCACTTTTATTGGCTTGGCGAGATACATCGAAGAGGAAAGAATGCGGACACTTGATCGATATAAACAGTGGCCGACGTTCGATTAAGGGTTTAGAGCATTTGATTTTATGATTTTTACTCAACACTGGTGTTAGAAAACCTTCGCTGAAAAATAAAAAAAAATAGAATTATATCGAAGGCGCTTACACAGGGGCTGTTTGAAATTGTGGTGGAACCGTGCAAGGGATGATATCTCGTACAAAAGTAGATTCAAAATGTAAACTAATTTTTTTTTCATACGAAACGTTGTTTCGAAGAACATCAGCTTCGAAGATTCTGAAGCCTGAATACGCCTACACGTAGCTACGGCATAGGGTAATTATTGGAGAGCTGCCGCACAGTGGTCCGAAATCCCATATGAAGGAAAAAATATGACAGCATCATTGTGAAACCTTCAATTTATACAAAACTTGGTATCCCGGGGTTTTTGAGGTCGCTGATTACAAATCTGAAGTTAAAATTAATAAAAACAAAATATCTCCTTAGTATAGGAGATATTTATATGGGAATATTAATGATTAAATTAAAATATCTCATAAAGTTTTTCGACATAAGTAGGTTAATACTTTGTTAGAGAAAATGATGAACTGAATCTAGTAATGTATTAAAAAATATATGGTCCCGTTTAACAAACATCGGTGACATTCATACATGCCCTTTATGCGTCCACATATAAAAAACTAATTACATTAAATTATTGCCTCCTAGAAACCATTCAACTTTTATCTAAAACATTTTTCGATACTATGAAAAACGAAAGCAAGATACTCCAAATACTTACTGATGAAAGTTATAGAAAAAATGCTCCCTACACCAAAGCCGCAGGTTTACGCAGCTGAAACCTGTTTGGTTATGTACTCAAAGGTGTAATGCACCACTAGTATTAAGTCTTACCTTGACGCTGGCTGTCGCGAAAAAGTTGTGTCTAATTAAACTTCGATTCTATTGTTAAAAATAGCTATTTTTCAACTTATGTCCTACTGAAATCAACGAGGGATCACATTTCTTGAGAATTCTCGAGAAATTGAAAAAAATATTGCAAAAATTATATTTTTGGAATAATGTTGATAATATTTATCAAAAACACAAGAAAACTTTAACTAAATCATTATTTCTGTCTAATTTATACAAAACTTGTGTAAATGAAAAATAGATATTAAATATAATTGGCAAATTTATTTATTTAATACAAAATTTGTACAAAGCGAAACATTACTTTTTGGTTTTAAAATATATTTTTAAATAGCACAATGCGTCTAATGTAGAATCAGCGAATCTATTTCTTTCTTGTGGCAAAGTCTGTTACTGTTATATTTTGACGTTTTATTTATATCTACCTTGGCTGTTAAATGAAAAAATGCGTCTTTTGACCCTTTTGGAAGAAATTCTGGATCGTGCAAAAATTTTATACGGGACACAATAGTCTTATCTCCTCTTTTTTATATTTCTTCTTTAATAGCCACAAGAAACTCATTAGGTACTCAATTTAGTACACAATTTTTCTAAATTTTTAAATAAGAATTTAAAAGCACCTTCAGCAGTTAATAATATCGAATCTTCCGTACTGTGATTTTCTATTGGAATTCATATAGGCTCTAATGTTATTAATACGATGTATTATAAATTGTAATACATTCATTTACGAAAATAAATGAGATTTATAATATTTTTCCTAGACTTAAGTTTCTCGAGAAATTATAGTATTTCTCGAGAAATAAGAAATAAGCAATAATAAAATTTCTCGATAATTCTCAGCAGATTTTCAAAACACTTGATTTTTTCGAAAACGATGTCCCTCCCGAAAAAACTTCATTTCACACATTCTACTTATTCTTGCACGAAGAATCATCCTCTCTACAACTGTACCACGATCTCCACATAGTGTAACATTACAACCTTGACATTTAATTATTAGAAACAATTTTGTGCCATTGCGCGACCAAAATTGGATGCTCCTCTAAATACGATGAAAATTCTAGGCGCCAGCTTTATCGATTTACAAACCAGGAAACTCAAATGCGACGGGTGATTTTAATTAATAAAAGAGCAGCATTTTTACCCGTTTAGATCATTCTTATTATTTCACTCAATGTCACCATCTCGTAACGAAAAATGCAAATCCCATCTTTGTATGTAGTTACAGTCTTGGCTCGTAGGTAATCCTTGTTACGTGTCGCATATTTTTTTTCCTAACTGCGTTTTTGCCTGCGTAATTACGCGACGCATACATTTGCTGTCATTAACCACACCCGCCAGGCGATGCCGCAACGGGCGACGATGATGTCTCGGGACATCTGTTCCTCCGTTCTTTAGCTGCTTATTTGTGTTAGGGGGTTATGCCTAGTCAGCTTTCGAATACGAACGCGATTTTCAAGAATTTTTTGTGGAATATCTACTGTATATTTTATTACAACTATTCGCTTATTTTAAAAGTACATATATTCAGCAACTCTCAGTAATTTTTTTTATAGAATCAAATTAAAAAATATCAATTAAAAAATCAATTAAAAAATAAACGAATAACAGCCAATCTGATGGAAGCTGTGTTGATATCGGTGAGCAAGATATTTCGGAAACCACTGTATCGATTGGCCTAAACTTTTGCAGACTTCTTATATATACCCAAGACTAGTAGATGAACCAAGGATTTTTTATTTTAACAAAAACTGCAATTTTTAATTAACGAAAAACGAACAATTCAGACATCGGAAAACAGTGGTTTTGCGTCAAACGGCCGCCATTTTGTCAAAAAACAACTTTCTGAAAAACCTTTCGTTCATCTACTGGATTCAACCATATATTAACAGAATGTTTTTGAATTTTTAATTTTAGCTGATCCGGCTCAAAGAAAACTTGCTCACCGCACAGCGCCTTTATGAAAACAGCTTCCGCGAGAATGGCTGTTATTCGTTCATTTGTTAATATATTCCTATAACAAAATTACTGAGAGTTACTGAATATATGTACTTTTAAAATAAGCGAACAGTTGTAAAAAAATATACAGTAGATAATCCACAAAAAATTCCCGAAAATCGCGTTCTTTTTCGAAAGCTGACTAGGCATAAGCCGCCCTTAATCGTTGTAATTAAAATTTCGTGCGAATCGTGGCACGATCCCTTCTTCGGCAGCAATCGGTCAGAGAAGATTTTTGAAGTGTCTCGTAGAACGATTAATATGTATCACCATTATTGCGTCTTATTAAAAATCATTAGTCTCAATTCAAAAGTAATCGGCAGTCGTTCATCGTAGCCAACCACTCTCGGATTTTTACATGCGTGGCGTCATCGCGCAGAAATAAATTACATCGCCTCCTTCTGTCGAACAAATATCATCAAGCAACTCGCGCTCTACGAAACTTAATTTCTGCTCGAGCGTAGCTCACTTTACAACCTCAGTTTACGGCGTCCTTTATTTACATTCAGTACAATCTCGCTACTATGACGTCGCGTGTTTTCCTTGGCCACTGTGTTTACTTAAGACAGTTTCCCTGCTACTCTTCTGTGCATTAATGGGTGCTCCACATGTTTTACGCAAGGGAAAAAATTCTTTGCATAGCAAATCCTTCGTATAAAAAATTGAATATTCGCTGAAGAAACAATTTTATTGGAAAATAGGACTCTAGTGCGGTGAAATTAGACGGAAATATGGCTAATCTGCGGAATAATTTATAGCAAACTGAATTTTTTGGATGGGCCGTTATTTCGTCGTTTTAAACAATATGCCCCCATCGATGTGGCCAAAGGTAAACAAAAAATAGTTTTTCGCGAATATCTTGATATCTGTCAGTTTTACGAGAAAAATAGTTATTATAAAATTTGTAGCTTAGCAAATTCTCTACAATAAAGGTTCTACGAGTTTTTTTCGTAGGAGTAACCATTTTCATGTATCACGGCTTACAAAGTTTCCACCCTCATACTTTGTCGAAGAATGAGGGTTGAAACTTTGCAAGTCGGCATACATGAAAATGGTTACTCCTACGAAAGAATCTCATATAACCTTTTTGGTAGAGGATTTTCTAAGCTACAAATTTTATAATAACTATTTTTCTCGTAAAACTGACAGATATCAAGATATTCGCGAAAAACTGTTTTTTTTTTAACTTTGGCCCTGTGTAAAATTTTTAGCGACAGTCACATCGATGATTTTTGGATGATCTTTGGACATATTGTTTAACGACGAACTAAAAGCCCATACACAATTTTAGGTTGCTGGTAATTGTTCCGCAGACAGATTTTTATGTCACTGGACTATTCATGGGGAAACGAAAATAACTGTTTGAGATATTTTGTTATTCTGACATTTCATGCAGACTGACTGTTACGTGAAATAATCAAGCGGTAGTCTCCAATGCAGGTACGCAGTTTCATTCGACTCGCAACGAAGTATCCTGTCATTCACAAGAAATTAAAAAATATCAGTTTACAGTGTCCTCTATACGTCCATCATTCGTATAATATTCGAAACGGGTCGTTGATTGTGTTATTTCACTCGCCTGGTCATGTTAAACGTGTACACGTCGATAGTGATGGGACTTGAAGCCTTTTGAACAAATCAAGGAAGCACACAGAGCCTTCAGACAGTTTGAGACTGTCTTGAGACTGAAATATGTTTGAAAGCCTTAAAACTGTTTAATATCTAGTTTTAAAATATGTAATTGTGAATGTTTGATATATTGCATCTGTTTTGGAATTAAGTTGACTAAAAAAAAAACAAACGAAAATATAAAAGATTTACAAGGGAAGTAAAAATAAGAGTTTATTGAAAACCTGTCTTTTCCACCTGTCTTTTCCTTTAAATAACATTCGAGACTCAAAAATTGTAAGACTATCAAGACTTTCAAGACATCAAACAAGAATTCATAATTTATTTCTTTAAGGTCACACCAACGTAAATTATTAGCGACCACATTTGGGTTATGTCAGGTGAATTGTAGAAATTGAATACCAAACCCTATAGGGTTAGGTCTGGGTTAGGTCTGGGTTAGCTTTTATATCCATAAAAAAAAAAAAAGCTTTTATATCCAATATAGGGTTAATTTTATATATAATTTTTTTTCCTCTTATCTAACTTTCTTGGAAAATGGTCATAATAATCACTGACCGCAACGTTGGAATTTGATAAAAACTCTAAAAATTGCAAAATAGCTTTTATTTAATTATTTAACAGGCCGAAATTATCTCTTCTAATCCTAACCCTACATGTCACGCTTTGCATTTATATTTTTATTACTAGATATCATATGATATTTTAGTGGATTTACAATCATACTTGATTTTGTAAATTTATGCTTCATTAAATTTAGAATCGCGCGCAGGGTTCTTGCAGAACAGATTGGGATCTCTTCAGTTTCAAGACGTTCTGAGCCGTCTTGGATCGTCTCGAATCCCATCGCTACTCACCGCTCGTGCATTGTGAGCGGCGCCACGCATAACGAGCGCTTCTATACGCTTTATTGATATGTATTCCATTGACAACCCATTGGCACCCAGGGGCGTGCAGCTCGTGGAGACGGGACGGCAGGACTTCATGAACTTGCCTCGAAAGACAGCGTGTACAGACCGCGTGGGAGTTCCGTTAATCCGTAGGGACCGAGTGAGTCTCCACTGGCGCAGGAAGTCATAAACTCTAATTGTTACCATTGTTCTTTATCGAGCGGCCGACTGTTAATCACTTGGCGCACTTCGAAAGACCACACCTTCCGCGTGTGGAAATCGCAATTTCCAGATTTTTGGCAATAATTAATTACTCGGAGGTCCGGATTTAGGATTTCTCTGGCATTTCGGATGTTTAGGTATTTTACTATTAGTTTTGAAGCATACTATATAAAAATATTATATAATATATAAAGGTGAAAAGATATTGACTGGAAATTAAAAATAATAAATTCTAACAATAACAGCATACAATACAGTTTTCTGTACATTTGCAGATGATTGTCTAGAGAGTAGAGTTATTCTTCCATTAGCAGTATAGTCTCAATTCAGATAACATTTCTCGAAGTCGTAAGAAACAATAATTACTATAGAAAATCGTTTTTCAAAATTTCTTCTCGTTTCGGTAATTTCAAGCTACAATTTTTCAACGATGATAAATTGATTAGACCTCGAAATTTTTCAGACTTGTACCTACGTGAGTAGTGTTCCTCATTTCTCCATGTATTTTGTTTCTCGAGAAATCAGAAATGAGATCATGTTTCTTGAGAATTCTCGAGAAATTGAAGAAAATATTGGAAAAATTATATTTTTGGAATAATGTTGATAATATTTATCAAAAACACAAGGAAACTTTAACTAAATCATTATTCCTGTCTAATTTATACAAAACTCGTGTAAATGAGAAAATAGATATTAAATATAATTGGTGAATTTATTTATTTAATACAAAATTTGTACAAAGCGAAGCATTACCTTTTGGTTTTAAAATTTATTTTTAAATAGCACATTTTTTTGTGGCAAAATCTATATATATACATATGTGAAAATATAACAGTAACAGATTTTGCCACAAAAAATTGTGCTATTTAAAAATAAATTTTAAAACCAAAAGGTAATGCTTCCCTTTGTACAAATTTTGTATTAAATAAATAAATTTACCAATTATATATAAATCGTCGCTTTGTACAAATTTTGTATTAAATAAATAAATTTACCAATTATATTTAATATCTATTTTATCATTTACACAAGTTTTGTATAAATTAGACAGGAATAATCATTTGGTTAAAGTTTTCTTGTGTTTTTGATAAATATTATCAACATTGTTCCAAAAATATAATTTTTGCAATATTTCTTTCAATTTCTCGAGAATTCTCAAGAAATATGATCTCATTTCTGATTTCTCTGATATATATATATAATTATCGATATATATCTTGGCTGTTAAATGAAAAAATGCGTCTTTTTCACCTTTTTCGGAAGAAATTCTGGATCATGCAAAAATTTTATACAGGACACAATATTCTTTTCTCCTCTTTTCTATATTTCTTCTTTAATAGCCACAAGAAACTCATTAGGTACTCAATTTAGTACACAATTTTTCTAAATTTTTAAATAAGAATTTAAGAGCACCTTCAGCAGTTAATAATATCGAATCTTCCGTACTGTAATTTTCTATTGGAATCCATATAGGTTCTAATGTTATTAATAAGATCCATTATAAATTATAATACACTCATTTACGAAAATAAATGAGATTTGTAATATTTTTCCCAGACTTAAGTTTCTCGAGAAATAAGAAATAAGCGATAATAAAATTTCTCGTCAAATTCTCGAGAAAGCATTCTCGAGAAGGAACACTGTGCGCGAGTATGAATTCCAATAGATTCCCAAAATTCTAGTAAAAATTAATCCTACAGTCGATGAGCCCACGCAAGAATCCTATTCTCGACAGACAACACCCTTCGAAATCCACAGAGAGACAGAAGAAGGAACGAAAGCCTTATTTCCTTCCTGGACAGAGTTATCTTATCTTCGCTCGATAGTCATCGGTCGAGAAATGTCCCTTCTCACAAAAAGAAAAGAAGAAAAAAATGCAACTCGCTATTTGTGGGCAGCGATAAAAGCAAAAGGAAAAGTAGCTCTACGCCAATGGACCGAAGGGTCTGGCCCGGATCCTTCTGGCTCTTCTGTCAAGAATGTACCAGCTCGGCTTTTATCGATGTTTTTCTTCCGCCAGGGTAGCCCGGATTTCTTCTTTTCCCTCTGGCCTCCTACCTCCAGGCATTTCGAGCTCGTCCCTTTCTTTCATAGCAAACGGGATGACCGGTGATTTAGTCGGCAGTGGCTGTCGAAACTGGTCAGTGTTATATCCTCGCGAGAACGCGTTCCTTTTGCAACCCCTAAAGCGCGTCCTGCTTTCCAGCACGGAGGCGGACAATTACGCGGAACCTAAGCGCAGAATTCTTTCGTTTTTCGCGACGCTGCAAGTGCGCACTGATCCGTCATTAAATCCGCGAAAATTGCGGAGGAACGTCGGGGACATTCTACGAATGCGACCGAAAATTACCGCTAATGGGATGTTAATCGGTGTTAAACGGTCGTCGAGGATTCCCCCGATTTTTAGCGAACATTTCGACGACGAAAGTCGCTTTCCTTGCCGTTCGTTTTATACGGAGGTCAGTTTTAAACGCGCACTAAAGAGACTCGTGCAAGCGAGATACGTATAACGTGTAGTAAGCAATTCTGTTAACTACCCGTGCTTCTAATGCGCGCATATTTGTGCGTTTTATTTTCCAAGTACCTGCGCATATGTAGGCAGCAACGATGCCGTTAAATATCATTGTTTATTAAATAATTTTATTAGAGGAAATTATGTTGGAACTTAGTTTCGTTATGTGCGATTCCGGTTTTTAGGGAAATTCTGATTTTGTATGTAGGTACATTTACCTACTCGTGTCAATGTTTTGGATACAGGGGCACCCTTTTACTAAAAAGTGCACGCATTAAAACACTGATATGATAATACGTTTATATACATTTATTTAAGCATTCGTTGGTACACCTCTTTTTTCGATCAACTTTGACAAGCAGTTTTTAAATGACTGCTATTCTAGTCTAATGCAATCGTTTTGAAAAAAATCATGGGTCACTTTCAAGGTTTCTAGAATGTATTCCAATAGATTTTTTAATGAAATTTTATCACAGTTTTTGGGGAAAAATTCTAGATTACTATATGTCGAAAGAAACGAAGAAAATCTTCAAAAAATTGTAACTTTTACAAATCTCGATATTAGAAGCTAAAAATCTACAGAGTTGTTGTTCAGATACAATATTTTGAGGGAAAAAATAGTTTGTAAGTCGGCTTTGGAGAAAAGGTATTTATTTTGCATATAGAAGGTTCAGAGCGTCAAAATCAGCTGATGGGTGGCTCACACCCAGAGTGTCAACGAAGGGTTAAGTAGATTTGAAACAGAGACCCTTAGTTTTCTGGGAGTTTGCACTGCAATGTCTGAAATTCGTGTTGCTCTATACCTATAGTATCTATATTGGGATAAAATTTTCTGACAGAAGGAGGGTATTGTTGTGTTAACAGTAGAACACGACGAATATTAATTAATTCCAACATATTAGCCACTAACCCCTCGTGGTCACACCTCCCTATAACTACAAATTGGTCATATAGGGTTCACTGCACCCCAGCGTCATTTTTTGAATTACCATTTTCGTATTTTTGAATCTTTTAACTTTTCAGTAATAATTGTAAATTCGTAATAATTTTACAATCATGATCTAATAGTGTTTTTTCTAAAAATGTAATTTTTATATGACAAAATTTGTAGTTGAAAATGAGCGAATTTCCACTGTTGTGGGAAAAAACGATTTTTTATTTATTTGTTTTTTTTTGCGATAAATCCCATTTGGAAGTCGTAAAGGCGCGATATTTTAACTCGAAAATTGCTCTTGGGGTGCGATACACCCCGTGTGACTACAAAGGATTGATGTTATAAAAAATTACTTTAGATATTTATATTTCTTAACCACTTTAGAGTTTGAGTGATTTTCGGATATCACTGTAATTTAGGTAGAAGCATCCCAAATTACCACCTGGGAGAGCAGGATTTAAATTCTACATACAGAGTTCATTTTCTTGCGTATTCTTTTTAAATCATCATTCAGTCTGATTTCAAAATTCATAGAGTACCATTTTTATAAAATCACTTAAAAGATTTGCACTTATTTACATTTGCATATAAGTATAGCACAGATAAAAATGTTAAGCATAAATAATAATGGTGTATGGTTATTAGTAAACAGTTCGAAGTACACATATGGAAATTGTAGTCTTTTAAATTTTAAATACAAATTTTCATCGTATGGGGATGTACAGTTGAAAACTATTAAATTTAATTAGACGTAACGTACAGTGACACGAAATCAAAAAGGCCTTTCAGAATTATTGAACCCTCATTTTTCGGGTAATATAATCAAGAAATTAAATTTTAATATAGTTGATCAAATATAATCAAGTTAATTTTTCTAAAGCTTATCGACTAATATTCGAAGATTTGTTCATACTTATCCTCCCTTATATTTGGAGCTTAAACTCATATAAAAAAGTGCTCATCTGGATTTTATAACCTCTCATTACTACATATGTTTGTTTTGTTTTTATTGTTTTTCTGTGATTTAAGCAGAATGGCGTTTCAAGCTTATTTTTGCTTATATTGCCCAACGAACTATAGTCCTCCCATTTTTTTGTTCCCCCCTCTCTCCTTCGGGTCCCAGCAGCAGCAGCGCACCGGGAGAAAAAGGTGGTCACCCATCTTTCCCCAGTACACCGTCCCTGATGCTTAACTTCGGTGATCTAACGAGAACCGGTGTTTCCCATCACGGCTACGGCCGCTGGTCATTACTACACATATAACTACTATTTGAAAATAACTGAACCAGTACATTTTACGTCTTCGAGTATTCAATTTCCACGATCAACTTGTGAAAACTTTATTAGTTCAGGATTTATGTTCCTCTGTTAAGGTAGTTCCTAACCAAATATGTTAGTCAAATTAGAGTTGAGTAATAAACGATAAATATGAAGTAGTATGATACTATAGAAATAATAATAATAATAATTTTTAACATCATGTATATATATTTTAAAAAATTCAATGTTAATATAAATAATTGTAATACGAAAATAGAATATTAAATTGGTTAGTGAAATGAAGTAGTTGATCTGACAACGTCGCATTCATTTGGAGCGTCTTTTATAACCAAAATGTCAGAAAAAATCTTCATATGAATTTGAATCGTTGTTCGCTATTTAAATGTCTAAACATATTGATTGTGCGACGTTGCCACGTTGACTGCTCTACGTAGTTGCCAAAAAATTTGCACGTAAACCCATTTCTTATGGGCATATACGAATAAACGATGTGGTCAGTTTTGCAGAAATTAATTAATTCATTTTCTGACATCACCTCTTGAATATAGTTTTCCTGTTTCAGAAGAAAAACTGAAACTATAACCCTCTTTTTTCGACTCATCAACTTTAATTAACAATTTCTCGATAACTATGTGGTAAATCGATTCTAAACTTTGTACAAGGGTTTCTTGTATTCCAAATTAGTTTTGCACGAAATTTCAAAGAATTCTTGAATTTAGTAGATTATCCAGGAACTACCTTAAATATACTCGTTTCCAAACAGAAGCCGCCTGTATAGTTTCAACATGAATTCTGCGACATTAATGCAAAAGATTCAGAAAATCTTTCAGTTTAAAAAGCAAGTGAATAGATTGTGCCTTATTTACGATTCCGAGAAAGGGAGCTTCGAATCTTCTGCGCACACGCATTGTCTTCGATCATGCGCGAGCGGTGTAATAAATCGCCGCTAAAAGAAAATGTCCCGGGGACAGAACGTTGCTTTGACATTAAACAAACGATGATAAACGAGGATTCGCGATTCGTGACGTGTCGCGAGCGAGAAGCCGTTCGATCAGTCCAACAAGTTGCCCCAAGTGGTTGCGAAGGGGTGGGGAACAGGGGAAAGAATTTACTTGGACAATGAGTTGGGGTACGTAGATAAATCGTGATTGAATTATTGCGATTGAATATCGTTGCCTGGGAATTCACTCGCGAATGACAGAAACATCGGACACGCGTTGTCGATTTCATAGAATTCGCGCAAATCTTAAACGTGCATACCGCGAAAGCAATTCACGCGAAACAGCCCATAAAACTACCTATTCAATGCTCCCTCGATCGTAATTCGGGTTTATGGTACAGAGAAAGCACGCACACGAGACGAGTGACACAGTTAAAAACCCTTGGTTCGATCAATGCTGTAATAAATTTTTGATGACGCGCAAAATTGACGGCACCTTAATTTTTTGGTAACTTTGGATAAGGTATTCTCGTTGATAAGAAGCAACGAATCAGATTCACATTATTGCAAAATTTAATTATTATTAAAGTGGGAATTTTGTTTTATAACACTGAATTTAAATAGAATTATGCAGATTTGCGTTAAAATAATTATGAACATTATTGCAAAATTTAATTATTATTAAAGTGGGAATTTTGTTTTATAACACTGAATTTAAATAGAATTATGGAGATTTGTGTTAAAATAATTATGAACATTATTGCAAAATTTAATTATTATTAAAGTGGGAATTTTGTTTTATAACACTGAATTTAAATAGAATTATGGAGATTTGCGTTAAAATAATTATGAACATTATGAGCATAATTATTATGAGCAAAATTTAATTATTATTAAAGTGGGAATTTTGTTTTATAACAATGAATTTAAATAGAATTATGGAGATTTGCGTTAAAATAATTATGAGCATTATGAGCATAATTATTTTAACGCAAATCTCCATAATTCTATTTAAATTCAGTGTTATAAAACAAAATTCCCACTTTAATAATAATTAAATTTTGCAATAATGTTCATAATTATTTTAACGCAAATCTCCACAATTCTATTTAAATTCATTGTTATAAGACAAAATTCCCACTTTAATAATAATTAAATTTTGCAATAATGTGAATCTGATTCGTTGCTTCTTATCAACGAACACAGAGTTATACTGTTCAATCAATTTTAAAAGGAATACCTTATCCAAAGTTACCAAAAAATTAAGGTGTCGTCAATTTTACGCGTCATCAAAAATTTATTACAGCATTGATCAAACCAAGGGTGTTTAACTGTGTCACTATTGAACAATATGACAGTATTTCAAAAGGTTTTCAGCTCCAAAAAGTGAATGGCTTTCAATTCAACCTTTTAATTATCAAGTTCCGATGATTAATTCTGGACGAGTAGCTTTTATAAAATAATGATATTACGAATAATTTTACTCTTAAAGTTTCATTAGGCATAATTTACTTAGATTCACTTCTGGAGCGGATGAAGCGTTAATTGACGTTCAAATAATAATTAATGTGCCCTTTAATCACTCGGGAGTTAACTCGTCTTTTATGATAAATTAGCCGCCGTGTTTACAAACACTAGGTACAACTACGTTAATGAACTATTCTCCTTTCCGCTATAAAGAACGCGTGTAAAACATTTATTTAAATATGTAAATAAGTTTTTAAAAATTCAACGACGAAACGGCTGTACACATAGTTGAGGGGAACTTGTTTATTAAAACTGTAGTGTTTTTGATTTATCATCACTTATTCAATCTTCCAAAGAGCTTCTTATTCCAAACACCTGTATTTTCAAAAAACAAAGGAAATTATACAGTGGCAAATTTCGTACCTATTCCATGAAAATTGACTTTCCACATACTATATTCAATAATACCACTAAAGTACAAAATCGGACGCTCAGAATTTTTTCAAACAAAAAGTACAAAAAGAAAGAAAAAAAACTGCATGCAAGTGACCGCAATATATAGTTCTAGGCGTTGTACGCAATTCCTACTGAAGGGCCAGTAATGAATCCGTGAAACACAAAAAAGGAGATTCGATCCTGTCGCTTGTACCATCCCACCAAATGGATTTTCTGAATTTCTCAATCCCCCATTCCGATAGAGTGGGAAAGATTGCTTCATGCCAGAAAGCAAGTTTCCACCGGACCATAAAGTCAAAAGGATGATAAACGAGCGGTCGTGATTCGAGCGCGGCACCACGCGAAGGACCGTCCAATTCTGGCGCTCCCTCATCGGTATTCAAATAGGTGGACCGTCGTCCGTGTCGTCGACGTCGGCGACGAGGACGACGGCGGCGGCGGTAACAATAAGTGTGACAATAATAATAATTCATCGTCCCCCCGTCGTCCGTGGGTTTAATTCGTGAAGTTGCGCGTGCACGCGCTAGGAACGGTCGAAGGCTCCGTGGAGACGGAGAAGAAGACCCCGGGACTTGATTGAAGCCAACTAGCCGGCCAATCCCCTACTTCGCCTTATTAAAAGTCGTGCCGTTGTTTTGTCTTTTGTCTCTCCTTTTAATGCCCAGCATTAACTAGCCGCCTCGAACTCGGGCCGCGCGCGTCCGTCTTTGTAACCATTTCTTTCGACCTCCCCATCGGCTCGATGCCCTCCTCCTGCCTCTTACCTTTTTGTCCCCACGCTCCGCAGGGGGAAGGAACTTTTGCTCGGTCGAGGCTCGGCCGTTGTTAGGTTATGCAAATTTCATATCTTTCACTGTTTCTCGTTTTGAACTGCCTATGTAATCGGCTTAGAAATGTCGGCCGAAGAACCATAAGCTGCGTAATCAGTTACACATACTTAAGTTGCTCCTAATGCGGTAAGAGTGGGGTAGGTCTCTAATTGGGGGCATTATGCGCCTGAATGAATATAAATTCATCTTAGTAATTGTAATTTTTAACACTTCTAATACGCACACGTGGTGCGCATTTATTTATGGGGGAGGGGGGTTGTTATCCCGCGTGTATCGATAATGATGGGCATTTTGAAAACCACTGTCCAACAAAATTGAACTTTTTTTCTGTTCTGTAACATTCAATAGCCTTTTCTTATAGATTTTTGTGAGTTGACAACGAATCCGCAAACCGTTTGTCACCATCGCCCTCAGTTTTTGAGAAATTCGAAATTGAAAGAAATTGCAAATTTTCAACTTTAAACAAAGATATAAGTTATTATTGAATTATAAAGATTTAAATGTGTTTAATCGACGATCAAAGGGAAAAAGGACACCCGGAATGCACCAATCTTTGCAGATATCTTTCTATATATTTAAAAAACTACGGGTCCAGGAGAAAATCTGACTACGCCACGCGATGCAGCAGACATTTTTCCTTCGGAAAGCATCAACAGAAGTGGTAAGACTCATTTTGTTTTCAATACAGAAACGAAAGAGTTTGGCAAAACGCGCGGCGCGGACAGTGGTAGTCACGCGCTTTACGCGATTCTGTGACGCTGAGCGGCAGTGGATCGCGCGCCGCCGTTGACTACCACTGTCCGCGCCGCACGTTTTGCCAAACTCTTTCGTTTCTGTATTGAAAACAGAAAGGTGTTTTACCACTTGTGTTGATGGTTTCCGGAGGGAAAATGTCTGCTGCATCGCGTGGAGTAGTTAAATTTTCTCCCAGACCCGTAGTTTTTGAAATATATAGAAAGATATCTGCAAAAATTGGTGCATTTCGGGTGTCCTTTTCCCTTTGATCGTTGTTTAAACATATTTAAATATTTATATTTCACTTATATCGTTGTAATAAATTGACAGAACAAGCAACCGAATAACTATTACTATTTGAACACAAAAGATGTTCAAAATTGAAAATTTGCATTTTTTTCAAAATCGAATTTCTCGAAAACTGGAGGTGATGACGACAAACGGTTTGCGGATTCGTTTTCAGCGCACAAAAATCTAGAAACGGTTATTGAATGTTACAGAACAAAATGGCTGTTGGACAGTGCAATGACAGACATTTTGAAAACTATCTAACTATATAGCGATACTATGGTAACCGAAAAAGATTAAATGTGAGCCTATGATATTGCTGATAAGCATGTACAGGTACAGCGTGTTATAAACAAATTTGAGTATCTCCAAGTTTCACACAATAAGAGTCGTCATGGGATCGTCAAATTTTATTGTATATTCTTTCATCCGCATTTTTCAGCCAAGATGATATAGAGATTACCGACCTGTTCGCGTGAGATACTTTTCTGGCTGATAAATGTAACTTATTAGTTGAAAATCGATGTAATAGTTGATCTTTTATAAACAAGTTATTTGAAGACATCCTTTTTTCCTTACAAATATTGTAAAGTTTAAATCAATAACTCCCTTTACAAGAATGTAATTTTTATCATTGATTGTAGTTGGCAACAAAAGTACTTTAATTTGATCAATATTTTTATACTTTAGACATGTAAATTTCTATTCTAGATTTCTCTGCAATTTTTATTCCTTTGAAAGTTCTTCCTCGTTTAATTATCACGTCACTTTTTATTCTGAAGTTTTGTATTTAATACTACGCGAGCTAAAGGAAGTAAATTATGAAAGCCAATATCTTCATTACTGTCTCAAAAATAGGGCCAAAGGCGTTACAAATAATGGGAATTAATTCACTATAGGTACTATTAGTTCACTAGAGTTAAGTTTTAAAGAGAAAAACAATTTCGAAGTGCTATCCAATTTCTAGAAAATATTTTATACCTCTTAGGATGGACATTCGTATTATCGAATTTGCATAATAATAGGTACGTTATCTAATACGTTCAAGGTATACAGAAGAAATAAATATTGAGTCTAGTTCCCGTAAGTATTTTCTGAGTTACAGATCTCTTTTTGTCGGTGACGCGACCCTATTTTACGAGCCATCGGTCTGACTAATCTTGTAAAATTCCACTGATTTCATTGTGCAGATTCATTCGCCATTGAACACTAATTCTGCGCATACTACAAACTGCATCTGTAACTACCCGTAGATTCGTTGATTGCTCGTGAATTTTTCATCCGACATTGGCATTCCAGTTCACAGAATTCTATTCGAATCAATTTTCATGACCTGCAGTATTGAAGATAGGTTGAAGTTGGGAATAAATGAACTCGTCGTCGATCTTCTTCAAATTTCCAAACTGTTCAGTGATCTTCGAAAATCTTCGCAACTGCATTTTGTAAATTGAACAGAGTTCTTTCAGCCTAAATACGAAATAACATTAAATCCTTAAGTTCAAGCGCAGTAATAGCTTAGAAACGTGAAATCATAATATCTGATAGAATATTAATGCAAGTTTACCTAAACGTTTCCTCTTACTAGGTTTCTCCTATTTAACAATATATCGAATAACCCAAAAAACTATGAAAGTTGATCTGAAGATCTTTTCCTGAGATGACTTCTGGGATTATTTAAAACTGTTCGAGGTCGTAGATTTTATCAGAATTCAATTACGCAGATTTATAGTACGAGCTAATTGGAAAGAAAACTAGTGCTATATTATAAAAAATATTGTTCAACTACTTTGCCCATTTAAAGCTGCATCGATGAAGTGGAAAGTATTTCTGCATGATTACCCAAAGCATTCAAAATAATTTGGAAACAATTTACACGCTGACAAGGCAGTTAATAACGAAATGAAGTAAAGTAAGTTATAAGTAATATTAAAATGCGCGGTGGTCAGTAGAGACGTCAGAAATTAGTTTAATGAAGTTGCGATCGATTATGCCAAGAGTGGTCGTTTCCTGTGGCGATTAATAAAAGAATTCCCCGGCACGGTCAACCAGGACAAGCAGTGCCGCGAATACGAGAGACGCTCGTGCTCATGCTCTTCTAGGCTGGCGTCCGCCAGCGTTCTTGACCGAAGAGAGATACGCTCGATCCCACCGCGTGCAGTTCTTGCCCGGAGATAGCTATCATCGCGGGAAAAAGTGGTAGGCGACGCGAAAAGTAAGAAGAAGCGAGAGAGGAATACAGGCGGGACGTCGAGTCTTTGCTCGGATTTTGTTTCACGTGGATTCTACGCGCGTTCTCCACAGCGAATCGATCATCTTCGTCACCGCAGATGAACGAAACTTCACCCTTGTTTCATAACTCGACAACTTTAACGGCCGTTGCGCACCTTTCGTTCGACTCTTTCAATTTCTTGTTCGCGTTTCTTACGTCTCTGCAATGATGCACTGCAACATTGCAATGTTGCGCCATAACATTGCAGAGACGTTGCAGGTTCAGTCCTACGTCCGCCTTCGCAATATTGCAGGTGTGTGTTTTTGCAAAGTTGCGGCAACATTACAGATATGTAGTGCTGCAACGTTCCGGCAATGATCCTGCAACTCTTCGGCAATATTGCGATGCGAGATTGCAATGTTGGCAGCGCATCATTGCAGAGAAGTTGCAGGTTCACACTCCTATGTCCGCCGTGGGCAATATTGCAGGAGTTTATTCCCGCAACGTTTCGGAGATTTTTCGGAGAATAGTCCCGGCCGCAACGTTTCGTGCAGTGAGGGACGATTCGTAGTAGTATAACGCCGGTGTGTCTTTTTCTCAAAGAAATTTTTTTTCCCCAGGGGGGATTCGAACCGAGGGACCTGTAGCATCGTAGACGAACACTTTACCGCCGCAGCTACAACCGCTGATTGATAAGATTGCTTACATGTTCGAACTTATACCACTCCTACCGTGCAAAACTTTAAACTCAAATTATTCAAAAACGAAGGCGGATTTAACAAACCCCATGAGGGGTTTGTAACACTATAGGTGCGCACTACAACTTTCACCCGCTGTCGTTTTAGGTTAGGTTGGAAAACAGTCTTTAGACTGAACCATTGCATTTGTCTTTTCTTCTCTCTTGTCTTTTGCTTGATTGTATATACGTGTTTGTGCAATAAAGACGATTAATAATAATAATAATAATAATAGTAATAATAATAATAATTTCACATTAAAATATGTAGTACCCACTCTATCTAAAAAAAATTAAATTGATCTTCAAATCTCTTCTATAATTTCATGTACAAACAACTCTCGCGATAACACTTTTTTCCATATCTTCAACGGCTAACGAGAAATTCTAGCGTATCCAGTTAAATGAAACATGCTGTAGAATCCACTCGACGTCATGTACATATTTCGACAAATTTTGTCAAAGTCATAGTTGCTTCAGAATATTGCTGTAATGTTTCTATAATATTTATCACTGCAGTATTGCACGGCAATATGTGCGCAATTTTGTTCGGGCGTTGCCACTGGAACATTGCACGTCGATGTGCGCGCAATATTGCAGTAATATTGTAGGATCGTTGCCAATGGAACATTGCGCGGCAACGTTCTTGCAGTATTGCTGCAATATTGTAGGATCGTTGCCACTCCAATAATGCACGACAATATTGCAGCATCATTCCTGCAATATTGCAACGCAACAACGCAATATTGCAGCATCATTCCTGCAATATTGCAACGCAACAACGCAATATTGCAGCATCATTCCTGCAATATTGCAATGCAACAACGCAATATTGCAGCATCATTCCTGCAATATTGCAGCATCATTCCTGCAATATTGCAGCAATTTTCCTGCAATACTGTTGCAACAAAGTGTGCTGTATGGGTTAAGCTGGACGTTAAGTACGGTAGTTCCTGTTAAGTAGCATAGGGATTATGTACACGTTCTGGTCGTTAAGATTTAATGAATGATTGGGCAATTAAGGACAGTCCCCCCTAATATGTGTTATTAAAGTTGGTTGCTCTAGATATAAACCCCTTTCCCTGAATAAATTTCAAATACTTTGTTATCTGGCCCAAGTGGCATCAACCATTATTCATCATTTCTCAGGGATCTACAGTGTTAGTTAGAGATCGGTGTGTTCAGAATTAGCAACTTCAAAAAAATATGAATCAGTTGAGATGTTTGTATTGATTGCGTTCACATAGGTATCTCATTAACTTACATTCGTAATAGAAATTCTCTGAAATTTATTATGAAGCTTGACCTCGAAATATCTGAAGACTGATCTTACATATTCCAATAATTGCGACAAAGATGCATTCCCGCTCGAAGGTAGAAAATAATTACGCTGTACATAACTCCCGGGCATTTCAAATCGGAATTGAATTCTACTTGACTGCTTCGAATTTTTGGCAATATGTAATCTGCTATTCGAAAAAGTTCTGTGCGTTCATGAACTACAGATCATAATTTTAAAAATTAAAATAATAGTATCAATATCTCGTGCATATAATACAGCAAAAATGCAATATAAATTTGTACAATTTTGTAAAGGCTACGTAAAGGATAATCATCTAATAAGAATACTCGCTATTATACGTAACAAAATTATTTACTATCTAAAAAAATCTCACAATCAGAAACGTCAGAAGAAGCAGGAAAGTCGACGGTTAAACTCTGCATTAAACACTAACGCTTCTCTCGATGTTACGTCACCTGCTCTTAATCTCGAAATCTGGGGGATAAAGCAGAGCAGTTCCGGTTTATTCTCGTGAAAAACGAGAAACCAACCTCCTTTTACTTTCAGTTCTCACACGACGGAAGTAGGCACGGCGCGATGTGCGCTCGTCACAAACTACTTCCGGATCAATAATTCTAATTGCAATTATATAACACTTGTCATATTACACACACCCATTCCAATTATTTTAATATGAATAAAATAATAATTATGTACTGGTAGGTTAAATTTTACAAACTTTATAACTTTATATTATAAGCAATCCACAGATAATTTTTTTTCTTCTGTTTCTTCAAGAACGCAATATGCAGGTCAGAATTATGATAAAGAATAGTATAATAATTGTTGAAAATTTAAAAAAAAAAATTCGCCCAACGTGGGGCTCGAACCCACGACCCTGAGATTAAGAGATTAAGACTGAGCTAGTCAGGCTTTCGAAATAATTTTTTACTTGCCCCTTAAAGCGAAAGCATTTTTTTCATTAACAAGATACAATTATATAACCGTACATACCTCTCGAGTCCGAGATTCATCCGCTTGTTCGCACTTTCCTCGTTTCTCCCTTCCCGCAAATCGTTGTCTACACCCGATAAGATAATTCGTCGTGTGTACGCACTGCATATGATGCGTAGTTTTTATCTCTCCTGATCTTGAGACTCGCTATTAACAGTATTAACTCAAGGAAGCTCCTCGAAGCAGCTGCAACCAGCTACATGGAATGCGAAGCGCGGACACGGCGAAGAATGTGGAAACACACTTCAGTCGATAAATGTTTAATATGTTTGAAGCTCGATAATGGAAATACTTATCTGAACACTTATCTTTTTAAATTAATGTACAAGGGATATATATTAAACGCGATAATTAAGATACATATGATGTAGTTTGAGACTTAATTGTGTTTTGCGTGGAACATAAAGAGAAATCTTATGAGAAATTAATATTAACCCAGACCTAACCCAGACCTATCGTTGTATTGTTGGTAAAACTGACCAAGTCCAGTCTTTTTTTTAAAAAAAGAGATTTTGGTCATTACTAATCGATAATATACTTGGTATTTACTAACGACCAAAAACTTATTTTTTAAAGAATGTGGACTTGGTCAGTTTTAGTGACAAACCAATGACATTATTATCTACATTGTTTAATCAAAACTTGACGTATAAACTAGGGTTGTTACGAATATAATTTAAGATTTGAATATTCGATTATCAAAGAATTCTAATTTGAGATTTAAATATTCGAATATCAAAGAATTCGAATTTGAGATTTGAATATTCGAATATCAAAGAATTCGAATTTGAGTTTTGAATCTTCGAATATCAAAGAATTCGAATTTGAGATTTGAATCTTCGAATATCAAAGAATTCGAATTTGAGATTTGAATATTCGATTATCAAAGAATTCGAATTTGGAATTTGAGTATTCGATTATCAAAGAATTCGAATTTGAGATTTGAATATTCGAATATCAAAGAATTCGGATTTGAGATTTGTATATTCGAATATCAAAGAATTCGAATTTGAGATTTGAATATTCGAATATCAAAGAATTCGAATTTGAGATTTGAATATTCGATTATCAAAGAATTCGAATTTGAGATTTGAATATTCGATTATCAAAGAATTCGAATTTGGGATTTGAGTATTCGAATATCAAAGAATTCGAATTTGAGATTTGAATATTCGATTATCAAAGAATTCGAATTTGAGATTTGAATCTTCGAATATCAAAGAATTCGAATTTGGAATTTGAGTATCCGAATATTAAAGAATTCGAATTAGAGATTTGAATGTTTGAATATCAAAGGATTTGAGATTTCAACATTCGAATATCAAAGAATTTGAGATTTGAATATTCGAATTTCAAAGAATTCGAATTTGAGATTCGAATATTTACAAAATTTATAAATTTACCACAGATTAACGAAGTTTTAAATTTATTGTTTGAAAAAAACAACTATTTATAAATGTCAATATGAAAAGAATATCACGATAAAGTGTGAAAAAATATTTCATCTTCCGATTCCTATTCGATGCAATCCGAAATTCGATCACTCCGAACATTCGACTATTCAAATACTCCTAATTATTCGAATTACTCGAATATTTATAGCTCTAATATAAATGTATAAAAGGAAGTGAAATATATTTACACCCGCGTATAATCTTCGTCGAAACGTTTTCCTTCAGTTCTCTTGAACCACGTTCAAAACTTTATTTACTTATTACACAAGTTGCAAAACGTTTGATATCTTTTGTATTTAATTTCCACATCCTTAATCAAAATTCTGTTACAGTTAAAAACTAAACACAGTGTATCTGAAGCACCGAGAAATCAATAAATGTCAAATAATGTTTGCCTTCTAAACAAACGATGTAAATTCAGTTCCTCTTCCTCCAAATTTAACTTACATCCGAAACTATTAAGTTACATCCCACTTACAACTGCAGTCCTACACTTCCTTAACCTTGCCATTAAAAAGGAACTCTTCAACCTTCTCCAAAAACCCAAAACATTGCGACATCATCGAGCATCATCATCTTCAGTTATGCAACTCACTGTGCAAGGTAGAATATCCGCTCGAAGACGTGTTACTTAATTCCCATCATGAGAACGTTTCATCAAGGTCCGGTCGTCTACCATGGCCGCGACATTCTTCGAAAATTACGAGGGAACGAAGGTGAAGGCTCCTCCGCGAGAGCATAGCACCCAACCACGGCAAGAGTTCCGCTTGCGAGCGGGCGAAGGAGGAAGAGTTAAATTCAACCCTGCCGAATGCAGAGGCAACGAGTTTTCTTAAACCCCCTAACGATACGTGGTCGCGTACGACGAGCGTGACGTATCGACGTCTTCGAAATATTAATATTTATGAGCCTCTTCCTGCAAAGAGAATGCACCTGCGACGCGCGTATGCGTGTCCACGTTCGCCACGACAAAGCCGCGGCGACGAGGAACACGCGCTGACATTTTTCTTTTCCTCTTTCTAAAGCGCCTGCCCGTCCCGTTGCGAGAGCATCGTTCTCGCGTTCTCTATCCTCGCAGCCTGTACAGCCACGGGGATCCGAGGGGAATGAAAAGTCTGTTTGGATTAGGCTTGGCTTAGGTCTGGGTTCCTAATTATGTTACGTATAACGGGATGGCTATTGGCTTTGGGACCTGTAAGCCATCTTATAACATGTTTGAACTATTAAGGCGATTTCCCACGCCAGTTCCGTGACGATTCAATGCTGTCAGTGGGAAGTTCGGCAACTCGAAAATTCCAAAAAATCTGAAACTGCAGAAATGTGGCTGAAGTGGTGCTAATAACGCAAATATTTTTTATTCGGCAATAAAACGACCCTAAGTGTGAATAATACTGCCAATAACAGGTGACAACTAAGCCGATTAGACTGCTGTAATTTTCGCCACCAGATGGCGTAGCGGAAATAAGGAAACGCCAATGGGACATGAAGAAACCATAAAACTTCGAAGATAAATTCTTTTTGATATCTTTTATGGTTTCGTAGATATTCGCGATAATCTGAAAACTCACCACCTTTTCGAAAGCGTGTTCCCCCCCTCCAAGCAGGAAACCACCCGCCCCCCAAAAGGTGGCGAGTTTTCAGATTATCGCGAATATCTAAAACGGGAAAGATATGAAAAAGAATTTATCTTCGAAGTTTTATGGTTTTTCAGGTCCTATTGGCATTTTCTTATTTCCGCTACGCCATCTGGTGGCGAAAATTATAACAGTCCAATCGGGTTAGTTGTCACCTGTTACTGGCAGTATTGGGAATTTCGACTGTTTGATGATCGATTTTGTAAAATTTAACAGACTACTTAATGACGAAAACATTATTGCAATATTTCAATACTTGTGTGACAGCAGTCCTGTAACACGATTGACTCGTTTAAAGAGCTTACTTTAGTAGATGGCGCTCTCACAATATTTCCCAATAAAGCGCCGATATAGCATTCGCGAAAAACATTATCTTTTTCAAGATTTATCCCCACCACCGTTTTTTTTTCTGACAATTTTTTATCACCATATTTTAGGTTAACGAAAGCCATGAAACTTTTAATTCAACTTTTTCCTGTAAAGTGTGACTTAAATTTTAGTCACAATCACTTCCACCAATTTTGTTTGTCTTCTTTTAGACTTTTGATTTTCGAAATTTATCGATTCATATAGACAGTCGAAACAGAATATATTCTTTTAGTTGAAAGTATTTCTTCGTTGCTAGCTACGTGCAATTTCATACTTTCAAGGCTCCAATAACGAAAAAATTGTTTCTAATTTAAAAAAAAAATTTCTGAAAATAAAACTCGAAAAATGAAAAAAATTATAGCAAAATTAAATTTGCAATTTCAGTTCATTATATGGTATTTTTGTGTTATTTTTATGACAATTGAATTGTAACAATGGGCATTAAAGACGGGAACTCCGCAGCCAAGAGTAGATAAACTACACCCGAGTATTCTGTAGTGACACAGCTCTTCGCAATCAGTGGTCGTTTCAATTCAAATCGATGCGCGTCAGGTATTTATTTTCATCCGTTTAAATATATTCAGCTCCCTAGTCGTTCTGTCCAGTCACCACGTAGCCGCATTAAATTGCACAAAGTACGCAACAGAGAAGTGGCTCTTGTGGCTTTAACAACTTCCTAAATTCGGTCCTAACTGGAATCGAATTCAGCTTACGAAAGCAGGTGCGCGAACAATTTGTTGAGCGGTCTTGTTTTAATTTCAGGGCAGCTGTTATTGCGACGTATAAGGTCCCAATTTCTGCTCATGTCCCCATTTCTGCTCGTTTCGTATTTTTCTTTTTATTATATGCGTTACGTTTGTACTATAGTTGCAACAAAATAATTCGAAATTATTTAAACATTTACGCGAGTGTTGCACGAGCTTGGGGCAGTACATGCAACGCTATTTTTCGTGAGCAGAATACGGACATTTAGAGGATTATATATTTAATTACAAATTACTAATAGTTAAACATTTTGAAATATCTTTCTTAAATAGTTTTTGAATTGGTTGATTTCTTATTAAAGAATTAATCAGTTACTCTGCAAATTTTCATCACAAACAAATTTTTTGTACGGACATTTAGAGGAATATATATTTAATTACAAATTATTAATAGTTAAACATCTTGAAATATCTTTCTTAAATAGTTTTTGAATTGGTTGATTTCTTATTAAAGAATTAATCAATTACTCTGCAAATTTTCATCACAAATAAATTTTTTATACGGACATTTAGAGGATTATATATTTAATTAAAAATTACGAATAGTTAAACATCTTGAAATATCTTTTTTAAATAGTTTTTGAATTGGTTGATTTGTTATTAAAGAATTAATCAATTACTCTGCAAATTTTTATCACAAACAAATTTTTTATACGGACATTTAGAGCATTATATATTTAATTACAAATTACTAATAGTTAAACATCTTGAAATATCTTTATTAAATAGTTTTTGAATTGGTTGATTTCTTATTAAAGAATTAATCAGTTACTCTGCAAATTTTCATCACAAACAAATTTTTTATACGGACATTTAGAGGATTATATATTTAATTACAAATTAATAGTTAAACATCTTGAAATATCTTTCTTAAATAGTTTTTGAATTGATTGATTTGTTATTAAAGAATTAATTACTCTGCAAACTTTCATCACAAACAAATTTTTTATACGGACATTTAGAGGATTATGTATTTAATTACAAATTATGAATAGTTAAACATCTTGAAATATCTTTCTTAAATAGTTTTTAAATTGGTTGATTTATTATTAAAGAATTAATCAGTTACTCTGCAAATTTTCATCACAAACAAATTTTTTATACGGACATTTAGAGGATTATATATTTAATTACAAATTATTAATAGGTAAATATCTTGAAATATCTTTCTTAAATAGTTTTTGAATTGGTTGATTTCTTATTAAAGAATTAATCAGTTACTCTGCAAATTTTCATCACAAACAAATTTTTTATACGGACATTTAGAGGATTATATATTTAATTACAAATTAATAGTTAAACATCTTGAAATATCTTTCTTAAATAGTTTTTGAATTGATTGATTTGTTATTAAAGAATTAATTACTCTGCAAACTTTCATCACAAACAAATTTTTTATACGGACATTTAGAGGATTATGTATTTAATTACAAATTATGAATAGTTAAACATCTTGAAATATCTTTCTTAAATAGTTTTTAAATTGGTTGATTTATTATTAAAGAATTAATCAGTTACTCTGCAAATTTTCATCACAAACAAATTTTTTATACGGACATTTAGAGGATTATATATTTAATTACAAATTATTAATAGGTAAATATCTTGAAATATCTTTCTTAAATAGTTTTTGAATTGGATAATTTGTTATTATATTAAATTTAGTACATTATATTCTGGTAATGTACTACTTATCATACCACCGTGTTTCTTTGCGAAACAATAATTCATAACAAAGTGGTCGGCATGTAAAGTTGAAAACACCATTTTTAGCATGAACTTTTCAGTTAGTTCAACGTACAAAATGATAACGATGGACAGTATGCGTTAGAATGTATTTCCAAAATTTGAAGTCGATTCATTAATTAAACTACGAGAATTGTTGACAACCACAAAAGAACTTCAACGATAAATAACTTCCCTTGAAATTAATATTTTATCATGAGTTCTGTTTTATCTTACTTTACAAAGAACGCATTTTTAGCACGCCAGTAAATTGGAAAATTAATCTTACCTTTCGAAGCGTCACAGTGGTTGTCTCCTTAAATAAACAATTACCTTTTAAACATGTTAATGAAACTATTGCGTAACTCGGAAAAAATCGCAGGCGCACCAAATTTGTTTTAAATTACAAGTCGATTTTGTAAATAGCTATACTTTATTGGCAATTTAATATTTAAGCCAAACGGTCGCATAATATTACGCTGGCGTCTGATCGCAAGAAACGAAAGCAACTTCCCAGTCTGCAGATCGCGCAGCTGTAATTGTGTTCTTGCTTACAATAAAAGTCCGCGAGCCAGCTGGAGGTCTCGAACGACAAGGAGCGACGTTTAATTACCACACGAGTTTCTGGCGCGAACGGGAATCGTTCAAACGTGAAACGTTCTGTTGTAAAGAAGAGAGCGAAGGTTTCGTCCCCCCTGCGCACAGTGGGACAAAACGACCCGACGGCGATCAAAAATCTATAACTTTGGTTCTGGTCTAGATATTTTAATGAAATTTGGCTTAATTTAACCGCAAATTTGGGGCCTTTAAGTTGTATTAATATAAGTGATATTAACCCTCGGAGGACCGTACTAGGCCCGTATGTTTAGACCCATGTTTTCGAAAAGTGGGGCTACTGGCAATTTACAATTCACATTTTATTAACAGCTTTACTAAGTAATTACTGTATTATATTGTGGTAAACCCCGTTTTTTAATATTTGCTATTGTTTTCGTGCGATCGGTGCTCAAATTTTGCCAAAATCGCGAAAGTTAAGAGCTTATACATATTCACAAAGTTTCTGAATTTTTTGAATTTTCGGATTCGGGATCTTCCCTTGTTTGTAAGGATGTTAATAAAATGTGAATTGTAAATGGCCAGTAGCCACACTTTTCGAAAATATGGGTATAAACATACGGGCCTAGTACGGGCCTCCGAGGGTTAATATCACTTATATTAATACAAGTTAAAGGCCGCAAATTTGCGGTTAAATTGAGCCTAATTTCATTAAAATATCTAGACCAGAACCAAAGTTATAGATTTTTGATCGCCATCGGGTCGTTTTGACCCACGTATTTTTGTAACTATTGGGTTTTTTTTGTATCGTTTATATTATAACAATAATAATAATAATAAGATTTTTTTTATCTTTTTCTCATATTTCGGTATATGCCCCCCCTTAAATGTTTAAAAAATAGTCCTCGAAAATAAAAATTCCATTTTTTTCTTCATCCTTGTAAATAAAAGGTGTTCTAGAAGCATTTAAACTTTCAAAATTTGAGGAAAAAATGTTTTTTTTAGTTTTCCGGAGTTTTTATGAAAACCGTTTGTCGCACGAGAAAAAGTAATAGAACATAAAAGATGCTCCTTGTCCGGATCTACAACTTTTGTTTGACATATTTTTTTATTTAATCAATAACTTGGAGGATATTATATAAAATCGTCTCCGCGAGCTGTTACATAATGATTTAACTGTTTAAGGGCCCAGGGGCACCCTTTCCCGTTATCCGTTCGAGCTCAAACTTTACACGGATTTTTTTTTAATTATTTGGAACTATTCTGGAGGGTACCCCGAGGAAAATCTTGAGAAATTTTTTTACCAAGAGTAAATAAGAGCCACCCTAGTACAGACATTTCCAACTAAATTTAATATTATGTAAAATCTCTGAGTACACACCAGGAGTTTCGCCATCGTAACAACAGATGCGTGGCTAATAGTTTCTAATCACTTCTTCTGGCACATTTTTGTCTGCAGTATCAAACTGCACTCTTCCACCGCTGGATAAATGATTAGTTAGTGACTGAAGTCTTAGTCTTTACTTAGTTGATCTGGGTCAGTATCTATCACTGTGGTTTATGCCGCCTATAAATCGAGCGTGTAGTTCACGAACCCTCTTACGGCAGTGCCATAAATAGACGTTACTAATTATCAATAATTATTCTTCAACCAAAAGAATTTTTACGATTTACATCGTGCTTGCCACAAATTGCACACCAAATAAATATTTAAAAATGATCATAAAGTAATGAATGAATTTAAAACTAGTACATCGAATATTTAAATGTCCAAAATTAATAATTACAATTTAGTTGTGACTATCAGAACCGGTTTGCCTTTTCGATTTATCCTCATTCTTAATTACAAAATCACATAAGTTCCAAACGCCACACTGGAAGCTACCAACTGCCAAAGGAGTCTTCATGTTTTCGTGAGTTAGATGAAACAATAAACCAGTTAAGGGGTCATGCTCAGTCAGGAGGCCGAAAAAAGGGTGGTCTTTGGAAATTTTTTACTCAAAAGCTATAACACATTTCTCAAAAAATCTTTTTTCCTTTTAAGGATTGCATCTAGTACCGTGCAGCGTATTTTTTTTATTTAAAAATATTTAGCAATAACTGAGTTATTGTCCATCACACGAAGCTTCTCTAAAAAAAAAGGCTTCTGCGGTGACCACTGCTGCTCGAAAGTCGATCATCTAAAATAAAAAATTCAAAAGAATTTACTTATTATATTATATTATCTAGTACTTGAACGAAGGATTTTTCGAAATATTGATTTGGGAAAAAATGGCTGATGTTTAAAGTAAATGTTTCAATTTTTATCATAAATCGTGCCAGATTTTCGTCAATTACAAGAAAACTAAGCATCGGATAAAAAAATCCTTCGTTCAAATACTAGATAATATAATATAATAAGTAAATTCTTTTGAATTTTTTATTTCAGACGATCGACTTTCGAGCAGCAGTGGTCACCGCAGAAGCCTTTATTTTTAAAGAACCTTCGTGTGATGGACAATAACTTAGTTATTGATAAATATTTTTAAATACAAAAATTACGATGCACGGGCCTAGATGCAATCCTTAAAAGGAAAAAAGATTTTTTGAGAAATATGTTATAGCTTTTGAGTAAAAAATTTCCAAAGACCACCCTTTTTTCGGCCTCCTGACTGAGCATGACCCCTTAACGTGATTAACGTTTGCATTTATTTGCTCCGCTTTATGAGACAAAGTCATCTCGTCAGATGTTTCTTCAATTCCGAATCCTTGTCGATTAGGCTGATTGGTTAGAGGACTTTCGTAGTCATCTGCCAATGGTTATGAATTCGACCGAGAAGCTGTAGAATTGGTACGTTACGTCATCTCGTACGAGACCCAATTCCGTTATCAATGATACGGTTACAACAGCTGCTTCCAATCACGGTCTGCTGTTTATAATCTTCCTGAAATTATGCGTCTGTGAATGCCGTACGTCGTTGATAATGGTCCCGTTGCGACAGTGGCGCTATTGCTCTTCGGTTTCGCAATGTACCCCGACTTCGTTACATAAAGCAACCCGTGCGACATATTTTCGTTCATCCATTAAACGATGAATAGGCCTCTCACGAGACTGCATCGCGGCAATGGTATTTGAGCTCAACTTGCAATTAGTTGAAACGAACCGACTTGATGCGAATGTATAACTAAGTAGTAGACTTTAGCCGCGTACGAAGCGGGGACTTCTTTGAGAATTTTATGAGAATCTGTACCACAAAGCTGTGATGTAAATTACTTTGAAACGTAATGAATAGCATTAGCTGCTCGTCAGGGTTTAATTAGATTTTTAATAAGTTAGAAAAGTGCAGTATGCAATCGCAGAATTTCATTTAAATTATGTCATAAAGAAGTGGTACTATAGTAAGTAATTGAAGGCATCAGTTCAGTCATTTATGTGCTTTAATGCTGATCTGTAATGTAGCCTCTAAAACGTGTCAGAAACGAGGACGTTAGCGTATGTAGAAAAGGTCACTCTACGTGTCATTTCTTAAATCATCACTTCAACATTCCACCCTAATCTTAGACTACATTAGGTCTAATTGAGATCAGCCTACAGAACTCGCGACTTGTGCGACCAATGCGGTCTAAAGCATTTTTCGGAGTAGTAATAATATATTTCACACGATCTACATACTGTATATCATTCCTTCAGTCTTTTTCCTTGGAAATTGCAGATGCTTTTAACTGTAAAATATAATCAAATTGGAGGTGCAATCGTTTTAAATGGTCTTCGTACAACCCTCCCAACATTTCTGTGTGCCTTAAGAGGGGAAAGCTATTTTATGGGCTAAAACATAGCAAAATTTAGGATTTTTTTTTTAAGAAACCAGCGATTCGATTCATCTGAAATTTGGAGCATGTTTTGATGCATGTTTGAAGAAGCTGTAGATTTTTTTTTATTAATTTCTAACCATAAATATAGTAGTTATGCATGATCGACCATCACGCCGCGCAAAATTCGTCGTGCGTTGGTGTGCATGATATTTACGTTCCAGGTAATCTGAAACAGAAGAATGAAACAGCGTTTTACTTTGTACATATGTAACTTGAATTTGATGAACCAGAATACCGCTAAATTCTGTACTTCTTTTGTTACGTAAGAAAATTAGCGCAAAATTGGATAGCAAAAATTAAAGGTTCAGACCTTTCAGTTTTAAAACTCTCCACACCGCTCAAAATTTTGTTTTGCTTTTTGCTGGTTAATCAATTTCAAGCCTACATATGTATAAAATAAAACGCCGTTTCATTTTGCTGTTTCAGTTTGCCTGGTAGATAAATATCATGCTCACCAACGCACGACGAATTTTGCGCGGCGTGATGGTCGATCATGCATAACTACTATATTCGTGGTTAAAAATTAATTTAAAAAAATCTACAGCTTCTTCAAAGATGCATCAAACCATGTCCCAAATTTCAGAAGAATCGAATCGCTGGTTTCTTAAAAAAAAAATCCCAAATTTTGCTATGTTTGTAGCCCAAAGAATAGCATTCCCCCAAGAATAGAATTTAGAACCATCCTAGATATCAAGATACTAATAAGTAATAAGTAGTTACTTACGTTACTTAATACTTAATAGTACCACTGCTTCAAGAAAATAAGAATTTTAGATCATAACAAAATTACAATCTTAAATAAAAACTTATTCTGGTAATGGTGATATGTAAGAACGAAATTACATTAGGAGTTAGAATGGAGTCGCCTGGCAAGCCATCTGTCATCCAACAATTAAGCGGGAGCCCTACGAAAGAACTGACAAGCACAGAGCCCGACCTGGACTGACACTTTTTAAACGAGTCCAGTTCCAAACTGTAATGAACGATTCGTATAGACATATTGCAAACTATTAGGCGTATCAGGCCAGCCAATTTGTCGAAGAAGTAGCTCTAGGTTGTTAACCGAGGAAGACGAGACTACTTCAAACGGAAGCAGCTAATTGGCTTGTAATGGTTATTGAACATACAATTTTAAATACACTGGAGGCGTTCCTCATCGCGAAACTACCAGTTAACACGTTAAACGTGTCTTCATGCCTTCACTATAATTTAAATAGCTTCAGCCATCACGGTAGTAGGGGGTGTGATGATGACGGATTACAACCTCGATGAGCAGATTCAATTCTGCGTATCATCTAATACTTGATCTCATTTTACGATTCTGAATTCTGTTCCACGCCAGTCAATCTCCGCAAACAACCGGTAAACAGCTTCGTCTCCCAAGCAAGTGTCACGAGAGTAATGCCCGTAGTCGCGATTTCATTAATGAGCCAGGCAAACGACTCCGCGTAACGAATAGCGAATTATTTTCACAGAATCATTCCTCAGCAGCTGGTGGTGCCCCAGCGGAAAAGGGAGGATTAAACAGAGATGTGCCTGAGGACTTACCGTACCACTCTCTCGTGCAAATGATTTGTGGTGATTAACGACAGCCCGTTCAGGCGAGAATGCCAAAGACTCTATCCGGCACGTAACACCCGAGTGAACGGTGATGGATCTGAACGTGTGTTCGCGTCGAGTGCACGACGGCTACGCGACCATAAGGTCGAGGGGTCGCAGCCGACCGCGAGCCGTCTACAGGTCTGACTCGGAGGAGCTGCTGAAAGAAGCTGGCGGCCCTTACGCTCTTCCTCGCCTCTCCAACTTCCCCATAGCTTCTAGCGACCTGCACCAAGTGCCGAGGTGGTCTGACCTCAGCAAGGATTGCCTCCTGATCGAAAATTACGGCACGCTGAGGGACGCGAAGAAAACGAACCTGCTGGGGACACAAAAGCCAGTGACCTTGAACACGTTCAGCAAGGTCGATCAAGATCGAGGTAGCTTGCCGAGTGACCGCGTCCAGCTCAGCGCGTTCCCCAATAGGAATGGAGTGGACGAAAGGAAGCGCGAATTTTCCAGGCAGAATGGCCACGGCGAAGATTGCGTTTACGATACCGTGCCTGTCGAAGAATGCCACCAGAACGATCGAACTGCTCTGCGTTCCTTTCGATCGAGGAACAGTGTCTCCGAGGGAAATGATCCAGTTGATAATTCCTCTCAACTGGCTGACAACTTTCGGGACGCTGCTGGACTTGATTCTAGTTCGAGGAAGGTGAAGGGGATGGAGAGCCTCGTGAATAATTCGGATCAAGCGGAAAAGATCGAGAGAAGAAGCTTCAACGTTTTGAAAGACGACGCGAAAGTCCGGAAAGTAGTCGTTGTTGGCGGTAAAAGGATCAGTAATACCAAAGACAGACAGCCAATCTACGCGGTGCCGAACATCTTGTCTAGGCCAAGGCGCGATCGTCGAATCGTCGCTGCCGACGGTAATTACGTCCCGAGTGGTGATCTGTATCGCACCACGGCCAAGTACATCGAAGACATCAATAGGAACATCGCGGAGATCGACAAGAGCTACGAGGAATTGAAGTCGAACTCGAAGAACTCCGCTTATGGAGTGATCAATAAAATCGCTAAAGGCGAGCTGGTCGATCGCACCTGCAATCTATACGGCTACGTGAGAAAGAGGGACATGGCGCCGATGCTGCCCATATCTTCCGACTTCGGTGAGAATCTCGACGAGAGCAGCCAGATAGACAAGACAGAAGCCGCGAGGAGCTTCTCCGCTTCCAAGCACAGGCCGAATTCCTTCGGGAAGCTCCCGCCGAAGTTGCTCCCCAGGTCATCCTCGATCGAGAATACCTCGAGACACTCGACAGGGTCCACTACAACGTCCTCGACGAAGTCCACCGAGTCACTGTACGCGATCAGCGAGTCGCTGTCGAGCGAAGTGCGCCGAAACGCCGAGTCGAAAGTGAGTCTTCTAAGCAACGCGTCGAAGAACTCGCTCGGCTCGAAGCAGGATCGGACGAGCACGGAAGGATCGGATGATGTCGAGTCCAAGGACGAGCTGTCCTCGACAGACGACGACAGGCCGACAGCATTCCGATCCGTGGATCGGCTACCAGTCACCAGTTCGGTTCGGAAGAATCGTTCCAGAGTCGACGCCGCTGACAGGTCGTGTCTGAAGAAGGACAGGGTTTTGCCAGCTTCGAAATACGAGAGCACCCGCCAACCAAACGGTTTAAT
Organism: Andrena cerasifolii; assembly: GCF_050908995.1. Lineage (NCBI taxonomy): Eukaryota > Metazoa > Arthropoda > Insecta > Hymenoptera > Andrenidae > Andrena > Andrena cerasifolii. Next base: position 3,391,383 of record NC_135125.1, on the reverse strand, counting down.
GGATAAAAGGAACGCGGGTAACTGGCAATTGGTGGCCAAGTCTCCCGACCACAGCTACCTGAAAAGAAGATACGATACGTTGCCCTACAGAAAGTCCAGAGTCTCCTCGAGGCCTCTTCACAAGTCCAGTGAAGACGTCCTTGATGGAGATCGACCCACTCGTGACAGATCGTCGACCCTGAGTCGACCTTGCACCAGCAACATCGACGTCAGCGTTGGAGACGACGAATCCCTCGACAGCCATAGGAAGTTGAAGAACTTCTTGGGCAGCTCCAGCGTCCTGCCTGTTCACATGATGGACGCGACGGACGTGATACTGCGCGGTCAGTTGGACAGAACCAGTCGCAGTTTCCACAGGCAGGAGCATTTCCCTAGGACGTGTTACGGCAGGACCAGGCATAATTCCCTGGAATCGGAGCCAGAGGACAAAGGCGGCGATGATGATTGCCGATTAGGCGGCTTCGCCACTTTGCCCAGGCGGAGGAATCTCTCGAAAGATCAGGCTGCTAACGATCCTCTTAGGCGACTCTCCGGCAACGTGCCGATCCTCGAGCCGCTCTACGAGCACGCAGTTAGCGATCCAGTGAAGCCGAGGAGCACGGAGAACATCATTCCTTGGTGGGAGCTCGCCACTAGGAAGTACAGGCACCGAAGTTGTCCGTCTCTGCAGGTAACACAAAGGGGCATTTTATTTGGTGCAGTAGATCGCGGCGGGAATGTGAAAGCTCCTTCAGGGAGCGGTGTAGAAAGTGTAGGTGGTTGGGAGTAATTAAGGATTCCTTTTTTCCCAACGAACGACAGTAACTCGATTTACCCCTGAAAACGCTTCCGACGTTCTTCGACTTGCTACTTGAACACGACTGACCTACACAGACCTGTGCTCTTGCAACAGTTACTAAAGGACAATGTTAAGAATAGGTTAATTTTGGCATTGACGAAGATTTCTTTGCCAAAGAATAATTCTTTCACAGATCGATTCTATACCTTCCAAGGGACAAAAAATGTACTGGCCACTTTTCCGAGAAGTGACGGGAAAGTTGTGAAAAATGAGGCCAAAGTGCAAGAATATGATTGATTGTGAGACCAGGGCGCGAATTTTTCGGTTTGATTCTGGCAGAATGATCACTTATAAAATCATAACAAGGATTATTTATATCAATTATAACGAATTAGTATTCTGTGTAATCATCAAAGTGGCGATAAATAATGCTTTATCGATATTATAAACATCGAAAACAAGAAATTCTTCTAGTAATAGAACGTAAATAAGGATCCGATCATTTTGATTTTTGGATATGTTATAGAGGACCGAAAAATAAGAAATACGTGTTTTTTTATTTTTCCCCGTTTTCATATTTGGGGGGTGAAGACTGCGTTCAAAGTTAGGGTTGAAAAATCATTTTTGTGGATTTTTGAAAATCTGGTGAGTCAGCCATATTTCGCATTCAAAGACACAAAATTCGTCCATTGACACTATTCCCCTATCTATAATAGTTCTCGACATATTCCACAAAAATGATTTTTCAACCCCAACTTTGAACGCAGTTTTCACCCGCCAAATATGAAAATGGGGAAAAATAAAAAAACACGTATTTCTTATTTTTCGGTCCTCTATAACATATCCAAAAATCAAAATGATCGGAGGCGGATACCTAAAATACTCCCCTTGTTAGTTTAACACTTAATACTTATCCTTATTTACGTTCTATTACTAGAAGAATTTCTTGTTTTCGATGTTTATAATATCGATAAAGCATTATTTGTCACCACTTTGATGATTATACAGAATACTAATTCGTTATAATCGATATAAATAATCCTTGTTATGATTTTCTAAGTGATTATTCTGCCAGTAGATCATGCCCCGAAGAGAATCAAACCGAAAAATTCGCGCCCTGGTCTCAGTCATATTCTTGCACTTTGGCCTCATTTTTCACAACTTTCCCGTCACTTCTCGGAAAAGTGGCCAATACATTTTTTGTTCCTTGGAAGGTATAGAATCGATCTATGAAAGAATTACTCTTTGGTCGTCATGCCAAAATTAACTTATTTTTAACATTGTCCTTTATTGATCGGAAAGAATATCTACTCTGGGCCCATGAATACACCCATTTTTGGAGGAATTATTGAAACTACTTTTTTAATAATATTTCAAGTTTTTAGGGTATACTTAGACCCTTTTTTACTTTCCTATGACTTGAAAAGAGGGTGGTAATATTAGGCTACCTAATTGGCGAGTGAATTTACTTTTTTTTTCTGTGGGATTAAGGGTGGTTTGTGGCAAGAATAAAGCCTTTCATTGACAAATCATACGCAATTGCGTCGAGCATGTTACAAATTTATAGATGATGATGGGCTATTCGGTTTGAAATGCTTCTTTAATACGCACCTACGGCGCGCAAGGACTTTCTTGGACCTCCTTGAAAAGCTTCTTTCATTCGATACATCGTAGTAACCGAGATTTTATTGCTGGAATTACGACGCTGTTCGCACGTGTTCCACAGAGTTCTTCAGTCGTCTTTTTCTTCTCCTACCAGTCTACAAGACGCAAGGTCTTTAATCGAGTCTTTAATTAACAATTTTGCTGTTGTTTTTTATATACTATTACCGTGTAATGAAGAATCGTAGGAGGAATATCTTTTTAACCGAATTCCGTAATACCAAGATCTGTCGCTATCTTGTACCCATCAGATATCGAAAGATAACATTGTTCCAGTGAAATCAGAACTGTTGAACAGAATAGATTCTAATTAGAATGCAAGCATAGTTTTATATAGCTATTCAAATATCATTACCTTTAATAATATAATTGCCATTCTACTTTAATCACGCTGCACATCACGTTCAAAGTAAAATAACTTCGGACCCTTTACTTTCAGAGCTAGAAGAGCTACAGAGCTCGATTGCACTGTAGCTTAGAGTAGTCTAATTGATTGAAGAAAGATGAATCTACCTGAACCCTGTATTGATTTGTCTCGTGCATTTTAACCTCTGCAAAAAAATATAAAAAATATAAAAATTCAGACTATTTTTAACGATAAAAAACCGGGATATTTTTCCTTCAACGGGGTCTAAGTGTCGCACAGTGGTTCGAGTATTCTACATGCTAGCTGGACAAAATTATTTTTCGCGGTATTGGGTTTATAGGGGCTCAAATTGTATCACAGTTTATTATTTCACCGAAAATATCAATAAAATAAAAATATGACTAACAAGGAGAGTATTTTAGGTGTCCGCCTCCGATCACTTTGATTTTTGGATATGTTATAGAGGACCGAAAAATAAGAAATACGTGTTTTTTTATTTTTCCCTGTTTTTATATTTGGGGGGTGAAAACTGCGTTCAAAGTTGGGGTTGGAAAATCATTTTTGTGGAATATCTCGAGAACTATTAGAGATAGGAGAATAGTGTCAAGGGACGAATTTTGTCTCTTTGAATGCGGAATATGACTGACTCACCAGATTTTCAAAAATCCACAAAAATGATTTTTCAACCCTAACTTTGAACGCAGTTTTCACCCCCCAAAATATGAAAACGGAGAAAAATAAAAAAACACGTGTTTCTTATTTCTCGGTCCTCTATAACATATCCAAAAATCAAAATGATCGGAGGCGGACACCTAAAATACTCTCCTTGCAAGTCAATAAAGAAAAAAGGTCAAAACGACAGTACATATTGTACTTTAACTATATATTTAATATATTGTACTATAATTATCAGTTATAACGTTATGATTATTCCTGTAATTTCTGAGTTTTCTATGGAATTTTAAAAAAAAATTCGAGCCACAGTTGACTCACCTAACATAAAATGGCTATTAAAACAGTATTTTACTACATGTTCCACGTGGTTCCACGCAACAAGGGTTGAATGTACGGAAGGTAGAGACTCTCTAGTTTTTTTTAATCACTCGATCGATCTGCACAAATTTGCAAAATTATATTTTGTGAATTATTTTCGAGTACGACGCTCGGCAGGAGAGATAGCACAGTTGCTATATTTCAGACTCTATACGTATTACAGATTAACTATAACTATAAGTGCGCCTTATAACTATTAATTTCTTGTTAATTCCATTACATTACATTATAGAGTCTAAAATATAACAACAGTGATATCTCTTCTGCGGAGCGTCGCACTCGAAAAAAAATTCACAAAATATAGTTTTGCAAATTTTCGCAGATCGATCGTGTGATTAAAAAAAACTAGAAAGTCTCTACTTTCCGTACATTCAACCCTTGTTGCGTGGAACGACGTGGAACACATAGTTTAACACTGTTTTAATAGCCATTTTATTAGGTGAGTCAACTGTGGCTCGAAATTTTTTTAAAACTCCACAGAAAACTCAGAAATTACAGGAACAAACATAATGTTGCAACGGATAATTATAGTTAAAGTACAATACTGTCGTTTCGTTCTTTTTCCTTTGTTGAATTAGTCATATTTTTATTTTATTGATATTTTTAGTGAAATAATAAACTGTCGTACGAATCAGGTTTGTTTCTAACAATTTCAACCCCATATAAACCCAATACCGCGAGAAAATAATTTCGTCCAGCTAGCATGTAGTGTGCTCGAACCACTGTGCGTCGGTGCTAAAAGGTTAAGACGAAATAGTACAGATCTGTACCACTTCCGCGCTTTAATCGTGGAAATTGAATTGCTCGCTCTTGTGCTGAACCCTAAATATCCTTTCGTACTTAACAAATACTGGATACCCTGTTGAGTTCATTCAATTTGCCACACCACTTATGCCCGCTCGATCGGGTTCATCGATCTTTCTTCGCGCCTTTCACGCGTCAGCATACATCTCCAGCGTTGCTAATTATAGGAACGCCTTTGATGAATTGCGACGAGCACGGGCCTAAGAACTAACGTTCCATGATTGTATCCATCCAATTCAGCGGTGCACCATCCACGTTCCAAAAAGAACGCGATCGCCGCGAATTATTTTAATTGCCATCTTAATCGGCGCGCGGTGAAAGCAGCGGGATTTACGATACAGCGGTTTGTAGTATCCTTTTGGGGTCGCAATGAATGAATTGCGCAGAAAACTTCGAATTTTGCAGACGATGTGAGGAACTAAAATTCTAGAGGGATTATTAATTTTCCGGAGTCGACTAATCATTTTCTTCGAGCTGTTAAGAATTGAAAAGTTGGGTTTTTCTTTTTACAGTGGCTCGCATTAATATTCGGACACTTTTTAAAGTCGCATAACTTTTTAGAATAAGGTCGAGAATTGAGAAAATTCCCGAAATCAGCGATCTTTGAACGTTTGTAGCTCGGAGCAACGTTAACCGATTTTCATGAAATTTTAGGCACAACTTACTGTAATCTACAAACGGTTTTTTTTTTAATTTTCATTACAAACTCACAAAAAAAATTTAAAAATCGACCTTTACTATTCTTTTCGCTATTCCAACCAAAGATATTTTTTTTTCAAAACAACCGAATACGTCATTTAGGAAACTAATCCTTCTAGCTTCTCAAAAAAACTCAAGTCGTTTGAACCAATTCTAAAAAAGTTATGCGATTTTAAAAAGTGGGCGAATATTAATGCGAGCCACTGTACTTTGAAAATTTTCTTTGTTGAATTACTGATAATGATTTGTGGATAGCATATATCGTGATATCGAAGGGTTTGCGTTGGATTGAATTTAAAAATATGGGTGACAGATAACACAGTAGTATAGTGTTTTTGGGTTTCCAAGGGTGTCAAATTTATCATCCCAATTAGCATAATTAACATTATTTAAGAAATAATATGTGTTTGATAGCTATGAATGGACTTACGCCACTTTGCAAATAAACGGCTCATATTATTAATCGAGTACAACTTAGCACAATTTAAAATAGTTACGTATACATACATTTAATTAAAATTTCAGGAAAAAGAGAGTCAATATTTTTAGAATAATGAAGTTGAGTTTAAATATTCGACACAGTTGCGATTATTCTGACTTCCTGAAAATGGTCCCCATGTACCTTTTTACCAAAATTGACTACAAAATGAACAACAGAGGGGTTGCTTTCACTACCCTGAATTATAGAATTTCACAAATTTGCCCTTGGCATAGTACCAAACATGTCATAATTATTCATCATTGTCAGTGAGTTATGCAAAGCTCAACTATGTGCATACATAAAGCAACGAATGCTAATGCACTCCCTCTCTCACTTGTTCACCTTTTTGGAGCAAAGGAGCATTTTACTTTCGACAAAATAATTTGATTTATTTTTACCTGCGTGATTAATCTTATATTTATTTTTTCCTATGATTAATCTTAAACCTGCGTCAGAAACTTTCTTCTCCTTGGTATATTTTTGGCATTCCAAGAGCGTGTATTAATTAAAAGGTCCATTCGAATATTTATGTATTACCCACGAGTAAACCGTTTTGTCCGTGAACGATTGAAAGGGAAAAGGAAATGAATAAATTCGAACGCGGCCACTCACGATTGTCAAGGCGATCTACGTGATTTATTTCACCTTATTTGACTGCTTAAACTGCTGCGGGTAGGTGGAGGCACTCGAACAATAAATTCGATAATAAGACGTCACGGGCGGAGCCGTCAAACGAAATTAAACCGAGCGCATACCATTGAGCCATTAGAAAGACGGTGTGTAATAAAGCGTAGGTCGACAATGCCACTCGTGGTCCCGATTGAATAATTATGTCTTCGAACTACGAGCCCCTTCTGGTATCCTCTTTAAGCTCGACTCTCTTTTTAAACCGTGCCCTTTTCTCGCCTCGGGGCTCGATAGCGAATAATTAAAATTTCAAAACAGCCTTTACTTTCAGCAAAAACGTGCATGGTACTTATTAATATTTCCTTTGATAAATTGCACAAGACTAAATCATGATAAGAGAAACTTATTCTTTTAGAAAATTAAATTGCTTGCTCTCTCATTTTGCAAAAATATTAAAACTTCCAAATTTAAAATCACTTGCACTTCGCGAAACCACTTTGAAATTTTTGGAGCAACCATCACAAAATTTACAGGAAAATTAGAAATCTTTTATAAAATATAACACGAAACAAAACAAATCCGATTTTGAAAGGACTCACTTTAATTTTTTCTATATGGACGAATCGTTGGTTAATCGTTAATATTGAAAGAACTAGATTTAATCTATATTATTGTTTTTTTTTATTTTGTAGAAAAAAACGTTTGTTGTTTTATAAAACACTAATATATTTATTGACATTTTTTTTCTATGCGAAAAAGTATTTATATGTACGGTCTTGCGCCAGTATGCGCTATTCGCTCGATTCTTAGTAACCATTGCTCAGCGTATTCGCGCCTTCAAGTTAAGGCGTCTTTCCACTGTGGCGCCCTGATAAAGTACCGCTCTTTGGAATTTTTTTTTCACAAAAGAATGTGTTTACTAAACTGAAGTTTTTTCCTACTTATTAATACGTGCTTTGAGAATACAAAATTATTTTTTTTCATATTTTTTAATGCTTGCTTGCGCCGAAATAAGTGGGTGTAATATGCGCTGTAAAATAAACGACGCCTCGACTGCGCGGTCGATTTTGGAGGAACCGTGTGTCTGAAACCAAGAAACCAAGAAGATTTGTAATCAGTACGACCGTCGCTATGGCATGGACTAAGATTAATTAGATTGATGAGAAATTAACAAAATGGCGGACGTCAAAAGTTGAACTATCGAAATTAGCTAAATTTTTTAATCATTCTGCGACGCAAAATATGACAAAAAAGCTACGAAAATGTGTGATTCTAGTTCGGGCCATAGCGACAGTCATACTGATTACAAACCTCCCTGATACCACCGCCCCAGATACGTAGTTCCTGCAAAATTGTCCACGCAGTCGAGGCATCTTTTTTTCACCGATGATGTTACACCCTCTTATTTTGAGGCAAGCATGCATTAAAAAAATATGGAAAAAAATTGTTGTATTCTCAAAACACATATTAATAAACAGAAAAAACTTCAATTTAGTAAACACATTCTTTATGTGACAAATAAAGTTCCAAACAGGGGTACTTTATCAAGGCGTCACAGTGGAAAGACCCGTTAATAAAAAACGTGTTTGGACGTATTGTAAAGAGGTATGTAATAGATGATTGTATTGAAATATTAATAATTTATAACTAAACGCGTAAACAAAGAAAAATAAAACGATGGAACTTATAAAAATGACTGTCCATGTACTGGTATGTATTTTCTGACCTAAGCCCAGTAGATGGACAAAATAGAATTGAACCTTTTGAAGCAGTTTTTTTTAATAAACAAAAAGTTTACACATTTACTTGTACGTATCTTGTTGGTACCATATTGTTTTTTTAATTTAGATGGCAAGCAACAAAAAATATATACCTGATATCAATCTGCACATAATGATGTACATAGATAGAGGTTACATGTCAAATCGAGACAGTCCTACAAAATCCAGGACGTCTGATCATTTTAGGATAGATATAGTCTCATTTTATTTGCACTCTATGCCAAGATCACTGATTCAGACCTAACCCAGGCTATAACCTGTTGCACAGTTTTCGGACAGTGAAGACTGCATACGTTTTTAATTTTGATGAAATAAACTATATTTTAACAAAAAATGCCTCAATCTAGGTCACTACTATAGCTAATAAGCCTTTTATACGTCTAGCCAGACACCCGTCCGTCTATTGGTTCTAAACTGTCCATCTACTAGCCCTATAGTCCATCTACTGGTGCTACGGGCTATGAGTAGAATTTTTTATCATTTTATGCTTAAATACATTAATTATTTACTTACAGTATTTTTTTCCATTAAATTTATACATTTTTACGTGCAAAGCTTTTGATTTTTTTCTAATACAACAGATATTTCTAAGAAACGCCTTGACGTAAACATCGGAATCCGCTAAACCGTCCATCTACTGGCCTGCTTACCCTAAAATTAGCTAAATGCATTAAAAATCAAGTGTTTTAATCTCGCATCATGAATGAGAAATTTACAAAGTTTTCTGCACCGTAATGAGTGATTTCAGACGTTTGAGTAGTTGACCTCGATAGAAAGCTGGAAGAACTAACAGAATCTGCATATATTCTTTTAGAATAACACACTCTGATTAATTCTTATCGAATCCTTCTCTAGTCCAATTTTATTTTCCTTTATAATAAAACTGGACTACAAGATTGAAGGTTCATCTTTTTTTTTTTAAATTCAGACTTCTAAGCTAATGCAAAAATAATTTCAGCTTCGCTTCATCAAGTACAGTTATTTCACAACTCGCTTTGACGTTTTGTGTTGCAATATGTATCGAAGAAATGAAATGTATGAAATTTTTATTGTGTTTTCCAAATTCAGCACCTAAAGACATATCTATTACAAACAGCTAAAATATTGAAAGAAGTTTGCGCTCTATTTCTTCCAAAAAGTAATTTCTAGCTGGTGCAACCGTTTCTGATAAAAGTTTCTGTGCACAGAAGCGACTAGTCGCATTCAGCTGCAACACGTGCGTTACCAAAAGCCCCTCCAATCAATATTTCCAAAAGATACGGCTTATCGTAAATACGGTACCAGCCAAGTAAACATAAAGGGAACAAAGTGATATTAAGCTAAGAGACGGTAGCTGCTAAAAAAAGAAAAGATAACAACGCAACTCTGAAGAAAATATTAAAACAGATTATTCGGCTGAAACATCTGTTAACTATGAAACGTGAGTGGTTAGAATCCACCTCACGGCGTTCGCTTTGAAACGTGACTTTCGTTTCAGAAATTATGCTCGGGGGGTTGAGGTTTGTCTGCAAGGATATTCGAGCGTTCCTCCAGCCGGGGTGAAAGCAGTAAATCAATGCTTCGCGCAACCCCGGCTCGCACAGTAGCAGGCCATTCACAAATTTTCCCGTCCGAGGGAAATTCTATACATCCCTGGCAGTTAGCTGTCCTAAGAAAACACCGAGCCCCTGCCTGCACCGCACAACCCCCACCGATAAAATCGATTCTAAACCAATGAACATGCCCCTACTCACAGATGTTTCCATTTTTTTTTATCTGCTACCCGTTCAAATATTTCCGTTTCCCAGTCCACTGAATAGTTAAATAGCCTTTCGAAGATAAATTAGAGACACTGTTTATCAACCATAAACAATCGATTAAAGTTGTACGAACAAAATAATGAATCGGCAGAAATAAAATTCGTTGATGAGAAGTAAGGTAAAAAGATTAAATACTTACCTTAATTCATGTGCAAATGACAGGGATACGTCAAGTGATCGTGAGATGTAAAACATTCAATATTTTAAAATAAACATTAAAAATTCTTATTTTGAATGTGTAATAATATATGGAAGTACAATATACCATCAAACCAGTGGGTTATCAAATCATTTCCATGAAAAAGTTATGATTCATTAGTTTATTTCACAAAAATCGATTTTTTTTTCAAAATCCTGAGGGAGTAGACAAATTTCGCGAACGGATTTGAAATCAGCGCGACAAAATCTGTGGGAATTGATGTACAACATGTAAAAAAAAAATTCTAACCGAACATGGTAATGGATAAAACATAATTTTATTGTAAAATTTCTAGTTTAACACAGATTTTCAAAGGTAAAAAACGTTCGTACCATAATTTCATTAATTTCCCCATATTCTGCAATCTTTCAGCTTTAATTTAAAAAAAAATCATCGCTCTATCTCATTTCTGTCAAAAGTTCTTTGATTTTGAAACAAACTACCTCACTTTTGCCCACTGTGCGTCGCGTCGTTGCGAGTGGCAGGGGTGCCATTACTATCCGCTGCAGCAACATAAATTAATATAGCTTTCAGAATGACCGAGTAGCTCCTTTGCGACAGGTTAGAGCTGGTATCCTTTGTCACAGGCATTTTTTTCGTTCCCCTTTCGTTTACAGCTGTGGAATGGACAACAGACAGCTGGCAGAGCACGTGACTCGTGGTACTCGCTCCTTGGGTAGTTCGTAACAATATTATTTAACCCTTCAGCAGGCACGCTCGTTTAAACTGCGCGTGGGTGGCTAAAGTGCTGCAGGATAAATTACTTATAATTTATACGAGGGAACACAGAAGTGCCATTTGGGTTATTTATGGTTAATTTCGCTCCAGCTAATGTTTCACTGCTTATTTCTATAGATCATTGATCGATAGATAGCTTGGTGGCATAGATAGCATGATAGATAACACAGCTCGACAGCCATCTGGACTTGTAACATTCGATGGCCGTTTCTTATAGGTTCTCGTGCCCTGAAAACGAATCCGCAAACCGTTTGTCGATATCACTCTCAGTTTTCGAGAAATTCTATTTTGAAAAAAATGCAAATTTTCAATTTTGAAATGCATGGTCTGTCAAATTATTCTATGAACCCTCCAGAATACAGCGGTATAAGTTATTGCTGCATTATGATCATTTAAATATGTTTAAACAACGATCAAAGGGAAAAGGACACCCGAAATGCACCCAGTTTTGCAGATATCTTTCAATTTATTTCCAAAACTAAGGGTCTAGGAGAAAATCTGACTACGCCACGAGATGCAGCGGACATTTTTCCTTCGGAAAGCATCAACAGAAGTGGTAAAACACATTTTGTTTTCAATACAGAAGCGAAAGAGTTTGGCAAAACGTGCGCCGTCGACAGTGGTAGTCAACGGCGGCGCGCGATCCACGGCCGCTCAGCGTAACACAATCGCTTAACGAGCATGACTACCACTGTCGGCGCCTCGCCGCACGTTTTGCCAAACTATTTCGCTTCTGTATTGAAAACAAAATGTGACTTACCACTTCTGTTAATGCTTTCTGAAAGAAAATTTTCTGCTGCATCTCGTGGAGTAGTCAGATTTTCTCCGAGACCCTTAGTTTTGGAAATATATAGCAAGATATTTACAAAATTATATAGTTATATTAGCGACGGTTCATAAAATAATTTGACGCAAGAAGCAACCGAATAACTATTACTGTTTCGACACAAAAGATATTCAAAGTTGAAAATTTAGTTTTTTTTTCAAAATCGAATTTCTCGAAAACTGAGGATGACGGCGACAAACGGTTTGCGGATTCGTTTTCAGAGCGCACAAAAATCTATAAGAAACCTCTATTGAATGTTACAAGTCCGAAAAAAGTCAAATTTTGTCGAACTGTGTAATTAATCAGGTAGCTTTAATATCGCAAGGAGTAGGGTTTGTCGGTTTTTAAAAACCGGCTTTTATTTGTGAATTTGTAAAATTCGAAAACTGGTTTTTAAATTTAAAAGACCGGTTTTATATATTAGAATTAATTTGCAGAAATGAATTAATTATTTAATTAGAAACGTTAGCATTTTGACTGGAAACTCGCCTCGGACACAAGCATATTGTAGTATATGTAACAGTTTACTCATTACTGTAAAACTGTATTCATGAGTTCATATTTTCTGAAGAAAAATACTAAGTGGAATAAAGATTTATAATTTGGTACCACTGTAAAAAATTTACAGTTTGCGCGGATTTTAGTTATTTCTTTCATTTGATTTTGTATGCAGTATATTTTATTCTGTTATATTTTTGTAGATCCATAAATATCAACTGAACTCAAAAATTGTACGGATTTTAGTTAATTTAATTTTTATTTATTTGGTTTTGTATAGATACAGTATATTTTATTCTGTTATATTTTTGTAATTCCACAAATATTAAGGAAACTGAACATTTTTAAAATAAGTACAAATATTTATTTACTATTTTAATTATATATTTTTGTGAAAATTCAAAAACCAGTTTAACCGTCTTTGTTTTTAAAATAGTGGAAGTTCAAAAACCGTTTTTTTTTCAAAAGTCTTGTAAAAATTTGTGCGATTTCTTCTTTTCTTCTAATTTCAGTGAAATTCATTTCCTTTATCAAATAATTGTACGTTTGTTAGAATATTAATAGAAACGAAATATATTCACAAGCAGCTGGAAAATATGAAAATGATAATAATGAACGCCAGGTTCACCACGAGATGAAAAACAATTATCGTTATTTAAATCAGACAGCTTCAAAGATAATACTATAAATAACAAACACGTGGAATTTACATAGCTGCGTATTTCGTTACAAAATGTAATTTAATATGCATATTCGATCAAGCATTCTTATGTACGTGTTGCACCAGCTGCGAGCAGATGCCGCGCATTCTTCGTACAGCCCTTTTTTGTGCGTCAGGGGAAGACGACTTTTATTTCTCCACATGTCCCTACCAGTTACACCATGAAACGAGTCTTCAAAAAATTAGCCACAGATAAAATATCGTTTGAACCTATAAAAGCTACCCCACTAATTATTCACCGATGATATGTTGTAATATTAATCGAAATGAGACACGTTGCACAGTGGTTCCAAATCGCTAAAAAGCGGCAAACCTCTCAAAACGTACTTCAATTTAGTCAGAAATCGATGCTCGGGGGTTTTTGGGGTTGCTGATTGCGAATCTGAATTTCAAAAATTTTAAAACAATATGACGAATCCAATATGGCGGACGCGTATATCAGAAACATATCAAATTTGGTCTAAACTTGGTATCCTACTGTTTTCGAGGTCGCTGATTACGAATCTGAAGTCAAGATTGCAAAAAACCAAATGGCTCATCTAATATTACATGGTGTAAACGTTTTTTTTTCAAGTTAATTTTTGTGAAAATTGATTAGTTTTACTATCAACCGATGTTTTACTAAAACGACATAATTATAACGTCGATTTTAATATGACGACGTTAATTTAAAAACTTTTTTAAAAATTATTTTGAAAATATTATTTTTTCTGATTCTACTGTAAAAAACTCAACATTTCTCCGTTTAGTAGGTCACGTAGTTCAAGTATATTGTCGAAAATAATAAAAGAAAACTATGGATTATAAGCGTTGTTTGAAATAACGAATGTTGTTTTATTCATATGCTAAATACACTTGGCGCTTCAAATTTAAATATCTTAAAAAACCGCAAATGTCCGCAAATATTCTCAATTGGGTATCATACTTGACGTGTTACTTTATATCAAGAAACATGTTACAGCATGACACTCGGTGACACATCTTTGTTTTCCTTCCGTTTTATTAAAACGTGACTTAGATTTATGACACATTAAGAACGGAATTACAAGGGTAAATTCACAGATATTTAACTTTGTTTCTGTGGAAAGTTTATGTTCATAACACCTACTTTAATGGTAAATAGTTTCACACATTGATCTTTTCAGATAAACATTCTCTGACACATTAAACATGCTCCCATTTCCAAGACACTAAGGAGCATGAAATTTCATCAAATTTCATCGCCTATATCTCAATAACCAATCAATATATTTAAGAAATTCAAACGGCATTTGATGCACTGATATATACACAACAAATCTGCTATAATAGCAAAAAGCTGCTAGATACTTCGAAAATTGAATTTTGGCCAGCTTTTGGGGATTTGGGACCACTGTGCGTTGATTCAAAGCAAAATCCTCCCTTACGTAACATTTTATACACAATCAACACTTTCTGCTATGGTGTTTCAAAATTATCAAGCTAAAAACTGTCTACAACTGCTGCGTTAAATCGCCCAGTCCTTTGCACAGGGAAAATTATTGAAAGGTTGAGAATAAATCCCTCGAGGTGAGATCAAAAGCTGTCGTGCATCAGTTTCCAGGAAGTGCTGAACAGAGCGGAGATTATCGTTATATCTTCAGCCACTGGACTGGTAGCCTGGCGCGTTTATTGTCTCCAAGCGGCACACCTGTTGTAAATTTTACAGAAGCTACACCGAGGAGAAGGTTAACGCAGTGTTTAAAGTTAACAGCAATTAATTGCGCCCGACCGTATCCTGAATAAATAAAACTTTCAGCAGCGGCGGCGCACTGAAAATGGTCCCGAGTTAAGGGGCTGCCGCTAAAACAACCTATTCAATTATCCACGTACACTCGAAACCTCTTTGCTCCCACTTGTAACTCCACCGCGTAGTGCATTCTCCCCAGCTCTTTAACTTCTTCTCCGGAGGTACGACCTTTCGTCCACTTTTTCAACTCTTGCTACTCCATTATTTTCATTCCACTTTAACGAAGAAGACGGCAGCGATCTCGTCTATGTGTTCCGCTTCTGGCTGCCTTT
Organism: Andrena cerasifolii; assembly: GCF_050908995.1. NCBI lineage: Eukaryota > Metazoa > Arthropoda > Insecta > Hymenoptera > Andrenidae > Andrena > Andrena cerasifolii. Next base: position 3,376,310 of record NC_135125.1, on the reverse strand, counting down.
TTTTTCAATTACCTTCGGCCTGTAAACGTTGTTGACTGGCGCGTATAAGAGGATGAAGTGGGCGCAAAGTGGCTGCGGATGGTTAATTTAAAAAAAAGAGAAGCACCGATCAGTTGTGAATTTTTGGTGACTTCAGTGGCGAGCAAAAAATAAAAATTGGTTAGGCACGTTAAATCGTTTATTAGGCATCTACTTAGGAGACTGCTCTGTAGCAGGCAGGAGCGAGATAGAAGAGGAAGTGGTAGTAAAATGCTAGTTAAGGAGTGTAGAGAAAGCAGGAAATGATGAGCATAGAGGAGAAGAATAAAGTTAGCTTGAAAATTAAAGTTAATAAAAGGTACATTAGACGACAGATTTTTATTGCACTACTGTGACTTTGGGCACCAGTTTTTTCGAACGGAAATTAATGTTAACGGAAATGTTAGCTTTAATTTTTAGTATTAAAGCTAACTCACAGGGATCGCAAGACAAAGAACAAGTTTATTAATATGATGAAAAAAATATAATAGAATATAGCAAAATAGGCACAAGAGTTCACGCTTCGAACGCTTTCGCCCGTTGTCGCCGTTACGATCCTCTTTTCTTTCACCGTTCGGGCTTCTCGCGACTCACTCATTCCAATCACTCGATCGTTCATTAATGAGAGGGAGAGCATAAGAGTAAGTCAGTTCCTAATTCCTGTGCTATGAAGCTGAGGATTCGGAAATACTCTACAGTATCCAGCAAAAGAAATGTCAAATAATTTATACTGTCCTCTACGAAATTCTTAACCCTTTATTCACACTCTGGGTGTGAGCCACCCATAAATTGATGTTGACGCCCTGAACCTCCTATATGCAAAATAAATATCTTTTTCCAAAGCCCACTCACAAACTATTTTTCTCCTGAAAATATTATGTCTGATCAACAACTCTGTAGATTTTTAACTTCTTACATTGACATTTGTAAAAGTTACAATTTTTTGAAGATCTTTTTCGTGTTTTCTGGGCATATGGTGATCTAGATTTTTTTTTGCAAAAACTGTGATAAAATGTGAATAAAAAACTATTGGAATATATTTTAGAGAGCTTGAAGTTGACCCATGATTTTTATCTTAACGATTGGATTCTTTAGATCAGAATGGCAGTCGTTCAAAAATTGCTCTGGGTGTGAGCCACCCAGGTAGGTAGTGTTCCTTCTCGAGAATGCTTTCTCGAAATTTTCTCGAGAAATTTTATAATTGCTTATTTCTTATTTCTCGAGAAATACTATAATTTGTTATAAGTTTGAAATAAATCAGACAAATAGGTTTGAAGATATTTGATACACCAGACGCGCGGAGTAGCTTCGCAGGACAACAAATAACTCGGCCATTTTTAAATATTTTTGTACAGTATTTATACAATATAGGCACTAATACACGCAGGGCCGGCTTTAAGGGGGGGGGGGGCAGGCAGGGCGACCGCCCGGGCGCTAAATCTGTAGGGGTGCCGCTGTATGCGTTTATTCATTTATATCCGTTCTGCTAATTGATTAGGTTAGGTTTTTTATTCTCTCTTGTACAGTTTCTACAAAAGATGGCGTTTTAGGACCCAGTCCTATATTGCACAACGAACTTTAAGTCAGTCAGGGTCTGCTAATTGATTTTCGTGCCCTTCGCGGGGCGCCATGATAATCTTGCCCGGGGTGCCAAGTATGCTAAAGCCGCCCCTGAATACAAGCTCTACACATAAGAAGTAAAGAAATAATTTTCAACCCCACAGTATCTGCAAAAAAATTCGTCTAGTTTCGAGCGTCTCAGGGTGGCGTAACCCCTTAAGGGGTGGTTCTGGTCTAGAGCCCAAAAAAATAGGTGATCTTTAGGAATTAATTAAAGGAAAACTACTATATATAATTTAATGGGACTTTTTGCATTGTGTTAAGGATGTCTTAAGTTATAGAAATATATTTTTTGTTTTATAATTATTCATTACAGACGGCACTGGGGAGTCGTTAAAGTCAAGGTGTCAAAAAATTCATCAAAATCGGTGGGACCTGTATCCCCAAAAGTTAATATCCGATTCGACTGAAACTTTTTTTATTTTGAAGAATATACTTGTGGCTAGGGGAAACCAGAAAAATTACAAAAAAAAATAAAAATTTGTAATTTTCTAAGGCGTTGAAAGGATGAAAACTATAGGGAAAAAGTGATTTCAAACTTCAAGTGTCGTTGTTTTCTAAAAAATATTATTTTTGTAATTTTTCTGGTTTCCCCCCTAGCCAGAAGTATATTCTTAAAAATAAAAAAAGTTTCAGTCGAATCGGATAACAACTTTTAGAGATACAGGTCCCACCGTTTTGAGAACACTGTTTCGAGAAAAACGCGTTTACAGTTTTACGTGAGCGCCTAGTAGCTGGGTGTTACCCATGCACTTGCCGCTACTCAAATGCCCATAACTTCGGGAATATTACGAATTTCAACAAATCCTTTAAAACAAATATTCCTAAAAGGTTGAACATTCGAAAAGTGAAATAAAAAAAAATCGACTTTTAGCCCGGAACCTCCCCTTAAGCGTAAAACGCGCTTCTGATAACTGGCCTGCGACACACCCTACGTTCACTAAAAGTGGACCGCATTCCTGCACGTTTTAACTCCTTTTCATCGAGAAATCCTAAAACATCCATTGGTACCTAATACTTTCACGGACATTTATCAGCAGCATGAACGTTTTAGTCTTCTGTACTGGGTCTTTTACCTGGCCCAACGGTTTTATTGCTGTCGACAGTCAACGGGCGGCCCATCCAGGACCGCAGGTCCTCGCTCGCAGCGAGGAAGCAAAGCTGTGGGTGGGTTAGATCTCTACCCGCAATCCGGGGCCAAAAGCATTTCGATAATCCGAGGAAGACTTTAGTCTGCATGATCCACTGATTGGACGAACGTTCCACGAATAAGCCACCGTGCTGCAGGTAGTTGAAAGCACCCTCCACCCTTAAGAGTTCAAGCCATATTTTTCACTCACCCTGCAGGTCGATGTATTCACTGCCACGTAGGTCGTAGGGCGAAGTAACGTCAGGAACATATAAAACTGTCGCTGGGATTTGTGGTAAGTCGTTTCACTCGGCTAGGGTACTTTGGACACCGGGTCATGTTGTAAATATCCTCAACTCCCCCGCAGGACGAAGATTTATCGTTTCACAGGCCACTTGAACGTTTTCGGCTGGATATTATGCGCAAGCATGCCCACTGGCGTGAAAACATTTTTTCACGTCCCGAAACTGCTATTTGGTTCTGAAAAATACTCTGTTGCAATGATTAAGGGGTTATACCTAGTCAGGCGGCCGAAAAGAGGCGAAGATTTGTGATTTTTTTTTGAAGATGCGGAAGCGTATATTTATACAAAATTTTTTGCGTTTTAAAGAGCAGTATTTAAAGAATATTTGGTAATTTTTTCGTAGAAAAATATTTAGGTTTATAATAAAATAACAAGCGACATCCAAGAAGCATTTTTAAAAATTTGGTTTTGCGGTGAGCACTGCCATTCGGAACCAGATTATCTAAAATCAAAAAACAAAAAAGATTGAGTTAGTATATTAATGTATCCTCAGGTTGGCGGAGAGAATTTTCCGAAATATTAATTTAGAACAAAATGGCGGCTATTTAAAGTTGAAATCCTGATTTTTTTGCGTGATGTTTGTACGAGAAAATCAGGATTTCAAATTTAAATAGCCGCCATTTTGTTTTAAATTAACATTTCGGAAAACTCTCTCCGTCAATCGGAAGATACATTAATATACTAACGAAACCTTTTTGTTTTTTGATTTTAGATAATCCAGTTCCGAATTGCAGTGCTCACCGCAAAACCAAATTTTTAAAAAAGCTTCTTGGATGTCGCATGTTATTTTATTATAAACGTAAATATTTTTCTACGAAAAAATTACCAAATATTCTTTAAATGTTGCTCTTTTAAGCGCAAAAAGTTTCGTGAAAATGTACGCTTCCGCTCCTTCAAAAAAAAATCTCAAATATTCGCCTCTTTTCGGCCGCCTGACTAGATATAACTCCTCAACACAACGAAATTCAAATTACAAAAGGTAAAATTTAGATCGACAGTTAAATAAAGTTATTATTTTTTCAAATGGGAAAATGGTTGCTTGATTTTTATAGTGCATCGTGATATATAAATTTTAAGCTTCGTTATTCGTGGCCAGTATTAAATTAATAGAAAAAAGGTTGCTCTTTTAAAATTTAATAATAAATTATTAATAGTGCATTATTGTTAATGGGAAATGATCGATGTAATAGACGTACCTACTATCACGAGATATACATTTTAATACAATCATAGACTACAATAAATATATATTTATAAAACGCAATTAACATGATTTTAAATTGAAATTATAAAAGTGCAATAGGAGTTGTTCATAAAACTGTACGTCCTTTGATTGTGTATATGCAAAGTGAAAAATTTGAAATTTCTACTCCTATTTGCATTAATAATATAGTCTCCAGCGAAAAATTGGTTGTAAAGGGTTTCATAATTGAATTCAGACGAGAAAAATGACAAAATGAAATCTTGGTAAGTGGAGGCGTTTCGAAGATTTAAACATCCCATGTTTTTTAAATTGGAATATATTGCTTCACATATCACTATTAAAGTGAATTATCATAGCTTCCTGTGATGCATTTTACGCCCCCTTTTGAAGCCACACAAACTTCGTTTAATCCATTCTTCTTGAGACGTAATATTATTAGCATTAATCAAACTAATAAACTCGAGTGTCTCGTTGAGTGTATAAATTCTGGCATCGTTAGGTCCAAACGTCGACGTAAATAACTAAAGTCCAAAGAAGAGAAAAAGCTTGTCGAGTGTACATTCGTTAAAATATTGCTGAAAATTTCGAGACGTCCTGTCTGGTGATTTAAAATTTTAACTGAGCTTACTAACCAGATCTGCTGTTGAAGGGTGTACTAGAAATATTATTTATAATTAGGTCAGAGATGAGCCCAGATGCAAACTTCGAGTTATACCAGATGTAGCTTGTACAGTTTCTGACGGGTAACCATTAAATGTAACTACTTGAAAACATCCTCCTAGATAATTATGGCACCACTTTAATACATTAGCATGGATATCTGTGTTGGATAGGTTTTAAAAAATATAGCATCAGTCGCTATATTTGATGCTTTCGCAATTCCCATAAAGTATGTCCACATAGTGGTTCGATTCAACGACCTAACGACATCATCATCGAATCGAAAGCTGTACTGTATAAAGCCACAGTTGTTTATTGCATATATCCTCGACTAATTCAACTATTACGTTTAATGACAACGTTGATCTGGAGCTCATGAATAAAGTTAATTTGTGGTAGGTATCTATGGAGTTCTAATTAGGTATGTATCAGTGCAATTACTGATATTTATCTTCAATCATTGGAAATGTCAGCCACGAAGAGTGAATGATAGTGGGTCGTGTGATTATCTTCATCAGATCTTTTGGAAACATCGAGTTTGCAAGTTGTTCTTGAAAATGTCAGTTATTGCAACGCGTTATTGCTTCCTAGTATTACTCATTTCTGTGTTACTTGTACGCAGACTGAAGTTGATGAATAATTAATTAAGTTTGTTGCTTCAAATTCGATGGACCATTATTTCTCAATATCACATTGCAACGAAGGGTGCCTTGGCTAAATATTCTTACTAATAACGTAGATTTTGTCATGGACAATTGATGCATAAATTAAAAACATAAAGAATTTAAAAAACAGAAGGACCAAAATTATTAATATAAGATTATGACTAATTTATCTTAAGCGGTTATGCCTACCTGCAAGGTGTGAAAACACAAGTATTTTCAGAATTTTTTTTTAAAACACTTGAGGACTTTTTTTAAAATAAACCTTTATGAATTCGAAAGTGTACATGTTAAACTACTTGTGGTAATTTTTGCGATGGAAAATATAAATAAATAAATAAAATATCAGCGATCTCCTGGCAGCGATTTTTTTTTCAGTAGTTTGCGGTGACCACTCTAATTCTGACCTGGTTCATCTGATATAAAAAATTCGCTGGAGTTTAGAGAGTATATTGGACTATCTTGTCCTTAATCGTTCATTACCCCAAAAGGTTAAGTTGCTACAGAACGGCGGCTTCTCATAGCAAAAGTATCGATTTTCACCACAGAATTGCGCTCATGTTTCATCATTTTTCATTTGTAAAATAAAAACTACGCCACGGAAATGAAAAAACCACGATTAAGGACAAGGTAATATAATATACTAACTAAATTTGGTCGAATTTTTTATTTCTGATCGACCAGGTCAAAGCTACAGTGGTCACCGTAATAAAAAAACGGTGCCGGGAGGAGATCGCTTATAATTCCATTATTTATGTAGATATCGCATTGCAAAAAAAACTACAAGAACTTTAAAATCTACATAATGTTAATTATAAATTTTTTTTCTTGAACAGGTTATGAAATTAACCCATAATTGTTTCACTGAAAAACAGAGTTGAATTTTATTTATACTATTTACATTATATTTACAGTTTGTACAATGGTCTTACCTGAAAAACAGAGAAACGGCAATAAAAGTTAATTGTCACCTCTTCTCTGTTCAGTTTATCTAACTTCTTATTAAATTTAATTTATAGTAAGTTAATTACGGATAATTATGGATTGCACATGTGCTCTACTTCCCTATCTCTCTCTAATTTTTTTATGCTCAGTCGTAATTGATGCGCCACCTGTCAATCATACTCCGAAGCGTGCGCTGAGTATCCAAAGCGCGCTCAAATTCAATTAAAGAGGATATTTTCTCTTTACATATATATTTTCGAATATATTACCGTTTATTTAAAAAAGGCTTCAAATTAAAAAAAAAAAACGAAAACACGCGTTTTCAGACCTTGCAGGCAGGCATAACACCTTAATAATTATCTCTAATGATTCCAGCGTTAAACTATTCTGTAGTTAGTATTGAGAACGAGAAACTATAGTCTGTATACATTAGGACATAATGGGTTAACTAATCTTTCATCTGTAGAGCGAGTCTACTACCAAAGTAACAGTAAAAAGTGAAATATACATATGTATAGATATATTAATGTGAAATTAATTCAGAATTACGAACAGCTGTTCTGCAATCTTTTTCTACATTTTTTCATCTACTTTCGCAGTTGAATCTCTGGTATCTGCAATTTCACAGACATCTTTGTGCCAAGTAATTAAATAAAATCTCTAGCACAAAGGTTCTCAGAGCCAAGAGCTGATTTTGGGTGGGTCGCGTTCAACCTTAAAATATGAGAGCAGTTTACGTGTTCATTAAGAGAGTTTTACTCATCGAGAATTGCATGTCAGACGAACAATTCCAAGTCGATTCAAGATCATCTGAGAAATTGTTGCATCGCGACATCAGACACCTTATTTTTTTCAATTTAACTGTATCAATATTTTACGATCAAAATACATTTTCAACGAAGTGCTTTCGGACAAATGAATTAGTCCTTTGTCTGCTACTTTAAAAGGTACCATTAATTTTGCAACAGACCTTGTATTGTTAAGTGTATACATATTTCAAAGTTCCATCTTAAATATCAGTAAGAAGATAAGTTCCTAAAAACCACGAAAACTGTAATGCATTTATGAGCATAATAAATAGAGTAATGGTTTATTATTTCCACGGTTGATTCTTCAAAATTCAGACACAGACTATGCTTAAAATGGGACCTTTAATGAAAGCCAATGCTGAATGACTTAAGGGGTCATGCTCAGTCAGGAGGCCGAGAAAAGGGTGGTCTTTGGAAATTTTTTACTCAAAAGCTATAACACATTTCTCAAAAAATCTTTTTTCCTTTTAAGGACTGCATCTAGTACCGTGCACCGTAATTTTTTTATTTAAAAATATTTAGCAATAACTGAGTTATTGTCCATCACACGAAGGTTCTCTAAAAATAAAGGCTTCTGCGGTGACCACTGCTGCTCGAAAGTCGATCATCTAAAATAAAAAATTCAAAAGAATTCACTTATTACATTATAGTATCTAGTATTTGAACGAAGGATTTTTCGAAATATTGATTTGGGAAAAAATGGCTGATGTTTAAAGTAAAAGTTTCAATTTTAATTATAAATCTTGCCTGATTTTCGTCAATTAAAAGAAACCTAAGCATCGGATAAAAAGATCCTTCGTTCAAGTAGTAGATAATATAATATAATAAGTAAATTATTTTGAATTTTTTATTTTAGGTGATCTACTTTCGAGCAGAAGTGATCGCCGCAGAAGCCTTTATTTTTAGAGAACCTTCGATTGATGGACAATAACTTAGTTATTTATAAATATTTTTAAATAAAAAAAATACGATGCACGGTACTACATGCAAATTTTAAAAGGAAAAAAGATTTTTTGAGAAATGTGTAATAGCTTTTGAGTAAAAAATTTCCAAAGACCACCCTTTTTTCGGCCTCCTGACTTGAGCATGACCCCTTAATTATCCTCCTATTCCGAGTGACTTTTGTTAGAATCTATGAGTATTTCAATCAAGAAGAGTCAACCTCCTTGAGATTTAAATATCCCTGGCGCCAGCTCTGAACGATGTAAGACACAAGCATAAAGACAACCGGAGTCAGTCCGTCTATCGTTATCGTTGTTGCTTGACTTGCGTTCGCTATACAAGAGACTTCTATTTTTCTATCACAAAAATATATTCTTAATTCAGGGAACAAAGACAAGTTAAGGTGCTATTCTCCTTGCTCAATTAAAAGCCAACGATATGCAGTTTACTAAAAATGTAAAAGATATATTCAGTCAAGAATTAAAACAACTCTACCTTGAGGATGTTCGATGTTCGATGGCTGTACAATTTGCATGCAAAGCGATGAGTTCCACTCAGGATGGGACACACTAGCCAACAAAAAGGCTCCCATAAATTGTCGAAACGCTTCGAGGCCGAATTCGTCGCCTTAAATTCCAAGTCCTCGGTAGCCTTCCTTTCCCTAAAGCTGTCGTTTTGTTTATTACGTCACTGCTTCAACTCGAGGGAAGCTAGCCCTCACGTGGTCGCCTTTTTATACGTACACATGATTGTCGCGTTAGGCCTTAGAGCGGGAAAGTTGTGCCTTGGTATCAATAACAACTGTGCGAAATTTCAGCCCTGTGAGTTAATATCTTCTGCTCCAGCAAGTGCTTTGAAATTTCGAAATTTGAGTAAAGAGTATAGAAATGATCTTGCAGCCCTCCTCCCACCCATCCTCCCTATCCCTTCCAAACCACCCTACCTTATGGATTAGAAGACGAAATTTGATAAAAATGTCCTAATCGCGAAAGAGTACTCGAAGTCGGGCTTATAGACTTGATGAAGTGGAAACATGAGATTTGTACTCAAAGGCTGGGCATACAATTGGCGGGAAGAATTCTGGTTGTAATTCTTGTCTGAAATGAAAAAATCAAAATGGTTTTTAATGCTCGTATATTTTTCTTCTGGGTGAACTAAGGAAAAGCAGAAAGAAGCGCGAAATCATAAATTTTTTTAGTTTGATAAGAAGAATGTCTATTTTTTAAAAACAACATTTGACTTTAACGTGTTGTAAAAATTATTTAAAAAGAATTTTCTAACAATTGTATTCACTGAGAAAAGAAAAGCCTGAATGTTGCCGAATTTTGTGGCGTGATTTCCAGAACGACCCCTTAAGGGGTTATGCCTAGTCAGGCGGTCGAAAAGAGGCGAATATTTGTGAATTTTTTTTTGAAGAAGCGGAAGCGTATATTTTTACAGAACTTTTTGCGCTTAAAAGAGCAACATTTAAAGAATATTTGGTAATTTTTTCGTAGAAAAATATTTACGTTTATAATAAAATAACATGCGACATCCAAGAAGCATTTTTAAAAATTTGGTTTTGCGGTGAGCATTGCCATTCGGAACCAGATTATCTAAAATCAAAAAACAAAGAAGATTGAGTTAGTATATTAATGTATCCTCAGGTTGACGGAGACTATTTTCCGAAATATTAAGTTAAAACAAAATGGCAGCTATTTAAAGTTGAAATCCTGATTTTTTCCTGCAAAAATTACGCGAAAAAATCAGGATTTCAACTTTAAATAGGTGCCATGTTGTTTTAACTTAATATTTCGGAAAATTCTCTCTGTCAACCTGAGGACACATTAATAAACTAACGAAATCTTTTTTGTTTTTTGATTTTAAATAATCTGGTTCCGAATAGTAATGCTCACCGCAAAACCAAATTTTTAAAAATGCTTCTTGGATGTCGCTTGTTATTTTATTATAAACGTAAATATTTTTCTACGAAAAAATTACCAAATATTCTTCAAATATTGCTCTTTAAAACGCAAAAAGTTCTGTAAAAATATACGCTTCCGCTTCTTCAAAAAAAATTCACAAATATTCGCCTCTTTTCGACCGCCTGACTAGGCATAACCCCTTAACTTACCCATTTCCAGCACAGTGCACTCGCGAGCACGTGCATTGTAATCTGGAAGTAACGCGTTCCAGATTGAAAAATAGACTACCGTTGTTTTTGCACTCGGTTAGAGTATGTGGCTGATGCTCTGCGAAACTCCACTGCCTTCACTGATGGCAAGGCCGTTTGTGGCTCTAGAGAAGAAGTTACTGCTCTTCTCGTCGAGATGAATGTCAGCAGATTCTAATTTCAGACTTATCAGCGATTGCGTGTGTCGCGCTGGCAGTTCAGCTTCTCTGTCATTAGAGACTTCGAAATTGACCCATGATTTTTTTCACAAAAATTTGATTCCTTAGAGGAGAATGGCTGTCGTTCAAAAATTGCTCTGGGTGTGAGCCACCCAGGTATGTTTGGATACTGAGTCAGGAATGTGAAATGAAGCACAAATATATATGTAACAATAACAACATATATTTAACGATTAACAAAGTGAATACAAATAACCTGTTAAAACGAAATGCCTGAGGAGCACGAAGCGTTCGGTACGAAGTCCCGCAAGGTTCTGCCCTTTTTCGTCGGCGTTTAAAGAACGCCCGAAAATTAACGAACGGGGAAAAGAAATTTCCCACGCGCCCCAAGGTTGCGGAAGAGGACACGCTGTCCTCAGGATTTCACTGGGGCTCTGGCAATCGTCACTTTTATTGCCCTAGCCCCCAAGCTCGACCACCCGCAGTAGGCACTCGAGCAATCGTCCGTTTTAGGCCTAGGAAATAAATAAAACTTTCTCCCTGCCTACAGTCCGCTACATGCCAAAGTTGATGCGAAAAAGGAGGCATGTCAACGAGGGGTTAATTTAGGAAGTAACTCGCGTGATCCTATTTAAAAGCGAAAGCTATTCCCGATTTCAAGAGGCAAGAAGCAAAGTGCACACCGAAGTTTGTTGACAACACAGTGAAACTTTATTCCTAACTATTTTGTCACATTACAATCGCAAATGCCTCAGTGTGTACCTTATGCACCCATTCTCCCGCGTAATAACATTCGCACGCGTTCGCAAAGGCGTGCACGCTACACATTACGCACCCAGGACAACCGAGAAGGTCATGCGTGCGAGGAAAAATTCATAGCACTGGCGAATGCATCGCACGCGTGTGATCGCGTTAAAACACGGCGCAGCTGAATAAGAAGTTTCCACGCCACGCAATCTTGGAAATAAAAGAGATCCAACGCACGTTCAGCCATGGGGCACGGTTTCTGTTCAGGCCGATGAAACGCTTGGAAACGGAAACGTGTTATTACCCCCGGCCGTATGGAAATTGCGAGCACCTACTATAGAAAGTAAATGGAAAAGGCATCTGATTTTCCACAAGCTGAGCATGCTGAGCAAATCATCTAATAAAGCCTTCGGCATAACATCTCGGCAAACCTCAGACGACCAACGATTAATTATAGAACTCTGGAAGCATCGTGAGATCAGGATTTCAAGTAGGGGCAGTTCCCCTAGTGCCGGACGCTTGAGGTTTTTCTTAACCCTTAACTGGTATACTGTTTTTGGCAAACGTGGCTGGTATACTGGGGTCGTGGCAGACCCCAAATAAAAAGGGACACAGAAATTTGTAAAGTCGACCCTGAATCAACCTCTATGAATATTTTGTTCTTAGGTAATGTGTAAAATAATAGAAACCTAGAAAGTTAAACTATTGTTATAAAATTAATTAGAAAAACAGTTTACAAGCTTAGACAAGCAAAAATTTTGCAGCGAACTTTGCGTGCCTGGGGTCATGAGCGACCCCAAGATACCAGTTAAGGGGGTATACCCGTTTGAACCCTCGGAAAATGTATACATTTTGTGGATTTTTTTACAAGTCAACGGTTTGATGCAGATTTCCCGTTTTTTAACTATGTTTACATAGTATTATGAACTACTTATAAAAAAAGTTTCAGTTAAAAAACTATTGTTTTTCGGAAGTTACGGATACATGTCCGAAAGTCTCTCGATTTTAGACGGCTAAACGGTGGCCCTAAAAACTCGCGCTACGTTCAACCAATTTACTTCAAATTTTGCATGCAGAATCATAATAAGATTCCACATCGTCCAACGAAGGCGATTTTGAAAATTTTGAAAAATAAAGAAATGGTGAGAGATCAAAGGTAAAGTTAAATTTTTCTAAGAGAAAAATCCACCTTTTTCCTTTATAAATAATAAACGGGGAATCGAAATAAAAAAAGCCTTCGTTGGACGATGCGGAATCTTATTATGATTCTGCATGCAAAATTGGAAGTGAATTGGTTGAACGTAGCGCGAGTTTTTAGGGCCACCGTTTAGCCGTCTAAAATCGAGAGACTTTCGGACATGTATCCGTAACTTCCGAAAAACAATAGTTTTTTAACTGAAACTTTTTTTATAAGTAGTTCATAATACTATGTAAACATAGTTAAAAAACGGGAAATCTGCATCAAACCGTTGACTTGTAAAAAAATCCACAAAATGTATACATTTTCCGAGGGTTCAAACGGGTATATCCCCTTAAGGGTTTAATCCCAGCCAGACGATTTACAGCAAATTTGCGTAAACTTTATCGAATATCAAATCACGTAATGCAACAATGTTGCGCGCTTTGTGAGTGCTCACCTTGGCGTTAAATTTAAGACATGTAATGATGCAATTAGAACAGAAAGTATCGTAGCAATCTTTATACACTCGGTGAGGATATTCTGTTCAGGTCATAGTTGAATCATATTTGAGTCATGACGTGCTGCTAATATTTACACAAAATCAAAAATTATCCGGTCATTCTCGAAAGCGGATTGCGAACGTTCCCGCGTCAGACCGTCATCTATTTATCTTATATTTGCGCAAAATTTACCTACAGTTGTGCATTGAAAAATAGGGATCATGTTTGAATCACATTCGCAGCAATCGATGCAGCACACAGTGATTGCAAATTGCCATCATCACTTTACGTTATATTTGCAACATATGTTTTAGTCATATTTAGTAAATTAACATGATTCTAACGATGTAGCAATATTGATCAAACATGTAGTAAATGTATTGGTGCATTGCGTGATCAAGAATTTAACTCATGATACGATGTAAAATTTGGGTGAATTTGATGTTGTATATTTATTCAAACTGATTTTACTGTACATTGCTTCAAATTTTCGATAAATTCATGTAGGATTCTTTTTGTAATTTAAGCTAACTCACAGGGATCGCAAGATAAAGAACCAGTTTATTAATATGATGGGAAAAAATATAATAGAATAAAGTAAAATATGCACAATGGTTCATGCTTCTTTTTTCTTTCACCATTCGGGCTTCTCGCGACTCACTCATCTCAATCCCTCGATCCTTCACTCATTTCGGCATCTCAGGACGATCTCATGAATTCACTTTAAAGTCTATCTGGGATGTAAAAGAAAGAATAACACCTTATTCTTTTTATTCTGCGTTGTTTATAAGTTAATGATATTAGAGGTCAGAATGAAGTAACAAAATAATAAAAATTATCATAATAGTTAACTTAAATTAGCGTTAAACTTTGGTATATGAGTAAAAGTTACTAAGGGAACACAGCGAACTCGGTCTTACCGATTGGAGCGCAGCTTTGTGGGTTTTTAGAGTGATCCAAAACAAGAACAACGGTGTCTTTCATTTGGGCCCTATCGCCCTTTAAAGGGGCTGAAAATTAACTTCAAAGTCAAGTTGGCACTTCCACTTTTTCGCGTGTAACTATTAAAGTACAACAGACAGAAAAAAATGCTCCAAACAAAAGTTTAATGGCGCAATAAACGCTATAAACTTGCGTTAAGAAAATTTTGAAAAGATTTTTTTTCGTCAGTTATATATTTGTCGGAGAATAAAAAAATAAATAATGAATAAATTTAATTGAGATGTATCGTTTATTTCGTTGCAATGCTTACACAGGGTTGAGATTACAATCTATTACTAATGCTACTACTAATGACGACATGAAGTCATGTATGATTGAATTGCGAAATTATTTTGGCGCCAATCGAAAACGCAAGCGTCAGACTGTTAGTGGGCGCTTGAATGTAGTCTCGGAAGGGAAACGGGAGTGGTTGTTTAGCAACCGGAAAAGGGTGATAATTTGAATGCGGAATTTTAAAAAGAAAGAAAAGGGGATTGATTCCGAAAGAAATCGTCATCGAAGACAGCTTTCCCTTCCCGAGAATTCATTATTTTTAGATTTTAATAGAATTATAGTTTATAGTTTGGTTTAAAGTAATTCCTTGAAAGTTCTTTATAATTACATTGTTCAATTCTTGTTAAATTCAAATAAAAAAAATGAGACGCTTTGCGAGGAGAAGAGCCAACGGAAACACCCAATCGCCCTCGGAGACTTCATCGTTTCCCCTTATTCGGAAATATTTTTTTTTTTAACTCTTTTCAAAATTTTGTTAACGGAAGTTTGTAGCGCTTATTGCCCCTTTAAACTTTTGTTTGAAATATTTTTTTCTGTCTCTTGTATTTTGAGAGTTATACGCGAAAAAGTGGAAGTGCCAGTTTGACTTTGAGGTTAGGTCTCACCCCCTTAAGGAGGTTCGATACCTCACTTGCGGGGCAGGCGGCGAGAGGGGTAAGCCTATGCTTATACATGGGAGCTCTGCAGTGATACCAATCTTAGATAAAAAATAATTATGTAGACAAAAATGTTATTTACATGTCTATTCCTAATAAAATTATTACTACATATTTTGTTTTGGAATTCAGTTAAACAAAAAGTGTGTTTAATGCAGTTAGAAATATAATATTTTCATTAAAAGTAGCGTAAAATTTGCGAGCGAAATGCGGCAACGTCGCTTTGCGTCCATCTTTTTTTCTCTTCCCACTTTACACTTTTGGCGTCGCAACAAATTACTAAATACATGTTTACAGCTTGGTAGTGTTTTTACAAATTTTTACTGTATCCTTTGTACAAGTATACACTGTATAGATGACTACCTGGCGCACAGCGTTGCCACGTTTCAAACAGTTCCTTCAGGCAGTCCCAAAAATACGAGCACATTGCTGTCTATTTATTCAATTATCTAATAAACCGTACGGTAAATGTCCATTTTTTTTTTTAGAATTTCATAGGAATACTTAAGCTTTTCGTTGCAACATTTTTTAGGACTTTCTCAATATTTTTAAGGACTCTGTGTAACATTTTATAGAAATTTTATCGCTTCTCCCATAACAGCCTGTGTATAAGAGCGCAACTTTCATTTCAATTTTTTCATAAACCGTGCTGTCAATCGACTTGAAATTTTAACACAATGCGGACTACACTTTGGACATTAGATCAAAACACTTTTCAAAGATTTCTCATTATTTTTGCTCCGGTGTCGAACCTCCTTAAAGGGCGATAGGGCCCAAATGAAAGACACCGTTGTTCTTGTTTAGAATCACTCTAAAAAACCACAAATTTGCGTTCCAATCGGTGAGTCCGGGTTCGCGGTGTTCCTTCGTAAGGTAACTCAAAACAGTTTCGATATAACTTGCAGCGATCACAATTGTAATCGTCAGAATCCAGTCTTCTTCGTTGCTCTTCAAGCAAACTACACAGATAGTCTCCCCTACAGTGATTAATTTCGAAATCCTCGTCGCAGAGTTCAAGCAACTTGAACCGCTATACTTCCCGTGACGCATTAGATTCTAATTAGAACGCTAGACTCTAATTCTAATCCGTCACAGAAAATATAACGTTTCGAGTTGCTTGAACTCTGCGCCGGGAGGATTTCGAAAGAAATCAGTGTACTTGCAATCCTGATCCTGCGAAGCTTCCAGACTTCTGCAATTAATCGTTGGCATGCACACGTACACGCGTCGAAGTCTCAAACACGTTTGTTTATATTGTAAATGTAAATTCTAAGCACGCGTATCTACTTTGCGATAAAAAATCGAAACTCTCGTTATCGAGGCCCGTTTCACATTCGACCTACTTGCTGGTTTGCGCAGAAACGTCTTTCGCATAATATATATTGGCTTGCAATAAGGAAGGACATTTTACATTATCATTGTGTCCATTTCTATAGGCTAGCTGTACTTAATGAAAGCAGCGGACGTTGGTATGCAAGGTACAAAGTAGTTTAAAGGAAATGGGAGATTCCTTTTCAAATGGATTCACAATATTGAGATGCAAATGGGCTGGAATGAATTTCATGTAGTTCGTATATATATATGTACATTAGGGTGGAGTGAAAATTTTTTTTTTGACAATTTTGCCAACACTGTATTTTAAATTTTTTACCCTGCACTAAAGCATTATTCATATAAAAAAATAATAAGTTATTACATCATCCTCAGATGGCGCATGGTAAATTAAAAAAAACTTATAGAGACTTTATAAATTTTTTACAAATCAAGTATTATGCGCATTCCTTAGTGTCCTTTCTCGCTCTAGCAATTTTTTATTATTAATTCTACTGACTCAAGGTCGAGATTGGATACATTGTCCGGTACGAATTTGTCCCGCGAACAGCGATCGAGGGGAAACTGCCCCCCTCCAGTGAGCCTTCATGGCGCGCATGCGGGAGACAGTAGAACTAATAACACTGTCCAACAGCCATTTTGGTCTGTAAGATTCAGTAGCCGTTTCTTATAGATTTTTGCGCGCTGAAAACGAATTCGCAAACCGTTTGTCGCCATCACCCTCAGTTTTTTGAGAAATTCGATTTTGAAAAAAATGCAAATTTTCAACTTTGAACATCTTTTGTGTCGAAACGGTAATAGTTATTCGGTTGCTTGTTGCGTCAAATTATTCTATAAACCCTCTCGAATATTTAAATATGTTTAAACAACGATCAAAGGGAAAAGAACACCCGAAATGCATCCACTTTTGCAGATATCTTTAAATATATTTCCAAAACTAAGGGTCTAGGAGAAAATCTGACTATTCCACGAGACGCAGCAGATAATTTTCTTTCGGAAACCACCAACAGAAGTGGTAAGTCACGTTTTGTTTTCAATACAGAAGCGAAATAGTTTGGCAAAACGTGCGGCGAGGCGCCGACAGTGGTACTCACGCGCGTTAAGCGATTGTGTTACGCTGAGCGGCAGTGTATCGCGCGCCGCCGTTGACTACCACTGCCGACGGCGCACGTTTTGCCAAACTATTTCGCTTCTGAATTGAAAACAAAATGTGTCTTACCACTTCTGTTGATGCTTTCCGAAGGAAAAATGTCCGCTGCATCTCGTGGCGTAGTCAGATTTTCTCCTAGACCCTTAGTTTTGGAAATAAATTGAAAGATATCTGCAAAACTGGGTGCATTTCGGGTGTCCTTTTCCCTTTGATCGTTGTTTAAACATATTTAAATGCTTATAATTCAATAAGAACTTGTATCGTTTTATTCGCGAGGGTTTGTAGAATAATTTGGCGGAACAAGCAACCGAATAACTATTACTGTTTCAACTCAAAAGATGTTCAAAGTTGAAAATTTGTATTTTTTTCTCAAAATCGAATTTCTCGAAAACTGAAAGTGATGGCAATAAACGGTTTGCGGATTCGTGTTCAGCGCACAAAAATCTATAAGAAACGGCTATTGAATGTTACAGAACAGAAAAAAAGTTTAATTTTGATGGACAGAGCAATCAATAATTGCTAGAGCGAGAGAGGACACTAAGGAAAGCGTAGAATACTTGATTTGTAAAAAATTTATAGTCTCTATAAGTTTTTTTTTAATTTACCTTGCGCCACCTGAGGATGATGTAATAACTTATTAATTTTTGGTATGAATAATGCTTTAATATATTAAAAATTAAACATACAGTGTTGCCGAAATTGTCAAAAAAAAAATTTCACTCCACCATAATCTACATACCTATGTCTTTTATCATAAAACTGTGTTTGTTGTTACTTAAAATTTTTTATGACGGAACGAAATATTGTTTGCAGCAACTTCTAGTTCGACGTTCTATGCATTCTAGGATAAGGACTTATGCATTATGCCACATATCAATTTTTTTGTAGAAATGTTAGAACGATCTGGTGGGAGCTGTAATCATAGTCGTGCTGAAAACCGTTTGAAAACGAAATATTCCCATAATCTACTAGCAACCAGGGAGTTACCCTTCAACGCACACGTTTACTGGAAGAGCATGCGATAATAAACACTCATTTGTTTCCTCCTACTCGCGCTGTACATCTCTGGTAAATGCTTTTATTCACACTTGCTGATGTTACCACACTGAAGCGCGTTGAATGATAACATTATAGTTACATGTGTTCCATTCATCATGGTATACACTTCACCATCTTATCTTCTCTTTACTCTCGCGCAAGCATTTCACAACGCGAGATAGATCTTGTACCTTTATAACAAGTTTAAAATATTCCGTTCCACTTATCCTGCAAAAATTACGCGAAAAAAACAGGATTTCAACTTTAAATAGCTGCCATGTTGTTTTAACTTAATATTTCGGAAAATTCTCTCTGTCAATCGGAAGATAAATTAATATACTAACGAAATCTTTTTTGTTTTTTGATTTTAAATAAGCTGGTTCCGAATGGCAATGCTCATCGCAAAACCAAATTTTTAAAAATGCTTCTAGGATGTCGCATGTTATTTTATTATAAACGTAAATATTTTTCTACGAAAAAATTACCAAATGTTCTTTAAATGTTGCTCTTTTAAGCGCAAAAAGTTCTGTAAAAATATACGCTTTCGCTTCTTCAAAAAAAATTCACAAATATTCGCCTCTTTTCGACCGCCTGACTAGGCATAACCCCTTAAAGCATTAAAGGTCTTTTCACACGAGACACTTCTGCGGCTCACAACTGGTATCCCAGGCCTATTCACCTGGCAATGATAGCACTGATTTGAAGAAGTTTGAAAAATATAAGAAACGTGTTTCTATCCAAGACACACCTGAAATTACACCGTTCCAGGACTTTAGAAAAGAAATAAACAGAAGATTAAGAGGTAACTGGGCCCAAGACTGACACCTCTAATTTCGGTAAAACTTGCAGTAAATAAAACAGGAGGCTGTAAACCAGATCTGAGTGGACTAAATAGAAGGGACCAAATAATTATTACACGTTTAATAGTTGGCCATACCAAACTGACTCAACCACTTGTGGATAAAAGAAACTACCTAAATGCGAGTTATGTAACAAAAATCTCAATATAAGCCGCATTCTTTTTGACTGCAATCACCTCTTTGAAAGCAGGAAAAACTACCGAGTTAAAAACAACATAAACGAAATAGTGAACTCACGTGAAAATATTAGAAACATAATTACATTCCCAAAAGCGGTGAAAATATACGCTAAATTGTAAAGTCACAAAGGACTTAAGTTTGGTTCTGTGTACGAACTCTGTATTGTATTAAAATCTTACATAATCTCACTGCACAATGCAAAAATTGTTAACTTGTAAAGTCGATCCTGATCTTAATTATTAATGCGACTTAAAAGCTTGAATAAAAAAAAATAAACATAGGATGTGTCTACAGTTACCAAAAAAGTTACCACTTTTCAACATTAATAAAAAAAATCTAATATTTTGTGGGGGCACCTTTTGCTTTTAGGACAACTAAAAAGTTACTATAGTTTGATTTTCGAGAGTTGAGACGGGTCCCTCAGACGGAGCGTAGTTTAAGAAGAAACCAATGGTGGCAACGCCGCACGCAATCCGTAGCGTACCATTGGTTTCTCCTTAAACCACGCTCCGTCCGAGGGATCCGTCTCAGGTCTCAACTCTCGAAAATTCAGACTATAAACGTGGTAACTTCTTTGTCGGCCCCAGAAATGTGTTACCCCGTTCAATGTTAAATAACACTTTTGTTTGTCAGTTAAATAAATTCAACTTTAATTGGGTTTTATACAGCTTCAAATTCTACATCAGAATATGCATATTAAACATACCACAGTCCCAAATGCATGCTAAAAAATAACAAAAATAGAAAAAATAAAAAAAGCGGTAACGTTTTTGTTCGCTACTGTATGTATATCCAAAACACCAGTCGCGGCCCACAAAAGTGTCTCGTGCGAAAAGGCCTTAAGGAGGTTCGATACCGGAGAAAAAAATAATGAGAAATCTTTGAAAAGTTTTTTAATCTAATGTTCAAAGTATAGTCCGCATTGTACCAAAATTTCAAGTCGATTGACCGCACGGTTTTTGAAAAAATTCAAATCAAAGTTGCTATAAAATGTTACACAGAGTCCTTAAAAATAGTGAGAAAGTCCTAAAAATGTTGCAATAAAAAGCTTAAGTATTCCTATGAAATTCTAAAAAAGGAAAATCGGACATGAACCGTACGGCTTATTAGATAATTGAATAAATAGACATAAATGAAACGTGGCAACGCTGTACGCCGGGTAGTGAAGTATACAATGTATACTTGTACAAAGGATACAGTAAAAATTGGTAAAAACACTACCAAGCTGCAAAAGGACGCCACAAGCGTGAGATGGAAAGAGAAAAAAAGATGGACGCAAAAGCGACGTTGCCGCATTTCACTCGCATACTTTACGCTACTAACATTTAATGAAAATATTGTGTTTCTAGCTGCATTAAACATACTCTTTGTTTAATTGGATTCCAAAGCAAACAGTGTAGTAATAATTTTATTAGGAATAGACATGTAACTAACATTTTTGTCTACATAATTTTTTTTATCTAAGATTGGAATCACTGCAGAGCTCCCATGTATAAGCATAGGCTCACCCCTCTCGCCGCCTGCCCCGCAAGTGAAGTATCGAACCTCCTTAACCCCTCAACGACCACCTCAGTATCTGGTACGGACCCTAAGTTTTCCACTGGTCGCCCGCCTCCGTATCTCGTACGGACCTTAAAGCCGTATTTCCTATACCGCCCGGGAAAACAGTGGAGGTTTGCGTTCCGAGGGCCCGGGCCTCGCGGTCAGTTTTTCGTTTCAGGGGTCGGTCGTTGAGGGGTTAAGGGCTCCCACAGACCAACGCAAATATTCGCGGCGCGGAGCGGATCCGACGCGGATCAGATAAAGGCTCCCCCAAACCAACGCGCATTTCGCCGCGCGGAGCGGATCCACCACGGATCAGATAACACTGCCTATAAGCCACCACGTATAAAAAAAACTGCTGTCTTATCTGATCCGCGGCGCGGAGCGGATATTCGCGTTGGTTTGGGGGAGCCTTAAGGCTGCCCATAAGCCGCCTCGTATAGAAAACTGCTACCAGCGGCCGTAGCCGCGATGGAAACACCGGTTCTCGTTAGATCACCGAAGTTAAACATCACGGGGCGGTGTACTGGGGAAAGATGGGTGACCGCTTTTCTCCCGGTGCGCTGCTGCTGCTGGGACCCGAAGGAGAGAGGAGGGAAAAATGGTAATGACTAATGTTCGTTGGGCAATATAAGCAAAAATGCTTGAAACGCCATCCTGTGTAAAAACACAGGAAAAACAAAAAATACAAACACAATAGAAAACTGCTGAACCGCGGCGGATCCGCTGCCGCCGCGAATACTCTAGTTGGTCTGTGGGGGAGCCTTTATGCGTCGTTAGAGAACATTTCCAGCCGCGAGGATGCAAATCTGAACATCTGAACGAGCGTTCGGATGCAAAGAAAGCTTCGGGACTCTCGATCTCGTTAGTTCAGCGTCCCATGAAATTGTACACAGGCCCAAGTTGGAAATTTAATTAACCCCTCCGTCAGCCGCCACTTTCACGCGGACTAACGTCTCTGGAAACAACGTCACGCCTTGTAATCCTTCCACCGTTCGATCGAACGAATCATTTAATTGCAGGTTGGTCCACCGAAGATGCAATCTCGCGGATGCATTAGAAGTTAAGCGCAGCGGCGAGTTAGCGTGCGCAGAGAAAGTCTCGCGAGGGAATCGCGAAAAGCTTATAAGAGGATTATACCTGGAGGTTAAGTGGAACATCGAGGCGGGCGTTTAATACGCGCCGTTTGATAAATTCTAAAATTATCCCGCCTCCCCTTGTACATGCATACCGCGAAAGGAAGTGAAAACTGTGTTCCCGCGTCGAAAGAATTCGACAATTTATGCGGCTTTCTACGCGGCAGGCAAAGTGCCGCAATTGTAATCGAAGTTAAACTTATGGTCGCGGCTCTGTTGGCGCTCAAACAAGTGTGCACGAATACAATTACGCTTAGAAATACCGATATGAGATTATACCAGCGTTGATAGCTCAAGATGCCATTTTTAGAAGAAAAGTGTGCTTGAGGAGCAGCTATAGGTGTCAGTTGAAACAATCAGATTGTTAGATTGTTATTACTGCTCAGAAGTCTGCAATCATCACTTCAGTTCCATTCCTATGGCATAGCATTAAGGGGTTAGGCCCCCGTGGACGGAGTAAAATTGCAGTCATTTTCGGCATTTTTGTTAGGAAGATAATGAAATAAATAGAAAATTTAATATGAAGCCTGTTATTGTACAACTCTCGCCGGAAAAAATCTTTTTTTTTTCCTACAAAATAGCGGCGGTAGAGCCGTGATACGCGAGATCTTGAAGAGCGATGTTTTCTACGGTGTTCAATCTCACGGCTGTACCGTTTGACCTAGAACAAAAAACCAAAAAGTTTTATTTTCTACGTGCCTAAAACCAGAGAAGTACGTCGAAATTTTTCCGTCAGAATCGTAACTTTTTCGTTAAAGTCCCATAACTTTGTCAATTTTAGACTTTTTTCTTATTTTTTTTAATACGTCGACGATATATATTCATGTCAATTAAGAAAAACTTCGACTTTCTTATTTCGAGCAAAAATTGGATCCGCTAGGTAGGATGTACACAATTTGACAAGTCAGGCGTAGCGGCGCTGCGAAGATATACCAATAAACAGGGCCGTTCCTGGCGGGGGTGCAGAAGGTGCCCCCGCACCTGGGCGGCCAAACTTAAGGGTGGCCGCAGGCCGTTTATTATATGTAAAATTTCGACTAATAATAATAATAACCGAAACTCTTTTGCACGATAACTGTTTAAAATTATGTATATATAGATATTAAAGTTAACACTGCATATCAAATTCTTAATTAAAAAATATTAAGTTAATAAGGGCGGCAATATTGTTTTTGCACCTGGGCGTCCCAAACCCAGGAACGGCCCTGCCAGTAAAACAATATTAAATGAATTAATATTGAATAAATAAAACTGTTCTTGTTGTCTGAATATACAGTAAAACACCCTTAAAGTTTTGGTAAGATTCTCTTTATATTTGTTGATAAATAATTCTTTAAAAAAAACCCACGTATTTTCAGCGTCCTAAACCAGCCCCCCCCCCTCCCGTAAGGGGGACCCCCCCCAGACACCACTAAAAAGTTTGGGATTTTTTTGTTCGTATAAATAAGAATATTGGGCCTGGATTTCTTACACAGTTTTAAAGCAATCTTTATTTTGCTAGAAATTTTTTTTTATGGAAAATTGTATAAAATGGCGGTGAACAAAATGTCTTCCCGGAGCAGTGCAAAAGAAACTGACCCACACTCCCGGGATTGACTGGGTCATCTGAGAAGGGAATGCAAAAGAGATATATAAACTGGAATATATTATCTTCCATGCAGCTTAGGATTTTCTTAAAATTCGAATTATTATGGAAATTATAGCAGTTTGAAGAATTGACTTTAATTTTTTACGTAAAAATTGGCACTGTAAAAATTTGCTTGTAAAAAGTCGAATAATTGAAATATCAATAAAATCCTACGCTACATTGGAGAGAACATATTCCAGTTTATATATCTCTATTGCATTCCCTTCTCAGATGATCCAGTCATTCCCGGGAGTGTGGGCCAGTTTCTTTTGCAGTGCTCCGGGAAGACATTTTGTTCACCGCCATTTCGTACAATTTTCCATAACAAAAATTTAAGGGGTTATGCCTAGTCAGGCGGTTGAAAAGAGGCGAATAT
This sequence comes from Andrena cerasifolii, assembly GCF_050908995.1. NCBI lineage: Eukaryota > Metazoa > Arthropoda > Insecta > Hymenoptera > Andrenidae > Andrena > Andrena cerasifolii. The sequence continues at coordinate 3,352,087 of NC_135125.1, read as the reverse complement.
TTGTGAATTTTTTTTGAAAAAGCGGAAGCGTATATTTTTACAGAACTTTTTGCGCTTAAAAGAGCAACATTTAAAGAATATTTGGTAGTTTTTTCGTAGAAAAATATTTACGTTTATAATAAAATAACATGCGACATCCAAGAAGCATTTTTAAAAATTTGGTTTTGCGGTGAGCACTGCCATTCGGAACCAGATTATCTAAAATCAAAAAACAAAAAAGATTTCGTTAGTATATTAATGTATCTTCAGGTTGGCATAGAGAATTTTCCGAAATATTAAATTAAAACAACATGGCAGCTATTTGAAGTTGAAATCCTGATTTTTTTGCGTGATGTTTGTACGAGAAAATCAGGATTTCAAATTTAAATAGCCGTCATTTTGTTTTAAATTAATATTTCGGAAAATTCTCTCCGTCAATCGGAAGGTACATTAATATACTAACGAAACCTTTTTTGTTTTTTGATTTTAGATAATCCAGTTCCGAATGGCAATGCTCACCGCAAAACCAAATTTTTAAAAATGCTTCTTGGATGTCGCTTGTTATTTTATTATAAACGTAAATATTTTTCCACGAAAAAATTACCAAATATTCTTCAAATGTTGCTCTTTAAAACGCAAAAAGTTCTGTAAAAATATACGCTTCCGCTTCTTCAAAAAAAATTCACAAATATTCGCCTCTTTTCGACCGCCTGACTAGGCATAACCCCTTAAGCCCCCCCTCCTTAAAGGGCGATTAGGCAGAAATGAAACATGCCGTTGCGTTTGTCTTGAATCACTCCATAAACCCGCAAACTTGCGTCCCAATCCGCGATGTTCCCTCGTTACTATCTCCCACAATTAATCGACTTCAGCTCAACGAAAGCTTCCAAGCGAATTCCACGATTACGATTAGCTCTCGTCCAATGGACCCTTGCAAAACAGTTTTATCCACCTGCAGCAATTCGCAAGCGAAGCTGAAATTCTCTGCGATTAAATTTTCGCGTACCATCCTTGATAAGTCCCACGCTAATCGCGCCCCCTCCGTCCACCTGACGTATAAATCACGCTCACACGCGTTCACCTTCAAAATGCTGGCAGATAAAGCCCAAGATACGGTGTTCTTATGAAGCAGCGTTTGAGAGGATTCGTGGAACGAGCTTCGTGAAAAAAAAATCGGCGTATCTTCAGCCGAGGCTTACACATGTGCCGATACATACTCCCGTGTGCACTTATGCACTGGGGTATACTGTTTCGCGATGGGGAATCGTTCCTCTGCGGCCTGGGAACTGTTAGCCCAGTTTGCTCGGGTCGTAACGCTCCGAGGATTATGCTTCGTTCACATCGCGTGTTATCTGGTCTCGTGTTCCCGGCGAGCCGCTCGCACGGAAAGGAAAGTCCTAACCATTCCACTTTTATTCTTCTTTTCTTCCTGTTCAATTCCTCAGCGAGCTCCGCGTAAAAGTTCGCAGCGGAAAGTCCGGGGGAGGGCCGCGTAGCTTCACTAGTGTTGAGGATGCCCCGATAAGAGCGCGGTAGTTTCAATTCGTTGCTCGAATGGAAAGGACATATCGTGGATGAGGATGTGCCGCAGAAGGGCACCGCAGAGACGCGCCAGATTATCATAAAACAGAAAACGGTTTCGTGGCTACGATTATTAGATCGTCCTACGATCAATGAATACACCGTCTAGGTATTGTAGAGTGCAAGCTCGGTGTAAGAAAAGCAGCATCTTACCTTTTATTTTTACCCTTTGGAAATCAGAGATGTAAGAGAATTGGGAGCAAAGCAATTGTCTAACGAAATTGGTGAGTGTGGTATCTGGAAGTTGTAAGGCGGGTTGCATATGCAGGTGGTTGTGAAGCATCTTTTACGGAGTCTCCGTTTATTGATATTCAAATTCAGCTTGTTTGACGGAAATACGATATCAAGAAAATTGGCCTCGCTAAAATGGCAATCAATGAATACTGGGACAAGGAATGGAAACAAAACGAACATCCCCGAAAACAGGCGAATATTTGTGAATTTTTTTTGAAGAATCGGAAGCGTATATTTTTACAGAACTTTTTGCGCTTAAAAGAGCAATATTTAAAGAACATTTGGTAATTTTTTCGTAGAAAAATATGAACGTTTATAATAAAATAACATGCGACATCCAAGAAGCATTTTTAAAAATTTGGTTTTGCGGTGAGCATTGCCATTCGGAACCAGATTATCTAAAATCAAAAAACAAAAAAGATTTCGTTAGTTTATTAATGTATCCTCAGGTTGACGGAGAGAATTTTCCGAAATATTAAGTTAAAACAACATGGCACCTATTTAAAGTTGAAATCCTAATTTTTTCGCGTAATTTTTGCAGGAAAAAATCAGGATTTCAACTTTAAATAGGTGCCATGTTGTTTTAACTTAATATTTCGGAAAATAGTCTCCGTCAACCTGAGGATACATTAATATACTAACGAAATCTTTTTTGTTTTTGATTTTCAATAATCTGGTTCCGAATGGCAATGCTCATCGCAAAACCAAATTTTTAAAAATGCTTCTTGGATGTCGCATGTTATTTTATTATAAATGTTCATATTTTTCTACGAAAAAATTACCAAATGTTCTTTAAACGTTGCTCTTTTAAGCGCAAAAAGTTCTGTAAAAATATACGCTTTCGCTTCTTCAAAAAAAATTCACAAATATTCGCCTCTTTTCGACCGCCTGACTAGGCATAACCCCTTAAAATAACTAATTAAGGGGTTAGGCCACCTTGGACGGAGCAAAATTGCAGTCATTTTTGGCATTTTTTTAGGAAGATAATGAAATAAGCAGAAAATTTAATATGAAGCCTGTTATTGTACAACTCTCGCCGGGAAAAAATCGTATTTTTTTCCCTACAAAATGGCGGCGGTAGAGCCGTGATACGCAAGATCTTGAAGAGCGAAGTTTTCCACGGTGTTCAATCTCACGGCTATACCGTTTGACCTAGAGCAAAAAACCAAAAAGTTTTATTTTCTGCATGCCTAAAACTAAAGAAGTACGTAGGGAAATCCAGAAACATTAATCCGTCTCGAAATGGTGACCATGGGGAGAAAAAGTGCATATTTTTTTTTATAAAACTCTCAATTCCAAAGAAAATATTCAAGATATCGCGAAACCGCTACGTACTTCTCTAGATTTAGTCATCTAGAAAATAAAACTTTTTGGTTTTTTGTTCGAGGTCAAACGGTATAGCTGTGAGATCGAACACCGTGGAAAACGTCGCTCCTCAAGATCTTGCATATCACGGCTTTAATCGCCGCCATTTTTGGGAAAAAAAAATGATTTTTCCAAGCGAGAGTTGTACAATAACAGGCTTCGTCTTAAATTTTCTGTATATTTCATTATCTTCCTAAAAAAAATTCCGAAAATGACTGCAATTATTTTGCTCCGTCCAGGGTGGCCTAACCCCTTAAAAAAAAATTGGTCTCGGATAGTTTATAGACATTAATACATACAAATGGAGCTAACGGAGATAAATGAAAAGACCAGGTTACTAGTATGAATTGTACTATGTGACGGTGAAAGAGAAGAAGAGAATTAAGAATTAAGAGTGTTGAATGTAGGGAAGCTGGGCCTTGCAAAGAAATAGGATAGGCTGATAAAATGTTGAAGAATGTAACTGTACTGTGAACCTTTTTCACGATGCTGTATAATTTATATTAAATTAATCGGCGTTGGTTTTATCGATCTGCAAAACCGTAAAGATATCCTTTCCACGGGTCATTGCTCGCGGTTCATTTTCCGCAGGTATTCCCTGCTAGTGGCTCGAAGCTGCTTTCATTTTTCTTCCGCAGTTTAGTCGAATCCTTCGCGCAGCGATAATTTAGACACGTTTCCCGCAGAAATAACAGCTTACTTTTAGTTGCAAGCGAACCTGCGCAGGCGATCACCGTGCAGATTTATGACACGCGAAACTCTTCCGCGAGGCCACGTGTGCAACGGTTACTTGGATCCTTCGACATTTCCTGTATCGGTAGAAACCGCGACCCGCGACCCAAAATCTGTATTAACGGCAATAAACGGTGTCGTGTCGGGGATTACGGTCTGTTCGTGATCCAATTCCGTCGATTATAGCACTTTCTATTAATTAAGCAAAAGGTCCGTTTGCTAGCTGTTTAATGGTTTGACCAGTTTATTTCGTGCTCCGATATGGCATGCGGTGCTGACTAAAAGTTACGTTAGTTCTGGATTCTGTTGTAGGTTTTTATAGAAAATTATATTTAACGGTTGAACAATTTAGAAGTTTAATAAATTACAGATGCTTAATAACGATTATAAATTAATCTCGTTTATTCAGTTTTCTTTCAACTCTCCTTCCTTATTATTTTACAGTTAATTGTACATTATTTAACATTTAATGAATTACAATATTTACAATTCTCTTGCATTGTTATGGAAAATAGGTGGAAACAAAGTCAGAACTGTATTCTACGTTGCATTTCTACTGTAATGCTAATTGTAAGGGATTAATGAGAAAATTGTTCTGTTTTAATTGTAAAGTAGGCACATCTCCCAAATAATTTTCTTTTAAATCGGGGAAAGAATTCTAAGTTTAATTCTATAATAATATAGTATTAATATGGCATAATATAAGAAAATATATAAATATAAATTTATTAAAGTTCGTAAATTTCTTTGAAAGTGGCTGTGTAATGTAATTTTGTATACGCAATTTTTTAGAGGACTTTAGAAAATGTGTAGGGGAGACGGGGTAACATTGGACACTTTTACAATTGCCTCCATAGTGTCCTGATTATTGCAACTGTTTCTTTAGTTTGTGCATATTTTTTGTATGTAGTGTGTAAATAGGGAAAATAGGCAGAAACTAAATAAACAGTTGCATAGTCATGACACTATGGGGGCAATTGTAAAAGTGTCCAATGCCTACCCCTGCATTAAATTACTATCTAAATTGATGTATGCATGTACCTACTTGTACGTTATGAAAATGCAACAGGAGAGGCAAAACACAAATTAGATGTCCAGTTGCAAATAATGTTTACAAGCTTCGCTAGCTTACAGGAGATAACGAAATTAAGTAAATTAAAGGAGGAGGAAGACACTGAAATATTGCATAAGATGTCCAAAGAAATCTAAAAGGGTGGCTTAAGTTAGTACAGTTTTCAACTACGTATTCAAACTCTCAACTTTTTCTTTCACATTTCGAAACACTGAAGATAAACAAAAATTCGTATTCATAATTTTTATGAAACACTCAATTCTGAAATTTCTATTTTTAAATCGTTATATACATACCATAAACTGGGGGAGCATTGGCATGTTTTTGGAAGATTTTGCTGTATAATATAAAAATTAACATTTTTGCATTTGCTTTAAGCATCCTATCATAACATTGCATCTTTTGTGAATGCACTGCAAGTGTCAAAATGCATAAAATTTGTGTCCTTGTCCTTCTTTAATACATGCTAAATACCTGCCGATGTTACCCCGTAACCGGGTAACATTGGCACACCATGTATAAATAGCACTAAAAAGTTAAAGTTTTACCACATCTGAACTTACATTAACACTTAAATTTGTTCCGTTTTATGTTCAAAGTACTTTACTTTGTATATTTATTATTTTATTATTTTTTAATGTTTTTAATTAATATTTTTAAATTATGTTTTAGGTATCCTATTATAACATTGCATCGTTTGCGATGGTAATACAAGTGTGAAAATGTATCAAATTTGTTTCCTTCTCCTTCTTAATAGATGTTAAGTAGATGCCAATGTTACCCCGTACTGCCAATGTTCCCCCAGTTTAGGGTACCTTACGCAAAATGATATTTTTATTACCACACTTTCTCGTTCAAACTAATCAAATTTTGTTGTTGCCACAATCAAGTTTATACTTTTAATGCTCCCTGCATTGACAACAGGTACAGAAAATTATACATATGGCATCTGGCCAATGATCACCCACTATTTTCGCTAGTAAAGCAGAACATTTATTCCACAAAATCGTCAGAATAAGTACAAAGATAATCTGCGAACACCTTGTATAAATCAGGGACTTCTACCGAAACTGAAAATACCTGTATGATACCATCTCCAAAACCTTTATAGACACCGAAAAAATGCAAATACCAGTATGACGTCATACGGATGGATGCAAACACCGGTATATTTACCTATATTTACCGGTAATTTTTTCGGATTTTATTACAGTTTTCAAAATATTATTAGACAAGAATCTATACGCTAAACGTGTACTACTTAATATATTGGTATTTTTATTAAAAGATATTACGTTTTTTACAGCTCGAATTAATAAGGGTTATGAAGATATGACTTTAATCTACTATGTCACCCAAAGAGGAACCGGAAAAATATCGGTATTTATTTCGCTTTCGGTACTTCAACGATTTCGGTATTCACCTATTTCGGTTCTATAACGATTTCGGTACTCATCTGTTTTGATACTATATCGGTTTCGGTATAGCTTTGTTGACGTAATATAGGTATCAAACTCATACCGCTTCAAAGTCCCTGGTATAAATACGCGAATACGTATATCTACTTGTAGGTAAAACTGAAAAAGTAGATTTTGGCCTTTACTAAAAAAAATAATGCGCTTCGCATTTGCTTTAGACCAAAATCTGATTTTTGGAAAAAGTGGACCGGGGTCAGTATTACCAGCACTCCAACCACGTAGATTATTCAATATCTATATTGCGAAAGTTTCCTGACTTACAGTGACTCGCATTAATATTCGGACACTTTTTAAAATCGCATAACTTTTTTAGAATTGGTCCAAACGACTTGAGTTTTTTTTAAAAGCTAGAAGGATTAGTTTGCTAAATGACGTATTTGGTCCTTTTGAAAAAATGTATTTGGTCGAAATAGCGAAAAAAATAGTAAAGGTCGATTTTTAAACTTTTTTTGTGAGCTTGAAATAAAAATTAAAAAAAAAACGTTTGTAGACTGCAATAAGTTGTGCCTAAAATTTCATTAAAAACATTGCTCCGAGCTACAAACGTTTAAACATCGCAGAATAAGGTCGAGAATCGCTGATTTCGGGAATTTCGCGATTCTAGCTTCTCAAAAAAGCTCAAGTTGTTTGGACCAATTCTAAAAAAGTTATGCGATTTTAAAAAGTGTCCGAATATTAATGCGAGTCACTGTATGTATGTTAAGAGGTAGCCTTTAATATTCGCGCGTATAAAATTACCTTCAGGGACATAAAAAGTGTTGTTACAACACGAATGCAGCCCCTTTAGCGAAAACAAGGCGCGTCACTGTGCGCTGCGCAGAACAGTGCGTTTTACGCGCATCGCCGGCACGCGCGTTTTTGCCACCACCGCTTCCGGCCCAGTTTTTAGACTCTAGCCTCATCTCAAGTTGCCGGAGTTTTCGTTAAGGCTGATGCACAACGAGGTAGATTCAGACTGTCCCACCGGCCACATTAAGTGAAAGGACCTAAACTGTCCACCGGTATGCATTCGCGAGCATCTAGAACAAAACATACCGAAACACGTTTGCTCTCAGCCGGCCTTTGTAAAAGTGAATAATTCAAGTGAAAAGTGAAAGTCACTGCGCAGCTTCTATGAAGATGTTGATTTTATAAAAGAAAGAAGGGTTTCTTTCTGAAATGTGTTTGGCTCTTTCCGGTGGCGCACTCAGGATTTAATCTTGGAGGAAGCCATCCGAGTTGAACGGATAAACATATTTTTAATGCAATTTCAAGGAAGTTCATTAGGTGATTATAAAAATTTATTTGAAGAATAAAGTTCAGTTTTCTTTTCTTTATACAAGGCTCCTTCTTTGGGGGAGCCATTAGCTCTTTCATTGGTCAAAATTAAAAAATTTGTGATTAGTGTGACATCCCAGCCCCACCAGAGGGGCCACGCTGGTTAAGCCGGGAATCCACCGGGAAGCTAAGCTATGCTATGCTATGCTGTGCCATTCTACGTTTTAAAAAAATTAGCTTCAATACATTCTTATGGAACCGTGTCCACCAAAAGCTACGTTAAAACATAGCATCGCATAGCATAGCTTACAAGGGGAGGACACCATGAGGTAGACACCGATTTTGATGAGCCTTGGCACGCTGGATCTATGTCGAAAATAAGTAAATAGGTGTCCGAGCGTTTCTGCCAATGGGCCTTAATAATAGAGATATTTACATGGAAATTATTAAAAATTTCATAGTGGCCGAGGGGTTTTAATGGGTAAAAATCCCAAACTACCCTGGCGCCCCGGGGGATCCCCCTCTGAAGGAGTCTTTTGAAGATTTCCCCAAGTTAAAAAAAAATTATAAAAAAAATAATTTATAAAAAAAATTTATAAACTTTTTTTTAACGTGGAGACATCTTCAAAAGGCACCCCGACGTTTCCAGAAGGGAATCTCCCGTGGACGCCAGAGTAGTGTGGGATTTTTACCCACTAAAACCCTAAATTTTTAATAATTTACATGTAAATATTTTTATTATTAAGGCCCATTGGCAGAAACGCTCGGACACCTATTTACTTATTTTCTACATAGATCCAGCGTGCCAAAGCTCATCAAAATCGGTGTCTACCTCATGGTGTCTTCCCCTTGTTAGCTTAGCTTCCCGGTGGATTCCCGACTTTAGTGTCCGCCGGCGCCGCTAGAGGTCTACTCTTCTCGCAAGTCCTATCGTCCACTCTCGTTCGTATATATACAAGTTCCAAGTTTATTTCCTCCCAGTCCCCGTGTGTCTAGGGCAGGAGCCGTCAGTTATAGCCCTACTGATGAGTCTGGCTGACGGTCGCAAGACGAAACACCGCACATCTTTCGTGTTTTTTCCTCCTCGACCTTTTAATGCCAATCCACCTGCCCCGCACAAGTACTCCAAAAAGCGTGATGACCGGCCCCCGAGGGATTACGGTTACGCTGGAGGCGACGAGGCAAGAATGATCTCCCTCTTTACGTTCCGGATTCAATCAAAAAATCAGCATCTCGGTTTCGGACGTAACAATAAGTATCTATGAAAGTTTAGGTTTATAACTTGGTCAGAGGGTTGCCACCAAATAGTTGACCCAAGAAAAAATAGCCTCTTTTTGGTCCCACGATTTTGGAATTGAATTTTGTGGCAAATGATACCTTATGATGAGGCATCAATCACAACAAAGTTTCAAGTTGAGGTGAAAATTAGTCTCTGAGATATGGGAGGTCAAGGAAGTGAAAATTCGTTACCGCAGCAACCGATACGCTTCGATGTACGGACTTTTATGTTTTATGTCAGTCCAATAATTTAAAGAATTGTTGCCAAGGGTTTTGCTGTCTGCTAACAACGAATTTGAACTTAGATTTTCAAAATTCATAGTGACCGATTCAATATATCGAATCGTATGTCAAAACATATTCTAATTTTCATAAAACTTTGGTCTAATATTCGTAACGTCAAAAGTTACAAAATGAATTTTCGAAACTAAAGTAATATTTATGGTTTTAACAATAATTAGTTTCAATTTTTTGGAAGCCGTGTATTCTGGTCGATGGTATGTCAATATATGTACACGTTTACTTACGCTCGTGGTCGCTGAGTGACTCTGTATTAGCAACATTCTCGCAATAGAAGTTATGAATTTTGAAAATCTAAGTTCAAATTCGTTATTAACAGTCAGCAAAATCCCTGGGAACAATACTTTAATTATCGGACACACTGCAATATTGCCAAGGCGGACATAGAAGTGAACCTGCAACGTCTCTGCAATCATGCGGTGCAACATTGCAATCTCGCACCACAATATTGCCGAAGAGTTGCAGGATTATTGCCAGAATTTTGCCGTTTCGTTGCAGAATCATTGCCGGAACGTCGCAGGACTACATATTTGTAATGTTGCCGCAATTTTGCAAAATACACACCTGCAATATTGCGAAGGCGGACGTAGGACTGAACCTGCAACGTCTCTGCAATGTTATGGTGCAACATTGCAATCTCGCACCACAATATTGCCGAAGAGTTGCAGGATCATTGCCAGAATTTTGCCGTTTCATTGCAGAATCATTGCCGGAACGTTGCAGGACTACGTATTTGTAATGTTGCCGCAACTTTGCAAAAATACACACCTGCAATATTGCGAAGGCGGACGTAGGACTGAACCTGCAACGTCTCTGCAATGTTATGGTGCACTATTGCAATCTTGCACCGCATCATTGCAGAGACGTTGCTGCAATGTTATGGTGCTGTGTGGGAAAGCGTATGAGTTGGTGCATTAATGAATTTTCACTTCTTTGACCTCCCATATCTCAAAAACTAATTGTCACCTCAACTTGAAAATTTATCGCGAATGATGTCTCATCATAAGGTATCATTTGGCAGAAAATTCAGCTCCAAAATCGTGGGACCAAAAAGAAATAAAACAGGCCTCATTTTTGGGTCACTTTTTATTTGAAATTCTTTTAACGCCGAATTTTATTGCCTTTTATAGAATTCTGTAAAAATTTATAGAAATTAACATTCTGTTTTCTTGATTTTACAACACTTGGAATATCAGGCGAAGATAAAATATGTTCGTGAACGTTAAAATGATTAATTGACTCATCTTCCACCATTATTAACCAGGATATAACACAAAAAATGGTTTATGTACGGCCATGGCATCGTTCGCATCGCAGTACACTCTTATTAATTTTATATCTTCTATATCCTTTCAATCTCTTACAAACCTTATAATTGGATCGTAGAAAGGTCTCGTGATTATTAACCGTGTAATTATTCTTATGCATAGAGTTTTATCGATCGTGTAATTTAGCTCTCCTCGAGATAGCTCGTTTTTACGCAACACTGCTTCGTTTCAAAACCTTTTATTGCATTCTCCGGCACAACACTTTCCAATGAAATTTAAATAGAAAAGAAAAGGAACGCGTCACACCTACTTTATATGTCATTAATTTTAAGAAAATACATAATACAGACCAAAGTTACATTAACACCTTAGGAACCCTCTATTTTTTGCGCATAAGGGAAGTTCAGCAACTCGATAATGCAAAAAATCTGAATCTTTGCAGAAATGTGGTACAAGCGATGCTATTAACGTGACTATTTTTTGATTCGGCAATAAAACGGTCCTAAGGGTGAAAACGCCCCTGTAAATAAATTGCGAGTTTTCATATTACCGTGAATATTTAGGGAACAGTAAAAAATATGGAAAGAAAGTTGAATTCAAAGTTTGTATGGCTTTCGACATTCCAGAATGTGGTGATAGAAAATTCTCGAACAAGGGTGGTGGGGAAAAATTTTGAAAAAAATAATGTTTTTCCCAAGTTCTCCACCGCCGCTTTATAAAACATGAAAAGAGACTGCCGTTCATAAGAATTAGGACATTTTAGAATTTTAAGTTCAAACCTTGAAAATAGAAGCAGTGAACAGTAGGGCGGAGCGGAAAATTTAAATTTGGATTTTCAGTTGGCCTGGGTGTGGGATTTTTTTTCTTTTGATTAACAAAACACAACTGTAACAAAAATTTGCAAAAAATTTCATCTCTGCAGGTTCCTACTTCTCCTAAAAATGATTATATAATCATACTATATAGGCGAAAATTTAAATTTGAATTTTCAATTGGCCTGGGTGTAGGATTTTTTTTCTTTTGATTAACCAAACACAAGTGTAACAAAAATTTGCAAAAATATTCATGTCTGCAGGTTCCTTTCTCTCCTAAAAATGATTATGTATTCATACTATATAGGCGAAAATTTAAATTTGAATTTTCAATTGGCCTGTGTGTGGAATAGTTGTCTTTTAATTAACCAAACACAACTATAAAAATTTTGTTGAAAAATATTCATATCTGCAGGTTCCTTTTACTCCTAAAAATGATTATATGACTATATGATTATATGGTCATTTTTAGGAGAAAAAAGAAACTTGCAGACATGAATATTTTTCCAAAATTTTGTACAGTTGTGTTTGTTTAATCAAAAGACAACTATCTCGCACCTAGGCCAACTGAAAATTCAAATTTAATTTTCAAAATGTAAAAAATAAGATTCACATTGTAGATTTTTACACTTTTAAGACAAAAAGGAACCTGCAGACATGAATATTTTTCCAAAAAAATTTTACAGTTGTGTTTGATTAATCAAAAGACAACTATCACACACTCAGGCCAACTGAAAGTTGAAATTTGAATTTTCAAAATGTAAAAAATAAGATTCACATTGTGGATTTTTACATTTTTAAGAGAAAAAGCAACCTGCAGACATGAATATTTTTCCAAAATTTTTTACAGTTGTGTTTGATTAATCAAAAGACAACTGTCCCGCACCCAGACCAACTGAAAATTCAAATTTAAATTTTCCAAATGTAAAAAATAAGATTCACATTGTGGATGTTTACACTTTTAAGACAAAATGGAACCTGCAGACATGAATATTTTTCCAAATTTGTTTACAGTTGTGTTTGGTTAATCAAAAGACAACTACCCCGCATTCAGACCAACTGAAAATTCAAATTTAAATTTTAAAAATGTAAAAAATAAGATTCACATTGTGCATGTTTACACTTTTAAGTCAAAATAGAACCTGCAAACATGAATATTTTTCCAAAAATTTTTACAGTTGTGTTTGTTTAATCAAAAGACAACTACCCCGCATCCAGGCCAACTGAAAATTCAAATTTAAATTTTCGCCTATATACTAACGCTCCGCCCTAGTGAACAGTATTCGTTCCGCACCAATTATCACATTTTGTGCAAATACAGCATCGTGCCCTAATGTGTTATTTTCAGTGGGTACCAGTGATCGAGCATCGTCGCGGTTAATAGCGATGCTGCGCGGAGTGAGCCGCGTGTTTCGAATATCGACGATACAGCTAAGTAGTTACGAATTGCGACGGACCGCGCGTCAGCCATGGTGTTCACTTGCAAATAGCAGAGAATTGCGCGAAATGTCACTGATCCCACAGGACTTGGCTCCGTCAGGATGCACGCACGGTGAATGACACTTAATTCATAGACGCACGCGTTGGAAGGACGCGCGCGCGTGTAATGACTGCTTTCCGTTTAATTAAAATTCGCCCTATGGAATACGACGGACTATTATTAGAAAAGGCAGCGTTTCTACATGGTGATTCATAGTTACACTGTCATTGTAATATTAATCCACTTGGTCGATCGTCGTTCTCCCTTTTAATTATTTACCCAAATTGAAGAGTGAATTTGCTTGGGGGTATTAAGATTTAAGGGATACTTTTTTTTAAATTTATTTTTGTAAGCTCGCATCAACATCAGAAGTTATTAGCGACCACATTTGGGTTACCTCAGGTGAATTATATAAATTAGTTAAGGGGGGTTGCGTCTTGTTGGGCCGAAAAATAGGTAATTCTTTATGAATTTTTTGTACAACAACTGTTCGACAAATCAATTTGAGGTTTGGCAGGCTGTTTTATTGTACCTTGGAGTATTGTTCTGAATTTTTGTGTGACAGTGAAAAAAAAATGGCAGATACAGAGAGAGCATCGTCTTCAAAAGCGATGCAGTGCTGGCGCAGGTGATTCCGGGAGAACAACGCATTTGAAAGAAAAAATTCAAAGTGTGTTGTAATCAGTATGAGCGTGGTTATCGCCGGAACCAGGATTATTTTTGCTGACAAAAAATTAACAAAATGGCGGAGGTTTGAAATTTAAGTGTCGAAATGCGGAGAATTTTTCAATCATTTTGCCTTGTAAAAAGTATGAAGTGTTTAATACAAAAAGGTTTCCGTGGTCCCGGCTATAGCCTCTGATGTTCTGAATAACGTATAAAAATTTCAGACTGATTGATCTAATAGTTTTTTTGCAATCACCTTCACCAGTTGACAAAATATTGTTTTGAGGTAATTGCGTTTTAAATTGTAAAATAAATTAAAAAAATTCTTTTAATTTTTTTTTTGTATAATATAATAGTAGCTTAATAAATACCAGAAAGATTTATTGCATTATATGTTGTATCTGCGGAGGAAAAAAATCTTTAAAGATAGCTTAATTTTTCAAACCGTCACAGCGGACTGACCCCTTAATTAGTTCTATGACAAGATGAAATAACAGTTGCTATTAAAGAAACGGATTTGTGTGAAGATTTCAAGGAACTAATTCCAAAACGCGACAGCGTCCGCTGGTAATTAAAATATTGACAGATCTCTTAACGAATGACACTTTCGTAGCTGTAGTAAAACCTGACTCGCTGAATCGAGAATTTAATTATTTCCGCTACTTAAAGCTGATCGATAATTAGAGGAATTGATGAGCAGAAGACACAAAAACCGCGAGCAACTCGGGGAATTCATTGCCCTGTTATTTTGATTTACAATTTTTTTTACACGTCCGAGATTTCGAACCCGAAAAAAAAATTTCAACGTTCCTATTTTCATGGGAATCATATTTCCTTACTTGAAACGTTTCAACGTGTGGGTGATCGTCGAGAATAGGTACTTCCTTTCTCAGTCGACATTTATCTTTTGCGATCTGAATTTTACATTACACATGGATGAAACGTTCAAGTCAGGCGGGTTACGTAATTAATATTTCATTTCGTCTTCACGAAATTTCATCTCGCAACGAGAGATGCTAAAAATAAAACGATGCGACCCAGTCACAGGATTTTAATATGGTAAAAAAAATCCGAGGTTTGCTTGTGATAGAACATTTTTAACCCTTCGGTGGGCGCGCCCGCTGCAGTTAGCCGCAAATTTTATATTTCGTATATTTATTGTGAAAACTAGCAGCAGATGGATGTGGACTAATTTTTCCTTTTTATTATTTTCATTGCCATTAATATTCTATGTTCATTATTAAGCAACTAATGTAATTTCGATTTTCTTCTGCGAGACCTAAAATTGTCTAAGTTTAGCGGTAAAACGCAAAAAAGACGCGGCCACTGCACAGTGGGGAAATTTCGCGATTTTATGGCCAACACCACAGAAATAAATTTCAATTCGACAAAATAAATGCAAATGCCAATTGAAGAACTAAGTAATATGAGTATCAAATGCCACCAATTTTACTGTTAAATGTTTTAATACAAAGCTCGTATAGACTCGCAAATGTTTATGTTCATGCGAGGTTAGACCGGTCGCAAAAAATTAATCCAGATTTTCAAGTTGCTTCAAACACTTATATTGTGTTATCCAAAAATCTGAAAATAATTTCAAGGCATGGATTCAATTCCCGGTGGCGCGTAAGATTTTTTTTTATCCTCAAAATAATTATGTTTCGGTTTTTAATACGTATACTCCCTCTCATTTAAGAAGGAACCTGCCGACCGACGAGTTTAGAGCGGTTCTGCGCAGGTTGACGCTCATTGGTGCCGGGAGAAGCCACTATTGGCTGTACCCCCACCAACGCTTTTTCGGAGCCAATGAGCTCATTCTACATGCGCGAAACGGGTTCCTTCTTAAATGACTTCTAATTTATACAATTTTTAAAGTAGTGTTTTAGAAATAAACTTTTCATATAAGAATCAATTTTTAATAGATAAAATAGTTATCAATCCCATAACATCCTGCAATGATTTTCATTCCTATTTTACGTTCGACTATTTTGATTCTATAAATACAATTATTAATTGCTAATAGTTGCTAATCTTGTAATTATATGCATTTTTTTAAACACGATCCAGTGTGTCTTGTCTAACATACGACATGACTGTGACCGAGACTGGATCACATGTTGTACATTACAAACCTTTTTATTCTTTTTTAAACGATTTTATTCAGCTTCGATCCTCTGTTTGACTGTTCGTATTATGTATGTTTGTTTGTCGTTAGAAGCGATAACCCTCCTGCTATGCCCTGCTGCACTGTAGCAGAGGCATGCTCTAACAAAGAAAAAACTGTATAAATGTAAATAATAAAAAAAAAATATTTATCGTTCGTAATTTTTGTAAGTGCTGTTTTCGGATAATTTAGCTCCTCATATGTATATTGGAACGTAAAAGTGCCGAATTTTAAATGTTAAAAATAAGTTTTCAGGTTTTGACCACGAAAATGGTTATAGTTCTGCAATTGACATTTGTATTAAATTTGTAAAATTAAAAAATTTCGTTTCTGTAGTTTTGGCCACTGTGCATCGAAGGGTTAATATCGATTAGTGACATGGCTCGATTTTTCACTCATACAATTCACAGCAGACCGCGTCAGTACGTGATCGGAGCAAATTGAAATAAAACCGCAAAAGTGGACGAGGAAAGATGATCCGCGAGTTACTCGTTCGCAGGCTGTATTATATCGAGGAAGTCGAGACGGTGGGAAGCTAAGTTAAGTGTGATCAAGTCGAAATCAGCATTTCGAGAGCGATAAATTACTATTTTTTAGGTAGCCAGTCTGCAGAAGTGATATAGAGCAGAGCGCGTTGATTTCTTTTTATTTGTTAATCTAGCAGTCGTCGTTAACTGCGAACCTCGATATTTCAAATCGCAATGGGCGCTTTAAAATAAACCAAGTGATTTCAATATTCGAAACTGTTAGAGTTTGCAGGTCGGAAAGGAAGATAATGCGCGGTTAGTTTTGAAAGATAAAATTAACTGTTAGAAAGTACAATTTTGGAAAACGTTACGGCGTACAACCCGCGCGTGTCGCTAGGTAGGGACGAGTACAGAGAGGGGATCCAGAGGTCGCCGTCTGGAGGGAGTTCCAGGGCATCAAGGCAGCGTTTTCACGACTGCCTGGTGCGTCCGCAATGTATGTTGCTCTATCTCCAACAGAAACTCTCTATTATCAAACTTGGAGAAGATTTAAACGATTCGTGTTTCTATAATAATTTCTCGTTACCATCCAGGTGAACGTTAGCATTAGTAGACTTGCTTAAGAACGCGATGAGCGTAAAAAATTTTGGCAAAATATTCATGTCTGCAGGTTCCTTCTCGTAAAAATGTAAAGAATAAGATTCACATTGTCCAAATTTTTTTACAGTTGTATTGGGTTAATAAAAAGACAACTATCCCGCACCCAGACCAACTGAGAATTCAAAATTAAATTTTCGCCTATATAGTATCGCTCCGCCCTGCTCCACAAGTACCTGAAATAAAACACTAGTTTTAAATCATAAGCGCTGCATACATACTTTGTCCCAGCAAAATGAAGTTTGGGTATCGAAGCGATAGACTATCTCGCCGGAGGAGCACTAATATGTAACGTCACACTTTCCAAATCGATCGGGACGCAAGCCCACCTACGGTATTTATCGGTGGTGGATGCGTTGGAACGCGTGGGCATCGCGTGGCGATCGAGCGTAACGTAAGCTCGTAAATCGCTACCAGCGGAATCGACGATCGGCTGTGGGATGTTTATTAAACGTAGGAGTTGGAACGATCGCGAGGACAGGGAATTAAAGCGCGAGAGATATTATCGCGGCGCACTTGTTGCTGCGATCGGCCTGGTCCTGAGACGAGAAACTAATCGGCAACATTATTATGTAGGCCACCACGTTTCTTAGACGTTGCAATGATATCCTCGTATTTACGCTGGAAAGTCTGTGTTGCGTTTAATTTCCGCTTGGTCTGGGTTAGGTCTGGGTTAGGTCTTTTGGGGTGGGAGACCCCATGGAAGATATAGCGTTACTCTTTAGGTAACAGGAGCAGGACTAGATCCTGATATACGCGCTATTCTTTGGATTTTGAGGTGGGGTCTGTTTTGGGCCTTATTCCTGTACGGGAAGGAAACATATGGGGGGCTTTCCTAGTGAGGAGTAGAGGCACGGTTATGCCTCTTTCACCTTGATCTATTGGGTTGGCACCATCTATGTCTTTTATGTTTAGGGTTTTAGGTTACTTACATGTGTATGTCTATACTTGTGTTTGTATATGTGTGTACATGTCTATTGGGGAGTTAAGGCGGTGGACTTGATTCTTTGCGAATCTGGTGCGTAAGGCCCACTTGAGGCCCCGGCGCATTTTGTCATCGCGGTGCGTGAAGTACTACTTAGATAGTTCCGCCACCGCATATGCCGGGGAGGGGAGGTTGGATGGTTAAAAAAAGGTCTGGGTTAGGTGTGGGTTAGGTCTTTTGGGGTGGGAGACCCCATGGAAGATACAGCGTTACTCTTTAGGTAACAGGAGCAGGACTAGATCTTGATATAAGCGCTATTGTTTGGATTTTGAGGTGGGGTCCATTTTGGGCCTTATTCCTGTACGGGGAGGAGACATGTGGGGGGCTTTCCTAGTGAGGAGTGGAGGCGCGGTTATGCCTCTTTCACCTTGATCTATTGGGTTGGCACCATCTATGTCTGTTATGTTTAGGGTTTTAGGTTACTTACATGTGTATGTCTATACTTGTGTTTGTATATGTGTGTACATGTCTATTGGGGAGTTAAGGCGGTGGACTTGATCCCTCGCGAAACTGGGGCGTAAGGCCCACTTGAGGCCCCGGCGCATTTTGTCATCGCGGTGCGTGAAGTACTACTTAGATAGTTCCGCCACCGCATATGCCGGGGAGGGGAGTTTGGGTGGTTAAAAAAAAAAGGTCTGGGTTAGGTCTGGGTTCCGCCCACCCAAATTCAAATCGTTCCCAATTGACGGGTAATTGATATTTTTCTGTCTGAGGTGAAAAAGAAATTGAAATCTAAAGAGTTTCAATCGCGAGTGGAAAAAAGCAAGGCAAGCAAAAATCGGGATCCTGAAAATGCCTTTCAAGAAAATTTTGATCTTGAAAAAAAAATCATTTTAAAGTTTAAAAGCTCATAATCAAATATTTCGGAGGCTTTTTGCCAAACTTCTTTTTATTGACATCACCTATATTTAAAAATAAAGAAATAGAATTTCAAAATTTGTATACTATTACGTATTGTTTTTTGAGACAATCACGTTTACATTTTAGGCAAACGAACTTCAGCTGTGCAACTCCCCAAATGTTGTGTCTCCAGCTGTAACAAATGTCACACTGAAGCCACTGATAGGCACAAAAGACCGTTATCAAAATTGTTGGAACCGATTAAATTGCTTAAACATGTGATTAATTAGATACTCCCAAAAAAATATTCATGCATTCATCAGTGACGGTGCAATAAATTTTTTCTATGTGACACAATTTCTGAATACTTGTACTTTTATACCTTTGCAGTAGCGAAATCGCTATCTTACTATTTTCAAGCCTCCAAATTTTGCTAAGCTAAAAAAACTCATGTACCTATTTTTACTATCTAGAATTCTCTTTCATCGATTATTGGGTACTTCCCAGCATTATATGCTTTCAAAATCGACAGCATCTACGACACGTATACGTCCTCCCAGCATTTCGTTAAATGTAGATTCCCTCCCAATAATTAAAAACCAAAATACTCCAAAATGTTTCCAATAATCGATAAATGTTAATAAAGTATGTCACTCGCAACGATACCCTCGGTTCGATGCATCGATGCAAGGTGTACGATGCAAGAAGCAAGTTTGGGTCTGGAAAATGTAAGATGACTTATTTATCTGGCGGTCGAGCCAAGAGGGAGCATTGAAGGTGTAGGTACACGCGATACGATTCTCGAAGAAAGTGTAAAGTCGGCATGTAGGTGGGCTGCATTTACGAGCGTATCGCGTATGTCCCGCACAATAAAGAAATGTGTTTCTACGGGGACAGTCGACACTTTCGGCGGTAGGTGAAGCATTAAAGGCAATCGCATTAGAGTCACGCGTGGGAGCGCGTCGCATATTTACGACCGACCGAGATGTTTCGAGGGCTGATCCCCTCGATCGCTTGGAAGCGCTCGAGATTTCTGTCCTCGTATACAAAACGTTTACCGCGCTACGAACAATTTCTGCGCCAGGTTCTTCTAGATGTGGAATCGAGAAGACCGAAAAAAATCACTGGCCCAAAATTGGGGCATGAAATTTCGTTAACTGGAAAATAAAGTCGAATTATGTAAATTCAGAGCGAAGAGTCGGAAAGTTGTTATTTAAAATTTAAAGTAGCATTCAAGTAAAGGAATGTGACTTTGATATTAAGGAATTCAAGGTGTGCGTTTCCTTAAAAAGAATTTTTCACCTTTTATGAAAAAGATCTACTGTGTTTTTAGGAAAGATTTTGAAGATGATAAATTAGACAAAGGAAATGAAAATTTCATATCCTGACAGTAACACAACTTCGGTAGTATGTACTTTTCTAGTCTATTAAAAAACATGTTCTTCTACTTGACGAATAGTATATAAATTAAGTTTTCCCCTAATTACTTCTACTAATTTAAAAAATTAGTTTTTTATCGCGCAAAATTATTTTCTCTTTAAATGGAACCGCATATATTCTTCAGTTTAGTATTGTGGAGTGGCCAAAACGAATTTAATAATATTAAATAATAATAATAATAATACTTGTAATATTACATGCACGAAGTGAATTACCCCTAAATTAATAATCCCTCCAGAAACGTTCGATAAAAGAAAGGATACGACGCCATTTAGGAAAGTCAATATCATCTTCATTTCCACAATAAAAAAGTGCTTCATAATTCATAATATTTGTGCCAACAATTCTTTCTCCTTTGAAAACTAGCTAACTTCTGCCTACAGGTATCTAAGGTGAATGTCCCAATTTCTGCTCATTTCGTATTTTTCTTATTATTATATGCGTTACGTTTGTACTATAGTTGCAAGAAAATAATTCTAAATTATTTAAACATTTACGCGAGTGTTGCACGAGCTTGGGGCAATACATACATCGCTATTTTTCACGAGCAGAAATACGGACATTTAGAGGATTATATATTTAATTACTAATAGTTAAACATCTTAAAATATTTTTCTTAAATAGTTTTTGAATTGCTTGATTTATTATTAAAGAATTAATCAATTACTCTGCAAATTTTCATCACAAACAAATTTTTTACACCTTCCTTTTGACGAGTAACCTCTTAAATGAGCAGAAATTGGGACATTCACCTAATATTTTTCTCAAAACAGAATGGGAACTAGATAGAAAACCATGGTAACCTGTGCAATAAATACTTACACTGCGTTCCATATAAGAGCGTACCAACGCCCCTACCGATTTGCGATCGAACTGCGCAGCTCCCACGGATCTGACGCACGTGATTGGTCGCAGCACTTTCCTGATTGGTCGTAGCCCTTTCCCTGCCGGTTTACTACCAATAAGCAGTGTATCCCTGCGCGAAACGAGTACGCTCTAATGTGGAACGCAGTATAGCATATTATTCTATCAGTACTCAAACCAGCACTCAGAAAATGTTAACTATTTACCCGAAAACTCTCCTGTAACTGTATCACTCCAATTTTATTTAAAACATTTTTTCTTTAAAACATTTTTCGAAATTGCACATCCTCCGAAAAATTCCGATCACTTTAGCTTCTACAGAGGCATTTTGTAGGGAGCGCAGGGGCTCGGCCTCTATAGATGAAAACTTTGAACGCGTTTTTCTCGCAACAACATTTTTTCACATAGAGAAGATAAAATCTGAAAATCTATCGAACCGATTGCTTTGTAACTTTTACTGCTTACTCTGCACACCTATGACCCTCACATGGACTACAACCAAGTATTTTCATCGAGTCTAACCTACTTTTAAAATCGAAAATAACAAAAGTAAAAACCCGAAAAACATTTTTCCTTCGTTTCTCCCCGCCATTTTGCTAATTTTAAAGATAAATCGCTAATTATAGGTCCGAGCGATAACGACAGTCATACTGATCAAGAATCTGTTCGGATTTTTGGGTTCACAAAAGTCTAACAGCTGAAATCGCCTTTACGAGCGAAGCATGAATTTTTAAACACGCCATCAAGACCGCTTTAAAAAGCATTTTAAAAGCAATAATTTTACTACTTCTATATTTTCTATTTACTGCAGAAATGTAGTTTAATAAATAGAAAAAAGTTTTATTCCATTACCGTAATTATTTTCGTCGCAATAAATTCCTGAAGATCGCTGTATTTATCGACGCGCTGACCGGAATGACCCCTTAAGTTAGCTCGTTGAAATTCTCGGCACACTGTAAAGCGTGAGAACAAAATTCTATTTTCCTCGGTAAAGCATGGGCGGACGAAGTTTGAGAGTTAGCGTTGCGTAAAGAATATTTCCAGCCTCCCTCGGAATTGCTGGCGCGAGCACTCACTTTGACAATGCCATTCCAAGTTGACGTTCCAACAAAAGGGGGAGCATCGCATGTTCCGCAACTGCAATCATCGTCGCCAGCACGAGGGGCTCATTCCACGTCCCGCTGCAAAGCGAAAAGCTACAACAATGAGGGAGTCCTGAGATAGGTTCGAGAAAATAACCGTTTGCGCTTTACGAGCGGAATCATCTGGTATTACGCGTGGAAACGTGGCTCACCCACGCGTCCTTTAACCTTTGCCCTCCTCGTGTTCTCTCCCGCTTTGTCGGCGGTGTCCGCGGGAACAGTGAGCGCGAGAATCCGAATTAACTCCTCAAGCACTCCCTTGCCTTTTTCCAGTAATAAGTTCTGTCAAGGTTACTGCCGGGAACAGATTTGGCAAGACCTTTAGAATTATTAGAGGCTGACGCTTTTAAATGTCAGAAGTAGCTGCTTCGTAGTTTGGAAATGGCCTCCCAAAAGTGTTGGGAATCAATTTTTGGAGGCATCGGTAAAAAATTTAACTGCTATTGTTTTAACTGACTTGCACTTTTTTATGCAAACTTTTCGGTTGTCACATTTGGCTTCAACCAGGGACTTTAAACCGGTATTACGTCGACAAAGCTACAGTCGCGTCGGTATTTAAGTTGACG
The DNA here is from genome assembly GCF_050908995.1 of Andrena cerasifolii. Classification (NCBI taxonomy): domain Eukaryota; kingdom Metazoa; phylum Arthropoda; class Insecta; order Hymenoptera; family Andrenidae; genus Andrena; species Andrena cerasifolii. Next base: position 3,329,460 of record NC_135125.1, on the reverse strand, counting down.
TTGTAAATTTTAATACATAAAAGGGGAATAATTCTATTACTGATAAGTTTAAAGTTTTTTTTATTATAAACGTATTTCCTAGTTCTTAACAAACGCAATAACATAAATGAATTAATTTTGTATCGCTATAATAATTTAAACAATAAACATGTTGTAATTTACTTGGGTCGGAAATTAAGTTGTCACTTACAAGTATGCACATTTTATCTAATTTAAATGCGTAACTAGTGACGCAGTGCTAAGGACAAATGAAAACCGCAACAGTCGGTCGCAACGACCGAATATATACGTGATGTAAACAACCGAAGCTGAGGGTTTGTAGAAAACTCTGGCGTCAACTTAAACACCGACGCGACTGTATACCGAAACCGATATCGTACCAAAACAGATGAGTACCGAAACCGATATCGTACCAAAACAGATGAGTACCGAAACCGATATTGTACCAAAACAGATGAGTACCGAAAAACCGTTACAGAACCGAATTAGGTGAATACCGAAATCGTTAAAGTAATTATCGAAAGCGAAATAAATACCGGTATTTTTCCGGTTCCTCTTTGGGTGACATAGTAGATTCAGGGACTTCAAACCGGTATTACGTCAACAAAGCTATACCGAAACCGATATAGAACCGAAATAGGTGAATACCGAAATCGTTGAAGTACCGAAACCGAAATAAATACCGGTATTTTTCCGGTTTTTCTTTAGCTGCCATGGTAGATTAAAGTAATATCTTCATAGCCCTTACTAATTCGAGCTGTACAAACACCGACATAACGTAATATATTTTCATAAAAATACCAATATATTAAGTGGTATACGTTTAGCGTATAGATTCTTGTCTAATAATATTTTGAAAACTGTAATAAAATCCGAAAACCGAAAAAATTACCGGTAAATATAGGTAAATATACCGGTATTCGCATATATCGGTATGACGTCATACCGGTATTTGCCTATTTCGGTTTCTATAAAGGTTTTGGAGATGGGACCGAAAAATACCGGTATCTTACCGGTATTTTCATTTTCGGTAGAAGTCCCTGGTTTCAACTTCACTGTGTTTCTCCTACGATTCTGCTGATGAATTAGAAATCAAAGAATTGTACTCCATAGACTATCGTAAATGGACCTTTTAGAGCACGTAAGTGTAAAATGAATGAAAAAGTTGGGTGCATACAAAGTTATTTTCTCGAAAAAGAAAAATTAAACGATCGACGACGCCTGGCTCTGATTGTAGGTCACTTCGTCGCCTACGTTTCCGAGGTGGTCTTGGACACTCATCTGGCGATATTTACTTCACGTAAAGTCTCCACAATAAAGTGAAATAAACGGTGACGGGAAGGGTGTTGTCCAGTGATAGCACACGACATCGTGTTTCGTGGTAAAAAAAGAAAGTAGTTTATCTTTGTCGTGATTATAATCGAAATCTGTCGTATAACTTAATTGAGTTCGACAAATACTTGTTAAGTCTCGTTTGTTACGCAAGGCTAAGAAGAGAATTCTTCTTTCAAGAGTTTATTCAACTTCCAAAAAGTTTGGAGATAAGAATGCGTGTTCTGACTTAAATAAATCGTATTTCAAAGTGTAATGAACAAAATATTTTACCTGTTTTCAATATTAACAAAGAGCAAATTCGACTTAGTTTATATTAATTTTATTATTATCCTCAACTAATTGTTTTTATTAGTTCTTTATTTGCATTTCGTATTGCTGTTGAGGGCTCCAAAATTCAACTAGAACACAGAATAATTATTATTATTATACATTTATGTATGCCTTCTTGTTATTTTACATATTTTCTAAAAAAAAGAGTCATCGATCGACACTAAAAAATTTCCCTTTCAGAATGCCCCTACTTTTACATAAAACGTCGATAAATAGGTGTACCCTCCCAATACAGCTCGTCGTTCAATATTTTTTACCGACTTCAAAAAGAAAGAGGTTCTCAGTTCCACGTGTTTGTATGTAATATGTATGTGAAATGTATTATATTTGTCCGCGAATTTCTCCGTAACTACTGCACCGATTTCTGGGAGCCTTATTGCATTTAGTTTAGCTTCAATGAACTTAGGTCATGAAGAAAGAATCATCAAAATCGGTTAAGTAGTTTTGAAGTTACACCAAAAATAAGAAATCTGTTGCATTGTTATTGGAATCTTCCGTTTCTAGCAAATGGTTCTTTTTACGAACATCACCTTTCGCAGGCCTGCCCATATTTTTAAAATAAATGTAGTTATACACCTTAAATAACTAAAAAAAGTAAAAAATAAAAAATTAAAACCGACTTCAAAAAAATAAAAATGCACTGAAAAGTGAAAAATACGTTTTTTCCTTATTTAATCTGTAACTCTCAATTTTTTTAAGTCGACGTCGGATTAAAAAGATTGAGAGTCACAGATTAAATAAGGAAAAAACTTATTTTTCACTTTTCAGAGCATTTTTATTTTTTTTAAGTCAGTTTAAATTTTTTTTAAAATTTTATATTTTAATATGAATATCGAGTGCAACAATGCCATGGAGTTATTGCAATAATTAGTCAACCAGCGGATTTAAACTCGCGTCTATTCTTATGAACGTCCGACATCAAACGTCGATTCGACGTAAAATTGCACGAAGCAGTCCGTTGCGATTAAATGCTACGTTTCGTGTAACCTATCCAAATGGCGAAACCGCAGACCCTGCAGGTCCGCCAGTCTCGATTCGATAGATCTCTCCATCGAATCTGGGCTAACGAAACCAGAAACCCATTCTGCACCCAGAGTACACGATGTACTTGTGGTCGAGAAGGTCGTTGTACCACGAATACAAATCTGGGCCCTTTCTATTTTCGTCGGAATCGCTCCTCGAATCGCCGCTGCGGCTATCCGCTACGGATGGCCACTCGAGGGAAGGAAAGAAAACTGAATTATCGCTCGCCACTGAGCCCAGAAACGAAAATTAGGTGGCTGGGATCGATAGGAGAGGAAGATAGCTCCCGGGTGCCCCTACTCGACGTTATCTAGCTTCCGTGTTCTACCTCAAGGGCCTTTTGATAAAAATATCGGGCTACAAGGTGCTTGGAGGGCATCTTCGTACTTTCTCTCATCTATTTATTTCGTGCTATCGAGATATATTTATTGGTATAATTTATTGGTATCGATTAATAATACTAATAATGGGTGGAATTAATACAGTGGGGGTGGAAAAATATCGAGGAAGGTTTTCAAAATCGATTCTACGTGCGAAAAGACTGCATTGGTTTATTTAGCTACAAACAATTTAATTTAAATAATTTCTTCGTCAAAATAATCGTTTCCGTTGGTAATAACTTTGTTCAGTAGAGAAGCTAATTTTTGTGCATGCAGTAAAGACGATTAGGAATGTATTTGTTAATATTCCATACGTGCTTACACTAGGGCTGCAGTGGTGAATAAAAATAATACAATAAACTCTGATGTTTCGTTAAAAAAGTTGGTACAATACATATACCTATTACAAATTTTAATTCAAAAATCGTGCATCGCAATTCGGAAGACCTACCTAGTACCTGTTAGGGTGGTCCTTATATGTATGGTAAAAAATCAAAGTTTTTTTAAATTTTCTTTTGACTCTCTCAGAAGTTTCCAAATAATTTAAAAGAATTTCGTCTAAAATTTTGTTAAAATATATTAAGGATTAAAGGTCCCTTAATGGCATTGAATTATTATTATTTTGGTATAAATTGATAGAAATTTTTGCAATAAAAACAAAATAATTTTATCAACTTTTAAGTGAGAGTATAACATTAAAAGTCGGACACACATCGCATAGACGAAACGGGTTTATAACGAGTGTGTACTGTATTGTGTAGTGGCATAAGGCTTTATATGCACATTTAAATTTCTCTCACCAGATGCAGCCGCAAACTTTGACGTACATTCTACACATTCAGATTGTTAAACGCATAGATAAAAGCATGGTTTCGGATTCTGATACATAAATATGGGCCCCGTTTCATTAAAATGGACAAGTGACAATTATAAGAAGTCGCAGTTGCCAAACTTGTGCTGCATGCGGAATATAAAGTCCTTGAGCGACCTCTATATATCAAAATATACAAATAAAAAACACGAAGATATTTTTTTTGTCAAATAGAAGATTTTAAGAGTAAATAGAAGATTTTAAGAGTAAAATCTTCTATTTGACAAAAAAAATATCTTCGTGTTTTTTATTTGTATATTTTGATATATAGAGGTCGCTCAAGGACTTTATATTCCGCATGCAGCACAAGTTTGGCAACTGCGACTTCTTATAATTGTCACTTGTCCATTTTAATGAAACGGGGCCCATATTTATGTATCAGAATCCGAAACCATGCTTTTATCTATGCGTTTAACCCTCTGGTCAGACAATACAAATTTTAAAGTTGAAAAATAGGACCACTCTAGTACCTATATATCACAGCCTAATATTAAATCACAAATTTAATAATTTCTGTATAGAACGCACGTCTTGTTTCCCTATTATTCCGACAATCCCTAACGTGAAATAAGGTATTCTAAGTCGTAACGGATGATTTCATTTCTTTTTATGACCAACCGAATCTGCAAAGCGCACCAGATTTGGTAACGAAAACATTAAACATTACGATATGAGGAAGAAGCAGGAAGCAAACGGAGAAACAGATAGGAGTAATTTGCGCCAGTACACTTGAGATTACCAGATTCCATCCCACGACTGGTTCTTCCTACCTTGATTATTCGATCGACGGAAGCTGATTATCTCACATACTCGTGTAACACTGGTTGTCCACAATTACGTGACCCAGGACGTACTTGCATGTCGATACGATCAAAGAATGCAGAAGTAGATGCATCATTTAATGTTTCTGATTATTTTAACAATTTCTGTATGTATGTGGCACCACCTACTACGACTTCTAATGCTTATCGTGACTAATTCTGTTCACCATGATTCTCCCTATATTTTGCAAAGTGTATACGCTAATTCAACTTGCGAGAGATATTAATTAATCTTAATATATAAAGCAGAAAGTTTACATGTTTGTGTGTTTGCCTAAACACTTTCGAACGGTAGGCTCTTGGATCACGACATGTGCCTCAGCTCATTATGCCTGGATAATCCAAATGAATGTGACCATTTTCACACAAAATTTTTTTTTTTAAAAATCAGAATCTAAATTTAGGGCGAAGCCAAGAAGTTAAGCTCCTTTTTATATGGATCTATGAGTTATACATACATGAAAATATAATTTGGAAAATTATACAATAGATATTTGAAAATGAAAATATGCCTGAAACTATTTATTTATTACGTGTTTATTATAAAATATTGCATATCACATAACGCTATATTTATAATAAGAATCATTTAAGAAGGAACCCGTTTCGCGCATGTAGAATGAGCTGATTGGCTCCGAAAAAGCGTTGGTGGGGGTACAGCCAATAGCGGCTTCTCCCGGCACCAATGAGCGTCAACCTGCGCAGAACCGGTCTAAACTCGTCGGTCAGCAAGTTCCTTCTTAAATGACATTGAGTATACATTTGTATGAAACGCAACCTTGAAATTAAGTCAGTTTGGACTTATCAAATAGCCTTAATAGTTAAATACCTATAATTTTCTTACCCCTTTTCATCCCTCGTGCTCCACTTTCTGTTTCAGGCTCACGTGGTGTCAGCTTTCGAACAATCGCTGTCCAACATGACACAACGACTGCAGCAACTTACCGCCACTGCCGAAAAGAAAGTGAGTATTTCATTACTAACCTAATTCCCCACACTTAGGTTAGGTTAGGTTTATTTTCCTTCGGTACAGTCACAAGAATTATGCTCCCCATACCAAAGCGGCATTTCAAGGAAACTTCTTACGTAGCCCAACGACCTCTAGCCCCTTTTCCCCACACTTCCTCCACGGAGTTATGAAACCCCCGATAGAAACAATATCAAGTCTAATCCCATCGAATGAATTTGCCTCCCATCGGGGAGTTTTGCAACGGCTGTCCACCGCTTAACCATGAAATCTTGGACAACACACTGATAGTGCGAAATTTTTTTATAAAGAACGTCGTCGATATGGAATTACTAATTTTCAATGATTAAGAATGCCGCGTGTCGTGCACGCTACCAACGCCATAGAGATGAACGAATATTCTCCCACGTTTCTCCTATATTTATAAACTAACCTAGCACACGTAACCTTCTTTCTAAAGCTGGAGGCATTGAAAATTATCGGTAGCCCACTATGCAGGGTAAGAAAAGTCCCGACAAAACTTTCAATCAGCAGCTGCTACCAAGTTCGTCCCATAATCGAAGGCTAGATCGACCAGGTGACTTGAAAGTCCTGCAACTATTGTCCGCCTTCCCTAGTAATAAGATTCAATTACTAAACGGTACGATCATGATCCCCATCCCTCCAGAAGACGCGAGAGCTCTTGGCCTTCGAGTACCGGGCTCCGAGAACTCCTCTATCGGATCGAATAGCCCTTCGTCGAGGAGCTCTGCTCAGTCGTCCACGCCTAATACCCGCGGGAAAAGGCCGAGTAATGATGTTAATAAGTCAAGCAAGGATCTCAAGCGTCAACGAAACGTGGACGTAAATGGAACGAAGAGGCCTCCTGACTCGAAGCAGGAGCGGAAGGTTCAGCGAATCGCTGCGTCGGAGAAACTGAGTAATTTTCATGCAAAACTGGAAAGAGGATTGAGGAGCATCTCCAACCGAACGAAGATCCGTCGGAAAGTCGATTCAGAGACCGCGAAAGCGATCAGGCTTCCGTGTAACCTAAGTCCACTCCCGCTTAGCGGAACTGATGGGCCATCGTTGGGGAGCAGCTTGAGGAAAAATCTATCCTGCCAGGAGGACAAGTCCGACAAGCTTGGGAAAGAGCCGAGTTCGAAGTCCATGAGACAATTGTTCAGCATGGCTGACTCGTGGAGCAACGATTCCATGATCAGTCACTCGGACAGTTGTCCCTGCTGCCACAGTCGAGAGCCTTGCCCCTTTCACAGAACTGGCATCCATGATGGGGAATGAAGGGGTTCTAGTTTCTTCTTCCTTCTGATGATTTCTGACAGCGCGGATGATGCGATTGATAGAGGAAAAATTGATCCTGTGACCTGAAAAGAGTCTAGTAACGATTAGTCAAAATGTGGTAACGTAATTGCAATATCGAATGAAGCGATAATCAAAGTGGAAATGCGAAACAGAATATTGGAAGGAATATATTAAATACTGCTGGGAAGAAGTATCATTAGTCGTAAATAAAAATAAGAGGAGGAAAATCAGGAGATTTCTCAGGGTTTAATAAAAAACGGAAGAAAGCATAAAGATGTTGGTAAATATAAATTAGCAAATTTTCTCCAGGATGTTTGTTCATCAATGAGAAGAGAGATGAAAGCATCTGTTTGAAGAAAGCGGAAAGAAAACTGAAGGGAAGTTGCATATTGAACCATTACCACGGGGACGAGAACATTTTATAGCCTCGCAAAAAGCTCGCTCGCTGTTAATTATATCGCTTCGGTACCCACGTTTATCTATCACCTATGCCACCGAGAAACAAAAGTAAGAAAGAAACAAACTGCTGTACTAAATCGGTTTGTGTTTAAGAGTCGTATACTTGCAAAATCGTACAATTACCAGTGTATAAGGAAAAGAAAGTCTCCGTCCCCTGGTTCGGTTTCTCTAAGATTATTTTTATGGTCTCATAAATCCCGAGACATCGAGATAAATCACGGACCGTGCCCTCGCTAACGATACGCGCAATTATCCTCAATTTTCCTAACTTATCTAATCGCACCTGTTGCGTGCAAATCAAACGGCAAGAGATTCCTGGCGCATGCTAGAAAGGGATCGTAAACTCCTTGTGCAATTTTCAGGATTCCGAGCTCCAGGAGCTGAGGGACACCATCGAGAGGCTTAGGAAGCAGAGCGCCGAAGCTGGTTTGAACAACGGTTCACCCGCGAACAATGGCCGCCGTCACACCCTCGGGGATTCTGACTCTGGGACAACCGGATGCACTGGGAACAGCAACCACCAGAGTGCTTCGATGGCGAGGCAGCTGTCCGCGGACAGTGTCACGTCGCTGAACTCGTTGAGCAGCGCCTGCTCGGCCAGCAGCCACCACAAGAAGAAGGGCTGGCTCCGTAGCTCCTTCTCCAAGGCTTTCTCCAGGTCGCGAAAGAACAGGCACGGCTCTGTCTCTGATGCTGAGGACTGCAAGGAGAGCACCGGTGGGGATCTCAGCGCACCGAACAGCCCCAGGCTGCCAACTGCGTCGAAACACGAATCCTCGAGGAGCCAAGGCGCCAGGAGCAACGGGCAGACGTCGCCCGAAGTCGAGAATCCACTGACTGGCAGCAAAAGTAGTTCCGCTTTGTACAAGAAGGAGGACGAAGACGTAGTCGAGCTGAAGAAACAACTCAGGGAAAAGGACCTCGTTCTAACGGATATCAGGCTCGAAGCACTCTCCTCGGCGCACCAGTTGGAGTCTCTGAAGGACACTGTTATTAAGATGAGGGTAGGTGAACATGCTTCTTCTTATTACACCCCGTTCCCTTGGATATTCTTTAAATTTAATAATTCATGGAGTATCGGAATCTGTTCTTGGAACGTGTTTAACATTTTACACGGTACAATAGTGTTTGTAATTACTTTGCAGAATAGAGGTAAGATCCTCAAGCGTTCTTGCTAAAAAGAATGTTTCTGAAACCTTCGAATTAACTGTTCTTGAACATTTTTATAAATTTTTGCGAGAAGAGCTCGGTTGGAGTGTTTTCTCCAACGCGTTAATTTTAAAAAATTAATACTTAGAAGCACTTTTGAATCTGTGTGTTGTATGAAGTTTTTCATTAACCATTGTACCCGTTGGTACAGAAAGAATAGTTTCCCAACGTTATCATTTGTTTTGAAACAACTCGCCTTTTTCTTTTTGCAGAACGAGATGCTCAATTTGAAACAAAATAACGAACGTCTTCAGAGGTTGGTAACATCAAAATCCCTCACATCTTCCCAATCGTCGTTGCCTAGTGACCCGGATAGACGTTTCAGCATGACGGAAGTCGCGTCCACTGTTGCTGCGCTTTCGAACGGTGACACCAGTAGAGCGACGGACCAACTGGAAGATTTGAACGTTCCAGAGCATTCCGTGGTACCATCAGTTACCTCGACTACGGGAGAGCCGACCATGGAGCAAGATACAGACGGGAAGAGAATTAACGTGGCGATCTATCTAGGCAGCGAGAAAAACTTCAATTATAATCTCGTAACTGGCAGCACCTCGGACGGTAGCATGGGTGAACCTCCTCACTGTATCATCGCCAGTGTCTGCATCAGCAACAAGACTACTTGGGACTCCCTTGACTCTACTGTGAGACGTTGTTTCAAAGAGTACGTCACAAGGGTGGATCCGGTAACAAACTTAGGTCTGGGTGTCGACTGTGTTGCCGCTTATCACCTTGGTGAAGCTTCTAGGTACGTATTCAGCAATGAATCAATCTTTCGCCACTAGTATGCAGGATGTTTTGTTGACACCTAAAAAATTGAAGAATACACGACTAAAACATTTAGAATAATTTTCTAAATATGAAGATAATAGTGTATTTCACTTTATTGTGAAAGTATGCTGTCCACACCGCAATAGTAAAATTGAATTATTTAGTTTAGTTTTGTTACTCATTGTGACCCAAGAATGGTATACAAAGTGCAGAGCGATACTATATAGGCGATAATTTAAATTTGAATTTTCAGTTGGCCTGGGTGCGGGATAGTTGTCTTTTGATTAACACAACTGTAAAAAAAAATGGCAAAAATTCATGTGTGCAGGTTCCTTTTTCTCTTAAAAATGTAAATAAGATTCACATTGTGACTCACTGACCAACTGAAAATTTAAATTTAAATTTTCGCCTATATAGTATCGCTCCGCCATTTTACACATATTTCGGAGACGTGGGTCGCCTTAGATTATTTATTGGTATCATAGAGGCACGCGCTGAGCCCTCGCATAGATTGCAGGCAGTGGCGGATTTAACAGGGCGGCTGATTAGCAGTTGCCGCCTAGGCCCCTGCACAGAAGGCCCCGCAGGGCCCCATGACCCCCAAAAAAATTATGATGAGGTATAGGTATCCAAACACTACATTTTTTTCGTGCTACTACACTTGGCCCTTTTTTTTGTAAACTACCTCTTCATTTCCCCGAAAAAGGGGCCCTTCTCAGAAGGATTCCCTAGGGCCCCATCTCCAAAAACAAATTATGTTTTAATCAAATTATAATTTTGATTTCAACCAAATACTATATTTTGTTCTGTACTAATACACCTAGCCCGTTGTTAGTAAGCTACATCTTCACTTTCCCCCAACAGTGGGCCCGTTAGAATGTTTGCCACCTGGGCCATTTTTCTTAAATCCGCCACTGATTGCAGGATACTGTTTGGATTTAGATTTATTATCTCCATAATTTGATTACACGGAGAAAGAGGGTATTGTACAACTGATTACTCTAGTTCTTCTATAAATAAAAATGACAATAACATTTTGTAGAGAGTGCGAAAGATATAATTCATAACAATAGTGAAAATAATGATGCAAAAGATATTTAGCTATGTTACACGCTCCCTAATATATTAAAAATTACCGTAATCACCAAAGTTACTTAATAATCTTTCTATCTAATACATAAATTTTTATCTAACACTATTGCAGAATTATAATTCATTTTCGTACTATACATATAAGGGAGTACAATTGGAAAGTATCAATGCTTTTACATCATCTGCAGACTGTAGATTTAAACAAACTCTTATAATCTGCGTAATATAAAATATACAAGCTTGTCATCATAAATAGTGAACCTCATATTAAACTGCTAAATCTGTTTTGATAGCAGCTATTAGGTATTCATTAAGCAACATCATAATCACCTAAATACTTTGAAATCTGCTGCATTCAAATTAACACATTCCCAGGGAGAATTAATAAAATTTGTTCTAGTTCGTTTCTTATATACATATGTACCTGCCAAAAGGAAGACCTTTGAGCAGTGCTAAATGAAGAATCCTGCGGGCGAAGTTTCTACTTTTACACAAACTATTTACTACATACTTGCAGATATAAACTTTGTCGTTTTTCGATACAGATGTACCACGGACTCCCAGCATCCAGAACTGCTTCCTTGTGGCTATCTGATTGGCCACGTGAAGACTATTTACTTAGTGCTGTCCGGTTACTCGTGGCTGGCTGTGGACACTTTAATACCGCGATCCATTGTGCAGCGATTGATATCTCTGCTAACCGAGCATCGTAGGGTTATTCTTTGCGGCCCGAGTGGTACTGGCAAGAGCTATTTAGCCGGAAAACTGGCTCATGCCCTAGTAGACGCCGATAACGATACAAAGGATGCGGCAGCGGTAGCCACGTTCAATGTGGACCACAAGTCCAGCAAAGAGCTCAGGCAGTATCTCGCTCACATCGCCGAAAGATGCGACTCGAACGCAGCTGACGAACTACCGAGGGTAATCATTCTCGAAAACTTGCAACACGCTGCATCCTTGGGGGAATTGTTCAGCGGTCTCCTTGGTACCAGACACTCTTCCTGTCCAGCCATTATCGGTACAATGAGCCAGGCTACATGCAGCACGACAAACCTTCAGTTACATCATAACTTTAGGTACCCTTTACCTTTCTTCTTTATGAATAAATGCGCATATACTTCCATTCTTTTTCTTATGTATATATTCGGGTTTCCACACTTTCTTCTTCGTAGGTGGGTGTTATGCGCTAACCACATGGAGCCGGTTAAGGGATTCTTAGGTCGTTATCTCAGGCGAAAGCTGTTAGAGCAGGAGCTACGTGAATGCGGTGGCACCAGAAATGCAGAAATGGCGGCGGTCGTGGAATGGTTACCCCGGGTCTGGTTACATCTCAACAAATTCCTAGAAACCCATAGTAGCTCCGACGTGACTATAGGTGCGGCGAGCAATTGTAATAAGTATTACAATATATCTCTATACTCATTTCAGCAGCGTACTGTTTCGGTGCAAATGTTTGATAATAAATGTACGGCTGTTTAGGGCCGCGACTATTTCTATCCTGCCCAATGGAAGTAACGGGTTCTCAAGTGTGGTTTACGGACTTGTGGAACTACTCCGTGATACCGTACTTGGTGGAAGCAGTCAGAGAGGGATTAACACTTTACGGAAGACGTGTCAGTGGAAATGGAAATGGCGACTCTTCTTGGGAAGACCCAGCTCAATTTATCACTTCGAGTTATCCGTGGATATCTACGCACGCGGTACACGGTGGCAGCGATGCCCTTCTTCGTTTAAGACCCGAGGACGTTGGCTACGATGTTGTTACTTCTGGACACACCTCTGGAGTCGGTGCGTCGAGCGTTAAAAGCCTTGGTAGCACACACAGCGACACCGAAGGAGATCCACTGGTTAGTATCCTTCTTCAGCCTATAGTCTACGAAGGAAGAATGCAAAGTTACATTGGGATAATTTCATTTTTTTTTCTTCTTCGTGTTTGGACACTAATCGTTTTAACTTATTATCGCAGAAGTACATCGTATGAAAGGGAAAAATAATATTCGAGGCGTTTCACTACAGGTGGTAAATTGCTGTCGCAGATTTGTCGTGATTCAGAGCCCCATTTTTAAACGTCGATAACTAAAAAATGAAGCCATTACCAGTAGCACCCCGTAAAAGGTTTACCACCTGTAGTGAAGCACCCTGTAGCTGCAGCAGCATATTGCAATATAATAATTAATGAACATTTCCCGTTGTTGCAGCTGAATATGTTAATGAGGCTACAGGAAGCAGCCAATTATTCGAGTCCACACAGCAACGACAGCGACTCTGTTACCTCCCTTGACTCGTCGCACACTCGCCACTCCGAAGACATGAGTTCATCGACGTCGTCGTCCAGGGGCGTAGAATCGGCGCTTTAATTCGACCATTTCACTGCTATTAACGCGAACTAAACAGAATCTCCAAAGACGATCGTGCATTATACATCAGGCCAGTTTGTGACATCCAGTTGAAGAAGTAGCGATTTATACCTGTTTGGGACGTACAACCGGATTAGGATGCATATAAAAATTTAACGAGAGGAAATGAATCAAAAATGAACCTTTAAATATCTTTAGGATACGAATACAGATTTTCTCCTTTTAACTTTTTACAATGGAAATTATCAGAGAGGTAGTAAACGATCCAAGTGTCAACGAAGACTGCGACATGTTTTCAGCAATACGTGATACGATGCTCTTTATATGTAAAAAAAAAAAAAAATACGTCCTTCCATTTTGCTCTTACATAAGGCAATGATGTGCATTACAAATGAAATAAGAAATTAGTTGTCAAGAAAAGCAAGAAAAAAAATTTTTCCAATGCCTACAGCTGGCCTATATTTATTCTAGATTTTTACGTGCGTCAGGCACTTCGGTGTGATATGTAATTAAATAAGTAAGGGACAAGTAAGCCATAATTGCTATGTCCTTCGAATATACCGACGTAAATGTGTACGTCGCCACTCGATGCAATAATCCACGCTGCCGTTACGGAAGTACGAGTCTATTTTAAACAGATACATTTCTACGATCAAATCAAGTACGGTTCACGTGAGGTGTAGCTTAACGGGGATCTATTCGAGAAATTTGGATGGAATATACAGTATTATCATAGGGCGTAAAAGAAACGGCTTCGAACTGAGCCATTGATTTAGGATCGAGGAACCGCCATTCCTCTCGTCCACTACATTCAGGTAATAGCTTATCTTATTCGATAAACGGATCTCATGGACGAACCGCTCAACGGAGTGTATTGTCTCGCCTTCAGGAATGCAGCACAGTTCGAAGTGAGCACTTGATGGGTGTGCGTGCAAAAATAGTCTATTTATACATACTTTGCTACGAAAGCTCTATTTAATTAAAAAAAAAAATGTTAATATAATATATATATTATAACATACACACACACACACACATACATACACACGTAACTCAACCTAACGATGACGGCGCTAAATGTATGGTACGGATAAAGTTTATAACTAGCCAGTAAGATACGTGAGTAATTCTGGTCATGTAACATTGTAAATACAGAATACGATTGGGATATACGATGACGCTAGATGCAAATTGACTTCAGAGTCCCATTGTAGCCTGCGAGATCTTTTTTAGTAGTGGTGTGTAAAGTGTAAAAAAAAAGAAGAAAAAGATGAGAGAAGAGATGGAAGGCGGAGGAACTAAATCCTGTACGTGCAATTCGTCAGACTGCAGCGTGTCACTCTCGACTGCCAAAATGACAGAAGATAACACAGGCTACACGCAAACACTATACATATTGTACATGTTTAACAGGCCTTTAGGCCGATTTCAGATTCCGATCGGTGGCACGATGTCCTGAATACGGTGTGCATGTAACGTAACAATTATACAGTCGCATTTACAGGTTTTTTACGTTTGTACCGTATTTATACGCTGTACGACGCTGCACTCGACCTTTATTCAAATAACGATAATTATTGTGTCATCAAATAAATCACACTAAAATTTATATAACTGGTGTCATTCCGCCGTTCTTTCTTTTGTAAATATTCGTTTTACTAACAAGTGTAGGTCCATATGCAACAACGGCACCGTTAATGATAAGTACTCTACTATATTTCTGAAATTCCTAATGCACGTTTTCTGCCCTTAAAATTCCTTCACGCACCAATGCTTCACGCTCTTTTGACTTTGATTACTTTAAATGCAATTATACATTCATTGTTGGTGGACCTGACTTCGCGTAAGACGACGTGAAGTGAAGGAAAATCAAAAGGGAAAGTAGCATTTAAAGAGAATTAATCCAACACTTAATTTCGACTGCTATACAATCATCTTTTTCTGTCTCGCAGGAAATTAATATCATGAACGCCAGTCTTATAACAAGTTGTTATCTACCTAATGTTCTTGTCCATATTTACTTCGTCTCAGAAGACACACCACCTACCTTTCCAGAATACCTTGACCCATTCATATTTCGTCATCCCCCACAAAAGTCTGGAAGCGAACTCATGTCGCCGTCACCGCGGAAAATTGGACTCAGTTATGCCGTGACCGCCAACTAATTGACGTGGATATGTTCTTGTATCACGATCGTAAGTGATATACCTTTTCTTCATCGTCACGATAATGCTTACTATATCGCGAAGTGTGAACTCAATTTAAAGAGATACGATAGTTAAGTTCGGGCGTTAAATGTTCCGAAAGAATTTAATTAGAAATCAGTGTTTTGAAAAATAAATTATATATATAATAATATATATAATAATATTTATAGTGCAGATAATGGCGCAATGAACAATTCCAATAAGCGTCCTTTTTCGTGTGAAATTATGTAAAAAGTTTTGCTTACTATAATTGAAAGTATAGATGTTTTATTTGTATGTCTCATGTGTGACACATTATTAAAACCACTAAAAACACGTATTTAAAATCTCGAAAATGTGTTACAGCATTTTTGTAATCAGCGGTGACGCATATATGAGTTTACATTTGCGCGCATTCCCCATGTGTGAATACGTATATCCTCCATTCCATATAAGAGTAGACCTACGCCTCTACCGATTTGCGACAGATCGATGCAGCTCCCACGGATCTAAAGGTGCAATTTCATGGTGACACTCAACGCTCGTTTCGAGCGTTAACACCAGTCACGTGATCGGTCCACGGAACTTTCAGCGTCAAAACCAATCACGTGACCGATGCTCAACCAACGAACGAGCGTGTCAACCTTGAAGGTGCAATTTCAAGGTGACGCTCGACGCTCGTTTTGAGCGTCAAAACCAGTCACGTGATCGGTCCACACGACTTTCAGCATCAAGTGGAAAAGCTAAACCGAGTTTAGCCATGGACATAGGAATATAGCAACGCTGTCCAGCGTAGGGGCCCCTCACGCGCCTGCTTCCCCTTCCAATCTTTCTCTCGCACAGCGTGCCTTCCGTTGTCAAGGAGACCGCGCGACACTAAGAAGGCTGCTATGATGGGCTAGCGTCCAGAGTTAGGAGCGATGGGGCCGCAGTGATGGAGGGGGAAACACCTACAGGAGCGGTGGTAATATGTGCGAGACTGACGCAGGCGCAGTTCATGCACACATAACCACGCCTCCTGTAGGTGTTTACCCCTCCATCAGCGGTAGCTGGAGCCCGCCGATCCCTGTCAGAGGTTAAAAAAATGACAAATAATCCGAAATTCGCGAGAAATACTAGCATTGGCTGACTGTGACGGTACCTGTCACTAATACACATGTCGTATGGGGCGTCCGAGCTCGCTCGACGACGGAGACACTGGTCTGTCATGGTCGCCTCTTTAGCGTCGCGCGGTATCCATGACAACGCGGACGAGAGTGGGAGAACTCTAAGCTCCCGCCGAAGCGACCTTGGACAGCGCTGTAATATAGGGGACGGAGGAATAGTTGCGACTTTAGACAAGGGGAGTGATACGTATTTGAGGGGGGGGGGGGGGGGAAGTACCTACTGTGCCGGATGGAAAGAAAAGAAGTCGGTTGAAATGTCACAGGGGCAAGAGGGGTTCTTCGCTCGCATTGGCTCCGCCGCTCGTGTCCCGTTTGCTTACTTTGTATTCGTCGACGTTGTCGCGCCGGCCAATAGGGATATACTATTCGGACCCTAGAGTTTCTCGACCGACTTCTTTCCATCCGGGCACAGTACATCTGCCTGGATTTGATTGGTTGCGTTCTACGCATGCTCCGTACCGCTAATTATGAAAAAGTGTTTGCTACAGATTAGTACATACAGACGTCTAATTGTAAGTATGTACTAACGAAGTGATTATTCACAATTATAAATTGTAAAAATAATGAAAATTGAACAGAAATATGCATCTATAATTATTAAAATATATGAGGTGAATACACACTGCATACCACACTACGAAAAACGCTTCAAATATGGCTGCCACTATCTCTACTTGTGACGCGACAAACGTTCATCCAAAGAGGAGATATAAGAAGAGGTGTCACTCCGGGGGGAACCTTTGAAGTCCTTACTTGACCTTGGCATTGAAATTGGTTGTCTATTCGAGCGGGATATTCAAATCGACTAAATGTACCTTACCGCAATTTGCTGATTATTGCCGAAGTATACCGTGGTTTACCGATCATTGCCGAATGGGCATTTAAATTGGTTGTCTAGTGATTTTCCTAGTTTATGTCTGTCCTTATCGAGTGACGCCTCTTATTATATCTCCTCTGGTTCATCATTACACATCACTGCGCTTGTGCGAAGCAGCAGCCAATAGAAAGAAGGCGTATGTTATCTCATCGCCCCTCCCGCAAAGATATCACCCCCCGCAACTATTCCTCGGTCCCTATATTCCTATGTCCACTAGGCGTCAAAATGGCTTCCCTTCGGAAATTTGGCAACGTTGCATGTCACTAGAACCGCTGAGTTATGCCTAGTGACATGCAACGTTGCCAAATTTCCGAAGGGAAGCCGATTCTGGCGCCTAGTGTCCATGCTATATTCCTATGTCCACGAGTTTAGCTTTTCCGTTTGATGCTGGAAATCACGTGACTGGTTTTGACACTCACAACGAGCGTCGAGCGTCAGCATGAAATCGCACCTTGACACACGCGATTGGTCGTAGCAATTTCCCTGCTGGTTTCCTACCAATCAACAGTACATCCCTGTGCGGTACGAGTCTACTCTGAAGTGGAATGCAGTATAAGTGCATATATGCAACGGCGATCGGCGCGATCTCAGCTAGTTAGTATTCAAACATCGCGCGCCAAAAGTTGATCCGCCAAGTTCCAGTTGCGGATCGCTGATATCTCAAAACTGAATCGTCAAATTACAAACTGGTAAGACGTTTCAATTTCTGTAAACAAGAGGGATCTCCATGTTTCGGTTTGCCGCATAGTTCTAAGACAAACCCGTTTATACAAAGCTGTTTTATTTAAATGAGAGATACACACTGCGTTTGGGCACAAGTTTTCATTCGATTTAAAAACAATCCAGCAAGACTTCAGTAAGTCTTGAATTGACATGATTCTTTGGAATGGTACTAAAAAATATCGCAGGTCACTAGTCCGTCTAAAATACAAACATTCTCCTAATAGTTGACATATATTAAAATTATTTAGGTGCGCTAAATGTTCTACAAAATATAGGCTACCGATGATCTAGTATGACATTAGAAGCATACTTTTTACTTTTCAAACAATATTCTACAACAGCGTATATTGTAAGCAGTCTCCTATCCATGGCACTTAAATGGGCATCGGTAATAAGGGGTTCTACGTCGGCCATTATCGATTCGTGCGCAGCAAGTTTCCCAAGCGCCACGCTTAAAGACCCGCCGCTAAACAATTTTAAACGATCCCAGGTAGTCTTGTGAATCCTGAAAGAAAATGCGAAATATCAGTTCTATTATACTCGTTAATCAATGTTTAAATCACACATAAAAAAGACATTAACGTCTGCTTAAATACATACATACAACACTGATACAATGGAGCTAAAATATCAAAGTGGTCAACATCGGGGTTTCCAAGGCTCTTCCCATTGTCTATTAACAAGACAGCAGGATTATGAAAATTATTTTGCGCCAGCTCGTAGTGATGGCGATCTCCATTGTCCATTAAAAAGTCAAAAATCGCAGTGTCTACTAAATCTAAAAGCCTACTCGATGATTGTGGAGAATATGCCTTGGACTCTTTTACCTAAAGACACAAACGAGTTTTATTTCAAATAACTTCTTTTATTAGACCAAGAGAATTATGGCGCGTCGGCTTACGATTTAAACGTACTTTTTCGCAGTAATTGTCATCCGTCTCCCATGCCGCGAATTTATTCATTTTATAAGTCCTTTGCCAAGGATGACGATGCTTTACAAGCCTTAAATATCGCGGTAGCCACGAAATTAGAGCACCCTCCAGAATATCTTCCGTTCCACAGACTGGATCTGTTGGTGAACAGTAATGGCAAACCCCGTACAAGCAGGTATCGTTACCATCCTGGTACATGGTCGCGTAAAGCTCAGGGGTCGCCCGAGGACGAATTTCATTCCTTAGATCGACTGGAAAAAGGATATGTATTCGATACGAAGTATTTTAGCGCGACCTGCAAAGGAAATTCATTCCAAATGCACAGAGTGCTTGAGATGCGTATTCCTACAGAGTTTCTTTAATAGAAAAAATTATTTCATAGCATATAGTACGCAAAATATTTAGTCCGCTAAACCGGTATTTAAAAGGGAGGTAGTTACAAAATTATTTCCACTGGGAACTTTCCCAACAGTATCATGTGCATTTTTATCAGAATACAAAAGCATACAATTGTTTCGAGTAAAAAATCCAGATAAACATAGATTATTTAAGATAGTACTAACTGCACAATTTCAAATTTTGTAACTATCTCCTCTAAAACCTTTGTTTCCAACATAAGAGTTTATTATCCATTAAGCTTGCTAAAAGATTCATATTTATATCTGTAATAGATCCTTGAAAAATAGCATATAGCAAAATCAATGATCTCCATTTTAACATGAACACCCTAAATATTTCCCTTCTTTTCAACATTTAAGTACACTTCTGAAGCACTCCCTTCCGTGTCGTCGAAAATAACGAGAATATTTAAGGTGGCCATGTTAAAAGGAACAATCCTGTGTAATAACGATGAAACGTACGTTTTCTTACAACGGTAAGCGGCACTCTTCTCAGAGCCAGTAAGGAAGATAAGTGGAATGCTACGATCTCGGCGTTGTGCCGGTCTTTTCCGTGATAAACAGGCCCTCGGATAACAGCGTCTCTGGGATACCACTGTGGCTTGAACATCGCTTTCGCTCCGTGCTCCAAAGTTAACATCAGTTTCAGTTGCGTGCCAAGTGGCGCGTTGTCCGCGCGCATCACTTTCGATTTACGCAAGGTGTCCAAAATCGTGCCTAATTCGGGGGCGACCGGTGGAATCAACTGGTGAGCATCTGGCCACTGAAAGTACGATTCTGATATTATTTTTACTTGAAATAATGGGAAAAGAACAACTTCTTTTGATGCACAAGATGTGAAAGAATGCGCTTGTTATAATGAATATAAAAGACTTCATAAACATAAATTAAAAATTTAATCGTTGTCGAGTAACAAAGTAATCTTATGTACCTACTTCTAATTAAATAATTACGTGTCTACCTGATGTACATAAACGGAGCATAGTGATACGTTTTTACCCCATAAGTAGCAATCCATGTGTATTATGTTAGCTGATCTTGGAGATCAAAGTAATATATCATCACGGCCGGCGGACAACACGATATTTAACTTAGTAGAAATAGAAAAAAAATCTGTTATATTATTCATTACTGACTACTGACAATGTTTACGCATATTAATAAACAAGTAGAAATATTGAGTAGTATATAGATATGTTAGCTACTTGTCAGCCGTACTCATTCCCATAAGTATCCGGCGAATCTTTAAAATTAACTTCCCCAACAACTATGTGATCAAGCATTTTCGATTTATTTTGATTTATTGTACATCGCAAATGTATTGAATCCAAAATATCAATGAACTAAAGAAAACGTATTGTAACTCAAGAACAAATGATTTCCGACCCATGTTCATGAAGTCTTCCATATCTATATCGCGGAGTCCTGCATTCCCTTAAAGTTTCGAAGCAACTTTCTCACACATTTTATTTCACAAAAAAAAACTTATTAAGAATAAAAGTTACTACTCGGCGTTATTTGGAAACATTTCAATGGAATACTAACATTATTGTTAGGAATATTCCATATATTTTCACGAACATTAGGCGTGATCCTTAATTCAGTTAATGATCGTTCTAAGACTATTGCGTAGCTGGTGTTCTGCTTGAAATATTTCGACGGTAATATTTGAATCTCCTCCTTAATTTTCTTCGCCATGTCGATCGCAACCGACTTTTGCGGGATTTGTAAGTTCTGTTCTACTTGAGATATCAATTGTTCCTGTTCGGGCTTTAATTGCGAGACCGGCATGCCTTTGGAGGATGTCTTTTGCGACGAGCTCTCCACGATCATTCGAATGAAATATACATTAACGCTGAGGACGAGAATCAAAAGCCCGCCCAGAGCGATGAGAGCGCAGCGTCGGCCAATCATCTGCGAACAAAATTCAGGATGTCGATGAAATAAATGTCAAGTAGATGGCGCGCGACTGTCCTACTATATAGACGCAACATATAGAGGAACTGTAGCTTTGAGGACCTGAACGCACGCCATTTTCATTATTTACAAATTTCTTTTCCAACATTGGTGTCTTAAGATGCAATGCAATAAAAACTTTAACGCGCGTACATATTATAAAATACACGTGAAAGCTGAGTCGATTGCATTTGTTCGTATTAGAAAGGTAATCTGCCTCGAATTGAGTAAAACATAATGGCGTTAGAACGTTAGGGACTCTATGAAATAAGCGTACAACATGGCAGCAACGTTCGCTACGAAAATACGTGAAAATCGTTAATTGAACGTAAGGAACATTGAGAAATCTTGCCGTAAACACAAATAGTTATTGCTATCACCTTTGAAAAATTGGCCACGCGGATGATGTCACCTGGTAATAAATGTTTCTCTCATATTTCGATGAAACCGCTGCTCAGCCGCGTTCAACCATGTTCGAGCGGCAGGTATCCGTCGCCATTTTTAATTTCAACCTAAAATACTCACGCGCCGTAAAACGTTGAACCAGTACTACAAACTATCATAAATAAATGAATATTTTCAATAACATTTAATTAGTATCCATAATCAATGTATAAACTCTAGGTACTTTTCAATTATGAAAAATAATAAAACACTTTCGACATATCACACGACTAAATATATTCACACTGAAAATATTTCTTGCTACCTTACACTTTCTGTACCTAAATTTGACCATGATAAGGTAATCTTGTTCTCGTTACAGTTTGCATTCGCCCGCAAGGAGCTTCCATTATAGAATAAACAAAACTACAAAACAATAATTGTAATCAGGAATTTATTTTATAAAAACATGTAAACTACATAGTGAATATACTCGAATTAAATTTAGGCTATTACCCCAAACGGGGTAAGTTTCTCTTAAAACGCGGTGGTGTTCGAATGGCTCGGCTCTAAATCGTTTTTATCTCCATAGTTACACTCGTACAAACATTTATGTCGATATATACATGTCAGCATACATTTTCATTCTCTTCGTTGTCTCTCTCTCTCCCGAGCAAGCTCTGTGGCGTAGTCGTAGGGCGAGCCCCTCCTATAATCAACAACAATTCAAAACACCGCAATTAACAATAGGTTTACATAAAAAATATTACCTGTCTCGATGACGATCCTTGTCGCGATAACGATCTCTACTTCTGTCTCTGTGTGCCTTGTCCCTGCTACGACTCCTGTGTTCCCTTTGCCTCCGACTTCGATCGCGACTAGATGACCGCTTGCAATGCCTGTCCCTTTCTCGGTCCCTTTCTCGCGCTCGGTCTCGTTCCCTTTCTCTAATCCTATCCCGCTCGCGGTCGCGTTCTCTATACTTATCCTTACGATCCTCGTCAGACCTAGAAAAACAACGAATCGAAGGGAAGTACCATTGAATAACAGGAAACTTTCAAAGATATCAGCCTGTGCAAAATGCATAAACGTGATGCATTCATTTATAACGCAAGATACCAAGAAATGGATTTGTTTTAAACACCTCGATATTGTGAACGTGTGTAGTAGGGTGGGCCGAAAAAATCAAATTTTCGAAACTCGAAACAGCCTAGTGCGGAAAAGTTGCGTCTGGGGAAGACAAATGGAGGCAAACAAATTTTTTAAAATCGGTCAATATTTGACCGGGCCCAAACGGGGTCGATGTTTTTAATTTTTGATCAAGTTTGGCGACTTCTGTATATTTTCATGAAATTTGCATATTTCACAGTTGAGCATCAGAAAATATTATTTCAGCACATAAACACGTGAAATCGTGCGAAGCGGAGTATCTATGTGTTTCTATTTTGGGACGTAACGCGGTTGTAGTGAAAGAGGAACATATTTCATTGATTCAAGAGCCCGTCCAACAGCCATTTTGATCTGTAACATTCAATGGCCAATTCTTATAGATTTTTGTGCGCTGAACACGAATCCGCAAACCGTTTGTCGGCATTACCCTCTGTTTTCGAGAAATTCGATTTTGAAAAAAAATGCAAATTTGCAACTTTGAACATCTTTTGAGTTCAAACAGTAATAGTTATTTGATTGCTTGTTCCGCCAAATTATTATATGAACCCTCGCAAACACAACGATATAAGTTATTATTGAATTATAAACATTTAAATATGTTTAAACAACGATCAAAGGGAAAAGGGCACCCGAAATGCACCAATTTTTGCAGATATCTTTCTATACATTTCCAAAACTAAGGGTCTAGGAGAAACTCTGACTACTCCACACGATGCAGCAGACATTTTTCCCCCGGAAGCCATCAACAGAAGTGGTAAGACACGTTTTGTTTTCAATACAAAAGCCAACAGCGGCGGGCGTACCCACTGCCGCTCGGCGACAGAATCGCGTACGTGCGCCGCACGTCTTACCAATTTTTTTCGCTACGGTATTGAAAACAAAATGTGTGTTACCACTTCTGTTGATGGCTTCCGGGGGAAAAATGTCTGCTGCATCGCGTGGAGTTGTCAGATTTTCCCCTAGACCCTTAGTTTTTGATATATATATATAGAGAGCGATATCTGCAGAAATATGCAAATTTTATGAAAATATGCAGAAGTTGCTGAACTTGGTCAAATATTAAAAACTTTGACCCCGTTTGGGCCCGGTCAAATATTGACCGATTTCAAAAATAAAAATTTGCCTTCATTTGTTTTTCCCAGACGCAACTTTTCCGCACTAGGTTGTTTCGAGTTTCAAAATTTGAATTTTTTCGGCCCACCCTAGTGTATAGTTCGTGACAGGCCAACTATTCAATTACGTATTCCTTGATATCCAATGTATAAAGCCAGAGATCAGTGTACAGTTATCTAGAACATCGAGATGGTTTTTTCAAAGCATAAAGGTGATTCTTAACCTGTAACTTTCACTAGCGCAAAAACGTTCGATAATATTATAAATCAATCGAATTCGAAAAGTATTCAGGCCAAAGTAAATCTAACGAATTTGTTACGGACGAAGACAGATCTGTGTAGCGCTAAGTTTTATCAAGCCAGCAAATAACTGTACAATAATCAAATGAAGAAAACATACACATGTACTAAAGAAAACTGAATGGTGATACACTGAGATCAAGAGTATTTTCCTGGAGATGGTACGTCTTTAATCTTCACCCCATTCCCCTGACAAGTTCATAGAATATTATTAACGTTATACGAAGTAGTAACGTGATTGTAGTCATACCACGTAGACGCACCTGGCTCGCCAGTGGCTTGTTCTTTCAGCCTCACCCCACTGAGCTTCACTGTCTGGTATATGCCGTGGTTGATTTCGTGGCATAACGTTGTTGCCATTATCTTTTCTATTACTGCTGTTACTATATTTTCCATGACTATTTAGTGTGATAGGTGGCTTTGCGTTTCGAGCGTTCATAGACTGCTGAGGGAATCTTTCCGCTAATCGATGCTCAAGTTCTTTTTGTATAGGCACTGGTATTCTTGGGAACAATGTTGAGAACCACTCTAACTTAGTAAGAAATTGTTTCAGAATATCACCCATTTTCATTACTTGACCTCCTCCAGCTTTTACATCTAACTCTTCTTCGTCTTCTAGGTAATCACTGTACCAGCTAAATAAGTCAGCCGGTGGTTGCGTGTATCTGTTAAAAATCAGCAACAGTCAGATACGTGATGCGCCAGATCCAGCGATCCTTTCCAAGTAATTACGTTATCATTCTTACCTAATGTACATAAACCCTAATGCTCGAATGTATGGAGAATCAGGATGGTTGATAAGACCATTCAACTGCTTTCGTGTCAACCTCAACGTGAAGAGTTTATAGAGCAGGCAATAAGCCGTCGAAACAATTCCACCGGCACCGACACCACGGACCTGCATGAACCGCTAAATTTACACCCCCCTATGTCAATTAATCACATTCATATCATATAATAATATATTGACCAAGAACATGCTACTCTGTAATAAGTATGGTGTTAAGTAAAGCGGTCTGTTCGACGCTTGAGTTCAGACTAGTTTCAGGCCAATATCTTAATATTGATGCGCGATTGTACGTTATTAACAAAGGTTCGTAACGCTCGGAACATTCACTTCTTAGAACTTATTTTAGACAATTTCACCTGCCCTATTTAAATCGGCACTTCCCGTTTCGGTAAGTACCCAGGTCCTTTAAAGTGCTACAAATTTAGAGGCTTTCCGTGCGTACGGTAACGACTCTGCGATCGCCTTAGTTTTAGGTCAGGCTTGGGAATTAAGTGAACGCGGCGGCCGATTTTCAGAGGCATCGTCTCCTTTCTCCCGCCGCGCGTCTTGGGCCCCGCGTGCGGCCTAAGGTCGAAGCCAGATATATTGGCCGGTGAGTTTCGTGAGGGGTATTCTCCAACCAAACAGTTTGCATGCCTCGGTGCTCCTTTTCTCAACGTTTTCTGATTCGCTCTCTTTCCATCTCGCTCTCGCCTTCGCAGAAAAAGAGTGAGCCAGAAGTGGTGGGGATAGTGCCAAGCTTCTGGTGTGTAGGCCAAACCGAGCTCTTAGCGTAGAAATACATACATCAGAATAGGTGTGCGTTAGGTCCGACAAAATTCATGAGCTTTATTGGTCAAAACATTGATTCTTTCTCGATAGCTTCATCTCGTATTGGTCTACGCATAACTTCGTAACGCACACAACTATTAAGTTAAGAATAAACAAGAGCCACACAGCTACGTTGCAGGCAGAGCTGGGCAGCGTTCACGTTACCCCACCATACCTTTCGGGGACCATGCAACTCCAACTGACAAATCCACGGTCGTCAGGTGGTAGTGGTTGATTAGGGCTTCGACCTTAGGTGCTTGGAGCGCCTCAGGCCCGTACCATATGAACCGCGCGTGGCGCATTGGGGCGACATTGTATTGATAGGTTTCCACATCATCCCAGACGACACGATTTTCCATGCGTTCTTGTTTTGTCAACGCGCCACGCGCGGTTCACGTGGTGCGGACCCAGTGTTACCAACCCTACGGATTTTTTACTTTATCTACGGATCTACGGATTGTAAACTGAAATCTACGGATTTTTTACCTTAAATTATTTAATACTATTAATATGTATAATTCTAAAACTAAGGTAATTCGAAATTCATAAAACAAAAGATTCTGATTCCGATTAAAGAAATCATTTACTGTTTAATTTGACCCATTGATTTTACAATCCAAACCGCCGATTTACTGCGGGTAGCTAAATTCCACTTCACTACAAGAGCTTTTCGTCGCACTTAATCGCTGGAATTCAAGCTATTATTTTCTAGTTCTACTACCCTGCATTTTGAACGAGTACAATAGGAATCAGCAGAGTTGATTTCAGAATCTTAGCGTGTGAACTTATTTAATTCCTTTCCGTGAATTTACGTCGGGACGAAAGTCTTTGGCGAAAACGACTTTTTGGGAAACATTATTTTTGGGAAAAGCTCTTGTACTGAAGTCGAATTAGTAAAAGTCGATTTCACAACTTTGGCACGTGAACTTTTTTCGTAGTTTCTGAATTTTTGTTGTGACAATAATTTTTTTGAGGATGTTAGGGGAGGGTCGAAATATAAGATTTGTAGAAAGGATTTGGGAAAGGACGGTTTCCATGAGCAAGGGAATTAGCTTCTTTCATACATATAATAATTAACACTTATGAAGAAAATCCGTAGATCAACGGATTTTTCAAAGGGGGATCTATCGAAAGGCTTCCCCATACCAACGCGAATATCCGCTTTGCGCTGTGGATCAGATACGGCAGCAGTTTTTTATACGTGGCGGCTTGTGGGCAGTGTTATCTGATCCGCGGCGGATCCGCTCCGCGCCGCGAAATTCGCGTTGGTTTGGGAGAGCCTGAATTCTATGGAATGTTGAACTTTTCTCTACAGATTTTCAAAAATCTGAGTTGGCAACACTGTACGGGCCTGAGGCGCTCCAAGCACCTTTGAAAGGAGGCTTTGCCTCTGAAAATCGGCTGCTGCGTTCACTTAATTCCCAAGCCTGTTTTAGGTCAATAAAGAAATTAACAGATAATTATCGATATCTTAAAAAACATACTCACGCCTCCACACATGCCCGTTTGACCCGCCGTTTTCCTGCTTCCTTTCTCCCATGGCTCCAAATGAGACACCTTGTAGTAAATCTCATCGATAACTTCGTGATAAGTTTTCAATTCATATAAGTTCACTTTGAAATAATGTGACGACTGTATGTTCGTCAAAATTAATGGATTTAAATTCATAGTCCTTTCATTTCCCCATAGAGGTAGTATATTTGATTTTTTACCCTCCTTCTGAGCTGGCCGACGATCCTCGTCGCAACCGCTGGAATTGTTCCATGGTGAACCTACGCAGAAGTGTTTAACTTAGAGCGAATTCGGTATCTCGCACTGACTCTGTGCGGTTGCCAGAAAATAAGTTGGATTGGTTGTTTCTGATAGAGACGAAGATGGCTCTATAAGAATCAACCAATTCGAGTAATTTTCTGGCAACCGCACAGAGTCAGTGCGAGATTCCGAATTCGCTGTTAAAGTACTTATCGTGCCACTACGTAACACCGATCAACATACACTATCGCGCAGTTGAGGTTAGGTGTATCGTGCAAACTACACTCCGCGGAATGTTTCACTTACTCGGGATTAAATATTGTAAGCTTAAAGGATGAAACATGCGCGGAGAGTATAATATACATTTACTTACCGTCAGCTCCTTCTGCTTCTTGCATTTGCATGTTTATACCTCGAACTCGCGAATCTCGCGACGGAGTTCAACAGATCGGATACACCATACAAATATGTTATGTCTCACTGAAGATTGGCGGTATTAATGGATATAATAAAATAATTGTATTTCGGTATTAAAAATAATTACATACAAGCTCTAAAAACTCGTGTGACGCTCTTTTTTCACGCAAGTATATAGGAAAACTGACGTCAACGGGAAATGGAAAAAAAAGACACAATACGGTAATACGCATGCCTACGAAATGTATACATCCGGTTTCATTCGCATTTCTAATATTACATATTTTCACTTCTATCTGCGAGTACCTAGATTCAGATAACCAAATTATCACGATTTTCTCTCTCGTAGATCGACCAATATTCCAAAAACTACTGTAACATCATTACATGGCAAACCTACGGTATCATAAGGGCAGGAGTAATGTAACCGTTGTATTGCAACTGATACTGTATCGTAGAACGTCAAAGTAAACATGAAGCCACTGTAACAAATATTAGGATCTTGGGACTAACTTTTCACAAAGCTACATTTATTTGTAATAACACTTTTTTCCATCTATTACACTATATAGACAGTACGTTTGAACATTCGCATATATTACGCTTCATCGGTGAAAAATAAACGTGCAACGCAAGCGTCGTGTTTTGCTACTTTCAGCAGTCTCAGCAACATATAACAAAAGCATCACGTATTTTCCCTAGAAATGCACACTTCTTATTACTAGGGCGCGGCAATATCTCTGCATTTTAAATTAATGCAGTAAAAAAACACTCACAATCAGTGATTAATGGACTCTTGTGCACGATCTAAAATTTCTAATAATTGTCGTGCGCTATAATAGAAGATGTGAATCATCTGTATATGGTTATGGATAGATTTATAATCTCGTATATAACTTTTAATATTATTTACTCTTATTTCACTTCATCTATTTTATCACGGCCTGATCTAGGGGAGCGCAAGCAGAGCAACTGCCCAGAGCGGCAAATTGATTAATTGGTAATTTATGAATATTAAATTTTTTATAAAACAAAAGGCTTTTGATATTCAACGAATACCTACCTACAAAAAATTTTACTCACTGTCAAAAAATATATTTAAAAATAATTACTTATAATTGATTATAAAAGCCGGCAAAAATGACTTTTGCCCAGACCCAGAGCGGCGAAAGAGCTAGATCGGGCTCTGTATTTTATACAATAATTATACGATTTAAACTGTAAAATATAAAAACGATAATATTACGCGTTTGAACCATTTGTCTAAATAACAAAAATAGCGTTTTCATTTGGATAAATGCTTGCACGAAAAGCAGCTGAGATGGAGTGCAAAATCACTCAGTGATTTACTACCGTGATCGCAGAATCACAATCACCATCGTGATTGTGATTTTTTTTACCTCGAGCGAATTTGCTCACTGTGAATACTAGTGATCGTAATTCTTGTTCATGATTGACTTATTTTTTATAAAATACTTCAATATAGCTTGTGCTACCAATGGTGGGTAAAGACACAAATTTTTTATTTTATACACGACACGTGTCTTAAATGTCGTAAATGTCGTAAATGTGTCAAATGTCGTAGATATATCTGAAATGAAAATACCTAGGATGATTAAACCTCTGGTGGCGCTGGCGGACACTACGTCGCGATCCCGTGGTGGGGCCGGGACGTCACAAACCTATAAAACATTTTTCGTATAGGGTATGAAGAAATACCAATTTATTAATAATTATTATTCTGACTAAAAAAATTAAATTAAATTACGTTACACTGACGAAAAATGGATATTGAAAGGTTAGTAAAAGAAATGCATATAGAATAATAAACATAATTTGTTTAAGGCCGGTATTCATAGCTTCTCTTCGGAAATTAGGCAACGTTGCATGTCACTAGGCATAACTCAGCGGTTCTAGTGACATGCAACGTTGCCAAATTTCCGAAAGGAAGCCGATTCTGGCGCCTAGTGTATCTGTATCGTGTACTCACGTGTTTCTAACGTCAACGCATCGTTTTATTACCATGTTTAATAAATATTCCACATTCACTAACAGTGTTATAATCTATAACATTATGAAATAGAAGTAAAATTGAACTCATTGTCAGATGATATGTATGATTGTGTATGATTTATGAATATACTTCGGTATAAACTATGTAGGTTATTGAATTATTTTCAGTAATGATTTTATTGACAATAGTTTATACATAGCTATACGTTATAATACTGCAAGTAATTATGTAATCGCACAAAAAAATATGAAGGGCATTGTAATATGTATTTTGTTTCTTAAGAATCATGTTGAGGTTTAATCGGTTTTACGGCGAACCAATTGAATATTTACTCCATAAGCCATGTTCGGACTTTATGGTTGTAAAAAGATTCAAACATCGACTTGACATAAAGGTATATTGCCTTCTATTATATTTAACATTACTTATAGAAGCTGTATATAGTATTAGAGCAAAACATTAATAATCATTATTTCTACAACTCTGGTGAATTATTTTAACTTTCATTGGAAACATCGAGTTAAAGATGAAGTACACATAATCAGTGGTGGGTTTACTACGTTACATCGAATTTACTGCGTGACATGCGTAAAAAATGTAAATAATTGTAGAAAATGTATTCAATGTAAAAAGTTAAAATACAAACTATTAACCTCTACCTATTTCATTGAATTTTATTGCACAATCTTTTAAATTACTTTAAAAAGAAAGATTCGAATGTAATTATAAAATTATAAGTAATTTGAAATTTTTTAGTAAATTTCATATCTTTGGTGTGCAAAAGATGCTCGAATTTTTACATATATCGACATGATTATTCCTTTGATTATTACTTTGGGTGTAACATTCCATTTAGTATTATTGAATCTGACCATTTTAGGAACTTTGTTCATAAATTGAATTCAGCTCATAAAATTCCAACTCGAAAGACATGGTCGAATAATTTACTTAACGGAAAATTTCAAAATTACAAAAAGTCAATAATCAGTGTGGAAACCAAAGATGCAGTTCTACTTTTAGATGGTTGGAAAAATTCATTATCCAACAATAAGGATGTTGTTGCAATTCTGAATTTAATGAATACGATATGTCCATGCAGATTACAGCGTTCCACAATCTGCAACGTTGTTTTATCAAACAATATGATTTTATACATTAAACTGCATGAACGT
Organism: Andrena cerasifolii; assembly: GCF_050908995.1. Taxonomy (NCBI): domain Eukaryota; kingdom Metazoa; phylum Arthropoda; class Insecta; order Hymenoptera; family Andrenidae; genus Andrena; species Andrena cerasifolii. The sequence goes on along the minus strand of NC_135125.1, from coordinate 3,298,384 downwards.
AATATAGTTAAGCTGTTTACTACGTCTTATTCTGCACGTAGAGAATTCACTTTTTTACGATAGGTAAAATGCGGAACCACCACTGCACATAATTGGAATTATTTTTCTACGTGCTACAGATGTTGCTGTCTTTCATTAACATGTATGTGTAAGTGAAAATCATTGAACACAAGTTTTCAGCAAAAGACTATTTTTGTTTTTCACAGATTTAGAGTCGCATCAACGTCTAGGTCATTAGCGACACAGACCTGTAATTGACGTTGCTTAGCGAGCTTCCTTGACGATTCCTCTTCCTCCCTGACGATTCCTTTAGTGAGCTCTGGAGTTTGGTCTGGTTTCGGTTTCTCTGCAGAATAATCATATATGTTCGATAGTTTAGGGGCATTTGTAGTGATGGGATCTGAAGCGCTTCGAATCTACATATATGACGGAAACTTCGAAGCTTAAAACTCTTGAAAGTCTTGATAAGTCTTGAGTCTTGATAGGTCTTGAAAGTCTTGAAAGTCTTCAAAGTTTTGGAAGTCTTCAAAGTCTTGAAAATGAACATCTGGATGCCAAAAACTAGCCAGGTCTTGCCGATCGTCCTTCCAGGGAGCCGACCTTCTTCTCTCTTCAGCTGCGAGTACCAGCAGGCCATGCACGGGCCTATACGTAGGGGTTTAACTTGTACCATTGTAAACCTATAGCTACTACTGAAATATACCCTGATAACCATCTGTCTTCAGTCTGACATCAGATTGGTAGCAGGGTCTGGCTCTGGCATGAGAGCGCAGAGTCTGACGTCAGAACCGTAGCAGACGGCAGAATCTGTTGCGGAACTGCTGCTGATCTGACATCAGGCACTGACATCAGGCTCTGCACCTCAGAACGCAGCCATCTGCGGACACACACGACTACCCAGATCTGGCTATCAAGGTAGTTGTACAGTGTGTATGCCCGTCTATTATTCTCTCATTTGCGCCGGGGTGGCCAATGAGGAAACATCCTCACGTTACTTAGCCAAGAAATACAGGTCAATCATTGATAAGATAATTTCAAATAACGCATACTTCGCCTTATCAGAAAATGTCCTTTTGGCTGTGCTAACTGATGACAGAGACAACTGTTGATGACAAACATTAGAGAACATGCTGTGCGTAGAGTGCTGGCAGCAAGGTCGTAAAGCTCGTAACAGAGGCATCCAACAAAATAATTGGAACCGACGCAAGGGATGGCTTCATTCGGGTCACCCTTGAGTTGAGTAGTCATATGCCAGCCTTTGAATACAAATCTCAAATTTCGCCTTCTAATCCATAAGGTAGGGTGGTTGCGATGGGATAGGGAGGATGGGTGGGAGGAGGGCTGCAAGATCATTTTTATACTTTTTCAAATTTCGAAATTTCAAAGTTCTTGCCGGAACAGAAGATATTTACTCACAGGGCTGAAATTTCGCACTGTTGTTATTGATCCCATGACACAACTTTCCTGCACTAAGGCCTAACGCAACAATCATTTTCATTTTCTTCGGGACGGCCTAGTATCTAGTGCTTCTTTAGCTACCTCATCCGCAGTTTCATTGCTCAATATTCATTGGTGAGATGGTATCCATGCTAAGTAATTTCTGCCCCGTTGTTATGTAAATCAGTATACAGTTCAAGGATGTCTCTGATTACAAAGTTATTGGCAGGTAATCGTTGCGTAGCTAGTACAGCAGTTGTTGAATCAGTATATACAATGGTGGTTGTTAATTGTTTATCCTTGACGAGTTGCAACGCTGCGAGGATGGCATAACATTCTCCTGTGAATATGGACGTTAGTGGCAAATTGTACTTAATGCTGTTGGTTGGTGTTACCACTAAGAAGCTAGTGTTCGTTTCCCTTTTAGATGCAACAGTATATAATTGTTTAGACTCTGCGTTTTCATTATTGAGATTGTGGAAGGCGACTCTGTATTTGACGAGGGTGATTTGAGCCTTTTGGTTCTCTGCGAGTTTTAAGTTAATTTTGGGATATCTTATGGTCATCTTCGTTCTGCAATGGTGGGGAACTGGATTTTTAATTCTCCGCATTACTTACGTATCCTGTGATATAATGGTACCGGATACTCGGGTTTGTTGGAGTATGCAACTGTTAATCGGTTATCAAACATGTTATTGTACACTGGATTGTTGGCTGTAGATGCGATTGCGGCAACGTATTGGAGATTGAGTAGTTTTCTTTGGAACCCTAGGAGTATTTTCTTTGTAACATAGAGGATGCTGTGCGTAAGGCCCCACAACTTAATCTTAGTGTAAAGGGACCAGATATTTTCTGTTCCAATATGGGACAAGCAAGCAAGCATGCAAAAAAAAAGGGTTAACAGATCCTTGAGATCTTTTCCGTAGTTTATTAAAGCATTTACAATATATTTAAAAATACATACTTGTGATTATAAAGTGATTCATTGAAACGAAATTAAAAATATTTCTTTTTTCACAACAACAAAAAGTAGAGGAAACAGTAACTTAGTCTCACTCGTACATGTTGGTCAGCTCCTCAACTTTCATGGATTAGGACCTTGATAACATTAAGTCTTTCAAAGCATTTGCTTTTAACTTTCTATAAGTGTTCTTTCCAAGTGAACTTGTTGTCGACGTGTAGTCCTAGTATTTAATGGATTTAACAAATCTGAGCTTTTGATTATCAATAAATAGTTTACGGGGTACTTGGCTCCTTCTCCTTGAGAATAGAATGCATTCGGCCGAAAAAACTATTTTCTTCCACTAATACAACTGGAATTATGTAGAGTGAATCTGTAAACTAGATCCAGCTATAGCTCTTTTCTCAGTGAAAAAAGAGAAAATTGGTACAGGGAAATGTTGCATGGTTTAATGGGGTTCATGGTTTCCACAAGTTCTATCAATGCACCTCCCAGATAAGATTGCAGTCTTTTTTTTATTCATATGGAACACTTGAATATCAGGTTCTCAATAATATTTTACTTGTGTGTATCAAATAGATAGGTTGTTAAAATATAAACTAAATGTTTTATTATACTTTCAGAAATGGTATCAAACACTGGAGGTTGCTGAAGACTGTGAGGATGAAACTTTAAGATTGGCATTTGTTCACCTAGCAAAACAATTTCATCCCGATAGTGGCACACCACAAGCTAGTGCAATTAAATTTTCGGAGGTATAAAAAAATGTTTTATCTATATGTATCTTATGCTATAAAGCAGAAAGTGCATCGTATGTTTGTGTGTTTGTCTGTCGCCTAAAAACTTTCGAACGGTAAACTCTGGGGTCACGAAATGTACTTCAGCTAATTATGCCTGGCTAATCCAGATAAATGTGACTATTTTCATAAAAAAAGTCTAAAAAAAATTGTTTTCTCTTATAAAATCAGAATCTAAATTTCGGGCGAAGCCGAGTAGTAAAGCTTGATATATATAGATTGTATGTATCGCACACTATTTACAATATTGTAATGTATAGGATGCATCATACAACTTGCCTGTCCTAAATATTTACATTATTAGTAGAGCGATGTAAATTTATTTGTTATTTATATTTGCTAAGTTTGCCTCAACGCTGACTAATAAAAGATAGGTGAAAGAAAAATGTACAATTTTATATAAAAAGCTAAATGGAATTTTAGGACAAATGAAAGAAAAGAATATTGTAATTATTGGAATCTCCCTGGAATCAAATTATCTTACATTATCACATCGTACAGAAATTTTAATTATTTTGATAGCAGCAAAAATAATCGGGATGAACAAGTGGGTTCACAAATAACTTTTGTTTTCGACAGATAGAAAATGCTTATAGGCAAATTCGTAAGGCAAGAATAGAACAGAAAGAAAAGGATGAGAAGTTTTCTGAAGTTGAAGAATTTGATATTAAAGTATGTACACTATATTGAACTAATCAATTGTATGTATTGAGTCATTTCACGCCAAATCGATCACTTTTTACAGTCCATGTCTGGGATTTGGTTAAAAATGAAATAGGTGCAGTCCACGTGAAATTAGGGTGGGGGGTTTAAGTCATCATTTTGCTGGTTTCGAATTTGTTTAAAAAATACAAACCGTCAAAGTTTGCAGTTTTTACCAATTTTCGTGAAACCGGGCTGAACTTATGAATTTTTTACCTCGGAAATTATTTGTCATTTTGAATTTATTCTTTTTTTAATTTAATCTAGAAGGATTGATCTATTAGAATATAATTTTTTGTTCAAAAATCATTTTTGTAATATTAAAAATTATAAACAAGCTTCTATTTTGCAAATTTGTCTTCAAAGGTCGTGTGTTTTTAAATTTGAAAAAATAATATGAGGCTATTTCTGGAAATTCTATCTAGAAAATAAGCTCCTTTATAGTATGGAATTTTTAAAATTAACGTCACAACGAGCTGTTAAAAGCGGTGCGTTCCGTTTTAGGTAATCGAGCCGCACGCTTTGCTATTATGGTCGGCAGACCTTATTACTTCAATCATAAATTGTTTTTCCGAGATAAAAATTCATAAGTACAGCCCGGTTTCACGAAAATAGTCAAAACTTACAAACTGTGACTTACAAATTTGAAACCAACAAAATGATGACTAAAATCCCCCCTAATTTCATGTGGGCTGCAACATATTTCATTTTGCACAAAATCACAGACATCGACTGTAAAAAGTGATCCATTTGCCGTGAAAGGACCTTATTAGATTTTGTTATTTCTTAATAATTTAAACTGCCGTATATTACTGTTAGCACACAGCACCGCAACATCGTCATTATTTAACTTATAATGTAGGAGTTGGAACATATAGTAAAAGACAAAAGCTATATACAGCAGAAAGAGCTCAAAATGCAATCGATAATGTAATGGAACATAGGTTGAAGAAACTACAGGCTGAGGAGCGTAATACATTAGTTGGGCAAGATAAACAGCGAGCAAAGGATATCAAGACACGTTTTGGTATGGATCGTTTGGTAGAGGATTTAATTCAGGAATCAATGAAGAAAGGCGAATTTAATGACCTACCAGGCATGGGTAAACCTCTGAAGGAAAATACGAATACCAGAAATCCATATGTTGATTTTATGACATACAAGATAAACGAGGTAGGAAACATCGTCTTCGATTAAGAATTTGCAACAAATAACGAATACAATTCAAATGCAGGTACTAATAGAGAATGGGTTTACTCCTGAATGGATACAATTATTAAAAGAAATCAGGCAAGAGAAGGAAGATATGCGGGAAGAATTAGTAAAAGCGCGGAATAGAGTGGGGTCCCTTCCATTAAGTCCTGCAGATGAAGCATCTTGGAAGGATATGATAGACGACTTTAGGTCCACAACGAAACGTATAAATAATAAGATCGATAGGTACAATCTGTTGGTACCTATCCTTCAAAAACAAATGTTACACGTGAAATTAGAAGACATTGCAGACGAAGTACTTTCTATGCCGCCGCAGAAAATAACTGAAAAATATTCGAATTATGAAAATATGAATTCTAATTATAGCGTTGACGATGTCGGTATAATGGGGCTGATAACTTCATTTTTTAATAAAAAAATTTCATAGAAGGTGAAATTATTCCTCTTTTAACTAGATTCAGCCACCATTTATTTCTAAACTTACAAAATTTTTATACGTAAAGAAGGAAGTAATAATCAGTTAAAAAATACTCGATAAAAAATATTCTTTCACCATAAGTACACATCGTTGAGCGTTCAATAATTCCACGCGATGGAATTGTCTTCTTTCAATTGTATCCTTCCAGTGGCCAAGTGTTTTAAAGCAAGGGGAAATGTACGATGCTCGGCTGTTTTTACTCGTTCTTGAAGAGTTTCGATGGTATCATTCGGTAGTACGGGAACTGCTGCTTGTTCGATAATTGCTCCGGAATCTATATCGACCTACAAATAGTGTTTTTTAAATATAAAATATACCGAAATCCCTTTGTGTACGCTCGATAAAAGGAAATCTTTTCAACTGATTAAACATATTTCGTACCTCGACAAAATGCACCGTGCATCCGGAAACACGTACGCCAGCAGCTAGAACATCTTTATGTGCGGAAGCGCCTTTAAAGGACGGTAGCAACGAAGGATGCACATTTAGTAATGCACCTCGCCACCGATTTACAAAACTTTCCGATAAAATGCGCATGAAACCAGCGAGGCAAACTATCTCAACTCCAGCAGCATCAAGTTCAACATTCATTGCCGAATCAAAAGCCTCTCGGGTACGATAATCAGTATGTTTAATGACCTGTTTAGAGCATCGCGTTAAAATGTAAATAGTCTGTAATAAAGAATTAAGGATTAAGTAATTAGAAGATATTAATTACCACTGTCTTAATACCAGCTCTTTCAGCTCGTTTAAGTCCTTCAACATTTGGTTTATTGGATATCACTATAACGATTTCTGCACCAATCTGTTGCGTTGGATCTCCAATTGCCTCGATCAGTGATTGTAAATTAGTACCAGTACCAGATATGAGAACACCCACCCTTTTTAAGGGTTTGCTCAGTCTCGTAACGACATCCGGTACGTATCGTTTCATTTCCAATTCTAACGCTTCTTCGAAATTTTGAACATTCACTCTATCTTGATTGTCTACAATATTTTTTACCATTGACTAACGTAAAAGGGTATCGCACGCTGAAAATGCTTAAAGAAAAATGCTTAGGAAAAATTTACCCGTATGGTTGCATACATATCCAATGACCTTGGGATTTTCCGTTTTTAATTGCTTTAAAACTTCATCCTTATCTTTCTCTGAGCAGATTAAAATAGCGCCAATGCCACAGTTAAATGTTCTTAACATCTCTTCTTTATTAATGCCACCTAAAAAAAGGATTTCAAAAATATATAAAAATGAGAAATGTGTAAGTAATATAGGTAATTGTGTTCACATTTTAATTGTTTTCTTACCAACAGCTGCTAACCAACCAAAGATCGGTTGGACATTCCACGTACTGGCGTCTAACACCACTCCCATATTTTTTGGTAAAACTCTCGGTATGTTCTCCGTAAGACCTCCTCCAGTAACATGCGCAAATGCTTTTACTAAATTCGTTCGCAGAGCAGGAATTACTCCTTTTACATAAATCTTTGTCGGTTCCAAGAGTTCATCGCCTTTAATTCACAATAGATGTCATACAATACATTCGTTCCGCGAACACGATGAATTGTCGTATATATACTATTCTATAGAAAATAACCCAAGCAAGCATTACCGATTGTGCGTTGATTTTCAGAAAAAGCTACTACGTCCGAATATTTTTTATCTGCCATCTTTAAAACTTTCCTAACAAGGCTGAATCCATTGCTGTGCACTCCACTTGATGGAAGGCCGATTACGATGTCATTTTGCTTTATGTCATTTACACGTGGAAGTAATTCGTTTCTTTCGACCGCGCCTACAGCAAATCCCGCTAAATCGTATTCACCATTCGAATACATATCAGGCATTTCTGCTGTTTCTCCACCGATCTAAAAATTATGTTCCAACACATGAAATTTCTGTTACACTTATCTAACAAGCAGTGGCGGATTTAACAGGGCGGCCGATGAGCAGTTGCCACCTGGGCCCCTACCCAGAAGGCCCCCCCAGGGCCCATCCTTAAAACATAATTATGATTTATCTAAACTATATTTTTTCTGTATTATTACACTGAGCCCGTTTTCAGTAAACTATGGCTTTATTTCCCCGAAAAATGGGAAATATTTTCCCTGCTCACAAGGACCCCCTAGGGGCCCAGTCTTAAGAAAATTATGATTTTATCTAAGCACTATATTTGTTTCTATACTTTTCTGTAGGTACATTTACCCCCTTTTAGTAAACTACCTCCTCATTTTCCCGAAAAGTGGGCCCCTCAGAACGTTTGCCATCTGGGCCTTTTTCCTTAAATCCGTCACTGCTAACAAGGGAAGATCCCGAACCCGGAAATTAAAAAAAAATCTGAAACTTTGTGAATATGTAAGGGATTTCTTCCTGATTACAACGCATCTTTTGTTTGCTGCCCAAATTCACTCGAAGGGGGTGAAATTAACCCCTGAAAATTCGGCTATTTTCCGATTTTCTTTTATAACTCGCGAACTGTAAGAGATAGAAAAAAAGTTTCAAGACAAAAGTTACTTCTTTTAATTAGGATTATCATTTGGTAACTTACACAGAGGCGTATCTAGGGTGGGGCAAGTGGGGCTCGTGCCCTGGGCGCCAATGTCAGGGAGCGCAAAAAAAACGAAAAAAATAGTGTTTCTTGAATAAATATATTTGGATGATTAATATTAGTAGTTTACGTTTGTTATTCGCGTACTTCGCATGTTTCTTTAGAGAACCTTCGAAGAAAACTTGCTGCACTTTTTGGCTTCATTTGCCTCTAACTTTTGTCTTATCCGCCCTTCAGCTCCACTTTCTTTAAAAGGATTATCTAAATTCTATATAAAATGTGTGTGTTTTGTGTGATGAACACTTTTAACGACGAAGTCGAACAGAAAAGATGGAATTGGAATGATATGCATGAGGGAAGGGGGGTGGTGGGGGAGGCGGAAATTCTACGCTTGCCCTAGGCACTGTTTATACTAAATACGCCACTGATTACTTACAGTTCTTTCAGTTCGCGAGTTATAACACAAAATCGGAAAATAGCCGGAATTTAAGGGGTCAATTTCACCCCCTTAGAGTGAATTTGGGCGGCAAACAAAATTGCGTTGTGATCAGAACGAAATTCCCTACATATTCACAAAGTTTCAGAATTTTTTGAATTTCCAGGTTCGGGATCATCCCTTGTGATTATTAATCTGAATTTTGCCGATTTTATATACAAATAACTACTTAAATCTTTATTATAGCGACGAATATTTATAAATGAATAAATGTTTACTTACTAATGAGCATCCTGCTCTCTTGCATCCTTCGCTTACACCATTTATAACGTCAGTAGCTGTATTAACGTTCAGTTTACCACAAGCGAAATAATCCAAGAAATATAATGGCTCTGCACCATGCGCGAGAACATCATTTACACACATAGCGACTAAATCTATGCCCACTGTATCGTGTTTGTTACATTCAAATGCTATCTGCAGGAATAAACCAACATATGACATACAGAAAACTTTCATTCTGTTTCTTGTAAATGTATTACCTTTAATTTCGTTCCAACGCCATCAGTACCAGATACCAAAAGCGGGTCTTTGTAGCCCGCTGCTTTTACATCAAATAGCCCACCGAAGCCACCAATCGAACCCAATGTACCTAAACGTTGCGTCGAGCAAGTTGCTGGTTTGATAGCTGAAACCAACGAATCTCCCGCTGCTATATCTACACCGCTACTTTTATATGTTAGTTTCCCGTGATGCAATATAGATCTGTAAATATCGCTTGATTAATACGCATTTTCTATACACGTTGCGCGCTCCATGTACCTTGCAATTCCCTTGTGTGCTATGTCCGTTCTTAATTGTTTTCCTTCGAAAGATACGCTTTGAGCAGCATGCGTTGCTTTAGCAGCAGCTAAAGCCAGTGAGGGCGCTAAACTTACGGTAATTAAGACTCTTCCCCCTAATAAAAACGCAAGGAATCAAAGAAATGAGCATCTTATTCTTAATATTCCTATGTAAAAGGGCTTTAATTATTTGAAAGCATACCATTAGTGAGTAATTCTCCTTGAGGAGAAATACTTGTTCCACTGTGGAAAATAAAATGATTTGGTTTACGTAAAACGTCGCTGACGCCTGTTATGACTTGGCCTTTCGATGACGATGCTGGATACCCGCGAGAGGCCAGAACAACACCAGCTGCAAATACACCTTCTTGCCACACAACTTGGGATTCAATTAGAGAACCCTCGCAACAAGCCTACGCGTTTAACATACATTGAATTAATTGAAGCTAAATACTCGTGTATGTAGCTACTAATTACCTTCATAACTGTAAACAAATCTGACTTCAGTAGTGGTAATACCACTTGCGTTTCTGGATCACCAAATCTGCAATTAAATTCTAAAACCTTTGGTCCATCCTTTGTTATCATTAACCCAGCATATAGTACACCTAAATTTTAAAATACGATATATTTCTGCGGAGTTAAATTACTTTTATAAGTAGTTACCAGTAGTTGGCCATGTATCAGTAGTTGACAACTTTTCAGAAAAACGTGAAAAAAAGCGTTTTAGGACTGGCGAACCGTGGGTATTAGGAGCCGCGGTGCGCTGTTGAAAAGAGATAGTTGCACTTCTAAAAACCTTATTTTTCAAGTTTTTCTGAAAAGTTGTCAACTACTGATGATACCTTTACCCTATAAGATTTCTTTAAAGTAACTATAACCAACCAACAAATGGAATTTTATCCTTCCTAAGACCGTCAATGGTTTTCTGAAGAATATTCGACTTGACTAACTCGTAGTCTGCGTTCTTTAATAAGGGACATGGACAATAAGCACCCATGCCACCAGTGTTTGGACCCATATCTCCATTGAATATTCTTTTATGATCCTGCGCAGGTGCCATCGGCACAACAGTTTTTCCTGTAGAGAGAGCAACCTTAGAGGGACCTTCCGGTCTAAAAGTCGATTTTTTTTATTTCATTTTTCGAATGTTCAACCTTTTAGGAATACACGTTTAAAAGGATATGTTGAAATTCGTAAAATTCCCGAAGTTATAGGCATTTGAGTAGCATCAAATGCATGGGTAACACCCGGCCACTCGGCACTCACGTAAAACTTTAAACGCGTTTTTCTTGAAACAGAGTTCTCAAAACGGTGGGACCTGTATCTCCAAAAGTTATTATCCGATTCGACTGAAACTTTATATATTTTGAATAATATACTTCTGACTACGGAGCATACCAGAAAAAATGACAAAAAATTGAAAATTTATAATTTTCTAAGCCGTTGAAAGGACGAACAATATAGGGGAAAAGTGATTTCAAACTTCAAGTGTCGTTGTTTTCTAAAAAATGTCATTTTTGTAATTTTTTCTGATTTCCCCCCTAGCCAGAAGTATATTCTTCAAAATAAGAAAAGTTTCAGTCGAATCGGAGTATAACTTTTGGAGATACAGGTCCCACCGATTTGGATGAATTTTTTGACGCCTCGACTTTAACGACTCTTCAGTGTCGTCTGCAATGATTAATTATAAAACAAAAAATATATTTCTATAATCTAAGGCATCTTTAAAACAATGCAAGAAGTCCCATTAAATTATATGCAGTAGTTTTCCTTTAATTAATTCCTAAATATCACCTATTTTTTTGGGCTCTAGCCGGGAACCTCCCCTTAACGATTGTTTTACAATCGGACTTTACAATATATTATTCAGAATTTCTTATATCATACCATCTGTGAATGCAAGCACAGAGACTTCTTCTCCTTCTAGTAATTCTTCCGCAACTACCGTCTCTCCAGCAGATCCAAATTTCTTATCCGTTAAAATTTCATCTATAGCTTTGCATGCTTCTTCCTGATCTTTTGCCACTACAACCCCCTTCCCAGCTGCCAAACCTGAAGCCTTTATAACAAGTGCTGGAAATGGTGCGCTGTAATAAACATTAACATGTAGTAGCTTCTTAATAACTTCTATATAACGTAAATGTTATATTTACTTTAATACAAATTTCTTCGCTTCCTGCGCATTCGTAAATCCTTTCCATTTTGCTGTAGGAATTTCATATCTATCCATAAACTCTTTCGCCCAATACTTGTCAGCTTCGATTTTAGATGCTGCTTTTTGGGGACCAAAACAGTTAATCCCTAGATTTTTTAATTCATCTGCTAGTCCATTCGCTAAATACTCTTCTGGACCAACGACTACTAAATTTACTCCATTTTCCTTACTCCATTTTGCTACTTCCTATAAAATGCATCGTTTTAATATATTTCCAATATAAACACTAGTACAATAATGTCAAAAATACCTGGTTATCCTTCACGTTTAGTTTTACTAAGGAAACCTTATCAACCGATGAAATTCCAATGTTCCCAGGAGAAACGTAGATTTTGTTTACCTGAAAGAAGTTATTGTCGAAGAATGAAATTAAGTGAAGATGCCAATATAAATGTTGTGAAGTTATAAGTCACGTTTCTATCAATAAATTATCTATCTCCCTATCATTTAAGAAGGAACCTGTCGACCGACGAGTTTAGAGCGGTTCTGCGCAGGTTGACGCTTATTGGTGCCGGGGGAATCCACCATTGGCTGTACCCCCACCAACGCTTTTTCGGAGCCAATGAGTTCATTCTACATGCGCGAAACGGGTTCCTTCTTAAATTACAGGGGTAAATAGACATAGTTCCATTTAAATGAATATTTTCCAAGATATTCGGTACTTCGTTACATTTAAAATACTTACATGTGGAGACTGGGAAAGTTTCCAAGCGATAGCATGTTCCCTACCACCACCGCCAATAATTAAAATAGTGTAGTCCATAGTCTATAAACAATATAGAATTTAGTGTTAGTTAAATAAGTGACGTATACTTAAGTACGTGAAACGGTAACAGACAATTAGAATCCTGTATCAAGTGATATTATGAAATATTCATAACAGCCACTGTGATATGCATACCAGTTTGTACAACATAGCATATACTACTTAAGTGCGTATGTATAACCTCCGTATTAATTACGTTGCACGAATCTCATACATTTCTAATACGTTACGTACTTTCTGAAATTGCTCGCGTACTCCTAATCCAATAAACGTGTTCAAAATCGTTTTTCACTCAATTTTTGGTATTCAAAAGATATGTATATACGTTACTTGAGGCAACAGGTGGTAAAGAAAAGTCGCGATGTTTAAAGATCTTTTTGTTTCTGTTCAGAGAATTGCTTGTGATGAGTACGTATTGATGTATCGCTGTTCGTATAATGAACTAATGAAAAGACTGTTTCTTCGCGGGGGTTGATACATCATAACCCGTGTGTCAATAGCGATGACTTTTGACCTCTGAAAACAGTTCTTGATATTTAAAGAAGTACCTATCTTTCGTTGTGAAATGCGTATTGCCGACAATAACATAAACATCTAGGAAAAATGAAAATATTGAAATAAATGAAACTTGTTGATTCTGTTGGAATATAAAGGGAATCGTTGCCAGTTAGTGAAGACATAAATAATTCAAATCACAATTAAAATATTAATTAAATTAATTGGTTTATAAATAAAAAGTTTCATGAGTTGATGCTATATAAAAAAGGCAAAATCATTTTAAATTAAAATTAAAAATATATATAGATACATGTAAGATTGACTATTTACAAAAAACGAATGTATGTTTTAATTTTGTGCAACAGATGACTCGAGAATAATATATATAACTGTAAATCATATGCGAACGTGTGGATGCACGATAAACAAATTGTTTATAAGATGAGATAGAATATCTCAGAAACATCTCAGTAACACTTCCATGCAAGATTCGTAATATTGATGCAAATATTTCGGAGATGCTACATCTCTATCTCCGCTTCTTTGCAAGATTGCCGTAATGCCGAAAATCTAATTTGGACTAAACTTCTGAAAACCTCCTTGCCCCAAATTGGCTGAAATTTTGGAAACAGTTTCATTTTGTGTAGAAATAATGTTTGCGAGAAGGATTTTTGGCGACTTGAAAATATTTTATCTTTTTGATGTCATTCCCTACCTTACCGACACAATGTAGCATCCTACTAACATAATAAATGCGAAAGTGTGTTTGGAATCCAAACTTTGGATGTTTGGATGTTTGTTACTCAATCACGTCGTAACTAGGCAACGGATCTTTCTGAAATTTTGTATACACGTAGTCTAGGATCGGGAATAACATATATAGGATACTTTTTATCTCGATTTTTTTAACCGATCTGGACCAAATTTTGCGTAACTACTCTTTAAACACTGTGGAATATATAGGCTACCATGAAATCTGGACATCCCTCCTCTTCCCCCTATTTCACCCCCTTGATACTATGTGGTAATTAAAGTTTTACCCGAGCAACGCTGGGTAATTTAAGCTAAGTAGTAATATATACCTAATAATGGCACCATGGACAGTGTCTACATAGTACCGTTCCTCGCTCGCCCCAGTCCCTCTGCCCACCCCTCATTCCATCTCGCTCTCGCCTTCAGAAAGGAGGAAGTGAGAAACTATCGCTCGGAATCGTGTCCCCTCGATAAAGTATTTACTGTGCGTTGCTGTCTTGCTGACACGAGATGTTTGGGTGGACGGCGCAGGAGCGGGAGCGGAGAGGGGTACTCTTCGTCACGTGGTGTTCTGTGATTTGATTCGTTGATGTTTTCGAGTCGACCAATAACGGACAGTACTATGAGGATTTTCGGGATATACTTAATCAATAAGATTGTTATATTCCGTAACTTAGTATTTCTTTTATTTTATATAATAATAACTCAATACAATGGGGAAGATGACGCAAAGCTCGGCGCAGAAGGCGCCACTAGCGCCTGTACTGCGGTTTTGCATGAGTGCGCATGTGTGAATGGTTTGCGCGCGAATTTTTCATTTGTCGAATGTATGAAGTTGGTAGTTTTATATTAATGTTTTATATCACACCGATGACAAGTGGCACGTTTGCTGGTGGCGTCACGGGTGGGAAAAAGTTGCAGTCATCTTCCCCATTGACGGAAACTTAGACGAATACAGATTACTTATAATAAACTCAGAACTAGATTATCGTGTCAAGATTGTTCGGATTAAAGTGCAGAAGTGCTCCTTCCCACATAGCACAGACGTCTCAAAGACGTCAATTATACGTCCGTTTTAGGTCTGGAAGGCTTTAGGACGTCTTTTGGGCGTCTTTAGACGTTTGTGTGCTATCTGGGTTTTAGGGAGAATTACGTGCAATACAGGGTCATCCGTTAAAACTGCAACTTACGCGCGCGCGAATAGACGAAAATGGCAACACCGCCTCACGGACCCATTCCACTACAACCATTCACCGGCCCGGTGTTCGGAGGGTTGCCAGCGACCGCTGGACAGCAGTGATGCCCGAGTTTCGATAATTTTAGAATGGTCTCTTTCAAATTAACGTCCCAAATTTGAAATTTCCCGGCCCGGGTTAAAGAATTTGGGGCCTTTTTCGTATAACTTTTGACCTATAAAAGATATCGGAATGCAATTTGCGCCGAAAAATGAGGAAAAATTATTCCCTCTTAATGATGGATAATTTAAAATATTTTACGTTTACTTAATTTTTCTTTTATCAATTTTTTAACCATAATTGTTGTGAAAAGCTTTTGCAAACTGTTTATTTGATACTGTATTTAATTCTTTTTTTAAAATTCATGGTGTTGATAAACAATAGGCTAGTTGTTTCTGTATCATTACTTTCATAAATTGAGAAATTAAATTTTTATTCAATTATGTGTTAGTTCTGCAAACCTCAGAATCTATTGTTCTGTTTTTCTTGTTTATAATTTTATCCTTAATGCAGTGCATGCGTAGATCGGACGTAATGGGTAACTAATGGGACGTGTCTTTGATTCTAGCGGTGTTTGAATTTTTTTTCTACAATTTTTGTGTCTGAATGTTTTAACCTTTTAGCTACTCAACGCCACCCCTATACCACCTTCCGTTAATGTGATTTTTGGAATGATGCGCCATTATTGTGGCTTTTACACGCAGATGGCGAAAAATCTCTCCGTACAGGGGTATAGCGCCGCGGTCAACCCTGTCGTAGTTAAAATTTTTTAAATTAAGACTGGTACGAAACCAGTCGACATTGTTTTCAAACCTTATTACAGTAATCTGGGGTGCGAGTGGTAAACCGATCATAAAAGCGGAGCGCGCGGCTCGCTTACCTGGGCCGGGAAATTCCGCACAGCTCTTTGCGACGTTAATTTGAAAGAGACCATCCTAAAATTCTCGAAGCTCAGGCATCACTGCTGTCCAGCGCTGTGATGCCAGATCGGGGACGGGTTCCCTCGAGAATTTCCCCCACCTCGCGCATACTACGCCGGAGCAGCGTGTCCGTGAGCTCGGCGCTTCGGAGTCCAACTCACGGATACACAGCTCCGGCGTAGTGTGCGCGAGGTGGGGGAAGTTCTCGAGGGAACCCGTCCCCGATCTGGCATCACAGGTCCAGCGGTCGCTGGCAGTGATGCCAGAACCGTGGGTTTTCGCCCACGGGCGCTACCCCCAATCTTTGAACAAGCGTACCCCTATTCTACGACCAAGCATACCCCCTCCTAGTGCCTGTACCGCACCACGCAAGCATACCCGTCCCTGTATCCGTGTGCCGTACGCGCTGCCTGGCCCGCGATCTCCGGCGAGAATTTGTTATCCAGTACAGAATATATGAAAATTTTTATATTTTTATTACAGCTTGATCAGAGTATTGCCGATGGATTGGTGAGTTTATGTCGACGACAATAAGTCCAAACACGAAGCAATTCGGTCTATTTTTTTCTGTACTGGGTATTTTACCTGGCCCAACGGTTTTATTGCTTTCAGCAGTCGACGGGTGGCCTACCCGGGACCGCAAGTCCTCGCTCGCAGCGAGGAAGCAAAACTGTGGTGTGGGTCTTTCCGGATAATCCGGGGCCAAAAGCATTTCAATAATCCGAGGGAGAGTATGTATGACCTGATTAACACGAAAAGAGTGTCATTGACCAGGAACGGGTTAGTAAAACTCTTCTGTAGGTATAATTGATATTATTGAGACTGATACGAGACCTGTCGATATTGTTTTCAAACATCATTACAGTAATCCGGGGTGCGAGTGGTAAGCCGACCGTAATAGTGGAGCGGGCGACTCGCTTACCTGAGACGGAAATCACCGATTCTTTTAACTGTTCATTGTGAGGTGAATTTTAAAGAGTCCATTCTAGAAAGGAGCTTATTTTGTAAGTAGCATTTCAAGGATTTATTTCTGTTTATGTATAAAAAAGGCAGAAGAGCAACATCGTACATTAGCCATCTGCGAAAATGCTTTGTAAATTAACAGTTTTCAAGTTTTTATTCTACTGAGAATATAGAGAGAGAAGTTAGAGAATAATTAATGAAAAAGGCAGACTCTTCGCACCGGGATCTGAACTTTGGATTTTCTGTTTGCGACCTAAGCTCTAGGATCTCGGTGAAATGAATTCTTGGCGGAGAGCGCCGGGCTAGGCAGCGCGTACGGCACACGGACAGAAGGTAGGATACGCTTGTAGTGGTGCGTTACAAGCCAGAAGGGGATCGCATCTTTAGCAGCTAATCAAGTTTCGAAAATGCTTTGTAAATTAACAGTTTTCAAGTCTTTAGTCTCCTGGAAATATAGAAAGATAAATTAGAGAATAATAAAAGAAAAAAAGTAGACTATCCGCGCCGGGATTTGAACTCGGAACTTTTTGCTTGTGACCCAAGCGCTTCGATGTCGGTAAAACAAATTCTCGCCGGAAATCGCCGGCCAGGCAGCGCGTACGGCACACGGATAGAGGGACGGGTATGCTTGTGTGGTGCGGTACAGGCTCTAGGAGGGGGTACGCTTGGTCGTAGAATAGGGGTACGCTTGGTCATAGAGTGGGGGTAGCGCCCGCGAGGGAAAACCCACGGTTCTGGCATCACTGCGGCAGGCAAACTTTTGGCTCCACTACTCTAACCACTCTCTGTCTTTCAATCTTTAGCTGCCGCGAGCCAGGAGTTTCTGTCTAAACTAACGACGATCGCTAGATATATACGTTCCACGCGTAGGAACTAGGCATTAGGGAGAATAGGGAGTCTCAAGTGGCGTGCGGTTCAGATCTGGCCGCGGCTTCAGGCAGACCGAATCGTTTTTCGAATTTGCTCCGGCCGGCCTGCACAGTCCGGATTGCGCAGGAAAAATAAACTTTCTCCTATCGAAATCTCCTGAATGTATACAACAGGGTGATTCTCCACCGACGCCTGTCAAAGAGATGCCGCCTGGTACCCCGTGGCGGGGACAGGACCCTCCAGTGCCCCACCGAATTTGATGGCTCTCGACCTTCGAAAGGGTTGGAATACCATTAAAAAGTCAGAAATGTCCAGGATTTCCACATTTCTCATCAGATCTTTGCGAAAACGACGCCCATCGATTCCTTATGTTTCACCGATGAAACTAACACCAAGAACGACATAATTCGGATCATAATGAAGGAAATTCCATGAAAAATCGAATTATATAATTTCAAGCTGAATTTGTTAAAAATAGTCCGATTTACATGAATTTTGTATGATTTTCATCCGAGAAACATAAGGAATCCATCAGTATCACTTCCATATCGATACAATAAAGCAGGCCTTCCCAAGTAGGGGAAAAACACTCCCGCCGCTAGGAAGCATGTTGGGGCGCTTTAGGGTGAAATTACCAAATGTGTCAAGTTTTTATAGGAAACTTCATAATGACTTAACAATAGTAGGAAAATTAATTAAATTAAAAAAATTTATTACATACAATGATACAGTAATTATAGTATCGTTGTATGTAATAATTTTTTAAATTCTTTTTACGTCATTTTGAAGTGCTAGTTTAAATTTTAATTTTTCCTACTATTTTTAAGTCATTATGAAATTTCCTATAAAAACTTGACACATTTGGTACATTCACCCTAAAACGCCCCAACATGCTTCCTAGCGGCGTTACTGTCTCCTCGGAGAAAGGGTAGTAAATCGTCCCACCTTAGCTGAAGGCGTAGCGTTGGAGGGAAAACCGAAACATGTGTTTCAGGAGTGGTTTTCCCCTGCTTGGGATGGCCTGTCCTACAGCATTGTACGCGTTCCTTTCGTATAACTTCTACCATTGTTCTCGACACTTTAGACCATAGCCAAAGGTCCCAAACTCTGGTCGACGGTCGATCTAATCCGCGCGGCACTACCGAAGCGCAAATCGACAGGGTCATAAACCCGCGCTGTCGGCAGACGCTTCCAAATTCGGCGCGGTCAAGTCCATCTTCGACCTCGCACCTTTATTGTTTTCACGTGCACGCATCACCCTACCAAGGAACGTTTCCTCCACCATAAGTCCCAAGAAAACCTAAGGGCTGCCCCCCCTCTTTCCGGATACAACCAATAGAAAATCACAATTTCCAACCGCCCACACGCCTGACTGAACCAATCATAGGAAATGCGAGTCTTCATTAACGCTTCAAGACTTACGAAAGTCAGTCTGAACGATCCGCCAAAACGGGAAACACCGTCTTAGTTTACGCACAAACTAATTACTTAGTAACAGTCTCCGTTATCAAATTATTGTCTTTAAAATCGAGCGTTGCTTTGAACCAACGCAACGGTGAAGCAGTGAAAACATCAGTGAAACAGTGAAAATGCCGAGCTGGGTCTGGGACCACTGCAAGAAGTCAGCAGATGGGCACATGGCTACATGCCTAATGTGTGATAACGTGCTGAAAACGCATGGTGCGACGACACCACTTGCACTTCATTCGCAGTCACAACATCAAATATATTATCCGCTTGAAAAGAGAAGGTGAGTCAATATTTGCAATTCTGCAGTTACCAACATAAACTGAACTACCTTACAAAATTGTAACCACCTAGTCCACTATTCACAGTCTCTTGTATTTTTCTATTTTTATATTTTACTAAATTGCATTTTCATTTCCAGAAGGCAATGTTCGCATTTTTGCACTCTACCAAAAGTTATTACGATAACGTTTTACATAAAGTAATATATTGTCCGTTTCCCCTCTTGGTAGCTACTGCTTTTAGCCTTCTTGGTATCATTTCTATTGCGTTGGTGGGATTAACCTCTGGTTCGATATTATATTGTTATTATTGATATTTCACGAGAATCCCGATGAGAGATTTTCATAATTCATCAGTCTCTTTTTACAACTGACCATACTTTTTCACTTGCTATCTTATTAAGCCCGCTTTTTCTACATTTTGTCACATACTTCGGATATTTATCCACTGAAATATAAGTTTCTCGCTGTAGTTCGTACTTTGTCCAACTGGCGATAACTTTTCTTGCGAAATATTGAAATAATGGATCATTCCACGCCAAATCGATCACCTTTTCCCCTCGATGTCTGGGATTTTGTTGAAACTAAAATATATTGTAGTCCTCGTGAAAATAGGGAGGGTTTAAGGGGTTACGCCACCTTGAGACGCGCAAAACAGCACCAAATTTCGTGATTTTTTTTAGGATACTGAGGTTGAGAATTATTGCTACACCTTTTTCTGTTTAGGGCATGTATTAATGAATCCTGTATTGTATAAATATTGTACAGAAATTTTAAAAAAATGGCCGAGTTATGTGTTGTCCCGCGAAACTACTCAGTGGGAGCAGTGTATCAAATTATGATGCCCACGTTCATCTGAAATTAGAAACATCATGATCTTATTGTTCATTGATAAAATATCTACGATATAGCACACCGATTTGAGGGAGAAAAAAATATTATTCAAATGAGAGCAAGATGAAAATTAGTATTCATTTTTATTACAAACAAATGGATTATTGCATCAAAAAAATTGTATGTTACATTTTAGTTATTTTATCAACGAACAATAAAATCGTAGTTTTTCTAATTTCAGACGAACCTGAGCGTCATAATTTGCTACACCGCTCCTGCGAAGTAACTTCTCGGGACAACACATAACTCGGCCATTTTTTAAGATTTCTGTAAAACATTTATACAATATATTCATTAATACATGCCCTAAACAGAAGAAGTATAAAAATAATTTTCAACCTCATAGTATCATAAAAAAAACGTGAAATTTGGTTCTGGTTTGACTGTCTCAGGGTGGCCTAACCCCATAAGTCATCATTCTGCCCATTTCAAACTTCTTTAAAAGATACAGGGGGGTTTCGAATTATGCGATTTTTGCCTATTTTCATGAAAGTGGGTTGTACTTATGAATTTTTATCTCGGAAAGTATTTGTCGGATTTAGTTGATTCCTTTTTTATTTTAATCGAGGAGGATCGGCCTTCCCGGATAATTTTTTCAAGTTGAAAAAAACATTTTTATAGCAGTGAAATATATAAACAAATTCTTCTTTCGGAAATTTTGGCCAAAGGTCTCAATTTTATAAATCTCCAAAAAATAGTACCATATTCGCTGAAGTGTTTTCTATAAAATATGCTTATTTGTAGTCGGTAATGTGCGTATTGAATGACACAGTAAGCCGTTAAAGACAGCGGTGCGACGCGTTTCAAATTTTCCATTCAGAGCCTCTAGTTGCCAATTGAATGAGATTTTTCTTCATCCGTTAAAATATTTTTTTTATAAATTTTTTGCTACTATTTTTCGCGGAGATGAAAATGACCAAAATCCTTTAATTTTGTCCAGCAGTGTACAATATATTCTAGTTTTAACAAAATCTCAGACATCGAGGGGAAAAAGTTGTCGATTTGTCGTGGATCGACCCTAATGTAACATCTCCGACCAAAATAAATAATCGAGGAATAATATACCACTATATTTTATTCTAGGGAAAATGAAGCGTCGGAATGTAATTCCAATGCTGGTAGCAGTGATGTGACTGCAGACGATTTGGTTTCAACGTCATCTGGTTTGTGTGATCAAACGGCATCAACACCCCTAGAAACTCCCCGCCCACCTCCATAATCGCGGAGACTACGAGCACCTTTAGACGATGCCACCGCATTATCAGTAATTAGGCTATAAGAGTTGTGGCTCAGTTGGCGAGAGGATGAGGCGGGGGGAGGGACCGCACCGAGGGCGAGGGGATGACGTCACAGGGGAAAGGTTTTTCAAAACGCTCTTCATGCCGTGTGTTTATATTTTAATCGTGGGGCCGATATGTCGTCGAGGTAACTCCGATTTAATAACTACTGGTTCTTTATTATTATAACTGGTACAATTTAGAAGTTTTACAGTGTCGATTCGGAACGGCGTTGTGACTTGACTAGTCTTGGGTTTGCGAATATGCCCTGTCCCTTCGTTTGGGACCGGTATTTAACTTGGTTATTGGAAGGAGCGGGAGGTGAGCTAGGCGAGCCACCTGAGGAATGTGGCAAAAAGGAGGTGTTTGGGAAAGGTGATATCAGGAGGAGTCATCTTGGCGACGCTCGGAGTCTGGAACAAGGGGTGTTTGTGAAATCTGGTATCAGGATGAGCCATCTTGGCGACACTCGGAATTTGGAAAAAGGGACTGTTCTGGAAATCGGGATATAGTTAAAAGGGATCTATTGTCCGGAGGGGTAACTATCTTGGCGACACTTGGAATGTGGCTTTCTCTTACTGAATGGCCGAATTTCCGGATGACCATTTGCATCGACCTTCGTAATTGCTCCGATTCCTGTTATGAAATTGACCAGTACCGTTTTGCTTTGACAAGTGTTTTTTGTGTTGGCGCGTCGTTTAATGACATTGCCGATTATAAACGAATTGCAAGAAAGGGAGAAGTCGTGATTGAATAGGAAGTCTGATCCTAGTATTCCGTCTTGTAAAATTGGGGAACTATCGTCAACGACTTGGAATGTGTTACATTTATTATTAAACGGAACAAGTACAGAGTATAACGTATCCGTGGTACTATTCGTAGTACCCCTGAGCGTTATTGGTTTCCCTCTGAGTAAGCTTTGGTCGATGATTTGCTTTTCTTTAATTATCGAAATTTCGCTACCTGTGTCGATGAGGAATGTGGTGGGTCGAAGTCCTGGTAGTTCTAGTTGAACAAACGGAGAATGGTCCATACGATGTTCCTCTGTTGCTGCGGATCTGGCATTTCCGATGATGATCGTGTTCCTGGCGGTGTTGAGTTCGGCTCGCCTTCCTTCTTGTTCTCTCCATCGCTTCGTCCTGCATTCGTTTTCCGTGTGTCCTCGTCGTTTGCAGAAATTGCACTCTTTGTCTTCCCATCTCGTGTCAGAATTTATTTGGGATGGGTTGCGAGGTTCTCTATGCGCCTTGTGATCCCTCGGTTGAGTCCACATCCTTGATTGTTGCATGTATTGGAGTTCTGTGTCATACATGCGTGCAGCTTCGAATGCCTGGTTTAAGGTATCGAGTTGTTGACTAAACAAATATAGCGAAATTTCAGGCTTCACATTGCGTCTGAATGTTTGAATACCCTCTTCATTACAAATGATTTCCTTAATGTCGACGTAGGTTTGGAGTCTTCTTTCTGAGTTTACGGCAGTTAGCAATTCGTCTTGTATTTGTGAAAACCGGGGTATGAAGTCGTTAATGGGCTCGTTTGGCCTTTGTCTGCACGAGTCTCCCGTTTAGTTTTCACGGATGCGGTGTCGGTGGTTTTCCCATAAAGAAAGCGAATTTTCTCTATTAATGTTGGGATTGTCGTGATTGTATCTGGCCGAATTGTTAATGCTGCACGACCTTTTAATTTTTGCGACATGAGGGCTAATAGAAGTAACGGGTGTTGACTCTGGTCTAGCATAGACGAGACTTTGATGAGCGTGCTGATAAAAATCTCGGTGTTCGTTCCGCCGAAGTCTGGGATTAGTTGCACACATTTATCGTATTTGTCAATTGTATATGATGAATGCGTTTCTGTGTTGCGTAACAGATCGCTCGATGTTTGCACATCCTGACTAGGTTCCGTTTTGTCCTCTATAGCTTTCAGTCTGTCACATACTTGCAGTAATTTTTCAGCTAGCATGTTCACTTCAATTTGATAGTGTATCAGTAGATAGACTTACGTTGCTGCTGCTCTTTCTCCAATGTGTCCAGTTGGAATCCAGGTTACGTAGATCTTTGAAGTTCTTGGGTTCGTAGTGGGATACCTCCAGAAATTTCCATACCTCCAGATATTCGTCGTAGGTGATTCCTATTGGTATTGCGTATTGACTGAGGTAGTTTGGTGTTCTTCCAAACACCAATTCGTGCGGTGTATACCCTGTAGATGTGTGTTCTGTTGAATTGTGGACCATTACTCCGAAAGGTAGGATGTCGTCCCAGTTTTCTTCGTTCATGTCAATTTGATTCTTCAGGTATTCTTTTATGACTGCGTGGCTGCGTTCTAGGCTTCCATTACTTTCCGGGTGGAACGCTGTAGTTTCTATTTTCCTAATATCAAATAATTCACAAAGTTCCTTCATGACATTTGATGTTACCTCGGTTAGAAAGTATTACTTTTGGTATGCCGAACATGGAGAAGTAGGAACTCGCTAGAATCTTTATTATTGTTTTCGCGGTCTGGTCTTTTAGCGGATATGCCTGTATAAATTTTGTTAATTGGTCTTGCAACGTTAATATATATTTAATGCCTTTAATTGACTCTTGCAATGGTCCAACGATGTCGATAGCAATCTTGTCGTTGAACCCTTTTGGTGTATCGGTGATTTTCATGGGTACTTTCCTTGGATGTCGATCGATCTTCCGTTGTTGACACCTTGTGCATTCTAACAAGTACTTCCTAATATCCTGGTAACAGTTGTCCCAATAATACCTACTTAGAATCTTCGCAGTGGTCTTTTGGACGCCCAGATGTCCTCCAGCCAAACTCTCATGGTTCTCTTCCAGTATTTTCTGTTTCTCGTCTACGTTTTCAGGTGAAGGGTATGGATGTGTATTAAGTTCTACTTCAATTAGGGGATCGTTGAACCACTTCGTTAGTGTTTCCTTTATCTCCTTCCTTGTGTTTGACGCTAGACTTTCGAGCTTGAAGTAATCAATACCTATTCTATTGATTCGTTCAGCGACGAGGATGTTTAACAATTCTTCTAGTAGCCTGTTCAGGGAATCCTTATCGAACCTTGTTGCTTCAGCCCACACGGCTATGGGTTTCTTGCTGTCCTCTGCATCCTCGACTACGTGCAGTTGTAAGTTGTTTCCCCTCCTAAAATGTACTGGAAACGAATCTGCGGAGGGTTCGTTTACGAATTTTAAGTGTTTCCTCCAACCTGGTTTATTTATTTGCGCGATTAAAACTGGGTTACGACTTAGAGCGTCTGCGTTACAATTCAGACTACCCTTCTTATACAGTATCTCGTACTCGTATTCTCCCAAAGCTATTCGCCATCTCATTAGTCGCGAATTTGGATCCTTTAGGTTAAATAACCCTTTTAACGGTTGGTGATCAGTTAAAATTATAAATTTCTTACCATCAGATACGGGCGGAAGTGTTTCACGCCCCACACTATTGCGAGGAGCTCTTTCTCGGTGGTGCTGTAGTTGCGTTCTGCTGAGTTTAGAGTCCTGCTGGCGTAGGCTATTGGTCACTCTTGTGTTCCGTCCTTTTGTGCTAATATGGCTCCCAGTGCATCATTGCTTGCGTCGGTTGTTAGAATAAATTCTTGATTCATATCTGGAAATTTTAAGACGTTATCACTGCAGAGCCCTTCCTTTAAAATAGTAAAGCTTTTATCCTCTTTGGTGCTCCATTGAAATTCTCGGTCTTTCTTTAATAGCTCGGTCAATGGTTTCGCTTTGGAACTAAAGTTCTTGATGAAACGTCTGTAATAGCCTGCAAGCCCTAGAAATTGTTTAACGTCTTTTACATTCTTGGGTGTTGGAAATTCGTTAACAGCTCTAATTTTTTTATGGATTCGGTTTGACTCCGTGTTCTGTTATTATGTGTCCCAGGTATGCGAGTTCTGGCTTCAGATACTCGCACTTGTCTTGTTGCAACTTTAACCCAGTTTCTCTTAATCGTTCAAATAGTATAACCAGTTTCTCATTGTGCTGTTTAAGTGTTTCCCCAAATACCACAATGTCATCCAAATAGACAAAGCATATATTACCAATCAGTCCTCTTAGAGCTTTACACATCACTCCTTGGAACGTAGCCGGTGCATTTTTTTAATCCGAACGGCATCCTATTGTACTCGAAGTGTCCTCGAGGCGTCGAAAATGCCGTCTTCTCCTTGTCTTGTTCGGCCATTGATATCTGATGAAATCCGCTGGCAAGATCGAATGCGCTGAAATACCTAGCTTGGCCTAACTGGTCTAAAATCTCTTCCATGTTTGGAAGGGGGTATGCATTGTTACCTATGTGGAATTTTTCGAGCTCGCGTCTGCGAAGGGAAAACGCCCTAAAATCCTTTTGCTTATCACACACCACTAATGGAGGAATCATTCTCTTGACCATCTGGATCACGACCATGGGAACGGGAGTGACACGACGACGACCCCAAAGTATTTCGTTATATGGACATTTCTAACGCATCCCCACTCATTTTTGGGTCTATATAAACACTTTGGTTTCTACCCTCTTTGGTTCAAAGCAGTACAGTCACGTGTAGAGTAACGTCGTGTCACGCTCGTACAGAGTTGGTTAAATTTAGTAAGATCGAGCTAAAGTCGACGTCAGAATCATAGTTAACCTCATAGAATCCGCGAGTTCGGTTTATATTCTATTTGGTACTTTGAAATAGCCACTCGTACGCCCCGCATCGCCAGTGCGTCAACACCGTGCAAATTAGTGGTAACTTACACACTTTTACTATACTATTAAATCGCGACTATTACAAATAGGAACGGGGGGTAAAATGATTGCAAACAAACACTCGCTTTCTCGGATATTTCGACGCAACAACCTTTATTCCTTTCTTCCGAAAAATAAGTGTCTTACCACGTGACTCTCTCTCTTCGCCTACTACTCTAACTCGCGACGCTCACGCCCTCTCGTTCCTCACATTTTACTTAACCCGGCAGAGCAAACGTGGTGGTCTGGCAGACCCCCACCCATATATAACGTTATCGCCATCTACTGTTTCTGCAGCAATACTGTTGACGCTCTGTCTAGCTTCTAGATACATTGTTAGCATTCAGTATTTCAGTTCTTCTTGAGATTTCTTCACAGAAACGATTTCTTTACAGTGTCGAATTATCGTATATGAGCAGTTAAAGCTTATGTTTTGGAGTTTAATATAAAATTCTTGTCTTATTTTCCTTATTTTGGTGAGAGTTTCTTTTATGTTTGATTATTTTGTTTTACTTTTCAAAAATTATAGATTGTGTACACGTAAATATAGTTTGTCTTGTTAGGCGGTTACATAATATCTGAGGAGAATGAATGCTTTTGAAAAGAAACAAATTAGAGTAAAACAACTCTTTCAAGATGTATCCACAGACGACGAAATCATTGACAGTGAAAAATCGGATTCTGAGTCGGATCATAGATTAGTGTTAACGTTTATTTAGATGTATACTGTTTCAGTTTCAATAAACAGTCATAAAACACACAGATTTTTATATATCGTAATCAATAAATGTTATATTTTACTGGGGGTCCATGAGCACCCCACGTGGGTACTTATGTTTCAGAAGTCACGTGTGCTCTGCCGGGTTAACCGCCATTCGAGTTCTCACAGCGACACTTACATTTGTACAATAATTAGTTATTGAATACACGAATGGTGTTCACGTCTAAATCGAGTAGATTCGTTAAACGCATCTTTTACCCAGCGATCCTTATAATATTAGTAATACTCACCCACTGATACAGCTTTGCCGCTCGAGTTGTATCGAACATAAATTAAGAGTTACGAGGCATTACTAACATTTCCCGCGACTCTCTGATCTAGCATCAGGTTCGTTCGCAACCTTTCATCCAACACAAGGAATCTTTACCAACCCAGTGGCTCCCCGATTTTGCATCGGGTTCGTCCACGAAACCTCCCCCTTTCTGCGGCTCCTTGGTTTCGCATCAGGTTCGTTCGCAACCTTTCATCCAAAACAAGGAATCTTTACCAACCCAGTGGCTCCCCGATTTTGCATCGAGTTCGTCCACGAAATCTCCCCCTTCCTGCGGCTCCCTGGTTTCGCATCAGGTTCGTCCGCGTGTGACTCCATTCCTAGAGGCTCCCTGATTTCGCATCAGGTTCGTCCTCGCCGTCAATAATCCTAGTAGCTCCCTGATTTCGCATCAGGTTCGTCCGCGCACCTAACTAATAAACTCATAAACCGTATTCCTTGGGAAATACCCTTCTCGCCGGCCTCTCGCGTTGCCGCAGCCCCGGCTCGTAACAGAACTGGTGACAGCGGTGGGATGCTACTGCATTAGAATCGCCGTAAAAGTTTGGGTTTTTAAATACAGTAAAATCACTCTTAATTTATTATCGACAATATGCTAGTTTTCTCTAGTCAAGTCACTTAGTAACTTTCAAAATGATAAACGCACAAGCGAACGTCTCTTCTAACGACATTATGAATCTGACAGTTTCAATTGCAAACTCAATGTCATTCTTGACGCAACGGACATGTATACAGAACATTACTATGTCAATTCCAACCTTCGACGGAGAAAGTCCACCCTTGACGCGCTTTGCACAAAATGTGGAAGACGGGTTAACTTTGATTCCTGAGGGTACGGAAGCCGAGTATCTTGCGATAATATTAACGAAACTGATCAACTGTGCACGTTAGAACACAAATTCAACTCTGTTAAGACATTAGTCCAACATTTGAAAAAGAGATTCGCGCCGGGTAGAAGTCTGTAATATTTTCAAGTTGAAATCGCGAAACTAAGCATTCGCGAGGGAGAGAGTCTGCGACAGTACGTCGACAGAACTAGCCATCTCGTTTATTGTGCGCGCGGAGCTATTCGGGAAAGGTATCTGGATCACGCTGAAGACTTCGTCAAAGAAATGGAAAAAGACGTTAAGGAAAACTTCATTGATGGTTTACCGGATCGAATTTCCTGGGAAGTGTCGGCTCAGACTCAAGACATCAAAACACTTGAAGCTTAGGTGGTCTCGGCGAGACCATTACACCGAAGATTCTCGCCACCACAACCGCGAAGTGTCGTACCCACACTCACCGAGTAGATATGACCAGAACAGGGATCGGTCTCTTAGAACATCTGGTTTTGAAGAGGAACGAGAAGGACGGACCCACACGACGGTCTGGACCTTACGTCACCGGAGTCCCTCGAAATCCCCTTCTTATCGCTCCGACTCATCGTATCCAGATGATGGAGAAAAACAATATTCCATTTTAAAAAATCACGATAAAAATCGCAAGCCGAGTTTATATTGCTGGCATTGCGGTACAGCCGGACATAACGGAAAATCCTATAGGAAACATCCGCGTAGTCCGAGATATCAACGAGACTCGCGAGATTCGTCTGCCGAATCTAACAAGTCTTTAAACTTCGATCGCGCTCAACGTATAGGCGAAACGATGAGCGGAACCAAAGAAGCTCGCCAAAGGACAGTCCGCTTCGAAGAGGAAACCTCGTCAAGGAAGCACCTGCCCCACGCATCAACATCAAGGTTCCAGAACTGGAGTCAGGAACGGGAGAATTCCTAATTGACGGTGGAGCATCCATTAATCTGGTAGTAATTAACGCCGTGGGAGAAAAAGGTACGATAAACTCTCGGGAAGAAATCGAGTTAACCGGAATTACCACTAATCCAATTCATACTTTAGGAACAACAATTCTTCATATCCACGAAGCTCCCGCACTTTTCTATGTGGTAAAAGAGCTTGCAATAGAAGCAGACGGACTTATAGGAAGCCCATTTTTAAAACAGGAGGAGGCCGAAATTTCCTATTATCATGAGGCTTTGGTGTTAAAGAACAAACCAACCCGACCTCTACGTTTTTCAAATTATCAAGACCTACCTCAAACAAAAGAACTACCGACGTCCACCAAACATCATATCGAACCTAGGACGTCGCAGCAGATTGCTATAACAATAGCAAACCCGAATATTAAGGAAGGATATTTACCACGCATCAAGACCCTGGAACATCTCTACATAGGGGAAGCAGTTGTGAGGAATAATAAAGGGAAGTGCTACGTTATGGCAACAAATACCAGCGATGTACCCCTAACGGTAAAGATAGAGCCACAAACATCAGAGCCATTCGATATCTTCGGGTCGTCAGACGAAGATTTTTACCCAGCTGCAGAACACCCGTAAAAATTCAAAACACGCGAAGATAGAATACAAAAAATCTTAGATGGATAATTATGAAAACTGGGATTTATTCAACACCATTCGGAATGTTCTCTTACAATACACCCGTTCACGAAGCAACAAATTTCACCCCACACGAATTAATCTTTGGAAAACCAGCTCGAGAACCAAGCTCTTTCCCAACCGGTGAAAAACTAAAGTCATACGGAGACTACTTAATAGAATTGATAACGCTCATGACTAATATTCGTAATATAGCCTGCGATAATTTAAACAAAGCAAAAATCCGTTCGAAAAGTTACTATGATGTCCGTGCAAAACCAGCAACGTTTAACGTAGATGATTTTGTTTACGTTCTCAAGGAACCACGCATCAGTAAATTTGATCCACATTGCATTGGACCGTACCAGATAGTAGACGTGACAGACCTTAAGAACGTAGTGTTACGAACGCAGAATAAATTAATCACCAAGCATCAGGATGAACTAAAACCTGCCTACTCTCCGTCCACAGTTGAAAATCAACCATGATTTTCGCATATTTGCTCCTGCTACCTCTCGCTGTCATTAGCAACGGCCAAATTATAACACCGCTCGAAGGAGACAACGGACTCTTCTACGAGAAATTACCCGACATAAGGACCTTCCAATCACAATGGCGCCTAGTCACATCTCTAGACGTCACTCGGTACCTTAGCTATGCTCCACATGTCAAGCATTACATCTCAACGATGAATCAGCTCTACAATCGTCATGATTCCATTAACTGTCTCAGCAAAGAACTAGGACCTCGATTAATCAAGAAAGAAGAAAACACCGTACATTATAGCAACCTGATACGCACCGCGATAGGTGATACCTTACATCTTAAAACACCATCCCCACGGCGTAGCGCACCTTTTGGATTCATCGGCACTCTCAGTAAAATCGTATTTGGAACCTTATCACAGGAAGATGCAGAATACCGTAACCGCAAATTAAACAAAATCTACAAGGATCAGCGTGAATTTACCGAAATCATAGCAAACCAGACGCATATCATAAAGGGAGAATTTTCAATCACGCATGCAAGGTTAGTTAATCTAACTCAAACCATGTCTCAACTAACAAAAACAATGGTCGTGCACTCCGAAGCATTACAAGAGACGCAATCGGACATCAGCAAACTACGCTTCGAAGCAATCATCAGAGACTCCGTAATTGAAATCGAAAGAGGTTTAGACGATTATAACACCAACCTACTGCTGCTAATAGACGCAATATTACTAGCGGAACAAGGAATTTTTCACCCCGCTATTCTTTCACCAGATCAATTATTGAGATCAGCTCAGAAAATTAAGGAAACACTAGTATACGAATTTCTTCTAACGTCCGAAGAATTACTCACGGAACAAGTTGAAAAAATAACAAATTTAAACGTAATCTTCACGAGAGGAAGGATACTCTGTGAACTCACGACACCTCTTTTAGAGCGAAAAACCTACAATTTATACAAAATATACTCCTGCCCATCAACACACAATCTTGGAACAAAAAGAGTAATCTCATATATCCAGCCGCAAATCCAGTTTATTGCAGTCTCACCAGATGAACAACAATATTTTTCTCCAACGGAAGAATGCTTGAAGACTTGCCGGTTTCACCACAACCAATTTTTGGGACCAGCTACTCTACTAGTATACCAAGCAGATCGACAACCAACTTGTGAATCTACTCTTTTATTGAACCCCACTTCGATAAATTGGAACTCTTGTACCATTAAATTGACCACACAAGTGAAATCGTACTGGCAAACTTTAAATACACCAACTTCATGGTTTTATTTCATGCCAGAAAATAAAAAGGCATAAATTTACTGCAAGGGAAAGAAACCGATAACACGAAATATCACTGCTATCGGAATCTTTAAATTACAACCCGGTTGCCAAGCAACAATAGACTCGGTACAACTAAAATCATTGGAAACCATCGATACCTCGCAACACATTGAATATTACCCCTCTAAACCTTATAATCTATCAGTAATTATACCAGGGATTACCGAGTATCACTTCGAGGCCTTGAAAGTGAATGAGCAGAAACATACAAAATGGGAGGACCTTCCGACAGCATTATCACTTACCGAAATAGAACAACGAGCTAGGAATTTCGCAACCCACCAGACATCCATTCGGCAAGTACAGATCGCAACCTTTCCCTCCATTGGAGGCATCGTAATAATACTGATCATTGTAAACACGATATTGGTCATGAAATGCAAACCTCGTCAGGCCAAAACAGAATCTCCTAAAGAGAACCAAGATATAACAATAAATATACCAAGTACATCCGAAAACCACAGCCCGTGCGCCACAGTTTTCTAAGGGGATGAAACCACTCCCACGAGAATCCCTCCTCTGGGACACGTATAGTTTCAGGATGGGGGGCGAGATAAGGGTTTCTTCCCTATAAAAGCTGGGCATCAGGCCCCTCAACTCAGCACAAGTTCAGTTTCCACATGTCCAAGGGCATCTCCACACAGACGTCATCAGACGAAGGTACAAGAACCACAGCCGTGCAGACAGGACACCACGGATCTTGGGAAACTTCTTCTCGAGTGGGTAGCACACTTACACCAAGGCCGTATCACAGCAGCACTGGAGGAATCATCATGAAGGGCCGAAGTTCTTCCACTAGAAAGACCAGCATCAAAACGGTGGGAATCCAAACATCGGAATATAAGCCTCATCGACGCATACCGGACTGGCTGGTGCTCCAAGAAATAACTGACGACAACGTTCGTGATTGGACCCCAGGAGAACCGATCCTTGTGAAAAAACGCAAGAAATGAAGATCATCTCAGCGCGTGACCTCGGGAACACTTCCCGCTGCCTAGTCATGTATGTAGAGGACCCCACCACATTCTGGGTCTCCCTGGATAAGTACGGCGAGGCAGCGAAGGTCATGCTACGCGAACTAAACATATACATGTCGTCCAGACAACACCTATGCCTGCCAGCAATGCATAGCATCATGCCAGGACGATTCGTGACCGTAAGGTTTCCCAGGAAGGGGTGGCTTCGCGGCGAGGTGACCGCGGTAAATGGGACCACCTGCACCATCTTCCTTGGCGACTATAGGATCGCTATGGACTGCCCTGTCGCGGAATTGCGATCCTTGCCACCCCGGTTCCATGCCTTCCCCTGGCAGATAGTGAGGATTCGTCTGAGGGGCGTCAAGTTACGTTCCCGCCGACCGCTCGAGAGGACGACGCAGATCGCAGAGGTGGTTATGGCGAGAAGGAAGGGCCTCCTCGCCAACATCCAGTCAACGCTGGACGGCCTCACAGCCACGCTGACCCTCGACCGGCTACTTGGACAACCATCATTGGACGCCATCGAGCACTGGTTGCAGATCGGCTACGTGGTGCTCAGCGACAACTAAAACTCTTACACCCTGCAACACTTAGCAATAAGTACACTAATCACACTACACCCGACAACTCTCTTTTACACTTTTGTTTATAAAAGGATTTGTGGGGCGTTTTTCCTTCTTTTGAAAAGCATCACGAGAATCGCGATGTTTTATCTTAGAGGGGAGATGTTACGTATGTGGAATTTTCCCATACGCCGCTCTCAACCATTTTTCGAGCTCGCGTCTGCGAAGGGAAAACGCCCTAAAATCCTTCTGCTTATCACACACCATTAATGGAGGTCATGATCTCGACCATCTGGATCACGACCATGGGAACGGGAGTGACACGACGACGACCCCGAAGGATTTCCTTATATGGAGATTCCTAACGAATCCATACTCATTTTGGGACGATATAAACCCTTTGGTTTCTACCCTCTTTGGTTCAAAGCAGTACAGTCACGTGTAGAGTAACGTCGTGTCACGCTCGTACAGAGTTGGTTATATTCAGTAAGATCGAGCTAAAGTCTCCGTCAGAATCATAGTTAACCTCATAGAATCCGCAAGTTCGGTTTATATTCTATTTGGCACTTTGAAATAGCCACTCTTACGCCCCGCATCGCCAGTGCGTCAACACCGTGCAAATTAGTGGTAACTTACACACTTTTACTATACTATTTAATCGCGACACTTACATTTGTACAATAATTAGTTATTGAATACACGAATGGTGTTCACGTCTAAATCGAGTAGATTCGTTAAACCCATCTTTTACCCAGCGATCCTTATAATATTAGTATTATTTATATAAAGTTTAGACAGCTTTCAATTATTCAAGCAAGACAGTACGTTAAGGGTGGAGCAAAAATATTTTTTTTGAGATACAGTATTGATGTAGGTGTCAAAAGTTGGTTCATAATCTGGGTTTGAAAGGATTTTTCGGACTTTATCTTCAGGTTGAGCATTGACACCAAAGTATACAATTTCTATGAAATTTTCTATTTTATGAGAATTTTTATTTGATGCCGATTTCCTTCTAACCGCTTACAATGGGTATAATCTAGAGACGCGGTAGCGTCTCGACGCCAAGCACATGTTCGACACCCTGTACACTGTACAGGGTCATCCGTTAAAACTGCAACCTACGCGTGCGCGAACAGACGAAAATGGCAACACCGCATCACGGACGCATTCCACTACAACCATTCACCAGCCCGGAGTTCGGAGGGCTGCCAGCGACCGTTGGACAGCAGTGATGCCAGAGCTTCGAAACCCAGTAAACAAACTGACCGCAGTGTGGCAGCAGATTGGCAACAGATTCGAGTAGATCCTGCGTCAGATTCGGGGCCTACTATGTCCGTATTTAACTATGATTCTGTAGACAGGATCTGACAACAGATTGGCGGCAGATACCGAGCAGATCCTGCTGCCTATCTGCCTCCAAATCGTGTTGCACAGAATCTGACCGATTTCTACCATTAAATTGTATCAGCCGACTCTGCCGCCAATCTGCTCACAGGTTAAGGCAGTACAATCTGTTGGTTTTCTGCTTTCATCATCGAATATAACAATTCCTGTATCAAATCTGTAGTCTTTCTGTTACAAACACTTGTACTCAGGCGTTGAGAAAATCTGCAAAACGGACGTGGCTGACTGGGTCAACGAGTAAACAAACTGATATGTATAAACCTGATTATGTAACATGAAAAGAGTGTCATTGGCTAAGAGTGGGTTAGTAAAACTCTTTTGCAGATTAAATGACATCATTGACACAGATACGAGACCTGACCATATTGTTTCTACACTCCATTCCATATAAGAGCGGACCTACGCCCCTACCGATTTGCGACTGATCTGCGCAGATCCCACGGATCTGCCGGTTTCGGACCAATCAACAGTACATTTCCCTGCGCGGAACGAGTCTACTCTTAAGTGGAATGCAGATGCACTAATACGAGTTGTGCACGCCATGCGATGAATTGTGATACTAATCGGTAATTACGTGTAAACACGTGGGACGCTTCAGTTTAAAAATAAGGCCCTCTACTTCCCTGTTTATATTAAAATGAACTGAAATATATGTAATATTGATAAGATTTAAAAAGAAACACAAAATAATAATGCAGACTGTATTTATTTATGCACTTCCTTTGCTAACTTAAAGTATGTATTGTATCCAATTACAATATACTATACGTCTGAGGTAACAAACGGATTTCTCTATTTAGTATTTAAAAAATATACATAAATTATATTACAAAATATATACATGAAATATATGACTTGAAGTACAAAAGATAGTATTAGAATACTA
Source organism: Andrena cerasifolii (assembly GCF_050908995.1). NCBI lineage: Eukaryota > Metazoa > Arthropoda > Insecta > Hymenoptera > Andrenidae > Andrena > Andrena cerasifolii. Next base: position 3,262,955 of record NC_135125.1, on the reverse strand, counting down.
CATACGAACATAAATATATACATATTAACAACTATGTATAATACCTTTTTATAAATATCTTTTCTAATACTCGCTATTCTAGCTATTTTCGCTATCACTTTCATCTGTCTCATCTGACAATAAAATTCCAACGAATTCTTTCGGTATTGATTCTTTCTTATACATATTGTTATTAAATAAATCTAGCATCTTATCTGTGATTATGTAATTGGAACTGCTTGCATTTTTATTGTATAAGTCTAATTTAATCCTACCTAATGCGGCTATCGTTTTTGGTTTCAATACATTACTCTCGTTTGTTATTTCTGAGATTGTGTAAAGAAATCGTTCGACGTCAGCGTTCGAATGAGGCAATGACAAGCACAACTGCGCTACTTTCGTTACGTTTTCGAATACATATTTCCCGGAAAAGTCTGTAATGTTTCTAATTTTGTCCCAGAATTGAGTTATACTCAGTACCTGTAATGTTTGTTTTTCCTCCCGTGAAAAATAAAGTGGCATTAAGTGCCACTCATTTACTACACCCACAAAATTTAATTTAGATTTAAATTTACTTAAAACACAGTTCAATTGGTCTTTCTGATGTCTCGCATCCAAAGCTACGCGCGGGCTTAAAAATTTTAACGAATTTAAAAATTTCTCATTAAAAGGCAATCTCCTAACAGTATGAATGAAGGCAGACTGGTAATATTTTCTTATATTTTCATAAAAGTCTATAATTCCTTGGCTATTTTCTGAATTACTACTTCTAATTTCATTAATGGTTGCCACAGATTCCTCTCCAATAAAAATTGATTGCAGTGGCAGTAAATTACCTTCATTATACACGTCTATTTCATGTAAATTGGGTGCTACAATATACTCACGCTTTATAAAATTGCCTCCCAATGATCTTAACAATCTAAAACATTCAGGCAGCAGGCAATGGACCAGAACTTCCGAACTCTGAAACACTGTGTTGAATCTTGTGAATATGTTTAACGCGTAATTTAAAAATTGCAGATAAGCCTTAGTATAAGGGCAACATAAAATTCGATATATTTGCTTTGGTCTTTCGGAACATTTGAGTTCTGCTGCAGCCTTCTCAAAGACAGCAAATAAATCTGTCCACTGACTTAATATTCTTTCTACCGTTTCCGGTAGTGCAACCCATCTGATCAGAGATAGCTGCAAAATTGTTTCCCTTTCATCGTCCATAAAATCTTGCAGGTCTTCTAAAACGTTCTGTTGCTTTTCACTTACTGTAAGACATGTATAAATGAAAGTAAACAATTGCTGTATTTGCAATGGCAAGTGATCGCTCGCACGGCACGCGACCAAGTACATCGAATAGCAAATGCATGGGAATACAGACATTTCTTTATTGTCTCTTAATAAATGAGAAATCAATGAATTCTGTTTTCCCAGCATTGCGTTCGCATTGTCAACGCATACGCCAATCATATTATTTACAGATAAATCATTCTTTTTTAAAGAATGTAGAAAACATTTGTATACGTTTTCTGGCGAACATTCCTTAATTCTAATTATATCTAATAAATGGATACATATCTGTTTCTCGTGGACATATCGAATTAATAAACATAATATTTTTGTATTACACTTTTCTGTATTAACGCTAGTTTCGTGTATTAAAACAGAAAAATATTTCCCCTGTAATATTTCAATGGTTTCTGAAATGAGATATTTATTTACAACGTTTTCAATAATTGCTGTAATTTTGCCTCTTGTAAGAGGCATGCTTTTCGCAATATTTTTACTAAAATGTGTGAGTGGTTTAAAAAATTTACTATGCTCTATTATATCTATGCACAACCTTATTTCTGCCACCTTTGCACTAGGTTCCAAATTTCTCATTGATGATTCCTGTTTATGAACCTCTTTTTGTTTCCGATGTCTTTTCCTTGGAGGGTCGGACAACAAGCCGCTATCATTGCCTATTCATAAAATAATAAATTTTATCCATAAACTGTTAAAAGCAACTTCAAGAAAATAATCATTGAAATAAGAAACTATGTTCAGTTTATAATTCTAGAATTAAAAAAACTCTTAAATTAAAGTCGCAACTTACTTGAATCACTCTTTATACGGCTTGTAATTGCTGAACTAGGTCCAGCAATGCTGGTGCCAATACCTATGTATAAAATATCCATTATTAATAAATTTCTTGTTGTAACAATACATACTAAAAAAATTCAGAGGAATAAGTATCAAAAGATGAAACTGATGTTTAGCACATGGGTCATTCCATGCGAAATTGAACAAAATTTTGAAGTAACATTTCGGATTTTGCTGAAACTTGGATATCTTGTAGTGATATACAGGCTGTTTATAATTACGTGGGACAACATTTCAGGGGCGGTTCTACTCATTAAGATGATAAGCAAAGTTGGTATACGCATATGTCTGATAATGCTTAGTTTTGCAGTTATAAGCAATTTTGTATTTTGTAAAACACGGGTCCGAAACTGCTACTAAAGTGGCATTCAACGAAGTCCAGCTGTGTTTTCCGTGGATCGATATATTGATTATTATTTCACCTTTGTTTTTTACAAGCATGAAGGTTGCCCTTTACTCAACATTTTGGGCCGGTATTTTACGGAATATAAAAATCCTTACAGCTTCAAAACTAAGCATTATCGACACATGCGTATTCCAACTTTTCTTATCATTTTGATGAGTAGAACTAACCTTGAAGTATTGTCCCACAAATTTATAAACACCCTGCATGAACGTATCTTGAAGAATTATTACAAATTTTTTAAATTATTGATTTTACAGCTCTTTCAAATATAGTGTTGACCTTTTTTCAATAAGTTATAACTGTTAACCTAACAAACTGATAAAAAGGAGCTTTTAGGTGCTTACAGTAAATATATTGGTAAATACCTAATGAAAATTATTTCAGTTAAGGAAAACAAATTTTTGATCATTTACTTTGCAATTTATATTTCAAAGAGCTGTAAGATAAACAATTTTTAAATTTTTGAAAAATCCTTCGAGATACGTTGATAGTTCATGAAAGGCTACAATATATTCAAGTTTCAGTAAAATTCAAAATGTTACCATGAATGACCCATGTTTTTATTAAAAAAGATACTTAAATTTTTTAAAAAATTATACTGATGCAAAAGTATTAAATATTTGTCTTGCCTGATTTCTTATTCATGTTGCAACTTTAATAACGCAATAAAAAACAAAAAATTTGCCCAATTCAATTCGCACTGTTTCTACAAAAACATTACAGAAGTACGGTAGGGAAGATTCGAAAGAGTGGCGTCACTTGGGTTGGGTTCGCGTTGGCGTCACTTGGCTTGGTTGGCGTTGGCGTCGCTTGGCTTGGCTAGAGCACTAAGGGCGGTATTCTCAGTTGCTACTTATTCATAAGCAAATGCTTAAGCATGCGGCATCCTCTACTAACCTAGTAGCTAGTAAAGGATGCCGAATGCTTAAGCATTTGCTTAAGAATAAGTAGCGACTGAGAATACCGCCCGCAATGCGCGAAACGGAACAGACCATGAGCTCCATAGTGGGGATACCGCGGGAGCAGGATTACTAGAAAAGCACGGGGCTAACTACCACTTCGGTTTGATGGGGGACCCGTTACGTGACGGGGACGAGGTAAAGGGTGCCTCATTCTCATTGGCCACTGTCCGGCGGAAGCGTAATACTACCATATGTACCGTTGCCATAGCGTTCATAGCGTTTTGAGTTCTGATAGCATCCATGGTGTTATAGTCTGATTTTCAAGAGTTGAGACCTGAGCCGGGTCCCACGGAGCGTGATTAACGAGGAACCAATGATACGCTATGGATTGCGTGCAGCGTAGCGTACCATTTGGTTCCTTCTTAACCACGCTCCGTCCGAGAGACCCGCCTCAGGTCTCAACTCTCGAAAATTAGACTATAGTTGCTAATATAATAAATATAATTTAAACTTAGTTTAATAAAGTGTTTTGTGCTATAATAAAAAAATATATTAAAATAAGACTACACTATATTGGGTTAAGTAGGATAGATAAATCTAATAGCCAACGACATTTTTTAAATAAAATGACACTTTTTAGGGGTGAGTGAAATAAATGTATCAAATTACATGTATTTAATAATAAGTATAGTAATAAGTATGTATTGTTAATGTGTAATGTTTAATTTCATACAAATAATAAATTATTTTGAATCAGTATCTCTGTTTTAATTCATTTTATATCTTCTAATAATTGAAGATGTATATTTCTCTTCAATTTTCGTTATATTCAAAATTCAGATTCATAAATGATCACTTTTTAGTATTAACTTAGACATTTGCATTAATCTGTGGTTAATAGCTTTTCATAATTAGCGGTACAGAGCACGCGCAGCAATGCAACCAATCACCTCCAGGTACCCCTGGGTTGCTTTGGGTGGAGGCCCGTCCCTCAATTAGGCTTTGAGCCCCTCCTCCATAAGCTAGACGTACCCACCGTCCCTATATTCCTATGACCATGCAGAAAAGCACCTCATGTGACGTATAGTTAGTGCTACTAACTTAGTAGTAGAGGGGGAAACCTCGCATGGTGGTACACAGTCGTATATATATTATATATATTATATATATATTTTATAAAATATTATATATATATATATATATATATATATATAAATTACCTATAACTATGTACGCTTAAGTTGCAATAAATTCAGTATGGCACAAAGGGCGATAAAAGGATAAAACATTTCTCTTGTCTCGTTCATTTTAACAGCTGACACTTTATATTATCAGTAGGTACATCATCGCACCTACTTTTTTTATCCTTCGAAATGAAACTATAAAAGTACATAAATCAATATTAGATAATCTATTTTGTTACTTATGTGGAATTTTCTCATACGGCGCTCTCAACCGTTTTTCGAGCTCGCGTTTGCGAAGGGAAACGCCCTAAAATCCTTTCGCTTATCACACACCAGTAATGGGGGTCATGATCTCGACCAGCTGAATAGCAACTGTGGAAACGGGAGTGACACGACGACGACTCCTAAGAATTTCCTTATATATACGGAGATTTCTAGCTAGTCCCCACGCATATTGGGACTATATAAACATAAACCCTTTGGTTTCAACCCTCTTTGGTTCAAAGCTACTGCCCTGATAACCATCTGTCTCCAGTCTGACATCAGATTGGTAGCAGGGTCTGGCTCTGGCATGAGAGTACAGGGTCTGACGTTAGAACCGTAGAAGACGGCAGAATCTGCTGCCGATCTGACATCAGGCACTGACATCAGGCTCTGCACCTCAGAACGCAGCCATCTGCGGACACAGACGACTACGGTTCTGATGTCAGATTCTGCTGCCCAGATCTGGCTATCAGGGTGCAAGCTACACAGCCACGCGTAGAGTCACGCTCGTACAGAGTTGGTTATATCCAGTAAAATCGGGCTCGAATCCCCTTCCGAATCAACAGTTACCCTTATAGAATCCGCAAATTCGAATAATACTCTATTTGGCATATTCAAATAGCTACTTTTACGCTCTGCATAGCCAGTGTATCAACACAGTGCAAACTAGTGGTAACTTACACTATTTATTTAATTAACCGCGACACTTATAGCGAATTCGGAATCTCGCACTGATTCTGAGTTGGTGCCAGAAAATGATTTGAATTGGTTGATTCCTATAGAGTTATCTTCGTCTCTATCGGAAACAACCAATCCAACTCATTTTCTGGCAACCGCACAGAGTCAGTGCGAGATACCGAATTCGCTATTACATTTATACCATAATTGATTATTCGATATACGAATGGTGTTCACGTGTAAATTGAGTAGATTCGTTAAACCCATCTTTTACCCAGCGATCCTTATAATATTAGCAGTACATACCCACCAATACAACTTTACCGCGCGAGTTGTATCAAACTTTAATGAAGAGTTACGAGGCCTCAATAACATTTCCCGCGACTCCCTGATGTCGCATCAGGTTCGTCCGTATCCGACAGCTACCTGACTTCGCATCAAGTTCGGCTGTAAATCTACCACCTTCCGAACAGCTCCCTGGTTTCGCGCCAGGTTCGTCTGTGAATAATCCAACCTGCTAGCACCTCCTCGACTACGCGTCAAGTTCGTCTGTGAATTTTATCCTAGTGACTCCCCGATTTCGCATCAGGTTCGTCCGCACCCCTAATTAACAAACTCATAAACCGTATTCCATGGGAAATATCCCTCTCGCCGGCCTCTCGCATTGCCGCAGCCCGGCTCGTAACAATCTCTTTATTTTTCACTTCATTTTTTATCTAATTTTTTAGTTATTTACAATCCGCGATTAAGCCTTTTGTAAAGATTCTGTAAATCACTGTGCAATTGTTTTCACCCAGATAATTCTTTGTGTATAATGTTACATGCAACATGGAAATGGTAAGGGGGCTATTTAACTGTCAATGTGCCAATACTGCCAATACTTGTTGACAAATTTACATGGAACATAAGGATTATTGGTCTATTCTATACCTTGCCTGTAGTTTTAACCAGTTTCATGATGTAAATTGTAATACATATTGTAAGTAGAGCGATTATTAATGGTGTACATGTCTGCGTCACAGGTAAGGAATTTTTACATAAAAGGCGTTAAATGCGATCACTGACTGCATTTTGGACTGTATTCAGATATATAAAAATTGCACAAGATATTGCTTCGTCTGGAATATCTATTACATTCCACATGTATCTTCTATATTCTGTATGCATTTGTAAGATTTGCAACATATTGAGAATGTCGTAATAAAAATAATGTACAAGCGATGGTGTTATAAAGTCTGTTGACCGTATATTCTCTTAGCAAGAAAATAGTCAGTAGATGAAAGGAAGAAGGCAATCACAGAGATTCAAAATAATTATATTCAAAACTGTGTATAAAGGAAACGCGACGTATCGGACGATAAGCAATGATTAAGAAATTTGGTCGGATCAAATGGATAAGTATGTTCTTACATATCTAACTTAATATAACATGTTAACGACTAAATGCACTGTAATAGGAATGAGACACTTAATTAAAGGAACCTTCATGACATGAATAGCGAGAAAATTGAATTGACTTTCATCTCGATTTTAACGATCAAAATTATCTTTCACTTTCGTGGTGCGCATACATGCATATAACGATTACAGAGAAACTAGAGAATTTTCAGAGTTGTTAAGAATCAAACACCATGTACATTTTATGTTACAAGTTGTTTTTTAAAAGCTTCGGCAGCTTCAATCAGAGACTGTGTCGTGGATGCATCTAGTGTGGAGAAACCAGATGTTTGTACCACTGTAGTCATGTTATTCATGGTAAAATTGAAGCAAATCTGCTTCAACTCCTAGAAACGTATAACATTGTAGATATTTTAACAATCTTCAATGTTTGGGATACATCAAACGGAGTGTTACTTACTTGAAGGTCATGTTTATTAACAATACTGTAAATTGAAACTACGTTGTCAACTTTGATGGCACTCTTTACCAACGGTATGCAACGATCTCTTAATGCACTGTCGGAATAAGCGACCGCTAAATCTAGAAGTTCTTAAAGAAAAAACAAATGTCAGTTTGTAAAACATGTTTCCTAACACTATGAAAAATACCATTAAATAAGTACCGTGGATATTCTCTGCACCTAGATAGATCTGGTCTGTGTACAAATATTCCAAATATGCTTTATACACGTTGTAACTAAATTGTTCATGTTCTATGACACTACAAATAATAGTTGATCAGCAAACTCCGCATACATATTGGATTAACCGACCTACCTCTGATTATTATCTGCACCCTGTTCTTGAAACATGCTTCTGAAGTAGTTGGAACGTAACTTCAAAATAGCCTTATGTACATAAATAGAGTTGCCCTTCACATTTATAGTCAGATCACTAGTTGCCTTGAACAGACGGACAAAATGGACTACAAAAACAGTTAAACGTACGTATACCATCATACGCGAGAAATACGTACGACATCATCGAATGCATGTCTCAGATGATCCGTTATGCCCCTTTCTTCTTCGCTATAAACAATTAGCGGTTGATGCATGAAACTAGGCAATGTGAAATGCGCAAAAGGATCATGCAAACATTCAAACGCAGTAGGTGATGGTACTACAAGGATATATTGTAGGCATTGACCCCACACAAATACCCGATTGTGTTTACACATAGCGACACTTATGTCACTGAAGGGGGAAGCTGCCACATCCAATACTCTTCTCATTTCTCCTACTTGCAGCTGAAAACGTATTTATAACTTTGAATTCATCAGTATATTTGCAACACGTTCTTTTACCTTAACTGGAGTGCAGGCATTATTTGTATGGCCAAGACCCAGTTGTCCGTAAGTGTTAGCACCCCAGACATAGAGGACTCCCTTGTTGCTCAGTGCAAGAGTGTGTGACTGACCACAGGCTACTTTCTCTGCAAGTATACATTGTCAGTATTTGGAACAAGTTGGAATGCATGTGACAAAACAGAGATTCAATAATACCTATTACAACTTTGGTAGGTATCTGAACTTTATGTACACCATCCGATTTGTTGCAATCTCCTTGTCCCAATTCACCATTGGTGTTATAACCCCAACTATAAACCTCGCCTCCATCTGTGACTGCCATACTCGATGCGGAACAGCAACCGATATTAACAATCTTTTTGCCAGGCAATGTAAGACCCACCATCCCACATACTTCTTCACTTAAGGGCTTGATACCATCTACTTGTCCATAGGTATTCTTTCCCCATGCATATACCTAAACATGTGATCTCTGATTGTTACTGAGAATTACACTGCTTTTAATTCTAAGTTTTCTCTTTACCTTCCCATCGCTTGTGAGTGCTAGGGAGTGATATTTTCCACAGGCTAGATCAACCATAAATGTCTCTCTTGGATATCCTTCCACAAGAGTAGGTGTTAAATTTTGAGAAGTTGGTTTATACCGTTTTATATTATCATAAGGGCATCCCCATACATATACCTTTCACATAATTCACCCTTATTAAATATGGTAGTATCGAAGAGTACTTTGAAAATGTTGCACTATTTACATATACTACTGTCTTGTACTCATATGTCTACTATTTATATATATTACTGTAAGTATGTAGTAAATACCTCTCCATTCTCTGTAAGGGCCAAACTTTGATCGTTCCAATATGCAAACGTTTTAATACCTTTACCAGACAATGCTGTAATTTCTCTTGGACTGGAAGTATTATAAGTATCACCAGTTCCAAGGCAGCCGGTATTATTTTTTCCTATTCCATATACTGTTCCATCCTTCGTTACAATTAGAGCTGCACAGCCGAAATTGACTGTTTCATAATACAGAGCGTTAGAACGAACAATTCTGTTACGAGTGAGGTACAAGTAGAAGCGGCATTTCATCTGACAATGTAAGAAGAGAACTCGGGCATAAGAAAAAGAATTAACAGAGTGACATTACGTACATACAATAACCATATGGATGTCCAAAATGAACATTGGCTCTAGTAATCTGATAATTTTCCATGCCATCAAATTGCGCGTAGTCGTCTTGAAGTTCTGATATGATTTTGCAACTAGAGTTTTAGAGGCACCCGCATTAGTAGCTGTAATTGTGAAAGTCTCTTTCGTAAGTTGATCTAGTTTGAAAAAACTCGGTCTTCGTGCCACCGCAGTCAAGTGGTTTACGGCGAACTGGAAGCAGTACTCCTCCAATTCCTAGAAACGCATAATATCATAGGCACTACAGTAGTACTCAAACTTGAAAGAACATACCTGAAATGATACTTACCTTAGCGTTATATTGAATAGCTGCGTTATACAAACGTATCGCGTTCATAATAGTAATATCTTTCTTTATCAATCGTATCCAGTGACTCCGCAGATTGCTCTCAGAGTAGGAGTTCGTTAAATCTAAGAATTCTTTTCGGAAACAAATTATGGATTGCATAATATGTTCCAGAACATCATAACAAATGCATATTTAAATATTTACCTAGTGCATATTCTATAGGTAGATTGATCTCATCTGTGTACAAATATTCCAAAAATGCTCTATATACGTCGTAAGAAAATTGTTCATGTTCTATGACGCTACAAACAACACTTGATTAGCAAACCCCTTATACATATACATATATCGGATTAACCGACCCACCTTTGGTTATTCTCTGCCCAGTGTTCTTGAGACATTGTTCTGAAGTGCTGGCAACGTATCTTCAAAATAGCTTTGTGAACATGAATAGGACATTCTTCCACTTGTATAGCGAGATCACTGTTAGTCTATATTATATAATATATGTAATTCCACTGAATAGCAAAAAATTAATGTTTATTATTACATACAAAGACTACCTACTGGATCGTCAAATGCTCCTTTCAGGCAATCTGTTAGATTTAGCATTCCTTTAACATGAAGAAGGAACGGTTTATGCATGACACCGTGTACTGCATAACATGCTAGAGCATCATACAAGCATCTGTATGGGGTAAACGTTGGGCTGATGATATTTTCGCATAGAACATGGCCCCACACAAATACACGATTGCCTTCCTCCATAACTACGCTTATATGATTATAATGAGAAGCTGCCATATCCAATACTCTCCCTAGTAAGGGAATTTCTATCTGGAAGCACCTCTATCGGTTAATAATTGAGCCAATTATCAGGATGCATGCAGTACAAAAGTTACCTGTATTGGATTGTAAACTTTCTGCAAAGTCTCTGCACTACAACCCAGTTGCCCATAAGTGTTTGCTCCCCAAGTATAAAGGATTCCCGCGTTGCTTAGTGCCAGAGTATGCTCAGAACCACACATAACTTTCTCTGTGAATACAAGTAAATATTATCACTACTTTTGTAGTACTTAACTTTCTTTAACAAAAATTCAATATTACCTATCACAATTCCAGTAAGTTCTGTGACTTTACAAGGCTGTTCTTGATAATTGTAATTTCCAATTCCTAATTGGCCAAATTCATTATCACCCCAACCATAAACCTCTCCATCAGCAGTGACAGCCATGCTGTATGAGCCTCCACAGCTAATACAAACAATTCTTTTGCCATCAAATGTAGACTGCACTTTCCTGGGTGTCATTATATATGACCCGAAGCATTGTTTATCCCTGTATATACCCCATTCATATACCTAAACATATTATTCAGATTATTACAGAGAATTCATCGCTCTTAAGTCCATGTTTTTATCTCTTTACCTGACCATCGCCTGTTAGTGCCAGAGAGTGAAAGTGTCCACAAGCTATATCAACCACAAATGTGTGACTTAGATTCCCTTGCACAAGAGCCGGTGTTGCACTAAAATTCGTATTGTCTGCTTTATTTCCTAGTTGATACTGACTATTGTTTCCCCAGGAATATACCTTTTATATGATTCATTTTATTAATTAGTGTAACATTAAAAACTCCATTAAACATTGCGGCACTAATTTAATATATATTGTTGCATGTGATCTTCAAATACCTTTCCATCATCTGTAAGGGCTAAAACATGCGAGCTGCTGCCATGTGCAAAAGTTTTAATACTCTTTTCGCATAATATATCAACTTTTCTTGGAGTGAATAAACACTGAGTTTCCCCAAGTCCAAAACCCCCATCTTTGTTACGTCCTAGGGCATACACCATTTTATCACGTGTCACTATTAAAGCTTCTGTACCCAAAATACCTACATTAAGTAAAGTCCAACATTAGAATGTATTGTTTAAATTTTGAAGTACCTTTTCCCAAGTATATAAATATAGATTAATCTTTGCTCAGGAATGAAGAAAGAAGTAAAAAATAAATCTTACCGTGTACAACAACCATATCGATGTTTGAAATAAATTCTGGCTCTAGCATACTTAAGATTGGCCAGTTCATTAAACTCTTTGAAATCTCCATCGTAAAATTCCAATATGCGGTTCTAGAAAGCACTAAAATTTGAAAGATCTTCGCTAAACCGTTTCCAATTGTTACATAAGCGCACACGCGGCCAGGGATCGGCGGGCTTATGCTACGCTGATGGAGGGGGAAACACCTACAGGGGCGGTGGTAATATATGCATGTGACGCCACGATTGGAGACGAACCAACGCCAGAGACAAGTGAGTGACGCCGCGGCCAACCAGCATCGACAACATATTTCCCGGTGACGCTGGTTGGTCATGGAGTCGGTTTCGCACCGCTCCCGTAGGTGTTTCCCTCTCCATCAGCGTAGCTTAAGCCCGCCGATCCCTACACGCGGCACACCACGATTTTTGTTTTGTCCGTCTGGCGTCTTCCCGTTGCGGGTCACCCTGAGCTCCATAGTGGGGGTAATTCGGGATTTCGCGAGGAGACTGAAAAATTGAAATACCAGCCGCTTGGAGTCCGCGAGCAGAAGGCGAATAAGTTTTTGAAATAGATAAATAGAAATAATTTTTTTTCCGAATGATACAGGATTTGATAACTACACTTTTCTTTGAAATAGTAGTTACCAAAAGAAATAGTAGTTATCTAAAGAAATAGTATTTTAAATATATATTTTAATACTAACTAATACAAAATACTACCCAGATAGGATAGATGGGGTAGTTGTAAGGTTACCACCTTTTTTATTGGAAAATAACGTAAATTAGCTTTCGTGGAATACCTATAAAAAAAGTAGTACGTTTGAAAAAACTAAAACTACATTTTAATCTTATTAGTTTTTATTTCTTGTAAACATATTTTGTATTGCTTTTAGCATTACAGAGCAACTTTTTATCATTATTAAATAACTCAATGGCATTATTGCATCTCAATATTCATATTAAAATATATAAATAATTCGTTTTTTATTAAATTAAGAGAGGCCTTGTTTGTTTCATCCCGCGTACGTTGGAAATTACGTAGAATAATATTGTGTTACATTTCACGTATAATATCATTTGGTGAAATAAATTATTTTCCCATACTTTATTGTTATTGAAAAGTATAGAGTAAATTTACGTATAATAACGAAAATACTTTATGTTAAAGTACGAGTGGCAAGCCCAGACGTATAGGATACCTAGATTTTATTTCTTACGGGAGTTCGTCTTACATATGTGGTGTTACGTTTCGCATTTAGTAAACCGTCATCCTTTGTTCAGCATTTCTGTTGCTAAATAACTATTATTACTTAACTAATTGATTATGGACAAAATCACCACAAATATCACGCAGAAAATTGGCACGGGTCCATATGTTAAAATGTAATCCCCAAAGCACATAAATTAATTGAAAAGTAACAATTCAAAGCAGTTTATTGGCGGCAAGTACAATTCCGTGTAATAAGTCACACCGAGAAAAGTGGGGTAACTTGTTTATTTGTTTATTATTTTACAATCTGTAATTCTAAGCTTCTTCGTAGAGCAACCATAGTTAACAGTAAAACTGTATAGTTACTGTTAAAATTGTGAGTAAAATGAAATCACAAACGAAACGTGCGTAGAAAACAAATGACGTAATATACCGGCGCCTTTGTCTACAGTTCGCTGTTTTGACAAGTCCAGACAAGTTCATCATTCTAACAAGAGCAAACAAGAGCGGTCAGGTTCGTAGGTCATTTGTAACGGTTACAACCGATTTATTGGGAATTTAGTGTTTTCATGTGTGGTTTTGAGGAAATTAGAATCTTAACACGCGTAGGTATACAAAATTAACAGTGGGAAAATGTAAATGGTACAAAACGAATTTTATGCGATCTTATTCTACGTCAGGCCTGCCCTTTATGGTGCAAATACCTCCCGAAGTTCTGGGACCCAGGCAACAGCCGAGCGTGGGACTGTTCCAGTGTTACCCGTTGCGAGAGCTGCGGGAGAACTGCATGAGTGTGCGTCCATGTAGGCTCGTACCACGAGTCTATGTGGTCAAGCTCGACGATGTGTAATAATGTTTACAAATTTTATTCGAGAGAAATAATCAAAATGTGTGGCAGTCCGCACAACATGCGAGTTGATGCCATGTGCAAAAGTTTTAATATTCTTTTCGCATAATATATCAACTTTTCTTGGAGTGAGTAAACACTGAGTTTCCCCAAGTCCAAAACCCCCATCTTTGTTACGTCCTAGGGCATATACCATTCTATCACATGTCACTATTAAAGCTTCTGTACCCAAAATGCCTATATTAAGTAAAGTCCAACATTAGAATGTATTGTTTAAATTTTGAAGTACTTTTTCTCAAGTATATAAATATACATTAAACTTTGCTAAGGAATAATAAAAAAAAGAAAACAGTTAAAAATAAATTTTACCATGTACAACAACCATATCGATGTTTGAAATAGATTCTGGCTCAAGCATACTTAAGATTGGCCAGTTCATTAAATTTGAAATCTTCATCTTAAAGATCCAATTTATGGTTCTAGAAAGCACTAAAATATGAAGGATCTTCGCTGAACCGTTTCATAAGCATCACGCCACATATTTTGTCAATTCTTGTTTTGTTTTGAACGTCTTCCCGCAGCGGCTCGCGCGAGTCAACCTGAGCTCCATAGTGGGGGTACTGCGGGAGCAGGGTGGCCAGAAAAACACCTCATGTGATTGTTAGTAGTAGAGGGGGAATCCTGTCTTGGTATGTACAGTCGTATTAGCATATATATTATACTAGCTTAAAGTTCCCGGCGTTGCCTGGATTATAGGGTGGGTGTCCCAATTACCGTGCTTTGACGCCGACTTGTTCGCGAAGGAATTAATTACTGACTTCTCTCACTTTAATTTTGCGTGGCAAAAAATTTTATAGGTGTTTTCAACTTTTTTCTTTATTATGGCATTTTTCGTGTTGAAAATGTTAATTTTTCATATTTTTTTCAATTGATATAAAAATACATGTTTTTGTCCCATTTACCGTGCCCTGAAAAATGCGTTGTCCCTATTCCCGTGCCCTTTCTTTAATAGCGTTCCTGCGGTTAGGTTATGTCTTTGAACTTTGAACTGTTCAAAACATTTTTTTGCTCTACGAGAGGCGTTTTTATGTAATTTTAATATGACCTTTTCATTACAAAAGCAAAATATGCAAATATAAATTTCTGTTCACCCGTTCTGAGAAACGAAAGTAAGGTTAGGTTTAGCAGTTACAGAGGGAGCCAGTTGGATTCGAGGGGCACGGTAATAGGGACAAGCGTTAATTTCCTGTCCCAATTACCGGATTCACTTTAAAAATACGAAAACGTTTCAAAAGTGCTCATTTTGCTATTTTTTCATAAAATTTAAACCTTTTAAGATATAATAAACACTTTACATAAGTGCAAATCATGATAATTATCAATTTATTCACTTCTGTAAAGTACGTCTTCCTTACCATCTCCGGTAAGGATTTAGGTAAATCCATCGAAATCTTCATATGCATTTTTAAATTTTTTTTTACTATACTTTAATTGTTTAAAAATGCAACCATCTCGTTTGTAACACACATTAATAGTTTAACTTGATTAAAAAAAATTCTTTCCTTATTTATGTATGCGAGATTTTTTTGTACGGCTTCTTTATGCATAAAGGCACGGTAATTGGAACAGGGCACGCTAATTGGGACAGGGCACGGTAATTGGGATATCTACCCTAAGCGTCAAAACGGCTTCCCTTCGGAAATTTGGCAACGTTGCATGTCACTAGGCATAACTCAGCGGTTCTAGTGCAACGTTGCCAAATTTCTGAAGGGAAGCCGATTCTGGCGCCTAGGGCGGTATTCTCAGTCGCTACTTATTCTTAAGTAAATGCTTAAGCATGCGGCATCCTTCAAGAAGAAACAGGCTTCTTCGTACGTTCGTTCCTCTCTTTAAATCAATACATTGTTTTCCGAGCGATAAGGAAGGAGGCGAATACAAATTTCTAATGCAATAAACTTCATCCTTTACTCTTTAAAGTTCAAACTTCGCGCATACAGAACTTGCGCTAAACGCCGCTAGGGCGAGGATCGCAACTCGCAACTAGTGATCCTCTAGGGAGTGATCGGTATAACCGCAGCCATTTTGGAGCAAAACCGGAAATAACATAACCTCAACGTGTCTTTATCTCTTTCTATCAGTATTTCTCTCTCTTTCTGTGAGTATTTCTGTCTCTTTCTATCAGTATTTCTGTCTCTTTATTTTTTTTACAGTTTCTTGCTTTCTCTACTTCCGATTTAAACCCCAAAAGCGTCGACCAATAGAAAACGCGGAACACATTTTCCGATCACTACCTAGAGAATCACTACTCGCAATAAATCAAATGTTACAACATCGTCACGGTTTATAGATGTCACTATGTTGTAACATTTGATTCACGCTGTAATACAGTGTCACAACAGCGAATGTCATGACTTTGGTGTTACGTCAAAACGCACCTTAAAACGGAATGGTTGTCTCTGCACTTCCTGCGCAATATGCGTGAATGGGAACGCACCCATGTAGTGAATTTGATACCTCGCTTTGACTCTGCACTGGTGCCAGAAAATGACTTGGGTTGGTTGTTTCTGATAGAAACGAAGATATCTCTATAAGAATCAACCAATCCAAGTCATTTTTTGTACCGAATTCGCCGATAGATTCCCTGTCGCAGTGGTGGGTCGGTATTTTACACCGCGTCGCAAATGCATTTACGACATGACGCAAATGTACGTATAAATGTCGTTTTTAAGCCAATTTCATACGTGTCATTTGTTGCAAATGTAGTAAATAGAAATATTCATTATTTCAAGATTTCAACAATTAAAGTGTTGGAAAAATGTAGTTTTTTCTGACTCGCGTGTTGGTTGCATGCGAGTACTGTAGAGTACTGTAAAATACGGCGATTATGTCGAAAACTTTTGGGATTGGCAAAGCTGCGATACGCTACCTGGTGGCGACCTACTCCTTCAGGTTCTGATTTTTGCCACCAGGTAGCGTATCGCAGCTTAGCCAATCCCAATATTGGCATCCAATAAATATAATTTAAACAAATTGTATTTATTATTCTATATGCATTTCTTTTACTAACCTTTCAATATCCATTTTTCGTCAGTGTAACGTAATTTAATTTAATTTTTTTAGTCAGAATTATAATTATTAATAAATTGGCATTTCTTCATACCCTATACGAAAAATGTTTTATAGGTTTGTGACGTCCCGGCCGCACCACGGGATCGTGACGTAGTGTCCACCAGCGCCACCAGAGGTCTAATGTTCCTAGTTATTTTCATTCCAGATATACCTACGTCATTTATGACACATTTACGACATTTATGACATTTAAGACACGCGTCGCGTATAAAATAAAAAATTCGTGTCTTTACTCACCACTGTGTCGCACGCAAATGAAAATTTCAAATCGCTTGAACTATGCATCGATTTTAAAACTATCGATATATCGATATGTGAGGGACGCTATTGTTTCGAGATATCGACTGTGATCGACTGTTCGCGTAACGTAAATAGTATGCTGTCGGATTAGTATTGTGTTTTATAGGCAGCATTAATTGTAAATATTTGTAGAATTTATGAATCAGCATTAGTGTAGACAACGATTTGAAAATGAAAAAGTCTCCGTTAAGTACGCCAAGCGGCAGCAGAAGAAATGAAAGTTATAACTGGAAGTCACACGACCATAAAAATAGGACAGGTTATAATTACAATAAAAGTGATAGTTATCAGTGTACGTCGCCAAATGGGGGTCAAACGGATTGTGGAAACGACTTTATTCCGTTAAACGTTAGTACACCAGTACCAGAACAAAAACGGTTCAGCGGTAATTGGCATGGTTCTGGAGGTGGTCGTTGTTATCGTAATTCAGGTGGCAGTGGATACAACCATTACAAAAACAATTATCATGCAACCCCAAAATCAAATTTCAATAATTCGTATTCTCCTTATAAACACTCTGGCAAACAATCTTATGGCCAGAAGAAGGTAATTTTAAATAAATTTGTAGTAGGTTTAACCCTTTTATTGCCAGTCGACTTAGGGCAGCGTTTTCTGAGACAATCAAGCCATTCTCTTAGAAAATTAAAGGTACAATTTCATTAAATCTACCTGTCTCGAATCAACACTTTACCTGCGGGTCGTAAAATCTTCAATGTCATTGGTCAATTACGAGTTACCGTATTTTTCGTATTTCAAATTTCGATAGGCATGCAGCGATCGTCAAATGTTTCGTTACGTTACTCTAATTTTAATTGTCACGACTAGTCACTGACGTTGCTCCGCATGAGTTTCTGTCGATGCAAATAACAATCTTGAGTAAATCTGCGAGATACAAGAAAATAGAGTCAGTCCATGCAAACTTGGACACATTTCGGAGTAAATTTTCATAGATTGCTGAAATTTGAATATGTTATAGTTTTTAGAGATATTTAAACGTACCTCAAAGGATTTTTCAAAATTTTGAAAAATGCCAATTTTACAGCTGTTTGAAGTTAAGTGCTAACTTTTTTTCAATACATTATAGCTGTGGAAGTAGTAAACAGATGGGGATGAGCTTTACGGTGCTTATAGAGAAGACATTGAAGTTTTAGGAAAAAATTATTTCAGTTTAAAAAAAAAATTTTAACCATTTTTGTGCAATTATTTTAAACAAATGCAGGTTTTTAACATCGGGCGTGATTTTACAGATCTGAAAAAAGGAGAATATAGTTCTATCCTTCCCCTTGATGGACAAATTTTAAAAAATATGCACATTTTAAATTTGGCCCTGTAAAAATTGTCGAAAGTTGACGCTGCGTCGCTCAGCACCGCGGTACTCGCAGCGACCAAGCGGCTATATCTGATATTCTTATATAGGATTCTCGAAAATGGTAAGTATTTCAAAAATACTGAAGGAGGAAAACTCTTACTGTTTTTTATATCCAACATAATACGTTATCTGAATTTTTGGTGTTCGCAATATTATCCTGGAAACGAGGGTGACTTTCAGTTTTTTAAATGGAATGCTGGTTAGGTATGAAGTAAATATATTGAACTATCTATCTAGTAGATTGAGTTTCTTCCTTTCATTCCTAACCTTGTGTGGCCTTGAAGGTCATAGAGTACCACATGATTGAATTTGTCTTGACAGACGCTTTCATATTGGATAATCAAATATATAGCATTGCGGACACCAAAATTTGAGGTACCGTATTATATTGGATATAAAAAACAGTAAGAGTTTTCCTCCTTCAGTTTTTTTTTCAAATACTTACCATTTTCGAGAATCCTGTATAAGAATATCAGGTATAGCCGCTTGGCCGCTGCTGGGCGACGCAGCGTCAACTTTCGGCAATTTTTACAGGGCCAATTTTAAAATGTCAATATTTTCGAAAATTTGTCCATCAAGGGAAAGGGTAGGACTATATTCCCCTTTTTTCAGATTTTTAAAATCACGCCCGATGTTAAAAACCTGCATTTGTTTAAAATAATTGCACAAAAATGGTTAAAATTTTTTTTTTTAAACTGAAATAATTTTTTCCTAAAACTTCAATGTCTTCTCTATAAGCACCGTAAAGCTCATCCCCATCTGTTTACTACTTCCACAGCTATAATGTATTGAAAAAAAGTTAGCACTTAACTTCAAACAGCTGTAAAATTGGCATTTTTCAAAATTTTGAAAAATCCTTTGAGGTACGTTTAAATATCTCTAAAAACTATAACATATTCAAATTTCAGCAATCTATGAAAACTTACTCCGAAATCTGTCCGAGTTCGGATGGAATTTCCCAATAGTTTCAAATACTTTTGCTCCGAAAACTTTTGCTGCCATTGATAGATGCAAAGTGCCAGCAAGTAAAGTGTTAATTTTTCTGAACCGTATTTTTTTTATTCTTTCATTAATAGTTTATTACTTTGGTTTACGTCTGCTTTTTGCAATACTTATTTCAAAGAAGAGTAGCAGCATCAATATCAGTTTCTGTTTGTAATATGTAAGCCAGTTTATCGACCAGCTGGCATTAAAAGGGTTAATACTTTACGATTAGGATCGCTAATGTGTATTTTTCAATAGCATCGAATGTATTCTTTCACATTCAGGGTTACCGAAGGGACGTACGTAAACGTATTAACATATCAAGTTACGTAGATATGAAATCATTTTTGGAAGATCCTTGGGCGGAATTGGTAAAAAAATTAAACACACCGGAAGATACGAATGGGGAGAAGTCGCCCAAACGTGAACAGTCGCTCTCATCCCAATCCATTCGCGTATATTCTAAAGCAGATTTTGAAACTAAATCTGGAATAGATATCGACGAGTCTTGTTTTAGTCAAGAATCTGGAAACGATTCTTCTATACGTGCAAAATTGGGGTTGGATGATACAGATATTAGCGATGTTTCACGCACAGAAAGCTCGATAGATTTAAAACTTGATGGCGTGACGTTTAGTCGAGAATCGAAAAACGGAAGCTCTTGTAGTAACGACGACAGTGCTTGCGAGGATGTTCACGAGGTCGATAATGTCCACTGTTCTTATGGTGCAGAAACAGGCGCAATTCAAGCCCTTATATAACAGTGACAAAGAGCAAAGTGCGCTGTTGAGGAAAAGAATCACTTTCTAATACGGTGCACTAATATATTATATATTGTATATATAGACTCTGATTTGTACATAGGTATTGTGAAAGCCATTAAACATTTATGTCAGATTTCTGGAGTAATATTCTAGCATATGGATGAAAGAAGTAAGAAGTTCTCAATAATGTGATTTTTTCTTTTCGAGGGTAGCTCTATTACGGAAGCATATCTGATATGCATGCAAATTACATGGTATTAAAATTATTTTTGAAATTATATTTTCACAACAAGGCTGTGAAAAGAGATGATCGTAGTTTACATATAAAAAAAAACGCTGTATATGTGCAATTCTTTAATATGTACTAAGAAAAGTATGTACTTCTAGATACGAGGGAACAGTAAACACCAATTTCTCAGCACTAAATTAAGTCTTGAAAATAAAGCTGCAATGCTATAATAATACGAATAAGATTCACAAGTTCAGTTTACATTTACTCGATCTTTTCTAGTAATTGTACGAGACAAGCATCTCAAAATATTGTTGAACGCCCATTGTTAATATTAGTCCCTCAATCTATATGTCTATATATACTCCTTGTCACAACAGCATAAAGATATATAATGTGTATTAATATTGTGTCATGTGTATAGATAAATGCGTTATTGCGCACATGAATATACAATTAAATGAAATTAATCAAGTGCAAATATACGTTACACTAATTTCAAATCTGAGTTAATTGTAGGAATAGCAATACCTATCTTTATATAGATGGCATTTCTGATTTAAACGAAAATTTTATATCTTTGTTAAAATTCTTCGAGTAATATTTGAAACTGGAATAACATAGAAAAATGGAGTATAGTTAATTTGTAGAACTAAAATAGCAGAGTAGCGTGGTACTAAATTTGTATAATTGTTATTCCAGAAGTAATATAGGAAGATTTGCTTTTTTTTTTATCTTTACACATTTTTATAGCATGTTTTAGCGAGCAATGGTTTATAGAAACTAATAAAAGCGTCCCACATGTTCGATTAACATGCTAACTTAATGTACAAATGACGATCTGGTACAAAAATTTTTATAATTTAAGAAATTCAGATTTCTTTCTAAGTTACGATATAATCATGTAAGGCATATAATGAATGTTTCAAACAACAATTGTATGAGCAATCTGTATAAGAGAAATATTGTACATAAATATATGCAACTATGATATATATTCATTTGAATATTCTGGATACAAATATTTTTTTATTTTTATATTTTTATTCCTGCGTTCTTTTAAAATAGACAAACAATAGACAAATTTTTTATAATAAATATCTGCGGAATGATTTATCGAATTTAAGCGTCGATCTTAACTATTTCTTATGCATCTCATATGATCGAATGTTGTGTTTAAAAATGCTTACTTATTAACAGGGGTCGAAAACAGTTATGATATCAGTTTCGCTTCTTGAAACAGTTATGAAGAACCGTTATTCTTTAATGTTGATACCAATCTATTACTACTTTTATGTTACATATACACTACGTATATTAACACTAATTTAACAATAATTTTGTAGAGGGTATCCCGTAGATCCCAGGATATTTTATAACAGGGGCGCCAATAAATTATATTCGACCAATCGGACGTTGTAGTATCGGTTGGGAAGTGGAAAATAAGTCTGCCACATTACAATCTGTATCCCGCAAATAAAATATTTTTTATTAGCTAAAATCGTATTAAGACGTTGGAGAAGAACGCAATACAGTCGCTTTTAACCTTGCCGTACAAAAATTGTTCAGACTAACTCTTCAGTTAGTATTTCCAGTTGGATCGCCGTAATGACACTTTAAACATCTACGATGTGATCTTGAGGAGGAGGCGCTAAATATAATTGTATAATTGAACGAACTTGCCAAGTGAAGTTCGATTAAAATTGTATAAGCGCCTCCTCCGAAACCCACCCTTTCCTTTTTTTCAGGAACACCCATTATATATTACACTAGATAAACCCAATCTATTACGGCAGCACTTTGAAATAATGAGGATCGCGGCCGACGCCGCATGCGTTTTATTTTAGGTTAAAAATGTGAGGATACTGGCATAGAGTGTAGTACAAGAAGATAATCTATTTTTTTGTTTTTAGTGCATTCTTGATCAAGTTAAATGAAATTGGGTACCTTAAATTTTTTATTATTTACTTTTTAGTGTTCATGTTTTGCAACTAATTTTGATCTTTAGTCTGGTCGGTAGTTTCTCATTCCGTCCGGGGCAGTTTTAAATATTATTTAATTTATTTTTTTATTAACGACACTTAATTTATACAACAAACTTGACCGACTTGAAAAATTGAATTATTTGTACTTGACCATTTCTCGATAAATTGTGTATTTATGGAAATCGTGATACTATTATAGCGAATTCGGACGGTCGCACTGGTGTGCACTGAGTGCGAATTTTAGCCAATTGGAAGCGAAGGAGTTCGCACGCAGTGCGCACTAGTGCAGGTTGCCGAATGTGCTATTAGGCCACGCAGCGAGTTTTTGTCGTTTTCGAGAAGAACGCGAGAGGCTGATTTCGTAGGGGATGCAATTTTTTACCCCCTCGAGTGTTTTTTTTTTTTAAATTTAGTAGTGTCAATAACTATGTACACGTGCAAAGTTTCAAATCTATTCAATTGATGGAAGTGGGTTAAAATTGAGTTACAAAATTTGAATGAAACAGACAATCAAACGAAGAGAGGAGTGAAGCTAAATAAAATCATTTAAATATGGAATTGAATTTTAATTCCTATTAAGGGGATGTTCCGGGCTAGAGCCCATAAAATAGGTGATCTTTAGGAATTAATTGAAGGAAAACTACTACGTGTAATTTAATGGGACTTTCTAAATTGTATTAAGGATGTCTTAAGCTACAGAAATATTTTTTTTGTTTTATAATTAATCATTGTAGACGGCACTGGGGAGTTGTTAAAGTCGAGGCGTCAAAAAATTCATCCAAAACGGTGGAACCTATAGGATCTAAACCATTGGTCCGAAATAAAAAACAATGCCAGGTTATTAAAGGGCATGAAACTCGCTAGTGGACTTACCAGAAAAAATGACAAAAAATGACACTTTTTGAGAAAATAACGATACTTGAAGTCTGAAATCACTTTTTTCCTATATTTTTCGTCCGTTCAAGGCCTGTAACCCTTTCGCTACGGCGGCCTGCTCCGCCGGAGCACCCTCACTGAACGGGACCTCGCGCCAAAAGTGAACGCATTGCGCGTGGACAGTTTTCGGCGTTTAGGTTTATGTCTTACGCCTGACCAAAGCCACCTTGACATGCTTTTGGAAGAAAAGGGACTTTTCTTTAAAACAAGATATTTATACATTCTGCATAAACGTATTTTCACTTGTTTAATGACACTCAGTTAACAATTATCTCCAGTAAGTGAAGCTACAATCGTCCAAAAATAGCTCTACAGTTCGAACTGAAAGTCTTATAACCAATATATTTTGTATTATTATTACTATTGTATTACTATGGATCACGGAACGTCATTGAGTGTTGAAGAGATTGAGAAAGTAAAAGAGTTTTCTCGAGAGCGACTATAGTCGCCCGGTATATGTACATGGGTCTTGTAGAGAGCGACTATAGTCGCCCGGTATATGTACATGGGTCTTGTAGCGAGCGAGTATAGTCGCCCGTCGTATGTACATGGCGTTTTGTGGAGGGCGACTATGGTCGCCTGTAGTAGCGAAAGGGTTAATATATCGTCCGTGAAACTTACCTTCCTAATGGCTCCCGGGGATACCAGACCCAGGTTCGTCCGTGAAACTTACCTTCCTAATGGCTCCCGGGGATACCAGACCCCGGTTCGTTCACGACAACCAACCTCCCTGATAGCCAGATCTGGACAGCAGAATCTGACGTCAGAACTGCAGCAGTCTGTGTCCGCATTTGGCTGCGTTCTGATGTGCAGAGCCTGAGGTGCAGTGCCTGATGTCAGATGGACAGCAGATCGACAGCAGATTTCACCGTCTGCTAGGCACAGCAACAGCGCCATCTGTAGGCAATTGCTTGGTAATTCTGGACCTCAGATGGCGCTGTTGCTGTGCCTAGCAGACGGCGAAATCTGCTGTCGATCTGCTGTCGATCTGCTGTCCATCTGACATCAGGCACTGCACTTCAGGCTCTGCACATCAGAACGCAGCCAAATGCGGACACAGACTGCTGCAGTTCTGACGTCAGATTCTGCTGCCTAGATCTGGCTATCAGGGCTCCTTCTTGGCATTTTCTTATTTCCGCTACGCAATCTGGTGACGAAAATTAAAACAGTCTAATCGGGTTAGCTGTCACATATAATTGGCAGTATTGGGAATTTCGACTGTTTGATGATCGATTTTGTAAAATTTAACAGACTATTTAATGACAAAAACATTATTGCACCGTTTCAATACTTGTGTGACACCAGTGCTGTAACGCGATTGACCCGATTACAGAGCTTACTTTAGTAGATGGCGCTCTCACACTATTTCCCAATAGCGGCTCCCGGGAATACCAGACCCCGGTTCGTTCGCTACTAACAAACTCAATCCTCGGCCTCGCAGCCGCCAAACTCATTGCCCTCAGCCTCGGCTCGTAACATGGCATTCTAAAAATAGATACATCAAGGGCATAAATAAATACATCGAGATTGGTATTTATAAATTTATATTTTTTTCGATTTTTACTTTTAATTACCACAAATGAAATCAGTACAGTATGTATAACATAATTTATCGGATAAAACGAATAGTTTCGCTCGCGCCACCTATAAGAAGAGAAATTACAAAGATTTGAAGATATAATACAGGGTGTCCCATGCAACTGGAACAAGTCATAGCTTCAAAACGGTAGAAGGTAGAAAACATTTCATTAGGCAATATTAAATGGTTTCTAATGGTGCATCACGTGGTTCATGTGTTTCCTCCGGAGGTGGAGGGGTTTTAAAGATTTCAAGGACGAAGACTATACATTATTTTAAAAACGAATGGCTGTATTTTTGTATTTTCTATAATCAAGCATTAAGATAATCGTGCAGTATAGGGGAGGCGACTTCGATGACCTTGAGCTTGACATATGTCATCAAGGTCATCCTTTTGAACAACTGTTCCCTGTAACTTAATCGGTGGTCATTGTTTATTAAAAAGTTATTAGAAAAAGCAGATTCACAAAGTGCACACTTCGCCAATTTTTATGACATTGAAATATGTTGTCAAGGTCATCATTCTGAACAACTTTTCTCTATACTTGTTACTGCCGCTCGGCTTCAGTTTTCGAGATACAATTCATATAAATATTTTGGTATTTACTCGGAATCAGGTATACCTGCGTTGATCGTTTCCGAGATATTGGTATAGGTTTGTGAACAGATTGGGAGGGGGCCACCTAACGGGGGCCTCGCAGCTATGTGCATGTAGTTTAAAATAGTTTGTAAGAAAATAATTAACAACAATTTTTTATTAATATCTCGGAAGCTAATAAATATCCGAAACTAAAATTTTATATTTGGGACCCACACTACATATGCACAAGTATATCTCAAAAACTGTAAGGGACCGTCCGATTAAGTTATAAGGCAAAGTTACTCAGGGTCGTGTCCTTGACAACATATGTCAAGGTGAAGCATAATGCATAATTACCCTTTTCCTTCTATACACTCTTCTGTACTAAATTAATTCCCGGCATAAGTACCTTCATCCCTGATAGCCAGATCTGGGCAGCAGAATCTGACGTCAGAACTGCAGCAGTCTGTGTCCGCATTTGGTTGCGTTCTGATGTGAAGAGCCTGAGGTGCAGTGCCTGATGTCAGATGGACAGCAGATCGACAGCAGATCGACAGCAGATTTCGCCGTCTGCTAGGCACAGCAACAGCGCCATCTGAGGTCCAGAATTACCAAGCAATTGCCTACAGATGGCGCTGTTGCTGTGCCTAGCAGAGGGCGAAATCTGTTGTCGATCTGCTGTCCATCTGACATCAGGCACTGCACCTCAGGCTCTGCACATCAGAACGCAGCCAAATGCGGACCAGGGGGGCCAAGCTTCCCTCTTACGAAAGTTGA
Source organism: Andrena cerasifolii (assembly GCF_050908995.1). Taxonomy (NCBI): domain Eukaryota; kingdom Metazoa; phylum Arthropoda; class Insecta; order Hymenoptera; family Andrenidae; genus Andrena; species Andrena cerasifolii. The sequence continues at coordinate 3,236,450 of NC_135125.1, read as the reverse complement.
AGCAGAGTTTGTAGCGCCTCCTACCAATGAGGTGCGTACTAAACTGTGAAGGTGTGAATTGGTGTGAATCGGGACGTATGTGTATGTGTATACGTGTAATGCACCGTTTATTTTAAAACCTGTCCACGGATCGTCGCGCCAGCGACACGTATGCAGCAGATAGAAGGATAAACATTGAAATTGAATATTTCTTCTTTTCTTAGGAAAAGAAAATATATTCAATTTCTTTGTATATCCTTCTATCTGCTGCATACGCGTCACTGACGCGACAATCCATGGTCAGACGGCATTAGAAAGGGTAAACCAGGGAAAGTGAGGACACTTCCTCGTGTCTGCGCCAAACATTTCTAAATGACGACGGTCGTCATGGTAACATTTCACCAACGTCGAAAGGTTGTGTGTCGTGCTCACTGATACACGTAGGTATGTGTGTGTGATGTACCTAGCGTCTCCTACCAATGCGGTGCTAACTAAACGGGAAAACTTCAGCCAAACAAAGACGGCTTGGTCCCCCTGATGCGGACACAGACTGCTGCAGTTCTGACGTCAGATTCTGCTGCCCAGATCTGGCTATCAGGGATACTCTTTTATATGTATCAATTGGTGTACTTATAACAAATAAAAAAATATTTGTGACCGTGAAATCTCTGAAACGCCTCCACCTCCGGAGCAAACACACGAACCACGCGATCCACTATTCGAAACCATTTAATTTTGCCCAACGAAAGTTGTTCCACCTTCTACCGTTTTAAGGTTATGGTTTGGCCCAGTTGCGTGGGACACCCAGCATATAGATTTCTGCTCTTTCTTATGTTTACATACATATGCGTGCCTCCTCACTGTCGTAATCTCCGCTTAGTATTTCCGCTTTTTTTGCTTGCAATGCGGTCGTGTCACAGATGCCTGTGTTGTATACTTGTAAAGATGGATATCCACTTGTTACGTATCCTCGTATATTATCGCCATTGCGTGTCATCCAGTGATACGATACGGTGCAACGGTGTGTGACTTTTTCCCGCATCATCACTGATGCCGTTGCGTATCTTTGCATTAAATTTTGATACGCGGCGGTGGAATACTGCCAGTCCAGACTCCCACGCGACGGCGATACGATACGAGGATACGTAGCAAGTGGGTACCCACCTTAACTGATCGTCCAAACGTGGGTTTGACTGGATATGTTTAAAAATTAAATGTTCTCGAACAATACAGAGAACAATTTCTCATTAAAATTGGAAATATCCATAATTTGGTCTGAGTAAATCACAGATAACATTTATTTCAAGTTGCATTAACCCTTTCAATGATTTTATCATTTCTTTTTAATCTATATGTTCATATTCACGTATTTATATAATAATATAAATTGTATATTTTTCATGTCCTTTAAATATACTTTAAATAGTTACTTATATGTACGGAAAGCAATTGAGAATTGTTATATAAGTTACGCCATCTATTTACATCGTTCATTGAAATTATATCAGAATCATTATCGTTCTTTTCATACGTATGTACTATAAATGTACTGTTCATTATCAGTAGGTTGTTCAATTCGATGGAAAATATAACACTTAAATTATTTTTAATTGACAACGAAAGTAATGTTCGTTATTATAGCTATTACGTAATGACGTCAGTGGCGGATTCAGGAGCCTTCCTTGGAGGGGGCGAAATATGTAAAAGTACATTTAGTACATTTTTGAACCCTCTTTTACAGGATTGAAAATTTGCTTGTAACTTATATTTTAATATCTCTATCTGATACTATAGCCTAAATAATTAAATTCACATTAATTATTTATACAGAATAATACACAATGTCATAATATTTTTCTATTTTATTACTCTTGGGAGGAGGGGGGGGGTGATCACCCCCCTCTGGATCCGCCCTTGAATGACGTCATTAGTAAAATCATATGCTTATACGTAGGATATATATATATATATATATATATGAAAGGGTTAAAGCTCATTCAATTTTATCCATTCATTCATGTAAGCTTATCTTTTAATTCACCAAGAAACGAAAACTTCGTCTATTCATGATTCTATTACAAATTTATATTCTCGTAATTATGTATAATATGTTAAGGATTACATTCAATTTCCACATACATTCTTGTAACTTAATTACCTACCTATTTCGTTTGTTCCGCCGTTTTTTTAATAAGCAATACAGCAAGATGAACAATCAAATTTTAATCCCTCCAATACTCGACGTCGTCGCTTTGATACACACGTAATTTCGCAGCTCGTTAACTTATGCGCTAACTCTTGCAAGTATTAATCTATCCTATAACCGTGTGACGCACATTCTCACGCACTTAGTTTCTACGTGAATTTGCAGATAATGAATAGAAAATTTACGCAACTCGGTACGAGCGTCGTCGATCAAATGGTCGTTTAATAAAACAGTGATCTGGGTTAGATCAATAGGATCAGAGCTGTTGCCTAAGTAAACCTATACGTATATGTATGTACATAAATACTACAGTCGATTTAAAACACGCCTCTACCTTTTGTTCCTTACAAAAATCGCATAATTGGGGATTTCTTAAGATTGATTCTTTGTAAGAGAATATGAACTCATCTTTACATATTTGGTCTCTTTGTTATAGCTATAATTATTAAAGATTGCGGAATTCTTCTTGATTCGCCACAGGTCTCATGCTGCTACACGTTCTTAGTCCAGGAGTCATGTGCTGATTATTTACAAATGGTGAAATTTTGATACTGACCGTTACCCATAGAGTTTACAATGCATACTTTCGTTGTATCAGTTTTGGACATTGTGTACGCGAAATATTATGTTGATTTGCGCAGTGGAAAAGAAAAGTGTACGAAGCTCATTAACGATGGTAACAACATTAATAACATTGAGCAACGGCGTTAACGATAACATCATGTATTAAAACAGAATGGAATTCGGCGCATAGAGTGCGGAAAGCGTCGTGACAGTGAATATCTCCACGCACATTTGAGAAAATGTACTAATTAAAGGAACCGTAATTGTGTCTTTTGGAAATTTGTAATTTCACAGAGTAAGTGAGACGCAATCTTACAGAGTTGTAGGATAATTGGCCGTATTTCATATAATCATTTTCACAGCATGTCGGAAAACGAATTACGATACATCGTTGCCTTTTTTTATTGGTTCGTTGTTTGCACGAATTAGCCGAAGTGCTTAATTAAATAAGGTTCTTGACCCATCGATAAATTGATGTCAGCATGAGCCCTGCGTTAGCAATACAACTCACGTTTAAGCATCTTTTCACGCAGATTTGATATTTCTGTACATATAACAATAAAAATATTATCATTTGTCCGGCTATTGATTAAATTTTTACAACGATTTACGCACGATTTATAGTCGCATATGAATATGGGTATATAAGTCTTCGTTAATTTCACAAATTGTGTTACATATCGCTTAATTTTCTGCTCGACAGTATCGAGCTTGCCAATAGCTATTCTTTATGCGACGTTCGTTATCTTATGATCCCTTATCCAGAAATATTTCTCATTGTACGGAAAGTCATACTTGTTAATAATTAATCTAACATCTTTTACTACTGATCTACTAATAGTCTCATAATTTTTTAATATTCCTTATCTAAGGAAAAATTACAGAGGCGTATGTTTAATGAAATTTATTAAAAAATTATGAGACTATTAGTAGATCAGTAGTAAAAGATGTTAGATTAATTATTAACAAGTAGATAAGGAAAAATTACCTTAGATAAGGAAAATTTCCTTAGATAAGGAAAAATTACCTTAGATAAGGAAAATTTCCTTAGATAAGGAAAAATTACCTTAGATAAGGAAAATTTCCTTAGATAAGGAAAAATTATCTTAGATAAGGAAAATTTCCTTAGATAAGGAAAAATTACAGAGGCGTATGGTTAATTAAATTTATTATACTGTTTTTTTTTCTTGTTTAAGGAGGGAGACAACAAGATTGTTAGCCACAATACTAATTTTTTTTCTTGTTTCAGAAGGGAGACAACAATCTTCTTAAACAAGAAAAAAAACAGTATTGTGGCTAAAAATCACCTTTTTTTTAAACCATTACCTAGTTATTTGTTTCATTCTGCCTCTCTCTCTTCCGTTACATTAATACCAATTAATTGAAATAATCGGTCGTACGAGCATCGTGCTCGAGTAACTGCAGGGTTGCCAGGCGTAGGTGGATAAATGGCGGTGTGCAGGCGCATATGACGTCGTACATATCTTCGCTTTGGTCGTACGGAGTAGGAGAAGCGGAACACTTATATCTGATTGGTGACGCCGTGACATCATACCAACGCTAAGCCAATCCGAGCCAAGTGACGTCATACATGCCAGTACAGCGTACTGGGCCGCCTGGCAACCCTGAGTAATTGGACACATTTCAAGGCTCTCGATCGAGCAAAGAATTAAGCCATCGTCTTCCAATCTCGTTGAATTACAGGAAGTTGGAATAATTGTTCGTGCTCTGATTTCATTGTCGTCATAACACGTTACATTCATTATGAATATTTAGACGGCTGTTTCAGCAGAAACATATGCAAGGATGTGGTTGGGGCTCGCATTGGATCAATCAGCGAACGATGAAAATGTACGAGAACTGTGGTGATCGTAAGAGCTAAGGTTGTATTATCGATTCGCTTGTCTGGATGGTGTAATACGTCGTTACGTACATACGTCGCCTACTACTTAGTCGCATACTGAACTCCGATTACTATGTACGACAGTATTTGTAGTTGGACACTTGCCACATAGGAATTGAAAGCTTTGCAACCCGCGTGTTGTGTGCTCTCTGATGATGGAAATGAGAAACGATACAAATAATTGCTATTCTCAAATAATTATAAGCAGTTGCTGCTTAATTCATAACTACAGTGGCTCGTAGCCGTAATCGTACACTCTTTAACATCGCATAACTTTTTTAAAATTAATCCAAACGACTTGAGTTTTTTTAGAAGCTAGAAGGATTAGTTTGCTAAGTGACGTGATTCGTCGGTTTGAAAAAAATGCACTTGGTTGGAATAGCAAAAAAAAATAGAAAAGGTCGTTTTTTCAACTTTTTTTTATCACGGAAATTCCCAAAATCAGCTATTCTCGACCTTATTCTGCGATCTTTAAGCGTTTCTAAGCGATTTTCATGAAATTTTAGACACGTATACTACTCACTTCAATTTACAAACGGGTTTTTTGAATTTTCATTACAGGCTCATAAAAAAAAGTTGAAAAAACGACCTTTTCTATTTTTTTTCTGCTATTTCGACCAAGTGCATTTTTTTCAAAACGACGAATCACCTCACTTAGCAAACTAATCCTTGTACCTTCTAAAAAAACACAAATCGTTTGGATTAATTTTAAAAAAGTTATGCGATTTTAAAGAATGTACGATTATGGCTGTGAACCACTGTATATATTTTTCTGTCTATTTAAATAATTATTTCTCGTAGATACCTGAATATTTTTAGATGATTCAACAACTAAAAGATTACAAGTGTTCAAATATAAACTTGTTACATACTTGAACGTATTGCAGTACATAATTGCCAGTACCTACAACGTTCTTGTTTTTGCTGTTCTGGCAAATACTTCGAGCAACACGAAATCATTGCAAGAGATACTCTTAAACTTGCAATACATACGAATTATACTTGTAATTTTTACACGGATGTCAGATATTCGGAATCGTTAGGGATTGTTAATTCTGAAAAAATAATTTCTATTTCAATTCGACGTTTATGATATTCTGTTAATTTAATGTTGTATGTGATATATAATGTATGATATTCTAATATATTTATAAGTAAGTAACTTGAGGGTGCATTAGTACATAAACGATGATATCAGTAAAAAATATAATCGATTCGAAAAAATCGCTTTGCTATTTTTTGCCCTTTATTCGTACTAATATTATTATCAAGGCGATAATGAAATTGTTCAAAGATGAACAAAGAAAAAAAGGGCAATATGGTTTCTCTAGAAATGGTTAAAAAATATGTATGTAAGGTTGAAGCTAGTAAATTAGTTGCTGCATCTTCATAACGAGTTATTTGGTCCCTGAAATTTGAGAGCTTTATATTTCCTCTATTATCGAAGTAGACAACAATAATTGAGAGCATGTGACAGAAAAATCATTGACACTGAAAAATTAAAGTATTATTTTATGTACGGCTTAAACCAAAATCAGCTGCATTCGAAGGCAAAACTTTTGTAATGTTTAAATAAAAATTTAGTTGCATCGAATTTTTATTAAATCTGAGAGGGTTACTTAAATAGTATATCGTCAACGTAATAACATTTTATTTTCGATCACATGGAATAATATTTTTACGCAATAAATACTTTAATATTGCAAAAATTCAACGTTGGTATAATGGAATTATGGCCCCTTTCTTATCGTACTGATTGGTCCAATCTAATAGATGATTATATACTGATAAAAAATCTGAATTAAATTTCACTACTGAACTGTATAGTTGACAAGCTCTCGATTTTCCATATCCGAGGTAATCTGGACAAGTACTTGAATCTGTCGCACATATTTCACAATCTATTGTGCCCGCGTAATAATGAGCCTCGACAAGTGATAATAATCGCGCAAACTCCGAACTCTCCTTATTACCGTTTTACCCTCTCAATTCTTCATTAATTCTTGACAAAAATCTGAAATTCCATGGATGACTAGTAGAAACATTGATCGTACAATATTATCTGTTTCACAATTTTGTCTGACAATGTTGGCGGAAAATACAATTCTGTAAATTTTTTCCAAGCAACTGAATGTTTACAGAAGGTGACGATTGCGTGATTATTGCGTAAGTTTTTGTACGCAAAGGCAAATCTTTTAATTAACAACACAAATAATAAACATAACTGCAGACATGGAGTGCACGCAATGGCGAATGATTTCTAAAAATTTAGTATCAGAAAAGAGAGTTTGAAAATTAGCAGGATTATTTAACGTTCACGTTTAAGGAATATATTTTCGTTCAGTCGTTGCTTGAGTTTTAAACGAAAAGTCGAACGATTCACGTAAGAGTGTTCTCGAAGTCATTGCCATTTTGTGTAACAGGATGTGTTATACGTATTGAGACTTTGGTCGATTGTTGTGTTTGAGCACTGATAGAAACTTTTTTCTTAAACTATACGACTTTAAACGTGAAGTGTAGGTGGTAGTATCACGTTCGTTTGACGGACGCCTTGAATGTTGCGCGCTTTGTATTTGTATTATTTGTATTTTGTTTTTCCTGTGTTATTTATACAGGATGGCATTTCAAGCATTTTGCTTATATTGCCCAACAAACATTTTCATTTTTTTAGTCATTCCTTTTCCCCTCCTCTCTCCTTCGGGGCCCAGCAGCAGCGGCGCACCGGGAAAGACAGGTGGTGGTCACCCATCTTTCCCCAGTGCGCCGCCCCGTGATGTTTAACTTCGGTGATCTTACGAGAACCGGTGTGTCCATCACGGCCATGGCCGCTGGTTGTGCGCTTTGTTCGCAACATTTTGAATAGAGTTATTACTTTTTGACCCGTCCTTTGGGCTATAAAATACCTGGAGAATGAAGAGCAGTGGGAAGAAGTAGAGGCGACAGCGGTCCGAGGGAAACAGAAGATAACGGGTGAACCTAACCTTCTTTTTCGTATTTTCCCTCTCTATCTGTACTATCTGTGTTGTGTATGTATGTTGTAAGACAGAGATAGGTTCACCCGTTATCTTCCCTCTTTCTCGGACCGGCTGCCATTGCCCTGTTTACTCTCCAGGTATTTTTATAGGTCAATAGGACCCGGCTACCCGGAACAACTTCAAGCCATTGGATGTGGTATTGTTCGATTATTTTCGGCTAACATCAGACTATACCACAGACAATCACAGACAATACTATATTCAATTGCTTGAAGTTATTCTGGGTAATGTCCACCCTAGTAGCATTTATTGTTGGCATTTCGATGGCCAACTAATTCCCAAATTGGGAATACTATGGGCCAACTAGAAATGATAATAGGGCAGGTACCTGGGTACCCGACGGGTCAAAAAGTAACAGTTCTAATTTTTTAATCAAACACGTATACCAACGATATTAATTGTTCGAAAATGGATTTGTTAATAATTGTACATGTAGGGTGTATCATAGCATATAGGACCCACTTCAGTGGTGGACGGGGGACATAAGAATAATGGGAAAAAGTTCATGTAAACATGTGCTGTGTTTGACCTTGTTCCAGTGTTATAGCCATTTTTATATTTTAGTATTTTGGGGAAAAGTATAAGTGAAAATCATACACAATGTTTTTTTTTACTAAAAGCTACATCTTTTAACTATATTATTCTAAATTTTCATGGGATATTATTATTAACTAAAGGAGATATCGGCTTGGATATGAGACGCGTTTTTTTAAGCATTAGTTGGTGAGCATTCCCTAGGCTAAACGATGCATCTGAAAGCAAAAATTCAAATAGATTTTAAAAATAAATAACTTACAGAAGTACTTGACGGTCTCCGAATTTTAATATTGTATTTTAGTAAAAAGGGACGACCGTTTGAAATTGAAATATCGAATTTCGTGGAAAAATATTTCTTTTTTTCAAGACTATTTTGCAAGTATTTCCATTATTGCAAAATTGAAAGCAAAATTTAAAAATATGAGAACTTCAGGTACTTCTGAAAGTTATTTATTTTTAAAATCTATTTGAATTATTGCTTTCACATGCATCGTTTGGCCTAGGGAATGTCCACCAACTAATGCTTAAAAAAACGCATCTCACATCCAAGCCGATATCTCCTTTAGTTAATAATAATATCTCATGAAAATTTAGAATAATATAGTTAAAAAATGTATCTTTTAGTAGAAAAGCATTGTGTATGATTTTCGCTTATACTTTTCCCCCAAAAAATTCCTGAACTTGTATGCTGTTGCTGGACCTCTAGGTGAATGTAACCGCTTAAAGACAAATAGAACTGTATAGTATGTATAACTCAATCTACTAAACCAGGGTTGACTAACTGGTGGCTCGCGAGCCACCGTGGGCACCGCCGCCTTGCTGCCACGCTAAACGGCCCCCTCCATACCTCCCACACACTGACGGTCGCAGTCAAAAAGAGAAGCAAAGAAGGAGGAATCGACTGCGATCGTCAGACTCTGGGAGGTATGGAGGGGGGTCGTTCAGCGTGGTAGCTAGGCGGAGGTTCCCCCGGTGGCTCGCGAGCCACCAGTTAGTCAACCCTGTACTAAACCGTTTGTACATTTTTTTTTTGTAATTGGACCCGTTTTTTTTAAAATGGAAAATTAACAAGTCAATTTCCTGTAAATTTTTTAAGTAATCAATTGAGTGAACTATTGGACGAAGTCCCATTTTATGTCGCACGTCGCATGTGTCGTATTTTTTTAGAAACTCTACAACTCCACAACTGCTGGCTTGCGTTCAGGCGGAAGATGGCCATTTTGTGTACTATCTATAAAAATAAGCAGATGCACATTAGTGTAATACAAAAATGGTGATTCCCCAGGAACAAGGTCAGATGCGGTACACATGTATATAAACTTTTTTCGCGATTTTATGATACACCCCGTATAGCGAACTCAACTAAAATGATCAAATTCAAACTAACAGCGATTTCGGGGCTTTTTGCAACTTCTACAAGGTGCGCCATCTTTTATGTCGGTATGTAAACATTGAATAACTTTAACATTTATCAACGGATTGACTTGAGCAAACACGTTTTTGAAACGTCAATTCAGTACAATTTTAACCATGAATCGCTTCACACCGAAACAACGCGCCGAAATAGTGACGCTGTACATTGAAAATAGTCGTTCAGTTGTGTTAACTCAACGTGCATATCGTCGAAAATATCGTGGCCAAGAAGCACCGTCTGACAACACTATTCGTCGTTTGCTGTCGAATATTCTTGAGCACGGGACAGTGGGAGATCGTCGACATGCTGTTCATCAATGCCCAACACGTTCCAATGAACTGGTTGAAGCGGTAAGAGAGAGTGTTGCCGAGAACCCACATGTGTCGTATCGTCACGCTCAGCATTTTGGCGTCAGTGGAGCCACCTTGCGGCGCATTTTGAAGGATGATTTGCATTTGTTTCCGTATAAAGTGCAATTGACTCAAAGAATATTGCCGACAGACCGTCCACGTCGCTTGAAATACGGCCAAACATTCGCTCGAATGGTTGACGCTGAACCTGATTTTTGGAAGCAAATTTGGATGACTGACGAGGCCCATTTCACACTCTCTGGCGCCGTTAACAAGCAAAATTGCCGCATTTGGGGAACGGAGAATCCACACGAGATCCATGAAACACCATTGCACGACCAAAAAGTGACTGCTTGGGCCGGCATTTGCGCCAAAACCATCATTGGGCCGTTTTTCTTCAGAGAAGGCGAAACAGTCGATGGGAATTGATAACGGTGGATGTTGGCTCATTATGTCTGCCCACAAATGTGTGAAAAAGATCTGAACGGTTACTGGTTTCAACAAGACGGCGCGCCATGCCACACTGCAAATAAAACAATGCAGTTTCTGCAACGAAAATTCCCTGGACGTGTGGTGTCAAAAAAAGGCGACTTTGACTAGCCACCCAGATCTCCAGATTTGACACCTCCGGACTTCTTTTTGTGAGGTTATTTGAAAAGCAAAGTGAGGTTATTTGAAAGGCAAACATTCGTGCCGAAATCATCGCTATACCGCTCGAGATGCTCAAAAAAGTGATGGACAACGCAGCAAAAAGGGCACATTTTGCTTTGGCCAATAAAGGCGGCCACTTGATTGATGTTGTATTCAAAAACTAGTCCAAATAAATTGTAAAATACCAAATTAAATAAAAATACCTCATATATGGAAATCGGTTGTTTTTTTTTAAAAAGTTATTCAATATTCACATACCGACAAAAAAGATGGCGCACCCTGTATTTGTTACTGCTAATTAATCTGAACACTAAATAGGAAAATATTCAAATCGTTTTTACGAAAGTAGTCTTCCGCGAAACAATCTATTTGGATATTACACAGTTCGAAAATTTAAATATTAATTCAATTTAGCTAACTCTTTCAATAAAATGAGAAATGTATTATTTGATAGAATGTTTTCCTCCTTTATCTTTGTGTACATACTACCTTGCCCCTAAATTAGTCCCGTTCAGAATAAATTGAAGCCTCGTACGTGCTTTTGTTTACCTCTGTATATCGTATTGGTCATTGTGTGTTTATGTTTTCTTTGGTGTCAAATTTTACATTAACTCTTTCAGCGCTATGAACCCATATACAGGGTGTTCGCGTTACTGCTACCCGGTGTATTCCTCGCAAATGGCAAATATACATTTAAAAACATGAAGCAGGAAAATGTTTCACTACCCTTTATAAGCAACACGACTGGTCACATCAATTATTTAAATTTGCCACATATTTCGACCCCCGACGGTGACTTTTAATTTTTTAAACAGAACGCTATATTTGTTCTATCATATGAAACCGATCGCGAAGACAACCTGAACTGTGCGAGATACAACAGTACCGTTGAAACCCACAAAAAGTAAAAAATTAAGAAACTCTACTAAACACAGTGTATGCAGTCCGTGCGTAGAACGCCTATAGGCGTTCAGTGAGCATGGCAAACAAACACGACTGGAGCATTTCCGCACACGACGTACGCTGAGCGTTTGAATATCAGCGCTGAAAGGGTGAATAGTTCTATCCGCCGAATTTGCCGTACTGTTGTCAGTGACTTCACAGCAATACCCGATTATAGTATTTGCATTGTGAATCTTGTAGCATTTATTGTTTAAGTAAACAGTAATGCTTGATCAGGAACAGTTTCAACAACTCTAATGGAGTATGAAACACGCCAGAGGTAAATGAGAGGCATAATTGCGTGTGCTGGAGAAGTTACGCGTTCCGCATGAGCTTTGCCCGCCATAATATACGTGATCTGTTGTGATGTTGCCTATAGTATTTGTAAATTATAGTGGCTTAGTGCGCTGCCCTGTATACGAATCATTTGACATCGATCGCCAGTCAACAACGCTGCACGGAAGCATGGAAAAGAAAAGGGGGAGACACACAGGCACAGAACACCCTACCGCACAGCGGGATAGATATGCTTTTGACGTATCATATGAAACATGCATTATACCGCGGGACAGGATGTCTTGGAATAAGTATCGATTTATCCTGTATGAGTCAATCCTTATCGTTAGAGTTACAAGAGGCAAAGCGACATTTGGGGAGTTCTCGTATTAGCGAAACCTTGCAAACAAAGCAACTGCACAATTGGCTTTACAGGATGAATTCAATCATGCCATATCGGTATTTGCTGTATCATTTTTGCTCCTTAGTCTGGTTGGGAACTTCTTCGTGCTGATTTCTTCCTAGAAAATCGTATAGTGGTCCTTGTGAGGGTCTGACAAGCCAAGATCCCGAACCCGAAAATTTCTGAAACTTTGTGAATATGTAGGGGATTTCCTCCTGATTACAACGCAATTTTTGTTTGCTGCCCAAATTCGCTAGAAGGGGGTGAAATTAACCCCTGAAAATTCGGCTATTTTCAGAGATGGAAAAGCTGTAAGAGATGGAAAAAAAGGTTTAAGACAAAAGTTACTTCGGTTAATTAGATCTATTATTTGCTAAAAAAAATTATTTTACAGTTCACGAGTTATGACACGAAATCGGAAAATAACCGGATTTTCAGGGGCAAATTAAACCCCCCTTAGAGTGAATTTGGGCAGCAAAGAAGAATTGCGGTGGAATCAGGAGGAAAGTCCCTACATATTCACAAAGTTTCAGAATTTTTTGAATTTTTGGGTTCGCGATGTTTCGTCGTAAGTCCGTTTCTTTCACAAATGCTATTCGAGTGTAACACCAGGTGTCTAATGCAAGGGCAACGGTAGAAAATAGTATATTTTGAAAGTCATCGGAACAGAAACGTTATTTCATATTATAATTTTGTATGTTCAAGGAATCAGAAACTAATTACACAAGGCCTGCAAAATTGAGGGATTTTAAAACTTTTTTAAAAATGTATGCTGCTTTTATAGGAATTTGGACTTCCATATGACAAACTCATGAAGCTTTGGTCCACTACGTACACTTTTTCCACAACTTGCTTTATGACACGTGGTACGAAATTTTTATCATGTTTTTCGAATTCAGCGCCCAAAAAAAAATTTAAAAACAGCTAAAATATTGAAAAAGACTTTTCATCGTAGGCCTATGTAATTATTTACCCTAGAAATGTTGAGGAAATTATAACAAACCCATATAAATGAAGGAATGGAATCGTGATCATAGCTCACTTGCCATATTTCGTCCCTAGTTTTTTCGCATGATGATTTATCTGTGAAACAATTATTTAGGAAATTTGCACGCAATTCGATGCAGGATTAATGTTAATCAGAACCAAAAAACCACGAAATTGTTATCACATGAGACCAGTATCAACAATTCTTCGCCAACCATATTAGGGCGGAGCGATACTATATAAGGCGAAAAATTAAATTTGAATTTTCAGTTGGCCTGGGTGCGGGATAGTTGTCTTTTGATTAACCAAACACAACAGTAATTTTTTTTTGGAAATATAGTCATGTCTGCAGATTCCTTTTTCTCCTAAAAATGATTATATAATCATACTATATAGGCGAAAATTTAAATTTGAAATTTCAGTTGGCCTGGGTGCGGGATAGTTGTCTTTTGATTAAGCAAACACAACTGTAAAAAAAATTTGGAAATATAGTCATGTCTGCAGGTTCCTTTTGCTCCTAAAAATGGCTATATAATCATACTATATAGGCGAAAATTTAAATTTAAATTTTCAGTTGGCCTGGGTGCGGGATAGTTGTCTTTTGATTAACCAAACACAACAGTAAATTTTTTTTGGAAATATAGTCATGTCTGCAGGTTCCTTTTTCTCCTAAAAATGATTATATAATCATACTGTATAGGCGAAAATTTAAATTTGAATTTTCAGTTGGCCTGGGTGCGGGATAGTTGTCTTTTGATTAACCAAACACAACTGTAAAAAAATTTTGGAAAAATAGTCATGTCTGGAGGTTCCTTTTTCTTCTAAAAATGATTATATAATCATACTATATAGGCGAAAAATTAAATTTGAATTTTCAGTTGGCCTGGGTGCGGGATAGTTGTCTTTTGATTAACCAAACACAACAGTAATTTTTTTTTGGAAATATAGTCATGTCTGCAGATTCCTTTTTCTCCTAAAAATGTTTATATAATCATACTATATAGGCGAAAATTTAAATTTGAAATTTCAGTTGGCCTGGGTGCGGGATAGTTGTCTTTTGATTAACTAAACACAACAGTAATTTTTTTTTGGAAATATAGTCATGTCTGCAGATTCCTTTTTCTCCTAAAAATGATTATATAATCATACTATATAGGCGAAAATTTAAATTTGAAATTTCAGTTGGCCTGGGTGCGGGATAGTTGTCTTTTGATTAAGCAAACACAACTGTAAAAAAAATTTGGAAATATAGTCATGTCTGCAGGTTCCTTTTGCTCCTAAAAATGGCTATATAATCATACTATATAGGCGAAAATTTAAATTTAAATTTTCAGTTGGCCTGGGTGCGGGATAGTTGTCTTTTGATTAACCAAACACAACAGTAAATTTTTTTTGGAAATATAGTCATGTCTGCAGGTTCCTTTTTCTCCTAAAAATGATTATATAATCATACTGTATAGGCGAAAATTTAAATTTGAATTTTCAGTTGGCCTGGGTGCGGGATAGTTGTCTTTTGATTAACCAAACACAACAGTAAAAAATTTTTGGAAAAATATTCATGTCTGCAGGTTCCTTAACCATAATCATATAATCATTTTTAGATGAAAAAAGAACCTGAAGACATGAATATTTTTCCAATTTTTTTTTACAGTTGTGTTTGGTTAATTAAAAGACAACTATCCCGTACCCAGGCCAACTGAAAATTCAAATTCAAATTTCCCGTTCCGCCCTAATGCACATATGTGTATGCACTCTATAAATAATGGCTCTCAGTTCGACTTTACTTTTGTCTAGCAATACGTAGGCAAAATATTTCACTCTAAAGGGACATCCATACGCTCATACATGCTGCAGCGAAACACCGACGCATGCATCATGGTGCAGGTTTCATAACCCAGACATCTTGCTCACGCACCTAGCTGATAGACCAAGATGCCAGTTCCGCTTCTGATGCTGAAACACGAAAGCCAATCTACAGATATAGCAACATGTATCACGATGCATGTATCAACGTTTCACTGCAACATGCATCAGCGTTTGGAGGACCCTTAACAGTAGAGTGAATTCATTTATAGGCAAGGTAGACTTATGTTGCGATACCAAACACTAGATTCTCACATAAAGGGGTGTGAATCATAATTCTGACCAATTTCAAGCATATTACATTTCTCGATTAAACAGTGAATACTTTTAGCTACTATAAAGTTGGAAGATATGTATACTTATATTCTGCACCAGATTCCCTTTCGTGACAAGCTCCTGCATCGATCGTACACATTGCTATTGCTACACAAGTTCCTAGCCCCGCAGTGTTCTCATGCCATAATAATTTTATGGTTTCTCCATTTGACTCAATACGAACTTTCTATTTGTTTATCTGTAGATTCTCTGAATGCTTCTGTGCACGAACTGTTGTATTTATAACTTTTCCATCACATGTCGGATAAATTACTACCCTCCACAGACTTCTCACGAAGAATAGATGCGTGTCCCGTACCAAAATGAGTTTAAAAATTAGCCATGTTCCGTCATCGTCCTTCGTTCCTGGTATAGTACGTAAAAGCTGTACATTTTCAATGTCACGGCTAACGATCGACAACGCTTTCGGGTGGGTAGAAGGAATTTTGTTTCGAAATTACATTAAAAAAACCTGCACGTTATCAGTGGCATTAATATGTCGCAGCAGAAAGCTTGGGTATTCGACGGTTGTTTGGAAATAATTTGCACGGAGCTCCTCTCTCGTAATTGAAAATTTCACATCCCCGAATTTGACTTGCAAACTGATTATTCTAGCTAAAATGTCGTTCGATATTTTATGGTTGCACGCCTGAAAATGCATGCTCTTAAATTTGTATCTTACACTTAAGGTGAATTTTACTTAAATTCCGCATTTAAAGTTATACATACAATCTTTTGAATATCATTGATTCTACGTTAAAATACCTTATTAGAGAGAATCTCGATTACAGTTGGTCATAGTTTGCTGAGAATTTTGCTTTCAGTTTGTCGCCGCACGATCGAGAATTCTTTACTTTGAATTTACCTTACAACTGGTTTGTGACTCGACCTCTTTCGGATTAAACGAAGTAAAGGGCGAGTATGTGATGTCACACGAGGAGTTCCTTGAGGAAGTCCTCGGCAAGCAAGTCCTACAAATAATCGTCGATGCGGTCCTTTTCGTCCGGTGGACTAGGCTCGCTAACGCTAAGTATGGGGAGACCGAAGTGTTGATCCTTGATGCTTGACTCGGGGGTGCGCCTCGCGTAGTCGCAGCTCTTCGAGTGCCGCTCGATCCCGCCACGTCGATGATAGTGGTGATAGCGGGGCAGATGAGCTTCAATATCGTAAGATCGCCGATAACACCTGCGGATTTCAGTGAATATTTTGGATTTATCGATTCAACCACCTACTTACGAATTGGGATTATTTTAAGGAGATAACGTGTTTCGTAAATTTTCACACGTGAACTTATAAAGAGGAACAGTAAAAGTAGGATTGAAGGTCCCAGATTATACGCATTTTAATAATTAATAATTTATACATATGTATAAATCGAGGGTATTTATAATGAAAATTACAAAAGTGGTACACAAACTTCGTACTTCCACAGTTATGTAGAACCTATATTCAGAATTATCATTATAGTTGCTCCATCTTTTAGTTATTAGCATTTAAATTTATGAAAGCACAGAATCAAATTAAAAATTAGATTTAAAGTTCTATGTTTCTTTAGCGAAAAACAAATAGGATCGGTATAATGCAGCGATCCACAAGCGATTTTTTTTTCGATTGGTTGTAAAGTAACGAAATAGCTACACTTTGAAGCTAAAAGCTCATTTTCGTGGGTAAGAAAACGTTCGCACGCAGAAGTCAGGGAAAAGTTAAAATATCGAAAAAATTGACGGTCGGACGATAGAGAATATATTTAAGAACATTTGTGTAAAATTGTAAATAAATTCCATAGAGTTTTACTCAAATTACAGTGTACACCGTTTCGGAAAACGTGATTTCCAAAAAAAACGCAATTACAGTTTTCGGAAGGTTTTGATATTTAAAAAAAAATTTATATATATTATTCAAAGATGTCTCTATCTTCATTGAAAAATTTTATTGATAAAGTGTTTTTGTCACTTAGAAATAAATTCCCAAAGATACGATTATTTCTTGACCTGGCTAAAGTGGTCTAACCCCTTAACAATTCTTTTTTAGGGATACAACAGGTAAGTATTTTCGAAGAATAATGTTTACAAATTATTACAAATTAATTAACATACAACACATTAAAGTGCGTGCTTGCGTAATGCGCGCTTCCATGTGGTGAACACGATTCCGATTGACCGACTCATTTAAAAGTAAAATTGCTGTATATGAGTATACTTTAACTCAAAATCTACAAGGTCGAACCCGGTCAAAAATTTTAATAAAAATTCGTAGAGTTGTACAACAAATATCAACTTAGAAGGATTCTCCTGAAATAATTATGTGATAAATGTTATCTTAAATGTTGCTAAAGTTATGCGATCTTAGCGAGCGAGTTCCACCATGTGGAGAAAAATGTTTTCTAGGCTTAGTTAAACTTTCACCAAAAAGTATCGATCCGCTCTCGAGTTACGATTTTCACCGTCTTGAGAAACATAGTTTTTAGAATGAGTGGTAAAACGAGAAGGAGGTGATTCTACATGCAAAAGCAAATGGAAATTTTTGGAATAAACTTTGTTAATAGGAGCCTCCGGTTCTGGGAAAATTAAGTTTGAAAATTAATCAGGTACACGTGCATCTAGGAGTTAACACAATACAGTAGTAAATACAGTACATACACTCGCGAATAAAATAATCCTTGTGCTAGAATAAGTCGAAAGTGTGGAACAACCACTTTTTGAACGGGGCTTTGTTCTCGAAGAAATTAGTTTTAAAAAGTGCAGGTGCATTTGTCTAGAAATCGATTTCAATTTTCTTTCGAGTTTTCAAACTCGATTCCCTCGAATACGAAGTTTCGTATACAAAAATTTGATCCCCCATGTTCGATTCGCCTTCGTTCTGGGTTGTATCACCACTTGACTGGCACCCTCTATATTGATACGGCCTCGAATGTGAGTTTTGCGTGCGAACGAGTCTCGAGGGTAGTTTTAAAATGGAAAGGTATTTACAGGATGAGCCGACGTTAAACTACGATGATGCACATGTATTATGCATAGAATAGTTATATTCATGGTTTTGGAATGTGATAGAACAGAATGTTGGAAAGTAATCAAATATCGGGGGTTTCCTGTCACCTCATAGGTAAATGCATTTTATAGACATTGAATCCTGACTAGGGATTGTAACCGTAACCCTAAGCCGGTTCGGTTCTCAGTACCGTAGGCAAACCCGCCTAACCGGGTAACCCGATGCATCCAGGCACAGAGTTACCCGGTTAACCCGCTCTCAGAGCGGGTTACAGTAATGCGGTAGAGGGCGTAGTTTTTCCGTAATTTTGTGAAATCGAGCTGTAGGGCAGATGCACCGTTTGTTGTCACTTTAAGGGGAGGTTCCAGTCTAAAAGTCGATTTTTTTTTATTTCATTTTTCGAATTTTCAACCTTTTAGGAGTGTGTGTTTAAAAGGATTTGTTGAAATTCGTAAAGTTCCCGAAGTTATAGGCATTTGAGTAGCATCAAATGCATGGGTAACACCCGGCAACTCGGCACTCACGTAAAACTTTAAGGGGTTATGCCTAGTCAGGCGGTCGAAAAGAGGCGAATATTTGTGAATTTTTTTTGAAGAAGCGGAAGCGTATATTTTTACAGAACTTTTTGCGTTTAAAAGAGCAACTTTTAAAGAACATTTGGTAATTTTTTCGTAGAAAAATATTTACGTTTATAATAAAATAACATGCGACATCCAAGAAGCATTTTTAAAAATTTGGTTTTGCGGTGAGCATTGCCATTCGGAACCAGATTATCTAAAATCAAAAAACAAAAAAGATTTCGTTAGTATATTAATGTATCCTCAGGTTGACGGAGAGAATTTTCCGAAATATTAATTTAAAACAAAATGGCGGGTATTTAAAGTTGAAATCCTGATTTTTTCGCGTGATTTTTGCAGGAAAAAATCAGGATTTCAACTTTAAATAGCCGCCATTTTGTTTTAACTTAATATTTCGGAAAATTCTCTCCGCCAACCTGAGGATACATTAATATACTAACGAAACCTTTTTTGTTTTTTGATTTTAGATAATCTGGTTCCGAATGGCAATGCTCACCGCAAAACCAAATTTTTAAAAATGCTTCTTGGATGTCGCTTGTTATTTTATTATAAACGTAAATTTTTTTCTACGAAAAAATGACCACATGTTCTTTGAATGTTGCTCTCTTAAACGCAAGAAGTTCTGTAAAAATATACGCTTCCGCTTCTTCAAAAAAAATCACAAATATTCGCCTCTTTTCGACCGCCTGACTAGGTATAACCCCTTAAACGCGTTTTTCTCGAAACAGTGTTCTCAAAACGGTGGGACCTGTATCTCCAAAAGTTATTATCCGATTCGACTGAAACTTTCTTTATTTTGAAGAATATACTTCTGGCTAGGGGGGATACCAGAAAAAATACAAAAAATTGACAATTTATAATTTTCAAAGGCGTTGAAAGGATGAAAAATATAGGGGAAAAGTGATTTCAAACTTCAAGTGTTGTTATTTTCTTAAAAAATGTCATTTTTGCATATTTTTTCTGGTTTCTCCCCTAGCAAGAAGTATATTCTTCAAAATAAGAAAAGTTTCAGTCGAATCGGATAATAACTTTTGGAGATACAGGTCCCACCGATTTTGATCAATTTTTTGACGCCTTGACTTTAACGACTCCCCAGTGCCGTCTGTAATGATTAATTATAAAACAAAAAAAATATTTCTGTAGCTTAAGACATCCTTAATACAATTTAGAAAGTCCCATTAAATTATATATAGTAGTTTTCCTTTAATTAATTCCTAAAGATCACCTAGTTTTTTGGGCTCTAGACCGGAACCTCCCCTTAAGGTATTGTACCAGTTTTGGTCACTTCTTAAAAAATATAATATTTTTCCGTGTAAGCAATAAATGTAACCTTATATTTCTGACGGTATACTAAACAAAATATTTATGATGTGAAATTCTTCACATAATAATGATCTGCAAGCAGTTTAAAAATAAGATAATTATGCACATGGCCAAAAACAGTGCAATGGCCACAAACGGTACGCCTACCCTACTTATGAATTTTTATCTCAGAAACTGTATATCGCATTAGGTTCATTCTTTTTTTATTTTAACGTAGAAGGTTTTGCCTATTTGAATAATATTTTTTTTAATTATAAAACTATTTATGTAACGTCAAATTATACACGAATTTTTATTTTGCAAATTTCTCCTCGAGGGTGACATGTGTCTAATTTTGAAAAAAATGACAATATTCTTTGAATTTCGTATATAATAGTTATGTTACAAAATATTATTTTTATTATAAATAAATAAATTACCTTTCGAACATCTGCAGAATTGTTACGACATTGTCGTGGGTATAACTCAAGAAAATTCATCACATTTTTCTTCGAGAGAATAAAAATTAGACAGAGAATCAAAACCCTGCAAGTGATTGACGTCATTGCATGCAACCCGGTTTTTGTTAAAATTGCAGTTACATCGCAACGGTGGACAAGCGCGGAGCGACCGTAGTCGGATTTTGGACGCAGAATGTCGTATGTCACTTGTAACCCGCTCTGAGCGGGTTACAATCCCTGCTCTGTACTCTTTGGGAGCCGTTCCTTCGGGGTTACTACGGGTTACAGTAACCTTCCCTTAGTTAACTGGATTCGGGTTAGGGTTAGGCGGCGGTTACAGTCCCTGATCCCGACATACTGGAAAACCTGATTTATCTATCATTGTACCTACTTATCATTTTTGTTTGCTTGCATAAGATTGTATTTTGGGTAATATTAGAATTTGGTATTGTACGATGAATATTTTAATTAAAAAAAAATTCGTATCAATTTAATCTATAATAACAGATCGTTAAATGTGTAGTATAATAGTCTCCACTAATTATTTCTTACAATTATACGAGCATGTTGAAAATATAGAACATGCTTAGAAAACTGAACAGAGATTTAAGGAAGTCATAACACGTCTCGAAAAAACAGTTAAAATAATTTAAAAAATAATATGAAATAAAAAATTGGATGTACACCACGTTTCTATTATAATAGAATCCTTTTTATTCCATGGAATTTTGTTTCTTAATAGTTAGAATGATATTCTAATTAGTCAGTAAGGATAATCAGATTGTTTATTAACACTTTCAAAATAAATATCTCGGTTGCATTGTAAAATAATTTGGTTTCTGTTTCAGGTGTGCTAATCGAACTGGTTAGTGAAGGTCAGCAGAATCTATTTTACAATTAAAAATCAGTAACTGTTTGTCCATCTTTTACCATGACACTATAGTTTCTTTACATGATACCGTTTTTCTTATAGCATCCAATTGTGACTCCTAGGACATCGTCAACGGCCTACAAGTGAAGGTCATTTACAAGTCGAACAAAGATGATGCACAAATGAAATTGTCCATATCATTTGCCAAATTTGTAGGATGTATCGTTTCGTTTGTTTGGGTAATTAGATCTCATATCAAATCCTCTTCTTCTAAGGTGCAATGAAAGATATCGTATATCAACAATCATCCACAAGGCAGAGTATGACAGATTACAGAGTCAGTTGAATTATCTTACTGACAAGCCCAATGCTCAATCTGAACAAAACTTCAATTGTTTCAAGTATAACTCATAAATCGCCTACCTAACACCAATAATCGAGTAAATTAAAATTTTCGTTTTCCTAACTGTATTTTCTCTTCGTTAAATTTGTATTATTATAATAGAAAACGATACATCAAAATAATTTTTAAAGAAATTTGAGATTATTCACGAAGCACAGGTACCTGACGAAAAATTGTTTATTAATCTGTCATGTTTACGTTCCTGATTCTAAAGGAAATCAAATTCATGATCTCGATCGTTTTTTCGAATAAGGTCATACTAGTCGGGCAAAATTCTATTCCTTACCGCTCGTCCATGGAAGCAGGTTGTCGTATAGGACACCGAACATATTCGTGACTTCCACCAGTTCGCCATCCTCCGAAACGTCGACCAACAAACGACGATGTTGACGTCACTGGGGAATCCCTGAAATATCGAGACTTTCATCTCCCTCTTTTGCTGTATGCAAATGATTTATTTTTCAGAAATATGATGTTCTACACTTAACATCGCTACTTACAAGGGACATCACTAACACAGGATGTCCCGTAACCGGGTGTACGAGCGGAAGGTGGTGAGTCTACACGAGAAAATAAGTCGAAAGTGTAGATTAAAAATTTCTGATATCGCCCTTCGTTTTTAAGGATGTATCGGACGTACAATATTAGACAAAAGTATATGAAACTTGAAATACTTGAATATCCTCGCGTTACGCATAGTAAATCTAGATGTAGGGAACTCGAACGACAGAATTCGTTTAAAATTTTTGGAGCACATCAGGAAGATTAGAAAGAGCAATCTCAGAAATTTTCATCAACTTGGTACCATTTTGAAGATAGGTCCAATACACCCTTAAGAAAATTGACTTTCAATTTTAACCGAAATCTAGCAATTCGGTGCACGTGTAAACGGCTGGAATTCAAAAGTCAATTCTCTCGAAAACGAAGCGCGATATCAAAAAGTTGTATTCTATATTTTCGACTTACTTTTCCGTGTAGAATTACCACTAGGACGGAGCGATACTATACATACAGGCGAAAAATTAAAGTTGAATTTTCAGTTGGCCTGGGTGCGGGATAGTTGTGTTACGAGCTGAGGCTGAGGGCAATGAGAGTGACGGCTGCGAGGCCGAGGATTGTATTTATTTATTAGAGTTTGTTAGTAGCGGTCGAACCAGGGTCTGGTATCCCCGGGAGTAGAGCTGTACGAGTACTTGAATATTCGGGTAGCTTGAAATCCGAACCAATCCGGGACTCGGTTTCCAAGCTAAGCCAGGTACCCGCAAGAACTGAGCGACTCGGATAGAACCAAGTACTTGAATGTTTTTCAAGCGGCCCAAAAGAAACCGGGCGGATTGGATAGAACGAAGAGGATTGAATTTGTCCAAGCCACCCGGTTTCTTAGGGCCCGCCCGCTTACTTTCCAAGCCGCCCGGTTTCTTTCGGGCCGCTTAGAAAAATTCAATCCGCTCGGTTCCATCTAATCCGCCCGGTTTCTTTCGGGCCGCTTGAAAAAAATTCAAGTACTTGGTTCTATCCGAGCCGCTCGGTTCTTTCGGGTACCCGGCCCGGCTCGGGTTGCCAAGCCGAGCCAGGCTCGGCTTGCTTTTCCGGGTACTTGATCAGCTCTACTCGGGAGCCGCTGTAAGGAGGTTGGATGTCGTGGACGAACCGGGGTCTGGTATCCCCGGGAGCCATTAGGAAGGTGGAAGTCGTGGACGAACCGGGGTCTGGTATCCCCGGGAGCCACTAGGAAAGGTAGGCTTCACGGACGAGCCGGGGTCTGGTATCCCCGGGAGCCGCTAGGAAGGTGGATATGGTGGACGAACCGGGGTCTGGTATCCCCGGGAGCCACTGGGAGGTTGGATATCATGGACGAACCGGGGTCTGGTATCCCCGGGAGCCACTAGGAATGTTAGTTTAGCCTCGTAACTTAAAAATGTGATACACCTTGAGCGATAAAGGAGTATCTATGTGGGTTGGTCTCGAAGAGGAGATTCTGATGATGAATGATTCAAATAAGGAACTCTGAGTTTAGAAATAACTAATTATATTCTATATATAAGCTCAGTCTTTTACAATTGTTTAGTGTTTCTGTCGCGGTACCTAGGTTCACCTCTCGGTTTTTACGCACTGAGAAATGCGGGGGTCTCAAAGACTTTAATAATTACAACGCCTATCAGCAGCTCTACGTACTGTATGGTTTAGGTTGAAATAATACTCGAAGGAGAATGTTACTCGATCTCGCAAGCCTCTTTTGTCTAAACGTGCTAGACTGGAAATGAGCCCCCGAGTATGGATTCGTGGCCCTTTTTATACAATGGAACTCGGCTAGAGAGTAGTAGGGACATGAGTGCCTTCATTGAATATTAGGTTTTCGGGGAAAACTCGTTTGCATCACACCACTGCAGGAATCGGTGACCCGCAGGGTCACGTGCATTCCGGACACCCGAAAGAGTTAAGTAGTTAATAATAGGTCTGCGCACGTAACAGTTGTCTTTTGATTAACCAAACACAACTGTGAAAAAAATTGGAAAAATATTCATGTCTGCAGGTTCCTTTTGCTCCTAAAAAGGATTATATAATCATGCTATATAGGCAAAAATTTAAATTTGAATTTTCAGTTGGCCTGGTTGCGGGATAGTTGTCTTTTGATTAACCAAACACAACTGCAAAAAAAATTTGGAAAATATTCATGTCTCCAGGTTCCTTTTTCTCCTAAAAATGATTATATGATTATATGATTTGTTGCTGAATGGGTTTTATCCGTACAAGTGAAATAAATAAATAAATAAATAAATAAAGACAATGTGCGTGCTTTTTTAACTAAAAAAGGAAACCTGCAGACATGAATATTTTTCCAATTTTTTTTACAGTTGTGTTTGGTTAATCAAAAGACAATTATTCCGCACCCGGGCCAACTGAAAATTCAAATTTAAATTTTCCGCTCCGCCCTAATCACCACCCTTTCGCTTGTAGAGGAAGTACAGTATACTTGGAATACCAGTTTGTTTAAGACGAATAAAAAATTACAGCGAAAGATGGGAACAAATAAAACTACATAATATCATAGGGAAACTAATAAACTTTTATATTTCAAGCTCTCAGTAATAATAAAAAACAAAAGTAACTGAAACATTGGTCCAAATGAAAAATAACAGAAAGTATTGATTTCGTTAAGGTGTGGGTAATTTGGAATATCGGTATTCCAATTTACCTTCACTTTATAAACTTAAAAAAAATGTAGATAATAAAATTATTTTCTTTTATAATCTGATCAGGCTCAAAAATCGTATATAGGAACAATCTTAGATAATTATAAATGGACAGCGTTGGCCCAAACCGACTTTGGAACATTCCAAATTACCTTCACCTTCGGTATTTCGAATTGTAACATGGCATTGAAACCTACAATTTCGTGTCACATGTTGTAGTCTCGAAATTATCGCAAAACTGTCAGGCAACCATAGAAGGAACATGCAGATGAGTAGATTAAGGGTTTAACTCTAAAGTTTTGACATATTTTAACCATGATTGGAACGATTGAATACGCGCTGAAAAAGTTTTGCAGATTCACGTTTTCTTATTCTGCAGATTAAGTCGAAAATATCAAAATGTCGGTTCATTCACAAATGTTATTAGTTAACAGGCCATTAGCCCCTATTATCTATGGCGTCACAAATTAGATAGCGTTAGTAGTTTATTAGATATTTGTGACTTAGGCCAACTTTGATGAAATTTTCGGAGCAATTGAATTTTCAAAAAGTTTTCAAGTGGTATACTTTTTACCTACAATCATCCACATATAAAGTGTGTATACTTGACCCAATATTAAACAATTGCATTGTCTTTTGTGTTCTTAATTTATCCATTGTGAGGTAAAAATTCATACACTTTTAGAGCTACCACAATTTTCCAAACGTGGAAAACCTTAAGGTAAACCAGGTAAAAGTGGCAAACGGTTCTCACGTAATTATATTTTGGAGTCTCATGATGATTTCGGGTCACTCAGGCATAGAAAAGTCTTCCATAGCGCTTGAAAAGAAGATCAGTATTCCTGGCTGTTTCTACTTGTGGTAAGAATTTTTATCACGTAAGGGATAATTAAGAATGCACTGGAATTGTCCAGAGTATCATAAAACATAACAATATTTTCGGTTGTAAATTGTGGAACCTCAAAGTCTCGCCTGGCACAAATAACGGGTTTACTACAATACCAAATATTGAAATATTAAAACTAAAAACTTCAAAGTATCAATATTACTCGTTTTGGTGTGTAGTTTGCGTTGGCAAATTTAGATATAAATAGATGAACAATTTGTAAGAAAAAGACAACAATTTGAGTGAAAAATGATTAATGCTAATGTATTGTTTTAATAATTTGGCGTATTGGGGAGCTGTTTACGTAGCTAAATTTTTCATTGCAAAATATATATACATAGGTATATAATATATATGTCAAATCTCGAATAGTTTTCGAGGTATTGGAGCAAATAATGTTTTCCACGTTCTAGATATGAATGATCACTGATAAATCAATACCCATCGAGTACTTTTTGAAGAGTTATTGCCTACAAAAGTTTTATCAAAATTGACATCTCACCGGAATATTGTCCCTTGTCAGTGGTGTCCTCAATCGATTTTTTGCCACCCTCATCGTTCACACGAGTTTTACTGTTTACATAAATAACTTTCTAAGCACTTTATACACTTTCCATAGCTCGATAATGGTATTTTTTTTATGTCAATCATCAGAGGTCTCCCTGCTGGCGGTTAAAAGTTTCCTTACTGTTTTTAGTGGACTTTAGCCTTCCTTGTTTGGCGAGTATCATAAATCATGCAAAGTATGGCCCTAGTTTGCAGACACACTTTTCTTTCAGATATAATTTTCCATTGTATTATTCATTATATAACCACAGTAATTATATGTTTATCGCACGTACAACTTTGAAAAGAAGAACGAGAAAATTGGATGTCTATGGTAATATTAAACCTTGTTAGGAGCGTATAAAGAGTTGGCACTTATTTATGAATGGAGGAGACGTAAACTGCCTTACATCTTCGATACTTATTTTTCCCTTTTATTACGTAATGATCTTTTCTTGAATCATCTTATGACAATACGATGACAAGTGGGTCTTTTGCCACAATGGTAAATGTGCTGCCATAAAGCTAAATAAAAGACATATCGCTCTCACGAAGCGAAAGGTTGATGTCCATCCAAAAAAAGGAACGAACATCATAGCTCGATAATGCAGAGAAGAATTCATCCGCTATTCTTTCTTAAGAACTGTATAACACATCAGAAGAATCGTAAATCATCAAATCTGTTTTATGAAAATGCAGAACGTCGCATTCTAATGTGAATGTACAGTAAAGGCCAACAGAATGTTCAAACTATGGACGGTAATAAAAATAAGATAGTTCCATTAGAAAGAATTATATCTTAAAATTTATATCCCATAGATTGGGGGTCTGCCAGAATAGTCCAGCGATATCAACATAATACTTAAATCCTAGTGTTGTAGGAGAAAAGGAGTCGGCCACCCGATTGCCTGGACCGGGATTCGAACCTAGATCTTCCACCTTCCGGGCAACTGTTCTAATTATATTATTAATTATTCAGGACCGATGGCAGCTCTGCTTTTCCAAGTCTATATACATATGCTAGCCAGCCGAGGCGTGGTTTCTGGCTTTCAATAGCTATGTAGCTCTGAGTGGCTCTGAGCTTTCAAAAGAGCAGCTCCTGGAGCCACCAGCAGACCGGGCTTGCCCTACAGCAGGCCTTCCCAAGTAGGGGAAATGCACTCCTAAAACAGATATTTCGGTTCTCCCTCCACCGGTGCGCCTTCAGCTAAGGTGGGACGACTCCTACAACCCTCTCTCCGAGGAGACAGTAACGTCGCTGGGAAGCATGTTGGGCGCTTTAGGGCGAAAGTACCAAATGTGTCAAATTTTTATAGGAAATTTTATAATGACTTAAAAATAGTAGGAAAAATTAAAAATTAAACTAGTTAAATTTTAAGCCAGTTTAAATTTTAATTTAACAATGTATGTAATACATTTTTTGTAATTCTTTTTACGTCATTTTGAAATGCTAGTTTAAATTTTAATTTAACAATGTATGTAATACATTTTTTGTAATTCTTTTTACGTCATTTTGAAATGCTTGTTTAAATTTTAATTTTTCCTACTATTTTTAAGTCATTATAAAATTTCCTATAAAAATTTGACACATTTGGTACTTTCGCCCTAAAGCGCCCAACATGCTTCCCAGCGACGTTACTGTCTCCTCGGAGAGAGGGTTGTAGGAGTCGTCCCACCTTAGCTGAAGGCGCACCGGTGGAGGGGGAACCGAAACATCTGTTTTAGGAGTGCATTTCCCCTACTTGGGAAGGCCTGCCCTACAACCACCGACAGCAGGAACAACCAAACTCCGCTCTTGCGTAGAAGAGCAGCGTTCGGTATATGCATATTAGTGTAGTCCTTATATGTATGGTAAAACATCGAAAAGTTTTTTAAAAATTTCTTCTGATCCTCTCAGAAGCTTCCAAATAGTTTAAAAGAATTTCGTTTAAAATGTTGTTGAAATATATTAAGGATTATAGGTCGCTCAATGGCAATTAAATATTACTACTTTGGTATAAATTGATAGAAATTTTTGCAATAAGGACAAAATAATTTTATTAACTTTTAAGTCAGAGTATAACATTAAAATTCGGGCACGCATTGCAGAGTTGAAACGGGTTTATAACGAGTGTGTACTGTATTGTGTTGCGGCATAAGGCTTTAGATGCACATTTAAATTTCTCTCATCAGCAGCTCTCGAATCAGACGCAAACTCTGACGTACATTCTATTTAGGTTGTTAAACACATGAATAAAAGCAAGGTTTCGGATTCTGATATATAAATATGGGCCCCGTTTCATTAAAATTGACAAGTGACAATTATAGGAAGTGGCAGTTGCCAAACTTGTGCTGCATGCGAAATATAAAGTCCTTGAGCGACCTTTATATATCAAAATATACAAATGAAAAACACGAAAATATATTTTTTTTTTGTCGAATAGAAGATTTTAAGAGGGGCAGACAATACAAATTTGAGAGTTGAAAAGTAAGGACCACCCTAATGCACATATACTTGCGAGCGAAGGCGAGAGCAACCAGGGGATTGGAGCAGACCAATTTTTTAATTGCTCCAGTTCTGCTCTGCTCCGACATTCAAAAACTTACTCCATCTGCGCTTCATGTTCCGAGTAAAATGTTTGTTGAACGGCGATTATTTTCGCAGTTTTTAGGCAACTCCGGCATTTGTTTGCTTTTTCGCTGCGCAGCCCCGTGTTAGCACCGCGATTCGCGGCCCCACAATATAATAACTTTTTCAATGACGAAAACTTCAGATTTAGTATGTGGCGGTAAGCGCCCTCGCACGGACGGCGATCTGCGCGTTGGCAACAGGGAAAGAGGCGCGGCGATCGGCAGACGACGCATGCTCGGCAGTTACGCGAGAATATCGGGCCTGAGCGCACGTGGTAATAAAAAACCAAAAAACCTAACAGGGTGTAAGTTCTTTGATACCCACAAGTATTTAAAAAAATTTAATTCATCTGCTTTTGTAAGAAAAAATAAAATTCAAATAATAAAAAGAAATCTGGAGCAGTGGAACAGTAAAAATTCTCCGTACTCCGGTTGTCCGACGTGGGACAAATGCTTATCCCCACTATGACCTACCGTCGTCCCCCACTTTCTTCCCACCACACTGCACACAAGCATATTCCTACGTCTGTCCGTGTGCCTTGCCTGTTGGGCTGCCGAGTACGCGCACAGGAGTAGGGATATACTTGTGTGCAGTGTGATGGGAGGAAAGTGGGGGACGACGGTAGGTCATAGTGGGGGTAAGCATTTGTCCCACGTCCCACGATTCTGGCATCACTGCCCATTGCTCCGCACTCCAGTTCCGAGCTCCACTCCAACGCTCTGAGAGCAACAGCAGGTCGACAAGAGCAGCAATCGCAAAAGAGTGGGGATAGTGGCGTAGTGGGAGTGGCTAAATAGGTCTACACTGAATCCATCCTAAGAAAAACCGTACGCCCATACCGTTTTGCGACCGATCTGTGCAACCCCCACTACTGCCTACGGGGCCCAACGCAGGCGATCGCTCGTAGCCACTGATGCCAGAATCGTGGGACGTGGGACAAATGCATACCCCCACTATGACCTACCGTCGTCCCCCACTTTCTTCCCATCGCACTGCACACAAGCATATCCCTACTCCTGTCGTCCCTGTGAGCTAGTATCATGTAATAAATACGGTGAAAAAAATGTCGAACAACGCGTTGAAGAATTTGTTATTCATTTTTCTATTTCGGTAAAAGTAAACAGAACGTCGAGCATGCTTTGGTTAATACAGAACTTATTGACCAATAAATATAACATTTTAGTTTTATAATAACAACGCTTTGGCAACGACTTATACAATTCTACTACATGGTCGTGAAACATCAATTTCTTATGAAATCGTGCACAAAATTTTAGTAAAGAATTAATATTGTTTCAGTTCACTAAACTTAAAATATAGAACAATCTTTTTGCTGGATCATGCGATTAAAATTCATGGTACATAATGTTTATTACAGAAACACTAAATTCTTCTGTTTTTATGGTGATTACTTTGCGAAGCTAAGTGTATGGCACGAACTTTCTCCATCACGCAAGTAATGCATAATGCAATATCTATTCGTTGCAAAGGTATTAATATCTCCGATAAAACATTACACAAGGAAGCTAATATAGTAAAGAGGATTACATAATGATCCTGTTTTCACATGTATGTATTGAAGTGTGACAGTGTTACGCAATAGATTTTTCAAGTAATTTCTCTTTAAAGAAGAACAACAATACGTTAATTTATATATTTAATTATATATTTAATTTATATATTTAACACAAAGTTAATTTATATATTTAACACAAAGTTAATTTATATATTTAACACAAAGTTAATTTATATACTTAACACAAAGTTAATTTATATATTTAACACAAAGTTAATTTATATATTTAACACAAACTTAATTTATATATTTAACACAAAGTTAATTTATATATTTAACACAAAGTTAATTTATATATTTAACACAAAGTTAATTTATATATTTAAATTGACATTCCTCTAAATCAATCAGGTATTTTGAAATAAGCCGTACAGTTTTTATTTTTTAAAAACTGGTTAAAAGAAGGATTATTTAATTAACGTACGGTCAGAAACGTTTCTCAGAACATTGCGAACACAAATACTGGGAAATCATTACGATATTCAGGAGTTCATCAGTACAGCAGAACGTCGATTATCCAAACATCGCTTAACGGAAACGCCGATTGTCTGAATATCGGTTACCAGAAGCACCGATTATCGCAACATAGAATAAGTCACGCACCTATGCTATGATACGATGTACAAATTGTTGTTAACAGTTCACATTGTGAAACACGTATCCTTCGTGATTCCAATGCCCTAGTTTCGTATCTCGCTTAGTTTAGTACGTACACATTTTATTTATACCATAAGTGTCAAAAGACAAAGAGTGGTGCTGAAATTGGAAGAGAAATGAACCATTATTGAACATTTAAAAAAGGGTGAATGTGCTTCTAATTTACCGACAGAGTATAATGTTCGAAAGTCTACGGTTACGGGAATTAAAAATAACAAATCGAAACTACTAGAATTTCAAAATAAATTGAGTAATGAAGGCAATAACCGTCCCCGAAAGATATCGAAATTTTGCAAATTATGAGAAATTTGATTAAGCAATATGTACAAATGGATATCACAAAAAACTAAGATTGTATATCGCGCCAAAATGAGTGAAGACCCAAGAAGAAATACATGCCGTTGGAATATTTATTTTAGAAGAAATACGAAACTTAAATTTAGTTATATCTAAAAATGATTAATTTGCTTTCTATATTTCGTTTACCATATATTATTTCACGCAGACCTAACTGCTCTAGGTCCTAGAGTGTTCTTTTGTTTTCGCGCGACCGATTCTTGTTTACATTTCCGCCACTTCTCATCATTGGAAGTAAAAGCGCAGTGGTTTTTAAAGAAATTAGTCACCTTTTTCCGTAACTTTGGATTTAAGGCCGCCACAGTTGGCTGGAAAACAGTTTTTTGTGCCCAAAAGCTAATTTTTTAAGTTTAATATTTAGAAAAAAAATTTCCTATAAAGTGACAACCTTTCGGATCTTCAAAATCCACAATATTATTCATTTCAAATAATTCTGTGATGAGATACGGCGTTCTGAAGACAAAATCGCAAAGTTCAAAGTGAAATTAAAGATACTCGTTATAGAATATCAAAATATTGGTTTAAATTTAGATTTTATACATGTCAGCAGGTGTATTTCAAGTATTTAATACTGTTGCAAGCATGTTTTAGTCTGTGTATAAACAATGCAAGATTTATAACAATTGAAATTTTCAAGTTTTTAAAAAATCGTTTAAAAGCGTTGGACGTTCGACTTATTTTATATGAAAGCTTAAACAATTATGAAGGAGAGAATGCAAATTTTAGGTGCAACTCCCTGCAACTCATAAATTTCTTCAAATTTCAACAAATAGACTGAGCTACTGAAACGTTCAGGACGCAGTTAAATAATTATATTTTTACATGTTTTATATTTTATTTCTATTATATTTCTCTTATATTTTATCTTTTATATTTTTTATATTCATACATATATTTTGTTCTTTTTTGTATTATTTATCGTCTTGTATTTATATTGATTACAGTAACTACATTGTCGTTAAAAAAAATCAATATGACAGTGTTTTGAATTTTTGTCACAAATCACGGGTTTCCAGCCTACTGTGCGGTCGACTACAATACATTTCGTAACTTAAAAGTAAATGTTATCGACGCACTGGTTCGGTCTATTTTAAGAGGTTAAATAAAAGCTATTGTGCAAATTTTAAGATTAAATTTCCAACGTTTCGGTCAGTATTGCGACCAGTATCAAGGAAAGAATTAAATCAGGAAGAAAACTGCGTCTGCTTTTATAAATTTGGCTCGTGTTAAACGTGCGAACGTACGAGTCGGTTGGAGAGTGACTGAAGTAAACACCCAACGGCAGGCAAGAACAACTAGAGGGCAAAACCGATTGCGTTCCAAACGATGACAAGAGCGGGAACCGTTAACCGTTATGAAATAATTGAAAGGGCAAGACTCGAGAATCTCAACGAAAAACTGCCAAAATACCACTAGTTATTGCTATGTGGTAAAAATCATCACTCTAAAGTGTCCGAAAATATAATTACATACCGTAGTTTGTAGTATGTAATAATGGTCATAGAACAGGGGAACCAAGAACGAAAACTCTAGTAGCGAGACAATTTTCTCGTACGACTCGTACGTTCGCACGTTTAACACGAGCCAAATTTATAAAAGCAGACGCAGTTTTCTTCCTGATTTAATTCTTTCCTTGATAATGGTCGCAATACTGACCGAAACGTTGGAAATTTAATCTTAAAATTTGCACAATAGCTTTTATTTAATCTCTTAAAAATAAACCGAACCGGTGCGCCGATAACATTTACTTTTAAGTTATGAAATGTAGTGTAGTCGACCGCACAGTAGGCTGGAAACCCGCGATTAGTGACAAAAATTCAAAACACTGTCATATTGATTTTTTTTAACAACAATATAGTTACTGTAATCAATATAACTAAAATACGATAAATAATACAAAAAATCACAAAATATATGTATGAATATAAAAAATATAAAAGATAAAATATAAGAGAAATATAATACAAATAAAATATAAAAAATATAAAAATATAATTATTTAAGTGCGTCCTGAACGTTTCAGTACCTCAGTATTACTTTTAAGTTTTAAAAATTCTTTACGGTCGAAATTCTAAATCATTTTACTACATTTCATATAAGAACGAGCCTACGGCCCTACAAATTTGCGACCGATCTGCGCAGCTCCCACGGATCTGACACTCGCGATTGGTCGTAGCGCTTTTGCGATTGGTCGTAGCACTTTCCCTGCTGGTTTCCTACCAATCAACAGTATATCCCTGCGCGGAACGAGTCCGCTTTAAAGTGGAATGCAGTGTAGTCAGTTCAACCGACTATTTTGGCCACTTTCGTAGTCAGCGACTAATTGGCTTCTTGAGGGCCGATTAATCGCTGGTCGCTAGGCCAAAATGCTCGGTACATCTTTACTCTCTACCATAGAGTATGCACTCCATCAGCTGCTCATGTCATATGTTTTGGGTTAGTTTTTTCAGTTTTACTTAAAATTTCACATTCCAACGTTGGTCTGGTATAAATATTATGACAGAACGTAAAAGCAAAGTTCGCAAATCATTCCCACATCTCAACGATGAAATATCGACTAATGTTAACTGCCGAATGCTTTATGCTACACTTTAATACACCTATTATGACCGGTCGTAAAACTTCAGTGTCGTTACAAGTATGCTTACATTAAAGTGACCAGACGTCCCGCATTGTGCGGGGCAGTCCCGCATTTGAGCCCTTTGTCCCGCATTGAAAAGTGTCCCGCAAAGTGTCCCAGATTGGACATGTAACCTTTTACATTTTCGCAGTGGCATAAAGTTACTGTTTCCTCTACTTTTTTTTGTTGTGAAAAAAGAAATATTTTTAATTTCGATTCAATGTATCACTTTATAACCACAAGTATGTATTTTTAAATACATTGTAAATGCTTTAATAAACTACGGAAAAGATCTCCTCACGGATCTGTTAACCCTTTTTTCTTTGCTTGCTTGCTTGCTTGTCCCGCATTGGAACAGAAAATATCTGGTCACTTTAGCTTACATAGATTCAATCGGATTACTTTCTTACCGTACTATGCACGTTATTGAACACCTGACGAACGTAAAATTGACGAGACTATATTTTACGGTTAAGAATCAATGTTTATTAATGTTTTATTAACCCTTCAACGGCGGAGCACTTCCATCTACGGGTGCCCTGTATATACATATGGACGGTGGAAGCTTAGAACTGAAATTATTTTAAACTTTTCCCTCCTATGTAGATTTCAAAGAGGGAAGATTGAAATCAAATCATATGAATAGAAAGCTCGTCGTTTACACTTTAAATTGGTGTATACATAGTCCCAATCGTTGAAAAATAACTTATTAAAATAGTCCTAAACACAACCGTGGCACGGTGCTATGTAATTAGAATTATGGGTGTTTGGTACTCGAGATTAAGGACTCGGGAGGGGTCAGAAAAATTTGGGTGGGATCGAGCCAAATCCCGATACTCTCGTATTGCTCGAGACCCCGAAAATTTCAGGATCCCAAGACTCGATTCAGGCTATAGGTAGCTATACCTATACGCATGAGCGGGTAATCCGACTCCGAGTATCCGACGTAGTCTACGGCGTTCGTCGTCGAAGGGTTAAAGTATTTAATTCAGATTTACCCTCATCGTTCCGAAACGAACTGCAACATGAATTAAGCCGAGAATCCACCTGGAAATTAAGCTAAGCTAAGCTATGCCATGCTATGCTAAGTTTTAAAAAATTAGCTTCAATATATTCTTATGGAATCGTT
The DNA here is from genome assembly GCF_050908995.1 of Andrena cerasifolii. Lineage (NCBI taxonomy): Eukaryota > Metazoa > Arthropoda > Insecta > Hymenoptera > Andrenidae > Andrena > Andrena cerasifolii. The sequence continues at coordinate 3,200,846 of NC_135125.1, read as the reverse complement.
TCCACCAAAAGCTAAGCTAAGCTGTGCTATCAGCTTACGATCTCACAGCTCACAATCAGACATAGCATAGTATAGCTTAGCTGAGCTTCCAGGTCGATCTCCGGATTTAGTTATGAATGATATTAATTGTAAGTGTACCTACCATTTAATAAAGTGAAGTTATTTAAAATCTCTGTAGAGTCTACACCTACACGTGTTCTTGTACTCAGCCACGACATAGAGTATTCATATGAATGATTTACTCCAGGTAATTTAGTTTTATGACGGTTAAAATGAAGATGAGGTTTATATTTGTGGCCTATTAAATACTAAAGCCGGGGATCCACCTGGAAGCTAAGCTAAGCTATGCTATGTTTGGCTGTGCTATAAAACATAAAAAACATAGCATGGCTTAACTTAGCTTTCAGGTGGATTCCCGGCTTAAAGCGGGCAACGTAATACACGTGTTGGTGACTGCTAGCAATTGGAACAAATCAGATAGTTATTTAGTAATTCAGTTTATATGTTTTAGTTGAGCATAAAGATGATTATTTCTTGTCAAATAGTTCTGAGATTGAAATAAAACCGATATATAACCGTTATGGAACCGATGTAACATCGGTGCTGTAGAACCGTAACAGAAATCGATATAGTCAGAAATTTCGGTTGCTTATTACAGTTATTCAGAATATCGGCTCTTCATAACTGTTTCAGTCAGAATCGATATATAACAGTGTGAAACAGTTATTTTCGGAACCGTTTCAACTCCTTGCCAGAGAATAATTGATACTGAAACTGAATGAACTGTGAAGCAGTTTGTAATTTTAGTTCCTTTGAGGAATATGTATTTAGTTTATCTTTGTCGAACAATTTGTATTTATATCTGTATTAGTGTGAAATGTAAATCTTGTGAATTATGTTAACTTATTGCTTGTATAAATGCAGTTTATCATTTGATTCTACGCAAAGAGTGGCCCAAGAAATGGCCTCTTTTTGATCCCACGATTTTGGAACTGAATTTTATGCCAAACGATACCTTAATGAGACACCAATCACGCGAAGTTTTCAAGTTGAGGTGACAATTAGTTTCTGAGATATGGGTGGTCGAAGAAGTGAAAATTCGTTAACGCGTCAGCCCATACGCTTCGATGTACGCACTTTTATATCAGTTCGATAATTTAAACAATTATTTTCAGGAGTTTTTCTGACTGATAACTACGAATTTGAACTTAGATTTTCAAAATCCACAAAAAAAAAATAAGAACCAAGAAATGTAAATGTCTGTATAGTGGGTGCTTTTTTTTAATATATCGTCCACCATATTGAATCGGCCATTATGGCTTTGAAAATGTAAGTTCAAATTCGTTGTTAGCAGTCAGCAAAACTCACAATGACCGATTCAATATGGTGAACGATATATTAAAAGAAGCATCCACTACACAGACATTTATATTTCTTGATTTTTATTCTTTTTCTGAATTTTGAAAATCTAAGTTTAAATTCGTTCTTAGCAGTCAGCAAAACTGCTGGAAATAATTGTTTAAATTATCGGACTGACATGAAAGTCCGTTTTTTTTTATAAAAGGTTGTTTATTAGAATAACATGTACAGTCAACAAATTAGAGGCACCAAAAACACAATAGAAAAATTGCCAGTCGTTCAGAGGGTCAGAGTCGCACGGGAGGAGGAGGAGGGGTGGGGGGGGGGGGGGTCGCCTGGCCACCACAACCATCCCGTGCTGCTCTGCCCAGAAAAGGCCCGTATGTTTGTATTACAAAAAAACTCCCGGCTCCGCCTTAATACTATATGACATAGATATGCTAAGAGGACCTTAAAACTAATCAAGTAACTGGGTGCTAATCACTAAAAGATCCCACAGTGAGGGACGTGAGCGTGGGGGAAAAAGAGCTCCTTACATTTGAGTAAGGGAAAAACCCCTGCATCATTCTTTGGGACATGAAAGTCCGTACATCGAAGCGTATGGGCTGACGCATTAACGAATTTTCACTTCTTTGACCACCCATATCTCAGAAACTAATTGTCACCTCAACTTGAAAATTTGGTGTGATTGATGTCTCATCATAAAGTATCATTTGGCATACAATTCAGTTCCAAAATCGTGGGACCAAAAAGAGACAAAGAAAGGCCTCATTTTTGGGTGACCCTTTACATCGTACAATAAACAATTTACATATTTACAGTTAATTTTCATTGAATAGCAAACTTCTCCCGCACCAAGAGTTCTATTCCATGGATAGTAAACTGTTTATGCAAGTAAATTCACATCGTGGGATTCGTGGACGGTGTATGCTTGTAATATTTAAATGCGGTTCCCCTTAGAAGTTACCTTACTATGCTTACTAGAACATCGCAGTTTTGACGTGCAACAGCAAGAAGGGAATATAGAAGCTTCTTGCAGTTAAATTCTCTTGAGAGACATCACCGTGAACAGCGAAACTGTGGTAAAATTATGTTTCAAAACTATGCTTCGGGTAAATCCGGATAAGACGGCCCACCAGAAGAGATAGCCCAGTTGCTATATTTCAAACTCTATATGTAAGAGCGTGATACAGTGAAGAATAATCCCTTCAGTATATATAAGTGAAACAGTTGAGTGAATAACCTTATTTCGTTTTTTTCTGTGTTAACTGGCGGTATATCGAGGTGATGATCAGAAAAAGGTCAGGCAAGGCATCTGTTCTTGCGCGCGCAGGTTCTGAGTTAAGTGGATAACACTGTACGTATATAGTACACTAGACAAAAATATAGTACAATACAATATATTATAGTACGGTGGGCAACCCTAATTGGGGGCAACATTTCACCTCTGCTCTAAAGCAGTAGTGTACAGAATGTTATTTAAAATATACTTCTAAGTTAATTTTCGTTTGATATCTTAGTTAACAAGATAGTAGAGGTATTGAGGAACAATGTAGCCAAAGTATTTGGCCGAGTCATGATTAGGATAGATGTAACCTCAATAATAATAATAAGATTGTAGTTTAATTTAGTTTAATAATACTTCTGTGGAGACGCAAGACGTTCAAAACGTGCGTCGCACAAACGCATGCCTCACGCTATCGGTGTCACCGAAAAATCGACGCGGGCCCAACGACCGCGACCGAAAACACAGGGGGCAGTTGGGGGCCCTTATTTATACTTGTCGAAATTTTGTTTTCGTATTTCTTTGCTCTCAACCCCTAAAACGGTTCCATTTCATAGAAAAATAGTTTCTGAAAAAGTTTACTGCAATTGGATAAAAGGAAAGGGTGTCGACCAGGCCTTAAAGCTTAGAATTCATTAATGGTTTGGATTTCAAGAATTGCTCAAAAATGGTAAGTCCTATCGATATTTTGTTCAAATAAACTTAAAAGAGCATTTAATTTTCTACAATTATTGTATATATAATTTTTTCGTGCTTCCATCCATTTTTTAGATAATAGCGTTTCAATATAGCGAAGTCCGCACTACGCGCGTACTACCCTTACGACGTGGCGTATTGCCTATACCCCAGATAGCACAGGACGTCTTAAAGACGTCCATTTTACGTCCATTTTTGCAGAGGTCTTTAAGATGTCCACAACACGCCTTGGTTACGTCCGGAACAGGCGTTCAAAAGATGCTGTGCGCCATCTGAGAAATACTAGTTCAAGGAAAGCAGGGATTGTAACCGCTCTCTAACCCAAACCATCCACGAAATATGGACAGATCGAACAGGTAAAGCCTAATTAGATCTTCATACATATATACATAAATACATACTGGTACATAAATATAAATGTTTATAAACATTTGCCCAAAGAAACAATGGAAAACCAAAAACACAGAGACATTTGTTTACATGTTTCTGACCGAATGTATGCAAACCGGTTTTATACAGTTTTTATATTGTTTTCATACAGCATTCATAACGATTTTGTACAGTTTTTGTATATTTGTTTCAATATTTGCGGTCAAAGGTATGTATTAGTTCTAGGTTAGGGTTTGAATAATTTTTAAATTTTAGGTTAACGAATTGGCAAATTTTTATTGTTCCAATCATTATAATTTTGTGAAACGGGCGCTAACGTCGTTGATGACCAGTGGATGTTGCATTGCTATTTAGTTGGCCTCGGCAGAAAAAGGGAAGAAGATTTCCATAAATTAAACGTAGCAACGGTTTTAATATGTAACTATCACCCTTATTTTACTGTTCCTAATATTGATTACTGTAAAATTCAATATAATGTTTCCTCGAAATTCTTCTTTAAGGTGCAGCAGAACACGCGGAAATGGCAGAGAATGAAAAGGTACAAAGCTATCCATACAAGCCTGGCTAAAAAGAGCTCGCAATAGGAAAACGTCACTGCCGAAGATATTTATATTTAATTGTTTGTATAAGGAATTAATTAATTTCAGACCTCTTTTTATTTTCAGACAGCAGCACACTTTAGAGACGATTCCAGATAAATTGAGATTGCTGCACTCGATGAATAAGCAATTATACTTTGTATAATTTATGTATACTACCTACATGTTCTACATATTTCATCTATTTTAAGTGCACATCCATGTTTATTTTAAGTGTTATATCCTGCATAGTTTGTATATTCTGTATATTAAACTTAACATGTTCTTTTATCTATTGTAAGTGCATATATTCTACATTATTTCTGAATTAAATAAATGAAATAAATTTTTATCGAGTTTGATCTTATTTTGAAAACCATTTACTTCCTTAAGTTTTTATTAAATCGAACCAGTACCGACGAACGTCTTAAAAACGCCTGTTTCGGACCTAACCAATACGTCTTTTGGACGTCTTAAAGACGTACTGTTTTGTGAAAATGGACGTATTCAGGACCTTTTTAAGGCGTCTTCTGGACATTCGTGGACGTCTTTAAGACGTCCTGAACGCCTGGCCTGGTCGTCTTTAAGACGTCCTGAACGCCTGGCCTGGACGTCTTTGTGTCATCTGGGTAGGTATATAGACATTGTAGAAAATTGAGTACTCTTTGAATATAATGGCGTAAACCATAAAGTATCAATTCGCAAACCACCGAGTCGTAATTAATCCTGTCCATCAACGAATCCTGCTACACTTCCAATATGAGGATACATTTCATGTGTTTTACTTCAAGTAATTTTCATTGCTGTGAGTTCTGTTTATGTTTGACTGATTAGCTCATTACTTAATGACTTACAATCCCTGATAACCATCTGTCTCCAATCTGACAGCAGATCGACAGCAGATCGACAGCAGATTTCGCCGTCTGCTAGGCACAGCAACAGCGCCATCTGTAGGGAATTGCTTGGTAATTCTGGACCTCAGATGGCGCTGTTGCTGTGCCTAGCAGACGGCGAAATCTACTGTCCATCTGACATCAGGCACTGCACCTCAGGCTCTGCACATCAGAACGCAGCCAAATGCGGACACAGACTGCTGCAGTTCTGACGTCAGATTCTGCTGCCAGATCTGGCTATCAGGGAATGTTAATATCACATTTAATTGTAATCCAATTTTAACTGTAATTGAATTTTAATAAATTTGTAGTTGTAATAGTATTAACTCATAAATAATTTTGATTTTTGTTGAAAAATAATGTTTGTATAGTGTAGCGCTCGTTAGTTGCGCCCTCTTCATTACTGTTCTGTGTTCCAAACTGTTGTGCCGGTCAGTTCGCAACAGTTCGCAATGTGATGTCACGTGTTTAATGTACAATATTCTGTAATACGTATTTGAATTAAAACCTTAAAAACCACCAGGTTACAGCTAACACGCTTCCACTGCTCGAACACAAGACTGTATGGAAAGTGTTAGGGAAATGTACTAGGTGAGTGAACATAACCTACAAAGGTGCACGTGGTCGTACCGGTAAAAGAGGTGAAAGCGTGTCACTGAAAGCAAAGCCACTGGCAAAAGAAGATGAAATCGAAGAGTGGAGTAAAAATGATCAAAAGGCTAAATCGAGCATAATTCTGTCTATGGACCCATCGGAATTGTGTTTTGTAAAACATTGCACCACTTCCGGAGATATGTCACTAAAACTTCAGGATATCTACCAGTCCAAAGAACAAGCCAGAAAGACGACTCTTGTGAAACAGTTATTATTTTCCAAATTAAAAGAGGGAGAAGGTATGATCAAACATTTATAGAAAAACCTTCTGAAATGTACATTCGTTTGTTGTAAGATCTGTTAGTCATAATATTGTTATATAATGATCCAGATAGCTACAGTGTTTTTAGATGCGCTATAGAAACTGGGGATGAGTTGCCCAAACCAGAAATATTAAATATAAAATTAATTAAGGATGCTGATACAAGAGAAGAGAAATCAGTTTTAAAAGTCCAGGGTAGCGCTTTATACACAAAAGAAACTAAGTCTAAATAGAAACCAGGATCATATAAACCAAATAATAATAATATACCAAAATACAGGTGTTATAATTGCCATGAAGTAGGACACAAGGCTTTTGAGTGCTACAAGAAATTAGCAAATAAGAGGCAGAGCGTAACACATGCAGAAGAGACTTTATTAACTACTAGACTGGAACCTAAGACGAGAAGTCCGGAATTAACAGAAAATACTGAATTTGCTCTGATTATAGGAATATTAAACTTCTCAGACAATAAAGACCCTCGTTGGTGTTTCGATAGTGGAGCCACGTCACATATGTGTCATGATAAATCCTTATTTGTTGAATTCAAACCAGTATCGGGGCAACAAGTGAAACTAGCAATAGACAAAACAATAAAAGTATGTGGAATCGGAACAGTACGCCTGAAACTCACAAATTCTAACATATGGCTTAAAAATACTTTATATGTTCCGGAATTGAAAGCAAATCTGTTGTCTGTAATGTAGGCTGCCCAAAATGGACAAACAGTGACAGTTACTAGGGATGGTGCTAAGATAACTAACGAGCAGAGTAAGATAATAATGAAAGCTACAAGAGAAGATAATTTATTTCATATGGAAGATGCAGTAGCGAATGATTTAATGTTGTGGCACATGCGTTGTGGACACTTGAATGAAAACGATTTAAAGAAGTTAAAATCAAGAGAAATGGTGAAAGGATTGCACTTAAAAAATGAGAAAATGCCTTTTTGCGATGTATGCGCAGAATGCAAAGGAGCTGCTATGCTGTTTCAACAAAATAAAAATAAAAGGACCACCGGATTATTGAATTTAGTTCACGCGGATATTTGTGGACCGATGCAAAATATATCACATGGAGGATCTCGTTATTTTATAACATTCATTGATGAATATTCAAATTGGGTAGAAGTATTCTTTTTAAAGTCAAAGAATGAAGCAGTAAGTGCATTTAACAAATACAGAGAAATGGTTGAAAATGAAACGAATCATAAAATAAAATGCTTGAGAACCAATAACGGGCTGGAGGATTGTTCTGATAAATTCGACAGAATATTAAAGAAAAGCGGTATAAGAGGAGAATTGTCCACTCCTTATACGCGTCAGCAGAATGGGACTGCAAAGAGGATGAATCAGACACTCGTTGAAACAGCTCGGTGTATGTTGCGTCAGTCTGACTTATCCAAAACGTTTTGGGCAGAAGCAATAAATACTGCTGCATACATTAGAAACCGTTGTCATTCGAGGAAATTAGATGCTAAAACTCCTTTTGAACTTTGGAATAGGTATAAACCGAACGTAGCATATTTTAAGACATTTGGCTGCAAAGCTGTTGTGTTACGCAAAAGGCGTGGTAGAGATAAGTTTGAACCGAATGCGAGTGACTGCATATTTATAGGCTACGCGCGTGAGTCTAAAGCTTATAGAATATGGAATACTGAATGTAGAAAAGTAATCGTTACTCGAGATGTACGATTTGCAGAAGAGTTTAAAATGTCAAGCACATATTCTGAAATTGGAAATACTGAACATGAACAACGGATAGATATAGGATTAATGAGAAATAAAGAAAATGAGAACAATGCAAAGCGCAGAGACATTCAGAGAGTAGCATCGGAGGACGATGAAAACTCTCCAACATCGGAGGACGATGAAAACTTTCTAGCATCGGAGGACGATGAAAACTCTGTAGCATCAGAGGACGATGAAAACTCTGTAACATCAGAGGATGATGAAAACTGTGTAGCATCGGAGGACGATGAAAATTCTGTAGCATCGGATATGTTTGAAAATATTTTTTGGCGTACTATAGGCGAGCCAAGATTATTGGGAAATGGACAAAGAGGTCGACCAAGCAAAATATGTCATTATGCAAAACACGGATCTGTAGAAAAAGCGGGTGTTGCTTATCAGGAGGTTGATCCAACATTGGAAGAAGCTTTGAATGGACCACATGTAAATGAATGGAGGAAATTCATGAAAATTGAATTCAAAGCACTGTCGCAAAATGGAGTATGGACTTTAGTAAAAAGACCAAGCAACAAACATGTAATTGGTTGTAAATGGGTTCTGAGGACCAAATTGACTCCAAACGGTTCAGTGAAACGCCGAACGTCGAGACTTGTCGCAATAGGTTTTGCGCAGAAATGCGGAGAAGATTACAATGAAACATTTGCTCCAGTGGCGAAAATGAGTTTCATAAGAACATTGGTAGCGTTATCTGTTGAATATAGATTGAGTTTATATCATGTAGACGTGCTAATGGTGTATACGAATGAAATATTAAAAGAAGAAATCTATATGGAGCAAGCAGAGGGTTTCAAAGAATCAACTGGGGAGGATATGGTATATCGACTGAACAAATCTATTTATGGGCTAAAGCACTCCGAAAGACGATGGTTTGAGACGCTAGACCGCCTATTACTCAAGATTGGTCTTAAAAAAATAGATACTGAAAGCTGCATGTACATGTTAAAAGATAAAAATTCTATACTTATTGCTTTGGTTGATGTAGATGACTTAATCATCGCAACGAATTCAGAAGAATTGTTTAAAAATTTAAAAAGGTGTTTATCAAACGATTTAAAAATAAGAGATTTAGGATCGTTAAGTTATTGTTTAGGTATAGAGTTTAAGCAAAATGACTCTACTGGATCGATTACTATGTCACAAGAAAAATATACTCGTGATATGTTGAGGAGGTATGGTATGGAACACGCCAAACCTGTTACCACACCAATAGATGGAAATGCAAAGCTAAGCAAGAATACAATGGAAGATAAAATAGATGCCACTTTGTATAAATCCTTATTAGTTTCATTGATGTCTCTGAGCGTAGCCACTAGGCCTGATATAAGTCATGCTGTAAGCAAACTTAGTCAATATAGTAGCGATCCGCGACAGAGTCATTGGATAGCAGCTAAGCGCGTTCTAAGATATATCAAAGGAACTCCTTCGTTAGGATTAGTGTATCAAAAGACCGGCGAACCACTGACCGGATTTGTAGATGCAGATTGGGGAAATGATCTGGATGATCGATTGTCATATACTGGATTCGTATTTAAGTTAGCTGGAGCGGCTGTGTCCTGGGAGTCGCGTAAGCAACGATCAGTGGCTTTGTCTAGTGGCGAGGCTGGGTATATTGCGTTGTTTGAGGTAGCCAGAGAAACAGTACATATGCGAAAGTTATTGCGAGAATTGGATTTTGAGCGAGAAACAGAGTCGGCTACGAAAATTTTGTATGACAACCAATGTGCTCAAAATATAATGCGAAACCCGATGCGTTATCATGAATTAATTAAGCATATTGATAGGCGAAACCATTACGTGCGTGAAGCATTTGAGAAAGGCGAACTGAATGTATTCTATACACCCAGTGAAAGTAACATAGCTGATATTCTGAGTAAAGGACAATTTGCTCCAGCACTTGAAAGATGTAGATTAGGTTTAGGTCTTAAAGATAAGATAACTCGCGTTGAAGGGGGGTATTGGAAATAAGTGTTTAGCGTTACTTGCGCCATCTTTATTACTATTCTGTGTTCCAAGTTGTTGTTCGGATCACTTCGCCAAGTGATTTTGCGCGTTTAAGATACTATATTTTGTAATACGTTTTGGAATAAAAATCTTAAAACTTTGTCTTCTTTGCTATTGTTCTATAACCGACATTTCGGGAGAGCTGACCAGATGTCACGATTTCAGTTTACTTTAGTGCGGGAAAGTTGTGTCTTGGGATTGTTAGGCCGGGTTTAGACTTGAGGCACGAACGCGAACGAGGCAAGCCGAGGCAGAATGAGCATGCAAGTGTTGCACGTCTGTGAACTTCACGAACGTTCAACACTTACATGCTCGTTCCGCCTCGGCTTGCCTCATTCGCGTTTGTGCCTCAAGTCTAAACCCGGCTTTACATGCCCCTATGGGTTCATCCCGTGCTTGCCGTGCACCCGCGCGCCGCATTCCTCCGTATCAGCGATTCGGCGGAATCACCCTGTGTGTGGCAGTCAGGTCGCCGAACCGGGGAAGTTATCGTGACCGTTGACGGTCCGAGCCCCGATATTTCCTAATAAGGAGCGATCGACAGGTGCCGACGGGGCGATTTCCCCCCAATCGATTTCGGCAATGCGAGGCGCGGTCCTCAGCCGCGAGTCTTCGAAGCGACAGTTCGAGATCTAGAGATCGCATTTCGCCTCCGCGTCTATCTCGCGAATCGCGCTCGGCCGATCAGGTCAGGCGAAGTGTATCTCCGTTCCGACACACCGAGAAACGGCACGCGCCGGGAGTGCTCTTACGCGCCGATACGGACCACCGCGATCACGAAGATGGGCGACAGAGCGAGCGAGCGAAACGACAGACGTCACGTTCACCGACCTCCCTGTGTTACCCGACAGCAACGCGAGCGAACACGACCTACGATAGGTTCAGCGACACTCGAGCGTCAGCAGAGACGGAGCGTCGTCTCTAGGGTATGTAGTTTGTTATTTGCCTTTTTATTAGAATATATATTGCACACTATTGTTATTCCTCTGTATAATCTTATTCAAACCCCTTTTTCCCTTCCTTCTCCCTGGTAAGTATAGTCAAGGCTTACTTTAGCATCTTAACAGGAGCAAGAACCCGGCAGAACATTTCAGCCGCTCGGGGTGATCTGTAGAAGGTCCCTTAAGGACGTAACAGGCTCAATAAAAACTGTGCGAAATTTCAGCCCTATGAGTTAATACCTCCTGTTCCAGCAAGGGCCTTGAAATTTCGAAATTTGAATAAAAAGTATAAAAATGATCTTGCAACCCTTCGCTAACCACGTGAAGGTGGCTGCATGTGGAGTTCCCCCCTAGCATATCCCAAGCACTCTACCTTGTGGACTAGAAGGTGAAATTTGATTAAAATGTCTTAATCGTGAAAAGAGACTCGAAGTTGGGTTTATAGGCTTGATGAATTGGAAAAATGCCAAATATATTGCGTTATATTATATTATATTATACAATCCTCGCGTTACTTAGCCAAGAATGCATGCTAATGCGTGCTTCGCTTTGCCAGAAAACGTAAATTTGGCCATGTTAAACAATTTTGGCTATGTTAATTCATGACACAGACAACATCAGAGAACCTGCTGTGCGTATCGTGCTGGCAGCACGTGAGAAACTAAAGTCAGTAGAGATCCGAAAATGTTCTTCAGCTTCGTTGAATTTTGATGTTACTGATTATACCGACTCGATCAATTGGGACGAATGTCCAATAACTTCACCACCTATACTGGACTCTGTTGAAACCATCTCCCTGAAAAAATGCTGGAGGAGGGAGAGATCCCCAAATCATGGAACTTCGAGGCATACCCTTGCCACACTCAGGATATGGAGCGTATGGTAAAGCTCGTAACAGAGGCATCCAGCAAAGTAATTGGAGTCGACGCAAGGGATGACTTCATTCGGGCCACTCTTGAGTCACGCAGTCATATGCCCGCCTTTGAGTAGGTACAAATCTCGTGTTTCCACTTCATCAATTCTATAAACCCGGCTCCGAGTTTCCTTTCGCATTTAGGACATTTTTATCAAATTTCGTTTTCTAGTCCACAAGGTAGGGTTGAGATTTCAAAGTAATGTTTAAACCAAAAAAAGAAAATTACGATTTTTCGACCTTTTTACAGTAGCCTAACCCGTTAAGAGTTGGGGGAACATATAGCCGGGTCAGTTTACAGCATCTAAAATCTGAAACGAGTTTTCAATAATGGGGGATTCGTTCCATTGTCATCAATTTGCTATGAGTGTCTCGTTTTGCTTTAGGATGGTGTATAGAGTAAGAGTAGGGTTGGGTGGGGCTAAAAGTCCCGTTCTTCATATAAACCTATGTAAAATTTAGTAATAACAATCTAGAGATATCTGGTGTTACTTTGTATAAACTATAACTATTATACTTTACGTTCACAAAGTTCGTTTGTTGATATTGTTATTTTCTGTTGAGTTATACCACAAAATGTTTGTCAATGCAAAATAGACTACTTGCACGGGGCAAAAAGTCCCTATTGTCTTTTCGTGTAATATTAAACTAAATAAGTAAAAAACTCTTTTCAAATCAACAAATATTTATTAAAACAATTCTTTTTGGTACCCATAGATACAATATTGAAAGGAAAGCATGACTACTTTAACAAAAAATAAAAATATAAGTCAAAGGTTCACTTTGAACTAAAAACTAAAAAAAATTGCTCAACTAAAACAAAAACATTATTTAAAGGTTTTGGCATCATTTCTTTATACTTTGGCCATCTTATTATGAAAACAAATAATAGGTACAATATCTGTTTTCAGTCTGAGGGACTTTTTGCCCCAATGGCACCCCTATAGTTTCTGCGATATATACGTTAGAAAATATTATCATTCAGCAATAAACAATATCATGCACACATTACTAAAGGAACATACAATCTTAACGTACTTGGCTGATACGCTTTTAAACTGTGGTTTACTTCGTATGAAACAATAAAGACGACGTATTTCTTTCGGTTTTCGATACATAAAATAACGAAGGCGTCGTGTAATTCGCACGAACGTCCAGGAGCGACTGGCGACTCTGTAGTCACCTCCGTTTCCTCTCGCCTTTTACATAGTATACTGCGAAACTCGATACATTGCTTAGGAAGAAAGATTTTACATTCGGGACTATTTACCCACCGGACTTTTAGCACCACCCTACCCCATTAAAATTATTTTTTGTAATATTTCAGCTTTAATTACAATCAAAATTTTCAGTTTGAATGGGTTCGTTTTTTTTATTGTTTTATTTAATTTGTTTTAAGCAAACGAATAAAGTATGCTACTTTACGTTTGTGTAGTATGATATCAAGAGATTCGCAAAGCTACTAGGTTCAGAAATAGTGGGAAAGGGAAAGTGGGATCCAGATGAAAATCATAAAATTTAGGAATCAGAAAAATGAGCTAGTGCAGGGAGAAATAAAGTAGAAAAATTAAATGGTATGTAAAAAAAGTAATTGTCCTACATGTAGCGTAGAGAGAAGGAGAGAGAGAGGCAGAGAAAAGAAAATTTGGCGTGCGATGTCGTCAGTGCGGGAAATATAAAAATTAAAATATACAGGGTGACACAAAAATAACGCAATTTTCCGCACGTAAAGAAGAACTGTTATGAATGTTTAGAAGAATTTTACGAATATAGTGGTAACAGTGGTTCACAATGAATAAACTACAACAATATTATGTTCATGTTGCGTTTCGAGTATCACTGACTCCATTTTGTTTGAAGAGATACTTGTTGTTAGTGTTCCTTCTCGAGAATTCTTTTAGAGAATTTCTCGTGAAATTTTAAAATTTGCTTATTTCTGATTTCTCGAGAAATACTGTCTTTCTCGAGAAACTTAAACACATAAACAGGCGAAAGTATAAACACATCTACAATTTACAATAAGTCTTATTAGTAACATTAGAACCTATATGAATTACAATAGAAAATCTCAGTAGAGAAGATTCGACATTATTGACTGGAGAAGGTGCTCTTAAATTCTTATTTAACAATTTAGAAAAATTGTATACCTACTGAATTAAGTGATGAGTTTCTTGTGGCTATGAAAGAAAAAATATCGAAAAGAAGAGACAAAATTATTGTATCCCTTACAGAATCTTTCCAAAAAGATTCAAAAGACGCGTTTTTTCATTTAATATCCAAGACAGATATGTATAAAACGGCAAAACAAATTCTAAGTAGCTAGACTTTTAGGAAAATATAACAGTAACAGAAAATACTGAAAAACTTAAATAAATAATAAAAAAATTTCGCGTAATTTTTGCAGGAAAAAATCAGGATTTCAACTTTAAATAGCCGCCATTTTGTTTTAACTTAATATTTCGGAAAATTCTCTACGTCAACCTGAGGATACATTAATATACTAACGAAATCTTTTTGTTTTTTGATTTTAAATAATCTGGTTCCGAATGGCAATGCTCACCGCAAAACCAAATTTTTAAAAATGCTTCTTGGATGTCGCATGTTATTTTATTATAAACGTAAATATTTTTCTACGAAAAAATTACCAAATGTTCTTTAAATGTTGCTCTTTTAAGCGCAAAAAGTTCTGTAAAAATATACGCTCTCGCTTCTTCAAAAAAAATTCACAAATATTCGCCTCTTTTCGATCGCCTGACTAGGCATAATCCCTTAAGCGCACGAAAATGAAAATCTGTCCAAGTACTGTAAGGATAATTTAATATTGCGTTCCAAAGTCTGAGAAACGCGAGTGATTTCGGTCGTTTGAGTAGCAGAGTGAGTAACAGAAAATTCAATTAAATGTACATCTTACTTAAGCGAGGAACTCAGGAAAGTGGAAATACTAAACAAGCTCGAACGATGGAAATAAATTTCTTTCACTATATCTTACTGCACGGACTGCTGAGATTTATGTTTCAATTACCTAGAGTGATGCATTGCTGCGGTATTCCGATATAACGAAAAAGTTAATCGGGCGGACGTAAGAAGTGACAGTTGTAATACCTTCAAGGTAAATCGATATTACGATTAATATCAGTTCGAATTACTATGTGTATAGGTATATATCTTCTCAATAGATTTCTGACAACTTTAAATAATATAGCTCGACGTCAGTGTATCCTTCGGTACAAAGTTTTTGAAAATGTGAAAATATAATAGTAAACAGTTATGGATATACAGCTTAAACTAATAAGCATTTGGTAACGAAAATATTTTTATACGCGGTGCTTTATATTTTTTATAAGAAGCTAACAGCTTATTTTCTTTCGCCCAAACTCGTTTAGAGTGATAACGACTTTCAAACCGTAGATAATCAAATTTTAAGAAGAAGAAATTGTTAATGTACCTAGCTTGTACGAGGGGAGGACACCATGTGGTAGACATTGATTTTGATGAGCCTTGGCACGATGGATCTATGTCGAAAATAAGTAAATAGGTGTCCGAAATAATAATAGAGATATTTACATGGAAATTATTAAAAATTTCATAGTGGCCGCGGGGTTTTAGTGGGGAAAAATCCCACAACTTCCCTGGCGCCCGCGGGGATTCCCCTCTGGAAGAGTCGGGGTGCCTTTTGAAGATTACCCCAAGTTGAAAAAAAAATTTATAAAAAAAAAAATTTATAAAATTTATAAAATTTATAAAATTTATAAAATTTATAAAATTTATAAAATTTATAAAATTTATAAAATTTATAAAATTTATAAAATTTATAAAATTTACAAAATTTATAAAATTTATAAAATTTATAAAATTTATAAAATTTACAAAATTTATAAAATTTATAAAATTTATAAATTTTTTTTTTAACGTGAAGGTATCATCAAAAGGCACCCTTACGCCTCCAAAAGGGAATTCCCCGCGGGCGCCAGGGTAGTTGTGGGATTTTTACCCACTAAAACCCCACGGCCGCTATGAAATTTGTAATAATTTCCATGTAAATATCTCTATTATTAAGGCCCATTGGCACAAACGCTCAGACACCTATTTACTTATTTTCGACATAGATCCATCGTGCCAAGGCTCATCAAAATCGTTGCCTACCACATGGTGTCCTCCCCTTCTTAGTGAAGTAGATCACTGTCATCCTTAGAAAAAATATATCCAGACTACAGATTTGCTGAAATTGCTATTGAACGCGTTAGAGAAACTTGCTGTTGGGGGAATTACCTTGAAGACTGTTGTTGCTGATTCGGATTAAGTAACGAGACCTCTAGATTATCCTTCGGGCTGCTCTCGAGGCAATTCTGCCTCTTTGCCTCCGAATCCTCGAACTTTTCTTCTTGAGTTGCTTTCAAGAAGGACTCTTTATCACCATCGATGCCGTCTTCCTTGGAATTACGTTGATCTTGCTGCCGATTCGATGACGCAAGCGGCAAGTTATCTGCACTGCGAACTTTCCGGCAGAGTTTCGAGGTTGAACCGTGTCTCCGCAGAAATTCCTGAAATTTAAATCAGGACTGCGTCATGGAGGAAAGAAAAGACAAGTGTTTAAACTTAGATTCCCGCATTCTTTTTCATTCCATTCTACCCTCAATCATTTGTAATTTTTATAGAAATATCGTGCTTGGTATTTTCACATAAATACTGCTAAGTATTATAAATACAAAAAAAAAAATTAGTAGGTAACTGTATTTTATACGAAAGTGTTTGTTTAAAAAATATTTACTCGATATGTACTTTATGCAAATTAATGCTAAGGTTTCTAAGAGCGAGATGGAGGGCTAGGACAGGCGAAGAGAGATGTGAGAAACGTGCATTTAGGATTAATCCGTGCAGGTGTAGTAAGTATAAGTTGAAAAATGTCGTCTGCGATTACCGACTGCGGTTACCAGAAAATGAATTTAACGACTTGCTCACAACTAAACCACCAACTTATTGATCAGTCTGTGAACTACTGTCTTTACTTCTAACTACCTTGAACTTTAACGTTTGGCGTATCTATTTTGCACGGTCTCTTTCGCGTTCGTTACTTATTCAAATATCTGGCGCATCCGAGGTTCGCGCTTTCAAAATTTTCTTACCCCAAAATTCGCGATAAATCTTTATTATCGTCGCATTCGCGAAGGGTTGCAAAAATGATGAAACATCCGCCAGTGATTAAAATAGCATTCACATTTGATAACCGTAACATTTAAGAACACTTCTTTTAACCCTCCGGGAGGCGCACCCCATATTGTGACACAGGTTGTCGCTATCGGGACAAAATACCCAATATTGAAACGTAAAAAACCACGGTTTCAGAATATTTTTTTTTTAACTTTGTAATTTTTAGGTTGAAGTACAGTGTTTTACGAATCAAACAAAATTTATGAAATGTCTTAAAATCTTTATTAAAGTTCTTTAAAAAATAGTAACAAAAACTCAAATAGTCGTCACATTTTCGCAACTAGCGCCTCTGTGGTCAGTTTTACACAGTAGCGCCTCCCGCCGAGTTAAGGGGTTAGGTGACACTAGCGACGCTGAAAGCTAGGCAATTTGTAAGTGGCAGTAAAAAAAAGTACACAACCGATTAATACGAAACTTTGTACTTTATTTAAGTATAGTAAGTATTACAAAAAACCGCTGCAATATTTAAAAAATGTTTATAACCAAGTCCGTACGACGCCATTTTCCGCAACACTTTTTTTTTTAATGCCCAACTGGTGTGCAGGACTGCTCGAGTTCTATTTGATCAATCGCTTTGAAAATTGATAGTTATCCTTGCTATTACATTTATTAAGCATTGACGATCCGTTTTTTTAAATTTTCTAATTTTTTTGCGAAACATGAGCAATAATTTGACTCATTTTTCGTCGAAATTCAAACCCTAAATTTGAAACACCCGCCATTTTGTTAATGTTTCAAACATTGAAATGTTTGATCGTCAATGCTTAGGAATTTATCATAATTAAAGAAATCTTTTCTGTTTTTATTTCAAGTAATAGCCGTTCTGCCGGAATCCTGCACACCAGTTGGGCATTAAAAAAATAAGGTGTTCCGGAAAAAGGCGTCGTACGGACTTAGTTATAAATTTTTGTTAAATATTGCAGCTTTTTTTTAAATACTTATTATACTTAAATAAAGTACAAAGTTTCGTATTAATCGGTTGTATACTTTTATTTTACTGCCACTTGCAAGTTGCCTAGTTTTCCGCATCGCTAGAGTTACCTAACCCCTTAACGCAATTCGAAAATCTCACATTATTTAAAAGACTTTCTTACTATTACTGTATACGGTGTTCCTATAATATACGAGACTCACTTTAGGCTGGATTCAGGTATACATAAACATATATGTCTTATACCAGCGGCCGTAGCCGTGATGGAAAACACCGGTTCTCGTTAGATCACCGAAGTTAAGCATCACGGGGCGGTGTACTGGGGAAAGATGGGTGACCACCTTTCTCCCAGTGCGCTGCTGCTGCTGGGACCCGATGGAGAGAGGAGGGAACAAAAAAAATGGGACTATAGTTCGTTGGGCAATATAAGCAAAAATAAGCTTGAAACGCCATCCTGTGTAAAAATACAGGAAAACAATAAAACATAACATAACATATATGTCTTATTTGAAGTTGGAAACAAGCTACAGCAATTTAGTGCTTAGTGTTCAGAGATACTCAAACCGGCTAGATTGCATTTCAGCAGATGCCTGTAGATGTTTTATCGTTGATCTTATTATTCCTTCAATACTTCTAGACATTACTCGAATTGACTGGAAACCGTCTCTCATTCAGTAACGAAGTAACTATTTCAAAATTTTTAATAAGTATTTTGTAAACAAAGGATTTAAAATGTCCCCACAAGTAAAAATGTACTGGAGTTCGGGGAGCGAACAGATCACGCAATAGGAGCTCCACGTCCACTCATATTTATTTATGAAATTTCTTGTTAAAAAATTGTCTAGCAGAGGAAAATGGCTTTAAATAAACTGCAAATTATCCTGCTCATAAATTGAAATTGAACCGTTGCTGATGTCTTAATTGTGCAAATTGTAAAAATTTAGTACCCACTCCCAGTGAATCCAGCTTTGTAGATGAATAATATGGTGGGCAAAAAATTCTAATCATGATCACACATTGGCAGGAGCCAAGTACAAAAACTGTGGTAAATGAGGAATGGATATTAAATATAACACTCATTATAGAATGACAAATTTAATATGGATATATTAATAATAATATTGGGTAACGATAAATCACTTTGAATGTAACATGCTTTCACTGCGCTCACTCTCCATCTCGGGAATGAATCCACAAGCTCTTTTCCCACTGCTGCCAACCTCTCGTTACATCATTCCCCATACATTAGGCCCATTCACACTCACACTGATACCAACTCAAAGATGAAAGATAACTCCACAAAAACTACTCTAGAACGAGAGCCTGTTTCAGTAAGTTCTTGCACTCGCTGACTGTAATATAGATACAATTGTTGCTCTCGCTCAATTCTCCACATAGTCATAGGTACGTAAGATGCTTTCAGTTATTGCTACTCTTTGCACTGAATCAAGAAATGGGTCACGCATAATATGGGACACCATGCATTTTATGTAAGTGTCAGGGAACAAAAATACACCAAAAAAATTCAATTTTATGTTTACTTTTCAAGTTTTCTGCGCATGAATTTGTATACCAATTTTGTTTAAATTTCAGATATATTTAATGACAAGTGAAAGATGCAATTCAATGTAATTCAAGTGTCTATATTATGTTTGTAGATGTTTACAGAATTTTTTAGAAACTTGTATGTACACAGAAGGGCGGAGCGGGAAATTTAAATTTGAATTTTCAGTTGGCCTGGGTGCGGGATAGTTGTCTTTTAATTAACCCAACACAACTGTAAAAAAATTTGGAAAAATATTCTGCAGGTTCCTTTCTCTCCTAAATAATCATATAATCATAGTCATTTTTAGGAGAAAAAGGAACCTGCAGACATGAATATTTTTCCAAAATTTTTTTACAGTTGTGTTTGGCTAATCAAAAAGCAACTATTCCGCACCCAGGCCAACTGAAAACTCAAATTTAAAATTTCGCCTATGTAGTATCGCTCCGCCTTACAGGGCCGTTCCTGGCGGGGGTGCAGAAGGTGCCCCCGCACCTGGGCCGCAAAACCTAGGGGCGGCCGCAGGCCGTTTATTATAAGTAAAATTTTGATTAATAAGAATAATAATCGAAACTCTTTTGCATGATAACTGTTTAAAATTATGTACGTATAGATATAAAAGTAAACACTGCATATTAAATTCTTAATTAAAGAATATTAAATTAATAAGGGCGGCAATATTGTTTTTGTACCTGAGCGGCCAAAACCCAGGAATGGCCCTGCCGCCTTAGTACACAGTCCTGTTTCACCGTTCAATTATGCGATTTTCTTATGAGTTCTGTATACAGGGTGTCCCACTAAGGAGTGGACAGCGCGATATCTCTTAAAGTATTGTCGATAAAAATATAAAAAAAATAGGGAATTGCATGGTTCGAGGGGGCCCATTTATTAGCGCGAACGAATTTTGTTTTCGATTATTATTTTAAAAGATACGATGGTCAAGTTCGGTTTTTCAAATGGAACTATTTTTTTTGAAGACCTGAGTTGATAGTGCGTTCCAAGACAAATTCAATAAGCTTTAATGTATACACCTTATTTCCACTGGTTTTTAAGATATTGCGCTTGCAAATTTACTGATTTTCACTGCAAGAAACCCCTCTGGAATGGCAAAAACCGGGGGCGGTCTTACTGGCGCCACGGGTGGCACTGCCTGTTGAAATGGATACTTACCTGCCAAAGGTCTACGCCAGAAATGGCAGGCCCAAAGGCTGGACAATACTTTTCCGTGAGAAATGCTACTTAGGTAGGTACATCTGCGGTTGGATTGGTTCTGATACAATCTGCTCCCTATGGATGAAATTTAGTCTAGCAACTTTCACTCCTCCTAACCTAACCAATCCAACTTGCATCCCTCCCAAAAGAACCGGCCATCCGAGCGTAGAAGCAAGTGCGAAATAAAAGTAACGATACCTACCTAAGTAGCATTTCTGACGGAAAAGAATTGTCCAGCCTTTGGGCCTGCCATTTCTGGCGTAGACCTTTGGCAGGTAAGTATCCATTTCAACAGGCAGTGCCACCCGTGGCGCCAGTAAGACCGCCCCCGGTTTTTGCCATTCCAGAGGGGTTTCTTGCAGTGAAAATCAGTAAATTTGCAAGCGCAATATCTTAAAAACCAGTGGAAATAAAGTGTATACATTAAAGTTTATTGAATTTGTCTTGGAACGCACTATCAACTCAGGTCTTCAAAAAAAATAGTTCCATTTGAAAAACCGAACTTGACCATCGTATCTTTTAAAATAATAATCGAAAACAAAATTCGTTCGCGCTAATAAATGGGCCCCCTCGAACCATGCAATTCCCTATTTTTTTATATTTTTATCGACAATACTTTAAGAGATATCGCGCTGTCCACTCCTTAGTGGGACACCCTGTATATACTCTGTCATATAAGAAGGAACCTGCGCATGGAGCTGTTCTGCGTTACTATTGGATATACCCCAACCAACGCTCCCTCGGAGCCAATGAGCTCATTCTACATGCGTGAAACGGGTTCCTTCTTATATGACATGGAGATTACATACTTGTTACATACGTTACTAAGGCGTGCGATAACAAGCAGATGGTAAGCACTGTGTATAATACGCTAAACTATGAATAAGGTGGTCTGTCTGTAAATTATCTAGTTGTCTAGATTTTATTTTAAATTTCGAACAACAAAGATAAACAAAAATTTTGGTAAATAAAATAAAAATGATGCACCTTACAAACGGGTTAATTACTTGTATACATCATATGACTCATATTGATTTAATTTTGTAATGTAAATATTCATAAAAGAAAACGGTTATTAAAGTAGAAACTTGTCGCTCCAACGTGTCACTCATACGACCATTTCCACAGTTTCGACAGTTTAAAATGTCTTGCAAAATTGTTCTTAACCCTCGAGCGGGCGCGCTTTGTGAACTTCGTTCACCGATCTGCGTATTTCCTTCATTAGGTCTCGGCAAGACAAACATTCTCTCCACGCGATCGTGGTGTGTTTCAAGAACCCTATGATGCTTGTGCCAGTTGATTTTCATTTTTGATGTTAAAAATGTTTTACATATACTATTTTTGTATTTTTAAATACAATTACTGCATTTTTGGATACATTGCTAATATTTTCCCCTCACATTTAATTTGAGTTACCACTGTCAACAGAGAAACCGTTTCTGAAGTGTAATATAATAATAATAATAATAATAATAAGTTTATTTGTACTACAGGCTCACAGCCTATTACAAATTAGGTTGTTTGGTTTTCACATCTACATCCTTACTTTTATCTGTTTTACAATGTAGTTAAGCCTAATACCCATACTTTATATATTATTTATACTTTTATAACCAGTAGGAAAAAAACAAACCTAAACCTAAACCTATTTATACTCTCATTACATTTCAATTAGCGCAAGTTTTCTTATTTTTATGACTGACTGTACAAAATAAAACATATGCTTTGCTTCCTCGATACTCCCAATATTTAATACTTCAGGGAACTCTTTTTCCCTAACTTTTTGTGCATGCCCATGTTGATATTGGGAACATGCAGACAGAACATGCTTTAAAGTCTCCCTCTGAAGTGTAATATATAAGGGGGCTAAAATGATTATTTTCAACTGATCAACTGAGTTCACCACGCGCCTGCTCGTGTACCTTTCAATGGCGCGCCCGCCCGAGGGTTGAAGAATTTTTCAAACCGCACTTGTATTAAAATATTTGTAATGCTCCATCGCGAGCTTAACAAGAACATTCAGGCAGTTTGATCTTAAATAGGAAATACAACTATCCGCTATGTGCTCGAACTTTCGCCATGTTTCCGGGCAATTGGTTACTCTTTCCATTGTCGTGACTGCGAATTGACGGGAAGGTTGATAGGAAGTCAAGGTACGATCGAAAGTTTCAGGGGCACAGATCATTGGAAGGGTTAATTCGCTACGACAAAATTGGTCGAGTTGTTGCTATCGCGTTTCACTCGATTACGTACCTGGGATAGGAAGCCGGCCACGTCGATGGCGCTGTTCACCCGCGGCCTCGAGGCTCGTAGCCACCCTAGGCCACCTCCGCTATCCGAGGAGTCTACGTGATGGTTCGACCTGTGCAGATGCTGGAAAATGCAGCAACGTAATTAGATCACCATGCCGACGATGAGTTCGAATGAAAATAGCCTTTGAACGCGGCTTTTCTCAAGCGTGATTCCTGACAAGACAGACAGAGACAGAACTTGTCATACCCACCAAAAACAGGAGCCTGTTGTACTACGGCTTTACGAAAGTTGAAGGTAGCAGTAGCTTAGGGAAAGCATATTGCCGAATTACAACCCATTTAGTACGCGGTATTAACATGTTCGCGTATATTATGCATCTCGTTGTAACAAATGACGTATCATGATGAATTTTGAAGATACATATTTAACGAAAAGTTACGCCGACGATATAATTCAGCGCGTTGCATAATGCTAATTGAATAATATTAAGCGAATATTACTCGATCCATTAAACGACAAAAAGTTATACATTTAAAATAACCGATATGCTGTTACGTTAATTTGTTGTCGATGTGACGAGAAAGTTGATGATCAGAAAGAATTATTGTATTTACTTCTACTTGTCTTGATTGAAATATATTTATATGGAGTGATAAGAAATGTTGTAGATTGAAATTTAACAGTTGTCAATAAATAACGTGCGGCAATACTAATTTCAGAAATAATAATCTTTAATGAAAAAATGAAGGTACCCTCAAGTTTCTGTTTTAAATAGATTGATGCGTTTTTACTTTTACAGTACTCTTACGTATTGTCAAGATAAATTAGTGTAATTCATAAATTTTTATTCGAAATATCGTGATGTCAATAATGACATCACGATAATTAACTTTCTTATTATTCTAAAACGGTATTTACATGGATCTCAAAATTGATTAACAATGACGTTTCAGATATACAATAGAATCCAATATTTTAAACTGTAAAGCATAGGAGGAAACAACATTTTTATTGAATTTGCAAATATAAATTCAAAATGAGAATATGCTGTTTCATTTCTTCTTAATGGCAGCGTATTTCTTCAGATTACATTTCAAGTAATTTCACTGAATCGTATTTTTATAAAGGAAACATAATACCGGAATAATATCTGGAATTAGTATACAAATGTACGACTTTTATAATTAGTGAAACATATTCTGACTAATGAAAGAATTAGTATGTATATACACTACCACTCAAAGATCACGATCTCTCAATTTATTTTACAATTTTTCACCAGCTTAAACAAGACATTGTTACAATGCCCTTCTTGGGTACAGATTGTATAAATTATTAGGTGTCAGAGAAAGTTTTTCGAGTTTTTTCCTAGAATTTTGTTTACTAATATAAAATAATAAAAGATTTGTTAATCGAAATATTTTCCTCCTTAAATCGCCTCTCTGATAACTTACGATTTCCACAAAAATGATGCCAATTTTGCAGCAATGAAGTCGTCGCTGAATTTTCGTATGTCTTCAAAGGATGTACATAAACTAATTATCCTTTTTAAATGAGTCCTTCAAAGACTCAAACAATTAAAACTAGTTCATATCAAGGTGCCTAAATTACGAAGAAAAGAACTTTCCAGGCTAAATATGTAATAGTTATTTGAGCTTTTAAGTCCCTAGTCTAGAAAATTGTTCTGTTTAATCTAATTCCTGGCTTAGTTTAATTAATAGTTCGTCAATGTTCTACGGCAATTTTTTGTTGTGATTTACGGCAGATTTTTATTCAGTAGAGCTTGCAAATCTTCATCTTGAGCTTTCTCGGGGTTATTAAAATTTTAATACTACACCATCAGTGGCGGATTTAAGAAAAAAGGCCCAGGTGGCAAATGTTCTGAGAGGCCCACTTTTTTCGGGAAAATGAAGGGGTAGTTTATTAAAAGCGGGGTAAGGGTAGTAGTACTGAAAAAAATATAGTTTGGATAAAATCAAATTTTTTTAAGGAGGGCCCATAGGGGTCCCCTGGAGGGGCCCATTTTTTCAGGAAAATGAAGGGATAGTTTATTAAAAGCGGGGTAAGGGTAGTAGTACTGAAAAAAATATAGCTTGGATAAAATCAAATTTTTTAAGGAGGGCCCATAGGGGTCCCCTGGAGGGGCCCATTTTTTCAGGAAAATGAAGGGGTAGTTTATTAAAAGCGGGGTAAGGGTAGTAGTACCGAAAAAAAATATAGTTTGGATAAAATCAAATTTTTTAAGGAGGGCCCATAGGGGTCCTCTGAAGGGGCCCACTTTTTCGGGAAAATGAAGAGGTAGTTTACTAAAAGCGGGGTACGAGTAGTGGTACTGAAAAAAATATAGCTTGGATAAAATCAAATTTTTTTAAGGAGGGCCCATAGGAGTCCCCTGGAGGGGCCCATTTTTCAGGAAAATGAAGAGATAGTTTACTAAAAACGGTCTTAGTGTAGTAGTACGAAAAAATATAGTTTGGATAAAATCATAATTTTTTTAAAGATTGAAGCCCTGGGGGCCTACTGGGCGGGGGCCCAGACGGCAACTGCCCATCGGCCGCCCTGTTAACACTATTTCTACCACGACCGGTCAAATGACCGTTTTTAAAATTTCGATTAGAATTTCCTGTATACAACGTAATTGAATCGCCTTTAAACTTCACGACTTTTCCTCAAATATACGTATGTATGTACATGGTATATTTCTGCATAAAAGAAACTATATTTTTGTACTGTCAAATTGGCTATTATCTTCATTCTATATTAAAATATATAAGTTGTACTAAAGACCGGTCAAATGACGCGGTAGGAATAGGTATACGTGAAGTGTCGGTAGGAATAGTGTTAAATCCGCCACTGTACACCATCACAAAGAAAAGTACAAATTGATTTGCATGCTTGTGGCGCATTTTTCCCTTGCTGACGACACACCTACAGGATGTAGTATGAATCCTTTGTCGGTGACCATTTCGTACTAAATTCTTTGTTGACTTCGTTGAAACGCTTATAGAATGCTGTATACGAATTTGCAAAAATACAGCAGGTAAATTATTCTTAAGTCGCGAAAGAAAATGGTAGGATCGGAAACCCGAACAACTTTTTCCAACACCTATTTAGTAAAATAGTTTCTTGTTCGAAACCCCATATGTATAGGTACACATAAGTACACCATAACACTTTGCATTCACGAGTAGTTACAAGTTAGTACCATGCAACGAAAAATATAAACTGGAAATAAAAAATTATAATAAAAATATGAAAGTTAATGTCTTACAGCACTGGATATTGCTCCGGAAATTAAGAATACTGGAGACAATGCAGTATCGGCAAGCACTATAAAAATGGCGCTTAAATTTAGCATTATCAGTACATTGTCTCGAGGCTTAAGGGGTTACACCACTTTGGAGACCCGAAGGGCAAGGCTAACTTCGCGATTTTTTTGACGGAAAAAGTATACGTGGCAATGATATTTCTACTTGATACTTTACTTTTTACATTACATGGAAAAAGTAATTATTGCAAAATCTTAGTTCACTGAAGACGTAGGTGGCGCTAAATACAGGCTATTGGAATACCTGGTTGAGTGAGATTTCTCCATTATTACATATCTAACCTAAAAAAAACGAAGCATATTTTTAAACTAAGTAGTTAGTAGATGCTTTTAGCTATGGTGTGACACAGGGGATTTGAAAAATCTTGCAATTTTGAGTTCTAACACCAGTTCGACTGAAAAAGTTGAAAATTTTTGTGAGTTTTTTTGTGCATAAAAACCGTCCTACGTGAATAAAAAAAAACAGTGTGTATTGCGATAGACAATGCATTTTTGCATTACCATGCAAATTCTGAAGGTCCTACGATACTCTGATGTCGAGTTATGCTGTCAACCAGGCAAGAAAGTGTGGTTTCGTGAAAAACGCGGTTTAAGGTAGTTCCTGAATAATCTACTAAATTGAAGATTTCTTTCAAATTTCGTTCAAACTAATTTGGGATACAAGAAACCCTTGTAGAAAGTTTAAAATCGATTTACCACATAGTTATCGAGAAATTGTTAATTAAAGTTGATGCATTTTAACACAGTGGCATATGGCAGAGTCGAAAAAAGAGGGTTATAGTTTCAGTTTTTCTCCTGAAACAGGAAAACTATATTCAAGAAGTGTACTAAAATTGGCACAG
Organism: Andrena cerasifolii; assembly: GCF_050908995.1. Taxonomy (NCBI): domain Eukaryota; kingdom Metazoa; phylum Arthropoda; class Insecta; order Hymenoptera; family Andrenidae; genus Andrena; species Andrena cerasifolii. Next base: position 3,173,806 of record NC_135125.1, on the reverse strand, counting down.
AAGTACATCGAAGTGTGAGGAAATGAATTTATTAATTTCTGCAAAACTAACCACATCGTTTCTTCGTAAATGCCCATAAAAAATAGGTTTTCGTGCATTTATTTTAGAAACTACGTGGAGTAGTCAACGTGGCAACGTCGCACAATCGATATGTTTAGACATTTAAATAACGAACGACGATTCAAATTCATACGAACATTTTTTCTGACATTTTTTGGTTATAAAAGACGCTACGAATAAATGCGACGTTGTCAGATCTGCTCCTCCAATTCACTACGCTAATCAATTTAATATTCTACTTTCGTATTACAATTATTTATATTAACATTGAATTTTTTAAAGTATATATACATGACGTTAAAAATTATTATTATTTCCATAGTATCATACTACTTTATATTTATCGTTTATTATTCAACTCTAATTTGACTAACATAGTTGGTTAGGAACTACCTTAAAGCTCGTCAGGCGCATTTGCGCATATCGTACAGGTTTTCGGATTATGGACTATATCTCTGTTATTCTAATGAATTTTTTCCACCTTTTTCAAAATATTTTTAAAAGTCCAAATTATGTTCATGGGAATTTTTTTCTCGATCTTTTAAACTGTCAAGGTGGGGTAACCCCTTAATGACAAAATAACATTACGAAAAATATTGTTAAATATTAAAAATCAGAAAGGATAACTGATATAGGTGTACCAATATAACAAGTTATCATTAAATCAGAAATATACAGTACTTATTATTAAAATTGGTGTTATTTCGAACAGGAAAGTATGTAGACAGAGACAAAGAGGCCATTGTGTTCCTACAGGATGTAATATTCTTAGTGATAGACAACGTTTTTTGAGTAACAGTGCAATAACTTCAATTATTAATTTCTAGTTATGCGGAGTTATTTAAGTAGATGCACAAAAACACAATTACGCGATCGTAAGTTTTATTGTTTTTAAACAAAGTGGCGATAGACACTGACTCGAAGAGTGCAGAAATTTGCTGAAAGAATTACGAAAACTTGTTTAGTACTTAGTACTGGAATACAATATTAGTTTGATAAAATTTATGTAAAACAGGTGAGTTTTTGCAATTGTTTTGTTTCTTTCTAAATAAAGGGATTATTCCGGAAGAATTCCACTTAAGTCCAAATCGCCCGTGAATTTCATTAGGGTGGGTTTCTTTATACGCGACTGGACGCATCGTCAAGAATTTCAAAGTCGATTTTCTCGAAAATGAAGCGCAATATCGAAAAATTGTATTCCTTTTTCTAGACTTATTTACTTGTTATAAGTCGAAAAGAAAGAGTAACTTTTTTCCATATCGCGCTTCATTTTCGAGAAAATCGACTTTGAAATTCTTGACGATGCGTCCAGTCGCGTGTAAGGGAAGGAAACCTACCCTAATGAAATTCACGGTCGATTTGGACGTAAGTAGACTTCGCCCTTTGTAAAACTCCTTCAATTTTCTGCAGCATGACGTTCGAAGTGTTTTCACCTAGAAATTTGAATTGCTAAATTATAGTACCTACCGAATAATGCATGGTCACAAACTTTTGAGCGGTAGTGTATTTCTTGCCGAGTGTTTACATACTGCTTGATTGTGCAATATTGCAAGACTACCTGCATAATTTGTAAAATTTGTAGAATAACAAATTCAAATATGACTTTAATTAAACGTTTTAATATCCATTGCCTTCATTTTAGTGTTTTTTACTAAAAATAATCGCCCGTGAATTTCATTAGGGTGGGATTCTTTATATGTGACTGGACGCATAGTCAAGAATTTCAAAGTCGATTTTCTAAAAAATGAAGCGCAATATCGAAAAATTGTATTCCTTTTTCTAGACTTATTTATTTGTTATAAGTCGAAAAGAAAGAGTGACTTTTTTTCATATCGCGTTTCATTTTCGAGAAAATCGACTTGGAAATTCTTGATGATGCGCCCAGTCGCGTATAAGGAAACCTACCCTAATGAAATCCACGGGCGATTGTTTTTAGTAAAAAACACTAAAATGGAGTCAATGGATATTGAAAAGTTTAATTAAGGTCATATTTGAATTTATTATTCTACAAATTTTACAAATTATACAGGCTACTGTCTGTATAGCATGGAAATGATATTATTCCTTTAAAAAAATTCAAGGGAATCTTCATTTTTTCATAAAAATATGAATTCTTGATATTCGTACTATTTTTAATCATTGTGTGTTGAAAATTGTGAAATTTGGTTTCATAACTTTCTCGTCACGGTGTACACTTCCGCGTAGAATAAACGTATAAATCGAATGTTTACGATACTCCTATGAATTTTATTATTACTATGACATAATATAGAAGTATAGAACTCCTATAGTTTGTTCAACAACTACCATTATTTTTAGTGAGTATTCTTTGAATTGAAACATCTATGTAATCCTCTCCCTGATGCACCGATATTCAACAATGATTTCTTAGTACAACATCTACCTGTTTCATGTTGCGGATGATGAACTTCTATTATTGAAGTTTCTTTTCTAGAAGACGGATTATCTAATAATTACGCCGGTTAATATATTTGTTTCCTTATGATATTTCATAAGTAGGCGTGGTTGTAAATGTCACTAGAAAGTAAGCGCAATAAATACTTACACATTAGCGATTATTGAAAATTATTGATAATTTACATTGTACGTTAAACTTGGATGAAACTATACATTATTCTTATACACGTGATTTGATGTTGCATAGTATCATATGAAACAACTTGGAACTTGGGTGGAAAGTGTAACAAAATTTTTCACAAGAATAGACGAAGATTTATTTTATCATTACGTACCTAGGTGAAAAATTAGTAATATGTATTAACATAATTACAGCATTAAATATTTAAAAACAAACAGACTTGATGCACCAAAAAAGAGATTCAAACTTTCTGTACATTTTCCACTGCTCATATCCATGGATTACCTGAAAGGTGTAATTATAGTATCTTCATGAGAAGCAATTTCATCCAAGCAATTATTCGTACACGTATTATCAACCTGCGGAAAATAATCGATTGCATTGTATTTGGCGAGGGAGTATTACAGTAAGAACAAAATTAATTGGCCGCTGAAGAACGCGCGAGGCTACTATTGGCTACCCCCACCACTCCATATTTCACCTTCTCCCAACATCCATTAACTCTTTCGGTACGTAATTAAGTTTGAGTAAACGGTTGCCCATTGCTTGCCAGAAAGTGCACAGTTACTTATGATTATAAGCTTTTTAAGAAATATAAATACAAAATCGTAGTTTACGGAAGTCAACTGCTGCAGTGAAAGAGTTAAGTTTGACAGAATCAGATGCAGAAAACGTCACCCTACAGACATACATTTTCTGTGTTTCAAATATGGAGGCTAGATGGCGTAGCGGAGAGACAAGAGTAATGTCGGGCGTTTTGCACAGTTTGGGATGTGATACTCAACGATCAGTTGATTTTGTTCCGACTATGGCCATGACATAAATTCAATTGGGTAAATGTAATAATACAATCGATTCTTCCAACCTAAAACTCTTCGTAAGCATTTCAAGTGGGCTAAGCATTTCTCCTGGTGAATACGGTGATCGTGACGTAAAAGCATCGACGTGCGCGGTGCATTATTTTTAAATCGATTTGTATCAACACCTGGATGCAATAGCGTTGCAATTCCTGTGCACGAGAATTTGTGCGAACACTGTGCGAGAATTGTGCGTGTCGCGTGAAAGGGTAATCGCACTAGAACGCACCGAAGTGAATTGAAGCGGACAGACTGTAGCTTCTAAGCAAAACAAATGTGCTTGTGAATCTATAAAAGAGTCGATGGTTGGCATTTTTCAGTAAGAACGTTTGACTTATACCTTTTTTGCTTTCACTCACACTTTTGTATGTACTTTAACGTAAATGAGAGAAAAGTTTATAGTTCATTTGCGTAAGTTACTCAATTCATCTGAACTTTTAGGAATATGTCCTGTTCTTTAGTGTTATTCCCTGAATGATACAAGCATTGTATAGCAGTATATGGAATAGAAAGATGGCAAAATTACGGTAGGGGAAAGACCGGGGTAGGTTGTAACACGGGGTACATTGTAACATAACTAAAATCTTTTGAAACACAAATCTGGCAACCCACAGCATGCGAGAGCTGCTTGACGATATTAGCACCGTCGGTTTTAGTGACGCAAACGAGCGTTATGTATTCATTTTGTGGTTGTAGCCCAGAATTTTAGTATGTAGAGCACGTAAGTAAATTTTGTCTTAGCACTTTTATTCCAATTAACCGCCATTAGAAATCGTTTGAATTTTTGCTTCCTTGTCGCAAACGAATCAGTGGGTTTATTAAAATGTGTACGCATTTTAGTAATTTGATGTTTACTTTCTCGTTTGCTAAGATAAAACTCAAAAATTCAAGCTCGGGGTAAATTGTAACATGTTACTACTATTGCGAGATGAGAAGAAACAATACTACCAAAAAAGCTGAAATGTCTGGGTTAGGGGAATCGTCCGGTCGGTCCACCTTATCCCCTCCAAGAAGTCCTACTTTTCGGTTCTTAGCGACTGTTCATATCCGCGGATTGTTGCGATTGGTTTCGTTCGTGTTCTTCGCCACGGAACGAACTGTGTTGGAGGGGATACGTTGACGCGAGCGGGTGATTCCCCTTGCCCCTGTGACATTTCAGCTTGGTGGTAGTCTTGTTTCTTCTCATCTCGCAATAGTACTTACTCCGCTCTAAATCAGCGCTGTCCAGCGTAGGGGCCCCCCACGCGCCTGCTTCCCCTTCCAATCTTTCTCTCGCACAGCGTGCCTTCCGTTGTCAAGGAGACCGCGTCGCGCTACGAAGGCTGCCATGACGGGCTAGCCGAGCTATACTGAATCCATCCTAAGAAAAACCCTAACGTCCATACCGTTTTGTGACCGCAGCCCCCACTACTGCTTACGGGCCCGACGCAGGCGATTGTTTGTAGCGCTTTACCTGTCGGGTTCCCTGCTTCTCCAAGGGCGGGACGTGACCGATGTCAATGTCAACACTGCAGGTTGCGGAACGGTTGACAGAGAGGTAACAGGCGGTAAGACGGAGAAAAACGTAGGCGGTTAAGTGGGGAGTCGGACCAATCAGCGCCTCCTCAGAATCACCCCTGCGCGAACGAGGTTTTTCTTAGGATGGATTAACTATAGCGTCTTCGCAGTTAGCGTCGCGCGGTATCCCTGACAACGCGGACGAGAGTGGGAGAACCCCAAGCTCCCGCGGGAGCGACCTTGGACAGCGCTAATGGTGATAAAGCAAACATGCTATTTGCTGACGCACCGGAAAAAGATGCTCTAGACCAGGGTTGCACAGGGAGCCAGTTTTAGCGCCTAGCTGCGAGCAACCCGCCTGTTCCGTTGCTAAGGTTAGAACCGGTGAGGCAAACTGCAGTAGTGTACGTGCATTTGGTGTGACCTGAACCCAGCTATATATACTTACGCTACGAGCCTACGAGCACGCACGTACACTACTGCAGTTTTCCTCACCGATTCTAACCTTAGCAACGGGAGAGGCGGGTTGCTCGCAGCTAGGCGCTAAAAATGGCTCCCTGTGCAACCCTGGTCTAGAGCATCTTTTTCCGGTGCGTCAGCAAATAGCATGTTTGCTTTATCACCATTTAGAGCAGTGCTGTCCAAGGTCGCTCCCGCGGGAGCTTGGGGTTCTCCCACTCTCGTCCGCGTTGTCAGGGATACGGCGCGACGCTAACTGCGAAGACGTTAGCCCGGCTAGCCCGTCATGGCGCTAAAAACGGCTCCCTGTGCACCCCTGCTCTAGACGAACAACAGAACAATTGAGAATCCGAAAAGTAGAAATAAAGTATGATGGCAAAAGTAAAGAAAGCGAGGAAGAAGATTTTCATAGAATCAGATGAATAAGTAATGATTGTTTAACTCACGTATATCAAATGTTTAATAATGATCTGTGTTTTCATTTATATTTCTTAGAAATGTTTACTTGTGTTCATATTTGTATTTAAGTAAAACAGTTGTGTTACAATTTACCCCACATGGTGTTACTTTTTACCCCGGACTGGGGCACCTTGTAACAAAGGCTCAGATTTGTTTAAGATGAAGCTAGATGTCTAAGTGTCCAAGACTTTGTCACGGAAGTCACGCAAATTATTTCCTGATTGAGGAAAACACTTTCGAGAAAACACTGTGCGAACTTTTTTTGTTACAATCTGTCTCGGTCTCCCCTACCTTATAACTTATAATAATCCTTTCATTTTGTATAGAAAGTATCAACTCTCTACGGTACAGTCAATTTCTGTAGCGAGGTTAGTTTTATCCTCAGCTGCATTTAGTACATTACTTTTATCTTGTACGCTTACTATTGGATGAGGAAGAGTAATTTTTTCACATGCTCGTGTTTCCCCTACTAGTAGTAAAAAAACAGATAGCACACAGACATCTTGCAAATGTCTTAACGTCGTTTTGCTGAGACATTTATGGTATCTTAGGGACGCGCATTAAAAACCCAAAAACGTTCAATGTTTATTTACGTAAAGTAATGTAGCAGCTCGTCTGAAGCAGCTATTTAAAAGACAATTAGAAAACGTTATTAAGATAATTTCAGAATCGTATTTAGATCAATAAATTTGATTAGCATTATTAGGATGTAATAGCATTTAATAGGCATTATTAGGATGTCTTCGATAGCCTTCGAATAAGTCTGAAGTGCCGGAACAACAATTACCTAACCTTAAGGGGTACTCTGATAGTCCGGGTCTGAAAAAATCAATTGTATTTCAATTTTTCGAAAGTATTTAATTGTTAGAATATACTGTTAAAAGCTGGGAGCAATATTCGAAGTATTTCGTCATTTATGGAGCTGTGAAGCGAGTTCGTTGCAGCGCGCTGCGTAAACGCTGAAACGCGTTTTCCTCGGGATGACTATTTTTCGACTGGATGGTGGGCCAGGAAAAAACTGCCCGACCAAACGCTCTGTAACTTTTCGAGGTTGCTTTACAAACGATTGGCTATCGCATGGAGCAGGATCGAGTTTTTTTAAATGAAAATTTCATACTTTTTTTACATCTTACATTTGCAAAAACATGTTCATTTCGGCCATTTGTTCAATTCTGACATAACTGGCTATTTCTACTTCCTGCGATAGCGGAACTTGTACACATTACGAATCTCTTTGGAATTTTCATTTTAGATAAGTTTATGAGCCGAAACCTGACCTGCCGCCAAGGTGTCTCTTTTTCCAGGCGTCATGTTGGAGCACAATTTTTGAATAAAAAATAATTAAAAAATTAAAAAAAAAATTGTATACTCTTTAAGTAGATGAATATTATGTGAAACGTTTTGCGCGATTATATTTGTTAGCAATTTTTCCCGAGCACCCCCTTAAACTAAAATAACTCCGACTTCGATAAAAATATCTTTCATTTACATAATATTACAACTCTACATTTTGGTAAAAATATATAAAAAAAGTTTCTTGGTGAGGTGCTGATGTCTGTGTCAAAAGCCCTTTTATAAGTTAATAAGCGCGAGTTATACATTTTTCGGCCTCTGACATTTTATTTTAGAATTTTTGCTTGTTCCGCAGCTGTTTTTTATTTCCTCGAGTATAAGGAGACATGGCAGGAGCGCATTTTCAGTCTCTTTCTGCAAATTCAGAGTAATGTGACACAGGTATTGAAACAGACACCAGAATGTCAGTATACCAGAAATGTTACGAACAACGGATCCGACGCGACGTTGGAATGCGTGAGTAGGGTAGACCAGGGGCGGTAGTAACACTCTGACTTTGGAATACGATTACGCAGGAACTGTTACATTTACAACAAAAACTCTTATACGCAAATGTTACTTACTTACTTTACATCATTGAGTCACAACAGTTCGGCTATATGTCAAGTAATATCTAAGTTATTAATAAAAAATGAGAATAGTAGCACAAATTTAACTTTACAAACTTAAAATATTTATTGATTTATATTATAATAATAAATGAAAAAAGTAAAATCTATAACCAATTATGTGGTATCGCAATTGTGGCAGAAATAAGAAACGTTTTGGCTGGTTCATTCTGTGGGAGCGGGAATCAAATAGAATACACAACACTTTACTATTTAAATTGAGATGTAATATAATGATATTAGTCGGAAAATATAAATTGCTGAACTTTCGGCGCACGTGTCTCTACCTCTCATTCTCCATTAACCATACATACACTCTCTTACCCACTTTCATTTCCCATTTTCACCCATAGATGTCTCATACTTCATTCCGCAGGCCCATTCACAATAAAACAACCATGCATACATTCACACATTCTTCATCTGCTCAATCCTTACATTCAGTATATTGCACCTATTTTTCTTTTGGTTTGCTTGTGCTATGCTATAGGATTCCATGCAAACGAGACAATAATATTATCCTTCTTTGTCACTATTCGGTTCTATTGCGGTACAACTGACTCCGATTGCCGATGTTACAATCGCCCCCGACCATGGTCTTGAACTTCAATTATAAATTTGGACTAACGAGACGCATAAAAGTGCTAAGTAACGATCAGTACTACTTTAAAAAAGGTCCAATTACAGGCTAAAAAATCGGAAAAGCACATACTTGCAATGGCAGTGTTTATATTACAATTTTAAGTCAGTAAGAAAAAGTTACTTTAGGGCAGTGGTGAGCAACCTTTTGTCCGAAGTGGACCACAAGTGGAAACTACGCGGGCCGCAATATTAAATACATAAATATAACTAATCCAAGAATTTTAATTTATGGGCTGAATTTGTTATTCCTGACATTGATTTAAAATAAAACTTTTTTTTTAAATTTGATGCACTGTTTATTAGTAATATATAGCTACATATTATAGTATAAACAGGTATATGTATGTATATTTTTCTAATTAAATGCACTTAAATAACCATTGAAATTTACTTAACGAGATACTTGATTCTGTTTCTCATTAACGAGCTTGACAATATTGGGTGCGATATTCGAAACTACTACTCTAATACAATTATTTAATCGTTCATCAGTGAGTCGATTACGACGATCACTTTTTAAAATTTTCAGTTTCGAGAATAGTTGCAATGGAAAAAAAACAAACAAATTTTAATAATTTTTCATCACCCTTTAATATAAATGCTAAAGCTAAAAGAATTCCTGAAGAATTTCAAATGGAAATAATCGATTCACAAAACGACACAGAATTAAGGAATGAATTTCAGAATGCTAGTCTCATTGAATTTTATAAGCGTTATTTTCCGGCTAATAAATTTCCATTGCTAGCTACCCACTCCAGGCAAATAATGAGCTTGTTTAATAGTACTTACGTATGCGTGTGAGCAACTATTCTCGAGAATGAAAATTTTAAAAAATGATCGTCGTAATCGACTCGATGACGAGCGATTAAACAATTGTATTAGAAACCACTTAAAAGGGCATTAAATAAAGTGCCAAATAAACAGTTTTCATTTTTTTTATCATAATTAAGTTAACAAAGATGAAAAAAAAAATAAACGTAAAAAAATATAAAATTCTACAACATTAGAAAGGGATAATTGTATCCTATTTTTGGCGCAAAATTCATTCCGATATCTTTTACAGTTCAAAAGATATATGCAAATGTTCAGGCGGGCCGCAGGTCAGCGGCTGGCGGGCCAAATGCGGCCCACGGGCCGCGGGCCGCGGGTTGCTCATCACTGCTTTAGAGTATCGAAAAGTTATTTTATTCACTATCAATGTCCATTGCGTATCTATGCTCCTAGGACGTGGATGTCTGTATTCCAAATGTCATTGTTCATCATATATCCAAAATTGGTATTAATATCTATTATATGTTTCGAGATATTTAGCGTGTTACATTCGCCCCCTGTTACTACCGCCCCTGGTCTACCGTACAGAGTGTTAAACAAGTGATGGTCACTGCTTTCAGGAGTGAATCTACGCCTCTGGATCGGTGAACATTTGTGAAAAAAGTTTACTGCAAAATGTTTAAACCATTGAAAATCAATGTTAATTTTTTTTTACTTTGCCATATTCTGCTTGCTGAACGGAGAGAAAGTCTAAAAGGAACCATATATGGCAGGCCCAACGTTTCCTAAAAAAAAAAATTTATAAGTTTTGGCATGGATGAAATGATCCATGTATTTCATGAAACAATTTTTCACGTTTTTGAGGAAACGGTGCGTTTGCGACACATGATTCCTTTTAGACTTTTTAAACTTTCAGCGAGCAGAATTTGTTGATGTTAAATATAATATTAACATTAATTTTCTCTTATAAACAATTTTGCGGCAAGTTTTTTTTAAAAATATCTACCGATCCAGAGGTGTGGATTCGTCCCTGAAAGCAGTGACCATCCTTTTTTTAACACCCTGTACACTGCGTACAATCTGAAGAGGACGACTTTAAAAGCGATGGCGTGACAACTGTGTAATTTTGAAAATAAAACTTTTAAATGAATTATTTTTGTAACTTTATCCTCATTTCTTGTATCAACGATAATTTTGCACGTTATGGCGATCGCGGAAGTTGCGCAAATTAGCAAAGTTGTTCAATTTCAATGATAAAATCGCTCGGTTTAAAATGTGAATGCAGTTAAAGTTAAGCATTTTTGCCTCGTATGATGAGTAGAATAGGTCAAAGCATTTATTTCTAGTATTAATTAATAACTGCAAAACGATAAAGTATTAAATACGTTGCGAATTTTCCATTTTACAAGTCCACACCCTGCTTGTATTTGTACAAATTAATGTAATGGAAGAAACAGAAAGCGAAAATGAAAAAACCTAATAATAGATACTCCTACCAATAGAATTACATCTAGAACTCATTAGCGACGTCTTAAAGATGTAATTTTGAAACGTTTTGTACGTCTTCCAGCCGCTGAGATTACATTATAAAATGTTCAGACCAAAAACGGGGGTAATTAGAGTCCCTAAGACACCGTGTGCTATCTGAGATATTAATCAAATTCATTTCTATAACGTTACACGTGTTATGTAGTAGGGCAGCTGATATTATAACTAAATAATCTGATTCGAGATATTTTTATTTTTGAACCATTGTATAAAACAAAAAATAACTACACTGCGTTCCATATAAGAGCGTACCAACGCCCCTACCGATTTGCGGCCGATCTGCGCAGCTCCCACGGATCTGACGCACGCGATTGGTCGTAGCAGTTTCCCTGCCTGTTTACTACCAATCAGCAGTGTATCCCAGGGCGAAACGAGTATGCTCTAATGTGGAACGCAGTGTAGAGTAAATTACGAAAGTTGCCTTCGTTCAAGTATGTAAATTGAAGAATATAGATATGTTGCAGAACAAACATAAAAGTTCAGACGTTCGAATATTGATGTTTGCATTCATTCGTGTTGTCTGTTTTTATTCAGTTGTATAGAAACCTGTATTGAATGAGATGAATGAGTACACCATATTCTTTAATTTGCAGCGTGAATCATGTATACAAACTTTGACTTCTGTGTATCTTATACATCACTACTGTACCTATACGCATTTAAAAGAACATAGATTAAATCCTGTATTCTATAACAATTTCTTATTTCTTTTTTTTTATGCTGAAATTTATTTTTGAAATAAAGATTTCTACTTTTTGCTGTACGTCAGCTGATAACGGTGTTGTTTGGTTTCAGTAGAATTTCCTAATCCACGCGTACGCAAAATCATAGGGTAAAAGGGGGAGAGACGCCATACTTTTTGTATAAAGGAGTAATAAATAAAAAAAAAATGCAATATAATTAAATCGTTTCTTTGTTATTTCAACGGTACACTAGTATTATATAGTATAATCACAATGTTTTTGTCTTTCGTCAAAAAAATAAAAAAAGTGGATAATGAACAATATAAGTCCGCAAAGAGCCATCTCTCCCACATAGTGTGGGATAGACGCCATACAGCTAAAAAATACTTAGGTATTAACCGAGATAGCAAAATATACTTTAAATAGGCTAAGAACAAAAAAAAACAACATATTAAAACCACTTCTTACCTTACTGTGTCTTTGTTTTACTTGCAACATTCACTGAAACCGCATTCACACAAAACTTTCCTCAGACAAATTACGCACTACATAAATCTTTCCTTCATAAATACGTCGCCCTCTAGCGCAGCCGAACAGGCACTGACAATTTCACTGCTGCCATCTATGAGTAGTTAAGCACAGTGAGAAATATAGACGTCTCGTTCCTAAATACTGAACTCGCGAAGGTATGGCGTCTCTCCTCCTATGGCGTCTCTCCCCCTTTTACCTTATCTACCAGTAGACCACAAGTGAACGTGTCTATATAACTTTTTTATATTTACACGATTATCGCAGTAGCTTATACCATGGAATTTAATTAGTGGACTTTATTAACTAAGGGGCGACTCGCGATCGATTTAGTCTATATCCTGATGTTAACGTATGGCTTTCCCGTCTCTACCAGATTCGTGATCTCATTGAGATTTGGGCCAGGAAGCTATTACTCTAGAAACTTTGAGACAAGATATATTTAGTAGGATCATCGATCTCTGAAAGCAATGTTCTTCCTATAAACATCAGATCACTAGTCACGTACTGCTTTATGGTACTTTTGACGTTGATTTACCGCCCCTTTAATACCTACCTTGTGACCGTAGAATATTAAAGATGATGCTTTTATTTTACTCATTTATCGTCGCATTGCAAAATGAAAATTTATTTTGATTAAGAATCAATATATCCTGTAAAATATGCAATTTATTTTCTCAATAATAAATTTTTCACTGAAAGAATCCGCGGTTAACTGACGCATGTACCTCTGTTCTGACAATTAATTCCGTTTCAAAGGATTCAAATCACTCAAGTGCAATGCAATCTGATAGAGACCAGTGAACTGTGTAGACTAGACTGTGATATTTCCTTCTGAAATATTTATCAAAGTATATTTACCGTGTACGTCCAGCACGTTGCCACTATCCTACGCGCGAACTGTCTTTTCAGTTCTGTTGGGGTTGTAAAACCCAATTGTAGTGCGCGTATGATGACTTGTCACTCGCCAAATTAATCCCGAGTGACTATTTGAAAAATGGGAGAGCTAGTGGTTCCGAACAAACCTTGTCACAATTGATAAAATGACTGTGTTCCGAAGGTTCATGAAAAAGACTGCGTGATGCGATCCGGAAAATGACCAAAAAGAGACTTGTCTCCAGTTCGATGGACGCGACGAGAATGTCCGCCCAACTGTTCCGACATTGGAAAAGTGGACGCACTTTTTGATTTTCGAGGAGGTGACAGAAAAACCTATTGCTTGCATTTTCCTGAAAGAAGAGGAACCTCGCCTCTGCGAACTCGTCGGTGGAAGAGGAAGCCGCTCCTTCTTGACGAAGTAGAGAAAGAAAATGCAATATTTGGTTTCTCAAAACTAGTCCACTTGATCGGCCAGAGCATCTCGCCAAGGTCGCGGTTCCTGACCGTGTTGTCCCGCGCGGCGGTGGACAACGGCACGTGTAGGGGTCCGAAGTGTGTACTGTGTATACCCATCAGAGCAACATACGGATTAACTCATTGTCAGAGCGAAGAAGGTCTAATGGTCTGAGCACACATATCAGTTCTGTGTCAGTATCGTTCCAGCGCACCAATGGTCTGTAGCCGCTCAATATTATTGTGCAATATATTTATGCTGGGTGCCCCTAGACGGTCAATATTCAATATTGCACAATATATTGCGCGTCTAGGGGCCGCTTGCGGTCAATATCGCCCAGTCAGCGGACTACCTCTTTTCTATCCGTGTCTCATCGCGAGGGGTACTGGTACTTGTTCAGAGTAATTTCGCTTCTTACCCAATTGCCAGGGAAACATTCTTCAATCAATGATAAGAACATCTTCTCTTGATCATTGCGCGGACCACAAGATTAATTTTCGTCACGGTCAGCGCTTAGAACATCATTATAATTTACTTATACTGTAGCGGAGGTTTATTGCCTGCCGAACATAGAGGGATTAGCTATATGTACTGTGGCCCGATGGAAAGAAGAGGGTTGAAATGTCACAGGGGCAAGAGGGGTTCTTCGCTCGCATTTGCTTCCGCCGCCCGTGTTCCGTTTGCTTACTTTGTATTCGTCGACGTTGTTGCGCCGGCCAATAGGGATATACTGTTCGGACCCTAGAGTTTCTCGACCGACTTCTTTCCATCGGGGCACAGTATAGTAGAGGAGGAAAATGATACATCTGGTTCCCAAAAGTTAATCAGGCTGATCGGCAAGAGTGTTTCGCCAGGGTCGCGGTTTATGACCGTTTTGTCCCGCGAGTTTGCGGTTGACGACGGTACTTGCGCGTCTGAAGTCGTCGTACGCACTACCCATCGGCAGAGCAATGTACGCATTAACTCAGACTGAACAATGTCACCACGTTTTTTATTGGCCTTTAGAAATTTGACAAACAGATGTGGTGGAAACGTTCTTGGAAAGTAATAAATTATCGATCGTAAAGAACGAATAAATTTTCGCCTGGCTCTGAGAGACCCAGGAAGAAAAGGGGTGGTCCGCTGACTGCCCGTGGTTCCGCCTGCGTCGTCCTTCCTTCAAATTAAAGACGAACCCCTTATCTCTCGAGTATAAACACGCGCCCGAATTTTAAAACAACTGCACGCGTTGGCGTATTCCATGCGAGAGAAGGTGGGCCTCATCTTCGTGGCGCGAACAAGACCATCCCCGGTGCTTCCTATTCGAGCGGGTTTTCTTCCAGTGAAAATCAGTAAATTTGCAAGCGCAATATCTCGAAAGCCAGTTGGAATAAGGTGTGTACATTATAGGTTATTGAATTTGTCTTGAAACGCACTATCAAGTGATATAAAAAAAAGAAAATAGTTTCATTTAAAAAACCGAACTTGACCATCGTGTGTCTTAAAATAATAATCGAAGGAAAAAATCGTTTGCGCTAATAAATTTGCCTCCTCGAACCATGCAATTGCAAATATAAACCATTTTTTTTGTAATTTCCAATACGTTAGGAAATATCCAGCTGTTTACTGTTCCCGCGGACACCCTGTATAATGAAATAAAATATAAAATATATGTCGGAGAAGGCAACCACTTAATCATCTACGCTACGATCTTAATAAGCCTTCTTTCCCATGCGTAGGGAATTGCCTGGCAACTCTGGTCTAAACTGAACTGATACTCCGCAATACTGCCCACAGACGATGGTGCCTATTCCATATAGCACAATAAATACCAACCCGTTTTCATTCACACAACATATTGTACAATCTTTCAATATGATCCACAGGCGGTCAATATTATTGTGCAATATTGAATATTGCGCAATAATATTCAGCGTCTAGGGGCCGTCCTTAAATTACGTAAGGGTAATTTTAGCGATTTCTTACCCCCTCCCTCCCCCGATATAAGAATTCATAAGATTTGATATTGCAACCCCTTCCTTACGTAATATATTTTACACTGAATTTGTTCAGTTATTAAAATTCTTTTAAAGATTTATATAATTCATTCGACTCGGTTTCGGGAAATTTAAACTAAAACTACTATTCTGGAACATTAATGATAAAATTTGTATTCATTGAAACTTATGTTAAAAAATATTATGTAAGACGCTACCTGACCCCCCCCCCCCTCCCCGTTGTAAGCAAACGTAAGAAATTCGCAATCCCCGTCCTCCCAAAAAAGCCTTACGTAATTTAAATACGACCCCCTACAGGCCGCTTAAGAAGGGTTCCTCTACGCCCCTCTTGTGAGCGGGAACTGATAAGTGTGCCCAGATCTTAAATCCATAAGGGGGTACTCTAGTGTAACTGCCCGTTTTTTCAACGCCATCTTCGGGAATTTGCTTAACAAAAACTATAAGTGCATACTGTCTGGCGTTTTGCCTGCATATTAAAGTATGTTTGAAATAATACTTATCGCGGAAGGCATTACTTAGCTTATTGTTAGCTTATTCCCCATCTATCTACCTGGTAATCTTTGTTCTTGTCTAGCGTTTTTTTTTCTCTCTTTTTTTTCTTTTTCTGTATTTTGTTGTAATTATCTCTTGTTATATTGTTCTTGTCCTTAATGGGCTTGTCCCTTCAATAAATTAAAATTATTAAAATTATTAAAATGATTAAGATTATTAAGATTATTAAGATTATTAAGATTATTAAGATTATTAAGATTATTAAGATTATTAAGATTATTACGAATATTAAGATTATTAAGATTATTAAGATTATTAAGATTATTAAGATTATTAAGATTATTAAGATTATTAAGATTATTAAGATTATTAAGATTATTAAGATTATTAAGATTATTAAGATTATTAAGATTATTAAGATTATTAAGATTATTAAGATTATTAAGATTATTAAGATTATTAAGATTATTAAGATTATTAAGATTATTAAGATTATTAAGATTATTAAGATTATTACGAATATTAAGATTATTAAGATTATTAAGATTATTAAGATTATTAAGATTATTAAGATTATTAAGATTATTAAGATTATTAAGATTAATAAGATTATTAAGATTATTAAGATTATTAAGATTATTAAGATTATTAAGATTATTAAGATTATTAAGATTATTAAGATTATTAAGATTATTAAGATTATTAAGATTATTAAAATTATTAAAATTATTAAAATTATTAAAATTATTAAAATTATTAAAATTATTAAAATTATTAAAATTATTAAAATTATTAAAAAATTATTAAAATACTCAGAATTTGTTTGAATTTTTTTTATGGAAGTTCCAACCATAGCGATAACCATAATAAAGAAAATTAACCTTAGTTCTGAGAAAAGAATTTTTTTGAAGAAGCTTGCGTCACCGAGTATATCTACGAATACATGTGATAAAAAATTCAAACAAATTTTGAGTTTAACTTCAAACATACCTTAATATGCAGGCAAACGCCAGACAGTATAAACTTATAGTCTTTGTTAAATAAATTCCCGAAGATGGCTTTGAAAAACGGGCAGTTACACTAGAACAGTCCCTTGGAATTTACCGATTGTAAACAGTGAACGAATTTGCACTTCAGTGTGAGCTAGGGTTGCCACCCGTACTATACTATATAGTATTGTACTATATTTTTGTCTAGTGTAGGCACTATATAGTCCTAGAAAAAGATATAGTACGTAAAAATACTATACCTACGTTGATAAAATTCTACAATCATTAGTTATTTCGTTATTCTATGGCAACATCAAAATTTTAATTTTCAAATTTAAACCTTAACAGAGTGGATTTGTTCTATAATAAATATGAAGTGACTTCTCATAAAAAATGTGTTCATATATATTAATTTGGATTTTCAGTGCAAACAAACCTTTGGCATATTTGTTAAAGATAATATGCACAAAAAAATATACATTTAAAAAATAAGATGTTCTATTTTGTACCACTTTCCTCTGAAAAGTACTAAATTTTTTCACAATGCATTATATTTTTTATCACAATTGACCGCAAATTACTATATTTTCCCGAAAAAAGTTAGCAACCCTAGTCTGAGCCCGTTTTTGCCCCGTAAGATGGAACGCCATGTATATTTCATTTCATTGAATTTTCAGATTGTTTTGACATATTGTTGTCCGGCTATGTAAAAATACACTGTTTGCATATTGTTGATTGTGATCGGGACACGTAAAAGTTCTTACGAAATTTTTGGCCCGATTTTTCACATAACTACTCGGTCAGCCGTCGATACACGACTATAAAGTATTTCATAATTTCAACAGCGTTGTACTGTAAAATTATCTGCGGTATTAGGCAGGACTGTTCAGATAGTAAAAAGGTATATTGTCGTAAGAAAGTGAGGGAATGCGGAATGTTAGAAATCGCAGTGAATTACAACGAGAAGGTGTTTGCGAAACATAACAGCGAGAAGCATTTTGAAGAGTGCTACTTGCAGCATTTGAGTGCAATTCACTGATGCACACGAACACTTGAAGCACCGGTGCGAAGCGAAAATTTCCCTATATCGTTCCTTTATCGAGTACCGACCGCTTCCACTTTCTGGGTCGCTTTGACGTATTGCGAGTCACGCGATTTTCGTAGCTCGTCCATTTCCTCTACGTTTCCGTATTACGAGTTCATTTACGTTCTAGCAAAGGCAGACTTGTGATAAATATTATCCAATGAGCCACAAATTTATTAACTGATTCCATTTACTTTCAATTCTCAGCCAGTATTTTCTGGATGAACATTACTCATAATAAAATGAAATTAATTAGTGAATCTATTAATTCAAATACATCCATATAATTTGATGCCTTTAAGTAATAATGAGAACATTAAAAAATATACACTTATAATATACACATAGGGAGCAAGTTATATTTTTTAGTCTTCAAATTTTTTTCTGAAATATAAGTAAGCATCATGTACGAATCACGTTTTTTTTCTAACCGTCTATAGGTTATATTTAATGAGATCGATACTGTAAGCAATAGGCACTGATAGGTCGTTAATTATCTGAAGGTTCATTAAACATTCGAGCTGTACTTCCGAAAGTCACCGGTGGCTGATCGAGATGAAACTTGGTGGGCATTACGAGGGGTGTGGAAAGGTCCCAAATACAAAATTTTAGCTTTGGTACTTAATGCGTTCAAAAGATACAGTGGCGGATTTAACAGGGCGGCCGATGAGCAGTTGCCACCTGGGCCCCTGCACAGAAGGCCCCCCAGGGCCCCATCCTTAAAAAAAATTATGATTTTATCCAAACTATGCTTTTTTCTGTATTATCACACTGAGACCGACTTTAGTAAACTACCGCTTTATTTTCCCAAAAATGGGCCCCTGCTCAGAAGGACCCCTAGAGCCCTGTCTTCAAAAATAGATTATGATTTTATCCAAGCACTATATTTTCTTTCTATACTTTTCTGTATACTTGCCCCCTTTTAGTAAAGTAGCTCCTCATTTTCCCGAAAAAATGGGTCCCTCAAAACGTTTGCCACCTGGGCCTTTTTTCTTAAATCCGCCACTGTTTGTATAGTATTAATTTTCTATTTATTTTATGTGTCGATGAAGAGATAAGTATTATTAGCAATAACTGTTTTATTATCAGTAAAATCGAACTGTCAACTCATACTAAATGCCGACAGTAGCAAATCTTTTGGAAATTTCATGACCCTACCGAATTATATTGCGGGGCCTGCTCTGCACTGAGGCCCCACAAGGAACCCAGCTATATATATTTAACCTACGCGCCTACGAACTTGCGCCTATCCTACTGCAGTTCTCATCACTGATTCTACCCTTAGCAGTGAACGGCGGAAAATACAGGAATGATCAAACTATTTCGCGGAGGGGGAATAACCATTCAACGCCAAGGTGCGAAACGAACGGCGCCACCGTCGAGCCAAACCAAGCTAGCCAAGTGGGGAAGCTGTTGTCGACGCTGGTTGGCTGCCGCCTCATTTCCCTTGGCTAGCTTAGTTTCGCGGTGATGACGCCATGATGGGAAACGAAACGGCGCCACCGTCAAGCCAAGCCAAGGCAAGGCAAGTGACGCCACGCGTTCGATTCCCATTAGGGTTGGAGTGCAAAATCACTAACAGTGATTTATCACAGTGATCGCAGAATCACGATCACGGTCGTGATTTAACTTCAATCACGACCGTGATTGTGATTTCTTTAACTTGAGTGAATTGTTTACTGTGATCGTAATTCTTGATCTTGATTGAATTATTTTTTATAAAATACTGCAATATAGCTTGTGTTGCAGTCAAAGCATGCTAATTCGGCGAATATATAGAATATACATTCATAAATAGTCAATGCATGCACGCACTGATTTGATTAGCTAAAGTATTCATATATACATTATACTTTTTAAGCAAAGTGAAGAAATATTCGTTAATTTAAATAGATCAAGAACGATTACATTGATTCAAAATATACAACTGAGATTCTATAAGAACAGTGAGGACTTGAGAATGTTTCGAGAGAAAGTAGAAATTGGGGTTAGGTATGTGGCGCGTGCAAAGAGCACAAAAGAGCAGTTATGCTCTCCACCAATCAGAAGCGATCACGAAAATCACGGATCACTGTGAAAAATCACCGTGATTGGGAACGAACGTGATCGGATCACTCGTGATTCACAAATCACGGTTCTAGCCAACACTAATTCTCATCATGGCGTCATCACCGCCAAAACAAGCTAGCCAAGGGAAATGAGGCCGCAGCCATAAACATATATAGACAGAGCGTAAACTGAGGGGGGTGTAAGATTCGCGGTAAGGGAGCGATGCAGGCAAATCGGGTAACGCAGTTGTTATGTATACCGAATGCTTCCGAAGCTAACCCGACCTCGGGCCGACGTGCCTGTATCTGACTTCTGCCTTTTCCCCTCCAAGCCTACCGTTCCCCTCGTCGACAGTCCCAGCTTTTGCTCCGTCTATATATGTCTGTGGCCGCAGCCAACTAGCGTCGACAACAGCTTCCCCGCTTGGCTAGCTTGGTTTGGCTCGACGGTGGCGCCGACGGTGGCGCCGTTCGTTTCCCACCTTGGCGTTGATTGGTTATTCCCCCTCCGCGAAATAGTTCGATCATTCCTTTATTTTCCGCCGTTCACTGACCCTTAGTAACGGCGTACGGCCGGTTGCTCGCCGCTAGGCGCTGAAAAAGGCTCCCTGTGCAGCCCTGCTCTAGGGAGTGATCAGTATAACCGCAGCCATTTTGGAGCAAAACCGGAATAAACATAACCTAAACGTTTATCTATCTCTTTCTATCAGTATTTCTCTCTCTTTCTCTCAGTATTTCTGTCTCTTTCTATCAGTATTTATGTCTCTTTCTTTTTTACAGTTTCTTTCTCTGCCTACTACCGCTTTTGCTCCAAATCGCGGCAACCAATCAGCGACGATACACGTTGTTCCGATCACTGCCTAGAGGATCACTAGGTAACGAACTGATGTGAGTTTGGGGATGCTAAATTAGACTGTGGTTACGAGTCTCGCGCGGCGGCGTGCGACAATTGTTTCTTTCCTGTCTTCGTCGAAAACAAACATAAATGTTACGCGATGCAACGATCACAGTGAATGAGCGGCCTACCCTAAAGTAACTGTTCCAAACGGGCGAATTCCCGAAGCTGAAATTTTATATCTGGGGTCCTCTCACATTCTTCAAAACACCCCTGAAATTTCATCTCGATCGGCCACCGGTGCCTTTCGGAATAATATCCACCATTCGCTTCTATGTAGTGGGGACAGCACTGGTCCTTCTTTAAACGACACATAGTATTATATAATGAACGCAAATCAAGATCAAGAGCAACCCACATGAAACTAGTTAACAGCGTAAATAGATAATAATAAAGTACATTTTTTTCGTTGTAATCCCCCACTTGAGTTTATACAGAAGATAACGTTTAATAATCACTTTCTTTGCATTTAAACTGATTTTAATCATCTGAAAGGAAAATGCTAAATATTTACATATTCTCCTGCGTGATTTTTTATTATGCACATTACACTACGAATGTTTAAAAAATGTGGGATTTTTTATGAAATGTTCTTAAAGAAAACTGTATAATACTTATTAATGTTACTGTTAAAGTGGTAATTCCTAAAATGAGATAAATATTTGACAAATATACAATTTTTTAAGTGTACCTTCTACAACGGAGCTAAATTAATTACCTAAAATAGTTTGTCAATTAATAAGGATCTTTTAACAAAGTGTTTGTGAATTACATAGTAAGTTTGATTGTTTTTATGCTTCTCATGTAAAATCAGTTTAAATGAAAATTGTAATAACAAAGCCTAGGTCAAGGAGAACCTGATGTAAACATGTATTTTTTATTAAATATTTCGTAAACTATTGAGTATGCAAATAGCGAAACATAAGTCTAATATTTTTTGAATTTATATCGACTTGTAAAATTTCTTGCTACGAAGTGAGGTAATATTAAGGGTTAACTACAAGTACTCTTGTTTTTACGATAGATTTATCTGACGCAAGTCGGTCATGTTTAAAAAAATTCTATTCGTTACCTTTCACTCTTTGCATCTGATAATAGAGAATCATTTAAAATATAACTGTTGTCTTTAAATTACAAAATGAATTTTCTATTCGTTGAAAACAGGTTCAGCTGGTACAAAGAGAGTACTTGGACGCGACTATGGTCTCGACCATATTTTTTGTCATAAAAAAACTTTAGAATACTTAAATAGGCTTGCCAACTTTGAAGCGTGCAGGTTCTGAATACATATAACTTATATTAATCAAACTTAATTGTGGTAAAAGTAGCGTCGAGCAGCATTTGGCATTTACATGCAATGCAAAAGCATTCTTTTGCTGCAGTGCTGTATATGAAATGCGTCTAAGCACTTCAGAAGCTGGTCGAAGCTACAGTCGCTAATAGTAAGTTATGTATTAAGAACTTAAAGTACGTATGGTTCTTCTTATCACAGGAAGAGTATCATCTTATCTTCATTCATGACTTACCTGTATTTCTAGGAGCTCTATTAAAATTATTTCTTGCCTATATCTTAATTAGTTGCAAGATATCTCTAAATCAGTTAACGAAGTACCTAAGTTTGTATGTATATATTGTATGGATACCAGCACTTTACTTTTTGTTTATGAAATACGCGAGAAAAGAATATTTATACTACTTTACGTTTTACGATGTTCTTATCGTTTGATAAGTTTGACTTAAATTCCTAATGGTATACAGTGTGTTTCAATTAACTTCATCACCTGAAATATTTCTGCTATATTTAAAATTTCATAAAAATGTTTCTTAGAAAAGTTGCATAGTTTTGTGGGAGCCAACGTATAGTAATAACAGTTTTGTTTTGTGGAGAGGGGTTAATGAGATGAAATTTGGTGTTTTTAAATTTTTTAAAGGACCTCCAGTGACCTTGAAGAAATTATCGTTATAGGGTGTTGAATTGGTTTTTAAAGTGGCACCGACATATATAATACTAGCAAATATACCCGCGCTTCGCTTGGGGCCTAAGAGGTATATAAGGACTCTATGAAAACACATTTCACCCGTTCTCACCACCGCCTTAGGGGTTGATTAGGGAAAATCCTGAAATTGTTTTTTAGGCATTTATGTGGCCAATCTTTGTAAGTAAGAACCAAGTTGATATCTAATCGGACCTAAGAGATTTTGAGGAATTCGTGAAAATACATTTCATCCCTTTGTACCCCCTTAGGGATTCGTTAGGGGAAAATCCTGAAATTGGTTTTGAGGCACTTGTGTGGGTGATCTTTGCGAGTAGGAACCAAGTTGATATCTAATCGGGCTTAAGAGCTATTAGGGAGTCCGAGAAAATACATTTTACCCCTTTTCACCCCTTTGGGGACGGACTTTCCAAAAATCCTTCTTTAGTGGGCGCGTATGTCATGAAAACAAGGTACCTTCCAAATTTCACGTTCCTACATTAAACAGTTTGAGCTGGACGTTGATGAGTCAGTCAGGACCAGGGTTGCCACCCCTCCGGTTTTGGCCCGGAGACTCCGAGTTTTGAAGCAAATCTCCGGGCTCCGGTTTTACTGGAAAAATCTTCGGGTTGTAGGCAAAAATGAGATAATAAGAAATTGTGCTATTATAGAATGGTATCAATTTTATATACAATAAAAGTTATTAATTAAAAAAACATTTTTATGAAATTTTAAATATGTATAGCAGAAACATTTCAGGTGATAAAGTTAGGTGGAACACCCTGTACATGCATATGTATATGGATATAAGTAGTCAGAATAATATAACACATACATATTGTTTATAGATAGAAACTACGATATCTTTGGATATGCAAGTACATACACAGCATCCGGATGATTCGTTTTGGCTACCCACATATCGATGGCTTAGTGCATAAATATTTTATGTCCACTTTGTGTGAAATTTGAGTTTCTACCTATATGTAACAAATAGTTCTTGGCTATTTCTTTATGCTGTATAAAAATCACATTTATATCTACTTCATAAATTGGTCAAAAATAATATTCTTGTTCATTGTATGTCCATGAATCTTATGTACCATTGTATGTTTAAACTTGTTTTTCTCGAAAACGCTAAAAGTGGACATGCAATATTTGTGCACTGAGGCTACATGCTACAAACGGTGGACATTAGGGTGGCCCTTATTTTCGACTTTTGAATTTTCTTCGCGACAACCCCAGAATTGTTCTAAATAATATAAAATAAATCTTTGTGAAGTTTGAGCTCGATCGGATAAATGAAAAATGTGCCTCTGGATCCATGAACATTTAAATAATTATTTAACAGCTCACAAAGTCGACTTTATATAATATCTTCCAAGTTATTAATTCCATAAAAAAATATGCCAAACAAAAGTTGTTGATCCAGACATGGAGCATCTTTTATGTTATATTACTTTTTCTCGTGCAACTAACGGTTTTCGAAAAAAGTCCGAAAAACTGAAAAAAATTATTTTTCAAATTTTTAAAGTTTTAATCCTTCTCGAATACTTTTTATTTATGTAGGCGAAAAAATTGTAATTTTTATTTTCGACGACTATTTTTAAATTTTTAAGGAGGGCATATACCGAAATATGTCAAAAAGATAAAAAAAAACATATTTTCAGTGTTTGATATATCATGAATGTTTTCTGAAAATTTGGGACCGAAATGCGCAAAATTATCGAAGATATAGACATCAGAAGTGAGGTATTCAAATACATTTTTCTCGAAATCATGATTTTCAAACATGTTACCCACGATTACTCAAAAACTATTCAACCGATTTACTTCAAATTTTTCATATTACTCAGTTTTTTTGACAGTGCGGATTTTTTATTTGAATCATAGTTTCATTTTTATTGCCTGAAAAGTGCAAGATTTCATGTCCGATTTTTTTTAAATTTTGAAATTTTAAATGTATCTCGAACATTTCTTATTTCTGAAGACTGAAAGAAATGTGTATTCTTTGTTTTTGACCCTAAAGGTTAATGCTATTACGTCTTTGTCACCAATGAGCATACTTCACTTCTAATCTCTATATCTTTGATATTTTTTGCGAATTTCGGTCCCTAATTTTCAGGAAACATTCAAAACATATCAAACACTGAAAATATGTAA
Organism: Andrena cerasifolii; assembly: GCF_050908995.1. Lineage (NCBI taxonomy): Eukaryota > Metazoa > Arthropoda > Insecta > Hymenoptera > Andrenidae > Andrena > Andrena cerasifolii. The sequence goes on along the minus strand of NC_135125.1, from coordinate 3,148,768 downwards.
AAAAAATGTATCTTTTGGCATATCTCGGTACATGCCCCCCTTAAATATTTAAAAAATAGTGCTCGAAAATAAAAAATCCAATTTGTTCGCCTTCATAAATAAAAAGTGTTCGGAAAGATTTAAACTTTCAAAAGTTGCTAAATAAAAATGCTTTTTATTTTAGTTTTTCGGACTGTTTTCGAAAACCGTTTGTCGCCCGAGAAAAAGTAATAGAACAAAAAAGATGCTCCTTGTCTGCATCTACAACTTTTGTTTCACATATTTTTTTATATAATCAATAACTTGGAGGATATTATATAAAATCGACTTTGTGAGCTGTTAACTAATTATTTAAATGTTCAAGGGCCCAGGCGCACCTTTTCTCGTAATCCGATCGGGCTGAAACTTCACATAGATTTTTTTGTATTATTTGGAACTATTCTGGGGGATGCCGTGAAGAAAACCTTGAGAACAAATGTTACCAAGAGTAAATAAGAGCCACCCTAGTGGACACTTTTATCGCCCTCTCTGTGCGCTCTTTTTCTCTCGTTAGAAATTAGAAGACTTTCTACGCCAGGTATATTTGGTCAGCTTCAACGAATCAAGACCATGTGTAGGAGAGACCGGGTATGGTTGTCACAAGTGCTACATCAAAGAAACTATAAACAATACGAATGTACTAACAATCCGTGGCGATACGTAAACATACCGCCGCCTCCTCCTCCATCATACAAGTCGTTGTGGCGTCGCACGGAGACACAATGAACTAAATTACGCCGTCTTTTCTATCAAGTAAGTATAATTTGTTTTCTAGTATTGACTATAACATTATTCTCGTAGTTTAGAGTTTTTTCTAACTTACTGTAATGATTTTTTTGAATTTTTTAAACTTTTTAATACATAAATAGAGAGGTGAAATTGTTTAACGGTTTGGGGCAAGTTGTCACAGAACATTTGGGGTTAGGTATTTGCCGCATGTGACAACTAATCCCGGTGTAACTTGCTGTATCTATCATGTGATATTATTTTCTTGTTTGTTTGGCAACAGTTCTCAATATTAATGCCGCAAACTTATAAGAAGAAGACGTGCAGAGGTGAGGTGCCCCCGGAATTAATGTTACGTGCGGCAAGAGAGGTTATAAAGCGCAATTACACAATAAGTGGGATTGCAAAGGATTATAATATAAATTACAGCAGTCTAGCGCGATATTGTGAGAAATGCAATAAACAATTATATTACTTTCTTAATTGAATCGACTTTTTATTCATAAACTTGGCTATCCAGATACTGTGACAACCAACCCGTCCTCGGGGTATGTTGCCACAAAATAGTTCCTGTAAATAATGTGAATTAGCTCCTAATCTGGTTGACAACATCCACAGGACCATTTTTTTTTTATAAAGCCGGACGTACGTTGTTTATATTAATCTAAGTTTGAATGAACTCCCCTGCAGCCATAACCCACAAAAACTCAAAATAAGAAAATGAGACAACCATACCCAGTCTCCCCAGTGTTTCTGTATTATCTCGACAGGCAGGGTCAATGTTGAAAATCATTTTTTTATTGCTACAATCCTCTTAATTTGTAGGATTAATTCAGTGCTGTCTCTAACTGCTGCCAAGCACTAGCTAATTAATTATTTCTTGGTAATTGTTCTAATTACACCAGGCAACCATTACGCTAGGAAGTTGGCAAACCTGTTTTCTTTTTCAGGGTCTTCAGGTCTTTTCGATTCATGTTTAAGTTACGTGGCTCTTGTTTTGCGCTCGCAAAGGCTTACTATGCGCGTATTGTTTGTTACGGTAATATAACAGTATTTGTGGTTTATACACATATAAATATATATATATATATATATATATATATTTTTTTTTTAAACACATGAAATCGGCGTTAAGAAATTAGTATGCATAGCAACGGTTATATATATAGGGGCTTTAAAACCGTTGCTATGCATATTAATTTCTTAACGCCGATTTCATGTGTTTAAAATGAACGGCAGAAATTTGCTTTACTACTTACAAGAGAACACCGCGAACCCGGACTCACTGATTGGAACGCAACTATGTGGGTTTTTAGAGTGATTCAAAACAAGAACAACGGTATCTTTCATTTGGGCCCTATCGCCCTTTAAGGAGGTGAAAACTAACCTCAAAGTCAAATTGGCACTTCCACTTTTTCGCGTATAACTCTAAAAAAACAACAGATAGAAAAAAATGTTTCAAATAAAAGTTTAATGGTACAATAAGCGCTACAAACTAGCGTTAACAAAATTTTGAAAAGAGTTTTTTTCGTCAATAATATATTTTTTTTTAACTATTTTCAAAATTTTGCTAACGGAAGTTTGTAGCGCTTATTGCACCATTCAACTTTTGTTTGAAACATTTTTCTCTGTCTGTTGTACTTTGAGAGTTATACGCGAAAAAGTGGAAGTGCCAATTTGACTGTGAGGTTAGTTTCCCCTCTAGGGCGATAGGGCCCAAATGAAACACACCGTTGTTCTTGTTTTGAATCACTCTAAAACCCACAAAGTTGCGTTCCAATCGGCGAGTCCAGGTTCGCGGTGTTCTCTTGTTAGAAAAGCTAAATAAAGACAGCAAAATTTCTTTTTATTTCCGAAAAAGAAGCATCGAACGCTTCAAGAATAAAACGTTCGCACTTAACTACTCGCACTTTAGCAATTCAATGGCTTCTACATCTGCATTAAAATCTCTTTCTTTTATTAAACCCCAGTTAAGTCTTGAATAACTATAGCAGTAATTATGAAATGCTCAGAAAATTAAAAAGATTTACGATTAGTGAAATCAGACAGTAGCGAACTGCACGTGAGACGACACAAGTTCCGCTAGTTCATATCGATAAAAAAAAATAAATACAAGTTTACATTTTCCCTATAACTGTTTGCATCCACGATCGGTCTAAAAGTATAAGAAATCGTCCGGGTCACGATTTCTCCAGGATTTTTATCCTGGCCATATTTGTCCCGTTGTATACCGCGGAAAGTGGATTCAGTCGGGGCTGAAGTGACGTGTGGACAGAAAGAGCCACAGGGGTCGCATAAAGGAAAAGACCCGCGAGACATATATATATGTGTATATATAAATAGAAACAATGGCACATCGTGAACACATTGGACACGAGACAAAGAAGAGAGTATAGGACAAGAGTGAGCTGACGATCAGTGAAAGAAACAGCTTATCAGTACAGACAGAGTGAAGAACAAGAAGAAAGAAAGAAAGAGAGAAAAAAAAGGAATTGTTGGCAAGTACCGATGGTCACGCGATGTCCGCCCTGTGGAGTAGAGCGAATTGGCAGCCGCAGTCCCGGGGCTCTCGAGCTCTCCTCGGGTACTGAAAGCACTGCTCCAAAACGCAACAGCCCCCGCCCCCGCACTGCATCACCATATCCGATAATGTGGTCATTACCTTCGAGGGTATTTTTTGCAGGTGATATTTGTTCGTTCCCGGCGAATCGTGATTTTTCGGGTATTCGTTATTCAACACGAGATGCGGTGATTTCGCGATGGGTCAGCAGGGTTGGGAGAGGCACAAAGAAATTAATTCCATTAGATGTTCATCCACTGAATCGATTACATTGAACCAATTATTTATCGCTACGATATGATTAACTAGGTGAACTCTTTTCTAATTTTCATTGTTACCTTTCCTTTACCTTTTTTTTCGCACTAATGGTTATTATAATAAAAACCCGAAATTTCTGAGTTAGATACGAATTGCGATATACTTATGAATGAAGGTTTATCTTAGCTATGCTAGTTTCGAGTTTCTATGGTTACTACAGGGGTGGGAGAACCCGAAAATGTCGGGTCGAGTCGGGACAAGAATTTTTCTCGGGATCGGGACGGGTTCCCGAAACTGTCGGGGTTCGTATTGTTAGCACTGACTGATGATTGTACTTCGGAAAATCAACAATGTCTCTACATTTTTTTTTTACGATGCATTGAATGTGTGATGTCGTGTTCATTAAACGGGTCCTTGGAATTTTCGGGAATCCCCACACTTTCGAGAAATTATTTAAATGGCTGCAGTATTTTGAGTGGGCAGAGGTAGCATAATAATTTGTCTTTTTATTGAAGGCTTGTATGAACGAGTTGATGAAATATTTACTGTTAATTTAAATTCTAAGTAAAAATGCTTAGATTTTTGCATGGGACGAGAAGACCCTATAGAATTTTATAATTTATTTTTAATTAATGTTGTATATAAATATAAATTATTTTGTTGTGAGGATGTTTGAATTGATGAAACTTAAAAAATTTTAACCAATTATTTTTTATTAAAAAGATAGTTTATTAAAAATTATTAGATTAAATTACCTTAGGGATAACAGCGTGATATCTTTGGAGAGATCATATTAATAAAGATGATTGCGACCTCGATGTTGAATTAAGATATAATTCGAATGCAGGAGTTTAAATTTTAAGTCTGTGTTCGACTTTTAAAATCTTACATGATTTCAGTTCAAATCGGCGTGAGCCAGACACTTTCGGGAGTCCCGGCACTTTCGGGAATCCCGAAATCCTCGGGAACCCGACCCGACTCGACCCGATGTCTTCTCGACCCCTCCCGACCTCGGGTTCTCGCACACCTCTAATTTTTATTTTTTTTCAGAGAGGTTTAGCTAATGAATATTCAATGTATATGGGATTTTTTGTAGTTACTCATAGTGACTACTTCCTTCTTTCTTATATTTATAATTTTGAGTCTGTAGAAACTCTGTACTTGCAGATGTTGGATTTTTATCGTAAAAAATATATTGTACACGATACTGTTACTATGAATGTTGTATTTAATGCCGAAGTAATGAGCAAAAATTCATAGTGACACCAAATATAATATATATCTTAATGTTTAAGTTTGGCCACTACTCAATACATTTTAGTAGTTAAACATATTTTTTATAATCATTAAACCATTTTGCGTTTTTCATATTCTGAAACAAACGGTAATTGTCCCATTGTTACGAAGAAGGAAGTATTGGCAGTTCAATTCTCAGAGATGGTATGAGCGAGAAATATAGCAGGATTGAACTAGAATTATTCGAGGAAATCGATAATTGTATTATATATACTACCTACTGTATACCTACCTACATATTTAATTTGTATACTTTTCGTCCACTTTCTTAATATTTCTATTCTGCGTCAATTATTGTAAATTAACTTTACATTAGATTTATAAAACTTTTACTGTTTCATGAATATCCATAGTACAGTAGATTAAGTATATTTTTACGTATGTATTAGAAAGTAGAATTCATAAACTTTGTTTTCAAAATAGTATATCATTGGTTACTTTGTAATAAATCCATTATTTGCCTGTTATAAACAATATAAGAAAGTACTGTAGATCTGTGATATGAATATGCTATTGCTCGTTTTAAAAATGATAGAAAACTATTTCATAAAAAAGATGAAAGCAGAAACAGGTGATCACATAAATGATAAATAATCGTATATTTTTTATTAGGCAATATGGGAAATAATGTTTGCTGAAACAAAAAGGGCAACATATTTATTAAATTAAAGAGATTTCTACACTCTGGTCCATTTTCAGCCCTAGTGGATTCTTTTTGAATTTCTTAAAACCAATTTCGTTTTATTAATTTTAATAAATAAAAAATGACGGTGTAATTATTGTCTTGTCCGAAGACTACATTAACAGTTATTTATTGTTCCTTAAATAATCTTTAACAAACTGGAAGCCAGAGTTCGCTATCCATTATTAAAGCCTTCTCAACTTGTGAAGTTTAAAAAATGAATCATTATAAGCATAAATGGAACCAATACGAAAAACCACATAGTGAACTGTTATTTATGTGAATAGACCTAGAATGCTTTTAAGGGGAATTAGACTACCTATTAGTAGTTAGATAACATTGATGCTGTATGAACCTATGAATACATTATCACCTTCATCATTGATAAATAATAACCTTCATTAATATGTACTAGAATTGTATTAATTTTGTTATTTGGAAGCTATTTATGACTAATTAGTTAAGCCCATTAATACTAATTATTCCTGCACGAGGTAACAGAAACATCTGTATGTTTAGACATCAATTTGTAATCTACATTTATAGTTAGCTCTCTCTCTCAATATTAACTTTGAAAGCTGAAAATGCTGATATTCCTGCTAAAACCTAGTAAACTAATAATTAATTATAATACCAACCATTCGTATGATTTATTCTCCGTTTGTATTTTCTGTCTGTACAGAATTTTCAACATTTTGCTGTGTTATATATTAATATGAAATAAATAAGATCTTAATCACCCTTGATTGTATATATATTTATACAGTAAGATTCCAAAGCATTATGGCTACTGGTACAGACGGACTTTGTTTACCTCGCATTGAGAATTTGATTTGGATGGATCGGAATGTGAATATTTCTAAAAACTGCAATAATTATTCATTCGTAAAAAGAGAGTCACCTCCGATTTCGATAATTTTTTAGTATGTTGTCGAGGTCATCACTCTGAGTAGTGTTGTGAAGGTTCTAGATAGGGGTCGCTGTTTATTGAAAAATTCTAGGTCAGCTTCATTGTGTTTCCTATTTTATCTCTGATCGGCAGATGCTTCGGGCTAGATTTGTGTAGCGCCCCCCTCCCTGTGAGATTTAAGATAAAAAAAGTGTTTCAGAAACATACTTTCCCTGCAGAAGTGGGGTGCCGCTGAACAAATCTAGCCTCCCCAAGTACCGATCAGAGATAAAAAAGATTTCAGGGAGAAAGGTAAGGAGCATTCGATTTACTATACAAGTACACTCTATTCAATGTAAATGATATCTGGAAAATTAAATACTTGTGACTAAAAGTATACTCTTTTTGATAATAACTTTTTACTAAACGGCGACCCCCAACTAAAACCTTCATAACACTACCCATGGTGATGACCTTGAAAACATATTAAAAAATTATCGAAATCGAAGGTGGCTCCCTTTTTTGGATGTTTACCAATTAATCTTTCCATGACAATAAAAAATAATGATTTTGTAGACTGTTGAAAATATTAATTTAATATTCCAGTATCCCAATTCAGACTGTGGATTCAAAATTGGAATCAGAATGTGACCTCAAAAATTATAATAGTTAACGTACAAACACTTATTAATATGTCCTATAATATTACAGAGTTAATGTAAACTGAAGCATTTAATGTTTTTAACACTAGCTAATAAATGAAACATGTTTTTATTCTTTCTTGTATGTAGGTATAGGCTAGTTCAGGTGTATACCGATTGTTTTTACACTGTGTAAATGGGAGAATGACATTGTTTCCCGAAAATGAAAGAAGAATAGAAGAGTATACATGATGTAATTGAAATAAGTGATCATACTTAAGAAGCATATTTTGTTTATTTTAGGATGGAAAAATTGCACAAGGGGACCTTCCGGTCTAGAGCCCCCCCAAAATAGGTGACCATTAGGAATTAATTAAAGAAAAACTACTATGTATAATTTAATGGGACTTTTTGCATTGTATTAAGGATGTCTTAAGCTACAGAAATATATTTTTTATTTTATAATTAATCATTGCAAACGGCACTGGGGAGTCGTTAAAGTCAAGACGTCAAAAAATTAATCCAAATCGGTGGGACCTGTATCCCCAAAAGTTATTATCCAATTCGACTGGAACTTTTTTTTATTTTGAAGAATATACTTCTAGCTGGGGGGGGGGAGAAAAAATAAAAAAATTACAATTTTTTTAGAAAATAACGACACTTGAAGTTTGAAATCACTTTTCCCTATATTTTTCATCCTTTCAACGCCTTTGAAAATTATAAATTTAAATTTTTGTATCTTTTCTGGTATCCCCCTAGCCAGAAGTATATTATTCAAAATAAAAAAAGTTTCAGTCGAATCGGATAATAACTTTTGGAAATACAGGTTCCACCGTTTTGAGAACACTGTTTCGAGAAAAACGCGTTTAAAGTTTTACGTGGGTGCCGAGTGGCCGGGTGTTGCCATGCATTTGCCGCTACTCAAATGCCTATAACTTCGGGAATTGTACCAATTTCAACAAATCCTTTTAAACATGTATTCCTAAAAGGTTGGACATTCGAAAAATGAAATAAAAAAAATCGACTTTTAGACCGAAACCTCCCCTTAAGGAGGGGATCCAGAGATGGGCAAAAAATTATTTCAAATACAAATTTGAGTTCGAATAAAAGACAAAAATTTTATTCGAGACCCGTCGAATAAAAATAATCCGATTATTATTATTCGAGACAAATAAAGATACCTAGTCTTTTTTATTTAATACGTTATTTAAATAATGCCCATCTCTGGGGGCATCCTATTTTACTGGCCAAAAACAGCAAAATTTGGGATTTTTTTTAAGAAACTAGCAATTCGATTCATTTGAAATTTGGAACATGTTTTTATACATTCTTGAAGAAGTTGCAGTTTTTTTTATTCATGTTTAATAATAAGTATAGGATGAGATTGCATGAGATTTACCTTCCAGGTAATCCGAAACAGAAAACTCAAACGGCGTTTCACTTCATACATATGTAGCTTCAGTTTGATGAACCAGAATACCGATAAGTTCTATACTTCTTTTGTTACATAAGAAAATTGGCGCAAAATTGGATAGCAAAAATTAAAGGTTCAGACCTTTCAGCTTGAAAACTCTCCACACCCCTCAAATTTTTTTTGTTGTTTTTTGCTGGTTCATCAATTTCAAGCTACATATGTATAAAGTACACTATAACTCCTATATTTATTATCAAAGATACATCATAGCATGGGCTAAATTTCAGATGAATCGAATCTCTAGTCTCTTAAAAAAAATCCCCAATTTGCTACGTTTTTGGCACAAAGATTCCCCACTTAATATGGGTCCAAAAAATTTTCCTCGTCGAGATATAGACACTTTTTGTTTACTGACTTCGTTAAAGATATTATTAAAATTCTTCCACAGTAATAGATGCCTCATATCGATGTTTCATGTACTGTTGATTAATTTTGAAAATTCTCCGAGCAAAGTACTTATTCGCTGCAAGCTCGAAGCTCAGGATTAATTTTCCCTTGCTCTTATTTTCAGCGAGACAGCAGCAAGTTTCGTTCCTCAAGTATCAGAAGTGGTAGGGAAAGCGATGAAAGTATAGCGTAGGAGACAGATCAACCTTGCACTTAGAGAATAATGTATTTCCAATTTTGTCACACGAAGAGACAATTCCATTTTGGAGATTTTACACAGTAGAAGTAGAAATATCATTAGTGAAAGCCTTGAGACGTTCCCATAAATAAAAATTACAATCGACCAATCAATCCTATCACAAGTAGGTACAATTACTGCTTACTTTTAAGAAAAAAAATGTAATAGTACTTAGATTAATATTTATATGATCTTTGTTCATACGTACGTAAGACGAGTAAAATACACTTCCACAGTTTGGCCACTTATTTTCGTTACACATTTTATCAGGTATTCCTTGGTTTAATATTCTTGGAAACGCCCATTCCCCCTTACTATTATTACGTGCACTATCCAATTAAATTTCTGTCGCATCCGATTAAATTGTTACCGCTAACATGCCTAAACGTTTCCTGTCGCGTGTGATGTAGTATAACTTGGCCAGAGAGAACGTTCTCTCGATATCAATACTGGTACTAGAGCTTCAACACGGTTCGTAATAATTGTTCGTTAACGAACTTTCGAGAACATAACTGTCAACTGTAATGTATGCTGTAATGTATCCGACGTTCAAAATATTAAGGTCGAGTGAATGAAGTGCAGATATTGAATTGGGGCATATGAAATGCCGTTTTCCTGAGGCCTGGATTTTGTAGCATAACAGCAGAAGCGATGCAGTGTCTGACTGGCAATTTTTATAAGTCATATTGCAGAGGAAGGGTTTTCCTATGTATGGGATGATCAAATCAATTAAGCTTTAGTTCAGTGCAAGTGTAATTTCAGTTATGTTCTAAAGTCTATAGGTTCTAAATTTAATAAAGTAGAATTTTTTTATTTTAGACTGCATTGCTTGGATAATGTTGTGACAGTCGATAAACTTGATGTAAATAAGGGAATGTAGTTTTTCCTTAGTTACTGAAGTAAACATCTAGTTTGTCTGAACGTACGACATTGCAATAGTTTTCTTATTCCATCAAGGAAAATTGTCTGCAGAAGAAATTAGACTATATATTTTTTTTTACACTTATGGCGACGGTGTGTTATGTGAAAGAGTATGTCAAAATTGGTTTAAGAGATTCAAAAGTCGTGATATTGACTTTAGTGACGAACAACGTTCCGGACAGGCGGCCTCAGGAAGTGCAATGTATTGTTATTGGACGAAAACCCTTATACCATTATATGTGTATTATATGCTTCGATTAATATCAAGCATGGAGTTATCAACTATTAATAAATGTACTTAATGATGTAAAACAAAATTACTTATATACCGACTACATATTTAGGCTATTAGGTATATTAGGTTTTTAGTTTACTAAAAACGGGCTAAGTGTAGTAGTACAGAAAAAAAATATAGTGTTTGGTTAAAATCATAATTTCTTTTTTAAGATAGGGTCCTAGGGGGCCTTCTGGGCAGGGGCCCATTCTTCGGGAAAATGAAAAGGTGGTTTACTAAAAACGGGCCAAGTGTAGTAGTATAGAAAAAATATAGTATTTAGTTAAAATTATAATTTCTTTTTTAAGATAGGGCCCTAGGGGGCCTTCTGGGAGGGACCCATTCTTCGAGAAAATGAAGAGGTAGTTTACTAAAAACAGGACAAGTGTAGCAGTACAGAAAAAAATATAGTGTTTGGTTAAAATCATAATTTCTTTTTTAAGATAGGGCCCTAGGGGGCCTTCTGGGCAGGGGCCCATTTTTCGGGAAAATGGAGAGGTAGTTTACTAAAAACAGGCCAAGTGTAGTACAGAAAAAATATAGTGTGCAGATATCTATACCTAATCATAATTTTTTTAGGGTCATGGAACCCTGCAGGGGCCTTCTGGGCTGGGGCCCATTCTTCGGGAAAATGAAAAGGTAGTTTACTAAAGACGGGCCAAGTGTAGTAGTATAGAAAAAATATAGTGTTTGGTTAAAATCATAATTTCTTTTTTAAGATAGGGCCCTAGAGGGCCTTCTGTGCAGGCCTAGGTGACAACTGCTCATCAACCGCCCTGTTAAATCCGCCACTGCTTATTATGTATTTCCTTTTCCACAATATAAATAAACGAAATGTTAAAGTTATCCAGATTTACAACCAAAAAATTTTGTTTTTTACGTCGAATAAATTTTATATCTTTTCAGACGTTGTAGTAGTTTAGTTTAGCTGTAAATGGCAAGAAAATTGTCAAATTCTAATCATGATTTTGAGTTCCTAACTGCATTCCGCGTCAATAAGAAAGGGCAGTTGAATATTTCAACGACTCTTTAAAATTTGCTCAATATATACATTTTTTATATTATTCATAATTTACTGTATGATGACGTTAAGAGGCTGTTCCGGTCTAGAGCCCATAAAAATACTACATATAATTTAATGGGACTTTTTGCATTGAAATAAGGATGTCTTAAACTATAGAAGTTAATTTTTTTATTTTATAATTAATCATTGCAGAGGGCAGTGTGGAGTCGTTAAAGTCGAGGCGTCAAAAAATTCATCCAAATCGGTGGAACCTGTAGCACCTAAACCATTGGACTGCAGTAAAAAACAATGCCAAATTATTAAGGAGCATGAAACTCGCTCGTGGACTGACCAGAAAAAATTAAAAAAAAATATTTTAACATTTTTTGAGAAAATAACGACACTTGAAGTTTGAAATCACATTTTCTCTATACCTATTGTTCGTCCTTTCAGCGCCTTTAAAAATTACAAATTTTCTATATTTTTTTTAATTTTACTCGCTCCTCCACGAGCCAGAAATATATTCTTCAAAATAAAGAAAGTTTCAGTCGAATCGGATAATTTTTGGAGATACAGGTTTCACTGATTTTGAGACCACTGTTTCGAGAAAACCGCGTTTAAAGTTTTGCGTGAGTGCCGAGTGGCCGGGTGTTGTCATGCATTTGCCGCTACTTAAATGCCTATAACTTCGGGAATTTTACGAATTTTAAAAAATTCTTTTAACCTTTAGAAGGCCGGGATTTTTACACTGAAATTGTAAATTTTATTTACTTAAATTTTATGCATATATACCACCAAAATGGCCGGAAAAGTATTCAAATTCTTAGGTGGCCACTGTAGATAGTGGCCAGCCCGGCCCTCTAAAGGTTAAACACGTATTCCTAAAAGGTTGAACATTCGAAAAATGAAATAAAAAAAATCGATTTTTAGACCAGAACCTCCCCTTAAGATGAAAAGTTTAATGATAATGTTTTCTGCAAAAATACTTTGTTAATTAAAAAACATAAGTGCCAGTAAATAATAAGGTGTTAGCAAGGGACAGTAGAATAGGTACATTAACACATGGTAGTACATAGAGTCCGATGTTTTGTTCAAACATGTAATAATATGTCAATTTTCTACGTTTTTCTAGTGCTTGAAGAAGCCTTTTTGTGAAATATTTATATAACGTTTTAATAACTTTTAAAGAAATAGCTATCTAATCACGTTTAACACGGATTTTTAACATTTGATAATCCTGAAATTGCCTTCCTCACTAGTAGCCAGCTCACAAGGAGCAGAGCAAGTAAATATTGGTACTGTTCGAAACCCTAGATAATGACAGAATTGTATACATATACATTATTAGCTGTTAATGAATTACAACGTGAAAAAAATAGGGTACGATGATTGCGTGTTCTCTCTATACAATTATTAACAACGTGTCGTGATGTTGGGTGGGGGCACATGGTTGTAGTAAGAAATACTATTACTACAGTATTTATTTGCTAAGCCTCGGTGCGCACGAACGGCATGCGTCATTTTGCAGCCACGTCAATATAACGTGGTGTTGTAGCACAGCGTTTTTCAACCTTTCTACACCTACTGACCGGCGGAAATACCTAAGAAAAATATTTCACGGACCGGCTGACGGCTAAGACAGAAATAAAAGCCAATGTGGATAGTATTTTATTTATTAAATCTAATGTTATAAAATTACAGTTTAATTTAACTTTTTTTATTTAATGTAGCGGCTATATGGAGAGGTATATAAACTATACTTAGGGGAAGGGGGGCATGATGGGGTAGCGAGGTAAGATGGGGTACCGCAAAAAAACCATAATCGAAAAATGCTAGACATTTGAAAGTACCAAAAGCAAGCCATTGTATTGTAACAGTTGGGTTGTTGATAAAAATGAATGCGGGAGCGCTGCGACTTTGGTTTAGAGGTGTGAAATCGTCCACATACTGCGTGGATCTTATTTTGCGTACTAAAGAGACTTATAATAAATATATATTTAAAAACGGTAAGTCAATTATTTTTGTTTCATTATAATTTTCATTCTATATACTTTAATGTACAATATTAAAAATTGCAATATTTTTTTATTTGTTGTACAAATAACATCAGTCTCTGGAAACCGATGGTTCAATGCAAGATGGGGGTTCTTGATGCGGGGAATGATGGGGTACCCCATCTATTGCAATTTAAGTCTAATTTTCGTTACTTTTAATTCGGATTTGAAAATGGTAAGAACATATAAGATAAAACTAGACGAGGAAAACGGTCGAATGAAGTTATGAAGAAATCTGTAGGTGAAGTTTTAAGCAACAAAATGGGGTAGGTACAAGAAAGCTGCTTGAAAGTATTGCCTTCCACAAACAACATTGGAACGTTATGTCCAAAAATTGAAACAAGGAAATGAAGTGATCATGGATTTACCATCAGGTCCAATTAAGAGAGTATTTTCGCAAACCGAAGAGGAAGAACTTGTCGAATATTTAAAAGATATAGTCCCCCAACTCCTGTACGAGGGTAGGAAGAAAATAATTTAGAAGAAATTCATATTTGCATCGATTTTGGACATATTTAGGGGAACCGTCTTGCCCCATTTTCGGTACCCCGTCACACCCCATGGCAAGGGTATGATGGTTTTTCATTACTTTTCTTAAAAGTTTAATAACTCCAAATTTTTATTCAAATGTTGCTCAAACTATGTACCAAAGGTTAAAGTATTAACTTATAATTATATATTGATTCACAAAAACTTAAATAAAAGGTATAATTATACATTTTTTTGCATGTTTGCTTAGTTTCCCCATCATGCCCCACCCCCTTCCCCTATATTTTGCGGCAGTACATATTGTCATATTGACGTGACTGCAAAATGACGTTTGCTGCTCGTATGCACCAAGCCTAAGTCAGACGCCCAGTGCAGGCGAGCAATGCGGCGCGCGGTGAGCTCTTAACGTACAGGGGTCACGATTCCGAGCGGTCCTTTCTTGCCGAAGACGAGAGCGCGTCAGAGGGACTGAAAGCGAGCGTGGAACGGTTCCAGGCAGACGACGCGTTGATTACTTATTGGCCTAACTCAAACGAACCACTTTAGAACCACACCACAACCACAAACGGTGCTATTTTGCAGTTATTGTGTGGTTGGGGTGTCGGTGGAATTAACCACTCAAGCACCACGGATTTCAGTGATCGCTTGAAGTCTATATCGACAATAAAAAGCCACGCCACAAGTTTAGTATCAAAATGAATTTCGAAGAGGAAACACTGCTTTTACTATTGCGTCAAAGAGAGCGGCGTCGTAGAAATAGAAGTTTTTGACAATTCTGTGGTGAGGTTTTTTGACGCCGATATGGACTTCAAACGTGGTTGATTTCACCAGCTCAACCACACAATAACTACAAATTACCACCGTTTTGTGGTTGTGGCGTGGTTCTAAAGTGGTCCGTCTGAGTTAGGTCTTTGACCGTAGGTATACGAAAACGGGTCTGTACATTTCGTTAAGAGCTCGACGCGGGCCTCGCGTCCCAGATCAGGTTGCCACCCTTTTTGGGGGAATATAGTATTTTCAGAGAAATGTAGATAAATAAAAACTTCAGATTTATTTTTTTATTTTACTTATTTTTCCAAGTATATTTGTTGTGAGTTTGTGCTTTTAGTACCTATCACGGAATTATTTTTTACAAAGTAGGTATAAGAGTCCCGGCATTCTATGTTCATATGAATATAAATTAATAGCTCATTTGTTATGAATTTAATTGTAGCTATATTTCTTTCTTCTCGCCAATTAATATTCATATGAAAACAACTTAGACATTCACAGCTAACCTAAGCTGGCCATGCATAGTGTCGCGTGATGCTAATAGTTAAGGGTGTGTTCTGAGCAATGAAACTCGCTGCAATTAGGTTAGTTTGGTTAGGTAGATAATTCTTTTTTTTTAAGTAGCTATGAATGGAAGAAAATATATTATTTTGCGTACTATACTTTGTTTCAACAGTATATAGTACAATTTACCGAAATATAGTACAATACTATATAATATAGTAATACTGTACTCTACAATACTGTTTAATCTTAATATATAATGCAGAAAGTGTTTGTGTGTTTGTCTGTCGCCTAAAAACTTTCCAAGGTAAATTCTGGGGTCACGAAATTTGCCCAGCTCATTATGCCTAGCTGATCCAGATGAATGTGGGTATTTTTACAGAAAAATAAGTAAAAATTTTTTTTTTATAAAATCAGAATCTAAATTTCGGGCTAAGCCGAGTAGTAAAGCTAGTATAGTATACATATACTATAGTAATAGGTGGCAACGTTAGTCACAGCTGACTCGCACGGCCAGACAGCGATCAGTAGATACATAGCCAAATGAATCTATACTATTGAAATAGGGCAGACCGAGGCGAATCGGATCACTTTGTATTTGATGAAAAAAAAATAATAGTCAAACATTATAAAACTATTTTTTTATCATACATTCGTGACCAGTACAACTTCGGCTTGAATATTAAAATATAAAAATTGAAATTAAACATAAATATCTTTCATTTATAAACAAGAAACGAAAAAGTGAGAAATATCCGATTCGCCCCAAGTTTTGGGGGGAACCCTGGGGAGTCCAGGAATCTCTGAAGAAACTGAAATTTTCATAACAAAATCCTTAGAATCAAATTAAACAAATTTAATTTATTGACAGTGAAGTCAAGTGACATTAGAACATAGATCGGAAGGATATTGCCGTGTTTTGCCGCCTCTATCGGCATAATTCTCGTGGCAACACTCTTCTCAGACAACCTTCTGAAAGTGGACGAATTAATTTTTCACCGCAGTAAATACAATGCCATTTTCTTAAGACCATTAATTTATTTATTGTTTTCGTCATTTCTTTAGATTTGATTTTTATCACAGTTTCCTTTATTTTTTTTTTGGACACCATGATTCCTGATTGCTCTGTTTTATGTACGTACGAACCATCTGTATATATACAATTATCATATTTATAATCATAAAAATACTCAAATAAAAAAAAGAGTGATCCGATTCGCCCCAAATGACGTGATCCGATTAGCCCCATATATAAGTATTTCAAAGGTTGTAGATTACATAAACATATTATGATATTATAGTCTACAATACATGAAATACTAAACTTGGACACTGTGCAAACTAATAACAATAAACACATTTGAATATTCAAGTTTCCTTTTTATTTTAAATACGAAATTGCAGATTACGTAGGTTAGATTCGGACCAAAATTGTAACATTTTACTGAAACCGTATGCCAGCTCTAAAAAATGACTTAAAACAATTGACGGGCTATTGCGATAGGTGCGGGGTAGAGGGACGATGTACTATCGGAATGCTTTCTATCGCGATGTAAGAAATATGGACTAAATTCTTATTTTGATCCGATTCGCCCTGTGATCCGATCCACCCCGGTCTACCTATAAAATTTTTATATTTTCTATTTTATTTTCATCGCAATATGTACATATTTGTAACCTATTCTGTGAAATTTTCCGAATGAAAGTAATACCAAACCCGACGTCCTTCGTACAATTACTCCGAATGCCCATAAACGCTATATATAGTTGCTCATACTTCCTCCTCCCGTTTCTCCTAAAATAATAATACTTCATTATCGTATACGTAATATATAGAACATATATATGAATCAACGTATTTACATAAGTATTATGAAGTATTATTATATTTAAGAGAAAGGGGGGGTATATACTATAATCTTATACCCTTCAAATAAAACGAATGTTATAAATATTATTTAATAATAACACGTAACCTTTGTACCCTATTTTCTCGCGTTGTAGAATCCACTAACAGATAGTAATCTATATATAATTTTGTAGCTATCTAAGGTTTCGAACAGTACCAGTATTTTACTTGATATGCTGACCCCCTACTGGGAATGTTTCCTTGTCAGGTGAACTGCCCTTCTCTTCCTAAACATTTTTTATGATTATAAATCAGGAATCTCATAAACCCTTGAAAAAGCTGTATATCATTGGCCTGGAAAGAATTATTCATCGTCTTGGACATGTGAACAGATACATTATTGTGTCGGAAAATATATTCATATCCAGTAAGTTATCTTATGTATCTCCAGTGAGTCCATTCGTTTCAATTTTTTGCCGGATGAGATTTACATATCCGATATTGCCAAGTGTCGCGTTATATCATTTTTCACCTTCTTACTCGCCGTATCTTTCGGACAGAATTATCTGTCAAATTATGGGACATAAAATGACTGACTTTCTGATTCATTTAAGGGGACTAGGCAGTAAAATCGCTCGAAAATCAAGTATTTTTTGCGAATTAATTGCAAGGAGATTAATGCAAATTGTGACTAGTACTTTTGGGTAATGTTTGTTAATACTATAAACAGTAAAAGAAAAATTATTTGAATAATATATACATATGTATGACAGCGCTACAGTTGCCTTATATATAGGTGTTTTTTCTGGAGCCACTGTAATTTTGCAGTGATTCTGGCCGTAGAAATTGAATTTTGAAATATTCTCTGAAAATGATACTTTGTCCTGACCCCCATTCTGCCCTGAACCTATTGAAAAAGAAAAAATATCAAAATTATAAAAATGGCGGCTGTGAAACGGCAAATTTTAAAGAAACTTGATTTTTCGCCAGGGAAAAAAGCCATTTTATTTTTTTTTTTGTCAAAACAGAAGTTTTCACAGCTTGCGCGTAGGTTCAGGTCGTAACTAGACATGTTTCACATATGCTAATTTTTTTTCAAATTGATTTGTACCTCCGTTTTTTCGCAATCACTGCAAAACGAAGAGGAAATATGATTCCGAGAAAAACGCGGTTAACCCCTTGGCCTACCCTTTAAATTCCAACCGCCGGCACTAAATCAGCACCCGCGATGAGCCACACGTGTTAGCTCCGTTAGCCAAGTTGCAACGAAGTAAATAAGTACATGTGTATGCGGCCAGGAATAAATGAGATGAAAAGTCATTGGCGAAAAGTTGGGTCGTAGTATCTACTAACCTCGAGCCTGACCCTTGGTGTTTACGTTTCGCCCGATCGACGTACCTCGAGTCTCGCTCGTGCTTTCCATCTTTGGCCCGATCGAGAGACTACGAGTCTCACTCGATGTTGTAGCCCAAGGGGTTAAAGTTTCCAAAGAGGAATTAGTCTATCTGTGTGCACGCAGACACGGTTTATGACGCGCTCGACCTTTTCGGCTGTAAATCCTTAATTTTGCGAATTTTAACGTAAACCAAACGGCATTTTACTCGGGAAGGGTGGTGCTTTAAAAAAATACATCAACAAAAAGCCTAGTCCCCTTAATACAAGTCTCTATACTGTATCCATCCTAAGAAAAAACAACGCCCCTACCGTTTTGCGACCGATCTGCGCAGCCCCCACCACCGCCTACGGGCCCAACGCAGGCGATTGCTCATAGCGCTTTACCTGCCGGTTTCCCTGCCCCTCCTAACCCAGTGTATCTACCCGATAGTTTTTTGGTACCGAACAGATATAATATCAGTTAAGGACGTGTTCTAAATAGTCTATTTAGAATGCCATTTATTACGTCTTTTTTAGGATTTATATTCAAAGGAACGATAAGACTTTTTGTTCAAGTTTTTTGCTGACACATTTATTGATATTGAAAGTATGTAAATTATTGGATTCTTAAACATTTGGATTCTTCCATGTATATATACTATACCACCTTGCTTCAGTTTTTTTATATGTTCTTCGTACTCACAAATCTACTTGTGTGAGTGTGTGCGCGCGCGTGCATATGTGGGTATATGGATGTTAAATAAACCAAAGATCCGAAAGATTCGGAATCAGCGACTTCGAAAACTTGAGTGTACTCATTTTGCCGTGCGTATTCGGAAATAATTGTGCCACCGTGTATATGAAGGCGTCACGTGCGGAACAGTTGACAGAGAGGTAACAGGCGGAAAGACGGAGACAAACGTAGGCGGTTAAGTGGGGAGTATGACCAATCAGCGCCTCCTCGGAACCATCCCTGTGCGGACACGTTTTTTCTTAGGATGGATTCAGTATAGTATCATCTGGATGTATTACCTTATTCATCCATTTTACGTGCATTTTCATTAACATGTTTTGCTATTTTTAATGTGCATCATATATCATACTCAGGGGCGGATTTGTGTAGAGGAAGTGCAGTATATTTGGAATGCCAGTTTGTTTAAGACGAATAAAAAATTATGGCAGACGATGGGAACAAATAAAACTGCATAATATCATAGGGAAACTAATAAACTTTTATAGTTCAAACTCTCAGTAATAATAAAAAAACAAAAAGTAGCTGAAACTTTGATCTAAATGAAAAAATGACAAGGAGTATCTATTTCGTTAAGGTGCAGGTAATTTGGAATACCGGTGTTCTAATTTACATTCACTTTATAAACTTAAAAAAAACATGTAGATAATAAAATTATTTTCATTTATAATGCAATCAGGCTAAAAAATCACAATATAGGAATAATCTTAGGTAAATATAAATGGATAGCGCTGGCCCAAACCGACGCGGCGGTAGCCGTTACGCGTGAAGCAAAAGCATTGCTAAGCTTTGGATTATTCCAAATTACCCTCGCCTTCGGTATTCCGAATTATAGTCGAATTAACGAAAGAAGGCGCCTGGGCGGCCCGTAGGCCGGCGGGCGTGGCTCGGGAGAGACCCAATGCCTGCTCCGTACTTCGTGCGACGTTGCCACGTTGTGTAGCAGATCGGACGTCTCTGTCTATCTTCAAGCGCAACTGTGTCTCTCTGACTCGCTCGATAAAACAGATTTCTTCATCTACAAGTCACTCCACGCCAAATCGATCACATTTTTAGAGACTTTGATCACAATGCAATATGTATTTTGTGAATCGCTTGAAATTATAGAAAGGTTTGAGTCATTGTTTAATAGGTTCTGAAATTGATTACAAAATATAGGACTTTGAATTGTGCGATTATGTTCATGAAAAGATGCTGTATTTATGAATTTTCGTTTTCATGAAAATAGGCAAAAATTAATCAAATTCAAAACCAGCAAAGTGGTGACTGAAATCCTTCCCTAATATTTCAGTTTGAACAAAATCCCCGACCTAACCCAGACCTAACCCGACATCGAGTGCAAAAAGTGATCGATTTGGCGTGAAATGACCCTAAATAGAATAAGAATCCTATGAGCTCGTCTTCCTCCACTTGTCCGCCATTGATTGCGTATGCCGCGTGCCGTCCGCAATAGCCAATAAGATTCGACACTCTGTCAAATCTCTATGGGAAGGACGTTGGCTTCGCCCTCTGGAAGAGGATAGCAATATACACCCGACAAGTACAACAATTACTCTAGGCCCACAGCTAAGTAGTCGAAAGTCATTGGCCAAGGCGTAGGGAGCCGCGTAGGGGAAGCACCAATCGCGAGCCTGGAGTAGCGGCAACGTCGCAAATTCTGGCCCCGGTCCCAAGGCGCCTTCTTTCGTTAATCCGACTATAGCAACATGGCATTGAATCCTAAAATTTCATGTCACATTTTGTATTCTCGAAATTATCGCAAAACTGAAACGGAACCATAGAAGGAACATGCAAATGAGTAGATTAAGTGTTTAACACTAAAGTTTTGACATATTTTAGCCATGACTGGAACGACTGAATATTTGCTGAAAAAGTTTTGCAGATTCACGTTTCCTTATTCTGCAGATTAAAGACGAAAATGTAAAAATGGCGGTTCATCCACAAATGTCATTAGCCCCTATTGTTTGCGGTGTTACAAATTAGATAACGTTAGTAGTTTATTAGATATTTCGGTATTCCAAATTACCAACAGTTTTCCAAATATGCTGCACTTCCTCTACATATAGTTTAAGTAGCCTGCGCCCCAGGGCGGACAATTTTGGGTGAAGGAAATTGAAATATCTAGCAAAATGTTTTTGCCAGTAACCTTTTATTTTTTCATCGACAATAAATAATAGCTTAGATCTCCGTTCCGAAGTAAAATGTGTACCCATCTTCGCAAAAGTGTAGACTCAACGTAAAAAATGACAAACTCGACCCATTTTTGGGATTTCGTTTTATCCCAGGTGATTAAATGAATTGTCGATCTCAACTTCGGTCGAGAAAAATGACTTTTTCCACATATTTCCATCAATTTCATCCGAACTACTGAACCGATTTGAAAATGTTGTCAGGCACATTTGTTGGTGATTGAATTATCTTCAATTCGATATAATTTTCGACCAAATCGGACATTCGCCACACGAGATATTCGCAATGAAGTGCGACTACCTTTTTGACAGACTGGTAAAAAGTTGACCTGTCGATATTTCAATAACGTATCCATAGAATTTTTTTTTACCTTATTTTCGAAATCAGCGGGCCATTTTACATAAGAAAAAAAAATAGTAGAATCTGCTGCGCAAAAAAATTTATATTTTGTAAACTAGTGCTATCATTTCAGCCTTTATTCATGTTTCTAATGAGCAGAGTACTTTTACAGGAAACATTATCAATTTCTGTTCAGTATACTATCCACGCAGTTATTTATGAATAGCAAACTTCGTCGGGAACAATTCGACAAATGTAGCATACCTGTTTCGTTAACTTCAAGAAATATTAAAACTTTCAAGTGCCCTATTTAAACGTCGCGAAGTATAATGACGGTACACACCGCAAATGAAGGATCGATTGACTTTAATTTAGAGGGCGTCGATTTGATAGATCACTCGTTCAAAAAGTGTACGACGAGGTCAGGTTCTACAAACGCTTAAACTGGAACGCCGAGAGCCAGTTTTTTTCAAATTAAAAGCTTTTAAAAAATTTATTAAAACCTTACAAAGCCCTTTCATTGTACAGTCATCTACCTTTGTACCGTGTTCGTGCAGGATGTATGCAAAATTCAGAAAGCCCTGAGAAAAACCTTTAATGTTGTTGTAACACATTCACTTTTATCCACAGTTTAAAAATTAACTATAAATATTAGTTCGAATACATATCTCCAAGGTTCGTCAAAAACGTACCTTGGAGATATGTATTCGAACTAATATTTATATTTAATTTTCAAATCCACAATCTTTTTTGTCCTCCTAACAGTGATATGCTAGCTCTTTACGTATTTCAATTTTTAAAGAATTCACACTGTAAACTACGACCTTACGAATGAACTTATTACATTACTTTAGTTTAATCGATTATAAAACTCATTGTAGATATTAAATTAGACCAAACCGTGAGCAATTATCCCCTGCTATTGAATTTCGAAGATTCGAGTACTGAAGCTTTACACAAGTGATTATTCTTTATTAAATCAGCGGGGGAGATAAATTCATCAAAAGTGATAGAATGCTATGTTGACTTAGCGAGGGTGCAACGTTCCTTTAAAAGATCCCTGTTTACGACATTGGTACTATTGGAAATTGAATCAGAGGGAATTGTTGGAAACTGTAAACAATGAATCTTATCAAGAAGAGTTCGATGAAAATAAATCACGTTAAAAGCCTTAGAATTGAAAGTCAGTTATTCTACGATCGTTTATCAGCTTGCAAAGAATGAAAAAGTATAGGGGTGAAGTGAAATTCTTAAGAGCTGATAAATGTTCGGGAGCTTAATCGAATTTTATTTTTACAGAAAAATAGATCTGAATTATGGGACTACTGCGTCACACTTTTTGAAAATACAAAATGACAATTACAGTAGAAGTATATTGCCAACAAATTACAAATGAGCATATAAGCAACATGAAATGCATGAAAACCGATTTCATATAACGCAAGATTATCCGCCGTTTTTTTTTTATAAAATATATTACTTTGAATTGAACAGTTCTAGGCCTCTTAAATTGATTTTCATTTTCATCAAGCTCGGTTACCCCAACATTCTGAATTTTTTTTAAACTTATTTTCATAAAGAACACGAGTTTTTATTAACGTCAATTTAGGGTCAGGCTGCAACTACACATTTTGCGAACATGCTCAAATTTGATTGGAATCGATTGGAACCTCCGTTTTTTGAGTTATCACTGCAAAACAAAAGAAACTTTTTTAAAAAGCCTCTTTAATAATCCATCTGTAGCGTCATATATAATGCATATTTTTGTCTAAAGAAACATGTTTTTTTTTAAAGCTTATGATGTTAATAAACTTTGTGTCTAAGAATAAGTCGCAGCTTCAATTTATTTTTTTGTAATTAATTGAAAAAGAAATTCATCATTTTCGATAAAAACGACTGCCCAGTACCCTTCAGGAAAGCGTAATTTTAAACAATGAAAATGTAAAGAGAATCTGTCAAAAAATATGATTGAAATGCAAAAAACAGATGATTGCCTGATATAATAAAAAATTGATTAGGAAAATTATGGTAAATGCTTTTCAATTTCGTTTCAGATTCAAATTGCAGAATTCGATTCGTTTTTGGGTACGGTTGCACAGTTGCAACATGTAAAGCTTATGGTGACCTTTCATAATATTTTTCTAAACACCATCCAAAATGTGTTTTGCGTTAGAATGTGTAGGTACGTATTTCCAATGTTATAAGAAATATGAATTTCGCTGAAATACTTAAAATCTAGTAACTGTAAAAATTAACTAAATTCTGTTTGAAAGCAATTCGTTCTTCTTAATACTGTTAACAAGTTAGTAATAAATTTTTAATAATATAGCAACAAATTATGTTAGTAGATAATGATACGTTCGCGTGAAAGTACTGTTATATTTAAGAATTCTTGAGGTACCGTAAACTGGGGTGACTTTGCCCGCAGGGGTGGCATTGCCCACTTTTCGGAAAAATTTTATTTTATTTTATTGTGAAGTAATTAGAACATAGGGTGTTTTGAAATCGATGGCAATAATTTCTCCAAGGTCAAACGAAAAAAAAAAATAGCGAATTCAATCATATGGTAATTTTTCAGTCAGAGTAAAAAATTACACAAACAAAATTTTTTTTCCAAGTGAATTTTGTGATCTCCGAACTTTGTGCTGTTGAGAGAAAATAAACCTTAAAATCTCGTACAAAATTGTTGCACAATGCTAAATATTTGATATGATCCACATATTTTATCCTATTTTTTTGTAGGAGATGCCGAGAGTTTATAAACCTAAGCTTGGAAGTCGGTCATACCGAAATTATCCCGGGCGAAAAATTAGAGCTGGCGTTAAAAGCAATGGCGGAAGAAGGTTTGTCGGGGAGAAAAGCCGACGAAGTTTATAATATTCCCCGGAAAACCCTCGACAATAAGTTCAGGGGTTTATTCGTCAAAAAATGGGGGGCACATTGTAACCTGCGCTGAATGGGGGATTAGGGTGTGTCAATTTTAAGGGTAAATTTTAATTTTTTGAAAAATTTAGAATGACTAGTGACAAAGTAATGCTGTTTTTAATCCTGAATCTGAAACTATCTTCAGAAATTGATTTGAGTGAGGTTTAGCTACTTCAAATCACAGTTGAAAAAAAGTGAAAATTAAGTAAGATTTAACTACAAACTACATATATACATACACTGCTTAAAGTGAGTCTTGCTTACATAAAAGCATGAAAATGAAAATAAAAATATGTGGAAATTAGTGTTTATTTCATTCACATGAAAATGTATGGAAATGTGTATTTATTACAAAATGAAAATATATATAATTTTAGCAACAGATCTAGCCACATGTCATTTATGCAGAAAATTTAATGCTATTTAACAAAGTCCACCAAAGAAGCGACATCTTGTTTGCTTCCGTTGCGGTGCATAAACTCAACTATTACATTTTTCTTTTTTAATAATTTTAATAATTTTCGTATTTTTCTATAATTCCAAATGAAATTCCAACTAGGTAAATAATGTATCACACAAAATTTAAAGGTAATGGTTAATTTTAAACCTGAAATTGTACCGTTTCCTCACTAGTTGTTTTTAAAATTAAAACATTCAAAAAATTGACACACCCTAATGGGGGATGCCGCTTTGCGCCATAGATATTCGTTTAATAGTTAAAGACTATTTGGACGGGGCCGGGAAAAATATTGTTAAATTCGTTAACAATGCACCCGGTCAGGACTGGTACATGGGCTTCCTGGGAAGACACAAAACGGAACTGACCGAAAGAAGGTGTCAAAATATTTCTCGCGCGAGAGCGGCTGTTGGTGTCGAGACGGTTGCAAAATATTTTGACCACTTAGAGAAAACGGTGGAAGGCGTCCCGAACGCGAACATACTTAATTACGACGAGACGAATCTTAGCAACGACCCGGGAACGAAAAAGGCGTATTTTTCGGCGTGGGGTGAAATACCCAGAGCGCATTTTAAGGCTTTTTTCAAATATTTTTTTTTTTTTTAAATATGTTTTGATAATACTAGTCTTATGTATCCATTAGAATAAAAACGATTGCTCAATCATAACTCAATAATGAGTTTTAGGCATGTTTTCACTGAAAAATTTGACGCGGGCAAAGTCACCCCAACTGAGCGGGTAACTTTGCCCACCCTGTTTTTGGCATTTAAAAGCGTACGTTTAAGTAAAGAATTTTTTTAAAAGCCTACTTAAATCTACACGCCATCTACCGTATAGTAATATTTTTGGAAAAAACAATTTAATGCACTAGGAGTGCTAAAAAAGTTATTTGAAGTTCAAAAGTGGGCAAAGTCACCCCAGTTAACGGTATCCGTTTCAAACGACGGGGGAAATTTTTATACGCATACCTATGCAATAGTTTTAAAGTTTTATATGACTGTATCGAAAACATGGGGATATTAAATAGATGATTCAATACGGTTCCGTAATAAAATAAAAATTATCTTGCGAATTCGAATTTATGGTAGTTATTAAATAGTGGAACGCCATAAAGTTCCATTCATGAAAACGTGTGATCGCTTCAAACTCCCTTGGTATTCAACGAATGATATGGTCTTTATGATTTTATAGTTTCGTATACGATGCACAGCATGCATCGTAACTTCCTTGATATACATAGTAGCTGGAAGAGGTATTGCATGGTCGTAAACTCGGTGGAGTGTTAAAGCAAACATGTTTCGAGCATTGACATAAATAAATTGACAGAACCTCTATACACTACGTCCTGGTTATACCGTTTCCAGCCACTGTGCTTTCCATTTATAGAAGATAAAGTGGGATATTGATCAACACAGATCAACATTACTGTAACGCAGGGTTGACTAACTGGTGGCTCGCGGGCCACCGGGGGCACCTCCGCCTTGCTGATACGCTGAACGGCGCCCCTCCACACCTACCAGACTCTGACCATCGCAGTCGAAAAGAGAAGGAAAGAAGGAGAAATCCACCGCGATCGTCAGAGTCTGGTAGGTATGGAGGGGGGCCGTTCAGCGTAGCAGTAAAGCGGAGGAGCCCCCGGTGGCTCGCGAGCCACCAGTTGGTCAACCCTGCTGTAACGTATTGGAATATAAAAATTATAATTTACCGCCGAAATTGAATTTTAATATATTACGAAAGAAATATAAGTTTAGTGAGAATTGATATTCCTGTTGCCTATGTATGTAGGTAATTCGAAATTCACTTGTAATACTCAACTCATGTTACCGACTTTAACTGATTTTAAATCAATTTTCGAAGCAAACCGGAGAAATATTTCACACTACCCCTACATGAATTGATCCCAATAAAACATTCATTTTTTTATACACATAAGTTATTTGAGCTGCCAAAAGTAATTTATACAGAATAAATAAAGTAATCATTCTAACTATAAATACCTATATTAAGTACTTCTAAAAATATTCATACATCGAATTTCAACGTCTACGTAAACAACTGGAGCACACTAG
Organism: Andrena cerasifolii; assembly: GCF_050908995.1. NCBI lineage: Eukaryota > Metazoa > Arthropoda > Insecta > Hymenoptera > Andrenidae > Andrena > Andrena cerasifolii. Next base: position 3,121,629 of record NC_135125.1, on the reverse strand, counting down.
TTTCAATAAATTTAGAGGAAAATAGTCGTCGCCTTTTCCTCGGGAATGTAGGCTTTATTGTTTGGGATGAATTGAACTGCGATAATATATTGGTTGGCATATGGCTGTGGAAGATTAATGTAGCGAAGAGTGCAGTATAATTATGCGTTACCTGAGAACATGTGTGTTCAGTCGAGTGTTGAGGGTAAGTGGCGTTCGCTGCTGTGCATACCCCAGTCCCAGGAACCTTTAGCTGTTCCTTATAGTCGGGTTGATATGGCAGCAACATGCGAATCTTGCCCCAACGATTGAAGAAGAGCGCTATCGCGCCTGCCCAGAAGATCAACACTAACACCACTATACCAACTTCTACGCCACGGACCTGCAATTCACACAGTCATTCATATACATATGTATACCTTCAGTATGACAGAATTATTTATATCTTTTCCTATATAGGATACTTTTTATCCCGATTTTTTTAACCGATCTGGACCAAATTTTGCATAATTACTCTCTAAAACCCTGCGGAAATATAGGCTACCATGAAATCTGCTATGAACTCTTGTTTTCTACGGAAGGGGCGTTGGACGCACCAGCGGTACCATTTTTTTATCACTATTCGTAAGTTATTTGCAAAGAGAAATTGCATTAAGGAGGAACATCACTGTGACGGCCCGGGAAAGTAAGCCACTTATAAGGACTTTTTTCAGGAATAATTTACAGGTTTCATACAAAGTTGTTATTACCTATATTTAGTACAATGCCTTAAGAGACTATAAGAAAATGACTAGAAAAACATGCGTAAATTTTAATATATTAATTAGTCTTCTAGACCCCTCACGCGCGCTGGTAGAATGTGTACCTAACTGTGGAACAGTAGGTCCGAAATCACATTTCATTTTTTTTCTTCTAAACTATATGAGTGTACAGTATTTCCTCGTTAACGGCTCGCTGGTCGGGACCGGCGTTGAGCCCGTATCGTGAACAGAGCCCTGATTCCGAGTGTTCGTTTCTCGCTTCTTTCTGGCCAAAGGGGGGAGCGCGATGGAACACTGCGTGCGCAGAGAGCGTGCGCGCTGGTCGCAAGCGCTTACCGTGAGCACGAAAACCGCTTCGCAAAATCTTCACGCAGGCCCGGCTCACGGTAAGCGCTTGCGACCATCACGCACGCCCGTCGCGCACGCAAAGGACAGAGTGTCAGGCGTCTGTCTCGTACCGTCCTCGCTCGCTCTCGTTCCATCTCGCTCTCGCCTTCGCCGGACAAGAGTGAGACAGAAGTGGTGGGGATAGCGAAAAGTCCATATCGTATACACCAAACCGAGCCCGTAACGAGGAAATACTGTAGTTTCTGTTGCACGTACCGATTTCTTAAAGAAATTATTTTTGTAAAAATGGTGCGCTTTAGAAGAAAAGTTTCGCAAATCCGCGGATAAGATGGACAGTTTTTCGAGGGTATTTAAAAAAAATTGTTTTCGATCAAAGAATCCGTACCTGCAACGGAAGCTATGCTCATATAGTTTAGGAAAAAAAATGAAATTTGATTTCGGACCTGCTGTTCCATAGTTACACATTTTACCAGCGCGCGAGAGGGGTGTAGAAGATTAATTAATATATTAAAATTTATGCGTTTTTTACTCATTTTTTTATAATCTCTTAAAACATTGTGCTAAAGGTATGTAATAAAATTTTTATACGAAAACTGTAAATTATTCCTGAAATTTTTTTTAAAAATGGCTTACTTTTCCGGCCGTCACAGTGGTGTTCCACCTTAAAATTCTAAACTATAGAAAAGGGCAACTCGAAATTTAAAAAAAATCTGAAGCTTTGCAGAAATGTAGCTCAAGTGATGTAATAACGTACTTATTTTTTTATTTGGCAATTAAACGGTTCCAAGGGTGAAAACAGCCCCTCGAAAAAATATCAAAAAGAAGGTAAATTTCAAGTATTTTACGTCGTATAAAACGGCGGTAAAGAATTTGCGAAAACCATTATTTTTTTCAAAATTTATCAAAACTACCCCTTTTTCGACAATTCTTTATCACCATATTGTGGAGCTTTTTTCGATATCGTTTGCGGTGTCGCTGATATTCATGATAATATTACAACTCACAATTTCTTTGAGGGGGTGTTTTCACCCTTAGGACCGTTTTATTGCCGAATACAAAAAATAGTCAGGTACGTTCTTAGCATCACTTGAGCTAAATTTCTGCAAAGTTTCGTGTTCCTGCTCCTTCTTTTTGAATGTTAATATAATTATACTTTGTCTCTGTGTACGCAATGCTTGTGTCTATCTTACGAACATCCATAGTGCCTAAATTCCTACTTAGGTGTACTGTAACGTATACCCGCCTCTAATTTGTCCGTAAATCCTGATTTTTACAAATATTTTGCTTCCCCAGCTTTCTCCATACTCGTAAACACTGCCATTCGGACTCTATGAACCCTGGGTCATCCCAACTTTTCCCATTCCCAACGAAACCTCCTACATATACCTCCCCTCAGAAGGAACATCGCCCAACTGTGGCACGCCGATTTTTATAAAACTTGGCATGAAAGTAGTAACGTATTTTTTCGTAGCGGCTCATATTCATGTTAAGGGGGTGAAACTACCCTTCAAAACCCGGCATGGAAAGTTATTTAGCTACCTAGGTAGAAAACTAACAGGGTTAGAAAAAATGTCAAATATAAAAGTTTCTTTATTTCATACGTGAACTAATATTGCGTAAACAGAATGTAAAAAAAATCAAAGACGGTGTTGTTTGATCAAAAGTATTTTTAAAAAATATTTCACTAAAATTTGACAACTCAAAACTATGAACTATATTAATAAGTAGGTGTACCTATTTTCTCAATTTTAGAAAATCCCTGAAACGTAAAATACGACCCTTTTCTGGGCGCTAACACAGCACTCTATAAATTACAGTGGCACCGTCTTTGATTTTTTTAGACTCTGTTTACGTAATATTGATTTACATGTGAAACAAAGAAACTTTTATATTTGACATTTTTTTCTATCTCTGTTAATTTTCTACCTATGTAGCTAAATAACTTTCCACGCCGGATTTTGAAGGGTAGTTTCACCCTCTTAACATGAATATGGACCGCTACGAAAAAATATGTGTCTACTTTCATGCCATGTTTTATAAAAATCGGTGTGCCACAGTTGGGTGATGATCCTTCTAAGAGAATGTATAGGATATTTCGTTGGAAATGGGAAAAGTAAATTGTCCCATAGCAATTTATGAAATTTGATGTATGCATTTGTAAAAAATTATATCATTTGCGTTCATAATTAATCATTCATAGAAAACCGCGCGGCGTGAATGTACCTACTTTGGTCAAGTATAATTAATAAAAATTCTCAACCGAAATAGTTCTTCATGGTTCATTTATATTTTATTTTGAATCAAGTTACCTCTCAGGTAGTGATTGTCCGAAATCTTTATCGCGGGTATGTGACTTTCAGGGTAATCGCGCCAGTAGTTGTAAAATTGTAACTTTCAATTAAAATATCGATTAAATTAAGTGATATGAAACTCAAATCTAACACTGAAAATTAAAACCCTTGGTATCATGATCTCTAATATGAATAACAGCGTAAAGAACGCCGAGAATAAAAGAAGCTACGCAGTGTTGTCATTTTTATTTTCGAACCGATGGCCTATAGTTATTCGCAGAAAATAGCTAGAATAAGAATGCAATAGTTGGAAAATCTAGTAAGTCGTGGAACCCTTGAGATTGTGAGCAGCAGATGTCTTTTGGAATTAAGTAGTTCTAAGGACTCTGATAGTGTATGGTATATAAAGAATACTTTTCATGGAGTCCGCCTTGAGAGCTATGACCTCCACGCATGAAAGTGACATCACCTTCTTCTGGCACTATCTGGCCGCAATGTTATAAGAAACAAATGTGTACCTACAAGGTGGATCACTAGTGTATAATCTGAACGAACTTCACTAAAAACTAAAGTGAATCTTTTGTCCATATTTATGAATATGGACATTGAAGTCCATGTATGATTGCTACCAGTAAGGTCATTGGAATAAAGTTCTAGTATGTGATAGTCCAGAGTAATATGAATAGAAAATAACTAAATTTAATAAATTTATATATTTTTATAATTTTGAAATAAATAATAAATGCATTCACTAATAATTTGGTAATGTAGGGTACTATAAACTTAATGATCTCATATTTTCGAAAACGTATAAATATTAACCTATTCAAATCGAATTCGCATACAACTGTCCGTCACCTCGAGCAAACGCTTTATTAAATTATTTTTATAAAATTTGTCTAACATGTACATGTATTTGAACTTACTTGTATATAAGCTTGAGGTTGCTGCGAAGAGGGTGGAGGAGGAAGAGGGGTGCCGCCAGTTACTGCTGCATCCTGTTGAGGGGATGTTCGTGGCGGCTCTGAAATATTCATGCACGTATTTTTTGATAAAGTATAGGTATACATATACCTATATTAAACGTCACAAAATAAAAATGACGTAATTATGTTATTCTCAATACGTCGTAATCGTAACTTGATTACAGAAAAACTTCGTGGTAATTGAGGTACATATACTCTATGCAATATAATAAGAAAATTTTAATGATTGAAAAGAAACTAATATATATTTTATATAAATTATAAAATATAAATAATATATAATCAATATAATTTTTTAACGTGATATCTTCACGGTAGTAGATATATGTTCAACTTACATTTTTCGTATAATGTGATTTTAATTCTAATGTTTTTCATGTTTACAAACAATTTTACGCAGATTAAATAATATATATTAAAATATAATGAAGTAAAATTTGTTACAGCGAACCACCCCTAAAAGTACGAAGAAAATACCTACTTAAGCATAAAATTCGCAACCAAATCCTCTGCCTTTCTCCAGAACCCTGTATTTCAGAGCGTCTTCATAAAGAATAATACCAATCTCTCGCAGTAAAAAAAATTCCTTTCCCATTTTACTGTAGGATACGCCCATACGAAGGAGAACTTGAAATGGAAATCCAGCCTACAATGAAGGAAATCAATTCATAGCATCCCTCCTTGGACTATTCCAAAAATAGTATCCCACATCACACTACCCAGGGATAACAAAAAAGACCCCAACCGTAGTTTGTTAAAAACCTTATTCCAAGAACTAGAAGAAATATACGCAAACTACTTGCATATATACACAGATGGTTCTAAAACATAAAATGGCCCTGGTTATGCTTTCACCTCTGGACAATCGATCATAAAAGTGAAACTCCACCAAGAAGCTTCTATCCTGTTCTGCGAACTAAACGCAATAAAACATGCTATCGAAATTATGGTCAACGCACGAAGCAAACATTTCGCTATTTTTTGCGACTCTGCAAATGCCACCCAAGCAATCCAAAACCAATGGATAATCGATCCCATTAACGAATGAAGAATGCCAAAAATCTTATGCCAAGGCAATCCATAGGAACAACTTGAGTACAGTAATTTGGGTCCCTGCTCACACAGGCGTCGAAGGTAACGAAAGAGCGGATAGAGCGACCAGAGAATTAGCCGACTCATCAATCTCTGACTGTAGCACCAGCGTCCCTTCGGAAGCCATACCCTTATGCTTAAAAAAAAAATAAAAGAAAAATGGAACGAAGAATGGAAGTCCACAATTAAGCCATGATTGCTATCAATTAAAGATGATTTTTTTAAGGAAAACATATCACGCTCGCTACTAAGACACCATCAGGTCGAAACTTCAAGAATCACGATTGGACACAAAATTCACGCATCAGTACCTCCTCAACAAAGAAGAATCCACATCCTGCGACCTGTGAGAAGTTCAACTGTCAGTGGATACATCATCCTACACTGCAGGAAATACTACCACTATAGGCAAAAATTCCATATAAGGCCCACCCTAAAGGACAATTTAAACGACAAACGGTCAATACAAAGACTATTGTATTATCTAAAGCACATCAAGTTGTACAACAAATTGTAAACCACATCCTAGGTCGCTAATAACTCATACAAGTCGTTGATGCGACATTAAATAAAAGAAAAAAATAAAAAGAAGGATATGTTGAAAGGGGTGGAAGTTTTCGAAACACACAATCGTACGGCTCGACAAGTTAGAAAAGAACCCTGAAGTCGGAGACTGAATGTAGCGGGGTGAACGGTGGGGATAGAAACGCTATAAGTTCAACACGATTCCTCTCCAAACGACATATTGTTTACTTATTAATTTGTATCTCGAAAGCTATTTATTGTATTCAGTTTATTCTTTTTCTATGTTAATGGTGTAGAATTAATCTTCCTGAATAAATTTTACACAGTTGAAAAATCATTTCTGAAAGTCTGAAAATTCTATACAAATTCTTATTTTGTAAATTTCGACTCTAAATAATACATTACACAGAGTAGAAACATATAGACACAGACTAGAAACACTCTATACAGTAAATCTTCGTTGTATGATCGCCAGATTTCTTCTTTGTATGATCGTTGCGTTCCCTCACCAACTGGGATGATCTTCCACGGAAGCAGTCAAGCGTGAAAGGCGACAGGAGTCGGAACAAGGCAAGCGTGAAATAGGACATGAGCCAGCATGCTGGCGGATACTTCGTAAGAAGCCGACGGTTGGCATTTAAAGACCACAGCTTTAATGACAAATTAAATGTTTAAATTTTTAATTCTGGACGAGGAGAGCTCATAAACTACAAGGAAATGTTTAGTTTGACAGGCGCCAGTTAGTCTGGGCCTAAACATTGATGCTCCCCATCGAGGATTGACAGAGGTGGCGATTGCGTAGCTGTCAGAGGGATCTGCAGAGTGTCCTTCAGAGATTAAGAACGCTTATCTTCTGCGGTGTCACCCCAATCTGCATCAACAAAGCCTTTCACGGGTTTAGGATCGGATCCAAATATTAAGTCCAGGTCAATGATCCCCTTCAAGTAACGTAGGACGCATTTAGCAGTGTTTCAATGCTCGACCCGACAGCAATTGTTGAATTGTCCCACGTAGCTCTCCATGAAACTAACGCCAGGTCGTGTTGTCGACGCCAAATTCGTCAGCGCATCAATGAGCTCTCGATATGGTAGCCTAGCGTCTTCTTCATTCGGAAACTCGTTCTTCTTCAAGTTTATGTTTCTGTCGACCGGTGTGGCGATGGGTTTCGAACCGATCATTCCGAATCAATTAACAAAAACGTTAATGTAACCTCTCTGGTTCATTGTTATATGCTTTCCAAGGTCTCAAACCTCAAAACTAGTCGACATCTCTTGCCCTAGCCTGCTGACCATTTGCTGCCGACGTGAAGCTACCAGTGTACCGTCTACAGAAATGGCAATCATGGCCAGATCCTACTCTGAGACACGGATCTAATTGTGAGTCAGTCGATACCGTTCCGCAATGTCTCAAGACAATGTCCCAGACCAACTTGCTTTAAATTGTAAAACGATTTCTTCATAAGACAGACTATGGCCTTCCTCTGGAGCGTGTTTTAATGAAGGTGGGTCTCCTACGGCCCCTCCTTGCAGCGCCAGGAATGACGCCGTCACCTTCGCGGATTTCGTTATCCGGATGATCACCCGAGTTCCTTGTCCTTAACTACCGGATTTGGTACGACGTCCATAAACTGTTGAATTCCAGAGGGATCTACCGTATCATTCCGTTCTTCGGATTCGTTCCACTCTTCAGAGCCGTTACGTTCTTTAGAGTCGTTCCGCTCTTCAGGTTGTTCCTTCGGAGCGAAATCATTGAAGTCCTCCAAGTGTCGATTATTCTCAGCGACGAACCTGACAACTCGATTGATAACCACCTTCCTGCCGACGGGTGACCAGATTCGATACCCTTGGTTTTCTTCGGCGTATCCCAGGAAGATGTCCTTTCTTCCCCGAGGATGGAATTTCCCCCTCCCGGGCTCCCGGCCAAGGTAAAATAGCCGAGTACCAAACACTCTGAAAGAACTCATATCAGGTACTTTCGCCGTTCACAACTCATATGGCGTCCGTCCATTTAAACTACTCGATGGTGAACGATTGCGACTGTAATTCGCCATATTGATTGCTTCTGCCCAGAATGAAGGCACGTAAACCAGCGTCCATCATGAGGCACCTGGCGGTATCCAATAGTCTTCTGTTTCTCCTGTCAGCCGCCCCATTTTTCTCGGACTTAAAGATCAGTCTCATCGTGATTCCATGTTTCTGTAGGCTTATCGTCTTCAATTATTGAATTGTAAGCACTTGTTTTGTTTTCGTTGTTTACTAGTGCAATATATTCTGTCGTCGTCTTGACTGTTTCAGCCTTGGAATTCAAGAACTGGATTTCACGCCATCTTGAGTTGTCGTCGATGAATTCGATAAAAAATTTCGCATGTCGAATGGATTCAATTCTTATCGGCCCGCATACATCTATATGTGCCAGGTCAAGGATACTTGTTCGCCTGATCAACTTTTTGGGAAATGAATTCCGAACCATTTTGCTCTTCAAGTAAACAATGCAGTTCGATTCGTCCACCAGATCCTCGTGTCGCACTTCCTGCACCGCTCCTTTGTGCTTGCGAGTCACGACGTGATTCGCGTTCATATGACCCATCCGCCTGTGCCATAACTCGGATGTCGCGTCACTTGTCCCCGATGCGGATGCGGCGGCACGCGCACACCGTTTATGGTCATGCGCGTAGTGCAGGTCCCCCATTTCGCTCAGCATAAAGTTTAACGTCACCATTCAAATTCAGCACCTCTGATCCTTTTTGAGGTGAACTTCATATCCGTGATTATTTTCCCAACCGATACGAAATTCGTTCTGAGGTCCGGGACGTGCAACACATCACTGACGAAAACATTCTTCCTCTCGCCGAAAACATCGGCTCTGAACTGCATCGTTCCCGTAGCGATCAAAACGCCGCGATCTCTAGGAAATCACAAAGAACGTCGCACAAATGCGAAGTGGTGCCGCTATCGAGGTACCATTTTGGATTATAATCCCCCGAATCGACATTCGACACATCACGCGCACGGAAATAAATACTTTCGACACATTTGGAAGTTTGCTTCCTGCCTTTACCGCGACATCCAGATGCCTTGTGTCCCGTTAATGTAAACTTGTAGCATCGAATCCTCAGTTCATGTTTATTCCAGATGTCGCTTTTGACCACCTCTGATCTGTCCTTCCTATCGCGCCTTCCGATGTTTTGCTTTGCTATCATGGCGTCTGGGGGCGCCGTGCATACGTTGCTTTTCCGGGCTTCGCTCTTTTCTACGATTTTTATACGAAGAGCCTCGGGTGTTAGTAAATCGTCGCGCGACTTGATGGTGCGTCGAAAGTTTTCCAAGTCCGTCGGCAAACTATGAAGCAACATAATAGTAAGCAGGTCCGCATTGATCTCTATGTTCATATCAGTTAATTTGTCAACTGTATCGAAAAAACTATTCAAATGCTCGCGCACATCACTTCCACTGGCCATTTTGTGTTCCGTCAATCTCTTCAGGAGCGTTGTTTTTCTTGTCCGCCCCGTAGACTCATAAATTGACTGCAGCCTCAACCACATAGCGTGTGTAGTTTCACAATTCTGGACTTATTTCAATTCACCCTGATCGACTTTATATCCGACATCGCCTTAACGTTGTTCTTCATCCAGACACTTCCTCGGGTTTCGCAACTGCTCCATTCGCGCAATCCCATAATTTGTTTCAGATTCAAACCGCGTTCATTTAAAGTTTCTACGTATCATAGTTGCTTTTGTTTAAAAGCCCAATTTGAGTTCGAACAACAGTTACACTACGCAGAACCTCTATTTATTTTCCCTTCTTTTTGACAACTCATTTCGCCCTGATTATTTAGAGTCTGAGCCCATAACCTATTAAAGATGTCGCCACTAGTTCGGTTCGTTAGAATTATATATGTCTATATCTGTATCTGTATCTGTATCTGTATCTGAGAGCCGATTTTTATGTTCGCGCAAAACTCAAGACCTATTGAACCGATCTTTCTCAAATTTTAACACGATATTCCTGCATACTCTAGGACAGACATAAGCTATGTAGCGTATCTCAGAAACGCGTTCATGTGTACGGTTGTTTTGCAGACCACGTGACGCGTATATACGACAGTGTACTCCGCGCGTATGCGTGTATTTGGCCCGCGCGATACCACGCCCGTAACAGTATTGTGATGTCACTACCAGATGGCGAAGCTTCTCGCGCGCTTTCTCGCTAGAGAAGTGGATTACCGCGGACATATATGTTAGAATGAACGTCTGGTTACAAATTGCTGTTGCAGATTTATACATGCCCCGTGGATGTTATTGTGTGATCAAATTTGTCAAGATCATCCGCTCCTGCTCGACATATGCAGTACTAGCTTTGCTACTCGGCTTCACCCGAAATTTAAATTCTGATTTTATAAAATAAAATTGTTTCCAATTTATTTATTTAATTAATTGGAAACAATTTATCCGGCAGGTGATGCGCAACAACAATTCATCCTAATGTCAGAATATCATTATACCAAGAATGTTATCTTTTCCGAAATATTATGAAAAAATTAAGCTTTTTTTCAAAATACTTAATTTCCTTAAAAGATATTAATTCTAATAAATATGAATCAGTCGTGCTAATATCTCGGGCGAAGCCGAGACAGGGGACGCTATATGTATACTATAACTAGCAAATATACCCGTGCTTAGCTTCGAGCCTAAGAGATATTAACGACTCCATGAAAACACATTTCACCCCTTCTAACCACCCCCTTAGGGGTTGATTAGGGCAAAATTCTCAAATTAATTTTTATGAATTTGTGTGGACAACCGTTGTATTCAAAAGCCGAGTTGATATCTAATCGGGCCTAAGATATATTGAGAAGTCCGTGAAAATACAGTTTACCCCTTTTCACCCCTTTGGGGACGGAATTTCCAAAAATCCTTGCAACGTCATGAAAACAATATACCTTCCAAATTTCACGTTCCTAGATTAAACAGTTTGAGCTGGGCGTTAATAAGTCAGTCAGTCAGTCAGTCAGTCGGGACTTCCTCTTTTCTTCTGTGATCCTCAAGCATCCGCGTCCCACCACTGTGCGGGAAACCGTCGCTCAGATCTCTTGCGCCGCAGAACGGTGGACGCCATGTAATATAATCTCATTTAGTCCCATCTAATAATATCGAGATGATGTTATAACCCAAAACCTTCCCTAAGAATTGTACTATACGATAAAGAAAGCCGCATCGAAATTGATCTATTAGTTCCTGAGTTTTGAGGGAACAGAAAAAGATACGTTTTCCTTCATATATGTAGAGACAACAAAAACAACGTTAGTATTGAATAATAGTGCGAAGTTATACAAGGTTATGCACGGGAAGCATACGCGGTACAACGCTTAATGACACTAAGCACGCGGCTTGAATCGAGTGGCGCACCGATCGCGATGCAGCAGGTCGCAATACGCCGCGAGATGGCGGCACTGCAATTTGATACGGCCACTTGGGCCGGTATTCATAGTCGCTACTTATTCTTAAGCGGCCGTAGCCGTGATGGAAAACACCGGTTCTCGTTAGATCATCGAAGTTATGCATCATGGGGCGGTGTACTGGGGAAAGATGGGAGACAACCTTTCTCCCGGTACGCTGCTGCTGCTGGGACCCGAAGGAGAGAGGAGGGATAAAAAAAATGTGTGACTATAGTTCGTTGGGCAATATAAGCAAAAATAAGCTTGAAACGCCATCCTGCTTAAAACACAGGAAAACAATAAAAACAAACAAACATTCTTAAGCAAATGCTTAAGCATTCGGTATCCTTTATTAGCTACTAGGTTAGTAGAGGATGCCGCATGCTTAAGCATTTGCTTAAGAACAAGTAGCGACTATGAATACCGGCGTAGAAGCACCTACTCCAACAGAAACGACAAAAATTTATTTAAAAAAAGCAAAAAGGAACCACCAGGGTCTAAACTGCGATAGTATGTCATAAAAGCGCTTAAAAAATGGAGAGGTCTCCCCTCCACGGTTCTTTCCTAACTTGTTGAGCTAGATTCTGATGTATTCAAAAAATGTGTTTTAATACTTCTTATGATTAGAATAAATATAATGGAACTGATGCCGAAATACATTTGGCGAAGCAAAGTAAAAGGCTTACTTAATAAAACTAAGCTTTGGTTGAGAGTAATTATTAAATAAAAAGAGTAGAATGTAAAATAGTATTTTAGAAATACTATTTTAGAAATACTATTTAAGGAATGAAAAAGGAATTCAAACAGATAAATAAACGAAAAGGGTGCGGAACGATGTATTGAGTAATAAAAGTTGCGATTTAAAACTTACCCAGTGTACGGAAGACGATCGGCCGACTTCGATATTTTTTACCTGCTCGGACGGCAGTGACGAAGAGTTGGTATTGAGTGTCAGCCCTCAGGCCGCTCAACGTGACCGCTTCGCTATTCCCTGCGACCACCGCCACCACCCTGTAACTAACCGTCTTGCCATTGTGTCTCGATTTTTACCCTTGCCTTCGTGGTAAGATAATCCTTAACTTTAACTATGATTATTGGTTTTTTGTCTAGTGTAAGTAAACAAAAGCAATACTTCCTTTCTAAGTAGACCGCGGATGTCTATGCACGCCAAATATGCAAAAAGCATATGCAATACGCACGTAAAATATGCAAATATGCACTAAAAATATGTCAATATGCACGATAAATATGTGTGATTTGTGAGTGATGTGTTCAACATAGATCTGTCGCATGCTACATTATCTGAACTAATACAAGAGGATATTCACCAATTATGTTATTATATTAATTAAAAATTACCAATAACTTTTCCATGTGTGTAACACGTAATTGTTGCCGTTTATCAGTTTCTACATCACAGGATGTAACGGATGTATAATAGTTGACACATTTTCATCACTTAATACATATCCTCACGAGATTAAATATTTCGCACAAACCACGATTCTTTTTTATTATTGCATCCGTTTTCATACGAACTTGTTCATCACAACTACCAGGTACAATGCTTAATTGGTCGATATAGTTCATGAATAATTTCATCGAATTTGTGAAGGGCAGATAGTTTTCAATTTCTTTATTGCGGCTGGAAGAATTTGTAAATATGCCTTAATAAATGTTAAATTTCGAGCAACTTGTGTCTGTTGGGAAACATTCTATGCAGTTGCAATTGCAACGACATCGTTTCCATTAAAAGTTTCAACTACCTACTTGCAGAAATAAAATACAGAGTGAAAATTAATAATTTTACTATTCTTCGGTGTCAAGAGAAAAAAATGGCCGAACCTCTTTTATTTTATCAAAATCTTCCGCATAAAATATGGCCACTTTAAGCCACGTTTGGTTATAATCGGTTCTGGTGGTACACTGCCCGAAATTACCATAAAGCCACCATGTTTATTGATAAAATCTTATACTTATTCCATACTATTGATAACTTTGTGTATCATAACATTTATTTAAAAAAAAACGTATAAATAAAATTTAACAAGGAACAAAGTGCGAAATTTCTCTAAAGCCACTTGCTTTTTAAATAAATAAAATCAAAATTAACAATAGTTTTTTCCTTTATTTCTATATTAATGCATTAGCTGCCACGATCCCCATTTGGGGATTTTGGAATTTTACGTACACCATTCGGCGCCAAAAATATATTAGGTACGCCTGACAGTTTAGTTTCATTCTATATATATATATATATATATATATATATATATATATATATATATATATTTCGGGAAGTGTAGAGGCGTATTTCCTAATTTTTCCGGTACACTTCGATTGGAACATTAATCCTAAATCGTACTTTTTCATACTAAAAATAAATCGTTTTTATGAATAGAAGTTGACTATTCTTTGTTGCTTGAGTTTATAAAACTGTTTATTCTATTAATAAACAGTTGATTACGACTAATTTTGTTTCATTTTCCCTGTTATTTTTCATGTAATAAGCAATTGTTCTTAAGGGGTACGATTTAGGCAAGTTTACCCTAAATGATATTTGCGTAAAAAAATTTAATGTCTTTCCCCCCTTGATCATTTGTAGAGCAGCAAAAGAGGTCTCCAGCTCCGATCATATATTATTTGTGCAGATTGTATGAAGAATGCAAGCGAATAAAGATTTTTGTGATGAATTTATTAATATTTCTTGTGCACTAACCGCATCCCTTATTAATGTATTTTGTTTTTCAATCCGTTAATTCATTCAAAATCATCCATACGTAAATAATTTTTAAAATCACTCAGTTCGCTGGTTTTTAGTTCTTTTAATAACGCAGAATTACAAAACTTGTTTTTCTAAATTAAAAAATTTCTTTACCCATTTCTTTTTGGTCTTCAGTTATTTATTTTTATAATTAATGTAATTATTATATTGAACCAGATGCCAGGTTGCATGAAACCTGAGAGTCGATGCGTGCGTCGCGTCGAAAGATGTTTCAGTGTGTGTAGGGCGCTTTACAATCAAACTGACTGTCCTACTGTGTATGAATCAATGATATTGTTTATCTGTATCGGGCGATTGTAATGAACGAGCAATTAGTCACTACTAATGAGTTATTCTATCGGTACGAAACGTTGTAGGTACGTATTGCAATTTATCACTTGCGTCACGTACCGGCTTGACAATTCATCTATAATCGCAACCAAATTCAGTGGAATAGGTATAAAAGGAATATTTGGATGTGGCTTTTAAACAAAGCATATGCAAACTAATATTTGCACATCTATATGCAATTGTATAAATATTCGCAATCTATTTCTAATTGTAAGTATACATATAATAATACGTAGACAGTTATACAGGGTGGTTCCTATCCGACGGTACATGCAGAAGAGTGTTGATTCTGCATAAAAAAATATAAAATAGAATTTAGTCATAACTTGCTTCGTTTTCAGGGCCATTAAAAACAAGAAAATGGATTTCGAATTTCGGCCGGCTACGTGTGCACCGAAGCAGTGATGCCAGAACGGTGGATTTTGTCCCACGGCCGCTACCACCACTTCACGACCAAGCGTACCCCCTCCTAGCGTCCGTACCGCACCACACAAGCATACCCATCCCTCCATCCGTGTGCCGTACGCGCTCCCTGGCCACCGCTCTCCGGCGAGAATGCGTTTTCCCGACATCGAAGCGCTTGGCGCGCAAGCGAAAAATCAAGACTTCAAATCCCGGTGCGGATATTACTTTTTTTTTTTAATTATTCACTAATTTCTCTTTCTATATTCTCAGCAGACTAACGGCTTAAAAACTATTAATTTACTAAGCATTTTCGAAGCTTGATTTGCTGCTAAAGTGCGATCCTCTTTTGGCTTGTATCGCACCACTCCAAGCGTAAGTACCCTACCTTCTGTCAGTGTGCCGTACGCGCTGCCTGGCCGGCGCTCTCCGCCCAGAATTCATTTCATCGAGGTTTGAACCTCAATGCGAAGATTCTACTTTTTTCATTAATTATTTTCTAACTTCTCTTTCTATATTCTCAGTAGAATAAAAACTTGAAAACTGTTAATTTACAAAGAATTTTCGCAGCAGGCTAATGTACGATGTTGGTCTTCTGCCTTTTGCATACATAAACAGAAATAATTCCTTGAAATGCTACTTACAAAATAAGCGCCGTTCTAGGATGGACTCCTTAAAATTCACGTCACAATGAGCAGTTAAAAGCCAAAAGAGGATCGCACTTTAGCAGCAAATCAAGCTTCGAAAATGCTTAGTAAATTAATAGTTTTTAAGCCTTTAGTCTGCTGAGAATATAGAAAGAGAAATTAGTGAATAATTAAAAAAAAAAAAGTAATATCCGCACCGGGATTTGAAGTCTTGATTTTTCGCTTGCGCGCCAAGCGCTTCGATGTCGGGAAAACGCATTCTCGCCGGAGAGCGGTGGCCAGGGAGCGCGTACGGCACACGGATGGAGGGATGGGTATGCTTGTGTGGTGCGGTACGGACGCTAGGAGGGGGTACGCTTGGTCGTGGAGTGGTGGTAGCGGCCGTGGGACAAAACCCACCGTTCTGGCATCACTGCACCGAAGTACATACCCTCTTACTTCTGCTTGCCCTTCGAGGGTCTAAAACTGTACATATGTACAGGGTCATCATTTAATCTTGCAACCCGCGCTCGCGCGAACAGGTAAAATGGCAACAGCGCCTCATGCACGCATTCCACTGCAACCATGCACCGGCCCGGCGTTCGGAGAGCTGCTAGCGACAGCAGTGATGCCCGAGCTTCGAAAATTTTAGGATGGTCTCTTTCAAATTAACGTCGAAAAGAGCTATTCGGAATTTTCCGGCCAGGGTTGAAGAATTTGGGGTCTTTTTCGTATGACTTTTAAATTATAAAAGATATCTGAATGGAATTTGCGCTGAAAATTAGGAAAAATTATTTCCTCTTAATGATGGATAATTTAACATATTTTACGTTTACTTAATTTGTCTGTTATCAATTTTTGGTAATTATTTAGAAGTTTTCCATCCTCACTGATTTCAATGATTTTTGGATATGTTATCAAGATCAAGATTCTGAACAACTTTTTCCTATACATGTTACCACCGCACGACCTTCGTTTTCGAGATATTTGCGAAAAACTACTGTTGATTTATTCCGACGCAACGCATTCCACTTTCCAACTTGTTCCGGGTATTAGTATTGGTGGGGACTAGATTAGTGCGGGAGGCGCGTAATGCATGATAGCGAACTGATGTGAGTTTAGAGATTTGAACCAGAAACTTGCGGATGTCCGTCAACACCCCGACTCATATCGTTTCGCTACCATGCTTTACGCGCCCGCGAGCGCTCTAATCTAGCCCCCACCAATACTAATACCTGGGACAAGTTGGAAAGTGGAATGCGTTGCGTCGGAATAAGTCAAAAGAAGTTTTTCGCAAATATCTCGGAAACGAAGGTCAGCATCGTCACTTGTTTTGTCCCATGCTGGCGCATACGCTGCCACGGGCGCGTACTGTAGGTAGGTATACGGCAGAATACATTGTGTATAGGAAATTGAATCCCGGGATCGTAATCCCGGGATCCCGGCAACCCAGCTGTTTTTTGGATTCCATTTTTATATTCTTCAGTTGTTCATAAAGTAATTTATGTTTTTAAAAAGTCTCGAAATTCTTGGGATAAGTTATAACTTGATGTATTAAATCCCGGGAGTTTTAGAATCCAAAAAACAGCCGAGATCCCGGGATTACGATCCCGGGATTGAATTCACTAATTGTGTAGTAGCAGCAGTTTTTCGCGAATATCTCGGAAACGAAGGTCGAGCGGCGGTAACATGTGTAGGAAAAAGTTGTTCAGAATCGCGTCCCCGACAACATATCCAAAAATCATTGAAATCGGTGAGGATGGAAAACTTCTAAATAACTACCCAATTTTTTAACCATAATTGTTGTGAAAAGCTTTTGCAAACTTTTTATTTGATATTGTATTTAATGCTCTTTTTAAAATTCATAATGTTGATAAACAATAGGCTAGTTGTTTCTGTATCATTACTTTCATAAATTGAGAAATTAAATTTTTATTCATTTATGTGTTAGTTCTGCAGACCTAAAAATTTATTGTTCTGGTTTTCTTTTTTAGGATTTTATCCTTAATGCAGTGCATGCATAGATCTGACGTAAGGGGTAGCTAATGGGACGTGTCTGATTGTAGCGGTGTTTAATTTTTTTTCTAGAATTCTTGTGTCTGATTGATTTAACGTTTTAGCTACGCAACGCCACGCCTATACCGGCTTCCGTTAATTTCAATTTTTGGAACGATGCGCCATTATTGTGGCTTTTACACGCAGGTAGCTAAAATTTTTTTAATTGAGACGGGTACGAGACCGGGCGACATTGTTTTCAAACTTTATTACAGCAATCTGGGGTGCGAGTAGTAAACCGATCATAAAAACGGAGCGCGCGCTTCGATTACCTGGGTCGGGAAATTCCCAATAGCTCTTTGCGACGTTAATTTGAAAGAGACCATCCTAAAATTCGCAAAGCTCGGGCATCACTGCAGTCCAGCGGTCGCTAGCAGCGCCCTCCGACACGCCGGGCCGGTGCATGGTTGTAGTGGAATGCGTCCATGAGGCGCTGTTGCCATTTTACCTGTTCGCGCGAGCGCGAGTTGCAACATAAAATGCTGACCCTGTATTGGCACCCCGGGCAAGATTACTATTGCACCCCTCCAGGAGCACGAAAATCAATTAGCAGCTTTCTGCTTAACGAATCCAAACGGAAATAAATGAATGAACCCATATAGCGGCGTACAGTGGGGCTGGCGAATAAAAATGTCTTAAAAATGAAATTTATATTTTTGTGTATCCATCAATGTATACTGATAGCCAATTGACCAACTTATCTAACCATGCAAACAGATATGTCATGTTCATGTCAATTGCAAAGAAAAATTGATCTGAAGTTGACCTTTCGTATTCTAACGGGAATCGTGTCATAATTCGTACCAGGTTGTCTACTTTTTTCTGAGTTCCTGTCGATATGTATAATTTTGTACCTCATGTATTTCGAATGTGTATAGTCTCAGCTTATTTGTGACATAAATAGTTTTTGAAAACACTGCACCGTAATCCTACTGTACAACTTCAAATGAAGCTACCTAGTATTTCAAGTTTTCATTAACTCTTTTAGGTTTATAAAAGAAGCTCCGCCTTCCTTCGGGCTGTAAATAGTACTATTTGAAAGCAGATACCATCTATTAACAGCCCTGTAAAAATTGGCTGCGTTTTTTGCAACTTTGGCTGTTATTAGTACATAATCACAGGAGTGCGCTGTAAATGCGATTTCGCAGAAACTCATCACACCGACATTTCCCGTTATTTTTCTATACTATCTATTTTATATTACATTTTAATAGTTTTAGTTTGTATGGACACTAATATTAACAACATTCAATAATAAATAACAATACAAATTATAAATAAAGTACTTTTACCACAATCGTTACACAGGAAACATATTTCATAATTATTATTAATACTAATATAACATTCCTTTTTTCATTATAAATTAAAATTTTAAGACTTATAACTTATGCTTTATTTTACATAAACGCATATGACTGCTTAATGTTTATGAAATCTGCACGTACAGAAACTTTTATGTAAATAGTTGTAAATGTCATAAGATATCGATTATTTTATGAAGTGTATATTCGAGTGTTCGTTTCTGAAAGTTTTGCTCTATTAATAACAAAAATGACAAAATATTGGTTACAGCTTCAGCAATTTTTTCATTTATTATAATGCAATACAAGATATTATCATTATTTTATTACATAATTTTAGTCGTTTAATGTAATATGTTATAATTCTATTGTGTCATATTCTTTCTCATTATGTTTTATAATGTTCGAAGCTAATCAATTCGTTGTTTATGTAATATTACATACATATTAGTACATAATTATCATATATGTTTTTTGCATACCGAATGTTCACAGGGTTTATTACTATTTTATTTGTTATAGATGCTTCAATTTTATTAATGTTCTTGTCCATATAACTCTTGGCCATTAACAAGTAGTATAAAAAAAAGTATTAAAAAAAAAATTTAAACCGACTTTAATAATAATAAAAATAATAAAAATGCAGTAAAAAGTAAAAAATAATTTTTTTATATTTTTTAAGTCGGCGCCTCATCGTTTGCACTGTGTAAATCTTTCGCCGACTTAAAAAATATGAGAGTCGTAAATTAAGTAAAGGAAACAATTATTTTTTACTTTTTAGTGCATTTTTATTATTTTGAAGTTGGTTTTAATTTTTCAAAAATCTTTTTATTTTTAACTTTTTAGTTTTATATATATTGACACAACACGCTGAGGAGATATGCGCGTACGTACATAATAATAATTAGGTGACAATAGTCTTTATTATTAATCAGAAGTGGCAAAATATTGGATCAATATTGATGGAGTCTAGGATGGGACCACCGGGGCATCACCCTCTTTCGAATAAAAAAAAAGATCATCAAAATCGGTCCATATGCTGAGGAGTTCTGCGACAAACATAAAAAAAAAATACACACGGATCGAATCTATAACCTCCTCCTTTTTGAAGTCGGTTAAAAACATTGAGAAACATCGAAGTCACGAGATTTTTGTCCGCGAATCCTATGTTACTGATGAATTTATGAGTGGTCACGGTACGCTGGGTTTAAGAGTGGGTGTTACGCTTATCCCACTTAATCTACATCCAGCTTACTGCAGATTCTGTATTTTATAAGGTCCAATTAAATAAACAAATTCCGGACGTGACACTACATATTATAAAATGCTTATTGTTAATGACACATTCTTGGAAATGCAGCGTAGTTTACTAATCTACCCTTTTTATCATAAAGACTGGTATCTCTATGAATATAAATCTATAAATATTTCAAAAATTCCCTCCGTTAATCAGAGGATACATTAACATAATAATGAAATCATTTTTGTTCTCGAGATACCTATGGGCGGAAGCAGTAAATATGGCAGTGGATGTTCTCAATAGAACGATACCCGAACAAGGTCGAGCTGTTACCCCCTTTCAACTGTGGACAGAGAAGCAGCCGAATTTCCCCCACGTAAGAATTTTCGGCTGTGAAGGGTATACTCACATACCTCGTCGGTTTAGGAATAAACTCGACACAAAAGCCAAGAAGCTGATACTGGTATGCGACCAAGGAGAGTCAGCAAACCAGCGTATCTTCGACCCAGTCAGGAGGAAGGTGTCCGTATCCAGAGACGTAACCTTCAACGATAGAAGGGGTTTCCGGATTTAATCAGCTGCAGCCGCAGCTGAGCTGAATGTACCACACGATGAGAAAGCCGAGAAGGAAGAGAACGAGCAGAACTCATTAGAAATCCAGAATGAGGAAAACGTCGATGAAGACCGACGCAAGATGCAATTGAGGGACTGAGCTAGAGACCTGACACACATGAGTAGAAGGGAGTCATAGAGAGGGAACTTGTGGCTTGCTAAAGAAATTGCACATGGTCAATTGTGGCAGCATCCAATCATCAGCAGCTGATAGACTCGAAGTGGGTTTTCCGAGTGCAAAGAGATCCAACCAGAAACATTCATCGATGCAAGGCACGTATGTAGGTAAGCAAATAGAGCGAAGTAGAAAAGAGAGACAAATTTTTATCCATCAGAAGCAATGAAGCCTATTTCGATTCCCGCGATTCTGTGAGGATATGTATATACACCTGTCTACTCGCTGAAATCCATATTTTCTATATATATATATATATATATATATAACGCAATTGACTACAGTGGATATAATGGAAACAATGGATTTTAGCGAGTAGACAGGTCTGCTGTCATTCAACGATACCCTACAATTTTGGATGAAGTGTCACAGAATTGTGTGGCCATGTCTAAAAGACTTGTCCCGCGTGCACCGCTGTACGTGGGTTGCTTGCTTTGGGCATATCTTTAAAAGCTTATAACTAACAAACGAAGCCTCAACCGCAATATCGTTATTCTTAATTTTCGTCTTACTCTGATGTTTAGAATCGCCCCTTTAATTTATTCCCACGTGTAGCCGAACACCCTGTATATTAGAATGGATTTTGTAATAAAAATCAAACTTTCAACTAACCCATAAGTATATTCAACTAATTTTTATAATTGCATTTTATTTCGAAACAGAACTTAGTATAAAAAGTAAGTTCTATCACTTACAACGAGCGGTCACGGGAGTGAAATTACCAATTTTTAATAAAACTCTTCTTATGAACCTAGGATAAAAGTGAGCAAACACATCTCCGAGTTGTTTAAAAAAGATATATTGAATATTAAGGTTTTGATGCACTGGAGACATGTCTTAACCATTCGAAGTGGCAGAAGTTAGACTGTAATGTATGTTTGGGGAGAGGGAGGCGTACTATACTCACAGCAAATTCAATTGCGCGGTCAGGGCCAATGATCGTTAGTTTAGTGCATACTGTCACGGGTGGGGATCTAGCGCGGCTTTGTCCCCCACTATGTCACATTTTATTTGTGTGGAAGGCGGGTAGGTATCTACCGCAGCATCATTATGTCTACGTAATATAGCCGCCGTTCATGTACGTACAATAAGCGTGCTCGATTGTAGCCACATACATTTGATTATTTAGTGGACCACTTTACATGGTTGGACTTTCTTTTCGCGAACATGTCTACAATACATATTTCGTGAACATGGTTTAGAGCATTGCCACAACATTGGTTCCCGCCTAGAACACTTCTATTCCGTGAGGAAACATTATTTTTGTTTTTATTATGTATACCTCCCTATTGTTAACACAAAACAACGGATGGTAGGTTTTGAAATAAATACGTATTTCTTTATTCTACAAGTTTTCACTGAGCGTGTGCGTGATACACTTTTATGAAGACTGCTACGAATGAAATGCAAGAAAAAATACTACTCAGTTCAGTATTCAGTTTTCCTATCCCTCCGATTAACATTCGTTTCCATTCTTTTCAATATTACCCTAATCACCTAAATAGTTTATTTATTTGTTTCTTTCGTGATAATTCCGATAATTTATTTACTTTGAAAATGTGAAGTTTATCATTTGCGATTCATCATTTTCATTTTTATTTCAAACAAGGTTGTCGAAAGAAATTATATACGGTGCTCCTATGGAAATTTGATGAGTGACAATAGCGATAAACATAAAATTATTATAATTTTTCTTGAATTTAATTGCAATAAAACTTATTTTACGTTTATTCTTGACATTATGTACGTTACACCATCTCAAACGGCAAGTCTGCTTAAGCGGCCTGTAGACAATATATTGCACAATATTTATGTTGGGTGCCCCACACGGTCAGTATACTGTCAATATTGAATATTGTACAATATTATTGACCGTCTAGGCCAGGGTTCACTAACTGGTGGCTCGCGAACCACCGGGGGCACCTGCGCCTTGCTGCCACGCTGAACGGCCCCCTCCATACCTCCCAGACTCTGACGATCGCAGTCAAAAAGAGAAGGAAAGAAGGAGGAATCGACGGCGATCGTCAGAGTTTGGTCGGTATGGAGGGGGGCCGTTCAGCGTGGCAGCAAGGCGGAGGTGCCCTCGGTGGCTCGTGAGCCACCAGTTAGTCACCTCTGGTCTAGGCCCTAGACTCTAGGGGCCGCTTACGGTCAATATCGCGCAGTCAGCGGACTACCTTTTTTCTTTCTCTGTCTCATTGCTACACGTACTGGTACTTCTTCATAGTAATTTCGTTTCCTACCCTATTGCCAGGGAAACATTCTTCAATTTATGATAAGAACATCTTCTTTTGGTCATCGCGCGGACCACGAGATAATAGAGTTTTCCCTATCCGTTGCATGCCCGCCGCTTCATTGGATTCGAGCACCCCCTTCCGTGCGGCGCGTAGAACACGCTATGGATGTTCGCGTCCTCAGACCGCCTATCGGGGCATCGCTGACTTAATGTAAAGTACTGCAGCTTCGCTTGCACAGGCTCGCTCATTTTTTCTAGAGCGACTTTACCAATAAAAAATACATTTTTTCCAATTATCTTATTAAATTTATTAACAGTAACAGTTACGAAGCAGGACCGGGAAATATCAGTGGACACGCACACATATACCTATTTCTGCAACACTGATATAGATCATCGATCGGGGCATAACGAGATCTTTCGATTTTTCGGTATAACAAATATTCAAACACAAAGAACAAAAGGAACTTCGAACACTAAACTAAACTTTATTAAACTTTATTAAACATTATTATATTGAACAAAACAGTAATTGATATGGATACAAGTGAAATTCTCAAGATTGAGATAACTCGTCTGTACACTTTTGTTATCGGCTGTAGAATGATCGTTTAACAAAACTAATCTTTTAGGAGAAGGTTTAAAAGTGAAGTTACAATATTCAAACATGCGTTTCCAGGTAAGTATTGATTCATTTATAGTCGTTAAGTATGTTTACTAATGGATCTCTAACTATTTTCAAATCCTTTGGGGCTTATTCTAACTTCACCTTTACTTCTATTTCCTATTACATTTGTGTAGTCTTGTTCAAACTTCGCGCCCCTAGAGTTTACGCTACACGACGTTAGGTTAGTACATTATAAACCCCATAATGTAACTAGGCGGCCATATTTTAACATGGCGGAAAGTGGGAAGGCGCAGTAGAAGACGAGAATGAGCTACTGATCGAGCACACTTATAGCGAATTCGGTAACTCGCACTGACTCTGCACTGGTGCCAGAAAATGACTTGGATTGGTTGTTTCTGATAGAAACGAAGATAGTGTTCCGTCTTACGGGAACAAAGGGGGGCTCAGAGCGAGGCAGAAATTCAGCGACCCTTTATTACTAGGCAATTGCTTACCGTCGAAGTCTTGGGGAGCATTTGCCTGCCAGATGTTTAATAGGTGGCAATTCGGCATCGTGCTATTTTTTTGGACACTTCGACCGTCCTCGCTCTGGGAAAATCCGTTGATTGCTCTGTCAGCGGGTGGTGTACGGTAACTTCAAAACGGTACATACCGTCGACCACCTCTGACTCGCGGGACAATACGATCATAAACCGCGACCCCGGCGAGACGCTCCGGCCGATCAACCTAGCGAGGTTTGTTAGCCAGATGTCCGGTTTTCCCTCCGCTACGTCACGAAGAAGGAGAGGATTCCTCCTCCATCACCGAAATCGTAGAGGGAAGGTTCCTCCTCTTCAAGCAAAGCTAAGCCAATCAGGCATTTTGGCGCCTCCCAAAAATCAGATGTCTTGTCCACCTTTGACATCGAAAAGGTGGACAAGACCAGAAGTCAATGAGCTCGCGAATAGTACGGTTCGGTGTGTTTTGATGAGGTCAGCATTCGGACCATCAGCACAAGCAGAGCTAAACTTCTCAGATCATCGTTCAGATCAGAATCGACACGTAATAATTTAAACAGTCACCCAATATTAATTTGGCGGGTGATACATCGTCCGGCTTATACGCGTACCAACCGGTGAATCGAGCCTTACAACCTCGAAAGCAAAATTCTATAATTTTCACGCGTGTGCCGTGCGAACAGATAGCTCTATAAGAATCAAGTCATTTTTTGGCACCAATGCAGAGTCAGTGCGAGTTGCCGAATTCGCTGTTAATGTCCTTACATCATGGGTACACTCAGCTCAAGCGATTGTGGTCGACCGAGATTCGATTGTGGGAGAGCTTACCACGGTTGGCTTTTTTCATCGCTAACATTCTACAGTATTTCATGAACATGGTGAGAGCACTGCCAAGCCACAGGTTCCCGTCTAGAACTCTTCTAATTCATGTTGAAATACTACTGTGGCGCCATCTGCCTATGATTGTCAGAATTATATAAATCTGCGCCATCTGCTCTGTTCGCGATGCTGTAGCGTAAATGATACCAAGAATAAATGTCAAATGACTTTTATTGCAATGAACTTCACGAAAAATCATAATAATTTTGACACTATAAGCGATAAACTTGTAATGCCCAAAGTAAATAAATCAACAGATTTATAATGGAAGCACAAATAAATAAAGCGGGATGGCGGGGAAATAAGGAAAAGAATGCAAACGAATGTTATGTATTTCATAGAGATGGCAAGAGTTAGGAAACCAGAATACAGAGACGAATAAAGTCTTGCGGTATTTTATTCGTAGCAGTCTTCGTAAATTAAACTCTAAGACGTTCATTATTAGTGGAAATGTGTAGAGCAAAGAAATACGCATTTATTTCAAAATCTACTATCCGTTATTTTATGTTAACAACGAGAAAATAAACATAACCGAAGCAATGCAAATTAAATTTTGTGACAGAACTGCGCGAGCGTGTCTCATAGGCAGATGGCGCCACAGAGGTGTTTCAGCACGAAATAGAAGTGTTCTAGACGGGAACCTGTGGCTTGGCAGTGCTCTCACCATGTTCATGAAATACTATAGAAAAGTGGTAAACTGTCCCACAATCGAATCTCGATCGGCCACAATCGTTTGAGCTGTGTGTACCCTTAATGGAGAATTCCCCTGTTTTTTTTTTCATGCACGTACATCACCGTTTTTCAATTTCAGTTGTCAGGGATTTCCCCTGTAAATGTAGAAACGGTGCAGCATTGTTGTTTTTTTTTTATCAATACTAATGTTTAAAACAGATTGCACAGGCAGCGACAGCCCGACAGTATCATTAGCTGTCGCGTGCTCATGCCACTTTCTTTATCTAATAGCGCCGCCGCTATCGTCCGCGCAATCCACTTGAAGCCTAGGTGATTCAGTACATAGACGATTTGTGTGAAACGAATTCAGACGTATTAAGATTAGTGTTTAATAAAGTGCCCTTTACTCGCTAAACCCTCATATAACGCGGTCCCCTCATAACGCGGTTTCCATATAACGCGGTACGAACTAATCTGGATTGTACTAATTCTGAATATCTAATAACGCGGTTTCCACATAACCTGGTACGAATTAATATATAGAAAGAAGTATATGTATAGCAGTACTATAATTATTACTATTTACAGCAATAATTATCGTGTTATTGCTTGGGTTGATATATAAACTAATAATAATAGACAATAAATACCTACAAATTGTAGTGCTAAGTAGAAGTGAAGAGTATATTTCGGGTGGAAAACACATTTTTCTCAGTCTTTTCGACGATGCACGCCTGCATTCGTATGCGCAAGGGATGGCAGTGAATTCTCGTCATAGCGCGCAGTAAAGCTTCACCGCGAACGCCTGGTCGTAAACATCGACCCATTCATGTGCTCCAAAGGGGTCAAAACTCGTAAAAATGATCCGTGCGCGGCGTGCAGTTGCACCAGTGGGAACTTAGCTTTAGGCTGCGCAACTCCTCACCCTTCTCCTCGTCTCTAAACCTTAATTGTTAATTATTGGTTCTTTGGTTTCATCGACGACACTGCATTGAACCCCCATATCTCATCCTAGCTTGAGATATCTCGCTGTGTATATTTTCCACATATTTGCATTGTTACATTCACTTATATTTCTCGCACTTTGTATTTTCCCACCCTCGGTTTTCTATTTTCGGTGTCCCTCACATTCCTGCCATCCATCAATCATATTAATTGCTCACCCGGTCCTGGTAATTAAACTGAAACTATACTCCCTGTCATTTAAGAAGGAACCCGTTTCGCGCATGTAGAATGAGCTCATTGGCTTCGAAAAAACGTTGGTGGGGGTACAGCCAATAGTGACTGCTCCCGGCACCAATGAGCGTCAACCTGCGCAGAACCGCTCTAAATTCGTCGGTCGGCAGGTTCCTTCTTAAATGAAAGGGAGTATACGTGTATAACTGCGATAATATAGGGCGAGTCGAAATTTGTGTCATAAAATTTACAGGCCTTTTCCACAGCTGGAAAATATCGGAAAGCGAGTAGCAAACATGGGCCCAAAAATCATTTGTTTTTTAAGGACAGCCACTTTAAGTTATAGCAAGAATTATAAGGATTTGAAATTTATTATACCTAGATTGGCAGTAATAGAATGAACGTTGTCACTAACTTTTCTTAAACTTCTTATTCAAATATTTAAAAATTATATAATATAATTTTATGTAATATAATATATTAATTAATATTCAAAATGTATGCAAAATAGCTTACGATGCGAAGCCATAAATCATGGGAAATCAGCTCGTGTGCTATCAATGGAGGTCGATAGGAACATTTGCTACAAAGAAAAGCTTCAAATAAAAATAACTATATCTCACTAAATTCGAAGTTCGTTTCCTCGAAGTGAGTTATAACAAAATTTTACTGTATATTTGTTACTCATTTTTTTCATCTAGAATCACCATTGTTATGAGCTGTCTATTTGTATTGACAGTGAGTTGTTCGGTGACAAACTACATATTTAAATTTGCTCGTGACTCCAAGGCCTTATCAAGGGGTGGTCGAGTCATCCTGTACAGTGTATCCCATCAGGAAAAATAGATACTTACATATATTAGGACCCCGAAACGGGAATCGGAGTCACGCAGCAGAGTATCCGGAGATTCCCTTCTTCTACTGATACTAACAGTGTATTCTATTTTAAGTTTCCATTTGTTATAATAAAGTGTATTAAGTGAACCTGAGGGTCTTCATTCCACTTCATAACATCACCCTTTCGCTTGTACCACCGGATTAGAAACACCCTGTACACTACGTGACTTAAAAGTGGAATCCAATTAGTGGGAAATATTTAAAAAAATATTCTGAAAAAATGTTGTTTTTAAATATAGATGTGCAAATTTAGTACGCAACATTGTATCTTTTTATGATCGATGCAGTCAGGCACGTGTTATTTAAACATTCAAGTCAACACGTTAATAAACATTCAATGTTTAAATAACTCGTGCCTGACTGCATTGATCATAAAGAGATACAATGTTGCGTACTAAATTCGCACATCTATATTTGTAAACAACATTTTAATAAAAATATTGAAAAATATTCAAACATTTATGTGTATATGTATATATTTTGGAATCAAATATGGAAAACATAGAGGGTGGTTTATAAATGCATGCTAATACCTCAGTGAGTGAATCTACATACTAAAATACCTAAAAAAATGTTACATGAACATTGGTCGAACGTACTATAGCTTTTAAGTTCTACAGGCAATCTGTATCCAGCATTGGAAGTGTACATCTGTGCTTCAACACTCTACATATACATAGCTTGTCATGACTTTATACTGATTTGAGTCTTGCACTCTTTGGAACGCGCCAGATGCACCTAATTTTTATATCCATTCCGTATTTTTTCTAGCGTTTCACTATCAGCATTCATTTCCATAGCTCACACACTGGATTTGAATTTATAACGGGCTTCTCACACTTTTGCAGCTGAAAACTGGTATTTCAAATATATTTACACATTTCTCGCCGTTTTCAGTCTTTTTGAATCCGTGTTTTTTCTGCCAGCTGAATTTATTTGAAACACACGACTTAAATGGATTTAAATACTTCTCAAAATAAAAACATAGCGCATTTAGATCGTATATTAGAGTTCCGATAAGACAATAACCATTACCACTTCAATATAATTGAAAGTCTAAGAGAACGAGAATAATTTTTCTAATTGTAAGAGCTGTCACTCACGGGCAACTTATTGGCTGCGCGGCTATTTGGTTGTGCAGAAAAAAACCCTGGCAAGTGTTTATTTCACAAAATAGCCTGTTAAAAACTGAGCAGCTGCGAATGAAGACGGAACTAAATTTCGTTGAAAAAATTGCAGTATATTATATGCCATATTATGTATTACATTTTTGAAAAGGCAACAGAAAAATGTTTATTCATCCATTTACAAGTCAAAAATTGCTAACAGCCCAATCTCACACTGTACATATAATGGCCGGCGTATGTAACTCATAAAAATGTTTTGGGTATTTCAGAACAAGCAAGAGGTCACGTGATGAATTATTGTATATGGTACCAAAAACACATCTCCATTCACAACTTCTCTTTAAAATCTTTGTTGCAACAATGAATTTTTCCGTCCGAAAATACGTTGAATTTAAATGCATGATGCTCCGTGATCACATTGTGCATCACCGTAAGTTTGGTCTAGTTAGCGGTTGTTTAACTGCTTATGCGCACATTCCCATGTGTATACGAATGTTAAACTGCGCCATTACTAAAATGTGTTCTGAAATCTGACACGTAGAAAAGTATAATACCACCGATTCTAAGAAAAAAGTTTGTATGTACATGTACATGCCTTCTTTCAAACGGTTTCCGATATTTGGCGGCCAGTATTTTGAATCTGACGTGCAACATATCCCCCGCCTCGTAAATTGCTTGTGTTATTTACTTACAAGTAAATATGGAACTTCGGTAACGCGAGAACCCCGATTTTTTGTTAAACTTTAATAGTGTGTAGGGAATTTCAGTTAGGAGTATCCGGAATTTTATTGCCCTACTACTTTTTAGTTATTCAGGTCGAAAACACCCGTTAAAGGCAGTGGCGGATTCAGAGGCCCCACAAGAGTGATAATTTTAAATAAAACATAAAAACATTATGTCACATTCTGAAATAGTTGTTAGGTATATAAGTACTTAATGTGTTGTCAATGTATATTTGCCGAGCTGTTCAAGATTGTGAAAGAAATTTGACGGACAAGGGCGCGGCCGTGGAGAGACGGGAGACTTTGTTAAGAGGCCCGCCTGTTTGGTGACAACAGATAAAGGTCATCTGGGACTGTCCAAAACCTGGGACAAAGAATATCCAAGCCGATCTTCCCGTTAGATCCACCCGGTACATCGTTCTAAAGGCACGGCTAAACACGTGTAATGCGCGCTACAGAACACTATTTAAGGTGAAGTTCCACGGCACGTGGCTCGGCGAGCTTGGCGCGAGACTCACGGAGTCCCGCGCCGTGGAACTTCACCTTAAAAGGTTTTATTTTTATAGGTCGACGCGCAACGAGGGACCTCGTGCCGTATGAGATGTGGAGTGCTCGGCGCGCAACGCGCGCTGTTGCACGTGTTTAACTCTGCCTTAATAGATCTTAGCGCTTAATGTTCTCAGGTGATCTTACCGCGCAATCTCCCCGCCTGACTTTCTCGCCGGACTTTCCGGCCAAAGAGCACAGGATAGAATCATGTCCTCAAGGGGTATAAAACCCCCGGAGTTCCGCCCATAGACATATATAGACAGAGCGTAAGCTGAGGGGGGTGTAAGATTCGCGGTAAGGGGAACGATACAGGCAAATCGGGTAACGCAGTGGTTATGTATACCGAATGCTTCCGAAGCTAACCCGACGTAGGGCCGACGTGCCTGTATCTGACTTCTGCCTTTTCCCCTCCAAGCCTACTGTTCCCCTCGCCTATAGTCCCAGCTTCTGCTCCGTCTATATATGTCTATAGCCGCGTATTCACCTGTGCATTCGTCCCGAATGTGCATCCGGCGCGCACCGATTTTGTTGCTCGTTCGGAGCTCAGCGCGCGTTCGGCGCGCGTCCGGGTTTGAGTGAAATTTGCGGCGTCCATTTCATGGTATTGTTCGGACCCGAATGCGCGCTTTGATGAACCGCCAGTAAGCGGCTCGGCCGAAACG
The DNA here is from genome assembly GCF_050908995.1 of Andrena cerasifolii. Lineage (NCBI taxonomy): Eukaryota > Metazoa > Arthropoda > Insecta > Hymenoptera > Andrenidae > Andrena > Andrena cerasifolii. The sequence goes on along the minus strand of NC_135125.1, from coordinate 3,090,640 downwards.
CGCGCCGAACACCGAACGAGCAAAAAATCGGTGCGCGCCGAATGCACATTCGGGGCGAATGCAAAGGTGAATACGCGGCTTATGGCTCCGCCGACGCCACAGACTCCCGTACGGGCTACAGCCACAGACGCATACATTGTCGCGGCGCGTTACCTTAAGCACGATTTTCCTTCTTGTAGTAAAAGTCTATCCTCTAATAAATTACAACGTTACTGAGAGAACAAGAGTGTTTTCTTTACCACGTAACAACGTCGTCGGTGATGGAGCGCCGACGGGCGAGCAGAACTTCAAAAAAGACTACATTGTCCTGGACTGGGGGGCGGGAGTAGTCAACATGCGATCTGTAGTCTTACAATTAACCTACTGTACGAGAGAGCGTCAATAAAATATTCTTGAAGTAATAAAGGAGTAGTCATTTATCCTCTTACAATTGGTGTGCTTAGCTGGCATGTTCGCTAGTGAATGGAAGTTTTTAGAACATTTCCAGAATATCGCCTGAAAATGTCTACGAAGTGATGCTACTACGAATAGTGCGAAGAAATGACAACTGTGGCAGAAAAGGAAGCTTCGAGAAACGTCGACTATCGAGAAGTTTCCCGAATGCGGAACCACCACCACAGGTTGGGTATAAATTAGAGGCCCGCAAAGGCATCTCCTGCTTCGCTATTCTGAGAGAGAGGACATGAGGCACGACCCTTTGGTCGGCCGCTCTCGGACAGCTTATGGACTCCGCCCGAGAGTGCGGCGATAATACGTGCACGCCTGCCTGGAGAGAGAGCGCACTAGGGTCTGTTCTTGGACGCTTGACCGATCTGGAGTGTTCGGCGATAATACCTGGACGCCTGGCGGTCGAGAGAGTATATACAGAGCATCTCCTTAGACTAATATCCCTGCACGCCCGTTCGATATAGAGAGTTCGGTGACAATACCTTGACGCCAATGGAACGGGAGAGTATAGAGTAACTCCTGGAGGACCTGGACGCCTCATTAGAACTGTAGCGACTTTGGCGTTAGCTTGCGTCAGTTGTTAAGGGCTGAGTTTTACCGTTACGCGTTGGAGGCTCGGGTTTTTCCCCGTGGGCCTGGCTGACAAGGGAACACCGCGAACCCGGACTCACCGATTGGAACGCTACTTTGTGAGTTTTTAGAGTGACTCAAAACAAGAACAACGGTGTCTTTCATTTGGGCCCTATCGCCCTTTTCGGGGGTGAAAACTAACCTCAAAGTCAAATTGGCACTTCCACTTTTTCGCGTATAACTCTCAAAGTACAACAGACAGAAAAAAATGTTTCAAACAAAAGTTTAACGATGCAATAAGCGCTACAAACTTCCGTTAATAAAATTTTGAAAAGAGTTTTTTTCGTCAATTATATTTTTTTTTAACTCTTTTCAAAATTTTGTAAACGGAAGTTTGTAGCGCTTATTGCACCATTAAAATATTGTTTGAAACATTTTTTTATGATATTATTTGTAATTTGCGGTTTTATTATATTCATATTATATCTGCACTTGTATTACGTTTGTACTTTGTGTGCAGTATTATTGTAATAATATATATTATTAACATCGTTACAGCGCAAAATAATTTTAGGTGCAGCCATTGCATTACTACGGTAAGAAAAAGAAAAAGAAAAAAAACAAGCGCGCACCAGGAATCGAACCGAAGACCTCCAGCACCGTAGCCAAACATCTTAATATCGCAGCTACGACCGTTGCTTGCTAACAATGTTTGCGCAACTGAAATACTACTGTCGCGCAAAACTTTGAACTGAAATTTCTCGAAAACGAAGGCCCACTGTACAAAAACCCTTTACGGTTTTGTAACACTAGGTGTGCACTACAATGTCCACCCAGTCTCATTCCAGAACCGATTGCATAACCTGTGCGGTCTCCTTTGTTCTCGTTTTGCTTTTATTCATTGTTATTTTCTGTATCTTTCAGAACACTTACCTAACCCAGATAAAGTATTAGCATGCATTTATGATTCGCCCTATATATGTAGAGTTGCTTGGCTTTCAAAGCTAATGCTATTTCACTGTAAAAATTCATACTTGGCACCGTTAAATATAAGACTAACTCTTAAAGTGATTACAACATAAAGATTGCTATTGTTGTTGATAATTTGGAGGTCATGCGTTACAAAGGGGGTAATAGAATTGACTTGTGTCTATTAACTACTTGTTGTAGTGAATTACATAAAATCATTTATAAACTCGTGTTTATGTAAAATTTCGAGTGCTGGTGATGTACCAATCCTACAGGTGTAAGGTATCATTTATGATACTAAACAGTTATCAATGATATTTCATTATACTATCGTATGCAGGATTCCCATCAACACACTACCTTCAAACAACATAAAGATGTTTGTAAATATGTACAAAAATACCTTAATAAGTGCAATGTACCTGTCATTGTGTTTCCTGCGCCGCAATAGAAGTGAAATCATCAATTAATATCAAGCCATCTTTAAAACGTGACACCGACAGACTGATACTAATTGATAAATGGGTCGCAATGCCCATTTCAGATTTACTCCCTTGTCCCATTCAAATTAATCATTGTCTGTTCAGCAAGCAAAGTGAATTCGAGAGACTTGTCGATACACCTTCGTATCGCGCGTGAATCTAATTTTGGGGAATATTGCAAAATTATATGTGTATGGTCACAAACACAGAAGCTAGTCTTCTACAGAAGCCACAGCGTTAACTATGCAACTTAACAAATTGGGCGACAGAATAATAAACAAAGCATACCCAAGGCTGTAACATGTCAATTAAAGATACTGATTGTACCAGAATTAATAATCCTTAAGTCATAACTTTTGCAATTATGTGTTTGTGTGTATTACTATTGAGCGTTTGCAATTTATTGTTTAAGTTATATTTACACGTCCCTTTTTTACGTTAATAGAATACTGTAGACCACAGATTATCTATTTATAATAGAATCGAGGATTATTTTATTTAATTAATTAGATGCAGTATCAGGCTATTTAGTATTAGCATTCAATTGAGTGAATTGAAAATTAATCACGTAAATAACTATATCAGTGCTTTCCCAAGTATGTAGTTAGGGAGAATATGCAAAGAAGGTTAATTTAATGATATATAGAAAATATTAAAATATTCCTAATATCTTCAGATTATTAGAGAACATTGATAAAGTAAAGTAAATGAACCTGCACGATTTTTTCCATTTTGTAAGTTTAGGAGCATGTCACAATACCTATATCAAGGTTCGAAATTCATGAATACCTACACTTGTACGAAGAAAACTTCTGTTCTGCTGCCTCTAAAACTTTTTCATGTGGCGTACGTGCAGATGCATATGGAAAGTGATACGTGGTACTCATTAATTCTTAACTGTAATATTTTTTTGCACAAAACAATGCTAATGAACCTAAATTATAAAGAATTTTAATTCAAACGCTTTTCTTATGTTTACTATAGCTTACATTTCATATATGCCTGCTTGATGCAGGCAAATTTTTTTTATTAATTTGTTGCCTTGCATGTAAAAGTTCTTACGAATGTAATGGTGCACTGCTGTTTCGTTTCGTGTGTGAATTATGTAACATTAAATTAGTTTGTTACTTTCAAGTATAATGATTCGTTAATTATTTTTCGTTACATAACGTATCTCATAACGCTTAACTACCTCTGTCCTCAAATTTCAGATAAATCAATATGTAAAGTGAACAAGATATACTAACCTAATGGAGTATGAGTTTGTTCAATACTTCCAATGAAAGCTGTCCAAGTAGTTTGAAAATTCAAGCTACACTGAACTGAAGTCAAATCATTTGAACCAAATCAAGTACTCGAATGTCTAAGAAGCTTAAGGGGGTACACGGGTACATCGGGGTCAAAAAATCGATTTTTTTCTCGATTGTTTGTGATAGCCTCAAATTTTAGAAGTATTTTAAAAAAGATTTCATTGAAAAATTCGAAAAATTGCGAGAGGAACAGCGTAAAAAGTAACGAGCGGGCCAATGCAGGTAAACGCGCCGCGGCGGGCTTTAAGGTAGTTCCTAATAAACTATGTTAGTCAAATTAGAGTTGGGTAATAAATAAATAAAGTAGTATGATACTATAGAAATAATAATAATAATTTTTAGCATCGTGTACATATATTTTAAAAAGTTCAATGTTAATATAAATAATTGTAATATGAAAATAGAATATTAAATTGGTTAGCGTAGTGAATTGGAGCAGCAGATCTGGCAACGTCGCATACATTCGGAGCGTCTTTTATAACCAAAATGTCAGAAAAAATGTTCATATGAATTTGAATCGTTGTTCGCTATTTAAATATCTGAACATATCGATTGTGCGACGTTGCCACGTTGACTGCTCTACGTAGTTTCTAAAAGATTTGCACGTAAACCTATTTTTTATGGGCATTTACGAAGAAACCATGTGGTCAGTTTCGCAGAAATTAATAAATTCATTTCGTGACATTTCGGTGTACTTTTGTGCCAATTTAGGTACACTTCTTGAATATAGTTTTCCTGTTTCAGAAGAAAACCTGAAACTATAACCCCCTTTTTACCCGACTGCGGCACGCAAAGGAGGGTATTGTGTTTATCAGGCTATGTATGTATGTCCATGTTACGCTCTAGAGTCTGTACGGATACACCGATTTGGACAAATGAGGTGTCTTTAGAATTGTCTTGACGTTCCGAATGTTATAGGATATAAAAAAAATAAAAAAACATTAAGAAAAAATTAAATAAAAATTAAAAAAATTAAAAAACCCGACTGCTTAAAAAAAACATTAAAAAAATTAAATTAATAAAAAAATTAAATTAAAAATTAATTTTTTAAATGTTTTTTTAAGCAGTCGGGTTTTTTAATTTTTTTAATTTTTATTACGACTCTGCCATATGCCACTGTGTTAAAATGCATCAACTTTAATTAACAATTTCTCGATAACTATATGGTAAATCGATTTTAAACTTTGCACAAGGGTTTCTTGTATTCGAAATTAGTATTGGACGAAATTTAAAAGAATTCTTGAATTTAGTACAATATTCAGGAACTACCTTATAGCCGTTTTTCTCAAAACTATATTTCTCAAGACGATGAACATCGTAACTCGAGAACGGATCGATATTTTTTGTTGAAATTTTAACTGAACCTACAAAACACCTTTCTCCACCATGTGAAACTTGCTCAGTAAGATCGCATAACTTTAACAACATTTAAGACAACATGTATCACATTTACTTCAGTAAAATCCTTCAAAGTTGATATTTGTTGTATAACTCCGTGAATTTTTATTTAAATTTTTCGATCGATTTCCACATTGTGGAGAAGAGTGTTTTGTAGGTTCAGTTAAAATTTCAACTAAAAATATCAATCGGTTCTCGACTCATGGTGTTTACCGTTTTAACGCGTGCGTTGCGCAGCGCCCAATTTGACGCTTTGTAATTCCTTTAATTTTTAATATTTTTCAGGTTTCCTGGTCTTAAAATGCGTGTTGTATCCACAATAAAGTATTCTAAAACGTGCAAATGGTATGAATTATTAGTCGTCCGTCAATTCAACCCAAAAGGCACCGTTCATTTTAGCCGTCTAATACCCGCGCACGCCCTTAATTTTATTGGTCACGCATGCTTGAACAAATTCGATCTTGTCGAATGATTTGACCAGCTAGAGCGGTTTAACCATTTACATACATACATTCAAGTTACTCGAATTGAATTGATGACTCAAATCCCTTTGAGCTACTTGAAATGCAATACATAAGGTAATCATATCATTTCAAACTATTCGATTAATCAAGGGTCTTATAAGAATAAAATGAATCGATAGATTAGAAGGTAATTTCGAGAACAGAAGTGTTGCTATATCTCTTGTGAGACACACGCATAAATCAAAATAAAAATTAATAAAATCAGTAAACTAAAAAAATTAAATACATCTAAATAAATAAAATCACCAATAATAATCTGTATAGTTTAAATTAAAAACTTTAATCTTGTAAATTAAATATAGATACAAAATTCTTACAGGCAAAACTCAAAAAAATCTTACAAAGATATAATTAATACCCAAAATTAAAGTTTTAGTTTAAACTACTTTTTGTTTATGACAACTTCTCTCTGCTTAAAAATATTATATATATTTATAGCCCTTTCGATAATAATTATTGTTATTTCATCAACTCTAATAAACTTTATTCATCCATTAATAATAATCTTGCTCCTAGTTTTATACTCAATTATAAAGCTAACATTAATATTCTTCACTACAGGATTATCAATCTATTTATTTATAATCTTTATTTCTATTATTGGGGGAATAATAATATTCTTGAATAAAAAAATCTAAAATATGTACCTATATGGTGAGTTATGCGTGGAAGCTAAATTTGTATGATTCATATAATATTCATAAAACTGTTTATTTGGTTGTATATAATTACTAAAGTATATACATATGTAAGTATGTAAAGTTGAAAAATTAATAAGGATTATAGATTCCGCGAGTAAAACTAGTGGGTATCGATTATGGACAGTGAGTGCTAGTAGGTATTCGGTAATTTGGGTCGTTCAGAATAATATGTACTTATATTGAATATACCTAAGCCTTAAATCGAATATCCATCCTTAAATAATAATTGTTATTATTGCCTCGAATTTCATCATTCCAAAAGATCAAATTTTATCAAACTCGCTTGAAGTTTCAAGCTATTTGAAATTTTGAAGTACTACTTGGATAATTAAGTAGGTACTTGGCTCATTTAAAAAAACCAGGTTTCACTCGGCATGAATTTCAAGTATTTGGCAGCTCTACTTTCAATACAAATAGGTTCATTTAAAATAAGCGCTCAAGCGGTGTTTCAATTCAAGGATTATACTTTTTTAATAGAATACTATATGTTCGTAGTTTTGACAATACGAAACAGAACAACATTTTAAGAACGATTCGTAAGAACTTTCACTTTATTGTTGTGATAATGTACTGTAACTGTAATGAAAATTCTATGCATAAGCACTGTCTTGGACAATCAGTATATTAGCGCAATTGGAACATTTTTTTTTAAGTTAACATTTATAAAGAATCCAAAAATAATTATTTCATATAAAAAAAGGTCGTGGAAGTACCTATCACAGATTTGAATTAAACAAATCTGTAGTTTTTAAAATACATATATGTAAAGAGTGTGGCAAAATTCTTTGTAAAAATGAGACTTGCATAAGTGCTTACGCAAAAATAAGTTACAATTTTAGAATATATTTTTTTATGTGAAGCTTTGTTTTTGAGAAAACTGGAAAACAATATTTTCATCATATTTCGTCATTTCATCGACATTTCATCGAGTACGCGTGTACTGTGCAGAGATGAGCAGTTGGCTAGGCAAATAAATGCGGGCCTGAATGGCACCTAAATTTCGCACCACTGTTTAGACTCTACATATAATGGAAATACAATGTTTAGACAGTATAACGTTCGTATAATAGAGGTTCTACTATATTCTAACTTTTCGGTGCATTTTTGTACCAGAAACCAGGTTTAGAGCGTACTTATAGACTCCCTGTCTGAGACAATTAGTCGATGCAGTATATTATGGAAGTGCGCAGACCTGTCGATTGTTCATAGATTTGGCAAAATTGTCAGATAGACAATCGACTGCTTTTTGATTAAAAAAAAAAATCGAATAACTGCCGATCGAGAACGCAATATCGACAGCGTGTACTAAAGTCATTTTCAGATATATTGGCTGGTGAGTTTCGTGAGGGGTATTCTCCCACCACACCGCTTGCCTGCCTCGGTGCTCCTTCTCTACGTTCTCACTCTCTCTCGGGCTAGACCTGCTCGTCGCGCGGTGGGGATTCGGTGCCCGTGAGGTACGTACACGCAGCGAAGCATCCCCACCACTTTCTCGTTCCTTTCTTGCTCTCGTTCCATGTCGCTCCCGCCTTCGCAGAACATGAGCGAGTCAGAAGTGGTGGGGATAACGCCAAGCTCTTGACGTGTAGGCCAAACCGAGCTCTTAGCGTAGAAATACATACATCAGAATAGGTGTGCGTTAGGTCCGACAAAATTCAGGAGCTTTATTGGTCAGAACATTGATTCTTTCTCGATAGCTTCATCTCGTATTGGTTTACGCATAGCCTCGTAACGCACACAACTATTACGTTAAGAGTAAACAACAGCCAAACGGCTTCGTTCAGGCGGAGTCGAGTAACGTTTCCGTTACCCCACCATACACTTTCGAGAGACCAGCAACTTCAACTGCCAATCCACGATCGTCAGGTGGTAGTGGCTGATTTCTCCTCGCGCGTTGCTCGCGAAACCGAACTCACCGGCCAATATATCTGAAAAGGACTTTACATACAGGGTCATCCGTTAAAAGTGTAACCTACGCGCGCGTGAACAGACGAAAATGGCAACACCGCCTCACGGACGCAATTCACCGGCCCGGCGTTCGGAGGGCTGCCAGCGACCGCTGGACAACAGTGATGCCCGAGTTTCGGAAATTTTAGGATGGTATCTTTGAAATTAACGTCGCAAAGAGCTACGCGGAATTTCCCGGCCCAAATAAGCGAGCCGCGCGCTCCGTTTTTATGATCGGTGTACCACTCGCACCCCAGATCACTGTAATGAGGTTTGAAAATAATGTCGACTGGTTTCGTGCCCGTCTTAATTTAAATTTTTTTAGCTTCGACAGGGTTGACCGCGGCGCTATACCCCTGTACGGAGAGATTTTTCACCACCTGCGTGTAAAAGCCACAATAATGGCGCATCGTTAAAAAGAAATGACATTAATGAAAGCCGGTATAGGCGTGGCGTTGAGTTGCTATAAGGTTAAAACATTCAGAAACAAAACTTGTAGGAAAAAATTCAAACACCGCTACAATCAAAGACACGTCCCATTAGTTACCCGTTACGTCCGATCTATGCACGCACTGCATTAAGGATAAAATTGTAAAAAAGAAAAGCAGAACAATTAGATTCTGAGGTTTGCAGAACTAACACATAATTGAATAAAAATTTAATTTCTCAATTTATGAAAGTAATGATACAGAAACAACTAGCCTGTTGTTTATCAACACCATGAATTTTAAAAAGAGCATTAAATACAGTATCAAATAAACAGTTTGCAAAAGCTTTTCACAACAATTATGGTTAAAAAAAATGATAGAAGAAAAATTAAGTAAACGTAAAATATTTTAAATTATCTATCATTAAGTGGGAATAATTTTTCCTCATTTTTCGGCGCAAATTGCATTCCGATATCTTTTATAGTTCAAAAGTTATACGAAAAAGGCCCCAAATTCTTCAACCTGGGCCGGGAAATTTCGAATAGCTCTTTGCGACGTTAATGTGAAAGAGACCACCCTTAAATTTTCGAAGCTCGGGCATCACTGCCGTCCAGCGGTCGCTGGCAACCCTCCGAACGCCGAGCCGGTGAATGGTTCTAGTGAAATGCGTCCGTGAGGCGGTGTTGCCATTTTTGTCTGTTCGCGCGCGCGTAGGTTGCAGTTTTAACGGATGACCCTGTACATTGAGCTCTAAACATACCTGGAGAGTGAACAGCAGTGGGAAGAAGTAGAGGCGACAGAGGTCCGAGGAAAATAGAAGATAAGCGGTGAACCTATCCTTCTTCCTATTATCCCTCTCACTCTGTACTACCTGTGTTATGTATGTATGTTGTGCGCGGGTAACTTCACTCACATGCACTATACATCTCTTTCTCAGCTGCCATTGCTTTGTTCACTCTCCAGGTTTGTTTAGAGCTACATACCGAATAAACAGTTGATCATCCACCTATCAGTCAACGGTTACCAATTGCTTAAGAACAAAACTAATAGTAGGGTAAAGGTACCAGTAGTTGACAACTTTTCAGAAAAACGTGAGAAATAAGGTTTTTAGAAGTGGAGAACTGTGAGTATTAGGAGCCGCAGCGCGCTGTTGAAAAGAGATAGGGTAGGTGGGGGTATTACTGCGGACTTTTAAGGTAGGTTAACTTTAAAACCCTCGATACGGCGTTCGAATGAATGAAAGTTCCTCCTTCTTTTTTTAAAAGAAAGGTGGAACCTTAATAATTCCGCAAAAAAATATGAGGGCAGGGTGATAACCACGGTTAATTAAAAACACAGAGATTTGTCGATCAATGTCATTGCAGGAGTTACTGCGGACATGCATGCATTACTGCGTGTCAATTACTAACGAAATACCAGTTACTGCGCATGTATTACTGCGGTCCGACGTCAGGCGAAACATAACCTTAGTACAAACATCACGTCAGTCAATACGGTTGGAAGAAAGGTTAGATCGCGCTGTCGTCGGTCCGCAGTAATACATGCACATGGTGTAAAGTACTGCACCTAATACTGCGTTGAGAAATAAAAATTAAAACTAAAATGCAGGTGACTGATTTACTGTTTTTCTGAAAAAATAACTCTTACTCTATCGAGTAATAACGCTGCATTACATGTATTACTGTTAATAACAAAAATATAAATGTGTTTCAAGTAGGTGTTCATGACGCCATATCGGGAATCGACCGAGTTTCGCCTTGACGAATTTCAAACTACGATAAAAGAATTAATAATAACTTTGCTGTACATATTTATTAATAATTATCTGTAATAGAGTTTAAAATAATTTTATCAAAAATTTTCAAGAAATTATGTACTTCCCAACATTAAATATGATCTGTTTTAGAATATCCGCAGTAATCGGGGCATCCGCAGTAATACCCCCACCTACCCTAGTTGCACTTCTAAAAACCTTATTTTCACGTTTTCCTGAAAATTTGTCAACTACTGATACATGGTCAACTACTGCCTTTACCCTAAATTAAATTTTTTTCTTGGACAATATTCCCCAATATAAAAATATAAAGGATGATCACAGTAATGACATCCTCTCTTTCTTCTCATTCGCTAGGTAAATTAGCGTTCAAACGAGAGTCTTTCTGTCCAACTGTTTTTTTACAAGAAATCCTAGACAGTGCTCGATTTGACTAATGTTTTGTAGTTTCTCCTTTACATTAAAATATTTCTGATAGAGAAACAATAATTATAATAATTGTTATTTATTTTTGCTGTGTTTAATTGCTATTGATTTAAAATGAATAAAAAATATCTAAACAAAAAACTAGGTCATTGTCTTGTAACTAAAGAATCGTCCCTGAAGTGGCGAAAAAGTATATTCGATAGAAAAGTCGATAGCGTGCGCCAAGCCTTACACTCTTACTATTTGCATGGACAATGAATTTTGCCAAACCCTATATAGGATATAAAAAAAGTGTTCAGGGCTTACAGAATGATTAGTATTTATCAGTAAGTTTATTTCAGAATAAGTAAAAAATATATGTTTGTGAACTCTGTGAAGGGGTTAATTTTTCGACCCATGTTTAATGAATATAGTTCAGCGAATACAATCTACTCGGTTCCGAACACTTTGTTTAACACTGGTATAAAATAACCTTTTTAGAAACCCTCTTTTTATATACGATTTTCTGTAAGATATAGAAGTCATTTAAACCTTTTCGTTTATTCCACCTCGATTCGTTCCATTGCGCTGATATATTGACACGGACGCGCACGTGTTGTTTTGTAATTTCATCGGACACGCGAAGAAATTACAATGCGAAAATATCGAAATGGGGGAACGCACCTGGCATCAGTTGGTTTGTATGTGACATCGTATTTCTCGACTTGTTCGACTTGGCTTGTGCTCCAAGAAACACGAACGGATGTCGGATTCAGGAACATCACCGTTATATTTTCCGGGACGCCAGGTATGCCTGTCACCGAGCCTACGAAAAGCAAACGCAAATACGTCTGCGTGTTAATATTATTTATATGTGTATCCTACTCATACTGTATTTAAATATTAATTCTTCTATGCAGGTATGTTTGTCAGGTTCAAAGTTACGAGAAGTGAACTCAGAATAAGAACTGCGAATCCATAATGTCGAACACACACTACGACGTAGCAAAGCTCATACATTTATTCATGATGTCGTACAAAAAATTACCATGAAAGGAAGTTCAAACTCATCGACGGAAAAGTCATTAGTCTGTTCTTGATTCAGAACCTCGATAGGAATTGCAAATCAAAAGCGAGGTAATGGATGAGGAAACGAAGGAATGAATATAAAGATAATAGATTTGTGAGGGGTGTAGGGGAAAAGCCAACAGGGTCCAAAATATTTGAAAACGAGATTATGTTCGCACTGTGTTGCTTTCATAGGTGATTCGAACATGGCAAGTTGTAAAGGGGAACAATTAATTGCAGGTGACAATAAGCGACAAGTTATTAAAAATTGGAGAAACCGAGTACACCGTTCAGTGAGTGTTTAATTAAATAATTAATAGCGCAAGAGAATTAAAATCTAATGTTATTGTAGTGTAAGGGCAAAATAACAAAGATTTAAACAATATTTTCACTGCTAAAGGTACAAGTGTCTAATTTATAATTTTTCAAACTTTTTTTGCTTTCTCCTGCAAAAATTCAAATTTCTGACTCTGTGGCTCCCCCCCCCCCTGTATCATTCATTTACAAACTAATTATTTACAGTGTGCAAATCTAAACTGTATGATTCCTTAACTCAACCTTTTCATTTTGAACTATTCATTAAGCAAAGCCAGCCAAATATTTGTGTGATTTAATGAAAAATCGACTGATTGTCAAACAATACTTCTATACTTTTATACAAGGTATTTGCCAGTTTTTGTCTTTTCTGAATTTGTGTGTAATGAATTACAATAAATACTTTTCGATATAAGCAGACGGTATGAGCATTACCTTTACAGTATTCGTCCTTGAAATTTTTAAGCTATATGGCAAATAATAGTTAAATAATTCTTTTTTTGTCAAGTAGAATTCTTATCAGTGACAAATAAGGAAGATGTAGTAAGATACTAAAGAACACACTGTGATTTCGAAATATTAAACTGTAAAGGAGAATGGTAGAAATTGATCAAGTTTGGACCTGGCTGGCAACGAAAGTGTTTTACAGGATATGTTTGTGCAGGTCTTAAGGAATGTACAATTGTTTACCCTAGAGACGATGGAAAAGTTATAAAAAAAGCGTGATGTTCGGAATGTCATCGTTAGTAAAACTCCGCTAGTAAAAATATTTTCAATAGCAGACCTTATTTGTCAGAAAAATAATAATAATAGTAAGAAACACAGTTTGAATTAATGTTTTATTGTGTAATGTCATAATGACCAAGCGCACCAGCGCAGCGTGAAGATTCGAGTTGCATTTCTCTTTCCTCCCTTACCTACCCTTTTACTTATGCGCTTGTAACTCGTAAATTACAAAAGATATCGAAAAAACATTTAAATAAATTTCATACCGTTTCTGAAGGTCTATATATACATCAGTAAGAAAGAATTTTCGAAAAAATATATTTTTTTTAACATTCGCTTATTATTCATAACTTTCCCATCGCCTCGCAGTGTAGCGAGTATATAAGAAAAAAATCAATTTTCCATTAAAATACAGTTATTTACATGTAATTGTTATGTTAATCATATTTGTACACAATAAAATTAACTTTAACATAAAATAATTCACTAAAATATATTTTTGAACATAATTTTTATTATTTAATCACATCATGCATACTTTTGTAAAACAAATAAAATATATATAGTTTTAAATACATTTAAACACAAATTAATAACAAACATATGAAACAAATATAAAAAAAATAAAATTAATTTTTTAAATAATTTGTACTGATAATAAAGTTTAAATTATTCATTCTTATTATACATCTTCATCACTATCAGTTGAATCTGAAGGAATTCAAAGCTCAGTGTCTTTTAAAAATAAATATTCTAGCACAGATTTGTCTAATTTTTCGTTTTTTAATGTATTTCTTCTTGTGTGGGAGCACTCGGGAGCAAATAAAATTTACACCAAATTAAAAGACATAAAAAGAACTAATTGTAATCAAAAAATGAAAGAACCGATATGTTTCGTTTTTTTTTAATTCTCTCCAGAAGTTAGAAAATGCGACAAAAAAGTAATAATTTGAGCCACTGGTACGTATCCACATCTTTAAATGCAAGAATTCTTAAATAATAAAACGAAAGAAGGATATATTTTGCTTATTTTCAAAAAAAGAAAGAAAGAAAAGAACTTATAAATACAACAAAAATGCAGTGGGTAAATATTTCCTATGTGCAGTCTGCGGCAGCTTGCGTTTGGTTATTCGACTTTGAATGTAATTACGGACCTTAAATCCTTTATTTATGTTACTAAGTTATGATGTTCTTATGTCGGAGGACTGTTTGCTACCAATTCCATCAAATGAAATACAAAATTTAAAAACTCAAATTTTTGCTTTTTGAACACGTGCCGCGACACTGTGCGCCTCCAGGGTAAATAATTGTGCATTTCGGATTCCATAAGACCTATAGAATCGTATCCTGTAAAAAACTTTCGTTGCCAGCCAGGTCCAGAACTGACCAATTTCTACCATCTCTCTTTTCAGTTTCATGCTATCGTTGAAATGTTGAAAATATTTTATTGATACAAGTTATGGTAAAGTAAAGCTTACCTACGAAACCAGCTCCTTGCAGGAATAGTATAGTGGCCCAAAGGACCATGCCGCCAAGATGGCGGGCCAGGTATGGACCGCGATTCCTTCCACACACGTGCTTGCTTCCTCTTTCGTTTCCTCCCAGAGATGTACGTTTTCTTGTTTGGCGTACGATTTTTTGGTAATCTGTACATTCACCTTTCTGAAGAATGTGGCTCATCTAGCCTCCTCTAACGTACTGCATTCTTCTCCTTTCACTACGCCATAATCACTGCAAGCAAAAGAAGAGACATCTATTACACTGGTCTACAAAATGAATTGTTCGTTTCAGTCACCAAAAATTAAAGTATACTTTTCTAGACTAAGTATTTACATTGGATTTGAAAATGTTTGTGCTCGCTAGAAAGCGCGTATAATTTTTTCAACACCGTACGTGATGTGATATTAAATAACCCTCAGCCGACAGTACCCGGGTCTTTCTGAACCCAGGCTTCACGTTACCACGTGTAATAGTAGGTATTTAGTAGGAAAAAATTAAAAAATTACTTCTTTACTGCCCTAACGAAGAAAAAGAAAGCCGTTTAAAATGCGTGTGTAGTAATGAGAAAGAAGGAGTAGGAAGTGTTGTGAGTTAAAGACTTGAAGATAAAGGCAAGACTCCATTGGTGCAACCGCGCGCCGCGCACGGCTCATTTTTACGAGTTTCAAGCACTTTGGAGAACTTGAATGGGTCAATGTTTACGACCAGGCGCGCGCGGAGACGCTTGATTGCGCGTAATGCCGAGAATTCACTGCCATCTCGCACACACAAATGGTCGAAAAGACTCTGAAAAATGTGTGTGTTTCAACGCAAATGTATCTACTCTTTACTTCTGCATATCACTTCCATATGTGTACTTATTGTCTATTATTATTAATTTTTATATTAACACCAGCAATAACACGATATTTATTCCTATAAATACTAATAATTATACTACTGTATATATATACATACACACACACAGATATGTGTCACTGAATTATACTTTTATGTCTTTATCAGTTTCAAGTTATTCTGTTGGTTAAACACAATTCTGCAAGAAAAATCTAGGTGTAAAGAATATAATTTTTTCGCGACTGCTATACAGGGTGTTACTCTACTGATAGTCAATACTCTAGGACAGGGGTGCACAGTCGGTGCTCCCTCGAGCTCAACCGTGGTATGCTCACTCCCCACTCTCCAGTATAAGGTCTCGCGGTGGAGAACTCTATGAGTGCAGAGGCCGTATGCCCATTTTGTTTTCTCCAAGGAAAATATGGTATTGTCTCGAGCTTCCCATGGTTGCCCCAACACAGTCACCAGAAAGGCCCCGTTTATGTTTCTATGACACCCCTGGGACCTAAATGATCGGTTGGCCGCGACTGACATACACAGCTTCGTCACTGTGTGCGCTAGCGACCTGAAGCGATGGGTCAAAATTGACTCAGGCACAGGATACAGAGGGTTAACCCTTCAGCGTGTAGGCTTTCTGCTCAGAACGGTACCTAGCTGTGGGATGAATTGCATTGGTCGAAACCTTAACCCCTGCTGTTAAAGCGTTACTGCATAGCAGACCTGAAGAAGTATTGTCACACCTCCTAATCTAACCAATCAGACTTGCATCCCTCCCAAACGGCCACTCTCTTGAAGAGGCCATCTTCGCGGCAATATCTCCTTCCGAAAGCCTACAGAATATTTATGAAAAGAGCACAGCACGCCTCTAATTCGAGTGTCCAATAGACCTTGGTCCCAAGCCCTACTCGCTACGCCTTCGGTTCACGTCCCTTGACGAGCGGTGCTCGTCATATCGCCGTTGCGGACAGTTTTTCTATGACGAGTCCTGCTCGTCATTCCACGCTGAGAGGTTAATTGAGATTTAAAAAATAGGTTTAAATTTTTGTATGCAATAAGAATAATTTTGTTCAAAGTTATAATGGTAGCAGTAAGAGGGGTTTAAAAAAAAGTTTATTGCTGGCGAACATGATTCTGGAGGGGCCAGAAACCTGGGACCGGGGTGGAAACATCTGCAAAGCCGAGGTCGGTTTGCGGGGTCCCGCAAGTGTAAATTCTCGGCCCTCTGCTATGGGATGACAGCTTCAAAGGAGTACGCGGGCTTTACCCGGATTAACTTCAAGCAATTGAATCTAGTATTGTCTGATGTTAGGCGAAAATGATCGAAAAATACCACATTGAATGGCTTGAAGTTTATTCCGGGTCCACGGGTACCCGGCGGGCCGGGTAGTAGCAGTTGGTACTGGCCGGAGGGCGGGATGGGAGGAGGGCCATTCTCCTCGCTGAGGAAGGGGTGGCCCGCTTCGTGGCCGCAATGGGAGGTGCCGAGCTGGTCAACGATTATGGTTGGGGAGTTTGCCATAGAGGTGGGGCATCGAATGAAATGTCTGGAGCTCATCCTGAACCTCCTGCCCAATCTCGGGGCCTGAGGATGGAGTTCGACGCCTGTATGCAGGCGTTGTGCAGACTATGACCCACTACGGCTCATTTGTCTGGGCAGCAGACGTAAAGGTCAGCCACGGTGGAGGCATTCTGCTTCACAAGGATGTAGCGGCTGACCACGGGTTATTAGGGAGTACCACACGGTGTCCATCGCAGTGGCGACCACTCTGGCAGGACTCATCATTTCAACTCCTGGCAAAGGAGTCCGCGGAAGTCGATAAATTTCACGAACTCCGCCAGAGGGGGGGGGGGGAGGGGGGCTTTATCGGAAAGTCAAGTCGAGGCAGTGAAGTACCGGGCTCGGCACGGGCCTTTGGGGGAGTGGAAGGTGTGGCATTTTGAGCCAGAGAACTCCTCCAAGTGCGCTCTCAGGACTGTCCTCCCAAGTCTAGACGCTTGGTTGGACAGAAGCTGGGGGTAGGCTCACCTATCGAAAGACAAGTGCTCTCTGGACATGGTTGCTTCGGGGAATAACTGTGTAGAATAGGTGAAGAGGCAACGACGCGGTGCCACCATTGCGAGGAGGACGAGGACACACGCTGAAATTTTGTTCAGCGTGGCTGGAGGACCGTTATGTGCTCGTCAACGAACTGGGTAGGGTCCTTACGCTGGGAGCCATCGTAGCGGTGATAATCCGCAGCGAAAGGTCTTGGAACGCAATGACCTTCTTCTGCCAGCAATCATTCTGAAGAAATAGGCAGCGGTTTGGGGGGGGGGGAGGTACAGATACAGGTATCCACCTGCCGTGTCGAGCTCGGCAACGGTGGGGTGTGACTCATGGTGATGTCCTTACAAGATGGTGGTTGGTGGGCTCCGTCCTTGGGCGCCCCCCATCACGGAGAGCTTGGATCCCCGGTTTATCGGAGCGATCGTGGATAGTCCCTTTTCCCCATTATAGAGAGGGTCCACGACTCTCACCTGAACCGCCGGACCCGAACATCTCGTCCGCGGATCTAGTGGTCACGAGAAAGGAACTGGCGGGTGCGGTGAGCCGTCTTGAGGCCTGAAATACGACTCCGCGTCCCAATGGCATTCCCGGCCGAACCTGGGCGATGACATTTGGTCGTCATTGGAGACAAGCGCAGGTGGCTGTTTGACGATTGCCTGAGCCCAGGCGCTCCCTCTTCCATAGTGGGGGGAAGAGGAAGCGCCTGGTCCTCCGGCGAAGGAGGAACGACCCGCAGAGTGTCCCTCCGCGTACTGGCCCATTTGTTTGCTCGGTGAGGCGGGGAAGCTGTTTGAGCGTGTGGTGGCTTCCCACTTCGCGGCACACTTGTCCGGGATAGATCCCAATCCGGCCGAGTCCCAGTTTGTCGGCGGGGTCGACGAATGATGCGATACGTCGCATCAAGTCCCTGTCGGACACGGTCGAGTACCAGGACATTGTCAACGCTTTTAACACTTTGTCCTGAGGGGTATGAGGGAGGCACTCATATACCATCGGGTGCCTCCCTATCTCAGGCAGATGATCGGGGACTACCTACGGGACAGGTGGACAGAGTACCCAGGCCGGTGCGGTGTTACGCACGAGAGAGACGTACTGCGGAGTCCATAAGGATCAATGCTTGGGCTGGTCCTGTGGGACTTCGCGTATGAGTCATTCTGCCGGCTATTGTCCTTTCCGGTGTCAGCGTAACCAACAGGTTCTTGGTGCTAGTTTCATCAGCAAAACATAAGGAACAGATTGGCGTCGTTTTCGCTAAGATCTTATGAAAAATGCAGTAATCCTGGACATTTCTCACTTTTTAATGGTATTCAAACCCCTTTGAAGGTCGAAAGCCATAAAATTCGGTGTGGCACTGCGGGGGGTTGTCTTCGCCACGGGGTACAAGGCGTTGCTAGAGAAGACTTCGAAGCAAGAGTTTCAAGACTTCCAAGACGATCAAGACTTGCAAGACCTTCAAGAGTTTTAAGCTTCGAAGTAGTCGTCTGATATTCAAGACAGATTCGAAGCGGTTCCAAGCCCATCACTACCCCGACCCCTTTCTATATTCATCCCTATTACTGAACGGGATCCTCCCAATTTCGATGAGCATCGGTTCCATCAAAGGTTTTTGATCCGATCCTGGGGTCGGGAAATCTGCGCACCCCCCCCCCCTCCCCGCCCCCTTCAACCGTGCTAAAGATCGAACTACCTGTGATCTGGACTAGATCTATTGATTTGAACTCCCCCTACTGAAAAGGTTGCGCCAACTTGTGCATTTACCTAAATAGGCCCAAATTAAGTGACGCAAAAATACACGTGCAGTTACAGATGTGTTTCGTGTACAGTTTGAAGCTGATGATAACAATATGATGATAAAAATATTTTTAAAAAAAAATGGGAAGGAGTAAGGCGAATAAAAAGGAGGTAAAAGATTCAAGCATCGAATCGATCAGTAAATCTACTAGCATTACATATAATCATCTAGTTCTAGATCATTTGTTGTGATATATCATATACATATGAAACATTTTAAAGTAAAAAAGTCACTTGATTTGGGCCTAGTGAGGTCAATGGCACCTTGATCGGTCTGCTTTAAACGTCATATTGTGTTTGTTTAGACTTATAAATCGTGGCGAAATGTTTAACAATTTTTGCTGATCAAACGGTTCGTTTGCAACATATGGCTTCTTTTTAACTCTTTCCCTTCTCAACGTGCAGAGTACGTTGATGTAAAATAATTTGACATAAATTTTCAATGTTATAAACAATATTTGGGGACACTTTTTTAAACAAATATCCCTTAATTCAGAGGTACAGATTTACCTCTAATATCCACGATCATTTATTTTTTTACACACTATACAGTAGTTATAATACTATTAAGGACTAGCGTCCCCCGTCTCAGCTTCGCCAGAGATATTAGCATAACTGATTCATGATTATTAGAACTAACATCTTTTAAGGAAATTAAGTATTTTGAAGAAAAAGCTTAATTTCTTCATAATATTTCGGAAAAGATAACATTCTTGGTAACATCATAATTTTCTGACATTAGGATGAATTGTTCTCTCGGAGCAACGATGACAAATATTTTCCATCGCTCCTATTTTAACTTCTCGCAAGTTAACCTCAACAGTCAATTCCTGAATTATAATTTAATGTAAACCTTCCGGTAACATTCACACCTCCTATGAGTCCAGTCTCCAGGGATTTACATTCCGCGTTGCTCGGCGTGTACATTGCATACGTCGAGCAGGAGCGGATGATCCTGACAAATTTGATCGCACTCGAGGCATAGTAATATCCAAAGACGGTACGGATAAATCTGCAAAAGCAATTTGTAACCCGACGGTCATTCTGCCACATATATCCGCGGTAATCCAATTTTCTTGCGAGAAAGCGGGCGAGATGCTTCGCTACCTGGTGGTGACATCGCGGTACTACTATGGACGAGGTATCTCGCGGGCCGAATATGCGCATGCACTGCTCGACTAGACTGTCATATACGCGGGTCACGTGGTCTGCAGAACAGCTGTATACATACAATTTTTACATATAAATTACACGTTAATAACGCGATTTTTAGACATGCTACATAGCCTATGTCCGTCCTACAGTATCCAGGAATAACGTTTTAAAATTTGAGGAAGATCGGTTCAATAGGTCTTAAGTTTTGCGCGAACATAAAAATCGGCTCTCTCTTTATATATATTGTTATATGTATTAGTATCGAGAGAAGTCTGTCCACCCAAGAGTTACGATCGGCATTCGTACAATTGGGTAACCAGTTCCTACAGTGTTCATGACGTGTTTGAACATTTTTTTATATGTGTTAAGCTCATCTATCTCCCTGTAATTGTTCTACGGTACATTAATAAACATTTTAAAAAAGGTAGTTGCGAACAGCGGTTACTTCGTAAGCGAAAAGTTTTTGGGTTCGATTCTCCTCAACGCGAAATTTTGTTTTCCTAAACTAGACCTAAAAAAAACGTCTTTACGACGTCTTTTGAACTTCTTTAAGACGTCTTCTGGACGTCTTTAAGACGCCTTTTGGAAAGAAACCTTCAGATGGGCCTTTATGTTAAGTGACGTTGGGCCTGCGTTGGTTACAATCGTTGGCCCATTTAAAAATAGCGTGACACTTCAGCAGTTGGCCAACGGATAACACGTCATTGGCTCAACAACCTCCCAACAAATAAATGCTACTACGGACTGTGCTAATAAATTTTTCGTAATATCCTTAATTATAGTCCGAATTATATCGTTTCAGGGGTCAATTTGATCGAGAAAACATGAGGAATCGATTCACGTTTGCAAAGCTGTAATTAGAAATGCAGAACTACAGATTCGTCACTGATTAATGCGCAACATTGTATGGCCCCGCTGGTTTCGAGCGTCGATCCTGTACAAATGCTAAGATACGATCGTGTGAAGCGCACAATACCGTACATTCTAGGGTCTAGAATATTAGCTCCCTATTACGACGTTCTTAAACAGAGCACTGCATTAATGAATTAAAAAATAAATGAATTGGTCAACTAGTTAAAATTAATAAACTGTGCATGATGTTAATGACGCCTAATTTAATCGCACTTAGAAACTGAATTACTAATTGTAATTGAAAGAATACTTTTGGACGTGCAACATGTAGCTGCGCATGCATATGTATAGTCGCGCGCATCGTCGAAAGCATCGAAAAGAATATGTACAGTCTTCCGATTGTTGAGAAGCCTTTGGGCTCGGATTATCGGGAAAGACCTACCCACCCCACTGTTTTGCTTTCTCGCTGCAAGCAAGGACCTTCGGGCCCTAGGGCCCCCTAGGTAGAAGACCGCCCGTTGACGGCTGAGCAATAAAACCAACGGGTCAGATAAAATGTTCATGTTTTTGATAAGTGTTGGTGAAAATATTATCAATGAATTTTTTTAGGATTTCCCGATGAGAATGGCCCCAAAACGATATAATTCGGATCATAATTAAGGATATTATGTGGAAAAAAATTGTTTGCAGAATTGAAAGCCCGTTTCGTTAAAAATAGTCCGATTTAAATTAATTTCTGTCCAATTAATCGGGAGAATGCCAGATATCCATTGGTGTCACTGTCATATTGATACGAGGAAAAATAAACAAATTCAGATACTGTGAAATCGATGACACATGTGCAACGTTCTCTAACGTGGCGTTGCCGTTAATTACAGGAGATTCCACGAATAGAGCGGTTACCCGTGGAATCGTGGGATTTGGTTCGGTTGGCGTGCGAAAAAGACACGAATTTCAAGATACGAGAGTCCTTCTTTTAACAATAAATAACAAAATAGTTTATTCAAAAGGGTTTTGACACGACGTTTGAAATGAACATATAATATGACACGTAGTCGTGTGATCTTGACGATAAATTAATAGAATTAAAGGTAATTACGTAACAACGTATCGGTCGGTAATAAAGAATATAGTTTTCATTTCGGTTTTGACCCTAAGTCGGTAAATAAGAATATCGTCCTGATTTCGGTTTAGGGTAAGTATAACTGAGGCGTAATTAATATTTAAGATATAGTATAGAGGTACGATACTAAATCGTAAATTGAACACAAGTCTCGACACTAAGTCGGTAATATATAATACAAGAAAAGGCGCTAGGTCGATTTAGAATGTTTCAGTTAGAATCGGAGAGGATTTCTTCTCTCGGATTTGTAATGGCTTCCTGTTGCCTATCAGCTGGCCCACGCTTTCTAGGACGGAAGCTGAGTGGCTAGTGAAAGCGACCTCAGATGGTAGCTAGGTAGCCGGTTAAAGCGTCCCCAGATGGAAGTTGAATTTTAGACGATTCCTTCCCTCGGATTTGTAGTAGCTTCCTGGTGCCGATCAGCTGGCCCAACGCTTTTTAGGATGGAGGCTGAGGGGCTAGTGAAAGCGACCTCGAGTGGAAGATGATGGGCTAGCTAAAGCGACCTCGGATAGGTATTGAGGGGTTAGTTAAAGCGACCTCGGAGTGGAAGTTGAGGGGCTAGCAAAAGCGACCTCGAAATGGAAGTTGAGGGGCTAGTTAAAGCGACCTCGAAATGGAAGTTGAGGGGCTAGCAAAAGCGGCCTCGAAATAGAAGTTGAGTTGTCAGTCAGGACGTTGATTTAAGATAAACTTTCTAGTAGACTTGCTATACTGAGGGGCTAGTTAAAGCCACCACGGTATGCTTCTAGTTCGGTGGCAGAACCAAGTCTCCAGAGTAGACTACTTTCTGCTGCTGGCGGGCCTATATTTATACTCCCTGCTGGTACTTGGGCTGCACCAATCAGTCGCTGCGCGGTCTCGCGCACCAATCGGATTTTACATCCGGTTCCCGCCACTCGCGCACTACACTTGGTTTATTCAGCGTCCGGTTGATCGTGCGGTCTGCGCACGCGCGCTCGAGTCGTTCACGGCACTGATTGTGAGTTCCCAGTTTGAATGGGTAGTTATGCGCATGCGTTGCGCGTCATTAGGTTCTTTTGCATGTCCTTATTATTAACATTGAAACTTAGATATATAATGGAACGAAACTGATGATTGATTTAGAAAGAAAAGGAAAAATTTATGGCGGTTGGTAGCGGTACGTTACACATGGCCGAGCAACAGCGACCACGCGCGGGTCGGGCCGCAAAGCCTCTCGCCGGTTATTCGACCTTCAAGTATAAAGATACAATGAAAGTTGAACCGTTATTTAAAACCCAAGGTGAAAGGCCTTCGAATAAACGAAATATCTTTCGCCGTCTGAGGAATTCCCGTCGAATAACCAGCTTCTGGCGCTTTGAATAAAGATAAATCATCTTATTCGATCTTCGAATAACGGATAAACGTAAAGTACCGTTTATCTAGATATTATCTAGATATTATCTTTGCCTATCTCTGGTTCAAACAATGAAAATGGGTTAGCGCCGCTGAACCGAATACAACCGCGTGCGTCAACAACTAGGCGTGCTTCCTGCATGTGCGTGCTAGGGGTCACTGCTTCGCGTCAGCTGTTTTGGCTTTAAACCTCGTGGCCCGGAAGATGCACCGTTAATATTCAATTGTTAATATCCCGAGAACAAAGCCTCGGGTCCCAGAACGGCAAAGGACTTTCTGGTCTCCTCTTGCATCAGGATATTGCATATTCCGGATTGTCCCTCAATTCTGGGACACCCTGTATATGTATTCCACATAGGTATGTAGTCTAAGATAATTTTTTGATGATTTATCAGGTTTACTTTATATTCAATAAGTGCCCAGTGACTTGCGGGTCACTTGTGGAGATGTGTATAATTTTGCAGAAGTTTTATATTAAGTGACTTTATAATACATAAAATTGTTAAATAATTGGCAACGACAAATTTTAAATTGGTACACATGTTTTTTGTTATAGCGTTGCATCTTTGTTTTTTTATGTACTTGGTGTATGCTCACAGTAAATAATACTCGTTACGCATTGCCGTTTTTGTTTCATTCTAATAAAAGTGGCACTCAACAAATACGCACCGTTATAGCAAAATGTTCTTCAAGCATCTCCGCACGGAACATTGTATTTGCATCTCGCTGCCCAGATATCGTAGGAGCAAATTCATTTCAAGCGGAGTCTGCAACAAAAGTTTTACACATTAATAATTAAATGTATATTACTGGTTATTTTAATTATCTAAGTGAGAGAGTTAATAAATTTTTAAATCTAGATATAATCGGTGCAAGTTCAATTATTATTGTGTAATTCACGAGTCGTTTAATGTTAATTTACTTTTCTTTTTCACGTTTACGGAAATATAATGAAATTGCATGGTCACGAGGCACATGTCCTACCGCGAGCATTGCAATTAATTCAGTGCATGCTGTGCCATTTTAATAGGATAGCATCCATGTGGTGTGGTAAAATGTATACTCCACGGGTAGCGATGCAACGAGTCTTACATTATGAAATACATGACTGATAGAAACCACTTCATCAAACGTGTGTTCCTTTTTGTGCGTTCCATGCGTCGTGTAATGACGAGAAGAATTTTCTCGATACCTATAATCACCGGATTAACAGTACGCAAAATTAAATAATATTTCAACAAGATGTTACCAACTTTTTGTACTTAATATGTCGATTTGAAACCGCACGGATAATATTGCAATTTATTTTTTAATTTGGTAATGCTCTTCTATTGGAATTTATTATTGCGCCATAACACTTTTCGAAGAGCAATATAAAACAACAATCAGTACAAAGTACTAACTATAAACGAGGTTGTTTTCCAAGTTGATCCGTACGAAAATCAAGTTATTTGTGGTTGTGAAGATTTCTTAGAATCTAACGAATGAATTAGCTTAAAATTTTCAAAGCATATTCTAAGATATATTGCCTATCGTTTGACCGCGGCCCTTGCAAAATAATATTATGCAACAAAAATCTTAACACGCAAAGTTGATAATCCCATTTGTGGCTTGAATGTCTTCAGTCTTTTTAGCATAAAATGGGAACAAATTAGAAACTGAAAATTTGTTACAAACTCATAATAAACAGTACAGTTGTGCCCGGTTTTTATCATCTTCCATCGTAAAATAATCTTCTTACGGCCCGCTAATTACTTAAAACCGAATCTGAAAATCTGAGCACTGAATTGTTTTCTATACAATTGGAATTAGCAAAGTTGATTTCACAATCTTTGCATCTGAACTTTTTAAATTTTTTCGAGAATTAAAGGGAAATAGCTTCTTTCATACATGAGTCATGTTTCTGGGGGGTGGGGGGATTGTTTACACAGAAACAAAATCGATCGGTCGCGCGAAAACGCGTCTACTGTAACAACGGCCTTAGTAGGGTACAGGCATAGGGTATAAGGTTTCGGGTATTTATGAATAGCCTATAATCTAATCTAGGACGTATGTAAGGTAAATGTACCAGAGACGAGCCATGTACCAGTATCTAGTCATCTGTTGAGATATTAATAATTATTAAACTATGCACGTAAGATAAAATACATGTTTGGTGTAATTTGCATTATTTAACTGTTCGGTTTGATATCTGAAGTTATTTCGTCCTGTTTTTTTGTCTAGATATTTAGAAATACCATTTAAAGTCTCGAGGCCAGATATATGACGCGTTTTCAGACATTCGTTACGATATGGCTAAGAAGAGCGTGCTTCTTGTTAAGAGTATAATTATTATAGGATAATAGTTTTTAGATAGATAAAAGGGTTTTAGAATCTTGAAAATATTTGTAACAAATAGAAAGAAAAAATTTGGATATGAAAAATATTTTTTATTTGAATATTTACATGGCTATTTATTGGTGCAAACAAATCTTGTTAGCCCAGTAACTAACCACGTGTTCAATAACTCGGATGAAGTGAGTTGCAAGTGGTAATCGGCGTTGCAAGAGAAAAATTACGAAAAAAGTGTGAATTTCTGACTCGTTATTTGGAATAAAGGCGGTAAGTATTTAAATAAAACTGTGTTAGATGAAATTCAAAACAAAGTCTGTACATCTGAAAAAATTTTAGTTTTGACAAATCTAGTATGGTTGGAACTGATACAGCAAGAGGTAAAAAAAATAATGATTTAATACTTATTTGAATTATGTAGATTTTGATAATAATATCTTCACAGTTTCTGCTGTTAAGTGCAATCAAAATGTAGAAGTTCAAAGGGTTCCATTGCCCTTCAAGAAAGCTTTGATTTGGCCTAATGCAATTCCAAATAAAAAAGCTAAAAAATCAAATAGGACCCCCCGACGATATTAACGTCTGAAGAATGGCAGATGCATCACATTCAAATTCAGGAGGAGAAACTAAGAAAATAAATGGAAATACAAGAAAGAAAAAACTTAGAGATGAAGCAAAGAAAAAAGAGTTGAAGAAAAAGAAGCCAGCAAAGCTATTACCGAGGAAAAGAAAAAAATTAACAATGAAATTAAAAAATTAATAGCCGAAAAAAGAAGATAATACAAAAATAAAAACAATTAAGTATATGTAATAATTTATAAAGATGTAATTCTAATAATATATATGAAACAAAGTTATATTACTTGTAAGATAAATAAAATGTTTATACTTTTATTTCCTAATCTGTTTATTATGGTTATTTACAAAATAATTTTATATTTCTGTACTTCTTAATTTTCCTTAACGGATTTTTCCATTTAAGACAAAGAATGAGTTTTTAAAATAATTTTTACACGATTATAAAACTTATGACTTGGTACTGGGACATGAAAATCGGGACGCTAGGTTAATTGCGTGAGGTTGGCTATGTATTGGTACATTTACACGTACAAATATTCTTGTTCATTTTACGTTAAATATCAAAAATATAAAATGTTGTTATGTAAGTACTGATGAAAAACAACAGAATCTTTATGAATGAAAAAAAGTTCCGTTTAAATTGTTAATTTTATACACAATATTCATTATACTTTGTCACCGTTTCCTTAAACGGATAGTTATTGGTACATTTACCTTAATGTACGTTCAAAATTTCATTGAAATCCGTTCAGCCGTTTAGACGTAAAAGAAGAACAAACAAACAGACAACGTTTCACTTTTATATGCAAGGATAAGGATATTAATAAAGTACACTACAGAAAGGTAGCTGCAAAAGAAGCTACAGAAGGCGTTCACCAAAACCTCCTAGTTTCTCATAACGACGTTAAAAAATATCTACATAAGAGAAACTAAGAATACTGGACCATCAAATAGATCCAATTAAGACCACAAAAAATTTCGTATTTTAGAAAACATATATTTCAAAACCCACAACTATATCTCAAAGATCGAAGAAATTAAATAATTCTCACTCGTCTGATAATAATAGACCATTCCAAGTTGCCCCCCACTAACATTTAAGTTAAAGGGGGTATTCTAGTCTAGAACGTTAAAAAAATCATTTTTTTGGCATTTTCTTAACCCTCCCTGGTCACACTGGGTCCAATGGACCCGTTTTATAAATTTGGGCTTGATACCAGTAAGTTCCTGGCTTTCAAATGGCATTACCTGACATTTTACGGAAATTTGAGGTTTCCTCTTCCGGTAGAGACCGTCAGTTTTTGAATCAGAAAGTTCATTGCTCAGTGGCAGCCGTTACAGAAACATCGGTTTTGAGCGTGGGTGATCAACCCGTAAATTTTATCGAAAAAAATGAAAAAATGTTATTCTACTCCAATTCGAGAAATTTACTTTAATAAAATGTAATCTGTACGGCTGTGGCAATCTTTTTTCCCCAAATTATATGTGGGTATAATGAGTGGGAACACAGAATGTATATGTGTGCCGAATGCGCGAGAGAAGACTACTTGGATTCAATTCTTTTCATTTTTAAATTATTTTCTTATGAATAAAAAAAATAATAATCATTTAATAATATTAAGAATTATTATAATAATAGCAAATAGTTATTTCTCGAAATTGAACGTGATTTTTACTCCACAATTATTGACCATCTTCAGATCTCAAAATAAATTCCTTTTTTGAAACGCACAGTATAAAACTATATGTTTTCTAAAAGGTCTATATCTTATTAGTATCAGCCACAATCTGTACGAAAATTAATAGAAAAATAAAAAAGGTACGATTGTTTTAGTAACAAAAATTCACTTTTCAGGGCTTTACACCTTTCCGATTTTTTTGGCACATGTCGTCATTTCACTTCTTACTAAAACGCGACTATTCCACATTCTACAATGTTCAAAGTGTGCATTATAACTTTTGGGACTCGATTGGACTGATACAGTTCGTGCGGTAACTGGTTACGAATCGGTCAGGTCCATTGGACCCAGTGTGACCACCGCGGAACTTTACAGCAGTGTGACCACGAAGGGTTAAGGGGGAAGCCCTATTTAGGACGCTAGGAATAAGGTGATCCTTGGGAATTTTTTTCTAAGAAACTGTTAAGCGGATCTTTTCCAAACTTTCAGGGTATTTTAGTTCACATTCAAACAATAGAAATTAATTTTTTCGTTACAAAGTGTTCGGTAGAAATGGAGATATAGGAACACGTTCGTTAAGCCTCGCGCGCCGGAGATGCAAATTTGCGATTGTAATGGTGGCCCAAATTCTTCCCTGAAATAAAAAAACCAAGGTTTTTCTTATTTCTAGTATAATTACATTGTCGATGGACCTATAACTTTGATAAATAAATTGAATTGAACAAGTCTTTTTCCATAAATAGTACGAAATATCTTGGAGCAGAATCGTAACTTTTTCTTTCAAGTCCTACCAATTTGCCAACTTTTAACTTTTTTTCCCGCTTGTTAGGTTCATCGACAATGTAATTGTACTAGAAATAAGAAAATCCTTGGTTTTTTTATTTCAGGGAAGAATTGGGGCCACCATTACAATCGCAAATTTGCAACTCCGGCGCGCGAGTCCTAACGAACATGTTCATATATCTCCATTTCTACCGAACACATTGTAACGAAAAAATTAATCTTTATTGTTGGAATGTGAACTAAAATACCCTGAAAGTTTGGAAAAGATCCGCTTAACAGTTTCTCAAAATAAAATTCCCAAGGATCACCTTACTCCTAGCGACCTAAATAGGGCTCCCCCCTTAAAGCAGGGCTGCGCAAGGAGCCGTTTTTAGCGCCTAGCTGCGAGCAACCAGCCGAGCGTCGAGCAGTCGAAATACATATCCTTACGCTAAGCGCCTACGGCCACGCATCTACGCTACTGCAGTTCTCCTTACTGATTCTATCCCTAGCAACGGGACAGCTCGACGCTCGGCTGGTTGCTCGCAGGTAGGCGCTAAAAACGGCTCCTTGTGCAGCCCTGGGTTAAAGTGTATTGTCCAAAAAAAATACCCGAAATTTATTATTTAAAAATCCCCCGGTGCATGTATTGAAACAATTTTTTATATATATGTTTGCATCACTGTACTCACAATCAGTTGTGACGCTATCAACCAGTGTGCTTACAGCAGCTGTTTATGTCAATAAACTTCAAGTGTGTTCTGCGATTTTTACAATGGAGGAGCTGTTGAGCAAAGAATTTGTCTAAAATTTTGCGTTTCTAACGAAATTTCTTAAGCCGCAATGATACAACAAGCCTATGGTGAGTCGAGCCTCTCAAAAACGCAAGCGTGCGAATGTTACAAGGCATTCAACATGGGCCGAGAAGATGTTCAGGATTTGCCACGTTCCGACCGATCGTCAACGGCTTCGACTGACGAAAACATCGAAAAAATCAAGAAAATGTTCATCGAAAATCGTCGCCTGAGGGTTAGAGAGGTGGCCCATGAAGTGGAAATGACTCACATGTCCGTGCATATAATTTGACTGAAGTTTTGAGCATGAAACGCATCGCTGCACGACTTGTGCCGAATGAGCTGAATTTTTTGCAAAAAGTGCATCGAAAAGTGGTTGCTGAAGAGATGATTTCGCGAGCTTCTAGTGACTCTACCTTCATGGAACGCGTCGTATTCAACAGATATAGCCGCGTGTGACATTTTTATATTTCCTAAACTGAAATTACCACTTGGGGGAAGGCGTTTTGAGTTGATTAAAGCCATAAAAGAGATTTCGCAGGAGCTGAAGGCTATACCTTCTTCAGCGTTTGAAAAATGTTTTTGAAAACTGCGAGAAGCGTTGGCGTATGTGTATTGCCTCAGATGGGATTTATTTTAAAGGCGGTATAATAAATTTTGATGAATAAATAAGTAGTTTGTGTTTTATTTACAAATTCCGGGTACTTTATTTAAATAATGTATGTGTCTGAAAACATGTCTGCAAAAGGATTTGTTTGAATTGGTAATATTATCTTATGTTAGTTATATGTAGATGTTTGAAGAACACAACTCGCAGTCGTGACGTACGGCCAGAAAAACTTTAAACGTGTTTTTCTGGAAACCTCATTTCTTGAAATGGCGTACACAATATTTAAAGCTGCAGTGGACCGATTGACTTAAAATTTGGAGAGAATCTTCAGCACATGTGCTGTTATCGCGTGAACCAAAATTTTTAAAATCTGTTGTTTTTTACTTTTTTTAGCATGCTGAAGACAAAAAAAATATTGAAAAAGCCAATACTACAGATTCAAAGTGCCGCATGCCGCCATGCTTTTTATTAAAAATTATTATTAAGATTTTTATTTTATTCCATTTTCACGTTAACAAAATGGTCGGAATCGTGTACGCCAGTAAGACACTTTGTTTTAAAGGGACTCCATATAACCAAATACCATTCATGTAATTTGGATTATTTTTACTTTAAAAAAATAATTTATATACTTTAAATATCAGTGACTGTTTTTGCATAGAACTTATGCAAAAGGTCTTACGGTTCCTTTGGAAAAATATTCCCCAAAATGACTTAATAAATGGCATTCTAGACTAGAATATCCCTTTAAAATTAAAAGCCAACCTAAGATGTTTTTTTCGACAGTTCTTCTTTACAACCAAGCTGATACAATTTCATTATTTTAGGAAATCCTCAAATAGCGTTGAGCGACGAACGAATGGAAATCGAAACAACTTGTTTTATAACTTATACGAATTTACAAAATTAAATGTGATTGTAAATCTATTAGAATGCTAATATAATAAAAATATGAATGTTAAGCGAGACAAATAGAGTTAAATATCCAATTTACACAATTCACCTCATGTACGTAATCCAAATGTGATCGCTAATAATCTATGAAGTTTATGCGTCCTTAAACAAATAATTTATAAAAGACAAACAAATCAAACAATACAGCAAGGATTACCGAACTTAAATATAAATTGTATTGTTGACCGTACTTTTCGAACTAGGGCAGTGGGTGTCTCACTTAAGGGGGAACACCACTGTGACGGCCGGAAAAGTAAGCCATTCTTAAGAATTTTTTTCAGGAATAATATACAGTTTTCATAGAAAATTTTGATTACCTACCTTTAGTACGCTGTCTTAAGAGACTATACAGAAAAAATAAATAGGAAAACATCCATAAATTTTAATATATTAATTAATCTTCTAGACCCCCTCCCCGCGAGCTGGTCGGAGGTATAACTATGAAACAGCAGGTCCGAAATCAAATTTCTTTTTTTTTTTATAAACTATATGAGTGTAGTTTCCGTTGTACGTACCGATTTCTTAAACAAATTATTTTTGTAAAAATGGTGCGCTTTACAAGAAAAGTTTCAAAAATCCTCGAATAAGATGGACAGTTTTTCGAGCGTATTTCAAAACATTTGTTTTCAATCAAAGAATCCGTACGTACAACGGAAACTACACTCATATTGTTTATAAAAAAAAAAAGAAATTTAATTTCGGACCTGCTGTTCCATAGTTACGCCTTCGACCACCTCGCGTCGGGGGGTCTAAAAGATTAATTAATATATTAAAATTAATGGATGTTTTTGTATTTATTTTTTTTGTATTGTATCTTAAGACAGCGTACTAAAGATAGGTAATAACAATTTTTTATGAAAACTGTAAATTATTCCTGAAAAAATTCTTAAAAATGACTTACTTATCCGGCCGTCACAGTGGTGTTCCCCCTTAAACGAAACGGTAGCTTGTTCCTTCCTAAATAGTGCCCACTACATTCCCTTACCGCAACAGCCAATAAAACAATCAACAGAGTGCCTAACAAGGGAAAGGTATGTTTGCCAATATTTTTCGTGTATGAGCGATTAGTCATAGCGAAGGCAATAAGCTTAAAACGTCAGCGATACCGCACAGTACAGCTGTCACTTCCAAAAAGATCGACTGCACTGTCCAACAAAATTAAACTTTTTTCTGTTCTGTAACATTCAATAGCCGTTTCCTATAGATTTTTGTGCGCTGAAAAATCACCCTCAGTTTTCGAGAAATTGGATTTTGAAAAAAAATTGCAAATTTTCACCTTTGAACATTTTATGTGTTCAAACAATAATGGTCTGTCAAATGATTCTATGAACCCTCGTGAATACAACAATATAAGTTATTATTGAATTATAAGCATTTAAATATGTTTAAACAACGATCAAAGGGAAAAGGACACCCGAAATGCACCCATTTTTGAAGATATCTTTCAATTTATTTCCAAAACTAAGGGTCTAGGAGGAAATCTGACTATCCCACGCGATGCAGCAGAAAATTTTCTTTCGGAAACCACAAACAGAAGTGGTAAATCACGTTTTGTTTTCAATACAGAAGCGAAATAGTTTGGCAAAACGTGCGCCGTCGACAGTGGTAGTCAACGGCGGCGCGCGATACACTGCCGCTCAGCGTCACACAATCGCTTAACGCGCGTGACTACCACTGTCGACGGCGCACGTTTTGCCAAACTATTTCGCTTCTGTATTGAAAACAAAATGTGCCTTACCACTTCTATTGGTGGTTTCCGAAAGAAAAATTTCTGCTGCATCGCGTGGAGCAGTTAAATTTTCTCTTAGACCCTTAGTTTTTAAAATATACAGCAAGATATCTGTAATGTACTGACCCTTCCTTATCGTTTTTCTCCGACTTTCTCTGTAAATATGATTCACACTAATTACCCAAATGCTGTGTAAATGTAAATACTGCGAAATCCCTGCTACCCATCGTTATCTTAGCCAATGCGTCACCTATCCAAAATCCTGCAATTCTGCCCTATCCCGTCATCCCCTCTCTTACATTCAGAAACCTTTAAAACCCA
The DNA here is from genome assembly GCF_050908995.1 of Andrena cerasifolii. NCBI lineage: Eukaryota > Metazoa > Arthropoda > Insecta > Hymenoptera > Andrenidae > Andrena > Andrena cerasifolii. The sequence goes on along the minus strand of NC_135125.1, from coordinate 3,057,135 downwards.
TCACAGTCCCTTATCCTACAGCATTACTATTCCAAAAGCCACCAGTGTCAGTCACGGAGTCAAGTTAAAACAGTTGAATCTCCAATACTCTTACTTTAATTGAATAAATATCTTTATAATTATTATTCGTAAAAACGATAGTTTAAATTATCCTTGTGTCCATTACATATCTGCAAAAGTGGGTGCATTTGGGGTGTTCTTTTCCATTTGATCGTTGTTTAAACATATTTAAATGTTCATAATGCACCAATAACTTATATCGCTGTATTCGGGAGGGTTTATAGAATAATTTGACACAAAAAGCAACCGAGTAACTATTACTGTTTCGACGCAAAAAATGTTCAAAGTTGAAAATTTGCATTTTTTTTCAAAATCAAATTTCTCAAAAACTGAGGGTGATGGCGACAAACGGTTTGCGGATTCGTTTTCAGCGCACAAAAATCTATAAGACACGGCTATTGAATCTTACAGACCAAAATGGCTGTTGGACAGTGCTATTAGCGTGAGTGATAACAATCAGTCGATTCTCGTTCTATCAATGGCAATTTGTGCGTGAACACAATAGGAATTGTTAATATAGGGGGACGTAGGTGAGTGCTGACCTTTCTGGATGACGTGCCACACGCACCGACACGACACTACACTGCGCTAACGAAAACACTAGTCAGAACTACGGTATTGACAGCCAGTCAGCCGCAAACCTTCGTGCAACAAACGAAGATTGCGGCATACATACATAGGCTGGCGTTTATGCGCAGCCTCCAGAAGTCGTAGTTCCAAAGTTCAAGCAACACCACCATAAGTAGCCGGCACTTTGCGTGCCTGCCGCTACACCCACAGACTTCCTTCCCGAAATTCTTTAACTACTTTATTAAGGCCATTTTTCATTCTGTCTCCGTGAACTAATTTGTCGGCTTACACGAACTCTTGATCACGGAAGCATAATAATTCTTAACCCGTAAAGAGGTATTAGGTCGTTGCAAAAGTTCGTTCGTTTTACTGAACCAAAGTCTATGTAAAAATGTATTACATGTTTTAATCAATATTTTCCTTGGCTATCTATGACCCTTTGCCACTGTCCTGGCAAAAGTACAAGTAGGTAAAAAGATATGTCTGTGCAGTTAATGTGACCTGACAGTGAGCGAACAAACTGTTGCACCGTTACGTTATTTACGGTGGTGTTGATGATGTTACCTTGAACAATTAGCAATTGTATCAAAGGTTGTTAGTTTAAAGAAGAGTATTTTGTAAAATCGTCATAGTTTGTTATACAAATTACACAAAATGCAATATGTAATTATTTTCGTTTCAACAGCAATTATTGAGGACTTTGCAGCAACAGGGCTCCATCTTTACCAACTTCAAGTAAATTAGAAAAAACTGTTTATAAAATTATTGCTTTGACTTAAAATTAAAAAGAGAACACTAATTGAAAAATAAATATTTTCACACAATAAGTAGCAGTTTATCGAGTTGATAAGTTTTTATTTATATTTTTGACAAATTTTTCAAATCTGGAGCATTTGTATTGCGCTTAACAGTAATGGGTGCAGATTCAAAATTTACAATAAATCGTTCATTTGTCATCGGATTTGCATCAAACGATGTAGAATTTTTTTTACATATATTACACGTTATAACTCAAAAACTGTAAAAAATGGAGCTGCATCCCCGTGCTACAATGTTCTCAATTTAAATTAGTATTTTAGTTTGGAGAAACTAAAGTAGGAATTGTCTTTTATGATGCGCGAAGCTTTTAATAAACGATCGAAGAAAAATGACTGTGTTACCGTGAAAGTAACGCGCAGATCAAATCGCTGCAGGTTGGAATCCAGCAATTTTAGACTGCACTTCACCCGTGTATTTCACTGACAATGACAGATTGAAGAAACAAATGGATTTCAATTTGTAGCTTTGGTGGCAAGGGACAAGTAAACTATAATTCATGACCACGGAATCCTACATTTTGGCGATCACGATATTGCACTGACCATTCAGAAAGCTTGATTTACGAAAATAGCCTTTCAGTTCCAGACGGCTAACGTCAACAAACATCGAAAGAAATGAGTCATGCGTAAAATTGGGTAGAAGGAATGAACCTTAACTCAAGTACTGATAATGTTGGATACTATTTATCGAAGAGTATATTTGAACTTTAAAGGTTATGTTTACCTCTTTGAATATAAACTCTGTTGTTCCAAACCTTTTAACTGAAATTAATTAATACAAATTATCACTCACAATATGGACTTCAGGACACTTCAATTAAGCCAAGTTTGACAAATCTCATTGAATTTATTATGTATTGTAATTATCGTTTGAAACTTTAATTTACTTCCTAATAGTAACATGGTATTGAACATACAGTAAAAAGAATGAAAGGTAAAAACTTAAAACTAATTGGAGCTGAAATTGGGAAATGTATAAGTGAAACAAGTTTCATTTAAATTTTTTTTGCATTTTTTAAGTTCTATCTTAAGAATCTGCCTCCAATATTTATCGATTGCTATGTATTGGTTTGCTGACGAAACGAATTGACAAGACAATGATTTTGAATGCAATTTTTGTAAGATCTTATTCTCTTTACTCTTATTATCTTTTGTAAAATATACTATACCTACTGTGAATTTTGAATGAAAATTATACATGGTTACAATTGTGCTTCGGAAAATACTTCACTTTAAAAAAGGTGCTCGTCACGCAACGAAAACTCTTAAGTCATATAAACTCAATTACCCACTGGTGCTTAAGGTAGTTCCTAATAAACTATGTTAGTCAAATTAGAGTTGGGTAATAAATAAATAAAGTAGTATGATACTATAGAAATAATAATAATAATTTTTAACATCATGTATATATATTTTAAAAAGTTCAACGTTAATATAAATAGTTGTAATACGAAAATAGAATATTAAATTGGTTAGCGCAGTGAATTGGAGCAGCAGATCTGACAACGTCGCATACATTCATAGCGTCTTTTATAACCAAAAAATGTCAGAAATAATGTTCACATGAATTTGAATCGTCGTTCGCTATTTAAATGTCTAAATATATCGATTGTGCGACGTTGCCACGTTGACTGCTCTACGTAATTTCTAAAATATTTGCACGTAAACCTATATTTTATGGGCATTTGCGAAGAAACCAAGTGGTCAGTTTCGCAGAAATTAATAAATTCATTTCGTGACATTTCGATGTACTTTTGTGCCAATTTAGGTACACTTCTTGAATATAGTTTTCCTGTTTCAGAAGAAAACCTGAAACTATAACCCCCTTTTTCGACTCTGCCATTTGCCACTGTGGTAAAATGCATCAACTTTAATTAACAATTTCTCGATAACTTTGTGGTAAATCGATTTTAAACTTTGTACAAGGGTTTCTTGTATTCCAAATTAGTATTGGACGAAATTTAAAAGAATTCTTGAATTTAGTAGAATATTCAGGGACTACCTTAATGTACATACATATGTACATGGACTGAACGAAAAGAGTAACAGATTATCCGCATTGCGGTAAGTTCCACTTCATCCATTTCCGCAATCAAATGGCGCAAGCATTTAGCAAGAGACTTGGAAAACTTTTTCCCAATGGATTTAATGTTCACAGAGATATTTGGGTAATGTTTCTCTTATAATCCCTGGAAAGGAGGTTAATCGTTCTTATTAACAACTAACAACATATAGAACGCATTTAAGTGAACTTCTACCTTTTAAAGTACCTGTACCTGGCATTTCTAACATGGTCGTAATAGTACATTGCGTGACAAGGGAGAGAAGAAAGCGATTTCGACGAGCGTGAAGCTTTGCTGCGCTCGGGCAGCATTTCACGCGAGGCAAAATCGCGTCTCTCCCTTGTCACGCACAATACTTTTTTTCAACACCTGCATGAAAGGTGTGTTTTTAATAGCCTGCTGAGCGATTCGAAAAAAAAAATACACATGATCGATAACGATTAGTCGAACAAATGCATCTTCATACCACAGGGTAACGCCCAACTCCAGTTTCCTTGGGAGCAAAGTAAAATATTGCGGATACGCATGCGCGTGAAGTCCTTTTCCCTTGGGAGAAAAGTAGAAAACGCGAATACGTCTGAAATTGGTCGTTTTGCTCCCGCTCAGCAGGCATAAAAAACCCCCATTTTTCATGCAGGTGTTGAAAAAAAATACATTTTCTATTGCACATTCGATGTACGTTCAAACATACAATGATGGTGCAAAATAAAGTTTAAAACACATATTTTTACATGTCTGCATGACTAACTTAACACTATACTCCCTGTCATTTAAGAAGGAACCCGTTTCGCGCAGGTAGAATGAGCTCATTGGCTCCGAAAAAGCATTGGTGGGGGTACAGCCAATAGTGGCTTCTCCCGGCACCAGTGAGCGTCAACCTGCGCAGAACCGGTCTAAACTCGTCGGTCGGCAGGTTCTTTCTTAAATGACAGGCTTTTCATATTATGTTGGTATCACTGGCCTGTTTTGGCAACCCCTCGATCTACGCGGTATGCATTTTAAGATATAACTCTTTCTAATGGAATTATCTTCTTTTTGTTACCGTTCATAGTTTAAACTTTCTTTTGTCCTCTACTGTACATTATAGTTGGAAAAAATTGGATGATTTTTCACATGGTCCTTTACATCATCCGGAGGTGTTTATTATCTCCAATAGTAATTTCGTAATTTATAGCGAATTTAATTACTTTTAACTGCCACCATGATTAACAGTATAGGACCAATTCACTGCTATATAATTTTTTTTGTAGTGAATTAACAAACAAGAATTGAATATTTTGATTCAAATACTTTTCTATACCACTCAGGGATTCTTCAAGCGTTTACCAGAGGTCCTTCCAATCAATAAGTTCGAAATCACGGAGTTCAAGAACGTTATAGGTACTTGCTAGGTAAGACCATCTGATTTTACGTTAAAAATGTATCATTCGTCTTGTCGAGACCTCTTCAACGGTGTAAAGACATCATAGCACTCTCTGCGATTATAAATTACTCTATAGACCTAACATTAGGCTTGTCAGTCGAAGCGACACTTCCCTAATCATTTAATATTTCATTTTTAATACGATTTAGCTTATTCTGTCGGTTTCTTCCGATTTTTGAAACGGCTAACTTTCTTTCTTGTCATTTACACGGTTATTTAAATGATTAATCATTAATAACCTTTTTACAATGTTTATGGATATGGTACACAAAGATTGGGCCTGTTCTTGTTAAATTCTGCAGGAATTTTCGGGGTTATTAAAGACTATTTCTCTCCGAAATAATCATTACTCAGTCACTCTGTAGTTTGTACCTTTCTGATAGCAATTTCTTTTTAAAATACGTTAAGCCGTTCCTTATTCGCTTCTTTAAGAAGTATTCTTTTATTTACAATATTTGGTTTACGAATCCACTGCACCTTCTCATACATTGTATATGTATGTAAACTTGCGCATTACTGATAACAGTAGCATTATTGCTGTATAAGACTCGATTATCATTATAACTGGTGTTATCATTATCACTATTACTATGATTGTTACTATTACTATCACTATTATTATTATTATTATTATTATTATTATTATTATTATTGTCATTATCACTATTACTATTATTATTACTATTGCTATCATTATTATTATTTTTATTATTGTTGTTATTATCCTCACCATTATAATACATAGTTGTTATATAGCAGCTACGTCACCATTAGCGCTACGGTAGTCGGAAAACCACGGCCATAAGACTCTTTTCCCTCCCGCCACGCAATCATTGCTACACCTCCCTTTCACTCCGAGTTTTCCTTTGCAATTATTCCTAAGAACCCAGGCACTCTACCTTCGACAACCGTAAAGTAAATGAATAAAGCAAACTTCAAGAAGCCCTTGGAAATTCTTATTTCTGGAACCCGATATTTTAACGATTCGAAACGTTGCTGCCTATACCGCAACAATGGTAACAGATAATCCTCACGTAAAAAATAAAGGTTTTACTGTTGATGCAATTATTACTTGTCATTGTTTTCGCCCTTATCAATTATTCTAACAGCCGATTACGTTTGAATCCCAGCTTGACAACTATTCCATGAAAAATGGTAATAACTGTAATTACAGTATCACTTACAATTAGTAAAAAAAAAACAACAAATAGTCCTTAACGGAATGTATGCACATTAGCTAATGGATGCTGTAAAGCCGCGCCAGACCTGAATGCGTATACGCTGAGCTGGCTGAGAGCGCACAAATGACGCATGCAAAGGGGTCGAAACTGTTGAAAGCCATTGTGTCTTTCTTCACGAACTTCTGTGCTTAGCTTAGCCCACTTCGCAATCATACAGATGGTGTGATTAGCTAAATAAACATACCTACAGCTCAACCCTCCGAGTCATCCTGTTTACCAATATAGGGTAATTCTCTAGCTACGCCTGTCAAAAAGCTGCCGCCTGGTACCCCGTGGCGATGACAACCCCCCGCAGTGCTCCACCGAATTTTATGGGTTTCGACCCTCGAAACCGTTGGAATACCATTAAAAAGTCAGAAATGTCCAAGAGTTACGCATTTCTCAACAGATCTTTGCGAAAATGACGTCAATCGATTCCTTATGTTTCGCCGATGAAACTAACACCAAGAACGACGTAATTCGGACCATAATGAAGGAAATCACATGAAAAATTGATTAATATCATTTCAAGCTGAATTCGTTAAAAACACAGGGTCAGCGTTTTATTTTGCAACCCGCGCTCGCAGGAACTTGTAAAATGGCAACAGCGCCTGAGCGGCCCAGCGGAGAGCTGCCAGCGACCGCTTGACAGCAGTGATGTCCGAGCTCCGAAAATTTTAGGATGGTCCCTTTCAAATTAACGTCGCAAAGAGCTGTACGGAATTTTCCAGCTCAGGTAAGCAAGCCGCGCGATCCGCTTTTATGACCGGCTTACCACTCGCACCCCAAATCACTGTAATGTGGTTTGAAAACAATGTCGACTGGTTTCGTACCCGTCTTAATTTAAAAAATTTTAGCTACGACATATATGTACTATCATATTCTTCTCTTGCGTTAATCAGTTTTTGTATCATCTAGGCTTTAAAATATCCACCAGTCTGTTCTAACACAATGCTATGTATGTCGAAATCAGGAAACGTACAGCAGAAAGGATTAAAAAATTATAGTTTACAGGTGAAAGAAACAAAATTAATAAGTGAGACTATAGGTGAAAGTAGAAATTGAATACAGTGGCAGGGAGCCGGCTTTTGCATTTATGTCTCATTGTCAAATAGCTTACAGCGAAAGACGGACTTACAGGAATTAACCCCTTTTTCTTACTAGACTAATTTTGTTTCTGTAGACTCCCAAAAATGTAACGATAGTGTTAAATATTATTTTTTCTCAACGGTTTCATAAATTCTTGCAACCATTGATCTGAATGTTATGTCGAAGCAAATGATTTTATATTTGATTATTAGGGCTGCCATCCGTCCGGGTTTTCCCGGATTTGTCCTCTTTTTTAGGGCCTCCGGGCACGCCCGGGGGGATTTTCTGTAGTGATCCGGGTTTTTTGATGCTGCTCGCCCAAAAAGTCATAGATATTTTATCTTTATTTCTTGATTGCGCTTACAGTCTATAATTTACAGATTTTTTTGTCTTCGAATATTGTACCTAATATAAGAAATAGTTAAAACTGTCCGGGTTTCAAGTGCAAATGTCCGGGGTTTTAATGCTCTTTGTCCTAGATTAGCAATTTTACAAATGACAGCCCTACTAATGATAAAAAAACTTTCTTGACAACGGCTGCTGCTATTTCTACTCGCTCAGTTTAGAAATTACAGTAGAACCTCTATTATGCGAGCACCTATTATCCAAACGTTCTATTATTGGAATATTATATTTCCCTTTGTAATTAAACTTAAAGTACCCGGCGTTATCCAGGTAAAACGTTGATTATCACAAAGGGTCACGGGGATGAAATAAGGTGGAAGGGGTGGGATGCCCAGATTTCATGGTAGCCTATATTTTCCGCAGGGTTCTACAGAGTACAATTTGGTCCAGATCGGTTTAAGGGGTTTAGCAGTTAATACGCAATATACAGACATACATTCTATTCTATATAGGGGAGACCGGGGCAAAGTGACGCGAAAAAAGTTTGAAGGGGAATTAAATTTTTCCCTTTCAATAAAAACGTGTGGAAATAGATTTGTAATATAATTTAAACATTACTATTGATAAATGACGAATAGCAATACTTAAAATAAACTTAAAGTATATTAAAATTCAACTTGAAAAGAAAATGCCAAAACGACCACTTTACGTTGAATCTATTTTTTTGTTTCCATGTATTTTTTAAATTTTTTTTTTAAATTTTCCTATAAGTGACTTATTTCAAATTTTTATAATTATGAGAGTTGATTTGAGAAGGGTTGATATGAGTTTCTTAGATATATGGAGTAAAGTGAGCTACTATCTGGGGTAAAGTGAGCTGAAATAAAATACGAGTTTTAATTAAGGATATAGGTAATTATTAACCCCTTGCGCTAGGATGACGTGTGTAGCACGTCAATTTCTGTTTTTTTTTTAAACCGTGGTTGTCAAAAATTATGGGAGATTTTTCATTTTTTTGAGGTTAGATTGTGTTCCATCACGCGCGTGGTTTTCCAGCTAGCTGACAAGGTTTATTGCGCACATCACTCGCGCATCTTTTTTTGCAGCTCAGTTTACCCCGGTCACTTGGCCCCGAATGTGTACTCAGTGGAAAATTAATTATTTAATAATGTTGGGATTAATGTTTTCTCAAACGCGTGTACATGTATGTTTATAAGCTAGTTATAAACAAGCAGAAAAAATTTGGAGTTAAAATAACACATTTAAGACTCATTTATCCAAAAAGCAAAATTGAGAAGAAAACCAATTTAGAAGTCTCTAAAAACTTCATTTTTAATTTTTTAATTTTTCGATACCTGAATGTGCATAATTATCATTGTGGTATTACACACATTTATTGCGTCACCAAAATTTGTAAATATATTCTATTGTTAAAGAATAAATTAAGAAAGCTCATTTTACCCCGAGGTTCACTTTGCCCCGGTCTCCCCTAATATATATAAGGTATGTTGCATGTACCTATGTCTTTTAATATGGAAAACGTACGATATTATATACGAATATAATTAATTCTTCTACAACGATCAAAAGGAGTACTATTCACAGTACTTCTAGACGAAATTGACGTTAACGCCTTTAACATATGTAATTGCGCTAAAGAGTAAACGTGTAGTATTTATTAACTATTGTAACGAAACAGTAAACACTTCAGAAGCTAGAAATTTTTGGTGCAAGTCCCGCAAAATTAGCAACAATATACAATGGTGGAAGATCTATGATTTGTGAATATTATTTTTCATTTTTGATATTGTTACTTCTGTTATAATTTCTGAAATATAAAATAATCGTCATGAGGAAACTGAGTATTCCACTATCCGAAAAATCATATCTCCCTATTAATCTGAATACTGGAGGCTCTACTGTATTTTAAAATAAAGTGATTGCAGGGTATTGTATTATATTATTTGAATATATATCCATATGTAATTTTTCATAAAATAACGTTTACTGTTTTAAATGTTTGATGTAGAAATCTACCACCTAAAACAAAATGCAGCAAATGTAATTGTAATTATCAGTGCATAGATACGCAAAAACTTATGAAATATTGTTTAAAAGAATATAAATATTATTAAACGGATGTACAACACAATATTTATTCTTCAAGTGAATACAAAGCAACATTTTACAAAATATACAGTGTAAATTTTGTTTACACATCTTCCCACTATGTTGATTATCATATCGTTAAAATGTCCTAAAGTTTTAATTACTGTATCATTAAAATTTCAGAAAGTTTTGCTTACCATATTATAAAGTTTTCTCAAAGTTTTAAGTACCGTATCGTACTGTAACTACAGTAGATCATTTTATTCAGATCGTTCGTCTGCTTTGCCTTGAACTACGTTCCATCATGTCTCTGTTTTACTTCTTGTTTTCCCTTTCATACAGAGTAGACCACATAAAGTGTTACCAGTTATTTTCTCAAAAGCTTTCAGAGCTACAAGAAAAATTTCTTCTAATGTTTCAAGAATAAAATGGGACGTTTTGGGTGATATAAAAGACACGACTGTCGCGCCACCTAGGGTGATAGGTGTGCAATACAGGCTTCCTCAGCTATGCAAAATATGGAAAAATTATTGAAATAAACATTATTTGCTTCGAAAACAACTATCTGAATTTATAAAAATGTGTATGCTATTTTGTAAAAGAAAATAGGGGTGGGCCCTCAAAGAAAATTGTCTCTGTCTCTATAATAGTCCTCGAGAAAATAACTTATAACACTATGTGGCCCACCCAATACCTAACCCACCCTGTACATACAATAATGTTAACATTACTGAATGATATTTTCATTTCATTAAAATTTTCATGATTCGATACACAAATATTGAAACAAATATTACGATAATAAAATTTGTTTCGGCAGTTTCTGCAAATTAATTCTACATTTTTCATTTAATTCACGTATACACACATTCATTCATTTTTAAAAGTTTCTTTAAATGTTCTCCTAAATGGAACGTTATGCCTACTTTGAATGAAAACATTATTATTCGTTAAAGATTCAAAGTATATTAATTAGAGCTGCTTAACCTTATGAGATATAATAATTTCATATACAAATATATATTTATAAATAAAACAATTCATAAATCACTGCTTGTACACTGAACACTACACCACGATTTCCACTTCATATATCAAGGTTTCCCAATTTCTAGAAGGAAAATATATGGTTCCTTTAATTTTTTTGGTGATCACGTTGCTCACATTTATCTTGCAAAGTGTCCTTTTTGGGAGAGCTTTCAGGATATTCGTCGACTCCCACTGTTATTATGCCAGGTCCAAGCAGCCAAGAGCTTTTCTTTCCACTTTCTTTCGTTCATAAGTCCTCACATAAATCTATGTTGGCAACTATTTGAATGCGTACTCCGATCGTATAAGTTGCATGTTCGCAACATACGCCTTCTATTCCCCGGCATTCCTCGTTCGCTTGCTCCATCAGGCAAATCGAATCAGCTGAATCACCCAACATCGCGAAATAGCCTCTGCATCGACCAGCGCGTCTGCAATCCCTCTCGTTCCCAAAAACGCCCAACTTCGCGCGCTTTGTTAGCGACCCAGCCATTCGGCAATCCTGAGGAAATCAGTGACCTACTGGCCGACCCGATTGGGCGGATCTAAATCGCAATAAAAACCCGTGAACAAGAGCCACGAGGGTCATTATTCACAGCTCCATTTCCCTGACAGTCGGACGATCTTCCCACGCTTTAGACAATGTGCATATTACTCAGGATTCCCTCTACAACGTATCTGAAATTCAACAAAATTGGAGTTGCTGCCCCCTTTTATGCATAATTGCCAAAGGGTCAAATGAACTGTGCTCCTAATAATGTTTCAAACACTGAACGACTAAAATGGTCCATTTGACACTTTTTATCCTTCCAGTGAGCAGAACACAGTGAAATGAAATAAATGTTGGAAAGCTCTTCAAGAACAATTTTGCACCACATTTTTTTAACAAATCTCCACTGATACAGAGGTGTAGTATCATCTGTGTGAATCATGACAATTTTTTTACACCCTGCAAATTCTCTGTTCCCCCTTCTTCCTTGAGAAGGTTCTCTCTACCACCAGTAGAGTAACTAATTGTAACAAGAAATCCCCTTCTTCGTGGATCACAGCAAGTTATCAGTTCTCATAAATCCTCCAAACATTTGACGTCATTATATGATCTCCGTGGCAAATTCGTACAGTTCCCTTCAACATATACCGTCTGTTTAAAAACTTCCCGGGCTGATGCAATGAACCTACAGACTTTTGAGCCCGTTTGAAAAGCTATTGGAACCTGTTTTTACAATCAGTTTTTGACACGGCTGAGCTCCCTCGCCACAGCCGTTTGGATTACTTTTACGCCGTTATGCTGCTTTCCCTTCAAGGCCAACTTTAACTTTGAGAATTCAAACAAAATCAGAAGGAGGCCAGATTGAAAAAGCACAAGCACTTGTTATTCCCCACGGTATGGACTGGTGCGTTGCCACTGTTCACAGCTTTTATAAGAAATGATTTGTGGAACTTTTAATATTATTAGGAACTGTCTCTGACTGTTTCACAGTGTTGCTATTTTATAAAGTATATCCACTTTCAGCGTTTTAGAGAAAAGCAGTTTTAAAAATTCAAAAAGTGGACTTCAGCTTACGCTATGGACTGTTTAACTTCTTTCAGTAAATCCACAATATCTTATTTAGTTTCATTTATAAAGACACTTTTCACGGAAACTACTCAACCAACCATACAAAATTGCTATACATTTTCTCCTTGTTTTTTTGTCACGAGGATTCACCTTCTGCTTCGTTGTATCGCGATTTACACGATACCTTGTATATTTTTAATTAATTTCGCTTTAACAACAACTTCTAGTACAATATTTCTGCGTTTTTCCTCTTATTCATTCAAATCGTGTACTACTATTTTGTAAATACAGAAGAAAAATAGAATGCTCCTGCATTGCGCGAGCTTGTGGTTTATAAAAGACGCGAGTTGGAAGTGTTAGGTAGCTACTGACAAAATGTACAGCAGAAATCATTTCTGCCTTTTAAGCAATCTGTTTAGACAAGTTAACCAAGTAGGGGAGACTGGGACTAGTTTATACGTTTTTCAGTTTTCAATGCTTTCATTTTTGTTTTTAATTAATTACTTGATGACAAATATGCTAAAATATACTTTGGTCCTTCCTCTTTAATATATTGTAAATGAAAAGTTGAGAAAATACATACAAAATGAATGAAAAAATGTTATTTGGGCGAAGGTAAAATGTATCAATTTACCCCACTGCGGAGCTAGTTGATACGGTAGGGGTGCTGTAAGAAATTAATAATAACACTGTGCTTTTAGATAAAATACTATATATGCGTTTATTTTGTTAGTCGCTCGCGGTCGCTCGCCGTTGCTGGCTCGCGTCGCACTGCCTGGGCCACGCTTGGCCCCACCACGTCGCAATTCCAACGGCTCTCCTAAGGACGAGGAGAGGTCACGCTTCGCGACCGTTTGTTGTGGTCCGCGGTGTTTCCACGAAACTGCTAGAGCGCGTTTCGCTCGCCACAATACGTTATTCTGTTTTGAATTTTTTTCATTTTGTATTGAAATTAATTACTTAATAACAAATATGCCAAAATATACTTTGGCCCTTCCTCTTTAATATATAATAAGCGAAAACTTGAGTAAATACATACAAAACGAATGAAAAAATGTTATTTGGACGATCAATTTAGATGTATCAAAACTATTTACTTTTTCTCTGTATAAACGAAAACAGTTTAAAAAAACGATTGTTAACGCCAATGTACACACACGTACGCTGGATCGTAGGAAAGAATTGAACAACAATCTTCACATATCTCGCTCAAATGGAGCTACATATATGTATACGGTGTCGAGATAATTCGTCTGTATCAACTTGCCCCCTGTATCAACTGGCCCCGGTCTCCCCCATGATGTAAGGATTTATATCCTTATGGAGTGCTCTTGCGCAGCCTTTCAGATTAGCCAATAACGTGCCCTTCCCAAGACCCTTCACATTGGATTGTCAACCAATAGGATAGAATGAATTTGTCAACATTTCAATAATGCGTCCGTACATGCACATATGCATTCATATATACATGTACATATTTTAATATGGCGGAAATTGGGAATGCGCAGTAGAAGACGAAAATGAGCCGCTCAGTGAGCACACCTTATATCCTTACATCATGGTCTCCTCTACCATTAAGAAACCACGGTGCGTTAATTGCATTTACTTCCTGCGTCTATGACCCTAAAAATGAATCTTATGAACTTTATATTACTGCATTAAAGTATCACTGTCTTGCAAAATGAACATACATTAAGGTCACCTGTTAAAGACTTAAACTTCAAGTTCAAAGTATTTTTTTTCGGAACCAAAATTTGTTCTATTTTTATAAGAACCACATCCTCGTCTGTTATAAATGTACTACGATTTACCTGAACACTTTATCACGTGTCTTATGTAATTAATGCTAAGACTCTGTTACATAATGCCATACAACTGATATGAGCCAAAACTACCCGTTTTATGGCTGAATTGATTTACAATTCTCCAAATTGTATCAATCAAATCCTCTAAAGTTGAACACACAGTAAATCGTTAAGTGGTATAGCAATTATATTTTGATACGTTATAGCCATAAGCGAATAAATTGTGAAAACATAACTTTTTTTCTTTAAATCGATACGAATATACTGGTGCAGCATTGGAAAATATTAGTTACGCAATTTTTTGTTAATAATCTGTAGAATAGTGTAGAACAACCTTTCCACTAATTTTATATTCCTTCTATAATTTATCCCAAATCATTTATCAAATTAAAAAATGCTTTAAATCAAAATTTCTCAATTTTAAATGTAGAAACATAGTAGAATAGGACAATTTCACTACATTTGTTAACTATATGTATAAATTTTACAAGTCGAATTTAATAAAATAAACACGTCTTAATTTTAATAAAGATATCAATATTTCCTCGGACCTAATTATTACGTTTGCTGCTAGATTGCATTACTGAAACTGAAATAAGTTTGATGCAGTAATAAGGATGTGGACGAAATTCTTCTGTTGGCTATTGAGGTTCAGATCGACTTGGGAAAAATTACGGGATGTGTAAAACATGTGCCATTTCGGAGCAAACCTCTTATAGTGTCCATAAAAATACGGGATTTTCATAAAAAAATTAAGAAGTCGCCGGATTTTTGTAGCGCACAAACAGTGATGGTCTGGCTTTCGACTGCCTAGTCCCCTTAAGCGGCATCACGCCCATCACTGATCTGTATTGACATGTGTATCGGTAAGGTAATGCTGTGATGACATGAAACCTAAACAAGTGGTCAAGTGGTACAATCACTTGAATTGTAAGTTTGATGAGTACCTGTGTCACGTGGGAAAGAATCTCCCAGCCCAAGCTGAAGATTATATCGTCGGCGATACTGCAACACCGCGTATGAGCAGTTTGTAAATACCGCGTATCTGCAAAAGTAGCAAAATTCAGATTTCGTGCCCACGGATGCCAAGCGCTGTTCGCTTTTTTTTTAAAAGTCACGCCATGTGAAATAGCCAATAGGAAGCCGCCTTTTTACCAACGGAACCAGCAGGTTCAAGGATGCCGTGAATCTGTCTCTTTTAGCAAGTTGGCGACAAAACCGCGCATTTACAGAGAAATCAGGTGAAGTGACGGCACGTTTGGTGCGTGAAAGTGACTTTACACAGCAATTAAGCAGTTTTATGATGAATTGACGTTACTATTTATTACAAGGCGAGCTAAAACAGACCCAAAAAAGTTCAGCCAAAGAAATCCCTTAAAATGGCTGAAATATTAATTTTTTTCTTCCTCCTGTAAAATCGGTAAAATGCAGAACCGCGGTATTTACAAACTGCTCATACGCGGTGTTGCAGTCTCACCGACGATATGTATGCTGAGTGTTTAGCTACATGTGGGAGAAAATTTAAGGGGTGATTCTACATGAAAAGAAAAGTTGAAAATATGGAATAAAATTTCTTGATAACGCGCTTGGTTTCCGAGAGATTGACTTTGAACTTTACCCAAATACGCGTACACCGGATTACAGTTTTGGCGCCTGTTGCGCTTTCCGTAAGCGTAGGCGGTTCCGCTTATCGGATGTTCGGGCAATCGATTTTCTTACAATATGCAAAAGAACAAATATATTCGCAGAACCGTCTAGTGACAAAACAATTTTTTGTCTAGGTCCCATTTCTTTACCTATTTTTTTATAAGAATATGTCTTTGCATGAACATCCACAGTCTAGTGATGTTGAAATTGCACGAAAAGTTGCCGATAAAAGCTATGTTGCTATAACTGCTACATTATTGTACCAACACTGTGTGCGAATCAATACTCTCCTTATCATTAGTCGATGTGTAACTATGAGTATTTACGTTTCATTATCGTGGCCCAGTAATGTCAAATAACATTTGCATTCTTCACAATTCGTTTGAACGTTGAAGTCTTTCTTCTAAATTGGACTACAAATGGTTTAAGCGTACCTCCTTGTCAGCTAACGAGCTTACACAAACACTTTGATTGTGTAGAGACGCGCTGGAAGGTTTGTGGAAGTAATTGGAAAGTGATCGAACATGTTTGATTTCTGCCGTCAAGCTCGACACTTGCGCGATCATGTCAACAGTGCATGCCATTGTTTGATTATGCAGTTAATAAAGTCAATTTTAACTTCTAAATATAGAAAGACTTGTAGCTTGCTAATACAATCCGTTCTATTCATGAATCCTATTCCTTTTTCAATTGCGATTTCTTCATTTGCTAATATTAAAATCATTGGAACATAGGTATGTGACTTTCGTCATGATGAAGCAGGCACTGTTATATGGGCGTATACATACACAGGGTGGAAGAAACTCTGAGGTTTGGTTCTAGACACCAAAATAAGACAAAAATCAAGAATAACAATATTGCGGTTGAGGCTTCATTTCCTAGTTGAACCTGCGTGTTTTGTTAGATTTTTTTTTGTAAAACGAATACAAAATACACGGTATTTTAACAGTAACTTATCATTCTAAAGCTCTGATCAAAATTTGCAACATAACATTTCTTTCATTTTTCAGTGCATTCGGGGAAGTACTTTTGATGTAGGTATAATAACAAAAAGAATGTACAGGAGAAGACGAATGTAATAAAACCGTCGTACGAAAGAAACGAATATTAACAAAATTAATTTAGCAGAGAAAATAGAAGTATCTCTATACAGAATACTTGTAGAAGTGATTACTACATTCTATGTGAGAGGTTTCACTACTATACTTGATTTTTTACCATTTTCCATAATTAAAGTTTTCTACTAGTGTTATTTTTGTTCCTTTCCATATTCAAATTTTGTTACGTGTTCCTTTCAACTACCGCCAAATTAGGTGTGCGTCGTTCCCGGTGCGCAGGCTTCCAGGTCACTCATACAGAGAGAGAGAGAGAGAGAGAGAGAGAGAGATTTTTGCTCGTTCGGAGCTCAGCGCGCATTCGGTGCGCATTCGGCGCGCGCTCGGGGTTGAGTGAAATTTACGGCGTCCATTTTATGGTATTGTTCGGACCCAAATGCACGCTTTGATGGACTGCCAGCAAGCAGATAACGGCCTGAATACGTGCCGAATGCGCGCTGAATGCGCGCCGAACGCGCGCTGAACACCGAGCGACCAAAAATTCGGCGCGCACTGATTTTTTGCTCGTTCGGATCTCAGCGCGTTCGGGGTTGAGTGAAATTTACGGCGTCCATTTCATGGTATTGTTCGGACCCGAATGCACGCTTTGATGGACTGCCAGCAAACGGATCTGCCCGAACGCGCGCCGAACACCGAACGAGCAAAAAATCGGTGCGCGACGAATGCACATTCGGGGCGAATGCACAGGTGAATACGTGGGTTTAGACCAGGGGTGTCGAACTAGCGGCTCGCGAGCCGCAGTGGCTCCTTCTCCTCTTCGCCTGCTCCGTAGAGCCGTAGGAGAACGGCCCCCTCCACACCTACTTCACTCTGATGAATTTCTCCTCCGGGTGCCGCATTCTCTCCCTGCCGGGGCTCGTGCAACGCCTGGAGAAAAATAAGTGGGGGAACCGGCTGACCGGGGGCCTGACTCGTGCGGCTTTCGGAGTGGGGAAGTTCGACACTCCTGCTTTAGACGCTCGAAGTTTAACAGTCTACGTCAGGGGTGCACATTAAGTTTGCCCTAGGGCAGTCGATGCGCCCTTGAGCTCGATCGTAGTATGGTCCTTCCCCACTCCTGGTTATAAGGTCTCGTAGTGGAGAACTGTATGACTGCAGAGGCCCTATGCCCATTTTGTTTTCTCCAAGAAAAATATGGTAAGTATGGCTAACCGTATTCGAGATATACCGAGAATCTGAATCAGCTACTTTCCATCATTTTTTGTTTATAAATGTAATTTATGAATCACTTTAAAATTCATGATATATGTAGAAAGAGACTTAAATATTAATTTTAAATTTTATTTTTTAATCAATATTGTTCACAAACCTTATAAAATCTCAATATTAATTCAAATTATCGACGACTAGGTACTTATCGGTGACTGGACAAACTACCTTATTGTCTCGAGCTTCCCATTGTTGCTCCAACGCAGTCACTGGAAAAGTTCTGTTTATGTTTTCATGACACCCCCAACAGCTGAATGATGGCTTGGCCGCAACTGACATACACAGATCCGTCACTGTATGCCAGGGGTGTCGAACTAGCGGCTCGCGAGCCGCAGTGGCTCCTTCCCCTCTTCGCCTGCTCCGTAGAGCCGTAGGAGAACGGCCCCCCACCACACCTGCTTCATTCTGACGAATTACTCCTCCGGGTGCCGCACTCTCTCCCTGCCGGGTCTCGTGCAACGCCTGGAGAAAAATAGGTGGGGGAACCAGCTGACCGGGGGCCTGACTCGTGCGGCTCTCGGAGTGAGAAAGTTCGACACCCCTGCTGTATGCGTTAGCCATCTCAAACGGTGGGTCCAAATTGACTCAGGTATGCAATACGGAGGGTTAATCGAAATTTGAAAAATATGTTTAAATTTTTATATGCAATAATAATAATTTTGTTCAAAGTTATAATGGTAGCAGTAAGAGGGGGTTAAAAAAATTTGATCCTGACGAACATGATTCTGGCTGTCGTAGTCATAGGAAACAAAACATGTACAATTTTTGTTAATCTATATGAGTGTGGTTATCGTATGAAGTAGAATGAAGTAATTATTTGCAAAAATCCAATTTTGCAACACAGAGAACTAACAAATGCTTTTCCCAAAAATTAATGTTTTCATTGGAAATGCAACCATTTTTGTGCTTTTCAACATTTTTCATTCATTTTAGTTCATACGATAACCACACTCATATACACTAAGAAAAAATTTGCGTTATTTGTTTCAGATGATTACGACAGCCAAAATCATGTTCGCCAGCAACAATCTTTTTTCTCAAACCCCTCTTACTACTACCATTATAACTCTGAACCAAATTAATATTATTGCATACAAAAATTTGAACACATTTTTCAAATTTCAATTAATAAAAGTACAAAGTTTGGAATTATAATACTCAATACTTTTCTTCCAAAAATTCCCCAAAATGTGCCTTATTTTCGAAGCGTCAAACTCTGGAGACCCCTGTGTAGGGAATACAATCCCGGTCATTATTTACTATCCCGGGATTGCGGGATTTTTTTAAATATCTATCTCAGGATTCCGGGACTAATCCCAGGATTGGGTAATAGAAAATTTCAGGAATTAAAATGAATTATTATGTGTTAAAATTTTAAATCTTTATTTAAAGTAAATAAACTTACTTTCTATCATTAGTCTGAAACATAAGCTAAAGTCATTTTTAACAATAAAAACAGTAGAGCAAATAAGAATAATAAAGTCTCGATAAGTACATAATATCAGTAAACCATTATGAAGATTTTTGGAAATACGAAGGAAGAAATAGTAAAGCACCTAAAGTACATATGTATCTATGTATTTACATTGTTTCTACTTTACGTGTTCAGACAAGTTGCGATTTGTAACTCGCGCGATTTCAAAACAGCGGAAAGTGAGAATATCATTGTAAAAGTAAATATAGTTTAGTTAGCTATACGCGACTTAATGTTATTATTTATTTACTATTCTAAATCATTATTATTATTATTCTCCTTATTATTATGAACTGACTGTGTTTAGTTATTCTGTTTATTTCTATTTTTTTCAACTGTTCATAAAGTAATTCTCATTTTTAAAAAATCACGAAATTCTCGGGATTAGTTACATCAAACCCCGGGATTTTTGGAATTCAAAACACAACAGGGATCGGGGGATCCCTGGATACAGTTCTAAACGCTCCGCTCCCACTACTCCAGCCGCTCCCCACTCCGTTGGCGGACTCGCTTGTCCTTGGACGAGCTCGGAAGTAACTCTATCGCGCCCGGAATTGGGAGTCCTGTGCATGCCTGGTCTAAGTGTACAAACGTCGGTGAGTGATTCAGAGTATACTATTATACGGAAGTGCTATGGGAATTGTCCTCCGATAAATTGTGCTTTCCCTTCAGGGTGTCATTACATTCCTAAATTTTCGCATTTGAGTAATAGTAACGGTTTGATCGTATTCATTCTTTTAAAATTGTTCTTTTCCATGCCGATGTATAAAACCCAGTACATACGATACATAATAGATCCAACCATCAAGTTAGTTGTGGGAATTTCCCCTCGATCAATTATCCTCTACCGTCTATCAGATTATAAACATCGTCTGCGCCTGAGTGTGTTGTATGCTTGGACATTTGAATCTCATAACCGTGTTGCGATTCAGTTTAGCCGGAGAACTGTAACGATCGAAACGAAAGCGAGTAGTGTTGAATTCTAAACTTCCTAATCGGAATGCTTGTATTGTTTATATTTTCGCAAAACCCATGTAAAAAACAGTTTTTGTGCCACCCTTTTTGATTTTCCTTTTGTTTATTGTTGTAATAGAGTGAATGCATCAGTAAATTAATACGTACCAGGGAATGAACATTATATATAAAAAAAACGAGTCAACTAAGTTATTACAATAAGCAAATGATTAAATATTGAGTTTTTGCAAGTGCTTCTTTCATATTTCATATTTAAAGAATTTTCACGCCACGTGCAGTCAATTGTGCTGTGAACATACCCTTGAAACTGTTTATTAGTGCACTGCACGTGTTGAGAGTGGTTTGTCGTGCGTTTGCTATAAGGTAAATCTTAATTGTCCCCTCATATTTATGACGATATAATTGAAATTTGTGCATCAAATAACATAAAAGTTGTTTTTATAAAATTTATTATATTTGATTTGAAGTTTCAAGTTGGTTTCACAGAAGAATGGAAAAGAAGTTATATTTAATACCTGTCCAAACACTGAAACATTGGAAGTCCATTTGAATCAGTAAATGAATGATTTGTTCATTCATTGGATCACATAGTACTTATGTTTAAATGTAGCAGTAAATGGTTTCTCTTTTGGGAGCTAATTTTTTTTGTATATTAGAATTTTTTCCTTTCAATTTATAGTTGAAAAATATTTAACTTTCTTAGATTAGATTAAAAAGTTAGTTTAAAAATATGTGTATACCTATATTCATGAATGTAGTTTACTATGTTACTACTTTGGGCATGAATTTCAGAAGTAATAGAATGTCCACACAAGGAGAACAGTCATTTAAAACTGGTAAGAAAAGAATCTCAAAACATAATTCTGGCCAGTCTTGCAACTTTACACAACAGCAAGCAGGTTTAAGGAGGTTCGATACCTCACTTGCGGGGCAGGCGGCGAGAGGGGTAAGCCTATGCTTATACATGGGAGCTCTGCAGTGATACCAATCTTAGATTAAAAAAAATTACGTAGACAAAAATGTTATTTACATGTCTATTCCTAATAAAATTATTACTACATATTTTGTTTTGGAATTCAATTAAACAAAAAGTATGTTTAATGCAGTTAGAAATATAATATTTTCATTAAAAGTAGCGCAAAATATGCGAGCGAAATGCGGCAACGTCGCTTTGCGTCCATCTTTTTTTCTCTTTCCACTTTACACTTGTGGCGTCCCTTTGCGCGTTCGTACTGGTTCGCAACAAATTACTAAATACACGTTTACAGCATGGTAGTGTTTTTACAAATTTTTACTGTATCCTTTGTACAAGTATACAGTGTATAGATGACTACCTGGCGTACAGCGTTGCCACGTTTCAAACAGTTCCTTCAGGCAGTTCCAAAAATACGAGCACATTGCTGTCTATTTATTCAATTATCTAATAAACCGTACGGTAAATGTCCAATTTTTTTTATAGAATATTATAGGAATACTTAAGCTTTTCATTGCAACATTTTTTAGGACTTTCTCACTATTTTTAAGGACTCTGTGTAACATTTTAAAGAAGTTTTATCGCTTCTCCCATAACAGCCTGTGTATAAGAGCACAAGTTCGATTTCAATTTTTTCATAAACCGTGCTGTCAATCAACTTGAAATTTTAACACAATGCGGACTACACTTTGGACATTAGATCAAAACACTTTTCAAAGATTTGTCATTATTTTTGCTCCGGTATCGAACCTCCTTAAACTGCGCGCTCTAACATACTTCACAAAATATCAGGTAGAGTAACACGCCTTCTGCCCCCTTCCACAAACATTTCCAAAACGTTTGCTTTACACAGTTACATGTGTATAGTGTCTCTTTTATTGTGCTGGGTGACGCTGAGCAGTAACACGAATCGTATACCCTGGGCAAGCTAACCTTGTTATTTTTAGATCATTCAGCTAAGTTTCTCCTATTTTGGTTTTTTCGTTAATATTCATAGTTAAACTATAGATATGAAACCAATTATTTTCTAGGGCGTTCTTAGATAATGTCTTCATAAGTTCCTGTATTTGATTTTAACAAGCCTGGTATAGTTTGTATGTTATAACAGTTCTATTCTGAAAAGCATGGCTGGGGACAAAAGTAGCATGTTACTTGGGCGAGCAAAGTAGCATAGAGGATAGGAATTCTTCAGATGATAATGTTTGTCTACGTCTGGTTTGATTGGACCCTTTCAGTGAAAGCTGTTCGAGAGAGAATCATCCCAAGTGTCTAGATTTTAGGGGTTAGACCCACGAAGACTGCAGCATGGGTGATCCTCACTACATATGCCATAATTTTAATTCGGATTAGGTGAAAATTAATACCTATCATTTAACTAAATACACAATATCAAAGAAATGTTCGAAGTTGGTTATGCTTTCCACCTTTCTTTATTTAAAATTTATTTGTTTTTATCGTTACTTAAAATATATTTATTTAAATGTTTCTTCTATCGTTTTTTATAGAAAAAATCCTATTTTGTGTTGGACGAAGTGTTTTTACTTAATTCTCCTCAAAATAATTAGTATTACTTTAGCCCCCACCGTATGTTACTTTCGTCCTACCCCTGCAGTACAAAAGTAGCAATGACAGTCTCTGCGGAAAACTGCCGTAACTTTGTAACTACTTATCACTAAAGGCTGAATCTGGGGTCAAGTGATAGACCAAGAAACATAGTATCTTAAGGCACAATTTTCATTTTTATATCTATAAAATATAATTGTAGGCTAGGCCAAATGTAAAAAGTGTTACTCTTGTCCCCGCTCTCCTCTATAGAATAGGAAACACTATTAAATATTCAATTAAAATATTAAGAAAAGGTTAATCCAATCGAAGCGAAGATTGCAGAAATAATACCGTTATTTTATTTTCTATTAAATTCATCGATACAAAGTTCATTTCTAACGTTTAAAATATATTAGTTTATACCTACTTTCGTATAACACGTGTCTCAACTGAACCAGTGGAATCCACCTGATCCCCATCACTTTAAACAAGAACATTAGTTATTTTGAACAAACTAATATTAAAATAAAATAAAACCGTAAAATAAAAAAAAAACAAGGTATAAAAGATTTGCATATACACAGGAACAATTGTATAAAACCATAGAACTCATAGAAGATATACAAAGTGGGAAATTCAAAAAATTCTGAAATTTCGTGGATATATAGGGATTTTCTCGTATTCCATTGTCCACTCGTATTTCCTTGTATTCCATAAAAATTCTGATCGATAGTTGGTTAGCATTAGATTGGTTTAGTAGCGCCCTCTAACTTTTGAGAGATTTAAAACAAAAAAATGTGTTTCAGAAACAATCTAAAGTAAAACTTTGTATATCCATTTAACGGAAAAAAAATGATTAATAAATGTTCTTGGATGTTTGTAGAATAGGTTTTGTGTGAACAAAATATTCATAACGTTACATCTAAAGAAAGTTTGAAAGCCGCTCTGCTACAAGAGTGGAGTAAAATACAGTCTGTTATATTGTTATAACATCTAACTTAGTAAATTTCATACCAAAAAGGCTCGAAGCGATTATAAAATTGAAAGGCAATCCCAGAAATTATTAAAACATTAAATATTTAGTTAATTTTCATAGTTTATTAATTCTTTATTTAACTGTACGTATATCTGTTCTTGTTGATAGTTTTGTAAATATTAAAGGGAATAAAATTTAGTTTACATAAAATCTATTCTACAAACATCTAAGAATATTTATTAATCATTTTTTCCGTTAAAATTTATTACTGACATGGATATACAAACTTTTACTTTAAATTGGTCGTTGAACGAATACCTTCTACACTGACTCTATATACTTCATTGGCGTCAAGTAGTCCTGAGCAATGTATCATTCAAGTTTCATTTAAGGGAAGGTTCTGGTCTAGAGCCTAAAAAAATAGGTGATATTTAGGAATTAATTAAAGGAAAACTACTATATATAATTTAATACGACTTATTGCATTGTATTAAGGATGTCTTAGATTATAGAAATATATTTTTTGTTTTATAATTATTCATTACAGACAGCCTTGGGGAGTCGTTAAAGTCAAGGCGTCAAAATATTGATCCAAATCGGTGGGGGGACCTCTATCTCCAAAAGTTATTATCCGATTCGACTAAAACCTTGTTTATTTTGAAGATTATTCTTTTGGCTAGGGGGGGGGGGGACTAAAAAAATTACAAAATGACATTTTTAAGAAAATAACGGCACTTGAAGTTTGAGATCACTTTCCCCCTATATTTTTCGTGCTTTCAACGCCTTTGAATATTACAAATTTTCAATTTTTTATATTTTTTTTAGTTCTCCTCCAGCCAAAAGAATAATCTTCAAAATAAAAAAAGTTTCAGTCGAATCGGATAATAACTTTTGAAGATACAGGTCCCGCCGTTTTGAGAACACTGTTTCGAGAAAAACGCATTTGAAGTTTTACGTGAGCGCCGGAGTGGTCGGTTGTTGCCCATGCATTTGCCGCTACTCAAATGCCTATAACTTGGGGAATTTTACGAATTTCAACAAATCCTTTTAAACACGTTTTCCTAAAAGGTTGAACATTCGAAAAATGAAATAAAAAAAAATCGACATTTAGATCAGAACCTCCCCTTAAAGGGATTGATGGAAGGATGGTTATATATCCGAACCCCTTTTAATGATTCGTTTATTTCGATGTTGAGCGTACAAAAATCGGGTTGTGCTCTCGGCGCATTAACGGCTTTGTATTTTTTCGAGGTGAACTTCGCTCTTTATCTTTCCACGTACCCATGATGGGGGGCTGACATTAGCTGTTCCGTTTGGTCGCGGGCTACAACCGAACGCCGATTCGAAGTTGTTTTCGTCGGGCGACGTCAACTACCGGGAACGTATACCCGCAAATCGGTCGTGTACCCTTTTTTCTTTCCTTTTTTTCACTTGCCGATTCGCGGCGGTTTAGGCATCGCCTCGGACCGAGGTGCTCAGTGCTAACACATAGTCGCTACACATTACCTCACAGAGTTCTTTCTAATGTGCACAGTTACCGCAACACCGTTTTGACCCCGTTCCTGCTGCAATCTGTTTTATCATCCGTCGCAAGTAAGGAGCCACTTCGCCTGATTCTAGAAGACCACTCAGGCCTGGCCACATCTTTACGTATGTAAGTAGAAGCTGAATTATCATCTTTGTGCGGTGGTGAAACTTCAACATTCGTTTCGCTGTTGCATTGCCCTCGCTCAATACCAATAGAAATCAATCGTAGTGTCATTTTTGATCTGTTCTGAATTACGAATTCAAAGCTACGTTACAGAGTAGACATAGTATGATACGTAGCATGATTTTCTTTAATACAGCTAAAAGCCAGTAATGTTAAATCTGTTGACAGTACTGCACATTGAGACTGCCGTTTTAGCGAGTAACATACATCGATGAAGTCATAATCATCTTCATACTTCGCAATCAATTGCAAGCTTTGAAAATTGATTCGATCCGTCGTAATTCTTCGCTCATCATACTCAAATCCTCTTCTTTCGAAGAACATCACAAAGGAAATAAAACAGTAAAGGAGGTGATTCGCGTGTAACTTATCAACATCCCGTTTTCAGCTAACCAGAGCGATGAATCGGCTTCGAACCGTGGCAGTATTAATATCCTTACTGTCACCCACAGTCGCAAATAGCATTCCCATCGGACCTAATGGAGACCAAGACTATCCGGATGCCTGCGACAATTACGACGTCACTTTAAAATTGCGATATTTCGTACTGTATGCAGATGATTTCATCTCCTTTCCCATGCTAAAGTGCTTAACCATCAAGGACAGCGAGATTGCAGAAGCACATGTGCTAGCATTCAGTCAGTTGCCAAATCTGTGGTACCTCAATCTCCAAGGAAACTATATTTCTGTACAAAGTTTCTTTACTCTCGGTACTCTGTCAAGTGTGAGAATGTTGATTCTCAGCAATCAGGGTGGAACGCGAAGAATATGCGCGCTAGGAATCGACCGCGTATACCCGCAACTTCGATATTTGGATTTAAAGAACACCGGCATCTGCGAGATACTACATAACGGGGATTATATATTTCCAGAACTCACACACCTCGATGTCTCAATGAATATGCTTGGAGGGACTAAAAGCGTCGATGCTTTGCGCTCGTGGTCTAACAAATTAACGCATTTGTACCTCAACGATACTGGAATCTCGGAATTTTCGTTTGAAGGGTATTCCGGTTTAGTGTCGTTAGTGTTAGACAACAATAATATCAAAGGCATAGG
Organism: Andrena cerasifolii; assembly: GCF_050908995.1. Taxonomy (NCBI): domain Eukaryota; kingdom Metazoa; phylum Arthropoda; class Insecta; order Hymenoptera; family Andrenidae; genus Andrena; species Andrena cerasifolii. Next base: position 3,030,362 of record NC_135125.1, on the reverse strand, counting down.
CGGTGACCATTTGAATCTGGTTAATTTTACTAATTTGAAAAACCTTTCGGTAGCGCACAATAAACTCGAGTTTATACGCGAAGGAGCATTCAGAGACACCGTTACCCTTCAACACTTGGACATTTCCCTGAACCTATTCCAGACTATCAATTCCGAAACGCTTAAGGACTTGCATTCTCTACAGGTTCTTATATTGGATAAGAATTATTTCAAGGACGTGCCTATAACGGCCCCCCTGAATATAACGACCCTATCGATGAACACCAATCGCATAGCCATAAAGAATCTAACGATTAACTATCTGTACAACTTGCGACAATTGAAAACGCTGTCTTTGACTGACAATCAGATCATGAACATTCACACGGATGCGTTTCAAAACCAAGAAATGTTAGAAGAGCTGTATCTTAATGGCAATGCTCTAAGTTACTTGCCAAACGGTTGGTGTCGGCCCTTGAAGAATCTTCGCTATCTGGACTTGTCAGGGAACAAATTTACTATATTTGAATCGACGATTCATTGCAGTGTTCCGTCTTTACGACAAATTCATGTTAATGACAATCCTCTTTCGTTCATTAACGCGAGTACATTCGCAACGTTACCCAAACATGTAACTGTCTTATTGTAAAATGAATCGAATCGTACCAATGTAATGTGTAGACCAGCTAGACCTCCGACATCTATTATTTCCTTATAAAGAAATGTTTTCTGGTCTTGCTTGTAATTGCAAAAATAAACGAATGCTTATGATTTATCAGAAGACTTCATTGTAGGTATGTCGTTCGTAGATTTCCTTTCCTTCACTTTTCAATTTTTCTCCTTGTGAATTTTACTCCATTCAAGCCTGAAGTAGAGTGAATACAGGAAGGCCCAATGTGGTCAATTAATTTCGGAAATAATAAGTGCAGGGACTTTTGTAACCGGACGCAATTCGAAAGACTCTGAAAGTATCTACTGAAAGATGTACTAAACACCAACAAATCCAAGAAAAAAATGTCAGCTGGACAGCTGGGTAACTTTACTATAGTCGAATTAACGAAAGAAGGCACCTTGGGACCGGGGCCAGAATTTGCGACGTTGCCGCTACTCCAGGCTCGCGATTGGTGCTTCCCCTACGCGGCTCCCTACGCCTTGGCCAATGACTTTCGACTACTTAGCTGTGGGCCTAGAGTAATCGTTGTCCTTGTCGGGTGCATATTGCTATCCTCTTCCAGAGAGCGAACCCAACGTCCTTCCCATAGAGCAGGGGTGCACAGGACCCCCAATTCCGGGCGCGAGCGCACATTCGAGCTCGTTCAAGAACAAACGAGTCCGCCAACGGAGTGGGGAGCGGTTGGAGTAGTGGGAGCGGAGCGTCACAGGCTGCCGCAGGGGTTTCCAGAGTTTGACGCACCGAAAGTAAGGCAAACTTTGGGGAATTTTTAAAAGAAATGTATTGAGTATTATAATTCCAATCTCTGTACTCAAGGTTTCAAATTGAAGAAAAATGATTCCACGATTAATAAATATTAACAAATTATACATAGAAATATATGTATATTCACGTATAGATCTAATATTGGACCAACTTTATAAGTATCCGAATACTTTTGTGGCCCACTGTATATGTATATATCACATATATGTTATTAAATATCTTCAAATGCAAATACTCAAATTTACGTATGCGAATTTGTTAAAATTAACTTTCTGAATATAATATAAAATTCTGTACGTTTTCGTTTGGTCTTGTATATCTATCGCGAGTATGCTTGTAGTTGTAACAGGCATACGGCCTTTGCAGTCATAGAGTTCCCCACCACGAGACATTATACCGAGGAGTGGGGGTGAGCATACCACGGTCGAGCTCGAGGGCTCACCGACTGCCCTAGGGCAGACTTAGTGTGCACCCCTGCCATAGAGATTTGACAGAGTGTCGAATCTCATTGGCTATTGCGGCACGCGGCATACACAATGAATAGCGGACAAGTCGAGGAATACAGGCTAATAAGATTCTTATTCTATTTAGCGTCATTCCACGGCAAATCGATCACTTTTTGCACTCGATGTCAGGGATTTTGTTCAAACTGAAATATTATATAGGAAGGGATTTCATTCATCTTTGCTGGTTTTGAATTTGTTAATTGATATTTATTTATAATACTTGTGAATTTTTATCTCGGAAATTCTTTACCGTATTGAATTCATTCTTTTTTTATTTTAATCTAGAAAGTGCGGGCTATTTTACTACTCTTTTTTCATATTGAAAAATTAATTTTGTAATTTTGAAAATTATAACCAAAGTTTTATTTTGCAAATTTCACGTACGAAATATTCTGCTTTCGAGAATGGAATTTTGAAAATTAACGTCAGCATGAGCTGTTATTAACCGATGAAGAATTTCATTAACTCTATATTTTGTAACCAAGTTCAAAACCTGTTAAACCATGACTCAAACCTTTCCATAATTTCACGCGATTCACAAAATACATATTGCATTCTGATCAAAGTCTCTAAAAATGTGATCGATTTGGCGTGGAGTGACTCGTAGATGAAGGAATCTGTTTTATCGAGCGAGTGAGAGAGACACAGTTGCAATTGAAGATAGAAAGAGACGTCCGATCTGCTACACAACGTGGCAACGTCGCACGAAGTACGGAGCAGGCATTGGGTCTCTCCCGAGCCACGCGCGCCGGCCTACGGGCCGCCCAGGTGCCTTCTATCGTTAATTCGACTATAGAGAACTTTGAGTAGTGGCGGAGTCACGCTTTGACGTTGTTAAACTTTAGGATACATGGGGTTCGTTTTTTCGTTATTCATTCGAGCACATATTTTACATATCTTATTTTTCACAGACTGGAACCATTTTAGGGGATGCGACTAAAAATTGTTTCGTCATGTAGGGGAGAGTAGGATAAAATGGAACACTTAACTTTGGGGGGTGATAACATAAAATCGGAAGGAAAAAGAGACGCGGGACTTCAACTGGAGTCTTAAGTGGATCTTAGACTATAAGAAAATCAAAGACTTTGTTAAGAGAAATATTTGGCAACAAAGGAAAATGAGATTTACCGGAGGTATTGAAATCTTCGCCTCGCTCGAGTGGTAAAGCGAAAGACCCATTTGAAAAACATGTAAACGTACAAAATTGTTATTTTAATGATTTAAAAAGTATTCATTTATGTAAGAAACTATAAATATATGTTTTAGGTATAATTATTACAGATAAAATATAACAAAAATATATATTATACACATAAGAAAAAATATTCTTCCAGATAACATAAAAATTATTGAAAATAATCAAATACATATGGATTTTTACATGAATATTAACACGTGTATGGAGAACGTATCTGCATTAAATGATTATATTATTTATTATAATTTAAACTAACAGTTTGATCGTATGAAATATGTATCTCATACATCATAATTTTCTATACACGATCAATTTTCTTGGAAACAAGAATAGTAATTAAAATTTTAATCTGCAATCTAAAAAAATAAAAAAAAAATTTTAGTTGAAGGATTTTATTTAAAATGCACTGAAAACTAAAAAATAATTATTTTCTGGTACTACAATTTCGACGGTGTTTTTTCACTTTAAATAAAATCGTGGAGCAGGATATGTTACAACAAATTCATTTCGTCGCTTGCGACTGTATTAAATTGATTCATATTCTATTATGACATATCCTGCTCCACGATTTTATTTAAAGTGAAAAAAAACACCATCGAAATTGTAGTACAAGAAAGAATTATTTTTTAATTTTTAGTCCATTTTAAATAAAATCCTTTGACTTAAATTTTTTTTTGTATATTTTTTATTATTTACATTTTAGTGTCTAAGTTTTGATTTGTGGTTATATGCTGATATCATGTCGATTGAATTGATTTGATTTGAGGTTATAGGCTGATTTCAAGTCGGTTGGATTTGTGGTTATGGGTTATATTTATTGACGATGGGTAAATCTTTCAACACAATTGGATTGGCGGAAGTGGGTTAAAATTGAGTTTTCAGATTTGAACCAACCAAAGGATCCAACCAGAGGATCGAAGCTGAATAAAATCATTTATTAATTAAAAGAAGAAATAAACACGTACTAAGAGACGTTTCCATTCTTCCCCATACATAGTAGGTGTTCCGTTTTACCCCACGCAAAAGTGCTCCGCTTTGCCCCATATGCGGTAATTTAGTAAACATTTAATATTTACACTTCAGCGTGAGATAAAGAACTAGGTAAACCGTCAAAATGTAGCATAAGGACTATAGAATTTTTAAAAATCCAAGTAACGAAAAGTGGTCGAAACTGCAACACAATATTGAAACTACGATACCGGAAATTTTTCCAACATTGTGAAGCGAAAAGTAACGTGTACACGGGTCTATGATCTGTCACGAAATGCTGTGAGGACCGTTTGGTCCCATGTCACGTGACACCAACTCATTTGCAGCTCTTATCTAAGAAAAACATTGATGTTCCGTTTTACCCACTCGTTCCGCTTTGTCCTACTCTCCCCTATAGCTAAGGACCTCCATAGTATACAGAGGCAACTGAAATAGATAGCCTTTAGGAACATATTCTGCTGAGCTTAAGAATGAAAAAAAATTATACATACAAACATGAGTCCGTAATTTTTTTTATAGAGACATAAATACTGTTTACAAGTTTAGTTCATAAGAATTTGCAGGAATTGATTTAATACATTGATATCTCATATACTATCGAACACATTAAAAAGTTCCTAGAATATTTCGAATTTTGTCATATAAAGCGGCAATACGATTTTGAAAAATTTGCATAGTAGAGACAGGAATTTCATGAACAAGAGTCATTGTTTTCTTTCTGGAACACGAATTGAAGGCTTATCACTTTTTACCCATTCGTTATCCGATATTTAATGCAAATTTATAAATCAAAATGCTTAAACGTATAACTGTAAAATGTTATTTCTATAACAACAAAGGAGGTCGTAAAGTAATGAGAAGAGTGTAACTATTTATTTTAAATCGACATAGACATGCAGAGACAATTGCATGTAATTATTGTGAACCGGCGGATGCTATGTTCAGAAAACGGACGACAAAGCGAATCACGAGAACTTTTTTGCCAGTCGTAAGTTGTTCTGGAAAAAAGTTGCAAGGGGAGCTCCTTGCGGAAAGTAGGATAAAGGTCTGCGCACACATATCAGTTCGTATAGACGAATTCAGCAAAACGTTTAGCTTGTTGCAATGGCTGACTTTCGCTTTCTTCGAGGAAGGTAAGCAATGGAGTAAGTAGGTATTGTCACGAAAACTCGAGTCGCAACGCGTGTCAGTAGGTACTTCTTACCACTGGTACTTACTCCGGAACGGTACTGATACGGAATTGACAAGTGTGCGCAGACCTGAAGGGAGAACACCACTGTGACGGCCGGTAAAATGAGCCTTTTTCTAAGATTTTTTTTAGAAATAACTTACAGTTCTCATATAAAATTGTTATTACCTATCTTTAGTACAATTAAGACATTATTTTTTTCTGTAAGAAAAAAATGAATAGAAAAACATGCATAGATTTTCATATACAGTTAATCTTCTAGACCCTCACAAGAAAACATAGGTCGCTGATCGAAAGGGTATCTTTGGAACGGCAACTTTAAAATCAAATTTTTGTTTTTTAATATAATCTATATGAGTGTAGTTTCCGTTGTACGTACCGATTTTAAAAAATTTTTTTTGTAAAAATGGCGCGCTTTAGAATAAAAAGTTTTAAAAATCCGCAAAAAAGTTTTTCGAGCTTATTAAAAAAAATATGTTTTCGATAAAAAAATCGGTGCGCACAACTGACGATAATCTTGTTTTAAAAATCCTGTCAAAATTTCAAGTCGATCGGATAAAAATTGACAGAGTTATTGATTCGATCAGTTAGAAAAATATCGTTTCGAGAAAATCGCGTTTAAAGTTTGACTTGTAATTATTTATGCAGTAGGGGGATGGCCTTGACACGTTGCGCGAAAAAGAACAAGAAAAGAAGAAATAGAAATATAATATAATATTGTAAAAAATAAATGTACACCCCCTTTCAAAGGCCGAAAGGCATACGAAATAAACGCGTACTACTACTATTTATGCAGTAGAAATGGAATTTGTAAGCTAACCATAGCGCATCTATTCCTGGGCCATATGAGGGACCTGCTTCAGTATCAGCATCTTCCGCCATCATTATTCTCGACTTCTTTCTTGCAATTCTTCCCTCACGCGTCGCCTCGTATGCCTCAAGTTCGGCAACGGCAATACAGCGCGTACCTTCGTTCTCCGCATATTGCTCGGCTATCGGTCCAATTTTTATTTGAAGCTTTCAATCTTCCTTTATAGCCTTCATTAAAAATAATTACGGCTAAATAAGCAGCAATTTGCACAATGGTTGTGGTGCCACTTGAAGTGGTCTTCGGGGCGATTCTCCACACGAGATTATTAAAACTTTCGTTACTATTTTGTGTGAACACACCTAAACATTTGTCTAAAAGCTGCTTGTCACTTAAGACAGTATAAATTGGCGTGATAGCATTAAATACCTCAAATGGATGTGGAGTTTTATGTTTGTAAGTGTCTAATGCCCCTGCAGCTTTTGCCTTTTGCCAAAGGCACCAAGAGTTTACTCCTTCCGGGCAGAAACGATGCTGCGGACATTCGTCGCTCAAACTCATGTGGTATAACGTGGCCCATAACTCTTTATATATATTTTCTACACTATTTACATTTCTACGAATTGCCAAACCTAACCCAGACCTTCCCGCCAAAAACGGACAGGATAGCGTCGTGCCCTCAAGAGGTATAAAACCCCTGGTGCTCCACCGACGCCAGAGACTCCAGTACGAACCACAGCCATAGACGCATTATCTTAAGCACGAATTTCATTCGTGTATCAAAAGGCTATCCTCTACCAGCGGCCGTAGCTGTGATGAATACAGTATTGTCTCGTTAACGGCTCGCTGGTCGGGACCGGCGTTGAGCCCATTTCGTGAACAGAGCCTTAGGGCAAAATGGACAATACCTATAGATTTTTCGTTTTGAATAGACGGTATTCGTGAAGCGGACGGCGAAGACCGCTTTGCAAAATCTTGACGCAGGCCCGGCTCACCGTAAGCGCTTACGACCATCGCGCACGCTCGCCGCGCACGCAAAGGACGGAGTGTCCTTAAAAAAACATCAACACGTCGTCTGTCTCGTACCGTCCTCGCTCGCTTTCAGTACCTCTCGCACGCTCTCGTTCCATCTCGCTGTCGCCATCGCCCGACAAGAGTGAGACAGAAGTGGTGGGGATAGCGAAAAGTCCGTATCGTGTACACCAAACCGAGCTCGTAAGGGCGGGCGCACACGAGCGACTTTTTGTCGGGCAACTGTTTCGCAACAGCGACGCGACTTTTCAGTTGCTCTGGTAGCCGACAGAAGGGCGACGCAACTGTCTCTGTCCTGTCTCGCCTCCCATAGTTTGGTACCTACGTGCGCACACGGACGACATTATAGTTGCCGTCACATTATTTTTCAGTGACGGCCGGACGAGACGTCGTAATCAATCAATCGTCTCGTACATATGTTCTTATAAAAAAAATTGTAACGAAATGGCTGTTGTAAGGGATGAAGACATCGACAGTGAATTATTAATAAATGAAGTAGAAAAGAGGCCAGCATTGTTCAATAAAACTTTAAAAGATTATTCAGATGCTAATTTGAAAAGCAAACTATGGGAAGAAGTGTGTTTAAGGGGATATACCTAGTCAGGCGGCCGAAAAGAGGCGAATATTTGTGATTTTTTTTTGAAGAAGCGGAAGCGTATAATTTTACAAAACTTTTTGCGTTTAAAAGAGCAACATTTAAAGAACATTTGGTAATTTTTTCGTAGAAAAATATTTACGTTTATAATAAAATAACAAGCGACATCCAAGAAGCATTTTTAAAAATTTGCTTTCGCGGTGAGCACTGCCATTCGTAACCAGATTATCTAAAATCAAAAAACAAAAAAAGTTTCCTTAGTATATTAATGTATCCTCAGGTTGACGGAGAGAATTTTCCGAAATATTAAGTTAAAACAAAATGGCGGCTATTTTAATTTGAAATCCTGATTTTCTCGTACAAAAATCACGCAAAAAAATCAGGATTTCAAATTTAAATAGCCGCCATTTTGTTTTAAATTAATATTTCGGAAAATTCTCTCTGTCAACCTGAGGATACATTAATATACTAACGAAATCTTTTTTGTTTTTTGATTTTAGATAATCTGGTTCCGAATGGCAATGCTCACCGCAAAATCAAATTTTTAAAAATGCTTCTTGGATGTCGCTTGTTATTTTATTATAAACGTAAATATTTTTCTATGAAAAAATTACCAAATGTTCTTTAAATGTTGCTCTTTTAAGCGGAAAAAGTTCTGTAAAAATATACGCTTCCGCTTTTTCAAAAAAAATTCACAAATATTCGCCTCTTTTCGACCGCCTGACTAGGCATAACCCCTTAAATGTGAAACAAACGTCAAAGTAAATTTCCCTTTATTTGATCTTTCAGATATCAGCGGGTGAACCCAATATTTCCTTTTCCGTTGATTTTTCCTGTGCCGAATGATAAGAGCAGAAACCACTGCAGTCTCCAAAAAATCCATTATACATATACCAAACAATGTTCACGTGCATTTATCGAAGAATGTACTACAAAAACACGTGAAAATGAATTGGTTTTCAGGAAACAGTTGCCAACCTGTGCGCGCTCTCAAAAACCGAAGCAACTGGAGAGCGACAAAGACGAAACAGTTGTCCGACAAAAAGTCGCTCGTGTGCGCCCGCCCTAACGAGACAATACTGTACACCGGTTCTCGTTAGGTCACCAAAGTTAAGCATCGCGGGGCGGTGTACTGGGGAAAAATGGGTGACCACCTTTCTCCCGGTGCGCTGCTGCTGCTGGGACCCCGAAGGAGAGAGGAGGGAAAAAAAATGGAATGACTAAAATGTTCGTTGGGCAATATAAGCCAAATGCTTGAAACGCCATCCTGTGCAAAAACACAGGAAAAACAAAAATTCAATACAAGAGCCTATCCTCTAATAAAACAATTGCATCGTTACTTGGAAAACACTCGTGTTTTCTCTACCACGTAACATCACAGCGGGAGCGACTCGTCTTCGCCGTCCGCTTCACGAATACCGTCTATTCAAAACGAAAAATCTATAGGTAGTGTCCATTTTGCACAATATGCACGCTACACTTGTATAACAAAATTCTCGAAAGTTCATTGAGAATGAAAGCTTTACTGTACACATTAACTGTATCTTATTTTTATGAGTGGTCAAGCGAAAGGAGCGACGCATATGACAGTAAATAAGTCGTAATTTCAGTGAAAGGGATTTTTTACGTCAAATAACGGCGAGAAGACGGCTTGATGGACGAATCTGTACTTACAATGTTTTTATAGTAATAAAGCCATTTTCACTTGGAATATACGACGATTTCCTTCTGATAACTCGTACAGATGCTTCACACCGTGTTCAGTGAACTTTCAACATTGAGATTTCTACTGCTCCACATTTGCAGCGAGAAATCGATACTTGTCGTGTTTAATTTCGTTGCGTCAACATTAACCTGCCTGTTTTATGATTTCCTCTGTACTTCGTGATTGTTGTATATATTTACGCCTTAAATTAATTTGACGGTTTATATTAACTTCTGAACAATAAACTACCAGCAATGGAAGTTCTTTTTTCTTTTTACAGAGTTGCCTTGATTTATTAAACTAATAATTTATCAATTTTATAAGCGACAATATAAATTGCTCTGTCCTGCATCAGAATGAATGCAATTGGAAGAAAAAATGTGAAAAATTGCTCACTAGTTCGGTGAAAGGAAACACAATATCGGAGGGAGTAACGCCTCGCGGAACAATTTATATTCGTATTACTTGGAGCTTTCGAGTTTATGTCTAGTGTAAACCTTCACGATCGTATTTCTTGACGATCCAGCTGGTGATACTCCCGTTTAGATTTTATACCTTATAGTGTTCTTACGATTTACAGGCCAAAGGGAACAAAGTTCAGGGATGGAGTCTTAAACGTACCAATACCCATGAGAAATGTGCTCGCGTTATTACAGAAACCTGGTTTCAACGTCGACTAAGTAACACGATTACAAATAGTTCAAGACGTTTTAGATATCCATAAGGAAAATTATTTTTAATCATACCCTTAACTTCATCAACTGAGTAATTAGAAACTGGGCGGTAGTTGCTTTTGCTGGTGCGGACCGCATACCTAAATGTCCACAAACCATATAGAGAGTTTTTCTTTCTTATTGTTAATAAGAGAGTATATGTAGAGAGTTTTTCTTTCTTATTGTTGCAAAAAGTATAAGAAAACTGTCCTGTATTATAATATTATAGTTTATAGAAATTATTTGAATGCATACTAGATTTTTTCTGCTTCTGTCGATGAATGCTGCGCGTCGAAAGCTTACAGTGCTTACACTGTGAATGTAAGACATCCTGCATGAAAATTTCTGCAAATATGTAGTTTCTAAAACGTGAAGGTTATCTATGGTACACGAAATTATGAGTTCTTTCTCAAATCTATCCGTGTTTTTTTAAACATTTCCTATAAAGCTATTAAAACAATAAACAATAAAAATATACATGTTAGGCTTAAGTTCTAAAAGTAATGTTGTAATTTATTGCAAAGATGTACTGAAACAGGGTCAGAAAAGTATTCGAACGACATCACTTATACGCACTTTATTTTAGTTTTATATTTTTTTAGCCTAGCTTTGGCTCCAATTTCGCTTTTCGGACGTTGTCGCATGCTGTGCACTAGTTTTTCAGTTATTTTAGATTCGACAGAATTCCATACTTCTAAAATCTTTTGTTTTAGTACCTACGTCTTTCGAAGTTATGTCGTAGTTTTTTAATCCCCTGTCGATTTCCGTCCACAAATATTCGACAAGATTAATTTCGAGATTTTATGGGGCTGTAGGTAACCCATGTGGTGTATTACCTATACAATAATCATTCTTAAACAATTTGGCCGCATACTTGCGGTCATTGTCTTGCAGGAAATGAAATTTTTCCAATAACCCCAATTTGGTTGCACTTTCTTCTAAATTGTTTATTAAAATATTTAAAAATGTATATTTATCTAAAATGCCGTCTATAAAAACGAGATTTCCAGTGCCTTTTGCAACCATACACCCCCACAACATTACGGAACCAGTGCAGTACTTTACAGTAGGACGTACATTTTTAGTATTTATTTCTGAGTAGGTTTTTTTCCAAACATAACGCCTTCCATCCAAACTAAGTATATTAAAAATGTATTAAAAATATATTAAAAATATATTAAAAGTATTTTAAAAATATATTAAAAATACATTAAAAATATACTAAAAATATATTAAAAATATATTAAAAGTATTTTAAAAATATATTAGAAATATATTAGAAATATATTAAAAATACATTAAAAATACATTAAAAATACATTAAAAATACATTAAAAATACATTAAAAATACATTAAAAATACATTAAACATACATTAAAAATATATTAAAATATATTAGAATTATGTTAAAAATATGTTAAAAATATATTAAAAATATATTAAAAGTATATTAAAAATATATTAAAAATACATTAAAAATATATTAAAATATATTAGAATTATGTTAAAAATATGTTAAAAATATATTAAAAATATATTAAAAATGTATTAAAAATATATTTGGTTTGGGTGAAGGTCGTTATGTCTAGAGAAAACCCAACACCGAAATGAATACTAAAAATGTACGTCCTACTGTAAAGTACTGCGCTGGTTCCGTGATGTTGCGGGGGTGTATGGTTGCAAACGGCACAGGAAATCTCGTTTTTATAGATGGCATTTTCGATAAACATACATTTTTAAATAATTTAAAAAACAATTTAGAAGAAAGTGCAACCAAATTGGGGTCATTGGAAATTTTTTATTTACTGCAAAACAATGACCGCAAGTATGCGGCCAAATTGTTTAAGAATGATTATTGTATAGGTAATACACCACATGGGTTACCTACAAACCCATAAAATCTCAAAATTAATCTCCTCGAATATTTGTGGACGGAAATCGGCAGGGGATTAAAAAAGTACGACATAACTTCGAAAGTCGTAGGTACTAAAACAAAAGATTTTAGAAGTATGGAATTCTGTCGAATCTAAAATAACTGAAAAAACTAGTGCACAGTATGTGACAACGTCCGAAAAGCGAAATTGGAGCCAAAGGTGTCCTAAAAAAATATAAAACTAAAATAAGGTGCGTACAATTAATGTCGTTTTAATACTTTTGTGACCCTGTTTCAGTACATCTTTGCAATAAATGTTTCATAACTTATACAAATATTATCCGATTCATTTCAAATTTGGTATATATAATCTGGATACTTGTGTCTTATAGTACTTACAACATTACTTTTAGAACTTAAGTCTAACATGTAGATTTGTATTGTTTGCAGTTTTAATAGTGAGCGACCGAATACGTTTGTGGCTCACTGTAGGTAATTTTGGGTGATCGCAGTATAGTTCTTAAAAAATTATATTTGAACAAATTTAATGAGTAATAGAATTTATTTAACCTCTTCGCCTACAATATCGTGTGAGACCCGTGGTATATCGATCGGACCAAACATGAAAATGACGGGTGAGAGCTGTGGTACGTTGATCGGGTCAAACGTAAACAACACGTGTCTGGCTCGTGGTTCGTAGATAGGGCTCAACGTAAACAACACGGGACATGTTCGTGGATAATTTTCGCCGAAGTCTTTTTATCTCAGTTACGTGTTATTCTTAGCCGCATTGGAAGAATACCCCTAAAAATGTCTTCAAAATGAAAATTCTGAGTGAACCTCTGGTGTTGATTATGCGCCGGTTGTCGGAATTTAAATCGTAGGGCAAGGGGTTAGTTAATACAAGGAGTATGCCAGACGAGGTAGGTATGTTTCTAAATATGTACCTACTACTACATCATCCATAGGATATGCAAGCGCAATTTGAGAAAAGGCCTGGGTTTTTTAGCGAGAAGGAAAAGAACGAGCAAGGTAAAACATTTTTTAAGTGGAAGGAGAACCGCTTAGGCTAGTATCGCTGTGTTTCCAGAGCACTTTAGAGGGTCTCCAACTTCACTTTCCACCGGACGTCGTTTAGTGAATCTTGTATGGTACGTAAAACGAGGATTCCACGTACAACCTCGTACTCCTATCTGTACCATCCCCTCTATTTGAGCTGAAAGTATAGACGAAGTCAGCAAAACGTTTAGCCAGTTGCAATGGCTGACTTTCGCTTTCTTCCAGGAAGGTAAGCAATGGAGTAAGTAGGTATTGTCACGAAAACTCGAGTCGCAACGCGTTTCGTTGTATACCTCTATTAAAGCATTATACATACACAGCCTAGGAATTCTGTCACCAAGGAGATGGCATGTACGACTACTTGTCCACGATGAGACTACGGAAGCCTCATTTTGTCATCACACTTGAAGAATAGCAGCTCAATAGCTCTGTTCCCCTGCTTACTGAATGGATGCGTTTCATTTCTTACCTTAAGGGGGGCTTCTACTGAGACAAGCGATTTTTTTAAACTTTCTTCAGGATTTTTTTAATGGACTTAATAAAAGATTTTTATGCTGACCCTTTTACTGTATTTATTATATCTTAAACTATGAATAAAAAATTTTTGGTTCGAAATATGAAATATAGATGGCGCCACAGCCCATGAACTCCTAGAGACACTAATAATAAGTCTGGCCACGAGTCGATGCCCGCCATGTTTTGGCTAAATCCTACGAGAGAGAAAGAGATATACACCACTTTACTCTTAACCACTCTTAACAACTCGTACGTTTTTGGCGGTATTTTACTTCGTGTAAGTTGCACATACACGTGGCAATGACTCCTTAAAAAAAGATTATGTTATGAAAGTGTTTATGAATAATATATATATATTATATATATACTATACATAATATATATATATATACATTATTTTTTTTACTACCCAAATGCACATTTTCAGATGAATAGATGTTACAAACAATTAGAATAGTATGACAAAAAACGTTTTTTTGTTAACCTTCAAACATATAATTTTTAAAATATGTGTTACAATTAAGATTAGTATAATTGACAGATTTAAAAATCAGCGGGAATAGATGAAAAATGGCGGACCAATCAGAAGTGGCCCTTTCGTGGCCAGATTCTTATTATAGTGTCTCTTATGAACTCCGACCACCTGGAAAATAATTGCTCGATTTGTTGCCATGATTATGGTCGTTCTGTTCGTCCGAAATAAACAAACCAAAATGATTCTTAAATTATTCAGGCATGGTTATCGTTGATAGCAGATTTGGAATGAAATTTCAAAAATTCTTAAAATGGCTGCAAATTGAACATTAAGTGTCGAAGTTTGCGATTTTTCTTAATTCTTTTTTTGGGCTATAACATTAAAAAAATTAGAAAACAAAAATACTTTGGCATAATTCTACTAGCGAAGATGTGTGCATAAGGTGGCCCAATCGATCAAATAGAAATATTTGAAATATCGTGGCAACCATTTTCTAAAACACCGACTTGAGAAAAACAAGTTTAAAGTTTTGTAAGCAGGTCTAGTGAAGAAAATTCTACTTACACCTAACCTGCCACGCCTGGGCCGTAATAAAAATCTTAAATTAAGATCATAAAAAAATTCCCGAAAAATTAAAAAAAATCGCATATCACAGTAGAATACCCGCTTAAACCTTTCTGTATTTATCAGGTTCTCCAATAAGTTCGTGCCGTTTTTCAGTATTAAAAAAATATACATTTTCATTTTTTTGAAGTCCGTTTTAATTTATTTTTTTTTATTTTTTACTTTTTAGTTAATTAAGTCATATAACTACATTTATTTTTAAAAAAATGTTCAGGCCTGCAAAAGGAGCTGCTGGCAAAAAAGAGCCGTTTGCTAGAAACGAAAGATTCCCAAAATAAGCGACTTGAAAAGTGAGAATAAGGATGTCTCAAATTCGGTATCATTAATCAGTACTGGCAAAGTACCTATTTGGCTAATATTGATGCAGTGCAGGATGGGACCACCGGGACATCGCTCTCTTTCGAATAAAAAAAAGACCATCCAGATCGGTTCATGTGCTGAGGAGTTATCCTCGGACATACATAAAAAATACATAAGGATGGAATCTATAACCTTCTCTTTTTTTAAGTCGGTTAAAAAACCATCATGGTACCAATTGGGGAACATATTCGATATAACAACGAAAGAATCACGCAAATGAGTCCGTACGTTACAAAATTATGCACGAACATACTTTAAAACTGGAATTCTAGATAATTCTAGAGTATCTAGATAATAATAAAAAAATCAGCATGGTACCGCCGGTTCTTCATACTCTTTGAAATATAAAAAGAATCATCGAAATTGGTGCACCTACGCGGGAGTTATCGCTGAACATACATATAAATAAATATACGGATCGAATTGAGTAACCACCTCCCTTTTAAACGATTTTATTCAGCTTCGATCCTCTGTATGTACATATGTTTCTTTTTATGTTTGGTTCAAATCTGGAAACTGAATTTTAACACACTTCCACCCATCCAATTGTCTTGAAACTTTACAGGCGTGCGTAGTTTGGATGACAATACAAAATTATGAGAAAAAAAACCGAGGGTGTGAAAAAATTACCCAGTAGGCAATAAATATAACCCACAACCACAAGCCGCTGCGTTCGGCTTGCTAGTCGCATCGCGATTTCAAATTATCACGGTTCTTGTCATGGAGCGAAATCGGTCGACAGTATATGTAAATGGAGGTCACCTACGAGGGGATATACGCAGTGTTGGTGGAAAATACCCTACCGGATTTCGGACTCCGATCGTAGGGAGCAGGAACGCATGCGCGCGATGACGCGGTGATGTCAAACCAATCAACGCCAAGATGGGAAACGATGGGAAACGAAACGACGCCAGCGCCAAGCCGAGCCAACTAGCCAAGTCAAGTGAGGCCGCAGCCAACCAGCATCGCCGGGGAATCGGTTGTCAACGCTGGTTGGCTGCGGCCTCACTTGACTTGGCTAGTTGGCTCGGCTTGGCGCTGGCGTCGTTTCGTTTCCCATCGTTTCCCATCTTGGCGTTGATTGGTTTGACATCACCGCGTCATCGCGCGCATGCGTTCCTGCTCCCTACGATCGGAGTCCGAAATCCGGTAGGGTATTTTCCTCCAGCACTGGATATATGTGAACATGAACAATGTGATATAAGTAATTAATACAATTACTTAGCACTATATGGTTTAAGCAAACTGTTAAACTGTTTACAGCATTAAAAGATGAAATGTGAAAGTGAAATATAAATCCACAAACACTAAAAAACTAGAAAATAAAAAAATATATAAAAAAAATTTATGTTAAACGATTTTATTAAAAATGCACTAAAAACTAAAAAGTAATTATTTTCTTGTACTACAATTTTGATGGTGTTTTCCACTTTAAATAAAATCGTGGAGCCGGATATTTCATAACAGCATATGAATCAATTTAATACGGCATCTCCACGATTTCATTTAAAGTGAAAAAAACATCATCGAAATTGTAGTACAGGAACAGAATTATTTTTTAGTTTTTAGTGCATTTTTAATAAAACCGCTTGATATAAAATTTTGTTTTTATATATTTTTATATTTGAGGTCGGTTAAAAAGTAATTTTGAACCTTTCCCATTGTCTTCAGATGATTGAGTACTGTCTGTAGTCAGTAGTGCTAGTGCACCTTATCGGCTTATTCGCGGTTTGCTTTACACGGATCCTCCAGAATTTAGGGCATCCGAAAGGATATTGTTCTCTTCACGATGCTCCTATTCCGCCATGAATGGATATTTTTGTTTACAAATTCTTTATTATAGTCTTAAAAGGTGATAGTATAAAGCAGCGCTGTCCAGTGTAGGGGCCCCTCACGCGCCTACTTCCCCCACCAATCTTTCTCTCGCACAGCGTGCCTTCCGTTGTCAAGGAGACCGCGCGACGCTAAGAAGGCTGCCATGACGGGCTGATTGGACTAGCGTCTTCGCGGTTAGCGTCGCGCGGTATCCCTGACAACGCGGACGAGAGTGGGAGAACCCCAAGCTCCCGCGGGAGCGACCTTGGACAGCGCTGATATAAAGCTGCGAACGTGCAAAATGATACGTACAACACTTGTTTGTTTTTTAATTCCGGAAAAATTAAGCTTTTTTCAGCCGTCACACTAGGACCTACTCTAGGAGGACCCCTTACGGTAGCGGAGCCGGTTTACCATAGCCGCGCGGAAGGGGAGCTCAGAAGCCAATAACGTGGGCGCGCCACGGATAAGGAAAACTGTAGTAGTGTGCGGTGCGGCTTCATACCCGTACGATAGGCTTGAATGACTGGGATTCTTGAGGGCCCCAGTGATCGCTGCCACTGGAGCTCCTAAGAGGGCCAGTTATGTGAGCTTACGGGTACGAGTCTGCACCGCACGTTACCACTTACACTCTTACAGTTTTCCTTATCCGTTGCGCGCCCACGTTATCATTGGCTTTCGAGCTCCCCATCCGCGCGGCTATGCTAAACATCATGGAGCCCGGGCTCCGAAATGGCTCAAACTGGCCTTCGCTGCCTTAGGAGGGAATTGCGCCTTGTTGGACCAAAAAATGGGTAATTCTTTCTGAATTTTTTGTACAAAAACGGTTCGACAAATTACTTTGATGTTTGGCAGGCTGTTTTATTGTATCTTGAGTTATTGTTCTGAATTTTTGTGTGGCAGTGAAAAAAAAAACGTGGCAGATACAGACTGCTGCCTGAGAGCGTTGAAAAAAATCGAGTGGTCCTGGCGTTGGCGGAAAGTACTGTAAAGGGCCCCATACACGTTGAAACATATATCGATACATGTATCGATACAGATCGCGATACAGGTTACATGAAACTGACATCTTGCTCACCAGCCAGGAGGGTGAGCAAGATGCAAGATGCATGTCTCAATGTTTCGATACTGAGACAGTTAAATATATGTTGAGATTTGTATCACCATACTGATACTTGCAACATATGTCGATACAGATCTGAACGTGTATGGGCGCATCAAGTGTTATCTGAAACACAAAAAGGAAAAGCGATTCTTAATCTGTATGCGTATGGCTATTTGTGGTAGTAGATTTATGGCTGTGTCTGTTAACGTTCCTTTTTCATTTAAAGAAGTTTTCCCGATTTTTGGGCGAAATCTTTGTCAGATTCAAATCAGGGCGATTCATCTTTTTCAGAAGGCTACCATTTTAAAATTTTTTTATTTTCCTTAATGAATCTACTACTATAGATAGCCACGTTTGTATAGATTAAGGGGGCAGACCACTGTAACGGTCCGAAATGTAAGGGTGTTTTCGGGAATTTATTTCAACCAAACAACCCAAGTAAATCAATGTATTGCTTAGTATAGTTAATAATGTACATATCGAAGGGTAAGAAAATTTTTTTTCAATCAAATTCATAAATCCGTTTCCGTTGTATACACTTTGTCAAAATGTGCACTGCGGCAAAATCCTGCTTGTCGCGTTGACAGTGCCCAGGCCATATGGTTAATCCGAATTGAAAAAGACAAAAATATTTAGAAACTAGAAGCCTACGTCTATTACGTGACGATCAAATAAGTCAAAGTCGCAAAAAATTACAAAATGGCTGACCACTGAAAAAAATCATGTTTTCGGGGTACAAAATTGGGGGAATGTTGATAAAGACAATAGAAGCAGGGAGTTAATTGAAAAAAAAACTGATCGTCACGTAATAGCAACAGGTTTTTCGTACAATAAATGCCCTTGCTCATGTCAATTGGATGTATAGTTTTGTCCGTAGACTGTCAACGCGGTTGTCAAATGTCATTCTGAGGAAAACGCGTTCAAAGTTCCGCTCGGCTCAGTCGCGCGCTTGACACCGCTTCACGGAAAATACTATATCTCTGCCAATTTTACGAATTTCTTCATAAAATTTGGAGAGAGCATTCTTGAAACGTGCATCTTTCAGAAAATGTGAAAAATAAAAAAAATCGATTTTTTTGATTTTTTACAGTGGTCTGCCCCTTTAAGTATTTCTTTTCCTTTTTGTGTTTCAAATAATCCTTCTAGTTCTTTCCGAACTTATGCATATATATTATGAAGTAAACGCTCAGTATGCATTTTTTCTATCGAGAAAATGTTTTAAGAAATGTGCAAAAAATTATGGATAAATATTTTGTGAATCTTTTTTCTTCATTCTAAGATCTTGTTCGTACACAATAAATACCATGGTTTCACGGTTTTATATAAACAATCCGTTAACTTTTTAGTTCCTGCGAAATTCTTTTTACTTTTTATTTTCAGAGATTGTTCCATCTTGAAATTGCTCTTATGACTTCAATTCTGGCTTCGAAGTGACTACTAATATTTAAATACATTTTTATGAAAAACAAACTACCAATAATTAGTGACATGTCGATTCTTAGTCTCTTTTCTTATACGCAAAAGGTTTCAAATTAGCTAAATTACCATCTGATTAAAATATATATTATTTTGAACTATAAGTGGGCCTATACAGGGTGTCCCACTAAGGAGTGGACAGCGCGATATCTCTTAAAGTATTGTCGATAAAAATATAAAAAAAATAGGGAATTGCATGGTTCGAGGGGGCCCATTTATTAGCGCGAACGAATTTTGTTTCCGATTATTATTTTAAAAGATACGATGGTCAAGTTCGGTTTTTCAAATGGAACTATTTTTTTTGAAGACCTGAGTTGATAGTGCGTTCCAAGACAAATTCAATAAGCTTTAATGTATACACTTTATTTCCACTGGTTTTTAAGATATTGCGCTTGCAAATTTACTGATTTTCATTGCAAGAAACCTCTCTGGAATGGCAAAAACCGGGGGCGGTCTTACTAGCGCCACGGGTGGCACTGCTTGTTGAAATGGATACTTACCTGCCAAAGGTCTACGCCAGAAATGGCAGGCCCAAAGGCTGGACAATTCTTTTCCGTCAGAAATGCTACTTAGGTAGGTACATCTGCGGTATCGAGAAGCGCATCGTTACTTTTATTTCGCACTTGCTTCTACGCTCGGATGGCCGGTTCTTTTGGGAGGGATGCAAGTTGGATTGGTTCTGATACAATCTGCTCCCTATGGTTGAAATTTAGTCTAGCAACTTTCACTCCTCCTATAGCTTCTCGATACCGCAGATGTACCTACCTAAGTAGCATTTCTGACGGAAAAGAATTGTCCAGCTTTTGGGCCTGCGAACCCTGTCGTAGACCTTTGGCAGGTAGGTATCAGTTTCAACAGGCAATGCCACCCGTAGCGCCAGTAAGACCGACCCCGGTCCTTCCTATTCCAGAGGGTTTTCTTGCAGTGAAAATCAGTAATTTTGCAAGCGCAATATCTTAAAAACCAGTGGAAATAAAGTGTATACATTAAAGCTTATTGAATTTGTCTTGGAACGCACTATCAACTCAGGTGTTCAAAAAAAATAGTTCCATTTGAAAAACCGAACTTGACCATCGTATCTTTTAAAATAATAATCGAAAACAAAATTCGTTCGCGCTAATAAATGGGCCCCCTCGAACCATGCAATTCCCTATTTTTTTTATATTTTTATCGACAATACTTTAAGAGATATCGCGCTGTCCACTCCTTAGTGGGACACCCTGTAGTAACAGTAATTGAGCGAGTTTGACCTCTAGAGACTCTAATTTCTTTGAACGTAAAGCAGTAAGTTAACAAGGCCAACAGCTGTATCAGCAATTTTCCTGTTCTGTTACTATAAAATTCAAGCTTCCACGCAACGCATACCTACGTACCTAAATCTCTGGCTTTCTGTATATTTTCACAAAGTTACAAGGTTTGTAAACATCTGGTTCATGCTCCGACGTGGAAATCATCTTAAAATCCTTGGAACTGAGGAACAGAAATTTTCCAGGGAAAGACTTCACAATTCTCAAAGAGTGATCAATTTTTAGCAAAGCAAATGGACGATCGAAACTGCGATCTCCTTATAACCTCCCACCCCCTATCCCTTCCTATCCCTACCACTTTATTGATTTTAAATTTGAAGTCCATTAATGTAACAAGAAAAACAGGACTGTCGTGAACATCTTCACCATTATTTTAATTAAATCATTGTTTAATTGCCCAAATTATGGAACGTGTAGAAAAAGAACGTGTAGCGAAAATTCCCGAAATCAGCGATTGTCGACCTTATTCTGCGATCTTTAAACGTTTGTAGCTCGGAGCAACGTTAACCGATTTTGATGAAATTTTAGGCACGTATACAACTTACTGCAATCTACAAACGGTATTTTTTCAATTTTCATTACAAGCTCACAAAAAAAAGTTTAAAAATCGACCTTTACTATTCTTTTCGCTATTCCAACCAAATACATTTTTTTTCAAAGCGACGAAACGCGTCAGTTAGCAAACTAATCCTTCTAGCTTCTAAAAAAAAACTCAAGTTGTTTGGACCAATTCTAAAAAAGTTATGCGATTTTAAAAAGTGTCCGAATATTAATGCGAGCCACTGTAGATATTTTCAATTGAGTCATTTCAATTATGTGACGTTTCCGTAGTGACAACATAATTTAACATCGTCGAGCTGTGTTTCCTGCTTACGTACGAGTTACGAGTAACTATTAGGTGGCTACTGGCTATAATTAACACGCCTTTCCAATCGCACTGAAGTTGACAGCGTACAATTGTACAAGTTTCAACACGAGTAAGCGTAGTTACGTAATAATGCATTTGACATGAAACGAGTGTTAATGAAGTGCAGTGGATTATATGCTCGTGTGACGCATTAGTTATCTTATTGCTCTGATATTTACTAAAAAATAAGTTTTAAAGAAAGAATGGAAGAAAAAAAAAATAGCTCTTTATCTTGCGTGTTTTAATTTTAAGTTATTTTTTAGTTTATCAACAGAATTTGGAATATCCTCTTGTATTAAATTCTAGAAATTCTATTAAACATGATATTAATTTTCAAGACGGTTATTTAAGGGACAACCTAGCGATGTGTAGGTATACCACATTGTAATTGCTCAAAAAGCATCATAATAATTTGACATCTTCTACGATACGTGGTGGAAGACTTGCTTTCGCACGGAATAAGTGTAAACAACACATTGTTATGTAATAACCTTTATTGTAAGCTCAAAAATCGAAATATCTCAAATATCCGTATTTCTTATTCGGATCCATCGTTTACATATACAAAGTAACATGAAAATTAATTAACATTCTGCTAGAGCAATTGGTGAAATATGTTTATTTTGTGTAAGATATTTTTTAAACAATTGAGTTTTTATTTTAATCAAATAAATTTTAAAAGTTTTTCTAGGTAACTGAATTGCTCTTTCAAAAACATACAGTTTAAAAAAATATATGTTCCCACCTCAAAAAGTTCTCGAGATATTTAAAAAACGTTTTTATAAACCCTAACCCAGACCTACCCCAAACCTAACCCAGACCCCTCAGTTTGAGCGCTGCTGGCACACCTTCAGCGAGGCCGATTGCCGATAAAAAAATACGAGTCGAATATTTTATATGAACTAATTCTCTCCAAATTTAAGTAATAAGTTTTTGTCGTAAGTGTCCATCGAAGTTTATTACATACATACTAAAAATATGTTTCAAATGCATACACCTACAATTATTCGGTAATTCTTCGAGAATACTCCGAAATAGTTGGAGTGTTGACTTGTTGAGCGTGTACACTCACGGATTAAGGAAACTCGCCCGTTAAAACTGTTTAATAATGCAAATTAACCACTATTTAATCAGTAAGTATTATTTTTACATCATGTAAAGGTTTATCCATTTTTGAAAAATTAAAAATGATAGGAAATAATCGATATGCCTGCTCCAAAGAACAAGATTATTAAATCTACAAAAATAGTATTGTAAATTCCTAGTAATTAAAATTATCATATATACATAGAATCAGTTTTGTAATTTATACATGTAGCACATTTGTGATGTTGCATACTTTTTTAAATACTATACATATATTTAGGTTAAGCATACAAAGGATGGTGTAATTTATGGTAAAATCGAATAGAAGACGAATCCTTATGTTAAAAGATTTAAAGATTAAAATAAACTGTTTTCGTAGAAGGCTTATACTGTCCTCTTTAGTTAAAATGTCCTATCTAACATTTTGATGCAACCGAGAAAACTGAAGTTTTATCATTTACTTTGTACCGTCCTAATTTTCCTTCGTTCAAATTAAAACATGTCATTATTTCGTAACAGCCTAATATAATTTTTTGCAATAGGTGTACCAGTAGGTGATGTATTATTAACGTACCAATTATTTAATTGTTTTATATAGGATATTATAACCATTTGGAAAGAAGTTAGGTTAAATACATTATACGGTTTATAAATCTTTACAAATCTTTTTTCTAACATTACTTAAAAGGCAAAAGACGCGTGGAACGTCAAATATTTCAACATAACTCAAAAAATGAAAAAATGCTAGATAGGACAGTTTAACTAAGGAGGGCAGTATAATTTACGAAGTTTGCTACACACAGTGATAAATTCTGGTAATGCAATTGTTACTGTTTTTAAAACCGTATATTTATACCAATTTAGAAATTACTGAAATTGAATCAGAGAGTGATTATATTTGTAATTTGTAGACGAGGGAACTTTAAATTCAAGCGGACCAATTTTGAGTTATCAATTGTTTAAATGGCTGTGCAACTTTTCTCCTAAGTTGGAGTAAATTTTCATTCCTACGTGCATCAACTATTTCATTACGCTTACAAATAAAAATTGGGTAAAACTAGAGTTAGGTATCTCAAGGGCATGCTACCGACGTGCAATACCTAATCCATCAATAAAATTGTGCTGCTCATTTAATAAATGTCGGGCCACTTTATTAAATTGCAATGGGCATCCCTAATATAGGGAAATTACTTTGGCCTAAAAATTATGTGTCTGATAAATATGACAGATCTTCGCGTTACGCTGGCTCGTTATATATATATGCGATATTCATATTCGTACAAAAATATTCAATGGTTGCGTTAAAATACGCAAGTGTGGTTGCAGTATTTGTACTCGTGTACGAACACTTCGGTATCCATGCTGAATAGTGATATATATTGTTCCCAGAGGAGTCAGTAAATTAGCACGCATCGAAGCACATCAAATATTCTTATATGCCCCATAACGCGAAATACCACATTTGACAAATAACGAATATCGTCATCAAAAAACGAATGGCTGGAGATTATGCTCGGAAAATAATCGTACACAAAGAGTTGTGAAAATTGGCGAATATTCATTAACATGTATGTTAATCCGCCGTAACAACTACTTACAAAGGCAGTCAAGTGCAATCCTCGTCGATAAACCTCCACCGTCAACTTCTCAAAAATGAAGTCAGCATGACAGAAAAATATCTTTTTAAAAAATTCACTTTTTAATTAGTTTGTACACAGAAGTTTACACCCCCGTCAATTGTGTCGAAAATCACATAACACTTTGTCCACGAGTGATGTTATTAACTATCATAAGTATTAATTAAGATGAACAGCAGTCACTAATTTGATTAAAATAGGAAATTTAGGTGCTCCCAATGTTGATGTACGCAACTGGATCCCATAGCACAGATGCAAGTCTCGTAGTCCGTCTTGTAAATCAGAACTGTTCCGTTTATGTTAACGCTGAAGCGAAGGAACATTCACTGGCTCTGCGACGCCGAATTCTCTTCCACGCGTATTTTTTTCGTACACCAGCGAAGAAAGTGCTATTTCTGCTGTGGGGAAGACCACTTCCCTGGGATATGTGCAAGGGAATGGTGATGAGAGCTCGAACCCGCTGACGACTCTGGGTTATGTGGAACGTGTATGAACTCGGAGGATAATATTTGAACGCAGAAGAACAATATCGTGTACAACAATTTTCTTTATACCAATTAATTACCCTTATCTTTAAGATACTGATTTAACAAATTTTCATTTCTGATTAATCACAGATGGTGATATACTTTACCAGTTCAATGAATTAGAATATATTCTCATACCGTAAATAATAGATTTGTTATTTATTTTAACTATAATTTTGTGAGATTTTCTAATGCATCCACTCACAATCAGGTAGATAATATTTAGCATGCTATCTGAAAAATTGGGCACTTTTCCTTTAACTTACAATTAGAGGTAATACAAAGATGTTGGGGCACATGAATTTATATTTTTCTTTCTCAGATACTATCACTTTCAGTTTTAGTATTAACGTCTGCTTATTAAGCAACTGGTATGATGTTAGTGGAATAGAAAATATTGAAAATTTCATATAGGAGAAACTAGAGGGGCTAAGCCCCCCTGGCGCCTTCGGTGCCCAACCACCTTTGTTACTGGTTCCCTTTTTTGCAAAATTCATTGTTTCGTTCAGCAGGTGTTTTTGTTTCCTGTTTAGTTGTAAAGCGTGACAAAATCGACTGAAAGTCTTTTAGTTTATAATTTTAAAACGCAATATGAATTTTAAATTCGAACAGTATTCCATTAAACCTGCATAAATGACGAAAAGAAGAACACCAAACACATCTGTGTATTATTATTTAATATCCCCAATTAATAGCGTTACAAAAAGAAACGTGACATTAAAAGCGATATAGGGTAGAATCCCGAATAAAAATAGCAATTATATTAAAAAAATAAGCGTAACTAACCCAGACCAAATCGTGATCTTTACCGCATCTTTATGATTAACAATAATCCTCTTTTAAAGCGTTACAAAGAACTTGTGCATTAAAAAACAATGCCTTCCATGATTTTTTGGTTATTATTTTAAAACACAACATGAATTTAATATTCGAACAGTATTCCATTCAACCTGGACAAATGTAGAAAAGAAGGACACCAAACACTTTTTAAATAACCTCCATTTAAAGCGTTTCACAAATCGTGACATGACTTCCGTGATGTTTTAGTTTTTTAATTTTGAAACGCCACATGAATTTTAAATAAGAACAGTATTCCATTAAACCTGCATAAATGGCGAAAAGAAGGACACCAAACACATTTCTGTATTATTTATAATATCCCCACGTTATAGCGTAACAAAAACGTGACATTTAAAGCGTTACAAAAAACGTGACAAAATCCATAAAAAAACAATAATCGTCCTCACATATGATTTTATAGATATAGGGTAGATTTAAACAGACTTTCGAGACCCACTTTATCAAATCATTTTAACACAATGAAAATTAATATTATACAGTATTTCATGTTATTTAATAAATTATTAAATATAAAAGTTTCTGTCAAGTTTCCAAGATAAACATACATGTTTTCTAATCGCTGTGTTATTCGTATGTCTACAATATTATAATAGCATGGTTCTTTTCAAAAACGTGATGCCGCGGTAGCACAGTAGGTGGCGCGTAAGTCGGGACATCCAGTGTGGCGGCCGTTGGAGACACGTCGCTGTGTGAACGCTCTTGATATTTTGTGAAGTTTTTCCATTAATTTGTTCGCGAAAGTGTGTCCGCGGGTGCGAGTACTTCGGCTAGAGTCTTGTTACTAGTGGGAAGATACGTTTCATTCATTATCTGGCCCTGAAGCGTCACGGATGCCTCCCGTACGTACATTTGGGGGCGAAGCGTGATTCTGCGTCGTTGGAAGAGAACAAACAGAATAGTGCTGCTAACTCAATTCTAAATGGCAAGCTCAAAGAAATGCCGAGATCGCAATCGATCCCTTTAGATCGGCTGCATAAAAACTTTCTAAAGGAATTTGGGGCTCCCCAAAAAAGTGGGGTTAAGCCTAACCTCAGCAAGGCTAGAAAAAGCGGGTCAGTACGCCCTCTTGTGTGATACCAGAGAGCCCAGGGCCCTCGCGTTGCGACCCACCCCCGGTGTAGGGATGGACTTTTCTCAAAAACACGTGCAAATCTTCTGAGCTGCCTACTACCCAGAGCACTTCACCCAGGAGGAAAACCGTTTCCAGTCGCTAGTTGCAGAGAACGACATGGATCTTGAATTAGAGGAACAAGACATCTCCAAGCCGGTCTTAGCTGTAATTAAGAAGGTTGCAAAACCTCCGCCCATTAACACTTTAGAGTCGTCTATTAAAAATCTAATAGATGTAGCTATCGCGTTGAACATTCCCAAATCAGAATTTCTATTCAAGGAAACTGATGCTGGGGCTCATTCCATATTTGTTAATGGTATTGAGAATCACACGCTTGTTTGTGAGAAGCTGTTGGAGCTAAAAATCCAGTTTTGTACTTATACGCCAAAGCATCTCAAGCCTAAATCCATAGTGCTTAAGGGCATTAGAGGCTCCTTTGAGCCTGACGGTATTAAATTGGAGATCTCCGAGCTACAGCTTCCGGATGTGGAAATTATCAACTTAACCAAGTTTATTTTTAATAAAGCACAACCGGACAGATTTCATTATTTAGTGCAACTATCGAGGAAGAGCAAGACTACGGACCTTTCAAAGTTAAAACGTTAGCATACCAGAGAGTTAAATGGGAGCATCTTAAGAAGGTGGACTTGTTTCAGTGCAAGAACTGCCGGCGTCTTGGTCACGCCAGCAAAAATTGCCATTTACCATACAGGTGTCTGAAATGTGCACAGTCACACCCGCCGGGAGCCTGTATCATCAACAACCAGGACAACAGATCAGCGCTTAAATGTGCCAATTGCAATCAGTCGGGGCACTCGGCGTTGTACAAGGGCTGCCCCTTTTTAAAATTTGCTGCTGCAAAAAAAGGGAGCACAAATCGCTCAAGAATCAGGCGAGTCTACAAAAGATCTCCCTTCTAATATCAGGGAGTCTGTTTCATTTGCCCAAGCGGTAAGCAATGCAAGGCCTCCTCTTCGCTCTACGAAGCCTAAGGTCTCATTACCCACGCAGTACATGGATATCTCGACCCCGTCATCGTCGGTTGGAGGTTTGCAACGCCTCCAGGACCACCCAGACGCCTTAACCCTCCTCCCAATGGGCAAAAAAGATGATGGAGGAGATCACTGCGGCCGTGACAGGCCAGTTTCAGATACGAGCGGCCCAAATAGCAACCAATGCCGTAAATATAGAATTTTTATTAAACGCGATCTTTTCCAAAGATAATGTTTAACGGTATTGCAAGAGCGCAAATTAGAATCGCGGCTATTAACGTTAATTTCTTGGTAGCCAACTATCGAAGAATGCAACTACTGCAATTCCTCAATAAGCACAACCATGACTGTATGTTCAGTTCAGAAACCAAACTGAACCCCGTACATAAATTGGACTACAATTGGGTCAGCAACGACAGACCCAACACTATTCAAGGTAGGCGAGGGAGATAGCCACTCATCACCGAACCGAAAATCTATGGACTTATGTTACCTATGGACTGCCGGGGGACTGGGAGGAATTTTCATCATCCTCTTGATTGTCTGGATTGGATACCGTTTCTGGAGGGCACGCCGGACTTAACATCGCGAGCCCTTACGGCAAAATGCAAAGGTCAATATAGAAAGGGTACCACACCGCCTCCCTCCTCAAATAATTTCCAGGCCCCGTCCTCTCGCTATTACATCCTTTCCTCGGACCTACCCGTTACACCGTCCACGAGGACAAGAGAGAAAACCCACGTAGAGCGAGCGAGAAGTTTCGCGGGTACCGAGCCATACTTCGAAGTATTTTAGGCCGTGGTTCGCTGATGGCAGCAAAACACCCCAAGCGTTGCACTTAAAACCCACCCCCGCAAGGCGCTCTGCTGCAAAAATTAGATAGTAGAGATAATAGCATATAAGACACCAATCAAGCGAGCGAGTGACAATTGTCAAAAGTTTTAAGACCGACTCATAGACACATGGCCATCCCCACGTTCAACGACACAAAATTCACAAGATCCTGCTTGGCAGAGGTGGTGCTGCCCCGGCAGCTCCACGCACCCTTCGGGAGGCGTGCGTGCGTTAGACCCCAGAGGAGCATCGATGGAAACAACGGGCGGGTCTGGACGCACAGGGTCTACAGGATCTAAACCCTGTGCGACGTCTGTGCGTGGATCCGACCCCCCAGCGACTACGCCAACTATGACAAGACACCGGTCCACTGGCTCGCAGAAGAAGGTAGGGCGATGGACTTGATCAGGTGTGTGTGTTGCCGAGGCCGGCATCTGCGGTGGACCACACCCTCCAATTGCACCGGCTGCATCCGGGCAATTTTGGACGCCAACCCTCGTTTTATCCCGGTTTTCCCTATATTGGAAGCACCGAAGCTGTTGGAGGAACCGCAGTCAAAGGACGTAACCTGGATCGTCCCCGCCGGGGTAGAGTAGGGAGCCCCCCTCCCTTGACCTTAGGTAAATACCCGCTCAACCTCGAAACCACCTTCGAGTCCGACCGAGTTATAACTATTTTCGTTTGGTATAAAATCGCAGCGGAGCGTCAGGACTAAATAGGCAGAGGACCTCCTTCTGTTCTCCTTTCTTTTATTTTGTTAATGTTGGCTTTTCCAAGTATTCTTACACATATAATGTAACAATATATCATTCAGTTGCTTTTCGCTTAATTCCGAATCATTTATTGCTACTCCTTTGCGTCCCCTTAGATTTAGTAGCGCTAATCGTAGTTTTAAGCTGTTTTGTGAAGGTGTACGCGCGTACAGCATCGCACGTGGGAGAAACAAAACGTTCTCGAGACCGTTTTGTGTCTAAGGGGGGTGGTGTTACATGCCCCTGTCGGTTCATCCCGTGCTTGCTGTCTGCGCGCCGCATTCCTCCGTATCCGCGTTTCAGCGGTATCGCCCCGCGCGTGGCAGTCAGGTTGCCGAACCGGAGAAGTTATCGTGTAAGCACGACGTGACCGTTGACGGCCCGGGCCCCGATATTTCCTAATAAGGAGCGATCGACAGGTGCCGACGGGGTGATTTCCCTCCAATCGATTTCGGTAGTGCGAGGCGCGGCCCTCAGCCGCGAATCTCCGCGGCGACAGTTTGATTTAGGGGGTAACGACGGACGGACGTGCCGTCTAGAGATCGCGTTTTCGCCTCCGCGTCTATCTCGCGAATCGCGCTCGGCCCATCAGGTTAGGCGAAGTGTATCTCCGTTCCGACACACCGAGAAACGGCACGCGCTGATACGGACCACCGCGACCGCGAAGATGAGCGACAGAGCGAGCGAGCGAAACGACAGACGCCAAGTTTACCGACTTCTCTGCGTTACCCGAGAGCAACGCGAGCGAACACGACCCACGATAGGTTCAGCGACACTCGAGCGTCAGCAGAGACGGAGCGCCGTCTCTAGGATATGTAGTTTGTTATTTGCCTTTTATTAGAATATATATTGCACACTATTGTTATTCTTCTAATTCCTCTGTATAATCTTATTCAAACCCCTTTTTGCCTTCGTTCTTCCTAGTCAGTATAGTCAAGGCGTACTTTAGCACCTTAACAGGAGCAAGAATCCGGCAAATCATTTCAGCCGCTCGGGGTGATCTGTAAAAGGTCCCTTAAGGACGTAACAATTTATTTAATATTTGCATAATATTTGAAAAAAATATATAATATTGAAAAAATATAGATAGTCATAAAAATAGTCGTAGATTGTGTCATGTTCAGGTTGATATAGGTATCTTTGGCTTACAAATAGATACGAGTTAGGGTGAGTTGGTCCACATCGATTCATAAAATATACCACAGCCCTGTCAATTTAAAAAATACGGCAATAAAATTTAGAGGGCATATCGATGTAGAAAAGAATGAGGAATCTAACTATGCGTTTTATGCAAAAAGGGTCGGAGTATCCTGGGGCCGCTCTTGCATCCAATAGTACAATTTATATAGGGACATATTTTGTTATCATACTTATTTTTTTTAGTAAGAAATTCTGTTGTTTATTGATATATTAAAATAGAATGATACATAAAATTATAGGTAATACAAGAGTACGTCTCTAATTTGTCTTATATAGCGTACATATATAGAACGAACAACCGAAGATCGGGATGCCCCGGAAGACCTCCGTCCACAAGGCGCGTCCTCATTGCCAACGAAGGAAAACGCCATACGGCTAATTTCCAACAAATTCGACCTGGTTTATCTTTCCTAATATGAAAAATTAAAATCGGGAAGTACTCCACTTCATTGCGTAAATTTAAGGAAATGAAAAATATTTGCCATAATTATCAACATAACTATTGTATAAACTGTCTTATAAAACCCTTCACAACTATCCTGTTCTGATTTTCTACGTATAATATTTATAATTTGTGCCTATTGCAAACGTTATTTTCTAAAGTTTGGCTGTAAAATTAAATTATTTTATAAACAGAATAAATTACTGAAGAATAGGTTGTAATATGGAATTCAATACCGAGTAATTTTTACGAGTAATATTTACGATTTTCAACAATAAAGAAGAGATCTGGACACGTTCTAGAGTATAATGTGCAATGAAGATCAATATTGTAAGTTTTAAAGTAAGACTCAGTGCAGAATACTGCTGCAATTATGTATATACATAAGTACTCGCGTCAGGTGTTACTGCACTTTGATTGCTCGCCACGTACTCCGTCCTACGCATTGCAGAGCTATTATCTAGTTTGTTCGATCCATTTTGACCTCAAAGCTTGAAATTTTATTGATGCGACGTGAATGCCTTTATCGGTTTAGGGCAAGGTTCATGTTCCTGTAGTTTGTTAGAAGCCGTTGCTTCATACAAATTTTAAAATGCTACAGCTAGAGCAATCTTATTGTTCATTTTTGGAAATAATAAGAAACGTTTTATTTCTTTCTTTGTGTTTAAAGAGATACGTTTCAACGACATCAAAGTAATTCTAAAAGTTATATATACATTTTTCAATAGAAAATCGTTTCAATCTAATTGTACATTAAATATGTGTATATATTTTATAAAATGAAGGTTAACGGTTGTGGAGCGAGAAATATCAGTTGCTTGTATTAATAAAATAACTCACAACCATGCATTATATTGGTTTAATATAGAATATTCATCAGAAGATTTCATTTTTTGGCCCACATGATTTTTTTTCCAATTTTTGCAAATTTTTATTTAACCTCCGATCTAATAAAATCTATATCTAATAAAAAAAATATATAGCTGCGGACTGCGCTTTCCTGGTGGAAATAGCATTTTCATTACAATTTTATTTACTGATAAAGAATAGACTTATATAGTCAGAATACCTTCCTTTTGTATAATAAGACCATCCACAATAAATTGTTGGTATAAAATGATTGCGATTAACACTTCGTGGTCACACGGGGTGTAGGGCACCCCAGTCAAATTTCTCCCAGAAGTATATGTGTTTGCCAATATTTTTGCAAATATTTAGACCTTAATATTAGAATTTAAAATTTTTGTGAATTTTAACAAAAAGATCGCTTTTTTCGCAACTATTTTTGCAATACAAATTTCATCATATCAAAATTTTAATTTCTGGGAAAATACTATTGGAACATGATTGTATGAGTATTACGGATGTAAAATTATCATCCAAAAGTTAAAAAATTTAAAAAATACGAAAATGGTAACGCAGAAATGAAGCTGAGGTGCAATGAACCCTATGTTACCAATTTGTGATTATAACGTGATTGTGTGACCACGAAGGATTAATAATTTCTCATAACTAATTCACAGAGAAATGAGAATAACTCTCATTTCTCTTGGCTCGTTATTAACCTCACGATTAATAATTTATACATAATGTGATCAGAATATTATTTTATTTATAAAGTACTGATCATGGAAAAACTTCCTTCTGCTAATAAAATTGACTATTTCAAACGAGACAGTTTGTGTATTTGAAGTTTCACTTTAGCTTCTATTATTATAAAGTTGTATTAAAAAAGCGAAAATCGTGATAAATTCAAGGGATGATTTTATTTCTTCAGAATGAATTTCTACCGAACACGAAAATACATTCACACGAGGTTTCTCTAAAATCAGAATTTTCAGGTTGGGAAGCTTCCCGTGTAAGACAAGAATTGAATAAAATTTTATTATGCAGTAATCCAAACTTTATTGCTCTTGTCTAAATTTTTCGTATGATACATTTATAAGGGTTGTTAATTTATTGTAAGAACAATTTGCTTTAGGCACTACAGGAAAATTGCATTTAAAACCAATTTAAGTAAAGGACAATGTTCTCGACTGAAAACTATTCAAAATTTTATCCCATTCCAGTTGGATGTGTTTGGACAAATTTTGGAAGATTTGAAACCAAAAAGGGGGTTATTGATATTTTCAAATGAATACATATACGTACGGACCTTAGTACAGTAAAAAAAATTTAAAGTGTTCTTTAATTTTCATAATTAAACATATATTTTACATACAGGTCAATCACATTAAGCATGAGAGTACTTTGTTTTACAATAATACTGAAAGTATAATAAATCAGCAAACTTTTATTTCAGGTTTCTCCAGAAATATTCTTTAACAAATAACTCAGGTCAATTTTCTTTTCTTTTGAAATGTAGTTTCACTTTGGAAGCAGAAAAAAGTCTTTAGGTAGTGTTACGTACGGAGAATATTTTTCTGCTCTCTATCCAGAATCATTAGATACTACAACCCCTTCTGTTATATGTCAAGTAATGTGGGGAGCATGATTTTGACCAGCGGGATAGCAACTACAGGAGCATGACTGCTAAAGATCTCCTTATATGGAGATTTTTAATGAATCGCCCACTCATTTGAGAGCTATATACACCTTGTAACTTCAACCCTTGCCGGTTCAGAATTGTACAGTTACGCGTAGAGTCACGTTGTATCAGATTTGTTAAGAGTTGGTGGTATTCAGTGAGATCGGGCTCAGGTTCCCTTTGGAATCTACAGTTAGGAGGGAGCCAAGGCTTAGGTTCCCCCCGGCACCTAAAGCTGTATTCGGTGCATGCGTACCTGGCCGAAATACAGATAATTTTCTAGAAAACTAATCGAGTTAGAACCAAATTTTATTCTATATTTTTTACTTATTTCTTCACGTAGAATCATCACCCCTCCTCGTTGTACAACCGGTTACGACACATCCTGTATTGACGAATATTGGCCAAGTCGTAAAAGGGAAACCGAATGTTTAAATTAAAGTGTTAGCCAAGGAAGAGTTGAGTGAGGGGGAAGACTTCCCTTCAGTAAGACGACTGAGCGAATTATGTCGGGTTTGGTTCTCATCGTCATCACGAAAACCCAAAGAATCAATCGGTGTCACTTTAGTGCACATCCCATGTGAAATGCGGAACCTGACATTTTTCCCTTCTTAATGGCTTGAGGGGAGAAAAAGTAGGACAGAAAAAGAGAACAGGACCGAAAGGAGGTTAGGTTTCGGCGTCCCCGGCTTCCTAGAGGATTCATCACTGATGACTTAGTGATGTCATCACTTAGGCTTACCTAGCAGATCCTGTCTTAGACGCGGAGATACTAGGAGGTAGGACGGAACAGGTATATAGGACTCGATAGTTGAGGGAGGACTTACGCAAGAGCGGGATCGGTTGAAATCAGAGATGTGCTAAAAATGTATTTCAATAAAAATTTCGAATGACGAATAAAAATTAAAAAAATTAAAGAACTTTTATTTGGTCCGTTATTTAAATAATTTTTTATTTAGTTGATGCCCAACTCTGGTTGAAATGCCCTCTCCTGGCCAGTACGGAGGTACTGCTAGAGGGTACCGTTGTTCTCGGGCGCAGAAACCCTTAAAGGTCTGGGCACACATATGATTTGGTGACGACACAGTGCCGACGCGCCAGAGGTAAGAAAAGGAGATCCTTTATATCCCTCTTTTTCTTACGACTGGCACGTTGGAACAATATGTATGTGGGATGCCGAAGGCTGGTCGCGGCGTAGCGAGTGACGCGTCGGGGAAACAGCCGAAAAGCGCGCCGGCATTGTCGCGTGGCGTGAGGCGGACGAAGGCGAGGAGTTGCGTACCGGTCGTCCAGCGAGACTGTCGCGTGCTTGCGTCTTTCATCTTTTGTACTTATTGATATTACATTTTTATTCAACCACTTAGACCTAGCTATATTAAAGTTTGTTTATTTTAATATCAGCTGGGCCTCAATTCTTTATAAGACCTCCATCTCCGCGTCTCATTCGCCTGAGAATTCAGAAAGAACTAGGAGAAATCCTACATGTATGCCCATATGTTAATCCCCGTTCAGATTAGTTAAGTTACTTGAATTCAAGCGACTTAAGGGTGGATTGTAATTCTTTGTGAATTTTTTATCTAAAAACGGTTCTACATGAATGTGGCTATCTGTGGTAGTAGATTTATTGCCGTATCTGTCACCGTTCCTTTTTTATTTAAAGAAGCTTTCCCGATTTGGGGAAAAAACTTCTTTAGACTCAAATCAGGGCGCTTCAACTTCTTCAAATGGCTGCCATTTTAACATTTTTTCATTTTTCTTAATGCAGCTACTATCGCAGATAGCCACATTCGTATAGATTAAGAATCTCTTTTCCTTTTTCTGTTTCGGATAACCCTTACAATACTTTTTGTCAACGCCAGAACCACCCGATCATTTTTCAACGCTCTCTCTGTATCTGCCATGTTTTTTTTTTCACTGCCACACAAAAATTCAGAACAAATCAGTAACCCTGGATACAAGCAACATGGTTTCATGGCATGTCGCTAGACACTTTGGCGATGTTGCTGTCACCGTTAACTTTTATTGAGTTCTGCGGATACAAGTGGGCAACTTGTTCCCAAGCGATTGTTGCCCGGACGATATGAGTTTTAAAACTCAGTGAAGCGTGAAATTGGAGGAGTGAAACTCGCCTACCAACCTTAAATAAATTTAAAAAAAGGATAAAAGGTACTCTCCGGAACCTGAAATTATCATCACATCCGGGCAATACTCTTCACACCAGCTTTTTTGTTTCAAAGGAACGATGCAATAAAGAAAGAGAAAAAATAATGTTTCAGTCTTTTGTTACGAGCCGAGGGCTGAGGTCTGAGAAGGGTAGAGGCGGAGTCGAGGATTAAATTCATTAGTTTGAGTTTCTGAGTAGTGGTTGAACCGGTGCTTAGGTAACGCCGGGAGCCGCAGGATGATGGATGTCGTGGATGAACCGTTGCCTGGTTAACACCGGAAGCCACTAGGAGGTTGATTGTCGTGGACGACTCAGTGCCTCGCTAACACCGGGAGCCACTAGGAAAAGTTAATTTGGCCCTGTGACGTTTTAGTTTGATACACCTCGAGTGGTTAAAGTGTATCGTTGTGGGCTTACTGCTGACCTGAAAATCAGTGGTAGATTTAGTTTCAAAATAAAGAGCTCCAGGATACAAAACTACCAAAGTATATTCCCTCTACCTCTTCCCTACACCTCTTGGTTTTCACGCAACGAGAAATGTGGTAGTTGCTTTTTAGAGAATAAGAATTTACGTACTCTATGATTTGGATGGTTTGGAATGATGCTCGAAAGAGAATGGGTTCGGTCTTGCTATGACTTCTATGACAGGGTTGACTAACTGGTGACCCGCGAGCCACCGGGAGCAGTCGAATTCCTCCTTCTTTTCTTCTCTTTTCGACTGCGATCGTCAGAGTCTAGTAGGTATGGAGGGGGCCATTTAGTGTGGCAGCAAGGCGGAGATGTCTCCAGTGGATCGCGGGCCACCAGTTATAGCAAATTCGAGAGACCCGCACTGGCACTGTACTATAGTCTGATTTTCGAGAGTTGAGATCTGAGGCGGGTCCCTCTGACGGAACGTGGTTAAGGAGGAAGCAATGGTACGCTACGCCGCACGCAATCCATAGCGTACCATTGGTTCCTCTTTAACCACGCTCCGTCCCAGGGATCCGCCTCAGGTCTCAACTCTCGAAAATCAGACTATAGTGCAGCTCCAGCACCATGCCAGTGCTGCACCACAACGATGCCAGTGCAGATTCCCTAGCATCGATTACATTGGATTACATACGACCCAATCCTGTATCTATTCGGTGACCATGAACCGCCCTGGTGTAGTGCAAACTTCGCATTCGGATCAACGGAATGAACTGCACGAGTGCAACCTTTATGGCACTCAGGTTTTGTGGCAGTGCAGTCAGTGCAGTTTGGTAGCACCGAATAACCTCCAGATTACTTTCAAAATGGACAGAAATTTATTCGTTATGGAATTATTGGAAATAAGTAGTAGCAACGACGACACCGAAAATTGACTTTTAAGTTATCCAAAGGATTTTTTAATTAATTAATCTGTATGCACTTTGCAGAAGTGAATAAATTGATAAGCATCGTTACTTATATCATAAAAGCTTCTAATTTTATGAAAAAAAGCAAAATGAGCATTTTTGAAACGTTTTCATATTTTTTTAAAGTGAAGCCTCTAAAAGGGACAGGGTTGTAACGCTTGTCCGTATAATGTGCCCCCTCAGTGCTACCTCTGTACCTGCTGAACCTAACCTTATTTTCCTTTCTCAGAAAGAAACGGAACGCTAGGAATTTTAGGGAATGCTATTAAAAAAGGGCACCGTATTTGGTACAAAAACATGTACTTTTATTTCAATTAAAAAATATGAAAATTAACATTTTTAATCAGAAAAAAATTCCTTAATAAAGAGAAAAGTTAAAAAAAACTCGCGTTCCAATAAAAATCCCCACGAGATCGTGCAACAAGGGCAGCACCAGAACAGCACAGAGTCAGTGCGAGGTGCCGAATTCGCTATTAGTCAACCCTGGTCTATCATCTTTTGGCTAAGACCGAAGCCCCGAGCACGCATCTGTACCCCCTTTATAGTAAAAAATCAGTCTCAAAAGTGGTGGGGTTACGCATGATCTTGGGTTTACGTGAGAAAATTTCCCGCGGGAAAGATCTGGTGACGTCGCGTCGTCACGGGGGCGACAGCTGCATCCAGGTATGTGCATTCCAGCATCCCCCAAGAAGGTTAAAGTAAACGACAACGGGAGTCTCTGTACGTAACACTTTAATATAACTACGAAGATTAAATTTTTTTGATTATTCTATCAGCAGGATATACTTCTACAATTGAATTGTGCTGCAATAGCAGTCACCATATAATAATATGAATCCAGTCATAATATTGTACATGACACAAGTTCAGCAAACGAAATCATTTCGTTATATCAGTAAATACAGGTTCTTAATGCATTACGTACTCGAAAAACAAACATAAAAATGACATACATAACCAGGTGTACTTTTTTCTACATAGAACTGAACACACACAATTAATGATAACAGAAGATAATTATACATAAGCTGATTTAATTGTTATATCATAAATATTCCGTAATTGTGAGGTTTGTATATATTAGTAACTAAAATCTACGTGTATGTTTGTATATTGCATCGATAGCAGAAATTATGTTATAATTTATGTTACAGTAATTCATGCTGAAGTTCCTCTGTTCTATGCATGCAGCCATTCTCATCCGGATGAGTGATTCTCCGCTCGGATTGCCAGATGAGATATTTTCTGTAGAAAATGAAATTATTAATATTTTTCATATCTCTTCATGAGAGTATGACCAATGGATTGCTGAGATTTCCCGATAAGAATGGGTTCAAACACTACGTAATTCGGTCTAATCTAACTAAGGTCGGGGCCAGATACATTGGCCGGTGAGTTCGTTTTCGCGAGCAGCGATCGAGGAGAAATCAACCTACATCATCTGACGATCGTGGATTTGTCAGTTGGAGTTTCGGGGCTGCAGAAGGGTATGACGGGGTAACGTGAACGCTGCTCGGCTCCGCCTGTTACAAAGCTATGCGTAGACCAATACGAGATGAAGCTATCGAGAAAGAATCAATGTTCTGACCAATAAAACTCCTGAATTTTTTCGGACCTAACGCACACCTATTCTGATGTATGTATTTCTACGCTAAGAACTCGGTTTGGCCTACATGTCAGAAGCTTGGCGCCTAAACTTCTGGCCCATTCTTGTTCTGCGAAGGCGAGAGCGAGGTGGAACGAGAGCGAGTCAGTGGGACTGAAAGCAAGCGAGGAACGGTACGAGACAGATGACGCGTTGATACATACTTTGTCTTGCTTCGCTTTTCGTACGCCTGATACTCCGTCCTTTGCGTGCGCGCCGGGCATGAGCGTTTAGAGTGTAAGGGTGTGTTCCGTTTCGCGCATTGACTGCATAGACTGCAGGCAATGGTGATTGGTGGTTCATAAGGTGATTATATAGACTGCATAACCTGATTGGAGTATTCGAATTCGAACTACGCATGCGCGCATTATGTGCATTGGCTGCCTATGGTTTGACATTCTGTAGTTGCTGCCATAGACATATATAGACGGAGCAGAAGCTGTGACTTTCGGCGAGGGGAACGGTAGGCTTGGAGGGGAAAAGGCAGAAGTCAGATACAGGCACGTCAGTTTAGCTTCGGAAGCATTCGGCATGCATATCCATTGCGTTACCTAATTTGCCTGTATCGCTCCCCTTACCGCGAATCTTACACCCCCCTCAGCTTACGCTCCGTCTATATATATATCTATGGTTGCTGCACGCATCATGCGCTAGAAGTTGGAGGATTCTAGGGAATTCTACGAATTAGGTTATGCAGTCTATTCACTCACTGTATGAACCACCAATCACCATTGCCTGCAGTCTATGCGCAGTATGCGTGAATCGGAACACACCCTTAGAATCACTTTCATTCCATCTCGCTCTCGCCTTCGGCAAGAAAGAAGCGAGAAACGATCGCTCGGGTCCCGTCTATGTAGGTAAAGTGGTGGGGATGATTCGCTGCATATATGCGTACCTCAGGCACCGAATGCCCACCCCACGACGATCAGGCGTAGCCTGAGAGAGAGTGAGGAGGTTGAGAAAAGAAGCACCGAGCAGGCAAGCGGTATGGTGGGAGAATACCCCTCACGAAATTCACCGACCAATATACAGGGTTATCCGTTAAAACTGCAACCTACGCGCGCGCGAACAGGTAAAATGGCAACACCGCCTCACGGACGCATTCCACTACAACCATTTACGGGCCCGACGCGGCGGTCGGAGGGTTGCCAGCGACCGCTGGACAGCAGTGACGCCCGAGCTTCGAGAAGTTTGGGATGGTCTCTTTCAAATTATCGTCGCAAAGAGCTATTCGAAATTTCCTGGCCCGGGTTGAAAAATTTTGGGCC
The DNA here is from genome assembly GCF_050908995.1 of Andrena cerasifolii. NCBI lineage: Eukaryota > Metazoa > Arthropoda > Insecta > Hymenoptera > Andrenidae > Andrena > Andrena cerasifolii. The sequence continues at coordinate 2,990,266 of NC_135125.1, read as the reverse complement.
TTTTTCGTATAACTTTTGAAATATAAAAGATATCGGAATGCAATTTGCGCCGAAAAAATGAGGAAAAATTATTCCCTCTTAGTGATGGATAATTTAAAATATTTTACGTTTACTTAATTTTTGTTTTATCAATTTTTTAACCATAATTGTTGTGAAAAGCTTTTGCAAACCGTTTATTTGATACTGCATTTAGTGCTCTTTTTAAAGTTCATGGTGTTGATAAACAATAGGCTAGTTGTTTCTGTGTCATTACTTTCATAAATTGCGAAATTAATTTTTTATCCAATTATGTGTTAGTTCTGCAAACCTCAGAATCTATTGTTCTGCTTTTCTTTTTTATAATTTTATCCTTAATGCAGTCCATGCATAGATCGGACGTAACGGGTAACTAATGGGACGTGTCTTTGATTGTAGCGGTGTTTGAATTTTTTTCTACAATTTTTGTGTCCGAAATTTAGCTACTCAACGCCACGCCTATACCGGCTTCCGTTAATATCATTTTTTGGAACGATGCGCCATTATTGTGGCTTGTACACGCAGGTGGCGAAAAATCTCTCCGTACAGGGGTATAACGCCGCGGTCAACCCTGACGTAGCTAAAAAATTTTAAATTATGACGGGTACGAAACCAGTCGACATTGTTTTCAAACCTCATTACAGTAATCTGAGGTGCGAGTGGTAAACCGATTATAAAAGCGGCGCGCGCGGGTCGCTTACCTGGGCAGGAAAATTCCGCACAGCTCTCTGTGACGTTAATTTGAAAGAGACCATCCTAAAAAGTTCGAAGCTCGGGCATCACTGCTGTCTAGCGGGCGCTGGCAGGCGTCTGAATGCGTCCATGAGGCAGGGTTGCCATTTTACCTGTTCGCGCGCGTAGGTTGCAGTTTTAATGGATGACCGTGTATCTAGCCCCGACCTTAGATTTATTATCCAGTTTCATCCGGAATTTAGATTTTGATTTCATAAACAAATTTTTTTTGTGAAAATAGTCACATTCATTTGGATTGGCCAGGCATAAAGACCGGAGGCATATTTCGTGACTCCAGAATTTCCCGTTCAAAAGTTTTTAGGCGACAGACAAACGCGCAAACATATAAACTTTCTGCTTTATATATTAAAATTATACGTCTTGTGTAATTCACATATTGGAGAGTGGGACTAGAAAGTCCTAATTACATCGTATTTGATTCATTTCCATCCATAACATCCGTAACATTTTTATAAAGATCTAATGAAACATGTGAAAACCGGCCACTTCTTGGCTGTCGGGTGACGGTACGCTATTTCACTCACTCTCGGTGCATCTCACTCGCTCTACTTGTCAAGCGATTCGGGGGAAGGTGAAGCTGACCAGGAAATAAGGACGTGCGACCCTAATCCAGATCTAACAATTTTCTCTTCTCCGATTGTATTCAAACGGTCGGTCTCCACCAGCAGACATAAAAGTAGAGATTACAGCACCGCTTTAACAATATGAGTGGTGCGGGGCTTGGCGCAGGGTTGCCAGATGGTTCATAACAGCATAACAGGTTCGACGAAGGTCAATTCGGTGACGAACTAAATATTTTAAATTTATTAAAGTTCCGCCCGCTCTCGTTAGCGGTCCGCTCCGCTGTTATCCGCGTCGCACGCATATTGGTTGTACCCCCTCTCCCTCACCTATACCACCAAATTCGATCACAATTTAAAATTGCCCATTCTCATTTTTACACTGTCGTTTTCACCTTAACCATTGAACCTAAATAGTCAAAGCCTGAATAATTGAAACAAAATCATCCGCCACCACAATTTTGTTTATTTAACTCTTTCACTGCTGACTAAAATAAAAGAGTGTAGTAAAAAAAATGCCTATTTTTTTATAATTTGTATTGCTTGTCTAAAAGTGATCCGTTCTTGGTGATATTTTAATCGGGAAAATATAAGGAATCGATTGGCGTACTTAATGTACCTATAACTATTTAAATTTTCAAATCCCTTCCGCCTACAAAAAAATAACATACATACGCTATGCACTGTTTCTTCCGCTATGCGCTTTCCAATCCTTATACGTTTTGTATGTAACCATTTTTTGGACAACGCATAATTTAGAAGTTATTTATGATGTGCGAGATTAGTGGACCACCATATATATTTTCTGGTGTTAAGGGGTTATGCCACCCTGACGCGCTCAAAACTAGACGATTTCTTTTGTAGATAGCTAGATACTTGCAGCTCATTTTGATTTCACATCTTTTTTTATATTGTAATTATTATTATCTTCTATTTAGAAGATAATAATTATTATTGTAATTATTATTATCTGCTATTTAGAAGATAATAATAATTACAATATAAAAAAAAGATGTGATTTATTTTATACTACTCTTTTCCATCCTCGACTTTTTCAAGTACTTGGCGTAATTTTTTTACTTTTTTAAAGTTTTTTATGGGTATTACTTATATGTATATATGTACTTACATATGAGTAAAGTTTTACCAAGTCTTAAGAAACCAAAATATAATGTTGCAATTACGTATTAACGTTTCAAACTCAACGACAAACTTAACCATAAAAAAATAAAAAAGAGGCAATGCCTCTAACCGATGATATGTCACTTTCATGAACTAATCACCGATCGTCCAACACCACATGCGCATCATCATGCACCCCCCTACTGACACGAGCTTAGGCCCCGCAGCTTTGTGCTCCGTCCATTTAATTCTTAGGTCCATAGTATCAACGCCTCGTCTGGCTCGTACCGTTCCTCGCTCGCTTTCGGTCCCTCTGACGCGCTCTCGCCTTCACAGGATAGGAGTAAGCGGAAGTGGTGGGTATAGCGATTCTTGGTGGGGGTATTCACACTTCCGTCATACCCGAGAAAACTTTCGCTATCGCGGCTAAAGAAGTTTCACTTCAAACAGTGAACTAATAAAATATACTTTATTATTTCTTACTGGGAGTTCTTTCTTAGAATCCAATCATTATTTGAATTTCCAGTATGAGATAAACCCACAGAGATAAATTTTTACCGAGCGAGGAGTACCACATTATAAAGTTACGAGGCTAAACTAACATTCCTAGTGGTTTTCGGTGATATCAGATACTGATTCCTCCATGACTACCAACTTCCCAGTGGCTTTTGGTGATACTAGACACCGGTTCACGCCTTCCAATTTCCTAGCGGCTCCCGGTGATTCCAGACACCGGCTCGTCCGCGAACACCTACCTTCCTAGTGGTTCCCGGTGATACCAGACACTGGTCCGTCCACAACATCCACCTCCCTATATAGTCCGGGAGCCAGTGAACATTTTTAGTGTCTCATGGCGACGGAATTTTTCTATCATTTTTCTAATTAACCTTATAGGTACCGAATCCGAAAGCCAACGAACGGGCGGTCTGGCAGTCGGGTCCGGGGACAGGGTCCGAGGCCACGCCCTCGAACATGTCAACTTTGAGAGCATCCCTGACTCACCGTGACGAGGCAGAAAGTCCCCCCATTAATCAACAACTTAAGGGGGTACAGGTCTATTCGAATCTCGAAAAATCGATTTTTGTTATTATTATTAATTCTGAAAGTGTCATCCTTTGTGTACATTTACAAGAATGTTTCATGAGGAAATTCGAATAATTGCGGAAATTATAGCACTGATCGTAATTAAGTGCACCGTCCAGCAACGGCCTAGCAGAGCGTTATTGGCGTAGAGGATTTAACTTTGAAGCCGTTTATCTCGAAACTAAATTTTTAAACACCGTGTACATCATATAAGTCTTGAACGAATGAATATTTTCACTTGAAATTTTAACTGGAAGTATAGGATTCCTTTCTCCATAACATGGAATTTCCGCATCAACATTGGATGTTCGTAAAAAATTTTATAAACGATTAAAGAGGATTTTTTCGGAAAAATATGGGGAAAATATTGATTCGTGTGTAACTTTCACAATTTTTGTTTAAATTCGCCAGTAAAATTCCATGCTGTAGATTTTAGTGTAGAAATTGCGCAAACCTTCAGTTGTACACTATACAGGACCGTCTTCAGCGTTTAATAATTTCAACAAATTTAAACATTCCGACAATTTTTTTTTTTTTGGTAATTATTCGGAAACGCGTCCACAATAAACTGTGAAAAGTACGGGTATACTAGGTACCTTGCATAATCCCACACAAAATAAATCATCGGTTTTACTGTCCAATAGCCCTGTATAGTGCCTATACGAGCTATAGTGACTTAGGTGTGAAGTCACTCACAAGGAACACTATTCAATTGATGATGGAATCGCGCAGATTTTTTTATATAGGTCGAAAGTATATGTGACAAAGGTCACAAAAATGTAAATTAAAGATGCTCCCAAAAGCTGGCCTGACCTTGAAAAATCAACACAAGTGGAACAGGGGAAAGAAGAGAAATGAGGGACAGAGAATGACAAAACTGTTTTTTTTTCAAAATTAATTATCTTTATTATATGAAAATACATTAAAATAAATGAATGACAATAAATTAATGATACATAACAATTAGAAAAAATTAAGGATAATAAATGATAATACTAATGAAATCACAACAGTGGGTAGTATTAACCATTACATTTATGATAATCTTGTCGACAAGGAGGTTTAATAAAGTGATTCAAGCAATGATAATTTTCACAATGACTGCAACGAGGGACCACTGTTTCTTTCATACCTTGACCAACGAGACAGTCTAAACATGTCACTGTAAAGGCTGATCAATGGATCACACATATACTGCGCGACATAATTAATATTATAATATATTATCATTAATTTTTTCTAATTGTGAGCTATCATTAATCTATTATCATTCATTTACTATAATGTATTTTCATATACTGAAGACAATTCATTTTGAAAAGACGGTTTTGTCATTCCCTTTCCCTCACTTTTCTTCTTTCCCCTGTTCCACTTGTGTTGATTTTTCAAGGTCAGACCAGCTTTTGGGAGCGTCTTTAATTTACACTTAGGTGACCTTTGTGACATATACTTTTGATCTATATAAAAAAATTTGGGCGATTTCATCATCAACTGAATAGTGTTCCTTGTCAGCGGGGTCTTAACCGACACCCTGCTGGGTACGGGCCGCCAAACGCGCCCCTCCCCCCACTACCTCTTGCAGGACTGTGTTTAGGGAAGATCAGGACAAACCCGGGGCCCGATAGGGTAAAACCTCCAAAATTACTTCAAGACATGCAGTGATTTTAATTTCAAATAAGTTATTAATATAAAATAATTTATATTACTACTGTTCTAATGCAGTAGGTACATATACCTTACTAAAATGGATTTGTATTTAATATGTGCTGACGATGAGACAACTTTTAATAGCCAGTAGCAAAGCTTAATTGATGTCTCTTAATAATGATAAACCGTATCTTCAATTTCTGTTTTATTTTCTGTTAATCTTTAGGGCCCCGGTTTTGTTCTGGTCTTCTCTGAATACAGTCCTGCAAGAGGTAGTAGAGGGGCACGTTTAACGGCCAGTACCCAGCAGGGTGTCAGTTAAGACCTCGCTGAGTGACTTCACACCTAAGTCACTATAGCTCGCATAGGCACTATACTCCCTTAATACAGAATAAGAAAATCACAGTCTGGCAGCGCTCCGTTGGGACCTTAGTGGTCTGGCAGACCCCCAAACATGTTCAAAGATAGTAAATAACAGTTCACTTGGTTTGAAGGTGACCAACCGCCAACTTTCGTAAGTGAAGTTTTGATTGACCGGGAAGATCTTACAGATAGCAATGACTTCACGGATGAAATATATCATAATTCAGATAATGATTCTGACACTGAACAAGATGAAGCTTAATTAAACAGTTATGATTACGAAAGTTCAGACTGTGAAGCGACGTCGTACTAGAATTTTTTAATTTTATTTTGTGTTACTGTAACACATTTTATTTATTAATTTTTTATTATTATAACATAATAAAATTGTAAGGTAATCATATCCTGTTCATAATTCGTATTAAACGTCGATCTTTTATAAAAGTTGATATTAAATTCAATGTCGCGATGACAGATTTGACTACACGCTCGATTCATTTGTAAACGTCTGCCAAGGTCTTATCGCCGTTTATAGGCTGCCAGGCTATTTTTTCTATTGGTTTTACAACATAAACAATTATTTCATCAAACCTCAACCTTTTTTCTGTGAGTCGGAAATTGTTTGTTTTTTGAACATGTTTGGCGGTCTGCCGGACCACTAAGGTCCCCGCGGAGTATTAAGGGGGTATACCCGTTTGAACCCTCGGAAAATGTGTACATTTTGTGGATTTTTTTACAAGTCCACGGTTTGATGAATATTCTCGTTTTTTTACTATCTTTACATAGTATTATGAACTACTTAAAAAAAAAGTTACAGGTAAGAAACTATTGTTTTTCGGAAGTTATGCATACATATCCGAAAGTCTCTCGATTTTAGACGGCTAAACGGTGGGCCTGAAAAACAGCTGTATGTCGTGTCTGAAATCAAAAACAATAAAATCTTCTTATAAAGTATGTCAATAGCTATCGTCCAACGGGGCCGATTTTGAAAATATATGTCATTTTTGTAATTTTTTTCTGGTTTCCCCCCTAGCCAGAGGTATATTCTTCAAAATAAAAAAAGTTTCAGTCGAATCGGATGATAACTTTTGGGGATACAGGTCCCACCGATTTGGATCCATTTTTTGACGCCTTGACTTTAACGACTCCCCCGTGTCGTCTGTAATGATTAATTATAAAACAAAAAATATATTTCTATAATTTAAGACATCCTTAATACAATGCAAAACGTCTTATTAAATTATATATAGCAGTTTTCCTTTAATTAATTCCTAAAGATCACCTATTTTTTGGGGCTCTAGACCGGAACCTCCCCTTAAGTTGATGATCAATGGGGGGAGTTCCAGCCTCGTCGCGATGAGTCGGGGACGCTCCGAAAGTTGACATGTTCGAGAGCGTGCCTACAATTTCACTTTAAAAAAATGTGGGTGACCTTGAAATCTCGGAAAATCTGACCATGAGAAAAAATATTTTCTGTCACAATATTTATCCCTTCGAAACGAATATCTTCTTCTTTACACGAGAATATTCAGATATTTTAAGTTTTAGAAAAATTAGTGTTATTGTTAGGTGACTCACCCAACACATAGTCCACCTTAGGGCTCCCTACTGATTACTTGAAAGACATTCAATACCTATACGTCAATCTATTTACGCAAATTATAATATCTCATTTGAATTACGTATAATTAATAAAAACCTAAAATAATATCAGCAAATGGATTTATAATTTCTTCTACTACTAAAGTGTAAAGCATTTCGGTGTATTTTTTTCTTAAATTTATAATTGAGTGCTGGAAAACGTTTTGCAGGTAACAATAAAAGAAAAGATTTTGCTATATATTATATAAAGGCGTTAGCAGTACACTTTAGTTCTATGTAGAATTTTTATTTTTTACAAAGAGAAAGAAATGTAGAAGCACAATTTCATTTATTATAGTCCAATTGTAAATATCGAAAAAGCTCCGCACATTGAAAGTGGAGCATTAATTCGAGGAAATGCAACTACCCCGTCGACACCGATAGTGGCACAAAAAGCATTAATAATAATACGATAGTGACGCACATGGCACTCAATGTGAATGTCATTTGATATCTGATAATCAGAATAACCCTGCGCACACGTAATATCGACTTAGACGATTATTTGCACGAGAACACACTAAGAGTAGCAAGACTGCATTATAAATATGTACTGCGAATATGCGGCGTATTTTTGTCGTCTTTATTCGTGCTATTTAGTTATGTCGATCTATATCAGTGTACCTACTCATTTAGAAAATTATGTTAAAACATAAATTCCATACAAGATGGAAATCTAAATACGCTTAATTTGTCATGGCAGCCACGTTTCAAATACATATAGGGGAGACCGGGGTAAAGTGAGCCCGAAAAAGTTTGAAGTCGAATAAAATTTTTTCTTTCCAATAAAAATGCGTGGTGATAGATTTATAATATAATTTAAACATTATTGTTGATAAATGACGAGTAGCAATACTTAAAATAAACTTAGAGTATATTAAATTTGCATGGGGTAAAGTGATCTCCTATCCGGGGTAAAGTGAGATGCAACAAAGTAAGATCTTTAATTAAGGATATAAGTAAATATTAACCCCTTGCGCTGGGATGACATGCTTAGTACGGCAGCTTATGGCTTTTTTGGACCGTGTTTGTCAAAAACTGTGACAGATTTTTCATTTTTTGGGGTTAGTTTCTGTTCCACCACGCCGCATGGTTTACTAGCCAGCCGACAGGTTATGATATTGCGCACATCATTTGCGCATCGGTTCTTAGCAGCCATTTGCAGCTCAGTTTACCCCGGTCACTTTACCCCGAATATATACTCAGTGGAAAATTAATTCTTTAATAATGTTAGGATTAATGTTTTCTCAAACGCGTGTACATGTATGTTTATAAGCTAGTTATATACACGCAGAAAAAATTTGGAGTTAAAATAACACATTTAAGACTCATTTATCCAAAAAGCTAAATTGAGAAGAAAACCAATTGGAAGTCTCTAAAACTTCATTTTTAATTTTTTAAATGAATTTCCATTTTTCGATATCTGAACGTGCATAATTATCATTCTTATATTACACACATTTATTGCGTCACCAAAATTTGTAAACATATTCTCTTGTTAAAGATCAAATTAAGGAAGCTTATTTTACCCCGAGGTTCACTTTACCCCGGCCTCCCCTACTATGTATAGGTGAGATGTTAGGAAAGTTTCGTCGAATAATTGCGATTGTTATAATTTTTTAAAGTACTTCCCGTCACATTTTATACACTCCACCATACGTCGAAACCAGTTATCAAAAATCTGCTCCCACTTTTCTTTAGGTACAGCAGCACATGCGTCGTCCCACGCAGCAATTAATTGATCTTCGTCTGCAAAAAGACGTCCTCTTAATTGATTTTTGATATACGGAAACAATCCGAAATCACATGGGGCAAGATCTGGACTGTACGGAGGATGCCCAAGTAATTTTAAACCAGAATTTTCTAGGTATTGCCGCGCGATATGCGCTCGATGTGGCGGCGCGTTATCGTGGTGAAGAAACCAGGAATCGATTTTTGAACGTGGTCGTAATTTCTTCAACGATTGGACCACTCGCGGCAGACAGTTCTCAATGTACCAAATTGCTGTGACGTTCTTTTGGTCATTCAGGATTACTCGTTCAATTAATCCACATTTTCCGAAGAAAACAGCGATTATCCTTTTTCGAGCCGACTGCGCATGCTTCACTATTTTCGGGGCTTCCTCAGCTTTAACCACCCACGCCTGGCTTCGCGATTCTGTTGGCACGTCATAATAATACAGCCACGTTTCGTCACCGGTCACGATAGAATTCACCAACTTTGATGTTCCGCATTGAAATTTTTTCAACGTGTTTTGGCACCACTTAATTCGGAATTGTTTCTGTTCTTCCGTAAGCTTGTGGGGCATCCAATGCGTACAAAATTTTTTTAAATGTAGTTTGTTATGTACAGTTGTATGTAAATTCCCAGTTTGCGTACATGTCACGTGGGGGTTCTGTTTAATTGCATTTAGAACGGCAGTAGTGTTTCCTGAAGCGACCAGTTCTGCTGGCCGCCCGGAATGTGTGTCGTTCTCCAAGTTGTAATTACTGTTTCGGAAACCTTTGTACCATCGTTGTATAGCGTTTGAGAAAGGATATTTGTTACGAAATACGTGAAATAGTTTTTTATGCCACTTTTTGCTTGATAAGCCACGTTTAAAATTGGACAGAATAATCCAAGATGACATTCTTTTAACTTCACTCAATGAATACTTGGCACCTACTGAATAGAAACGGCTAAAACTTGGCTTGAGTGTGTAGACATGGTCCTTGTTTAGACTGGCAGATACACGTACCTTCCTGTTTATTTGTATCAGCGTGTGACAAAACTTTTATAACGCTGCTATATTTCGAAAATCTAGAACCGTTCATACCTGCTAATTAATGTTTCTGACAACTTTCGAACGAAACACAAAGGAGTATGAAATTTTCTGTATTTTAATTATTAATAGTCATATGTTCTTTTTTGGGGCATATGGAAATGAGAATGATTTCTTGTGAAGTTTAATATAATTTAATGTTTAGCCTACAAAATATCGAATGAAGTAATAAATTAGACTGATATGTACGTTTGAAAAATTAGGATAGGAATTTTTCATGCATCTTCCATTAATATGAAGTATTTTAATAAGAAGAAGAGGTGTTTGTGTACATTTAATGAAATGAAAGTTATTTGAAGAAATAATTGACGTATAAAATTACATTTATATCTTCAACACAATTTCGTACCAACAGCACTTCGTATATTGGGATCGTGCCACTGATTAAGCAACAACCTAATTAGCATGAATCAACGATAAGTAACGTAAGTATATAAACCTAAAATTTAATATTCTCTGTTCAGAGACTTTTAGTTGGATAACAGTCATACACAGTCATATTTACGCAGTAAATATAATACTACATAATATAATTATGAAAAAAATAATTAAATAAAACAGTAACGGTAATTAGATGAAGCAGTTTTATTCTCTAAATACTATTGTAATTTAACAAACATTTTTAGTATATAAGCAATACATTTTTAGTTTACTGTTAATACTGCAAAACATTTTCTTTCACAATAATAATTAATACTTCGTGAAGTAAGAAAGTTGATTTACAGAAATTGTTGTATATACATGTGTACAATGCAATAAAATGCGCAGGGCATGTATTACTTAAGAATAATAATAAGTGGATTTACTCTCGTCCACATCGTACAATCTTTATATTAAATTTATAACTGTCTTCTAAGTAATAATAGTGTTACAAAAAGGTATTAGTGATATAGAAAATATACATATTTCTTTTGCGGTCTAGATGTCTTATACTCGTCGTTTTGGTCTTTGCAAAATGGAAGGGCATATCAAAACTGCAAAAAAAATGGTCAAATAGGGTAAACTATACAATGATTGACACCCTGAGCAGAAATCCGAATTGGAATGTCTATATTTTTTTGTAAAGATTTTATATGGTCTTCATTTTCAGTTATTATCAATGATTATGGATTTCTCATTAAAATAAAACATCTTGAGTACCTAATAAGTCTTTTATTTTGAAAATATTCAATGAAAAACAAAAATAGGCATAAAAGTACAATCATTGGCACCCTAAAATTTGAGGTTATATAGAAAAACATATGTAGTTAAAAACGAAGTTTGAAGTGTTTAAACAGACTATTTCATTCACTATTAAATACCTACAACACTTAGTAAATTTGTATTTGAATCGATTACTTAGTTATAAAACGACAAAATATACTTATCTACCCCTTATTAAAATTTTAAGAAAACACCTAAAACTCAGCACTTTGTCCCACTTTGTGGTGTTGCCAGATCTAAACTGCGTAGTTCAACTACTGGACTTTGCAGTGTTGTAGCGAAAGAAAAATAAGAAATTGTAAAAAAGTACTTTCTGAGCTTGTACTTCTTAATATTTGACTTTTTACTCAGGAGTGCCAATGACTAGTGCAGTTTACCCTATATACTAAATTTCTTGTCACGAGTTTTAGATGTTTCACAAAATAGACAGTAATAGGTATATGACAAGTTATTTTATGCAGCTACGAGAAAATCTCCTAAGGGTGGAGTATCAGATAGAACGACCTTGGTGGATTCTTTTGGTAGAAAAATTGCACGGACATTCATTGGAGTACTCTCGGAGCTTTCTATGCAAGAGGTAATACTGAGGCACAGTTTATTGTCCGAACGTGAGAACAAAATTGCTGGACGTGGAATATATGTAGCTCTTGGGGCTCCTATTATCTCACCTATTCATTGCATGTCGTAATATGCCGTAGGTTTCTTTCCGTTGTACTTTCACAGATCTTCGAGAACGCGAAAAATATTGCAAAATAATGTTTTAAGAATTGGATTTTAAATACCTTCAAATTTAATAATAAAAATGCTTTATTATGGATATTTTTCTACTTGGAATTTTGTAAGCACAACGTCGTCATAAAAACCGCTTTGAATTTTGGGGGTCCCAAATGCGGGCACAGTCAACAATTTTCCTTTCAAATAATAGATATTTGTTTTCAATTGCGCTCAGTTGAAGTCACGAGGCGTGCCAAGAAGTGCCTTCTATTTCGTTGTGTGTGCCTGTGGTTAACAAACGTGTGTACTGACACACCCACACCTTATACACTCCTCAAAATAATTAAGCGATCACTTCTAGGAACCCGGAAAATGAGGGCAAGTTCAAATGATCATAACTCTGACAAAAATGGTCGTATCGATATCTTCAAAATATCGTTTGAAAGTGTGGAATCTCTGGTTTCAGCTGTTCTCAGATGTTAACTGTATTGTTTTTCGCCACTGTTATTGCAAAATAACGAACATTTTGTCAATTTTAAAAAAATTTCCGGTTCCTAGAGGTGATCCCTTAATTATTTTGAGTAACTGATACCTACAACCTTAAATATCAGGGTATACCAGTCGATGCGACATTCATATCTATAAGAAATAACGATATTAGTAAATTTTCTGGGTATAGAGGATTTCCAACAAATACTAATCAACAGAAGGACTTGTTTAGGTGGCGTGGTGTGTGTGAAACGGTTTGTAAGAGAGCGTGCGGAAAATACAGAAAAACCGAGTAATAAAAGTAAAATTCAAGATATTCAGATATAAAACAGGCGCAAAATGGACATCTTTAAGATGTCGTGTGATGTCTGGGTATACTATCGGTGTATTAATAGCACGGTAGAATAGAGTTCGACGAAACGGCCACAGTTGTTTGTCGTTTACCTAACTCGTTGGAGGCCTCGGTACTTATATACAGTGAGTGTAAAAAGTATTCGTACAGCAGGACTGGGCAACCGGCGGCCCATGGGCCGCATGCGGCCCGTTTCCCGACTTGCCTACTCTGCGGGGCCGCAGGAGAACGACCCCCACCATACTCTTTTAACTCCTACAGTGTATGCCGTACCTATATATGACCGCACTCGTAAGAGTAAAAGGAAGGGACATGGAGTGGCGGCTAATCTACTGATGGTGGGGGGACTGGCTGACTGGTAGTGAGCACTGTGCGGCCCGCGGCGGCGAACAAGTTGCTCAGCCCTGTCGTACAGCGACCAATTTAAAGTAAAACTTTGTATATCCATGTCAGCAATAAATTTTAACAGAAAAAGATGATTAATAAATATTTTTAGATGTTTGTAGAATGGATCTTGTATAAACAAAATTTGATTCCCCTTAACATTGATAAAAATATGAACAGAAGCAGATAAACGTGCAAAACTAGACGCGTAGTAAGTATTCGTAGAGTTAAATAAAGGATTAATAAACTATGGAAATAAACTAAATATTTAATGTTTTAATAATTTGTGGGATTACCTTTTGATTTTATAATAGCTTCGAGCCTTCTTCCTCATTTCTTGGTATGGAAATTATTTAGTTGGATGTTATAACAGGTTTTACTCTACTACTACATACAGGGTGGATTCTCCAGCGACGCATGTCAAAGAGATGCTGCCTGCTACCCCGTGGCGAGGACTTTCCACCTTCGAAAGGGTTGGAATATCGTTAAAAATTCAGAAGTGTCCAGGATTTCCGCATTTCTCATCAAATCTTCGCGAAAACCACGTTAATCGATTCCTTATATTTCGCCGCTGAAACTGACACCAAGAACGACGTAATTCGGACCATATGAAGGAAATTCCATGAAAAATTAATTTATATCATTTCAAGTTGTCTTCGTTAATAATAGTCCGTTTTGCATGAAATTTCGTATAATTTTCATCGGAAAAACATAAGGAATCCATTGATATCACTTCTATATCGATATGATAAAGAATAAAGAATTATGTTATTTCTGAAACAGGTATGAATCCTCGGCCGCCGCCGACCGCGGCTAGGAAACCCAACCTTAAGGTGGCAACACTGCTACCGCGTCAACGCGTTACACCCCCTCTTTCTTCCGGAGACGCGATCCTCCCCGCCTTCTGCCTTCCACCCTTGCCGGGTCTGTTGTTATATACAGGTTTTATATATTACTATTTACAGATCTTACATCCACGGTGCTTACACACTGCTATATACTATTGTGAGCTCGAAAGTAGACCCACTACCCACAAGCTGAAATGTCACAGGGGCAAGGGGAATCGTCCATTCGCCCCACCCAAACCCCTTCAACAAAGTCCGTCGCGTAACGAAGAACGCAAACGAAGCAAATCGCGACAGCTCACGGATATGACAGCCGCTAAGAACCTCAAAATAGGATTTCTTGGAGGGGATTGGATGGAGCGAGCGAACTCGTGTTAATTTAATTCAACACAGGGCAAATATTTTTTTTTAATTTTTATTCGTTATTCAAAATTTTATTTAAACATAAAAATTCCCATCTCTCGTACAAGAGCTTAATGATTATGGATACTTACAAACTAGGCCTTATGTTCTAAATCTTCATCCTAAGAAACCTAAGGGCTCGGCTTACTGCCATGGCTCAGTGTCCGCGTTAGGGCAGAAGCGAATCTGAAGCTGCTGCTTCCTCAGTAGCTTCAACTCCAAGCTCCCACCTGGAGTAGGGACCCGGTAGCGCCAATCGGTTCGTAGGTCTTCTCAGCGTCGCCAAACTCCAGTGGCGCCCGCCGGATCATCCTCCAAGGGGCCTGGCGCTGGCGGGCTGGTCCTGTGTCTCTAGCTCCTTGGCTGGCCAGCTCACGACGTTCGGGTGGTCGTCCGTGGTCAGACCAAGCCTGGTGGTCGGCCGTTCTTGGCTCCGCCCGCTGGTGCTGCCGGCGGCACGATTGTGCACTCGTCCGGATGTTAAACCTTTTGCGGGGGCAGTCGCGTCTTCGATGAAGGTCCCCGTCCGCCTTCGCTCACTTTCTAGCAGTGCTTCGTAATCACTGGCCAGGTCCAGCAGCTCAAGTACAGTGGTGAAGTCCGAGCGGCGGATGTAATATTGGTACTCCACCCGTAACTTGTGGTAGATCCACTCTACCTGTCGCTCCAGAGGTATCTACCCATGGCGGCGCATAAGCGTCTGTATTGCAATGGCGAAGTCCCAGGCTGTCTCAGTCGGCTGCTGCTGACGCTGGTGGATGGCCACCTCCAGCTTGTACTGGCGGTGCCTAGGCAGGAAGTTGGCTTTGAAGGCCTGGAGAAAGTCGGCCCACGTCTTCAAGTCCTTCTGTTGGACACGGCAGCACTGTAGTGCTGTTCCGCTCAGTATTTCCGGAATGCAGCGTAGGATCTGCCCTGGGGCTACCCCGTAGCATTCATGTAGATCTTCCAGGCGGTCGAGGAAATCCTCGGCTCCTTTTCCTCCATCAAAATGACTGCCCCATAGTCGAACACTTACCATCACGTTTTGGTACGGCGGTGGTGCCATAATTGTGGCTATATCCTCGTTAGACCGGGCAGCGAGAGTTGAAGAGAGGACAGGAGAGAAATAGACGGCGAGGGCTGTTTCAAAAAAGACACCAAGAGATATTCGCTGACACGAAATGTCCTTTGGGGAGATCCAACCAGTAGCCTGTAGCGCTCGCGGCGGTCTCTCCCAACTGAGTTGCCGCGGTGCCTTATATGCGGCGTTGCGCCAATTTTACTTGCGCCACAGCCGACTCTAGTACTAGCCGTGCTGAAGGCAAAATGGCAATATCACGAGAGTCCAACTTCGATATACCTAACCCAATCTACCGTATCAGCCTCCCAGCGTCTCACTACCCATCGGCCTCCCGGTTACACAGTCTCCCTCTACCGGCCTTTCGGTTTCCCGTCTATCTTTCAATTGTTTATATTAATGTAGTACCGAAGTCCTCTAAATATCAGAAACGGAGCAATAAATCAGGTGTTTTATTTATTTATATTAACTCTACAGATCCTTATTTTTGTGTGTAATACATTTGTGTTTAATATGATCTATAGCATTTTTGGACATTTTGTTATGCATATATTTTTTTATAAATTTCACATATTCTTTAATAATGCCACGGCGTTGGTGTGTCTACCAATTGTAAAGGAAATTACGATAGTAGTTTAAAACATAATAATTATAATTCTATATTTTGATGCCCCAAATATGAGGAATTGCAGAAACAATAAATGGTTGCTATTCCTCGTAAAAATTGGACACCACCAAAATATTCTTCCGGTTGTAGATGATTCTATTAAAATTTACATATCCGGTTATGGGTCCCGTTCTGTTGATAAAAAATTAAATTGCAATATATGTCGATTATTAATTGTGGAGGGTAAGGATAAAATTGTAAGCGATGTATATTTTTATCACTTACAAAGACGCGCTTTTCTGTTACCACTGAAGAAGTGATAACCTCATTTATTCATATGTATGCAATAATGGAAGATATAATAAATGGTGGTAATTTGGAATCTCAACTTTTGCAATCTGAAAATCATAAACATATTTTTTGTAAATTAACATATATTAGTATTCAATCCGGTATACATTATTTAGCAGTTTCAGATACATGCTTTTGTGGTCAATCTTACCACAGTATTTTGTTTCAATTATTATCAATTTTTCAAATATTATACGTGAAAACCGTAAATAATGGTCAGTTGGAAATGCGTGCAAACATCACTTCTAAAAATCGTAAATTAAAATCTTTCAATAGGAATTAGATTTTCAATAATTTTTTTTTAATTCGACTTTTCTTAAAACATCAATTTGATATATTAGGGTGGTAAGGAAATTTTCCACAATTATAATACTGTCCTCTAACACGATTTTATAATTAAGTGCATAATTGTTACTTTCAATAGATAATTATGCTAACCTCTTTTCCACGAGTTCACTTAACCTGTTTGGCTTCGTACCAATAATTTTGTCTATTTCAGGTCTCTATTAACTGATACATACCTTTATCAATTTTTAAATCTTTCAATTTGTTTTTTTTTTCGGTTTCGCAGCACCAAGTATTTTAAATAAAATATTTATTGGTATTGAAATATTTTTTTGTATAAAATAAAAATATATCTGCTTAATATTATTTAATACATTTTTTGTTTGTATAAATAGCCATTTTTATAATTGGCGCAATTTTTGAATATCGTTAGTTTTGTAAAGCTATATATAGTACACTAATAAATTTACGACAGTTCTTTTATTTATATACTTGGCGCACTTTGTTGTACCTTTTTTTAAAAAAGGTAATTTTATGGAGATAAAAAAATTACGGGTGCACGGGTCCATCTATGGTTGATCACAAAGTGTTGTAAGGACCGTTTGGTTCCATGTCACATGATAGCAAATCCATTCGCAGCTCTTATTTAAGATAAACATTGCTGCTCCCACTTTCCCATAAATATCTTTTCGGTTCAAAAGTTAGGAAAATTGCACATTTTCTGTTTTAACTTATGGAAACAATGGGAGTCGCAGTGAGGAACGGCAAGTTGAAGTATTCACTGATTATAAGAATGAAAAATCGGGAACAAGTCGTAACTCAGAAGAGAAAGAAAAAAGAAGTAAGCACGGCCAGGAAACTTTAGAAAGCTGTGAAATATGAATTCTGCGATGAAGTAGAAGGTTTCTTATATAGCTCCGGAATAGCTGATTGACCGTAAGAAGTCAGAATTATTCTCAATGTACAAACGAAATAAACTTTGAACTTTAAATGCAATCTTCTCCGAATAATGGTTTTTTTAGTTGGCAAAAGTAAGTAGTGTCTGTAAAACTGATATTATCCAGAAATTTTAACAGTTTATACCAGACATGTTCCTCGCGATACGGTACCAGAATCAATTAAAAATATGAAATACTTATTTTTTAATTAACAAAAATCGTATCCTAATTAAAATTGGGTTCCTCAATTTTAAAGGGTGCCATTCAAGTGTAGGTGAAATTTTTATTCTGCCAATGAACGATGACTTTTGCGTAGCCCATATTTCAACACCTCTTGCAAATCCAGTGTATTAATATTTTCAATAATAAAAAATATTATGGTGTAGTAAATATACATGTTCTGCAATATTATTTTAAAACCTCAATTTATTCGTACTTATTAGTTTCTCGCAATAGATTCCTAAAAGACATCTTATTTTGCTTCTCAATGAGAATGTATCTTCTTAAGTAAAACCTATACTGTAGCTGTTGAGTATCACATAAAATAGACAGTAAAATAGATACTAGTTGTAAATTAGTTGCAAAATTTACTGAAACGTAGAACCTATCTCTTTTCAATATCTCATTCAATACATTTTAAATCACTAATCGGGCACATTTGCATATCACAAATAGAACGTTTAATTTGATTGACCTTTCCATATGTAGCACACACGTTCCTCATTTAATAGAGTGGACTATACTTACTAAATTATATAATAACGTCCATTTCTCCAATATTAGTAACTTTCAATTCATGCATTACTTCCATTGACGTCACTAACAATAAGTACGACGAAAGCTCAATAATGTCAACTGAAATACATATCAAGATCTACTTAACCTTCTAATTCTTGAATTCAAAGAACCAGCAGTAGCAATACTTGACCAAGTTGGTACTCTTCTATGCGCTTTCATTCAAATAATATAATCAGCATTATTGTAGATTCCGTTCCATTCCGACAACCATGCCAAGGAGTAATTCAAATAAAGAGGAGTGTCTTATGTTAAATCTCTGACAGTAAAAAGACTAATCACGTTTTTAATAAATATGTAAGAAAGCAAAATATTTTAACAGCTTAATGCAGCTGAAAATATGTAGAGTAACTTCCAAAACGGTTTGTAAAACAAATAGACACCAAGTATGGATGGAATTCACTGACACTATAAATAAACACCCCTCGATGAAACAAATCTGGAATAAAAATACAGCAATCAAAAAATTCAAACAATAAAGATAATGATAAAGAATTTTTTGATTATATTGATAATTCTAAACAGACCAAAGGCGAATTTGATAACTTCAATGGTGAGGAAGTTTTTCTACGAAGAGAAAACTTTCCTTTTTATTTTAATTAGTTTAATTTTCTTTGGATTACTCTATTTTTTTATACGGCGTCAAAATACTAAATAGTTGGAGTTTTTATGATACCATAAAGAAATTTTTAATATCGTTCACCTCCACCGTATAAGAATATGAAAAATATACATGGTTCTCATAATAATCTCATAAAAAATGATTTTGAGAAAAAAAAATTCTATCGTTACGTGTGCTTCTTAAAATATTATAACTTTGCCCTAAGGAGTATTTTCATGACCACAAATAACGGAGATATTTAGGTGGTCCCATTTAAATGAACCCTACCCTGTATAATTCAGCTAAACTAAGTGAATTAGGAAAAACTATACAATTCGTAACACTAGACTCCAAATATCTACAAATTTTAGTGATGCAACTAAGCTTCGAAATATCTCAGCATTATAAAGGTACGTATATACGATGACACTTTTGTGTCTAAAGCAAGTGTCTAGATCAAGACACTTACGCCTAGCAGTGTCCAGTTTTCCACCACAGTGTCCTGTTTTCAGCGTCTCTTATTAATTCCTTTATTGTACCGAAATACAAGAAAAATTGCAAGATGCACATTGGATAATTTCATAGTTAAATATAAATACACGGTCATCCCTTAAAGTTGCAACCTACGCGCGCGCAAATAGACGAAAATGGCAACGCCGCCTCACGGACGCATTGCACTACAACCATGCACCGGTCCGGCGTTCGGAGTGCTGCCAGCGACCGCTGGTAGTGTTGCCCGAACTTCGAGAATTTTAGGATGGTCTCCTTCAAATTAACGTCGCCAACAGCTATGCGGAATTTCCCGGCTCCGCTTTTATGATCGGTTCACCACTCGCACCCCAGATTACTGTAATGATACCGCGAGTGGATAACGAATAGTGAAAACTGTAAGAGTGTAAGTAGTAGCGTGCAGTGCAGACTCGTACACACTGGCGCCCCCAAGTATCCTAGTTTTATACGTAGCATTATAGAATCTTTTAAAGGAAATTCAAACGCATACAGTAGATGTATTCATATGTTGTTACCATTGAGCACTAAACAAACCTGGAGAGTGAACAGAACAATGACGGCCGATCTGAGAAAAATGGTAGATAACGGGTGTACCTATCTCTGTTTTACAACTGGCTATGGATGTATAGTGCATGTGAGTGAAATTACCCACACACAACCTAAGTACGTACATAACAGAGATAGTACAAAGTGAGGGGAATAATAGGAAGAAGGTTCACCGCTTATCTTCTATTTCCCTTGGACCATTGTTATCTTCTATTTCCCTTCGACTATTTCACTTCTTCCCACTACTGTTCACTCTCCAGGTGAACTATGTTTAGAGCTCAATGGTTGTTACTGAATTTGTTAACCATTTGCTAATTTGCAAAAAGTGTATCATGAAACATCCTGTAATGTTGATTTTTTTACTTTTGCTACGTTCAAAACACTGCGGATAATCATTGAAGAATTAATAATTAAAATACACAGATTTTAAATTGATCGATAACACAAACTACATTCAAAAGGAATTCGAGTGTTTAGCCTTTACTTTGATTGTGGTATAAGAGGCTCTTATTAAGAGGTCGCCTTCGGTTTCCAGCGACAGGCAGGAGTGTGGGAGAGAAACAAAGAAGGAGCGAGGAGAGAGAGGCGCGCCATTAAGTATTAGTAAAGCATGGTGTATGTAGAGGCACAAGGGCTGAGAAGGACATTGCTGAGTTTGTGGGTGCCGTGTAGTGAAAGAGAATAATAAAAGCGTTTCTATAAGTTAGATAACGTTTACAGCTGCAGAAGTGGGATTGCCCAAAAAATCTCCCGAAACGGAAGGTCAAATAATCGGATCATAGAACTGAAATTAGTAGAATACGTGTCCTTTGTGCATAATAGCACATGAGAAGAACGTCAATGGCACGATAATGTGCCGTGGGAAGTATATGTAGGTTCGTGTTCTCGGTTTTGGTTGGTCCAAGACGAATAAGGAACGTCACGGGATGAAGCGTGGTGTTCCGTCTTGCTGGACAAAAGCGAGCGCACAGCGAAGCAAAGATTCATTCGTTTACAACTAGGCAATTGCTTGTTTTCCAAGCTTTCGTCAAAAAGGGCAATTAACACCGTGTCGTTTCTTAGGGATGCAGGAATAGGTGAATGTCTAAGTTCCTTAATAAGCTACACAATATTTCGAAATCGAGTTTTTATTCAGAATGTCAAACCTTCTCGAGGTGTTGGCGAAGACTGAGGTCTACCGCGCATATAATTTTCCGGGAAGACGCGCGTGACAGTAAACGCCTCCTAATTGGTTGACCCGATGCTGGTGTCAATCAATCGGTAATTTCTCAGGCCCAAATCGCGCCAGCTATTTCGCGCTTCTTCGACACGCTTCCACCGTAACGGGGTGTGATTTGGTGGGAGAAACACTCCTGGCTATGCATGTCGTAGGCCGCCCGGCCTCGCCTCGTGAATCCTTAGGAAACTGGGGGTTTATGTTACCCGCAATAACTATTAAGGCCGCAAACGAAAGTCTCGAAGGACAATACGCTTTGTTCAAAATTCAATCACGAAAGGAACGGAAAGCGGGCGGCTTACTCAAAAATAGTTTTTCCTGGCGCACGTGTCATAATCCGTGCCGACCATTTGCACGCCAAATGTTTGTATTTGGTCGTGCCGATGGCTACAGGGATTTCGACTTTTTCCGTTCGGAGTTAATCCGTACATTGCTCCGTCGGCGGATGCTACACACGGTGACTTTGAACCCGCACATACCTTGTCTACCGCTGACTCGCGGGACAATACGGTCAGAAACCGCGACCCTGGCGAGACGCTCTCACCGACCAAACCTGGTTAGTTTTGGTAGCCAGATAATTTTCCACCTCTATGTAGACAAGCGGGAGAGAGTTCCTACTCCACCGTCGAAAGCACAGAGGGAAGGTATTCCTTTCCAAGGAAAATTTGGCCAATCAGGTCTTTGGCGCCTCCCAAAAATCTGAAGTCGAGTCAACTTTTGACGTCGGAAAACTGGACAAGTCAGAATTCTAATAGCGCTCCTCAAGCAAGGTTCTTTTGTCATCGTTCGGACTACGGAATACGAGCAGCGCTCATCAAGTAAAGTTTTCACTGTTATTTTGATTACCGTGGGGATCATAAAGTCTACATCGATCTGATAATCGTTCTGGATAAGCTATACTCTCGTCGCGATATAATCAAAGCAGTCGTTCAAAATTAATTTGGTGAGTGATAAGTAATTGACATCACGCGTACCACGACGGATAATCCGCTCTTACGACCCCGTATGAAGTGACGTGTTGTTGGGATCGACATTTTTATTTTATACTAATATTAGATTAAGTTGTCCTCGGAATAAGGTTAAACTGCAATATGTTAGCCCAACCGAAGTACGTGCTAAGAAGATTTTAAACATTGGCACGGTACTGGGGAGGGGTAAATTTGCGTTGGTAGAGGAGGGGCTGGATGCGGAATTGACATTAAGCATTAAAATCAAATTATTGAAGGTGCTGCATGTAGTGGATAAAATGTCTGTGAAAGAAATTGAGGATGGGCACCAAATGAGAATTTACCTAAAGGATTCTTCTCGGTTTTCTTACCACAATAGCAGAGTGTCATACAAAGAGCAACAGTCTTTACAAAATGTTGTTGATAACTCTCATAATATTGTTGCACGCAGTATGTCGGAATATTGCCCACCGGCAGTTTCGGTTGAGAAAAGAAATGGTCGGATCCGTATGTGTCTCGAGTTAAGATTTTTAAATCGCCGTGTTGCCATGCAAAATTACCTTTATAAAATTATAGGGAACTTAATTGACAAGTTACGAAGTAACACATATTTTACGACGCTAGATTTGCGGGATGGTTTCCATAGATATCGGTACATTCCGATAATACCAAGTACCTGGCTTTAATCTATACTATTATATAAAGAGAGAGCCGATTTTTATGTTCGCGCAAAACTCAAGACCTATTGAACCGATCTTCCTAAAATTTTAACACGTTTTTTCTGCACACTCTAAGATGGGCATAGGCTATGTAGCATGACTCAGAAACGCGTTATTAACATGTAATTTATGTGTAAACATTTCATGTGTACGGTTGTTTTGCAGACCACGTGACCCATGTAGACGACAATCTACTTTGCGCGCGCATGCGCATATTCGGCCCACGCGTACCTCGCCCGCAGCAGTACTGTGATGTCACCACCAGATGGCAAAGCTTTTCGCGCGCTTTCTCGCTGGAGAAGTGTTTACCGCAGATATATATGTTAGAATGATCGTATGGTTACAAATTGCTGTTGCAGACCAAATTTGTCAAGATCATCCACTCCTGCTCGACGTATGCAATACTAGCTTTCCTATTCAGCTTCACCCGAAATTTAGATTCTGATTTTATAAAAAAATTGTTATTTATTTATTTATCTTTTGTGTGAAAATAGGCCACGTTCATCTGGATTAGTTTAGGTATAACGAGCTGGGACAAATTTCGTGACCCCTGAGTTTACTGTTCGAATGTTCTGGGCGAAGCCGAGATGGGGGACGCTAGTGTTCCATAATGGTCAGTACCAGTTTATATAACCGGCTTTTGGTTATTGTGAAGCTCCAGCTGAATTTCAGAAGCGCATTTTACAAATAATGGATAATTTGATTCGAGACGGAATGGTTCCAGTTTACACCAATGATATCGAGCAGGGCCGTTCCCGGCGGGGGTGCAGAAGGTGCCCCCGCACCTGGGCGGTCAAACCTAGGGGCGGTCGCAGGCCATTTATTATATGTAAAATTTTGATTAATAAGAAGCGAAACTCTTTTGCATGATAACTGTTTAAAATTATGTATGTATAGATATAAAAGTAAGCACTGCATATTAAATTCTTAATTAAAGAATATTCAATTAATAAGGGCGGCAATATTGTTTTCGCACCTGAGCGCCAA
The DNA here is from genome assembly GCF_050908995.1 of Andrena cerasifolii. NCBI lineage: Eukaryota > Metazoa > Arthropoda > Insecta > Hymenoptera > Andrenidae > Andrena > Andrena cerasifolii. The sequence goes on along the minus strand of NC_135125.1, from coordinate 2,966,310 downwards.
AACCCAGGAACGGCCCTGATATCGAGTGAACTGTACCTATGAGGAAAATGTTAAACTTTTAAAGGCGGTGGTGACGCAGCTCAAAATATATAAAGGGAGACTATGCCAGCGATGGGCGGTCCGAGGACGCGAGCATTCATAGCGTTTTCTATGAGCGACCCTTTAAAACAGAATAATATTTTTAAACTTGGTCCAAACGACGTTAGTTTTTTTATAAGCTAGAAGTATTAGTTTACTACCTAGGTGGTGTGTTTCGTCGTTTTGAAAAAAAAATCGCAATTGGTCGGAATAGCGAAGAAAATAATGAAGGTCGCTTTTTCCACTTTTTTTCTGTGCCTGTAATGAAAATTTAAAAATCCCTTAAGTAGGTAGATTTAAGTAAGTTTTACTCTAATGCTCGAACATAGTAAAATATCTGCTTTCCTGTAAATGGATTAAGCCGCGTGAATGAGTCCGCTCGTTTCCACGTTTCATTTGTCGACTTCAGACAAAAAGTATCGTGCGGCTGACGTTTGCGGGGTAGTATCGCGATACGAGAATAAACGGTTCCTATGGAAGCTATAATGATCAATGGAAAATCGGTATCCATCATACACGTATAGCGATACATGTATCGCCGTGTGAAAAGCTAAGTTTGCACGTCCTGTTGAAACGCATATTCAGCTCCATGTCCCTAACACCCAGCATTCATGCATCCGAACATACCCTATACCTTACCGCGCAAAATTCAAATACAAAACTCTTTTCATAACAATCATTAATAACGATCAGAATTATATCATGTTTGGTATAATTTTCATTGCAAAAACTCCAGCAATCCATTGGTGGTATTTGTATGGAGATCTAATATTAATTATAGAAATTCCCATTTTCATTACTGAGTGGCCTATTACTGTCCTTATCTTTATAACTCTAGGGTCTAGGACCCCCGAAGCGCGTGGTTCGAGAGCTTCGACCCGAAAACCTTTCACGGTCATAAAAAAAGGTCGTCCTATTCACCTTTCCGTGATTTCAGGAGACCGTTAGTGCAAATGCCCAAATATCGTTGGCAATCAAATTTTAGTTTCACTGAACGGATACAGGTTCCACATTTGCTGACATCCCTGATACGGAGAAGTGTGCGCTGCTGCATTGTAAAGCACGCAAACGATATTTTTTAACACTGATACTGACGGCCCGGTACTGACGTGTACGGAAGACAGTCGAATTTCTATGGTTGGATACGGAACTGACAAGTGTGTGCTGGTGCATTCCAAACAAGCAACCGATACCTTTTGCGACCACGGAATTGACACGGAACTGATATGTGTGCTTAGACCTTTAAAGGACCGTTACTGGGAACGATTTTATTGCGCAAACCGACCGAAAGGAAAGGACATAAAATTATTATTAAAATTTAGAATTATTTAAAATTGGATTATTTAAATTATATTTTATGAAATGAAATTTAACATTTTAAAATTTAGCCGCATGTGTAGGACTTCTCTGATTTTGCCCTTCAACTTTCAACGACAGCAGTCAACTTTTTGAGATCACACAGCCATCTTTTGTTTACACAAGTAAACGTGTGCTTCTACCATTGAGCTTTGTTTTTACAAAAAAATCCAAGAATTATGTGCCGTGTTGACAGGCACAACGGCTGCAATATGTTATCCTCTACATAAATGTTTTAAGCAGTGAATTAGTCTAAAGAAAACTTTTATGAGACTACAATTATATTAATTTTCGGGGCCTTAAAACAGAAATGAATGTTATTATTACTTAGTAAGGTAATCAATTCTGTAATACACTATTTAACGTTTTTATACGGATCATTGAATCTGAAAAGATAGCATGACATATTTATGCTAGCTACTTAATTTGTTCCTCGTTTATAATTGTGCAATGTAAGTTACTAACACCTTCCTTGGCCCATATGATTACTTTTTAATTACTCCTGTGTCAAAGAATAAGTTATCCATTTTATTACCCTTGTTAATGGAAGCCGTGCAAAACATTATAATTTAAATGCTAACGAACGTAAATTTCATTTCGGGCAGCAGTTGCCACTGCGGGGCAAAGTTTACACGTTGAAATTGAATCTACCTACTGTTTAATAATGCCCAGAATTTGAGAACCAACTCCTAACTAACTATGTACTATATTGTAACTACTCTTCAGACACAAACATTGCCCACCATATAAAATTAATTTGCTTTTAAGTGGACCAGTTATTGTAGATTGTATTGTTAACAATGATTTATACTTCTTTCAGAAATTGTCAAATACGAATCTGAGAAATAATATTTTATATTTGTTCGATATTCATTTGTGCGTTAAAAATTCAAGTCGAACCGTAGTGATAATGTTATTAACTCTAATTTAATGTAAATGCATTCTACATAACTCGATTAAACATTGTTCTGTTTTGCAGGAATTATTCGCCCACGAAATAATCTCTGTTAGTACAAACGACTTCATGTTATCTACTGATCTACTCCATCTTACGGGGCAAAAGTTGGAGCGTAATTATCGTTAATTACTTGTTTTCGAAGCGTTCGTCGAAGACATCTGCTTGCCAGATTTTCAAAAAGGCAATGAAAACCATGCCGTCTTTAAGGACTTAGACATTCTTCGCTTTGAGTTAATCCGTATATTGCTTCGTTGGCGGGTGATACACAGTGCATACAGTGAATTCAGACCCCACACGTACTGTTGTCCACCGGAACAATACCAAACAGAAAGTATACTAACAAGAGGCGACACTCTGGCGAAGAAACCATTTTTAGAGAGAAATGAAATAATACAACCAATTGAACTGTCCATTCGGTAATGCTCGTTAAACTGAGATAAACTTAAAATATTTGGGAGCGTGTTTTGTGTTTTCTGTTTGCAATGTCTCATGTTTAACACTGCGCAACTTATTTTCTTTCTTCTGTAAGAAAATGCAAAGTATCGAATATTGTACAAATGTTTTCGGCATGCTGCTCCAAGAAAAGTCTTTTTCATCTTGTAAGGTTGATCTTTTAACTCGTTATTTCTGCATACTCTAAGATGGACATAGGGTATGTAGCATGACTCAGAAACGCGTTATTAACATGTAATTTATGTGTAAACATTTCATGTGTACGGTTGTTTCACAGTCAACGTGACCCGTGTATACGACAGTCTACTTCGCGCGCGCATGCGCATATTCGGCTCGCGCAATACCTCGCCCGCAGCAGTACCGTGATATCACCACCAGATGGCAAAGATTTACGCGCGCTTTCTCGCTAGAGAAGTGGATTACCGCGGACATATATGTTAGAATGATCGTATGGTTACAAATTGCTGTTGCAGACCAAATTTGTCAAGATCATCTACTCCTGCTCTACGTATGCAATACTAGCTTTGCTACTCAGCTTCACCCTAAATTATCTTTTTTGTGAAAATAGCCGCGTTCATCTGGATTAGGTAGGTATAATGAGCTGGGACAAATTTCGTGACCCCTGAGTTTACCGTTCGAATGTTTTTAGGCGACAGATAAACACACAAACACTTTCTGCTTTATATATTAAGATACACTGGTAAATCTTGGACTTATAAGAGTGAATGTTACCGGAAGGTTTGCATTGAATTATGATCCAGGAATTAACTAGGTATGTTAACTTAGGAGAAGTTCAAATAGGAGCGATGTATAATATTTGCCATCATTGCTCCGGCAGGTGATGCGCAACAACAATTCATCCTAATGTCAGAAAATCATTATACCAAGAATGTTATCTTCTCCGAAATATTACGAAGAAATTAAGCTGTTTTTCAAAATACTTAATTTCCTTAAAAGATATTAATTCTAATAAACATGAATTAGTCACGCTAATATCGCGGGCGAAGCCGTGATGGGGGACGCTAGTAATATATAATTCTTAAACCTGATACTATTTATAGCAATTTGCTATTGAAACAAAAATAAACATATTGCGTTTTATTTGTTATAATAAGAAAATAAACTACACATTTTCATGTAATAATGACAAAAATATTTATCTGTTACTTACCACCCGAACCTAGCATTACAGAAGCTTCCTCCTGTACTACATAATTTTTATTATTATTTTCTAATGGAGTTGGAAGTGGCTATTACAATTATTCCACCACTTAGAATCTGTAGTTGTTTCATTCATTTAGCTAAATTAGTTTAAAGAAGCAGATATATTTTATGGTTTTATCAATTTACTACGTACTGCTGTACTTACAATCATTATTTTCACTATTAGACATTGTAAACTAGTCACATTCTTTCACAATAAATGCGTAATAAGCGACAATACAGGTAGCGGCAACTGGTAGCTAAAGAACTGTTTGGAAACTGAAATATCCTACACTTCGAAAAACAAATGAAACGTGCTACTTTTCGTAACGCACGTCGATATGTATACGCGTGTGATATAGGCAAGTATCGAACGACACGGCACATAAGTACATACATTGTCACCGTACCAACTATTAAATTTAGAAATTAAGCTTTGCATAGTGAGTAGTATACATTTAAGCCAGCTCGAATTATTACACCCATCCATCGTACGTATCGAGTCTGTGAAAAAACTATAATGAAAACAGCTATTTAGCTTCAGATTAGACATTAAAGATTTGCCTTTCTAATTCACTTTCATGCTACATATATATGAGGTAATTATGCTGATACGCCTAATATTATTAGCATACTTAGCCCTAACCTTACATTAGCTTTTTGCTATTGAGCAAAAACAATTCTAATTTTGAGTTTACAACAACTCGTAAAGATTGAATTAATAACAGCAGCGTTCAATAAAGGGCGAAGTATTTATACAGTGGGTGGCCAAATTATTATACTCAAACAAATCGGTTTGAGATTTTGTAAGTTTAAGCGATGGAATAAAATAGATGTCTCGTTTTTAATGTTATAATGTTATTTTTTAATACTAGTATATGTATTTAAGAATGCAAATTAAATACACTTATGTATATAGGTTTAAGACTATATTGTACAATAAATACAATTACTCAATATTTGGTGACTCCGCCTTTAGTTTTTATGACGGCTTGGATTCGGCGTGGCATGCTTTCAATGTATTCTGTGGCTACTTCATGCAGTTTCGGAATATTCTGCCATACTCTGATGATATTCCCTATTATTTTTGTCTTATTTGTAATAATTTTATCCCCACCCTTTTAAAAAAAAAAATTAGATATATATGATGAAAAATTTCTCACAATGTTGCTAAATGTTGTAGTTAATCAATAAATGAAAAAACAATAACATTCATGCATTGTTACCTTAATTACAGCCACGACTTTCACAGATTTTTTGAAAATGTTTTGGTGGTTTTCCAAGAAAAGAAGAAAATTATGTTCGTTAATAATATATTTAGCTTTTACGTAGATGGACCTCCAACTGTCAACATTTTTTGGTTACAAAAATTTATATTTCCCTTATTTATTCGTTTTACATAAAGAATATTAAACTTAATTTCCCAATAAATATTTTTATATTAAATCAACTGTTTCTCACTGCATTCAATAAATTTCTTGTTACGTAGTAACAATGCCATAATTGTTGACTTTCTTGATTCATATTCCAACTACTGTTTCTGATAACAAGTCAAAAAAATTATTTCAATTCTTAAGCAAGCTCAACACATAAATAATGTATGTAACTAAATGTCGTAAAAATCATGATAGAACATTTGCTAATTAGCGCCACGTAATACGTGTCTCGATATATGTATGTATTACAAAATTACAAACACTTACTAACAATTTCAGAATTCCGTAAGCTAATAACGGGAATTAGTGATCTACTTAGTCATCGATATGTATGTACATTGTTTTAAATAATTATATTCACTATCGAAATCCTAGCAGTGGCACACCCAGAGGGGGGAGGAGGGAGGGGCCCTGACACCCCCCCAAAGAGAAAGGAAGAAGGAGATTAATGTAATCACGACTGAAGTAATTCAAGAGCTTTGTAAAAAGCAAAGAAAAATGGATTTTATTCTTTAAATAAATTTTTATAATCACCTAATGAATTTTATTGAATTTGCTTTAAAAATATTTTCTCCCTTCATCTCGGCATCCCACAAGCTTAAATCCTGAGTGTGCCACTGAAGCCTAGGAATCATAAAAATCTGAAAGTTCTATGAAAAGAATTCGAACCAGTAAATCCAACTTTTCAGTAAGCTAAGCACCGTTTCTGCTGCGACTATCGCTGAAACACGGCATTCGAAGTCATACATACATCTTAGGCTTTAAAGCTTACTCAGGGCTTAGGGTAGGATACATAAATTTATTTCGTTGTTTTCGCGATGCACGAGTAGAATACTGGACCTCTGAAGATTCCCACTGCTTAACTTATACGCTAATACCTCGTTAATACAATTAGGTTGCTGTTTCTGTCCAGTAGAGTACGCCTTCTACAATTCCGATTTCTTAAAACATCTTATATGTAGGTGCTTACTTACTTCAAACTATGTATATCCCATCATAATTAATTTTTGACAGTTTCCCATTCATGTGGAAGTTGTGGTATGCATTTTTTTTAGAAATTTTCGGATTTATCATGAAAAAAATAACTTATTGCACTTTTTGTAGCCTCGAAATTATTTAAATTGTTTCCATCTAAACTGTTTCGTAGTGGTCGAAAAAGGTGAAAATCTGTTGGCGTCAGATCCAAGGAATATGGAGGATGAGGAATAAGCTCCCATCGCAGTACCAATTTTGCATTGCTATTGCCACGTGTGGTCTCCCGTTGTCGCTGGAATACAGTACACCCTTTCGATTCGCAAAGGATGGTCTTTTAATGTGCAGTTCTTGCTGCACTCTTTCAAGTTGTTAACAATATAAATCACCATTGATAGTTGCATTAGGATTGAATAACTTGCATTGTATTTGGATTGTACGTACTCATAATATGTGTAAACGAAGTGGCGGACCGAACTTAGGCAGTTACTTATTACATTGATCAACAGTGCAAGATGACCTACAATGAAATGGTCTTTTGCATCATGATAGAAGAGTAGAGGTCGGGGTGCGCCATGAGATCGGTGTCACAGCAACCGTAAAGTAAAACAAAAAAAGAAGTGAAGAAGTTCTACAATCCTTCATGTGGAGACTGCGATAAGTCACTGGCGGACTACAATTACGACACGAGCTGCAGACACTCGTTCCAAGTTTCAACTGGCTCTTAAAACTTCAAAGAACAAGGTAAACTTCATAGAAGAAGTATGACAACCTCAGGACAACACATCGTTAAACAAAAACCTCACTATCTCAGAAGCAAAGGATAAGGTCACATTATTGATCGAATTAGGCGTTTCTGTGAACGTAATCCCCACCCCCACCCACCCCCACCCCTATAAACGTGACTCATGTATGAAAGAAGCTAATTCCCTTTAATTCTCGAAAGAATTAAAAAAGTTCAGATGCCAAGATTCTGTAATCAACTTTGCTAATTCCAATTGTATACAAATCAATTCAGTGCTCAGATTTTCAGCTTCGGTTTTAAGTAATTAGCAGGCCGTATGAAGATCATTTTACGATCGAAGGTAATGGAAACTTGGTTGAGGCTAATTTAAACGAATCAAAGTCAGTAGTGGATTAAGAGAGATGCGGATTTTTTCTTATACAACGGCACGCTAATTACTTAAAACCGAAGCTGAAGCTCTGAGCACTGAATTGATTTGTATACAATTAGAATTAGCAAAGTTGATTTCACAATCTTAGCATCTGAACTTTTTTATTTTTTTCGAGAATTAAAGGGAATTAGCTTCTTTCACAAATGAGTCATGTTTCTGGGAGGTGGGGAGGATTTCATCACTTTTTTCTTACATACAGCTAAATCTAACGTAGAAGTACAAATAATACTGCTTTTTGTCCTCGACTTTTTCATGTATTTGAGGGAGTAGGGCAGAGGAGTGACATTTTAAGATTTCTGGAAAAAGGTTTTCGTCTGTTGATTCTGCTTTCGAAAGGCGACATCTACTGGCGTCAAGTGGAGAAGTAAAACGAGAATGGCGACATCTACTGTCGTCAAGTACTAGCGCTACGTGACGTCTGACTGTCTCGTAAAAAAAAGTATCATTTTGATAACTATTAATTCAGAATAATTCTTTTATCTTTTAGAAAAACAGCTTGAAACATTAAGTAAAACGACACATGGGTTAAAAAAAATTATTCGCTGGATCATGTTAAAACACCGGAACTATGTCTAAGACAAGATAATAAGGCCAAAATAGCTGCGGGGTCGTACCTATAGACTTATATAGACGGAGCAGAAGCTGGGGCTATCGGCGAGGGAAACGGTAGGCTTGGAGGGGAAAAGGCAAGAGGTCAGATACAGGCACGTCGGGTTAGTTTCGGAAGCATTCGGCATGCATAACCACTGCGTTACCCAATTTGCCTGTATCGCTCCCCTTACCGCGAATCTTACACCCCCCTCAGCTTACGCTCTGTCTATATATGTCTATGCTCGTACCCAGCTCGCTAGCATTCGTGTATAGATACATGGACGCTCAGTGTGCCTATGGGTAGAGGGGGAAGGGGAATTAGCTTCTAGACACGACCGCGTCTGTTGATTAAATGAACAATTATCGGTAAGACAGCACGCATAAGGCGAAAAAAACAAATTCATATTATAGTAGATGTATTTGGCTGTTTTATTATGACCAATGACCCGTTTCACTTTCCACTGTAATAAAAAAACTCTTTCTATCAACTAGAACAGCAAAGTTAATGATAAAGTTTGGGAAACTGCATTGGCTAGATGGCCCAATTACTGCCAGTGTCCCTATTACTGCCACTTTATTTATTTTACTTAATAGAAACGTAACGTATAAAGAATAGTATACAACAAGCAGGAGAAGAAGAACAGTCCCAATCTGAGGTTAAATTTTCTTTGTACACTATTCTTTGTTGCAGAATTAATCCCTAGCAGTCTATTATTTAAGCAACAGAATGTTTTTTTAGGTTGGTCATCTTGATGTCTGTGTGAGTGTGCGAGTACTGAGAAAGCCGTTGAGCACGTTGAGATACTTCTAAAATAGTTTTACTTAAGTCTAAGCAACAGATTTATTCATTGTTCTTTGTTAAGAAAAGAATCTTCAATAGCTAATTCAGGTCAGGCTTGCACCTATACAGATTAGGTTAAACTGCGCGCCGTCTGTTTAGTTCACAAGACTGAACATAGAGTGTACAATAGGAAACGCAGGCGAGTGTCGAGAAAGCCTCGTTCTCTTTCGTCTTCGACCGTCGTACGGGGTAGAGGTGAGCTCACCGTTAGGTATTCGTTAGGTATTGAGATAAGAGATTAAACCAGTATTAAAAACAAAAGGCTATTATTAATATAAAATCACGGTTATAATATTATTCTTCTATGTACAAAATACTATTTACCACGTATGTTATAATATATATTTCTATATTTTCTAAACTGAACACGTGTCATGAAATTAATCCTGTGGAATCATCCTGATCCCCATAAATTCAGAGCATTAGCAATTACACTAAGAAAAGATATTGAAATAAAATAATATTAAAATCAACATTCTTTTATCTATTTTATTATTCCTTTAAAATAAACACCTACAAACCTACAACTACAACAGGTTATGGGCCCAGTGGTTGCCAGTGTTTGCTAGGTTAGAATATCCACGTGGTAAATAGGAACAGTGGAAGGAAGAAAAAGAAAGGAAATAAGGGTAAAAGCAATGGCAAGTTTGGTTAGTCTGGAAGAACTGAGTCAAATTGTAAAATTGGAAAGCAAGGATAATTTTAAACTATGGAAATTCCAAGTAGATATACTGATAAAATTCTGGTAACAACAATCGCTAAGACATGTCTAACACACATCATAAATTGTAAAACGAGTGAGTAAATGTACTCGTGAATATCTATGAAGGTGATTTGGAACAACACAAATGTACACTCTTGCGAGAATTTTTCAACTACACGTATAAAAGGGAAGTAGACATGGCAACCTTCATAAGTGAATTAGAAAGCATGGCTTTCAAGTTGAAAAACTTAGACAATAACATAAGCGATGAAATGTTAATATAAAAAATATTGTCTTCTCTATTAGAAAAACACAAACACTTTGTGAGTGTTTGGGAGTCAACTTCGAAGGAACAAAGGACTCTAACAAATTTGACGTCTAGACTGTTGGCAGAAGAAGCAGTGGCTTTCCAGACGAATGAAAAGAGATGCTTCAAGTGCAATAAGGTGGGACATATTGCAGCAAGATGCAGAGTAAAGGAGACCTTAAAGTGCAACATATGTAAGAAGAGCAACCACGCCGATAGAGACTGCTATTTTAAGACAAATAAACAGAGGTTCCCGAACCGAAACAAGCAGAATGCAAAGGTGTCATTTTTGGCGGAAGCTGGCAAAATTGAAAATCATGAGAGGGTGGTAGACTCAGAATCCACATCACATTTAACAAATTATAAAACTCATCTTTGGAGTCCAAAATCACTGGATTGTGACATTGGTGTGGCGAATAAAACCAGCAGTATGAAAGCAAATGAGCTACCAGAGCTTCGCAAAAATCATCTGTCAGTAAATGCATTAACAGAAAACGGCGGTGTAATAACTTTTGAAAAAGATGAAGTTAATATTTATAAAGACAATTAAATTATTTTGACAGGGAGAAAGCAGAATGGGTTATACATGGTAACTCTTGGTCACAGAATGAAACAAGAAGCACTGACCACAATCGAGATATTAGGGAACATCTGGCATCGAAGACTGGGTCACCTGAGAAAAACAAATCTAACAAAACTGGAAGCAATGTCTAGTGGCATGAAACTCTCCAAAGAAGAAAGAGATAACTTTGAGCTGGTATGTGGAGTGTGCCAAAAGCCAAAGCAATGCAGACTACCCTTCAAGAATGACAGGGCCGATACTACAAGACCACTAGAAGTAATACGTTTGGATGTATGTGGACCAATCAAGCTGCCTACATGGGATGGAAATAGATATTTTGTAACCTATCTGGATGACTGCACTCACCATTGTCAAGTATACCTAATGAAACACTAGAATGAAGTGGCTGCGATCACGAAAAATTACATTGCTGCGGCTGAAGCTAAATGGAATATGAAGACGCATAAACTCAGATGCGGTAATGGGAGGGAATATATAAATAATAACCTCAAAAAATGGTGCACAGCAACCTCTTGCCAATTCCTCAATTGTGATTGATTCAACAGTACCACACACGCCACAATTAAATGGTAAAGCAGAGAGGTTGAACAGAACCTTGACTGAGAAAGGAAGAGCTTTAATTCCAGAATCGAATCTGAAGAAAACAATGTGGGGTGAGGCAATGAGAGTGGCTGCGTATCTAAATAACCGAAGCCCAACTGCTACCTTAGACAAGACGCCATGCGAATATTGGATGGGTAGAGAACCAGATCTCTGCAATATCAAAGTATTCGGTTGTGAAGCTGACTCAAAAATTTTGGGATCACTCAGAAAACTGGATGACCGAAGCAAAAGGCTCACGATGTTATAGGCTGTGGGATAGCAAAAATAAAAAGATCACAGTGCATAGAGATGTTGTGTTCGAAGAGAATGCACATCAAGAAATGCCACCAGAATTGAATATGTCAGAGATGACATACAAGGATGAAGACAACAAAGCAGTTGATAACACACCGCAGATGACATCAGAAGAATCAATCAGAAGTAATGAAGAGGAGACAAGGAATGACGAAAAAGAAGCGGCACAGGACAGCACACAGTTCAGAAGATCGGAGAGAGAAAACAAAGGGAAAATGCTTGAAAAAATATAAAAAGTTTGCCTTTCTGACGTACAAAGAGGCAATCAAGGTGGAGGACAGTCCAATATGGATTGAAGCGATAGAAGAGGAAAAGGAGTCTCTTAGAAAAAACGAGACTTGGAATCTAGTGAACAGAGAAGAGGCTGCAAATAAGAAACTACTCACTAATAGGTGGGTTTTCAAAATCATGGACAGTGGCCATTATAAAGCAAGGCTCGTGGTTAGGGGGTATGAGCAGAAACAGGGAGTGAACTTCGAGGAAGTATTCAGCCCAGCCATAAGCAGCATAGCACTCAGGGCAGTGCTGGCCTTAGCTGCAGAAAAAAGGCACCGTATGGCAGGTTATGACGTAAAAACCGCGTTCCTCTATGGCGAATTACAAGAGGAAATTTAGATGGAGATTCCTGAGGGCTACAATGAAAAAGGCAAAGTATGCAAGCTAAGAAAATCTCTCTATGACTTAAGGGGGCAGACCACTGTAAAAAATCGATTTTTTCTTTTTCACATTTTCTGAAAGACGTTCGTTTCAAGAATGTTCTCTCCAAATTTTATGAAGAAATCGCAAAATTGACGGAGATATAGTACTTTCCATGAAGCGGTGTCAGGCGCGCGACTAAGCCGCGCGGAACTTTGAACGCGTTTTCCTCAGAGTGACATTTTTCAACCGCGTTGGCAGTCTACAGAGAAAACCATACGTCCAATTGACATGAGCAGGGGCATTTATTGTACAAAAAAACTCGTGGCTATTACATGGCGATCAGTTTTTTCCGATTAACGACCTGCCTCTATTTTTTTATCAACATTTCCCCAATATTGTTCACCGAAAACATGATTTTTTTCAGTGGTCCGCCATTTTGTAATTTTTTGCGATTTTTACTTTTTTTGATCGTCATGTAATAGAGGTAGGCTTCTAGTTTATAAGCATTTTTGTCTTTTTAAATTCGGATTAACCATATGGCGTGGGCACTGTCAACGCGACAAGCAGGATTTTGCCGCAGTGCACATTTTGACAAAGTGTATACAACGGAAACGGATTTATGAATTTGATTGAAAAAAAAATTTTCTTACCCTTCGATATGTACATCATTAACGATACTAAGCAATACATTGATTTACTTGCGTTGTTTGGTTGCAATAAATTCCCTAAAACACCCTTACATTTCGGACGGTTACAGTGGTCTGCCCCCTTAAAACAAGCTCCTATGGTATGTAATAAGAGATTCACTGACTTTCTGAAGAAAAACGGACTGACACAGATACGGTCGGAGAAATGCATATTCAGAAACCCAGGTATACCTACATTGTAGGCGCACTCGTGGGGCGGGTTCGAAGAAACAGCGTAGGTAGGCACGTGAAAGACGAAGCGAGATAAAGTATCAAGCCTTCTCTCTGTTGTAGCCGACGGACAGTGGCGTGTTTATAGGCAAAAATTGCGAATAAATTATTTTATGCCGTATTCCTACGTATTTCAACCTGCTGATTTCAAATATATTGTTATTTTTGTTGTAAACTTTTCTCCAATTTCAAAGGTCGAATGTCTCGACCTTCAAAATTGTTTTTTCATAGTCATGATTTTCGTTTTACTACGTGATTTAGTCGTCGGTAGAGAAACGTAAGTACTTTAAGTGAGAGTCATTAATAGTATTGTAAGTACAATGCAAAAAAAATGAAAAATGAACAAATGTAATGACTAGCCCCGATCTCCCCTACCATGTTTTGGCCTATCAAAGCCTCTAAGCCGAAAAAACTTGAGTTTTTTACGGTGCCACTGTTTACAGTGTCAACGGTCCCTTTGTGTCATTGTCACTAGCTGACACGGACAACTGTGAGAACTGCTGCATTTCAAAACAGGGAAACAATTTTCTACAACTGACACTGACGCCCCTAAACCGTTACGTAACTGATATGTGTGAATCCACCTTTGTTTTAATCATCAGCATGTATTATGACCCTCTATTTTACGAAGTCTCCATAATTCAACAGTACCCATTAATGCTATAGTGTTTAGTTTTAGTTTGCGACTACCAAAAGCAACTCAAATGTCAGAAAAGTTAATACTTGTTAAGGTAATATAATCCCTTAATTAAAAATCATTTCGAAAATTTCGTATTCAAATATAACAAGCATTTTCTTGTATAACTTATGACGGGTAAACGTTTCAATTATTTCGCACCGTCTCGCATTGCGAACCTCGATACATCACGCAATGAAAAACACTGAATAACCGGCAGACAATTATTTACACCAGCTTAACACTCGTATCAGTGAACTATGCAGTCATGGACAGATTACGGATTCATACATGAGTTGAATTCGCAGTAACATATCTTTTAGTGATTTCATTTACGTTTATTGTTTACACGAGTCATCAAAGGTTAGAAGGTATTAATGTACTAACTGTAAGACACGGATCCAAATCACCTTAACTATCTTTGCAGTGAGTCAAGTACACCGGTTCTATCATGATTGAGGAAACACGATACCTACTCGAAGTCATAGACGTCATATCTTACCTCAGAGTAGGATAAATCGATTTTCAGTCCCGTGACGCATAGGTGGAGAATTGCACCTTCGAAGATGCACACTATTTAATTTATCATCATTCATAAATCCACTCTTTATATCTCATTTTGTATTCTGTTGTATTTTATCATTTAGCGTTATCCAGCATTTATTTTTATTAATCAAATCTAGTAAAATTGTTCACTGAAATATAAGAAGGCGAACATACTTGAAGTGCTAAGGCACGATTCAACATCTTAACCCATTCATAATTCCGGACGAGATATCTCGCGCCTATACCAGCCGTTTAACGTTTTTGACGAGATATTTCGGGACTCGATACCAGCCGTTTAACGTCTCTCGCAACCCAATATTGTTTTGGATTATAAGCGGTACATGGGTGGCGTGGTTCGCATGATTCAAGTCCTTCAAGGATGTTATTCTTTACCTACATAAGAGCATAAAGTGGTACAAGCAGTACTTTTTGCATTTAATAGATGTAGAAACCTAGAATTCCCTCGTGGTGTGGCAATGCCTCCACGACGAGAATAAAAGTTATTTACAAATGAAAGAAGATATCTTCGTGGTTTATTAGAAGACACCCACTTCGTCTGAAGTTCCGATGCTTCCCTGCAACAATATCGCAGACGCTAAAGAAAAAAGACCCAACGAAACGTTGCGTAGTAGGTGCGCAAAGAAAATGGGAAATATGCGGATATATGGTATTGTCGTCAGTGTTGTAATGATGCTTTATGCGTAACACCATGTTTCGAGTTATCTATGTATATAAAATTCAGTTTCTGTTTCTTTGTTTGTTCGTGATACAAATTCACATCGCTGCGCGGATTTCGTTGATATTTGGCACATATGTTCTGCACGTTCGAGCGGAGGTTACTGTATAGGTTTCGTTGACCTCGCCCACTTGTACGCTCTGTTATTTAATGAGAAATGAATGCTCGCGTGGCGTTTCGAGTTGCGGTAGACGTTGTAAGTGAAGTTGGTTACAGATCACGTGGGTCCGTCCTCGCGCGTAGCAGTACCGTGATGCCATCACCAGGTGGCGAAGCTTCTCGCACGCTTCCTCGCGAGAGAACTGGATTACCGCGGATATATACGTTAGAATGGTCGTTGAGCTACTTTTGCCAATGTTTGGAAATTAACCCGGGTAACACCGGGTATTTTAGCTTGTATATATATATATATATATATATAATTTAAAAAACTTCAAAGAAATAAAAAAAAATACATTTGTCTACCTGCAGAAAATGTATCTATACCACATAATCTCCCACTCCATGTCAAACAACTTTCGTAAGAACAATTTTTCAATACCTCCAGTCCCTTACGAAATATTCCACCGTTTTCAGCTGAAACGGACATACTCTACAATACAGGTAGTACATAAAGAATACCATCATTCGACTTCATACAATCGAATATTATGAAATACTCAAATGTGGAAACATTTAAGTAATTATTCCGATTCTAGTTGATGCAATATTCCACTTCTCTACATTTGTTCCATCAAGTTTAATTTCCTGGAGGCTTTCGAGACATTCGGCAAATCCAATAAATTTCGAGCTTTTATGACCTGCTTGTTTTGCTCCTTCTAACTACTTAACACTTTCAATGGCAAGGATGATAGTAGCTCGTGAACCATTTCTTTGAAGCGACGGGACTTTACCGGCATCGGCTGGGTGGGAACAGCCTGAACATCGCGGCGAGCCTGATTTTCCTTTGGTCGAGGGTCCCAAGGTCTCTTTCTCAAAATCAGTTAAGGGGAATAAAATTTTTTTTATACAAGATCTATTCTACAAACATCTAAGAATATTTATTAATCATCTTTTTCTGTTAAAATTTATTACTGACATGGATATACAAAGTTTTACTTTAAATTGGTCGCTGTACGACAGGACTGAGCAACTTGTTCGCCGCCGCGGGCCTCACAGTCCCCAATACCAGTCAGCCGGTTCCTCCACCATCAGCAGATTAGCCGCCACTTCATGTCCCTTCCTTATATTCCTACGAGTGCGGTCATATATAAGTACGGCGTACACTGTAGGAGTTAAACGAGTATGGTGGGGGTCGTTTTCCTGCGGCCCAGCAGAGTAGGCAAGTCGGGGAACGGGCCGCGGGTTGCCCAGCCCTGATATAGCAGGCAAACTTTTGGTCCGCACTACTTTAAACCAGCGCTGGTCCGGCTATCGTTTTCAGGGCAAGGGCAGCCGCTATTGCCCAGGGCAAACGCTGTGGGCAAAGCTCCCGGCAGTGACGTCAGCTATCGTTACAGCGGAGTGGGGAGGAATGGTTATGGCGGGAATACAGGCTCGTAGATGCGTAAGCAGGCACGGTCGTTGTTCATCCTGGGATCTGTACCGTATTGCCCGGGGAGGCGTGTCTTGCCCGCCGCCAGCAAGTGTTTGCTCCGGGCTGTCTGACCAGTTGCTCTATCGGGCAACTCCTGAACGGCGCTGCTCTAAACACTCCCTGTCCCTCAATCTTTAGCTGTCGCGAGCCACAAGACTGTCTAACCTGGCGAAGATCGCTAGAAACGATTTGGACGCGCCCTCAAAGCGGCCACACGCACTCCGGCCGGCCTGACCCCGCACAGTAGTCTGGATAGGGGTAGTTTTTAAACTATAAAAGATATCGGAATGAAATTTGCGCCAAAAAATAGGAAAAAATTACCCCAATCTAATGATTTATAATTGAATATATTGTACGTTCAGTTCATGTTTTTTCAATTTTTTTAACTTATTTTTTATAAAAAAAAATTGGAAACTGTTTATTTAGCAGTTTATTTAATGTTCTGTAAATGATTTAAATCGCTTGTTGGGGAAACTTTTCATTTCCCAGTTGTAAGGAAAAGTCAAATAGTACTATTAGAAAATGTGACGAAATCTACAGTTTAATTAAACATTACTATTCATTTATTATTAATTTATTCAACGGATTAGAGCCCAATATATGAATAAATATTTGTAAAAACCCTTTGTAAAGCAGTTTTTCCTAGTGAAAAACGTTATATTCAAAATGTTCAACTTTCAGTGTTCGTCCTAATTACAATTTTTATTAAATTTTGTTAATATTTTCAGTTTCGGGGCTGATGGACATTTAGGAAGTACATAGTATACATTCAGTAGATTTCGATAGGAGAAAGTTTATTTGTCCTGCGCAACCCGGACTGTGGTGGTCTGCCTGAAGACTGCTACACACGGTCCGGTCGGCCTGCACAGGCTAACCAGAGCGTGTGTAGCGCTGTTCAGTTTTCGCGACGCGGGCCAGACAGAAAACGTGTCAGAATTTATAATCTTAATCCTAATCAAAGTTGATTGGATCAATACCGATATCTACTATTCACGATATTCAATCAATTCGATACCAAAGTACCCAATAGGAAAAATCGAGAAATACCAAAATTGTATGAACTTGATATCAATTATCGATACTGATTCCTCTTCAATCGATACCAAACCAATACTATACTGAATCAAAACCCCTTTGATACTTCACGAAGGTATCGATACTCGCTTGATACTGTACGACATTATCGGTATTCATTTGATAATTCTGTGGTCAAATGGCCAAACCTGATATGTCACTTTTTTCTAGCTAATAATAAGCTTACTATGGCTAAAACGTCGTCCGTCGATGTCATGTTCAGCCAACAACACTGTGAACTGTGTCAGGTTGACTGGAACGTGTGGATGCATTACGGGCGTCTTGTAGCCTGCACATGCCGGCCTGCGCAGGCCGACCGGAGCATGTGTAGCGGACGTAGGACGGAACAACCCTGTACATATATCTTCGTGACACTTCTCGAATCTCTCACGCTGTTAAAATACACAATATTGACTGCTCGAAACTGCATTTAACTGTAGAGAGTATTCATGTTTGTTTCGAACTTTATGTATAAATAATGAAGAGTAAGGTACTATATAGTTGCGAAAGGAGAGTTTCTCAGTGTTAGGAGTTTACATTCAAGGTTTCGTTTACTTGTATGCAAGATTTATGGCAGAGTAAGGACAGAAAGCTGCTATAGATTTCGTTTAGATAGTGATCACTCCTACTTTTATTAACTTTATCTCTCTTTTTCGAGGAATATAAGCGTGTTTGCTATGAAGATTCCCAGTGAAAATGGTCAGAAGAACGAAGGGGTGAAGCTAAAGGTGCGCGAGAAAATGAGAGAAGAGCTGAAATCTTCCAACTACATTAAACAATGTGGTTTAATTATGCGGTGAAGTTCACTTTGAAAACAAATGCGGTATATTAACCACTTATACTAAAAATTATGTTTGATTAGCATATCCACAATATGATATATTACTAAATCGCATATATATATATATATATATATATATACATATCTAATAAAACAACATATGTATATTTTGAAAAAATTTGATTCATAATCTAACATACTGAAATTGTTGGAAGGCTGTAACGAATTCAGAAAATGTCAAATCAGTGTAATTTTATTTTTATATCTTTAAGAAATATACGAATAGTTTTGAATATAAGTTAAGGATAAAGTAAAAGTTAATATAATACAGTAACTACTGTTGATATAATATTATTTCACTATATAGGAACTTTCTTAGCTACATGTTTGGTAAAGGAGTTATTTTTTCCTGGTTTTAATTTTACTGTATATTTCTAAATTATTCACAAATGTTACAAACGGAATAGGAAAAATCCCGCGATTAATATTCAATAAATATTCTGAAGCTCGTATGTATTCTGTAAACATCTAGTGATTTCGTGACATGAACTAAAAAGAGTGGGTAAGCTTGTTGTTAATATAGCACAATGAATTCTAACACAATATATTTTGTCGCACATCACAATTATTATGTTCCTTTTCTTTGAAACATTTTTAACAAGAATAAAAGTTGTATAATAAAACTGCACGTTTTACTAAATACATACTTACAAAAAGTTTAATTAATATAAATTATAATTTATTGTTTCGTTAAGTTCCAATAGTAAAACATAATCGATTGCGTTTCTACGTTCTGCGGCCGTTAAGAGTTGTCAACAAAATAATGTTCCCGATAACAGTAAATGAATTTACAAGAACGTTCCGTGACACAGATTACCACTCATTCGGTCGGTCAATAATATCGATTTGAGGAGGAAAAATGAGCGTAAGCATCGTAGTCGCCACTGTGACGTTGCAGTACGTCGTCTTACACACATACCATACTACGTACTGAAGATATATGGCCTCGCGTATTTCTATACGATCACATTGGGTAACATGTGCCACGCGACAACTAGGCCGATGCTACATTAGATTGGCATTAGAATGTCCTCAGTAAACTAGACACGGGACTTCTGTGATTTCAGTCCTATCAATATATATCGTACAATTATTATCCTCAATAAATGCATGGTATTCCTCTTTGATATTTCGTTATATTTGTAGAATGCGGACAATGAACAGGTAAATCAAATTCGTCTATCGATTACTAAACATGTAAGCAATATATGTATGTATATTGAGAGTGTGTATCGGAGCCGGTTATAAATCAGTGATACAAACTAACGCAATGACATAAAAAATTGGGTTACATTTTTCAAGGAATAATATGCATTGGGTGACACCAAACACATACCACAGATTATGCTGCGATAAATACTAATTGTGAGGTAATTATGTATGCGTATTTGCATTCGTAAACCAAATAGACCCGTCCTTAGTCTGGGCACCAGAGTTGGGCATTAGTCGACTAAATTTTTAGTTGTTATTCGTTCCTCGTTATTCGTTATTCGAAGGACCGCCGTGGCGACTAAGCGACACGAATAAGCGGGGGTCAGAACCCGAGCCGCTCCGCCTCGGGCCCCGAGGCCCGGGGCCTCCGGCCGGGCCGAGGGGGGTATTATGAGGAAGGGGGAACACTTTTCGAGTGTACCTACTCGAGCCGAAGCGGCTTATTCGTGACGCTTAGTCGCCTCGGCGGTCCTTCGAATAACGAATAACGAGGAACGAATAACAACTAAAAATTTAGTGGAATAAAAATTTAGTCGACAAAATTTTATTCGTTATTCTCGAATAATTTCATTGTATTCGAAATTTTTATTCGAAGGTTAGTCGAATAATGCCCAACTCTGCCGGGCAGGCGAGGCCCTTATCCCGGGCCCCGCGCTTAAGGACTTCATTTTGTAAAAATTAAATGATTTGTAAGTATAATTGTCAAGGTATCAATTTTTTGCACATATTTTTACAACGATATAGGAAATGCACAATAGAAATCATATCGGCAGAATTGTGAAATGCCGCAAAAAGGTAGGGTAATTATTAGGTTAGGGTCCTCACCACCAATTTTAATGACCCTGAAACATGTCAAGATCTACATTTTAAACAACTTTTCTCTATGCATGTTACCGCCGGACTCCTTTAATTTTCGAGATATTCATAAAAAATATTTTGGTATTTATTCGGAATGAGGTACACCTGAAACACTTGATCGTTTCTGAGGTATCGATATATCAGGTCCGGGGGGCGAGAGGGCCCCGTCAGGGGGGTTCGCGGCTACGTGTATGTAATTCAAACAAAATTGGGCTGTACTTCCGAATGGCCCCAGTGGTCGATCGACACGAGGTTTGTGGGGAGGGTGTTTGTATCCTAAATCTAAAACTGTTGCTTCGGGAATTTATTAGTTTACGAGATATTAATAAAAAAACTTTTAGTATTTCTGTTGACTTATTCCGACAATATACATTCCACTTTCCAACTTGTTCTGAATATTAGTATTGGTTGGGGCTAGATTAGTGCGGGGGGCGCGTAAAGCGATGTAAGTTTGGAGATTTGAACCAGAAACTTGCAGATGCGATCCATCCTATTATACAGGGTGGATACCTATTACTTTATTGATATCCAATACTCTAGGGGGGGGGGAGGGTGATTCTACAGGCCAAAATAAGACGAAAATATAGAATACAATTTTTTAATATCGCGCTTCGTTTTCGATAAAATTGGCTATGAATTTCAGCTAAATATGCATGCCACTTAGGCGCCTGAGGGACGCGCGGAGGTAAAGGGAACGCGTCCAGCTGTCCGTGGGACAAGTTGGGGGGAGGGCAGGATGAAAGCCCGTTAGAGCTACGTATATGCAGTTCAAAAAAATAATTTGTAAAAAAAAACTAACAATAATTTTTTATTAATATTTCGGAAACTAATAAATTCCCGAAGCTACAATTTTAGATTTAGGGCCCACACCCCCTCCCCACCCATCTCCACCAGCCTCCTGTCGATCGGCCACTGGAGCCATTCGAAAGTTTATCCCAAAATTATAAAAAGAATTAGCAATACTTTTTTATTAATATCTTGGAAACTAGTTAATAAATACTCGAAGCATCCATAGCAACATGGTACCGTCACGCATGCAACAAAATGTCGGACGTAACAGACATATACTTTCCAACTTGTTCATTTTCGATTTATGATTTTCGTGCCATTGTGCTTATGTATGTTATTTAATAATTTATTTTCATGTTAGGTTTTCTGTTTTTTGGTAAGTATACAATTTTATATACTTATATAAATATAAATTTAATTAGGCATTGCGTGTGGACGAAGTCAATTAGATGTTTTCAATAATATCGAGTCTTGCCCCGGGACCCACAAACTCTTATGGGTGACTCTTTAACCAATGGTGGAGCGTTTCGTCAGCCAGGGCGTATTGCCTACACTGCATTCCATATAAGAGCATACCGACGCCCCTACCGATTTGCGACCGATCTGCGCAGCTCCCACTATTACCCACGGTTTGAACCGCACGCGATTGGTCGTGGTGGTTTCCAAGGAATAACTGGTACATCCCAAACGCGGAACCTGACCGTTGTCAACGTAAACGAAAAGTTAACAGAGAGAGTAGAGGGCCGTGTGACGGAGAAAAACATAGGCCAGGCCCTTTACGGTGGATATACCTCCTGAAGTTCTGGGACCTGGGCAACTGCCGGGCGCGTAACTGTTCCAATGCTACCCGTTGCGAGAGCTGTGAGAGAACTGCATGAGTGTGCGTCCATGTACGAGCCTGCATGGACGGCCGCACACTCGTGCAGTTCTCCCGCAGCCCATGCTGTGGTTAGCAACGTAACAGTCCCGCGCTCGGCTGTTGCCCGGGTCCCAGAACTTCAGGAGGTATTTGCACCGTAAAGGGCAGGCCTGACATAGGCGGTTAAGTGGGGAGTTGGGCGTAGCAACGCCGCCCGAGGGTTGTGCCTGCGCGAAACAGGTACAGTGGCTCGCATTAATATTCGGACACTTTTTAAAATCGCATAACTTTTTTAGAATTGGTCCAAACGACTTGAGTTTTTTTGAGAAGTTAGAAGGATTAGTTTGCTAAATGACGTATTTGGTCGTTTTGAATAAAAATGTATTTGGTCGGAATAGCGAAAAGAATAGTAAAGGTCGATTTTTAAACTTTTTTTGTGACCTTGTAATGAAAACTAAAAAAAAAACGTTTGTAGATTGCAGTAAGTTGTATACGTGCTTAAAATTTCATCAAAATTGGTTAACGTTGCTCCGAGCTACAAACGTTTACAGATCGCAGAATAAGGTCGAGAATCGCGAAAATTCCCGAAATCGCGAAAATTCCCGAAATCAGCGAAAATTCCCGAAATCAGCGATTCTCGACCTTATTCTGCGATCTGTAAACGTTTGTAGCTCGGAGCAACGTTAACCGATTTTGATGAAATTTTAAGCACGTATACAACTTACTACAATCTACAAACGGATTTTTTTTTTTAATTTTCATTACAAGCTGACAAAAAAAAGTTTAAAAATCGACCTTTACTATTCTTTTCGCTATTCGGACCAAATACATTTTTTTTTTCAAAACGACCAAATACGTCATTTAGCAAACTAATCCTTCTAGCTTTTCAAAAAAACTCAAGTCGTTTGGACCAATTCTAAAAAAGTTATGCGATTTTAAAAGGTGTCCGAATATTAATGCGAGTCACTGTATGCTCTAATGTGGAATGCGGTGTAAGTAGTCCGCGACAATTTAGTTTTATTTAACATTCCATTGCTCAAATTTCGTTTCAGGAACATGCCTATTAGAAATTCTTTTTATATTGTTCAAACATGCCTTTAGCAACAACAAAATACTTCTTCCACGAAACTGTTTCCATTACTTCAACATAAATTCTTAAATAAGTGTGAGTTTTATCAACAATAAATGAAGAAATAAATAAAGGTAATATAAAGAAAAAAAAATTATAGATCCACACGTGGCGATTACTCAGGTTAGACTGACTCGACTGTTAGGTACCTTTGTTAGCAAAATTGTAACGCGGACAGGACACGTCACTAACAAGGACGCCACACATTCGGCACTCGACATACATTAATAATCGTTTATATCGATAGAGTAGAAAACGACATATACTCAACAGTGGTAATTCATGATTCCATCAAAGGAACCTAATTCCTTGACCCTAATTTCGGAAGTTACACATATTTCAATTTTATGATCGAATTTTACTAACTTTCCAGGCAGTATAGTAAATATTTAAATAGGGATTATTATACACACGCATAGATCAAGAAAACAAAGGTGACAGTATTGCTAATTAATTAACCCCCTGATGGGCGCTTATGTGTATCGCGTACACGCATACCAATTTATGTGGAAAAAAAAACGTTTTCTCGTGATTGCTTCCTTCTGGGGATTAAGGGGTTATGCCTAGTCAGGCGGTCGAAAAGAGGCGAATATTTGTGAATTTTTTTTGAAGAAGCGGAAGCGTATATTTTCACAAAACTTTTTGCGCATAAAAGAGCAACATTTAAAGAACATTTGTTAATTTTTTCGTTGAAAAGTATTTAAGTTTATAATAAAATAACAAGCGACATCCAAGAAGCATTTATAAAAATTTGCTTTCGCGGTGAGCACTGCCATTCGTAACCAGATTATCTAAAATCAAAAAACAAAAAAGGTTTCGTTAGTATATTAACGTATCCTCAGGTTGACGGAGAGAATTTTCCGAAATATTAAGTTAAAACAACATCGCAGCTATTTAAAGTTGAAATCCTGATTTTTTCCTGCAAAAATTACGCGAAAAAATCAGGATTTCAACTTTAAATAGCTGCGATGTTGTTTTAACTTAATATTTCGGAAAATTCTCTCCGTCAACCTGAGGATACGTTAATATACTAACGAAACCTTTTTTGTTTTTTGATTTTAGATAATCTGGTTACGAATGGCAGTGCTCACCGCGAAAGCAAATTTTTATAAATGCTTCTTGGATGTCGCTTGTTATTTTATTATAAACTTAAATACTTTTCAACGAAAAAATTACCAAATGTTCTTTAAATGTTGCTCTTTTAAACGCAAAAAGTTCTGTAAAAATATACGCTTCCGCTTCTTCAAAAAAAATTCACAAATATTCGCCTCTTTTCGACCGCCTGACTAGGCATAACCCCTTAAGGCGATGAAATGAGTGAGGATAAGCTGTTTCTTTAAACAACACAAATAAACATTTATTCAAAATTAATAATCGCAGCTACACGTGTTCGCTTTTCTCAACGTCTTGCTTCTTTTCTTCTACCATAAACCATAACCCCAAAAGAAAAACTGTATAAGGAAACAGTCTATAATTTCATGACCCACTAGGCTTCCCTATAGGTAATTAGCCCCGCCATCTACATGTTGTTTCGTAAACCTAAAAACATCTTCACACCTTCTGCGTGGCCCCCTACGCGTTCCTTCAATTAACGTTTCTTCTTTAAGCTATGTTATATTTGCATTCAAATTCAGGTTGTAGGTAAGCACCTTTTAACGAGTGCAGATCGATTCATGCCGAGACAGTCTGAAGAGTATCTATTGGGCGGCACGAATTGCGTTTACAATAGTGTCGTGACATTCTAATTTCTATGTCCCTTTTTGAGTCACATACTAAAGAAGAAATATCTTAAAATTATAATTACAGCATTCATGATTTGGAGTTTTTTCTTGCATTCAATACTGACTGACGTATCACAAACTCATGAAAATTGACACGAACGGTACGAAGTTCCAATAATTACAAATCCGTTTTTCTCAATTACTAATGAGCCCAATGCTTTCGTACTTCGTGCATAGAGTAAGGATAACGCGGGTGGCGTATGCAAATTTCAAGAAACCGTAAAAAAACTTATTTGTGTTATTACCATTATTGCACTTTCCAGTTTTGTTCTACCTGTTTCTAGTCATATCAGGTAATTGGGGATGTGTACTGGAACCTTCAATAACTGTTTCAAAAAACATGATTGAATTTTCTCAATTGTGGCTCCCTGTCTAATTCCCCAGACACTACATCCGTATAATACTGCCACTGTTGTGTCGACAAGCTCCAATCTTCCGTCCCATCTACTCATTTTCGTTCCCACCATAAGTTTCCATATTGTACCTGAAGCTATTTTACCTTTACTCAGAAAGTTATTCGCTGCCTGATTAAACATACCTGAGCTACAAAAGGGGATTTCCAAATAAACATAGTTCTTCGTTACCTGCAATTTAAGATCCCTGTACACCCCTTATATCCCTGTATATCCCTGTAAGATCCCTTATATTCCTTACATCTTTCCTTCCTCCCTGCCATTTGAAATACCATTATTTTATTTTTTTCCATGTTCACCTCTAAACTGCTTACTTTACTGTATTCCAATAAGGGTTCAACGTTATCTTGTAAGTCTACTGCATTATTAGCTAACAATATAACATCATCTGCAAATATAGTAATAACTCCATCTCTTCCACTATTTCATGGTCCCCTCTCTCCCTGAAAAATTTAACTATATCATGTAACATCAGAATAAAAATAATCGGGCTGAGCGAGTCTCCCTGTAATACCCCTTGGGACCCATCAATTTCTTCCGTTACATTTCCACTTCCCAATTTGACTTTCAATTTAGCTCCCTCATACAGTTTCTGTAGCTTTCGCATCAGTTCGTGTGAACTGTGAACTCACAAGGGAAGTTCGGTTACCCGAACATTGCGATTTTTTTCGAAACTGTGCAGGTTTGTAGAGGACCTCGATAGAAGTATTAGGCAATTTTTTGTTTGCGCCCATTTTCAGTTCTTCAGGGTGAAAACACCCCTCAATGGTTAATGTGTGATTTCCTATTTTCCCGTATATCTTGAAATCTACAGTAGATATAAAAAAATTATTACAGTGAAAACTTAACGGCTTTTCATGCTCTATAAAACTATGTAAACGAATTGTTTAAAAATTTTAATGGAGAACGTTTTCTTACTTAAACTACATATTACATAGTTTTATAGTGCATACAAAGCGGTTAAGTTTTCATTGCAATAATTTTTTCATACTACTATGGTTTTGAAGATATACAGGAAAGTTTGAAATCATACATTAACATTTAAGGGGTGTTTTCACCGTGAAGCACTGAAAATGAGCACAAACGAAAAATTGTGTATATACTAACGATATTTGAAAATAACCCACATTAAAATTTTTTTTTTTCCTATTTTAATGATTAGTAGAGCCTACTGGGATACATTATTACTAATATTTCAATTTCGAAAAAAATGTGGGTTAGTCCGTTGTTGCTCTCACTGCCTCATTCCTATTGAACTTCTCTGCAAACCTGCACAGTTTAAAAAAAAAATCTGAATGTTCAGGAAACCGAACTTCCCTTGTCAGGCCCACTTGAAAAAAAATTTGCCAGAGCATTGGGTGCACCACTGAATCAAAGACTGTTTTAAAGTCTCTAAAAGCTGCTATTAATTTGCCTTTTTTCTCCCTAGTGCCATCGCAAATTGGGCATTCAAGACGAAGATATTCTCTTCACATCCTCATCCATTCCTGATCCCAGCTTATCATTCTGGAAGGATTTCCCCTTCCTCACTCCAGTCGATAACTCTGCTAAAGTTGCTGTAAAGATTTTGCGAGTGGTATTTGCCAAAGTTATACCACTGTAATTCCGGGGGTCCTTAACATCCCCTTTTTTATACAACATTATTTGTTCAAATTGACACCAACTATCTGGTATATTTTAATTGCTCAAAATCTTATCGAATAAGTTCTTTAAGATACACGTTAAATTTGGCGTTAAAGCTTTGAGAAATTCATTTGGTATGTCATCTGGTTCTGGCAACTTCCTTGGCTTTATTCATCTTATGATTCTATATATCTCTCTACATGAGGATTGCATCTAAAGTTGGCTCCCTACTGTCTATATGTATAGTCTCTCACATCTATCATTCCAGGTGGATATGTTGCTCTATAAAAAAACTCTTCTACCTATTCTTTAGTTACTTTTATCTTCGTTCCTTTTACTCCTAAACATCATTTACCTTCTTCCAAAGCCTTCTTTTGCGAATCTTCTAATTATTTATTTTTTGCAAGAGTGTAGTAAAATTTACAAATTCGTTGCTAAATCTTATGTATCTATTCTTCATTATTTGATCTTTGTTTCTAGCCAAATTCCTTCCTTCTCTCTTAACTTAATTTCTTAGCAAGCTGCATTCTTCGGGGAACCATGGTCTCCTTTTAAACTGATATTCCTCATTCGTTCTTATTTCCCTAACTGAGACTAATGTCCTACCTGCAGTTTCTATTGTTCCCAGTAGAAAATCTAACATTACAGTCGTATCGTCATTGTCAATTATACTTATACTGTTCAGTGTTTCTTTATACTTCCCTTCTTCTGACTCTTTCCACTGAAATAACTTTTTTATTTTTGATATTTTGTTCTTGTCGTCATCCTTGTTTCTAACTAAATATGTCCTCGCATCTTTTCTTTCCTTATGCACCTACTTAATGCTATAATTACGGGCAGATAATCAGAAGTACCGATATTTATTACTTTTAAATCAGCAATCAGCCGTAGACTATTTATCAAGCCCCATGCCACACATTGGGACAAACTGCTCCTTTTTGTGTTAAAATCGTAGAACTTTTGATAAGAATAAGATAGAGGGATGAATCTTTTTCGAGGTTAAAGCTAAGATGTTGCGGAATAAGGAAAAAATATTGAAAATGTGTGACAAATAAGTTTTGACCTTGAAAATCTAAGTCAAAATTGACAGTTTCGAAGAAAATTTCGGTTTTCCGTTATAACGTGTGGTTGAAGTTTTTCCACGGCTTGTTATACATCATTTTCTAGAGACTTTGACGCGCTGAATACAAATCTGTTCGCAGAATTTGTCTAGCCCTGAAGGATTCGATGAAAAATGCGATTTAAGGGGTTACGCTCGCAAGGGACGTTCGGCAAGCCGGAAATTCAGAAAATTATGAAACTCGGTGTGCGAGTAGTTCATCCATAACGCAGCCCTATTTTTTGTTGGTGCCATAATACAATTTTTGAGGGTGAAATCACCCCTTGAAAAAACACAGAATTTTCTTTTCCCTGTAATATCTCGAGAACGTTTGGAGATGTCGAAGAGAAGGTTAAACAGAAGGGACATCCTTTTCTTATAGGTGTTTACAAAATCGCGTGAAAATAATTTTCAAAAAATCCATATTTTTTAAGTTACCCCCACCATCAACCCTTAAAATTAAGTTTTTGTATTTTGTAAATATATGCTGAAATACCACTGGATAATCTCTTTTCATACATATAAACAGTTTATGTGTTACATTTTTTTCTGCAAACATATAAAACCTCTATTACCGAATTTCAAGTCCATTTTAACAGTATTCATTAATGAAAAGGTTTCTTAAAGCCATATTTGAATTATTATTTATGTAAAGTTTAGACACCTTTCAATTATTTATATGTCAACTTTGACGTAGATTTTCAATTTTTTCCTTATTCTGCAACATCTTAGCTTTAACCTTGAAAAAGATTCATCCCTCTATCTCATTCCTATCAAAAGCTCAACGATTTTTACCCAAAAAGGAGCAGTTTGTCCCACCGTGCGCCATGTCTATTCAATTTGTGCCTCTAGGACCAACACAAGGTGCCCCAAAATTGCCGAACAGTCCGGGTCATGCAATATCGTGATGCAAAAAGCCATCGAAGCGTTTCGGCATCCGAGGCTTCGTTCTCGAGATATTAACAGTTGAATATTAGCGGTGGAACTTCCAGGCCGCGGAGGTTAAAGCCGACAAAATCACGCGAAAAAAATCAAGACTTCCTGTTTAAATAGCCGCTATTTTATTTTAAATTAATATTACTATACTAACGGAATCTTTTTGTTTCTTAATTTTGGATAATCTGGTTCCGATTGGCAGTGCTCACCAAAACAATGTTTTAAAAAGGCTTCTTGAATGTCGGTTGTAATTTTATTATAAACGTAAAGATTTTTCTACAAAAAAATTACCAAATGTTCTTTAAGTGTTGCTCTTTTCAGTGCAAAAAGTTCGGTATCAATATATGCTTCCGCTTTTTCAAAAAAAAATCACAAACATTTGCCTCTTTTCGGCTTCCTGACTAGGTATAACCTCTTAAAATACTTTTCAATTCATAGAAATCCCTCAAAAATTCATTTCCGCTGTTAAAATAGTCTGGAACGTTGTCCATGCATTGCGAGGACAATTAAAAAGAATCTGCCATTGGCTTGGAGAAGGAATCGACGTGGCAGATAGGGGAAGTTCCACGAACAAGAGACCCTACTCTCTGCCCTACCCCTATTATCCCGAGCTTTGAGAGTAAAGTATTAGAACATTTTACGATTTTCGTTCAAGGCATTAGAAACGTGCCATGATTTTGAATAACATTTATTATTACTGTCACTATTACATATTATTCTTATCATTAAACGTCCTTTTTATAAAGTTAGAATTTTAAATGATAAACAATTATTCCTGGAACTTCAATTTCACATCATTGTTGTATTTTTCACGTGGTTTAGCATCCGAGATAGGCAGTACCAATGCGGAAAAAATAATAATATAACTGTTAAACGAATTATGCATATTTAAAGCTATGAACTTAAACCCTTCATGAGTGGTTATTTTGAGGAGTAATGGGTTATTATCATACATACAATTTTTATCATTATTACAATAATATAAATACTTTAAAAGAAAGAAAGAAAACGCAATGAATAATAATTTATTTTAATGATTATTTACGTA
The DNA here is from genome assembly GCF_050908995.1 of Andrena cerasifolii. Lineage (NCBI taxonomy): Eukaryota > Metazoa > Arthropoda > Insecta > Hymenoptera > Andrenidae > Andrena > Andrena cerasifolii. Next base: position 2,936,005 of record NC_135125.1, on the reverse strand, counting down.
GAAATTATATTCAGTTCTGATATCAAATGCATTAGGTATGTATAATCGGTTGAAAAATATAGTTCCAGCAATCATAAACTGCTTAATTATTTAGTTATTAGATATTTCTAATACACTATTAAGTCTGAGTTAAATCTACTATTGGACGCTGCAGTGGATATTATTTATTTCTATTGGTATACATTTATTTATATACTGCTTATTTAATTCGCCTAGGGGGACGTGCTTTTCGCTTATGTAGGTACTTTATGATTGTTCAGATGCTATTTTACAGCTGAATGTAACATGGTCAATCCCATCACTGCGACTCTAAATTTTCAAGGCGTCAACCAACGAGGTGCGTGGGAGATGATTTTTCATTGCCAAAACGATTTGTGGGAGGTCTCTACTTAGAAGTCAATTCTTTCTTCAACCAAAAGATAGTTACTTACAAAACAGCTCCTATATTATTCTAGAGTTTTTTCGTAGAGAAATGTTTATTAATTATATACAAAAGAAATTTAAGTTGGGTAATTAAATCAGATAAATTAAACCATACGCCCCTCTCTTTCACAGTGAACTCTAATCTGATTCCTTACTATTTTCCATAATTTTTATTTTACTGCAACACAGCAGTAATGCTAATTTACGCTCCTTCCTCTACAATCTACAATCATACGACTACGAAATTAAATAATTTGTAGTTTATTCATATTTCATTTATGAAGCATCAAACCTCTGATGCGCATTATATTTATTCGTAACTTTCTCAATGTTTCCAAAATCAAAACTAATGAAAGGCTAGAAGTCTCAATACACTATTGAATATCTGTAGCACTGCATAGAATATTTGAGTGCGTAAACAAGTTATAATTCAGAAATTATTTTCAACGTATATATAATTAGATTGCTTTCAAGGAAAGCACACAGAAGTCTTCATTTATTTTACGACATTCAATTTCGACAATAATGGAGCCATACGTGAAAATATATTTTCGAATTGAAATGTTGTATTCATTTCACTAATAGGTTGAGAGAAAAATGTATAGCATGCTTCTACATAGTTTGTCCCCTTGGGTTGGATCGATGGGAACGGAAATTCTCCGGAAATACTTTTCTACGCTTCGGGGGGTTTATAAAATGGGTGGAGGAGAATCCTGCGTCGGTTTTAAAGGAAACAAGGCACTCGGTTTCAGCTCTTCAAAGACCCTTCCGCGCGTGCAAGCGTCGAACAAACTCTCTTTGAAGAGTGTACAAGGTCTCACGTGTAGAGTGTGTATTGTACATACGACGAGGGTTATATTTATCCAGATGATGGAGCCGTAATATTTCGCTTTATCTCCAGCTACGGATTCAAATACTGTACGTTCGCAAAAATCATCTCGCAAACAATAAACTTCTCGAACAAAGCATTTGCGAATAGCAACTGACTTTCTTATAAAGAGATGCGGCGCACATGTTATTGTTAGGAGTGAAACCTGATACCATTTCAAGGTCACAGTACCCTATGTCGTTGAACTTGCCCTGGCAACAGCTACTACGCTGTGAAATTAAAAATACATGGCGTCGTTTACGAAAAACATCCATGACCTTTAAAGAACCTTTGCGACAACGTCAAACAGAATATCTGTTTATATGTATCACCATATTTGTCCCCCTTGAACAATACAACTTTCCACCTTGACATTTTCTCCTACGCTCAATCCCAACAGAGATATTCAGGTGCTCTGTTTCTCGTGACTCATCCTAATATCGCCACTCGCTATATCTCGCAATGTAAGCACTGCAATTTATAGGTTATGCACTGAATCAGTACCTAAACCTATGTCGGAAGACATAGTACTGTAATTGCAGCGTCATGTGATCAACAATTACAGAGAGGGAAGTATTTTAGAGAATCTTAAAAATTGATTGGACTTCCACAATTTTACATCACATTCGGAGAAGGTAAGTCTGATAATTCTGTGAACGTAAGAACCTATTTAAGGAATGAAATCGATTCAAATAATTTTCGCAATGAAAGTAGCGTTTTTCTTTTAGCTGTTTAGCAGTGTGCGTGTTCTCAGTACCGCCTACCGGAGAACAATGGTTTCGTTGCAATGTTTGTTACGGGCTGGGTCATGAAATGTGCGGAGCACCCGAAATAAACTTTATTTGTCGAATATGTAGCTTTGAACGTAAAATGTTGGAAAAATAGAAAAAGTATTTCCAGGGAAGTGTGTTTTCTTTAGGTTGGCATGACTGAAGATGTGTCTGGAAAAATTATAGCATGACTGAGAAAATACATTTATATAATTCCGCGATATATATATATATATATTCCGTGCTGCGACAGTAGAGCAGTTTTTTTGTCACTAAAATAAATTCAAGTTAATTAAAACAGTCCGGAGTTTATTAAAAAATACCCTACATAAAAAATAATATATTTAAAAAATCCAATTTCTATATTTTTGTAATAAAAATAAAATCAAAGATGGATAAAAATACATTTGTAGAGCAAGAAATAATAAAAGCACCTGTGAAAATGACTTTAAAAACTCATATATACATGAATTAATCAATATTTCTTGAGTAGGCGACATTAGGTACCCTTTTTTTAGCACCGGATTTTTGCATATCTTACGTTTTTTAATTCCTAATTAAAAATTTATAGGTTTCAACGATTCTAACTTATGCTACATGAAAGATGAATAGTTTCTCTTTACTTTGAAATGAATTGCATGCAAAAATATCAATTACCCTGATAACCAGAGCTGGCAGCAGAATCTGCCGGCAACTGCGGTGCAGCCTACGTCCGCATTCAGCTTCGGTTCTGCCAGTAGATCGACGGCAGGTCCTGCTGCCCGCCTGACGCATCCAACAGCGCCATCTGAAGGCCACAATTGCCAAACAATTCCCTACGCACCAACACAAATGTACCATTATTGCTGTAGGTGTATCCCTACCCCCACCTAACCAGCAAACACATTCTGCAGTTTATTAAATAATTAATTCTACTTATTTCAAAAACTATTTATACTTTATTTAATGATATACAGGATTGGTGATTACAATTGATACAAAATAATATAAGTAGCGCATATAAATCCAAAGAGGAACTTTCAATATTTACATTAACAAATCCGTGTGCAATACGTCCTGTAACCAGTGGTACCTAGTAGGGGCGATATCAGAAAATTTTATTCGATATTGTCGACTTCTTTTTTGTGTAGAATCATCATATTTCCTGTTGTGTTAGCGCTGAAAACAAATACAATATTAGAATAAAATTAAACGTAACGTATGAACAAACAGGATACATGCGATACTTACTCCAGATCCATCTCCACACAGTACACATCCTAGGCGATCATGCATGCTCCTGGGAACATTTATAAGAAGATATGTGTTAAATTATTATCTACTAAACAAGACGCTAAACATTCGCACTTCGCGCATAACCCTACTTTTCTGTCTTGCGGATAATGTGAATTTCGATTTCCGCAGCGTAAATAATTAGAAATTATTCAATTCCATAATTACGTTTGCCTTCTGGATACGTCAAGATGATTTGTCTGGATATTGATGGATGAAATTACTTGGATTATTCCTCGATTTTGCCGGCACTGACTGCAACTGCCAGTGACTGTCAACTCAGACCTCGAAATCTCGAAAACGAACGCAAACTGCACGTAGAGTCTTGACCAATCACGAGTTTCGGCACTATGGCGCAGCCAATCCGAGCGTAGCTCATTGTACCGTCAACTTGGTACTCGTGGTACATCTACGTACCCCTTCTTCAAAGTGGCACACGCTGTGCTTGAAGATGTACACTCGAAGAATATTCCAAGTAATTTCATCCATCAATATCCAGACAAATCACCTCGATGTATCCAGAAGGCAAACGTAATTATGGAATTGAGTAATTTCTAATTATCTACGTCGCGGAAATCGAGATTCACATTATCTGCAAGACAGAAAAGTAGGGTTATGCGTGAAGTGCGAATGTTTAGCGTCTTGTTTAGTAGATAATAATTTAACACGTATTTTCTTATAAATGTTAACGTTTGCAGGAGCATGTATGATCGCCTAGGGTGTGTACTGTGTGGAGATGGAGCTGAAGTAGTCCTGTTTAGTCATACTTTACGTTTAATTTTATGCTAATATTGTATTTGTTTTCAGCGCTAACATAGGAAATATGATGATTCTACACAAAAAAGAAGTCGAAAATATCAGAAAATTTTATTCGATATTTTCGACTTCTTTTTTGTGTAGAATACGGGACGTATTGTATATGGACTTGTTAATGTAAATATTGATAATTCCTCTTTGGATTTATATGCGTTACTTATATTATTTTGTATGAGTTGTAATCACCAAACCTGTATATTATTAAATAAAGAATAAATAGTTTTTGAAATAAGTAGAATTAAATATTTAATAAAGTGCAGAATCTGCTTGCTGGTTATGTGGGGGTAGGGATACACCTACAGCAATAATGGTACATTTGTGTTGGTGCGTAGGGTCCTGTTTGGCAATTGTGGCCTTCAGATGGCGCTGTTGGATGTGTCAGGCGGGCAGCAGGACCTGCCGTCGATCTGCCGGCAGACTGCAGGCAGATGTTTATCAGGGTATTATTCAATTGATAGCGATTTAACTTTTGCTAGACGATATTAGATACGGTCACCCAACATTAACGTGTCACGTGAAAAGTTTAATTTAACTAATTGTGAGGTTGATCTTGTTGCGCAATGAATAATATCAAAAGTATGATTTTATAGTTATGAAAAGTAATACATTGTATAATTACGTAGTATTTTTAATTTACAGTAAAATGTAATAACTAAAAGTTAAATCTAATAACTAAAAACAAAATTAAAATATAATGTGTGTTTTTCCCAATTGACGGAGATGTGTGTGGTGAGTCTAGACTGTGGATGTTTGTGTGTGTAACATATACAAATATGCACGTAAAATATCCCGTGTCTATTGTTATCAAATTTGTTAAGGCAAGAAGAATGGAAGAATTTGTAAATGTGCCTTAATAAATATTAAATTTTGAGCAACTTATGTCTGTTGGAAAACAGTCTGAGCAGTTGGAATTGCAACGACATTATTTTGCATTAAACGTTTCAACTACCTATTTGCAGAAATAAGATAAACAGTGAAAATTAATAATTTTATTATTTTCGGGAGTTAAGGGGAAAAAACGGTCGAACGCCTTAGTTTTATCGAAATTGTTTATGTGTATCGGGCGATTGTAATGAACGATTAATTAGTCTCTACTAATGACTTATTCTATCGCATGATATCAACATCGGTATGAAACGGTGTACCTATTAGGGCGGAGCGATACTACATGGGCCATAATTTAAATTTGAATTTTCAGTTGGCCTGGGTGCGGGATAGTTGTCTTTTGATTAACCAAACACAACTGTAAAAAAAAAATTGGAAAAATATTCATGTCTGTAGGTTCCATTTTCTCCTAAAAATGATTATATAATCATACTACTTGTATAGGTGAAAATTTAAATTTGAATTTTCATGTCTGAATATTTTTCACAATTTTTTTTACAGTTGTGTTTGGTTAATCAAAAGACAACTATCCCGCACCCAGGCCAACTGAAAAATCAAATTTAAATTTTCCGCTCCGCCCTAGTACCTATGTATTGCAATGTATCACTAGTATCACGTAACGGCTGGATAATTCATCTATGATCGTAACCAAATACAGCGAGATAGATATAAAAGAAATATATAACATATGTGCATATGCCTTTTAATAAACTATATGCAATATGCAGAATAATATTTGTATATCAATACATGTATTTGCATAAACATCCGCAGTCTAATTGTAATCGATTATAAATTCTTTTACTTTATTATAAACATGACGTAGAATGTAATTAGGCGACATTAGGATATGTATAATGATTTAGTGATCGTTGCACTAAGTTTGAATGAAATTTAATGTCTGAAAGAACTTTGTTAACTCTGTGACAAATATAGGAAAAATATGTTGCTTTAATTCTGGGTGACAATTTGGTGTAATTAACTCCTTTACGTTATGGAAGATGTAAATAGTAATGGACAAAGTTGGTCCTAGTAACGTTCTGACGCAATTGGACCTAGTTATGCAGAAAGCTACCAACCCTCAAAATGACAGCAAATCAGTCAAACGCAATACGGATCCCATAATTTTATAATCTTTATTTTACCAAAAATAATACATCCATAGAAGAACTCTTATATCCATTATACAATTATTAAAACAACCAAGCCATACTTCCATTTTAGACTTGAAAAACAAAAGCTACAGAAGATTTAAAGTAATATTAAATAACCCATTAAACAACATTGTAAAACAATATCAAGAAATAAAATACACCCAATAGAAATAAAGCTATTTTTTTTTAACAAATAAAATCTTCAAACTACTCAGTTTCAGATCATTGAGGGTTGGCAGCTTTCTGCATAACTGTGTAGGCCGAATTAATGTGACTCGTCTAAAAAGTTCAAATATTTATATTTCATTTACTTTGTTCATTAAGTACATGGCAATACAAATTAAATACTGAGTCTATCAAATATAACTGTGTCCAATGCAATATTTCCCAAAGGAGCAAGGCTCTCTATCTTCCGCATAAAGACTTACTGATCATGATAATAACGATTACCCAGACAGAAGGACACTTCTGAGATGTAGTTACAATTTGAAAAAGCTTCAAGAGCTATGCCACACCAATAAATTTTACACTACAGGTCTCGATAATGTTGTAAGTTAATTCATTATTTCTTTAACTTAGAATATATTAACTGTACACACACCATTTTATGAAAATGCATTAACTCTTATGTAGGCAACTGGCAAAATCACACAACTGGGCGCATGGAGTCAGCAGTCACCCCAACTTCTTTTTAAGGGGTTATGCCTAGCCTAGTCAGGCGGTCGAAAAGAGGCGAATAATTGTGAATTTTTTTTGAAGAAGCGGAAGCGTATAATTTTACAAAACTTTTTGCGTTTAAAAGAGAAACATTTAAAGAACATTTGGTAATTTTTTCGTAGAAAAATATTTACGTTTATAATAAAATAACAAGCGACATCCAAGAAGCATTTTTAAAAATTTGGTTTTGCGGTGAGCATTGCCATTCGTAACCAGATTATCTAAAATCAAAAAACAAAAAAGGTTTCGTTAGTATATTAATGTATCCTCAGGTTGACGGAGAGAATTTTCCGAAATATTAAGTTAAAACAACATGGCAGCTATTTAAAGTTGAAATCCTGATTTTTTCGCGTAATTTTTGCAGGAAAAAATCAGGATTTCAACTTCAAATAGCTGCGATGTTGTTTTAACTTAATATTTCGGAAAATTCTCTCCGTCAACCTGGAGGATACATTAATATACTAACGAAACCTTTTTTGTTTTTTGATTTTAGATAATCTGGTTACGAATGGCAGCGCTCACCGCGAAAGCAAATTTTTAAAAATGCTTCTTGGATGTCGCTTGTTATTTAATTATAAACGTAAATATTTTTCTACGAAAAAATTATCGAATGTTCTTTAAATGTTGCTCTTTTAAACGCAAAAAGTTCTGTAAAAATATACGCTTCCGCTTCTTCAAAAAAAATTCACAAATATTCACCTCTTTTCGACCGCCCGACTAGGCATAACCCCTTAAAAAGAACTGCTGACCCCATGCGCCCACTTGCGTGGTTTTGCCAGTGCACCTGAAGGATTAATGTACAGGATGATTCATGGACGTACAACAATATTTCCCAGAATAAATCTGCATACCTATGTAGAGGTAAACAGCTAATGTATTGGTAGAGTGGTAGTGAAAAAATGAGTGTACACGGGAGCTGCGAAACGGGCGCGGTGAACTTGGTGCAATAGTCAATCCGGGGGAGAGAGCGATTGGATTCGATAGGAGAATGAAAGATTTGGTATATATCGAAGTCCATGAAGGCAACGGATTCCTACTTCTTTCAGGGAGTCGGAAGCGAAGAGACGAGATAGGAAAGAAAAGATGGAGGTACCGACTTCTTCGAAAGTGGATTCCTTCGCTCGAGGGGCTAGGAAAGCTCGGGTCACACTGACTTCTTGCAGGCTTCGAGACCGTTTCGTTTTTAACCAGCTAGAAAAGCACCAACTTCCTGAATGGACAGATGTTATTTTCCACAGTTGTGTTGGGAATGTTCGTAAGCGATTTTCTAGTTCTTTAGGCCACATAAACCACTATATGGAAAGTGCTTTTAAGAAAGGCTGCAGGAGTTAGGTACAGGCTGAATAGTATTCACTAAACTTGTAAGTAAAAAATGCTTAATAAACATGGGTTATAGGGATGTAGGAACATAGAAACATGCTTCGTATTCACGGCTTGCAGATTGAAGAGAAAGGATTACCTTATCACATTCTTATTTTGATGTATACAAAACATGGTCTACGTGACTTTCTTCGTTTCGTCAATTGTACGTACTAACTAGTGAATTGATTAAGGAATTCGTGATCTGACCTTAACAAGCATTTTCTACTTACTGAAGCGAAATTTGTAGCATTGTCTTACAAAGTTACAAAATTACACGCCTACTATAATTATTTATTAATCACGGTATGAATGAAATACAATTGTAAAGTATAGTAAGATGATTTTTCGTTTCACGTTGAAGAATTATCTCTAACAAGAAGAGGTTTTCAACCTCCGATTGCTTTGGGTTTTGGATATGTTTTAGAAGACCGAAAAACAAGAAATGCGCGTCTTTTTATTTTGGATGTTTAGGGGGCGAAACCACTTTTCAAAGTTCATAAGAGGCACAAAATTATGTTGAATAAAACTTTATATAAATTTCATTTGCGTCATAACTTGTTTTATGGATGATGTTCTTGTCGTCAATCACTTTTATACCTCTGCTTATGTCATAACGCGTTACGGCACAACCCGTCCCTGCTGGTCCCTACTTCTGGTAACCGTAGCTGTATGTACAATATACTATACAACTTGTACACACCATGCGAGGGTTCCCCCTCTGCCACTCTCTACTACGTCATTGAGTTCCACCTTCCAATGCTGTTTCCCCTCTACTACTACCTACTACGTCATAACCCATCCCTATTGTCCCTACTTCTGGCAACCAGAACCTTGGAATTGAGCGGTCTTTCCAATATATTTCGAACATATCCGTATGACGAACGCTCGAAAATATGAAAACTTGCAGTGTGTTTCATACTTTATCATCTTGTAATTATTAATTACTACCACAAGTAAATATTTTAAATTATATTCGTTACATCAAATAAAATTGTGAATTTACCACTTAAATTAAACCACTTGGCTAATTCAACCCACTTCTGCAACAACATTAGGTACGTGAAAGTTAAAGTCTTTCCTAGACATACTACAATCGTTCTTGTGTCTGTTATTTGTTTCTCTTGATTACTAACCAAATCAATTCACGTTTCTCTGTATTCATTTGCTGCTAGACTTAACAGGTCGGGTGAGAAAATACAGACTGGTTACTATTAAAGTTTATAATAATACCAAATCTATATCGTATATAGAGAGGCTAGCGTACATAATACGCGTGTGTCGAGATCGCCGATAGAGTGCGTATAACCGGAGAGGCGTACCAAGCGTAGCCGGGAGGGAAGGAGGGGGAAAGGCAGCGTTTCCATCATTACCGGCGCGGCGCACAGTGGTCCGGAATTGTAGAAAGGTGATCTAAATTCATATCACTCTTATTTGTATGTTATTCGTTATAAATTCGAGGGTTTTAGGATTTTTTTCAACCGTAGAACCTGATTCTACTTTTATTTTTTCTAAGATGACGACTATAACGATATAAACAACTTTTATACTCTCTGTCAAATTTCCAGTACGTAAAACTTACATGGCTACCGATATTTAAATTTCATACTTGTTTTTTAATATTTCTGCAACATAAATGTTTTATGGGTTGCATAGCCAAACGCTAAAATGAATTTTTATGCGATGATAAATCGCGTTATAACTTGCATTGATGCCACTTCTTGCAAAGAATTCTTATGCGGCCATCTTAAGTAGGTTCTAACAAATACTCTTATGCAAAATTTATTGTGACTAAGTACGCGTGAATAACATTTTGTAAACGTATCTAACGCGGAATACGGGATAAAATAGATATTCACGAAAGGGTTGGAATACGTATATCCTTTTCATATTACATGTACTTACATGTGAAAATACACTCTATAACGTTGCGTAGTCATATTTAAGTCAATCCTTATCCATAGAAAAACATAGCGAGGCAAAGTACGCCAATTTCAAAGAAGTATGGTATGGTGGTTTCGAAACAGGTATTTTTCGCCCATCTTCAAACCTATTTCAAACAATTTTGCTGTGATTTATGGCAACTCTTACCCACGTCAAAACTTACTCTATAGATGTTAGAAGCTATTACTAAAACGTCAAGGATTTCCAAAGAGTTTGAAAAATTGAATTTAGTTCACCTTTCTACGATTCTGGACCACTGTGCGGCGCCTCCGCAGTGCTACTAAATGTAGAGAGAGAGAGAGAGAGAGAGAGAGAGAGAGAGAGAGAGAGATGTTTATTCCAGGGATTTCCAACCGGTGAGTCGCGAAGTGTTTTCTGGAGGGCCACCCCGATTTTCTGTTTTTTTTTTATATTATTAAATTAGAATTATATTCTGAAACACGTCTTTTTACTGTGTTTTCTTTACCTTATTAAATTGATCTTACCTTATATGGGCAAGGGGTCGCAGATTAATTCAATATTAAAAAAGCGGATCGCGGCTCAAAAAAGGTTGAAAAACATTGGTTTATTACGAAGAGGCTGGGGCCTCCATACTTGGAAGGAAGGACTACAGAAAAGCGAAGCCAAAGGCAGCTTGGGCACAAGCGTTTAAAGAGTCATGCTCAGTCAGGAGGCTGAAAAAAGGGTGCTCTTTGGAATTTTTGTACTCAAAAGCTATAACACGTTTCTCAAAAACACATTTTTCCTTTTAAGGATTGCATCTAGTACCGTGCATCGTAATTTTGTTATTTAAAAATATTTATCAATAACTAAGGTATTGTCCATCACTCGAAGGTTCTCTAAAAAAAGGCTTCTGCGGTGACCACTGCTGCTCAAAAGTCGATCATCTAAAATAAAAAATTCAAAAGAAAAATCAGACACGATTTATGATAAAATTTTAAACTTTTACTTTAAACATCAGCCATTTTTTCCCAAATCAATATTTAAAAAAATCCTTCGTTCAAATACTAGATAATATAATATAATAAGTAAATTCTTTTGAATTTTTTATTTGAGATGATCGACTTTCGAGCAGCAGTGGTCACCGCTGAAGCTTTTTTTTTAGAGAATCTTCCAGTGATGGACAATAACTTAGTTATTGATAAATATTTTTAAATAACAAAATTACGATGCACGGTACTAGATGCAATCCTTAAAAGGAAAAAAGATTTTTTGAGAAATGTGTTACAGCTTTTGAGTAAAAAATTTCTAAAGACCACCCATTTTTCGGCCTCCTGTCTGAGCATGACCCCTTAAGGGCGAATATTTGTGAATTTTTTTTGAAGAAGCGGAAGCGTATATTTTTACAGAACTTTTTGCGCTTAAAAGAGCAACATTTAAAGAACCTTTTAGTAATTTTTTCGTAGAAAAATTTTTAAGTTTAAAATAAAATAACAAGCGACATCCAAGAAGCATTTTTAAAAATTTGGTTTTGCGGTGAGCACTGCCATTCGGAACCAGATTATCTAAAATCAAAAAACAAAAAAGATTTCGTTAGCATATTAATGTATCCTCAGGTTGACGGAGAGAATTTTCCGAAATATTACGTTAAAACAACATGGCGGCTATTTAAAGTTGAAATCCTGATTTTTTCCTGCAAAAATTACGCGAAAAAATCAGGATTTCAAATTTAAATAGCTGCCATGTTGTTTTAACTTAATATTTCGGAAAATTCTCTGCGTCAACCTGAGGATACATTAATATACTAACGAAATCTTTTTTGTTTTTTTGATTTTAGATAATCTGGTTACGAATGGCAGTGCTCACCGCGAAAGCAAATTTTTAAAAATGCTTCTTGGATGTCGCTTGTTATTTTATTATAAACGTAAATATTTTTCTACGAAAAAATTACCAAATGTTCTTTAAATGTTGCTCTTTTAAGCGCAAAAAGTTCTGTAAAAATATACGCATCCGCTTCTTCAAAAAAAATTCACAAATATTCGCCTCTTTTCGACCGCCTGACTAGGCATAACCCCTTAAGGGGTTAATACAGTGTAAGCACCCGAAATGTAATTTGAAATTTTGCATCGGAAATCAATGTTTTGTCAAGTAACAGACATTTTTTCAAACTAAAATGCCTAACAGTTTCGAAAGTATGTATACACTGCTGCAAATGTGTTTCGAAAAAGCGTCCCCTGATTGCCATGATTACAATTCTGCCAGTGATTTGAAACGAACAAGACAACGGATCTATTAATCCTTTCGGTGCTGCATACGATTGTGTTGCGTGCGCGCGGAATACTATATTGTTTATGGCACGCCTCAGTGCTGAATACTTTTGTCGCGTCAATACACTTGCCTACTGTCGTTTGCAGAAAAGAAGGCTCCCGGACGCTGAGCGGGGCAAGGGTGCTACTTTGCTCGCATTGACTCCGACCGCTTGTGTCCCGCTCGCTTACTTTGTATTGGTCGACGTTGTCGCGTCGGCCAATGCGAGCAAAGTAGCCCCCTTGCCCCGCTTTAACGTCCGGGCGCCTTCTTTTCTGCAAACGACTGTAAATACGCCCGCAGCGCTCGCGGTGCCTAATTCAGTGGAAGCATATACGCAGCCGTAGCGTACAGGTGTACCAATTATTAGACGTGTTTACCCGCCCACGGCACCGAAAGGGTTAATTTAGGATATTATTCCGAAAGGGACCGGTGCCCGATAGAGATGAGATTTGTGGGGTGGGGTGGGGTGAGGGTGTGGACTCTAAATTTAAAATTGTAGCTTCGGGTATTTATTAGTTTTCGAAATATTAATAACAAATTTGTGTTAATTTTTTTTGAAAAATTTTTTTGGACGTTGTCCAGCCCCTCCCACTCGGGAACCATCCCGTCCTGTCATTTTTTATTTTTGAAATTTTGTAACTACAGTCTCATTTTTAGCATCGCCAAACACATCGGTTCGCTCCCATGCTTTACGCGCCCCCCGCACTTCTCTAGCCCCAACCAATACTAATACCCGGGACAAGTTGAAAAGTGGAATGCGTTGTGTCGGTATAAGTCAACAGAAATATTATTAAGAAGGGGAGGGGACGGGGTAAAGTGATTAAAAAAATCGGTAAGGTGTACCCTTTTATACACAATTACCCTTGTATCTTTTGAACGCATTAATTGCAGAAGCTAGAATTGTATATTTTTAAATTTTTATAATTTTAAATTTTATATTTTATGTCCACCAAGTTTCATCTCGATCGGTCACCGGTCCCTTTCGGAAGTACAGCCTTAATTTATACAGATATGGCTATAGGCGGAAGTAGAAGTGATGAGAAATATTTAAAATAGCCCAAATGACGGCATTTTAAAGCGGGCGAAACCATTTTTATCTATAAATTTTCAATCGTGACACCTAATAGAAATACTTAATTTCAAAATATCCCATTACTTCTACTTCTGGCAGTAAAGAGAGATTTGCTTTATATGTACAACAAATTTGAAGTTAATTTGTTCATTAATTTTTGCTGAATCGTGTCAACCAGTGCAGGAAATGTAGTTTCGATAAAAACACATTTAATGGTTAGATATCATTGGAACTGTCTTTCTGCAACACACATTCTTATTTCGCCGAACCACAAATTTTTTTTGTTTGTAGTCCGGTTGTTACTCCTGTTGTAGTCAAAATTTGGATAATTGTGTGAAAACCTTCATTAAATATAAAGTTGCTAAATAACTTGGAATTGATATAGTTTTTAACACTCAAAATATTTGTGCTTTGGTTGCGAAATTTTCATTCTTGTTTGGAATATCTGCACCGACACATCTTTCGAGCAAATCATCGACCAGAAAAGTCTTTATATACAGGTTTTATAACTTTTGGATATTTACACGTGTTAAATAAAATTACAAGAAAATTAATCGCTAATAATATTTCAAAATTGAACACCAAACAACTTCGGAACTCTCCAAGGCTTGAATTTAAACTTCCAAACTGAAAACTTTTATTTTATAATCTTTTAAATTTGTTTTCCTTCGCAATTGCAATTCACAATCTGCTGTGCAATACAACCATTGAACATATTCTGGCCAGCTGTTCCAAATTCCAACCCAAAAGGATCCAACGTGATATTTCGATGAAGTCACTAGATACCAGACTCGCCAGACTAGAACATACTAGAAGAAAAAATAATCTGGCAGAAAATTCCTTACATTCTTAAAACATATTGATGATTCCACTTAATCTGACGTATCAATTCACATCTATATCGACGCACTGTGTATATAATTCTGTAGATAAAATTCGGCATGTACTTTATAATTTATAAATTAATTACAACTTGATCATATAACGTAGCCACTAATAAATAACCTATGGCGGAACATATGACCTTAACATCTAATAAAAAAAAACACAATTTTCACTTCTGACCTCAGCAGAATTTATAATCGCTGTTACCCTTTCCCCATTTCTCTTCAATCTCGTAAAGCCAGTATCTCTGATACCGCTCAATTTGGTCCAAACGATATTTCTCTGCAACGAAGTTGGCTTCACTACATAACACCCGCGATAGCCGACGCCGACGCGCCGTTGATTGCAAGGTACTCAAAGTAGCTTGATAACTTTGCTAATTGTACGAATTTCAATAGAATCTTTTGGGAACATATTCTTAAGGATCCGAACTATAAGAAAATAAAAAAAATCGATTTTTTGAACAACTACACTGAACTACCCATTTAACCCATTCTTATTCCAGATAACCCTTAAAAACTTGTATGTTCCCCAAAATACCAGTCTATATGCAATACAGTATTAGTTCAGTTTTAACTCTATGTCAGTTCAATCTAATTTTCAGATTAATTCTTGTCCAGTTTCAATTCAGTTTCAGATTGAATTCTGTACAACACCAAAACTCATTCAAGTCTACTCACATGCACTTTACAATCTGTGTATTAACAAAACAGCCTTCAAAACCTATATTCAGTAACATCCCTTGTGTGAGGCTTATTCACTAAACACCAAATGTACGTTGAATCATTTACGAATTTCGTCCTTATTACTAGGGGAAATAAAGGTGTATTGCACTTCTTTAGTACTACTTCAGATAGCTCTTAAATAAATTTTAAAACTGAGTCCATTGTAAAATGTACACTAGTGTAGCCTTTATTTATAAGTGACGAATTTTTATTTTCGTATTTGATTGCTCTCACCCCCGAGATCGATTCCATTTTATAGAAAAATAGTTCCTGAACCATACTAGGGGGTGGGAGAAAAAGAAATGGCATGTTGATAATAAGGGCCACCCTAATGTGCATACACTTATTATTAATTCAATTGGATTAAGTAGTAATGCATCAATTACAATTATGATTAAATCAATAGGAGAGACCGGGGCTAATTAACTAACGAAATTAGTTGACTAATTCCCTTTAATTATTGTATTATGATATAAATTATGCTGCGATTCGCGATATTGAAGCATATGAATGACCAGCTTGCCATTTAATGTGTCAAAAATCTAAAAAGGTCGGTGGGAAGTAAATATTTTTGTTTCGACTATTTATGAATTGTTGTCCACTAACAAGGGGAGGACACCATGAGGTAGAAACCGATTTTGATGAACCTTGGCACGATGGATCTATGTCGAAAATAAGTAAATAGATATCCCAGCGTTTCTGCCAATGGGCCTTAATAATAGAGATATTTACATGTAAATTATTAATAATTTCATAGTGGCTGTGGGGTAAAAATCCCACACTACCCTGGCGTCCGCGGGAGATTCCCTTCTGGAGGCGTTGGGGTGCCTTTTGAAGATGTCTCCACGTTAAAAAAACTTTATAAATTTTTTTTATAAATTATTTTTTTTATAATTTTTTTCAATTTCGGGAAATCTTCAAAAGGCACCCCGACTTCTTCAGAGGGGAATCCCCGTAGGCACCAGGGTAGTGTAGGAGCATTACCCATTAAAACCTCACGGTCACTATGAAATTATTAATAATTTCCATGTAAATATCTCTATTATTAAGGCCCATTGGCAGAAACACTCGGACACCTATTTACTTATTTTCGACATAGTATTCTTGTAAGTATTGCTTGATGTTTTTCATGAAGATTTTGTGGAAACGTGATACATTGACTATAATTTAGGGTATTTTATTTTATCCGGTACGTGGAGGTTTTGTACGTACGACCCTTAACACGTTGACAATGTCGGACGGGGTTACTTGACTAAGCATAGGAATACCACTAAAAATTGCACTTTTTATCCTCAAGATGCTGTTGAGGCGAAGCTGCTCAAATCCACTTCCCCCACCACAAATCACTTCAAACTCACCCCTACCAGTTTTACACCCCATCCTCCCTTCAAACTCTCAGGCCTTCCAAATAGACCATAACAAACAAGTAGAAAATAATTACAGTATCTAACACCATGATACTTAACAAAAAAAATAACAGTGTGAAGAAGTGAAAAAAATAAAAAAGATTTGTTGGTCGTAAGATATATTTGTACGCCTTTCGTATACTATATTGATGGAATTGGCTGCCTATATATACGCCTTTCGTATATATTGATGGAATTGGCTGCCTATATATACGCCTTTCGCAGGCAAAGGGTTAAAACTGAAAAGTAAATGTCAACTAACCCCGTCATATTTGTCAACTAACCCCACAGCCGGGGTTTGTTGACTTCTTCGTCTCACTACTCTAAATATAATAAAAACCACGACCTAGATTAAATAAAAACAATTATAAAAATAAATCCTGTATACCTAATGAAGTTTGTAAACATTTGGTGTGCAACAAGTCAACAGAATACCAATGGTCTATTTATAAAAATTAGAAATGTTAAAAATTAGTCAACTAGCCCCGGTCTCCCCTACTGTGGTATTGTGCTATAATGTCTATTTTTGTTTCGATATTTTCAACGAATTTAATGAAATTTAGTGAAATATTCAAAAAGATTATCCACGTCTGCGCCATCCAATAGGGTGTACTTTGGGAGGGCGCTGCGAATGTATCGCTAGTTTGCTCTAGCGTCCCCCCTCCCCCGCCCCTCCACTTAGCGCGCGGCAGTTACCATGGGGTTTTATTCGGTGAAACCTGACACTACCTCGGCTTCATCCCTGGGGGGGGGGGGTCGAGGTCTCTTTTACAACATTTCCTCACGTAAAAAAAAAAGATAGAGTGCACTCTGTAGTATATTCCACGCGGAAAAAAAGCAGAATTATAAAACGAAATTCTTACATATATCTAAGCACTCATTTTCGAGAAAATCGATTTTGGATTCGTTGAGTACTTATCTGCTGCGTCTGTCTAACGCAAACCATTTCTACTTGTGTTGATGCTCGGATATATTACCGGTGTTGCGATTGAAATTTTTATTTTTTACTATATCAAAAATTGTATTAGGCACGAACGGTTCATTATCTGGAATTTTATAATTGTTGGACGCTACACTCGTACGTTTCTTCTCCCGGGGTCATGTTACAAAAAAGTCTACAAAGAGAAATTCAAAAGTCTTTGCGGAACTAAAAGCAAAAATGTACAGGTACAGTTACTTAAAAAATGAAACAAATAAAAGTACAGTAGTATTCTTCGTTTATATCTCCTATTTGTACACAGAATTTTGTAAGCGGCAGCTGCCCCAACATTTTCAGCAATTTTTAATATTGCAAGAAGCAAATAATATGTAAGAACGCAATGCATTATTTCAGGCAGATCATCGCAATTGTATGGAGACATTAACATAGGAATAGAAATAATAAATAACCCACATTTAGGAATAGAAATAATAAATAACCCACAAGTGTAGCTGAATTTTCTCAGAAACGAAAAAGTTTTGTTCCACAATTTTATGCTCTTTTACGCAAAGTATTTCTGTTCAGTTCGTCTCACAAATTACGGCCTACTTCGCATGTAAGAAGTACGTATCCCATAATTTTCTATACATAACGTTTTCAACATTAACTGTAAATATAGATTTATGGAATACGGTATTTAGTTTCAGAATTGCTCGTGTTCTATTGCAATGATAAATGACAAACGAGCGTGTAACGAGTTCCAAATCACGTTTCGATTTCCTATAACGTGATCGCAATGTCGTGCGCGGAGAAGGCTCCCCTGTAATATGTAGCTGACAGAAATCAATGAGCTGCTTTAACCCGATAAGGGTCACAAATGAGGATATTATATTTTACTTCCAAACTGCGTAATCAATGATCGGCACGTAATTTAGAAGTGGGCTAATCAGTCAGTCATCCAAAAATACACAAAAATGTATGTCTTCAAAAAATTACGTAACATTCGTTTCGTAAGTCTGCAATCGAAAACAATTTCTATCTACACCAATTTCATTTGTCCAATGAATAATTAATTTCATAAATACTCATTTGAATATCAACTATTTTTCCCTGTAAACCAAATACTATTTTAATTTCATTTTTTTTTTGAAGTAGTAAAAAGTAGCGATGGCACTTGCAACGGACAAATACGATTACCGATTGTTTGCACATTCTTAAAAATTATGTCGGGCAATTGTATTAAAAAAGGCGTTGAAACGGTGACGTGCTTCTGCGAATTTGATCGACTGTGTAAATGGGGGAAAGTGTGTCATACACGTTTATACTGTAAATTTAAATATCAGTTTAATCTAAGAAAACGTTAACATCTAAAATAGTGCGCTTACTTCTTATCACCAAGTTAGTTACACACGCTGCATAGTATACATATATATATTAATTTGCTATTTCTGTAGCTACCTTATGCTGATACACTGAATAAATTAGTTTCTATTTAGAGTACTTTACCCGCACGAACTCCTCAATGTTACTATTTTAGTATCCTCCCTTTAATCAATTCATAAACATAAATTTGCAACTGTGTTATCGCTGTAGACAGATTTACAAATCTTTTTAACCTTCTGAACTTAAATTCTAGGTCTTTATACACGTCTGAAGACTCCAGTCTTTTTATCGACGTGCAGTAAATTGTCTCTTCCACATTACGAGGATGTACAATTAAGAATATTTATATATCAACAATGTCATGCTGATTGAAAATTATTTTTGGTAAATTATTTAGAAGTTTTCCATGCTCACCGATTTCAATGATTTTTGGATATGTTGTCGGGGACACGATTCTGAACAACTTTTTCTTATAGGTGTTACCGCCGCTCGACCTTTGTTTCCGAGATATTCGCGAAAAACTGCCGCTACTACACAGTGTATTCTGCCATATGTATACGTACCTACAGTACGCGTCCGTGGCAGCGTACGCGCCAATATGGGACAAAACAAATGACGAAGCTGACCTTCGTTTGCGAGATATTTGCGAAAAACTTCGGCTGCTCTTCCGAATGACCCCAGTGGCCGATCGTCACGAGGTTTGAGGGGGAGGGTGGGGAGGGTGTGGGGACCCCTAAATCTAAAATTGTTGCTTCGGGAATTTATTACATACCGAGATATTAGTAAAAAAACTTTTAGTATTTTTGTTGACATATTCCGGCACAACGCATTCCACTTTCCAACTTGTTCCGGGTATTAGTATTGGTTGGGGGGTATGGTAGCGAACCGATGTGAGTTTGGAGATTTGAACCAGAAACTTGCGGATAAGATCCATCCTATGATACCAGGTATAATACCGGGGATCCTCCTATTACTCTATTGATAGACAATACTGTAGGGGGTGATTCTACAGGCCAAAATACTACGAAAATATAGAATAAAATTTTATAATATTGCGCTTCGTTTTCGAGAAAATTGGCTTTGAATTTCAGCTAAATAATGCGAGTGCCTTTTAGGCGCCTGAGGGACGCGCGTCCAACTGTCCGTAGGACAAGTTGGGGGGAGGGCAGGATAAACCCCGTTAGGGCTACCTATATGCAGTTCAAAAAAATAATTTGTAAAAAAATTAACTATAATTTTTTATTAATATTTCGGAAACTAATAAATACCCGAAGCTACAATTTTAGATTTAGGGCCCACACCCTCTCCCCACCCCTCCCCTCAAATCTCGTGTCGATTTTTGACTTATTTCGACACAACGCATTCCACTTTACAACTTGTTCCGGGTATTAGTATTGGTTGGGGTTAGATTAGTGCGGGGGGCGCGTAAAGCGTGATAGCAAACCGATATGAGTCGGGGTGTTTTGACGGGGAGCCGCAAGTTTCTAGTTCAAATCTCTAAACTCGCATCAGTTCGCTATCATGCTTTACGCGCCACCCGCACTAATCTAGCCCAAACCAATATTAATACCCGGGACAAGTTAGAAAGTGGAATGCGTTGCGTCGGGATAAATCAACAGAAGTTTTTGGCAAATATCTCGAAAACGAAGGTCGTGCGGCGGTAACATGTATAGGAAAAAGTTGTTCAGAATCCTGATCTTGATAACATATCCAAAAATCATTGAAATCGGTGAGGATGGAAAACTTCTAAATAATTACCTTATTTTTTTTGTTTAAATTGCGTTGTAATATTATTGCATTGCCTTGAGGCAGTTCCCTCTGTTTCATTTCAGACTGTACCATTCGCGATCTGCAATTAACGGAAGCGGGTGACAAACAAGGAGAGTTCGCGATTGAACTCATAATTCTATGGCGGATACTGGATACAATTGATATTGATTGCCTTATAGGTATGTCCGTTTCGCGAAGCAAAGTATAAACTCGCGGAATTAATGTCTCTCGGGTATAGGCATTACGTAAATAATTCAGGGAATATAATTCGTATAAAGGAAACTTGTATTTTGTGGTATACAAAGTGCAAACTTAACATTGTAAAATATGAAAAAAAAGACACGTAGCTGTTTATAGCGTAATAATCGTGAAACTATTCGAAATTTTGTCGGATATATCACTTGTCACATTTATCAGGTATGCGCGTGAAGCATATGTGCAGCCATATGGCACACGTTTCTTAAATAAAAGGAATCGATTTTGAGGGATTACTTTCCTGTTTAAATTATCATTGTTAAGAAAAGTGTTGACGCGTATCTACTGGGGCTGGGACTATTCGAATAATTTAATATTCGAATATTATTATTCGAATACTATTCAAATATTATTACTGATATATTCGAATATTAATACTGATGTATTCGAATGCTACGAATAAACTTGGAATATTTGAGTATTCGAATATTATTACTGATATATTTGAATATTAATACTGATGTATTCGAATAGTATGGTGTGAAGTGGGTCAAAATTAGCTTACAAGATTTCACCCTGACAAATGAACCTAAAGAACTTGATTTATAATTCACACCATACTATTCGAATACATCAGTATTCGAATACTTAAATATTCGAATAGTATTCGAATACTTGGATATTTGAATAGTAATCGAATACTTGGATATTCGAATGGTATTCGAATACTTGAATATTCGAATGGTATTCGAATACTTGAATATTCGAATGATATTCGAATACTTGGATATTCGAATTATATTCGCCAAATAATTGAGCAACTGAATTATTCGAATATTTGAATACCGAAAAATTCAACAAATAGTCCCAACCCTAGTATCTACTTGAGTCATATTACGTATTTATAACACATTTTATAGGTACATATTCTAATTCATACCTATAATTCTCTTTTTTTTAATATATATATACTTTAATTTTTTCTACGTTACTTTCCCGTTTAAAAAATTGAGTGTAGCTTCTACATATATTACGGTACTTAGTTGGTTTTGTAAATTTTAGATAATTAGATTTATTTCATTATGTACGAAGTTTTATTTACTATGTTACAAGAGAACATTAACCCTCGTCAGTTGGCATAGGTACAATTGTAACCTTTGTATTTTTAAATTACGATAACTTTCTTTCGAGAAATCGCGGAGGGCTGAAGTTTCGTGACATCTCTAAATTTTTGGCCTAGATTATATAGACCAAATTTCAGAAAATTATCACAACCCCCTTCCGAGATAAGGGGTCGAGTTTTGAGGGTTACATCGATAACAGCGTCATAGGCACAAAGGCGCCCCTACATATTTTGTATGAAGATAATACAAGAAAAAAAGAATGCAATTTTTTAATGATAATATTATTTTATTATAAAAAGTACAAAAATAGATAATTTACATTATAAAAGAAAATTTGGGAAATTGTTTTTATTGATTTTCATTGAGTCTAAATGTTATCAATTTATCGTACAAACTATACCGACAGTGAGAATACTCATATAAAATATGTGAGGGTGCAATTGTGCCTCTGCCGTCTGTTAACATTGTAAAATTGTGCCGTCTGACGAGGGTTAGAAGATAATTATTTACTACCTGGCTATCGCGATTTCAAAATGTTAAAAGAAATTTCAACGAATTATCCTGTCGCAAATGTATGCAGATTGCGAATCTATGAAGCTTGGCTTTTACCCCCTGGGCTTGTTTTGCAGTGAAGCTTTAGTGAAAAGGCAGAATATAAAGGCACGAACGTTGATTCTTTCCTGTGAGAAAAAACAAGGGCGCTTGATTGCGAACGTCACCTGCCTTTGCACAGTACTGCCAGTTACTTAACTCTCGATTTTAATTTTATCCTTGCTCAGCTTCGCTCGGGTAGAATTTTAATTTCTTTCGTTACTGACACGCGCGTCTTCTGTCCCGCGTGAATAATTCTCTTCTTTTAACTCGAGAATGTTTCCTTGCCCCTAATCACCGTGATTTCACTACTGATATGCATGTAAATATTACAGAAGACCTGGAGCGATTTATGAATTAATAAACCGAATTAAAAGTGAGGTATCGATCGTACAATTCGCGGGAATTCGATTGCACGTCAAGCTGGTTCGAGTTCAACTTAAAACATTCAAGAAGAACGGAACGGAGGCAAGGGAAGACAGCCGTTTCGAGAAGAAAACTCACCGGCGATGAATCGGAATCCGTAGAGACACTTCTCCCTCGTGAAAGCTTCTTGCACAGATCGGAACGGGGACAAGAGGTCACGAAAACAAAAATCCGCTCACAAGCACCGCTATCGATTCTGTATCTAATTATTCTGTCAAATACTTGTCCTGTGC
The DNA here is from genome assembly GCF_050908995.1 of Andrena cerasifolii. NCBI lineage: Eukaryota > Metazoa > Arthropoda > Insecta > Hymenoptera > Andrenidae > Andrena > Andrena cerasifolii. The sequence continues at coordinate 2,912,818 of NC_135125.1, read as the reverse complement.
ACTAACAACTATCCCGAACGACCTTTCTTCATCGCGATGCCTCCATTTTTTAGCACTGGCGATGATAGGGCTCCATTGAGGGTGCAAAATTACAGCAACAGCTGAAAGCAAATGAAACAATTGCCAGCACGTTACTATGTATGTTCAGCTCGATAATCTTGGACTGTTTTGTCTTTTTAAAATTATCTAGGGTAGATGTCCCATTTACTGTCAGTGTCCCTATTACTGCCACTTTATTTATTTAACTTAAAAAAAAAACGTAACGTATAAAGAATAGACGTATAAAGAATGTACTATAATAATAAGAAGAACAGTCCCAATTTTATGGTAAATTATTTTTTACGCTATTCTTAAACGTTGCGCGTTCATTAAGTAAAATAAATGAAGTGGCAGTAATTGGGACATTTACCCTACAATAGAAAATATGAAATGGTAATTTATAATAGACTCGAGGAATAGAAATAAAAAACGATGTATCGTGATAAATAAACCTACAGCACGGAATTGGAAATAACTGAAAATGTCATGAAACTCCAGTTTTATATTAATACGTAAATACATATATGTTTCATGCCCCGATATGAATCAGAATAAAACTACTTTGCGGTAGGCGCGAAATTCAAATAAAACGGGTGAAATTATTTTTGCGACTCGTTTGAATGTATCTAGCACGCAGCTTACAATTTCAAGAAGAGATTTTACGCGCTGACTAAAGGAAAGATTTTTAATCGAGATGTGAGATAGTACTGTTTCAGAAATTATAGAGAAAATTTCAATTTTCAAAACTGCGTTATAGTGTTTTAATTTGTTCACGTATGAAACCACCGTTCCCCATTGCGATTGCGTAAAATTCCACACGTTTAAAGAAAATATAAACAACTCGTAGCCAGTGCCGGTGATCGAATAAAAGCGTTACGTGAGAAATAAAGCAATAGGGGACAAAGGAAATAAAAAAAACTGGGACAGAATTCCTTTATTGTCGCGAATGCATCGTATAGTTTTGCGGATGCGTTAGCAAGAGTGCTCCACGTCGCATGCAATTGCGAAATTTAAGCGCGCAACGTCCCTTGCGAGAAAAAGCCAGTTTCCGCGAATGCAGGAATTTAATTAGTCGCACACGAATGCGTAAGGAAACGAGAGTACCGTAGCACGGTTTCCGTGCAATTTGACAGCGCACGAAATTTAACGAAACACGAACCCGATGCACCCAGCGCACGAAACTGAAAACAGCTTCGAACGAAATTATTTATCGCGGCAGTGCACTTACATGGTGGATGACACTGCTTCGAAAGCGAAGTTGTTAAATGGAAATTTACAACGGCGAGACTGTTTAGTGAGGTGCGAACGATAGAACGCAGATGACGGAGTCGAAAACAACACACGAAGTCGCGACGAGACGGAAATTCAGTCTGCGCACGTAACCGCACGAGAATTCACAAAACAACGAACAAGAACCGTGTATCCGTTGGCAATGCAACGCCGAATAGATGGGATCGACAGTAGTTCGAAGTAGAAGACGCTACTGATGCGAGGACACTTTCCAGAGGGTAGAAAATCCATGGAGAACCGCGGACGCGGAGTAAAGGTACGCGCGCGTAACGCCTACTACGGAGGAAGCGGTACCACTGAACGTTTGGGGGATTGCCGTTCGGTAGGCGGCCTCGTCTCGCTAGGGGCTGCTAACCGTAGGCTAGCCAGGGTTGCTGTCGACGAGGCGGCGATGGTGGTGGTGGTGGCGTACGTGGTGGTGGTGGTAGTGACGGTGGTAACGGTGCTCTCACAGTAGTAGTGGTACTGGTTGACGGGGATGAAGCCGGAGTATCGAAAGGTCTCACCGCACGGAGCCACCTGTCGAGGTGTAACTTTTACGAAAGTTTCGCTACTCAAGTCCTGACTCATTTGCTGCTAAAATATCACGATGGGAGATCGTTGGACACGGCTGTGATTTTCTGGCAACAAAAGAGTTTGCCATTTAGGACATACAGGTTTTAGTCTTTATACTTCGTAGGTCGTGACTCTTCGAATTATCGCCATTCGTTACTTGAGCCGTTGTTTTTCAAAGTGGTGTGAGTCCTTTTTTGGAAGAAATGAGTTAATGATAGATTAAGGGGAGGTTCTGGTCTAAATGTCGATTTTTTTTTATTTCAGTTTTCGAATGTTCAACCTTTTAGGAAAACGTGTTTAAAAGGATTTGTTGAAATTCGTAAAATTCCCGGAGTTATAGGCATTTGAGTCGCGGCAAATGCATGGGTGACAACTGGCCACTCGGCGCTCACGTAAAACTTTAAACGCGTTTTTCCCGAAACAGTGTTCTCAAAATCGGTGGGACCTGTATCTGCTAAAGTTATTATCCGATTCGACTGAAACTTTTTTTATTTTGAAGAATATACTTCTGGCTGGGGGGGGGGCTAGAAAAAATACAAAAAATTGAAAAATTAATAATTTTTAAAGGTGTTGAAAGGACGAAAAATATATGGAAAAGTGATTTCAAGCTTGAAGTGTTGATATTCTCTCAAAAATTTAATTTTTGTATTTTTTCTAGCCCCCCCCCCCCTCATAGCCAAAAGAATAATCTTCAAAATAAACAAGGTTTCAGTCGAATCGGATAATAACTTTTAGAGATAGAGGTCCCACCGATTTGGATCAATTTTTTGACGCCTTGACTTTAACGACTCCTCAAGGCTGTCTGCAATGATTAATTATAAAACAAAAAATATATTTCTATAATCTAAGACATCCTTAATACAATGCAACAAGTCCCATTAAATTATATATAGTAGTTTACCTTTAATTAATTCCTAAATATCATCTATTTTTTTGGGCTCTAGACCTGAACCTCCCCTTAAGTCAGATATAGATATCCCCTTTTTATATTTATAATCACACGGTGAATGGTGTACAATCTTAATACATAAAGCAAAAAAATTCTATATGTTTGTGTGTTTGTCTGTCGCCTTTCGAACGATAAACTCTGAAGTTACGAAATGTGCCTCAGCTCATTATGCCTAATTAATCCACATGAATGTGACCATTCTCACAAAAAATAAAAGAATTTTTTTTTCATAAAATCAGAATCTAAATTTCAGGCGAAGCTGAGTAGTAAAGCTAGTATCCTTATAAATTAATAAAAAAAAAGTTGGACTGTAAAATGTTATCGCGAGAATGTTTTTTTGAAAGTGGTAGCTAAGTCTATTTTTTGGAGAAAATACTTCACTATGCTAAGTGTAAAGGAAAAATAAGATTGAAATATGACTAAGTTTGTTATTATTAGTTATCTTAACGAAGTCATTTACTTTTCATACTTGTTTATTTATAAATTCATTATAATATATCTGAAATTATTTCTTAATTAACTCGATTATTCGTTTACTTACGTGCCTTCATTTTAATTGTTATTTTTTACATGAAACAATACATTTCAGAAAAGCCAAATTCAATTAAAATATAAATTTAAAATTGATATTGGTTATATTTTAACCGACTTCAAAAAAGAGGAGGTTATAGATTCGACCCGTTTTGTTTTATGTTTGTCCCCGCATAACTCCTCAGCATATGGACCGATTTTGATGACCTTTTTGTAATCGAAAATTGACACTTTATCAACATCGGTACTATATTTTGCCAATTGTGGTTAATAATAAAGACTATTGTCACCTAATTATTATTATTTTATGTACGTACGCGCATATCTCCTCAGCATGTTGTGTAAATATTTATATATAAAACTAAGAAGTTAAAAATAAAAAAAAATTAAAACCGATTTGAAAATAATAAAAATGCACTAAAAATTAAAAATAAGATTTTCCCTTATTTAATCTACGACTCTCATATTTTTTAAGTCGGCGCCTCATCACTTGCACTGTGTAAATCGGGTGTCAACTTAAAAAATATGAGAGTCGTAGATTAAATAAGGGAAAAAATTATTTTTTACTTTTAAGTGCATTTTTATTATTTTAAAGTCGGTTTTAATTTTTTTTTTAATTTTTCATAATATGTTATTATTGAAAGTGGTATAAGTCCATTTGTAGCTACAAAATCGTATATTTTTTTTAACATTTTCATTAATTGTTATCGCATAATAAAATTTAACAAGTTTATAGTTTTAAAAACATTACCCTAGTTGATTAACGTATGCCAATATTTTTAAGTTGATTTAAACCCAACCCCTTAAATATCTCAATGTATGGACTTATACCACTTTCAAAAACAACGGCTCACTTTTTCCTGTGGTTCACGTTACGGTATTCCCGTAAATATAACTGTAAACGTAACTCATATACGAGGTCGTTTGTTAAATCATGGATAATATAATCTGATTACATTGTTTCAATAAATCGTTACATAAAACAGAATTGAACATTCGGTATTCGTTTAACGATCTGTGCTCCTGCATTGTGCACACGTCATTATTATCGATTATGATATATTGGTTATATCAATTTTTTAAATTTGCAACATTTTTCGAACAACAAAAGTGACGTTTATATGCTTCAATGGAAAGAAATTGTTTTTTTATATCGCATGAAAACAACTGTCAAAATGAATTCAACGATATGAGATACAGTCACGTTCATAGGCACCTAAAGTCTAGAATGAAAGAAATAATTTGAAATACTACATAGTATCTTTTCTTACAAGGGAACACCGCGAACCCGGACTCACCGATTGGAACGCAACTTTGTGAGTTTTTAGAGTGACTCAAAACAAGAACAACGGTGTGTTTCATTTGGGCCCTATCGCACTTTAGGGGGGTGCAAACTAACCTCAAAGTCAAATTGGCACTTCCACTTTTTCGCGTATAACTCTCAAAGTACAACAGGCAGAAAAAAATGTTTCAAACAAAAGTTTAATGGTGCAATAAGCGCTACAAACTTGCGTTAACAAAATTTTGAAAACAGTTTTTTTTCGTCAGTTATAAATATTTTTTTAACTCTTTTCAAAATTTTGTTAACGGAAGTTTGTAGAGCTTATTGCACAATTGAACTTTTGTTTGAAACATTTTTTTCTGCCTGTTGTACTTTGAGAGTTACACGCGAAAAAGTGGAAGTGCCAATTTGACTTTGAGGTTAGTTTTCACCTCCGTAAAGGGCGATAGGGCCCAAGTGAAAGACACCGTTGTACTTGTTTGAATCACTCTAAAAACCCACAAAGTCGCGTTCCAATCGGTGAGTCCGGGTTCACGGTGTTCCCTTGTTAGTCGCTTTCATGCGACATCAAAGAAAATTTTCCCCAGTAAAAAATGAAGGTCTTATTGCGAATTTAAATAATTGCTATAGTCAATCGTGTTGTTTATAAAAAAATTAATAGTGAAACTTTTTTCTACTATTTTTTTTCATATGCTTGTCATTTGCCAGGAAAAATGCTGGACAACATTTATGTGAAAACCCTGTATAAATAAATTTCGCTGAACGAATATCAAATAGGTATTGAATTATGTTTTGCACAAAATTCCAATGGCAGCTATTCTCTAGAAATGTAACTCTTTAACGAGAAAAATAGAACAATAAGAAATCACGGCAGAGACGTAGAACGGAGGGGAAACGATTCTCAAGTTTTAGTACACTTCTCGAAGAGTAGGTATATACATGGGGGAATCGAAACGAGCAGGAAAATGGAAGAAAGTGTCGATAGAAGTCTGAAGGGAATAATAATTGCAAGTGCTCGAGGAAATAGTTATTTCTTAGATACATCACACATTCTGTGGTATTATCGGTGAATTCACATTTTGTTATGTTCAGAGAAGAAACAATTTCATATGTTTTAATTTTAAAATATTACTAATATTTCACGTATAATATATAATGACTCATTATTGAAATGAGTTTACGTATTAATGTTGAATGTGTTCTCTTGTAAATTGAATTGCAAATTTATTATTTTGAAAAAAAAGAAAAAGATAATTAAAATCTTTGAAGATTTAAATGCATATTTTATTTATTTAAATATTCTGAATACCAAATTTTTATTTAACTTCAGAAATAATTTTTTAAACCGAGGATCAATATTTATACTTTGAAGATTTCGCTTTGAAAATATGTGCCCCTTTTCCTACTTAAGTTTAATTATTAAAGTTACTCAATCGCAATAATTTGCATCTGTTTAATAAATCTATAGATTATAACTTGTTCCTAATATCTACCTTATGGCCCCAAGAATTAATATATCGGGCTATCCCAAATAAATTTAGTTTGTCTTGCTAGAACTGTATTTATAAATATGTCATTTGTCCATTTGGTGTACATAGTAAATACTAGTTTGCGGAGGAAAGATCTGCTGACAATATTATAGGAAAAATTGACCAGCGTAGATCGAACATTGTACTTATATCAAGTGTGTAACGTAGACGTGATATTAAAACTGGAAAAGATGTGGAGCATGTCATTGTAATGAATATAGTTCTTGTATGTAGGGGAAGAGGTAGTAATGTGGGCCACTTTCTGCTTTTAACGAAAATAATTAATTTAAAATGTACCCATTGCATTCACAATCGTCAGTAGTGTCAGCCACCGTATCTCTTATCATGTATTATTGCGTACTTCTTAGGATACAAAATAAAACAATTGAAAGAGAAGAACAATTTGGTTTAACACAGTACAAAATGTGGGTTTTCGAAAACAGCGTGGTAATATGAAACAAATATAAAAAATTTATTCTTTGTTACTATAAGCCAGCGCTGTCCAGCGTAGGGGCCCCTCACGCGCCTACTTCCCCCACCAATCTTTCTCTCGCACAGCGTGCCTTCCGTTGTCAAGGAGACCGCGCGACGCTACGAAGGCTTCCATGACGGGCTAGCCAGGCTAGCGGCTGGTCTATCATGGCCGCCTCTTTAGCGTCGCGCGGTATCCCTGACAACGCGGACGAGAGTGGGAGAACCCCAAGCTCCCGCGGGAGCAACCTTGGACAGCGCTGCTATAAGCTATAAGCTATTGATTAATTAAACAGTTTTTGATCTTCAAGTGTAAAAGAAAAAAATTACTTTAGAAATGAAAGTATAAAATACATTTTATAAGTGAAGGGGAAAAACTAAATTTAAATTGTATTCATGTTTTTCATGAATAGAAGTTGCAAATACAGTGTTCAGTTTCACAACCACTACTTTATAGACACAATTTTACTGAGAAAATAAGGATTGGTTGTAACGTTTAATGATTAACTGAAATGAAAAAAGTGGTGGTAACTTGTGTCATATTACCACCAACGCCAGTTTCGAAATGATCCAATAACTCTCAATAAAGGGAAAATATTTTTAAAAAACTAATCTTGCCATTTTGAAGATTAATCTTATTACTATCCAACATAGTGTACATAATGTTTTACATTTAGCAATAAAGATAGTTAAATAATTTTTTAAACTTACCTACCTTATGAAAAGTGTTGATTTCTGTAAAATGTAAGAGCTGCTTTCACGACCGCAAACAGTTGACGATGCAGACACCAGTATGACAAATTAACAACATAGGAATCTAATGGCTATAGCTACTACTGGTATATTCTCCTTGTCATTTAAGAAGGAACCTGTCGACCGACGAGTTTAGACCGGTTCTGCGCAGGTTGACGCTCATTGGTGCCGGGAGAAGCCACTATTGGCTGTACCCCCACCAATACTTTTTTGGAGCCAATGAGCTCATTCTACATGCGCGAAACGGGTTCCTTCTTAAATGACAGGGAGAATAGATGCAAAGCGTATGTAGTTTTGGAAATAACAGGCTGTTTCACATTACCTCTTCTTCCCCCGTAATAGAAAAACCAAAATTGAAACTACTGGAGAACCGCTGCGTGATTGAAGTAGGTGTTGCGTCTTTAATATTCTTACATATGTTTGTTGACATATGGAGTCTCCTTACAAGAATGACTAGGAAGAATTTATACTTTAAATCTGTCGATTGCTCCTTTGTACTGAAGTACTCGAATGCCATTAAATGAAATAATACTTTTGGCGAAGTAGATAAAGCTACGACTCCGCTGATCAGCGACTTTGCTTCGGCATGTATACATATGCATTACTTATATTTTATTGCGACAAATGTAGGTCACTACGTAACACTTGAACTCATCGCGGGGTACGTAGGGCGCAATTCTGCAGAGCAAGTGGTGTGTCGCTCAGTTCTTCCTCTATTGGTATTAGGGCTCTTACTTTTCGCGGGTTTCCGGTTACTCGGGTACCCGGTGAATCGGGTTCTACCCGGTGAACCGGGTCCTACCCGGGTTTGCGGGTAATACGGTTACGATTACCCGATACTCGTGTTATACGGGTAATCAACTTAGCCTACCTTATCCTTCTACGCCGCTTCTCGCTACTTAAGACTAGCCACGCTTCGTTATCTTCTTTCTTGTAAATTTCCTTTTAAATCCTTTCTTACATGGTCATAACCCAGTACATTGCGTGACAAGGGTGAGAAGAAAGCGATTTCGACGAGCGTGAAGTTTGCTACCCGAGATGGCTGCCGAACTGTGTTACCCGTATCATACGAGTATCGAGTACCCGTAACCGTATTACCCGCAGACCCGGGTAGCGCCCGGGTAACCGGGTATCACCCGGTTAACCGACTACCCGGGTCACCGAGTATCAAGAGCCCTAATTGCTATTGAAAGTACTTTATGCAAAGTGGACCTCTGCGATTTTACGAGTACTTTTAATGGTTGTACTTCCGAAAGGGACCGGTGGTGATCTTGGTGGGTATTACGAGGGGTGTGGATAGACCCCAAATATAAAATTTTAGCTTCGGCAATTAATGCGTTCAAAAGATACAGGGGTAATTGTGCATAAAAGGATACACCTTCCCGATTTTTTAAAATCACTTTACCACGGTCCCCCCTCTTAACAATATTTCTGTTGACTTATACCGACACAACGCATTCCACTTTCCAACTTGACCCGGGTATTAGTATTGGTTACGGCTAGATCAGCGCGGGGGCGCGTAAAGCATGGTAGCGAACCGATGTGACCTGTGGTTACAAAATTTCAAAAATAAAAAATGGCAGGACGGGAGGGTTCCCGGGTAGGGAGGCCTGCACCAACGTCCAAAGAAATTAAAAAAAAAAGTAACAATAATTTCTTATTAATATTTCGGAAACTAATAAATACCCGAAGCTACAATTTTAGATTTAGGGTCCACACCCCCTTTCCACCCCTCCCCCAAACCTCATCTCGATCGGCCACCTTTCGGAATAATATCGTTTTTAATTCATCGTATACTCCTTTTTTGAAGAGGAAATGAGCCAGTCCCATTGTTACCATTACGAGTGCTTTCCGATCCTCTGGACTGTTCTTGTCCTTGATACTTGAAAGCGTTAGCTCATTTACCAATTTTGCTAACCTATTCCCGTATATACAGTTGCTCACGGAAGTACATATTCGAACGCTATAGTCCTTTAACTGTCACGCTAATCGATTATTTAGCGACTTGAAGAAAGCAAGCGTCGTGGCACGTCATACATTTTATACGCTGTATGAGACAAGGCGGGAATTTCATGGCGACAGTTTGCAATTTACTCCTCTGGCATCGCCCGCGAATTTGTTTCGAAAAATTGAACATAGCCTTCTAGGGATTTCCAGCGTCTGCGCCGATTTATAACAGTCTCCTGTATGTACTATAATAACGATTATGACAAAATAATGATTTGCAAATAGCGGAATGTTTTATTTACACACACGATTGCGCTCATACTTTTGACTACATACAATACAATTGACAAGGGAAATTAAGCAAATCGAAAATTCAGAAAATTATGCAAGTTTATGTGCAAGTAGAGTAGTAGAACCACAGAGGCCGACTAACAACACAAAGTTGCAGAATGATAGCATTTTCAAAAAAAATGTTCGATTTTTGCTGATAAATGTGGCTGTTTTCGATCTGTAAAATTAATTTTATACAAGATAGAAACTCGTCCGTGGCTCCAACCATAGCGACAAACATAATAAATAAAATAAACCTTAGCTTTTTCATTTTGGATGATTAGAATAGTTCCCACACCAACGACCGTCGGAAACGAATTTTGTTAAAGAAGCTTACGCCACCGACTGTATCTATGCAATAAAAAACTCGAAAAAATTCTGAGTATTACTACAAACATACCTTAATATACAGGCAAAACGCCAGATAGTATAACCTTATAGTTTTTGCCAAATAAATTACCGAAGATGGCGTTGAAAAATAGGCAGTTACACTAGATTACCTCCTTAAAATGACCTAATTCCCTATGACCGAAGGTCTTTTTTCCAAGTGCAGTGAATATGTATACAGTATTTCCTCGTTACGGGCTCGGTTTGGTGTACACGATACGGACTCTTCGCTATCCCCACCACTTTTGTCTCACTCTTGTCCGGCGAAGGCGAGAGCGAGCGAGAGGCACTTTTTAGTGCGAGGACAGTGCGAGACGGACGACGCGTTGATGTTTTGTCTCGCTCCGTCTTTCGGACGCCTGACACTCTGTCCTTTGCGTGCGCGACGGGCGTGCGCGATGGTCGCAAGCGCTTGCCGTGAGCCGGGCCTGCGTCAAGATTTTGCGAAGCGGTTCTCGTCCTCACGGTAAGCGCTTGCGACTATCGCGCACGCAGTGTTCCATCTCGCTCCCCCCTTCGGCCAGAAAGAAGCGAGAAACAAACACTCGGAATTAGGGCTCTGTTCACGATACGGGCTCAACGCCGGTCCCGACCAGCGAGCCTCTAACGAGGAAATACTGTATTATACAACTGCACATTTTTGTAATGGAACCATTTATTTTGTTTGGTATAAATTAATTTCTTTGGAAATTCTATGTATAGAGTACTATAATAAGATCGCAGAATGAATACTTTGTGAGATGTTCCGAATTCTTCCCCTAATACACCTTTATTCATGTAACAAGGATTATAGCACATAAGTAGGAACTAAATTTACATCTGCCATTCTAAACATGTGAAAACAATGAGTTTTGACACAGGAATTAAATTCGTCATGTTAGTATTCAATACATATTTCACTGTTCGTAGACTTTTCCTTACGGTTATAGATTTTAATTAATAGTATATTCGTACAATAATTCCGAAGCAGCGAATATACGCTTCATTCGTGGCAATGTTAACCCTCGTCAGGCGGCATAGGTACAATTGTAACTTTTGCGTTTTTAAATTGCGATAACTTTTTTCGAGAACCCGGGGAGGGCTGAAGTTTCGTGGCATCTCTAAAATTTTCGTCTAGATTATATAGACCAAATTTCAGAAAAATATCTCAACCCCCTTCCGAGCTAGGGGGTCGAGTCGAGGGTTGCATCCATAACAGCGGCATAGGCACAATGGCGACCCTATATATTTTGTATGAAGATAATGCAAGAAAAAAAGAATGCGATTTTTTTTAATGATAATGTTATTTTATTATAAAAGAAAGTAAAAAATGTAGATAATTTACATTATAAAAGAAAATTTGGGAAATTTTTTTTATTGATTTTCATTGAGTCTAAATGTTATCAATTTATCGTACAGATTATACCGACAGTGGGAATATTCATATGAAATATGTGAGGGTGCAATTGTGCCTCTGCCGTCTGTCAACGTTGTAAAATTGTGCCGTCTGACGAGGGTTAATGAAACAATTTTTTCTCCCGTTTATACTTACAGTTTAGTAATTACCACGTACTGTGAAAGTTCTATACGAACTTTTTGCATATTTAAAATACTCGGGCCTCTTTACTTTGAGAATCCACTTTAGCTTTAGGTATAAAATCATTAACCTATTAATTGTGCCCCGTGGAAGAGACCATTGAAGATAGACGTAAGGATCGTTTAATAGGAATTGGGACAGCTATCTGAGGAAATAAAACCCAATTCTCTTCCGATACGTTTATGTATTTCTCTCCAATAACGAGTGCTTCTTAACCTGACCTGAAAACCTCCACTCCAGTTCTTTTACCCTCATATTTCCCTTTCGATTGCACTCAGCAGCGTGGCAGAAAAGGACGCAAAAAGAATAGAAATGGAGCTTTGAATTTTTCACGTAACATTTTATCGCGTCGAGAGTTACGCTATACATATAAAGTGAGACCAAGCTCACGGATGAGGTGTCCCGGGTGATACATAGTACATAGTTACTAGCAAGAAACAAATCGAAGCTTCCTCGCTGTTTCGATCACGCCTAAGCAAGGGGACCTGGAGGGACGAGAACAAAGTTCGAGGTAATTGCTGACAGTAAACGTCTCCGCAGAATCAGTGAAAGCAGCTATAACATGTTATGGGACCAGCAATTCACCCGCTCTGTAATTTCAAGCGTGCTATAAATATAATCGTCTATTAAGCTTGTACTTTGCAATCTTTACGCCGTGCCTTTTAATATAACGCAAAAACATTATAAGAGTTAGGTTTTAAAATTGTTCCTGTTGTTTAATTGAAGATTCTATTACTGTCGAATATTGATAATCTCAATGTTGATTAACCAAAACGTGGAAGATTTGAAAATCGATGATCGGAAGTAATAATTGTCGGAACACACAATAGGGGAAACCGGGGCAAAGCGAAATGAGGCAAAGTAAAATATTGTTTTGTACATGCTACTATGTAGTGGATATTCTAATAGATACTTCGCAAAAGAAGAAGCCATTATAGTTTGTGAGACTGCTTGTTGGTGAAATAAAGTGTTTTGAGTTTTTATTAAAAATTTCCAAATATTATTCATGAAATTGTTGTTTTTTAAAGTCAGGTAAGTAATGTCTTATTTCTTTAGGTGTTACTCCTTTAGCTTTTCATTCAGATTACATGAAAGTATATTAATAAATTAGCTTTATTTCAGCACATTGACAACCGTTGTAACGCATAAATTGTATATGAACTTCATATACAGTAGAGGGCAAAAAAGTTACCACTTTTTCGAACCACCCTACGTCAATTACTTTTTAATATCAATATCCTAATACACATATCCTGAAAGAGAATTAAAAGCTGCATAAAACCCAGTAACAGTCGAATTTATTTAAATAACAAACAAAAACCCTATATAACATTAAACAAGACAACACATTTTTAAAGTCAACAAAAAGTTACCACTTTTGAACATTAATAAAAAAAATCTAATATTTTGTGGGAGCACCTTTTGCTTCTAGGACAACCTAAAAAGTTACTAAACGTGGTAACTTCTTTGTCGGCCCCCAAAATGTGTTACCCCGTTCAATGTCATATACCATTTTTGTTTGTCAGTTAATTAAAATCAACTTTAACTAGGTTTTATACAGCTTTAAATTCTCAATCAGAATATACATATTAAACATTCCACAGTCCCCAATGTATACTAAAAAATAACAAAAATAGAACAAATCGAAAAAGTGGTAACTTTTGTGTCCGCTAGTGTATTTCTCTTCCACTGAACCTAGACGCAAAGTGTAAGAGGAAGAGTAACATTTCCACTCAAAACAGACAAAATCAATGCGAGCACAAATAAATTGTTTTGTGTTCTTTCCTATAATTTTCTCCAGTTTTTAGCACACTATTTCTTTTTGTGTATTTCAAGTGTATTTTAACTTTTTTCCACTTTTTGATATTTTGAATTAATCTTTTTTAATTTTTTTTTATGAACAAGTTGTAACATATTTTTTATAAGCACGTGTTCGTTAAAAATACTTGATTTCCCTTGATTTTTTCATTTTGTGAACTATTTTTGAGAAAATTGTAGAAGGTTTTTTGCACAAATATTTTATAAAATTTCAAGTAACAGAGGTTTTATGTTATGGATTTTAGAAAGCAGTGTATAATACAATATGATAAAAAATATGCTTATTTCTGTTATTTTTGAATATTATTAAATCTTGTGCGGATGAAGGGTACGACGCCGTTTTCGCACCGATGAATGATGCTGGGCGATTCGACAGGTTTTTATTTCTAACACCGGCTATACACGTAACTGTATATACGTAACTTGAGCGCTATACATGTACAATTTTATTGGACAAGTCTACATAAGCGTGTGTATAGTAATATTGTAGAAATATTTTCATTGTACAAGCGTCACGAAAATGTTTGAAATTCTAAACTTCTGCTTTTGTAGAAGAAGCACAGCTTGTGCAAATCAGAAGCAGTCTTTCGTGTAGAGTTAGAGACTTTCTCACGCTTGTGTCCTTCGTTTTAAAGAAAGAGGTGACGAGTGGTGAATGAAAGTTTCAAGTACGTTTCTTCATCTATTCGCAAGTAGTTACGCCAATCACAGGAGTAAATTATTAGTTCGTTTAATAGATTAGTGTGTGAATAGCTTTGCCTTCTCTTTAGCCAGTCTTTACACCACAAGACAGGTTTTGAAGTTCAAGGATACTTGTGCCGTGTGGAGGCTAGATGGCCGTCAGGTATACTTGTTCAATAAATTTGTACAAGTGTACTGCTCAAGTTTGCAGTTGCATGTGTTAATGATACAATACACACGAGTGTGCGATCACATTACGATGTCGTAAGCGACTAACAAAATCGTAGCGATATCATTGACAAGGCCCATCGAGGAATGAACCCAGTATCTTTTACTATTTTCTTGTAGAAAGTATTTATATAGGTACTAAATAGGCAAAGGCTTTTTGTTTTCAATGCACATGTCAATGCAATGCTATTCCACTACGAGTCTAAAATACGACTACTCGTTGCGGGTAACTACTGTCGCGCATGCATGTGGAAGGTGACGCAAAATTCAGCACAGAGGGCGCCACTCGCACACATACTAAACTAAAATATCGTTATAATATTGGAAGTTATGTTTATTTACATTTTTTTCGTTATTTGCTGACTGTTGATTTTAAAATTAAAATGACAACAAAAGGTGATAACTATGGACATTTTATTGTTGTTCAACTTAAAGATTTATTACGGAAACGTGCGTTATGATGTATCAGTTCCAAATTTTTTCGTGGTATCCTCGTAGCCGGTGGCAAGGTTCTCAATGATTACATCATCTCTCATATTCTCATCAAGGAAATCCAACATCCATTCGCGTTTCCGCAACTCTTTAACGTGTACGATACGTGTTACATTGTTGTCATCATCTTCTTCAACCGTACCAGAAACAACTGCCGTATTTAACTGTTTAGCTCTGCCCGTAGTCGATGGTCGCTTTGTCAGATCTCGTGAGAAGATACGGTCGCATTTAACTTCTAAAAATATAGTGTGCGAGAATTGTTACTTTTCGTAGAACAACCACTTTTATCAATTTTTTATCAGCGATAAATTTTTGCAGATCAACAACTGTTCATACAGCCATTATCAACACAATTTTGTGCTCTACATGTTCGCGAGACTAACAAAAGAATACAGTCTCTCTCGTAAAACATCTAGAATTTTACGGTGTATGATATCATTAGGTTCTCCGCACTTTCGGATACCAAATCGATTATAATAGTACTCGAAATCCCATTGTTAAACGCGAAGAAATTCAAATTAAGTAAAGTACACCCGGCATCCACTAAACTGAATGGATCACCCTATGCGTATATAGAACCGCTCGATTCATACGTGTTACTTGATACCTCGGGTGGAAGAGTACGTATGGCTTAGCAGACAGGACCTATTAAAATGTAAAACTTGAGACGACGCGTCTCGTGGCGGACCGATTCGCGGGCGGCCGCTAGGAGGCGCCGACTGCGCGAGCCACTCTCCCGTCACAGAAGTACCGGTAAGTACTACCCGTGTCGCCGATAGATCGCGCACGTTTCTCGCTACTCGAAACCGCGAGCAGCGAGCACATAAGCCCGGCGCTGACTGGTATCGTGAAAGAGCCGACCACAGCAGTCACAGACTGTTAGTAGTAGTTACTAAATGCATCGGTTTCGTGCTGGGGAAAAGTTCGTTTGAACGTCCAGAAAATTACTAACACGACCCTAATACTAGTACTTATTTATTTACTTACACTATAGACATCTTACGTCTATGTTATAACAAAGTACAGTATTTCCTCGTTAGTGGCTCGCTGGTCGGGACCGGTGTTGAGCCCGTATCGTGAACAGAGCCCTAATTCCGAGTGTTCGTTTCTCGCTTCTTCCTGACCGAAGGGGGGAGCGAGATGGAACACTGCGTGCACGGCGAGCGTGCGCGATAGTCGCAAGCGCTTACCGTGAGGATGAAAACCGCTTCGCAAAATCTTGACGCAGGCCCGGCTCACGGCAAACGCTTGCGATCATCGCGCACGCCCGTCGCGCACGCAAAGGACAGAGTGTCAGGCGTCCGAAAGACGGAGCGAGACAAAATATCAACGCGTCGTCCGTCTCGCACTGTCCTCGCACTGAAAAGTGCCTCTCGCTCGCTCTCGCCTTCGCCGGACAAGAGTGAGACAGAAGTGGTGGGGATAGCGAAGAGTCCGTATCGTGTACACCAAACCGAGCCCGTAACGAGGAAATACTGTATCTTGAAGCAGAAGAACTGTTTCGCGATTCACTTGAATCAGTAGAAATGTTAAATTTAGTAGCATTAGATGAGCGAGTAAGCACACTGAGAGAATGCGCGAACACATATGGTTGGCAAATTCCATGTAAAAGCGAATAAGCAAAGAAGCTAACGAAAGTAGGCAGAAAGTATGTAGAAAGCTCGCGAGCAAGCGATAAGGCACAGGAATAGCAAATTAAGCGGTTTGCTTTTTACGCACGAAAGCGAGGACTGTTTACTTGACCTATACGTGGTCAGCGAGCGAAAGCTTTGAGAGAAAATTTTGACATATTATACGCGTGCTGGTTTTAGCGGGACAAGGCCGAATGTTGCTTCCGGGTGTTAGCAAGTGGCCCCCCATCGATCGCCAGTCGATGGAAGGGAGAAGCGATCCACGCTTCACATGAGCAATTAGGCAATTAGTAGTAAGTTGCGCGGCGCGCCGAAATCTGCGTGCACGGAAGATGACGTTAGCCTGTCGTTTTCCGAACAAAAATAATGAACAACCTGTATCTCTGCACTTCCAACCGTCAGATGTTCAAAACTATACCATACGGACCTCGCAAAGTACAATTGTACACAACACTGATAAAACATCCAGATAATTGTAAAGTACGAGTCATGACACTTATTGTAAATCAAACAATTTTAGTAAAACTATAACAACCAGGAACATGGATTTATATTGCGTCGAAATCGATACAATTAGCAGTAACCTGAAACGACAAAAACCCAAACATATGTAGCATTGAAGACATTGGTATAATTATTATTATTCGTCTTTATTACTTGACACATCCAGAGAAGAAAATAATACATAAAGACAAGCGAAGAAGAAGCCTAATCATAACTAAATAACTAACTAAACGACTAAAAACTAACTAACATTAAGAAACTAGAAAATTATTGTGACGCATAACGTAACCATATATATCGCCGAGCTTTACATTTAAAATCAGGAAACGAATTTAAACCTCGAATATCAGGTGGGAGAGAATTATAGTAATGAGCCGAAATATAAGCAAAGGATGATTCAAATTTAGATGTCAAGTGTGTCGGTATGGAAAGGAGACTTTGGTGTCGAGTAGAACGAGAATTAGGCCCATGGTAAGAAAATTATTGCGAAGAATATTATAGAGATAAGGCGGGACATGAGATGGGAGTATTTTGTGAACGATACAACATAAATGGAAAATCCAGCGCTGAGGCATACGTAACCAAGACGTTTTGAGGGTAGAAACCCATAAAATTCGGTGAGGCACTCCGGGGGGATGTCCTCGCCACGGGGTACCAGGCGGCACCTCTTTGACAGGCGTCGCTGAAGAATCACCCTGTATTGGTAAACAGAATGACTCGGAAGGTTGAGCTGTAAGTTTATTTAGCTAATCACACCATTTTTACGACTGCGGAGTGGGCTAAGCTAAGCACAGAAGTTGGTGAAGAAAGACACAATGGCACTTCCGACCCTTCCGCATGCGTCATTCGTGCGCGCTCAGCCTGCTCAGCGTATACGCATTCAAGTCTGGATCCGGCTTTATGTTGTTGTATAACTTAGACCATATCGACGAGCGCTGCGAAATAGTTTTCTAGCACTTTTGAGCGGTTTGACACGAAAAGTAGCACGTTCCGACTCTAGCTATGAAAAGCAGCAAATTTAGATGGTTGACTACGAAACATCAAGTGCTTCAACTTAAATACCTACCGACGCGATTTTTATTTTGTACTAGATCGGTAATTTATTAAACATTAAAATACCGTACTTAAATTATGTAGATTAAAAAATTCATACGCGTTTCCTTTTGGAGATCAGATGGAGTTATTATTTATTAAACAATATTTTCAAAAGTTGAATTCTTCGATTCAGAATGCATTTCAACAATTGAAACTAACCACGCGCCGAAACGTGATAGTTTCTGCAGTATAATCCAAAACGTGCTATTCTTCGTGGTGAAACAGGGTAATGTGCTAGTTTTCGCCGCAAAGTAAGAAAGCAGTCAAATATGTTAGTTTTCGCGGCGAAAGACCAAACGTGCTAATATTCGTCAGAAACGATGAAATGTGCTTCTTTACGTGGCAAACTGAAACGTGCTGTTTTTCGTAAGAAAAATGAAACGTGCTACTTTTCGTAACGCACGTCGATATATACTTATAGGCACGGCTCCAGATAACTGCCTTGACGCAAAGATAAAATCATCTACGTGACGTCACATGTGGGCAAAGTAATGATGGAAGTTGCATTTTATGCGATTTAATCATTGTCTTTGAAATTCTTTATACAGCATGTTTGCACCATTATTAATAATTATTCCAAAATTATTCACAGAAAAAGATATAACCTCACTTGTATATATGGTCTAACTAAGGTCTGAGGCAGTATCCACTATTTTAAATTATCTTTTGCCCACAAGTGACGCCACTTTTGCCCGTTATCTTTGCTTCACTTTAACTCATGGCTTCATATAGAGCAGGCCGTGTCTATAAGTATATATTGTCTAGGTTGTATAACATGTTTAACAGTTTATCGGCGATCCCAGGGGCAAGATTACAAGGTCACATTCCGATAGTTCTATGTTTACGTGCGTTGTACTCTACAACTGAACGCGGTAGCGCATCGATCCACCTATAAGTTCCATTGAGTGTAAACAGTTCACACATGTGGTTCTTCAAAGTAGGGCGATTTGAACCATTCTACGACGAAGGCCTTCAACACCGAATACGACGAATTATGATTAATACCATATTTTATCAAAAGTTTCTATACATTGGTGTTGTAAAATTCTTTCCTCTGTTTGCATATTTTTCGGATACCGATCTCTTAATATGTTTGCGAACGCTTTAGTTACCTCGCCACCACTTTTGGTCTAGAGTGGCATAGCCCATCCATACTCCGTCAGCACATCGATCACGGTGAGAATGTGGTGGTAACTTCGTTTGAATCGCAAGTAAGGACGCATTTCTGCCACATCAGCTTGCCACAGATCTTCATCATACCCATGCACTATGGATATAGGCGAATGATTTTTTGACGTAGAACTACGTCTTTCCGCGCACTATATAGGTATGCAACGGCTATGGGAGTCCAATTTGAGATTGGATGTCACGAAATATGCAACCCCGTTGCGCCGTTACTGCTCGCAAACGGAAAGAGAAAGATGATTTTGCAAGGTATCATTTTAAAGCTCTCGACGAGATCTAGTCAAATTTATAAACAACATATCGCAGTGGTTCATAAAAGTGTGCACAACATCATTTTTATGAAATTTAAATATGATCTAAAAATGAACATTCTGAAAAAGTTTTCCCTATACATATATCCGCCGCTCGGTCTTAGTTTCCAAGATTATCAAGAAAAACTGTTGTTACTATCCCAATGAACCCTGCGTATATCTACGTGTCCGTGGTAGCGTATGCAGCAGCATGGGCATCACCGCGTATCTACTGTTTCTATAAATACATCGCAACGGTCAAAAAGAAAACAAATGACGAAGCTGATGAAGTTTCCAAGATATTCCAAGTTTAACTAAAGTTGTTTGCGAATGCCTCGAAAACTAAAACCGAACGGCGGTAACATGTATAGGAAAAAGTTATTTAAAATCATGCCTCCGACAATATATTGCAGGGTCATCAAAATCGGTGAGGTGTACCCTTTTATGCACAATTACCCTGACATGTTTATATCGTGTGAATTCTTTAGCACATAATTACACATTTCATAGTGCAAGCGGGAGCACAACACAACTGTGCAAAGTATCATTTTAAAACTCTCGACGAGCTCTATTCAAATATATAAACAACACATCACACTGGTTTAAACTAGAACGTGCATTGTATGCATGGTCGCTATCACCACCATTCCTTGGAATCCTACCATCCTGGAGAGGGGACTCTTTCGTCCTCTCTCGTACGCTCACGGGTTCTCATACTCGCGCAACGTAGGTATACGTTGAAAGTTCGCCGCCAGCCGCGAGCGTGCTCGACACATTTTCCACAATCCCGCAATTTGCTGTGTGAACGCACTCAGAAGTGGAGAAAAAAATCCGATAGCCTCAATTTCGATTGCGCCGCCAGTTTTGAGCGTAGGACTACGACTTGCAGATCAGAGCCGCGTCACGCGAGAGAGTTCCCCCACCGCGCTCGACGGCCCGCGAGACTAACTCGCGCCGCGGCCGATAGACGGCCGTGGACCTGATAGGCGCTCTCGCGGCAGCTTTTCGCGCCACGAGGCATAAGACCGAGGCCGCGAGCGACGGGGATCAACTTGCTCCGTGGCTTCGCTTTCCATGTAAAGTCGTTACGCGAGAAGCTCTTTTTGGGTCTCTTCTTCCTCCGAGGGGAATTCTACTGCGCCGAGTGGTTTACTGCCTGACAGCTAGAGCTCGTTCCCCTTGGTCTTCTGCATCAGCCGAATCTCAATTCGTGCTGGACGAGATAGGTCTTCCGTGAAACTGTGCAGGGCCGAAGTTTTAAGTCGTCCGGCAGTAGAGACGCCTCTCGACCTTTCTCGAACGCGGCCGAGCTCCGCTTAGTTGTCGCCGACCAGCCATTGCGACCGACCGCCTCGGCTCTCTAGCCAACGCTCGCCGAGCAGCGCCGATTTCCTCGGAATCACTTTAGCCAGTAAAAGACGCATAAAGTCAGGTAAGTCGTCTAATTAAGCGACTAGGAGCAGCAGCTTATAAGCCTCTAGGTTTGAACTACCTTCAATCATGATTGAATGGATAGTGTTTCCCGTTATTCAATCGTATTTTAGTCGATTGAAGCTAGAGTAACCTTGGCGAGCTTTGAGACTCGCGAGAGTCTTTGATCGATGCCGCGCGAGGCTCAAGCCAAGCGACATTGTATCGTTCACCCGTCTAAACTGGCGCCTGGAGTTGCTCGGCGATGTGTCATCGAACATAGGGAAAGTGAACTGCCTAATTAATGCTCATCATTACGAGATGGCGTTGACATGTCGATTCCGTGAACATTTCCCGCCCGCCATTCATCGTCCCGATGAAAAAGTACAACCGACGGCACTTGTTAATTGGACGGCTGGATTGGTCGGTGGCTCCGCTTCGCTCATGTGGAGGCGTCAGGCAATCGCAGTTGTACGTGCAGTGAGTGATCTATTGCGCAGTGGACGGTTCCTGTACAAACGGTAAGAAGACGAGTTTACAAATAGGTCGTATAAATTCAGAAAGATCAGTTTTAAATGTTACGACGCGTGTCAACCCATCTGCGCCGGCATGAAGCTTGGTGACTCTCGCCAGTGGCCATCGAGCAGGAGACGATAGTTCCGTCTTGATGAGGCACAAGTCGCAGACGCGGGGCTGCGGGTACTGGTGAGTCCACTTGTTACGGGCCTGTAGTGATTGCAAATATTCCGTGGCCCACCGCTTCCAAAACTGCATCCTCATCTGCTGCAGGAGATGCCACCTGGAAAGTCGGTAGGCGGGGACGTCGTCGGTGATGGGACCGGGCAAACTCAGCAAGGCGTCTCCGATCAAAAAATGGCCTGGCGTCAGTACTGTCAGGTCCCCTGGGTCGTCGCTCATAGCTTGTAGTGGCCTTGAATTCAGACAGGCCTTGATTTGGTGAAGCAGCGTCGACATCGGGACATCGTGGTCCTTCGAGCCGTCAGTTTAAAATTTTCAATTAACAAGAAATTATGCACAGACAGGTCGTAAACTATTTGCACTGATTAGATTTGGCAAATTAAAATCTTTATATTTGGACTTTTGGTGAGGTATTGGGGAAAAGTCGCCACTAACTGTGCGGCACGGCTTAGCCAGGCAGACGCCCGGTGCAGGCGAGCGATGCGGCGTGTTGTTGTAATTTTGCACCGGTGACACTGTGCCGCAAGGAGTAGTCGTATTTTATACACAAAATAGAATGGACACGTGCATTAAAAAGCAAATAATCTTTGCCTGTTTAGTATACAAGGCGAGTCACCTAACACTTAAAGCTAAAATATCTCCGTTGTTTTTAATGATGGGAGAAAATGTCTAAGGAAAAAAATGTTTAGTGCAGAGAGGCAATCATTGTGTTGGAGTAGATTTTCTTCTCAAAGTCACATTTCCCGAAATTTCAAGGACATCCACGTTTTTTTAAATGGGATGATATATTTTCATGATTGTAATGTTGTAGTCAATAAAAAGACAAATTCAAATGATCTCCACTGCCTTTGGTGATCTACGCCATGAAGCCAATGTGAGTTATCAACGACCCAGTAATGAGCATTTCTTTAAGTTTACTGAACCATGATTGGTAAATTGGGCCTCATCCCTGAATAAAACATTATTTAAAAAAATAGCAGATTCAGGACGCAGCCCCCATTGACAAAAAATTCGGTTTTGGAAACCATTTTCGTGTAATTGTAAATGTAATAATGAAATGTAAATTGAAATGTAACACTACTTTTAGAAATTACTGAAACTACTACTAGAAATTACTGAAATGTAAAATGCAAACTGTTTTCCATTAGACACTTTCTCGTATCATTAAAGAGTCATTCTGGTAACCACGCCGCAAAATTCGGCAACATTCAGGCTTTTTTCTTCGTGAATACAATGAATAACAATGTCAAACTTGTTTTTCATTTATTAAGCTACTTGTAATGTATACGGAGCAATTTTTTAAATACACTTTTAATTGGGTTTTTTCTATGTTATCAGGAGTTCAAAATCGCGCCTTGTGCTCGCCGGCCATCGCCCGTCACCAGGACTCTTTAGTCCCATGCACCCCCATTCAGGAACACATGCAGCCTAAGTCCCAGTCATAAACCATCGAAGGCAGGACAACGTGGAGCCATCCATCCTCGACCTTACCCTTAAAATCGGTGATGCTAACATCTTATACGTATTAAATATATAATTATGGTTTAATTTATTCTCGAATACTTTCCTTTTCCACACAATATTATCCCACACCAAGTTAAGTCGGCGTGTCAGGTGCGTAGGCGGGTTTAACAGCCGACACTCAAGTCTGAACATATACAGAATGTTTCACTACAGGTGGTAAACCGTTTAGAAGGTAATTCTACTGGTCAAAATAAGACGAAACTATAGAATACAATTTTTTAATATCGCGCTTCGTTTTCGAGAAAATTGACTTTGACTTTCAGTTAAATACGCATGGACCAAAGTATAGCTTTAGCTGGATCCAGACCTGAATGCGTATACGCTGAGCAGGCTGAGCGCGCACGAATGACGCATACGGAAGGGTCGAAAGTGCCATGTGTCTTTCTACGCCAACTACTGTGCTTAGCTTAGCCCAATCCGCAGTCGTAAAGATGCCATCGAAGGAACTCTCCCTCGTGGAGAGACAGAGGAAGAAAAGGAGTAATCCGCTGACTACGCGTGATTCCGCTTGCGTCATCCTTTCTTCAAATTGAACACAAATCCCTTATCTCTCGAGTATAAACACGCGCTCGAATTTCAATACCAAAACACGCGTTGACGTATTCCGTGCGAGAAAAGGTGGGCCTCGGGGAGGAGATATTGCTGTGAAGAGGGCCTCTTCAAGAGAGTGGCTGTTTGGGACGGATGCAGGGCAGATTGATTAGATTAGGGCCAATCGGACTTCAAGCCCACCTTCTCCCGCACGGAATACGTCGACGCGTGCTTTTATTTTGAAATTTGAGCGCGGGTATATCCTCGAGAGATAAGGGATCCGTCTCCAATTTGAAGGGAAGACGACGCAGGCGGGCTCACCCGCAGTGAGCGGATTACCGTTTTTCTTCCTGCGTCCCTCCACGAGCCGTATTGCCGTTCCCCGCGAGTAATCTCGTGTGACTTTTTAATACAGCAGCGAGTCGGTCAGGTTGTATGAATTGAGAACAATGCAGGGTGTAGTGAGGGAAAGGAAGACAAATTATTCATTAAAATAGAGCTTTAAAATATGTCATATGGTAAATGCATTATATTGTTAAAAATGTAATTTTTTTATTTTTTATTTTTCATTAACTGTTTATGACAATATTAACAATGGATTAAATTCATTCGCATAGATCCATCCTTCATGATTAAAAAAAAGGCGCAAGTTCATGCCTTCAATAATTTAGGTCATTAAAATTCATTTCTGAAGGCGGATTTCGCAAAAGTCACCGAAAGCAGGGAACTTCCAAGATTTGTATTCTTTAAACAATTTCGAAACTAGAAAAATGGGTACTTAGCCCTCCCTAATTTCATATGGACTACAATATATTTCAATATCATGAAAGTCCGAGACATCGAGGATATCAGAAAAGTATCTCATCTGCTTCTATCTTCAACGCTGAACGCAATGCACTCCAAACTTCCTTTGATGTGTGGACAAAAACCGACGACCGTCGACTTGGGCCATGTGCCTTCGTCGGCATTCGCGAGTCGGGCCGCATGCGTCGAGTCACCACGAATGAAACGTCCACATTAGCGTATGCGTCCACGCTCACCCTTTCTGACGTAGAAACATGCGGCCCTGGCTATAGTTTCAGCCATCCACACCAGAATATTCGTGCGCGTTCAGCCTTGCTCAACGTATACTCATTCAGGTCTGGATCCGACTTATGGCGAAACACCTTGTATGTACGCAACATTGGTCCTTCGAGTAGTTGGCACACACGTGCAAACTTCAACAAAGTCTGATTGAGTCTCTTGACTCAGCTTACGGATATTTAACAAATATAATATCAGAAATATAGTGAACGTATAGTATACTTATATTTCATTAAATAAACTTCCCCTAATTCACAGTTACCCATTTCTCTTACAGTTTGTTAAATTTATTATTTTCTGAAATGTTACACATGCTTCATAAAGTGTAAGAAAGACCAGACTGATCAACAACAGAAATGTAGTAACAGGGAAATTTGAAATATGACTCATATATTTCAGAAATACAATTATTTTCCGCGATGACCCTATTACATATTAAATTTTAGTAAAATATAAGTACTTGGATTGCTTTTAATAGTAAAAGTATATAATTTAATTATAGACTAGACTTACTTATGTTTTCTTGATATAGTGGTCTTCTCTGCACTGTTATTGCCAAAAACATAAGCACATAGCATTTTCATTACTTAAAACAAAAACGCTTCCATCCCTTGCGGGGATCGAACCCGCGACCTTTGGATTAGAAGTCCAACGCGCTATCCTCTGCGCCAAAGGGACTACATGTTGCGTAAGAACTTATGTGGACAATCTCGTGAGGACATGAACTTATCAAATATATTGATATTTTGAGGGTTCAGAAGCCAATGAGTGTAAGTCCAACTTTCCTTGAAAATGAGTTACGTAGTTCAAAAACCTCTTTATTGTTAAAGTTTTCATTTGATAAATCAATTCAGTTTAACTACTTTCATACGTAAGCAATAGATGACGGTACTTATAAGTGTTGACCACGGAATTACTAGGCAAAATTATTCAGAGCACAATCAGTGCAAGTCACTTTAAAGTCGCGTCTAGTATATGGTGTGTTGTTTGTTATTTAAAAAATAATTGTACGCCGTCTTACACCATGGGGGAACTAAATGAAAATACGCATTCTTTGTTATCAGAAAACCACCCCTTCTCTGGTAGTGAATCCGGATATTTACCTGAAATGAAAACTTGAAAAAAATTGTTATAATTTTATACGCATGTTTATTAAAGTGTATTTTGAATATAAATATTAAATATGTGATATCACCAATGTATATTTATAAGATACTTCGGAATTTGCTGTAAATAGTGAAGTCGAGTTAGAGAAAAACGAGGACCTATTCAAATTTTTGTGGACATTTGACATAAGTCACAATTTTTTATTCAATCTGATTTCTTTTAAAAAAACCATACCAATTTTCTTTTGTTCCTCTTGCAGTTAAGTGCATTTGTATGTTATCGTATAATAAAAATCGTTTTTTGCATCTTTACTAGCATTGACATTTCTTTACAACTTATTTGTAAAAACCTTATTTATCTCGGTTTTAATGCTAATGGACTTACACTGATTGGCTGCTAAACCCTCCATAAAAAAATATAAAGACATTTGTATGTATGTCGAAAAACAGAAACACAACAATTTTGTATAAGTTTGATATCCCCAAAAATCAGGCCAAAATGGAAGAAAATGAATGTCACAATTTCCGGAAACCTGTTACAATAGCATAATGTTCACAAAACGAACTTTTGATGCTTTCACAGTCAGCGTAAGAAGTATTCGTACAAAGGCCAACTTAAAATAAAACTCGATATAATTGTGTTATTAATAAATTTAAATGAAAAAGAATGATTTATAAATATTCTTTGATGTTTCTAGAATAGACCTTGTATAAACAAAATTTTATTACTCTTGATATTTACGAAAATATTAATAAACAGACCCAAGTGTACAGAAATAGACGGGCTGAAAGTATTCGTGCACTTCTTATCTCTTGTAGTAAATTCTGATGTGACCTACCGAATACAAGTAATAACAAAGCCGGTGAATTTCAAGACAGCCTTTGTAGATCCAATACAAAAATGACAATTATTTTCTAAGATGGGTTGTAAAGGTTTCGAAACGACGGACAATGAACGAAAAATGATTGTTGGCTTACACAATTAGTGCAAATCGCTGGGAGAAATTGCTCGCATTATAAAGAGACCGAGTTCTACTATTCCGAGCATTATTGATAGGTTCGGAATGCGAAAAACAGTACAAAATAAACGAAGATCAGTGGATAGTGGAGTGAAACAAAATCCGCGTATCAGTAAAAAAAAAAATTGCTGCAGATTTTAGGAACAAAAATGACATAGGTGTTTGGGCCAGTATGGTGCGTAATTTTCTGCGAAGTAATGAATATCACGGTAGACTAGCCCGTGAGAAATACTTCGTGAGTGAAGCTAACCGGAAGAAAAGGTTGGATTATGCAAGACAGCACATTAACACTCTAGTGCAATGCTAGAACAGAGTCATTTTCTGTGCTGAGAGTAAGCTTGGTATATTTAGGTCCACTGAACACTTCATGGTCTGGAGAAAAACGAATACAGAGTAGTACAGAAAAGAAATTTGCGGCCTATGATGAAGCATGCGGAAGTTCTGTATTAGTCTGAGGTTGTATGAGTGCGGCTGAAGTAGGGTCTCTACATTTTATCGACGGAATAATGAAGCACAGCGTCTATATTGACATTCTTAAAGACCACCTCCACTCTAGTGCAAGTAAAATGGAAATTAGAGATAATTTTATCTTTATGCGCGACAACGATCTAAAGCATAGGTACTGCTTATAATACTAACAGTGGATCTTATACAACATCCCAAAACAGGTGAAGACGCCTTCAGTCACGATCTCCGGACGTCGATCCCATAACTAGAGCATCTATTGAGTACGCCACTTCTTTGCATACGGGTAGGAAATATCAGTTTTTAATTTTATAACTGCCTTCCATCCTTCCGAAAAAATCTGAAAAAATTACAGAGTAATAACCATACAAGGACGCTAAAACTGTAAAAATATAAATATGGTGCCTTGATTATTTGAATATGAAATTGGCATTTTAATCGTTTTGAATTTGGCAAAACGTGCGGCGCTGACGACAGTGGTAATCAATGGCGCGGTGGCCGCTCAGCGCCAGAGAATCGCGTAACGCGCGTGATTACCACTGTCCGCGCCGCACGTTTTGCCAAACTCTTTCGTTTCTGTATTGAAAATAAAAGGTATTTTACCACTTTTGCTGATGGTTTCCGGAGGAAAAATGTCTGCTGCATCGCGTGAAGTAGTTAGATTTCCTCCTAGACCCTTAGTTTTTGAAATATATAGAAAGATATTTGCAAAAAAATGGTGCATTTCGGGTGTCCTTTTCCATTTGATCGTTGTTTAAACATATTTAAATGTTTATAATTTAATAATAACTTATATCGTTGTGTTCGCGAGGGTGAATAGAATAATTTTACGGAACAAGCAACTGAATGACTATTACTATTTCGACACAAAGGATGTTCAAATTGGAAAATTTGCATTTTTTTTCAAAATCGAATTTCTTGAAAACTGAGGGCGATGACGACAAATGGTTTGCGGATTCGTGTTCAGCGTACACAAGTCTACAGGAAACGGCTGTTGAATGATACAGATCAAAATGGCTGTTGGACAGTGGTACGTGGAACGGGAACGCAGATGGGGAGCACAGTCACTGTACCTCCAGTCCTTAGCGGTGTGTTTTCTCGGCGTTTCACAGCACAACACATCCCTCCATATTGGTTTCAAGCAATAAGAAGTACTTTTACGTTATGTTACGCGCATCTGAACGCAATAGAAACGAAACCGTTACATATTCTGCGTTTGTCAACATATTGATATTTTTCACTAAAAGTGCGAAAATTCAAGGTGAGGTTCATAACAGAAGATATCAACCGATCCAGCTGAAATTTTATACATGTATTACTGTCACGGGTGGGCAAGTTTTCTGCGCTATTACGATGCGGTCCAACGAACAAAGTGTTTTTCACTACACCCTAATACCCGGGTTCCTTAGTTACTGAGAATCACTATGTAACCTTTGACGGGATAATTCTCAAAATCCAAGACCAAAAAAAAGTCTGAAAATATATTTCGCTTTCAAAATGTTCAAATAACGAAGATCTAAGCGGGCATGATGAAATTTTTACGGGAACATACAAAATTTCATAAAACATGCTCAGGTGGGTACCCCGGTGCCCGGTTATTGACATGAGGGTTAATTTCCACGTGTTGTCGCCACGGGTTAATATTATCCGAATGAGCTGAAATTTGGTGAAGCGCAATT
This sequence comes from Andrena cerasifolii, assembly GCF_050908995.1. Taxonomy (NCBI): domain Eukaryota; kingdom Metazoa; phylum Arthropoda; class Insecta; order Hymenoptera; family Andrenidae; genus Andrena; species Andrena cerasifolii. The sequence continues at coordinate 2,883,739 of NC_135125.1, read as the reverse complement.
TTAGATCAAGAGGAAGAAAACTAGGGGGGTCTCCTTTCAAAATCAAAAATCGAAAAATAAGTGGCAGTCTATACTACATATATACATATGTAGCACTGCATATTAGGGCGGAGCGGAAAATTTAAGTTTGAATTTTCAGTTGGCCTGGGTGCGGGATAGTTGTCTTTTGATTAACCAAACACCCCTAACACAAGTCTCCCTCTCCCTCTCCCTCTCCCTCTCCCTCTCCCTCTTCCTCTCCTTCTCCCTCTCCCTCTCCCTCTTCCTCTTCCTCTCCTTCTCCCTCTCCCTCCCCCTCTCCCTCTCCTTCTCTCTCTCCCTGTCCCTCTCCCTCTCCCTCTCCCTCTCCCCCTCTCTCTCTCTCTCTCTCACTCTCAGACACACTCACATATGAACAAATACATTTTGAAAGAAGTTGCCAATTTCGATATTTGATTCTTGTTTGATAGAATAATTCGCAGATTCTTTCTGTTGGATATTCAACATTTGAGTTTGGCGCGCTTTGCATACTGCGTATTCTGTAGAAATAAGCAACAAAGTAGCGTGAGCAACCTCACGACCGCCTTCCTGTTCCGGCCCGCCGTAGTCATATTTCGCACCGACATGTGAGCCGTTATTTTTGAAAGTGGTATAAGTCCATTTTTTCATATATCGAGATATTTAAGGGTTTGCATTCGAATTAATGTAAACATTGGCAAACGTTAATCAATTTGGATTCATTTCGCTTTAAGCGAGGGTAAAGAAGATCTCGCCCGACGGCGGCGGGACGTGACCGACCGTACATTTTCGTGGTACGAAGAGGGCTCCTTCTGACCGACGGGCACGTGGGCCTAGGGTTGCGCGAAACACAAAACGAAGCCGGCGACCGGAGCACACTTTTTCGTATGCTCCATGCTCAAATCCATATATAGAAATATGTTGTTGGAACACCTTTCTATTAGAGACACTATAATCAGAGTCTGGCCACGAGCCGAAGAGTCCGCCATTTTTGGGCTAAATCCTACGAGAGAAAGAGATATACACCATTTCACTCTTAACCACTCTTAACAACTCTTACATTTATGGCAGTATTTTACTTCTGTTTACTTCACGTAAATAGGTATATACATAGGTATATCAAGAAATTCTAATTGCGATTGATTCATACAAAATGGGTGTATGTACAGCACCCTTTTGCAAAAATGTATTACAATTAAGATTGGTATAATTGACAGATTTAAAAATCAGCGGGAATAGACGAAATATGGCGGGCCAATCAAAAGTGGCCTTCTCGTGGCTAGACTCTGATTATAGTGTCTCTACTTTCTATTACACCGTGGTCTATGGTGTGACCGTACTGCCAATTAGCAAGCGTGTTGAGATATAAGCTAGTATATTCACTCATATTTTGACTGTGATCAACCCTGTCATTATTAAAAAATATATAAAATATTCATCAGATAATTTTTAGGTAAGACTGGATTACCCCATCTGAAATGTTCTAATAATTAATCACGCTAATATATTCATAAATTATTATTTTCAGTTCGTGAATTGTTGGGTGTTAAATAGAGGGTGGACAGACTGGTTAGATGCTGGTTTATAATATTGTATATATATATTGTTACAAGCTTCAATTAAAAGAAATGCAGCAAAGCTAGAAGCGCTGTATTTAGTATATTACAATGCTCACAAAAACTATAGATGGAGGATTAGGGCATTTCCGGTTCATTGTACGTAATGGGCGCGGTGTTCAAAAGCTCGTCGTTGCGTGATGTCTAACATGAATATTTAAAATATAATAATAAAAACATCGTTTAATTGATGTATTCATCAGATAATTTTATGTAAAACTGGATTACTCCATCTGGAATTGTCTAATAATTAATCAAGTTAATATATGCATAAATTATTATTTTCAGATCGTGGACATTTATTTATTTTATAAAGCATCGTGGGATCACACTTTCTATTACTTCATTATACTTTCTAACCTCTCTTTGTTTCTCTTTCACTTTTCCCGTCTTTCTTCCTCTTTCTTTTAATATTCTAATAGTCTCGGCTGCTTATGCGCCGAAACTATCGGGGGCTTATGCGCCGAAATTCTCAGCTGCTTATGCGCTGGACTAATAGGTATAAAAGTATAATCGTGTCTGTAATTAATAGTATTAATATCTTACTATCTTGAATATTTTCATAAATTATTACAAGCTAACTCTAATTGTAAACCACGCGAGACGTGGAGAGTTCAATTGCCTGCTACAATTTAACCAGTTCCTGAAAATCAGGATCATATACAGATTTTGCACCAATGCGACAATTTTGAAACCAATGCAGGGGGACATTGGGTTTGTAGCTTCTATAAATATGATGAAAGAATACTTCATATTTATGATTCTTTTAATACCTCGAAGTTACATAGTCATCATAAAATTTATCTTGAGAAGCTGTACCCTTTTTTGAACAAACATGACGGCAAAATTGACGAAGAATTTATTGAATTTCCACATGTACAAAATATTACCAGACAAAGTAACGTACAATCACGCGTTCCTGCGTCAACATTTGATCCAAATGTTTCGATCTATTCGTATAGAACATTTTTCATGCATTTAGAATCAACAATTTACACTTTGTGTGTACGAATATAAATCTGCATTTGATAGTACAATTAATAAAAATCTCTCATGTGGAAATGAGCCTGTATTCAGAATTGATCAGAGTGATATTACTAATGTACCACTTAGTGACAAAGAAGTCCCTACACATACAAAAAATATAATTCAGACAGACTCACCATTCGGTTCGAAGCCAAAAATCACCACTGTATACGTACCATGTAATAGGACAGAATACAAGTCTAATTATTAAAATAGGCATAAAGAGGAAATTAGTTGAAAAAGAAAAGCAAAGGAAGGTGAGTGTAATATGAAAAAGGCAAAGATTGTAAAAAGGGAGAAAGGCAAAAGCCGTTCTGATTATGAATATTATAACGCACACAAGGAAGGTATAATAAAAAGCGGAAAGTGCATTATGACGCAAATAAAGAAGTGATAGGCGAAGAAATGATGATGAACTAAATAAAGAAGGTATAATCAAAAAGCGGAAAGTGCATTATGATGCAAATAAAGAAGTGGCATGCGAAAAGCGAAAAAATTATTATCAGCTAAATAAAGAAGTTATCTCCAAAAAGCGGAAAGTATATAATGAAAGACGTAAAGAAGGTAATTATAATAAAGTAGCAAAATGTCGTGCTGTTCTGATAATAATAAAGAAAAGTATCGTTATATTGCTGTAACAAATAACAATATAGCAACCAAAAATAACAAAGAAACCTATATTAGAAAACTTTAAAAAATTATTAGTATGCCGTCCCAAGAAGCAACTAGATTGGAAGCTGATACTAAAATGGTGTTTTCATATTAGGCAAAAGTACATTTTGGAAATGAGGAAACTGTTGAAAGATTGTAAACAAAAAGTGGAAGTTTCCTTAACGCGCGCAGCACAATATTTAGAAGTTGATGACAGGATTAATGCTTTGTAGACAATCCAGACATACATACTCTTCAGAATCATATGTTGCGGAAAGTTCGTACCACACTTTCAGCGGTTCTGAATCAATTATACTGAGTTCGGAAGGGAAAGCTATAAACGTTCTACCTGTATTGCAATTGAAGAATACGACAAAAGTATGGCATCCCAGATAGCACACGACGTCTTAAAGACGTCCATTTTATGAAGACGTCTTTAAGACGTCGGTGTCGAGACGTTTCTAAGATGTCTGTCTTAGGCGTCTTTAAGACGTCTTTAAGACGTCTGTGCCAAGACGTCTTTTTTATGACCTTTTTAAGACGTCTTTAAGACGTCAATGTCAAGACGTTTCTAAGATGTCGGTCTTAGGCGTCTTTAAGTCGTCTTTAAGACGTCTGTGCCAAGACGTCTTTTAGACGACTGTGGTAAGACGTCCTTGAGACGTCTGTGCCTAGGCGTTTCTGAGACGTCTGTCCTAAGACGCGTTTAGGATGTGCCAAGACGTCTTTTAGACGACTGTGTTAAAACGTCTCATAGACGTCTGTGTTAAGACGTCTCATAGACGTCTGTGTTAAGACATCTCATAGACGTCTACAAGCGTTTCAAAAGACGTCTTAAAGACGTAACGTTTCCTGACAAATGACGTAAAAAACCGTCTATAGACGTCTCTAAGACGCCTTTACGACAATAGCTGATGTCTTTAAGACGTCTTGAAAGTCTGAAACAGACGTCTTTTGAACGTCTTTAAGACGTTTGTGTGCTATCTGGGATTGTAGTTATCTTTGTAAAACAAAAAAAGTTGAAATTCTGAATAATTTACAGGATTTCTTCAAAGGATTGTTAGAATGCTCATTACAAAAGGTACATAAGTTGAACAACCATATCAGTAGCTGTTCTAATAAAGTGCATGCTGAAAAAGTTGGTCACTCTCATGGTTGTTACATAAACCCTAAACTATGTAAGACCAATTTTTTAGCCTTTTTGATTTTGACTCTCACTTTCCGGATTTACGAAATTTGAGGGGAATGATATACAAAATAGCGTACATTTATAAACACCTATTACATAATTTAAACAAAGCATTAAACGATAGTGACCTTAAAACACTTGGACGAATAACACTGCAAGCTCGGAAAGAAGCCGAAGCGTTACACAAAAATAATATATGAAATAAGCTTGTACGAAGAAGAGATTACATCACGATATTATTTAGCATTTAGAGCTTTCATAAAGCGGTCTATGGACACACCACGTATCCCGTGCGCTTCTTGCGAGAAACTCTGTTTTAAAAGAGAGGCTCTTAAGTTTGAGATTTCTAAAAAAACATATAAGGGAAATGTAATGCGAACATTGTTGAATCATATTAGATACAAAGGTGGTGACATGCATTTTATTTGCCGATATTGTCACGATAAAATTCGCAACGATTCCATACCACCAAAATGTATTTTAAATCAGCTTGATGTACGTTCAGTTCCAGAAATAACAATGTTGAATGATTACGAACGAATTCTCATTCAAAGAGCTAAACCGTTTCAAACGATTGTGACAAATATATGTTTCCAAAAGTAAAGGTGGAGAACAGTTCACCTTCCTTTGCCGTTACAAGAAAATTTTAAAAAAATCTGTCCTTCGACTGAACCTTTAAATCAAAATCATGAATTATACATACTGGTGCGGGGCGTTATTACACGATACCAATATGCGGCAATTGAACGCTGGAATTTATCACAAAATGAACGTCGTAAATCCACGTGAGAAATACACAGCTGCTGGTTTTCTAGAGCAACTCTCTAAAGATCAGCTACAAACGAACTTGAACACTATATTCCCCAGGTTACGTAATACAGCACAATATTGGCGAAAACCGAGAAACGCTCCTCACGCTCAGTCCAAGTGAGTGGCTATGGACAGATTTGCTAGAATATCTTCGTGAAGTAAACGGCCCATCGGTGGCTAAAATGTCCCCGAACCAAGTCATTGCTTCTGATCCCGTTTCAACTGCTCGATTTATAGATAACACATTCCACTCTATGCTGGATTTCATTTGTTCGCCCAACAATCCCATTGGCAAGGTCACTCATTACTTTTGGCGCAGAGAATATCAAAGCAGGGGATCGCAACATTTTCATCTTTTAATTTGGATTGAAAATGCTCCTATAATCGATAAATCTTCGAAGGAAGATGTAGCACGATTCATTATGAAATACGTCCCTTGCAGATTGCCATCACCGCATGTGTGGCCAGGATTATATAGTCGTATAATTGCACATCAAATGCTTTATGCATTTTTGCAATAGTTACTGTCTACGCAACAAAGAAAAATAAAAATTTCTTCTGTGAAGTATGTAGATTTTCATTTCCACGCCCAGTTACAGCTACTTTGATAATAAGGGATGTGGCTGTTTCTATAGGTGCTAGAAGACAATTGAAAGCAAAAGGTAGACTCTATGATCTTCCACGTTGAATAAAGGAAGTCCGTATCAATCATTTTAATGCACCCGTTCTCATGGTTTGGGGAGGTAACATGGATATACAATATATTGGGGAAAAGACAGGGTTGGTAACATGTTACTGTACTAAGTACGTGTCAAAGCCGGAAAAAAGTTACGCTACGGACACTATGGCAGCAATACATTCTACTAACAATAAGTCATTGGCTAGTCTTCTGTGCAACCTTGGAATGCGCGTGCTAAATCATAGAGAATGTGGAGCGCCTGAATGCGCTGATACGCTTTTAGGATTATCATTGCATGGCACTGACTCCAGTACTACTATTAGATGGTTAGATGTAAATATACTCAGAAGTAGGAAATTGAAAACTCGCAAAGTGCTGTTATTCATTTAGGCTTGTTTAGGTTGGCAACACTGTTTCTGTGTAAAATTTCGATTCTCTAATCTTAGAATCGTAATTAGCGATATCAAAAACGCTTAGAAACATTAAAGTTTAAATTTTTAAATTTTCAATGACCACTGCAGTGGCCAACCCGGCCCTCTAAAGGTTAAAATGTCCACGATATGAGTAATGGAATGTATGAACACAGCATTTCAGCCGTGCATATGTAATTGTGTCATCTTAAGCGCAGTTGGAAAGCACATTTTGATTTCACATCTTTTTTTATATTGTATATTTTCTTCTATTTTTTTAGCGATTTATTTGATAATACTCTTTTCCGGCCTTGACTTTTTTATGTACTTGGCGTAATTTTTTTACTTTTTTTAAGTTTTTCATGGGTTTCTACTACTTTGTGAATTACAGTTAACAGTAATAATTCTATAATAACGACGAAATATAATATAACCATGAATTGAGTATCTAAAAATATTATTGTTGCAAAATAGGTATCCAATACTCATAAGTGTAGGTTTCACAGTTAAACACTTTTAATATATGAGGGAAAATGTGTCACTAGGAAGTATCATAAACAACCGTGATTGTTGAAACTACTCCAAAATCAAGTAATACAGAATATCACTTCATGAATAAATGAATCATTATGATTGGATAAGTGGTTGGATACGTATCTTCTGCGGAACGACCTTCAAGAACTTAAGTGCCAATTATAACGCATTACATATTTAACCGTCGGATTGCGGAAGGTCCGACGAAAGGTGAGACTATGAGAGGTCCAGGACGTGCAACTTTCACTAAAATGGAAAAGGAGGAAAGCAAATCACTGGAAAACCGAGAAAAGTCTCTACATGAAAACCAATTTGATTAAACATGAAAAACATTTTAAAAATGGTATCTGCATTTGGGGGTTGATTGAAAGAAAACAAATCTTCACGTGCGCTAAATCAGTATTTCTCAAAGTGGATGCTACCGCTCGCATGGGGTCGTTCGAATTGTCTATGAGGGAATTAGGCATTAACCCTAGTAGCATTTATTGTTGGCATTTTGATGGCCAACTAATTCCCAACTTGGGGGTACTGTGGGCCAACCAGAAATGCTACTAGGGAACCTTCTGTAAAACGCATAAAAAGGGAGCGAGTTTGGGAATTTTTTTCAAACACCCAGTGGAACGAATTTATTTTAAGTCCTGCGGGATATGTTTGTGCACATGTTGACAAATAAAAAAAAATTGCTATGTTACAAAATAGCCGCTGGTTATGGAGTAATTAGCAGGTTCCGCTGTAGTCTCGCCACCGGAGTTGCAAATCGGTGTAGGTTCTGGCACCTGCTGTTCTCAACTACGACGAAAAAACCAAGCAGTTTCTTGTTGCGTATGAAATTACGCTGTCGATGTAGCTGTGAGAGAAGAAAAAAGTGCAAAATTGAGTGAATAACCTTTTAAGCTGTGGTACGCAAGAAATGGCGAATTTCAGAATATTTTCAAAAATGTGTAAAAATTCTTCTTTCGATTTTTTTTACGGATATCGACGAGGGGATGCACTAAACTGGATGTGTGCACAAGCGCAATTTCCATGTAACATACTATAGATTAAGCCCCAAAAAATCGATTTTTTGGACCGATTACAGAAAGTCCTCCCCCCCCCCTAAGAGGACGGCATAGGGGCGTTAGACATAAGGGCGCGGAAATGGGAGCGATTAGGATTTTAACAACATGCGGTTGCACATGATTGTTCATTCACAAAGGAACACCGCAAACCCGGACTCACCGATTGGTACCCAACTTTGTGGGTTTTTAGAGCGATTCAAAACAAGAACAACGGAGTCTTTCATTTGGGCCCTATGGTCCTTTAAGGGAGTGAAAACTAACCTCAAAGTCAAATTGGCACTTCCACTTTTTCGCGTATAACTCTCAAAGTATAACAGACAGAAAAACATGTTTCAAACAAAAGTTTAATGGTGCAATAAGCGCTACAAACTTCCGTTAACAAATTTTGAAAAGAGTTAAAAAAAATATGTAACTGACGAAAGAAACTCTTTCTATACGCGAGAGTTATACGCGAAAAAGTGGAAGTGCCAATTTGACTTTGAGGTGAGTTTTCACCCCCTTAAAGGGCGATAGGGCCCAAACGAAACACACCGTTGTTCTTGTTTTGAGTCACTCTATAAAACCCACAAAGTTGCGTTCCAATCGGTGAGTCCGGGTTTGCGGTGTTCCCTTGTCAGTGTGTAAAACTGTAAACGCAAAATCCGCAACGCAGATTTTCTTATAGGGGAAGGTGGGGCCAGACGGGGTACCCCCCGTATCTCGTGATACAAACGCACTAATTAAAATTGAGCACACGCGTTAGATGCGTCGCTATCGGCGCCGCCAGTGAGCAGCGAATCAATGAAACATGTGAACGCGTGACGAAGTTAGATCAGAATTTATAATTTATTGGGACTCCCTTACCTTTTCCTTATTTTTAGCACCCGTGGCAGTGATATAATAATATAGAAGATCTCCGGTATATGTATGTGTTTCTGAGGCAGAATTTAGCTGGCTATAAGGTACGTATATTATTTTATACTTTTGCAAATAATGTTTCGGGCAGTGTTCATATGATTGTAGTGAGACGAGAAGGGGCATGATGGGGTAACTCTCGTTTTCATTACCTAGAAATAAGAGTCAAAGTTCCTCATTGTTCCAGGATGGTTAAAAACTACAGACGGCAGACGGACCGAGAAAAATGATACTTCTTTTCTATTAATTAGTCCAAAAGAACTGATTCCCTTGTGGAAAGGTGGATAAGCTGCCAAGTATGTGGCAAATGGGCTCATTTCTCCTGTATTGATGTAGGAGATGAGGACGACGGAGCCATACATGTGTGCCTCCCTTGTCAACCCAATAAATAATTACTTTATATATATATATATACTTTATTTATATTGTTTTTTAATTGGTACCCCATCTTACCCCACCCGTGAGGCAAAATGAGGAGAAACGACTTTTTCTGAATTTTTGTATTTATTCCATTTAAACCTGTAAAACTTAGGTTGATTCAAAGTTAAACTGAAAGACTTATTACCAAAGAATGGTTCAGACATAAAATTGATTAGTTGATTGTGAAAATCTGTGTTTCATTCATCATCAAACCTTAACTACCCCGTCTTGCCCCACCTTCCCTATTAATAGAATATTTTTTAAACCAATTGTGTGCATAATGTTCGACGGACTGCAACTTTATAACGCTCGGAATTAACTTACTAATTATCTCCTAAACTGTAGAAGATAATCGCGTGAAAATATTAAAATGGGACACCCTGTATATGGCAGAGGGCGGTTGAAATAATTTGATAAAACTAAGGGGGCGGTGGCCTGAAAATTTTTCAGAAACACTGCGCTAAATTGACGGCTGTATTATTGACCGATTTGCAAAACATTGCCGGATTCTGTCTGTATGAAATGGAAGGCTCCATTATTGTCGCTGTGAGGCGCAAAAATCCATTTAAAACGGCTAACTGTGGGACCGTGATCACATGGGTTGGCGTTCAAGGTAGGGTCATAAGGAACCTACCTGGTGGGTTCCGCACGAGCCTATCAGAGGGATGAGTTTAAAAAGGCCGCGTGGCATAGCGTCGGTTCGTGTGTGCCCTGACGCGGAAAGCCGGTTAGTCGGTCTGAATCCTCCGTGCCGGTCGTGTTACTCGAGCGCTCTAGTGCGTTTCGAACTGTGCCCGTGCGTTTTCCGAATCGGCGTGAGACTGCGAGACTGTTTAACCTTGGACAGTTACCGTTTCAAAAATTCTCCGCGTGTGTGAAATAGAGCGAGTGCCTTTTTAACCTGCAGCGTGAACGAATCGTTCTTCTCGGTTCATTTTATCTGTAATTTGAAGTACGTGTGACTGGAATTTATAACATTTACCTTGCCGGAGCCTGCGCGCAAGTGGGTATGTTGATTTTGTTTTTATGCTGGCCGTGAAATTGCGCACGCGCGCGATCAAAGTCGTAGTAGGGCATGCTTCAAACAAACTTCGTAAACAAATCGTATGGGTGGGGTACGCTGCGACACAGTGTGCAGAACATGCCTACAGTGAGTAAGGATACGTTCATGTTGGAGCTGCGATAAACGATCAGAGCGACGATAAGAGCGAAGCGTCGAAATACATTGTATTTTTTTATAATGGAACTGTTTACATTGGAGTAGAGCAACGCTTACTACATAGATGACCAACGATAAAAGCGACGAGAAATATTTCTTTTTCTTCGCTGTTATCGCAGCTCCAACATAAACGTACCCTAACGAAAATACTCGGACATTTTTTAAAATCGCATAACTTTTTTAGAATTGGTCTAAATGACATCAGTTTTTTTTAAAAGCTAGAAGGATTAGTTTGCTAAGTGAAGTGATTCGTCGGTTTGAAAAAATGCAATTGGTAGAGATAGAAATAAAATAAATAGTAAACGTTGTTTTTAATTTTTTTTGTGGGTCTGTAACGAAGAAAGTTATAAACATGCCTAAAATTTTATAAAAATCGATTAACCTTGCTCTGAGCAATGAAGCTTAAAGATCGCAGAATAAGGTCGCAAATCGCTGATTTCGGGAATTTCGCGATTCTCGACCTTATTCCGCGATCTTTAAGCGTTCATAGCTTGGAGCAACGTTAACCGATTTTGATGAAATTTTAGGCATGTATACAACTTACTTAAATCTGCAAACGGTTTTTTTTAATTTTCATTACTGGCTCACAATAAAAGTTTAAAAAACGACCTTTACTATTTTTTTTTTTGCTACACCGACCAATTGCATTTTTTTTCAAATTACGAATCACCTCACCTAGCTAACTATTCCTTCGAGCTTATAAAAAAAACTCAAGCCGTTTGGATTGATTTTAAAAAAATTATGCGATTTTAAAAAGTGTCCGAGTATTTTCGATACTGTAAATGCCTTCGAGGTTTTCATAGTTTCAGTATTTTAGTGGCTACCTTTTGTGTAATCTTTTGCTCGTTGGAATTATAGCGATTGCCATCGCAAGCGCAATTAATGCCTCGTATTATGCAGTTGATACAATTGTAAATACCGGTTTCCACGCCTGTAATACGGATGTGATTTACATGTTACGTGTCCGGCGTATTAATCAAATTCACAAGATAAGATTAATTATAATGGGAAACCAATCAGCACGTCGTAGAACGGTGGAAAGAAAAAGTCTCGTTCCACTGGAATGTTAGAAATATACATTTGAAACAGGTACAACGTAAGTGTAACGTAACTCTGGATTATGTTATCCAGCTGAAGCTTTCAAGAGTGTACGCAGTGATAGATGAATTTCAATCGTTAACCATAATTGGATCCTCGCAGTTTATGAACTTTCAGAAACTATGGGAACGCAATGTTAGATTGATAATATCACGGTTGATATTAAAACAATAAGTGTAACAAATTCGTTAGAATATCTCATGAATAATCTGATGTGCAGTTACACATTAAGTACCGAATGTTTATCATCGCAAGAAATGAAGAAAATTTAATTTTGCGTAATTTCTGTTGAATTTTTATAATATTTTAGAAAATATAGATTTATATTCTTCGTCTGAAGACACAAACATTATGTAGATATCTAGAAAACGTGCAATGTTTGTAAAATCTCTTTTTATTTTAGATATAAAATTAACTTAAAGAATATTAATTTCAGAAAATGTTCGTTATAATTTTATGCTGTAAAAATATTTCTAAACACCTATTACTCAATTAGTTAATGTGTCTGCATGATAAACATGCCCCAGGGAAATTATAATTCTGTAGAATATATTGTTGCTCCATTTTCACTGGGAACGAGGCGCAAACCAATTTCAAATGATACAAAATATTTACATACCTACGTGTGTCGTAAAATTAGGATACTGTCTCTTGTTCGTCACTGTTTGACAATCGACGTTTCGGACGATTGCTCAGATGAAGTGCAGCTTGCGGTATTTGGAAGTGCAGCTGCTTTCTGGGAACAAGAAAACCGTAATTGTAGAACACATATATCAAAGTCAGTCGAAACACGCGTGCGTTAGAACGAACACCTTTTTAGAATAGACGGCAGACAGATTATATGCGATTACTTCCACAACTTGAAGCTCCCTCGGTAATAACGTGACGTCGTATCTGTAGCATCCCTTTTATACCTTTATAATTTTTTACTTTAACGTCGGTTTAAACTATTAAAGAATTCGACTTCGCTTATCAGCCTTGTAAATTGAATAACATAATTACATTTCCTAAATATTCCATACACTTTTACGGATTATCTAATTAATAAGATAGCATTAATTATAATAGAGGAAGTGCAGGATATTTGGAATACTGTTGATAATTTGGAATACCGAAGTATCTAATAAATTACTAACGCTATCTAATTTGTAACGCCGTAGATAATAGGGGCTAATTACCTGTTAACTAATGACATTTGTGGATGAACCGCCATTTTAACATTTTCGACTTAATCTGCAGAATAAGGAAACGTGAATCTGCAAAACTTTTTCAGCAAGTACTGAATCGTTCCAATTATGGTTAAAATATGTCGAAACTTTAGAGTTAAACACTTAATCTACTTATCTGCATGTTCCTTCTATGGCTGCCTGTCAGTTTTGCGATAATTTCGAGAATACAAAGTGTGACATGAATTTGTAGGTTTCAATGCCGTGTTGCTAATTGGGAATACCGAAGGTGAAGGTAATTTGGAATATTCCAAAGCTTAGCAATGCTTTTGTTCCACGAGTAACGGCTACCGCCGCGTCGGTTTGGGCCAGTGCTGACTATTTATTAAATGATTTTTAAACGATTTTATTCAGCTTCGATCCTCTGCTTGTTTGTATGTATGTATGTTTGTTTGTTTTTATGTTTGCTTGGTTCAAATCTAGAAACTCAATTTTAACCCACTTCCAACTATCCAATAGACTTGAAACTTTGCAGGCGTACGTAGTTTAGATGACAATATATTAAGTTATGAAAAATAACCCCAAGTGGTTTAAAAAAATACCCAGTCATCAATAAATATAACCCTGGTTTCCACAAATCCAGCGACTTAAAATCAGCCTATAACCACAAATTAAACTTAGACACTAAAAAGTAGGGCTCTTACTATTTCTCGGATTTACGGATATCAGAGTCTTGAGTATCCTAATATTGAGTATCCGAGTCTTGAATACCCGAGTCTTGAGTATCCGAATATTGAGTATCCGAGTCTTGAGTATCCGAGTATTGAGTAACCGAGTATTGAGTATCCGAGTCTTGAGTATCCGAGTATTTAGTATCCGAGTCTTGAGTATCCGAATATTGAGTATCCGAGTCTTGAATACCCGAGTCTTGAGTATCCGAATATTGAGTATCCGAGTCTTGAGTATCCGAGTATTGAGTAACCGAGTCTTGGGTATTCGAGTCTTGAATATCCGAGTCTTGAATATCCGAGTATTTAGTATCCGACTCTTGAGTATCCGAGTATTGAGTATCCGAGTATTGAGTATTCGAGTATTGAGTATCCGAGTATTGAGCATCCGAGTCTTGAGTATCCGAGTCTTGAGTATCCGAGTCTTGAGTATCCGAGTCTTGAGTATCCGAGTATTTAGTATCCGAGTCTTGAGTATCCGAGTCTTGAGTATCCGAGTCTTGAGTATCCGAGTACTCGGATACCCACAAAATGTATATTCGGATATCCGGATACTTATTTAATTTAAATTCGAGTACCCGAGTATTTAAGGGAAATTAAGAGAAACTAAATTTCCAAAAATGGCTTCCTTAACAAAAAAATACCCATGTATGCATACCTGCAACATCAGTAACTTCGGAGACGGTCTTCTTTACAGCGGATAATATTGTAACCACCAAAAATGTAAATAAACTTGTTTTTCCATACCAAAATAGAAAGTTATTATCTTAGTGTGTATGTATAACAGTAAATAAAATATTAATATAATTCCCTTCGCATTTCTTGTTTTAATCACTTTAGTTAAACTTGCTCTCTTTAATTAGAATCGATATAAAGAAAGCTTTATTCAGTCATGATGATAAAATATCCGAAACCGGGTACTCGGGTACTCGGATCCAAGTACGGATATCCGGATACTCAGATCCGGGTTTCCATCCGGATTTCGAGTTATAACGAGCAATCCGGATACTCGGATATCCAGATAGTAAGAGCCATACTAAAAAGTAAGTAATAAACAAAATTTAATTAAAACGATTTTATTTAAAATACACTAAATTTTTTAGTTTTTACTGAATTTTAAATAAAATCTTTTAACTTAAATATTACTTTTTATGTATTTTAATTATCTAAGATTGTTCCTACATTGTGCCTTTCAGCCTGATTAGATCATAAAAGAAAATAATTTTATTATCTACATCCTTTTTTTAAGTTTATAAAGTGAAGGTAAATTGAATAGCGGTATTCCAAATTACCTGCACCTTAACGAAATCAATACTTCCTGTCATTTTTCATTTAGATCAATATTTCAGTTACTTTTTGTTTTTTATTATTACTGTGAGTTTAAAACATAAAAGTTTTTTAGTTTTCCTATGATATTATTCGTCTTAAACAAACTGGTATTCCAAACATACTGCACTTCCTCTATGAATTATAAAAATTGCGAAAAATTCATAAGTAAATTACTGACATCTTTAAATCTTAGTTTTTAAAGTATTAGATAAATCTGTTATTTCAAAAATATGATTGACCAAATCTAGATTATCGTTAAACACAATATATTGTATTTGTAATTTTAAAGCTAATGGAATGCTTTTTCCAATTTCACAGAAAAATGTTAATTGTTGATTGTACTAAAGAATAATATTCGAAATTAAACTGTCGATCTTTGGTTTAATGCTGTTCCCGCTGCTCCGTGGAATTCGTTCAAAAGACATAAAGTGAATATATTTCTTGGTCTTTTCTGTGCGGATTACGCGCTTAAGTAAAAATGAAAAAACTTTGAGAACATAAAGGAAGAAAATAAAATTTACGAAGTCTCAACTGCTACCATGCGTTTTTATCACAAGTTACGTGAAAGTTTATTGAAATCCCACTCTTTGTAATTCCACTTCGAATTTCTTATGCATTTCTTCAATGCAGTTCTAAACATGGAATATTAATTTTTTAATACCTTTTAATCGCTGTTACCATTCGCTTTTCCCTTTCGCGACTAATGTCCATAATACATGTGTGTATGTACTGCGAAGTTCCAACTTCACGAGAAGTCACTTTACGATTAAATCTACACCCACGCAGAACACGCGCACTTACGTTAATTATCGTTTTATGCGATTCGGATTGACCCAATTTGTCGTGTGAAGATTCCCAAAGTGTAGGTAACCAAGGCCTGCAAGGAAAAGCGGATTAAACGTACCGTTAATCTGACATTAATTTTACACGAAGTTACTCGGGTTATTCATGTGACGTGCGAAATGCAAATGCACGATGCGCCTGTTCGCATTGCGCAGCGTAAACAATTTTTTGTTCCAGAGCTGACTACTTCTCACGCACTCCGCCACGTTACCGAGTTAATTATGCAATGCCAAATGAATGTACACGTTAATTACCCGCCGTGTAAACCACATTTCAACTTATGACGAAGAAAGTTTGAAGGAAAGGTGACTAAGTAGTGAAGCATTAAACGAGAATAAGCAATTGTATAAGGCCACTCAGTAAATGCAATACGTAAGGAATATAAAAACTCAAGCATAAATTATTTATATAACCGTTGTTCGAGAAGTAACAGATTAATAATCAAACAGAGGAAAATTTGATGCTTGTAATACAGGCAAGATTGATTCGCTAAATACTCATAACTATATTACTAATTTTTTTAAACAAAACATTTACAAATCATCGACGATCAAAGGCCATTTACTATTACAGAATTCTAAGTCATAGAATATGATTAAATTGAACTTGGTTTCCATGTAAATGGAATTTCAATTAAATATCTGAACGTATTTTGAATTAGGGGGAGTCCGGGAGAGTTGAACCACCTTTTACTTGAAGGTCCATGAAACCTAGGGTATGAGATGCATCGAGTTTATATTTACGTCACAGTAAGGCCTTGTTGTCAGACTATAATCCGAGGGTTACATCATTTCAATAAGTTAATAAATGTAAGCACTAAATTAAATTTTATAAAAAATGAGATTCGGCTCATCTCTCCCCGAGCGCTGGGAGATACGATCCACCATGTGGGGAGATTTGACCATACTCTAGTAACTCGGGAACAAATGAAAAACAACAACAATTTGCTTTAGTTTATAATAAGTAGCCACAAACTTTAGACATTACGATAATTATCTTATATACTTTAATTCAGCTTTTACTTCGTATTTCACTCTGAACACGAGGAATCACGTTTTCCTGACTCGCAGCGGACTACCGATCGTCATTTTGTTACATGACATGGTAACGGTAAAGAGTTCGCACGCTGTGGTTTGATAACCGCCCGCCTACCGCGAAATTTAATCAGATATTTGAAGCGGCTCAACTCTCCCACATGGTCAAGTCTCTAGGACTTCCCCTACTTCCCTTCACACGAGTACTAAACGAAGTAGTTTGATGCATCCACTAGTACTTGAGAAATAGTGAAAAGATTATGCTGAAAGAAAAAGAAAAGAAACAGAATAAAATAAACAATATACTCATTCACAATTTTTGTAAATGTTACAATTGCCAGTTCATGCAAACATCGTAATCATCAGTGTCCACAGGCACTTGTAACGAGCAACATTTGCAAGGATTACAGTCGTGGATATTTTCCTGCGAGGCATACGATCGTATAGAATTTTTTGCGGAGTATCGTAGACGGCGAATTGAACGAACCCAGCATGGAAAGAAAATGCGAGGATGAGCAAGCACAGCAGGAGAGTACGAAAATAACGAGCGATTATATTAGAAAGCTGAGGGGACGTAGCCGCAATAGAGAATCGTACGACGAGATCGCGGAGCTCGAGGCGGAATTGCGAAGAGCATACACCGCCAAGGAGTTGCAAGCTCAGCTCATAGAAAGGGAGACCGAACGGTACATCGAAAGTATCCGGAAACAAGACGACACAATTCGGATGAGGCTGGACCAGCAGGCAGCCATCGAAGACGATCTTCGTCGGAAATCCGAGGACCTGCAGAAGTCCGAAGACTACAGGAGGCAGCTGATGGAACAGATAACGCGGAAAGAAGAGGAAGGGAGTATCATAAAGGAGGAAGCTCGCAGAGAAAGGGAAATCTTGATGGAAGTCGACAGAATAAGGGAACAGTGCGAAGTGGTTAAGATGCGAAACGTAGGAAATGAGCTAGCAGAAAGCGCGAGGCGAGAACGTTTAATCCTTCAAGAGATGAGAGAGATTCGTCGTGATGAGGAACTAGAAGCTGAGTCGAAGAAGCTTCGCGAGGATGAAGAATACTTGAAAGAAATTGATCAGCGGACAGAGAGAGTGAAGAGATTTCACGAGGAGCAATTGCGAAATAGAGAGCTGACAATGCGTAAGATTGCAAGCGCATTGCTAAATGTGGAAACTCGTAAGCGAGAAAGGGAGACATTGATCGCTGAATTGATAGCTGAGGATATAAAATGCGAGCTATTGATCAGGGAGGAAGAAGAGGCGATCAGGAAGAAAACGATGAGGGAACAATTGGTGGCTAATTTGAAGGAACAGATCGTTTTCACGGAACAATGTAAGCTGCGCTTTGTCGAGCAGGATAGGGCATTCGCGGAAGAAATCATGAGGAGAATTATGGAGGACGAGAAAATTAATAGACTTACCGCGGAGGCTAGACGAAGAATGCAGGTGCAGTATCGCGAAGACTTGAATCGGTTGGTCGAAAAGCGCCGCACGATTCGGGAGGATGACATTTTGAAAATGGCGAAGGCTGCTGAAGAAGAAAATAGACGGCGAAAGATTGACTTAGATCGTGTTCAACAAGAAAGGAAATGCCTATTAGAAGAACATGCTACTAACGTTGGTGATTTCCTTAATAAAGGTGCTCTCACCGAGGAAGAGCGAAAAAGTATTACGCAAATGTGAACGAATTGTCGGCTTAATAACATTGTCCAACAAAATTGAACTTTTTTTCTGTTCTGTAACATTCAATAGCCGCCTCTTATTGATTTTTGTGCGCTGAAAACGAATCCGCAAACCGTTTGTCGATATCACCCTCAGTTTTCGAGAAATTCGATTTTGAAAAAAATGCAAATTTTCAATTTTGAAATGCATGGTCTGTCAAATTATTTTATGAACCCTTGAGAACACAACGATATAAGTTATTATTGAATTATAAGCATTTAAATAGGTTTAAACAACGATCAGAGGGAAAAGGACACCCGAAGTGCACCAATTTTTGCAGATATCTTGCTATATATTTTAGAAACTAAGGGTCTAGGAGAAAATTTGACTACTCCACGCGATGCAGCCGAAAATTTTCTTTCGGAATCCACCAACAGAAGTGGTAAGTCACGTTTTGTTTTCGATACAGAAGCGAAATAGTTTGGCAAAATGTGCGGCGCCGACAGTGGTAGTCACGCGCGTTAAGCGATTGTGTGGCGCTGAGCGGCAGTGTATCGCGCGCCGCCGTTGACTACCACTGTCCGCACCGCACGTTTTACCAAACTCTTTCGTTTCTGTATTGAAAACAAAATGTGTCTTACCACTTCTGTTGATGCTTTCCGAAGGAAAAATATCTGCTGCGTCGCGTGGAGCAGTCGGATTTTCTCCTAGACCCTTAGTTTTGGAAAAAAATTTAAAGATATCTGCAAAAGTGGGTGAATTTCGGGTGTTCTTTTCCCTTTGATCGTTGTTTAAATATAGTTAAATGTTCATAATGCACCAATAACTTATATCGTTATATTCGGGAGGGTTTATAGAATAATTTGACGCGACAAGCAACCGAATAACTATTACTGTTTCGACACAAAAAATGTTCAAATTTGAAAATTTGCATTTTTTTTTCAAAATTGAATTTCTCGAAAACTGAGGGTGATGGCGATGAACGGTTTGCGGATTCGTTTTCAGCGCACAAAAATCTATAAGAAACGGCTGTTGAATCTTACTGACCAAAATGGCTGTTGGACAGTGTAAGATATGCAGGTGATTTTTGCCAGACGAAATAAAAAAACGGAGTGAAAGAAGAAAATAATTATCCAGTAATAAATGATGTAGAAATTGTGTCTCGTATCGTTCATACATTTATTCCCAATGTGTCTAAAGCATTGTACACATTAATTGATTGTTTCACGTTGACAATGAAAATGAAT
Organism: Andrena cerasifolii; assembly: GCF_050908995.1. Classification (NCBI taxonomy): domain Eukaryota; kingdom Metazoa; phylum Arthropoda; class Insecta; order Hymenoptera; family Andrenidae; genus Andrena; species Andrena cerasifolii. The sequence continues at coordinate 2,864,126 of NC_135125.1, read as the reverse complement.
GATGAAATTAAATAAAACTTCAGCTCGTAGTTATGATTTAGTATGATGGAGTTTAGTATGATTTAGTTCGATTGAATATTACTCAATCCACTGTACGGTAACCGATAGTGACATGTAAACTCATTCTAAAAACAAAAATTGAAATTGCAAATTTAGGAAGTTATGATTACTATAACCAACAATGAAATTAAAATCAATAGCATATATGATGTTTTAACTGAAGAGTAATCACCTGTATATTTTTATTGTACGTAATAACGATTCAGGATTTCGCTAGTATACGGAGGGCCATTTTTATTCTGCTCAGAGTATTTTAATGTGTCGACTGTTTGGACAAGTTTAGTAATTAGGAGAAACTTGCGCAAAAACACAATTCACGGTATTATACAAGAACTTGGCAGACGTAAAGTAGTGTACGACACGTGACAAAGGTATAATATTAAAACATTGTGTAGTTTATTAGATATATAAATATAAAGAGTAATTTTAGTACAAAATGTTATTACATAACACTTAAAAAACAATCCGGATAGGTTTACGTTATAAGTGATTTGCAGAGTAAACAAATATGTAATACATAGCTAATGTAATTTTAAAATATATTCTAATTGAAATGTAATAGTAGAACTCTAGATAATGTTTGCGACTTCCATGTTTCAGTCCTACGTCATTCTATTTATACTGTTTGTAACTACTTTTTAATTAGTTTCCCATCGATACTTCATCTGTAGGTATTATATATTGTACATGCAAACTTCTGAAAGCATTTTTAAATTTCCCTGCATTCGTAATTTCTACGCTTGCATTCAATAAATAGTTAATAAAATTGATATTAATATAACAATTAAACTAATGTAGCTTTTGTACTTATTCAAATTAATTAAATAATTTTAACCTAAATTACCATACCTGAGTACACTATTTATTTAGCATAAATTAAATACCTATAAGGGGCATAAATTATAAGGGTAATTTTGGCCACTTCTTATCCCCTCCGTCCCCAAGTCTAACAATTCGTAAGATTTTATATTCCAACACCTCCCCCCCCCCTTCCTTACGTAATATTTTCTACATTACATTTTCTCAGTTATTAAAATTCATTTAAAGGTTTATATAATTCATTTAACTCGGTTTCATGTATGCGATGAAACATAATTTTTAAGCTACTCATATTGAAAATTAGGTTTTAAAAAATATTACGTAAGACGCTACCTGCCCCCCCCCCCCCCGAAGAAGCCTATGTAATTTAAGGAGAAACCCTAATGTCGTGCAATATTATTTTACTAATTTTCTTCCTTACAAATATGTCATTCTTCTTAAAAGATAAAATACATTATTGTCATGTGATTTTCTTTTTAAACGATATCCTTAGCTTTAGAATAAATATTTAAACTCAGTAACTTGTTTCCTAGAAAATACCACTATATGACTGAAAGCAGGAGATTGTGTAATACTTAAAATTATATAGTATGAGGATCAAATCTGTCAAATTTGCATGATCACCACTAATACGGCATCTTATAACCAGCTGGTGCACAGTTGTCTACCTACATATTAACATTTGTATCTTAAATACAATCATTATATAAGATCGTATTCAATGTGTTTTATAATTGATTCATCTTTAAACTTGGGGTGATAGTTCAATCAGAATTTACTTACGATTTGAAAATGTTTGTAGCGCGTTTATACAAATTATTATTAAATTAAAATTCCACAGAACAGTATTCTGAACAGTTAAAGATTCATAGAATATGAAGGCGATGATGTAAAAAATATAAATATGTGTATCCTTGGGGGAACAAAAGAAAATAATATTTTAATGTAACTGAAAATGCGGTTCTGTACGGAAAGAGTAATATTGAATGTATAGGATGTAAACAAATTATTTGTCCCAGCTTTTACAGGTAAGTCTATACCTACACACTTGAATCGGTGAAGATCTGTTAAAAAAATGTGCCGCAAAATTGACTCCTGCCTCAAAATTCAGGGTCAAATATTTTTTATATTTTTATATTTTTTTTATATATTTATAGTTTTAATATATGAAGTTACGTAAATCTAAACGAAATATTAGCAGCACATCGTATACATTTTTGGTTTAAACTAAAGAGCATAAGTGTTAGAAAAATTTCTAATGTGATTAATATAGATTTAAATTTTTAATTTTCTCAATAAAGATACTCATTCTTTATGAATTCGTATTTAACTGTAACATTGCAAAAACCATGAAAAGGTTTTTTAATTACGGCATTGCAAGGAGATAATACGTCAAAAATGTTCAGTGTTACTTTACAAAATTCAAAACTGGCGATGTCATTGAAAGGCAAAGTCAAATAGAAAATAACAACCAACGTTTGACGAAGATTATTGAAAATAATTCACGTTCAAGTACTCAAGGGGGAACCTCATACATATACGTCTTTAAATAAACTGGTTATTCGTGTTTTAGCGGTGTTTAAAATGTTATGCAAATAGAGATAGCAGCTTCAATTACCTAGGCAAACAAGGAAAATCCGGGTATTAAGTAAATCATCTGTAAGAAGAAATGGATTTTATAAATGAAATTTCCAATGTGGAAGATGACTGCAATTTTTTTCCCACCCGTGACGCCACCAGCACACGTGCCACTTGTCATCGGCGTGTTATAAAACATTAATATGTAACTACCAGCTTCATACATTCCACAAATGAAAAATTCGCGCCCAAACTATTCACACATGCGCACTCATGCAAAATCGCAGTACATGCGCTAGTGGCGCCATCTGCGCCGAGCTTTGCGGCATCTTCCACATTGGAACAGTTCGTTAAATAATTAATTACTTTCAGTTCGTGCTCGTATTTCACAACGTTTACTTCAGCATTCACAAACTACACTTTAGTAACATCTCAGGCTTTCACCCTTAAATCATTTGTTTCACAATCACGACCATTCGTAAGTGTTGTGACAGGAAGATTCGTTCGGCTTGCAAATATTACTCACATACCTTTAAAGACTGAAAACTATAAAACGTAATTACCGTAGATATGTAAAATTCGGGTAAAGCGCGATCATAATACTTTTCTCAGTTGCAATAAATTATTGCGTTAGGGTAAGTTGGTTCTGCGATAGAAACTATAAGAACGTCGATCAGACGCTTGTATCTTTACTCATCTCTTAGTAAACGTACTTAGCTCTGCTCGCTGCTTTAATGTAAACACTTCCATTATGAAACTATAGTATTAGTGAATTAAACTATAGTATTTCTATGCTCGCTCTCATCGCTGCTCTTATCGTTTATCGCATATCCAACGTAAACTTGTCTAAATTCGAATGGACAAAGGGAACACCAAACTCCTCACATCCCACCGCCGTGAGATGTATCCCATAACGTTGTAAAAAATTGTATAAAACATACATGTTAATGCCAATCTTTCTCATCGCAGTATCTTTTTTTTAAATTATTGACGTAACTTTTTCAAGCAAAATATAAAAATCTAAAATCTTTCGTCGCCAAGACTTAATTCGCAGTAATACGTGGAAGCAACTAAAACTTGTCCACACTGTTCTTTTCTGTTTTCGAAGTTTTCTTTTAACCACAACTCAAACGGCTACCATAGCCGCTAGTACACGTTCGTCCATGTCGCTTGATTTGCACAAACAGACTGATTGTGAGTGGTCTTCCAGTTTAGCTGAAGCTTGAGTCTAGCTGACAATGGGACATTTAGACACACGTGACACGTCTTGCTGACACTCAGAGTTGGGCATTATCTAGATAAAAAATTATTTAAATAACGATCGAACAAAATACTTTATCTGTATTCGTTATTCGAGGCTCGTATAATCGAAGTTATCTTTCTTCGAAGAGCCACGAATAAATAAGTTTATTCGAAGAGAATTTATCCGACAAATAAAGATAATATTTTTATTCGTAGTGCCGAATACATTTTTCACTCGCAGCTTTTATCTTTTATTCGAAGCCTTCGAATAAAGCTACAAATAACTTTCGTCACCGTTGAGCGTGTTTATTCGAGCCGTTGAACACAGAGTACCGACGGCGCAACTTGGGGTCTTGGCAACGTTGCCGGGAATAGTTCACCAGAGTGTCTTCGGGCGGAGGGGGAACACGCCACGCATGCGCATGATGCGTTGGCTCCCAACCAATCGACGTCAAGGTTGGTTCCCCCTCCAGCCGGAGACACTCCGGTGAACTATTTCCTGGCAGCGCTGGGTCTTGGTGACTGTCGCACGCGCTATCTTGCAATGTAGTATTGTCCAATGACGAAAGTTTCAATTTTCATAATTTCATCTTATCTTTTCGAAATTAGTACCAATCGACTGGTGAAGTTTTCTCGACAAAAATAAGTCAAAACGCGTCATACGTCACACTAGTTTTAACAGTAACCAATTTCAATATATTATCCTGGATAGTGACATTATTGTTACAACTACTCCGATTTATAGACGGTCACAAAAATCTACGTACCTACACGTTGTGTGACAGTTTCGCTGCTGTCGGTCGTGCAAAACAACAAAACAGTTCTGTTCCCGGCTCATCATCAATTTCACAATGGATTTCAAAGAGGCTGCTCTGATCTGTGCTCCCGCAATACAAGAAAGGAAGAAAAGAAAAAGGGAACGATATTAGATGCATCCACTATTCAGTGCCAGATTCTTAAAGGGAAAGTTTCACACATTTGTATGATAATTTGAGAACATATCCCACCAAATTGTTTGCCTACTGTCGTATGACAATAGGAGGCCTGAATGCATCTTTTCATTATAATTCAGCAAACTTGCTCCCACGATCTCCTCTTGACAGTGACATCTAACTTATCGGCTAAATCTTGTTGGTATAGACATGGCTTCTTCTGTACTTCATCAACTAAAAGTTCAGTGTCTTCTGCATCAACCGCCACTCTGTACGTTTCAATCCACGAGACGATAGTTCCTTTAGTATTGCGCACACGTTCATTAGTTTTATAACGCCAGAAACTATGGAGAAACAGATCAGTTGCTGTTCTGTTGCTAGACCTCTAAGATAGCAGTAGCGCGTGTTTCTTCACGTTTTTGAATCCTATGGTTAACTGACTGAAAGATTGACGCGGCAACGTCGCAAAAAAGGTAAAGCGACAACTTCATTGTGAAGCTGTCAACAATTTTTGCAGAGTCACGTGTCGAAGGATCGACAAAATAAACTAATATGGGAAAAAATTTATTCATAAAAAGTTATTCATAAATTGGCAATAGATGATGGCGAAGGCAAAATAAAGAATAAACTAATTACCCATTAAAAATTTAGAAGCAGAATTAAAAATAAAAGAGTATAAACTGTTACAAATAAAGATCCATGGTTTTTAATAATGACATTTTACCTTTCTTTTCCTCGTGTTACTGTTAGAAAATTAGTTTTAGATAAGTAGGGGTAAAGTAGGCCTCTTCTTCCTCCAAATGTTCGAAAACGTTAATATTCATGATCACTACCATTTCTACACGATTTTTTCGACGCAGCGCCTTTTTCAACAAAACTAAAATTGCTTGGCGTCGCAAAGTATACAATGGCGTCCAGAACAATCCACAAGCATAACTCTGTTTTCTATTTCACATTTCCTACTTCCCACACTACTGCAAAACGCACTAACTGGCAGTTCCAGCAGTTATATGGTGCCTGAACCTCTAGTCAAATTGACCGGAGGATAACTGGCAGATAACTCTGGAGGTGAAGAAATAGGCATGTGCCAGATATCTGCTAGATGACTGGCAGATGTCTGGAAGTGAAGAAATCGGCCGTAAAACGAATAAGTCGCACTGCAATCGTGTCGTTAAACGAACGCCTTTCCACAAATGACAATACATTTCTCCTGAGCGATGAAATTGTAGGTCAACAAATTGTAGCCATTACGTGCAGGCTCTAAATATTCGTTACAAGAGAGAATCCGAAGGATTCCAATCAGGTGAGTACGGACACCACGCAACGGATGTTGAGATACATACTATAATATTACGTTGTCCATCCTGCGCAGTATAAGTAAAATGCACTCGAAATCGGCGCTGCTGTTTTCTCCAGTCTGCAGAAAACAAAATAAACGGTCCACTTTCTTCAAGTTCAGCAGCTTAGAGTAGATTTCCAGTTCATGATTTCGAGTTCTTATTATAAACTTATTGTTCTGAATATAATATGGAAAAGAAACTTCTTCCTTCACATATCTTTATGAACTGTCTTTCATTGTTGTGGTATATAAGATGTTGTTTTTTTTTTTTATTGTTTTCCTATGTTTTAAGCAGGATGGGTGTTTCAAGCGTATTTTTGCTTATATTGCCCAACGGAACCTATAGTCCCATTTTTTTTTGTTCCCTCCTCTCTCTTTCGGGTCTCAGCAGCAACAGCGCACCCGGAGAAAGGTGGTGTCTCCCATCTTTCCCCGGTACACCGCCCCGCGATGCTTAACTTCGGTGATCTAACGAGAACCGGTGTTTTCCATCACGGCTACGGCCACTGATGGTATATAAGATACATTCGCAAAATGTGGATGAAGCTTTTTAGAACGACGTTATCATTATCACTAATTACTGGAGTAACAACTGGCATATCAACACTCAACAGTACCCAAAATATTATATAATATTATATCAGAAATTCACGACGATGTACTGTTGACGAATTTTTATTCCCTATCAGAGTATTGTGGGACAAGAGGGCGTACTTTAGTTTAGACTTCCCTAAAATCCTTGGTATTACACTGATAGTCATGTCGTTGTGTAAGAAATAACTACTATCCCTTATTATTCAATAGGCAGTGACTTCATGTAAATTTACCTGTAACAACTTATAAAATAAATATTTCCAAAAAGTGTCAAATGCGAATTTTACCTGATATGTCGGGGATATATGATATTATATCATATAAAAGATATGATATATCTTTTAAGGAAATTAAGTAATTTGGAAAAAAGCTTTATTTCTTCGTAATATTTCGGAGAAGATAACATTCTTGGTATAATGATTTTCTGACATTAGGATGAATTGTTGTTGCGCATCACCTACCGGAGCAATGATGGCGAATATTATCCATCGGTCCTATTTGAACTTCTCCTAGGTTAACATACCTAGGTAAATTCCTGGATCATAATTCAATGCAAACCATCCGGCAACATTCACTCTTATAAGTCCAGGATTTACCAGTGTATCTTAATATATCAAGCAGAATGTGTTTGTGTGTTTGTCTGTCGCCTAAAAATTCGAACGGTAAACTCAGGGGTCACGAAATTTCTCCCAGCTCATTATACCTACGTAATCCAGATGAACGTGGCTATTTTCACAAAAAAAGGAAAATAAATAAAAAACAATTTTTTTATAAAATCAGAATCTAAAATTTCAGGTGAAGCTGAGTAGCAAAGCTAGTATTGCATACGTCAAGCAGGTGTGGATGATCTTCACAAATTTGAACGCATCCACACGGGGTACACATAAAGCTGTAACAGCAATTTGTAACGATACGATCATTCTAACATATATGTCCGCGGTAATCCACTTCTCTAGCGAGAAAGCGCGCGTAAAGCTTTGCCATCTGGTGGTGACATCACGGTACTGCTGCGGGCGAGGTATCGCGCGAGCCGAATATGCGCATGCGCGCGCGAAGTGGACTGTCATATACACGGGTCACATGGTCTGCAAAACAGCCCTACACATGAAATGTTTACGCATAAATTACATGTTAATAACGCGTTTCTGAGACATGCTACATAGCCTATGTCCATCCTAGAGTATGCAGAAATAACGTGTTACAATTTGAAGAAGATCGGTTCAACAGATCTTGAGTTTTGCGCGAACATAAAAATCGGCTCTCTCTTTATATAATAGTATAGATAAATAAAGTGAGTGTAAGAATTATCGAAATTTTAACGTCATTCTTTAAGAGAACGGTTGGTTTGCGACCTATGGTTCCTTTGACACTTTTTATCCTCAGGACGAGTAGAACACACTGCAATAAAAAAATTTGACCTTGGGAAACTGGGTCAACGACAATTTTGCGGTCCACTTTTTGAACAGATCTTCACCTATCCAACGGCGGTGTAGAATCCCGCTACGGTGGTCGTGACATATAATTTGTATACACTCCGTCACACAGCGCTTAGATTTCGCTGTTTTATTCCAAAATGTTGTATATTCATCTACGGCCGTGGACAGTGTTGACACCTTGTCAGCACGTTACTTTTCGAACGCGTTCGATAATTATCGTAACTGCGCACGCGTTGGGCTACTTTCGTCGGTTAGTGGCGCTACATTACCCCCTTCGAGTGTCAGCGATAACCGGGAATTTTTAAATACCCGTTTTCGCTCGCAAGGTCTTACTACTAACATTAACTCTAGATATTCACTACACTTATTGCTAATACGTAAAGGCAAATAAAATGTTCTATTTTCAGTAGCCTAACGATTCTACTATAACTTATTATACACATATAATATTATAATTATCACTGCGTGTCTGATGTCAGTGGTAAATTGCCCTACAAAATCTAAATGCCGGAACTACAGAGGTGATCATTTTTCCAGTTTTTGTGCAAAAGCAAAAGTGGCTTATGGTCCGCGTAAATCGTAAATAGACCGCCTCCAACCATGTGGCGGAACCTTTTAACGACTGAGTAGACTGCCAACTGCTCTCGGTCATAAGCACTATATAGTTATGTTGCGCCGACACGTAAGCGTTGTCGCAAAAAAAATGCAAGGGGTTCCCATGCACCTTCTGATAATTGGGAAATGAGGCCCTTACTACATTGTCTGATGCGTCCGCTGTTGTAGCCAATTTGGCGCCAGCTATGGGATGAGCTAGCATCGTGACATCCGCTAGCGCTTTCTTTAAATTCTTGAATGGGTTTTCGTTTTCGGAAGTCCAAGGAATCACTGTGCTCCCTTTAAGATTCGGCCATTTTAATAGGTCATTCAATGGCTATTGAATTTTTGCTGCTTCTGGAATGAACCCATCCAGGCCTGTGTATATATGTAAATGCCTTTACAACAGCCGCGAAATCTGCCGGCCGCCAGAAGAACTAGGACGAAAAAGTCACACATTCTGGGCAGCAGTCGGAACACCTGTCTATTACACCGTGCCCTGAACTATAAACACGAAAAATTGTAGAGAGTTCGCGAAATGGACATTAACCGTTTGAAGTTGGGACATTCTCCGTCGTGCAATCGTGTTGGAGTTAGGGATTGCAAACCGGTAAATCGGTAAATCGGTTTGAAGCTTTTTTTCACTGATAACGTAGTAGATATCGACGGAATTGTGCGCTACATATATGCGCTACTATTTCTCGCGATCTACCGGCAAATATCGAGAAATACGTAATTTATCGAATTCCCAGTAAAAATTTGGCGAATTACAGTATTGTCTCGTTAGCGACTCGCTGGTCGGGACCGGCGTTGAGTCGGTATCGTGAACAGAACCCTAATTCCGAGTGTTCGTTTCTCGCTTCTTTCTGGCCGGAGGGGGGAGCGAGATGGAACACTGCGTGCGCGGCGAGCGTGCGCGATGGTCGCAAGCGCAAAGGACAGAATGTCAGGCGTCCGAAAGACGGAGCGAGACAAAACATCAACGCGTCGTCGGTCTCGTACCGTCCTCGCTCGCTTTCAGTGCCTCTCGCTCGCTCTCGTTCCATCTCGCTTCAGCTTTCGCCGGGCAAGAGTGAGACAAAAGTGGTGGGGATAGCGAAGAGTCGGTATCGTGTACACAAAATCGAGTCGCTAACGAGGAAATACTGTACCGGTAAAAATTGTATGTATAGCAATGTAGCGCATATATATAGCGCATAATTCCGTCGACATCTACTACGTTATCAGTGAAAAAAAACTTCAAACCGATTTACCGATTTACCGGCTTGCAATCCCTAGTTGGAGTAGCCAGAATCGGATGAGCCGTGTGTACACTCGGCTAAAAAATATCACTCCAATTACCACAAATGCACGGTAAAGTAGCTCTGTAGAAAAGCGTAAGATTAAAGTGGCCTAGCTTCACATCCGTTTCGCGAATATTTCTACAATATTTCGCGACCACACAAAGTGTGGCCATAAAGAAACGGGAACTGCTTTATGAACCATTTGTTCTTTGAAATGGAAAAAATTCAATGTCGGTCTCCCTTCAAAATAATCTCTGGCCAAGTTTATGCAGCGCTCTATTTCGTGATTTCCATAAAGAAAAATAATGGCAGAGGTCCTCGGAAGATGTCGCTCTTAATTACTGCGTTTTATTCGTCTGAATATCTGCTACATCTTCAAATTGTTTTTCTTTGAGATGGGTTTTGTGTTTACGAAATCACAAAAAGACACGATACACTTTCCGGAAGATTTCCAGTGTTTCTGCACTATTCTTCCCGAGTTTCATTAAAAATTTAAATATAATTCGATGCTCCAAATTTTAATCTTTCCATAGAGCGCGGCAATGACTTCTTTCAAAGCGCGCAGCTTACATAAACATGACCCGATTACCATGAGACTAGGAGCGAACTATTGCGCAAGACACAAGCTATAGTACAAAAATATAAGTCATGTTAACACACCCCCTGTCGCCATACTCACGGCATATTGTATGAATGAAGTTGGACCACTCTCTGCCAGGCACTTGTGTCAGCTGAAGGGATATTTTTTAGCCGAGCGCACCAACCGACGACGAAGCGATGTACAGATTAACAAAAGCAAAGTGTTAAGAGCGAAAATTTGTGACGTTAGATCAAAAACGGTACATATAGTCGGGGACAAAATAAGTGGACAGGTACTGGAAGTACAGTGACTCGCATTAATATTCGGACACTTTTTAAAATCGCATAACTTTTTTAGAATTGGTCCAAACAACTTGAGTTTTTTTGAGAAGCTAGAAGGGTTAATTTGCTAACTGGCAAGTTTCGTCGTTTTGAAAAAAAATGTATTTGGTTGGAATAGCGAAAAGAATAGTAACGGTCGATTTTTAAACATTTTTTGTGAGCTTGTAATGAAAATTAAAAAAAACCGTTTGTAGATTGCAGTAAGTTGTATACGTGCCTAAAATTTCATCAAAAACGGTTAACGTTGCTCCGAGCTACAAACGTTTAAAGATCGCAGAATAAGGTCGAGAAATTATGTACTTAGAGTTATGTACTTAAACGGAACAAAGAACAGCCAAGAACGAACAATATTGTAACTTATAAGACAAATTTCTACAATATTTCAATAAATATTAGCAACCTTTTTAAACCTCAGATCATTACATAAGAATGCAATATACAAATCAATCCTTAACCATCAACAAAACTTAACCATCAAACACATCCTATTAGACTGCAGGAACAGAGAAGACATCAGAACACAGCTCCAACTACCCAATAATATAAAAAAAATATTCGAAACAGAAGAAAACCTGAAGAAAGTACTCGACCTTGTCCGTAAACTAAATATATATAATAATATATTAATAAATATATTTATATTATATTAATAATAAATATATATAAATATATTTATATTATATTAATTATATATATATTTATATTATATATATATATATATATATATATATATATATAATTAAAATATATATATTGCGAAATATAAACTAACCGCTGACTTTAGTCGCTAATAACCACGGAGTTGATGCGACCTAAAACAAAAAAAATGCAATATATTGTTTAAGAAGCATATTACCTGTACAAGAATAAAAAGGTAGAACTTAGAGAAAGCAAAATATGTTCGTATAGTGGATTTCATTTGTGTATTCTTGATGTTTAATCAAAGCTTAAAACAAATTGTTATTTTAATTATTAAGAATAAAGAACCAGAATTTACCTGCTGTTCGACGGTACACCGTTACTTAAATCTGTCGCACTTTGCCTGCTCCTTTCCTTGCTACAGAGTGAAAGAATCAAGTTTCTCGATCGTTAAAAAGAACGGTGAATATGTTTGTCCTGTATCTTTTCAGTGCTATCAAAATTTGTAAGTTTACGAGCTATAAACTTTCCTTCATTCGTTGCACATTGGGCACAGAAATAAATAAAATTATACTTTTAAAATCACATAGATCACACTTCGCAGAAATTAAATAAGTAAAAAGTGGAGCCAATTATTTTCTTGTGCACCACTAAAGTCTCTACAAGACTTATCGTCGTTCTGTATTTTGACTGATTATAACAACGGCAGATTTTCTATTATGTATTCATTGTATCCACTCATTCATATGAACTTTGATTACTATTTTGGAAAGGGTGACATGAGATAGGACACCATATACCAATGCAGTTCATTAAGAAGTATACATATGTCCTGAAAACATGAACAGCTTGATTTATAGTGTTATTATACATGTAAAAAATACGTTTGACGTTTCGTATCTCTAGATACAGGTAAGTTTATTGCAGAAATTCATGTTTCGCATTGCTTTGCTTAATCTTTTGCTATTAAACTTTCTTACCACCGTCCGTGAAGGATTTGAGTAATCACGAAGCAGAAGAGGGTTGTAAAACAGACATTAAGCTTAAATGCACCGTAAAATCCTTGCGAATAAACTGTGTATTTGTGTGCTCGTCCGACTGTCTGCACAGCGTGTACAATAATCTGAGTGTCCTTCACAATTCTCTCATTGTCAAATATAGATGTCACTGAATATTCTATCGTGGAATAAAAGTAGTAGCCAAGTTTTAATGCAAATGCAGGGTGTCACATTGGTATACAAGTCGAACGAATTTTATGAGTCTACGAAACTTCAGCAGAAAAAATATTCCAAGTGCAGGTACTAAAAATAAGCAAAAACTACCTACTTAAAATTGATAACGAAACACTTGGATAAGATCAGTTGATTGCAAGGGCGATTTCTAATATTTTTTCACAGAAAAAGAGTATCTTTGTATATAAATATAAAGTAGCTTTACATCGTACACAATCTTAAATCCATTAAATATAGGGGAAGCACCAATCGCGAGCCTGGAGTAGCGGCAACGTCGCAAATTCTGGCCCCGGTCCCAAGGTGCCTGCTTTCGTTAATTCGACTATACGTTGCTTTGCCAAATGCGTATGAATTGAATATTGATTAAATTGCATTATTCTTTCGAACATATAAAATTTGTTTTCATGCATTTTTTCTGACAAATACATAAATCCTATATTCTACAGCTGAATTAAATGCATGAATTTAAATTTTTTGAAATTGTGACATACGGGGCTTTTCCTTACAACTACAAACATATCGATTTATTCTACCCACTCAATTCTCATTTGTTATCAATCTCTCTATCTATTTCTCTATGATGCAAAGAAAATGCCTGGAGGATCTTGCGCGCGTATTGACGATACGTTGATATCTCTTTTCTCTAAATATATCTCCAATCCGCAGGTACACAGTGCCGTAATAATTCCGCATTTGCATCTCTTAAGATTGCACCGTACTTAACTAGCAGCTGCATGCTACAGTATTCCCAGAGATGGACAAAAAATTATTTCAATTAAAAAATTGATTTCGAATAAAAGACAAAAATTTTTATTCCAGACTCATCAAATAAAAATAAGCCAGAGTTATTTTTATTGCAAATAAAAATAAAGCAGAGTTACTTTTATTTGAAACGTCACAAATAATTTTTTTATTCGACGTGAATTTATCCGACGGCCACAAATAATTTTTTTGTTTGACGGGAATTTATCCGACGGCCACATATATTTTTTTTTGTCTGGCGGGAATTTATCCGATGGCCATAAATAATTTTTTTATTTGACGGGAATTTATCCGACGACCACAAATAATTTTTTTGTCTGGCGGGAATTTATCTGATGGCCATAAATAATTTTTTTATTTGACGGGAATTTATCCGTCGGCCACAAATAATTTTTTTGTCTGGTGGGAATTTATCCGATGGCCATAAATAATTTTTTTATTTGACGGGATTTCATTTTAGCCTTCAAATAATTTTGTCGTCTTTTCATTCATTTGTATTTGAAAATTATTTGAAGCTCAAATAACTCTGGGAGTAGAGAGCGAGAGAGAGGGGGAGCGTGTGCTAGAGAGCGGTAAGCAGGAGAGCATGATGCGAGGAGGTAGTTGTTAGAGCGAGAGGGAACGGGAGGAAGCGAGAGGCCCGTTCCTAATATCGCCCTCTCTTTCTACTTATCAATGGCTTTATTCAAATTTATATATTACGTTATTTCCTTAGGAATAAAGGAGATACACGTTTCATGGAAATGTAATTAAAATTAATCTATTTAAAGTTTATGTATCTGTTATCAAACAGCAAACAAATTAGGATACGTGCAATATGTTTGAAACCAGTTAATAAACACGTTTATTAAAAGTCTTTTTTATGTCAAGTCTGAACCCAACCTATTAAGGTGGGCAATACAAGGGGGTAAATGTTGGGGGGGGGGGGGCAACAGAATCCTTGCCCCAGGCTCTACACAACCTAGTTTCGTCCCTGATAAATAGAAGTATACGGTCCCCCTTCAAACACTAAAACTATAATCTACCTAATTCAAAATTTACATAAAGGGAAGTTATAATATTATCACATACAAAAGGACTTCATAATAACAGACCAACTCGTGGTTGATGCGACATTAAATAATGGAAAAAAAATAACAGACCCCATGCGAGTGAATAAGAAATTGCCGAAGAGATTAAACAAAATCTACATCTATACTCTATAGGTACTATTATAAAATTGAAGTTGCATGCTTGAAATGCGTTTCCTCAATAAGTGTGAACTGTGCCCACAAGTGTGTTACATCAGTTTGTTCGTCTTGACCAGAAAAGGGTGCTTGGGTTCTATTTTTTTTAGTTCGTAATGAAGTCACGCGCCCTTTCGCTTGCACCCCTTCCCCCTTATTTCACCCTTCTGACACTCTGTGACAATCAAAGTTTTACCCGGGCAACGCCGGGTACTTTAAGCTAGTCGAATATAAATGCACAAATTTGTTGTACGATTATAAATATAATATCACACTATCAAAATTTTTGACACGGAAGTTTTTCTACGTTCTATATCGATATACATATCCCAGAATTAAATTGCAGAACCCTGAGGCAATAGATGAAGGAGACTGGGGAATTCAAATATCATTTGGTATTAGAGGCAAAACAATTTGAAGTGTTCAACGTGGGTAGTTTTTCTTTAACAAAATGCATAACGTAATAATTATCGAGAAGACAAAATTATATGTGCAGGAATGATTCATAAATCAATCATCGAGAAGCTTTTAAGTATCAGACTACCCATTTTACAATTATTACAACGATTTCTGTACATGGGCGTAGCAGCCTGACCGGTTCGTAAATATTCAGTAGAGCAACCTCGAGCTCTAATACATAGAAATGCTTCATTCAGTTTATTTTCATTGAAGAAGTTGTATTGTTTCGCACGTCAGGAATGATAAAGTATATTGGAGAGATTACAAACATAAATTTACATGGAAATGCTATGCATGCATAGGTAATATATTAAATCAGACTGCCAATTTTATTCCACAGTTGTATTTATAAATCAAAATATTATTATGTTGGAGATACGCACAAAATTTTAACAACTCGCCTGACACTGTTACATCAATTACGTAACAAAATCGTAAATACTTGAAGGTATAATAAACTTTTACTTTCTACAAAATGTATCAATAGTATTGTCGCTCATAGTACAAGTGTATCTTTGGGTAACTTTAGATATTTACAAATAAAACAGCAGTACAAGTATGCAAAATATAATTTTGTATGAATTATTTTCATGACTTTAAAATTAACGATCAGTTTTGGAACATTGTTCTATATTTTGACCTATGTAGCTAACAGAGAAATACAGAAAAAGGGGGACAGTTGTATACCTTTTTTGCGGACCTAAGTGCTGCATTTGACAAAGTGGATAGACTAAAACTTCAAAAAAAAAAAACATGGAACACATTATACAGTAATTAGGGATAACCAGAGAGCAATGTACCTAGACCGAACTTACAGTGGCAGAGATCAAAGCATGATCGCAAGGTTCAGGTGTGGGAACGAAGAGCGGGGAAGCAAGTACTGGAAGGAACAAAAAGAGACAGTATGCAGACTATGTTATGGGACTAGGGAGACGCTGGGTCACATGCTACAAGACAGTAAGGAGCTGAAAAGAGAAAATTCAACGATCAGAGGTATACTAAAGGGAGAAGAAGGAGGAGCGGAGTGGATGCGTATGGTTCTGGAAAAATAGAGAAGAAAAGAAGAACAAGATGAAGGAAGAAATCAAAACGAAAGCACAATCTTCAGTTAACAGTCCCAGAAACACTTACACACATAACACATGTAACCCCATTTTGAGGCTGAAAGGCATAAAATAAACCTATTTACTACATTGTTCTATATTTGTATTATATTTATGTATGTATATGGGCGATAAACGATTACAACTATAAATCGTTTCCACTGATTAATTATTTAATATAGTTTTAAATTGCGCATTTTTCTTGTTGTAGCATTGCTTTTTCTTGTCATACATTTTATCACTTACCTACTTCTTTTGAAATAAATAACAAGAAAATAGTTCTATGATGCTTGGTTTTCTTTTGCCATACATACCTGATGCCTCGGAAAAAGTAACAGAAAAACGGGGAGGTTTTTCGCATCGTGCAGCTCCAATTATCACCCATATTTATGTAGTACACAAAGAGAGGGTGTAAACAAGAGTGCTTGCGATTTCACGTCCAATTTAACGTTCTCCAGTTACTTGCAGGTTGTAAATTTACTTGGTTCTTCACGAATTCCGTTACGAATTGATGCGCACCTACTAGTTTCTAATTTAGTTAAAAGAATCTGGTTTCGAAAATCATTTACATACCTTCAACGTAGAATGATACTGTCGGTATTATAAAATAAGTAACAGATTTATTGTTTGCGAATTTCTGTTAAAATTAGCAGGTCCCTTCTCAAAAGCGCCTGCATCTTCTAAAGCATTTCTAGACCTAATCCAGACCGATTTGTTCTAAGAGATCTTTAATAATATTAAGACTTTTTATTTACTAGAAGAATAGATTTCAAATTATATTGACAATTTGCAGTTGCACTAGTAACCCGCTAACCGAATTGTCGCTAGCGAGCTATTCCACGTCAAAACGAAGAGGTGAAAAATTTAGTTTCACCGATTTTCTTAAAAATTACAGCATTTGTCGATAACCTTGCAAAAACAACGTATATTGAATTTCAACGGCCTATGTCAAATAGTTTTCGAAATATTTAATGTTAAATTTTCGAAACTTCAAACAAAATCGGCTGACGCGTCATCACTTAAACTGTAATATCTCGGTCATTTTGAAAGATAATGCCACCGTCTTGGGTTCATTTTAAAGCTGGAGGAATGCTTTTTCAAACCGTATATAGAATATTTTATTTATTGTTAATAAATTTAACAGTAATCGATGTCAAAGTTTTACCTACTGTTGCTAATCTTTTATGTGGTGAGCAGATATTCCTACTATTTTTCTCGAGAATACCGAAAACACTGAAAGAAAAATTTGTTTTAACCCATCGTATATAAATACTTTCCTACGCTAGGCTATTGTTTTGAAAACGCGTGCTTACGGACTGACCATGGGATCTGTGCAGTTCCAAGCGGTGTGCACTATCGTAAGTTTTATTTATTTTTTTCTTAACTGTTCCCAAAATCTCTCCATTTTGTTGAAAAAGGCATTTATTAGTTGAAGACTTAACGAATCGAATGGTATTTTTTTCACGCCGGACCGTGGGTGGGAACGATGTCAAATCGCGATTTGAAACTTTGACATCGATTACTGTTAAGTTTATTAATAATAAACAAAATATTCTATATACGGTTTGAGAAAACATTCCTTCAGCTTTAAAATGAACCCAAGACGGTGGCATTATCTTTAAAAATGACCGAGATATTACAGTTTAAGTGATGACGCGTCAGCCAATTTTGTTTGAAATTTCGAAACTTTACCATTAAATATTTCGAAAACTATTAGACATAGGCCGTTGAAATTCAATATACTTTGTTTCTGCAAGGTTATCGACAAATGCTGTAATTTTTATGAGAATCATGGCATTATTTTTAAAAATGACCGAGATATTACAGTTTAAGTGATGATGCGGCAGCCGATTTTGTTTGAATTTTCGAAACCTTAACATTAAATATTTCGAAAACTATTTGACACAGGCCATTGAAATTCAGTATACTTTGTTTTTGCAAGGCTATCGACAAATGCTGTAATTTTGAAGAGAATCGGTGAAACTAAATTTTTCAGCTATTCGTTTTGACGTGGAATAGCTCTGGCGCAAGTGATTGCTGAGTAAACAACAATCATTTTTATCAGAAAGACCTTCTCAACTCATTGTCAGTACAAATTATTTAACTGCGATAAAGTCAGACTTATAAAAATTCCATTTTTCTTGCATAGAGGCGAAAATTATTACAAAACGCGAGTGTATTTGAGAGAAGATCACAATTTCTTATACTAACAAGAAATTAAAGGACATGAATAAATACGCGACCTGGTCGGTCGCAATAAACGGGGAAGGGAAAGTGATTAGTACTTTATTATTTCACGCTTGGTTGGATCTTCATTCAAACTGCTTGACAAGGAAAGTGAATGAATGCATCGAGAGTACGCGAAATAGGGCGCAGCGTGAGACTCTCGACTAAGGACCAATAACCAAAAGCGATTTATAAGCCATGCGTGCGACACGATGCATTCATTATTGAAAATGAAACTTCCCATATTTTCCAGTAGATCTTCGTGAGAGTATTTCCGAGTGTAGAGAGTGTGTCGTTCTATATGAGAACATAGATGGGATCTACCAAACACAACGTAATTCGGACTTTCCAGTTCCATTTCCCAGTGTGAGAATTACATTGTACCTACTACGTATAATTAAATGTAGACAGAATTGCATCGTCATTGGACTGATTTTCATCAGAAAAACCTGATCCATCCATAGATAATACTCTCGTAAATATTTATGAAACAATATATAAACAATGGTACTAAATAAGATTCAGAGACATGTAATGAACAAAAATATTATTTTTGACAAATTTACGAAGTAGATATAGTTGTGATTTTTATTCAGCACAAAGAAACATTCAAGAATTATTTGCTGCATGCAAAAACTCAAATTTCACAAGTGGACATCTAGTATAGCCGTCTTGGCCCAAAAGGGGCGCGCTCTTCCTCAGGCTTTCGCCTATACGAATATTTGGCTTGCAAGGTGGTATTAGCTGTACATAACTAGCGACCCCGACAGGGCCGGGCCGGAAAAAGCAGAGAAGGACCACGCTTGACTCCACGGCGTCCACTGTAGGAATTTTTCTCTCTGAGCAGGATGCCAGGTCATGAAGAATATAATACATTCGCAACCAGACTAAGTCTCTGGCTATCTTCTGCTCTGTTTGGGGTGCATGCACTCACCCAGGACCACCAGGGACGCTCTGGTGGCCGGGGACGGCCTTGCATAAAATCGCATGCCAGTCCCCATGCGAATCGGGTACACCGGGAACGCAACCGCCCGTACAGGAGTTAGAAGAACCACCTGCTCCTGGTGGATCACAAGTGGACATCTAGTATAGCCGTCTTGGCCCAAAAGGGGCGCGCTCTTCCTCAGGCTTTCGCCTATACGAGCATTTGGCTGGCATGGTGGTGTTTGCAATATTTAACGATCGTCGTGGGCCGCTGCCAAGGGAAGTTCAGCGTAGATGTTCTGTCGAATGGAACTTGGAAAAACCCTGCCCTCATCCGTTAGGAATCACTGGACAAGTTGGATCTACCCTGGAGAGGGAAGCGGCTCGTTTAGTCAGCACTCCATGTCGCGGAGCGATGGGGAGTACTGTCCAGTGGGGACCACGAGGAGGTAGAGCCGCCAGCGTAAGCTCGATCCCGGCAGGATGGCTTTCGCCGATAACACCCCACCCTCCACAGTGCCTGGGCACTGCCTGCACTGGGGGTCGGGGCGTCACAAGTGGACATACAATATTTGTGCACTAAGCCATCGATATAAACATTATTTTTCTATAGTAGATGTTTCATCCAGCACTCCGATTATTTTCCACCGCCGACGTGCGCCGTTTGTGGGCGATGGGTTAAGTATATCCTCGTTACTAGCCCGTTTCTACAATGCGTTAGGAGCCCGGCGACTATCCTCACCATTTCTTGGAATCCTTCGACGAGAGTGAGAAAACCCAATGAGTGAGAGAGAGGAAACAAAAGAGTCGAGGGCAACTTCGTGTAAGCTGTTTCGTTTCCTCTCGCTCGCTCATTGGGTTTTCTCACTCGGGCCATTGGCCGCGCGGAATAGCGTCCACAACACGTTAGGAGTCCGCCGCCAGTCCCGTTCGTCGGGCTGGTAACGAGGATTTACTGTTCTCGGGTCGAGTACGTAAAATAGTGGTGGGAATAGTCTCGTTGCATTGATCAGGGGAGGGGCAGCACCAGGGGGCTACCACTCTACATTATGCAATTCTAAGCAATTATTTAGGTCTTATAAGAAACAAAAACTTACGAAAATACATATCAATATTTGGCACACTCAAATAGCACACAGACATCTTGTAAACGTCTTAAAACCGCATACTAAAGACAGTCAGGGCATATAAAAACATGCATTGTACTCTTAAACGCGTTAAAAAAGATATAAATGAGTACTTACATCTATAAGACGTATTAAGTAATACTTGGATCCAAAAGAACTCTTTAGAAGACGTTATTTAGATGATCTCTATATCAATTGTAGGCATTTAATGGACACTTTGAGCCTATTCGATAGAATTAGAATAGGTTTAAAATGTTGAAACTGCAATACCTAACCTTAAAATAAAATAATTTATTTTCCTTTTTTTAATAGCTATCGTTTTTGCTTTTGGCTGTACTTCTGAATGGCCCCAGTGGCCAATCGACACAAGGTTTGGAGGGAGGAGTGGGGGAATTCTGGACTAGATCTAAAATTGTTGCTTCGGGAATTTATTAGCTCCCGACATATTAATAAACAACTTTCCGTATTTCTGTTGACTTGATCCGACACAACGCATTCTACTTTCCAACGTTTTCCGGATATTAGTATTGGTTGGGGTTAAAAACAGATATAAATGAGTACGCCCCGGATTAATGCGGAAAGGGTGTTACTTTACTGATAGTCATTGCTCTAGGGCAAGCCTTCCCAAGTAGGGGAAATGCACTCCTAAAACAGATGTTTCGGTTCTCCCTCCACCGGTGCGCCTTCAGCTAAGGTGGGACGAATCCTACAACCCTCTCTCCGAGGAGACAGTAACGTCGCTGGGAAGCATGTTGGGCGCTTTAGGGCGAAAGTACCAAATGTGTCAAATTTTTATAGGAAATTTCATAATGACTTAAAAATAGTAGGAAAAATTAAAATTTAAACTAGCATTTCAAAATGACGTAAAAAGAATTGCAAAAAATGTATTACATACATTGATAAATTAAAATTTAAACTAGTTAAATTTTTACCTAGTTAAATTTTTAACTAGTTTAAATTTTAATTTTTCCTACTATTTTTAAGTCATTATGAAATTTCCTATAAAAATTTGACACATTTGGTACTTTCGCCCTAAAGCGCCCAACATGCTTCCCAGCGACGTTACTGTCTCCTCGGAGAGAGGGTTGTAGGAGTCCTCCCACCTTAGCTGAAGGCGCACCGGTGGAGGAAGAACCGAAACTTCTGTTTTAGGAGTGCATTTCCCCTACTTGGGAAGGCCTGCTCTAGGGGGTGATTCTACAGACTAATATAAGACGAAAATATAAAATCGTTTACATTTCTAGGTTTTTCCTCAGGTGCCTACTCAAGATCCCTCGGGCCGGATGGGATTTTACTACCGGTTTCTTTTATTCAAAACCGCAAAATTTCGAACTTTGAGGCCATTTTTCAACGTGATCCCGTATGAGTTCAAAAGTTAAAAATCGTGTCATCGATTCATCTTGACGAGATCTATCCAATGGTGTTTAGCAATCGCTGCTCGTTCGTAGGTTAGTAATCCCCTTTGGGACATAACATCGTCCTTTCGGATTCGAGTTTCATGATCTTAAAAATCAGGTACAAAGCCATCCACACACGCAAATTTAACACTTTTGCTTTGACACATACCTACTTCACGTCGCCTACAGTAAGGTAGCGGGCGTCCAGTTATACCACGCAGGATTAGAACACCCACGCTCCTGCACTCACACATCAATCACTCGACAATTCAATACAAAGCATATACAGACGCTGGCGAACAATTTGCATAAATTATGAAACACCTAATTAACCTGTTAACTAAGGAAGACAAGTTAATTTGCCATTTGGAAATGCCTCCACATCAGGGCCGCATTTACTATAAGGCGCACTAGGCGCAAGCTAGGGCCTCACTCTCTATGGGGCCACATTTTAAAACCTTACTCTTCGTAAACAACAATATAAAAAACAGCCTAAGTAGTTATAGTTGAAAAATAAAATACTTGTATTTAAATATTATAAAAACTAGAGGCAGCTGAAAAATGTGTGAGGCCTCATAATGATTTTGCGTCTAGGGCCCCCAAAAGTATAAATACGGCCCTGCTCCTTATTGCACGAAACGAGGTTAGCATATCACAAAAGTTTCATACTTACATAAAAAAAAATATTAGCTCGTATGTAACATTTGCTATGGGTAAAACGTATAAACTTAGCTTTGATCAATATTAAATACTAGCAAAATATACCCGCGCGTCGCTTCGGGCCTAAGAGATATTAAAGATTCCATGAAAACACATTTCAACCCCTTAGGGGATGATTAGGGAAAAATCCTGAAATTGGTTTTCAGGCATTTATGTGGGTAACCTTTAGAAATAAAAACAAAGTTGATATCTTATTGGGCCTAAGATTTGGGGAATCCGTGAAAATACATTTCATCCCGTTTCCCCCCTTTAGGGGAAAATCCTGAAATTGGTTTTCCGGCTTTTCTGTGGGTAACCTTTCGTAATAAAAAACAAGTTGGTATCTAATCGGACCTAAGAAATTTTTAGGAATCCGAGAAAATACATTTTACCCTTTTCACTCTCTTAGGGATGGAATTTCCAAAAATTCTTCTTTAGTGGAGGCCTACGTCATGAAAACAATGTACCTTCCAAATTTCACGTTTCTAGGTTAAACGGTTTGAGCTGGTCGTTGATGAGTTAGTCAGTCTCAGTTAGAATATAATATTATAATTAATTAATTACAATATTCTTCTTGAAAATTATGTTAATTACCTGCACCTACATATCGCTCATTTGCTGCAACAACGACGCAACTAAAAATTTGCAGTTTTTGAATTATTAGCATAGAAAAAGCGGTTGTTGTCTAACAAAACTTTTGAACCTGTTTCTGCAAAAATCGTGAATTTTTAGTTATGTCGTTGTTGCAGCAAATGAGCGATATGTATAAAAATGTAAAATGCATTCTACTTCATATTTGTTATACATTATTAATTAATTATATAATTATTATACTCTTAATTATAATATTCTTTTCCTTGTGACATATTCATGTATTTTAAATTTGTATTCTTATAGTTAATTATCATTATTTTTATATTCAATATTAAACATTAAAAAAGTATATTATTATCATTTTAGAGTCATAGTATTGCATTTTATTCCAACAATTTATCTTAGATTTAAAAATATTACTTTTGGCCAGCCTTTCCCACGACTACTATGCATTGCTCGGCTTTAGTTTCCGAGATATTAAAAAAAACTCTGATCGGTAGTTTGTTGGGGCTAGATTGGTTCAGCCTCTGCTCCTCCCGAGGGGGTTGCTAACTTTTGAGATATTTAAGATAAAAACAAGTTTCAGAAACATACTCTCTCGAAACTCGAGTTTCTACTCACGTTGGGCGGGGGTAAACAAATCTCGCAATCTAGCCCCAAACAACTACCGATTTGTGTGTACTTGCTTACGTCATCGTGACATGTATTGAAGTATACCTACTCTATTATAATATTGGCAACTTGGTGAGCGGGAACACGAGGGGTTGGTTTACATAACAAGAACTGTGTCTTAACTCAAACCAATCGGTGTTTATTATTTTACCTCATTTTGTCGCCAGAATGAAGTGAACGTACTAGTAACCTAAGTTTAATTAAAGATTTCTGCCAAAATCTCGGAAACTTAGGCCGAACGGTGGTTATATGTATAGCAGTGAAAAAAAGGTTGAGAAATACTGATGTATAGGAAAAAGTTACTCATTGTCAGAATAATGAACCCGACAACATATTTCAAGGTCATCCAAATCGGTGAGGAATACCTAAAGTAAATAATTACCAACTAAATAAATATCATCTATGATAAAAATTTTGATCGGTCAACTACAGTGGCGTGCAAAAGTTCCCGGCCAAATTTTTTTTATCAATTTTTCTTCCAAAAGCAAAGTTTAAAGATCTTTTTATTATTAATGCACATAAGGACATATTGTGTCAAAAAAAACTACAAAAGAAATTAACGCTGTTTGTTTTTGATATGTGTTTATTTTAATAATTACTAAATTAACGTGTTCAAAAGTTCCCGGCCAGATCGTTATACAAAGTAAATAATACTCGCAATGCGTGTTATAACAATTTCTGAATAGCTTAATTAATGTTTAGGATTAGTATTTGGTATTCATGCCTTTTGCAGCAATGACAGCAGCACAACGGCGAGGCATGGATTCAATTAACCGCGTAATATAATCATATAGTATTTTCTCCCATTCTTCTATTAAAATTTTGAATAATTCTGCTTTATTCGAGTTTTTATATCTTCCAATACCGCTCTTTACTTCTGCCCAGAGGTGCTCAATTGGATTTAAGTCAGGGGATTGCGCAGGCCAGTCTAAAACCTTGACTTTCTTTGAAGACAACCACCCTTTGACCAGCTTGGATGTGTGTTTTGGGTCGTTGTCATGTTGAAATATCCATTTTCCAGTCATATCACTTCGAGCATAAGGTAGCAAATGAGTGTTGAGAATATCTCTGTACATGACGCTGGTCATAAGACCCTCAATTTGTATTAAGGGGGGAGCCTGGTGTAACTAAATGAAAATCGAGGCATTTTTCGGGAATTTTTTTTAAAGAAAGTATTTGATAGATCTTTCTGAAACTTTCAGGATATTGTATTAACAGGTTAAGGTATATAACAAAAAAAAATTATTAAAAAAGAGCGGCAAATAACAAAGTTATGCCCAGTCCGTTGGCGACGCAATTATTGCACTGCGGGCAACGTAGCGTCTTTTGGTTTTATCTGAAACCAAAAATCGAACAATTTTCTTTTAGTTTATGAGAGTACGCACAGAATGAAGAAATTTGAAACTTAAAAGATGCAAAATGAACAAATGGCGGCCTCTTGAATAAAAAGTTCACTGTTTCCAACGAAATTTTGCCTTAAATGTCTAAAAAAAAGTTATTTATTTAAACAATATCATTATACTAATAACTTAGTACTATGAAGAAAATGTTCACAAATATCCGTGCACAAGGCCAAGTCGATTGGTTGAATATTTTTTTAGTTACATTGCCCGCAAAGTATAAAACTGTCGTTTCGAGAAAAACACATTTCAAGTTTTGTGGTAGCCTGGCGCTCCGTAGCAAAACCGGCTATATCCGCTTTAATTTTTCGAATTTCGTTTTGCTGCTTTGGGAGCATATTATCGTGATGTTTAACTATTGATTTATGCAAAAAAAAAATCGATTTCTTCGATCCGCTACACCAGGCTCCCCCCTTAAGGGACCAACTCCTTGAGCGGAGAAAGCTCCCCACACCATGATGCTGCCTCCACCGTGCTTTACAGTTGGTGTTTGATATCTGACGTCATTTCTGGAGCCAATTGGGCGGCGAACCTAACGTTTTCCGTCGCTTCCAGATAAATTAAATTTAGATTCATCAGAGAAAATAATTTTTTCGAATCGTCGAAAGTCCAGTTCCGGTATGTTTTGGCAAACTTTAAGCGGGCCATCCTATTCTTCTTCGTGATTAGGGGTTTTTTACTATGTACTAACTCGCCCAAAAAGTCCAGCTTCACGCAATCTTCTCGTCACTGTATAGCGACTAACTTTGACAATATTTTCTTGGTGTAATTCATTTGCCATATCCACAGCACTCTTTTTATGATCTCCCATTGACTTAATAATTACGCTTAATAATACGATGAGTTTTTTGTGTTGTCTTTCGGGGCCGTCCACTTCGCAGGGGATCTACACCAGAACCAGCACGATACTTTTTAATTGTATCATTTACTGTTGGTTTCCCGATGGATAATATTGAAGCAATTTCACGAGAAGACTTCCCGTTTATGACATTATTATTGGAAATTGGTTATTAAATAAATCAGCCTTCTAGATTTATATTTTAATTTTATTTTCAGCGGCTAGGAAAGAATGTCTTTCTAAGACAGTATACCGAACAGAAGTGAAGCTCTTCTCTGACAACGGTCTGTTTTATCACCGTTGCCAGATATCGAAACAAAAAGACACTCTACACACGTATCGTTATCTTTTACTATATTCAGGTTTCCCTGAATATTCAGTCATTTTTGCCTTTTAATAATTATAGTAATCCAACAATTATTGCGTACTTCGACTTTGTATCAACTGAACGAAACAGCCTTCCTTAGTATTCGAAATACTTAGCTTCTAAAGACATATCATCGAGACTGGCCGGGAACTTTTGAACATGCTAATTCAGTAATATTTCAGGTAAACGCATATAGAAAATAAATAGCGTTAATTTCTTTTGCAGTTTTTGTTTTACACAATATGTCCTTATGTGAAATAATAATAGAAATTTCTTTAAATTCTGCTTTTGGAAGAAAAATTGAAAGAAAAACCATCTGGCCGGGAACTTTTGCACGCCACTGTAACAAAGAAAATAATCGAGGTGGTCACCTTATGCGGTTCACTCTGTATAAATACATTTTCGACTGAGAAATAACATAATTAAAAAACTAAGAGGAAAATTGATTAAGATATTTGGTGTTAGTCACAAACACAGAATTACTGCTGAAAGCTCCAGTCCTCTTACAAAATGACCCTTTATATTGGTTTAACAGCAAACATGAGAAGCAAATATATATCATTTTTTCACAAGCACATTAATCCATCTCCATTAATATTATCAATTTCGCACGTAGAGCACTATACCAATTATACAGGGTGTCCCACTAAGGAGTGGACAGCGCGATATCTCTTAAAGTATTGTCGATAAAAATATAAAAAAAATAGGGAATTGCATGGTTCGAGGGGCCCATTTATTAGCGCGAACGAATTTTGTTTCCGATTATTATTTTAAAAGATACGATGGTCAAGTTCGGTTTTTCAAATGGAACTATTTTTTTTGAAGACCTGAGTTGATAGTGCGTTCCAAGACAAATTCAATAAGCTTTAATGTATACACTTTATTTCCACTGGTTTTTAAGATATTGCGCTTGCAAATTTACTGATTTTCACTGCAAGAAACCCCTCTGAAATGGCAAAAACCGGGGGCGGTCTTACTGACGCCACGGGTGGCACTGCCTGTTGAAATGGATACTTACCTGCCAAAGGTCTACGCCAGAAATGGCAGGCCCAAAGGCTGGACAATTCTTTTCCGTCAGAAATGCTACTTAGGTAGGTATCGTTACTTTTATTTCGCACTTGCTTCTACGCTCGGATGGCCGGTTCTTTTGGGAGGGATGCAAGTTGGATTGGTTAGGTTAGGAGGAGTGAAAGTTGCTAGACTAAATTTCAACCATAGGGAGCAGATTGTATCAGAACCAATCCAACTTGCATCCCTCCCAAAAGAACCGGCCATCCGAGCGTAGAAGCAAGTGCGAAATAAAAGTAACGATGCGCTTCTCGATACCGCAGATGTACCTACCTAAGTAGCATTTCTCACGGAAAAGAATTGTCCAGCCTTTGGGCCTGCCATTTCTGGCGTAGACCTTTGGCAGGTAAGTATCCATTTCAACAGGCAGTGCCACCCGTAGCGCCAGTAAGACCGCCCCCGGTTTTTGCCATTCCAGAGGGGTTTCTTGCAGTGAAAATCAGTAAATTTGCAAGCGCAATATCTTAAAAACCAGTGGAAATAAAGTGTATACATTAAAGCTTATTGAATTTGTCTTGGAACGCACTATCAACTCAGGTCTTCAAAAAAAATAGTTCCATTTGAAAAACCGAACTTGACCATCGTATCTTTTAAAATAATAATCGAAAACAAAATTCGTTCGCGCTAATAAATGGGCCCCCTCGAACCATGCAATTCCCTATTTTTTTTATATTTTTATCGACAATACTTTAAGAGATATCGCGCTGTCCACTCCTTAGTGGGACACCCTGTATATAGGTATTCTGTTGTGATACTCTGCAGGGACTAATGATTCACGATCAGTCACACCCAGTTCAGTCACGCCTTGTTGGAACTTGTTGTACATCTTGTTGGCTGCTCAATCGCCTTATGACAAATACTAGTATGCTAACGCCGCTCGGCCGTTATGATGTTATATTCCTATTGTGTGCCATTGTACTAGAGCTTTAGAATACCGAGTATTGCTACTGTAAGCTGCACACCTATTCTATCGTTTATTCAATCGCCTTTACACTAGATCGTCTTACGATACGACAACCCTCGCCGTTCATATACCTAACCATCACGAGTACTTCCCCATGATTCTGTTCTATAAAACACATTTTTAAACGACATACAAATGTGCACACGTATCTGATCCACAGTCATTTTGAACGTGCTATATTTACACAATTTACATTCACAGTCACCAGTAGGTACAGCGCGTTCTGTGCAATAACTAACGCTCTATGCAAGTACCGATTTCTACGTGGCTGAGGCGAAGCTTCATGAAGATGCGAACAGGAAAACTGTTTTTGTTCATCACGTGGTACCTATACGCGAGGTGTGATTAATATGTAATTAATCATTCTCTGTCAAATTACAAGTTATTCATAAATTATTTACGTGTACCTATGTTCAAGAATTGTATTTACAAACATGGACTTTTATTTGAATTTAAATAATTGAGTAACTTATGGTTTATGTATATACTTTGTTTGTACGAAACTCAGTGTATTATTTTAGAGTTTTGAAATGTATTTCTTCAAATTTTCACACTGATTAATAAATAATTGTAGAAGATGTGACGATATATATAAATCTCGCGCGCCACCAACAGTCAACGGCCGCGTATAATGTGCTACTTACAAGGAAAGATCCCGAACCCGAAAATTCAAAAAATTTTGAGACTGTGAATATGTAAGGGATTTCCTCCTGATTACAACGAAATTTTTGTTTACTGTTTAAATTTACTCTAAGGGGATGAAATTGACCCCTTTAAATTCCAGCTATTTTCCGAGTTTGTGTTATAACTCGCGATCTGTAAGAACTGTAAGTTACCGAATGAGAGTCCTAATTAAAAGAAGTAACTTCTTTCTTGAAACCTTTTTTCTATCTCGTGCAGATTGCGAGTTACAAAATAAAATCGGAAAATAGCCGAATTTTCAGGGATTAATTTCACCCCCTCAGCGTGAATTTGGGCAGCAAACAAAAATTGCGTTGTAATCAGGAGGAAATCCACTACATATTCACAAACTTTCAGATTTTTTTGAATTTCCGGGTTCGGGATCTTTCCTTGTTAGCAGTTTTAGCACTCGCGTTGACTGTTGGTGCCGCGCGAGATTTATTTATAATTTTTAGCTCGAATAGTAATGATTGGATAAACAAACTGTAAATAGAAAAAATGTGTGTCACGACGAGCTTCACAACACTATATTTTTTAAAATTCAGTTTAACAACATTTAATTTTCCAATCTATCTTACAATTAAGTGTTCGGACAATGAATTTTCCCATTTTCGAGCGCTAAGTAGTCCCCTTATTGCATCCGACTCTTCAATTATTCTGATTTTTTATAATGTATAAATAATTAACGCGAATTTAACTATTTACGCTACAGAATCAGATAAAGATACTAAAATATAAATTATAAGCAAACTTTAAATCTTGTAAAAGGATAAAAAATGTACTATGTCCTTTCACACATTTCGCCCCCCCCCCTCCACCCTACTCCAAGAAAGGCTTCTGGATCCGCCGATGCCCTGATTTCTCCCTTCAGGATAATTGATTCTGCTATTAAATACATGGGAACACTAGCCGAATAGGTACTGTAATTCAAAAATAAGTAATAAGTGCCTCGTAATCGTGTCATAAATTCTGTTAACAACGTACGCCAACAACCACATATATATGCATACAATAATATGCCCTAGAAGTGGGAAATTTTCATGAAACAGCATGTTTTAAGTCGCAAGGTTTTTTTTAAATAATTTTAAATTTCCAAAACGATGCCCAACATCGATAATATATTTCGTAAAACTTGCAACAGATTGTAGTATGCCTTTCGACATTTTCGATGAAATAAATTTAATTGTGTTATATAAAAGTATAGATAATTTTTCACTGAAATGTATATTTCTTAATTAGGTTTCCTCAGAATTTCTTTAAGGGATAATAACTAACGGAATTATCGGTGCTGATAGGAGACATGTGTTCTTTTGAGTCGTTAAATACCGTCTAGCACCAACGGTGTATTCGAAGACAAAAACTCAAACAGATTTTAAAAGTATATTAAAAATACCAGTTCTTGACATTTTTAAATTTTCTATATTCTATTTTAATACAAACTGGCGACCACTTCAAGAATAAGCATCAAACTGCCATTGAAGAAAGCGTACCTCTTTATAATTATCAAAAAATTAAAAAATAACCTTGAATTCTGTTGTTTTTTTTTTGTTAGCCTCTAGGTAAATGTTCTATAATCTTTTCTAAATGTGGAACGAAATCACAAAACGGCAGACATAGGTACAGAGTTTGTGAGAAAGCTCCAATACGGTAGAATCCTGTCGCACACCTGTCAGACAGCTGCTCTCCTTACAGCTTCGTCATGGTCCTTGGCCACATATAACACCCTATCATCCTTTGGGACTTTAGGGCAATGTGCCGTATGTCAAACCATGCATGCCCTCGTAAATATTTCGAACTCTCCCTCGTGGGGATGAAAGCAGAACTAACGACTAAACATTTGTAGACTTTCGAGGTTGAAGCGTGTTATATTTGTAAATAGATACATACAGACCGGCTATGGTAAATACAAGGAACAAAGTATTTGTAAATAATTACCTAAAAATATGTTCTCCGTTTGTTTAAAATGTTACAGTTAAAATGTCCGAAGTATTAGAAAAGTTCCTATGGTATTTAATTCCCTATTTGTTCAAATTTAAATTAATATTTGTATTTAATTATACTCATATTTAGGGTAAAGTAAATACTAAATATGAGTATAATTAAATACAAATATTAATTTAAATTTGAACAAAAAGAGAATTGAATACCATAGAAACTTTTCTAATACTTTATTTAAATTACTATAATTTAGTACTATAATTTAAATTAATATTTGTAATTAATTATACTCATATTTAGGGTAAAGTAAAAGTATATATATATATACACACACGTAAAAACGAAGACACTGACGATGAGAATATATTATCTAAGAAACCTATGTATTATACTACACAAAGTTAAAATATCTCGTGAATTATTTCGTTTTCGATCATTAACTCTAATCTATACTATTATATAAAATTGAAATTGCATACTTTGAAATGCGGTTTCTCAGTAAATATGAACTGTACCCACAAGTGTGTTACATCACTTTGTTCGTCTTGGCGAGAGGAAGTTTCTAACGTTTTTATTCTTTTAAAATAATGATTTTTAAATAATAGTAGTTCGCGAGGCGACCGCCAGGTGGCGACCGGGCGAACGCTTCTCGCTTGCGAAATAGCACCGCGGCGGGAATAAGTGGCCGAGGGCTCTCGAGTTTACAGATTGCAGATTACAGATTATGAATCAGTCACGCTAATATTTCGGGCGAACCCGAGGCGGGGACGCTAGTCCTATATAATAATACGGCTTAAATTAGCTGTTGGTTTGTTAGTAAAATCTGTCCAGAGCCTTTTTCTCGTACTTCCCGATGAGCTCTAAAAGTTACAAATTCAGAATGAAGTTTTCTGGGCAACCAAAGATGCCGTAAAAATTCCAAAATCTGGTGCATTAAAAAATGGGTAATAGGGGAAGGTAGTACCTGTGGCCTAAAACAGATAATATGTTTATCTTATGAACCCTGAGTGTTTTAAGCACTGCTGAACAGTAAGTTTTGGCAAGTTTCTTTTCCTTTCTAGAGGTGTCTAGAGGCACCTCGGGAGAAATGTTCAGATGTCATGATTTCAGCTTTCAACTCGATTTTCAGCAAATATTGGCTTAAAGCAAATATCGACCAGTTTTTCTGAATCTGCATAAAATTCTGAGTATATTAAGTTTATTCTGATAAAATAAATAATATCAGTGTTAGTTTTAATAGCCATTTTATGTTAGGTGTAGTTGCAAAGTGCACTGCCCAGAAATGCATAAACACCATCTAATTTTGACTTCCGAAATTGCTAATTATTCAGAACAGGTGTTTTCTCACGGAGTTTGACGACCTTGAAATATGTTGTCGGGGACATGATTCTGAACAACTTTTTCCTATACATGTTACCGCCGCTCGACCTCTGTTTCCGAGATATTCGCCATAAACTGCTGTTACTAGAGAAAGTGAAGCATATTTGGAACACTGTTGGTAATTTGGAATACCGAAGTACCTAATAAACTACTAATGCTATTTAATTTGTAACGCCGTAGATTATAGGGGCTAATGACCTGTTCACTAATGACATTTGTGGGTGAACCGCCATTTTTACATTTTCGACTTAATCTGCAGAGGAAGAAAACGTAAATTTGCAAAACTTTTTCAGCGCGTATTCAATCGTTCCAATCATGGTTAAAATATGTCAAAACTTTAGAGTTAAACATTTAATCTACTCGTTTGCATGTTCCTTCTATGGTTCCGTGACAGTTTTGCGATAATTTCGAGAATACAAAGTGTGACATGAAATTTTAGGTTTCAATGCCATGTTGCTAATTCGGAATAGGGGAGACCGGGGCTAGATGTTGCAGGGGCAGGTTGTTACAAAGCAGTTTAAATTTTTTTCGTTTGGACTATCACTTCGACGATGAAGTGGCTGATGTGTTTCAACCATACACAGCTCTGTATGTTGTTTGTTAGTAGTTGATTCACGCATTGTCACTTTATTACAGTTTTTTGTGTTTTCGGGACTAATAGTAACTTTTCTCTTTCTACTTAAATCTTTTCTACCGAACAGACAGATAAATGTATGTAAATTAATATTACCACGATTGAATCAGTGTTCCTTTAGCTACAGAGTCCTACCAAGAACATAAGAATACACCAAACTGGTATGAACTTATAGCTTTTTATACACAATGGTGTGAAGCGGGGCAAGTTGTTACACAAGACAAAGGGCATGTTGTTACATACGAAGAAGGGGCATGTTGTTACAGAGGGAAAGGGGCATGTTGTTACATTGTATTTAGTAATTAATGTATTAATTTAACCCTTTAGTTACTCCTGAACAAGTAAGACCGTATCCTGCAGCGGAAAAAAGACCACAATTGTACGAAGAAAGAAGATCAAATCAGAAATTTTACCAAACACGCCCGTAAGAGAATCCATACGACAGGAACAACTGTTAAAAGAAAAAACGAAAAGTAAAAAATCAAATCCTAAAAAGATTTTATTAAAAAGTTTTAAAAAGGAAACTGCTGACATAAAAATAAAAAAAAACATACAGTAAAGAAAAAGCAGATGAGAAATAAAACCACCACAAATAGTAGACACGAGTCCCTGTGTGAAACGGACGATGATAATTAGTGCAACTGATTTCAGTAGTTTTTTTTATTATTTTTAAAATAGATTTTTTTATTGTATATTTATTGTAAGAGATTCTTACCATTAATAAATTTACTTTTGTCCAAGAAAATATAATTTTATTACTCATAATAAGCCTCGTTTCGTAAAATTTAATCCTGTAACAACTTGCCCCGTATTGGGTAACAACTAGCCCCTACTCGGGGCACGTTGGTACAACATGTCTCGACCTTCAAAATGGCTTATTTCAAAGTCATGGTTTTCGTTTAATTACATGCGATTGCGGTCATCGGTAGAGGAAAGAACGTACTTTAATTGATAGTATTGAATATGAAATGCAAAAAAAAATAAAAAACTGAAAAATGTACCAACTAGCCCCGGTCTCCCCTACCGAAGGTGAAGGTAATTTGGAATAGGTATTCCAAAGCTTAGCGATGCTTTTGTTTCACACGAAATGGCTACCGCTGCGTGAATGCGCTGGGTATGACGTAGGAAATTATATCTGTGATTACTGCGAGTAAATTTTAGGATTTTTAATTTATATTCACATAAAATTGTTCCTTCATTGTGATTTCTTAGCCTGATTACGCCATAAAATAAACTAATTTTATTATCTACGTGTTTTCTTTAAGTTTATAAAGTGAAGGTAAATTGGAATACCGGTATTCCAATACTTGCACCTTAACGAAATCGATACTTCTTGTCATTTTTCATTCAGACCAAAATTTCAGTTACTTTATGTTTCTTATTATTACTGAGACCTTAGACCATATATACTTATAGACACGGCTTCAGATAACTGCCTTGACACAAAGATTAAATCATCTACGTGACGTCACATGTGGGCAAAGTAATGATGGAAGTTACAGCGATGTATAAATATTTCCGAAAATGCGATTTAATCATTGTCTTTGCAATTCATTATACAACATGTTTGCACCTATATTAATAATTATTAAAAAATTATTCACAGAAAACGATATAACCTTACTTGTATATATGGTATGAGGTACTATCCACCATTTTGAATTATCTTTTGCCCACAAGTGACGTCACTTTTGCCCGTTATCTTTGCTTCACTATGACTCGTGGCTTCATATAGAGCAGGCCGTGTCTATAGGTATATATGGTCTAAGACTGAGCCTATGAAATATGAAAGTTTATTAGTTTCCCTATGATATTATGCAGTTTTACTTGTACTCATCCTCTGCCGTAATTTTGTATTCGTCTTAAACAAGCTACAGTACGCGTCGGTGGCAGAGTATGCGCCAGCATGGGACAAAACAAATGATGAAGCTGGCCTCCGTTTCTGAGATACCTATTTGCGAAAAAATTCTTTTGACTTATTCCGACGCAACGCATTCCACTTTCCAACTTGTCCCGGGTATTAGTATTGGTTAGGGCTAGACCAGCGATGGGGCGCGCGCCCGCTCGCGGGCGCGTCAAGCATGCTGGCGCGCGGATGTGAGTCGGGGTGTTGACAGGAGTTCCCACACACCCAACAGGTGCTCTCGAAGGCACCCTCTTCCTAGCAAGACAATTATGTTTTAGAACCAGAGACATCCTAATATCCGGCGGCCTCATCACTGCCGAACAGAGTCCGGGGGTGTGTTTCAATTCACGCATACTGCGCATAGACTGCAGGCAATGGTGATTGGTGGTTCATACAGTGAGTGAATAGACTGCATAACCTAATTCGTAGAATTCCCTAGGATCCTCCAACTTCTAGCGCATGATGCGTGCAGCAACTACAGAAAATCAAACCATAGGCAGCCAATGCAATCAGGTTATGCAGTCTATACACACACCGTATGAACCACCAATCACCATTGCCTGCAGTCTATGCACTGAATGCGCGAAACGGAACACACCCTTACACTCTAAACGCTCGTGCCCAGCGCGCACGCAAATGACGGAGTATCAGGCGTACGAAAAGCGAAGCAGGACAAAGTATGTATCAACGCGTCATCTGTCTCGTACCGTTCCTCGCTTGCTTTCAGTCCCTCTGACTCCCTCTCGTTCCACCCTGCAGTCTATGCGCGGTATGCGTAAATTTAAACACACCCCGGGTATTGACGGGCATCCGCAAGTTTCTGGTTCAAATCTCCAAATTCATATCGGCCCGCCACCATGCTTTACGCGCCCGCGGGCGGGCGCGCGCCTCCTGCGTTCATCTATCCCCAACCAATATTAATACCCGGGACAAGTTGGGAAGTGGAATGCGTTGCGTCGAAATAAATCAACAGAAGTTTTTTCGCAAATATCTCGAAAACGAAGGTCCTGCGGCGGTAACATGTATAGGAAAAAGTTGTTTAGAATGTTGAGTTTTTCAATATATATAAAAAATTATTGAAATCGGTGAGGACACACCTATTCTGCATAATTACCCCGAAATTTTGTTCTATCTCTAACCGTTTTATAAAGATATAGCTTCGCTGATTTGCGTGAAACACCCTATGTCCATACTGTAGTATAGACATCAATTACTAGGTTGCTAAGGACATATCCCTCGTGTATACTCAGCAGCAGTTCATTACCGATAGGTCAAGGTTGAGGCAGTACGTATTCCTAATTAGCCCTCATCAATATCCCCAAACAGAGTTAGTGGCATTCACTGTTAATAAAACCAAATCGAATGTAGAGTGAGGGGACAACTTTGGACTATCTTAGTGATTAGGAACGTATATGCATAATAAGGTAGATGGACTATTATTAAAACATAATCAATAGGAATGGAGAATGGAAAAACAACGACGGACTATGTGTAGACGAGAAATAGGTAGTTATTAATAGACATGAATATTGAATAAAGAATTAGCCAATGCAATTCTATGGTTAAAAAAACAACGTCTAGGAATGTTATCGCGAAGTGAAATGTACCTAATCGATTTTTCTTACATTCCAATCTCTTGCACACGTGCGTCGTTCTGCACCCGCTAAACACGCATGCTATATTGTGCATCCGATTATGCGATGTCTACGAGCTTAGCAATTGATGTAGACGCACGCACTCCCCTACGCCTAGCTAGGTATAGACTTTGTATAGGTATCACAGTGGGCGGAGGACTGAACTTTCTCGCGCATAACTTATGCAGATCAACCGGTCATTGTAGTGGTTACTTAATGCATTTACGAATATTACTTGTAACGCTCCTTAGACGATCGCATAGCGTGGGTTTAAAAACCGAGACCGCCCTGGCGCCTCACGAGCTCTTTTAAACACATCTCACTGTCAACTTCAAGTGCGAAGTCGTATAAGCGCAGCATAGACTACCTAAGGTTCGTTTCCTTTCAAGTGACATAGAAAATCAAAGTTATCACTTTTAAACTTGATCCTCGGAGCATGAGTTTAGCTTTTCACGTAGCGAAAGATTTAATGAATATTTATTTTCTGATTTATGAGTATCTCATGTGTGTAAACGAAACATAGAAGCATAATACTTTGCAAAAAGTAGGTGTGCTTAGAAATGGTTTCATAAAATTTCGAAAAAGAGTCAATGCACGTAATTGTCTCATGAATGAAAGCTTATCTGCGTAGTAAATAAAACTCCATACGTTGCATATTTAGTACAGAATAGGATTCCAAATTTTGGTACTATGCACGGCATTTTTGTCCAATTGTTGTGTGCTTTATGAAAAATTCGGAATATGTTACGAAATGTTGCAAATAGAGTGAACAGTTTTTATAAAGTGTCAGGAATACCGAGTAAATTTTTACAGATACTGCAACTTTGAAAGATAAACTACAATCGGGAAGACTTATAGTAAAATCTAAAATTAGCGATCTTTGAATAAAAATTATTCGAACTGAAATAAGGGCCCCGCAATTCTAAAAGTTGATACACAGTTAAATAAAGATAAATCAGATTCGTCATCTTTGAGCACTGCAAAGGGCAGGTAAAAACATTAAATAGCTACGATTTGTTAAAAAATGGTATCGGACAAAAGAAATTCTAAGTTACGGCTGAGGCTTATAAGAATTCAGCTTCTGACGAATAGAGTAGAACGCTCTGAATTGAACGTCGAAAATTGATAATTTTATTAGGTAACAATGTTGTTGAAATGCCAGGGTGAGACGACAGGAGACTCAATGATATTGGATACACAGACCTCTTTTACTTACCTTAAGGAATACTGTATGTTTAAAAAGATAATGGTCAGAAATGTACTTTTAAACTATACATGTACAGGGTTCATAATATCGGCACGTAAAGTTACCCACTACAGAGAAAGGAAGGCTCCATATCAATACTACATAGTACGATATTTCACATGCAATTTAGCGCGCATCAAAATAGGACACAAAATGAGGTGCACATATAATTTAGAACACATGCAGTTTAACGCACATTTCTTTTAGTGCACATCAGGATAGCGCACAGCAAAGTTTCACACACAAGATAGTACATAGCATATAGTACACATACAACTAGTGTAGCCATTTTGGCCCAAAGTGGTGTGCGCTCTACCTCAGGCTTTCGCCTATACGAGCATTTGGCCGGCAAGGTGGTGTGGGGAAAAATTTAACCGTCGTCACTGCGCAAGTTACAGCTACTCCGAAGTGCAGTGGCTCGTTTAGTCAGCCTTAAAGGCTCCCCCAAACCAACGCGAATTTCGCCGTGCGGAGCGGATCCGCCGCGGATCAGATAACACTGCCCATAAGCCACCTGGGGCGAAACGAACGGTTGCGAACGTTTATAATTCGTGACCGTTATGGCCTACCCAATAGCAAAAATTCCTTACGGTGACTCCACCGAGTCAAGACGTACTCTTTCAGACCTCACTCTGCTTTCCGTCCACCCTGTGGCCTGCACGGTGGTGTCCTAGGGAGGAAAGATGCTCACTCCATCTTGCCTGGTTTATATGCTGCTATAGAGGAGACTCTGAGGCGCAGCGCGTCAGTTGGACCTTTCTAAAAACCGACACTATCTATCTGCCCATAAGCCACCTCGAGGTATAAGCAATAAAATCTGCTCTAGGTACTCCAAAGCTGTGGACTTGTCCCGTGGAAGCTTATACAGAATAGATGCCCATAAGCCACCCGCGATGGAAACACCGGTTCTCGTTCGATCACCGAAGTTAAGCATCGTGGGGCGCGTACCGGGGAAATATGGGTGACCGTTTTTCTCCTGGTGCGTTGCTTGCTGCTGGTAACCTTACGGGGTAGGTTTCCCCGGTTGCGAACGTATATAATTCGTGACCGTTACGGCCTGCCCATTAGCAAAAATTCCTTACGGTGATCCCATCGAGTTAAGACACGTAGTCTTTCAGACCTCACTCTGCTTTCCGTCCACTCTGTGGCCTGCACGGTGGTCTCCTAGAAAGAGGAGAGATTAAATGCTCACTCCATCTTGCTTGGTTTCAATGCTGCTATAGAGGAAACTCTGAGGCGCAGCGCGTCAGTTGGACCTTCAATAAACCGACACTATCTGCCCATAAGCCACCACGT
The DNA here is from genome assembly GCF_050908995.1 of Andrena cerasifolii. NCBI lineage: Eukaryota > Metazoa > Arthropoda > Insecta > Hymenoptera > Andrenidae > Andrena > Andrena cerasifolii. The sequence continues at coordinate 2,824,916 of NC_135125.1, read as the reverse complement.
ATAAAAAACTGCTGCCTTATGTGATCCGCGGCGCGGAGCCGGGATATCCGCGTTGGTTTGGGGGAGCCTTTAGTCTGTGGGAGCCTTTATTGGATCCGCGGCGGATCCGCTCCGCCCGGCGAAATTCGCGTTGGTTTGGGGGAGCGTTTACACGCCGCGGTGCGGCGCGAAGCGCTGTCCAGCGGGGACCACGAGGAGGTAGAGCCGGCCGGCCAGCGCAAGGTCGATCCCGGCAGGATGGCTTTGGCCGATAACGCCCTACCTGCCACAATGCCTGGACACTGTCTGCACTAGGGGGTCGGGACGATAGTGCACATACAATTTAGAACACATGCAGCTTAACATACATTTTATTCAGTGTACAGCAGAATATAACGGTAAACTTTCCAATGAACTGGGCCCTCGCCGATTTCGATGACTTTCACATATTTTGTCAAGGTCGTCGTTCTGAACAACATTTCCCTCTAAACTTTTTGGCGGTCGGCCTTAGATTCGACGATATTAATAAAAAAAACTTTGGGCATAATATATTGAAAGCTACCTCCTCACCGTTTTCAATGACCTTGACATATGTTGTCAAAAACATATGAAAAACAGCCGACGGTATTAGCATTGGTTGGGGCTAGATGGGACGGGCGCGTAAAGCATGGTAGCGAACCAATGTGAGTATGTGTTAAACTCGGTAATTCTAGTGTTGAGTAAAGTTTTTTGCAAATATCTCGCAAACCAAAGCCGACCACCAAAAGGTTTAATGGGAAATGTTGAGAATGATGACCTTGACAAGAATAGTCTCATTTTGAACATCCACAAACTCACATCGGTTCGCTACCATGCTTTACGCGCCGCTGACCAAATGCTCATTAATTATTAAAATCGTTCTATTAGTTCACATAGTATGTTAGATGCAATTCAATCTAACGAGGAAACTTCGGTAAGCCGAAAACTTATATTTTAATTTTTCAAGGTGAAAACACCCCTTTAAAAGTTGATGTGTGCTTTTTCTATTTTTCTATATATTTCGAAAACTATAATAGACATAAGAAAAATGTTAAAATGAAAATTTAATGGTTTTTTATCCTCTATAAAACTGTGCAATGAAATTGTTTAGAATTTGGAGTTTAAATAAAGAAACACTCCCCACCACAAACAGTTAAATAATTTTATTGCGCAATTTTATAAAGCATAAAAAACCATTCAATTTTTATTCCAACAATTATATTATATGTACTATAGTTTTCAAAACATATAGGAAAATAGGAAAGCAAACATCAGACTTTAAAAGGTATTTTTACCCCTGAGAAACCAAAAAATAGCAGAAAAAATAATTGCCTGATACTTCTCTGGAAATTCCGGATATACTACGGTATGACCCAACCACCGGAATGAACCGAAATTTTGAAGGTTTGGGCGGGAGGGGGAGAGAACGTTTAATATAAAATTTTAGCTGCGGGTATTTGTTAGTTTCTGAGATATTAATAAAAAAACTTTGGGCACAATACATTGAATGCTGCCTATACAGACGTTATTAATACAATCATCTCCTTATCACCTTTGTTTCACAGTCGACGATACAAAGTACGATATTGACCTCATCGCGCAATGCTTGTAACTGCAGTCTCATTTTTAGTAATCCCAAACTCACATCGGTTCGGTACCATGCATCACGCGCCCCCGCACTAACCTAGCCCCAACCAATGCTAATACCCGGGAGAAGTTGGAAAGTGGAATGCGTTGTGTCGGAATAAGGGTAATATCTTAACTTGATGATGAAGCCATTGTAATAAATATTGAAACTAAGTACGTGCCAAAAGAGCAAAGGCCTCAACAACAATCGCACTTGGCTTGGTGAAGACCGTTCGCGTCCAGTGTTTGTTACCATATCCCTATACATACATTTTGAGGCCAACATAGGTAGATTTCAATGTATTATGCCGAAAGTTTTTTTATTAATATCTCAGAAACTAACAAATACACGCAGCTAAAATTTTATATCAGAGGTTCTCTCCGCCTCCCGCCCAACCCCTCAAAATTTCGGTTCATTCCGGTGTTTGGGTCATACCGTAGTACAGCCGAAATTCCTTACAAACCTGCAAAATTTAATGAACATCATAGTTTCCAGGTTACCAAAGTTCCCTTGTAAGAAGTAGCACAAGCGTAATGTAAGTAAGGATGAGGGAACTAACGAAAGATTATTGTTTTTTGTTTTAGATGCCAACGTAGCGGGCAAATTAATGCAAGTTGCAATGTTGCTGTTGTCGCTATGAACGAGAGCCGGTGCCACGCTGATTCGCCCGTGCTTGCTGTACATCAGCCATTCAACCGGAATGGGAAGGCGCTTAGGTGTGATTATCATAAACGCAGACCATACTGCCGCATTATATTATAGCCTCGCGTTTAATTGCTCACGACAAGGAGGGCGTGGATGGGGGCTGTACACTACCCATTGATTTATGAGTTGTAATTGAAAGGGAGTCAAAGGCATTTTTCACTTTTGCTACTCGACAACTGGTCTCTTAATTTAATATTATTTCAAGACATCTTTTCACTGCACTTCATTTCAGAAAACTTGTTTGAAATTACTACGCGTGTCATGCATGTAATGACAATGGAGTTTCGCGCACTTATTGTTCTCCCAGGCTTCGTGGTAGTGATAAAGATTCCTCCGAGACTATTTGAATACGATTAAGATTATTCTATATATTAATTGTTAATTGATCTATCATGCCTCCATATCGATGCAGATATTGGTGTAAATTAAGTGGTTGCAAAAAAATATATATTTAAAAATATTAGAAATGGAAACCACGAATCTAACTTTTTAGGTTTTAGGTCATATAATATATATGTATATGTACCATGCAAATCCAAAGTACTTATTTTATATGGGACAAATTAAATCTAAGTTATTTTCAATTCAGGTTTTCTCATTTTAATCCATAGTTGATGTTTTAAACTGTTTTAAAGATATATCGGTTATTTATAAGCATGTATTATATAATATACAGTTTCTATTGTGATTAAAAATTATTAGTAACGAATACTCGAACATCCCAAGTGTTCATTACTGAAGGAATAATTAAAAGACAGGGTTGTGCTTTCAAATATTGTACAGTAAGGGTGCTCCCAATTCGATAATAACGCGAGATAATAAATCATTATTTCTTCATATACATACAGGGTCAGCCTTTTATCCTGCAACCCGCGCTCGCGCGAACAGGTAAAATGGCAACAGCGCCTCACGGACGCATTCCACTACACCATGCACCGTCCCGGCGTTCGGAGAGTTGCCAGCGACCGCTGGACAGCAGTGATGCCCGAGCTTCGAGAATATTGGGTTAGGTCTCTTTCAAATTAACGTCGCAAAGAGCTATTCAGAATTTCCCGGCCCGGGTTGAAAAATTTGGGGCCTTTTTCGTATAATTTTTTATCTATAAAAGATATTGGAATGCATTTTGCGCCGAAAAATGGGGAAAAATTATTCCCTCTTAACATATTTTATTCAATTTTCTATAATTTGTATTCAATAATGTGGTAGTTCTGCAGACCTCAGAATCTATTGTTCTGGTTTTCTTTTTTATGATTTTATCCTTAATGCAGTGCATACCTAGATCAGACGCAAGGGGTAACTAATGGGAGGTGTCTTTGATTGTAGCGGTGTTTGAATTTTTTTTTGAATTTTGGTGTCTGAATGTTTTAGCTACTCATCGCCACGGTTAACCCTGTCGTAGCTAAAAAAAATTAAATTGAGACGGGTACGAGACCAGTTGACATTTTTTTCAAACCTTATTACAGTAATCTGGGGTGCCGAACGCGAGGCCGGTGCACGGTTGTAGTGGAATGCGTTAGTGAGGCGTTGTTGCCATTTTACAAGTTCGCGCGAGCGCGGGTTGCAGGATAAAACGCTGACCCTGTAAAAATCAAAATTTTGAACGTGTGACTAAGCTGATGATTATAACTTAATTAAACAAATTATAACTGTCCAACTCACAACTGCATCATGTAAAGATTGCATAATATAAATAACACAGCTTTTTGACTATTCATCTGCAAAACATATTAACTCCTTGCCTTATAACGAAGAGTCAGAGACGTGGAACGAATTGTTACCTATACACTAGAGAAGACATTACGCGATTAAATTCAACGAAGGAAGAAGCAATAGTGAACTCTTTAAACAGTCGTTAATTTAATTTAGGTTTCGTCAGCTCATTAGTTGATAAGTACTTTATCCATCTTCCTGTTTCATTTAAGTTAACTCTAACGTTTTCAACCTTTGGAGAAATGGTAAAGCAAAGAGATGGTCAAAGATAATTGTTTTCAGGGGATCGAAGAAAAGTGTCCTATTCTATACAACTGACTGCGGCGACGAGAAGGAAGATTTAGGTTTCAAGCTTCAACAACGATCAGTCTCTCTGGTAAGTTTTACGAATTTGAAGATAGACATTTAATTAAAATATTTAAAATAAATCAGTTCATGGAACTTAATGGAATGGTAAATTAAAAAAATTTGTAATGTATCAAATGAGTTAACATATTTTTTAAAATAAAATCGGACTTCAGTTCTTTGTTGTTTTCCACTGAAACTTTAACGGTAAGATGCAACACAGTGATACACCAAGAGATCTAAAATTACCGAAGGTCTTTAAAAGGTTTGATGACGAGTGGCTTGATAGCTGCTTCGCCAGAGAAGTATTTTGATAACTACACCGAGTATTGAAGACACTAATTAAAAACATATCTTTTATTAAATCTCGAGGTGCCGCTTAAGGTGTAGGCCACTTCCACGCATACATGTGGGAACGGTACAGTTGAACGATAAAATACAGACACGAGAAAACAGCGTCAGCACAAGAGACTAGGAGTCCCACTCTGTCTTGACACACACCATGTACGGTTGAGCTTGGTTAACTTGATTTTACCCCGGTTATCATTTTTTGCTTACTTAGGACGTGAGAATTATCCCAACCTAGCGCTCGGCTCTCGAGACTAGGGGACCGGGAATACAGTGTAGCACTAACCATTAAGGAGTGAAAAATGCCAAGTTCCGCATTTCTTGTGTTACCTCGATGAAAATGGTACCAAACCCGGCATAATTCGAAGTATAGGTAATTAACGAAATTACATATATACTCCATTTCCTATAAAAGTAGGAACTACGCCCCTACCGATTTGCGACCGATCTACGCAGCTCCCACGGATCTGACACACACGATTGCTCTTTCCCTGCCGGTTTCCTACCAATCAACAGCATATCCCTGCGCGGAACGAGTCTACTCTAAACTGGAATGCAGTATAGAATTTATGTGCCGAATTTAAAGTCCAGCTTCGTTATAAACAGTCCGATTGAGATTGTATTGGTGATCATTTTCATCAGGAAAATCTAGGAAATAGATCGGTGCCATTTTCATGAAGAACAAATGAAAAATATAGAAATTTCAATATGAAAAGAAATTATTTTTTTCAAAATGCATGGTAGGCCTTTCCTCCATGTCTATTGTCTCTCTTCTGTACCTAAGTACTTGTGTCCTCTTATACAGGGTCATCCGTTAAAACTGCAACCCATGCGCGCGCGAACAGGTAAAATGGCAACAGCGCCTCACGGACGCGTTCCACTACAACCGTGCACCGGCCCCGCGTTCGGAGAGCTGCCAGCGACCGCTGGACAGCAGTGAAGCCTGAACTTCGAGAATTTTAGGATGGTCTCTTTCAAATTAACGTCGCAAAGAGCTATTGGGAATTTTTTTTTTTTGGGCGCGCCCTCCGCTTTTATGATCGGTTTACTACTCGCATCCCAGATTACTGTAATAAGGTTTGAAAACAATGTCGATTGGTCTCGTACCCGTCTCAATTTAAAAAATTTTAGCTACGACAGGGTTGACCGCGGCGCTATACCCCTATACGGAGAGGTTTTTCGCCATCTGCGTGGAAAAGCCACAATAATGGCGCAGCATTCCAAAAAATGACATTAACCGAAGCCGGTATAGGCGTGGCGTTGAGTAGCTAAAAGGTTAAAACATGCTGACACAAAAATTGTAGAAAAGAAATTCAAACACCGCTACAATGAAAGACACGTCCCGTTAGTTACCCGTTATGTCCGATCTATGCATGCATTGCATTAAGGATAAAATTATAAAAAAGAAAACCAGAACAATAGATTCTGAGGTTTGCAGAACTAACATATAATTGAATAAAAATTTAATTTCTTAATTTATGAAAGTAATGTTACAGAAACAACTGCCTATTTTTTATCAACACCACGAATTTTAAATACAGTATCAAATAAACAGTTTGCAAAAGCTTTTCGCTACAATTATGGTTAAAAAATTGATAAAAGAAAAATATTTTAAATTATCCATCATTAAGAGGGAATAATTTTTCCCCATTTTTCGGCGCAAATTTTATTCTAATATCTTTTATAGTTCAAAAGTTACACTAAAAATGCCCCAAACTCTTCAACCCGGGCCAGGAAATTTCGAATAGTTCTTAGCGACATTAATTTGAAAGGGACCATCCTAAAATTGTCGAAGCTCGGGCATCACTACTGTCCAGCGGTCGTTGGCAACCCTCCGAACGCCGGTCCAGTGCATGGTTGTAGTGGATGCGTCCGTGAGGCGCTGTTGCCATTTGATCTGTTCGCGCGCGCGTAGGTTGCAGTTTTAACGGATGACCCTGTACTTTGTTAGTCATGTTCGCTTCGTGTGCTCACCTTATTTTGTTCTTGTTTCACTCATGTATCAAAGGGCTTCCGTTCATAAAAGTATTATTATTATAATTAATATTATTATTATTAAAAATTTGTTCACACCATTTTTTCAAAAATTCTTTATCGCCGTATTATAGGATATTAAAAACCATAAAACTTTAAGCGAAACTTTTTCTTATATCCTTTACGATTTCGCACATATTCACGATAATATGAAAACTCACAATTTCATTGAGGCAGTGTTTTCACCCTTAGGTTGATTTCATTGCCGAAACAAAAAACTGGGACTACATTTAAACAATATTCCTACAAAGATTCAATTTTTTTTAATTTTCGTGCTGTCGAATAAGCCTTGTAAGTACTTTGGAAGAATAGACTGCATGCATGAACAATGCTCTGTGTGAATGCTCTGTGAAAACGCTGTCCTAGATCATAAATAAATTAGCTATTGGGCGAGGAGAGGATGACCTTGGCCCTTATTGTTAGTAACCAGATGAGCAAAGTCTGGTTCTGTGCGAATTTGAAGCTGATGTTAGGCTGGAATGAGTGATGATGAGTCAGTTGTATTGAACGGCGTTGCTACGAAGTCCTTATCGAGGAGATGGCCAGCGGCTAACAGAATGTTAGCAAAAAGCTGGTCATCCAACACAAGTTATACCTTCATAATTACGCTGGAGAATAAAGGATTCAATAAATATCAAACACCATCAGTAACTCTTCTCAAAGATAACGTCGTACATACTTCCCAGGATTTCCTCGATCACCCATCTTCGTTACATTGCGGATTTACTGATTTATGAACACCTATTCAAGGAACAATCAAATTTACAATAAACAGGGTTGCTTCTGTCAAACTGTACACAAAAGTAGTCCTCTTACTCGTGCCCCTAGGATGTCATGTTTTTGATTCCCTAATAGACGAAAGAATAAGGGAGTGTTTGATGATCAACGTTCATGATAAGGATCTCTGGAAACAAGTCCTTCCAAGCGGACATCGCTGACTAATCCCAGGTTAGGAATTGGCGTATCCAGTATCTGTTCGGGATCGTCTTCCGGGTCTCTGGAGCTAGTGGAAGCTTCTATCCCCGACAGTGATTATACGTTACCCAGCTCGCAGTGTTCCCGCGCCGTGAACACACCCACTAGCTCCAATGATTAACGAACGCGAGGACAACCTGTGGCGAGTCGAGGATGCTTTTAATCGCTTCAATTAAATGCATTGAGCTAGTACGACCCAGCAACGAGAAGTTCCATCGTAGACCAGTGACAAAGCACAGCCTGTAATAACCTGAGATTCTTTGTTGAGCGCCAGCCCGAGTGTAGTAAGCCATTGTAGAAGCTAATACATAGAGTTCGAAGCTTCGTCGAGTGTGTATCGCCTCTGCGTTGCATTGAATGACGGGTCAATTATGCTTCGTGAGGGACGGTTGTAATTATGATGGGTTGTGTAGCTGGGTAACTTGTGAATCAGTGAATCGTTGCTCTCAAGCAAATAATCGAAACGAACCGCTGATACACTTGCTTGAACAGAAAATGCTTCGTCGACGCGTGAAATTGATTTTGTAATGGTGTAGTTCATGGGGATTATACGGTCTCGATGCGAGCTCAATGTTTATTAGTCGGACGTGTGAGAAAATCGTGTCGATCAATCAAGAAGCAATTGTTACTGAACAACAGCAGACATGGATTGAGGGTATGTAAGCATACAGTAATAATTGTGGCTCGCAATCAGTTGATCAGGACGATATTCCAGTTCCACATTCCACGGGCATGTCTATGATTGAAAGTATGTAATCTGGTTCTGTATACACTGTGATGTCTACAGTCAAAAGTGATTACTACATGTGTGCTAGAATTCCAGCTCTGATGGTAAAAGGAAAAGGTGATTTAAAAATTATTTAAACACACTATAGACATATGTTTCGTGTAATGCTTTGAAACATTTAGGCACATTGCGTATATAGAGAATTAAAATTTTAGAAATTTGAAGAGTTTCTTTTTATGATGTTTGAAATCAGGTGAATGAAAATATAACTTAAATACCAGAAATTTCTAATATTACTCAGAGAAATTCATCATGCTTTGTGCAAATTTCACTAACTTGATGATTCCATGGTATATACTTACGTTCGTACGCATGAGTATTTATAATATTTATTTCGGGTCGTTAATAAATAACTATTACTAAGCAATGGCATTGTTTACAGTTGATTTAACTGTTTCGTAATGGTTTTGGGAAAATAAGCTCGAATTTATCGACGATTAATGTATAGCAAAATAAAGAGAGTAATTCAGGCTTATTCCTTTCTTTTAAATATATACTACCCATCATAAAAATTGTATTTAATTTTTTGAATAAACAATTGTGATAGCTTAATCATAAAGCTTTCACATACTTCGTTTCTAATTATTTAAAATAGCGATTTTTGAAATTTTCCAATTATTTTATATTTTAGTGCTACTTTTCCATACCACTATCTTATCGGAATTCTACATACATACAGGGTGGGAGTAAAATCGTGGTATAACCGGACAATGAACGATTCTTTATGCAAAAATACGTCGAAAACGTAGAATAATTTATTTTCGCCCGACGTTTTTTTTCCCGGCAAATTAAGTTTGAAAATACCGGTAAGTGCGGGTGCACTTATCGAAGGTCCAGTTACATCTCAATCGAGCTGACCTCGCGAATGGAAAGGTTAAAGAACGTGACAAATAATGAATTAAAGTAGAGCTCTTGCCAGAAGATGAGATGAAAGTTTCAAAAAGATCAGTTAAGTACTTTCTTTAAAAAAAAAAATACCGAAAATGCCTCGATTTTCAGCTACTTGTTATATAAGATCCCGCTCTACCCCCTTAACATAGTTCAATTGAAACCGTGTTTGGACTCATTTGTATCAGAAAGGTCTTGCCAAGCCATTAAAATTCCTTACATTGAGATAAAATATTCAAATATCATAGGGTAAGTCGGGGAGAGATGGCCCACTTTTTTTAAAACAATCAGTACACCGCAAATTTAGTGGTTTTATAAAGGACAAAAATATATTTGAAAAAGGAAATGAATTTAGATAAATAATATAAAATTAAATTAAAAAAATAATCATACATTTAAAAAAAAAAAATAAAATTGTAGTCTATGCGAAAGATCATATGACCCGCACAATCCGGGTGAGATGACCCATATAAAAAATACGTGTTATGAGGTTAATAAAACAAAAAATTATTTCTTTTTCTTGCAAAGAACTTTTCCACACTCATTGCATAAGTTCAACAATTTTGAGCATCCTTCGTGAAACCATTTTTTACAGCTCATACAGCGAACCCAGTCATCGGGTTTCGATGTACAGCTGTACTGCTCCCCACAATCCACCTATTTTACCACTTTGGACTGCTTCTACGTCTTTCAACAATGCCTCGTTTGTCCATAACTTCGTACGCTGATTATATCTTCGTTTATATTCCGTTGGCATGTTCTACAAAAACATTTACCAGCTATTATGCATGATTTTACGATGGGCCAACTGTCCCCGAAAAAGTCGGAACAACAAACTCGAGAGTCAAGGAGCACTGACTCGCTTGTTTTTTCAATAATATTACGACAATAACCTCTAAACATTATATTAACGCATTGCATTCATAAAAAGTCATTACATTTTTGTAAAATGTCAGTAAATTATAATTTAAAAAACATGTAGAAAATTTTCGAGAAAAGTCAATGTGTGCATTAGAAATAACACAGTTCGACAGGCATCTGGACTTGTAACATTCAATAGCCGTTTCTTATAGGTTTTCGTACCCTGAAAACGAATCCGCAAACCGTTTGTCGCCACCACCCTCAGTTTTTGAGAAATTCGATTTTGAAAAAAAAACTGCAAATTTTCAAATTGGAAAATTTTTTGTGTCAAATTATTCTATAGGCCCTCCCGAATACAACTATATAAGTTATTATTGCATTAGGAACATTTAAATATGTTTAAAGATCGATCAAAGAGAAAAGGACACCCGAAATGCACCCATTTTTGAAAATATCTTTCAATTTATTTCCAAAACTAAGGGCCTAGGAGGTAATCTGACTATTTCATGAGATGCAGCAGACATTTTTCTATCGGAAAGCATTAACAGAAGTGGTAAGTCACGTTTTGTTTTCAATAGAGAAGCGAAATAGTTTGGCAAAACGTGCGCCGTCGACAGTGGTTGTCAACGGCGGCGCGCGATCCACTGCCGCTCAGCGTAGCACCAAAGAGGAGATATAATAAGAGGCGTCACTCGACAAGAACAGACATAAACTAGGAAAATCACTAGATAACCAATTTAAATGCCCATTCGGCAATGATCGGTAAACAACGCTAAACTTCGGCAATAATCAGCAAATTGCGGTAAGGTACATTTAGTCGACTTGAATATCCCGCTCGAATAGACAACCAATTTAAATACCAAGGTCAAGTAAGGACTTCAAAGTTTCCGCCTGGAGTGACGCCTCTTATTATATCTCTTCTTTGGTAGCACAATCGTTTAACGCGCGTGACTACCACTGACGACAGCACACATTTTGCCAAACTATTTTGCTTCTATATTGAAAACAAAACGTGACTTACCACTTCTGTTTGTGGTTTCCGAAAGAAAAATGTCTGCTGCATCGCGTGGAATGGTCAGATTTTCTCCTAGACCCTTAGTTTTGAAAATAAATTGAAAGATGTCTTCAAAAATGGGTGCATTTTGGGTGACCTTTTCCCTTTGATCGGTGTTTAAACATATTTTAATGTTCAGAATTCAATAATAACTTATATCGTTGTATTCAGGAGGGTTCGTAGAATAATTTAGCGCAACGAGCAACTGAATAAGTATTACCATTTCGACACAAAACATGTTCAAAGTTGAAAATTTGTAATTTTTTTTCAAAATCGAATTTCTCAAAAACTGAGGGCGATGGCGACAAACGGTTTGCGGATTTGTTTTCAGGGGACGAAAAGCTATAAGAAACAGCTATTGAATGTTACAAGCCCGCAAAAAGTCAAATTTTGTCGAACTGTGTAATTTACCCGATTTCACAGTTGAAATCAAACCGAAAGCACGATTCCGCCATCTCACGCGCAAGACCATCTCACCCGGAATTACTCTATATCATCCTGATATTCATATTCCTATATCGGACTGATGATTCATCGTTCGCTGACTCCAAGCGTCGAGTACAGGTAGCCTGGAGGGTTGTTCGCTCGAATAAGTTTCAAAAAATGGTGGGGATAACTCGCGTGCAACTAGCGGATCTGTTTAAAATGCAGATGAGGAATCCCTAGTGTAGCATCCAACAATACGTAAGCAATGTTCGTCTCTGGTGAAATTAAAACGACCCAACTCCAAAAGTAAATTCAAATATCTGGTTAGATCTTGTAGCATCCGATTAACTGTATAATCCTAGGTCAAGTGGATTTCATATTAAAGTTTTAATCTTGGTACCTTAGAGAACTTAGGTAGAGGAAGAGAAATATTTGGAATACCAGTTTGTTTAAGACGAATAAAAAAATACGGCAGAGGATGGGAATTGTTATGATCTAATCAGGCTCAAAAATCACAATATAGGAAAAATGTTAGGTAAATATAAATGGGCAGCGCTGGCCCAAACCGACGCGGCGCAACACAGTGGTTCCAAATTGCTAAAAAGCGGCGAACCCCTCAAAACGTACCTACTTCAATTTAGTCAGAAATCGGTGCTCGGGGGTTTTTGGGGTTGCTGATTACGAATCTGAAATTCAAAAATTTTAAAACAAAATGGCGAATCCAATATGGTGGACGCGTATATCAGAAACATATCAAATTTGGTCTAAACTTGGAATCCTACAGTTTTCGAGGTCGCTGATTACGAATCTCAAGTCAAAATTGCAAAAAGCAAATGGCGGATCTAATATCACTGGTGTAAACGTTTTTTTTCAAGTTAATTTTTGTGAAAATTGATTACTTTCCGTTTTTTTTTTACTAAAAATGCATAATTAGAACGTCAATTTTAATATGACGACGTTAATTTGGAAACTTTTTTAAAAATTATTTTGAATTTTTTTTTTATTCGAGTGAAAAAACTCAACATTTCTCCGTTTAGTAGGTCACATAGTTCAAGTATATTGTCAAAAATAATAAAAGAAAACTATGGATTATAAGCGTTGTTTGAAATAACGAATGCTGTTTTATTCATGTACTAAATACACTTGGCACTTTAAATTTAAATATCTTAAAAAACCGCAAATTTCCGCAAATATTCTCAATTGGATATCATACTTGACATGTTACTTTATGTCAAGAAACTTGTTACAGCATGACACTCGGTGACACTTATCTTTAGTTTCCTTCCGTTTTATTAAAACGTGACTTAGATTTATGACACATTGAAAAGGGAATTACAAGGGTAAATTCAAAGATATTTTACTTTGTTTCTGTGGAAAGTTTATGTTTATAACACTTATTTTAATGGTAAACTGTTTCACATATTAATCTTTTCAGATAAACTTTCTCTGACACATTAAACACACTTCCATTTTCAAGACATTAAGGAGCACGAAGTTTCGTCAACTTTGACGGTCTATATCTCAATAACCAATCTATATATTTAAGAAATTCAAGCGGTATTTGAAGAACTGATATATGTCCTTTTTGCTATTATAGCAGATTTGTTGTGTGTATATATATTTGTTGTATATATATATATATATATATATATATATATATATATATATACACACAACAAATCAACAAATATAACAATAAAAAAATCAACAAATATATCTGCTACAATAGCAAAAAGCTGCTATATACTTCGAAAATTGAATTTTGGCCAGCTTTTGGCGATTTGGGACCACTGTGGGCTAGCCGTTACGCGTGAAACAAAAGCATCGCTAAGGTTTGGAATATTCCAAATTACCTTTACCTTCGGTATTCTAAATTAACAACATGGCATTGAAACCTAAAATTGCATGTCACACTTTGTATTCTTGAAATTATCGCAAAACTCACACGGAACCATAGAAGGAACATGCAAATGAGTAGATCAAGTGTTTAACTCTAAAGTTTTGACATATTTTAACCATGATTGGAACGATTGAATAGTTGCTGCAAAAGTTTTGCAGATTGTCGTTTTCTTATTCTGTAGATTCAGTCGAAAATGTCAAAATGGTGGTTCCTCAGCAAATTAGTTAGCGTTAGTAGTTTATTAGGTACTTCGATATTCCAAATATGCTGCACTTATCCTCTATACTACTTTCCACCAACACCGTCCAACATGTCGAGTATCTCTCACATGGACAGTGTGCGTATAAACAGTTGTGTGAATTTCTGAGCATTCCAAGAAATCGTAATTCTCACGAGCTCTATCATTGAACCTTTACGATGATTCCTCGGTGAAGCCACAGTCGCACGCTATTCGCCTTGAGCGATTTTAAAACATTCATCGTTCAAGTATCTAGTATCCTCCGTTCCCGTTCTTGGAATAAATAGTACCTCATAAAAAAACTTCAAAAAAGTAACAAAAAATCCGCCAAGTACATGAAATTATATAAATCACAAAAAATAGAAGATAATAATAATTACAAAATAAAAAAAGAGATGAAATCAAACTGAGCTGCAAGTACATAAAGGTGCAAAAGACTGTTTTCCAACCTAACCTAAAATGACACCGGGTGAAAGTTGTAGTCCGTACCTATAGAATTACAAAACCCTAATGGAGTTTGCCAAAATGAGTCTTCGTTTTTGAACAATTTGGGTTTAAACTTTTGCATGGTAGGATTATAAGTTCGAATACGTTAGCATTGTAATCAATCAGCGGTTGTAGCTGCGGCGGTAAAGTGTTCGTCTCACAATTGGAACAATTAGTTTTCTCTTAATTTAGAATGTATGGTTTATGTATTTTTTTATTTGTTTTTATTACCAATTTTATTTTATAATGTACACATTTTTTCAATAAAAACATCTTAAAAAAAAAAAAAAGTAAAGTGTTCGTCTACGATGCTACAGGTCCTCGGTTCGAATCCCCCTGATGGGGAAAAAAATTTTCTATGAGAAAAAGACACACGGGCGTTATACTACTACGATTCTGCACATATTCATGTCGCCGCGTCCCTCACTGCCCCGAAACGTTGCGGCGGGGGCATTGCTGTAGTAAAATCTCCGAATTGCGGGAATACACTCCTGCAATATTGTCCAGGGCGGACATAGGAGTGTGAACCTGCAACTTCTCTGCAATGAAGAATATGTAGTCCTGCAACGTTCCAGCAATGATTCTGCAACGAAACGGCGACATTGTGGCAATGATCCTGCAACTCTTCGGCAATATTGCGGTGCGAGATTGCAATGTTGCACCGCAATATTGCCGAAGAGTTGCAGGATCATTGCCACAATGTCGCCGTTTCGTTGCAGAATCATTGCTGTAACGTTGCAGGACTACATATTTGCAATGCTGCCGCAACTTTGCAAAAATACACTCCTGCAATATTGTTAAGGCGGACATAGGAGTGAACCTGCAACGTCATGCAACGTGGTGCTGTGTGGGAAACTGAATCAACCATGCAGCTACTAAATCATTAGAAAAATTAATCTTATTTCAAACAACACGTAATTGGATATTATTATTATGTGATTGAAGGAGAAAATCATCACTCAGTCTAATCTTCATGTATTGCTAACAAGTTTAATCGAACCAGCGGCCGTAGCCGTGATGGAAAACCCCGGTTCTCGTTAGATCACCGAAGTTAAGCATCATGGGGCGGTGTACTGGGGAAAGATGGGAGACCACCTTTCTCCCGGTGCGCTGCTGTTGCTGGGACCCGAAGGAGAGAGGAGGGATAAAAAAATGGGACTATAGTTCGTTGGGCAATATAAGCAAAAAAAAGCTTGAAACGCAATCCTGCTTAAAACACAGAAAAACAAACGAAAACAAACAAGTTTAATCGGGGCTGTTTTCATTCGATACACGTACACTAGCCGACACAAAAGTTACCACTTTTTTTATTTGTTTTATTTTATTTTTTTTTTTTTAGCATACATTTGGGACTGTGGAATGTTTAATATGCATATTCTGATGGAGGATTTAAATCTGTATAAAATCCAGTTAAAGTTGAATTTATATAACTGACAAACCAAAGTGTTATATGACATTGAACGGGGTAACACATTTTTGGGGCCGACAAAGAAGTTACCACGTTTAGTAACTTTTTAGGTTGTCCTGAAAGCAAAAGGTGCCCCCACAAAATATTGGATTTATTTTATTAATGTTCAAAACTGGTAACTTTTTGTTGGCTTTAAAAATGTGTGGTCTTATTTAATTTTATGTAGGGTTTTTGTTTGTTAGTTAAATAAATTCAACTGTAACTGGGTTTTATACAGCTTTTAATTCTCTTTCGAGATATGTATGTTAGGCACATACTGCAGTTTTAAGTTGATAATAAAAAAGTAATAGACGTAGGGTGGTTCGAAAAAGTGGCAACCTTTTCGTCCGCTACTGTACAAAAATAAAACCACAACATAAAAGCTCTGGCTTAACTTACATTTATCAAGTACTATTGCAAAGGACACTTATATACGGTGGAAAAACTGTTAAAACAACGAGACGTAATTAATTTTTAAAAAAAGGGAATAAATATGTCTGAGCAGTCCGACGGCGCATCACGTGCGAACTAATTTCAGTAATCCTCGTCCTCGCAGCATATTGTTATACTAGAGCGAGGTTGGTTCACCGAATACCAGTCGACAATTTCAGGAACTTGACTAATAGTAACAGACACGGAACTAGAAGGCACCGCCAGTGAACCTCAAATTATCCAGGAATTTTCGGGTGAAAGATGTAAAGTGTCGATTATGCTAAATGAATTTTAAAAAAATGGCTCCAGTCATGGATGATTTCTTTCCAAAAAATGCCTTACATAAGTAAAAGTTTGTGGCGTACTTAAATTACAAATATATATATATAATAGAGAAAAACGTTTCGAGTAAAATCGACGTTCTTATACACGGTGATTCTTGCAACTAGGTCAGGTGATAACTTCAAAATGAAGTTAGAAAAAATACCTATAGGGAAAAAAAATTGCACTGTTTACGAAGCTCTAGCATTCTATGTCACGATTTTTTTCGCAAGTGCATCGGTACACTTGGAAAGTGCGTCTGCACTTTTTTTTTCAATGGAACCATACAACATTTTTTACATAAATTGATTCCTCGAATTATTCTGCACATAACAGATGTAAGGAAAGATCCTTAAAAACTAATTACCTACTTTACGAGACATAACAAGTGGATCATTGCATAGTGGGCACTTTATAAACCACGACGTTTTATACACTACCATTTTCTGAAATTCATTTACTTTTTCGTGCCAAATATCATTGCTACTTCAGAAATGGCACTCAAATGCATTATTCCAAACTATATGAAACCTATCTGTTAATTAGTGCAGATATTTTGCAGAAGTATAGAAATCTGGAAAGAGAAACAGAAGTAGCAAGGTAAAAATGCAGAAATTCATTTATATTTTTCTCTTCTGAAAGAAAGGAAAGTGTTTTCAAATGTCTTTAAGGGATATACCACTGACAGGATAATTGCTGTATGCACGCGAGTGCCAGTATTCTCACCGCTGATATCCCGTCACCTTTAGGGAACGTTACCAACGCCACGGGTATTATTTTACATAACCACAAAGACGCACGATGAAAGTTCTGCGTTGCGACCGGAAATCCCACGATCAGTCACGTGACGAAACATCCGACTGAAAAGATAGTCTACCTTGAAAATGACTTTTACTAAAATGAATTCTAGGGATCGCCCGTTGAAGAGTTATTGGCGTCACAGGAACAAAACATTTCGCATCCGAATCTTAGAATATACATGCATATATTATAATATGTGAATATTGCACAGATAATAAATAAATTTAAGGAATGTGTTCTTGTAAATAAATACAAAATTTGCAAAATAGTGGGTAATTTAATTCCGAATGATACTGTTTTGCTGTACTGACTTCATTTATCACAATTCACCTGGAACAATAATGTACAAATTGTCATTCAGCGAATGGTACAATCAAAACAAAGTAATTCAACATACAAAGACAAATTAAAAGTGTAGAATAATATTTGTTCATAAAAGGTAAGGGGAACCGGGGCTAATTGACTAACGAGGTTAGTTGACTAATTCCCTTTAATTGTTGTATTACTGACAAGGAAACGTATCGAACCCGAAAATTCTGATTGTAATGAAACTCCGTACGATTGTAGAGCATGTCGGAGTATGTAAGAAACGATTTTTTTTCTGTGGAAAAACACTCCGAGGGGGTGAAATCAGCCCCCAAATTTTCAGCGATTTTTCGTTTTTCGAGTATAACTTTGTAACGGTGCGAGGTAGAAGAAAACCGTAACTGGACAAAATGTTCAGTGTTTGATGCCGTATAACGCGCTGCAAAAGAAATGTTTGTACGTCCGACAATTTATAAATAAATTAAAATCCCCGATTGTCAAGTGGCAGATGGTAGTAATATGGACAAAGGCGGAAAATTTTTTTAAACAAAAATGTTGTTTCCTTTTACATTTTAGTAAACCATTGCGAATTATAACTTTTACACGGAAAAAGATCGTCCCCAACCCTCACGGTTAGAAATTATATGTAAAATAACGAAAATTTTAATTTATTTATAAATTGTTGGACGTACAAACATTTCTTTTGCAGCGCGTTATACGGCATCAAAAACTCAACATTTTGTCCATTTACGGTTCTCTTCTACCTCGCACCGTTACAAAGTTATACTCGAAAAACGAAAAATCGCTGAAAATTTGGGGGCTGATTTCACCCCCTCAGAGTGTTTTTCCGCAGAAAAAAAATCGTTTGTTACATACTCCGACATGCTCTACAATCGTACGGAGTTTCATTGCAATCAGAATTTTCGGGTTCGATATGTTTCCTTGTAAGTAAATTATGCTGTGATTCGCGATATTGAAGCATATGATAGACCAGCTTGCCATTTAATGTGTCGCCGTGGCAAAAATTGGCGTGTTCTATCAGTGAGAATGAAAAATCTAAAAAGGTCGGCGGGAAGTAACTATTTTTTAAATTTTGCCCACTAAGTACTGCTTGATGTTTTCTCTTGAATATTTTGGGAAAATGGGATTCATTGACTATAATTTACAGTATTTTATTTTATCCGGTGCGTGGAGGTTTTGTACATACGGCCCTTAACATGTTAACAATGTCGAACGGGGTTACTTGCCTAAACATAGGAACACTAATAAAAATTGTATTTTTTATCCTCAAGTTTGCAGTCGAGGCAAAGTGTTTACCTGCTCAAGTCCACTTCCTCCACTACAAATCCCTTCAAACTCGCCCCTACCAGTTTTACACCCTATCCTCCCTTCAAACTCTCAGGCCTTCCAAATAGACCATAACAAACAAGTAGAAAATAATTACAGTATCTTACACCGTGGTAATTAATAAAAAAAATAACAGTGTGAGGGAGTGAAAAAGAAATAAAAAAATTGATTGGTCCTAGGATAAATATGTACGCCTTTCGTACAGTATATTGATGGAATTTGCAGCGTATATATATGCCTGTCGCAGGTAATGGGTTAAAATTGAAAAGTAAATGTCAAGTCAACTAACCCCATCATAGTTGTCAACTAATCCCGCAGCCGGGGTTTGTTAACTTATTCGTCTCACTACTCTAAATATAATAAAAACTACAACCTAGACTTAATTAAAACAATTTTCAAAATTAAGCCTGTATACCTAATGAAATTTGTAAACTTTTGGTATGCAACAAATCAACAAAATACCAATGGTTGATTTATAAAAAATAGATATGTAAAAAATTAGTCAACTAGCCCCGGTCTCGCCTACCCCTCTTGAGTAAATCGGGTTCAAACATTCTTAAATTGACTAAAACGTCACGAAATGTGGCAGTAAATAAAGTATCATTGCAGATGAAATGAATTCTTAAGCTAAAACCAGTTGAAATTGTAGAATAACTTCTTTCGAACGATCTATCGAGTAGGGGAGACCGGAGCAAAGTGACGCGAAAAAAGTTTGAAGGGGAATGAAATTTTTCCCTTTCAATAAAAATGTGTGGAAATAAATTTATAATATAATCTGAACATTACTATTGATAAATGAAGAATAGCAATACTTAAAATAAACTTAAAGTATATTAGAATTCAACTTGAAAAGAAAATGCCAAAACGACCACTTTACCCCATATATAAACTTAATTTACAGGAAATATTTATTTATACTAATGAATTTTGATAAAATTTTAATTTTAAAGATGTATTTACATGGATTATTTTTAAGTTATTTATTTTATTTAAGTAGAATATCTAATTATCTGAATTGAATCTATTTTTTGTTTCCATGTATTTTTTAAATATTTTTTTTTAAATTTTCCTATAAGTGAATTATTTTAAATTTTTATAATTATGAGACTTGATTTGAGAAGGGTTTATATGAGTTTCTTAGATATATGGGGTAAAGTGAGCTACTATCTGGGGTAAAGTGAGCTGAAATAAAATTCGAGTTTTTGTTGGTAGCCTCGTGGTTTGTGAAAATAAATATTCTCAGTTATGTTTGTTAAACACTATATTGAAATGTATTTGACTTTAACTGATACAAACGAAAATATATATGTATATAAATACTTTGCAAATAAACTTATTACTTTGTTTTACTCTTAAACTCAATGCGGACCACTTTTACATTTTACATTCGGTTCTACATCACCGGAAGAGCCACCATAACACCTACCGCCATATAATGGACACTCGTTACCAACTTAAACAGAGTTACTAACAAAAACTCCCAACACTTTTAATTAAGGATATAGGTAATTATTAACCCCTTGCGCTAGGATGACGTCAGTTTCTGTTTTTTGTTTAACCGTGGTTGTCAAAAACTGTAGCAGATTTTTCATTTTTTTGAGGTTAGATTCTGTTCCATCACGCCGCGTGGTTTCCCAGCTAGCTGACAGGTTAGGTCATTGCGCACATCACTGGCGCATCTTTCCTTTGCAGCTCAATTTACCCCAGTCACTTTGCCCCGAATGTGTACTCAGTGGAAAATTAATTATTTAATAATGTTAGGATTAATGTTTTCTCAAACGCGTGTACATGTATGTTTATAAGCTTCTTATAAACACGCAGAAAAAAATTAGAGTTAAAATAACACATTTAAGACTCATTTATCCAAAAAGCTAAATTGAGAAAAAAACCAATTGGTAGTCTCTAAAACTTCATTTTTAATTTTTTAAATGAATTTCCATTTTTCAATATCTGAATGTGCATAATTATCATTGTAGTATTACACACATTTATTACGTCACCAAAATTTGTAAATATATTCTATTGTTAAAGAATAAATTAAGAAAGCTCATTTTACCCCGAGGTTCACTTTGCCCCGGTCCCCCCTACCCGTGCTCTTGACCAAAAATCTTCAAAACCGACTTTCTCGGAAACAAAGCATCGTTCGCAAAAACCTACCGAACTAGGTATGTGTCAATTTCTTTTAATACAATGATTCATGGCATTTGTAGTTTTATTGCATTACTGCCGCATTCTGCCAATTCTTAATTTATCTTCTTAATTCTTACCTGAAAGATTTTCGCATTTAATTTTGTTGGATGAAAACATTTAATTCCCGCACTTGGGATTTACTTTTGTACGTAAAATTACATTTTCTATATACCTAATACTGTTTAGAATATCAACCAAAACAATTCAGATATTCAAAACTAGAGGACACGGTTAAGATTATAAACTTTTTGGGTGAAAGAGTATGCCACAGTTACTGCATCTTTCGAAAACATTCGATAAGAGGCGTCAAATCTCATTAAGCATTTGTATGCTGAGAATTAGATGGTAACATTCTTAAGGGAAGAAGTCCGTATAAACGGCTTACTTTTTTTATCAATTTTTAGGATTTTTTTTCAAAATATCAATGCGCTAATGCCTTTGGAACATTAAGGGTACTTAATTTAAAGTTACAACAAGTAAACAAAATTTGTATGAGAGTAACATTATGATAAATGCAAAAGGAATAGAGCACTATCTTAAATAGGTTATTTTTCGAGGTTGCAAAACGGCGCTGGTTATAGCGTCTCTGGTAATTATGTGAAACAGACCAATACAATTTTTTTTCAATTTATTTGACAATTGTAAGAATATGAACCTAATACGGTGTACAAAATTGCATATTTTAAAAATGCCAGCACTTCAAACAATTAAGTGCGATTTTCGCAAAAAAATCTGCGCTTTATTAGTTTAAAAAAAGTGGTTAAATATTTAGGCTCATGTTCTGGGGAATATTATAAACTAAAAGTGTGCAAAATTTGAAATTGATCGGTCAAATAGTTTTTGAGTTACCCCCGACGCCAATTTTGAAATCGTGGTTTCGAGAAAAACGTGTTTAAAATGCGTTTTAGGTACGCTCGACGCTCGGAGGGGCGCTGACTCATCAGGCTATAATATCGATACGGAGTTGAATTTCGGCCTATGACTTTGAGAATATATTTTTAAAATGTTTTAAAATCGATTTATGGAAGAACTTTTGTTTCTATTTTTCGTTCGATTTACACGCTCTTCTCCTCTCAAAGGAAAGTGATAAATAGCAAGAATCAATGTGGTTTATAAGAGAATTTAAGGGGTGAAAGGAACAAAGGAATCCGTGGGAGATATGTACTTAAATAGTTACTCGTCACCTAGCAGCAATACCTTGATGTTAGATCACCTCAAATTTAGTTCATTACTAGCCACCCCACCAATTTCCACCACCTCTTTGGGCATGCGCATTCTAGACCTCATTACTGCTCGGTACACCTACATACATCTAAAGCCCAAGTTCTCGATACGTGAAAACAAAGGAAATTATAGAAACTTCAAATCTAATAAAGAATGTAAAACCGGTGAGGTATACATATACATACGTGAGGCACATTCAGGTTGAAGGTCAAGTAGCCAAGTGTGCTACTGGCTACACGTTACAGGGCTGCATAAGTTGCGATCAGGCACTTCAGAACCGCCTGGACCTGGGCACACCTAAACCAATAAACGTTGCGAATTTACTCACCACTTGAGTATGCCTCAAGTATCGTCAAAATACCGCTCACTGTCAAATACGATTTTTCTACTGTTTTCTTTGTTGACATGTATCGAGATTACTTTTTTTTTCGAAATAAAAACACGAGGACCAGCTTTAAGGGCTTCCACTTGATTCTTAAGGTACAGATAACGTGATTCGATATTTTTTACAAGAGAATTCCAAATGTGTGTAGCAGAACTCGCACGCTCTTTGGTTTTAAATAATTTTAAAGACTCGCTATTTTATCCTGCTCAAATTCTATTTTGACAGATTTAATGCAATACAATCCAAACACTTTAAGAAATAAAACTCTGTTGATATCTTTCATGACAGGTTGCTACAAACATAAAAAAGTGATGTGTAAAATCTTGCTTTTAAAATACTCGTTACGTTTGTTCTCATAGGCATGCAAAGTAATAAAAATGATGTTTATGAAAACGCATACATACCTACATACACGTACATTGCTATCATGTATGATAGTATCACACTATAACTTGAATTTTCCTTTGACTTTCAGACTGCGCTGCATACTAGTGCTGGTTCGCAACAGCAACTTTTGGAACCCAGAATGGCGCAACTAGAGACTTTAGAAGCGAAGGTAATAAAAAGAAGCTACAAAATCTTCGGCACAGAACGAAAATGAAACACCTTTTTTTCCTATAACACAGTTCGACAAAATTTGACTTTTTTTTCGAACTTGTAACATTCAATAGCCGTTTCTTATAAGTTTTCGTGCCCTGAAAACGAATCCGCAAACCGTTAGTCGCTATCACCCTCAGTTTTTGAGAAATTCGATTTTGAAAAAATTTGCAAATTTTCAACGCGATAAGTTAATATTGCATTATGAACATTTAAATATGTTTAAACATTGATAAAAGGGAAAAGGACACCCGAAATGCACCCATTTTTGGAGACATCTTTCAATTTATTTCTAAAATTAAGGGTCTAGGAGGAAATCTGACTATTCCACGAGATGCAGCAGACATTTTTCCATCGGAAAGCATCAACAGAAGTGGTAAGTCACGTTTTGTTTTCAACACAGAAGCGAAATAGTTTGGCAAAACGTGCGCCGTCGACAGTGGTTGTCACGCGCGTTAAGCGATTGTATTACGCTGAGCGGCAGTGGATCGCGCGCCGCCGTTGACAACCACTGTCGACGGCGCACGTTTTGCCAAACTATTTCGCTTCTCTATTGAAAACAAAACGTGACTTACCACTTCTGTTGATGCTTTCCGACGGAAAATTGTCTGCTGCATCTCATGGAATAGTCAGATTACCTCCTAGACCCTTAGTTTTGGAAATAAATTGAAAGATATCTTCAAAAATGGGTGCATTTCGGGTGTCCTTTTCCCTTTGATCGATCTTTAAATATATTTAAATGTTCATAATGCAATAATAACTTATATCGTTGTAATCAGGAGGGTTCATAGAATAATTTGACATAAAAGATGTTCCAATTTGAAAATTTTCATTTTTTTTTTTCAAAATCGAATTTCTCAAAAACTGAGGGTGATGGCGACAAACGGTTTGCGGATTCGTTTTCAGGGCACGAAAACCTATAAGAAACGCCTATTGAATGTTACAAGTCCAGATGGCTGTTGAACTGTGTAATACAAACATTTATGTGTATACAATCGCTTATGCTCTTTATCTCTCGAGCAATTATAATCTTTAGACGCGTATATTTCTCTATACCTACCATGAATATGTTATTACAGAAAAATGGTGTTATATTGTTCACAGGAGTAACAATACAAATAAGAATTAAATAAATAATACAACAATCATGGCAACTCAAGCTGGCTGTCTCAGCCCTTCATTCAAAATTTTTAAGGTAGTAAATAATAGTACACGATCCCTACGTTGTATTTAAATTAATACCTGTGCACTGTGGCTTTGCAATAACGACGTCAACATTTTAATAATGTATTTAGTTGATGTTGTTTAGCACCTGTTAGCTTTTAAAAGTTCTTCCGTCGTGGTCACATTTATTTTCATTAATACGTTTGACTACCTATACAAAATTCTTCCCGCGTCCACAATTGTTCCTTTCTTCTCCGACTTTGTTTTTCCAACTGTTCGCAAAAAGGCAGACATACAATATGGAAGCCGTTTTTATCCGTGCCGTCGGAAGAAACCGAAGACGATCTTTCGCGGTTATTGGCGGATCCCCAATAGCCCCTGGCTTTTTAAGGCTGTCCAACCAGTGATTTATATGCAGATGCATGAGCCGAACTGTGTTTCGGTTGGGACCCTTCGTTCGAGTTTGGGGTCCTGGGACCATGCCCGCGCGGGTGCTATTAAAACTGCCCCGCGTCCACACACGAGCACCCAATGGCGCAGCATCCTCGGAAACTCTTTTTATGCGTCAAATACCTCCAAGAAAACTTTAAATGGTTTGGTACAAAGAATGAGGTTCTTTTCGCTAATTCCCACAACCTTTGTAACTCCATGTACATTAGGGCGGAGCGGAAAATTTAAATTTGAATTTTCAGTTGCCCTGGGTGCGGGATAGTTGTCTTTTGATTAACCAAACACAACTGTAAAAAAAATTTGGACAATGTGAATATTATTTTTTACATTTTTAGGAGAAAAAGGAACCTGCAGACATGAATATTTTTCCAAAATTTTTTTACAGTTGTGTTTGGTTAATCAAAAGACAACCATCCCGCTCCCAGGCCAACTGAAAATTCAACTTTAAATTTTCGCCTATATAGTATCGCTCCGCCCTGATATACATACAAGAGAGCTGGAAAGATTATTTTTGTAAAAATTTCAAAGTTATATTTTCTAATTCTTATGCTTACGAGAAGCTGTTCTCCACTACCTTAAATATTCTACTTTATATGGGAGATATTTTAAACAAATAAATTATTAGGTAAAAATGTACATTCCACCTATGAAATAAATAAGTACACGTGTTAAAATATAAACTTTGAAATCTTCCTACTCTCATATTACTAACAACAATGAGTTGAGCGATAAATATTGTGAGGAACAAGTAAGTTTTCTAATTTACAGTTAAATTAAAATTAGTAAAGTTTCATGATATAGTATTATTTAACGCGTTACTACTATTATTTATGGCTAAGTTACAACGTCTCGAGTATCACCACTGGTTATTACAACTCACCGGAATATAACGAGCTATTCTGAAATGGCTTCCAACGGATTTACCACCGCCAAATGCGAAGTAATAATCACAAACTACTAGTCGTCAACTGCTGAATGATGTTTACCAATATCCAGTGAAGAACTATAAGAAAAACTAATTTTCAGTAACGTCGTTACATTATTACTATTAATTACACGTATAGGGGTGTACCAAGCATTATTTGTTCAACTATGAAAATTAATATTATAAAAATTGTGAAGAGTTAGCAACAGTAACATTTATCATCAAATTCAAGCTTACTCATATCTACATAAACCAAAATCATGTTACATAATATATGTAAAACGCTTCAACTGCAGGTCCTAATCCTCAAGCAAAAGATGATACGCAAATAAAAATGCAATTGAAAACAGAAACGAGCATATCAATACGAGCATGAATGTACAATAGAAACGCGTCAGTATCAAGATTGTGCCCGTGGTTTTAATTTGATAATATGTTTTCTGTTAAAAAGAAACAAGTATGGCGCGCTTCATCGCACGTACAGTAACTCTGTGATCTTTTATCGCATTCTTCAGTGTCAGCGGCTATATTTCCTTAGTTTCTTCCAAGAACGATTAATGCGCGTTGTCAGATTCGTTGAAGCGGTTTTGACTTCTCCGAACACGCTACAAAAAATCCATCTCTATGTTTACACTTATGCGGGCCCCCACGAAGTCGTCCTTTGCTATCG
Organism: Andrena cerasifolii; assembly: GCF_050908995.1. Lineage (NCBI taxonomy): Eukaryota > Metazoa > Arthropoda > Insecta > Hymenoptera > Andrenidae > Andrena > Andrena cerasifolii. The sequence goes on along the minus strand of NC_135125.1, from coordinate 2,798,276 downwards.
TGCGGGAAGACGCAGACGCAAGAGCAACAGTGAAGAAGAAGCTAGAGAAGGAGGAGGCTTGCTATGTACCTACGTACATATAGAGGGCTTGATATGAATAATGAACCGGAACGTCAACTCCAAGAGGTTGCATCAACGTCGATAAGATATCTCGTTGCTAGGAGTCAGGGATGTTTTTCAGGTGGATGATCTTTGCTGATTGAAACAAAAATTTCACTCACACTCCTCGTGATACCCCTTGAGCGCGTTCTACGTGAACTTTGCATTTCAACGAATACCATTTCTGAAGGAGCAGCGTGGTTTATGTATGCACCGTAAACTGGGGGAACATTGGCAGCACGGGGTAACGTTGGCATACGCCGGGGTTACATTGTTTTACCTCAGATTAGTAAAACTTATCCTGTTAATGCGATTTATGTGCTGTGCCAATGTTACGAGTAGATTTTAGTTAAGATGTAAGAAATAAAATAAAGTAAACAAATTTAAGTGTCAATGTATCTTACTGACTTCAAATTAGTAAAACTTAACACGTTAATGCTATTTATATGATGTGCCAATGTTACCCCGGTACGGTAACGTTTTTAACATGTATTAAAGAAGGAAAAGGACACAAATTTTATGCACTTTGACGCTTGTAGTACAATCACAAAAGATGCAATGTTATGATAGTGTACTTAAAGCAAATGTAAACGTGTTAATTTTTACAGTATATAACAAAATGTTTCAAAAACCTGCCAATGATCCCCCAGTTTACGGTGTACAAACAAAAGAAAACTCATACATATAGAACGTTATGTACAGGCTGTTTCACCACAAGTGGCAATCCTTTTAAGGGGTAATTCTACAGGCCAAAATATAGAATCAAATTTTTTAACATCGCGCTTCGTTTTCGAGAAAATTGACTTTGACTTTTAGCCGAGTACGCTTGCCCCTGAGGCGCCTAAACCCTACTTTGGTGCACGTGTACTCGGCTAAAATTCGAAATCAATTTTCTCGAAAGCGGAGCATGATACTAAAAAATTTCATTCTATATTTTCGCCTTATTTTGGCCTGTAGAATCACCCCTGAACAGGTTTGCCACTTGTAGTGAACCACCCTGTATTTACGAGATGTAATAAAAAAAACACCTAGACTACAGCTATAACACTTTATTTATATAATCTTGAATATATGCTGAATTTAAATGATCGCCTTAAAAGTAGCCCCCTTAAGCAGCCATACACCATTGCTAACGCCTTTTCCACTTTTGGGACCTTTCCTTATAGGCACTTTTGGAAATCGATTTTTGATCGACCTTCGTATTTTATTTTATTTCGTCAATTGTTTGAAAACGGCGTTCGTTTAATGAGCTTTTCATTGTTGGAAGCAAAAAGAACTCAACGGGAGTTAAATCAGGTGAGTATGGTGGGTGGGGAATGAGGATGACTTTATTTGTGGCTGAAAACTGTCGAACCAGGAGGGAGGTGTGAGATCATACATTGTCGTGATACAACATCCGCGATTCATTTTTCCAAAGCTCAGGCCACTTCCGAAAGCGCTTTTCAGTATTTGAAGTGTTTAGTGTTTCTATCGCTGGCTCACCAACTTTGACACAACTCGCTGCTCTTCAATTAGCTCCAGCTTAAAAATCGCTGGCTTAAAAAAATGGAATCACAAAGAACACTATCACTCTCAGAAGAAATTACTTCTCAATGCTCCCTCAACGACAGTCAATTGTTAAAAGCTGGTGTAACAATATTGCAGCCACTACTTTCCCCACCCACTTACTAAATATTGAGGTATGTTTGCAGTCCGGATATTCTTTTATCGAACCACGTACATATGTATACATATGAACCTATATAAAGTCAATTTCTACTTTACAGAATCGCATAAACGGCTTTATTTAATTTTTTGATTCATAAATAATATTTCCTGATTAGTACAAACAATTTTTAACCGGGGAACATTACTGTCTGTAGTCTTTCTTTGTGTCCTTATTAATTTTAGTTAGCCTTTCAAAAGTCTCAGACTGGATTCTGACATTTTGTCAGGCAGGAATGAAGAATTGTAGGAAATATAGAAACGAACGAATTATCCATAACACCCTTTTTTTGGATAGAGTGAACTGTACGTTTATGTTTTTAGTACGGATCATTTTCAAACCTTTCGGTAAAAATTAGATTGCAGTACGCCGTTGGGTCTAAAGGCTCAGACAGATTTGGTCAGCAAGATTGCATATCCAGGAGTCAGTGCCCCTTACTGTCTGAACGGCAGTACGTAAGACAAGGTTCGCCCCGTAACGTGTCAAAAACATTGCCCTTCAAAAATGTTATGTTTCAGAAATTATTTTAAGGGGACCTTGCGGTCTAGAGCCCCAAAAAATAGGTGATCTTTAAGAATTAATTAAAGGAAAACTACTATATATAATTTAATGGGACTTTTTGCATTGTATTAAGAATGTCTTATGTTATAGAAATATATTTTTTGTTTTTTAACCAATCATTGCAGACGGCACTGGAGAGTCGTTAAAGTCAAGGCGTAAAAAAAATCATCCAAATCGGTAGGACCTGTAACTCCAAAACTTATTATCCGATTCGAATGAAACTTTTTTTATTTTGGAGAATATACTTCTGGCTAGGGGGAAACCAGAAAAAAATACAAAAATGACTTTTATTTAAAAAACAACGACACTTGAAGTTTGAAATCACTTTTTCCCTATATTTTTCATCCTTTCAACGCCTTAGAAAATTACAAATTTTCAATTTTTTGTAATTTTTTCTGGTATCCCCCCTAGCCAGAAGTATATTCTTCAAAATATAAAAAGTTTCAGTCAAATCGGATACTAGCTTTTGGAGATACAGGTCCCACCGAGTTTGAGAACACTGTTTCGGGAAAAACGCGTTTAAAGTTTTACGTGAGCGCCGAGTGGTCGGTTGTGAAGGTGCATCTACATGACTACACTTTTGTGTCTAGATCAAGTGTATACGACATTGAAAAAAATTTCTGGAAGATTGGAAACTGCCTAAAGCAGTCCGCGATACTGAATTTGACTAGAGCTAGACTGAAGACACTGAAACTAGCTCTATCTCGACTGAAGACACTGAAACTAGCTCTATTTAGACTGAAGACACTGAAACTAGCTCTATCTCGACTGAAGACACTGAAACTAGCTCTATCTCGACTGAAAACACTGAAACTAGCTCTATCTAGACTAAAGACACTGAAACTAGCTCTATATAGACTGAAGACACTGAAACTAGCTCTATCTAGACTGAAGACACTGAAACTAGCTCTAGCTAGACTGAAGACACTGAAACTAGCTCTATCTGGACTGAAGACACTGAAACTAGCTGTATCTCGACTGAAAACACTGAAACTAGCTCTATCTAGACTAAAGACACTGAAACTAGCTCTATATAGACTGAAGACACTGAAACTAGCTCTATCTAGACTGAAGACACTGAAACTAGCTCTAGGTAGACTGAAGACACTGAAACTAGCTCTATCTAGACTGAAGACACTGAAACTAGCTCTATCTAGACTAAAGACACTGAAACTAGTTCTATCTAGACTGAAGACACTGAAACTAGCTCTAGCTAGACTGAAGACACTGAAACTAGCTCTATCTGGACTGAAGACACTGAAACTAGCTGTATCTCGACTGAAAACACTGAAACTAGCTCTATCTAGACTAAAGACACTGAAACTAGCTCTATATAGACTGAAGACACTGAAACTAGCTCTATCTAGACTGAAGACACTGAAACTAGCTCTAGCTAGACTGAAGACACTGAAACTAGCTCTATCTGGACTGAAGACACTGAAACTAGCTGTATCTCGACTGAAAACACTGAAACTAGCTCTATCTAGACTGAAGACACTGAAACTAGCTCTATCTGGACTGAAGACACTGAAACTAGCTGTATCTCGACTGAAAACACTGAAACTAGCTCTATCTAGACTAAAGACACTGAAACTAGCTCTATATAGACTGAAGACACTGAAACTAGCTCTATCTAGACTGAAGACACTGAAACTAGCTCTAGGTAGACTGAAGACACTGAAACTAGCTCTATCTAGACTGAAGACACTGAAACTAGCTCTATCTAGACTAAAGACACTGAAACTAGTTCTATCTAGACTGAAGACACTGAAACTAGCTCTAGCTAGACTGAAGACACTGAAACTAGCTGTATCTCGACTGAAGACACTGAAACTAGCTGTATCTCGACTGAAAACACTGAAACTAGCTCTATCTAGACTAAAGACACTGAAACTAGCTCTATATAGACTGAAGACACTGAAACTAGCTCTATCTAGACTGAAGACACTGAAACTAGCTCTAGGTAGACTGAAGACACTGAAACTAGCTCTATCTAGACTGAAGACACTGAAACTAGCTCTATCTAGACTGAAGACACTGAAACTAGCTCTATCTAGACTGAAGACACTGAAACTAGCTCTATCTGGACTGAAGACACTGAAACTAGCTGTATCTCGACTGAAAACACTGAAACTAGCTCTATCTAGACTAAAGACACTGAAACTAGCTCTATATAGACTGAAGACACTGAAACTAGCTCTATCTAGACTGAAGACACTGAAACTAGCTCTAGGTAGACTGAAGACACTGAAACTAGCTCTATCTAGACTGAAGACACTGAAACTAGCTCTATCTAGACTGAAGACACTGAAACTAGCTCTATCTAGACTGAAGACACTGAAACTAGCTCTAGCTAGACTGAAGACACTGAAACTAGCTCTAGCTAGACTGAAGACACTGAAACTAGCTCTAGCTAGACCCAAAAGACACTTGATCTAGACACAAAAGTGTCATCGTGTAGATGTACCTTGACCCATGCATTTGCCGCTACTCAAATGCCTATAACTTCGGGAATTTTACGAATTTCAGCAAATCCCTTTAAACACGCATTTCTAAAAGGTTGAACATGCGAAAAATGAAATAAAAGAAATCGACTTTTAGACCAGCAGGTGGTCCTCTTAAGTGCTAACCATTCAAATCGAAATAAAACTATGTAACTGACGAATCGTAACAATTCGTCGAGCAACACATAAACTGTCAAACGTGTAATTCCAAATTCTCTTCTCAAATTCAAATTACAAATCCTCTGCAATTAGATAAAGTGAAACGTTTCCATAGGCCGCTGCTGTGTTTCAAGGATTCATTCCCATTAATGTTACACGTCTACATTATAAGGACTACAAATGCATGTTTCATACAAAATTTAAAAATATTTATCCTATTTTTTTTCTATACCGTTACACGCTAAACTTGTCACTAAACATTACCTACTTTTAAAAATTAATAAAAATCGTATCATCACCGAAAAAATTGTATTGTACAAGGGTGAAAACTCGTGTGTTCTGTAAAATTATACACGCGAGTGAACGTCATTTTCCTGAAAACTACTGACCATGGTACATTTCAGCAAATTTATTCATAATTCAAACCGCGCATAACGGCGAAATAAATGAAAACAGAGGCTTTATTCTCTCTATGCAACTATCGCATCATGCAGTTGTAGAGGAGGGTGGCAAGATTATCTTGGAAATGCGGGTCTTCTGCATGCAAATTCTATAATAAATTTCCGCTTCCAGCGTGCATGCGTTGACTTCTCTTGCAATGCAACGTACGAACCGCGGTTTGCACGATAGAAGGATGAAATTCACAGAATGTCCATATCATGATCGTCTTCTCCCCGTTTCCACTTCTATTCCCCGTCTGGTAAAAGGAAAGTGTTTGTAGATGCATCCCACTACATACTTCGATTCAGCGATGTGTCTCTATCATCTTATTATTTAAGATCCATTACGGAGCTGGATCCTATTTGATCCGTGCTACTTCAGTCTGTCTGATATGCCACCCTCCATTAAGGTTCGTTCACATTGGTAATATGCTTACGAATAGTGTTATTCCAAAAGAAAATTACTACAAGTAATGATACTATGGAAACCAATGAAACTTCTCCTAACAAGAATTTCGTTACGTATTTCTTCGAAAAATCATTAACTGTGAGTGTAAATTTAAATAACAGAAATAAGTGCTATAACTTTTGCTAAATATTTTCCCTTCTTTCCCCACATAGTACGTATACAGTGGCGAACGAAGAAAAGTTTACAACTCTTAAAATCGCATAACTTTTTTAGAATTGGCCCAAACGACATGAGATTTTTTTTTTAGAAACTAGGAGGATTAGTTTGCTAAGTGGCGTGTTTCGTCGTTTGGAAGAAAAATGCAATTAGTCGGAATAGCAAAAAAAATAGTAAATGTCATTTTTTAAATATTTTTTGTGAGCCTGTAATGAAAATTCAAAAACCTCGTTTGTAGATTGATAAACGCTTAAAAATCGCGGAATAAGGTCGAAAATCGCTGATTTCGGAAATATCGCTATTTTTTACCTTATTCTGCGATCTTTAAGCATTTATAGCTCAGAGCAACGTTAACCGATTTTGATGAAATTTTAGGCATGTGTACACAACTTACTTCAATCTACAAACGGGTTTTTTTAATTGCATTTTTTTCAAAACGACGAAAAACGTCACTTAACAAACTAATCCTTCTAGCTTCTCAAAAAAAACTCATGTCGTTTGGACCAATTCTAAAAAGTTTGCGATTTTAAAAATTGTAAACTTTCTTTCGTCCGCCACTGTACATTAATGCATGTTTTATAAGATACACAGGTCAACTTTATACATACAGTAGAATCCCCCGTCTCGGCTTCGCCCGAAATATTAGCGCGACTGATTCATAATCTGTAATCTGCAATTAGTAAACTCGAGAGGCCTCGGCCACTTATTCCCGCCGCGGTGCTGTTTCGCAAGCGAGAAGCGGTCGCCACCTGGCGGTCGCGTCCCGACCTACTATTATTTAAAAATCAGTATTTTAAAAAAATAAAAACGTTAGAACCTTCCTCTCGCCAAGACGAACAAAGTGACGTAACACTCTTGTACGTACAGTTCATATTTACTGAGAAACTGCATTTCAAAGTATGCAACTTCAATTTTATATAATAGGGTAGATATATTATAATGTATTTATATATATACATACGCTTCATTCCCATAAAGGAAGGCTCTATTATTTGTAACTAAAAATAACTGTTCGTCCTTCGGGTTTTTCTTTCATCCATACTTTGGAGTTCATTTTGTTGACCACTTTATATTGTTGTATATGTTTAATTTCTTAAAATAGGGTAAGACACATTGCTATATATATTAGCTGTTCAGAAACATTATACGGTCGTGTCGAAAAATGAAATACGTCTCTTTTGCTAATAAACTTTTTGCAACTTCATAAACGGTTTACCAAGAAAATTTAATTACGAGAGTTATGCTTGTTCGGTTCAGTTTAAATTATGAGATATGAATGTGTAAGATCTTTTTATCCAATGGTCATTGCCATGGGTATGGTCCTCTCCTATTTAGAAATAGGTACATTTCTAAAGAGATTTCTTATATTTAATAATTCAGATACTTATATTGAAAAAGGGTGTAATTTTTTAAAGTTCATGTACTGGTGATATGACTCTTAAGATGTCATTGAGATACAATTGAAATCTCTTATAGGAAAGTAGGATTTATTTGAAAATTAATATTCCCTTATTTATTTATTTACCTCGTGGTGATAGTTGTGCATAAAAGATCTCCTTGAAATTTAATTGATTTAATTTTCGATAGTTTTGTGTCACTGAATGATGATAATTTTATTTTCAAATAACAAAAAAAGAAAAGCTAGAGGATGTTCCAATAACAATTTTTTTTAGTAGTTTAAAAATTCGTTTGTTAATTCAAACTGCAAGTGGTACACCGGAGTTATCATTATACAGTCTGTTTAAGATACACACTTTGTGTTGTGTTGGTTTAAATTAGGCCCAAGTGAGTAAGATCTCGTAATTATTATTGGAACGTGTTATTTGGGATTTCAAAATTTAACTTAGTATCTCCCCTTTTCACTAGAAAATTCATTACATTCGAATTTAGTAACGCTCAAAGATGTGCGTTGTTCCATCTTCTCTTCAGAAGCACAAACGTCTCTGACTTCATTATTTTCAAAATCAATATTTCTTTCGTCCAGACCTTTACCGGATTTTGAAGAGAGAATTTTTTTATCATATTAACTTGTAGACACGATGAAAAGCAAAAAATTAAATCACTGTTTATAAACAGCACAATTATTATTTACATTAATATTTCAATTTTGTAATAAATTTCGAATAATATCGTTGACTTAGCATTGACAGTCCATTAAAAAAAAATGAAGATCGCTTATGTTGTTCGAAAAATATTGCAAATTTAAAAAACTGATTCATATAACTAATCAACTACCAAAGCTGGACCATTAGGACCTGGAATGGTTGTATTGAGAAAATAATGTACTACAATTCTTCTATAAAAAACACATATTTTGCGATTTAAAATATCAAAAGTCACCTTCAAATCTCCGAAGCGTCTCCAGCTAGAAAAATTTAATTTAACAAATCTTATGTCCCCCCGAAAACCATGCACCTTTACCTTATTCCATTTGTTTCTACAGGTAATAATATTGACGTAAATCAAGATGACAAAATCAGGTGACCCACCCTGTATATTTTCCATTCACAGGAAAATCGTGAGGATAGTAATACCTAACGCAAATGCATATTGTATCTTGTCCGGTGGGTTTCGTGGCAATTTCTACTGCGTAGTGGAGGCAGACCAGGCGAGGTCAGATTTATAGTGACGCTAATTTCAACCAAACTTTCTGTCGTGAATCTAGAACGAAAACAAGCAAACATAAATGATAAATGGTATATCGGATTCCAAGGTAGATCCAATCGGACTTTTTTTGCGCTAACTAATAATAACAATAACAGATTTTTGAGAGTTGTTAGATTGGCTTTCTCGAAGGGTGTTAATTTAGAGTCCATGTGGAAGGCTCCAAAAACGAAACCTGTACCTGTGTTACTTATGGGCTCCAGGATATCTAAAGTGCTTTCCTTTGCAGAGTTATAAACATTGAAGATGTTTACCCCGAAGTTAGTCTGTCATTAAATATTAAATCTAGGATTTGGACTTCCCTGCTTGGCGCCAATTCATGCCCACCTAATTGTAAATTGAATGCAACTCAACAACTTTACGTTTTATGGACTGTGGTTAAACGTTATAAATATGGTCCTGAACTAGGGTGCCGAGAGTCTTTCTGTTATGAATTACTTGAAGATTTTTTCAGAATATTAATAACGAAATGTCGTCGGTAAACAATTATTTCAATTCGTTTTTACATATACTATGGGTCGTATATATGTTATTGGTATCAAGAAAATAGAGAAAAAGCATAATACACTTAGGACCAAACCTTCAGGAACACCTTTCCTTTATTTCCCATGGACGGTGTATAACATTTTTTATATTGCAGCTATCGCAACGGGACTTCTAAATCGGCAAAATTAAAAGAAAATCCAAGTGCAAAATTCGGAATCCTAATTCTTGTAAAGGTCAAAATACGCGACCGGCAACGGACAAAAGAAGTGAAAACACGTCCAACTAGTTGCCATGGATATCTTCAACATCGTGTGATCCGTAGTTGTATTTATGGAAAGCAGGCATTTCGCGACTTGGAATGAAAGCCTTGAACTCGGACTGCCTTTTGTTTTCAGCTACATACGGCGGAACATGCGTGCAGCCTTTACACGCTTCTAGCAACCTTCGCGGAAAAAATAAAATTAAATGTTTTAGTATGGGACCTAATAGAAGAGCAAAAAGGTTGTTTTTAATTTTTAGTGTTCTGTAAACGAAGTGATTTTTATTGTTTTAGTAAACGAAGTAATTTGTAATGTTTATTTAATGTCGCGTCAGTCTCAGAGCCATTGGCGACCACTCTGAGTTACATTATGTAAACAGATTACATGTATTAAGTTACAAATCTAATACACAGGGTGCTCAGTTATTCACCGGGTTATTCTGGTCTCATTGATACAGGAAAAGTAAAATGAAAAAAATATTCTATAAACATGCTGTCAAAAATCGATACTTAATGAAATATTAAAATAATAAGTAAGACAATGACTACAGGCTCACAGTCCAAATCGATGCTCTAAAATGACTACCTAGATCACCAGATTAGATTTCTATTTTTGGGGGGCAATAAAGCAAACATTTACTCCCACGAGTTTGCAAATCGTGACGAACTGTGGAATGCAATGTTAGCTGCAAGTGAAAATATCACTGTTAGGCCACATTGAGTTTGCATAGAAGAAAACGGTGGTCATTTTGAATATCTACTATAACTTTGCGACGGAAGTAGTGCTAATCTTTAAAAAGCTACGTATATCACATTAAGCGTTCGTTTTTAACACTCTGTTTATAGAATTTTTTTTCTACATTTTACCTCAGTAATAACCTCTTTTAAGGGGTGAGTCCACTGTGAAGTCGTGAAAAATTGTCATTTTTTAGGATTTATTTTTTAGTAAACCGAATGTCCAACGTAAATAATGTTTCGTCTACTTATTAATACACTTATTGGCAGTATACAACAAATTTATTTTAAATTTTTAACAGTTTTTTTAAAATACATATATATCACACTGATGTGAGCGCCTTGAGAAAGCGACTCAGCGCTGGTGCAGGTGATTCCGGAAGAACGACGCATTTGAAACAGAAAAATCAAAGTGTGTTGTAATCATTATGAGTGCGGTTATCGCCGGAACAAGGATTATTTTTACTGATAAAAAATTAACAAAATGGCGGAGGTTTGAAGTTTATATGTCGAAATACGGTGAACTTCTCAATCATTTTGCCTTACAAAAAGTATGAAATGGATAATCCAAAAAGGTTTCCGTGGTCCCGGCCATAGCCACTGATGTTCTGAATAACGTGTAGAAAATTCAGACTGATTGGTCTAATAGTTTTTTGCAAACACCTGCACCACTTGAAAAAATTGTTATTTTGAGATAATTGCGTTTTAAGTTTTAAAATAAACTAAAAAAATTCTTTTACTTTTTTTTGTTTATACAAAAAAAAATATTATAAGAGTAGCTTAATACATACCAAAAAGGTTTATTGCATTATATGTTGTATCTACATAGAAAAAAATCTTTAAAAATAGCTTAATTTTTCAAACGCCCGTATAGACGGCTTATTTTGTGTATCAATTTTTAGGAATTTTTTGCAAAGAAACCAATGCACTAATCCTTTCGGAACTTTAAGGGTACTTTATTTAACATTATAACAAGTAAAAAAAATTTATAACAGTAAAATTATTATAGACGATCCGAAACGTTTCGGACTACCCGGATTTTTCAAGCCGCCCGAAAAAATTCGAGCTACCCGGATTTTTCGGGCCGCCCGGATTTTACGGGCACCCGGCCCGGGCCGGTCGGTCGAGCCGAGCCGGGCCCGGCTCGCTTTATTCGGGTACCCGAACAGCTCTAGTTCTCAGGTATCGCTGCTAATTTACATACGTAGTTATGTTGCCAACTTCATTCCCCAATATTCCTACACACGATCATCACTTCAGCATCTGTCAAAAAGCGTGTTAAGTGCCATTCACAGTCCCAAGTAATATCTGGAATTTAGTATATTAATTACATTATTCGATCCATAAATTATTGAAGAGTAATCGAGTTTCGATAAAACCATAGATTTGTATGGATTTATTAGTATTTTATAGTCTGCTCCGTAATTTTTCGCTGCTAATACTTTCAAACTATTTAACTCTTTTACGCAATCATTTTTCAGTTTTACTGTATGAGTTCTCCATGATATATTTTTATGAAGAATCAGACCTAGGATTTGTAGATCTTTTTCTTCGTTCATAATACACAACACAGTATAATCTTATTGTTAGTGATTCCTTTTCAGTCTCTTATTAATATTTTTAATTTGATTTTTGCTGTCTGAACCTTTACCTTATGAACGCTATTTTAAAGCAATCGAAATTAGGGTAGCGAATCAGCACGCGGTATGGATGCCAATTTATCATTTAAGGGGTCTTGCTCAGTCAGGAGGCCGAAAAAGGGTGGTCTTTGGAAATTTTTTACCCAAAAGCTATAACACATTTCTCAAAAAATCTTTTTTCCTTTTAAGGATTGCATCCAGTACCGTGCATCGTAATTTTTTCATTTAAAAATATTTATCAATAACTAAGTTATTGTCCATCACTCGAAGGTTCTCTAAAAAAAAGGCTTCTGCGGTGACCACTGCTGCTCGAAAGTCGATCATCTAAAATAAAAAATTCAAAAGAATTTACTTATTATATTATATAATCTAGTATTTGAACGAAGGATTTTTTATCCGATGCTTAGTTTTCTTTTAATTGACGAAAATCAGTCAGGATTTATGATAAAAATTGAAACTTTTACTTTAAACATCAGCCATTTTTTCCCAAATCAATATTTCGAAAAATCCTTCATTCAAATACTAGATACTATAATATAATAAGTGAATTCTTTTGAATTTTTTATTTCAGACGATCGACTTTCGAGCAGCAGTGGTCACCGCAGAAGCCTTTTTTTTTAGAGATCCTTCGAGTGATGGACCATAACTTAGTTATTGATAAATATTTTTAAATAAAAAAATTACGATGCACGGTACTAGATGCAATCCTTAAAAGGAAAAAAGATTTTTTGAGAAATGTGCTTTTGAGTAAAAAATTTCCAAAGACCACCCTTTTTTCGGCCTCCTGACTGAGTATGACCCCTTCATTAAATCTATGATATGTGACAATGGTTGAAATGGGATATCCTGACTTTAATAAGGTAAAAGTACCTATTATGGAACGAAATTTCGGAAAGATTAGAATTTTCATCAAATTCGAGTTAATAAATTTACAAAATGTTAAAAATCTTTTAACTATATAAAGGCCAGTTCTTTTAGAAATAAAAATGACTTTTTATAACTTAATCTAATGTATAAAATTAATTTTATTAACAAAGTACTAATAGGACTCGTATGTACCTATTATGAAACAGTATTTCCGCACCTGTACCGCTTTTCCATAAATTATATCCCCATTATGAAACAGGGGGAAACACGTAAATCTACTGCTTTTAAATTTACTTTGTTATTCGATTCTAGTTTTTAAGGTTTTTAATTATATAAAGACGGAAAGAACAAAGTGAAATTAATTCATAACATGCACCAAATAATTAAAAAATGACGTATAAATTTATGACAATTATTTCAATTTTAAATCAATTTTTAAAAATTATTTGAGGTAGGAATTAAGCAAATAGAAAACTCTTCATTAGTATTCATTACTATTTAATAATAACGGCTTAATATAAATACTGGGGAAAGTACAGTAGACCGGGAGACCAGCGATAGTTTGGACAATATTAATTAACAATATTATTACTATTATTTCACTTTCCATTTTAAGTAAGTTCGTTACTTGTAAATAAAAAGTTTTGAAGTAAATAAGTATTAATTATGAAATTAAATTAATTATATTTTTATGGTTTTGAGATTTTTTATAAAATACTAATGCATACTTATTGTGTTTACTTACTTATTTATGTAAGTATAAACAGCTTATAAAAAGAAATGCACGTGTTTCGCGAGCATATACGTAACGTACTAAGTTTAACGGAATTCGTGCACGTGTTTCATAAACATGTACCGGCTAGAGTAACAGGGTGACCAATTATGAAACACTCGTTTCTTCTGTTACATAAATACGGCATGCGAACAAATATTATGTACGCAATTTGGAACACCTATTTTATAAATAAAATTCTATTCAAATTCGGAAACTGAGTAAAATTATTAATTCTACAACTTATAAGCTATCCTATAATCTATTACACATGTTATATAACGATTTAAATTAAAAAAAAAACAATTAAAAAATAAATCGTCGAATCCTATTGGTATTAATTCGGCTGCTAGCCAAATTTCACGGAGCTGGCGACATGTTTAATATTAAAATTTCTTTCTAATATTTTACACGAGAGAATGATATTTACTCTTATTTATCTACAAAATTAAATATTCGTATGTATTGAACAAATTTTTGTAATTCCTAATAATCCCTAAAACTATATTAAAGTTACATTGTTGATGAAACTGTTCCATAAAATGGACAATGTTTCATAATAGGTACTTTTACCTTAGACGTCCACATTGGTACTGCACAGAATGCTCAATGGTCTTTGAAAAAGTAGTATGCATGTACCTCGTCTCTTCTGTTGGCATAGAGCGCGGAGAAGGTCAATGCTGACCTTCCAAAGCGGAGAACCAACCAAAGAGGAGGATCGGATACGAGACCTTGCACGCCCAGTGTGTCCACACGAGATCACTGACTAGATTTACTTACAGAAAATATGCAACTAACCGGATATACCTCTTAGTCAATATCTCTGCCAAAAATGTTATGCTCGTGCAAATATTTAATTATTTATCTTTTTCCAGTAAAATAAAATACACATTCATACGATACTTACTTTTATCGTACTTTATCAGTTCCACGAGTTCTTCTCAACGATTCGATTGATTTACCAGACAATTACATAGTTTAACTTTTATATACTACATATTTTTTAATGAAATTTCCCTTAAAAAAAATCGAGCATCGCACTTATTAATTGCTGGGCACTTGTCAAGGTAAAAACATATGTTCAAGAATATGTGGTTTATGAAATAACACAGTAGAAGTTTGGTCAATAACCACGTTCATCTTATACCCTCCTCTACAGAGATGGGCAAAATTTTTATTTAAATAAAATTTCCGATAACGAATAAAAGTTAAAAAAAATTATTCCTCGTGTGTGGAATAAAGTTGACTCGGGGTAACGGATGATAATTTTTTTTTTAACTTTTAGTCGTCATTCAAAATTTTATTTAAATAAAAATGTTGCCCATCTGTGCTCCTCTAAAGTATCAACTTTTAACATAATTACTTTCGGCGTTATATTTTCAACACTAACCAGGGGAGGACACCATGAGGTAGACACCGATTTTGATGAATTTTGATACGCTGGATTTATGTCGAAAATGAGTAAATAGGTGTCCGAGCGTTTCTGTCAATGAGCCTTAATAATAGAGATATTTACATGGAAATTATTAAAAATTTCATAGTGGATGTGGTGTTTTAGGGGGTAAAAATCCCACACTACCCTGGCGTCCGCGGGAGATTCCCTTCTGGAGGCGTCAGGGTGCCTTTTGAAGATGTCTCCACGTTAAAAAAAACTTTATAAATTTTTTATTATAAATTACTTTTTTTTATAATTTTTTTTTAACTTGGGGAAATTTTCAATAGGCACCCCGACTCCTTCAGAGGGGAATCCCCGGGGCCCAAGGGTAGTGTGGGATTTTTACCCACTAAAACCCCACGGTCACTATGAAATTTTTTACAATTTCCATGTAAATATCTCTATTATTAAGGCAAAATCAATGTCTACCTCATGGAATCCTCCCCTTGTAAGTTTCTGTCGGTGTTCGAATTCAAATTGATTAATATTTTTTATTATATCTACAGTGTTCCTTACACATTTTTATTTAAAACACAATGAAACTCTGCAAAAATATCCTACAAGATTTTGTTTGCAAAATGGAGGTTCAAGTTCGAGGATATGTGTACATAAGTGATACTATCGTGCTGTAAGGATATCCGGTTCATTACTCCTTCGTTCCCTGTTGGTGGTCCGTTGCTTCATCCGAGACATGCTGTATTCACAATAGTCTCATATCGCATCCTCCTCCACCGTGGTACAGGATCGAAGGAAGGAAGCATTGACCTACGCTTTTGCACTGCCGGAAGGGATAGTAGGTCCCCTTGCGCAGACCAGAGGTCAATACTTTTGTTTTTATATCGTGGGAACTTGATCGTAGTCAACCGATTGCGATAGCCATAAAATCAACTAGTAGGTATTACAAATATCTCTCAAATCTATGAGATTATATTCAAATTGGTAATACATTATTAAGGGGGAACACCATTGTGACCGCCGGAAAAGTAAGCCATTTTTTAAATTTTTTTTCTGGAATAATTTACAGTTTTCATAAAAAATTGTTATTACCTATTTTTAGTACGTTGTCTTAAGAGACTATAGAAAAAAAATTATTAGAAAAACATCCATAAGTTTTAATATATTAATTAATCTTCTAGACCCCCACACGCGAGCTGGTCGAAGGTGTAACTATGGAACAGCAGGTCCGAAATCAAATTTCATTTTTTTGTTATAAACTATATGAGTGTAGTTTCCGTTGTACGTACGGATTCTTTGATTGAAAACAAATGTTTTGAAATACGCTCGAAAAACTGTCCATCTTATTCGAGGATTCTTGAAACTTTTCTTGTAAAGCGCACCATTTTTACAAAAATAATTTGTTTAAGAAATCGGTACGTACAACGGAAACTACACTCATATAGTTTATAAAAAAAAATTAAATTTGATTTCGGACATGCTGTTCCATAGTTACACTTTCGAACAGATCGCGTGGGGGGGGGGGGGTCTAGAAGATTAATTAATATATTAAAATTTATGGAAGTTTTCCTATTTATTTTTTTTGTATAGTCTCTTAAGACAGCGTACTACAGGTAGGTAATAAAATTTTTCTATGAAAACTGTATATTAATCCTGAAAAAAATTCATAAAAATGGCTTACTTTTTCGGCCGTCACAGTGGTGTTCCTCCTTAATTATTTAATATTCAGTTGGAAAGCTTATCAAATTCTTAAAAGTAATCTAGAAATATTTCAGACGGAAGTAATGGAGGATAAAAAAGATGCTGTACAGAAGTGTTTGAAAACATTTACACGCTAACCTTGCGGTTATCTAAAAGAGTTCCTTCTCTTTTAAAATTTAGATCTTCTTAAAAACTTAAAGAGACTAGGCAGTCAGAAACTCGATTTTTTTGTTGTATTTTTCGAAAGTACCACCCTTCCCGAGTAAAATGCCGTTTGGTTTATGATAAAATTCGCAAATAAAGGATTTTACAGCCGAAAAGGTCGAGCGCGTCATAAACCGTTTCTGCGCGCACGCAGGTAGACTATTTAATTCCTCTTTCGAAACCTGAAACGCGTTTTTCTCGGAATCATATTTCCTCTTCGTTTTGCAGCGATTGCGAAGAAACGGAGGTTCAAGTCGATTTGAAAAAAAATCAGCTTATGCGAAACATGTCTAGTTACGACATGAACCTAAGCGTAAATCTGTGAAAACTTCTGTTTTGACAAAAAAAAAATAAAATGTCTCTTTTCCCTGGCGAAAAATCAAGTTTCTTTAAAATTTGCCGTTTTACAGCCGCCATTTTTATAATTTTGATTTTTTTCTTTTTCAATAGGTACAGGGGAGAATGGGGGTCAGAGCAAAGTATCAATTTCAGAGAATATTTCAAAATTCAATTTCTTACGGCCAGAATCACTGCAAAATTACAGCGGCTCCAGAAAATACACCTATATATCAGGCAACTGTAGCGCTGTCATACATACGTATATATTATTCAAATAATTATTTTTTTACTGTTTATAGTATTAACAAACATTACCCAAAAGTACTAGTCTCAATTTGTATTCGTCTCCTTGTAATTAATTCGCAAAAAAATACTTGATTTTCGAGCGATCTGACTGCCCAGTCCCCTTAATTAATGATATGCTATATTACTTTTTGTCTATGTGAAACTACTGCATCCCATATTTATGTCTGATTCGCGTTATGTATCTTCGAATTTGTGTTCCAAAAGAATTTCATGCGTTTCAATAGTGAGCGAAATTGATTTAAAATCTGGTAACTCCACACATGTTCATTATTATCCACGTGTAAGATCCGCGATTTCTTAACAACACCTTCCCTCGGACTTGTATGTTCGTCGTTTCTCTGAGAGTTTCCGTGTAGTTTATTCTACGTTCGCTCATGAGATTATCTCCAGTCGAGATTTACGGTGTAAAGATTCACGGTGATGGGATAAAGCTTCAAACCGTACTAGCCGTGCAATTCTATTCCGCTCAAAGTTTAACAATAAGAACTGGCCATCGTTGTTCCGACAGATTCGTAGATAAATTTTATCCGTAAGAAATTGAAAGCAAAAAAGACTTGAAATCGTAATATTTCTATTTCTGCTTTTATCGTATTGTTACAAGGTATAAAGGAAACTTATATGTATTTTTATACGGGCTGTTTCCGAAATCGTGGTAAAACAGGAAAGGAGATGACTCCTCGTGCAAAAATAAATTGGAAATGTAGAATAAAACTTTTTTCATAAAAGAATCCTTTTTCGAGAAAATTGAATTTAAAAACTCGTTACGCATACGTTTGGCTGAGAATTACGCTGAATACCTGCAGAACTACGGAACAAGTGGGCATGAAATTGATCCTCGTCCAAGAAAGAGTTGAAATTGCAGAAGTACTTTTTTTCGAAGGTGCTTTTGTTTTTGAGAAAATCGATTTGAAAGTGGAACCAATTCTGAACCTTTAGAGGGCCGAGATTTTTTCATTGAAATTTTAAATTTTTTGCTCAAAATATAGGCATGTACACAACCAACATGTTCTGTAAAGTATCCAATTTTTTAATTGGCCATTAGAGCCACTATAATAGTGCTCTAAAGGTTAATCCAGTGAACGCACAAGAGGTGAAAAATTTAGTTTCACCGATTCTCTTCAAAATTACAGCACTTGTCAATAACCTTGCAAAAGTAAAGTATATTGAATTTCAGCGGCCTATGTCAAATAGTTTCCGAAATATTTAATGTTAAAGTTTCGAAAATTCAAACAAAATCGGCTGACGCGCCATCACTTAAACTGTAATATCTCGGTCATTTTTAAAGACAATGCCACCGTCTTGGGTTCATTTTAAAGCTGGAGGAATGCTTTTTCAAAACGTATATAGAATATTTTATTTATTGTTAATAAATTTAACAGTAATCGATGTCAAAGTTTTACCTACTGTTGCTAATCTTTTATGTGGTGAGCAGATATTCCTACTATTTTTCTCGAGAATACCGAAAACACTGAAAGAAAAATTTGTTCTAACCCATTGTATATAAATACTTTCCTACGCTAGGCTATTGTTTTGAAAACGCGTGCGTGCGGACTGACCATGGGATGCGCGCAGTTCCAAGCGGTGTGCACTATCGTAAGTTTTATTTTTTTCTTAACTGTTCCCAAAATCTCTCCACTTTTTGGAAAAAGGCATTTATTAGTTGAAGATTTAACGAATCGAATGGTATTTTTTTTCAAGCCGGAACGTGGGTGGGAACGACGTCAAATCGGGATTTGAAACTTTGACATCGATTACTGTTAAGTTTATTAATAATAAACAAAATATTATATATACGGTTCGAGAAAGCATTCCTTCAGCTTTAAAATGGACCCAAGACGGTAGCATTATCTTTCAAAATGACCGAGATATTACAGTTTAAGTGATGACGCGTCAGCCAATTTTGTTTTAATTTTCGAAACTTTAACATTAAATATTTCGGAAACTATTTGACTTAGGCCGTTGAAATTCAGTATACTTTGTTATTGCAAGGTTATCGGTAAGTGCTGTAATTTTGAAGAGAATCGGTGAAACTAAATTTTTCACCTATTCGTTTCGACGTGGAATAGCTCACAAATGGATTTCGAAAATCAATTTTCTCGAAAGCAAAGCTCTGATGATAAAAGGTTATTGCAATAATTTCGAATTTATTTCATTTACAGTTGTACCATATTTACTGATCAATTCTGTTGATTTTTATATATGAAAGAATTGCATTCTATATTTTTTACTTACTTTTGCACGAGGAATCACCTGCTTCCTAGTTGCACCAGGATGTCGGAAACAGCCTGTATATTTATAAGATATTTTCCTTAGATGCTTAATAATCCTGTGAATATTTTCACTTGAAATTTTAACCGGAGGTTAAATTTCTTTCTATATAGCATAGAATTTCCACATCAATATTGGATGCTTGTAAATTTTTTTTATAAACGATTAAACACGACCTTCCGTAAAAATGTAGGAAAATATTGATTCGCGTGGAACTTTCACAATTTTTGTTTAAATTCGCCAGTCAAGTTCCATGCTGTAGATTTTGATGTAGAAATTACTCATCCCAAAGCATTTTGCTTTCACATGATTGGTTCACCTGATAATATGTACACCGAGTACAGCTGCGCACTACCTACGCAGGACTATCTTTAGCGCTTAAATTTGAACATTCCGATAATTTTTTTTGTTGCAATTACTCGGAAACGCGTCCACAATAAACGGTGAAAAGTACGGATATAATGATTACTTGGTACCTAATAGGGCGGAGCGATACTATATAGGCGAAAATTTAAATTTGAATTGTCAGCTGTGTGGCCTGGGTGCGGGATAGTTGTCTTTTGATTAACCAAACACAACTGTAAAAAAATTTTGGAAAAATATTCATGTCTGCAGGTTCCTTTTTCTCCTAAATAATCATATAGCCATTTTTAGGAGAAAAAGGAACCTGCAGACATCACTAATCACTAAAAGATCCCACAGTGAGGGACGTGAGCGTGGGGGAAAAAGGGCTCCTTACAGCCCTTAAGTTTGCCCGCCCAGGTGCAGGGGCACCTTCTGCACCCCCGCCAAGAACGGCCCTGCATGCAACTTCAGTTCAACCCACTTTTCTCTACAGATAATAATATTGATTTAAATCAACGTGATAATTTGAAGTGCTCTACCCTGTGCAGTTACTGTACATATATTGACATGACGTCTTGTGTCATCCCCCTCCCTTCATAATTTCGAAATACACAACATCAATTTTTAACTATAGTTGATTACAAATTAGTCTTGTAAAATACAAGTACAGCTTAAAACAAAGTAATCTATCATGTAATTATGAAACATTACATTACCTATTTTTCCACCTATATTACTGTTAGATAAAAACCACTAAAGAAAGCTACAATTCTAAAAAAGGTATTCCTTCCATAAACTAGAATTTCAACGAAAAAGATGTAAACTTTATCAAATGTAAGAAATAAATGATAAATTTGAGGTTTTTTTATTATGAGTACTTATCCTTTGTGCAGATGGCCAGTATAGAAGTTTCATTGTCAACAACACCAAGGCGAAGAAAGGGTGGAAGCATTTCCGGGGGAATTACATCGCCTGCTGGACACCGAAATAGAGATCATTATAAGGAACTGGACGCCCTCCGAGTTGCACTACGCGACAAAGAAAATATCATTCAAACGTGAGAATTTTCATGATTTTGTAAACATGTGTCTATCGAAAGAGATAACGTTACAGAAATCAGAATTAGCTGCTGCACGCATGCATTTTTGGGTATACATACAGGGTGTTCCACAGTTAAACGATCAAACTTCACTAGGGTGTTCTATGAGTAGAAATAAATGTTTTTTTCAACACCTGCATGAAAATGGGTGTTCTTTTACGCCTATTGAGCTTAGAGTATATATACGACATACTTTAATTAATTTAATTTATTAAATATTATATATATTTACTTACGAGTAATAGGATACCAATTTATCTCGGTTACCGCACAACACAGAATATCGGTTTGGCATTCTTTAATTTCAACTCGATACATATAACCGTTTTTCAAAAGGTAAGTACGAGCGTAAACAACGATTATCATAGTGACCGCGGATCGTCGCCGGCGATATCGGTGCATGCGCATTACGGTCGATTGGGACCTCTGTACTTCTCTCGCTCGCACATGTCTTTCTCTCTCGCACCATGTTGGCGACAGTTTCAAGCTCTCAATGAGACCTCCATGTATATATGCTCGAAGGGCGGTATTCTCAGTCGCTACCACGGTGTAAGAAAGATAGGTGGACCCATAGACATATATAGACGGAGCAGAAGCTGGGACTATAGGCGAGGGGAACGGTAGGCTTGGAGGGGAAAAGGCAGAAGTCAGATACAGGCACGTCGGGTTAGCTTCGGAAGCATTCGGTATACATAACCACTGCGTTACCCAATTTGCCTGTATCGCTCCCCTTACCGCGAATCTTACACCCCCCTCAGCTTACGCTCTGTCTATATATGGCTATGGGTGGACCGACTACGCTACCCCCACCACAAAACTGCTGTGATCTTAAAGAAAAAGTTACTTGTCCCGCCTGCAGAGGGTATTAGTGTAGCATGTGAACAATGTCACGTTTACTTCCTTATGTTTCTTTTACACCGTGCCATAAACCAAGTCGGTTTCAAAATTTGTAATGACTTCGTGCACCTCCAATAAAAAGTTTTATAAAGTAAAATATTTTAACTTTTAAAATTAATTAAACTGAGAAAATGAGAGTCGGTTAACGACCAAACAAATATTTATCGTTATGTAAAATGCTTATTTCATGAGGATAAATTATACTTAGGATAATATTATAATAAACACACACTAAGACTTTGTTTCAATTATACAAATATTTATTTATTTGGTGTACGTACATTTTGGAAGTAATATTTGTAAAATATACACTAGAAGTTTGCAGGGACGAGAAAATTATTTTTTCAAAGGTCGAACCTTTTCGGTAAAATATGAAAAAGCAGCGAATACAGGCAAAGGTCAATGCTTCTGATCTCAAATATCAACATAAATATTCAAAACCGGGGTTTTGCCTACATAACATTTTTTACTTAGAATTACCATCCCAATCGTCTGTTATGTTGTTTTACAATTATTATGGAGTACAATGCCATGACTACATGAGACTTTGTAACTGTGGTTGTGCTTAATCAATAAATTTTGCTCCTACAATACAATTTCATAAAATTGAGAATAAAGTACGTTTGTGACCTCTGTTCCTTCTTTCATCTCATCAGTTCTCAGCAAAAAATATTACACTCTTAAAAAAATATTAATGACAAAAGAGGTCATTAGAACTATACTGGCGCCACCTATGATTTCTCAGAAATTTTGCTAACACCATCTTGTCCCTCATAAAAAAACGAGCAGCTTTTGTTTCAAACTTTTCTTTCTATCTTCAGTACTTTCCAGAGAATTCAACAAAATATATTGTTCATTCCCAGCTTTGAGAGATGTTTTCACCGCGTAAGACTGGCTAGCATCCCTTCTCCTTTCTTCAGAACATTCTATTTCCGGTTCCTATTCTAACTAACGTAAACGAATACAAAGCAGAAATGTTGTACTTATATAATGCATGTTGAACTACAAATCCAGATATATTTGCTAAACACCATTCGGAAATCTGGTATATCGGCGACATATGATAAAATGGTACAATCCTGGACTTCGACTTAAGCCACATCATAAATGGCTGTATGTATTTGGACGTCACATAATCCAAATCACAGTCATCACTTTACCCTTACAAAACCACTATCCTGAAACATCAAATCTCCAAACTAACCGATGGGTCTACACCTGCAAAGATTAACACGGATAGCAACCGATAGGCAGAGATGGGCATTATTCGACTAAATTGTTCTTCGACTAACCTTCGAATAAAAATTTCGAATACAGTGAAGTTATTCGAGAATAACGAATACATTTTTAGTTGGCTACATTTGTATTCGACTAAATCTTTAGTCGTTATTCGTTCCTCATTATTCGTTATTCGAAGGACCACTGTGGCGACTAAGTGTCACGAATAAGCCGCTCGGCTCGAGTAGGTACACTCGAATAGTGTTCCCCTTGCCTCATGATGCCGGAGCGCCTCGGGTTCTGACCCCCGCTTAGTCGTGTCGCTTAGCCGTCACGGCGGTCCTTCGAATAACGAATAACGACTAAAAATTTAGTCGAATAAAAATTTATTCGTTATTCTCGAATAACTTCACTTTATTCGAAATTTTTATTCGAGTTCATTCGAATAAAAATGTAGTTGAATAAAAATTTATTCGTCTAATGCCCAATTCTGCCGGTAGGAACGATATATTTGAAGATCAAACATCAAATTGTTGTTAAAAACAACAAAATTAGGATCCACAAGGATTAGTCTGGCTCATCAAGAATGAAAAGTATTAAATTTTTTTACCTTTAATGTTTTCCTTCAATTTCAAAAATATCACCTCTCCTATTACAGCATACTAATGATTCGATTTTTGTTCCAAACGAATCGTGAATGGCCCTACATTCTGATGTTACTTCATTTTCGAGCTGTTGTTTATTCAAGTCAGCGACATAACAACTCATTTTTATATTTTGCTGAAAATGAGAGTCAAAACGTTAGTACGTTAAATCTCGTATTTGATCCATTTCAACCTACATTTTAGATAGCAGTTTTTTACTTAGATCTTCACAATGCTATAAGCTTTTGAAAATCAGGAGAAGAAAAGGTAGCATGTGAACTTGACAGCTTAGTACTTAAATGATGCGGTAGGGCTAGATGCATAAGATTATGCCCCTATACCTCGGATGGCCACTTCCTAAAAGACAATTGCCCTCATGACATCACAGCTTATAGGCAACTCTTTAGAAGTAGATTTGATAAATATCAAGAAATTTTTGCAGATAAATATCTGTCTGGAACCACGGACTAATGTAAGCACAATCGATAGCAGAGTATATTATAAACTACTTAGTTAAATATCGCTGAAAGCTCAATTGTAACATTCTTGTTATACTTGCGACCATAGAAAAAACCGGAACCAAGCAAAGTGAAATGTTACACCATTAAGTGTCATCAGTTAATTTATATAATTTAGCAGGTTGTTCGCTTATTATTGTTGTTACCACCATTAAGATACGTGTCCACTTGAGAGAACTCGCGCAAGTTACTCTCAATAGTTACTCTCAAATTGTGTGTCCACTTGAGAGCAATTTCGAAAATTTTTACTCTCAGGTAGGCGATAGAAAACTCGCCGAGAGCTTACTATCCGATAGAACTCTCAAAACCGTGTCCACTAGAAATTGGTCTGCGCCTACTCTCTGCAGTTTCTCTCAGTTTCTTTTAAGCTACGAACGAAGTGAGGCGGTGATTATGGATGTGCAAAAACTTAGTGCTTTGATTATTGCTTATAATATTTTAAAAAAGAGAAAGAAGCAACGTAGAAAGCGAAATTGCTGGGTGGATGAAATGAAATAGTTATACATTTTGAGTTGGTTACAATAAGTGGCGTACATAAAATGTGTCTCGCCACTTGGCTCGACGCAGACCCCCTTGGCCGCGCAGTTCTCCCGGCTAACCGCCTAACAACACTTCCCTGGCAACGCCGTGCCTCGCAGCGCCTATCTGGCAACGCCCGGGTATGCCGCGACGCGAGCCTACTACATAACCCAGAAGACCTACTCTCGCGACAGCACTCGCAGAATACGAACCTGGTTCGTATTTCGGAAGCAACTGTCGGATAGTAATATTACGCTGCCTGAGAGTTGAACGTCGCTCTCCGACAGTCACTCTCGGACGTATGTCCACTTGCAAGAAATACTCTCGAGAGCTTCTCGCGCGAATTTTACTCTCAAGTGGACACGTACCTTTACCAGCACTGTTATTAATGTTATTATTTATTTGCTATATTTTAGATTGAAAGGACAACTGTGCAACACACTAAGCAACCGACTGGCACTGCGTAACGGCGCACCACCTTTGACTGAAGCCGACCGAAAAGCAACTGAGGAACGGCTTCAAAGGTTGCGACGCGATGCAGACAATAAGCGACTAGCGATTAAGAATTTGAAGCTTGCACTTGAACGGCTAGACATTACTGAGTAAGTGAAAAAGAATTTTGATAAAATGCAAATACACAGAGTGACCTTTTTCACCAGTAGGGTATATTGCAAATTAATTAAATATAGCTGTTTAGTTAATGCGCTATAGATTTGTTAAACGTATATTCACTTGATATATTATACAGGGTGTCCCAGTAACAATAGTGCAACAGGAAATGAGTTGATTCATCAAGCAATAACATTTTTTTTTGTACATCCTTCTGTTATTGAGAAAAACATCTTTATAAATCTGTGAGGTATGCATGGACTTTTTTTATGCAGTCTTCTAAGAACAGAAATTTATTCTGCGCACTATAGAAGCATTGAGAAACTACAGGCAAAGATTGTTGCAACATTCGAAGAATTAAAGTCACATGATGCACGGTAAAGAGTACATAATAATTTTGTTTACAGAGAATAGTCCTGTACGTCCAACGTGAGTAGCATTTTCAGCAAATTCTTTAATAAAATTCATCTTAGAAAGTAACTGGCTTATCCTTATTTTCGAAACCATCGCAATGAAAATTGTCTACAGTGGCATCCGTTAGATCGAGATTTACAAATAGTCAAATGCACTCACACAAAATTTCAAACCCATTTTTCTTGGTACCTAAAGGACGGTGCACTAAGTAGACTTATGGACGCGGAGAATGTAGCTCTCCGCGGGGAGGGACTGCATACTCTTAGCCATCTTGTGCCGGTCAAATAGTGCTGCCTATGCTCTTGTCTTAAACTTTTCGTGGAGGTCCTAGCTTTACATCCCTTCACAATGCAAACTGGCATTTTCACGATTGGATTTATAAATAATTATAAACAAATTAAATGTAAAATCATAATGGTGTATTTTAAACAAGAAAATAATTTGCCATTCTAAATATAAATAATCTCATATTTTGAGTTAGTTAATCAATGATAATTAAATAATTTAAACGTTTAAACAATTACCTGAATAATGGAAATTTTTTAAAATTGTTAAGGAATTTGAATATCTTAGAAATACATTTTTATGATTGTATAGAGTAAAAGATAAAGTTTAGCATGACAAGAATTAAAACATCTTAATAAAAATAAATCAATAAATAAAAAAGAGAAAAATTAATCTAGTGTAAATATATACATTGATATTGCAATGTCTGTTCTATGTATTATTACGTGTAAAGGAAACTCTGACACAGTCCCATATGGTCTAGTGGCTAGGATACCTGGCTTTCACCCAGGAGGCTCGGGTTCGATTCCCGGTATGGGAAATTTTTTTTTTTTCGCCATTCATAGTGATTCTTTATGTATACTGTATGCATACCGTTAATATATATTCAATTAAAATTTATAAGGGTTGTGTTAAAAATGATGATATTATTAAAACATTAATTAAGTAATTTACATTGTATAATTATTTGTTCCAGTAATATCGATGTACGTATTCAACAAGCCGAGTTAGAATACAGACTTGGCCGAGAAGAACTTGAACTCTTGACGCTTCGCGAAGAAAGCAGAGCTCTTCAAGCTGCTCTAGAATTGGCAGAAACTCAAGAAAAACAGAAGAATGACACGATATTCAGGTACCTCGTCGCGTTACTTTCTTTTCGGCACAACAATTGAATACTTCATGTTTTTTTAAAAATCATTTACCATAATGACCTACCATGACCTTGACCGTGTACGAGCTATGTATATATGTATTCGAACACACAAGTTGTCATTTTAAAAAATCAAGTATCTTTCGCATAATCTGCATATGTGCACCTAGCAAAAAGTTATTTTGATCACAGAGTGGCCACTTCAGTAGCCATTGATTCCTAAAAAAAAATTGATGTCACATAATTTCAGTGACATTACCTTGTACCATACTTAATACTATAGCCTGCTCATTACTCTCCTTTGTTTCATTGTTAGAACACAATTAATTGAACAACTTGAATGCAAAGAGGTGCAGTTATGTTCCATGTATAATGCATGACATCTTCAGTATGTTGGATACTTGTTTTCGTTTTTTTTCGTAGGTTTTAGAACCGCAAAGATAACTAACATATTCCATAATTCTGAATATTTTATTTGTAGCTGTATTTCCGGTTCTACGCAAGTCACAATCCATGCGGTGGAAGTTAGTGCGGATCCGAAAAGCCCTCGTTTTGGCGCCGGACCGAGGGAAGACACACCTGGCCTTTACGTCGATTGGGCGATCGAAGATTCTGGACTGTGCAAGGGAGACAGGTACGTACCTACAATAGCTCTGCTTTCGTAAATCGCACCGCAGAAAATTCCACATTATATCAAATAACACTGATACGATTTATGCAATTACAAATAGCCCAGTTTGAAGGCATACATCTAAAATATACAAATACAAAATCTAGACTTTCAGGTATCAATGTACAGGTGTACAGTAGAGACCATGGTATGGTACGTGTAGTAAAAAGACACGTGTATTACATATATCCGTACCTCGATCCGTGTAGCTTTTAGTACACGGGTACCCGTGCACTATTTCACGTGTATTTAAATACACGTGTATCAACGTATTTGTGTATTTTGATCAGAATTGGGCATTAACTACGGGAGAATGGGCAATGGCGGTCACTTAAGCAATAAGTGTAATAAAACCGAGTGATGTTTTTCAATTTTAATGCCTTAATTTTTTGTATCAAAATAGGTAACTGATTAAATAAATCTTGTTAATTTTATAATTGTGTTATTAGTTACAATCTGAAAATTTGTAAAACCATACTATCCGCATATTATTCTAGTAAATATATTTAAATACATTAATTCTTTTATGAATTTCGCAATCCCCCAGAGTTCTGGGATATCTATAAATATTAAAAATCAGACGAATCAAAATACGGATACGTTAATATACGTGTATTTATAAATACACGAGTATCTAAATTCACGTGTATTTAAATACACGTGAAATAGTGCACGGGTACCCGTGTACTAAAAGATACACGGATTCAGGGACAGATACGTTTAATACACGTGTACACGTGTATTTAAATACACGTGAAATAGGGATCTCTAGTGTACAGAGTGTACACCAGGCGCCAGAATCGGCTTCCCTTCGGAACATTGGCAACGTTGCATGTCCCTAGGCATAACTCAGTGGTTCTAGTGGCATGCAACGTTGCCAAATTTCCGAGGGGAAGCCGATTCTGGCGCCTAGTGTACCAGAAAGATGGGGACAACCCTGGATTATCTCGAAAGTATGAAGTTTTCGAAAAAAATATTTCAAAAGTTTTAGGGTTTGGAAAGTAGCATCTAATGGTCACCTTAACCCTGACCTAAAAACTGATTTGACCGTCAAATAACCTACTTCTAGGTTTTTTTTTTACCCAATGTCATGACCACATTTATTTTAACGTAAAATTGTCCGTTCTTTTCATTTCGGATGCCGGACGCGGAGATTACTATTTAAGAAAATCAAGATGACCTTGGAATGATCTCGAAATTCGGTCCGTAGGTCATAGTGAAGGTCGAACATCAGTGAAGGTTCAGAAACTTCGTACTTCCGAGTTCAGCCGGGATTCCCATCTTTCTGGTACACCCTGCGTAATTATCGCGTGTTATGTTTGTTTCATTCTCTTCTTTTTCCTTCGTTCCGACTGTTTTACACCGAATGCCATTGTTAGAAGCGCGCAACGTTCTACACCCAAGGTAAATATCACCTGACACGACAGGCTCGTGTTTTTCCCGTCAATGGGAAAACTGTAAAAGCTTACGATGACTTCGCTCAGGTTCCTCTGGAATCCTCGCCTCGGAACACCGACCGGCTTGTTACGAGTCACAGTATTTTCTTGGCCGAATAAAGAAGACATAAAACAAATGAGATAGAGAAAAGGAAGGTTCATCAGGCGCCGGTGAAAGCGAAGAAACAAGTGAATAAATACAAAATAGAATGAAAAAAAAATAGTTATTTAAAAGGAACGGCCTTAACGCATACATAATGTGTAGCATCGCGCGGTTTCTCCACGTAACCCAGCTATCGTTACAGAACAATGCTGCAATCTTGGCGTTTGGTTCCCAACGGGTCACCGTAGCGTGAAACAACACCGGAAGTTCGCCGTGTGCCCTCGCTAATTGTACCAGCGACTTCACATGACCCCATCGTTTTTCCTCCTGCCTGTTTCCACGTACATCCTCCAGGAGAATTCGTCAAAACTAAGCGCACCTGCATTCTGAATCCCGTTCATCTTTTATGAACCGTTCAAAGTATTTCTGTGAACCTTCCTGTGGAATTTCAGTCGTTCGTTATTTAGTTGAAACAGTTTCTTTTGCAACAGAGGGTCATTGCGATTTGAACAATCCATATGTAATATGAGCAGAGTTTGGGGATAGAAATATTTGACACAAAAGGGGACGTAATTAAATCAGAATCACTTTCTTCTGATGACCATAGTTCTCGAAATTACAAAATCATTTACATTTTTTTTTTCTAATAAATTTGTTACAACATGGATAAGGTCACGTGATATATGGCTGGACTTTTTTCTATAACCTTCACGCACGAATTACTTTTTATCATGTGATATGTCCCTTCGAATACAAAATTTCTTGTATCGTATTATCAGACGAAGTGAAAACATTTTAAATTTATACCAATCAACTTATCCTGTATACCAGTGATGAGCAACCCGCGGCCCGCGAGCCGTTCGCCTGCGGCCAGCCTGAACATTTGCGTATAGCTTTTGAACTGTAAAAGATAGTGGAATGAATTTTGCGCCAAAAAATAGGATAAAATTATCCCTTTCTAATGTTGTATAATTATAATTTGCGTGTGAGCAACTATTCTCGAGAATGAAAATTTTAAAAAGTGATCGTCGTAGTCGACCCGCTGACAAACGATTAAATAATTGTATTAGAGTAGCAGCTTCGAATATCGCATCCAATATTGAGAAGTTCGTTTGTGAGAAACAGGAGCAAACATCTCATTAAGTAAATTTCAATAGTTATTTAATTTCATTTAATTAGAAAAACCTACGTACATATACCTTATATATAATATTATATATTATATAATATATATATATATATATATATATATATATATATATATTACTGATAAACAGTAAATTAAATTTAAAAAAATGTTTTATTGTAAATCAATGTCAGAAATAATAAATTCATCCCATAAATTAAAATTCTTTGATTAGTATATTTATGTATTTAATATTGCGGCCCGCATAGAGTAGTAGGTTTCCACTTGTGGCCCACTTCGGACCAAAGTTTGCTCACCACTGCTATATACAGAGTGTAATAAATCTTTATATGGAAACAAATCTATATATTCAGCAGTTAAGAATAGGGTTTCTGTTCTTCGATAACTTCGCATGAAAGTTTACTTTAACTGAATCAATATTTTAAGTATATGCATATAATGCATGTGTAATTAGTGTTCCTGATTTCTTGATATTTTTTGTTTCTCGAGAAATCAAAAATCAGATCATACTTCTCGAGAATTCTCGAGAAATTGAAAAAAATTTTACAAAATTTATATTTTTGGAATAATGTTGATAATATTTATCAAAAACACAAGAAACCTTTAACTAATTGTTCATTCCTGTCTAATTTGCACAAACCTATGTATTGTATAAATGAAAAAACAGATATTAAATATAATTGATATATTTATTTATTTAATACAAAATTTGTGCAACGTGAAACATTACTTTTTTATTTTAAAACGGTTTTTCATCGTTTTTTTGTGATAAAATCTGTAGCTGTAGAAAACTTTCTTTCGGTTTGAGTGGATGTTGACTTAATCCTATGTAGCATATCCAAAAGTTATGGTAAATTGGGTGCTCTTCCAGTGGACTCAAAAATATGAAATTCCTTTGTTAAAGTCCAGAATTTATCGTCTTCTTGGTTGATACTAATTTCTCGGAGGCTCTCTGCGATTGCTATCTCCAATTGTTTTCTTAATGGTAATTCTTCATTTTGGGCACATGTAAATTTTCCAGTATTTTCAGGAGAATCATGATTACTGTTATATTTTCCGAAAAGTCTAGCTACTTAAAAATTGTTCTGGCGTTATATATATATATAATGACAAACGCGTCTTTTGAATCTTTTTGAAATTACCTATGCAACAATTTTATAAGGGATACAATAGTTTTGTCTCTTCTTTTCGATATTTCTTCTCTAATAGCCACAAGAAACTCATTACTTAATTCAGTAGGTATACCATTTTTCTAAATTGTTAAGTAAGAATTTAAGAGCACCTTCACCAGTCAATAATGTTGAATTTTCTCTACTGAGATTTTCTATTGTAATTCATATAGGTTCTAATGCTACTAATAAGATTTATTATAAATTGTAGATGAGTTTATACGTTCGCGACTAACTAGTAATATACAAATTGAACTAACTAAATATTCAATTCCGAAAATAAATGAGATTTATAATAATTTTCGTAGACTTAAGTTTCTCGAGAAAATTAGTATTTCTTGAGAAATAAGAAATAAGCATTTATAAAATTTCTCGAGGAATTCTCGAGAAAGAATTCGCGAGAAGGAACACTATTTGTAATATAATTGTAATTTACAAAAAAGCAACGCTTCTCGGGAAATGCCAGTGTTCCTCATCTTTATATCCTGTTATAAGTCAAATGAATACCTTAAACGTTAAAAAATATTCTAATTAGTCATACAATTAAAACTATTAGATACCTACCAAAGTTATTAAAAACCTAAGTGTGTAAATAATTTCCATCAATTCGTTGGAAGGATACGAACTACTTCCGTGGTCGGCCATTTTAGGGAGATATTGTTATCTAAACTACTTAAAAAGGAGAAGTTTTTTAATGAATTATTTACTCTAATAATACTGGCAATAGATTGTTGAATCTTAACAGGCTTAGTTGAACGTACAGACTCCAAGAAAGCATATTTCCTTTTTCAAAAAAAAAGTCATTATTCATCGAAGAATTATATTGATCGAACTGCTTTCGCCAAACAAAAACGGGCGCTCATATATCCCCCGATTTTTTGTATTGAATTCATCTGACACAAAAAAAATGGTAAATTTTTATGTTTAGTATAAATATATCTATCGTCGAAATTATTACCACGGGAAAAAATTATGTTTTTCTTTCAAAACGGCAGCTTTTTAAATTAAAATAGGGTAAACTGCACTAATGCTGGTACTGCACAAATCGTTGGCACTCCTGATTAAAACGCCAAATATTAAGAAGCTTAGAAACTATTTTTTACAATTTCTTATTTTTCTTTCATTAAAACACTGTAAAGCCCAGTAGTTGAACTACGCATTTTAAATCTGGCAACACCACAAAGTGGGACAAAGGGCTCAGTTTTAGGCGTTTTCTTAAAATTTTGATAAGGGGTAGGTAAGTATATTTTGTCGCTTTATAACTAACAAGGGAAGATCCCGAACCCGAAAATTCAAAAAAATCTGAAACATTGTGAATATGTAGGGGATTTCCTCCTGATTACAACGCAATTTTTGTTTGCTGCCCAAATTTATTCTAAGGGGGTGAGATTAACCCCCGAAAATTCGGCTATTTTCTGATTTTATTTTGTAACTCGCAATCTGTAAGAGATAAAAAAAATTTCAAGACAAAAGTTACTTCTTTTAGTTAGGACTATCGTTTGGTAACTTGCAATTCTTAAAGTTCGTCAGTTATAACAGAAAATTGGAAAATAGCCGGAATTTAAGGGGTCAATTTCACCCCCTTAGAGTGAATTTGGGCAGCAAACAAAAATTGCGTTGTAATCAGTAGGAAATTCCCTACACACTCACAAAGTCTCAGAATTTTTTGAATTTCTGGGTTCTGGATCTTTCCTTGTAAGTAATGGATTGAAATACAGATTTACTACGTTTTGTAGTTATTTAATAGTAAATGAAATAGTATGTTTAAACACTTTAAACTTCGTTCTTAACTACATATGTTTTTCTATATAACCTCAAATTTTAGGGTGCCAATGATTGTACTTTTATGCCTATTTTTGTTTTTCATTGAACATTTTTAAAATAAAAGACTTAACAGGTACTCAAGATGTTTTATTTTAATGAGAAATCCATAATCATTGATAATAACTGAAAATTAAGACCATATAAAAACTTCACAAAAAATATAAACATTCCAATTGGGATTTCCGCTTAGGGTGCCAATCATTGTACAGTTTACCCTACCCATAATTTACAGAAAAGTAAAAAATTTCCTTAAATAGAAACCTGTATTTGCAAATATCATGCTGGGTATAAATTCTGCACAACTTTATATGTCTGCCAAATTTCGTAGAGATTTATTCCTTAGTGTAACAGTTTTTAGGGACACCAGCTAGAAAAATGTAGTTACTAGGGAAACAGATTTAAAATTTTAGTAATGTCACCTGTTCAGTCGCATAGTGGACTTTATATTTCCATTGCGACTAAACAGCTGTTTGGAGAGCATATAGGAAACCTTCATGATTTTCAAAGACCTGAGTTCTTGCCTCTTTTCAAAAGTCAGGTTATCGTCGTTTAACTCACTGTATGCGTTGCACGTCGCGATTTCCGGCAAACAGTTCCCATTTAAAATTGATTAATAAACGCCGCTAAAAACAGAAGTAAATAAATAGTTGTTACAATTATTCTTCTTAATGCACAAGATGCAGTAGCATTGAAACTTTAGGTACGCTTCATCGCATGGCCTCCGAAGTGGAGTGTTTTATCAATTTAGGGTGTCTAAATAAATTATATTACCTGTGTCACCTTTATATTGAACTCTTTTACAAGCGCACCGATTTAGTTCACATATTTTCAACAGTTTCTTGACTTTCAATCAAATACTTTAGAAACGTATTAGGTAGAATAATGTTCTCCATTACACAATTACTGTACTCTCATTTTAAACGCATCATAATGTCGTTATAATAGTAATAATAATAATATTCTTAACATCTAAAAGTTCAAGAAAATGAAAAGAAAAGGGATTGATATTTTGAAGGTTCTAAATCAGAAGGCCTTCACTTGATAACGAGTGAATCTTTTCTCTTTGCTATTATAAAAGTTTCACCTAATTAAGTACAATCGTGCTCGTGGCACTGAGACTTATCAGTCAACATTGTTTTCAGGATCTTGGAAGTCAATGGAAAACTCGTGGTGGGAGCAGGCAGGAGCGACTTGGCGAGACTCCTGGCCGTTGCACCCGATGCGG
Organism: Andrena cerasifolii; assembly: GCF_050908995.1. Classification (NCBI taxonomy): domain Eukaryota; kingdom Metazoa; phylum Arthropoda; class Insecta; order Hymenoptera; family Andrenidae; genus Andrena; species Andrena cerasifolii. Next base: position 2,763,559 of record NC_135125.1, on the reverse strand, counting down.
CACAAATCGTGGTCCTTCGAAAAGGTGAATCCCTTGCAGCACTCCGCACACTTCGATCAGATAACCTTAGGCTGACTCATAGAATCGGATATCTCGAGGAACAGGTTAGGGATCTGCTGGCACCAAGTAGAGCTGAGGTCCCCGCAGATCCTCCGCCGACTCGCCAAGAACAAGTTCAGGTAGGTACTCGAACACGATAATAAATTTAGCTAATATGTTATACATACAAATAGGATCGATATACCTAAAGAGAAATTACACCCTATAATTTTTAGTAAATAATTATAATATAATTTACTTTATCAAACACATAGTACATGCACATTTCTTTTATCTGATTCTGAATCATCAGTGATTACTTAATTTCAATTGATAGTGTTAATATAGAATATATTAATACGCATATAAAATTTCTTTTTTCTGAAAATCGAATTATGTGGTATGATAACAGAAGCGAAACAATTGTAGTTGTCAGTTGTTAACTGTACATCAGAGAAGAAAGAGATTTTCACAACACATGTATCCATCTCAAATTTTAAAAAGTGTTTGCTTTCTACTGCTGATCTTGAATAGTTCGGACGTGCTAGTCATCCTTTCTTCACGCTTCATATTGGGCAATAGTGCTGCAGTAATAACGGCCAGAGTTCGGAAGGATTCGGCTCCGCTGATGGAAGGGGAAATACCTACAGGAACGGTGGCAATGTGTGCATGAACTGCGCCTGCATCAGTCACGCACACATTACTACCGCTCCTGTAGGTGTTTCCCCCTCCATCAGTGGAGCCGAATCCCTCCGAACTCTGATAACGGCCATCTTCAGCGTTCGAGAAAGATTGCGATACCGTAAATAGTAATACTTGTTATCAAAATTGGAAGTTTGTGACCTGCCATTGGGAACTAAACTAATAAATAGATCGAAGGGACTTATAAGCATAAACAATGATATTCTAAAAACAACTATTAAAAACTCTGCTCCACGATTAATAAATAAGTTTCAACCAATGAAATTTATGATATTGCAAATACTAAAATTGCAATACAATCGGGGTACGCTAACAGTTATTGAAGATATCATCAACAAATTTAGGAATCAGTAGTAATAATTTGTTAATAAAATAATTTTAATATAAAATTCTTTCAAAATGCAGAATGTAAATTTAAAGAGAATTTGACCTTCTAATTATTGATTTATATCAAATCAGAATAGTGAAGTAGTTCGTTAGGAAGTGTATCAAAGATCGCAGGCAAACAATTTCGATTAAATATTGGAAGTTTTAAGAAGAATATACATATGGTTTCCAAGTTTAATAAGATACAAAAACGATATTTCACGACCATTAGCATAATGCTGCACCTTCAAATTTTTACTTTTATTTCATAGGTTTTTCAGAAGGGACCACAAGTAACTGCATTAGTTGCAAATCTTCCTGGTCTCAATGTCAGAAATTCTATGGAGCTACGGCAGAGTTTACCTATGGTAAAAACTAAACACGGTGATCACTCGAAACGCTTACTGGATTCAAAAAGTCCAAAAGAAGTTGATTTTTCATCGGACAGTGCTTCAAATAGCCATCCTAAATCAAGAACTAGACAGAAGCACCAAGGATTTCAATTAACTGGATCAACTACAAGTTTAGATTATAGGCAAACACAGTTGCCATCTCATCTGCAACACAGACGACCAACACGTATTGAATCTGCTATGGAACAGTTGTCTAAAAATCGCAAAAACACATCGCAAATACAATCTGTAGACTTTGATTCAGAACCAACCTATTACCGGCTACAGGTGAATTGCTAATTTTAATGTCATTCCTACATTACAAAACATTAACGCGGCCCTTTATTATGTAACATATGATATCTCATTTTCAGTACAATGTACAGTATTGTCCCGTTCTAAGTCCGGGTTCCCTATTTTATTAGTACACTAGCTGATATACCCGGTGTTACCCGGAAACGGTAGAATCCAAATATTCGCAAAGTACCCCAACGATCATTCTAACATATATATCCGCGGTAAACCAATTCTCTCGCGAGAAAGCGCGCGAGAAGCTTCGCCACCTGGTGGTGACATCACGGTACTGTTATGCGCGAGGATAGACTTAGCGCATATAGGCCGGTATTCATAGTCGCTACTTATTCTTAAGCAAATGCTTAAGCATTCGTCATCCTTTACTAGCTACTAGGTTAGTAGAGGATGCCGCATGCTTAAGCATTTGCTTAAGAATAAGTAGCGACTATGAATACCGGCCATAGTATATGCTCTAAGGGCGGTATTATCAGTCGTTGGTTAAGACTAAGATCGTCTTAAGCATGCGACATCCTCTACTAGTCTAGTACATTAGTAGAGAATGCCGGATGCTTAAGACGATCTTAGTCTTAAGCAACGACTGATAATACCGCCCTAAGGCAGCGCCGTCCAACTTGCCTCCTGGGAGGCAAAAGCCGTCCCCACCATCGTCTGTCGTTGCCATGGCGCAAAGACGCGGCCGAGTCAGAGTAACAATGAACGTCGGCGTCGCGCATGGTGTCTGAGCTTCCTTGTCTACGGAACTGTCACGGCCTCCTTTTTAGCGTCGCAAGGTTTCCTTGACGACAAGTCACGCTGCTCAAAAGGAAGGTTGGAAGGGGAAGTAGGAGCGTGAAGGGGCCCTATGCTGGACAACGCTGACCTAACTAGACCCACATCAAGTGACGATCTTGCTTCCCAATGCTTGAGATATGATACATCAAAACAAATGATTTAGAATTAGAGAATTATATATAACTAGTAGATTTACTCATCCATTCGATGTTTGAATCTTTTACCTCCTGTTGCTTCGCCTTACTCCTTTGCTTTTCATTTCTTTCCTCAAGCCCCGTGGACCTGGTTACCATCAGCTTCAAACGGCACACGAAAAACATCTGCTACGGACGTGTATTTTTGCTTCACTTGATTTGGGCCGAGTTAGGTCTGCACCTTGCTCAGTCTTCTGCCCCTTTAAACGTTGAATTGTGTTTATTTAGGGCAGGGCTGCTCAGTTGAGAACACAAAACCTCCTTAGGTCGCGTCCAGATCTGAACCGAACGGCGAACCGAACGCCACTTGAGACTCCCTAATGCCGCGTTTCTACGTGTGGACCGTATATTTCTAGCGATTTTTGCCAGGTTAGACAGAGACTCGTGGCTCGCGACAGCTAAAGATTGAAGGACAGAGAGTGTTTAGAGTAGTGCAGACCAAAGGTCTGTTGCTGTCTGTTTTTTTTTTTATAAACGTAATACATGCAGATATACACAGCGGCTGCTTGATCTGCGGAAATGGTGCTCGTGCGAACGGTGAAACTATTCCGAGAGTCCCGTAGACATTTCGAACCGTAGGCGTAGGTACGCTTGGGAAGGTCTGTGGGACACTCTTCTTTTATCACCAACTTGTCTTGCTTCTTCAAACTACTTGACACTCCCAATGGCAAGGACGACAACAAGTCATGGTGGTGTGAGGGACAGGGATGCACCGCTACAGTTGTTTACTCTATGTGGGTGAGCCATTCCTTTGATGGTTCGGGACTTTACCGACATCGGCTGGGAACAGCCCGAACATCTCGGCGAGCCTGACTTTCCTTTGGTCGAGGGTCCCGAGGTCCCTTCTTCGGTGTCATATAGCAAGCAAATCTTTGGTCTGCACTACTCTAAACATTCTCTGTCTTTCAATCTTTAGCTGTCGCGGGCCACGAGATTATGTCTAAACTGGCGAAAATCGCTAGAAATATATGTTCCACACGTAGGAACGCGGCATTAAGGAGTCTCAAGTGGCGTTCGGTTCGCCGTTCGGTTCAGATCAGGACGCGGCCTTAAATTCTGGGACCTGGATTAGAACCGAGCGCAGAACTGTCGCGCTGGTAAAGACAGCAAAGGGTGAGGGTATCTACAAGACCGTATATGCGTGCAGGCTCGAACCCCGCGCACTATTGCAGTCCCCCCACCGCATGCTCTTGCTAGCAACGTAAAGGGTCCTCCAAACGCGGATATATGTTGCATGAAACATTGATACATGCTTCATGATATAGGTTTCATGAAACTGGCATCTTGCTCACCAGCCAGGAGGGTGAGCAAGATGCACGATGGATGTATCAATGTTTCATTGCAACATGTATCAGCGTCTGGAGGCCCCTTAATAGTTCCGTGCTCGGTTCTGATCCGTGTCCCAAAACCTAAGGAGGGCTACGGCTCCCGACTGAGCAACTCTGTTCTACACAATCGAATCGTTGGGAAATCTTGATCAATCTTTCTTGACTAAACGGTTTGTTCGCGACATATGGTTTCTTTCAAACTTTTTCTCTTCCCAGCGGGCAGTTTTTCTTAACAAATGTCCACCTATCCAGAGATCTAGATTCACCCCTTGAAAAACACGACATTAATTATTTAACAATTCTTCTTTGTATTACCAACGAAAGATTGGTGTACTAAATAAATTTATCTAAAGAATAACAAACTTTTACTTTGAATTAGAATTTTAAGCACTTAATTATTTACAAATTCACTTGTAGAATCAAGATAATCCACGTATTTAAGACCTCCTTATTATTTCAGGATATACAATCACGTACGATGGAGAACTCTGATGCATCAATAATGTATAGTTCACAAGAAATAAAATCTCGTCCGGCACCGCCGAAAAAGCCACTTCGATTATCTCTTCATCGTGCAGCCAGTCTTCAATCCGTAGAAAGCGCACCACCTGCAGCCTTTCACGATATAGCCAAGAAGCCAATGAAGAGAAATCATAAAGGTGACCCACCAAAGGAGAAGAGCACCCAATCAGAAACGAATGGAGAGGCAAACTATCAAACGCAAGAATCGCAGTTTAATCCACCTCAACCACCGTCAAGAACCCCTTCCAGAGCAGAATCGTGTCAAAGTGCATTGCGATGGTCATCTCCTAAATCGAGACCACATTTAGCAGCTGTTACAATGGAAAAATGGTGTTAATTGAATTAGAATCTATTTCATTCTGACTACATAAATAACTCTTCGATCTAAATTGTATTCAGTGAAACTCTGTATACCATAAATATTTTACATCTTTTATACAAAGTATTTTGGTATCATATATTATGAATAATTGAAGATCTCTGCTGTTAGAAAAGATATTTTGCATTATTGCAAAGATTTTAGATAATATGTATGTAAATATAATGTAATGATACTTTAATAGTTGATACATGTATTTGAAAAAGACTGAATTTTTCTGAACTAAATTTGTTCACCAATAGACTATTTATAAATTTTAAGTTAGTACCATTAATCATTTTTGTTTAGGTCAGTTTCTTATGAAATATTGCGTTGTACACATACTGTTTATTCAAAATATTACTGAATAAGGTAAACAACTTATTTTATCTAAAGTGAAAATTTCATTATTTTTCGAATAAATCTAAACACAAAGTTGTTAAGCTCAAGATTACATAAACATGTCAAGATAAATATTTCAATAAAATTAAGAATTATTATTTTACTGTATTTATTCGTTTGAAGTTAACGGGTTACATCTACCTAAGGTCGTATTCAGATATATTGGCCGGTGAGTTTCGTGAGGGGTATTCTCCCATCATACGCCTGCTCGGTGCTCCTTTTCTCAACGTTCTGACTCTCTCTCGGGCTAGGCCTGCTCGTCGCGCGGTGAGGATTCGGTGCCCGTGAGGTACGTAAACACGCAGCGAAGCATCCCCACCACTTTCTCGTTTCTTTCTTGCTCTCGTTCCATCTCGCTCTCGCCTTCGCAGAACAAGAGCGAGTTAGATGTGGTGGGGATAGTGCCAAGCTCCTGACGTGTAGGCCAAACCGAGTTCTTAGCGTAGAAATACATACATCAGAATAGGTGTGTGTGAGGTCTGAAAAAATTCAGGAGTTTTATTGATCAGAACATTGATTCTTTCTCAATAGCTTCATCTCGTATTGGTCTACGCACAGCTTCGTAACGCACACAACTATGACGTTAAGAATAAACAACAGCCGCACGGCTTCGTTCAGGCGGAGCCGAGCAGCGTTGCCGTTACCCCACTATACCCTTCGGGGGCCAGCAAGTCCAGCTGACAAATCCACGATTGTCAGATGGTGGTGGCCGATTTCTCCTCGATCGCTGTTCGCGAAAACGAATCGACCGGCCAATATATCTGAATACGACCTTAGGATAAAGATGCAATGAAAGATGAAAAATTATTCGAAGCCCAAGATGAAAGGTCTTCGAATAAACAAAGGAAACTAATAAATACCCGAAGCTATATAGATTTTTAGGTTTAGGGTACACACCCCCTCCTCTCCTCTCCCCCAAACCTCGTGTCCATCGGCTACTGGGGCCATTCGGAAGTATATCCTTTTATTTAAATAATGCCCATCTCTGCATAGGACCGTAAAGAATTACAAAAAAATCAGGGAGTCAACTGTTGACCGGTTTGGAGACTTTTCCTTGTTATATGTTTTATACAATAGTCGGAAGAATAATAATAAGAGCAATAATTGCAAATAATTGCTGTAACTTCCACATTCTGAAAATATGATATCAATAAATCAATATTTCCAGTATTATTAAATAGTAAAAAAGTTCCAATCTCTCCGTTTTTATTTTAAATAATGTGACCATATAATTATAACATAAATTCGACAGCGATTTCAAGTGATGTATGTGTTACAAAGCGTTAGTTTAGTAAATGTATACAGTTCCCAGCAGTTCCTAGTTAATGGAGGTATGCCGAAAATGCAGATAACCTAACCTACAATCATACGAAAATGCATACATTGACTGCATCACACGTTTACTGTGGCACATGCATTGAGCTCTATCCTAACTGGAGTGTGAACAGAGCAATGGCGGACGGTCAGACAAGGAACACAAATACGAGGAATTGCTTTCTCTGTCTTACTAGCCTATAGATGGATAGTGCATCTCAGTGAACTTATCCGCACGCACAAGAATGTAAAACATATCCAAAAAAGAATATTCTTATGAATAATGATCGCAAAATAAAAAAAAAAGTCTAATATGGTAAAATTACTCATGATTACTATTTTGAGAGTGGTAATGGTAACTGATGCTAACAAAGATCATGGCGTGGTGGCGTGCCGCGTGGCGTCTATACCCCCACTACACACAAATTTACTACAGGATAGTAGAGATAGAGAGGGATAGTAGGAAGAAGAAAGATACATTCACACACTATCTTCGATTTCTCTCGGACCGCTATCGCCTCTACTTCTTCCCACTGCTGTTCACACTCCAGTTAGGATAGAGCTCAATGGGCACATGTATCCAATTAACGCTTCAGTTTTGCTATGATTCCACGTTGGCAGTTCTCCTGAGTAGGTGCCATTTCGTATCCACTACTTGAACTAAACCACGAGCAGTGCGCTCCGCATTGAACCCCCTCTTTCGAATGAGTGCTAGCCAAGCCCAAATAGCGTCCCCGCGGTTAGGTTATGTCTTTGAACTTTGAACTGTTCAAAACATTTTTTTGCTCTACGAGAGGTGTTTTTATGTAATATTAATATGACCTTTTCATTACAGAAACAAAATATGCAAATACAAATTTCTGTTCACCCGTTCTGAGAAACGAAACTAGGGTTAGGTTTAGCAGTTACAGAGGGAGCCAGTGGGCTTCGAGGGGCACGGTAATAGGGACAAGTGTTAAATTTTTGTCCGAATTACCGGATTCACTTTAAAAATACGAATACATTTAAAAAATGCTCATTTTGCTATTTTTTCATAAAATTTGAACCTTTTATGATATAATAAACACTTTACATAAGTACAAATAATGATAATCATCAATTTATTCACTTCTGTAAAGTACGTGTTCCTTATCGTTTCCGGTAAGGATTTAAGTAAATCCATCGAAATCTTCATATGCATTTTTGAAATTTTTTCTATTATACTTAAATTGTTTAAAAATGCAACCTTCTCGTTTCTAACACATACATTAATAGATTAACTTAATTAAACAATTTTTTTCCTTATTCATTTATGCGAGTTTTTTGCATGGCTTCTTTAAGCACAAAGGCACGGTAATAGGAATAGGGCACGGAAATCGGGCTGATATATGCCATAGTGCGACGCATTAAAAGCGTGCCGATTCGTAGTGGAGGGGAAACACATCGTGGCGTCCATCCAATCAACGTCAAGACGAAAACAGTGCCCTCCGCTGGACGGTCCGAGCATCGAAACGATAGAAACTAGAGCACTAAAGAGGTGAGTATGCGCATCCGCCATATTGGGTTCTCTGGAGAAAGAAGATTATTGAGTACCCACCTTTTTGAGTATTGTCAAATTCGCTTTATAAACCAAATATAAACTTAAATGTAATAAAATACTGTAATAATGTGTCGTGCTACTAAGCATCAATATCAACAACGCATATTTTGTTTATAAAATGAATCTGACAATACCCAAAAAGGCGGGTACTCAATAATTTTCTCTCTCTAGAGGACCCAAAATGGCGGATGCGCATACTCACCTTCTTTAGTGCTCTATATACGGAAGCGTCTACGCGCCACCTTCATGCACAACCGTGCAGTGCAGTGTTGCGCGTGTTAGCAGGGATTTTGGAATGCGGACGCAGGTTGGTGCTCGTGGAGCGCTGCACCGCTCTGCTCGTTGGAGTGCGGGTATTTTCAAATAAATCAGAGTACACAAGCTATTTTAAAGATAAACTTTTAAGTATATTTTGAACTGCTCAGAAAGCTGGTTAGCGACCGAATGCCAGTAGCGTTAAGAAATAACTGTTTGTCAGTCTGTTGACAAGATTGATCTGTCTTCTTACATATTAATTCCTCGCTTGTCACCTCCGAGCGCCCTACTCCTCCAATTTCGGCGTGTTCGTCCGACTCCCTCCTCGAATCCCTTCGTCCAATCAAGACGATGACATCCTTCAAGTTTCGTGTGTGGGTTGTCCTTCAGCCGTCTCTCCGTCCTTGGCCCTTCCTTCGCGCTTCCCTCAACTCTCGGCTGGTGGTCGAGACACGCTTTCCGATTACATAGCCCTGATAGCCAGATCTGGGCAGCAGAATCTGACGTCAGAACTGCAGCAGTCTGTGTCCGCATTTGGCTGCGTTCTGATGTGCAGAGCCTGAGGTGCAGTGCCTGATGTCAGATGGACAGCAGATCGACAGCAGATCGACAGCAGATTTCGCCGTCTGCTAGGCACAGCAACAGCGCCATCTGAGATCCAGAATTACCAAGCAATTGCCTACAGATGGCGCTGTTGCTGTGCCTAGCAGACGGCGAAATCTGCTGTCGATCTGCTGTCCATCTGACATCAGGCACTGCACCTCAGGCTCTGCACATCAGAACGCAACCAAATGCGGACACAGACTGCTGCAGTTCTGACGTCAGATTCTGCTGCCCAGATCTGGCTATCAGGGAGGCTACTTACATTATATACAAATTTAACAGGTAGGTAGGCGCAACCCTTAGGATCAAAAAAACGTCGCCCGAACAACGTTTATGACTTTACGACTTTCGGCCTTTTCGACTGGAGTTTTTACCCTTACAGAACACCGGCAATTATTGGAAGCGAGGACAGAATTTTAAGTGGTTTTACGACACGAGCAGCTGCCCACTCGACGGAATTTGGCATGCAGATGTGGAAGGAAAAGTTAAGCTATTTATTATCGTCACCTGGCCTAACTGTAGTTTTGAAAATTACAGAATGCAATCCCAGGCTCTTGTACGCCTTCTGAGTTCAGGTATCAGCTACTAATATTGTACGAGCACGTTCGAAAAACTGGCAAGGAGAAACCCTCGAGAAGCACAATGCGCTCTACGTGTTTATGAGTCCTGGCAATAAACTCTTCCTCGTCCTTCGTGTCAATCTCGTTTAAAACCTTCCAGATGTGCTGTTCGCTTCGAATCCGCAGGCCTATAATAAATCTTTTCGCCACAAAGGATTTTGAATTACGCTCTACATCTGGTCTCGATATCTCTATGTCTTATAGCTAACTTCGCGCAATCGCACATATTTAACCCATAGACATATATAGACAGAGCGTAAGCTGAGGGGGGTGTAAGATTCGCGGTAAGGGGAGCGATACAGGCACATCGGGCAACGCAGTGGTTATGGATGCCGAATGGTTCCGAAGCTATCCCGACGTGCCTGTATCTGACCTCTGCCTTTTCCCTTCCAAGCCTACCGTTCCTCTCGCCGACAGTCCCAGCTTCTGCTCCGTCTATATATGTCTATGTTCTAGCCGCTTCTGAGTGACCACCGCACTGTGCAGTGCCGTGGTGCGACGATTCGAGGTTATGTGTCAAGCGATTTTTATTGGTTGATTCCCAACGAATCTTTAGTCCTACCAAAATCAACCAATCAGAATCGCATGACACATAACCTAGAATCGTCGCACCACGGCACTGCACAGTGTGAGGTTGCGCCAGAAACTGCATTGCACGCTTGTGCATGAAGGTGGCTCCAGAAATTTGTCTCCGCCTCTTTCCTTATCGTTCGAAAAACTAAGAAAGAGAAAGAGTCGGAGACAAATTTCTAATGTAATAAACTTCATCCTTAACTCTTTAAAGTTCGAACTTCGCGCTTTAAGACCTTGTGCTAAACGCCGCTAGGGCGAGGATCGCAACTCGCAGCAATGAGAAACAAAATGACGCCAGCACTAGTGTTGGCTAGAACCGTGATTTGTGAATCACGAGGGATTCGATCACGTTCATTCCCAATCACGGTGATTTTTCACAGTGATCCGTGATTTTCGTGATCACTTCTGATTGGTGCAGGCTGAACAGTGATTCACGATTTTCGTGATTTGATTGGTGGAAAGCATAACTGCTCTTTGCACGCGCCACATAACCCCAGTTTCTAATTTCTCTTGAAACATTCTCAACTCCTCACTGTTCTTATAGAATTTCAGTTGTATATTTTGAACCAATGTAACCGTTCTTGATCTATTTAAATTAACGAATATTTCTTCACTTTAGTTAAAAAGTGTAATGTATATGTGAATACTTTAGCAAATCAAATCAGTGCGTGCACACATTGACTATTTATGACTGTATATATGCTGTATATACTAGTTATATATTCCCTGAATTAGCACGCTTTGACTGCAACACAAACTATATTTAAGTATTTTATAAAAAATAATTCAATCAAGATCAAGAATTACGATGGAAAGAAAACAATTCACTCAAGTTTAAAAAATCACGATCATGGTCGTGATTTAACTTCACTCACGACTGTGATCGTGATTCTGCGATCACTGTGATAAATCACTGTTAGTGATTTTGCACTCCATCCCTAGCCAGCACCAAGCCAATTGGAACGCAGCCAACCAGCGTCGACAACCGATTCCCCAGCAAAGCTAGTTACTCGCGGCCTCACTTCGCGTTCACGCCACGTGGCTTGGCTTAGCGTTGGCGTCGGCGAATTTCTAGCGATTTTCATCTTGGCGTTGATTGGCTCAACGCTCGTGACGTCACCGCGCGCATGCGTAGACGTGGGCAGCTATCCCCACTCCAACATAGTTACCGCTGGTAGCTGTTTTTCACGCCACCCTGTATGTATGAAGTATCTTCCCGCGTTTCAAGCGTTTCAAGCTTAAATATTGAAAATGGCAGGTGATAATACTACTGAAGAATCTATGGATGTTGAACCTATGCCGTCTATTAGTGGCTATAATATTAGGAATAAAGAAACAACTAGCAAATCATTGCATTTGCCATGGTATGTTTTTATAAGTATGTGATAATATGATGCATGAACTTCAACCGTTGAAATTAGGGTGGTTATGTTTTTATTGTGATTGCTTGAAAAGTGGAATAGTATGAGTAAAAGCTTTTGTTTAGGATTGAAAAGTATAGACCACAAGTTTTTTCGGACATTGTGGGTAATGAGGATACAGTATCTAGGCTTTCTGTTTTTGCTCAACATGGGAATTGTCCAAATATTATTATCGCTGGCCCTCCAGGGGTTGGTAAAACTACAACAATTCTATGTTTGGCACGTATCCTGTTAGGATCAGCTTTTAAAGAAGCAGTAATGGAATTAAATGCTTCTAATGACAGAGGAATAGATGTTGTCAGAAATAAAATTAAAATGTTTGCCCAAAAGAAGGTAAATATATTTGATACATTTACTATCATCTTTCTCTGATAAACACACTTCTATAATAAGTATTTCATACTTGTGTGAATCTAGGTAAACCTCCCAAAAGGAAAGCATAAAATAATAATTTTAGACGAAGCTGATAGTATGACAGATGGTGCACAACAGGCATTGCGTAGAACAATGGAAATATATAGTAATACAACTAGATTTGCATTGGCTTGTAATAATAGTGAAAAAATTATTGAGCCAATACAATCACGCTGTGCCATGTTAAGATATGGAAAATTATCAGATGCTCAAGTTTTGGCTAAAGTTCTTATAGTTTGTAACAAGGAAAATGTAAGAAAAAGGTTTATTATTACTGCCCGAATGAAAGCGTACAACATGACAAATTAAATTTTATATTTGCATTATACCTGTGTAGATTTCATATACAGACAATGGATTAGAAGCAATAGTGTTTACTGCTCAAGGCGATATGAGGCAGGCATTAAATAATTTACAGTCAACATACAATGGTTTTGGTCATGTAAATAGTGAAAATGTTTTTAAAGTTTGTGATGAACCCCATCCATTACTTGTTAAAGAAATGCTTGAATTTTGTACACAGGGTAATATTGTTAAAGCATATGGGGTAAGGCATCTTCTTATTGATTTCTATGTATGCTATAACTCAAAGTACAATTGTAATATAGATTTAATTAATATCAATAGGTAATGAAACATTTGTGGAAGATGGGATATTCTGCAGAAGATTTAATTAGTAACATATTCAGAGTTTGCAAAAATCTACCAATTGAAGAAACAATAAAATTAAATTTTGTAAAGGTCAGACGCAATAAATTTTGTTTACTTGTCAATTATGTTGTACATGTAAAATTTATTTTCATATTCGACAAATATTTTCTTGTAACATTAATGAAATTATTTTCTTCTTTTATTTCAGGAAATTGGTATAACGCATCTTGGGATAGTCGATGGAATTAACAGTTTGTTACAGATGAATAGTCTTTTAGCTCGAATTTGTCAAAGAGGCGTGCAAAGTTAAAAATAGTATGCATAAAAGTTGTAGTTGTAAAATTTAAAATTATTTATATTTTGATACTATGTATTTGTTCATTTTAAACTGATTGAATCAAAGTAGTGTTGTTTATTTCAAACATGTTGGAAGATCACTTGTAGAAAAAATTTGTTTTACCCTTCAGTATGTACATATTAACTATACTATGCAATATGAATATGTAATTTGTAGTTAAATCTTACTTAATTTCCCCTATTTTCAACTGTGATTTGAAGTAGCTAAACCTCACTCAAATCAATTTCTGAAGATATATTTCTGACGCACATTGGGCGCCACTTGGCTACGCTTGGCGTTGGCGTCGGTTGGCTTGAAGTCACGATGTTTTCATGCACACATTAACGTCACTCCTGTAGTTGTTCCCCCACCGCGAAACGTCGTGTCCTGAAAATGTTTCGCAGTAACGCTGGATGGGCAATACAGTATCGATACACCACTGCGTCGATACTTTGGGTGTTAAATATCGATATTTGTATGTATCGATACATAACCTACCAGTATCTAATTTTGATACTTAAATGATTATGCAATTCCAATTATTTAAGAAACTTCAATTGATTAAACTAAATGAAAATTTTAAGATTTAAATTATGTTTATAAATAAACAGTTCACATTAAAGTATATGTAAATTTTTCGTTTTCTCAATTTTTTCAAAAAATGGACTTACACCACTTTCAAAATAAATGGTCTTTATCGTAAACTACTCTTATAATAAATGTACATGTATAATAAAACAATCTAGTTTTAATTAAACTTTAATTAGTAAACCTTCAGTTTGTTATTGTTTTTTATTTTATGTACCGGAATGTATCGATATTTTTATTCCAACATTTTAAGTGCTGACGCAATAGATATTCATTAAAAATGTTCATGTACAGCGAATTCGGTATCCCCCACTGACTCTGTGCTCGTGCCAGAAAAACATTTGTTCAAATCTATAAAAATTACCCAATCCAAGACATTTTCTACCACCAGAACACAGAGTCACTGCGAGATACCGAATTCCCTATAAAAGACAATTTCTTGTGAACAAGTAAGATTGAACAAAGATGTACAAACGACGAACGATCGATTCCATATGAAATTATTGGCGAATAATGGAAAAAAATATAAATAAGGGGCTGGGTGAAAAAAAAATTAGTCAAATTTGTTTAATTTATTATAAATTCTCAATTGATGAACAAATAATATAAACTAATGAACAATTATGTACATATAAATGATGCACAATCGATTGCATAAAATAGAAACTGATATATTGGGTGTAGGGCCGGTATTCATAGTCGCTACTTATTCTTAAGCAAATGCTTAAAAAACATTCGGCATCCTTTACTAGCTACTAAGTTAGTAGAGGATGCCGCATGCTTAAACATTTGCTTAAGAATAAGTAGCGACTATGAATACCGGCCTAGAACATTAGTATGCGACACTAGCGGTCGGTACGCGAACTAGTAGTAATGGCCAACGCAAATATACAATTTATTGCGGTCTACCAATTTTCACAGTATCGACGAACTGTATGCAAAAATAAATGTTGTGTACAAATTGTAACGCTACAATGAACAATGATCACAATGTAAATTTTCATAAAAGTGCCAAAAAGTGGAGCAACTAAAATTGTTTACATTACATATTTTTCTATATTCCAAAATTGTATCTAAATGTATTGTCAACATTTTTACTTTAAGAAATAACTTTGAAATATACTTTTATACTACTGAATCCATATAAACATATAGTAAAAGGTATACTTTCGTCGTCCATATTTGTTATGTTACACTAGCGCCACCGTTCCCGCGGTGGTAGATTCCTTTGCCATTACTCCAATGAGGGGCTAACTTTTCGGGGGTGATTCAACGTGTTAAGCACGAATAATCAAATTTAAAATATTTTGCCACAAGAAATTTCCCATGGAATTGAAACGATGGCACCACTACTTATCCCTCTGACCAGCGGCCGTAGCCGTGATGGAAAACACCGGTTCTCGTTAGATCACCGAAGTTAAGCATCACGGGGCGGTGTACTGGGGAAAGATGGGAGACCACCTTTCTCCCGGTGCGCTGCTGCTGCTGGGAACCGAAGGAGAGAGGAGGGATTAATGAATGACTAATGTTCGTTGGGCAATATAAGCAAAGTGCTTGAAACGCCAACCTGTGTACAAACACAGGAAAAACAAAAATACAAATTCTTTCCGTGTGTGGCGCCGCAAGCGCGCCGTTAACATAAAAACTCGTTCAAAGAACGCGGGTTCGTCACGCTAGGGAATTGTAATCTGACTAGCCAACCAGCGACGAGAACGGTGACACCACGCCAGTGTCGCGAGAGACTTTAGTTTTAAATTGCCGGCAATCCTAGTTTATAAGCATTCTTTTTGTTCCTACGACTCGTGGAGAGAAAAGGGTGAAAAGGATACCACGAGGTCCGTTGTACCTGATTTGAATAATAAGACTTTTATTTTCCGTTGTAATCCTTGAGTACTTAATTCTTTTGGGACCTGCCCCGGCAACAGTGCCCAGTAGGTAAGCTCCCCACACCTCACATGGCGGCTGAACAGCTCCCCACAGATCTTCAAACCCCGCGTCCATAAGCCTACTTTATGCGTTGTCTTTTAGGTCCATGGGTTCCATCCCCTGGAACTGGACTTGAATTTTATAAAGTATCACGCAACAAACGAAACTTGTAGAGAACAATCGAGAACAGTATACTGTTTGTAGCCCTCTGGTGGTGAATTCGAGAGACGTCACTACAGAATTTTTCGGATTGGCAGAAATCTCGTAAGGCTGCCTTTCTTTTATAAGTATCTCATCAGTGGTTTGCGGAATGAGATTCCAATATGGCAGCCGTCGTGATATCTGCTCAAGTCAGTATCGCGGAAATGTTTTGAACTCGTTCAGTAATCGTGCCAACCGGTCGACGTACAACGTATAGGTTAGTAGGGTGAAACTACGTTTAATTCGAGTACTCGCTTCTCTCATTTTATTGGTCAGTTTGTGTCAGGAAACGGGATTTTCGTAAAAATCATTTTTCTCATACGGTTGAACCGTTAAAAGTATATACGTTTAACTGCAGTATCGTTTTAATGCGGACATAGGTTACATTGTTTTTTATCTTCAAATCAGACGTGTGCCGCATTGAATGAAAATTCAGGGATCATATTCTTCACTATACGCCAATGTATATTTAATACCTTATATGTTGCGATTGTATGCTTGGTGCGTGTACGTTATTCCTAATGAGGGTGTGCATGTGCGTGTCAGGCGTGGGATGCAGTTGTCGATGCGTGAACGTGCGTATCCGTGAAATGTTTCGGAAATATCGTTTATCCGTTCTTTTCCAACAACCGTTGCTTGAGTGTCGCGCGTGTTTGAACATCAAGAAAGAAGATGAATGAACATCATATTACCTCCGCCTGTCACCTTTCGATCAATCTACTTGGGAACGAGATTTGGTAAGTTGACATACCGTTTTTCTACTAGTTTCTTATCTTTTACTACTTCTCGCAACTTGGCAGTGAAATTGATTGTCAGAACCTCGTGACAGGTGTTTCCGAACTGCCCTCCTTTAATGCCACCTATGTATGTACTTTACGGACGCGATATAATTTGAAAAACTTCGCGCAGATTTTAATTTATTTTACTTCGAGACGAGTGTCATTCCCAACTGAGTGATACGAACATTATTTTAGGTAATTATGTAAATCATCTGTATGCGCGGAAACGTCGTTCTGTTTGTTTCCGTAAGATACCGATAATTGTTTCCGGTTATTGTGGAGAGATGTTGAGCATTTAAAGGACGCGATATTTTTACTTGTGCTCAACTCGCACCTCCTTAACGCTCGTCCTCTGTAGTGCTATTATCCGAATAAATATTTTGAGTGTCCACGCGCACGTGATGTTCCGCATCATGCGATATATAACCATAAAAAAGAAGATTATTGTTTTTTATTCAAATACTTCACGCATGTCCACTAATATTTAGGACATGTAAAATTTATTATAAAATGTACACCCATTAATAAATAACGGGACTTCGAAAACGTATAGACAAGCAAATATTTGCCTAACTGTTTAATAAATTTTGTTTAAGAAACTGTATAAAAATTTATATTTAATTTAATAATACATAATTGAATTATGCAAAAAATCTGCATTTCTGTTGCAGTGTTACTTATATAAAGATATAAGTTATAAGGTCAGAATTCATAATATTTATCAGTAATTTAATGCCCTTAAAAATCATGCATAAAGCCTCAAGCCCACTTGTGCATTGATTATAATAATGTTGTTTCGTACAATTTTGTGGTTTCTATTTTGCTGTTATTCTGATAGTGACAGTACAAGAATTTGTTTGTCTCCACAAATTTTGTATTTCATAAATACATTTATATTTTTTTCGAGTTTTTCGTAATGACACAAAAGTTAGTCTAATAATAGTGAAGTGTAATAATATCTGAAAACTACAATCTTCCCGAAAATTTTGCAACTTTCAGAAGTATAAAAACTTAACTTCTTGAAATCATGTTTTTACATGTATTGTTTTGTGCTTCTATGATATTCTTTCTTTTAGTAAATTGTATATTTAGATAGGTACCATGAATCTTATACTATATGGAAATTTAATTTATATGGGAATTGGGGAAAAATCCATATACAGATTATATTCAAATAAAATCTTAACTATTACTGTTTATAATTTCTTGATTAGCAAAGGATTTGTAATGTATACTCTTAGTAAATTCTACCCCATAAAAAACATGAAAAATGTAAAAAAATTACGCCAAGTACATGAAATGAAATAAATCACAAAAAATAGGAAATAATAATAATTACAAAATAAGAAAAAATATGTGAAATCAAAATGAGCTGCAAGTACATAAAGGTGCTTTCAGCCAAATACTTGGCCTGGCGAGGCAAGGTCAAGGTGTCGATGAATAAGAATTATTTAAAAACGCAAAATAATGAAAGTGTACTCATATTGTCAGAGTATTAAATTGACAAATTATCTGAAAGTCTACGAGAGGGAGGGTATGGGTACTGATGATCTGAGAATACCTTGCCTCGCCAGGCCAAGTATTTGACTGAAAGCACCTTTATGTACATGCAGCTCATTTTGATGTCATGTATTTTTTTTTATTTTGTAATTATTATCTTCTATTTTTTCTAATTTATTTGATTTCATGTACTTGGCGTAATTTTTTTTACTTTTTTTAAGTTTTTTATGGGGATCTCACTTCTTTTTACAAAGATAATTTGCATAGGGAATGACTTAAGATAATTTTTAATATTATATTATTATTATCTTCTATAAAATATGTACAACAGTTTACAACCTTCTATCTTTTAAATTATTTTTTAGAATTCTCCAAAGAACGAATCTAAATAAATTGTATTGTATTCGAGTGTTCATCCATACTCTAATGTAGAGAAATACATATTTTTAACAGTAAATGTGGTGGATTGGTACCTTGGATTCTAAGTTTATTAAATATTTTCTAATTGATCCCACCTTTAAAATTGATCAAATATGTAAATTATGTTATACGTATTCAGTCGAATGTTGGAATGGGTATAAATTTGGGTTTTCAGATATGAAGCAAACATACAAGAAGAAAACAGAGCATCGAAGCTGAATAAAATCGTTTAATAAAATCGTTTAATTAATATAATACTATGTCCCAATTTATTTTTTTTTCTCCTCTAAATTATACATTTTTCCACATTCATAATACAACTCGATTTTGTTTATACATATTTCTTAAAACTGTAAAATAATAAAATTATACATGAAAATGTGCTTATTGCATTTGCTCGTGCAGCAGGGTACTTTCTCTTTCTCTTCTGCTTAGATTATCTGTAAATATATAAAAGCCACGTTCCAGTTACAACTTAACATAGAATTTATATAGAAATAGAGTGGCATTTTGCTATAGTGAGTGTAGAGACTACAAAATGTATCCGAAAAAGGTGAGAGCGTATGGCAGAAAGTCTTGTTGCAGGAAATTTAAGAATGTATCTGACCTATCTTCAAAATGGTACCATGTTGATGCAAATTTGTGAGATTGTTCTTTTTAATTTTCCTGATGTGCCCCAAAAATTTTAAACAAATGCACTAAACGGTTGCTGAGTTATAACGACTTTAATTTTCACTGATTTTACACGTACTCTTATGGAAAGCGACGGTCTTGGCAGATAAAACCGCTGAAAAAATGTTGAAGAAATAGTACCAATGTTTTCAATTTTTTTGTACGTATAGTATATGGATAGATTGAAATATCTGCCGAGTTTCAAATGTTTTCCCAACACCGTTTTGAAGAAATAAATTGTAACTTGAGAAAACTGTAAATTCAGGGCATTTTCACTGCCAAAAGTTCAACAAATAATGCTTGAAAAAGCATTTGTAAAGTGAAAAATCACCCTCTATGAGTAAAAATAAGACTCCAACTGTCGTTCGAGTTCCTTTCATGTAGATTTACTATGCGTTAGGCGTAGATATTCAAGTATTTTAAATTTCATATACTTTTGTCTAATATTGTACGTCCGATACATCCTTAAATGCTAATGGTAATTCAGCCAAAATGAACGAAGAGATCCAATATTTTTAACGCACGATTTATTGGTGTTGGAATAAAATCAATTAAGTATGTTTATTGATGAATTGAATTATTGTTAATGGGAAAATAGTAAAAGTAATGAATAGCATCGCAACTACTGTGGATTTTAAAGTATTACGAATGTCTTTCACAAAAGATTGAAAAATATCAAGGGAGATGTGTTTTCAACGTACTTTCTTCACTAATGTGATTTGCTCCACATTGCGAGCAGTCTGCCATAATTTTCTTAATTCTTAATGCTATGCTAATTTGACAAATTTTGTCGATTTACCTTATTTGGCAAATTTCCAGAAACTTGTGAGAAAGAAGATGCTTCTCTGTCGAACCTTCTCCGGACAACTTCCAAGTCTGTGACTCTACATAAAAAGTCTATTAACCCGATGGGAGGCGCACTCCATATTCTAGTAACACAGGTTGTCGCTACCGGGTTAAAAATACCCAAAATTGAAACGTAAAAAACCACGGTTTCAGAATATTTTTTTTTAACTTTGTAATTTTTACGTTTAGGTACAGTGTTTTAAGAATCAAACAAAATTTTATGAAATATCTTGAAATCTTTATTAAAGTTCTTTACAAAATTGTAACAAAAACTCAGTCTTCATATTTTCGCAACTAGCGCCTCTGTGGTAAATTTTACCCAGTAGTACCTCCCGCCGAGTTAATAAATTTTGGCGACCTACCTTGTTAATTGAGACAATAATTCAGTGTCCTATGTGGTGTAAAAACTCGTGACATTTCAAACTATTTTGACAACTTTCCTTTCCTTATTTGACACTTAGCAGGTTATGGTTGAATGACAGTAGGTAGGTTATAATTCAATTGTGTATGTATATATATATATATATATATATATTGGCCGGTCGAACCAATCAACGCCAAGATGAAAATCGCTGGAAAATTCGCCGACGCCAGCGCCACCGTCAAGCCAAGTGAGGCCACAGCCAACCAGCATCGCCGGGGAATCGGTTGTCGACGCTGGTTGGCCGCAGCTTCACTTGGCTTGACGGTGGCGCTGGCGTCGGCGAATTTTCCAGCGATTTTCATCTTGGCGTTGATTGGTTCGACGGGCGTGACGTCATCCATGATGTAAGGATATAAGGCGTGCTCTTGCGCACCCTTTTTAAATTAGCTAATAACGTGCTCTTCCCAAGATCCTAGAATAGAAAATAGGATAGAAAGAATTTGTCAACATTTCGATATGCGTTCGTACCACTTGCATATGCATTCATATACATACATATTTTAATATGGCGGAAATTGGGAATGCGCAGTAAAAGACGAAAATGAGCCGCTCAGCGAGCACACCTTATATCCTTACATCATGACGTCATCGAGCGCATGCGTGGACGTGTGTAGCCGGCCCCACGTTAAACCGACTACCGCTGATAGTCGACGAACGAAACATGTGTAGCTTCTTTTGGCTGAAGGTGTCGTGTAACGCATATATACGTATTATGTTGACGAAAGTCGACCAAAATTTTGTGGAAGAATCAGAAGAAAAATCTTATTTCTGACAGATCCATGACATGATATTACGATATCTCTGTCATGCATAGACCGATTTTATTGAATTTGGACTTATTCGAAAGCTTATATGCGGTTTACATAAGAAAAATGCCTTTGAATTTAGAAAATATTGCAGGCGTGATGAGATATTAATGAAATAAGTTTCAGGTTAGGTTGGAATAGCCGAGCGACGAGTAAAGATACACGGCAACGACAGTCGACATATATACAGGGTGTTGAACATGTACTTGGCGTCGAGACGCTACCGCGTCTCTAGATATCGTTACGCTCTTCAGAGTTCTTCATTGTTGGATAACCAGCGTGCAGTCAGTTTTGAATGATTAAAGTGTCTGACTGCATTTTACAGTCTACATCCATATGGGATCTAACTTTTTTGTCTTCTAGTCTCTATGAATTAACCCTTCGTGGTCACACGGGGTGTATTGTACCCCAAGAATAATTTTCGAGTTAAAATCTCGTGTCTTTGCGACTTCCAAAGGAGATTTATAGCAAGAAAAACAATTTAAAAAAAATGAACAAATCGCTTTTTCCCCACAACCGTGGAAAATCGCTCATTTTCAACTACAAATTTTATCGTATCAAAATTTACATTTCTAGAAAAAGACTATTAGACCACGATTGTATAAGTATTACGAACGTACAATTATCACTGAAAAGTTAAAAGATTCAAAAATACGAAAATGGTAACTCAAAAAATGACGCTGGGGTACAGTGAACCCCGTGTGACCAACTTGTGATTATAAGAAGGGGTGACCACGAAGGGCTAAAGTCATCCTCCTCTATTAAATATTCGAATGTGTATCTTCCTGTTTGAAATGTACACTTTGAACTCTGATCTAACTTACGTCACAAAAGACCCAATTGGTTTTCGATTTTGTAGAGTATTCAGTCCCATGCTACACCCGGCTTAGTCAATATTCGTCAACTCTCAGTACTAGGGTAACATGTCCTGTTGATATCTGCACTATAAGAAACTGGTGCCAACCATATAATGAGTTAAAAACTAGATTAAACAAAGACCAAGAATAGCAAGAATGACTATAAAAATTATATTAAATATTGCTTACCTTTTCTGATCATAAAATGCCCTTTAAGCAGTTACCTATACTGCATTCCACTTAAGAATAGACTCGTTTCGTGCAAGGATATACTATTGATTGGTAGGAAACCAACAGGGAAAGCGCTACGGCCAATCGTGTGTCAGATCCGTGGGAGCTGCGCAAATCAGTTACAAATCGGTAGGGGCGTAGGTCTACTCTTAGGTGAAATGTCATATAGACTAAATTAATATAATCTCAAGATTTTGTATCTTCACAATTATTTAAAAGTGAACATATGGGCTTGGTTTATTTTACATATGGAACGTAAAGTATATTCTACATTCTTCCCTGATATACCTGCTTTCTATTTATCAATTTCAGTATCTTTCGTTATATATTCATCAGATTACGTGTAACGATTACTGAGTCTTGGTATCTATTATTTGTATTGACTGGATTATGCCTTGTATTCCTTAAAAGCCACAGGAAGAAATGTTACGATAATTGGATGTCTTCAATTTTTAATAGGTACTGCCTTCTTACTTTGAGGTACGTAATTGTAATGGTTCAGCGAATGTCAACCTCATTTCCTACATATAGTGCGATTGAATTTATTTATCACTCGTACGATCTTGCATTGGGATCTGACATCCGTCACCATGACATCTGGTGGCGAAAGTAGGAGCGCTTGTTGGGTACACATCAATCCCCGTCCGTTCTCGTGCCGTTGCATAAAATTCCGCTGGGCAGGATATGAACCTGCCCAATCACATATACTTTGCATAGAAAGGAACATTTTCGCAAAAACTACGTTATCGCATGTACAACACATGTATCTTGTACCCATATCGGCGCCATTTTGGCTAGGCCCCGCCCCCATGTCAGGTCCCAATTAGACGATCTAATACTTCTATGAAGTCACATGAATTTTTATCATTTAAGTAGCTGAAAAATAATATGCAATGTCCCTATTATGTTCCTGCCTGCTGACAGCAGCAGATTGTTGACGAGACTCGTCGAGTTTAGTTGGGAGAGCACGTTTTAACTTTCAAGGATTGCTTCCGCTGAGTTTTACTATTACAGTTACTTGAAGCTCCTTGAAAATTTATATTTCATCAAACTTGAATTACAGGGATCTATACGTAGTGACTATAGGACGTGTAGAAAGGAAACAACGTACATATAAAAGGTTCCGTAACATGTGATACAATTAGAAATATTTGAAACTGAATTTTAGTCAAGTGTACGCTAGGGTGGCTCTTATTTACTCACGGTAAAATTTTTTTCAAGATTTTCTTCTGGGCACCCTCCAGAATAGTTCCAAATAATTAAAAAACAAAATTGTGTAAAGTTTGAGCTCGATCGGATAACGGGAAAGGGTGCCCCTGGGCCCTTAAACGTTTAAATCATTATTTAACAGCTGGCGAAGTCGATTTTATATAATATCCTCCAAGTTATTGATTAAATAAAAAAATATGTCAAACAAAAGTTGTAGGTCCGGACAAGGAGCATATTTTATGTTGTATTACTTTTTCTTGTGCGACACACGGTTTTCGAAAAAAGTCCGAAAAACTAAAAAAAAAAACTTTTCCCCTCAAATTTTGAAAGCCTAAATGCTCCTAACACACTTTTTATTTATGAGGGCGAACAAAAAAAATGGAATTTTTATTTTCGAGTACTATTTTTTAAACATTATAAGGGGAAGGGGGGGGGCATATATTCAGTGTTTCATATGTCATGAATGTTTCCTGAAAATTTGGGACCGAAATGCGCAAAAACATCGAACATATACACATTTAGATTAGGCAGATTATAGACACTTCTGATGTGTATATCATCGATATTTTTGCGAATTTCAGTTCCATATTTTCAGGAAACATTCATGATATATCAAACACTGAAAATAAGATTTTTTTTTATCTTTTTCGCATATTTCGGTATATGTTTCCCTTAAATGTTTAAAAAATAGTCCTCGAAAATAAAAATTCCATTTTTTTGTTCACCTTCATAAATAAAAAGTGTTCTAGAAGCATTTAAACTTTCAAATTTTCAGGAAAAGTTTTTTTTTTAGTTTTTCGGACTTTTTTCGAAAACCGTTTGTCGCACAAGAAAAAGTAATACAACATAAAAGATGCTCCTTATCCGGATCTACAACTTTTGTTTGACATATTTTTTTATTTAATCAATAACTTGGAGGATATTATATAAAATCGACTTCGCGAGCTGTTAAATAATGATTTAAATGTTTAAGGGCCCAGGGGCGTCCTTTCCCGTTATCCGATCGAGCTTAAACTTTACACGGATTATTTTTTAATTATTTGGAACTATTTTGGAGGGTGTCCCGAATAAAATTCATTTCCTAAAAATAATGCCTCGTACGAAAAGAAATGATTCTACCATTTTATACTTATTTTTACACAATGTTTTCATTAGCAGTTGTACCACATTCTATACTGGATTCTGCCAATTCATAGATAGCTGCATGCGTATCTGACAAATTTTCGAAATCGATTTTCTTGAAAACAGAATATTTTATAAAAAAGATTATTTTGTGTTTCTTACTTAGTTTTTCATGTAGAATCACTCTCTTTCTGTTTGTACTATCTATTATGAATCTTTGTGTTAGATATTAAGGATTGCATTTGTCGACCTCTAATAACATCCTCCAGCACATACAGAACCACGTGATAAAAGTAATAGACTACTTTACTCAATGAATACTCTATAAAACAGATGAGAATTTTTATTTTTTAAACGCGCCGTAAAAGCAAGAAAATAATGCATCATTCGGAAAACTGTTTTTGTATTACATCACTGTACAAGGACATTTACTGCGAAGTAAACCCGTTGTTTAATTAATTTTCAAAATAATCTAACGCAGTATAGCCAGTGGTGGAAATATAATGAAGTAAATTCGGCAGTTAAGTGGTGGCATCGAGTAAGGTAGTACCAAGGCTATTTACAAGGTTCCATGCATCCTGCAATAGGATTACAATAATTCCTTGCTATCTGCGCAGTTTCTGTCCTGACTATGTGCGTATGGATCACTTTCACTATTTCCTGTTTCCTTGTTTTGCCCGCGTGAGCGACCTTGCATCTTCTGTATCTATATTTTTTTTAGATTTTCACGAAAATATTACCAATGGATCACAGTTACAGGGTTTTTCTCAGTGAAAATAAATAAAAACATGATCATCTTGGAAAACGTTTAATTGCATGTAATATGTGAATAATTTGAAGAGTTCACAAGTAATTCGGATTCCGTATAATTAAAAAAAAAGTCGATGTATATTGAATCCGCATACCTACGCCGATTTTTATGAAACGTTCGTGAGAAATAGATCGTAGAAAAATATTTGATACGTTCTTTTTTTTTTAATCGTTCATACTGAGGGGGTAAAAACAGCCCCCAAAGTTGGTGGTTGAAAACGTATTTTACCGAGTATGTCAGGAAATATTCGGTGTAGGAAGAAGTTTTTTTAAAATTCTGTTTTTGAAGAAGAAATTCAATTATTATTTAAATATCTTTTACAAAAATGTATCTGTGTAAAGAATATAATAAAAATGCACGTTTTTTAACAATTTTTCTGGCAAAATGTTAAATGATTGTCATGTAAGTAAATTTGTGTAGCTCTGAAACTATGGATCAGAATAAGAAATACGGATATTTCGAACGGTTTGACAGTTTGGTTTTACAATAAAGATGCGATTACCATTAAAACGATTGCGACACCGAGAGGTAGGCATTCGTGAATGTATCGTCGACGACGACACATTGTGGCTTCCTCGTGGAAATATAACATTTTAAATTATAATTTCCGCGTTTTATTCTTTCAGTAGTCTTCACCTATGATTTTCCACGATAGATAAAAATATGTTTTTCAGGACTATGATATGTTTTTTTATTATATCGTTTACACCCTTTACATCGGAGATCATTACCGTGGCATATTTATACATGCGGTACCTATCCTTGGCTATTTAAGAGACAACCTAGCGATATACACCGCAATATAAATGCCCGGAACATCATCATAGTTTCACATCTTCTACACACGTGCTCGAATACTCCATTTCGCAGAAAAAAAGTATTTCTTATTCTGGTCTATAGTTTCATATAAAAAAACATGAAAATCGATTAACATTTGGCCACAAAAATTAGTAAAGAAATGTTCATTTTTGGTGTATCGCTTAAACAAATAAATTTTTCTAAAGATTATTTGAATAATTGAATTACTCCTTCAAAAACATAGAATTTGGAAAAAAAATTCGTATACCGAACAGTTATCGAGGTATTCGATGAAATACGTTTTCGGCCGCCGGCTTTGGGGGTTGTTTTGTCCCTTCAGTATGAACGATTGTCAATAAAAAAAATCGTGACAAATAATTTTCTAAGTGCAATAGTTTTATCAAAATCCGAGTTCGTTATGTCGTCTTGTAAGTGAAGTTGTGTTTGAACTCATTTTCATTGGGCAAACCTTGTCAAACGTTTGGTGATGCTTTCGTGAGGATCGAATTTGAAATATAAAAAATTTGTGTGTAGGGTAAACTGTACAATGATTGGCACCCTAAGCGGAAACCCCAATTGAAATGTCTATATTTTTTATGCAGTTTTTATATGGTCTTAATTTTCAGTTATTATCAATGATTATGGATTTCTCATTAAAAAAAACATCTTGGGTATTATTTTAAAAATATTCAATGAAAAACAAAAATAGGCATATAAGTACAGTCATTGGCACCCTCAAATTTGAGGTTATATAGAAATGCATATGTAGTTAAAAACGAAGGTTAAAGTGTTTAAACAGAGTATTTCATTCACTATTAAATACCTACAACACTTAGTAAATCTATATTTCATTCCATTACTTAGTTATAAAGCGACAAAATATACTTACCTACCCTTTATCAAAATTTTAAGAAAACGCCTAAAACTCAGCCCTTTGTACCACATTGTGGTGTTGCCAGATGTAAAATGTGTAGTTCAACTACTGAGCTTTGCAGTGTTGTAGTGGAAGAAAAATAAGAAATTGTAAAAAAATACTTTCTAAACTTGTACTTCTTCATATTTTACTTTTTAATTAGCAGTTCCAATGATTAGTGTAGTGCCAGCATTAGTGCAGTTTACCCTACATAAGCTGGAATATACTCAGGGGGCTGCCACTCTCATTTGCGATTTTGGAACAGTGTTTCAACTGCCACCTAGGCAGTTCCAACTTTTCCGAACTAAAATTCAACATGGCCGTTATCACGTGTTCATGATGGTTCAGACACATCCAGTGTTTTAGTCGAGTAGCAAGTAATTTACCGTGTGTGGACTCTAAAATTTAGTTGAGTAGTTTAATAAAACAATGGTAAATTACTAAATTACTCGCTACTCGACTAAATTACTGGACGTGTCTGTTCCAGCCTTTACTGTGTACGCCATTGATATGCATTGCATGGCATTTGTGAATTGTTGATTGATGCGAGCTAGTAGCGTACGAAACCCAAAGAATCCTATCGAAAAATAAGTTTTATAAAATCAGTTTGACAGTAACAGGTATGTATATAGTTGAATATATATTTTTAATGTAGTATATGTAGATTATCTTTTTAAATTATAATGTTTTTTATAGAGCTATGTCACGACATATACTACATCAAAAATATATATTCAACTATATACTTACCTGTTACTGTCAAACTGATTTTATAAAACTTATTTTTCGATAGGATTGTTGATAGGGTTAATGTGTCTGTTCTAGCCTTTACAGATGAAGCATGAACACGTGATCGCGGCTATATTGAATTTTAGTTCCAAAAAATTGGAACTGCCTAGGTGGCAGTTGAAACACTGTTCCAAAATCGCAAATGAGAGTGATAGCCTCCTGAATATAACTTAAACGGTATCAGTAATGTAACTACGTTTTTTATTATCACATTGGATACTGGTAAGGAATGTAGGAGTGCTGTCTCTAAATGTGAAACTGGCTCGGGACGGTCGATCGACAGCGACAAGCCATAAATTTTTTCTGACTCGTCGTGTCATCTACAAAAGAAGGAGAGGGGATGGCGAATTATTACTCATGGAATCACGAAATCTATCACTTATGGAGATAATACTGTATTACAACAGATGTTCCGAGTTATGGGAAAATACAGAGTGGTCCGCGCAATTTGTACACCTCAAATAATTTTTAAAGTATGCGTTGTGTGAGAACATTTTTTATGCAAGAGTTGCATTGTTTAGAGGAGCACATAATGTAGTGCATGTATTTTTTTTATAGGTGGGGGCGTTTAGGAGATTTCAATGTCAAGTCCGTTATTTTAAATGGAATGCTATATTTTTTGTACCAAAATACAGAAAAATCTTGAATTCTGAGTAAAAAAGTATTGACCTTAATAGCCCCAAACTTAATAGTTGACGAATATTTTTGCTTTGTTTCTTGAAAAGTTACTTTGCATAATATCCAGTTGGGGATTCAGTAACATGAAAGATTTTCGTAAGACAGCGGTGTTTACGTGACAATGTTTATCAACACCACAGATTTTACCTTATCGCAATCGTCTATCTCCATTCCTTATCGTAGGTGTTTGAAATGGTATCCATTGACATTCACATGTACAGTGATGCAATCTATGAACCAACGAGGAAACTGCAATCTGAATAAAATTGTTTCTGCACCGAACGTAATCGGTGCTTCACAGATTCGTTCTTCCATATTCTGTGGTGTTGTTGCTGGTTCACGGTACACCATGTTTTTTAATGTACCCCACAGAAAGTAGTCCTGCGATATTGTATAAAGTAGCTTGGATGATATTGAATCTCCAACTTGATATTATGTAAAGTAAATTTTCAAGAAACGAAGCAAAATTATTCGTTAACTATTAGGTTTAGGGCTAATAAAGGCCAATACTGTTTTACTCAGACTTCAAGTTTTTCGATACTTTGGCATAAAAAATATAGCATTCCATTTAAAATAACGAACTTGTCATTGAAATTTTCGAAACCGCTCCACCCCCACCCCCCCCAAATATATGTACTACATAATGTGCCCCTCCAAACCATGCAGCTCTTGTGTAAATTATTTTTCATACAACACATACTTTGGAAGTTATTCGAAGTACCTATGCAAGTTGCGCCGACCACCCTATTTAAGTATAATTTGAACGCTATGCTGTCACTTTGGAACATTACATTCTGAGAGTACTAATTTTCATATTGAAGGTCATTTGAATTCGTTTAATTCGTTTGAATGTCACCTATGACACTATTCGTGAAAAATATGTGGTCACATTCATAAAAACGTGTCATTATATTGTATCATCTCGCTATGGGCTCGTTTTGGACCCTGCGCATAGCGCTAAGCGCTCTTCGGTATCCCCACCGTTTGAAGTATTCGGGCGAGTGACTGCCGCGCCGTCATTATGTCGCTAAGGACTCGCATTCGTCCTCTCTCGCTCGCTTTCCTTTCCTCTTACTCGCGCTATCGGCGCTTTGGACTCGTCTCCGCTACTCGCTATGCGCTCTTCGCTATCCCCACCACTTCTTGGAGTATTCGGGCGAGTGACTGCCGCGCCGTCATTATGTCGCTAAGGACTCGCATTCGTCCTCTCTCGCTCGCTTTCCTTTCCTCTTACTCGCGCTATCGGCGCCTCGGAATCGTCTCCGCTACTCGCTAAGCGCTCGTCGCCAGCCCTGAGCTGCGAGCCTATAGCGAGAGGAAATTGTATTTCCAAATTTCAAAAACATGATCTTGCAGAAAAGTACCTATAAAGTATAATATTTGTCCTTATCAAATCGAATGATTTCTTCTGCAAACATTTCGTATCACGAAAAAGACGGATATTTATAAGGCGAAAAAGTTAGGCAACCCACCCTGATTTAAAAAAGCTTGTTGATCTCTTATGAGATTGAAGTTATTCTTACGAGATTCCGCAGTCAAATTTTAGCGTTCTCGTTTAAACTGTCATCACCTTGCCCACGTGTCTTGTAAGTGTCATTGGCAGTAGTCATAATATTGTCTTATTTCTTGAATCTGTTTAGTTTGTGATGGTGTAACAGAATTTTGACGGCACTCATTTTAATAGTTTTATCCGAGAGCAATGCGTCATATGAGAACGATTTAAGCATTGAGGTCCAAACTGAGCCGCAACGACCCACGCAGAGCACACAATTTCAATATAAACAAGATACGTTTCTTGACTTTTAGCAAGATAAGAAGCGACATTACTTATGGAATAATTCGATAGCAAGATAATATCTCGCTGCGTTACCAATATGGGAGGTGTGACAGCATTCCAACCAGTCTTTTACGTTTTGTCAATGTGTGATTTCTCTAATTCCTATAGTCTCTCCTGGAGAATAAATTCATATTAATTTATTTATTTATTTATATTGGAAAAACGTGAATTTTCTATATGTTCTTCCACATCGACGAGTTCAGTATTACGTAATTTCATTACTTTGGACGTTTAGGTATTTATCTGCCGTATAAATCGCACATTTTAAAAACAAACGAAAATCTGAACAATGGAGCTGTGAATCGTGATCCATAATTTCGGAAGTGTGCCATGCTAGACATTTACTTGTAGGGAATGTTTTCAACAGTTCAATGATCTTTCTGAATTGAGTTTCAGATATTCAAGAAATTCTGTAAGATGGCTCGTCAGGCATAGGGTACCTAAATTATTATTTTATTTGTCAAAAGATGAATTTCATCTGTTTTAAGGGGGAACACCACTGTGACGGCCAGAAAAATGAGCCTTCTTTTAAGATTTTTTTTTAGGAATAACTTACAGTTTTCATATAAAATTGTTATTACCTATCTTTAGTGCAATGTCTTTAGAGACTATAAAAAAAATATGAATAGAAAAACATGCATAGATTTTCATATACAGCTAATCTTCTAGACCCCTCACAAGAAAACACAGGTCGCTGATCGAAAGGGTATCTTTGGAACGGCAACTCTGAAATAAATTTTTTTTTTAATATAATCTATATGAGTGTAGTTTCCGTTACGCGTACCGATTTTAAAAAAAATTATTTTTGTAAAAATGGTGCGCTTTAGAGGAAAAATTTCGAAAATCCGCAAAAATGGATAGTTTTTCGAGCGTGTTTAAAAAATATGTTTTCGATCAAAAACTTGATTATCTTCAGCTCTATCACCACGCAGACCCACAGTGAAAAGTCAGTGTTGAATTTGGAGATCTCTTGTGAATTTGACTCATACAGAACTGTCGATGGCTACTATTGATGTGTAAGCGTTTCGAAGTCGTTACGCATGGGGGCCGTCCTTAAATTACGTAAGGGTAATTTTGACGAATTCTTACCCCTTCCCTCCCCCAGTATAAGAATTCGTAAGATTTCAACCCCCTCCTTACGTAATATTTTTTTACACTTAATTTTTTCAGTTATTAAAATTCTTTTAAAGGTTTATATAATTCATTTAACTCGGTTTCGGGAAATTTAAACTAGAACTACTGTTCTGGAACATTAATGATAGAATTTGTATTTATTTAAAATTAGGTTAAACAATATTACGTAAGATGCTACCTGACTCATCCCCCCCCCTCCCTTGTAAGGAAACGTAAGAAATTCGCGACCCCCTCCCCCAAAAGCCTTACATAATTTAAGGATGACCCCATAGTTCGACGCAGTATCATCAATGAACTCGCGGGGCACGAACAAGTGGTACCTATTAAATTTGCGACTTTTGTTTCGACTACTAAACACAGTTGCCGACGTTGATTAATGTAGAGAAGGAAGGCAAAGCGCACCTTCATTTGTTTCATTGTATGTCATATCCACTTAACGTGCATCTTCCTTCGTGGTCTTAATTTATGATTCTACTGTACCTCTCAAATCTATATGTAGATTATCATTTGAAAAGAGAATAGAAATAAACGTTTTATTTAAGTTCAACTATCAGCTTCTTATTTGTAAAGATCAATTTAGCATTGTACCACGTAATCGTGCTGAATTATATTATATGTTGAACCAATTAATTTCGAAAAGTATTCCATTTTTAATAGTGCAGCAAAGACAAAATACCGCTTCTGAAATATAAACATTAGTTGTAGAATAAAATTTTCATTGATGTAACATGTGTACTCGACATTAGAATGCTAATAAAGGTCTGCATTATAATTAGCTAAACGGGGAATTCCTTCAGCCTATAAATAACAATTTATTGCGATTGCACTGTTCTTAGAGTGTCTAGACGTGTGTTTCTAAAAGAAGAAGCACGTGCTCGGCACACCTCTGAGAAGGGAGAAACACCTAATAATTTTCGACGTCTTTGTATGCTAATTTTGTGAATCAGATATATGCATTTACTCGGTAGTATCGGGAAAATGTCCTTTACGAATGTGAAAATGTGTTGTATTTAAAGGCTCATTAATTTTATACACCAAACTTATTTTTAGAAATCGCAATATGTATAATTATAGTACCATTTATATAGTTACGATGAGAAACAATGGGAATTATTAAATAAAAGTAAAAGTTATAGGTACCAGTTTTGAAATTTAAAGATATATTTTTACAATAAATAATATCTTTACCTCATTCATTGTTTTCCATCTATTATTTTTTGTGCCTTTCATGTTGACGCATTCAATGTATTTATGTATTTATGTTTGCGGTAGTACAATGGTTTTTCGAATAAACGAATTTACTGGGAATATTTTGCATTATTTTCTTTTTCAGTAAAACGTGTTCTATAATGGTTTGAGTTCAAATTGTTATAATTGTTTACGTCTATTGTTTTTTATTGTGGTATATCTGTAAGGAATAAATAAGTAGGTACTATATAGTGTAACTTTCTTCCGTCGCAAAATGTGCAAAGTAAAATCAGATAATGTTTTAAGGATTTCACTATTTTTGGAATTCCTATTATTTAATCGTAAGTTTTCAAATAGTACATACATACATATGTAGTAATGGTGTGATGCTGATTGCGACGAGCATGAAGGATTGTCAAGTTTCGTCGCACTTTCTACTAGTGCAAGGAATGGGAAAATGGTAAAGAGCCAAATGACGATACATCGTGAAACGATCGCTAGTTGCACAATCCTCTTCACCAAATTTGCGAATCAACTATCTTGGCACTATGTCGCATTGCGCCCTCATCGCGTTAACCTTGGTTCCATTATTGTTTGCCTACTAAAAGTTTCAGATATTAATCGTAATTTGAAACTATAACTTTTTCATTTCCTTACCATTTGTTCAAAACGGTAAGATATATTCGAATAACGATTGATTGTTTAAAATCCTGTCTAGTAGTTTTTCTGCTTTTATATTTCCAAATATATGATCATTGTCTGCATGGATAATGTTGGTCCCAGCTGTTGAAATTTATTTAAAAGAATTGAATTGCAGTGTTTATCATTATAAACGTTTTTGAAAGAGATATGTCCTCAAGATATATAATATAGTGCTCATTACTTTCCAATTTGGAGTAAGATTGAAACATATATATATATATATATATATATATATATATATATATATGTTTCAATCTTATATATATATATATATATATATATATATAATAAATATAATAGATTATATATATATATATATATAATTTATTTATTTAATGTCAATTTAATTGCAATATATATGGAGAATAGC
Organism: Andrena cerasifolii; assembly: GCF_050908995.1. Classification (NCBI taxonomy): domain Eukaryota; kingdom Metazoa; phylum Arthropoda; class Insecta; order Hymenoptera; family Andrenidae; genus Andrena; species Andrena cerasifolii. Next base: position 2,729,602 of record NC_135125.1, on the reverse strand, counting down.
GGGTATTGCCTAGTTGAGTTAACACTGTGCGTTTTTATCTATTATATCCCTCTCGCCTAATTCATATTTCCTTGGTTATTTCTTGTTGTTCAAGGAAGGATATTATATTCTCAATATACTTCTTATTGTTCAAACACTCTTTAATTGTGGATGGGAGTTTTTCATTTTGTCTTAGGTCTCTGAGCGCTGGACAATCTTGTATAATATGCTTAACCGTTAGGCTAGAATTACAGTGGTCACAGAGTGGTTGTTCCGTTTTTGTTATTAGGTATTGGTGTGTGTGTTTTGTGTGGCCAATTCGCAGTCTCGTTATAATTCTTTGAATTTTCCTTGATTCAGCTATGGATGGGTTTGGAGAAGATTGAAACATCTGCTCGTACATATATTATAAGGATATATGACATTGATATAGGATAAACTCAGGTAAGTCCGTGATAGTTTTAGAATTTGACTATTAACTGCTAATATTTACATGTTCTGAAAATGTGTCTTGGATATAATGATAGGTCAGACATCAGAGAAACACATAATAGGTTAACAGAAATTTACTACGTTTAGTTTATTGAAAATATACAAAATTAAGTTGTCATGACATACGCCGGTTACTCCGTGATAGCTCTGGTTACCCCGTGATAGCTCTGGTTACTGCGTGATAGTACTCTGGTAACTCCGTGATAGTTCTCGCTAGCCCCTGACATGGCCATCAGCTACTTTTCTTATATTATTTTACACTAGTTTACATTAGTTTACATTATTTTATATTATTTTTATATTACTGTTATTAAATGATTGGATTTACGCATAGGAGACCGAGTAGACATCTGAGTTTCAACACCGTGGCCTATGGTAGTAAAAGTTGTAGAAGAACAGGATCCTGAAGTTGGGGACATTACCTTTCCCCTGGGATCATTCCTTGGTGGAACTCGTTCTTTATTTGAATGGGGGAGTTGCAGAATATCCGTGGAGGAGTTTAGTGTTTCCTGAGCATTAGGTTCTTCATGTGCCTGTGGTCGCTCCATAACAAGAGATGGAGCTATAGCTTCATCTGTAATAGCAGCTTGGTTTATTGGAAAGATTCCTGTCTTCCTAAAACTGCTTATTACTGTGCTCGGAATGAAAGTAGATAGCCAGGCTGGAGCGAGCAAACTATTGAAATCAAATCTGTTGAACTCAACAGGGAAACCTCTCTCCAGGATGCGAGTGCATATATTCGTCCAGTTCCTTCCTCCAATGGCTCTTTAGATGTCTGAGACGCAAGGAAACATGGTATCTGGTACTTGCCATCAGAATTTCTCGAACAGCACAATCAGAAACGCAGGCTCGGGCGCACGAAAAATAAGAATTTAGTCACTTTCCACAAGCAAAAATAACACTGATGCCTAATTGTATGATAATTTCAAGAGTAAGACTTGTTAAAGTGTCACTTTACCATCGCATACCCGCAGTTTGAACTTTCCATGTATCTTCTAAAGCACATATAATACATAAATAAGCGATCGTCCACAAACAGCACGAAAAATTTCACGAATAATGCGCTGCCGGAACAAAATGCTCTCTTACTCTATCACACTAACTTCAATTGACTGATTATTTTACCACAACATAAACTAGAAGATCAAAGCTGTCTGTTAGTTTTTGTTTCATCTAAATTGGGTCAGTCAATTTCGAGTTACAGGTAAATGAAAAAGTATCACGGAGTGACCTGTACCACGAGCTTATCCGAATTTACCCTATGGTGTACAAGGTGATTCTAGCAACTGGGACAAGCTGCAGCTTTTTTACTCGAAGGTTACGAAAAAATTCGTAGAGGGAAACGTTGAATGTCATTATGAGATTTACCTTTTCACATCATTTTTTTCTTGGCTGCAAAGTTGCACCCAACCTGGCAACTTTAATGTAATTGCAGCTTTCTTTAAAATAGTACCACTGTTCTTCATATAAATGGATTTCTCTTCGACATTCAGCGTACAGAAATATTGAGGCGGGAAAATGGAGAACGAAATGCAGTACTGTCTCTGTAAGTGATACATTTCGTGATTCCATACGTGATACTCTGCCACCCCCACTATTTCTTTGTAATTGCCGCGGTGAATGAGAGGAACTCAGGACGAGTGAGAGGACACCGTAATTTCTGATCGTTCTGACTGTCCGACAAAGGCAAGCCGAATAGACTATCCAGTTCGAATGTTGAAACTGGCTGGTCCTGAGCCAGTTCCACTTCTCGAGACAGCACTGTAGGGGAGACCGGGGCTAGTTGATACATTCTTCAGTTTTCAATTTTTTAAATTTTTGTTTGCATTACTTAATAACAAATATGCCAAAATATAGTTTAGTCCTTCGTCTTTAATACATAGTAAACGAAAACTTGAGAAAATACATACAAAATGAATGAAAAAATGTTATTTGCACGAAGACAAAGTGTATCAATTTACCCCACTGCGGGGCTAGTTGATACGATATTCTGTTTTCAATTTATTTCATTTTTTATTTCAATTAATTCCTTAATAACATATATACCAAAATATACTTTGGTCCTTTCTCTTTAATATATAGTAAGCCAAAACTTGAGAAAATATATATAAAATGAATGAAAAAATGTTATTTGGACGAAGGCAAAGTGTATCAATTTACCCCACTGCGGGGCTAGTTGATACGATATTCTGTTTTAAATTTTTTTCCCTTTTTATTTGAGTTAATTCCTTAATAACATATATGCCAAAATATACTTTGGTCCTTCCTCTTTAATATATAGTAAACGAAAACTTGAGAAAATACATACAAACTGAATGAAAAATGTTATTTGGACGATCAATTTGGATGTATCAAAACTATTTACTGTTTCTCCATATAAACGAAAACAGTTAAAAAATTATTGTTAACGTCAAGGTACACAGGCGTACGCTGAACCGTAGTAAAGAATTGAACAACAAACTTCACATATCTCGCTCAAATGGAGCTACATATATACGGTGTCGAGATAATTCGTCTATATCAACCTGCCCCTGTATCAACTAAAGTCCATTTCATATATATTGGCCGGTGAGTTCGGTTTCACGAGCAGCGCACGAGAAGAAATCAGCCACCACCACCTGACGATCGTGGATTGACAATTGAACTTGCTGGGCTCCCGAAGGGTATGGTGGGGTAACGGAAACGCTACTCGGCTCCGCCTAAACCTAGCCGTTTGGCTGTTGTTTACTCTTAACGTAATAGTTGTGTGCGTTACGAAGCTGTGCGTAGACCAATACGAGTTGAAGCTATCGAGAAAGAATCAATGTTCTGACCAATAAAACTCCTGAATTTTTTCAGACCTCACGCACGCCTATTCTGATGTATGTATTTCTACGCTAAGAACTCGGTTTGGCCTACACGTCAGGAGCTTGGTACTATCCCCACCACATCTGACTCGCTCTTGTTCTGCGAAGGCGAGACCGAGATGGAACTGAGGTGGTATGAGGTGAAATAATGTCGACTCCGACTTACCAAACACTCAATTTATTTTTTATCAAAGGAAAACGACAATGTTACTAAATGACTCGCGTGTAGACGTCGGGGTGTTCACGCAGGAACTGCCTAGATCCAACTGCCTTCTCTTCACCAACCGTACCCTTGACCAGGGGTAGAAAAGGTGAAGGAAGGAAATAGAAAAAGAGAAAGACAGGAAACTGAAGAAAAACTGAGATGAAGGTAAAAGAGAAAGCTACTCGAGAAGCGACTTCGCTCGGCTCGCGCGGACCTGGTCGCCACATGTTCTCAACGAACACCAGGCCCAGACGAAACCCTCGGGAAACGAACTGAACAAAGAATAGGAAGGAAGTTGTAAACAGCAAGGGAATTTAGAAAAGTGAAAGTTAGAAACGTAGGGAAAGAAAAGTACCGAAGAGAAAGAACGTGGTAACCAAGACGTAACTGCTACAGAACGAGAGCAAGAAAGAAACGAGAAAGTGGCGGGGATGCGTAGCTGCGTGTATACGTACTAGGGCTCTTACTATTCGGATATCCGAGTATCCGGATTGCACGTTATAACTCGAAATCCGGATCGAAATCCGGATCTGAGAATCCGGATATCCGTACTTGGATCCGAGTATTTGAGTACCCGGTTTCGGATATTTTATCATCATGGCTGAATAAAGCTTTCTTTATATCGATTCTAATTAAAGAGAGCAGGTTTAACTGAAGTGATTAAAGCAAGAAATGCGAAGGGAATTATATTAATATTTTATTTACAGTTACATATACACACTAAGATAATAACTTCCTATTTTGGTATGAAAAAACAAGTTTATTTACATTTTCCGGTGACAAACATGATGTTTTGGTGGTTACAATATAATCCGCTGTAATGAAGACCCTTACCGAAGTTACTGATGTTGCAGGTATGCATACATGGGTATTTTTTTGTTAAGGAATCCATTTTTGGAAATTTAGTTTCTCTTAATTTCCCTTAAATACTCGGGTACTCTAATCTAAATTAAATAAGTATCCGGATATCCGAATATACACTTTGTGGGTATCCGAGTACTCGGATACCCAAGACTCGGATATCCGTAAATCCGAGAAATAGTAAGAGCCTTAATACGTACCTCACGGGCACCGAATGCCCACCGTGCGACGAGCAGGCGTAGCCCGAGAGAGAGTCAGAACGTAGAGAAAGGAGCACCGAGGCAGGCAAGCGGTGTGGTGGGAGAATACCCCTCACGAAATTCACCGGCCAATGTATATGAAATGGACTTTAGCCCCGGTCTCCCCTACTTTACGAGATACTTCATATTTGATGTCTATACTCGAACACACTTCATGTTGTAATTGTATTTAGTTGATCACGTATGTAGCACTCATAACAATGACTATGAGCCTCCCTTGTTCCAATAAATGACATAAAACTTACGTTAGAAGTAAAATTAGTTGCTTGAATGTAGCTGTTACACAATTTAAGGGTAAACTTTTCCTCTGGGAAACTTTTTTTTTCACCGAAAATTTGTATGGATCGAAAGCACGTATCAAACAACATGCAAAAATAACAATTTTCGAGTTTAGGAATCTATTCAGTAAAAAGTTATTAAGTAAAAGGGACTGTGAAATTTTTACGTATATTCTAACCCCTAATGCGACCAACTATTATGCTTCAATTTGAATGGATACTTTTTTTAACCAATACTATACAACGTAGGCCACGGGCCTGGCGCGGTCGCATTGGTGAGTATAATCACAGACCCTCAAATACTAAAAACGCATCCTCTTCCTACGTTTCCTGGGGAAAGAATTATTTTAGATTATGCCCAAACTCACATCGGTTCGCTACCATGCTTTACGCGCCCGTAATCGGGCGCGCGCCCCCCGAACTAATCTAGCCCCAACCACTAATACCCTGGACGAATTATAATTATAGTGGATTCGGTACCTCGCACTGATTCTGCACTGGTGCCAGAAAATGACTTGGATTGGTTGTTTCTGGTAGAAAGGAAGATAGCTCTATAAGAATCAACCAATCTAAGTCATTTTTTGGCACCAGTGCAGAGTCAGTGCGAGTTACCGAATTGGCTATTAGAAAGTGGAATGCGTTGTTTCGGAATAAGTCAGCGGAAATACTGTACAGAGGGGAGGGAGTGCAGTATTTAAATATATAACATAAAAAGACAATTGGCTATACTTCCGAATGGCCCCAGTGGCCGATCGACACGAGGTTTAAGGGAAGGGGGGAAGGGTGTATGGACCCTAAATCTAAAATTGTTGCTTCGGGAAATTATTAGTTTCCGAGATATTAATAAAAAACTTTTAGTATGTCTGTTAACTTATTTCGACATAACGCATTCCACTTTTCAACTTGTTCCGGGTATTAGTATCGTTTGGGACAGATTAGTGCGGGGGGCGCGCGCCCGCTTGCATGCATGTGCCGCATGGTAGCGAATCGAGGTGTTTGGAAATTTGAACCAGAAATTTGTGGATGCGATCCATCCTATTATACAGGGTGGATACCTATTACTCTATTGGTAGTCAATACTCTACGGGGATGATTCTATGGGCGAAAATAAGACGAAAATATAGAATACAATTTTTTAATATCGCGCTTCGTTTTCGAGAAAATTGGCTTTGAATTTCAGCTAAATACGTAATAAATTGGGGGAGGAGGTGGATCCCCGTTAGGGCTACGTGTACGTAGTTCGAAAAAATAGTTTATAAAAAAATTAACAATAATTTTTTATTAATATTTCGGAAACTAATAAATACCCGAAGCTACAATTTTAGATTTAGGGTCCACACCCCCTCCCCATCCCTCCCCTCAAACCTTGTGTCGATCGGCCACTGGGGCCATTCGGAAGTATATCCAGACAATTGTGTTTGAAATGTAAAAAAAAGTATTTTAAAGTATTTTCGAAACACCCTAAGTATTTTATGCTGTCGAAATCCTTCAATGTAACCGTTTCAAAAAATAAAGAAACTACATACTCCTACCCCTCCAACCTCCAGCAACGAATCATATGCAACAACCACTGTAACTGTCACAATAGGGCTTAGAAAATATGTCAAAATTTTGAAAATTTTTCGCCTCACAACTTTTCAACGAATAGATTCCTAAACTCAAGATTGTTATTTTTGCATGTTATTTAATACGTGCTTTCGATCCATATAAATTTTCGGTAAAAAAAAGTATTCCCAGAGGAAAAGTTCACATCAATTTAAAAATGTAAAGATACATTTAAGGAGGTTCGATATCTCACTTGCGGGGCAGGCGGCGAGAGGGGTAAGCCTATACTTATACATAGGAGCTCTGCAGTGATACCAATCTTAGATAAAAAATAATTATGTAGACAAAAATGTTAGTTACATGTCTATTCCTAATAAAATTATTACTACATATTTTGTTTTGGAATTCAATTAAACAAAAAGTATGTTTAATGCAGTTAGAAATATAATATTTTCATTAAAAGTAGCGTAAAATATGCGAGCGAAATGCGGCAACGTCGCTTTGCGTCCATCTTTTTTTCTCTTTCCACTTTACACTTGTGGCGTCCCTTTGCGCGTTCGTACTGGTTCGCAACAAATTACTAAATACATGTTTACAGCTTGGTAGTGTTTTTACAAATTTTTACTGTATCCTTTGTACAAGTATACACTGTATAGATGACTACCTGGCGTACAGCGTTGCCACGTTACAAACAGTTCCTTCAGGCAGTTCCAAAAATACGAGCACATTGCTGTCTATTTATTCAATTATCTAATAAACAGTACGGTAAATGTCTAATTTTTTTTTTTAGAATTTCATAGGAATACTTAAGCTTTTCATTGAAAATCCAGGAAAGTCCAAGTTGAAAGTCCAAGAAATAAATTGTTTAAATGTAAGGGGTCAATATATTCTCTTTAATCAAATAGGATGTCCTTAACGTCATGGATTTTAGGATTTAATGGCATTAGGTGTTGGGTACAGTATGTATGTTGATATTGAAATCAATTTCAGGGTGTGTAACAGCATGAAGGCAAAAAGTTTGCATTAAACAGGCATAACGCCCCCCCCCCCATTTGTATCCTTTTAGTACCAGTTTTCGAATTTAAGGTCATTTAACTCGGCGGGGGGCGCTACTGGGTAAAATTTACGACAAAATATGAAGACTGAGTTTTTGTTACAATTTTTGAAAGAACTTTAATAAAGATTTTAAGATATTTCATAAATTTTATCTGATTCTTAAAACATTGCACTATTACATAAAAATTACAAAGTTAAAAAATAAATATTCTGAAACCATGGTTTTTTACGTTTCAATTTTGGATATTTTTGAGCCGGCAGCGACAACCTGTGTTACAATATGGGGTGCGCCTCCCGCCGGGTTAAAGCACATATTTTCACAAGCGTTTAGTTCGCCTTGGTATCGCCTAAAACACAATTGAATGCAGAAGTAGTTTTCCTCAAGAAAAATATTGGAAACGTACAAATCTCGGACTGTGACGTTCAAAAAGGCTAATTATAATATTTAATTAATTAATATTTTTTCATCTGAACTATATCTTCCGCAGATATTTTCCTATATTGCCAGAAGCAACCAAGATCCTGCGGCTGCTAAGTCATAATGCTTGGCGGTCCATTCTGTATAATAACGTCAATATTGATTTTGTAAATAATTATAAGACTATTAAATATTTGCCAAAAAAACATGTTGAATAATTTCAAGGACAAGATGTAGAAATAGCATTCAGTTGTTCGTGGCAATTATCATAAAAATACCAATCACTGCTAAATGCCATGTACTATTGCGACATAAAAGGAGTAGTGAACCGAGTGCACCCGAAAAGCCAAGGTTGATTTCCATATCTCATCCAACGAAGATAAAGCGCGCAAAGAAAATGTCAGAGACCACGCCCTGTCGGAGAGGAGAGCCCATTCATTCTCATTAACCGAAGAATTGTGAAATGAATAGATATAACCAACCGTTTACTTAGGGGCTGATAATTTTAGATGAGGTTCGAATTTGAAGAATATTGCGCATTGCGTCATTCCGCAAGAATGTATGTTGCGTATTTAGGGGACAGTTGAACCACGTTTTTTGTTTATCATTACTTCTCTACGAAATTTTTTTATTCTTTGTTTTTTTTAAATAAAAAAAAAATGAAAAATCAAACATTCCTCTATCATTTGCAAAATCACTCTGAAATGTAATGCGGTTTATTTTAGATTGCATGAACAATTACATCAATGCCTTATTTGGTTCAAGTATCCACACGAGTGGGGGGGGGGAGAGGTCATTCCGTGGGGCGAATAGAACCATTTTCAGTTGGAATAAAGTTTGTACTTGCGGGTGTTCAAATGAATTACAAAAATTCTGCTCGAGGTATTGTGATATTACTGTTTAACTAAAACAATACATTTTTATACATATTTGGCGGCCATAAAGTATACAATTATATAAGTATAATAAATAATCATTTTCGAATTCAAGAATATACCTTTATTACCCTGAACAAATCGTGCCGTGTAATCACAATGAAAACCAATATGACATTTTTTTTACTTTTTCTTTGTTCTTGTTTCATTTTTCAATGCAAACAAATTTTTGGCAGGTTGCTTCAAAGAATTTTTCTTTTGGGTTTCTTCGAGCAATTTTCTTGTGGGCTATCCGTGGCGATGATGCTTCTTCCTCGTTTTCTTGTTCGTGTTCCAGTATTTCGTTGATTTGCTTTTGGAAATCCCCGTATTTCTTCTGGCGACTTTCTGGGAAGAGACCCACAAATTCAGTTTGCCAGTGGAGCAAGATCATGGTCATTTGCAACTCTTTTAGACGAGATTTCAAGCGGATTTGAGTCATTATTTCCAACAGCATTCATCGTTTCACCGCGATCGTTTTTCTGTTTTCCAGCGCTGTGTTTGACTCAGAATTTCCGTCGACGTTGTCCCTCACGTTTCTGGCTCTATTTGTAAATTCACTATCCAGAAATTCATTTTCAGAGAATTTAAAAAAAAATTAGTTATATTATCTACTTACTTAGTCGTTGGACGAAGGATTTTTGTTTCTGTTGCTTATTTTTTTTTTAATTAACGAAAATCGTCAGTTTACGTTTGAACATTTGCCATTTTTTCCTGAATTAATATTTCGAAGAGCCCTTTTGTCCAAGGACTAGATAATTCAATATATTAATTAATTTTTTTTTGAATTTTCGATTTTAGATAATTCACTAACGAGTAATCGTGGTCACCGCAAACCCCTCTTTCGAATATGACATCTAGGTGGTTGTAAATAACCTTGTTATTAATAAATATTTTTTAACACCGAAATTCAGAGACATAGCTAAAAGTACTACCTTTCAAACAAAAACACGTTTTTCGAATAAGGTTTTATAGTTTCTGAGAAAAAGATTCCCAAAAATCACGTCTGTTCCGGCCTCATGATTGAGCGTAACCCCCTAAAAGAATTATATAAATCTATAAAAAAAATTTTATAACCGAAAAAATGGAATGTAAAATACATTATGTAAAGAAGGGGAAGGTCCGGGGGTTGGAATATAAAATCTTACGAATTTTTATACTGGGGGAAGGAGGGGATAAGAAATCGCCAAAATTACCCTTACGTAATTCAAGGACGGCCCTTTACAGTACGTTTATTTTTTTGGGGGGGAGGGGGTACTGCTATTGTATCATATTATATTTTATTTAGTAATTTGGATTCCTTTAAGAATTCTGTAAGGTTATCTACCTTATTTTCGTCGAAATTGTTCTTCAGGGTTGGTTGGCTTCATCATAAGAATAGAATAAATAATTTAAAAAGCTTGTATATTGAAAAACTTGGTTTTACTTGCCTATACGAAGTTTTGTTGGTTGCATTAGTAGATTAGTTAGCAAAAGGTATACTATGCACAATTTCCTGAACAACTTTTAACCGGGAATAGTAGGTATGTTACAATAACGTCCAAAGAAAAAAGTGTTTCCACTGAACTATCTTAAAACAATTAGTGCTACTTATGGAAATTAAACAACAGACAGTGTGAAATACTGTAGGCAATTGAAAAAATTTATAATACTGTGGAAATTTATAAGACTTGGAATTGCTTTCGATTAGGACACTGCTCAATACTCAAAATTGTAAAAAAAAATCAGCTATATATAATAATAATTAATAGAGATATGTGTCATCTCGTAAACCATGTGCAAGAAAAAGTTGCCTCATGGTACACACGATTCCGGCTGTTCCGCTGATCCAAAAGGAAAAAACCAAAAGGATTCTTAATTAGTAACAGTGTGGCTATAGCCCGTAGCAGATTTATGAAAATAAATTAAAAATTCACAAAATAGCGGGACTTTGAATTTAAAACTCATCCTTTCCGTGTTTTTTTCGTTTTCAAACAGCCTTAAATTTACGAAAAAAAACTATTTCGCCTTGATTCTGCTACCGGCTAGAATTATATAATTTCTGAAGGTGTAAGAAAAAGATTAGCCCACTGGAAGTTGAGATATCGTGTGTACCGTCATGGAAAACACCGTTTTGAGAAAAACCCATATCTCCATTAATTATTATTATATGACTGAAATTTTTTTACAAATTACCGAAATCATAGTAAATACGTGTGGATAATGCTTATCGGTAAAAATTGCGTAATTTTGTTGTGGTTCGTCCCTAAAGAGAATGCAGGATCTCGTCCCTCTATACGAGAATATCCCCTTAAGAGGAGGTTCCGGTCCAATAGTAAAAATCGTAAAATTCCCGAAGTAATAGGCATTTGAGTAGCGCGCAAATGCATGGGTTCCACCCGGCCACTCGGCGCTCACGTTGGTGAAACTTTAAACGCGTTTTTCTCGAAACAGTGGGACCTGTATCTCCAAAAGTTATTATCCGATTCGACTGAACTTTTTTTTATTTTGAACAATATACTTCTGCCTAGGGGGATACCAAAAAAAAACAGAAATTGAAAATTTATAACTTTCAAAGGCGTTGAAAGGACGAAAAATATAGAGAAAAAGTGATTTCACACATCAAGTGTCATTTCCTAAAAAAATGTCATGTTTGTAATTTTTTCTGCCCCCCTCCCCTCTAGCCAGAAGTATATTCTTCAAAATAAAAAAAGTTTTAGTCGAATCGGAGTATAACTTTTGGAGATACAGGTCCCACCGATTTAAATGAATTTTTTGACGCCTTGACTTTAACGACTCCCCAGTGCCGTCTGCAATGATTAATTATAAAACAAAAAATAGATTTCCATAATTTAAGACATCCTTAATACAATGCAAAAAGTCCCATTAAATTATATATAGTAGTTTTCCTTTAATTAATTCTTAAAAATCACCTATTTTGGGGGCTCTAGGCCGGAATCTCTCCTTAAAAGAGCTTGCATGGAATGTGATTATTGTAGAAGAAGCTCAATAGATCACTATATTTTCGACCTTCGAAAATACATTGTCAATTTATGCATACCAGATCTAGACTCTTGTGACGGCCATCCCACAGACCACAGAACAATAGTTTTAGTCCGAAATTATCCACGCTCACCCATTGACACGTCCTGTGCGTCAGTCTTTTAGTGTGTGCTGAAGAAATACAGAAACTAACCTAAGACTCATGGAAGCGGTGTAAAACAATATTTTTGAGAGTACAAACTACTAAACGTGTTCTTCGTCATTAGTACAAGCGGACAGATGGTGGTTCTACATAAAAAAATAAGTAAAAAATATAGAATATTTTTTTTTTCAAAAACGATGTGAAATATAACAAAATTTTATTCTACATTTTTGACATACTTTTTCATGCAGAATGACCACCCTTCAGCTTGTACCATCGGATACGAAACACCCTGTATAGTTGCATTTATTTTTTCGTATTTCTACATATCTCAGGACCTTGCAGCATTATTGTTCGGAAGTATGCCAAATACAAGACCCACAGCCTCTACCTACTTCGTTTCCCATTGCTTTTACCACATGATTATATCTCTGTAAAGCAGAGTACTCTCCTCCACCAAATACAGCCTCTCCAACACCTACAACTTTCCAACTAATCTAAAACTACTACATTTCCATATACGCATTCTGCTCTGCTACCAAAATCCACCGAACCAAAGCTTCGAAGTTCTCATGCCAGCATAAGAGAAATCAGGCTCCAGTAAAATATCGAGTAACACATTTTCACTCGAAATTTCGAATCCTCCGTGACACAGTATCGAACAACTAATTTTGAACAGATACAATCTCTTAAATAAAAACAAGTTTACCTTGCAAATGTTCAGTATGTAGCCAAATAGCGATGCAATTTATTAATTATTCTCTTAATTAATATCCCTCCTATAAACATCTCGAACAAGCTGTCTTTACTGTATTAATTTGAGGGGAAAAAGTAGACGGCGGGATAAGATTATAAGGAGTCGATCGTTTCCGCTCACCTTCACAGCAATTATGCATCCCTTGTGATTGTGAAGTTGACTGAAAAACCTTCAAGGACGGAGGTGATATTGAATTTGATGGGTTTGCTTGCGGATTACAGGTATGCTATTTGAATAATAATCGTATACGTACGTATCGTCGTATTATGTTTTGGAAAACACGTTTGAATAGGAAAAACACTGCATAGCAAAGTCACACATACACACTCTCGTATGTGCAAGCAGAGGAAATTGCGAGGATAAAGAGTGTTGGCAGTAATGTGCTTACTTCCCACAGAATTACATACTTAGCAAATTTTTAATCGCGAAATACTAATATTTCTCAAGAGCAACATTAACAAGTGGGCTGGCAGATCGAAAGATGCCACAAAAGGAAATGAAAATGATATTACTAATTTTCTGCACTATCCGCATTTATAATAACCCCAGTAAAATCGTCCATAGCTGCCTATCCACTTCTACAAAGGTACTTTTCTTTATTTATATCAACTAAATATCCTCTACTCGTTTTAAGGGGTTAGCTACCTTCAGAAGGTAGAAAATGAATCAATTCTTTGGGAATTTATTTCAGAAAGTACATGCATATATTTATGCAATGGTTTTTGTATTCAGATGAGGGACACTTTAACGCGTTATTGTATTATGTTTTGGTACAAAAATATTTAGATATTGCAAAATTAAAACAGATTTCCTGGAACCTGTTTTTACACCGGTGACCACGATTTCTCCAAAACCGCTTCACCAATCTTTCTGAAATTTTGTAGGTTTCTTCTAGACATTCATATTTAGTCTTTAATCGAAGCATTTGTTTTTCAAATGCATAGTTTTTATTTTATGGATGAAAAATGAGTATTTTTAGCTAAAAATAAATGTTTTCATCCATAAAATCAAAACTATGAATTGGAAAAATAAATGCTTCGATTAAAGACTAGATTTGAATGTCTAGAAGAAACCTACAAAATTTCAGAAAGATTGATAAAACGGTTTTGGAGAAATCGTGGTCACAGGTGTAAAAACAGCTTCCGGGAAATCAGTTGTAATTTTGCAATAACTACATATTTTTATACCAAAACATAATACAATAACCTGTTAAAGTGTCCCTCATCTGAATAAAAAACCCATTGCATAAATATATGCATGTAATTTCTGAAATAAATTCCCAAAGAATCGATTCCTTTTCTAACTCCTGACGGTAGCTAACCCCTTAAGTAGGTGCTATGCATACTTTGTGATTCTGAATTATCGTATTCAAGGAAAATATATGAACGGTAAGGGGAAGAAACGAGGAATATCTATTTTTCGTGAATTTGCGATTTATAGCATATTTTGTTGGCGGCAACTGGGACTACAGAACTGTCGACTGGTTAAAAACAGGTAACGTCCACTCTGCACTGGAACAAAGCACGGAATGTCCCCACTCTTTGCCTAAGCACGAGCTTCTGCTGTCAAGGTAAAACAAGAAATTATGATAAGGGAATGCTCATTCCCCAAAGAGATGCCCCTTCCCCCTTCTGCATACTTGCTACTAAAGGAAATGCGAATATTACAAGATATTTTTTATCGACCATCTACATACAGGGTGTCCGCGGGAAGACTGGACAGCTGGATATCTCCTAAAGTATTGGAGATAAAAATTTTTTTTTTACATGGAATTGCATGGTTCGAAGGGGACAATTAATTAGCGCAGACGATTTTTGCCTTCGATTATTATTTTAAAAGATACGAAGGTTAAGAAAATTGATTCCAAAACCAGCCATAACCCTATCAAGCATAGAGATCTGTAAACCTGAAAATTGAAGCCAAGATGAGTTAGAATATGAGCCGTTTATTTTGAAAGTGGCCTAAGTCCATTTATCTTCAAATCGAGATATTTAAGGGTTTGCGTTTCAATGAATTTAAAAATATACGTATAGGATACTAATCAGTCATACTGCTTAAGTATATCTAAGGATGTTAAATTTATAGTTCCTATTAAAATAGTGGCAATTATTAAGTGAATAATATGCGTTTTCTTATCAAGAATGGAATTAGGCCACTTCCAAAATTAACAACCAGATTCATTATAAAATTTGAAGGTGCCCAAGTCCATTCAACATAATTTAAGATGCTTCAAATTGATTTTGTTAAAATCTCCCAAACCCCAAAACTTCTCAAAAATATTATTTCTTTCTTCTGCATCGTAATTTTTTGTGCAAGCATTCCGACAACGGCAATCTTTGTTTTCGAAAATTTTCTCGAGTACAATATTTCCGGTTTGAGTACAATATCTTTTTCCTGAATTCCGTTTAATCTTTCGCACTTTTTGGATGTAAGATTCATCAATCTCTTCTCCATTGTTAATCGTATTTTCATCCCCTGAAGACGAATATTGTTCTATAATTCTGTTTCGTTTTCGATTTTTTTTTAAAATCATTAGTTACTATTTCTTCTTCACTATCTGAACTAAATAGTCTTGTTCTGTTCTTCCCCATGGGTGAAATAATTTCTAAAATTTAATATTAAATTTTAAGTTTTATATTAATTAAATGTACTGGTTATTCAACTAACGCAATTGTCCAAAAACTCAGGTTAACTTGTAAATACTAATTAATTAAAATTACCTTCATCACTGCTTTCTGACATTATAAATAGTAAATATCTTGATTTAAGTATAAATGGAGTTAGGCCACTTTCAAAATAAACGGCTCATATAATAAAACACATGAATTTGGTAAACATAAACAAATTAAGCTAAAACTTACTATTTCGATGAAATGTACTCAGAAAATGACGTTACGAATGGATTTTTTTCCTCGTGTTCATAAATACACCGTTGCCGCGTAACAATAATGCTTTGGAAGGATGTTAAGTCATAAAAAGTTCACAAATGTCGCGTAAAAGACGGAAATATCCAATAAACATTTATTGTCATGTAGCATATATGTACGTTATACTTTCTGTTACTTCGAGGAGGGGACCACAGAATAATCACGCGCATCCAGGCTGCGCATGTTCCCCAGCCTGGGCGGCCGCATGGAAGGGGGTGCCTTCCCCACCTTGCATTAGTGGTAGTTGAAACGATACTTTTGAGCCCGGTGTACATAGGTTTTATGCATTTTTGAATATTTATATACTGTACGTGCGACAGTCGAGTCGTGCTGTTGGGTGCATGGTAATTACTGGCACGCGATAACACACTTATAACTCCGTTAATTGAACACACGAACTTGAATAACGCCTTTTAGGAATCTAGAGACGCGGTAGCGTCTTGACGCCAAGTACATGAAAGACACCCTGTATATGTCGACTGTCGCTGCCGCTTTCATTTACTCGTCGCACGGCTATTCCAACCTAACCTGAAACTTATTTCATTAATATCTCATCACGCCTGCAATATTTTCTAAATTCAAAGGCATTTTTCTTATGTAAACCGCATATAAGCTTTCGAATAAGACCAGATTCAATAAAATCGGTCCGCGCATAACAGAGATATCGTAATATCGTCTCATGGATCAGTCGGAAACGGTAAGAATTTTCTTATGATTCTGATACTTCTTCTTCAGTCAAAATTGTCGTCCAAATTATACGTATACGCGTTACACGCACACCTTCGGCCAACAGAAACTAACCATGTGTCGTTCGTCAATCGCTATCTTCACTATGCAATCTACTCCAAATTTTGACGGCTTGCCGTCAAGTTATAACCAAGTTATAAACGTGTTTTTACAAATATGTATCGTTGTACCATTGAATTGCAACCAAAATGCAGTCTCAAACACAAGGTAAGTTGCCGAAATTTGAATAGCGACATGTTTGAATATCATCAAACTGTTTTTTATTTGTAACTAATCTGAGGATTTTATGTATATATAGATAATCGAAGGGTAAAATGACGCTGTGAGTGGATTTATCCTTAATTCATTCCGTGATAATTTGTAATTTATAATATTAAAAATTATCTGAAGTCATTCCTTACACAAATTATTTTTGTAAAAAGAAGTGAGCTCCCCCCAAAAAACTTAAAAAAAGTAAAAAAATAAGCCAAGTACATACATAAAAAAGTCGAGGACGAAAAAGAGTATTATCAAATAAATCACAAAAAATAGAAGATAATAATAAATATAATATTAAAAATTATCTGAAGTCATTTCCTATGCAAATTATCTTTGTAAAAAGAAGTGAGATCCCCATAAAAAAACTTAAAAAAAGTAAAAAAATAAGCCAAGTACATACATAAAAAAGTCGAGGACGAAAAAGAGTATTATCAAATAAATCACAAAAAAAATAGAAGATAATAATAAATATAATATAAAAAATTATCTGAAGTCATTTCCTATGCAAATTATCTTTGTAAAAAGAAGTGAGATCCCCATATAAAAAAACTTGAAAAAAGTAAAAAAGTTACACCAAGTACATGAAATCAAATAAATCACAAAAAATTAGAAGATAATAATAATTAGAATTTAAAAAATAGATGTGAAATTAAAATAAGCTGAAAGTATATAAAGGTGCTTTCCAACTGCGCTTAAGATGACACAACTACATATACACAGCTAAAATGCTGTGTTCATACATTCCATTACCCATATCGCGGACATTTTAATAACGTGAAGATAAAATGTAACATTTGCCTAGATGTCCGCGGCCTGGAAGTCAAATACTTGGCGTGGCCAGGCGAGGTCAAAGGTGTCGATGAATAAGAATTATTTAAAAACGCAAAATAATGAAAGTGTATTCATATTGGCAGAGTTTTAAATTGACAAATTATCTGAAAGCTTGTGGGAGGAAAGGTATCGGTGTCGATGAATGATCTTAGAATTATTTTAAAACGCAATATAATGAAAATGTACTCATATTGTCAGAGTTTTAAATTGGCAAATTATTTGAAAGCTTGCGAGAGGGAAGGTATGCGTATTGATGATCTCAGAATACCTTGCCTGGCCACGCCAAGTATTTGACTTCCAGGCCGCGGATATCTAGGCAAATGTCTAGATGTTACATTTTATCTTCGCATTATTAAAATGTCCGCGATATGGGTAATGGAATGTATGAACACAGCATTTTAGCTGTGTATATGTAGTTGTGTCATTTTAAGCGCAGGTGGAAAGCACCTTTATGTACTTGCAGCTCATTTTGATTTCACATCTTTTTTTTATATTCTAATTATTATTATCTTCTATTTTTTTGTGATTTATTTGATTTCATGTACTTGGCGTAATTTTTTTTTACTTTTTTGAAGTTTTTTTTATGGGGATATCATTTACTCGTCGCCCGGCTAATCCAACCTTACCTGAAACTTATTTCATTAATATCTCATCACGCCTGCAATATTTCCTAAATTTAAAGGCATTTTTCTAATGTAAACCGCATATAAGCTTTCGAATAAGACCAAATTCAATAAAATCGGTCCACGCATGACAGAGATATCGTAATATCGTCTCATGGATCTGTCGGAAATGGTAAGATATTTCTTATGATTCTTCTTCTTCCCCAGTCAAATTTTTCGTCAACATAATACGTATAAGCGTTACACGCACACCTTCAGCCAAAACGAACTAATACATGTTTCGTTCGTCAATCGCTATCTTCAATATGCAATCTACTCCAAATTTTGACAGCTTACTGTCAGGTTATAACCTGGCGAGTGTCAAATAAGGTAAGTTGTCAAAATTTGAGATGTCACGTGTTTTTACAAATATGTATCGTTGTACACACGGCTCAAACAATTGCGACCGATTGAGATTCGATTGTATTCGAGCTTACTAGGGTTGGCTTTTTTTCATTGCTAACATTCTACAGTATTTCATGAACCTGGTGAGGGCACTGCCAAGCCAGAGGTTCCCGTCTAGAACACTTCTAATTCATGTTGAAACATCACTGTGGCGCCATCTGCCTATGATTGTCATAAGTATATAAATCTGCGCGATCGGCTCTGTGCGCGATGCTGTAGCGTAAATGCCGCAAAATTTAATTTACATTGCTTCGGTTACGTTTATTTTCCCTTTGTTAACATAAAATAACGGATAGTAGATTTTGACACAAATGCGTATTTCTTTGCTCCACACATTTCCACTAATAAAGAGCGTCTTAGATTTTAATCTATGAAGACTGCTACGAATAAAATACAACAAGATTTTATTCATTTCAGTATTCTGGTTTCCTAACACTTGCCATCTCTACGAAATACATAACATTTATTCCCATTCTTTTCCTTATTACCTCACCATCCCGCTTTATTTATTTGTGTCTTACATTATAAATCCATTGATTTATTTACTTTGGACCTTCCAAGTTTATCGTTTATAGTGTCAAAATTATTATGATTCTTTTTGAGGTTCATTGCAATAAAAGTCATTTGACATTTATTCTTGGTGTCATTTACGCTACAGCGTCGCGAACAGAGCAGATGGCGCAGATTTATATAATTATGACAATCATAGGCAGATGGCGCCACAGTGATGTTTCAACATGAATTAAAAGTGTTCTAGAGGGGAACCTGTGGTTTGGCAGTGCCCTCACCCATGTTCATGAAATACTGTAGAATGTTGGCGACGAAAAAAAGCCAACCCTAGTCAGCTCGAATACAATCGAATCTCGATCGGCCACAATCGTTTGAGCCGTGTCTACCATTGAATTGCAACCAAAATGCAGTCTCAAACACAAGGTAAGTTGCCGAAATTTGAATTGCGACATGTGCGTTTTCTGCGAGAAACTTTGTTTCCAAAGAGAGGTTCGTAAGCTTGATATTTCTAAGAGAACACATAAGGAAAGTGTACGAGTAATGCAAACATTGTTAAATCATATTGGATTCAAATTCAAACATAATGAAGAAAGTGAATGAAAGATTCTTGCAAAAATCGTGATAATTCAAATTCACAATGAAGAAAATCGATATAACTGCTTCCAAACAAATTCTTATTGCAAAATTACATTTGTTCGATCATGATGGTAGTGGAACAACGAAAATGGAAAATTTCTACATCAAAGCAATACCTGCTACTAAAATACAAACAGTAGATCACTGTTATAAACTTAAGGCAGCGATTTTCCACCTCGGTAAAAGTATTGCCGATGGTCATTACACGAGTATGGTAAGGGGTAAGGGTACAACGTGGGTATCCGATAATTTACGAGTAGAAAAACAAGCTTGGCCACGAAATGCTAAAAATGCATACATATTTTTCATCGAAAGGTGTTAATTGTGATTGTTATTACACTTCAATGTTAAATGCGTTCAGCGCCATAAGCTGCTTCGCGCACCATGTATTGTACACAAAGTACTATACATATAATACATATAGATCGGCAATGCGGTGCGTGCGCATGGTTTCTTTTCGTAGTTGCTAAACTTACGTTGAATTTATCCTTAATTCTGTCCCGTGATAATTTGTAAGTTTAATATTAAAAATTATCTGAAGTCATTCCCTATGCAAATTATCTTTGTAAAAGGAAGTGAGATCCCCATAAAAAACTTCAAAAAATTAAAAAAAAAATACGCCAAGTACATGAAAAAGTCGAGGACGGAAACGTTGCCTCGCCACGCCAAGTATTTGACTGTAAGCACCTTTATGTACTTGCAGCTCATTTTGATTTCACATCTTTTTTTTATTTTGTAATTATTATCTTCTATTTTTTGTGATTTATTTCATTTCATGTACTTGGTGTAATTTTTTTACTTTTTTCAAGTTTTTTATGAGGATACATTTTTACAGCCCCCAAATACGAGAAAATAAAAAAGAAACAGATTTTGTTTGAAGACCTTATGTTTCCTAAGAAAAAAATTTATTCCATATTTCCGATTTATTTTTACATTAAAAACCACTTCTTTTTCGGTTGGTTTGCTACTTTGTCTTCACTCTGTTATATTGTTGGTATATACATTATTAGGTACGTTTCATAAAGTTTTATTTTTAAATTTTCCATCAGAATATTACGGGCCTACTAGTAAAATGAAACAATTCTTTACTCGAAATTTTATCGTATCGCTAACAGTGTCAATAGGGACGTAGCAATCCCAATGTTAAGTGACGACATATGCGTGGATGGAAAATTTGGATAAAGGCTGTAGTAAAACAAGAAATAAATGTAAGTGTACAAAATGTTAATTTAGTTTCTCTTGAAATAAATTATATGATTTAAGGTTTAAAATTATTAGTTCTCTGCAATTAAATTTTATTTCCAATTATTTTATTCAATATAGTTGATTTGTCTGAGAAGTATAACTATTAATTCCTACCAAATATTCGAAACAATATAAAAGTGGTACATGTTTCAGTGTCCCGTATAAGATTTCGCGTTAATTAATTGAATGCTTATTGCCTTAAGCTATACCACCCTTTACCCAACATTTGCTGCTCGCTTTCCGTTAAATGAAGGCAGCGTGTAATAAATTATTTTTATAATTATTTATACTTACTACCTTGACCTTTTTCTTCATTGGGATGGCAATACGGTGGAGGAAGACTGCTTTATCTCTTGTATCACAAGGTTGTTTATTGGGTAAACATACAATATATGCACGGTCGTGTACGCACAGGATCGTACAAATTTTAAGTGTGCTTCTATAATAAGAGTTCTAAACGTGGCAAGCCAGTGTTGAATTAGAAAAGTGCATCTTTTTGATTTACGTAAAAATATTATTCACTCATTCTTTCCATTGCTACAGATTTTGCCATTAATGTATAATTTTTCAGACAATTCTTTTTTTACTTTAAGAGCAATTTAAGGATTTACAATCCACTGTTTCTTTGTCTATAACGTCTGCAGTTTCGAATTGACTTGTTATAGGTAATATTATCATAATATGATTCACTAAATTGGTACAGTACCTAAAAAAAGGAATATATTTTTAACGAACATTAAATATTAAATTCTGTAATTATTTAATTAAACTTTTTGAAGTTTTCAAATTCTAAACACAAATTTAATGATCAGCTAGTGTGCCCAAAGAGCTTTTACATTTGTCTTCGTCGTAGTAGCTGTCTGTTGAAATTTGTATGTATGGAATTAGATAGTAATTTTTCTAATAGTTTACGCCTTTGCATGCGCACAGAAGGAAAAATGAGTTTTTTTTAATTACGCATAATTGAGAGTACTATAACGGTAACAAGTGAATGCGAACGTAAGCAACGTAAATACTCCAAGGCGTGTCGAAACTCGTGCACGTAGCTTCTCCCCCAGGTGCTCACAGGAGAGTATGAATAATTATCTGATTGGACAAAGAGAAATTTATAATTTTCTTTGACATTCAAAGCAAATATTTTTCGTCGCGAGCAAGTTTCTAATAGTGCGTTTATCTATTGTAATAATTGAAATATTTTCGAGGAACCAATTTATTAAGTACACATACTTCAGTACACTGTGTACTAAACACAGTGTGTAGCATAACTGAATTGACAATTTCGAAAAGGGAGTAAATCCTCAAAAGCTAATTTTACAGGAACTGAAATAAAAGTTGTCCATACAATTAAAGGTAGAACAATCAAGCTCATTGATTTTAAAAATTGATAATCAAATTTCATTGATTTTAAAAATTGTTAAGGTAGTAGAATTTTATTCTTCATTGTTTACACTTATCCCCTTTTCGAAATAAATGATATTGAACAGGGAATTTGGGCAGTTATTTATGAGGATGAAATGCATAAAGCTAGGACCATGCACGGCTCGCCGCTGTTCGATTCCGAGCAATAAGACGATATAGGCTAGGGACTAGCTGTAGTCCGAGTTCATATCGCACGGCCCTGAATGAGGCCCGAGTAGCGATGGGCTCAAGACCGTCCGAATCGCTACGAATCTATGACGTAACTTTCAAATCGGTTCAAATCTGATGAGATTTCATCTAATTTGATTTAGAATTTTCGAATCGCTTCGAATTCTGGATAGAAGTTTCTACAAAGACCTCGCCCAATCCCGCCCGAATTTTTCTGACCCGCCCCAAAGCTCGGGTTCCCGAGACTCGAGACGATCCCGCATACTGTCATTCAAGACCTATCAAGATTTTCAAGAAATTTTTGTTTCCAATAAGATTTAAAGCGATTCGAATCTTTACACTATTAAATAACCTCGAATCGTTTCGAAACTGAGATTCGAACGCCCATCACTAAATAAGTCCGAGCTCCTTATCTCCCTCTATATTCCTTAAAGTGTTGTTTCGACGCTCGAAACATTATTATTATTATTATTAAATTAACGGGAGAATTCTTTAGATACAAAGTATAGAGCAAATTAGTACCAAGATAAAGTAAATATAACAAAAACATAAAATAACATAAAATAAAATGTAAAACAATAAAATAAAATAAAGTGAAATAAAATAAATAAAAACAAACAAAACAGTATGAGCCCTAAGACCTAATCACAGCATCAAAGGTGCTTAAATTAATTTAAATTAAATTAAATTACTGAGGTAACAGTCTCCTAAGCAATTGGTTCCTGAACGAAGCAAAGGAGACAGCGAACACGTCTATGTCAGCGGGGCACTGGTTCATCTCATCCATAGCACGATTTAAGGGATCGACTGTATAGTGATAATATTCAGGAACACCCGATACAAAAAGAGGTCTCGGACGCAATGACCGTTGTGGGGCTCGGAGACGAATCAGTGCGACTAAATCCTGGCAGTTAATCTGGCCATGGATTACTTTGTACAAAAATAATAGGTCAGAACAGATACGGCGGTCACTGAGTTTAGAAAGCCTCATAATTCGCAAAGCTGGACTGTAATCATGGTCATCAAACCGCATAGGGCTACCAGTAGCTCTCATAGCAAATCTAAGAAACTTATGCTGGACCCTTTCAATTAAGCAGACATAATGCTTATGTTCTGGGCTCCAGATAACCGACGCGTATTCTACTAATGGCCTTACCAAAGCAACGTACAACAATTTCAGCGTCCTGATCTGTCTGAAGTGTTTAGCAAATCCGGCGATAAACCCGAGGGTTTTCATCGCCCTACACGTGATGCTGCGATAATGGTTGCGGAAGTCCAAACCAGAAGTAAATGTAACCCCAAGGTCAGAGACTTCCGTCACCACAGCCGACGGAGTGTTACCAACATGTTTACTTTGCTGCTGGATGGGTTTTATGACCACCCTACACAGTGTTGTCCCGTTATGGAGACGGGTTCTCCGTTCTGTTGGGCCGCGTCCAGATCTGAACCGAACGGCGAACCGAACGCCACTTGAGACTCCCTAATGCCGAGTTCCTACGTGTGGAACGTATATTTCTAGCGATTTTACCAGTTTAGACAGAGTCTCCTGGCTCGCGCCAGCTAAAGATTGAAAGACAGAGAGTGTTTAGAGTAGTGCAGACCAAAGATTTGCTTGCTATATGACACCGAGGAAGGGACCTCGGGACCCTCGACCAAAGGAAAGTCAGGCTCGCCGAGATGTTCGGGCTGTTCCCAGCCGATCTCGGTATAGTCCCGAACCATCAAAGGAATGGCTCACCCACATAGGGTAAACAACTGTAGTGGTGCATCCCTGTCCCTTACACCAGCATGACTTGTTGTCGTCCTTGCCATTGGGGGTGTCAAGTAGTTTGAGGCAGCAAGACAAGTTGGTGATAAAAGAAGAGTGTCCCACAGACCTTCCCAAGCGTACCTACGTCTACGGTTCGAAATGTCTACGGGACTCTCAGAATAGTTTCACCGTTCGCACGAGCACCATTTCCGCAGATCAAGCAGCCGCTGTGTATATCTGCATGTATTACATTTATAAAAAAAACAGACAGCAACAGACCTTTGGTCTGCAGTACTCTAAACACTCTCTGTCCTTCAATCTTTAGCTGTCGCGAGCTAAGAGACTTTGTCTAAACTGGCGAAAATCGCTAAAAGTATACGTTCCACACGTAGGATCGCGGTATTAGGGAGTCTCAAGTTCGGTTCGCGGTTCGGTTCAGATCTGGACGCGGCCTTAAGGGAACATCTCTATCCCCACTACTTCTTTCGTAGTCGCCGCAGCGAGTGCAAGAGACTGACAATGACCGACATTACCGACAAGCCATAAATTTCAAAAGGCGAGGAGAATGACATATTGTTTCGTTACGGGGACAGTTTGTCCCCCCGAGAAGAGCCTACTTAACGGGATAAAACTGTATTCCCTGCATCGACTATATGTACCTAACTTAGGCTTATACAACTGGCGGCTCGGTGAGTTCCTGCCGATGCCCGCCGATGCCCGCGAGCACAGCATCGAGCAGAGATACGGGCACAGCAATGCACCGTGTTTTAATGTGTTAGACACGCGGTGCTGCGCTTCCACTATTTCAGATGGTCCCCATTCCTCATCTACTGTCGTGACGTTGTTACGAGGTGGAGAAGGCACTTGTGCTTTCTCAGTAACTTTAGAATTTATTGTAGATAGACTTTTGTTACGAAGATGAAAACCGTGCTTAAGGTAACGCAATGACGATGTGTTTGAGTCGGTGGTCCGTACTGGAGTCTCTGGCGTCGGTGGAGCTCCAGGGGTTTTAGACCCCTTGAGGGCACGACGCTTTCCTGTTTTTTGGCGGGAAAATCAGGCGGGAAGATTTGGCGGGAAGATCCTCTTGGGAGATCTAACGCTGAGACCTATTGCGAAGGGTTGGAGAGAAGACCTAGCGCTATGATCTATCGGGAAAGGTGTAACGGGTGGACCTAACGAGAAGTTATGAGTTGGCCCTTTGTCACAGGTTGGGGACGATCCTTGTCTATTAGCCCCAACCTGGCGCATAGCGTAACAACGTCCACGTGTCCCCTAACCCCTCTTGCCATGTTTGCAATTGTCAATACATAGATCACCTTATAAGGTGTATTTCTCCTAAACTACACGTAATTTGTTGGATATTTGGCGTTTATAGCGATAGAACACATCATTCGGGAAATATCGATATTCGAACTTCGATGGACTGTTCCGCCTCTTATAATTAAGATTGGGGAAATATAAAGAAATACGCATCCCTCAGATTTTTGTGCTTAATAACAAATTTCAAGGAGAAAAAAATCAGCGCCAGACATCTTGCTAGTGTCTGTTGCGAGAGGAGAAGCATTCCCACGTCATTGTGGATTCTCCTTCATGTTTTAGTTCGATACAATTGGGTAACGTCTTCTTAAGGAGTGCTCACGGAATGAATACCCTTCTTGGAAACCGAAACAATTCGAACCTGGTCCCCTTTTCTCGATTATTGATCGTTATAGTGGCTTTTCACTGCAACCCTTCCATTTAAAGGGTTACATACCTTTGGCACATCGGAAAATAGGATTACCATATGAATTTCTTTTCGGTATAAAAGAACGTTATATTTAAAAATGAAGGCACACATGTTTTTGTGTATAAATTAAGCTGTATTCTCCGCGAAAAGAAATTTTGATATCTTAAGAAATAGATTAGGTAGATAGATTAATTCAGAGATTATTGGACCGATTTGAATAAAATTTTGCACGAATATTCTTAAGACTATAATCTAGTACTAGTCGAGCCCATTTTTCGATTAGTGTCTTGTTTTGTTTTTTATTAACAAAAGGAAATGAAAACTTAGGTCGAAAATCACATGCTTGACTTTGAATAACTGCCATTTTTCAAATAATACTTTTTTGAAAATTCGACGCCGACATGGTCTAGATATAATATATATGGTCTATAGTCTTAAGAATATTCGTACAAAATTTTATTCAAATCAATTCAGTAATCTCGGAGATACTTTTGGTACCGCAAATGCTCTAAGTATGAAGAGGCCTTGGGAGGAGGGGCGGCTATGGCATCATTTTTTAAGATTTCAAAATTCTTTTCGGTATCTTAAAGAAACGTATATGTTTTAATTTTTAAATATAACGTTTTTTTATATGAAAAAAAAAATCACAATGATAACCCTATTTTTCAACTTGTCAAAGTTATGCAACCCCTTAAGGGGGTAGGTTACCCTCAACAGCCCAAAATCAGGCCCTTCCTCAAACGCATAGTCTGAAGTAGTAAATGAATATAGACATAATTTCTGTTTTAATTTTTAAGCGTTATTTCGCTGACTTTAATGCGCAAAAAGAAAATTTTAAATAAATTTATAGGAAAAAGAATTATAAATATAAACGTGAGAGCGTGTACGCGATGCACCGTTTGATGGTGAACACGATTCCGGACAGGTGAATTACCTAAAACACAAAGTAAAGGCATTTTTATAATTTGTAAGACAGTCCCCATCTTGCGCAGGAAGCAAAATTTTGCTAAACAAATTAAAACAATTTTTATGTTCATATTTCTGATTTTATCTTTTTTTGCACGAAAAATATTTTTTATCTTTTTTTTTAAATAATTTATATGGAAAATGTGCTCCTAATACATGGGGGGGGGGGGTAGCTTCCTGCATCTCCCTGTAAATTTTCATTCAAATCGCTGGAGTGGTTTTCGAGACTTTATGTTCACCGTTTTGGAAAACGTAGTTTCTGGGAAATCGCGTTTGAACTTGGACATCCTTATCCGATCACATGTGCAGGTTCATACATTTTTTACTGTAATTCCTTCAATTTTTGGAATTTCGCTTCCCGGTTGCGCTTAAAGTACGTAGAAAAGATGGAGCTAGCCGAATATGCAAACATCCTAAAAAACAATTTTCGAAATATTTTAGGGTAACCTACCCCCTTAAACAAGGCACTGCAACGAGACGTTTAATGGTGCAAGCCTACACTTGCGTCTCCTGTGTAGAATTTATTGTGGTATACTTTCTAATGCTGAAAAGCGCCTATTCCTCTTTGATATAGCTGTAATCGATGGGTGTTACTTTGGGGAAGATCCGATGAGAAATACGGAAACTGACATTTTGCACTTCTTAATTTTCTCGGTTCCATTGTCTGAAGCGCGGAACGCTCGATTGGGAAGGTTCCCACGTTCCAAGTAAGCAAAAAATTCTAGTCGGGATGATTTAGTATCAACTTAACCGTGGTAAAATTATCAACATAACCGGGCACAACTATGCATGGTTACCTTACTTTACCGCGTCTCTGCACCATGGTAACGGCGGGCGATGGTGGGGACGACGTTTGCCTCCCGGGAGGCAAGTTGGACAGCGCTGACTTAGGTCAGGGACGTCTAAACTCCGGTCTTGCGTGGAAGAGCAGCCTTTGGTGCTTGCGGGCGAAGGCGCGAGGAATGGCAAGAGCAGCAGCTGTAAAAAAAGTAGGGATAGTGACGTAGTGTGAGTATGTACATTTACAGATTGCCCCGCCACGCAACTTTTGCTTTTGGAGCTGCGAGTTGCCTGGCGTGGTTCGTCCAAAAGCAGGAGCAGCTCGCGGCTGCTCGTAGAAGCAAATGCTTGGACGGCCCTGACTTATCTTAGATCATATCGGTAGCCATAAAATGTTATTACTTGTGATCATTAACCCTTTCGCTACGAGCGCCGGATATATCCGGCATCCATCTGATGACCTGTGTGTAGGAGCGCCGGATATATCCGGCATCACGGAACGAGCTGCCGATCCTAGCGTCGAATTTAGTCAGCATCTCTAGTAGTTAAAAAAAAATTTTTTTTTTAGAAAAAAAAAGCACTTTCGCGGAAATGTTTTTTTTTAAATGTGTTTATTTTGCCATAAAGAATACGTAACAGTTCTTTTTTTATAAATGCTTGCTAGGTATAAACACAGTCGAATTGGCACCTCGTTTCAATAATGATATATTCTAGGTATCAGTCTCTAGCGAGCGCTCGTACTTAAACAAAATATAGGCACTTAATTTTTAAGATATGTTAAATTGCACTTACAAGGAGAGTATTTTAGGTGTCCGCCTCCGATTGCTTTGGTTTTTGCATATGTTATAGAGGACCGAAAAATAAGAAATACGTGTTTTTTTATTTTTCCCCGTTTTCATATTTGGGGCGTGAAAACTGCGTTCAAAGTTAGGGTTGAAAAATCATTTTTGTGGAATATCTCGAGAACTATTAGAGATAGGGGAATAGTGTCAATGGACGAATTTTGTGTCTTTGAATGCGAAATTTGACTGACTCACCAGATTTTCAAAAATCCACAAAAATGATTTTCCAACCCTAACTTTGAACGCAGCTTTCACCCCCCAAATATGAAAACGGGGGGAAATAAAAAACACGTATTTCTTATTTTTCGGTCCTCTATAACATATCCAAAAATCAAAATGATCGGAGGCGGACACCTAAAATACTCTCCTTGTTAATTTGCTTTCCCTATCTTTTCGGCGATAGAGCAGTTGTACTGTGTTTTCCCTGGTTTCGCGGAAATGTACGCCGTAGCGAAAGGGTTAATAAACCAAATGAAGTTAGCTCATACAAACGAACTAATAAATACATATATGTATTTCGATTCGAAAGTTCCCAAATAATTAACGCAGCATTGTTTTATAAACTGCACTTAAAGCGAACGATTCGTAACCTCTGCGCGGCAGTATACAAATATGGTACATACCTACGTATAACGATATATTTGTGACGTCAAGTAATCCCGTTTTTAAAATATTTCCTGTGACCTGTTTGATATATTGACACTTACGCTTTGTCAGTAGAAGAGGCGAGTGAGAAGAATTACTATTTTAAATTTAGTATTTTATGGTATAGCTAGGAAATGTTTTAACGAAATTTAATTATTCA
Organism: Andrena cerasifolii; assembly: GCF_050908995.1. Taxonomy (NCBI): domain Eukaryota; kingdom Metazoa; phylum Arthropoda; class Insecta; order Hymenoptera; family Andrenidae; genus Andrena; species Andrena cerasifolii. Next base: position 2,700,187 of record NC_135125.1, on the reverse strand, counting down.
TTTTAGTTATTCGCGTGTGACGCAACGAAATAAAATTTATGATCTTATTCGGATGTGTACAATTGGATATAATAAAATCCGCTTCTGGCAATTCTTGTTTCAAATTCTACTTTATCGCCCCGTCGATGTAAAAATATGAAAATACCGTTTATAAACGACGATGTATTACAGTTTGGGAAGATTTTTGGTTATCAAAATGAGTTGTCGACATTTAACTTAATTTTCCTATACTTACAAGGGATATTCAGTAACTGGAAAATTCAGAAGAATTTGAAACTGTGCAGAAATATTTGTAGTTCAAATGATGTTAATGACGCCACCATTTTTTATTTCGGCAATGAAAACACCCCTTCCAAAAAACGAGTTTTCATATTATCGAGAATATCTGTGAAATGGTAAAAAATTTCGAAAAAAGTGTAACTCAATGTTTTATTGTCTTTGATATCCTACAATATGGCGATAAAGGATTTTCGAAAAAATTATTCAAAATATTTCCCCACCACGCTTCTTCAACCACCCTTGTACTTTTACGTGTTTCCATTAATTCGCATGTATTGAAAAGAAGAGCTAATAAAAATCGTGTTCCATGTCATTGAGAATAATATGTGATTGTAAAGTGTGCGGATACTACGGAAGAAACTTACCGAGGCACGATACATCTATTATTTGCAAGTGTTTCACATAATCAGTTAGGCACGCTTCGTGTATGCTCGTGTGTCGCAACTGCTATTTTCATGCACACGCATCGAGTGTATCAAGCACAATGAGGGTGACATGACGCGACGTCATTGATTAGACGCATATTATGAAATATAGGTATAGAGGTAAACCGGAGCGTTTAACCGCAGGTGGAAAATGTAGAAACGACAAATGATTATACTTCACCTTGTATTTCTCCTTATATCTATATCCAGCTTATCCGGTCGGTGTGTTCACCACTATTGATCCATTACAGTTACGTGCAAAACTGAAACTAACTTTTACACGTTGCCCGTGAATAAAACTTAAAAGTTCCCTTTTTTGTTGTCCCAGGGAAAATAAAAAGAAAGCGTTTTCCAGTATCGAGGTAAGAAAATATTTTTGAAAAAATAAAGCTCTTTCTCGCAGTACTCACTAACCGACATGTTTTCTTTCCGTTGTTTTCTCGACTGAACATCCACTATTGCTGAGTAAACGTATAACATTGTACGTACACGGTCCATTCATGTAGCACTGTCTCGCTAACACCGGTATTTTTTTTGTTGTAAATGCTGGATGTCGGTTTTTTACTGTCATTTTGCTTAAAAATATGCTTCATTGACTTAAGCAAGCATGTATTTCTTAACCGAAAATATCGCCCAAATTTTGTCGCAAATACTTCTACGTGCTTTTGCAATCATTAAATTGTTTCAGTGGTAATGTGTTCTTTTATCGATACACGATGCTGGGACTTATAGAAATGTTAAGAAACAGTGAAATAAGAAGAGTCGGTTAGTAATTGCAAGTTTTATTGAAAAAGGATCACGATAAAATTATGTGACTAAATAACTAAATAAAATTCCTTACATTTATCTTGTATTTCCCCTCGTTTATTTCGATACAGAGACAATTTTTATTGACATCTTAAGACAACAGTTTTACCGTATAAAATACTTTGAATGCACATAAATAAAACTAAAGAGCAGATTGCATTTGAAACGAAAAATTAAAAACGAAATTTTTTCTAATTTTCCTTATTCCTATTTTTTTCGGAAGTATGTCAATTGTTATCGAACACGTATTTTCATTAAAAAAAAATCTTGTTATAGAAACGCCGTATTATAATCAGTTTCGAATAGTTTGAAACTGTGAAATATTCGATAAAAAGTTTGATAGTATCTGAATTCCATGCATATTGTTCTTATAATACCCAACTTTGACACTGCATCGTTTGAACTTATCATTATTCTATGAATTCCTATTGAATTTATTATTAGCTTCCTGTTTGCGTTATTTTATCGTATTTCACCTTATACTAAAATCTCGTTATTAAGTTTGCTGCGGAAATTTGATAAAGTTTCTTCGTCCCTGTAACACGTTACCGTGGGGATTTTACTGTGGTCATAAACATATGCTTTTATATCCAACTCATATTCCCATTTCAATGATATTTAATTGCAGTGCTTATATTCACGGTGAAACACCATGCATAATTTTCTGCGTGTCCCAGTCAGTGTTTTACACGCTTGAAACTTTTTTCTAATCGAGTATATTCAGTTCTAATTTGGTCATAGTTAAGCGATTACTTCATAATTTCCGGCACAAGCGATGACGCACAGCAACTGATTTGCAGTACAGAGAGTATACGCTACTGACCAGCCCATTGGAACGACGTATGTGTAGTTTTAAACAGTGCTTTAACAACGCTTTCACGTTGACAACTAGACTCTCAACATGATACATTGTTCTGCGTTTATGGGTCTGTTTTTCGCGTTTTCAGTAAAATTATTTTTTTACAAATGTTTTTATTAACCGTTATTTCTGCGTTTTTTTTTTTATTACACGTGCCAGTTGAACTTCATACACCCCTGGAATTCTCAGTTCGTTGTGAAGCCCATTTGCAACGAAACAAATAACGCTGTTATTTATTTGTACCTCGAAATTAAATTTATTCAATGAAGCCACAAACACGCCGAGAAATTCCTTACTCTCGTGAGAGAATATATTATACCATCAAGGTGTAACTAAATATTTAATTAAATGTATCCTGCATTGATGTTTTGTGCCACTAAATGAGGAAAGATTATACAGTGAACTCACGTTGAAATTAGACAAAGGAGAGCATTAACAAGATCTGAAACGTAAGTTGAAGAAAGTGGGTCAAGAGTGTTTATTTATGATAAAATTATGGAATACTACTGCACCCTCGTTCACAGTTACTACATTTAAATCCATTCCAATAATAATGGGATTCATTATACCGTGCAATTTAAATAACACTTATCAGTCAACAAATCTGAATTACTGTGCCTGAAGAGCACCAGCGGGCTATGTTTCGTTACCTAAAGTAAACTACTTATCTAACACGAGTAAATGATCGGAATATGTTATTGACAAAAACAGTTGGCCAACGAAATAATAAAATTTCTCTTTTATTGATACGTATATATAGTACAGTTTTTAAGTATCCGAATATTTAAATATTTTCAGACAAATGTAAAATATCGTATAAATACAATATTACTCAACGAGTTTATTATTTCGCTTTATTACAGTTACTCATATGAAATCATTGACACAAATATGTATTACCAAATAATATGGGTGAAAGCACTACAGCAATCTGAGCCTGAGATTACAGGATACAACCAAGTCTTAGCGAATTTGATACAACGTGACTCTAGGCGCCACTGTACAGTTCCAACCGACAATGGCTGAAGTTACAGAGTTTACATGGCTCCCAAATGAGTGGGGGATTCACTAAAATCTGCATATATGGAGATGTTTAGAAGTCCTATCGTCATGCTCTTGTTTCTACTATTGCTATTCAGCTGGTCGAGATCATGCTCCCCACATTATTTAAGATATAAAAGAAGGGGTTTTAGGGCGTTTTCCTTTCCCAGGTATGAACTCGAAAATGATTTGATAGAGAGAGAGAGGGAGAGAGAGAGAGAGAGAGAGAGAGGTAAGGTAAATGTCCCAGTGCTTGGTTTTTAAGGCGCAGGTTGCGGTTATTAAGATTTTTTATAATTTAAAATAATATTAAATTGAACTAAATGTTTATTATTAACGAAAGTTAATATTTCTTTATATTGCAGAACTTTCAGAAGTTCGAAAACAATAAAATGTCAAAATAAAAGCTTCTTAAATGACTTAATAACCCAAAATATTTGGGCGCGCACGCACAAACGCGCACACAATCGTCAGAATAAAAGAAAACATCAAACATTTATTTGTACTTAAAATTTTCTTAACATACAGAAGGTATACAGTATTTATTTTATAATGAATAAACATTTTATAACAAATTAGGATTGCGTCTCATTCTATTTTTTGAATTTTCTTTCCTGGGCTGCTAATTTCTGTTTCCTTGACTCTTTCACCTTTTCTTTTTTTAATGTGTTTTCTCAATTCTTATTCTTCCAATTTTCATTCTCTGGCTTCAATCCTTTTTTGTTTCTTATCCTCTATTTCTTTCTGTTTTTGTAGTTCTGTTCTCCCTGGCGTGAATATTATAGTAACCATTACTCAAACCAGTGACGACTTGGTCTGTTGTTTACAAAGGTGTATCGTTCTGCGCGAGGCGCCGCCGCGTGTTACAGGGAATATCCACGAGTAGAGCGGTTACTCGCGGAATTGTGGGATTGGTTCGGGTGGCGTGCGATCAAGAAATAAATTTCATGAACAAGAATCTTCCTTTTTTTGTAACAATAGTAATAACGATTTATTCAATAAGATTATGACACTAGGTGGATTGACAATACATAAATCACGACGCTGAGTCGAAAGAATAGATCATAAATTATCGATGGCGCAGTCGGTCGGTATAATAGAACATAAATTATCGATGGCGCACTCAGTCGGTATAATAGAACATAAAGTGTAAACAAGTAACGATGCTGAGTCGGTATAAGAGAACATAAAGTCAAACGAATAATGACGCTTGGTCGGTATGATAGAAAATAAAGGCGCTTATGGCACTTTTGTCGATATAGTAGTATAAGATTTAGAGGTATGACTCTTTTCGTCAGTACAGTCTTTGTTTTAAGTATAGAATTGAGAGTTCATTCCTTAGAATTGGAATAGTAATCGGGAACCTTGACTTGGTTATCTTTGGTTTGGATTATTGGCTTAGTGGTGCCTAGAATCTGGGCCTCAGTTACCTAAGATGGGAGCCGAAGAGCCGGTTAAAGCGTCCCCAGATGGTAGCCGAGGTGCTAATGAAAGCATCCCTAGATGGAAGCCAGCGAGTTGGTTAGAACATCTCCAGTTGTAGATTCACGTTGCCCAAGAGCCAGTTAAAGCGTCCCGAGTTGGAGCCAGAGAGCCGGTTAAAGCCGGGTCCAGACCTGAATGAGTATACGCTGAGCAGGCTGTGCGCGCACGAATATTCTGATATGGACGGGTGAAACGGTAGCCAGGACCGTGGCATTCGTGGTGACTCGGCGCATGCGACCTGACTCGCGAATGTCGGTGAAGGCACAATGCACATGGCCGACCGTTGTCGGTTTTCTTCCGCACATCAAAGGGTGTTTGGAGTGCATTGCGTTCAGCGTAGAAGATAGAACCAGATACGAAATTAGGGAGGGTTAAGTCCTCATTTTTGCAGATTCGAAATTGTTTAAAAAATACAAATCTTCAAATCCTACAGAAATTAATTTGAATGACCTAAATTATTGAAGGTATGGACTTGCGTTTTTTTTTTTAATCATGAAGTATGGATCTACCTGAATGAATTTAATCCATTGCTAATATTGTCATAAACAGTTAATCAAAAATCTAAAAATTACATTTTTAACAATATAATGCAATTACCATATGATAGACTTTAAAGCTCTATTTTACTGAATAATTTGTCTTTCTTTTCATCACTACACCCTGCATTGTTCTTAATTCATATAGTCTGACCGACTCGCTGTTGTGTTAAAAATTTACACGAGACTATTTTTAACGAATTCAGCTTGAAATGATATAAATCAATTTTTCATGAAATTTCCTTCATTATGGTCCGAATTACGTCGTTCTTGGTGTTAGTTTCATCGGCGAAACATAAGGAATCAATTGACGTCGTTTTCGCTAAGATCTGATGAGAAATACGGAACTCTTGGACATTTCTGAGTTTTTAATGGTATTCCATCCGTTTCGATGGTCGAAACCCATAAAATTCGGTGAAGCACTGCGGGGGGTTGTCCTCGCCACGGCTAATCACACCATCTTTACGACTGCGGAGTGGGCTAAGCTAAGCACAGAAGTTGGCGAAGAAAGACACAATAGCACTTTCGACCCCTCCGCATGCGTCATTCGCGCTAGCTCCACCTGCTCAGCGTATACGCATTCAGGTCTGGACCCGGCTTGAAGCGTCCGCAGATGGAGGAAAGATTGAATATGATTCTCTACTTTTAGCGTGACGGGGTCGATTTTGTCTTGACAAGACTGAAGGTCAAGTAAAAGTGAATCCGCTCCACTGGTGGGCCTGTATTTATACTACTTTGCGATCCTTGACTCGCGCCAATCACACGTTAAACCTTACGCGCACCAATCACTAAATGTGCTTTACTCGTGCCATTGAGACTTCACTCGCGTTACACTTTGCGTTCGCTCGTTTGTACGCTTCTGCGCATGTGCACGCGGTTCGCGCTCTAGTCAGTTCGTCAACTGACTGACGGTTGCGCATGCGCGCCGCTAAAACTAGTTCCAAAGTTCGTCGGTAGGGGTTACGCAGTATATCTACTTGCCACTTATATACTATAAACGGTATGCCAATAGTTATTATAACAAAAGAACGAAAAATGATGGTGATTTAGTCTGAGTACGTTGCAAAGGTACCTTTCTTCCCAGTTCGGTTACCAATGGTGGAACACTGTGTGTAACAGTTGGTTTTTGTTACTGGAAATCATCCCGCTCCAAGATAAATTATCCATTCACAAAGTCCTCCCTTCTTCTTTTTTTGGATAAATAAGTCGATGGACCAACATCGTTGCTTTTAAAGAGACCTTTCTTTTAGTTTTAATAAAAATGGCACTTCGGGGTACAGTATACTATTCACTGGCAGCTCTTAATGGCATGCCTTTTTAAACTACTTTTACAGGATTCTCCACATCTTGTGTGTACGATGTTCTTTTTATTGTTCTCTTGGGCATTATTTATTTTTCAATAATTTCTTACTACAAATATGTTTTGGTTGGTTAGATTGAGGTTCTTACAAGAGAATCTAAAATTAATGAATAAAATATGTAAAAAGAAATAAATATTATGTTAGAAAAGTTTATTAACATTTAAATGCTTCACATACTTGGAGCAACCCAAAACACTGGCACAATGATGCTTGCTAACAACTAACTCGCGTCCAAACAGTGCGCCACTTCTATAAATATGGTTGCTCGAGTCACTGGACAAATCGTGCAATGACTACGCTAGCAGCGCACAGTGGTTGAAAATCGGGAAAACATGGCCAAAACTCTAATTTCTAAAGTCACCAGTTATGGTTTCTGACCCCATCACTGTTTTCATCACCTATCTGGCTACTAATTACCAACAGTTAAAGGAAAGTAAGTTTGTCATCCTTCGCTACAGGTCATTCCAAAGTTGAGTATTGTCGGAGTTACTCTCTTACAAGGAGAGGTTCCCAGGTGTCCACCTCCGATTGCTTTGAATTTTGGATATGCTTTAGAGGACCGAAAAATAAGATACACGTGTTTTTTTATAGCGGCTCCTCAAAGTTATATGGGTGGTTTCACCCCCTAAACATGCAAAAAGGCTGCTATAAAAAAACACGTATATCTTATTTTTCTGTCCTCTAAAACCTATCCAAAAACCAAAGCAATCGGAGGCGGACAACCGGGAACCTCTCCTTGTCAGTACAATTGTATACTACGTTATAATAATGGTAACACTTCATCTCAAGCCAGTTAAAAACAAATGATAACCCTACATTTATTTTCTTTTGTTTTCCTTGAGTGAAATAAGCAATCACTTCAGATCTCAATAAACATTTTTGGAGGGTGAAGAAGTTTCAGGTACGTTACGCGGAATTTCATAGAATTTGATAGAATTGTTAAATAACATACAAACAACAACTTCTCAACTAATTAATCATAATGGAGCAGTAATTAAATATGAGAAACCATTTCCATTATAAATAGTTTATAAATAAATAAATCATTATAAATAAATTGTTTTCTTAATAACTGAACTTATACTTTTGTCCATCCTACAAACAGCAACTTTATTAAAAAAGAAACAACTAAGAATTCATTGTTTCTGTAAATATTGCAAAATTTCTTTTCCCGATTTTATTTTTTGTGTATTTTTACGTAATTCTCCAATAGTTCTAACTACAACAATAAACGTGTAAAACTAGACTTATAATTTTGCCCAGCAGTGTAGAAACGTAATTCATAAACAGCTGTTTCAGCGCAAATATATTTGGTCGAAAATGAATGCCTTCAATTTTTGCACTTTGTACATAAACACTGAATGAAAAAAGTCTTTCATCAGAACTAAGCGTTTAATCGATAGATTGGACGCTGTGTACAGCGCCAGTGTGGCTAAAACTGTACCTACATTTCTCGCAGATGATAGTGGTTGCGGATAATGCAGGTAACTGCAAACCTGTTACCACACTGCTAACTGCATTCAGTTCTTGGCGCTTTCGATAGGTGGAGCTGTGCGATCGAAATTCTGGTGCTGAAATTAACTTTTCCACTGACAATGAATGCTTTCTCAAAGCCTTACCTCAAAGAAATAAAACTTATTCATCAACTCCTTCTTTCCAATGACATTGTGGCGTAACTAACAGCTTATCACGATATTTAATGTTAAAATCTCACGTATTTCCTAACATTTTCTTGCAAGTTCATCGGTAAATTTTTAAACATACATTTATATGATTTTTAATTTATTTGTTCTCTGCTATATTGAACACTAATGGGTTCTTTTCAGAGACTAGGGCCTTTTGTTTTTCTTTCTTTCAATAAACAACAACAACGCAAATAAATTCCCATGGGCTCTTTGCAGAGTCTAGGGCCTTTTGTTTTTTTCCTTTCTATAAATAACAACAACATCACAAATAAATTCCCGTGGGTTGTTTACAGAGCCTAGGGCCTTTTTGTTTTTTTTTTCAATAAACAACCAGAACAATAACATTAACTCTTCCACTGATATCGTGTTTTCACACCTGACGTTCAATAACAGATTTTCTTGAAGAAGAAGATAAAATTTTTGTTAGGAGGTGATTCGTGTGCTGTGGGATATTACTAGGAAATAAGGAGAAAGTATTAACGACGCGTGTGTGCATTTATAACTATATATTGTATAGATATGCATATACATACATATATTTACAAACATGTGTAATATACATATGTATACAATATATAAACATTAAAATATATAAATACATAAAATATACAAACATATTAAATATACGAACATAGAATATAATACAAACATACGTACATATACACAGCCATATACATATTTTCAAGTCCCAATCTCGCAACTTGACAAATATACGCATGAGCTGTTCACAGTTGCACACTCATTTTATGCATGCCTCTGTTGAGAAGGTATTTGCCCCTGTGGGCCTAAAAAAAAACTTGTCAAATTTTGTGCGACTGTCAGTTGCTGTACTGGGAAAACGTGTCCGTGGCACATTTCGTACGAGCATGTACGATCCTTCACCTGATGCACCTGTCCTCCTCCATTTGCCTGGTATGAAATCTCCCGTGTCTGGGTCAAAACGATCGAAAATACGGGACAACGAATATATTGACCGCGCACTGTCACTTTTAGCACACAACAATTTATTCATTTTTAATATCAAATAGCTATATTCGAAGTTATACTTTTGATCCTGAAATTGACGCTGTTCCCACCCTCAGATTGATTAAAGAAATATATTCTCAGATTCTCTAGAGCTTTTTCTATAAAATAAGCGGTTCGAAGAAGACGGAGCGATTTTGGGAAACTTATTTTATAAAATCAAAGTTTACGGTAGTGCACGCTGTGAACGAGTGTGACGAACAACTCGATAACGCACAGTGGCACGGATCTCAGAAATCGCGGAAAATAATGTTTACGTTAATAACACACGACTATTCATTGTAAAAACGGCTGATAGGGTTTTTTTAGGCTGCAGAATTTGATGTTCTAGTTAAAATTTGTAGTCGAGGAAAGCTAACCCCCCCTGCGGGGGGGGGGGGTGTTGCTGACATGCTTTAACTTTAATTTATAAATAGGGTAAAGGCAGGTAATATGGAACAGCATGTAATATGGAACTTCGTAATATTTCGATAATGAAATAACGAACTCTTCAGGTAATCGTGTATACTGGATCCCTAGACACAATAGACGATGATACTGACCCTTGAGCATCAGTCGAGCATCCATCATTGAAAGAGAAACGTTTATATTTTTCGCGATGTGTAAAAGTTTCTGAAAAGTGCATCAAACAGTTAAATATTGTAGTGAAGGTATGTTACAAAGTACTATTTTGGTATAATTTATCATTAAATATGTTTGTTCTTGATTATTCAAGAATAGTTTACCGAAAATTACTTTTTTAGTATAATTCTTAATTTCTTATCGAAACATGTGTGTACGTAATATGGAACATACCGAGTAACATAGATGAAGTTGGTAATGACGATGACGAGGATGATGCGGAATGCTTATTTTGCGATGGTAATTATAAAAATGATGACAATGAAAAGTGCAATGTATTCGCTGCTTTCAGCGGGCGTACGAAGAATGTGGGGCTTCCGACATATTATTCACGTGCCCAACGTGTATGCAGAAAGCAGAAACAAATTCCAAAAATGATGTATATTTGTTTATTTGTATCTTCTACTTAATAAATCTTTGCGTTGAACCACGGATATTCCGGTTTCATCCACATTATAAATTGTATGTGGCATTCTTTTGACCTTCTCGAATTCGGGTTCATAAACATTAAAAAAAACTGCTTCACACATTCCGGAGAGAATCCTTTTATTCGTGCATTTGAAATAGCACGTGGTGTTCTGATACTTAGACTCGGATGTCGCTGCATAAAATTTTTTAACCGTGTCTTTCCCGCAGTTTCATTTCGGAAAGGGTTCGGAAAATTATTACCAAAAAACCTCTTAGGGGAACGTGTTGTACCTTTGACCAGTTTGAAGTTTTTGAATTTTCTCCACTTCAGTTATGCTAAAAAAAAAAATAAAAAAAATCGGAAAAGGGATAATATCAATTTTCAAGACTTTTACTAACACATATATTTTTTCCAAATTTTAATATATCTTTTACTCTCAATTTACCGCAGTTTAAGAAAGGAAGGAAAATTGGTCAAACGTACAACAGCCCATTGTTCCTTTGACCAGGGGGTATTGTACGTTTGAGCAGCAGGTATATAATGATACCTAACAAAAAGAAGCAGGCTTAAATGAATACAAATGTTTATTATTGTGTTACAGTAATATGTTACACTAACTTATAGACTATAAAACTATAAAATGTTACGCTTTGTTTTCTTATTTTTTGTTCTTTTCTTCTCTTCAATAGCAAGTTTCTCTGACGTATTTGTTAGAATGGTAGATTTTCCATTTGGTCGTCCTCTGCTGGTATTTTTTATTTCTGTTGGTTTTGGGTGAGGTCTAATCATTTCGGGCGTGACTATCTTCGCAGTTGAAGAGTTGTATTTTGGATTGAATATGGAATTTGAAGGGAACTAGTGTGTTATCCAGATGTGTAATGATAGGTAAGAAATCTACACTAGGTTTGGGGATAAAAGAAGTACTTTGAACAGAAAGATCTTGAAGTGGTTGCACTGATTGATCTTCTTGCGGTACTCCTCGATCCGTTACGTTTGCTGGCATGTAGTCGTCATCAGTGAAGATGTTTTCATTTAAGGGGGTATTCTAGTCTAGACACTCGTTTTTGAAGGTGATATTTGGAAATTAATTCTAGAAAACCTATCGCACCTACAGGGCAGGGGTTTTGCACGCATATTTAGTAGTGTTTGAATTATCAACACAATTTTTTGGAATGCATTATATTAAAATTTGTACAAGTTACACTCCGAAGCGCAGGTCATGTCATCATAAACCGGCCCCATCGAGCGCACGAATTGCGGCCGTCCTAATGATCAGGAACGAAAGTACCAAAGATGTTTTTAATCTATATGAGTGTAGTTATTGCAGCTGTTTAAAAATTTATATTTGATTTTTTTCGACTTTTCTTGAGCTAAAACAAGGTGTGGGGGAAGTTGTATTAAAACTATTGATATAATTCTAGTTAAATCGATAATTTTAGCTCAATCGGTCCAGTAGTTTTTGAGAAAAATGTGCGCCCGATCTAAAAAAATTGTTTCGAGAAAAATGCGTTTAAAGTTTTTCATGTAGTTACGACCTATACGACTGAAGTTACGGTAGATAACAACTAATTTCTGTAACTTATTCCTAATCTGGTATACCAGGACCGTAGAGGAAACCTTTCTCAGCTTTAAAAAAATCATGTTGGGCACTTCTCTCTTCTCTGCTGGCAGTCATAGCCTCTTTAGATACAAGGGTCTAGGGAACGACTGCCGCCCACGCTGCGACCTTAAGTCCCTATAACTCTGGGAGTTTTTCGAATTTCACCTTAATACTTTAGCGTCGTATTCTTGAAACCCTAAACTATTAGAAAATCAAACAAAAAAATCGAATTTTTGGGTAGAATACCCCCTTAAAGGGTATAAACTATAAGTTTCGAAACCCTTAATTATATTATTAGGGGTGAAAGCTTTTGAGTATGCTGTGCCAACTAGTGTTGCAATTTCATAAATTGAAATAGGCTTTCCGGCATTACCTGGTGACAACATCCAGCTATTAGCCGTACTCCTATAAAACGATTTAAAAGGGCCAAATACACCTGAATCAAGCGGTTGCATTTTATGCGATGTATGCGGATGAAATGCCATTAAAACGACACCACTTATTTCAGCTAAATCAATTACTGGGATAGAAACGTGGCTGTCGAATAGCAACAGAGCAGGTTTAACAATTCATGGCCGAACGTTTTTTTTTATAAAATGGTACATAAACTGTAGAAACAAGAATTCATTGGACCATCCAAATGAGTTTGCTGCACCAATTGTCCCAGGTGATGCTCCTGTGAGCATGAATGTTTTAAAATTAACACGTGGAAATATCAGCATCGGTGGAACGCTGTTTCCAATCGCATTTACTGCACAAATTAAAGTAACATTTTGTCCATGTTCTCCTGATGTTATACCACCAATTTGTTTCTTCCCTTTTTCGGCTAAATTTTTTGGAGGTACATGAACTGTTCTGATGCCCGTTTCATCAGTTCCAAATGTTAGTTGCATCAAACTCATATCGTTCTAAAAGCTGTTTGTAATTGTTAAAAACTATAGAAACAGTTGCCCTCGATAAGCTTGTTGCCTCAGGTTTCCTCAAAGAGAGTTGTTCATTGTATTTTTTACGGAAATCCCGCAACCATTGTTTCCATGCACATTTGTTATTGGTCCATGATTTGTCAAATTTTGTTTCTTGTTATTATGAACGGCATATTCATAAGCCAAGACTTTAACTTGTTTGAGCGTTAGCAGCGTTTTTTAAATACTGAATTAATAAAAGATCCTCTTCGTCTGTGAATATCTTTTTTGTTTTTTTTTAGGAGAGTACTTAAATTCTGTGTTATCTGATTCTCTCAGTTTATGTAAGTGGTGGATTAAAGTTGGCTTCTTTTCATCCCAAAATGTTTTGCTGCTTCGCCCCAATTGTCATTTCTTTTTCCTGTATACCATTTTACAACAGCTGCTTCAAATCTGGTTCTTTTCAATTATTTTCCTTTTAATACCATCTTTACTTCTAGTGTTACGTCCGAAACCGAGATGGTGATTGGTGATTGATTCCGGAACGTAAAGGAGGGATGATGATCTTGCCCCGTCGCCTCCGGCGTAACCGTAATCCCTCGGGCCGGTCACGCTTTTTGGAGTACTGTGCGGGGCAGGTGGATTGGCATTAAAGATCGAGAAGGAAAAGAAGATGTTGCGGGTTTCGTCTTGGGACCGTCCAGCCAGACTCATCAGTAGGGCTATAACTGACGGCCCCTGCCCTAGACACACGGGGGCTAAGAGGAAATAACTTGGAACTTGTATATATACGAACGAGAGTGGACGATAGGACTTGCGAGAAGAGTAGACCTCTAGCGGCGCCGGCGGAGACTAACCGGCGTGACCCATGTGGTGGGGCCGGGACGTCACACTAGTCATTCTTAAACTGCCGACAAAAATAAAAACAAGAAATGTGAAGTTTATATCGTTCTAGACTGTTGTACCTTTGACTGGTCAAAGGCACAATGGTTACTTGGTAGTCAAAGGTACAACACATTGACTTCATTAAGCACATGGCAAACTATAATTTTTAGGTTAGACCGACCGACTTCAAAAAAACTTAAAAAAATATTAACTCGTTAAAATTTTATGAGGTTGTGAATCAATGGAAGAATACTTACTATTTCCTTATGAAATTGAATAATATTTTTCTGTGGTCACATGAACTACGATGTCCTTACAACAAGCCATTAAATTACAAATCTGATGGCTAACAAATGTACTGAAATTTTTATTTTCACATACATTTAACAGATGGCTCCGTAACACATGGTGGTTAAAGGTACAACTGGTCAAAGGAACAACACGATCCCCTATCCATTTCAATACAATAATTAACAAGTTTTAATTCTAAATGTTCAGGTAATGCAGGTCTCCTACCTAATGGTATAGTTACTAATGCAGATGGTGAAATATCATTATTTAAAACGTATCTACGTAGAGTGATTTTTGGTACTTCATATTTTTTCGATGGAGCTTGATATCTGCATGACTGCATTTGGCCACGACTGCATTTGTCATGCTTTCTTTGTCCCAGGATTTGCTTTTAACCTTTAATGCTGCGACTTCCACCCTTGTGAAAAATAATAATGTGTTTATAACAGACTATATAATCGTATTATGAAACACGCATGCAATATGGAACATGTCCCATATTGCACGCACTCGGTATGTTCCATATTACGTACGCACAGGTTCGGATGAGAAAATAAGAATTATACTAAGAAGAAAACAACTCTACTGGTAAACTATTGTTGACTAATCAAGAATAAACATATTTAATGATAAATCATACCAAAATATTACTTTGTAACTTACCTTCACTACAATATTGAACTGTTTGATGCACTTTTCAGAAACTTTTACCTACCACGAAATATATAAACGCTTCTTTTTCAATAATGGACACCCGACTGGTGCTCAATTGTCAGTATGATCGCCTATTGTTTCTAGGGAACTAAGGTCGGTATCAGATATATCTCCGGTGAATTCGTTTTCGGGAACAGCGATCGAGGAGAAATCAGCCACCACCATCTGAAGATCGTGGATTTGTCAGTTGGAGTTGCGGGGCCCTCGCAGGGTATGGTGGAGTAACGGGAACTCTCCTCGGCTCCGCCTGAACCTAGCCGTTTGGCTGTTATTTATTCTTAGCGTATTAGTTGTGTGCGCTATGAAGCTATGCGGTGACCAATGCGAGATGAAGGTACTGAGAAAGAATCAATGTGCTGACCAATAAAACTCCTGAATTTTTTCGGACCTAACGCACACCTATTCTGATGTATGTATTTCTACGTTAAGAACTCGGTTTGGCCTACACGTCAGGAGCTTGGCGCTATCCCCACCACTTCTGACTCGCTCTTGTTCTGCGAAGGCGAGAGCGAGATGGAACGAGAGCAAGAAAGAAACGAGAAAATGGTGGGGATGCTTCTCTGCGTGCATACGTACCTCACGGGCACTAAATTCCCACCGCGCGACGAGCAGGCCTAGCCTGAAAGAGAGTGAGAACGTTGAGAAAAGGAACACCGAGCATGCAATGCAAGCGGTATGGTCGGAGAATACCCCTCACTAAACTCACCGGCCAATATATCTGAACACGACCTTAGTGCTATCCACGTCTTCTAAGCCGGGTCCAGACCTGAATGAGCATGCGCTGAGCAGGCTGAGCGCGCACGAATATTCTGATGTGGACGGGTGAAACGGTAGCCAGGACCGCATGCTTCTACGTCAGAAAGGGTGAGCGTGAACGCAAATGCTACTGGGAACGTGTTATGCTTGGTGACTCGGCGCATGCGACCCGACTCGCGAATGCCGCCGAAGGCACATGGCCTGAGCCGACCGTTGTCGGTATTCTTCCGCACATCAAAGGGAGTTTGAAGTGCATTGCGCTCAGCGTGGAAGATAGAAGCAGATGTGATACTTTTCTAAAATCCTCGATGTCTCGCATTTTCATGATATTGAAATATATAGTAGTCCATATGAAATTAGGGAGGGTTAAGTCCTCATTTTTTCATATTCGAAAATTTTTAAAAAATACAAATCTTCAAAGATACCTGCTTTCAGTGATTTTTACGAAACCCGCCTACAGAAATTAATTTTAATGACCTAAATTATTGAAGGTATGGACTTGCGTCTTTTTTTTAATCATGAAGGATGGATCTATGTGAATGAATTTAGTCCATTGCTAATATTGTCATAAACAGTTAATCAAAATTCTAAAAATTACATTTTCAACAATATAATGCAATTACCATGTGATAGACTTTAAAGCTCTATTTACTGAATAATTTGTCTTTCTTTTCTTCACTACACCCTGCACTGTTCTTAATTCATACAGCCTGACCGACTCACTGTTGTGTTAAAAATTCACACGAGACTATTTTTAACGAATTCAGCTTGAAATGATATAAATCAATTTTTCATGAAAGTTCCTTCATTATGGTCCGAATTACGTCGTTCTTGGTGTTAGTTTCATCGGCGAAACATAAGGAA
Source organism: Andrena cerasifolii (assembly GCF_050908995.1). NCBI lineage: Eukaryota > Metazoa > Arthropoda > Insecta > Hymenoptera > Andrenidae > Andrena > Andrena cerasifolii. The sequence goes on along the minus strand of NC_135125.1, from coordinate 2,683,644 downwards.
TCAATTGACGTCGTTTTCGCAAAGATCTGATGAGAAATGCGGAAGTCGAAGATTTCTCACTTCTTAGTAGGCACTCCAACCCTTTGGAGGGTCGAAAGCCATAAAATTCGGTGAGGCACTGGGGGGTGGGGTGGGGTGGGGGTCCCCGCCACGGGCTACCAGGCCGCATCCATTGTCTATGTAGTTTGCTGAATTCATTCTTGTGCGCGATACATACCTCGCCCGCAATATCTGCCATCTCGCGGAATGAAAAACGAAAACTTTTGGCGACACTAGCGGCATGCGCCATTTTGCAGCCGCGTCAATGTAACGTTATGTGCCAGCAATACATAAATGTACATGGAGAGAAATATAACATATATGTATATTTTGCGGCAGTATGGTCGTATTGACGCGACTGCAAAATGACGCATGCCTTAGGCCCGATGAAGACCGAGGGGTTTGCGGCAGTTTGCCGCCGCGTTTTGGCAGAACATAGATTTATATGAAGCAGTTTACACGGGCGTTTTGCGTTTATTTAACGCAAAAAAAGGTCCGGACTAGACATGGAAATATTTATCAGCGAAGTAAAAAAATTTCGAGCCATATGGGATTCTGGTTCCGAAGAATACCATAGTAAATATAAGGAGGAAGCGTGGGTGCAAGTGTGCACCTCAATAAATCCAGATTTTGAAAATTTGCCTGAAAAAGAGAAAACAAATTTTGGTGCAATCATTTCCAGTGGCGGAATAGCAAGTCTCATGACAGTGGTTTGAGACTTCAAACTTTCAGAAATGTTTGCATTTTATTCATCAAAAGATGTTATGGTCATACGGAAATAATGAAAAAATTTGGTCTCATTCTCTCTCAAATCCATAAACATGGAACTAAATGCTCCTTTGAGAAGCCTTGCAATAATGAAGCGATGTACCCAGTATCTTCTTTTTTCTAGTAGATCGATATAATATTAAATAACTTGCAAAATCAAAATGAATTCTTTCCCTCTGTTGGTTACGTGTCAGCTCCATAGCTAAAATACGGAATGAAAACGCGGAACGCGAATCGTGGCGTTGCAAAACCGCTCATGTGAACTGCTAGAAAAATTTCACGCGCGTCTCGCGGCGGCGAACTGCCGCAAACCGCTCGTCTGCACCGGGCCTTATAGGAGTAACTGAATGCAAGCCCACACCATCAAAGGTACTCCGTCGAAATTTCTACTCATGGCAACAGATTTATCTGTGCATAAGTCGTGCCAGTAATATTTAAACCCATCAGGTCCATTTAAATTAAATTTTTTTTTCATCGGAAAATATTGTATCTTTCCACTCTTCGCGCCAGGTCATATGGTTTTGTGCGAATTCTGATCTTGCACTTTTATGCTCTTGCGTAAGTGGTGGCTTCGACAACCTTTCGCCCACTTCAATCTTTTATCTCGCTGCAATATTTGTTGCACACGTGTGGTGTGCGCACTGGCAATTCCAAAATTTTTGTTATTTCACTAGCAGTTTTATTTTGGGTCGATATTTCTTTAAATATTCGTGAACGATCACGCCTTGCTAATTTTGTATTTCCACCTGTACAATGATTTTTACCGTAGTTTTCGCGTAATTGTAAAAAATTGTATATACAAGTAGTGGATCTACTAATTTTTTTAGCGATCTCTCGAAGAGACAATCCTGCGTCGCAGTATGCTTCTACTTTTGCTTGTTCTTTTGAACTTAAAACTTTTCCTCGTGGCATTTTGGTTGAATAGAAATTATTTAATGTATTACTGTATATATTTAACAAATACAAATATCATATACTAAAATGATCCCCAAAATTAAGAATGAAGCCAGTTCAAGGAAAATCAGGGAAGCATTCAAGTATCCACGTTTTTTGTGAGTTAACCCTCCGAGTACTGGACTTCGAGTCCTGAGCCTGGGTCTATCCAGACCCTCACCGATACTGTCGTAAAGTAGGATGGTCGCCGAGCTCGAGACCTTCACCGATATTGTACACACAGTGACGATCGCTCGAACTCGAGTCAGTCGGTTTCGGATTAGGTACGTTTGGATATTTGTTGCACATATATGAAAGAAATAATCTTGTGAATTATAAAAAAAATACATTTATTCAATATTTATATTATCCTCATTACATGTACAACCCTTGGCAATAAGTTAATTGGCAATAAGAAATTAACGAGAAACGCCAATATTTTTTATGTATAATATGCAACGGTATATATATGAAACGCGTGGTAATGTTAAATTGGTCTATTTTAAAGTAAAAGCACCAAAAATAATTAAGAATTTTGTTTATTATATAATACAAAATATGGAAGAAACAAAATGTGTCTGGGAAATAAGTATGGAACGGACCGATGTTCTGGAAAAAAGTATGTAACATTATGAATTTGCAAAGAAATTAACAATAATTGATTTAATATTTATATTACCTAGTATTTTGCGACGTTCCCACGTGCACGTATCACAGCTTGTATATGTTTTGGCATCGATGTAATCAAGTTTTCACACTGTGATAGCAAAATTTGTTTCCATGACAGCTTAATGGCTTCCAAAAGTTCATTTTTATTTTTTGGTTTTTTGTCGCGTATACATTGTTTCCAAAGTGCCCACAAATTTTCGATTGGACTTAAATCTGGGCTATTTGCTGGCCATTTTATGGTTCGAAAGCCTTTTTGTTGAAGGTAGTTTTGAACTATTTTGCTTCGATGACAACTTGCTTTGTCATGTTGAAAATAAAAATCATCCGAATCCTCGAACCACTGATCTAAACTCGGTATTAAAAAGTGTTCTAATATATGAATATATACTTCAGAGTTCACATTTTTATACAAAATGCATATTTGTCCAACTCCTTGAGCTGTCATACAGCTCCAGACCATATACGACTTTGGATATTTTATTTTAAAATTCAAAGAATCTTCACTAAATTTTTCAATTGGTGTTCTCCACACGAAGTGTCCTGCATCATCTCCTCCTCCGATGCATACACGCGATTCATCGCTGAAAACAACTTTACTCCAATCTTCTGTAGTCCAATGCGCATACTTCTTACACCGTTCTAAACGTTTCTTTTTGTGTTCCTTAGTGAGAAATGGCTTTGTCTTTGCTTTGCAGAAAGAATACCCCATTTCATGTAATCTATTTCGTAGAGTTCGATCGGATACGTTCTGTGATGATGGCAAAACTGGTTAAAACTCCGAATTCCGAACTCGAAAACAGTTCACGCTATGTGCATTTAACGATGTCCAGAAAATGAGAGAGCAATGGAGAGCAAGCATCCCCAAGCTTCCCGCAAAAATTCAAAAACAGAATATGATGGGATATTTAGTGGCTATTGTATGTTTGCACGAACATATGCACGAAACAATTTTTCCATTTTTGGACACTTTTCCCTTGATTTCATGTGGTTTTCCTTTTGAGCTGTGATGTTTGTAGGCAAACAGCTGAAAAACTCACGATTTCACTACTACTATTTTCGTTTAGTCCACATTTAATTACGTGTCCTGCTCGAAGTACACGTTCACCTTCTATAAGATTCCGCTGGGCAGGATATGAACCTGCCCAATCGTATATACTTTGCATAGAAAGGAACATTTTCGCAAATAACTACAATATCGCATATACAACACATGTAGTTTGTACCCATATCGGCGCCATCTTGGTTAGGCCCCGCCCCCATGTCAGATTCCAATTCGAGTGAACCTACCCTGGAAAGACCCAGGGTGTTGACACACAATGTATTATTTTGTTAGCATGTCAACGCTATTTATGCGGGCTGGGGTAACACTAAATTAGTAGGAGGAAAATTTGAAACGTGGGTTCAGTACTGTTCAGTTATAGCGAATTCGGCAGGCACGCACTGGCACTGCACTGGTGCCAGAAATTATCGTACATGACTGTGATTGGTTGATTTTTATACAACTATCTTCGTCTCAGAATCAGATAAATTAGATATCAGACCATCAAACTTGTTATTAAATTCATTGTACTTTAGAAACGACTGATTGTCAGATACAATTTCTGTATGACTACACATAATCATATTTGATGCATCCTATATACAATTTTGTTTGAGATTCTAGCGGTTGAGTGCGCTGGGAGAAAGTAAAGGTACGTGTCCACTTGAGAGAACTCGCGCAAGTTACTCTCGATAGTTACTCTCAAATTGTGTGTCCACTTGAGAGCAATTTCGAAAATGTTTACTCTCAGGTAGGCGATAGAAAACTCGCCGAGAGCATACTATCCGATAGAACTCTCAAAACCGTGTCCACTAGAAATTGGTCTGCGCCTACTCTCTGCAGTTTATCTCAGTTTCTCTTAAACTACGAAGTGAGGCCGTGATTATAGATGTGCAAAAACTTAGTGCTTTGATTACTGCTTATAATATTTTAAAAAAAGAGAAGGAAGCAACGTAGAAAGAGAAATTGCTGGGTGGATGAAATGAAATAGTTATACATTTTGAGTTGGTTACAATAAGTGGCGTACATAAAATGTGTCTCGCCAGTCGGCTCGACGCAGACTGCCTCGGCCGCGCAGTACTCCCGGCTAACCGCCTAACAACACTTCTCTGGCAACGCCATGCCTCGGAACGCCTATCTGGCAACATAACCCAGAAGACCTACTCTCGCGACAGCACTCGCAGAATACCAACCTGGTTCGTTTCGGAAGCAACTGTCGGATAGTAATATTATTATGTATCCACTCGAGAGCAAGTTGCAACGCGTCTGCTGTCTGAGAGTTGAACGTCGCTCTCCGACAGTTACTCTCGGACGTAGTGTCCACTTGCGAGAAATACTCTCGAGGGCTTCTGGCGCGAGTTTTACTCTCGAGTCGACACGTACCTTCAGGTTAGGATCGACGGTGAGAAAGTACAGTTAACACAGCACTTAAAACTGAGATGAGTCGATTTATTAAAAACACGAATACAATGAGCAGTCAGCGTTGAGTATGTCCAGTTAGCTCGTGTGCCTCGTGATTATATTAATTCACGACCACGTGAGACAATGCACATACACCACGTATGTATCACTCGCGGCGATGATTAATGAAAATATGCTTGAGCAAATGAGTGCTTGAGCATGAGAAAGAGACCATTTGAGATTTCGTTACATGAGTAACAGCAAGATGAGAGACGAGCGTTCAGAATGTGAAAAAATGTGGATCGACACGCGACTCATCTTTCCTTGCACACTGAGCGAACAAAAGTGAGAAAACAAGATGGAAGACGCATCCGTTTCCGCGTCTTCTCGAACCATCTCGAAGCCGATCCACGCGACGCGTCCGCGAGGTGCTGCGGTGAGAGCGAGTGTGTTGGCTTTGGGAACTAATGTATTCGCAAATAAATTTAAAAGTGTGTAATCGTACAGAAGTTGTATCTCAGTGGTTAGTTTTTCGACAGAAAGGAATTAAATAATATACTTACATTTTTTTAGTTACGAAAAGAATGAAATTGTTGGCGTTATGCTGCGTGCCGTGTTGAAAAATCGTGTTTCGAGAAAAACGTGTTATAGACATGAAGAAATGAAAAATTCGACTGTTTACAAATTTTTGCCATTAATCTGCTATCCCAGGACCATAAAGCTGCTCTTCTATGTTCAAATATTCTTCCTCATTCTCTTTCCTCGAAGATTTTAAGGTAGAGCGTGCCTCTTTTGCCGCATCTATCAAAGAGAGCTCGGCGTAGTTGATCCGCTTAGCATCGGCTTCAAGACAAAAATTGTATGATTAGACACTAATATCCATCTCCAAAGCTTTCACAATTCGCAGAATATTTGTCAGGCCATCATTAAAATTGCACACAGCAATATCAGTCGTTATATTCAAGATTTTTTTGCCGCTTGAATAAGATTTTGGAGCCAAATTCCAAACGGTAGCATTAAAGCTTTCGTTGCTATTTTGGGTGTAGCCTCCCAAACAATGGTTTAGCAACTCGTCTCGGCTCAGCTCCTCATAAATTGGTTCTCGTGCTGCGGATTTTCATCGGTTGATAACTTATGGCAGTGCCGGTCAGGCTACCGCTTTCAGGGCAAGGGCAGCCACATTGCCCAGGGCAAACGCTGTGGGCAAAGCCCCGGGCAGTGACGTCAGCTATTGTTACAGCGGAGTGGGGAGGAATGGTTGTGGCGGGAGTACAGACTCGTAGATGCGTAGGCAGGCACGGTCCTTCTTCATCCTGGCATCTGTACCGTATTGCCCGGGGAGGCATCTCTTGCCCGCCGCCAGCAAGTGTTTGCCCCTGGCTGTCTGATCAGTTGCCCTGTCGGGCAACTCCTGAACGGCGCTGACTTATGGAATAAGGTAGCCCAGATTTCATTTTTCATATTTTCTAAGGCGTTCGAATTCCGACGTATTGCCAAGCCATAATAAACTGTTAATTGATCAATTAATTTGGCAGGTAGTTTACCTTATCCTCCGAGGCCTTTCACTTTTTTTTCAGATTTCTCAATCGAGTGCCCATTCTCTTTTATATGTGATCAATACACTCTTTCTTTTGTGAGGGTTAAATAAGTAGAATAGATTTATTGGATATAATGAGTTTGAAAGACAAAAGCCCTTTCGTCTGGCTGTGGCCTCGTGATGGCTCGACGCAGACTGCTCGCCGCGCAGTTCTCGCTCGCCGCCCAGCAACCCACCGGCAACGCCGTGCCTCGCACCGCGTGCTTGGCAACGCTGTGTCTGGCTCGCCTCGAGCCTACTACACAAGGTCGAATAAAGTAAGTGGAAAAATAACAATAATAATATATATTAATTGGAAAAATACAAACACTAGAACTATAAAACGCTAGAACTATAACACAATAACTATAAAATATTAAACCTATAGGAACTATAAAATATTAAGAATATAGGAATTATGAAATATTGAAACTACTACTAAAATACCGAATGTGGAAAAGAAACGCTTAAAGCTCGCAAGGAGTGGAAGGGCCAGAAAAAGGTGCCACTGCGAGTTTCCGCGTTCTTATAATAATATGTTGCGGACCACGGAGAGGGTACCCAGCTCGCTCGGACCCGTCCGTGGTCAGTGATTGGCGCGGGCAGAGTGCTAGTCTCGCAGTGACCACAGTCCGGCGCTGGCCTCCGATTGGAGCGCTTTAAGGATTCTTTGGCCAGACGGCTAGTTTCGGAGCCGTAGCACTGCATATATCTTCTTATAATGAAAAAATGGCAATGTTAAAAGCGGTTGAATTGTGTTTTTCTTCGATGTCTTAATACGCGCAGGAATCCTTATTTCCACTTTATCCGCGAATATCCTAATGTTATCTATTTCAATTAGAGCGAATATCTGCATTCGGTGAAAAGTAATTAACGCAAGAAGAGTAATTAGTTTTCTGGATACCATACTCAAATTCAACTCTCCGTTCGCCGGCTGTCTTATAAAATATTTGAGGACAATCTTCGGATTCGAAGTAAAATCCTACCTGGGTCTTGAAGGTCTTAAGTTCGAAATACCTTTGAAGAACCGTTGAATTCTACCGTCTTGCGCAATCTCAGTAACCGCTATTAGCGAGAACGCTGATCGAACACAATTTATGGTGCTGTAGGATAAACCTTCTTCGTATAACCGAGTAAGAAACGCTAGGACCTCCGGAGTGGTTGGGTTACAAAGTTCCACTGCATTTTTGGTGCAAAATAGCCACCATCTTTTTAGACCCACATTGTAATTTTTTAGTGTAGATTCGCTAATTGACGACATCATAATCGCTAACGATGGTCCTGGGATTCCTTGCGCAGTTAACGCTTGCCGGATAATCTGCCTGCCACCAGGGTAAGATGCTTCCAAAGTGGGTGTGGTTCCCTGTTACAAGAAGACAACAGGTTAACATTTGGCCTAAACTTGACTGGTTCCACCACCAACATTGACTGAAACAGCGGGTACCATGGCTGAGCATGCCAGTCCGGTACCACTACTATTCCCTCCGCTCTTTCCCTTTTAATTTTCCGAAGGGTCTTCAGAATTATACTAAACGGGGGGAAGGCGTAAAAAAAACAATTCTTTCCAAGACAATGTAAAGGCATCCACTGCCTCAGACCCAGGATCATTCTTCCATTATATGCAACGATTACATTTATTATTCGACCTGCTCGCAAATAAGTTTATGTCTGGTAACCCTAAAATACGAACAATATCTTTAAAAGCAGTCTTCGACAATTCGTATTCCGTTTCGGGCTCTAATCTACGCGACTCGGCGTCTGCCTCGAAATTCTCGCGGGAACTAATATACGAAGCAAAGATCCAAATGTCTCGCTTCTCGCACCATTGCCAAATTTCCTTTGCAATTTTACTTAAATTTTCAAATTGGATTCCGCCCATTCTATTAATATAAGATATTGCGGTGGTATTGTCGATTCTAAGTAACACATTACAGTTCTGTAAATTTTTAGCAAAACATTTAAGCCCGAAATATGCTGCTTTTAATTCCAAACAATTTATGTGATATTGTTGTTCGACTGAATTCCAAAATCTATTACATTTTTGAGTTTTACAGACAGCTCCCCAACCCGTGAGTGATGCGTCTGAATAGATCTCCATGACAAACACTAAATTGTTGATGGCATTAATCCCAGACAAAATATGAGTCTCCCACCATGCAAAATCCACAACATTCGCTCTTAGCGTCATACTAGCCTCGTAATTTCCGTTGTTATTTGTAAGAGCTAAGAACTTCTGTCGCTCAAATTCCTTTGTATAAATCCAACTGTATTTAATAGCTGGGCAGCAAGCCACAATCGTGCCGATAAATTGTGCAAAATCCCTTATTTTGCATTGAGACAATTTCCGAAACCGTTGTATCAATTTTTTGACCGCTATCCTCTTTTCTCCGGGCAGTGCCAGGGTCATAGAGGATGAATCAAATATAAACCCTAAAAACTTACACCTCTTTGTCGGGGTCATTTGGCTCTTATCGTAGTTTATTATGAACCCTAAGTTCTCTAATAAATTGCAAGTCTTATTCCAATTGTTTGCACATTCCGAAGAGGTGTTTCCATACAGTAAAAAATCGTCTAAATACAGAACCGAACATAAGCCCAGTTGTCTTAAGCAACCCACTACCGGTTTCAATAATTTTGTGAAAACCATAGGGGCTGTGCTTAACCCAGAAGGTAAACAGGTAAATTGGTAGTACTTCCCACCAAATTCAAATCTTAAAAATTTTCTGTGTGACTCGTCAATAGATATTAAATAATACGCGTCTTTTAAATCGATAGTCGTCATATAACAATCCTGTTCTATTAACCTTATAGCCGTTTTATAATCTTCCAGTTTGAAATGTTCAGTCTCCACAAACTCGTTTAGATGTTTTAGATTTAAAATCAACCTAAACGACTTATCCCGTTTGGGGATTACAAAAATATTTGAGAGGAATTGGTCTTTTTCCGGTTTACATTCAACAACCGCGCCTTTAATAATCAGTTGCGCGATTAATGTAGCTACATTTGCCTTTTCCGTCTCGGATAATTTTCTGTTTAAGATAGATCTAGATTGACGCGGGGCTGACTTGAACGGAATCTTATAACCCCTGACCCACAACAAAATCTTTGGGTCTGAGGTTAGGGCCTTCCAATTATTATAAAATAATCTTAATCGACCAGCAGTACAGCTTGCAGGAACGTTTATCGCCTCTTCGAGTAGTGCTTCCTTTGCGAACTCCTGTAAGTGCTCTGACGAGTCCGTTGTGGCTGCTCCGCATGACGAGGTTCCTGGTTCCGGTATGAGGACGTCGTCGTTCGCTTCTGCCCGCCTGACCCCGTCGGATAAGTCCTGTTTTGTGTACGAAGTAGCGGGCCTTTCGAGTTTTTTGAGCTCTTAAAAACCGGAGGCTTTGACACCTTGAGATCTGCGGCGGACTGTTCTAAAAGTTTTGCTGATTTTAGATTTTCCGATAGATTTTTGCCATAGAGTGACTCATGAACCGCTGTTGTGGTTAACGTCCCTCTCATTGTGTTATTAATATTGGCCAATAGAAGACTCTCGTCGTGTACCGAATCGGCGATAAATCGACAGACATCGCTTAAACATTCAATTACCGGTAAATCGTCCGCGACATCTCGTAACAGAAGCGTAGATATTATCTTCCCTAACCCTGAAATACAAGCTCCTAATCTTTCTTGTTTATCTATAATTCGATTGTCCCGTGTACGAACGGTTTCGTTTACTGACCGCTCGACCTCCGCATTAAGCTTAGGCGAGTCTAGAAATAGGCAATTGCTAGGAGGTGGATATTTTTTTATCAGGCTCGATCTCTCCTCTGCGGGGAGACCCATGTTTAAAATTTTCGCCTAGCGAATGGCGAAGCTTGAGTGGACAGGGGACGTTAGGATCCGCTCCTCTGCCAGACGCTGTCCAATGACGTTTAAAACATCGCTGTTAAGATCTTTTTCAGGTTCCACGGCCTCCGCTTTTCCGCTCTCCGTTGCGGATTGTGTCATGGATGACGCTGCGACGGCGCCCTCTGATGTCGATATTTGCATCTGGCCGCCTGAAGTTGGCGGCGGCAGTGGTAGCGGTGGCGGATGCGGCGATGCAATCGGTACGACGTCGGCTCGTGACGCGTTCGATCTCGGCGTCTCCTCCTCGCTTTGCGCGTCCCGCGGGCGCGATTCTCTGTCACTTTCCGACGCAGATCGGCCTCCTGCTATTGAAATAGATCAGATTTTGTCTTTTATCTATATTAACATGAGATTGAATCCCATTGCAATAAATCTGTCAACAGAATTAGGGCCTGTGTTGCAGAAAATAAACGTATAGTAGAATACAGGTTAGCGCCTGTACTCGCTCACACAGAATAGGTCTGGTGAGCCTACTTACGTATGCTTCTTAGACGTTCTGACTCGCTCACCCAAATTAAATCTGGCGAGTGTTATCAGCTTATGTCTTCCGGAAGTCCGAGTACAGGTTAGGGCCCGTACTCGCTCACGCAGAATAGGTCTGGTGAGTACTTCCGTACAGGTTAGGGACCGTACTCGCTCACGCAGAATAGGTCTGGTGAGTATATCCGTATAGGTTAGAGCCTGTAGATATCTACGTACATCACGGATGTAAATCTCTCCCCGCAAAAGGGTTTGGTAATGAACAGTCAGGGAAATTTCTCTTACTGCTACTTGAAGAAAAACTCCGTGATGAGTCGGATGCCGCTTGCCTGCGCCGATGCGATTTCCTCTTTTTCTTAATATTTCTTAATAGCTCTTTCTCCAACCTTCTAAGGCGTTTCGCCAGCTTCTTCTCTTCGTCCCAGGATAAATCACGTTGTCTTGACCTCTTCCTATCCATTTTGTGTATTCACGTGTGACTCTTTCGGCACAAAGAAAGAGAATGAGGAGCGCGGCCGACGCCGCGTGCGTGTTTTATTTTATGTTAAAGCTGTGACGATACTGGCATAGAGTAGGGGTACTACGATTTGATCTTGAGGAGGAGGCGCTAAATACAATGATGAATCCACATTACTAGCCAATTGGTTTAAAAACAACGAAACATCTGATATTTCTACTGAGCTGCAAGTAGAATGGACACGTAGCATCTGAAGTTCGTCGGTAAAGAATCGTTTCATAATTATATGTATAGGGCAACAACGATTGCCATTCGGTATGTAAATTCTTCTTTGTGTGAATGCTTGGAGGCGTGCTTCGAGTGGTATCACGATGAGTTGACTGGTTGACTGGCACAGAATACAATATTTATGAGTAGATACAACTCTTTTCAACGGTAGTTCTACAAAGGTTTCCGATGTTCTGCTACTGTGTCTTACGTGGAAGTCTGGATCCATTGCAATGTCATTGGCATCGCTAGTATTTTCATTTTTACACAATTACTGTTTCCTATAAACAATTATTCTACATTTACTGCAAAATATACAGCCAATTGTCACAGTTTTGGTACAGTGTGCCTGGTACTTGATTGCTTCATCTTCAGAAACAATCCGTTTCACTGATCCAGTGAATTTTTTGGCAGAAAGATTACAATTAATGCATTTATTACTACTGCTTTCAAACATTTTTTTAAATAATACGGGTGCTAAAGAAACTCGCGGGGATTAGTACAGGGAGATAAGAAAGTAATGCAATTTATTGTGAGCTTAATTATTCGAGAGCAGTCTAGAAACAGTATTTATCAGTTTGCGGTCCGTTGTCGGCATGATGCCGCCGCTGCATTATCGACGTCGCGGTCCGTTGACGGCATGATGCCGCCGCGGCATTATCGACGTCGCGGTCCGTTGACGGCATGATGCCGCCGCTGCATTATCGACGTCGCGGTCCGCTGACAGCACGGAACCGTCGCTGTTTTATCGACATTTTATTTGCTTGCGGGTTTACTAATAGAGAAAATCATGAATATTACGATAAAAATTATTTGAGTGCTTTATTTAGCACCAGTATTATTTAGGAAAATGTCTGAAAGCAGTAGTGATAAATGCATTATTTGTAATCTTTCTTTAATAGATTATAAATTATCAGCGTTTATATAATCAGAAAGACAGCAAAATACGCCTGGCTAAGTACGGATTATACCTTCGATAGGTTCAAACAAATAAGCGATTATCACGACAAGGGGTTGCCATTCATAGGGTTTTTTTGCAAAAACTACCTCCAAAATATAAATTATATTTTTCTACCCGTAATAATTCATTTACAATCCGGAAAAAATATATATGAATTACAGCTAATATGTAGCTATTTTGACGCTTTTGGTTCATTTAAATATTTCAAGTAGTAACCGAGAAAAAAATAATAACTATAAGGACGTTCACCCCCGTATTACCCTTAAACGAGGGGGTAGCTATCTAAAACTTTACACAATGGTGTTTCAGGCCAGGAGCATTGTTTAAAAAATTACAACTCCAGAAATTGGCGTGGGGGCCATTTGCCCATACTTACCCTGCTAGACCCTTTGAAAGTATTTAAAATACACATTTTTTCCGCACTTTGCTTTACATTATTTTTTAATATGTTTAAATACCCTCATTTGTCCATCTTTTCATCTATAAATACTAAATTACCTACACCAGAAGCTGAGATGCAACCCCAGACCATTTGGCATCCTCCTCCAAACTTCACTGTTGGCCGAAGATTTTGTGTCTTCATCTCTTCGTTACACATTCGCCATACATGTCTTTTTCCTTCCGATGAAAAAATATGGAATTTAGATTCGTCTGTAAAAATAACGCCCTTCCAAAAATCAGAATCTTTTTTATATATTCTCTTGCGAATTCTCTTCGTTTTCTCGTATTTTGCCGGCTGATATACGGCTTGTTTCGTGCAACTCGTCAATGATAACACTGTCCAACAAAATGAAACTTTTTTCTGTTCTGTAACATTCAATAGCCGCTTCTTATAGATTTTTGTGCGCTGAAAACGAATCAGCAAACCGTTTATCGCCATCACCCTCAGTTTTCGAGAAATTCGATTTTGAAAAAAAAAAATGCAAATTTTCAAATTTGAACATCTTTTCTGTTTAAACAATAATAGTTATTCGGTTGCATGGTCTGTCAAATTATTCTATGAACCCTCGTGAACACAACGATATAAGTTACTATTGATTTATAAGCATCTGAATATGTTTAAACAACGATCAAAGGGAAAAGGACACCCGAAATGCACCAATTTTTTGCAGATATCTTTAAATTTATTTCCAAAACCAAGGGTCCAGGAGAAAATCTGACTCCCTCCACGCGACGCGGCAGACATTTTTCCTATAGTTTTGGAAATAAATTTAAAGATATCTGCAAAAGTGGGTGCATTTCGGGTGTTATTTCCACTTTGATCGTTGTTTAAACATATTTAAATGTTCATAATGCACCAATAACTTATATCGCTGTATTCGGGAGGGTTTATAGAATAATTTGACGCAACATGCAACCGAATAACTATTACTGTTTCGACACAAAAGATATTCAAAGATGAAAATTTGCAGTTTTTTTTCAAAATCGAATTTAAAAAAAAAATCCGATTAATAATTACAGCTATTTTATTTAGGCTTTTTCCATTTTTATAATGGTAAATAATTAATTCCCGTTCTTCAAGAGTGGTTTGCTTCATTTTAATTAATTTTACCCGTTGTGCACTAATTTGCGACTTTTAGTTACACACAACATTTGACTGAAAGTATAAAGAAAGGATAGCCAACTATTACAGAAAAGATAATCGAGTTATTCCCGTACTTTTTACAGATGTACCAACCCATACAACACAGTCCGTTGCAGGAAGGTTGCGGTGCAGCATCGGAACGTTTCACCAACATTGCTGGAATGTTGCAGGAATCTTCCTATGTCCGCCCCTGTGGAACATTGCACGGCAACACACATGGAACCTTCCTGTAACCTTCATGCAACGTTCCGGAGATTTTCTAGCAATGGTCACGCAACGTTCCGGAGATTTTCTAGCAATGGTCCCGTAACTGTTCGCAGATTTTACAGCAATGTTGTTTCGGCAAAATTTGTTTGACATTACAGAAAGGATAGAAAATGTAGGGGAAATTGATTAAATTACAATAAATATTGACAATTAAATATTCATATATTTTAATAAAAATAATAATATTGGCACTGGTGGAATTTCCCAAGTCCGCGTATGTGGAGTTCCAGGCTCTTCTGCCCTCTTTACTTAAAATGTACTGCATGCAGCGTGTAATGAACCTGCAATAATACATGCATTCATTTTACAATTTTACAATTTTAAGTGCTGAAATGTGATAAATAATAAAGTTACTTATTCATTGCTAGTTGTACTATATGTTTAAATGTACCGAATGATTGATTTTGCTATTTTCCGTACCAACTATATTTCTCTAGCACAGAATCCTCTATTAATTTATTTAATATCATCAATGCCATTATCGCAATATTGCTTCCGCAGCTCCTCTTCAGTAAATGAATCTATAGAAGGTCATTATAAAATTATTTTAGTCATGAAAAATGGCTTCATTAAAAACAGCAATCATGTAACGACAATAACTGTGTGCATTGAAGCGAAGCAGGGAAAAAGTAACAATCACCATTACTTTAAATAATTGAACAGAAAGTGAAATGAAAGTTATACAATATATACATGTCTACAAGGAAACTGTGTGAAAATTAAAAGCTTGTAGCACAGAAACCAAATAAATATATGTATAAGACAAAGGATAATGTTGAGGACTTTCCAGGAAAATAACCAAAATGTGTTGCTCTAAAAGAAAGAGGTTATAATTTACGTATGATGTATATACAGATTTACAAATATACAAGATGGTTTGTTAATTACCTAAAAGAAAGAGAAACGACATTTAAAGTCTATTCTCCTCAATTCCTCCTAGGTCTACTATTTTATTTTATTTTATTATTTTAATCCTTGCACATGTGTTCTCTTACGTCCTCTCTCTCTATATCTTGCTCTCTCTCGTTGAGCATCGATATATATCGATTAGAGGACATGCTGAGCTAGTCAAGCGCGGCTAATTTGATATGAAGAAAGTATCCTTTCTTTACATATGTACTGTAAATAATTAAACAATTGCAGTTGGTTAATAAGCATCAAATATTTTATTTTAGTTACTTTAATTTAAAAATAAGCTCCTTAATTTGAAGAATTCATATCTATTACTTGCGAAACGATCTGTTTTTATCCTGTCCTTTTATAGCGTGACAAAAAACACAAGAACATTTATATTGTCCAAATATAGTAGGGATGCTTCTTGGAAACAGTGTTCTTCAAAATGATT
Organism: Andrena cerasifolii; assembly: GCF_050908995.1. Classification (NCBI taxonomy): domain Eukaryota; kingdom Metazoa; phylum Arthropoda; class Insecta; order Hymenoptera; family Andrenidae; genus Andrena; species Andrena cerasifolii. Next base: position 2,667,960 of record NC_135125.1, on the reverse strand, counting down.
ATAACACAATAAGGCATTTTTTGAACGTACGAAATTCTGGTTCAGACCCATGTTCTGTAACCAACGGAAATCTATATGAAACAAACAAAAATATTTATTTTTAAGAAGTTCGACTTAACCTACAAATAGAATATACATGGGTTCTACTTACCCATATGTCAAACCCTCTTCCAATTCACTCAGGTCTCCTGCGCTACAAAACACACACGTTCTAACCGTTTTTATTACTTAAAAGCAATTAAGAAGTAATCAGGCTCTCACTATTTGCGCTTGTGCTTTCTTACGTGCTTTGGTTTTGCAACCTGTCGCGTTGCACGTGAGTGACGTCACACAACGCCTAGAACATCACCACACGGGCTTGGGAAGTTCCACCAGAGCCAATACTATTATTATTTTTATTGTTATTATTTTTGTTCTTGTTGTCGTCTTGAATAGAAAAAATATATGCATATTTAATTGCCAGTATTTATTGTAATTTAATTAATTCCCTTACATTTTTTATCCTTTCTGTAATATCACACAAATTTTGCCGAAACATCATTGCTGTAAAATCTCCGAAAAGTTGCGTGATCGTTGCTAGAAAATTTCCGGAACGTTGCATGACCATTGCTAGAATATCTCTGGAATGTTGCGTGACCATTGCTAAAATATCTCTGGAACGTTGCGTGACCATTGCTAGAAATTTTCCGGAACGTTGCGTGACTATTGCTAGAAATTTTCCGGAACGTTGCGTGACCATTGCTAGAAAATTTCCGGAACGTTGCGTGACCATTGCTAAAATATCTCTGGAACGTTGCGTGACCATTGCTAGAAATTTTCCGGAACGTTGCGTGACTATTTCTAGAAAATTCCCGAACGTTGCGTGACCTTTGCTAAAATATCTCTGGAACGTTGCGTGACCATTGCTAGAAATTTTCCGGAACGTTGCGTGACCATTGCTAGAAAATTTCCGGAACGTTGCGTGACCATTGCTAAAATATCTCTGGAACGTTGCGTGACCATTGCTAGAAAATTTCCCGAACGTTGCGTGACCATTGCTAGAATATCTCTGGAACGTTGCGTGACTGTTGCAGGAATCCTCCTATGTCCGCCCCCGTGGAACATTGCACGGCAATGCACATGGAACCTTCCTGCAGCCTTCATGCAACGGAGTGTGCTGTATGGGAACATGTACGATTTTCATTGACTGGCATTTTCTGTACATTATTTCCAAATATGTATATAATGTTAATTATAATTTTTCTTTCTTGAACAGGTTATGAAATTAACCAATAATTGTTTCACTGACAAACAGAGTTGAATTTTATTTATGCTATTTACATTATATTTACAGTTTGTACAATGGTCTTACCTGGAAAACAGAGAAACGGCAATAAAAGTTAATTTTCACTTCTTCTCTGTTCAGTTTATCTAACTTCTTATTAATTTTAATTTATAGTAAGTTAATTACGGATAATTATGGATCGCACATGTGCTCTACTTCCCTATCTCTCTGTAATTTTTTTATGCTCAGTCGTAACTGATGCGCCACCTGTCAATCATACTCCGAAGCGTGCGCTGAGTATCCAAAGCGCGCTCAAATTCAATTAAAGAGGATATTTTCTCTTTACATGTATAATTTTCTTATTACGAATAGAGCTTTTTATTTGCAATCAGTATATATTGAATACAATTATGTTAGTGTGTTTATTCCTAAAAAAAAACCTTCATCTTACATCTATGGTAACAATATTTTTCGAACGATAATCTGGCAAGCGTTTACAGTGTACGATTTTGAGTGACACTCACATTGAGAATTTGGAAAAAAAGGAACCTACCTTGCTTTTTCCGTAAAATTTTATGTAGTACGCTCATACGCGTTTAATACTTTTTTGTACACGGTGTACACGAATTATTGAATTAAATCGGTGTTTCGAATCTCGTGCGTTTCCTTTGTGTACGCGAAGATATACATGAAATAATAGAAAACGCGATTGCGTTTCATTACAATTACGACGCGTAATTGAACGCAGATTTAAATCTGAGGGTAGATGTCACATTGGTTAACATTGCCTTTCCCGTATCTAGTCGCGCTGCCTGCATTGCGTCGTACTACCCTCACGCCTGCGCCTTGCACCCCTTTGCTCTCCTATTGCCGAGCCAACCTTCTGCTCTTCATCCCCTCCTTTCATCTATTTCTCGAACTCTGATTACGTCGACAACACCCCTCCTGGAGTGGTCCCTACGCAACGGAGATGCTCGTTAAGAGTTTCATCCTTGCAGAGGAGTTCTAACGATGAATAGTGAAGATCCGAAAACGTCTACAATCGAAGTGCCTGGCAGATACATATATTTTCTGGAGGATGAATCCAAATGAAACTGCTTTTAACCCTCAAACGGTAGCTGCTCCAGTATCGACACAGTTACAGGATGCCGAATTATTTTCACTCGTCGTATAAACCTTTCGTTATAAACTTTCCGGAAAGAAGCTTTATAATGTAGTTTGGTTGTATTATTTCTCCAAAATGCGTTTATATGTAATACAACATTAATAATAATGGACGAATAATAAGTAGTAAAAGTAGTAGACTGTTACTTTTGAAAATATATACAAAAATATTGTTCGAGACAAAGGGTCTAGCAGGGTAAGCATGGGCAAACGGCCCTCATGCCGATTCTTGGAGTTGTTATTTTTTAAACAATGCTCCTTGCCTGAAACACCATTATATAAAGTTTTAGATCGCTACCCCCCTGTTTAAGGATAATACGGGGGTAAACGCCCTTAACGTTATTATTTTTTTTCTCGGTTACTACTTAAGATATTTAAATAAAAAAAAATAAAAAAAAATAGCTACATACTAACTGCACTTCATATATTTTTCTAAAAATTGTAAATCAATTATTAAGCGTAGAAAAAAATAATTAATTTTTTGGGGGTGGTTTATGGAAACAATCCTTTGAGTGCCCACCTCCAGAAAAATTAAGAATAATGCTCTGTTATCGAGTTATTATATATAAAAACCTGAAGATAGTCGAGATGGTGGAACATAGTTAAATAATTTAATGAAGATCAATATATTATAAATAGGTGGGGTTTTGTGACGGGAAAGAGTATTTGTCGCGAGCCTGAGTACGTTTCATTTAAATGCGAATGGAAGAAACGATTGCGGTACGTTTGGGAGATCGAAGTGTAAATGAAGAGTGTTTGGGATTTATTGTTTATGTATAGTGTCGGGCAAAGAAGCGAGTCGTGAAGCGTGCCGTTAGAGTAGTCAGTGGGAGTTCGAAAATCATAGGTAATAACAACAAAGCTAGATATCATTATTGATTATTATTTATTAATCCTCGTCGCTATTTACGTCAATAACTGCCGTTGTGTCAGTTCCATCAAATATATTTGTTAATATTTCGGACGGTTTAACTATTTTGGATTTAAAACGCCCGTGTGATAAATAATAAATAATCGCAGCGACGTGCGAACAGCAACCCACTGTCCTGTTGCCATTCGCACAATCGCACGTATATCGTTGTATTGCCGTGTAGCTGATAGAATATACTCAGGCTCGCGACAAACACTCTTTCTCGTCACAAAACCCCACCTATTTATAATATATTGATCTTCATTAAATTATTTAACTATGTTCCACCATCTCGACTATCTTCAGGTTTTTATATATCATAACTCGATAATAGAGCATTATTCTTATTTTTTTGGAAGTGGTCACTCAAAGGGTTGTTTCCATAATCCACCCCCAAAAAAATTAATTATTTTTTCTACCCTTAATAATTGATTTATAATTTTTAGAAAAATATATGAAGTGCAGTTAGTATGTAGCTATTTTTCGTTTTTTTTTTCATTTAAATATCTTAAGTAGTAACCGAGAAAAAAAATAATAACGTTAAGGGCGTTTACCCCCGTATTATCCTTAAACAGGGGGGTAGCGATCTAAAACTTTATATAATGGTGTTTGAGGCAAGGAGCATTGTTTAAAAAATAACAACTCCAAGAATCGGCATGAGGGCCGTTTGCCCATGCTTACCCTGCTAGACCCTTTGCCTGGTTTAAACGAGTAAATATGGCAATAGGAGAAAGATCATGGAAGGTCATTGAAAGTCATTCTGTCCTTGAAATTTCAAAATCATCAAATCAACAAATGGTTTGTTTAATGGTCACTAGCATATACTCGAAGCTGACGAGAAAATGGATTCATCCATGTATGACGTATTGACCTTTAAATGACTTTGTTAAGAAAATTCCATATTCAATCGATCGCCACTGCCCGAAAGAAAGCGTAGTACCGTGTGGAGTATAATTGTCCAGTTCTTTCTTTCTGCTTCGCCGTCCTTCCGCATTGGCAAAAAATTTAATTTGGAATTTTCTTGTGCAAAGTCATTTCAGGTGAACATGTTCTACATGTATGAATTCGGTTGCGTGTATACTGAGGTGGTCTCGCACGTCCTAAAATTGTCACACTTGATAAGAAAATAATAGCTGCAATATTTCAGAGTGACTGGACAAACGCAACTCGTGCCGCATTTGAGTTAGTTTTAAAATTTTAACGATTTCACGTTAACTTCGGACATATTCGTGTCTCCTTATTCTAAAAGTATTAACGAGTATGTTTTAATAAAAGTATAATTTCGTACATGTATAAGGGTAGCAGTTGTGTACAACTTTCAACAATATACGTAAAATCTTTTAATTTTATTGTTAAGGCAGGTTACCACCTTTGACTGCGATTTTGGAGGCGTTTTTCATTAATTATTCCTGCATACAAAGAATGCGCAGAAACAAAATCGGTTTTAGTCATTTATTATTGTTACTTTAATCTGTAATTACACATTTTTTGGAACTGAAAAAGTAAAAAATAATCTCTTGTAGGTGGCGCCAAAATACATTCCTTTGGAGAATCGCCGGTAGATGGCGTGTCAAATTCCGCTCTGTACGTGGCTCCTAGGAAAAAACCCAAAGAATGTTTCTATTAACAACAATATTTTTTAATGCTGTACGTAGGGATTTTACGAAATTTCGATTTTCAAGAAAATAGCGGTCATTTTAACAAAAAGGTCAATTTTTTAGGGTAAAAAAGTTTATAGAATTGTGCACCAAAAAAAAAAATAACGCTACAGCAAAAGTCCTAAGTACATCATTAGATCATACCAGGGGGAAGAATTGTGCAAAGTTTCAAGTCAATCCGATGAAAATTGTAAGCGTAATCTGACACGCCGATTTGAAAAACATCGTTTCGAGAAAAACGCGTTTAAAGTTTTATACAGGTATAACTAGTAAATATTTTCAACTAACCGCCAATCTGCGTTGCCTGCGTCATACAATACTCCTTCAGCATCTATATCCTCTTCATTGATAAGCTTGCGAGCAGAAATACCACTTCTTCTAGCCTCTCGAGCAGCTTCGGTCATCGAATCCTCCGCTCTCTGAATGCGATAATTATCGGCTTGTACACAAAAAGTATAGCACCTTTGACTTATAGGCAGGTTCAAAGTTTGCATAATGTCCACAATGCTGTGCAACCCATCGTTAAAATTACATCCTGCAATATCAGCAGCAATGTCAACGATTTTTTTGCCACTGGACATAGATTTAGGAGCGGGAGCCCACAGAACAGAATTGAAGCACTCGTTGCTGTTCTGCGTAAACCCACCCAAGCACCGAGATAATAGTTCATCGCGGCTCCATTCTTCATGAATGGGTTTAACAACATTGAAAACTTCATCTTACATTGCTGGTTTGTGTTGATAATTGTCGAGATCGTTGCGAGCTTTAGCCTGTTTCCATGAGCACCAGGAAGTGTCGCCATCTGGACATCTACACAGTCTGTCCCATTTCCGATGAGACTGCTCAAAAATAAAAAAGAAGACGCTCTACAGTGCATTTCTTCCATCGTATTTATTCGAAATAATCCCCCTCCGAGTCAATACAGCGTTGAAACCGATCATAAAACTTGTCGAAGCATGTCTGGTACTCGGGGGCCGGAATAGCGTTCAGGATGTCAGTCGAAGCCTTCTGGATGGTAGGAATTGTACTGTAAGTGTTCCCCTTCAACGCTAATTTGAGTTTAGGAAATAGCTAGAAGTCGCACGGCGCTAGATCAGGCGAGTACGGCGGGTGGTCGAGCGTTATGATGCTTTTTTTGGCCAAAAACTCGCGTACAATTAGGGCTTTGTGCGACGGCGCATTATCATGCAACAAAAGCCAACTGCCAACTTCCTTGTACTCCGGTCGAACACGTTGAATTCTGTTCCACAATCTCTGCAGGACAGCCAAATAATATTGAGCAGTCACAGTCTGACCTTGTGGAACGAATTCCTTATGGATAATGCCCTTGGAATCGAAGAAAACGGTAAGCATCGTTTTGATTCGACTCTTCTGCATCCGCACTTTCTTCTCTTTCGGCTCATCTGGTGACTTCCATGTCGCGCTCTGCCTTTTGGTGATTGGTTCGTATTGAAAGCACCACGTTTCATTGCCAGTTACGATAGATGACATGAATACAGGGTCCTTTTTTTTGGCAGATTTCATGTCTTTGCAATGACTCACTCTCATGTCTTTTTGGTCCTCCGTGAGAGAATGTGGAACAAATCGCGAGCAGATCTTTCTCTTTCCCAAATCCTCGGTCAGAATGCGATGGACCACACTCTTAGGAATGCCAGTCATCTCCTCAATAAGTCTCGCGGACACACAACGGTCAGAGCGCAGAATTTGGCTGACTTTCTCAATGTTTTCTTCATTCCTCGAGGTTCTCGGCTTCGGTGCGCGTTCGTCGTCTTCAAGGTCTTCACGACCATCACGAAATCTAGCAAACCAGCGGAATACTTGTGCACGGGATGGACACTGGTCACCGTAAACGTTTTTCATCGATTCGAATGTTTCTTGAGCAGTTTTGTCCAACTTAAAACAAAACTTGATATTCGCTCTTTGCTCCATAGCGATTTTTCGACAGACTGACACAGTGGACGGTTAGTTATAATGTCGTAACTATTGACAGAACAATGGAAATTCTACGCAATTCGGTGTGACCATAGATGAAAGATGTGTCTACAAAATTCAATAGATGAATCAATAGATGGCGCTGCAATCGGCTGTTAATTTCGACCAGTCTCATCGGAAATGGGACAGACTGTGTATACATTTTTCCCATCTGCCCTTCAATTTGTGGATGTTCTCCCAAAAAATCGTCCACATTTAGAGGCGAACCAGTCATCGACCCATTTTTTGACATCTTCGTAATTTTTTAAGTGTTCCTGGGAAAGGGCGTGAGCCATCGATGAAAACAGGTGGTAATCGGACGGGGCCAAGTCTGGTGAGTACGGCGGGTGAGGCAAGAGTTCCCAGCCAAGTTCAGAAACTGTGCCTTTGACCGCTTTCGCTGTGTGTGATGGGGCGTTGTCGTGTTGCAAAATGACTTTTCCGTGTCTTATAGCTCAATCTGGGCGTTTTTCGATCAATGCCTGGTTTAAATTGATCATTTGTTGACGGTAGCGATCGGTATTAACAGTTTCACCTGATTTCAGAAGCTCATAGTACACGACACCCTTCTGATCCCACCAAATGCATAACATTGTCTTCTTTCCGAAGCGATTCGGTCTTGCGGTCGATGTTGATGATTGTCCTGGATCAACCCATGACTTTTTGCGTTTTGGATTCTCAAAGTAGATCCATTTTTCATCTCCAGTCACGATCCGATGAAAGAAAGACTTTCTTTCATGCCGAGAAAGCAAAACTTCGCACACCGTTTTTCGGTTTTCCATTTGTCTGTCATTGAGATGATGTGGTACCCATTTTCTGAACTTCTGGATCTTTCCCATGGCATGCAGACGATCAGAAATTGTTTGTTGACCAACATTCAACTTCTCTGCCATTTGTTGTTGAGTTTGCGTATCGTCTTCGTCCAACAGTGCTTGCAATTCGGCGTCTTCAATTTTTTTCGGCTGGCCTGGGCGTTCTTTGTCTTTCAAGTCGAAATCACCACTTTTGAATCGTCTGAACCAACGCACACAAGCGTCTTGCGTTAGGATATCGGCACCGTAAGTTTCCACAAGGATGCGGCGGCTTTCACTCGCGTTTTCTTTTGATGGAACAAGAAAAGCAGTACGTGCCGCAAATGCTCTTTATTTGGTTCAAAACTAGACATGTTTACCTCCCAAAAAAATATGACGCTAACTCGAAATCGTTTGAACATCAATAGCGTTGCGAAGGGTGTTGTCATAGCAACAAAATAACATAAGAGTTTAGACCGTGAACATGCCCTTGCGGCCAGTGCCATCTAGCACCGAAATTAAGAATTACTAACCGGTACACCTGGTATGTGGGTGCGGCGGTCAGAGATTGTAATACTTTGTGTGTAGAAAAATGTTACTTATTATTTTTTTTAACTGACAATACAATAGTAGTAGTAAACAGGGGGGGGGGGGTTGTACATATACATATGTGCTATACAACACAATTGCGTAATTCATATTATGTTTGTTAACTAAGATTCGTTTGCGGTTATTGTGTGTCCTGTCGTGCTTTCCTTATTCTCTCATGTTTTTGTTTTTTCTTCATATTTCACTGTTCTGTTCCTTGCTTCTATTCTTATTTTCTCTGTCCTTGTTTCTTCCAGTAATAGGTATGCTAGTGTATCAAAGTCTAAACCTAATGTCCATCTTATATATTTTTCCTGTATCTTCTCTAGCTTCACCTCCTCTTTCCAGTCACATGTCTGCTGCTTACAGTATTGTGCACTTAACTAGATTATTAGAAAATATCAATCTCCTCTCAAAGTTATTCTTGAATCTTGTTTGTTCTAGTTCCCAAGCTTCTCTCGGTGCGATCATTGACTTTTTGACTGTTTCCCTAACACGTGTCTCTGGTCCTACGTTTCTTTGGAAATGATACCCTAAGTAATTGAATTCTTTCACCTCCTCTATTCTTTCCGCTCCCGAGTTCCATTCGCCTTTCTTTTTCTTACTCCTCTCTTTCATGAATACTAGCACTTTTGACTTTTCCTCATTTTGTATGAGGTCTTTTTTCTTCAGAGAATTCTTCAGTCTCTTCAGCATTTCCTGTAATTCCATTTTGGTCTTTGCTGTTAGGACATTGTTATCCACGTACGCAAGGGTCCATATTTTTTCGGTTTCCTATTACTAGGTTTGTTTTTCGCAAGATCTTAATGAGACCCGAACTGAACTGAAGACGGGTTAACGGGAGTTGTAAATTCCCGCTACGGTACTTCTGACACTAAGATGAACCCGGTACCCTAAACGACGCGTTACCGTGGTAAGGGTGAATAAATGATGCTGTATGTGATGAAAACAATTAACACAGTATATTGAAGTATGAGCAATGAATGGTTACAACGATTTAGTGAAAGTTGACAAGATAACTGTTTGTCTGTACAGTTTGCTGTCTGTTTTCTCCTCACTCCGGAGGAGACCGTGATTGTACCGAAATCTGATCGTGTCTGACTCTCCGACGGAGTCTCTTCTTCTTCCAAGACAAAATCCTCCCTCCCAGGCTGATTCTTTGGCGGGCCATATAGTTAATGAACTTCTATTGGCCGCGACATCGCCAAAGGAACGACCCACCCAGCCCCGTAGAGAGGGAAAATTTTGGAAGACGTACTTTGAGAAAGAATGAATTATGGATAAACAGCCTGACACTAAGACATCGTCCAAAAGGTTAAACAGGATGCCTGGCCAATGTCACCGAACCCCGCGACCGCCGGAGTTGACTCACAGAGGGTCATTGTGAATCCACGTCACTCGCCACCCTCCAACGGTCCCAAGTGTTAGGCAGGCACAGGCGACAGACCCACCGTCTTCCAGGCAACCTCATAAATTACGGATTACTTTCCCTCGGGCCCTTTCCCGAGCTAATTACGAAAAACCCAAACTTCGCGTATATGGTCCTCGTCCGATTATATTACGGGTAAAAGTAGCCTAATAATAATAAAATACCAGTACACTTGATAATAGATGTAACGCGTAACAGGTTAACTCCTGATAGCCCTTTTCATATACTCTTCTAAACCCGCTATGTACAGCGTAACTAGAGTTGGGCTTAAATGGGCATCCTTGCCGTACTTCTTTTTTGTCTAGAATTTCCTAGATATTTCTTCATTGACTTTGACCACACTTCTTGTTTCTCTATTTATTTCCTGAATTTTTTCCCCTTAGGTATTGACTTATTCCTCTTTCCTGCATTATCGGGCTTAAAGTTTCTCTGTTTAACTTGTCGAAGGCTGTTTTCAAAGCAGTGAAAAATGTGTATAATTTTCCTCCTTTTACTTGTAACTCCCTGTTCGCGATATAGTTCGAGATGTAGATGTTGTCTATTGTACTGCTTCCTCCTTTGAACCCTGCTTGCGTTTCTGGCGTTAATCTTTCTTCTTCCATTTCTGTTTTCAATCGTTTTCCTATAACCATCGCGCTATAACATAATAAGGACTGAATTAATATTGTTGAAGTTTGGAATAATGAGTTAAATGTATTGAACATGTTTAAAACATAATTAAAAAAATTCCAAATATGCTTTAGTACATGAACACTTGAAACTATTGATCATACAATCAATAACTGCAAATATTCCATATAATGCGACCCACTGGTTTAATATTCTTTGGACGCCCTCGGACATTGCTAGCCAACTTGTCCTGGCTGGCTGAATCATTTCTTGTTCTGCCATTTTCATTAATTCTTGAGTTTCCTCTAAAATTTGCTGCTCCTTTCCACTTCTCGAAAAGTAGGTATAAATTAAATGTAATAACTCTTCTACATGGCTAGGTAAATAATCAAATGTGTTACGTGAGGGCTTTAATTTTTAATCGACCGAGCGATTGAGTCTAATTTTCTCACGCAACGCTTAACGAATTAAAAGGGATTGTTGTAATTTTGACATAATCAGAGTTATTAAGCAAAAATCAGGATTGTTTTGGGTACGGCTTTTGTCAGCAACCTATACAGGTTGCCCAATCAGGATGTGGTACTTTGAACAGACTGGTTCGAAACAAAGTGAGACGGATTTATATAAAATACCGTGTATTACAAAAATAAGCAAAAGGAAAAGCGAAAGGTGGTGCAAAAAACTGGGGAACTTACATGGGTGTATGTTACGATGAACAATATAAAGGTTCAACTGCGGTGTGTAGAATTTTGCAATATTTGGTTCGGCTTCGGAGATTACAATTTCTTGCTAAAGAATTGCCAACCACTGTGAGAAGTGATGAGAAGACCATTGAGTTCAGAATCGTTGCATCTTCTGCTGAATGAGTTGAGAGTGAGCGTTCTACGAGGAAGTGAGCTGGCGTGAGCGTTAAGATGTCTTCAGGGTCATCACTGAGAGGCTCAAGCGGACGTGAATTGAGCATGGCTTCGATTTGAGTGAGGAGTGTACTGAATTCTTCGTACGTGAGTGCTGTTTCACTCATAGTTCTTCTCAAGTGATGTTTGATTGATTTCACGACCGCCTCCCACATTCCAACCATGTGAGGTGCTGCTGGGGGGTTGAAGAATTATTGACAAACAGCTGAGCGAGTGATTGATGTTCTTGTGAGCCCTGAGTGAACATTCTCTTGAGAATTGTATCTGCACCGATGAAATTGGTACCACAGTCGCAATGGACTGAGTGAGGAATTCCTCTTCTTGAGATAAATCGCCTGTAGCTTGTGTGAGGGTTAAATAAGTAGAATAGATTTATTGGATATAATGAATTCGAAAGACAAAAGCCCTTTCGTCTGGCTGTGGCCTCGTGATGGCTCGACGCAGACTGCCCGCCGCGCAGTTCTCGCTCGCCGCCCAGCAACCCACCGGCAACGCCGTGCCTCGCACCGCGTGCTTGGCAACGCTGTGTCTGGCTCGCCTCGAGCCTACTACACAAGTCCCCTCATAGTTGCTGGACGACTGGCTTGAGTTGTTGAGGGAAAAGGAACCTGAGGCATTTCATCATTTGCAGAGGTTTCGTTTATCACTGGTGGGTCTTCTACGAAGGGAGGTAGAGCTGATCAAGTACCCGGAAAAAGCAAGCCGAGCCTGGCTCGGCTTGAAAAACCGAGCCGAGCCGGGTACCCGAAAAAACCGAGCGGCTCGGATAGAACCAAGTACTTGAATTTTTTTCAAGCGGCCCGAAAGAAACCGGGCGGATTGGATGGAACCGAGCGGATTGAATTTTTCCAAGCGGCCCGAAAGAAACCGGGCGGATTGGATGGAACCGAGCGGATTGAATTTTTCCAAGCGGCCCGAAAGAAACCGGGCGGATTGGATGGAACCGAGCGGATTGAATTTTTCCAAGCGGCCCGAAAGAAACCGGGCGGATTGGATGGAACCGAGCGGATTGAATTTTTCCAAGCGGCCCGAAAGAAACCGGGCGGCTTGGAAAGTAAGCGGGCGGGCCCTAAGAAACCGGGTGGCTTGGAAAGAAACGAACGGTCCGCTCGACCTTCATTCGGACCGTTCGTTTCTTTCCAAGCCACCCGGTTTCTTAGGGCCCGCCCGCTTACTTTCCAAGCCGCCCGGTTTCTTTCGGGCCGCTTGGAAAAATTCAATCCGCTCGGTTCCATCCAATCCGCCCGGTTTCTTTCGGGCCGCTTGGAAAAATTCAATCCGCTCGGTTCCATCCAATCCGCCCGGTTTCTTTCGGGCCGCTTGAAAAAAATTCAAGTACTTGGTTCTATCCGAGCCGCTCGGTTTTTTCGGGTACCCGGCTCGGCTTGGAAACCGTGTCCTGGATTGGTTCGGATTTCAAGCTACCCGAATATTCAAGTACTCGTACAGCTCTAAAGGGAGGATCATCATCAGGCTCGTCATTTTCCTCCTCTAGAGCAGGGTTGACTAACTGGTGGCTCGCGAGCCACCGTCGGCACTTCCGCCTTGCTGCCACGCTGAATGGCCCCCTCCATACCTCCCAGACTCTGACGATCGCAGTCAAAAAGAGAAGGAAAGAAGGAGGAAGCGACTACGATCGTCAGAGATTGGTCGGTATGGAGGGGAGCCGTTCAGCGTGGCAGCAAGGCAGAGGTGCCCCCGGTGGCTCGCGAGCCACCAGTTAGTCAACCCTGCTCTAGAGGATTCTCAAGATCGTGAAGTAAATCTCGGTTTTCATAAAAATTATCCTGGTCTTCTGCATCAGACTCCTCAAGATCATCTTCAGACCTCTCTCCGTCATTCATTTGTGCTAAATATTCTTTATTAATGCTATTGTCATACGGGTTAGTGCCCTGACAAACTTTGGAGGTTCCATCAAGACCTGAACTCGGATCGCTGGATTCAGAGTCCAGAGTGTTAACCATTAGAAGCTCCCAGAGTTGCTATTACGCTTTTGCCGCAAAAGACAATGTAAGCATACTATATCAAGATCAGTCAGCGAGTCATAACTCGTACAGCCTGCGAGATAAGCTTCTCTTCGTCTAGATTAGAGGCCATTTTTGAAATACGACGCTTGATTATCATTTTACTTTGCGTAATAACTCAAATTTTGCAAAGGTTAGAGCCTTTGCAATCTTTTAGTTCGCGGCAAAAACCTGGCATTACTTTCAGCTTACACTGTCATAATTTGAAGATTGATCGGAGTCACTTGACTCGCTGGTTTTTCTATGTTTTCTATGGTGACGGCGTTTCCTTTCCTTCCTCTTGTTAATTTTCCATTTCAGACATTTTAAATGTTTTTCCAACGTTTATCATACTTTTTATCCTCTGAGGTCTACGCTCTTCTATTTCCCTTATGTCCCATTCTTCTATCAACCTCGATCTTCAACCAATTTTACAAGCACTCAGCTGTTTCGGCTTTAAACTGCGTGGCCCGGAATTTCGACTGCTAATATTCAAGTGTTCATATCTCGAGAATAAAGCCTTGGATCCAAAAACGGTAAAGGGCTTTTCGATGTCTTCTTGCATCAGGATATTGCATGTACCGAGAAGTCCCTGAATGTTGGGACACCCTGTATATACATCCACACATAACACACTGTATTAACTACGCGACATAGAGTCATTTCATAATTATAATATATGTATATATATAAAAAGTTATACAAATTATTATGAAATGACTCTATGTCATATATATATATATATATATATATATATATATATATCTTATTCATTAATATTAATTGTATGTAATTAGGTTAAGATTTATTGAATAAACACTTGTTAGGATTCAAGCCGGTAGATTGCAATCTTTAAACCGCTCTTCCCTTCGAAACATGCGACCTCCTTTTGCCTCGTGGCACTTGGACGTTACAGGTAGAGATTTTTTTATGACAGCGGTGGGATATTTTATAAACAACGCCTTCAAAATAAAAAGTGAGTATTTTCGAAATTGTTGCAAAAGAGAATATAATCCTCTA